>NC_139479.1:75096583-77659739 GCF_008360975.1 Lichenostomus cassidix | reverse complement strand
GCCCCAGATTCATGGTCACATACAGGAAACTGTTAGTGTGTAGGTGACTCTTGTAGGCAACAGCTCAAATAAAGCAAAAGGTTCATTCTCACCAATTGTGTTGAACTCAAGAGATGTTAGTTTTCCTGGAGGGAAGGTCTGGAGGACTAGTGTGTCTCCCCCAGCCCCAGCACTAGCAGGATTTGCATGGAGTACTACTGCCATATGTCAGCCCCGCTCAGCAGAGCGGCACAGCTCCGTTTGTGATGGCTTTCCCAGCTCTTTGAACTGTTTTGTGTTTTTGGGAAACTGTGCTGTAGCCATTCCAGGTGACGTTGGTGGTAACTAGTTGTAAAATACTGTCATTTTTTATTGTTGTTGGTTGTATAGAGAAGTTTGTGTACAGTGTTGTACAGCTGGAGGGTTATTTGTACATAGGGGGGAAATGAAGGACATTATGTGTCACCCCCAGCAAATGTTGATATTGTTGGTCAGCCAAAGATTTCTTATTCTTTGCTGTTTAAACTTGTGCCTTACTATTGTATATAATAAATGTATAAACGTTTATTTTCTCACTTTTCCAGTGTGAATACATTCAGTCCTCTGGAAGAAAGGACTTTTAAAACAATTCTTTAAGCTTTGCACATAATGTGCTAAGACTAAGAGGGGATACCTTGGGGACTTTTAAATTGCATCTTTTCTATTTTTCACAGTTGGTAATGAAAGGCCCCACAGCAGGAGACACCAGTAGGTGTATATGGCCATGAAATCTCCAAGGCAGAGGATCAAACTGGGAGCTTGCCCAAGCAAGAAGAGCATGATTTTAGTGAGATCAACTTCACTGGAAGGAAATGAGAGTGGAATCTTAATGAGATACTTTGATGAAGATCTAAATAAGTTTTAGCCCTATGTTCCTGCTAAGCATAGCACTCCCATGATTTTTTAATATTTTGTTCTTGAGATTCTGGGGCTTCTGTATATTTGACAGATGCTGGATCTGTGCAAATGAGGTACCTAAATACCTTTTATATCTAGACGTTCTTGAATTATATACTGTCCTCAGCAAGGAATAAAGATCAGATCCCATTTCATTCCGTAGTGCAGGCAAGGGGAATGCTCCAGCCTGGTGGAAATACTGTTCCTATGTTTGTTTATGCAACTGAAATAAATGGGGGGAAGGGAGCAAAAGTTATCCAAGTGTCTGGCTTTGAGCAAGGGAGGTTTGCTCGGCAGGCTCTCACATGCTCTTGAAAGTGTCTGTTAAAAAATTCCTGAATCAGGTCCCAGGGAACTGCAGGCATGAAAGGTATGAATGCCACTAAGGGCCTCTTTCTCCTATGAGTTCTCTGCCTGTCCCAACCTTCTCTCCCCAGATCCTTGCACACATTGAAAAAACCAACCTGCCCTGAGCAGGAGTGTGTCAGCAAAGATCCAGGGGGATTGCAAAAGCTTGAGGATCAGTTTGATTGACCCAGATCCCAGCACCTTGTGTTCCCTGTACAAGCACAGATCAGCCTGACCCATCTGATCACTCCATTTTCCTTACATGGCAGCTGGAAGTATTTGTTGTGCCAAGAACAAAAATTTGCTGATATGTTGAGATTGTGGCTTTTCAAATTCCTTCAAGTCAAGATTTGACAGTAAAATTTGGCACTTAGTTTAGTTTTTCAAGGCCATGGAAGAAAAGTAACAGAGGCCAAACCAATATTAGGATGGGAAAAGCCTCATGGCCAGCTGCATTCAGGTATAACAAGGAGGGGGCTTATTCCAGTTTTGGGTTGTCTTCACCACAGATGCTCTGGCCAAAGAAAAAAAGTCACTGTAACACTGTCTGCAGGTTAAATACATTTTGCACATTAACCTCAGGAATAAACATGAAAAGAAGCAAACTTCCAGAGTCAGTTTGTTTAGACATTAAAATCCACTAGTTCAAAAGTAGGCAACGGACTTACAAAATGTCAGGAAAGAGCTTAGAAGAGTAAAAATCAGCAAGGTTGCCATTTAGAATAATTAAAAAATCAAGTCCCATCCAAAATGGGGACTGCTCTCCTCCATGGGGCAAGAGTGTTGTTCAAACAGCAGCCTTTGGGGAAAGCAAAGTGCAGTGAGGTGCCTGAGGCCAGTGTGGAGCTGCTGCTGGCACTGCACCAACATGCTGGGCATGGATCCATGCCCTGAACACAGTACTAAAACTGCTGGGTGCAGTGGTCCCACAAGCCTGAAGGTAGTAACTCCCCTCTCTGCAAAGCAAAGCAAGTGGGGAAAACAGCACAATGTCCACAGTGCAGTCCCACCTGAGATGGGTAGAGCACGAGCAGCTGTCATTGTACTGCTGTGATTAATGTTCACCCAGACCTCAAGCTGCAGCTTCACAGCCTTGTAAAACCCAACGCCAGTGCCCAGCATTCCTGAGCTATAAAAGGCCCAGGAATTCATTGACTCGAGGTATGAAGACCACAAGCTATTTTCTTTCATACCGACCACTTCAGCTTTAGATGAACAAAATATCAGCGTGCATACTTTCCAGAGTAAGCCTGCATGGCTCTGCTGCAGTCCAGAACTCAGTCCTGTGCCAGTGTGCTCCAGTTTGACACAAAGCAGGGCAGCAATCAAGAGATGAGACCCAGGTCCGTGTTTGCCCCCCATCTTGTGAGAGGCTGAGGACCTGCAGCAAAGTTAAATGCTGAAAGGGAACTTTTTTCCCCAGGTGCCACATGATGAGGCAGCAGTGGAGCTGCTGGCAAGCTAAAAGTTGGAGGATGGCAGTGCCACCCCCTCTCAGGAGGTCATACCCACACCTGACCACAGTGGTGGCTTCTCCAGCTGCTTGGTGCACTCTTTGACTCCTCATTCATGGCTCCCCTTGTGCCACCATGCCCTGGGGGCACCCTCAGCCCCTGCCAAAGCAGGGTGGACAGCCAGTGACCCTCCAGGCATGCAAAGCTTCCTACAGGACAGCTGGGCTCAGGATGAGAACGGGGGACTGTGATGGCAGCTGACATCCCTCTGCCAGTCCCTGCTTTGGGTCTTGATCAGCCCAGGTAGGAAAAATCCTGGGAGGAAGCTTCAGGAGGGAGAAAGGTGCTGTAAGGTGTGAGGAGACGGAGGTCCTCTTGCTTGTCCAGTTACTTGGAGCATTTTTAGGACAACCCTTTCTGGAAGGCTTGCTATCAAAACTGCAGTGCAGTTTGGTGTTAAAAAAAACTGCTGTTTGGTGTAAATTCCACCTGAATTCATGGAAAGGACCTTAATGACCATGTAGTTCCAACACCCTTGCCCTGGGCAGTGACACCTGCTATGAGACCAAGCTGCTCAAAGCCCCATCCAACCCAGCCTTGAAGATTTAAAGGAATGGGGCACCCACAGCTTCTCTGGGCAGCCTGTGCCAGTGCCTCACCACCCTCAGAGTACAGAATTTCCTCCTTCTCTCTAATCTAAACCTTCCCTCTTCAAAGCCATTACCCCTTGTCCCATCACTACATGCCCTTGTAAAAACTCCCCCTCTGGCTTTCTCATAGCATCCCTCTTGTAGATTGGCCATCATCTTCTCAGTGCATGTGCTATCTTGCTTTTCTGCTGCACTCTCTCACCCCGCTGCCTCCAACATCTTTTTCCAGCTCAACCCTGCCAGAAACACGCAGGGAAAGCCCAGGCCATCAGGTTCTCATGTGCCACCAGTTTTACTGTTCAGTTTTAACACTGAACAGCTTGAGAGAAGGGGGCTACTTACCCTCATCTAGGTGCTTGTACAGTGCCTTGCACAGTGGGGCCATGTGTGGTAGCCCCAAATCGTACTCTCAAGCTGTAAATAAGGATACTTGATGATGATTATCTGTGTGCCAGCTCTGTGCAACTCTGCTTTTAAAATTAAATCATTGTGCAAGGTCCCCAATCCTAAATCTGGTGCACAAGTCAGAGCCCTTTCACTTAAGGTGTTAAATAATGCCTTATCCTACGACAGGGCTTTTTTTAGATGGGTGAGCCTTTCTTTTCAGATGCCATGAGTGCCTTATCATGTTACCCAGATGGTGTGTGCTGGCTCTCCTGCCTGCAGGGCTCTGAAGCCTCACCCGACCCCAGATAGGACTGCACCACTACCCTCCTTCATCCCTGTCCCCATCCACCACCAACAGGTTCCCTGTGCTCTCCAGCAGGCATGTGCCAACTCCCGGGCAAAGCCAGCTGGCAGCAAGGTGTCTGTCCCTGTGTCCAAACAGTGTGGAGCCACACCCTCTGCTGGCTCATCCTGCCTGCTCGTCCCTGGGAAGGCTCTGGGATGGGGGTTTTGATCTGAAGGGTGAGTCCAGCATGTAATGATGATGCTAATACCAAATAGTATTATAGGAAGAGTAATTATAGTAACAGCAGCAGTAGATGAAGAGCAAGAGGAATAAGACTAAGACAGACTAGGAGGAACCTGATCTAGCTGAAGATGTGCCCTGTCATTGCATGGGGGTTGGACTAGATGACCTTCAAAAGTCCATTGCAATCCAAACCATCCTATGATTCTATGATAAGGATGTAAACAAAAAAATAAGAATAGGAATCAGAACAAGAAAATAAAAACAAGAATAGGAAAAAGCATAAGCATAACAAAAAAAATTTGTTCATTACAGGGAACAAGAAAATTAGGAAGAGAAGGAGAAGAAGAAATTTGATCACCTCTAGTGGCAGAAGAAAGTTTGAGTACGAAGAATTTGGTTCTGGAGTGAGCTACACATTCACGCTAAGGGAAACTTTTCTGTTATCCCCCAGTGACCCCTGGCTGTGGCAGGCCAGTTCAAATGTGGCCTTTCTAGGTAAAAAGCTTGATCTAAGCACAGGCTTTGAGCCTGAAGGGAGAAAATGGGATTGTGTGCTCATGGGAACTGGGTCTGCATTTGAAAACTATTTTATTACCTAGCCCCTGGGTTGAAAAGTCCTCCTTGCATCATCATCCAGTTAAACTGTTCAGACCCAAAACAGCTACCACAGATCAGGTTCACTTCACTTTTAGAGAGGAATTTCATACACCCCTTGAGAGCAAATATTTCCCAGCACTTGACAGCCTTCACCACACACGTCGGCTTTCTCCTTGGATCTTTCACCAGTGACATTTTTCCCATGTGAAAAATGTGCTTGAAGTTCCAAGTAGAAGAGACTTTTCTGAAGGCAGGAACTGTCCCAGATCCTTATACCTTGAACCAGGTTTCCTTCCCACATCACTGCCATTCAGTACTTGATTTAAAGTACACTTTCTGGAAATGCCCTCTTGAAAAGGACAGTAAAGAGTATTTTGCCTTTGAGTGGGAACAAGAGGAAGAAGGGAAAATGGTAAAGCAGCAATTGACATGGATGGTCTTACTGCATGGATACACAGAGGCACTGATCTTATTCAGGAAAGCCTTACAAAAAATATTGAAAGAATTTACTCCATGCCCAGGGATTAAGTTATTGCTGTGTGTGGATAACTTGCTCCTATCAGGAGAACAAGAGGAAGTGGTAGAAGAAGCAAATGTGAAATTGCTTCATTTTCTAGCTAAAAAGGGGCTTAGAGTATCTGAAAAGAAAGCACAAATGGTGGAAAAGAAGTTTAAATATTTGAGACATATTTTTACTGCAGGCTTGCAGTGTTTTGACCCAGAGAGGCTTTAGGGAATTTTAGAAGCAGCATTACCCAGGACTAAAAAGGAACTGCAACAATTTTTAGGACGAATAGGATATTGCAGGACCTGTATTGAGGATTTTTCTATTTTATCCAGACCCCTGGATGACCTTTTAATGCAAGACAGCCCCAGTGTTGTGATACAGACACCAGGAGGAAAACAGAGTTTTAAAGTGTTAAAAAGCAGACTGAGGATCCAGGCTTAGCCCTTCCAGATAGGGAAAAAGAATTTGAATTCTCTGTGCATGTTAAACAGGGCCATCCCAAAGGAATTCTAAAGCAAGAACATGGAGATGCTCGAAGACTGGTGGCCTATTTGTCTAAAATGTTAGACCCAGGGTGAGGGGGTAGCTCCAGTGTTCACAAAATTGTGCAGCCAAGAATTTAATGGTAACTGAGGCCAGAAAACTGATGGCAGGAGGATCTCTGACTGTTGGAGTCTTGCATTGAGTTAAGGCTTTGTTAACCAGAAGAGTCTCTAAATGGGTGACCAGTGCTTGGTTATTAGAGTATGAAACTTGTTTAATGGAACAGGAAGATTTAGATGTCATTGAAATCCTGAAATCAGGGGACAAAGTGCGAAGAAGAAGAAGAAATTGGTGGAATGAAATGCTAAAAAGGGAGAAAATTCTGAAACAAAACGAAAACAATAAAATGGCATAGGATGACATGGAGTGCCCGGAAATGGACCAAACCTTGGTGAATTAATACTCATTGAAATCGCAAGATTTCATTTCCTTTCATGAACTGAAATTCTTCATTTCAATTCCTTTTGAAATCAGAGAACAAAGTGTAACAAACATGCTGGAAAGGAGACACAATAAAATAAAATGCAATTAAAAAAAAAAGAAAATTTAGAAATGGAGCGATATACAATGAAATGGATTAGGATGAAATGAGGTGTTGTGAAAAGGACCAAAACTTGCCAAAACTATACTAATTGAAGTTCTGAAATCAGGGAATGACATGAAATGAAGAGACAGGAGAAGAAATTGATGAAATGAAATGGTAAGGAAAAAACCCAAAAATTCTGAAATAAAGTGAAAACAACTTAAGAGTATGGGATAACATGAAGTGCAGGGAAATAGACCAAATTTGTTGTCATTGAAATCGCAAGATTTCATTTCCTGTCATGAAATGAGAATTTGACATTTTATTTCCTGTCATGAAATGAAATTTTCATTTCATGACAAGAAATAAAGTCTCAAATTCAGGGAACAAAATGAAACAAACAGACTGGGAAGGACATATAATGAAATGAAATGCAATTTAAAAAAAAAAAAAGAAAATTCTGAAATGAAGTTAATGTCCTTAATATAATGAGATTGCATGGCTTTTGGAGTTTCAGTGTCCCTGGATCGCTAGGCTTGGTGGCTTTTTTCAAGCCTAACCATAATTGTTATCAGAACCCTCAGCAGAACAATAAAAGCAGCCTTTTGCTGAAACTGAGGTGCACAGCACATGGGTGGTTCTAAGGAGAAAGGTGTAATGAAATGTCTTTTTACTTTATTAAAGTAAATAGTTTCTTTATTTTAATATTTAACAATAAAAAATACTAAAATAAAGTAAATAATATGTCAATTCTTTTCACTTCAGTTCAAAATTTTTGATTTTTTCTTACTAGGTTTAAAGCAAGCTTGGGTCTGCTGCTGAGGAGCCTGTTTCATGATTTTTGACTCATTTTGATACCCCCCCCCCCTTTTTTTTCCATCCCATTTTCTTGTTTTCACTTAATTCTTTCATGAGAATTCTTCATTTAATGAAGTTACTTAATTGAGATCTTGAGATTTCATTTAATGAAATAAATGAAATGAGAAATCAAGAAGTGAAGTCAAATTAAAAGATAGCAAAAGAAATAATATGCTACAAAATGAAATAGAAAAAATACATTCTGGCCTACTGAGTGCTGGATGAAAAAACCCCAAAAGTACCAAGCCCAGGACTCACTCCTCTGCTTCCACAATTTGGTGAAGACCCAGTGCTTGTCCCACTGCATCCTTCACACTCCCACTCCACTCTCCCCATATTTCCCCTGTTTCTGCTGCATCAAAAAGAAAACTTGGGAGTTTTCAACTTCATGACAAATATGTTTTCTTAGGAAGAGCAGCTGCTGGGTTAGTCCATAATGATGCACTCGGCATCAAACCACCCCTCCTATGCCCAGCTTGCCACCTCAGATTTGCAACTGGTGTTCTCAGACACTCAGCCATTCACTGTCCCTGCAGCTGGCATGGGCAGCTCATCCCACCAGATTCCCTGCACTTGGCAGGAAAATACATGGCTGACTCTTAGGATATCCAGGATATTAAAAAACCCTCCTTAGTTTATTGTTATTTCCACTCTAGAAATCATATCTCACTAAAAAAAAAAAAAATTCCAAATATTTAGAAACATCTTGGTCTTGCTCTCCAGTTTACAACAGCAAGGACCAATACTAACTCCACAGTATAACACAAGGATAAAACCAGAGCCACACCAGCCACAGGATTAATGTCTTGGAGTGCTGTATTTTCAGCATTCTAGGACAGAAATTAGAGCTTTAAAATCTTCCAGCTCCCTTTCAGATGCCTCTTAACTGACTGCAATCTCAGACGTTGCTCAGCATTTTCCCGCCGACACTAAGCACTTTGGAAAACCTGCTGACAGAGCCCTGAGCTGGTTGTCAAAGAGCAACAATCTATGCTGAGTCTGAAACTCATCCTTTGGGGCAGCTGAAACAAGTGCTGCTGAGCCGTGGCAAGCAGACAAAACATCTGGTCCCACTTAGTGAGTTGTCACCTCTTTGTCTAAAGCACACTGCAGGAGTGGGAAGAGCTCCTTTCTGCCCATGTTACTCTGCTCATCTTTCCTGCTTATCCATCACACTCCTTCTGATCTCCAGATTGAGCTCCTTCTCTTAATTTCACCATTGTATTTTTTTTTCTATCACTATTTGCATCTACTAGTTCTGCACTGTGTTTCACTCCAGCTGAGCATGGTCCAAACACCCTCCAGGTCTTCTGTGAAATCCCTCCTCACATTCCATTGTACCAAGGCACTTCATGGCATCTCTCCATTTTCTTGCAACACACTCACTCCAGTTCTCAGATTTGATACTCTTGGCAAGGAGTAATAATTGGGGGGGAAAAAGAGGATGAAATTAAATAACAAACCCACTCCAAACCAACAAACACTGAAGAGGAGCCAGCCAGGCTACAGCAGTTAGGAAAGGAAAAGCTTTATCCATAAATGTTTCCATTTGCATCAGCAATTGCTAGTAGCTTTCTATTAAAAGGAAGAGTAAAATTAAAACTATGTTTCTGAGACAGATCACTGCTAATGGACGAAAAATACTGCCTTTGAAAATGTGCAATTTTAATAAAATCTTCATGCCCAAGGCACTCTCACTCTGCATCCAGACATGCTCTCATGCTCTGCAGGTATGGCTGAACTTAAAGGCATTGCAGCGGCCAAAGGCATATCCCAAGCTCCATCCTCCAACAGGAGTCTGACCTGGAAAGTGTGAATTTATCCAAGGGACCAATGCTGAGCACTTCTCCCTCTATCCCCTGCCTTGAGCAGTATTAACTCAGACCTTCAGCATCTTATGCTCTAAGGTGGGTCCTTGTCTTGCTCCAAGTGGTTCAGCGCTGCAAGGGCAAAGGTACACCCACTTCAGGAACAGAGCTGGGCAGAGCCAGGATGCCAGCACCCTGACCTCTGCTCACATCCAGGGCTGGGACTGGAATGATTCACATGCCTGGGCCACTCCTGTAAATTCACACAAATTAAAGCAGAGCCAAAACCTGAACCCTGCCTTCCTCCCATCTCAGAGCAGGGTTAAAATCATTGCTTCACCTCTTTGCTTCTGTACTAGTTTGAAAACAAACCAGGGGGACATCACAAGTCAGAATTATAATGCAATAGGAAGATTAAAAATAAATGCAATAACACAAGGAAAAACACTGACAGAGTCAGATACAACCTGACACCTGTTAGTCAGGGTGGTGGTAGCAGTCCAAGTGAAGCAGTTCAGTTGAAGTGGTGATGCTGGGGAACATCTGGTCTCCACCTGAAGATCCAGTGGTGGCTCTTGTCCTCTGGGAACCCACTAGGCAGGGCTGCTTGGGTAGGTCCAAGGCCGGGTTATATCCAGGTGGGATTGCTTGGCTCCTCCCTCCTGGGCGGAGCATCTAACAATAGGATGAGATAATTCCATTGGTCATGCCGTGGGTTCTTGATAGCCCATGAACAGTTATCAGGGGTGAGTCATTAGCAGGAGATACCAACCAGTGCCCCGCCTGCTTTAACAGCTTGTGGAAGTGGCTATAGAATAAACACATCTGTATTGTAACCTAGGACAGCTTCATGCCCGACTCCATAAATATAACAAGTTCTGCAACACAAGTCCATCAAGAGGAATAAAATCCAGGCCACCATCTTGGCTGCAAATAGACTCGAGTCCTGATTAAAATCCCCTGCTCCAATGCCCACATAACACCATCTTGCTTTTATTCTTTATTGGAACAAATGGTAGAGAGGGGTATTACATAAGGAAGGATTTTTATTTGTTTTTAACTTTTTTTATTATTATTACTTGGCTCTGGAATTTTCTAAAATTATTCCTTCTCTCACTTGAAAAGAGAATGCATCAAAAGAGAGAATATACATTTTTTAAAAGCTGGTGTTTGAAAAGCAAGCATAAATTAAAAGATGAGGTGGGCATAAAACAGCTAGAGATTTCAACATCTATGAATAATTTCTACAGTTCTCAGAAAACATGATTTATTGTTGTTACCATCAGCTTGTCTGTGCTCCAAATGAAATGAATTCATCCCTGGAAGTTTTGAACTGCATGGAAGTTCCAATGAAGTGTTGTCTTCTAAAATAAATCATAATGCTGCAGTACCCAAAACAAGTCTTGTGGTGAGAAATGTGATGAATCATCTATTGCTAGCAGGAGTAATTGGGGAAGTTGGTTTAACACAGTCCTTTCAGAGGCACAAGTGACAGTTCTCATCACCAGAAGAAAAACCCAACAGGACCCCAACGTCTTCCACTGTTTGATGTTGACAACCTCTGTTGCTGCCTGGTCTCACCACCAATCCCAACCACCCATGTGCCACCAACTCCAGCTGGCCAACCCCAAAAGAAAGAGACCTACCACGAGGGACCCCATTTGAAAGCAAGCAGACTAACTGGTATGTGTATCCTTCACCCTTACCCAACTCAAATTCACAGCTTGTTCTCCCAGTGCAGGAAAAATAACCCTTTGTCACTGGAGGAAGCCCAACTGCTTGAAATCCGACCCACTAGAAGCAGCCCAGAAAAAACAGAAATAGCCCAATTTCTTAGCAAGAGTATTTCTGGGACAAGAGCTGGTTGGAGAGGCAGATTTGTAAGCAAGGCAGATACTAAGGGGAGAGGAGCTCAACACTCAGCATCCAAACACAACTTCTTGTGGGACTGAACACCCTGTTTTCATTCTGCCCTTCATCCCTGACTTCTGAGCATTTAGGCTCTTCTTCTTGGTAGGGAAGATATAGCTGAACTCACAACAAAACACAAGACTGTTTCTTTGGGAAAAGCTTCCCAGAATTTTTCTCCCGAACAGGCATGACAAAATTAGACATGAAGTTTTGGTTTTGAATAACAACTAACTAAAGTTCCTTCTAGAAGCTGACAGGAGATGGAATGAGGACTTTCATGGATGGAAGCATTTCTGTGGGTATTTCCTTTCCCTCCTCCTGAGTCTGCATCGCAGAGCACTATGCTATGAGAAGGAAAAAAATCAGAGAAGCCCCTACATGTGATTCTGACTTTCCTTAAAAAAAATAAGGCTTCAGACTCCAACTCGCCCTGGCTGCAGATATGAATAAACACTTGAGTCTGAAGCACTTTCTGAGCACCAGCACATCCCTTCAAGGCTTGAATCTTAGATTTCTTTGAAGTGAAGCACTTGAAGGCAACATCCCCCCTGCATTTGATGATTTGACCTTGTGTTCAGATCTCTCCTCCAGCATGAAAGACTTTTAGGTATTTGTAGTTGTAGAGAGGAATTTCAGGTCAGTGGGAATTGATACATGCCCAGCTGAAAGGAGACACCGAGCTGTCACCACAGCAGACACCAGCTGGGCTGCCCATGCAGCACTCCAAGGGAAACAGAGCAAGTACCACATCACCCCTGCCCCAGGATTTTACTTCAAACGAAACACAAGTGAACACAGAAACTAGAACTCAGCAAAAAGGTTTGTTTGGCTGGGTTTTTTAAAAAAGAACTCTTCCCAGGCATTCATAGGATGCCTACATCGTACCTATAACAATGTGAAGTCATGAAAATTGCAGATGGTAATTTTGCTGGTTGCAATAGGAAGCCTGTAAAATTCAGCCATCTATTCGAGGCAGACAGATGCTAAACATTTTAGAACCCTCCATACACACAACACAATTATTTCCAGCTGCAGGACTATCATTAAGTTTTATTCTTCATATTATTATTCCCTTCAGAATTATAAAACACACTCCAAGAAAAATTTTGAAAGACAAGGCTTTGTAAAAAAACCTTACACATTTAACTGTTAGCCCCTATGGAAAATAGATCCTAGTTTTCAGTTGCAATGCTGCTCCAAAGGTAGCCATAAACAAGTGGCTTTGTCTATATGCATCAGTTGCAGTAAGTTCAGGTGTTGCTTACAAAAATACAGGATTAAACAATCCTGATTGATAGGAACTGCAAAATATTGCCTTCCTTGAAATGCTGATTGTTAACTTTCTACCACTTCATCTCCTGGAACAAGCTTCCTTTGCCAAGTCCACTGTCCTTGTTGAAAGCTATTTGTCATACTGAACAGGGGTTCCTGGAAACAAAACTCTGCTGAGAGCAGAGGTGTAGAATGTCAGTCTGATATTTTTTTAAGAACTCACAGTCACACTGCAATTTTACATAAACAAACGATCTGCTTATCTTTTCCTAGATGCCTGCAAGAAGCATAGTAGAAAATTAAATATCAATACAGCATCAATACTGAAAGCACTTCCCTGACAAAAAAAATCACAGAGCATTTCAGAGTTTCTAGTACTAGTAATGACAATTCAGTAATTTATGATGCAAAACCCACCAAAAGGTAAGGCTCAAGATTCCTTAATTATCATATTGTGTAGGTGTATTGCTGAGTCCTCAGATTGTGGGTCAGCTTACACTCCAGGAGGCTAAAATACAAAAGCTTCCAGGGGGGAGGTCAGAGATAGGATCTGCAAATTCTGTGGTGGAGCTGAACAATGACAACAAAAAATCTCAAATGAAGCTGCAGCCTGAAGCTATACAGTCCCTACAGCTCTTTCTTCAGAACCTGTGAGGGAGGGAGCTGCTGGGAAAAATGACCCAGCACAGCAATGCATTATGCCTAAATTTAAGGAAAAGATGTTCCTGCGGGTGTGGAGAACAGCTGCCTGCGTGCCTGTGGAAGACCTCATTCAACCCCAGCCATCTGACTTCTCTAAAGTGTTATTTTTTCCAAGAAAAGTTACGTTACTTCAGGAACACAAATGATGGTCACTATGCACTTGTGATTTCCCAATTTTCCATGAGGGCACTGAACTGGTGTTCCAACTATGTCTCCCCATCCAATAAAACTCTATGCTCACTCACTTTGGCCCAGCAATTAGGTCTTGGAGTACTGAGAGACCAATGCATTTTTTTGTTGTTGCCATGACAACTATGCTGCTAGGTCAGACCTAAAGCAGCAGCTAGCTTCTCCACTGCCAGGCCCTGACAAATACAGCCCTTTTCCTCCTGACCTTCTAAACATGTTGCCTATATAGTAAGATTTTTGAAGACTTATTTTAAGACAACTGCAAACTACACCCATTTTTCTGCTTCCGAAGAATCATCTCTATCACGAGGCAGGCAGCAGAAATAACACAAACATGTATTTCTGCAGTAGCTCACATGACCCTAAGCATGCTGGAAATCTCATTTCCAAGTAGATGTGGGTATTAGCTGCTGGCATTAGTACGCCATGCATAGCTTAGTGAAAGGCTGGTAAATACAGCTGAAGCTAAGGAAAGCTTACAGGATACCAGTCATGCCCAACAAAAATCTGAAACATTGTGCTCTACATTTACTCTCTTAAAAAGAAAATCAGGTAAGTTTTCAAATTAAGAACTTGAAAATAATACTAAGAAACAGTGTCTGTGAGAACAAACTCAACTGAGCATAACATAGGCAAGGAAAAGAGCAAGAATTTTTTACATAAATACATCTGAGTGCTGCCACTGTCTCCTCCTAGGCAGGGAGGTAACTACTCCATTTTGAAAATGTTATGTTCCTATCCAGTGCATCACTTGGCCAAGATTTCACATGCAACTGAGATGACAGGAGAGTAGAAAAAAAGAATCTCTTCACATTTTAGATTTTTTTGCAGTCACTCATATTTTATACTGTCCTAAGCGTTAACATGGACATTAGAGGAGTAAACAAAGTGTACTATGGCATCTTATTATCACTTGATAAAAACACTTGCACGTTTCTGACAATGCGATTATTACCACTGAAGAACACACACAGAGACTGAACCTTGTGGCCACTGGGTTGTGGCTGAGGAATAGAGCACTGCAGTGGTTTATTAAGGAGGAAAAAAAACCCCATGGTTCCCTGGAGCATTTCCCACTCAAGGTTCCCCCAGACATTACATCTCATTGTTCCAGGTGTGCTGAGCTGAGAGCCCAGAAAGTAGGAAAGATGCTCAGAACTTGGAGCCACCCCAAAACCATATCGTGTCTAACAGCAGAAAGAAACTAAAAATGAAGATTAACTAACTTTCTAACTAACTTTTAAGAGGAAGACCAGTTTACTACAGAAAGTATAGCTCTTTTCAGCTCACACTGCTTACCTTACTCAGCTCTTCCCCATCTTTGATAAATACTAACATTTGTCTAAGTTACAAACCACCATCACTACAGATACCTGGCATTTTGGAAAGCAATTTAGGCAATCAGCAGTATTTATTGCAAACCAGCTTCTCTCTTCTACCATTTACAAGGCGGACAGAAAAGTAAACACTCATGAAGAAAAAAAACATTCATGAGACACAAACTGGTTTAATTAAAACTGTAAAGGAAAACAAAATGCAGGAATAAAACCCCTGGATACATAGCAGTTATTTATTATGAAGCTGCTGATGATCTTGGAAAAACGTTTGGGAATCCATGACGAAACATTCAGCCTTAAATTCTGAGGGAAAGGGAGGGAACAGCCATGATCTACCAAGTCCTTCCACACTACTGCACATAAAACTGTACTACTTGATATATTTTTCCATGAACTTTTTGTGAAATTCTGAACGCAGAGTATCATTGACGAATCTTTTGTCCTTTTTTGTTTCATCTATTCCCTTGGCACAGTTCTTGAAGACAACATCATCATCCCACCTGAAAACAAAAGTTTTGGACTTCAGTAAGCTTGTATGAAAATCAGATGTAATATACAAAAGCATAAAAATGGAGTTTGACCCTTCTATTGAATGTACTAAGACAACTAGTCATTAGGATTAGATTTTAGTCTTTAAGAAAAGATGATCTATCTCCCATACACTTGTGACAAGATCTGAGGAAGGAAACAGAAACCAGCTACAGTGATTACATTTTCTGACTCGAGGAGGGAGAGGCAGCAATGGGATGGGTGTCACTGAACAGACTGCACAATACCTCCTTTTCACTTTGAAGTTTGCCTGAGGCTGTGCTGGCCCGGTAAGGTTCAGCAGTGGGTTACCACTCAGGATGTTCTCCATCCGAATTCTTTCTTCTTCAGCCTTCTGCTCTTGTTCCTGAGAACCAGAAATTGGTGTATTATTTTTCTAGGCCACTTTTCTCCTCTAGTTGGTAGAGATACATGTTATTTAGCTTTGAACACTCACACATATGGAGCTTTAATTCCTAGCTCAGATTTTTTCAGTGTTTGGCACTTGCATTTGAGAAGAATAAGGATAGAAGCAGAGATACTCTACAAAGCATAACTGTGCTAATAAACTGTCAAGCTGACAACACTCATATCTGCTCTACTTAGCTCTGATGCACCATCAAATATTCAGTTACATTCTAGCTTTACCATATACATATTTATTATATTAAAAATCTGTATACAGATTAAAATATTTTCTTTATCCTCATGAGAAAACAGAGTACATCATACAATATTCACTAGGAAGAAGAAATCATACAGCATGTTGAAAGTTCTCTATTTTCAGCAGCTGTTTGGATTTTACAACTACAACTTCCCTAGGGACCAATTAAAAAGAATATGGAGAACCTCACAGTGAAATGAATAGAGAATGTCATAAGACTATTTAGGAGTTTCAATATTAAGAAGCAGACAAATTTTCTTGTCCTTGTACTGTCAAATGCATACAACTCAAGACTAAGTGAAGCAATACACTACAAGCAACACAAAGTAATTTCACTGCCCACACTTCCAAGCTCTATTAACACATGTAGTGACTTTAATATTCACAGACTTCAAAATTAATGTTTAATATTCATTCCATGTTTTTCCACAAGCTTTCACAAATACTGCAAGGAGTGTTCTTTGATGAAAGAACCAGAAGGAAAAGAAAAAGTAATTCTTTATATGTAGATGACTAAGTAGGTTTCCTACTCTGAAGTATGGTCTAAAGACACTCTGTTTAAGAAATGAACTGAAGTCTCATAAGCACTGCAGAAGAATCAAATAATGGCTTTTAAAAATTATATAACCTAAAGGCAAGGATATCATAAGGCTGGGGTTTTTTCTCAAACTGGGAAAACAAAACCTGCAGAAAATACATTGCTGAGGACTTCTACAGGATCCCAAAAGAGGAAGTGGTTTCTTTGCTGCTGGAGTTTACAAGGTTTAAATGCTAAACTTGATCCTGATGCTAGCTACAGTTCTCTAGTTTTAAACATTTAATCAATACTAAGCTATTTATTATCTACAATTTACAATGCTTTTCCATTAATTTGATCAGGCATGTGAAATTTTGGATGGGTGCCCCGCCCCTGGAAGTGTTCAGGGCCAGGCTGGATGGAGCTCTGAGCAAACTTGTCTAGTGGAAGGTGTCTCTGCCCACAGCAGAACTGGAGCTAGATGATCATTAAGGTCTCTTCCAACCCAAACCATTCTTTGATTCTATGAAATTTTCATTTATAATATCCCAGCTTTCTTAAGAACATTGATTTATCATTCATACAAATACCAGATGCTGCAGGGTCACTGGTAAAGATTTTACCTTTCAAAATCTACTCAAGTTTCAGTTATGAAAAAACACCTACCATTACACTGCTTCTCACAAATAAAATATAGAACCAGCTGCAATTAATTGCCAGTGGGATGGGAAAAGCTCCCCAAAAGGGCATATTGCTCAAAAACAAAGCATAACTTCAGGACAAGCCCTGCAATGCCCTCATTAAAACATATGCATTGACAAAACTTGCTCTTACTACTGTATCTGTGGAGCTTTAACACAAAGTGCAGCAGTCAGAAGTTATTAACAGAAATCAATTAAGGTTGTCAATTTTCAAAAATAGCTCTAAATCCAACATTTGCACTCCAACATCAGTTATTATCACCCCAGTAAGTATGGAAACATGAAGATAAAAAATATTTGATACGGAACAGCAATTTCCTCCTGTATTAGAAATATAAACTCAATTTCTCTGTGGATTAGAGACAAGAAGTGTACGCAGTTTCTTCTCCACAGAGTGCCAACCTTTGATTTACCATCTTCCTTCCCCAAAACATGGTGTAGCCAAGAGCCATGAAATCCAATTTACTGCATGTTCAATCCAATGATGCCATGTGTTCCCACCAGAAGTCCAGCAGCTCTCAGATTACCATACAGCACATGAATGCTAAGCACTGCCTTGAAACCATGCAAAATCTTGGATACTGGAACAAGCAAAAAACCCAATACTGATTTTCAGCTACTTCCCAGGAAGTGATCAGATACTGTTTATGACCACTAGCAAATTTACAGCTACATGCAAGCATGTAAAGTGTCCTCTGTGCTGTCCAAAATGAGGCTGGGCTCTGCACCATTAACTTTAATCTCCAGTGCTCCATTAAAAGTGAGGATTTGAAAACACAACAGGTCTAGGAAAAACATTGAGAGCAAATGAGGCAGCTACAAACCAAAAATTCCTAATCAAGGGAAGGCAGAACTACTAAGACCATCGTAAGAAATTAACAGTCCTCTGCTGAAAAATGGTTCTGTGGAGAGAATTTCTGCTAAATCTATATAAGAAAACAGATGCAGCAGTTTCTCATTCTAGAGGTGAACTCCGGGGGAACTCTTCTGAAGGTGGCAGGTAGAGCATGGCCCAGTCTCACCCTCAAACTTCTAAGACATTAACCTCAGCCATGACCCAAAGTCACTGAACCTGTGCATGATGCATTACGTTGTCTGGAGCAGGCATTACTATTTTATAGTTTGGGGTTTTGTGATGCATGAAATGCATCCACACACCACTGACATCCTCAGAACTACAATGCACTCCACATACAGTGTTTTTTTACTGGTCAAAAATTGACTTGAGTCAGCCAGCACTTTTTGAGGGGCAATTGCAGCTCCCCTTCCCTCCCTTTCCCCATTTCAGATTTAATTTCAACAGTTCCCACAAAGCTGATGATTCCAGCTCTCTCCATCATGCATGAAGAGAAGTGAAAAGCAGTCAGTCATTTGAATGGTAAATATTCAGAATCACTAGAGAAAGATAAAGCCAATATTAAGAATCATAAAAAGTATGTTTACAGTACTCCAGTGTACTTCCTACACACAGATACACATTCAAATTTTCTATACTAAGATTTTAAAAAGGCATGTTACACATCATCCTAACTTTTATATGCTTTGACATAACCCATGCAATATCCTTCAGCCTCAATTGGCCTGACACAGTTCAATTTCTGACAACACAGAAAAGCATTAAGTAATAAAATGTGGGGATAGAAAAAAATTAAAGCTGAACACTTTTAAGAAGTGTTACGCTACAAGCACTAGCGTAAGACTGAAAAAAGGATTTAGCTCTGGGTTAAGACACCTGCAACAAGACATGGGCCTGTAGGCACCTGAGCTCACATCTTGGCAGGGACCAGAGGATACAACAGGGAGCCAAGACAGCTCTTCTGCTCACACTAAATTATCACACAGGAGACCACCCACACTTCAGGCACTACTGACTGCATCTCCACTGCACCACCATGCAGGCTGGGATATACAACTTGCACATTGGCCCCAACAACTTGGCATTTCAGGCTCAACATTCAACCTGTAAAATTCTTTCTATAGCTGATTACTGCTAGCACAAAAAAATTGTGTTGATTTAAGTCAACTACAATTGCAGAGGACTGGAGGGTGGCAACAATTACACAATAAAAGAAATGGTAGAGACAATCTTGGGAATTTCTTTCCTTGGCATATTTGTTTCTGACTGCAAAGGAAAGAAAAACATTGGTCATTTTTAGCTTAGTTCCTACCCTTAGCACAGAGCAAGATTACTTTTACAGAAAGTGCTGAAATTCCCCGAAATTACTGCATTGTATTGAAGCCAGTTAACATACTCAGTTTTTATAGATGTTAAGCAGCTGAAAGAAGAACCTAAAATACCCACATTTCATTGAAGGCCAAAAAAAAGTAAAAAAAACAATTTTAGAAATCACATAACCTGATTTAAATGTTTATTTTTTGAATAACAAACTATGATAGCACCCTGACTTTATCAGCAGGGAACAAAATTCAGTAGTGCACATACGCACCGCAGTTATTTGATCCTGTGACAGTTACTATCTCTGTGCAATAAAGAGATTCAAATAATTGACTGAAACTTCAGAAATGAAGAGCACCAAGAAATCACAAGGGCAGTGTCCACATGCAGCTTTGTTGCCATTTTGTCCACAAGGAAAGGGATGTTATCATTAGTTCCTGGAAAGGGTTAAGTGTTGCTGGTATGTCTAAAACACTGAAAGAAGAAACACACTTTGCCATCTGCTTTTGCCTCTTAACTGACATTCTTTCTAATCACTTAATCATTTGACGTTCTGGTTTTAGTCAGACCCTTAGGATTTCAGTGAAAATGTTAATATCTATCAAGACTCGTTTTCTGATGTTTTTATTTGACAGCCAGTGACATGGCTAAAACAGGGAGCAGAGCTAAGATTTACTCTGACCACTGGTAAAGTAATACATTCAGTTATAGAGAAACACTTGGTGAAATAAAACCGTTAAGAAAACAAATCAAAAACTTTGTCGTGTAGAGCACCACAAGATTTATTACTATCTACTATTTACTAAAGATACCATTTCTAAAGAGATACTATTTACTAAAGATACCAGTTTCAAAGAGAGCCTACTTGCCACCAACCAGTGAAAGGATGAACAGTGTCAGTCTAGATTCTGGGTGTGCAATAGTGGGCACTATTGCAAATACATGATTGTATTCAGTATGCACATAGCATTGGACATTACAAACCTTGCTGCTGGGATAAGGAGAACATCCATGCAGGTAACACATAATACCCGTTAGGAGACAGCAAAATAAAACAAGTGCTGTCCCAAACACTACATGGCTTTTAGCACCCTCTAGTGACAGAATTTCACAGAGATGATAACGTTCCTACTTTCCACAAAGGGTAAAAGAAGCAGGCATTTGGTTGTCTGAGCTTCTATTTATTTAATAACTAACTGTTACTTTCCTAATGCGAGTTTTCTGCACTGAAATGTGACAAATTATGCTGTTTAATCTAGATGCATAATTTCAACTATCAAGCAAAGTAAAAAAATCCACACAGATGTAAGCTTTCATTTTAAGCACCATGCAAGGAGAGCTGAGGTTAAAATCTTTCCTACACAAGGCTACGCTTAATTTGTAGTTTAGTACATTTCACATAGGAACACATGGTCGAATTGTTGCCAGTTTGTTTAAGAAATTTTCACCATGTTGTTACTGCAAAAGACAATTTCATTGCTGTGTGATGTGCCTCAAATGCCTAGACAAAGAGAGAAGAGATGCTTTCAGACATACTTTAATATAGAAGATCTCTCACAGGCCAGATGGGGAATCAAGCAGCAACAGTCTTCTATAGCACAATTTCTGCAGTGAAGCAGCATGGCACAGGTTTTAGCCCTCCATACTATTTAAGTGCAAAACTGCAGAGCTCACTGGTTTTACAGGCCTTGTTGTTTCTGAAGGTAAATTTTTCTATTGTTAGGCAAAAACAGGTTCGCAACTACAATGTTGCCAATGGCAGTTAAAACATTATCCTCTCCTAGCTGTTGCTGGTGTCTGCTGGAAGCTCTGCCCTGTTCCCCACCAGCTATGCGTTCATGAAAAACATTAATCTATGAACATGTACGTTAAGCTACAGGAAAGCTACAGTAGTTCAGAGGCACTAAAACATTGTCAGAGCAGCCTTTGATTAGCCTCCTCATCAGCATCTAATGTGTTTATTTAGCATGTTCTAAAAAACAGCTCAGATTAGCCTATGCAAAGGTGACAGGCAGCTTGGTTTTCTGACATTTTTTGTTTGTTTGTTTGCTTTGGGGTTTTTGTTTTGTTTTACACCAATGGAGAAACTACTTATAAAAACATACAAAACTACTCCATGTGAAGGAAGCAATGTTATACAAAAGCACAAAAATTACTTAAACCCTACTCAGAAAAAAGAAAACACCTAGTAAAAGCAGATGAGGGAATGCTGCACATATCCACTACTGCTGTTGCACCACTAGAAGAGAGCATTTCAGCAGTGCAGACGAAATACCAGGACTCTAAACTCTGCTGCAATACAGTGTTAGAGCCAGTACACAACACAATCCTAAAACCTGGTAAGTTTGATAACAGACTACTCCCAGAAGCAGTCCCTAGAAGTCCAATCAATAGTTAGGGGATTTTGCTAATGCACTCCATCCCAACAATCTCTCTCACACCAAGGAGGTAATAGCACCAACAGCACAGGAAAATCACATGAAAATCAATCTGGTCTTATAGTTCAAACTGGTGCTCCTTGCCAAGGCAACACAGCATCAATGCTGTGAAAGGACAGCTAATGTATAAAACCTGCATAAGAAGCAGCATCAAAAAGCACACATCTTTATCTCATAAATAATATTTCTTGTTTCATAAAAGCTAGTTAACAAAAATTAAATTACAGTGGATTGCATGCAGCTCATTAATGTCACTGTATACTTTGGTATGATAGTTGAGTTCAGAGGACTTGCACATGAAAAGCAAGATTATCTTGACTCACTGCCCCTACAAAGTGTAGGGAAAGTGAATAGAATGTTCCAGTGAGTAAAACATTCAGTACACCTACTAAAGAAAAAAATTCTTAGAAATTATTAGATAAAAGAACAAATCCATCATACCTGAGGTTTGAACAGCGCTTAGTTTACCAGTTCTCACTTGTCTTAAGTACTTAAGGCACACCAGTTTTAATAGACACCAGTGCACAAAAACCAGGTGCTCTTTAATGTGTGAGATTTTACCTTTCGAGCCTGTTCTTCAGCTCGTTCTTTCTTGATTTTTTCCAGTTCAGCCAGGAGAGCTGCAGTGTCATCATCATCACTGTCTTCCAAGTCCTCATCTTCATCATCTTCCTAATAGTAACAAATGGAAGGCAAGAATCAGCTTGTTCATTTAATTTAATAAAAGCAACTCTGGGCTGCCCAGCTAAGGCTACAGTTTGCTGCTGGCTGGTTTCTGAACTACTTGGGTAGCAGCAAATGCAATACAAAAGGGGTTTTTGCTCTTTTATAGTAAAGTCAAATATATTTTCACTTTTGGGATGACTGCAATTAAAATGCTATCTAACTGACAGACTCTAGAGAATGGCCATCCCCAGTCACTCTCTAGTTACTGTGGTAAAAGTCATTATAACAGTGTGCCTGATTACCCTGTCCAATACTGCTGGGAGCAAATACCACAGGATTAAAAACCCCTGAGCTTATTGTCAAGCCTTTGACCTAACTCCTAGATGTCAGCGTAAGTAGAGGAGTCAAGGGCAAGCATTTGTTGCTCATGCATACAGTCATTTGCAGGTATCCCAACAGTTCTACCTTTGGGGAATTCTAACTAACCCAGTGGTTGATTCTCCATACTGTAAGTGGTATTTTCAGTTCCCTCGATTTTGTGTGCTTTCTAAGAATACCATTACACCATGGACCAAAATCCTCTGAACCACTCTGGGCTTTCACCACAGCACAGAAGCTGTAAAAGGAAAATCCATGGGAACATGTCTGAAATCTTTAGGTGACCTAAAAGTACATATTCCATTAACAGCAAATCCTTAAGGCAGGGCAATGAAAGGAAAGAAGACAGAAAACAAGATACCTACATCAGTAAGAGGATCATCTGCATCAAGATTTGCTGCAGGAATCTGGTCTAGCCGAGGCTTCTTAGACACTGAAGATGATGTTGTATGTTCTATGTTGTAAGAGTTAAAAGAAAAAGGACTAAGCTACTTCATTTAACAGCATCTAATGTCAGAAAGCAAAAATCTTCACCCTTTATCTTGCATTCAAGCAAGAGAAACAAGCTTATGCTTACTTTTCCCTCACTTCTCAATTTTAATGCCCATGTTAATTTTTCCCCTTATGTAGCAACAAGAGCAGCAATAACATCCCAAACTTAAAATTTGGCCTCCAGAAGTTTTTTGAAGTAATTATTTCAAGCAGAAAGAATAGAAGAAAAAGTAGCTTTGGATAAATATTCTTATTATATATATCCAACTGGAGGGTTCCCATTTAGGACAATCCCAAAGCTGTTGGCTAGTTTGGTCCAAACCACATCTACTTTCTTCTGTGAATTTGAAAGCCATGCAATGCCTTCCCACCTAATCCTAAAGTACTTAACTTTTGCTGAGCTTAACACAAAAAGGAGTATTTCTCCAAGTGCTCTTTGATTTTGTTATTACTTCACCATATCTGAACAAAATAACATGCTTTCAAACAGATTTATTGTTATACTGGTGCTGTAACAGTAGAGGATGAGTCATTACCACTTCTTCCTCTCTTGCTGGTCCAAGTACAAAAAAAAGCCCTGTATTAGCTGTAAACACTTGTTGCCAATTCATTACAATTATACTGTATCAGCTGGGCACACTTTTCTACTGGCTGGCCTAGATTTCTGCTAGCATGAAGCCAGCATGAAAGCCAGTGGACATTCCCTTGCAGGTCAACAGCTCTGAACTATCAGACCGATACCCTAAATTCTACTCTCATGACATGCCGTCTGCAACTGCAAACTTCTTACAACATCAAATTTCATGCAAGAGCAATGCTTCACAAAGGCTGTTAAGATTTTTGTTTCTTGGTTTTTACCTCTGGTTGGTCTGTCTCTATTCTTTTCCCTTGCAGCAACCCGTTCTCTCTCCTCCAGCTCCCTTCTGAAATCACGGTTACGCACCTCTTCAGGAGCATCCTGAGTGGTCTGTCTAAAAAAAATATCAAGGGGGAAAAGCTTCAAGTTTGACAGTCTGCAGCTGGGAGCAATTTTCTCACAGAGGCCAGTAAATCCTTGGATGAACAGGTAAGGACAGAGAACAAGAACTGGGTTCCATGTAAATGTATATTTATTCTCTCTTCAGCAGAGCCCTCCTGTGTACATACGCATTGCACACACAGAGCTGCCATGCCATATGCTTGTGCTCCTACCAGTGGATCTTGAATGAATGAAAAGACCCTACTTAAATTCCTACAAAACTGGATGACTACATCTGTCTGTAGTCAGTATGTTGAAATGTTCTTTCTCCAGCAGTCCAATCCCAGTGTCCTAGAAGACATCCACAAGCATTAGTCACCTCTCTTCATCGTTTTAGCATCCAAAGTTGCTGCCACAAAGCCAGTCCCTAAGGCTTACAGATAAGACCAAGACTAGAACATTATTTTCATAAACTTTTTCTTCTCCCTGAGACCAGAGCGTGACCAATAAATAAAAGCTGAGAGAACAGGCAAAACACTAGCTTTAGTGAAATACCTTGTAAATACACGGTCACCCCTCTTCTACATAAAAACACACCAGGAAAAAACAATGAACTACATATATCTGAGTCATTAAGTTCCACCTAGAGACTGATGAAATTTTTGTGGATATCTTGAGAAGAACTAGTGAACAAAAACGAGCAGCAATTGCTTTCACCTCTCTGTGAACCCAGTGCTGGAAATAAGAGTGTGTGGAAGAAACCCAGACTAGAGCTATTACAAACACATTGTGTGCACAGCCTGTCTTTATGATGAAGTATTTAATTTGCTTTTGTAATTAAAACCCTGAATTTGGAATCCCTGTTAGAGCTGCAAAATCTCCCCAAACCCTGTGCCAGGCAAGTAAACATAAGTGGGACTGAAACACTGGGCTTTTCCTGCAGTAATGCAGTCCTGGCTATTTAACAAAGACAACTTTGTATTAGGTATTTGGGAGAAAGAACAGAAGACACTCGATGCTCCCTCCATCTGTCCCTCTCACACAAATGGAGGGATTTGTTAAAACATACATTGTATATTCCCATACATACCTGCTCCCACAGACTCTTTCCAAAGCAACAGAGAGGTGTTCCAAACCCCACTTTTGTTTAGAAAACAAACCACCAGCAATTTTCTCCATAACAGCAAAACGCATTTGACAGCACTTTTTATGCTGTTTATTTTGGTATTCTCCAAAACACTCCAACTCCCTTATGAATACATATTATTAAAAACCAAAGGGGTAGGAGGGAAGAGGTGACAGGGTAAACATCTACACAAAGAAGTGCAAAAGTAAAACTTTAACACTGATTTCGCTGACAATTGTAACATTAGTTAGATAAAATGAGCACTTTTAGGTCAAAACATTTAATTTAAATTCTATCACATTGACTCCAGATTTTATTAAATCTTTCAAAAATATAAAGATTTATTATGCACTTCAAACATAGGAAAGTATTCCTAAGATTGTACTATCATTCTCACTGGTTAAAGAAACTTCTTCTCCCAGGACCTGCATGAGTCACCTGGAGCTTAACATCAGCTTCAGTTTAACATCAGCTCTTCCAACACATACCACTACCTAAGTGCTATTCCATGGTTTCTCTGCCTCCTCTTAATGCCCTTTGCCAAATACATGATGTGGTTTTCCTGCTTTTAAGATGTGCTTAACTTCACTTTTCTCATCCCACCTTGCTCTGCAAGTGACAGTACTCCCTGTGGCTCACTCCCAATGACAACTTACTTCCCACTTCGCTGCTGGAAATGTTCAGTCTCCAATGCTCATCTTCTGATGATTCGTGTCCATGAGCAGCAACAAATTATCACTAAAATTAAACTCCCCAAAAGTCACCTACAATGCATTTGAGCTCCTAGCTCTGCTTTTGAGACTTTCAGCCCAATGTGCAGCACTGCTGCACAATCTCTGGACCTTGCTCAGTGTCAAGCACATCAACGTCTATTGTGAAAATTTTAGAGTACCACTCATAACAAAAAAATCATTCCCAGCCTGCTCTTCCCTGAGGCCCAAAAACCCAATACTAACCTGTATTTGATTTTAGTATGAGAAGGAAGATCTCTGCTGGAATACTGTTTGGATAGCTGGCTTAAGTCTCCTTCACCTTTTCCTCTTCCTCCTCTTGCAGGTTCAAACGTTGGCCTTGCTGCTGTCGTCATCTTCACTCCTACAGAACCAAGGGACAGAACAAGTTGTTACTACAACTTACAGTGAAAGACACTCAATAGAAGCTACTTTGCTCCTGGAACTGTAGAAGCAGTGACAAGTCCCACTACAGCACACCAGCTGTCACTCAGCTCATGATCCTCAAAATTTAAGCAGCTTTTTATTGACAGAATCTATCCAGGTTTCAAAATAAAAGTATTTTCCAATATTCTTGAAAGATGATACATGGACTCTAACCTAAATATGAAGCTACATTTGTAAAGTAAATAGAATGAGCCAGGAGCTAATCTCCCATCCTTAAAGCAAGCAGTACAGTCTTGTAACTAAACTCCTTCCCCTCCTAAAAAATTGCAGTCAAAAATGACTGCCTACTGGGATGACCCCTTCATTATTGCCCAGACCACAGCTAGGTACCACCACTAGCAATGCTGGCTGACACAGACCACAGTGTGCCTAGGATGGTGCTGATCATTACCCACTGATGAAGATCAGGCAACCTGAGCACTGCAGCCCTCACCATGACCCTGTTCTGCTCTCCAGTACCCTAACATCAATGCTGAGGCACAGTCCTTTGGGACCCAGCTGTGCAGGGCTCCAGCTCACCAGCAGAATCCTCTGAAGGGCTAGAACCAATGTTTCCCTGGTGGCACAAGGCCAACAGTTCTACCCCTACATAAACAAAGTGCAAGTAAAAAAGCTTGGATAAATGGGGAAGTTGTCACCAGCTCTCCCCTAGAAACTGCAGGAACTCAACATCTCCAAAGAACCAAAGCAGCAGATGTCCAAATTTCTACTACCAACTCTTCTGTGCAAAGAGTGAAACAGGCTCCAACCAGCCTCAGCCACACAGGCACCCTGTGAGCACACACTGTGCTCAGCACTGCCTGATAGGATCTGGAGACCCTGCAAGCCCAAACCACTGTGCCAGCCAAGAGTTTGAGATGGTTAATCAGTGCCAGAAAACACTGTGTGATCAATCATCAGGGCATGAGGGAACAGCATGAAGCTGTGTCAGGGGAGGTTTAGGTTGGATATCAGGAAAAGGTTCTTTCCCCAGAGGGTGGCTGGGCACTAGAACACGCTCCCCAGGGCGGTGGTCACAGCACCAGCCTGACAGAGCTCAGCAAGTGTTTGGACAATGCTCTCAGGTGCATGGTGTGACTCTTGGGGTGTCCTGCGGAGGGTCAGGAGCCAGACTTTGATGATCTTTGTGTGTCCGTTCCAGCTCAGCATATTCTCTAATTCTAGAATCTTAAATCTGCTATCTGAAATGATTCTCATTGCTGCTTCACCGAGACACACATACCCATTAGTGACAGCCTAAAGACATTTAGGACAGGAGAGAGAGACCTGCAGAGACACATATAGGTATCAGCCCTAGCAACCAGAAGGCTGAATGTTGAAGGGTGACAAGAGTACCTATTTAAAATATTAAAAGGCAAAATAAAAAAAAACCAAACCATTACATCATTTCATACGCTTTTGTGGACCACAAAGAAAAGTTATTTATGCTCTGCCTATTTTGTTATTTTGTCACTTTTAATGAGAGCACAAAATACCTGACTTCAGTGTCAAAATTACAATACAATGTGTGGCTCAAAGTAACACCTCATTATGCAGAAAACAGTTACTGCCACGGAACTAGTGTTCAGAAAACAATATTAACACAGGGGAACACCTTTAAAATTAAGTGGGACTGTAATTAGCCTTGGCTCGTTAATCAAGGACGGCTGACACTTTTAAGTGATGCTGTACAAGTCAGCTGAAGCTCAACAAGACATTTTAGCTCTCTTTTGGCACAGACTCTGCCAGACTCATGATCCAAGAAAGTCACTTGCTCCCATAACTTCTCTGTGCTAATTATATATAATGGGGGGGATCAGTGAAACCAGGTGAAGAACGAGATCTGGTGTAGCTGCAGTAGTTTCAGGAAGCATTAACACACTGTCTGGAAAGCATCCCTCCTTCTCTTAAGTTACAGAATTCATCAGGCTGGAAAAGACCTCTGAGATTGTGGAGTCCAAACTACGACCAAGTATCACCTTGTCAACTAGACCAGAGCACTAAATGGCAACATCCAGTCCTTCCTTAAACATCTCCAGGAACAGTGACTCCACCGTCTCCTTGGGCAGCTCATTCCAATGTCTAATCACCCCTTCTGTGAAGAAATTCTTCCTGCTGTCCAACCTAAATCCCCACTGGCACAACCTGAGACCACTTCGTCTTGTCCTGGGACAAGAGGCCAATCCCCACGTGGCTCCAACCTCCTTTCAGGCAGCTGGGGAGAGAGATAAGGTGCTCCTGATCCTCCTCTTCTCCCGACTAAACAACTCCAGCTGCCTCAGCCGCTCCTCAGGGCTCTGTGTCAGTCCGCACTCAACTTGGCCTTAAAGGACCCAGACTCAACCTGAAACCCCTCACGCTTCAGAAATACCTGAAAAAGCCTCTTTAGCGCTACTCTTGTTATCGACCAAGAGGGAGAGACAGAGCTCGGCCTGCAGGGGAATCGCCTCGGCCTTGCCTCCCGGCGGGGCCCGAATCCGGGGGGCCCGAGTGGCAGCGCCGGCCCGCCCGCAGCCCGTCCCCTCGCCGGGCCCGCCTCCCCCGACACCCCCTGTCCCAGGGCCGCCCGTCCCCGTTCAGGGCCCTCCCGCGGCCTCCCCGCCGATCTCCCGGGCACTCACAGCGCGGCCTCCTCCAGCTAGCGCGGCCGGCCCTACACCGCCACCATCGTTCCGCCACGCGCCCACAATGCACCGCGGCGGGCCATAGACACGGCGCCGCTGACCATAGAGAAGGCCCGCCGTGCCGTGCCGTGGCGGGGCGGCAGTGCGCGCTGGGCGGCGGTGCCTCGGTAGCCATGGCGGCTCGGCCGCGGGCTCCGGGCAGGGACGGATGGGCTAGCGAGGGACGGCTGGGAGCCCGTGCGGATTGTAGGGGAGGATAGGAAAAATGGCAGGCGGAGGAAAAGGGAGTACCTTAGGCGTTCTCTTTACTCGGGGCTGTGTGTAAACAGCATCAGCCTAAGTCTGACTGTAAGGCAGCGAGTCGTGTCAGTGACCCTGCTCCCCTTGCAAAGAGCTCCTCTGCGTGCTGTAGGTGTTTGTGCAATCGGTTCAGATTGGAGATAAGGAGGACGTTTTTTACTGTGAGGCTGGTGAGGCACTGGCACAGGTTGTACGGAGAAGGGGTTGGGTTAGGGTTAGGGGTTAGGGTTAGGATTAGAGGTTAGGGGTTAGGGTTAAGGTTGGGTTAGGGTTAGGGTTAGGGTTAAGGTTGGGTTAGGATTAGAGGTTAGGGTTATGGTTAAGGGTTAGGGTTAGGGGTTAGGGCTGGGTTAGGGTTAGGGTCCTGGAAGGGACCAAGGCCTGGCTGGATGGGGCTTTGAGCACCTTGATCTAGTGGAAGGCTTTCCTGCTCATGACAGAGGGGCTTGAACGAGGTTATTTTTAAGGTCCCTTCCAACCCAAACTGTTCTGTGATTCTATAATCATTGCTGTCTATGTAAAGAAGCGAAGGTACAAATGAGCATCACTAAGGAATTAAATTCCCTATGTTAAAATGGAGTTCCTTCCTTGTGTTTATTGTTCCTTTTAGATGTACTTTATTATCAAACTTCTGCGAATCCACCCGAAGGCATGTGAAGTAAATGGCTCTCTGATGTATCTACAAATGAACACGGAAACATTTTCCTGAGTGCTCGGCAGCCAACATGCAATTTAAAAGAGAGCCCACAAGAGGTCCCACAGATATTGCTATCCAGGGAGCTACGGCAACAATGGAAATTGCACCCTTTGCGTCAACAAGCCATCAGAGAAAGCACTTGGAAGAAGTGGCCCTTTAGTACAGAAACAAACCAATTATTTTGAGCAACTTAGGCTTCACTCTGAAGCTGGGTAAATAGTGACAGTAATTACTGTGTCATGTCCTAAGAGCTACACCTGACAGTAACCAAATATCCACCACTGCATTTTCTGCAAGCCTGTATTGGCGCCCTGTGAAATGGGTTTATGATTTCTTCCACTACAGGCAGTTTAAACTCAAGATCAAACCTTGCAGAGAAGTCTGGCTTCAGGAATTTGGTATTGCTGGGCTACAGATCACAGCAGCCTGAACTGAGTGCATCATTCTGTGATGGGGGGTGTTATTCCTAGTTAATAAATCTGTGGACTTTAAATCAAGAGGCACTGACTGTTGTGCTAGTTTGACTGTTGTGGTGCAGCAGAAAGTCATGTTTTGCTCACTTACATGTCCTGAAGGCAGTGCCTACTGTTCAGTTGTAATATCCATCTGGCAGAGGATATCATGTCTTGATTAAAGACCTCAAGAACCAAAGGGACCTCTCCTGCTCTTGGGTTAGAGGAAAAGGCAAGCATTCCATTATGTGTTAAAAACCAGTGCAGTCCCAGCTCTGAGCGGACTGGAGTATTCTTCAAACAGTAAAGGAATGGCTTTGTGGCTTTGGCCAAAATTGTTCTCCAGGGAGCTTCCCTTCTCCCAGCTTGTGTATATCAATGTGAAGATGTGTTTTATGGTCAAGGGATTGCTTTCCTTAGAAGACTTGAACGCTAAAGAAGGATGTTGGTGAAATGGAGGTGCCTGAGTCCAGACTCCTAAAAATATCTATTCAATCTTGTTGCAGAGGCACCTAACCTTCACAGGTCCACAACTTTTGAGTTTAAAGATCTCTAAACATACAAAAATTTCCCTAATCTTGAACTTGTTTGGATTCAGTTTATGTGTAAGAAGTTTACTACCATGCTCTCTCCAGGGCCCCACCAGGCAGGCTTTGACATTTAGGGATATTCTCCCTGTGTGTTTGATAAGCCAAGCATAAGGGAAGGGGTTAAAGATCCATGAAAGAACAGGCATGTAGAAGGGAGCACCACTCAAGTTCAGTGGTAAAGGTGGCAATTGTGAATTCCTGTGTTCCTGGATTATGCACTAAACTGTTATCAGACAGTGTAAACAACCAGATTATAAAAAAACCCAGATCTTCCCCCTTCCTAGGCTGCTCCTACCTCTGCTGAGCAATTTGGTTGTGGCAGCACTTAGAATGGTATTGTGTACTGCATGGAAAACATGAGAAGCAGAAGTCACCACTTCCCTTGATCATTTCCTCCAGTCATTAATTATCCTCACAGTTTGAAACTGCACCTTATTTTCAATTTCAAATGGCTTTGTTTCCAACCACAGGTGCCTTTTGTGCCTTTCTATGATAATTTTAAAAGCCTGTGTTCTCACTAGGTATTTATACTTTGTAATCTAGTCTTGCTGCTGCCTTTGGACAAGGTAAGCAGCCTGGGCTCTTCTAGTCTTAGGATTGTTTTCTTCCTCACACCAATTGTTTGAGGGCTTTTTCTTGCTCTCTATCCTATCTATCAACCACAAAATTATAAGAACTGTTTCAGCATCAGCTCTATCAATGAGAACTAGAGAGATATAACTACTTTCCCCCCCACAGCTTTCTGTGTGGTTGTTTATCTGAGGATCACACTGGCCTTTTTACCCACACCACTGCACTGGGGGCTTGAATGCAGGTACATGTCTATGGTGACTCTTCAGTTCTTCTCAGGATTGTTATTTTCTGAATTAGAAAATTCCATGTAGTCTTTGAGCTGTGACAAATAAACATATTTGGTTGTGTTACAGGCATCTGTCTTAAAAATAAATCCCTTGCTAGTACCACTGGTTAGCTAGTGTCCCAAATTCTTTATAGTGCCTGTGCATACTCTTAGTGCAATTTTGTATTTGTTTGTGGATCACACCAGGAGACCAACATTCTTTGGTTATCCCAGTGCTTTAGGATTTAGGTCTCACCAAAGTGTTGGTCTTTCTCTAAGATCATGGCAAGACTGTAAAAGACATTGTGTCCCGAAAAAAGACAAAAACATTTATAAAAATCTTGTGCCTATTTGGAGCTTTGTTAATGTTTTTCTCATCTACTTCTTGGCCTGTAGTGTTATGGAGATTGCTTATGTTCCTAATGGACTTTAAAAACTCCCTTTTGGCCTTGCCAGTGTAGGGATTTTTTCTTGTTTCCTGTGTCATTTTTCTGTTCTTGAAATCTTCTCTTGTGTATTCTTTGGTATCTGGTTCCCCTTGCTTCCATCTGTAGCATTACTCTTACTTGATGATTTTCACTGGTTTTTTTCTGAATCCAGAAAGGAATTTAGTTGAAGCAATTGTAACTCCTGAGTTTTTGTGTCTCACACTGTAAGCTGTCTTCTGCCCACCCTTAAAGTACAGCAGGAGGGTGTGCAATCTCTTTCAAAGCCGTGCTCTGAAGGTGAGCATTTTCCCCAGCAGGGCAGAGGTTCAGTGCCAGAATAGAAATCTCCCAGCTTGACTTTTCCCCTTGCCTCCCTTCCTGTGAGAGCCTGTGTCTGGTCATCTGAGGCACAGTTTGCATGGCCGATCCACAGTAAATCCCGTTTCTGCTTTGGAGAGACCACAGCACCACAGCACCGTTTCCTCCCTCAGGACACTGTGTGCTTTGAAGGATTGTGCCTCCCGCTGGGAAACAGATATGGAAGGGCACAGAGTGGAAACTTGGTGCAGGAATGCTCAGCATCCAGACCAGCCGTAAAAGAAGTTTCTGGGAAGTTGCTGTTTCCTTGATTGGAAAAAGAATAGAAGCTGGGCAAGGCTGTGACTCAGCCAGTGAGTCAGCAGGGGCTGCCTTCCCATGAGGCAGGCTTGTGTTCTTTTTCTCTCCTCACCTTCCCTGCCGCCTGCACTGGGACAGTAAATACCGTTTACTGCTGCTTCTCTTTGCTCACAAAGTCATCCCGGCCCTTAACCTCTGCCCTGACACCTCCCACTGCATTGTCTCTCCAGCTTTCTGCTTCTGTGCTCCATTCCATTTCATTCCCTAGGCTGCTGGGATTTTTGTGCCTTCAGTACTCCAGTCCTGGGTGGATGTAGCAGCTGTGAACTCTTGCTTTGCAGCAACAGAGACACATTGTAACCTATTCACCACAGAGGGAAAATCCCAGGAATGAGTAGGAATTCCCTGGAAGATACAGGATGAGGACCTGATCTGGATCCTTCCCGAGGCAGTGATGACCCTCGTCAGACACCACAGACTGTGGTTCCTCTGCCAGCCATTAAACAAGCCAGACCAGTGCTGCAGGTCCAGCATACTGAGTTTGAATACATCTTCTGTGTGTTGTGTCTTTCTCTGTCTGCTTCCCCACACGCACGGCTCTCCGCTGAGATCCCAGTGCTTTTCCATCGTGAGACGTGATGTCAGCCAAAAGGCACTCAGGGACCTGGGGAAGGGAGGGTGCTGCAGGAAGGAGTGGCGCCCCAAGACACACAGCTAACGCTTCCCGGACTCAGTCTTGGATGCATACTCAGCTCCATGGAAGCTCTCTTGCTCCTACTGAAGTGATTTTTTTGAGCTTGGACAAAGCAAATAATTTTAGCCACGCACTATTTACATCCAGGCAAGCAGCCAGAACATACCTCTGTCTATGGTTGCATCCACTGTTAAGCAAAACTGTCCCACTGTTTTATTTATTAACCAAACATTTCTAATAGCCAAGCTAATTTTATCCTTTCCTTAATGCTGGCTGAGGATGACTCAGTCTGGCTGGGAGGAGTCTCAGTAGCACGGTGCCCAGATTTCAAAGACTGGTGTTACACGGAAGGAAGGGCTGGCTCTCCATGTACCACAGTGGCTCTGGCTTTCGACCTGCTCACTTTACCTATCTCATTGTGTAGATGTGGAATAAAGAAACCAGTGAAGTATTCCACAAGTGAGTTTGTCAGGCAGGGTGGAATGGAGATGCCCTTGTATCTGTAAGAGTCAGCTGCAGCTATAACTTTTAATGATACCATCAAGAGCTGGCATACATATTTCTCTGTAAGTTTTTTAATGTTTTAATGCTTTATCAATATTTTTTTCTGATTCAGTTTATGTGCATCTCTCCCTTAACTTTAGCTTTACTCTCACAGAGCTCCAGGTAAGTGAGGTATCTAGTGTAGGCAAATCTTTAGGGCCCTCTTTCTGTTCAGTGGACAGTGACAGGTTCCTCTGGGAGGTGATTCACTCACTTGATTGAGCAGTCCCAGAAAATCCTGCTCTATATTTCATTAGTAATTTACAAAGGCAAGCAGAAGATGTGGAGTTTACAAGGTAAAACTACATAAGTAGTTTTGTTCCAAAGATGAGGTTAAGTTAGATCTGGATTCAAAATTTCAGTTACTAAAAGGTTCACGATGTAGATAAGTACTTTTTGTAAACAGGGCTCTAAGGAACAGAGGAGCCAGTGTGGAAGAATCTCCTAATTTATCTCCACTCTCCAGACCAGGAATACAAGGATGAGTTTATAAGAAAAGTAAAACAGCTATATGTCATCCTGACCAAGTTAAAACACAATTGAGGTTCCCTTCGAACAACAGCTCAGTAGTGCAGTCCTCAAACTAATTGAAAAGAAAGTCAGCCACAGGATGAATTTCCCCTACTTCCAAAGATGCCACATGAATGTAACATGCTCCTGCCTAAGAGCATTCTAGCTGGTATCAGCCAGCACTGAGTTCTCTGAACCATTGTAATAACCTTTAGTTATCCTTAGTTATCCTTTATTTACTGAACTAGCACACTGTGCAAAGAGTTCACTCAGTAGTGAGGCCACTCTGGCTTTGGAAGAGTTTTAACCACCCGCATTGTTTCTTTCAGATGTGGGCAGAAGCGAGTTTATTCTGATTCAGATGGAAACAAAGAACAAGAGCTTGAAAAACAATGAAATCCCCACAAGTGGGATCAACCAGGTTGTTTTTCTTTTAGTTCTTGATTACAAATTCACGGTATTTTAGCTGCTAAGGCCTCAAGGGAGCCTTTTGCTTTTGCAGAACTATGTCAGTGCAGAGGGCTGGCACTCAGGAAACTGGTATTTTCTTCCTAGCACTGCCACTAGCCAGGGGACCCTGACAAAGTGACCTGCTCTCCCCAAGTCTTGTGCATTTCCCTTCTTTTAAAACCACAATTAATGGACCAAAGGCTTTTGCTCTGCAACTTGTAATGTCCCATGTAAGAGCAGGCTCTGAAATTTGATTTCCTATATTGCAACGCCCACAGGGCTTTTACATTTAATTTTACCACCAGAACCGTCACCTCTATTTGAGCAAGACTTGTAAACTGAGTCCTGCCGTGGGACTCAGACTAAGGATAAAGCAGGCTCCTCCTAAAAGGTCAGTAACCCTGACTGAAGCCTCTTATGGATGACATGAGCCTGGCAAAATATGTTCCCTTCCTGGGTTTTGATCTCTGTTTTGTGTTTTGTGCAGAAAGACAGGAGGGGTTCAGTTGAAGTTTAAGTGTTTAATGCTGGTTAGGAGTATCAAACCCCAGTTAGCAGAATTGGTTGGTTCAGGATTTCTGGTGGCCTGTTCCTTCAGCTGAACACGGAGCCCCACCGTGGGTGTAAGCAGGAGGCCTTTTGAACAGGGCATTGCATGCTCCCCTGAAGACTCAGGGCACACCAAGGTGTGTGTGCTTCAAACACCTCTGCAGATGTGCCTCATCTTGGCAGGACCCTGCCTGTTTCTGTATCATGGCTATTGAGGATTAGTAATTGCAACCAAGCTTTGCATTCCCCTCCCTTTTCCTGCTCTCCTTGTCCAGTTGCCTGCCATGAGCATGGTGAAAGCAGTCACATTTCCCATCTGTCCCTGCAAAAACATGCACATTGAGCAGCTTGACCTCATTGCTCCTATCTAGTAGTATCTTACTGTTCCCCAAATAACTTGGCTTTGCAATCCTTGAAGGTAAAAATTTAAGCAGGTATGGAGGGAGGAGTCCTGGTTCTGTGCAAGGTGCTGTGTCCTACCCACCAGAGCAGAGCAGTTCCTGAGCAGCTGTGGAGGCAAGCCTGATAGAGCTGGTGCCTGTGGGGGTAGGGCTTGCATAGGAATGTTCGGCGTGTGATGAATGTGCTGCACTATTTACATCTCTTCCCCCCTTCAAGTTTTCATTGTGCTGGAGCCTGCCTACTCCAACAACTCCAGCTCCTGCAGTCTTTACCAGCTATGAGCTCTGTGGTCTGTGCTTGGTAGACTTCAAAGCACTTCCCATCAGGTGTAAGGATGTTCAGTTAGGAGCACATGGAGTGGTTATGCAGGCCATGTGGTGGAGGGAGGTTAGAAGGATGAGGTGTTCTCAAGGGAGTTCTGGTTCCTTTGGCTGCTGTGCAGAGGAGGTTGAGAGCACCATGTCATGCCATGGGCACAGGGACTGCTGCTCAGAGGGACAGTAAGCAGAGTGGTCCAGGCTGGACTTTGAGGCTCCTGCTCTTGTGCTTTCATTACAGAACTAAAGGGCAGAAGGTGATTCTCCTTCTGACTGTTTGTGCAAAGTTCAATGGCAAGCAGCCCAGGGCAGCAGGACAATGACTCCTGTCACTGGCTCTTACGGGTGTGAGACAGTTGAGCACAAACTTCTTCTGCCTTCTGATGAAGATAAAATCTAAACCTCAATCTCCTAGATTCTGAACTGAGTTTAAGAGAGAGAGACATAGTTGCCGTTCCTCAGGGGCTTTGCATTTTGCACTTGTAATTTAACCTGCAATCCCAACAGTCACCTGTTTGCTTAGAGGTCTAATTTGAGGCCAGGACTTCCTTCCACCCTACTGTCAGTGTGACTAAAAGCACTGCTGCTTTTTTATTTTAGAGGAAATACCTTGTCCTGGCTGTCATGCACCAGTACTATTCTGTGAAGTCTAAGGGCAGAATATGAGCCCTGTACTCATGGTAATGACAGGATCCTGGAACTGGTGATTGTGTTTCTCACATCTGAATTTTTCCCCAGGCGGTACTGGCCAAGAAGCAACATATGTGGAAAATATGATATTACGTTTATGCCTAGCAGCAGTTGCAATATGTATTTCAGTAGCAAGCCAAGGCCTGAAATAAGAATGGAGAAAGAGCTCACTCCTCTCACGCAGCCAACGCACTTTATTTTTCATGGGCTAAGTGCCTGTGGTGGCAGGAGTACATTAGATCCTGCCTGAGGTTTGTCTGACCAGCTATAGACATCCTGGGTTCACTTTAAAGCTGGTGCAGACAGAGGCACATCTGTAGGATGCCATCTCGTCCTCGCCTGGCCATGTAGAATGATGCAAGTCACACCCTTGTGGTGCCTGCCTCTCTGCTTTGGCTGTTGGGGTGGCTGGGCTCCACATGGGCATCTCCACTGCCGATCTGAGTGCCACAGAGGGTGCTGGAGATGGGGAGCAGCTGGAACCTCATATCCATCTATCAGGTCTGGCCAAACCTTTAACGCAGAACATCTTGCTCCTCCTACTACTCCATGCTTCCAAAACACAGTGGTGTTTCTGGAGACAGGCAGTCCTGGGTGTGGCTACTATCTTGCCTCTTGATTAGAGGTTCTGGATCCTACAAGCAGGTTTAGCTTTCTCAAGGGTTATGGCTTTCTCCTTACCTCTTCTGAGATGATGCAAACCTAACAAGCCTATACCTCTAATTTTGTTCCCACTCACCAGTCTTTTGTCAATGCAGACTGTCAGAAGCTGTCTCACGCCTTGTTTTGGGCAGCACACAGCATGGCAAGTTCTCAGCATTGACTGAATCGCACCGCACTTTTGGAAATATAAAGTAAAGCAAACAGTAAAAAAATCCATAGCAATACCTAGAAGAAAAGCATGTAAGTGGGCAACTTCCCTGTCCAAAAGAGATTTGAGGTGTGTCAGAACTGTTGTGGCACTGACTAACCATAAAACAAAGGCCATTACAGCTGAAACATCAACTCTTTTTTTGTAGTTGTTATCATGTTAAGAAGCAGCTCCTAATTTAAAAATGGAAGTATTGGAGCTTTCAGCACATCTCTAAATAGTTCATTTTGACAGATAATGATTTGCACTGTTAAAAACATTGCTTTATACTGCTAATCTAAATCTATCCTGCTTTTGCTGTCTAGCATGGGGTTGTCATTGTGCTTCTTTCTTACTGTCTGAAGATTAACAGAGATCTCCTGGGTATGAAGACGGTGATAAAGTGCCAAAGGAAGCAGCCTTTGGACTTTATTAATTTTATTCAGTATTTATGCAATGCATTTATACTTACTGGTTTACAAGGTGCTTGTCAGACTCCCACTGTGCAAGTTTTTGTACAAAACCAGAATATGTCTCTGTCTTAATGGTGTTACCATCCATAGAGCAGTTTTGGTACTTTACTGTCCCCAGTTGTCACCCTTTTCCTCTGATTATGCACTATGGACAACCTTCTCCATAATTTTTTTGTTTAAAACTTCCCAGTCTTTTTTGCTTCTGATTTCAGCTCTGACACCACTTTGGGGCATCCACTGTCTGCTGTGGATGGAGACTGTGAGTCTGGACAGGAGAAAATACAAGTGAAGAAGCAGAGGAGCAAGATCAGCACCCCTGGCAGTCTGAGGGAGTTCGTGGCCTCCCATTGGGCTACCCTGGCTTGTGAGCATCATGGCAGAAGTGAGCAACAAAGCAGCACTGCCAGTGGAGGGCCATTCCTCACCAGCACCAGGGACACTGTGGGGAAGATGTGAAGACACAAGGCAGCAGAGATTGGCACCTAGATCTTGTTTTGGGTGGGAATCAAAAGCCCAACAATGCGTTTTTAAGCTCTTCCCTAATGAGTTTGTAGTCCTTCTGTCCACCCCCTCCCCTAGCCCTTGAATCTGTTGTTTGTAATGGGAAAATTGTTTCACTCTTGCTTTTCTCTCTAGCTCAGCACTGGCTCCCTTCCCAGAGTAAGTTTTTTAGCTAATTTAAAAAAGAGACTGTTTCCCCATGAGACAGTGAGGAGGCAGATGTGCTCTCTCACATGCCATGGCATGTCTACTGGCACTATTGGGATCCAAGTCCAAGCTTGGTATGTCTACTGAAACAAATGGTGTCTCCCTCTTGAGACTGCTTGCCCTTAGAGACACTTTCTTCTTCCTTTTCTTCTCAGAAGGAAGAGACAGTCACATAAAACACTAGAGTCTCAAAGAGGTCATGATAGGACAATGGAGATCCAGCCTGGAAAAATATCTGGAGTCAAGAATGTTTTGAAAGACTAGGGTAAAGGGGTCAGGCATGTGAGGAGATAGATTTTCTATTTGTAGCAAATCCAGTGTCAGTCGTGTGAACAGAGACAGGGCTGGAGAAGCAGTGTGGGAAAGTAGACAGACAAGCCTGGCAGCTTGTTAATGGCTTGAGAGTTTGGATGCTGACATGATTTTCAGGTTTGTTTTGCAGACAGGTATTTTTCCTTTTGAGACATTGCTCTTGGTGCTTCAGACTCTTGGAGAACAGGAAGACCGTTCATTCATGTCAGGTCAATGAAGATGAATGAAAACCTTTAATTCTCCTTTACTACTCTTCCTCCTAATATTTTCTCCTCCTTTTATTACTATGAGAGACTTGCGTCAGATTTCTCTCATCTTCTCACTTGACCTGTCACAACCCACCGCCTGGATTTCCTCACACCTATTTCCATTTGTTTACCTTCTCAACCTTTTCTTTGCACCCCAGATTTTCAGGAATGTAGATCCTCCTCAACTCTAATTTTTGCCCAGTATCTTCTTTTTCCTGCTGGAAAATACCATTTTCTGGATCCTTACCTCTTTTTTTGCCATTCCTTCTCTCCAACCTCTCTTAATTTTCCCCAACACACTTTACCTCTGTCATGCCTTGCAAACTCAGTGTCTACACAATTTGTTTTCTACAGCCTTTCTTGTCTCCCACATAACTGCCTGCCACTGAGAAATCAGCTTCATCATGAGGGGAAGTGGAGGGGCAGCCACTGTTTTATTCTCTATGGTGACCAGTGACAGAACCTGAGGGAATGGCCTGAAGTTGAGCCAGGGGAGGTTTAGGTTGGCTATCAGGAAAAGGCTTTTCAGCCAGAGGGTGGTTGGGCTCTGGAACAGGCTCCCCAGGGCAGTGGTCACAGCACCAGCCCTGACAGAGTTCAGGAAGTGTTTGGACAATGCTCTCAGGCACATGGTGTGACCTGAGGTGTCCTGTGCAGGGTCAGGAGTTGCACTCCATGCTCTTTGTGTGTCTCTTCCAACTCAGCATAGTCTGTGATTCTGTGATCACTTTTCTCTTGTGTCCCCTTGGCCACATCACTGCATCTTCCCTGGGCTCCCTCTGCTCATCACATAAAGCATTGGGTTCTTGCCTGCACCGTTGGCACTGCTCAGCCTACTGCAGTGTCACCCCTCAGTGGGTTTGGAGAAGGCAGCCCCAGCTCCTGCAAGGTCACACTGCTGTCACAGTTCACACTGACACCACCAGCTCACCAGCTCAGCCCATTGCCAACCCAGTGTGTATTTTGCGAGAGCCCTTCTGCTCGCATCAACAGCCTTAGGGCTGTTTTGGATCTGACCTTAATACTCCTTTTGGCATCAGTCCCTACAGGCATCAATCCCTGTGATGCCTATAGAAGCGTGTGACAGCAGAAAAGCTACTGCAGCACCGAGTCATCAAAACCTCTGGCCAACTCCATCTCACTGTGTTTGAGTCCTCTGTCGGTGGTCCCTTGGCTGAGAGCAAGATCTTCCCAGGGCAGAGCAGTCCTTTGGTCTTTGTCTTTTCAGCATGGTTAGTGCCACAGCTTGAAGATGGCAGTAGTCTCTTTCATAATAGTGATGTTAGCAAGAGAAAAAAATATACAGGTCTGTGTTCAAGGGTCCTGACAGCTATCTTAAATTAGATAGAAATTGGAAAGGCACCTTGCTTGGACAGAAAATCGAACTGGGAGCAGAGGAGTGGAACTCCATGCTGGCTTTCAACTGCTGCTCCTCATAGGATTTGAGATCCTGAAGCTCCTGCTCTTCAGGCTGAGTCAGGTTTATCTGTTTGCTGATAAATACAGAGCTAAATTGGCAGACAGACCCCAGCCTGACACCCTGAAAGGAAAGAACTCCTCAGTTTCCAAAAAGCCCACAAGAAGCCCTTGAGGCTCAGAAGACAACTTGGAGCTGTACATCTGGTGAGACAGAGGTGCCACTTTGAGGCAAGAGGTTGATTCACAGGTCCAGGACCTGGACCTGAGGCAGGATGTTTCCTGGTGGAAATCACTGATCTGTTTCCTGGTGGAAATTACTGATCTGGTTCAGCATGCTAGTGGCCTCTGTCATGCACATCTCGAGACACCTCATGCTCATTGGATTCAGACCATGCCCATCATAGGGTAATGCATGTCAGCCTTGTAATGGGGTGTTTAAAATCACCTAGGTATGTCTGACCTAGGTATGCCTGAGTACCAGGGATGGTATTTTCACCATGCTGGTGAAAATATTTTCTTCTGCTGCCCAGGTAATTACAAGTCTGGGCTCTGAAAAGCACCTAACAGTTAAACTTTAGTTTCAGTTCTTGATTTTCCAGTAGCCTTTTTACATCCAGGAAAATGAAATTTTATGTCTGTGCTTTCCTTTCCATCACCTTTCCTGAACATGACTAACTCTTTCTCTCAGGGCTGGGTGACCAGTCATCTGTCTGGACCAAACCCAAGCCCAGTTACTACATTTCCTGTTGCTCTCCAGCCTGTCCACCCTGCCTCTGTCTCCCCTAGCTGATATCACCACACCAAGAGCTGTTGACGTATTTCCTTGTCTTGATACTTCCAAAAGTCATCCCTGAGTAGAGGAATGATAGTCATACAGTGCAGTCTGTTTTTAGCCTTTTACAGACTACTTCTCTGACCTTGGGCATGCACTTTAACCACTCAATGTCCCACTTCATAACTTTCAGTATGGAGTACTCCTACCTTGTCTGCAAAGTACTTGTGGGATGGTAGAACTTGGGAGTTTTTTTGCTTGGAAATTGTATTATAAAAGGGACTTGTGCCCTATTGGCATCCAGGAGTTTTAAAGTTGTTGGCAACACAGCTGATCACATCTTACTTCTTAGATGAGAAAATGCTTCCTTTTCCTGATTTTGAGGTACTGCTCTGAATTTTCTTTCCATCTCTGCTATTCTGAAAACATTATTTTTCCCAGTCACTTAAGGAACACTGCTTTTACCCAGCAGTAGCCAAGGTGTCATAGGCAGCTGTTTATTGGGCAGATGGTTACTCTGCTGAACATAAACTCAGAGGAGCAGCTTCATTCCCTGGTTTTGCCAGTTCCATGGGTTTGGCCAAAATGTTCTGAGGTGGATGCTGAATAGGTGTATGTGATCCAAAGGTCTTCATCCTTCTGCCTGTTGTTAATCTCTTCTGAGGGAGGGTCTCCCAAGGTGAGGTGATGCTGGAGGGTTTGAATGCCCATTCACTTCCAGGAGAGATGGGAGGTGAATGCCTTTCCCAGGCATCTAAGCAGCATGTGGCTGGCAGCAATAGTGATGTGGCTGGCAGCAATAGTGACAGATGACAGACACCCCAAAAAGGAGCAAAGGGGGCTCCCAGCAGCTCCAATGTTGCCACCTCTCTTCTTCCTCTCCCTCTCCTTTGGCCAGGCTCACAGCTGGAGAGAACAGCTAGTACCTTCTTTGGGGCAGTGAATCTGACTTTGCAGCATCCCTTCTGACAGCACCAGGAACATTTCTGGCTGTGTCAGCCAAAATTCCTGCCGGGGACTGCTGCAATGCAGCACACCACACCCCCGCCGGCGCTGAGCCCCAGCCTGGACAGCCGGTGCTGCTCGGCTCCAGCCCTGCCGCTGCCATAGGCGTCCCTCCTCCTCTTCCCGAAGAGCCCTGATGATTTCAGGTTGCTTGGCATCATCTCCTGCGGGTAACTCGCGTCCGCAGCGTGTGTCAGAGCAGCCTGGCGCACGTTCGGTTTCACAACGTGCTGCCTGCAGAACTCGCTGGCTCCCCGAAGGGATCGGCTGTGGTTTCATATTTCATTTCCCTCGCACGCTACACCCGAATTCCAGACGCTTTCTGGCTTCGCTGCTGCATGGACTCTGAGCGTAGGTCCCTTGCCGTACCCAGAGGAGGCAGACGGGGCTTCCCTCAGCTCCAGGGAGTGGACCATGAAGACGTCAATTGTATTTTTGCTTTGCATCTCCGTTTTCCCAGGCTTTTCCCAGGGCAGAGTTGTTAGAGAGGATGAAACTGGTTTTGCCGAGTGTAACGTGTTCTTCCCTGGACAAGTCCCACCCGAAGGATTTACGGAGCCGTTCCATGTGAAAATCTGTCAGCAGTACAACAAAGAGCCACGCTTTGCAACCCTCTACAGTACTAAGGACAAAATCCCTCTTTATTCAGCTTTTAAGTTTACAAAGCCAGCCCAAAGTGAGGAGGAGAACTGGCTGGTTGAACCACAGGTAAGGCAGCTTTTACTTTGCTGTAAAGCAGCTGTTCCTGGAGAACATTTCTTCTGGGGTGAAGCTGGGGCTAGAATTTTGCAAAGGAGGCAAGAACTCTGCTTGTTGAACTTCTGTTGGTATGAACTTGACATGAACAGAACCTATTTTTGTGCTTGGAGCTGAGGGAACAAATAGTTTCTTATCCCAGGGAATTTGCAGTGAAAACTGGGAGGCTGCTGTGTGTATGCAGTGCCAGGGGAGAGGAAAACTCTCTCTGACCCCAGTGATGAGTCTGTCCTGCCCAGCCAGCTCTCGTGGGCAGGGAGCACTGCTAGTGGGTTAAACATCGCAGAGTCAAGTTCAAGTTTGTTCTGTTGCCAGAGTGGTTGCAGTGTTGATAGGAGTTCTTTAGCTTCACTGAGCAGAGATAAAACATCCATTTGTGGTTCACCAAGTTGATGCTGCAGCTTTTCAGTGTGTCCCTGTGTAGCAGACTGAGGTAGGGAAATGAGTTGCTGTGTCCTGGGGCGTGCAGGCTTCAGTCAGGTCAGAAGTATGCAGTATTAAATGAATTTTGCCAAAGCGTCAGTGGTTTTTGTCTCCCCTGACTCTTGGCATGTTTAAGCAAGGCCTTCAGGCTGTTCAATTTAAAGGAAATCCTTGAAAAATTGTGAGTGTCCTAAGAGAACTTTAGCTCTCCTTTTTTTTTCCCCCATGTTTTAGATTTTTCAGCAGTGATCATGAGGAGTTTTGTAGCAACATCAAACTACCCCACCTGTTGAGCTTAGGAGAGATTGTCAGTGTGCAAGGGTGCTTTCTTAGGGCAGGAATGGCTGCAGTATTAGAGCAGTGTATTGGGAGTGTGGCCCTCAGCTACTGGACATTGCCAAAATCAAAGCTCACCCCTCTGCCAGGAGAATGCTGAGCTTATTTTTCTCATGTGGGGTGATGAGATACTAAGGCCATGAGACCACAGGGCAATGAAGACAGGAGATCCTACATGCGTATCTTCACCCTGCACTGTCTCCTTGCTCTCTGGGCTGGGTTTTGAGTTGCAGGAGCTCCTAAGGGCCTTTTGATCTGGTCTCCTTCCACTTCACAGGCAAGCTGTGGGAGCTTGCCCTTTGTTAAAACAGAGGAAGCTTTTTGGAGACTCTGTCATTATTGAGTTGTGGAAGGCTGGTGAATTTTTAAAGTGCGAAGGGGACCTCATCTGGCAAGGGATTTTGGTCAGTGCCAAGGAGGTAGTGAGGTAAAGTGGCAGAGATGAGGTCCTTTCCCATTTGCCTTGGCCATTGACACCCTTCATCACCTCTAGCCCCCATATCTCCTCATGCTTTTTGTGGTCCAGCTCTCCCAACCTGCCTAGGTAGGTTCAAAAGCTGCTCCTGCCATGGAGCAGTGCGCAGCCACCCCTAGTAACTTTGGTTCTTCTGCACGTCCCTTTAGCTGGCTTCTCTGCCTTTCCTGCTCCATCACTTTTCACCCCTCATCTTGTCTTTGTTCCTGCCAGCACTCCAGAGCCCCACACCTTGTGTATCCTGCCACCAAAACCTTCTGCAGCCTCAGAAATAACAGGGCAGGTGCTACCTTCAGTTGCTCTGGCTTCTCCAGAGCATCCTCACAGGCTGACAGTAGTTCTTAGTTGACACTAATGGGTCCCCTTCATCCACTGCTGAAATGCAGATGTCTCAGAGGCAGAAGATAGCAGCTTTGCAGTTCACTGGAGGAACCTCTGCCTGAGACAGAAAAGTACTAGGACAAAAAAGATCTGCAGAAGAATATGTAAGGGAGAGAAATCAAGAATATGAAAAATTCCTGTAACTCAAGAAATCAGTACCTACAGCCCTCTCAGACACTGCCACTTGCAGGAACGAGTGGAGAAGAGCTTTCACACACTTTATGTATGTCCTGCCAAGGCTAGGTCAGATGGCTGCTGAAGGGAATCCTTAGCAACCCCTGCTCTGCAGCATAGCCCAGTGAGCTCGTATTGGCGATTTTCTGGGTAATTTCCTTGCCAAGACAGGGATAGCTGGGTACGAGCTGGCTCAGCTGCACAGTGGCATGTGCATGCACATGGAGATGCAGACACACAGCAAAGGGAAAGAAATCACTATAAAAACATTCTCAGCACTCCAGTGAGGGCCTCAAGGTTGTCATACTCAGTTTTTTGGGATAATGATGTAAGTGGTGAGGGCACCATCTCACTCCCTCCTCAGGAATGTCTGCCTGAGAAACAAATGCCAGATGTAGCACAGAGGCAGTAATTGGGTGAGAAGTGTGAGGAATGTCAGTGCCACCCACTGCTGATTGGCAGCTGGAAACAATGAATTAATTCAGCAATTAGTGAAAAATTAGAGAGCAGGAAGAGTAGGCTGATGAGCAGGGTACTGATGGGACTCCCCCAGGTGCAAGTCAGAAAACCTGCTCTGCCACAGATTTCCTAGGGGTTGAGAGCAAGTCACTTAGGTGTCTTTTACCTCATTCCGTTTTGGTTGTCTGAAAATCTCTGTGTTTGATTCTTTCTGTAGCTTGGAGAATGATGGAAAACTCTGGAGTTGCTTTTTCCATCCTGATGTATGAGTGGCTGGATGAATTACCTTGTTTTCATTTGGTTGATGGCTACCCCCAGGCAGATGACCAAGGTGGGATTCTTGCCCAGCTATTGTGCAGCTATCTCCGAGCTGCTCTTGCAATCTCTCTTGGTAGAGAGTCAAGAGAACAGGCACTTCTAGAGCCACTCATGTGAATGTCCTACTACAGAAACCTCAGTGTAAGATGCACTGTGCCTCCTCCCTGGGATATGAATCCCACACTAAGGTTGGATCAAACATTTCTGCTTCAATCAAAGGTGTAAGGGGGCCTGAGGAAGTAGTGGGGGGAGTGGGATGCTGAAGTTCACCAGGGATCCTACATAGCAGGGTGGGGAAGCAGGGAGGTGGCAGTGTCCTGCCTTGTTAAATTACCAAACTTAATGGAAGCTGCCTGCCCTAATAACTGTATGTTGCCATACTTTTAATCCCCCTCTGGCTCTGTCCCATCTGTGAAACTGCACCCCCACTTAATGACACACATCAATATTTTTATGTGCTAACATCATACAGATTTTTCAGGGCTCAGGCACATAAGTTATTTTTACATCTCCATCCTATGAATAAGGAGTTTACCTGTCTGCTTGGATTTTGCCCTGAGCTGTTCCAGGTTATTTGGACAGGTGGATTCATGGCTGATCCATGAATGCAGATATGCTTTGGGGTTACACAAGCCAAAAGCTTTTTGAAGCAGGGAGGAAAGGTATCTTGCAATGCAGATTAGATGCAGTGCTGAGTCAGCCTGCCTTTGGGACTGAGCTGGAGGAGGCATGAAAACCTCAGGTACCCATTAGTTATTACAAACCATTATAGGAGTTATTATAAGCATAATTAGGTGATGTCAGAGCCTTACACATGAACAGCACATAGCCACATTTTTATCATGTCCTTTTATAACTGCACCCAAACAATCCCAATGGTACATGCAAAGGCCTGCAACTGGACAGCTAACCAGGGACATATTTTCTTGATAGGCTCCTCAAGGAGCAGCTCATAAGGAGAGAAAAGTTAAGTTTATACCATCTGCTTCATGTGTGTTGGGAATCTCTGCCAGAAGGCAGAGCTGATTCATCTTAGGTCTGTATCCTTGTTGTATGGCAACACTCACCATGGGAGTGAGATGAGATTAGTGTTTTTGAGAGGGTGTAAAGCTCCCAAGGGTCATAGCTTGGAGAACAGTTCCTGGGCACAGCCTTGCACCTGTGCCCACTCCCCTCACCTGTTCTGTGTAATTTAATACACTAGGTGTATCCCTTGTCCCATGGCACACCATCACGAGTGACAAGGGAAGAGGGGGGCAGGAAAAGGCAGTGATTTTGTGGAATGTCTGGTCTCATCAGCCAGCTGCAGCCTGTTGTTTGGGGTGGCTGAGCAAGAGGAGCAGAATAAGGCAATAGAAGTGCAGAATAAGTCTGTTTTAAGTGGTACATTTAGAAAAAACTGTGACTTGTGCATCAGCACAAGAACTCACTGTGATCTTTGCAGTCCTGAAACAATAAGCATCAGATGCTTCAAAAAAAAAGAGCAAGAAACCTCCTTAGCAGGAAGTGGGGTAATTCAGCCCTCTGCAGTGGCCCAGATTGGCACTGTGACCATGCTTGGTGCAGAGGCAGCCCTGCGCCTCGACTGCAGGGGTTTGGCTGATGCAGGAGGCCAGCCAGAGCTCAGCTCCCAGGAGAGGGTGATGGGCAGCTGCTGACACTGGCTGACAATGGCCCTTTCAGCCTGACTCTCAGCACAGGCTGGTGCAGAACTGTGAGGAGGCGATGTGGCACTAAGAGGATGCAAGCTCTGTGTAAGGTTGCAAGGACATAGTTGGACATCTGTCCAAATGCACTGCAGGATGATCAAGAGACAGTGATGGATGACCTGGCAGTGATTCAAGGTAGACTAAGAACTGTCTGCCACAGATGTCTCCAAAGTGCATATTAGGTAGTGCAGTAAACAATTTATAGGCCAGGGGCAAAGTTAGAAGGTTTAATTGGGCCAGCACAGTGCTGAAAACTGAGGCTACAGGAGGCAGTGAGTTTCAGAGATTGTCTGCCACCCCTGAGCTTCTACCAACATGTTCACCCTCTAATCTGAGGAAGAAAATTACAATTTGGCACAGCCCTCTGGAGTGGCTGCAGGCAGTGTCAACAGGAATGACTGTGGAGCTGTGGCCACCTGAGAAAGACCTGAACACACCCTGACATTGAGTGCTTCTCTTCCCATTGCTCTTCACCGCCTCCACCTGCCCCCCTTCCTGGTGCATGACTCCAGGACAAATTCCCACTGCAGTAATTGCTACCTCTGGCTCCGTGCATGGGAACCGCAGACACAAGCAGGTAGCACAGATTCCATCGAGGACCTTTGGTGATGGCAGCCTCACCCATGCTATGCCAGGAGCTGTGTGGTTATTAAGGATGAGGTTCAGACTATTAATGACATGAGGATCAGACTACTGATGATCAGCCCTGCAAGAGCCCTAGGAGTTCACCTGACATGGTGTCTGGCTTCATTCTGGCTTCTTACACAATAAGTGGTGAGAGTTAAATGCCTTCTCTAGACATCTTATACACAATGGCTTGTTTGTGTTCTTTTCTTTCCCCATGGCTTGAGTTTGATAGTTCAGAGGGACATAAGGTGCCATGGTAGGTTTTTAAATGAACTGCAGGTACCACAAGAGTAGGAGGTGAAAACATGACCCTAAATCAAGCCATCTATTGGTCTTAAAAATCTCTTCTATGACAAAGCACGAGTTAGAGGCTTGGTATAGGGTGTCTGGTGAGATTTTGAAGGCTGTGCTGAGCTGTGGACTGGAGAGCAGACTGGAGAGCTGCAAATATCCTTTAGAGCCTAAACCAATGTGTTTGGCAGAGAAGTGAAGTAGAAAATACAGTCCTCTGAAGCACTTCAAGAAAGGTAAGGAGAGGGCGCAGGGTATAAGCCAAGTCACAGCGTGTACAAGTAGTCCTAATGAAAAGTATACTTCAAGGCCCATTTTACACATTGCTTTCTAGGAAGGTGAATTGCATGCAGTAACACTTCTCTCTACTATTTCAGATAGATGATCCAGAAAATGACTTGCATGAAATGGTGCATGAAGCTGATATTGGTGGCACTGTGGCCAACCTTGGGGCAAATCAAGCCCTGACCTCAGACTACGTGGGCTCTGGCTATGAGAGAGGCCTACTCAATCCCAGCTTGCTTAATGAGGAGGATTTCCAGGTGGCCACTTACACACTCACAAACGCCGTCCCTCTGAGCCCAGCTCTGAGCCAAAGCTGGCACAGAGCCATTGGGAAGGTAGTGGAGCAAGCTCTGATCCCTCACTGCTCCAAGATGGATCATCTGTATCTCCTTGCAGGTGCAATTCCTTCCAGTGTCCGAGTTAAAGGCAAGGTGTCAGTGCCAGAGAGCCTGTGGCTGGCAGCCTGCTGTGATGCTCCAGAGGGATGGTCCCTGGGACTAGTGAAGAAAATCGATGATGAAAACAGCTTGGCAGACCTCACGGTGAGAGAGCTGGAGAAGCAGCTTCTACCAGGAGTTCACTTGTTCAAGGGCAGCTGTGGGGGAGACAAACAAAGCCAGGAGAAAAGAGAAGCAGTACTGCAAGCTGTCAGTCAGATCCGCTCTGGAGAGGAAGTAGGAGCAAGTGACAACCAGGAGACCAAAGACAGTGGCTGGGTGAGAAGACTGGCTGGCATCATTGCTACCCCTTTCATCAAACTTCTGGAACTCCTCATCTACATCTTTGTGGAGCTGGTGAAATTTGTGTTTTATTTTCTGTGGCTTGTTGTCAAGCGAGTTGTTGGCACAGTTCTGGATGGAGTCTACAGCCTGTGGAATGGGGTGGTGTCCTACCTTAAAGCTGTCACCATGGTGCTCATCAGCATCCCCTATGATCTTGGAAGGGTCATCATCAACATCTTCCTGGGCTTCCTGCAAATTGTTCAAGATGTATTGTCCCTCACCTACAGGATCCTGAGCATCCCTGTGGGGTTTGTCCTTCACCTGGCTGCTTTCCCTTACCACTCCATCTGTGCCATTCCCTCTGTCCTTAAAGACATGGCCACTGGGATCGGGGGCACCTTCTCTCTGGTCATTGATGCCACAGCCGCGGTTCTGCATGGCTTTTATTACCTGGCTGGTCACATCGTCAAACGGTTTGTCCCTAAAGGCTCCTCTGATGACTGATGGGGGCAGAAACCAAGGCTGCAAACACACGGACTGAAGGAGGAATGGGGCAATGCTTTAAGATATGTGGCCAAATGCTGTCGATTTCATTCTGGTATTTATTGTAGTGACTTTAATAATAATGAACTGACTGGGGAATAACAAGGAGGGACAAGGCAATGTCGCTCGGGGCTGCCACCACTGTAACTCAAGTTCTGTCTGTTGTAAAATATTTGGGTTTTATCGGTGCAGGCCACAAAAAATTTCTGTGATTTGCAGGTGTCCAAGATGCTTCCTCTGGGAAATTTGCACTAAATGTGGTACAAGATAATTTCTTTCTGGCAATGATGACACTGAGACTTACGCAGTGGCAGTGAGCTTTGTAGAAGCCACTCCCTTCCAAGGAGCAGGTGGTTGTGGTCAGGGGAGGATTTCAGTTACAGAGGGTTACTGGGACATGATGAAAGGAGAAGGAGGTAAGAGTGCAAGGACTTGGGGCAGTGAAACAGCAGGGAGCAGGGTGGAATGGGGGCAAGGTCCTGCTGTTGGCTGCATTGCTCATTGCTCTGGTGTCCCACTCGTGGAGAGGATGCAACTGGGTATATCTCATAGTCCTTGGGTCTTTCCAGACATCTGAAATTGCATGGATCTTGCTGCAAGGAAAGACCCAGTGCCCATTTTTTTGCATGGTGGGAAAGCATTTTTCCTTAGCCTTACCACCTTCCCCCAACCCTTCCTGCTCTCTGGTGACCACTGAAGGTCTAAGCCCTGAAGCTTCAAGACGCGGTGTTCTCAAAAGGTCTAAGCCCATGAATGTCTTAGCCCTGAAGGCATCATGTCTGCTCCAAAGCCCAGCAGCATCTGGTAGTTGCACTTTTGGCTTCAAATCTGTTGCCACCTGCCTTGCCTCCCTTGGGAACTGACTTCTCCTGAAGAATGCAAGGCACTATGGACAGTCAGGTTGGAGGAGAGGCAGGAGGGATCCTGGGCTGCAGTGCTTGTTTTGCTGTGTGAAGACTCAGCTGGTGAGCCCATGCACAAACAGACCCCTTAATGTCAGAGGCAGAACCAACCCCTCTTCTGCACTGCTTATCCTCTCTGCTCACTCTTCACCCCTTCTTCCCTCTGCCAGCATGAGCCATGTTTCCCAACGTGGGACACTGGAGCTGGGGCACACATCAGGGCTTTGCAGGGGACCATCAGGGGTTTGCAGCCAGATGAGGGGCACAGAGACATCTGTTGCTGCTGGAGAAAGGCACGGGGTGCTGCCCTTTCCCGGGGCTTGGCTCAGCAAGGGGCTTTGCATCTCTTGGTGCAGTTGCCTGCAGGAGGGAAGCTTCCTGTCTCAGCAGCATTTACTTTGGCTGGACTCCAAGAGGCATTTGGGAGTCCTACACACATGGCTCCTTCCCTTCACATCCAACTGTGTCTCTCCCTCCAGCACCAGCTTGGTGTGGCCCCCTGATCTGCCATGGCATCCCATAATGGGTCCCAGGAGTGAGCAAGCTGGTGCTGCCATCTCAGTGGTGTTGTGTTGGTGGTGGCCTGTCCTGGATTGAAGAAAACTCAGTTACTAACATGGCAGCTTTGCCTCCCTGCATCACGTTGCCTGCAGCAAGGCTGAGCTGGTGGATGGATTCAGAGGGAAAAGGAGATTTGGCTGGCTCACTATGGGACAGAGAGTTGTTTCTTTAGCTCAGAGGCTGTATTCAATGCAAGCAGATGTGTGTGCACATCCCAGCCCAGCACACCCTGGCCCGGTGGCACCCAGTTCAGCAGTGATGCAAATGGCAAAGTTGAGAATGCTGACAGTGGTGATGAAGTGGGGAAGCAGTGGCATGAGTGGGAAGAGAGGGTGACTCCTTGTCTCACCCCTTGTGGGCCACAGCTGGTTTATGGAGAAATAGAAGCTGCAAGCAGCACTGGCTTTGTTCAAAAGGAATGGCAGCTTTCGTGTCCCAGTATGGGTACAGTTGGGTAAAGTCAGGGATGTTTTGCTGTAGGAATGTTGGGTGCAAGGGGCACAGTCACTGCTCCTAACAGGCAGAGAACAGCCAGCAGATGCTCTCCAAACTGAACTTTGCATGTCTGCCCGCTTGAACATGCCTGGTCTGCTGTTGAGACAGATGTGGAGCTGATATCCCACTCCTTGACAGGACCCTGTCTCAATCCCAGTACTCCTGTTGGGGTGCATGGCAGCTGTCAAGGCAGGAAAGCAGCCTGCTCAGGTCCCAGGAGATGCTAGGGTGGGGTGACAGGGCCCTCAGTCTCGGTCCCCAGGATTCCCAGCAGCCTCTGAAGGCACGTGTGGTGGCAGCAGCTCTCAAGTGCAGCCCAAGCACTGGGGAGGAGGGGTAGCTGCCCCCCACAGCTATCTTGCACCTTCTGTGTGGCCTTATCTCTGACCCCTCTTAGCTGTGTGTCACTGCACAGCAGCCAGCAATGCACTTCTTGGGGGCTCTGTCCCCACAGCAGCTTCCCCACACCTGAACCCAGCAGCTCCTGCATCCCAGGTCCACCAGCATCTCCAGTGCAGCTCCACAGTCACAGTGACATGGGAGCTCATGTGCTGAGAAGCAGCAAAGCTCAGGCACCTCAGGAGGTCTGCACTGCCACTTTGCCACCACCGTCACTACCCCACCTAGCTTGGGTCAGGCCAGCAGGTCTCTGCTGCAGCCACAACTCCTGACTGCAAGTGGACAGTCCTTGAAATCTAAGGTGCTGCAGCTCTGTAGCATTTGGGCAGATGTGCAACAGTATTATTAAAATTGTCTTAACATGCTCAGATTTCAGATGCTAAGAAGAGTAACTGGCATGGGGCATTTTTCTTCTGTGCTGCGTGTCTGAGCAGGCAGTGGGAAATCTGCCTTGAACATCGAGCAATTATCACAGAACAAGCAACATCCTGCTACCAACCATTGTTTGGGATTCTTCTTATCTAGGCATGATTTATGGTTCCTGAGCTTTACTCTATCCTTGGAAACATATGGCTTCAACAAAATAAAATGAATTTTCCAAAGAGAGGCTCATGTCACTTTCTGTCACAGTTGCAAATGAGATAATACAACCTAGGGTGCCCTGACTAATCAAGAAAACTCCAGTAGCACAATTGTTCTAACAGCTTGACATCTGATATTAATGCCCCTTTTGTGCTTTTTAAACACCTTTACTCTCTCAAAGCATTCTAAGACTCAATTAATTAAACTGCAAAATAAGTAGGTAAAAGCTGAGGGGTTTCAGGCAGCAAATTTGGTACTGTGTGTGTCAGTAGAGGGGATTGTTTTATTCTTGTGAGATGCGGTGAGATGCACCTGAAGTGCAACATGATGGCCAGTTTTTATACAGAAATCACAGCACAGCAGCACAGTTCTTTGCAGCTCATAGGGGGAAACTATGAGCTGCCTGTTGTGCACTGCCAGTCTCTGGACTGGCTTAATGACAACTTCTTTACAAGGAGAATGGGCACTCCCTAAAAGGGGTAATTTTCCTCCACTGAAAGTATAGAGATCCTGTGATGAGTAAACCAGATGTTGGCATCTATGTTTTGCAGGTACTTCTCTTTGGGCAGATGATCCCCTGCAGCTGAGCCTGCATCTGTCTCAGGTCTGCAGGAGCTGGTGAGGCACTGGTATAGGTTACCTGGAGAAGCTGTGGATGCTCCATCACTGGAAATGGTCAGGGTCAAGTTGGCAGGTTGGATGGGGCTTTGATCAATGTGCTAGGCTGTCCCTGCTTTAACCAGATCACCCAAAGCTTCAACACAGGCGTCTCTGCACCTCAAGGTGACCCTTGTCTCTGCTGCATCCACCCATAATGGCAGAGGGATTTGGTAGCCCTGGCAGGACAGCCCCTCAATCTCAGGCCCTTTGGGTCACACCTCTGCTGCCATGGCACGTTTTGGAGCTGCTCAGCTTGCATGGAACTCCATCAGCAGCTCTGTCCCTCCCTCTGGTCAGGGAGCTGCTCCTGTTCAGCAGGGAATCGAGCCATGCTTGCTCACAGGTTATCTCTCCAGCATAGTCAGTGCCAGAAAATGGAAAAGGTATTGGAAAATAAATACCAGTGTAACTTGTTTGGCCAGGAGGGATTGTCTGGGAGCAAGGAGTGTGAGGTGTGTCCAGGGTGTGTGTGTATTAGTGAGGTTGTGATATTGTGGGTTTGGCATGGGATGATTCCTCTTTGCTGCAGTCTCCTGGGCTGTTACACTCACTTCTGTGAATCTCACACTGTGTAACATCTGCTATTGATTTCCACAGAACTGGTGTTTCCAGCCAAGCAAAAACGCCTAAAGACTTTCCAGTGGTGTTAGTGTTACAGCTGGTTGGAAAATCTCCAAGGAATTATATTCTGTCAGAACGGGGTGATTTATCATATAGGGTTCTTTTCATTGCAATTTACCATTTTTAGTGGAAAATATTTTTCAGTCCAGGTTGGAACATGGACAGGAAACATCCAAGAGCAGCCCAGTGTCTGGATTAGTGGTTTGGATGGGGACATTCAGCACCCACTCCTGCCTAACAGCAGGTTTGGCATGTGAACGTGGCTCTCTCCGTCTCAGAGGCATATCCTTCAGCCATGGCCCATCTTAGCATATGTGTCATTTTCTTCCACTTGTAAGGGTGAAAAAACCCTGTCTCCTTTCCAAAAATACTGAAATTGGGACAATATTCCTGGGAGGTAGAAGCCATTTTCTACTGAGCCTGCAGCAAAGTTGCCTGCAAAACTGAAGCAGAGGCTTCAAATTCCTCTGTAGTATCATCTTTATTAACAAGTTGATGTTTTAAGATAATTTAACATGGTGAAAAATGGACATCTGGAGCAGATGTCACTGTGTGACTTCCCCCCAGTACCTGCTGTTAGAAGATGGATATGGGCCAATGCCAGGAGCTGCAGCAGGTGGGCAGGACTGTGCTGGTGGGCAGGGGAGGAAACATGGGAGAAGAACATCAGATGGATGGGATGTTTCAGACTAGATATAAGGAAGAAATTTCTTTTTAAATGAGGGTAAATAACAATGAGTAAAATGCCAATACAGGTTGTCCAGATTGTCAGTAGGTGCCCCAGCCCTGGAAACATTTAAGGTTGGGCTGAGCAACCTGATCTGGTTGAAGATGTCCCAGGTTGAACTATGTGGCCTTTAAAGGTCCCCTCCAACCCAAAAATTCTATGATTCTGTGAAACCAAGTGGCTGGTAGATAAACAGTGAGCAGTAAGGGCTGAAAAATGGTCTCTGCTTAGTCCTGACACCAACAGGCTGCTGAGATAAACAGAGTAGTCCCAGAGGGATGATACAATACTCTCCTGGAGACATCACTTTCTGGATTTATCCCATCTAAATGTAGGCATTTAAAATTTCTTCTCTGCAGGCACAGGAGCCCCAGAGTTCAGTATAAATATCTCACCTGGCTTTCACCTGAGCACCTCAGCTGGATGCCTAAAGCTGGGGCCAATGAAGCTTAGCTGGGGTTGGTGGCTGATGGGGCTTGTCCCACCCTTGAAGAGCCTTCAGTCTCCTTTCACATGTCATTGAGGACAAGGGAACAGGCTCTCAGGCTCCAGTGATGAAAGATAGTTTTGTCCATCCCCAGATCCTGTGATGCTTCAGATCATGCCCTCATTCCCAATACAAGGGAGGTTTGGTGGTGTAGGATCTATCTGGGAACCTGGTACCTGTTCTTCATTTCTCTCAGGAGCTTGTTCAAAGTCTCATGCTTTCTCTATCCCCCATGTCCAGCTGTGAGCAGATGCAGGTGCTCAACACTGAGCACATTTCTGTAACATGTCCTACTGGCACTGCTGGGACTCCCATGGACACAGCACTGAGGCTCTGGACCTCTGCAGTTGTGGGGATTTGCACTCAGGTCTGCTAATTAGAGCTGGTAATGATGCCTCCAACTGAGCTGCTCCTGTTCCTGTTTTTCACAAAAAATGTGTTTTTTTGTTGTTTTGTTTTCTCATCAGGAAAAAAAAATTGAAAGAAAAAGCCTAGGGGTTAGCTTAAATCTAATACCATGTTTTCAGCTGATCTTTTCGGCATCATTCTGCTGTATGACAGATGTGAGCTGCAGTTTCATCTTCTGCAAGCTGAACACTGCATCCCAACTGTGTTTCCCCTGACGTGGAGGGTGGAGGCGAGTGAGAGTCCCCCAGGAGATGATTCAGGGCAGATGTCACCCTCTGGTGGAGCCTCTGCCTCTCTCCACGGGTTGCAGAGGAAGCCAAGAGAGATTAGCTAGGTAATTTTACAAGGCAAATTAAATGGCTGTATTCAGGCAGCATCACCTCCCCAGCCCAGCGCTTCAGTGCTTTAAGAGACACTGGAACACAGGTCAGCATGGGAGAGGTGGTCAGGGCTGAAGCTAAGCCCTGCTCCATTGGGGCTGCACACTGTGGCAGCAAACTGCTGGGGAACTCCTTCCTGAGCAACTTAACACTGAATGTTGCAGGTCACCACTGCTAAAACACTTCAGTTTTGGCTGAAATTACATTTTGTTGCATTTTCTGTATCTAGTTTTGGGCAGTGTTTTAGTGCCTGCACGTGCTGATACTCTGAACACCAGCCCCAGGCAGGAGGAGGAGGAGAAGGAGGGCTTCCCTTCTGCAAGAGCACTTTCCTGCAGGTCAGAAAGGTCTCAGTTTTGCTCCAAGGGCTCAAAAAAAGCCTGAGGGAAAAAACCACATATTGAAGAGGTGGAGGATTTTAATTTAGCAGGAAATGGAAATGCAGTTATCATCTTCCTTTATAAATTGCAAAGCTGACAAAAAAAAAAATCAATGGTATTTACATGAGCTCATTAGCATGATGAATGATGGTATTTATATGTAATTCTAGCCTGGGTTTGTAGAGCCTTTGCTCCTCTGCCCAGGTGCTTCACCAGATAGCTCCATCATCATCCGATTAAAAGTTATTGGGGGGAGTTTCCAAGCTCCCACATTGCCTATAGGTCAGGTAAATCTAGCACATAGTGCTGAAATGAAGTCTTGGAGGTGGGTGCACTTCAGCAGCAGCCATGTAAACTTGGTAGAGCAGATCCACTGATGGCTCTGTGCAGGGGTCTGGGGCTGGTCACCCTTTCTTCCCCCTGCCATGGCACCGGGAGCCTGAGGTGATGTGGGAAGAAACAAAGGAGACCCCAACACAAGTAGAAATTCAACCCTACAGACATGGGCTTGTTGGGGCTGTGAGTGGGCAGCTGGTCTCCCCTGGTGGTGGCACCACTCTGCTGGCCACCCTGCCCTGCTTGTGGCTTCTTGGCTACAGCTGGGAGGCTGGGGTTGCCCATGCTCCCAGCTGATGGTCATGGGGACACCAGGGTGTCCCCCTGTGCTCCATGAGGAGGGGAGGAACCTGGTGGGGCTTGGGGTCAGCCTAGCACATCTCCCCAGGGATGTGCTGCCCATGCAGGGCTGCCTAGCCTGATCCTAGCCACGGCCCTTTCCCAGATCCCAGGGGCAAGCCACAGCGCTCACCTGTGGGCTGCAGAGACTGTCCCACAGCCGCTCGGCGTGGGAGCATCCCTGTGGCACGGTCCCTGCTCTGCCACCACCCTGCGGCCTCTGGTGCAGGAGCAGGAGGCAGAGGGTAGGTGGCAGCAGAGCCCTGGTGGCCCGGGAGGATGGTCAAGAAGGTCTTTGGGAATCACCAACACACAGATGTTTTTGGCTTTGGATTTCCTGTGGGAAACCAGCTGGAGAGGTGAGGCTGTGGGAGCCTGGATTCTGCCTCTGCTGGGTACCCCATGTGAGCACTTCCTGGTGAGTGAAGGGCCAGAGACCAAATTCAGGGCAGGGTCACTTGAGGATGGCACTGCCCTGCCCTGCTGCTCACCTATCCTCTGGCACTTCCAGAACTAAAGCAGGAATTCCACAGCAGCCCTTGGCTTTGACAAATACTGCAGGATTTTTATGTTTTTCACAATGGTGCTGGTGGACACGGTCACCCTCCCTGTGTTGAGCTGCTCTGGTGCCTGGAGGGAGCAGCCACAGCACCTGTTAGGGAGCAGGAAGTTTTGCCTGGACCTAAGATGACAGATATTTTCAGTATTTGGAACTGCCCCAAAAGCAAATGCATAATCACTATATATATATACAGATATTTATTTATATATACATGTATTTATTTTATTGTGATGAGTGCATCCTGCAGCTGAAGGTAAAGTTACACCCGAAACACCCTAGATGTGCACTTGTGTTAACTAGCTTTGTCTCTCTGAGGGAAAAATAAGCATCTTCCCCAGGACAAATTTCCCTGGTGATCCCTCAGCACTAAGTCACCCTTCTCTGGGGCTGGATGGGGCAAGGGGCAGCACTGGGGCACTTGGGGGCAATTTGACTGCTAGATAAACTTGGCACTGCCCTGAGCCAGCACCTTCAGCACATATTTCCTCTTGCCTTCACATTTCCTTCCTGTTTTTATGGCTCTCACTTCTGCTCTGGGGGTTGCCCAGGTCTCCCTGGAAGACAGATTAAATAATCTCTGTATTAAATAATACACAGATTAAAATTCACTACAAAGACATGGAGAGGAAGAACACTTTGAGGACTGGATTTTGTTCCAAAACCAGAATGTTCTGCTCCAGAGATGTGTTCCCCAGCATGTGGCAAATGATGGTTCAAACAGGAGACAGGTTTTATCCATTTTATTTAACCAATGAAATTCCTACTGATAACAATGAAAGTAATTTCAGCAAGTATAAATGCGATACAGTTTTAAACAAACCCCATTGTTCCGTACCTATAAATAGATTTTTCAAAACCTCATAAAAAGTGCAGATTTATGAATTGCTGTTAAAATGTTAATACATGATTCCTTTATTTAAAAATGCGTTTTTGTCTCTTAACTCACAAAAAAAAGAAAGTTCCTTCTGCATCTGTTCAGATAAATTCAAGTCGGGTAACTTAAAAACTAACAAAAGTCACACAAAAAAAAATCCATTCCACTAGGTCAGTCTGTCCTTTGCAAAAAAAAAAAAAAAAAAACAACCAACAAAACAAACAACAAACCCAACCAGCAACAATAGGAAAAAAATGATAGAAGCTGCTGTGGGAACCCACAGTGAACTCCTAGCAGCTGCCTCACCTTGCAGGCAAAGCTCCTGTGAAAGCATGGAGCCTGTGGCTATCTCCGGAGCTCAGGGCAGGAGGTGACCCAGGAGGAAGGACAGGAGATGTGCCACCTGCCCACAGGATGCTGGAGGGACTGTGGGACCCACAGAGCTACCATGCTTCCTCACTTCCTGGTGGTGGGTGGGAGCTGCAGGATCAGAGCTTTGTCCTCAGCCCTCCGTCCCAAAACACCTGCGTGGCCTTGGCAGAAGGAGGCAAGAAGCTGATGGCTGCTGGGCTGGGTACAATTTACCCCCTGTCCAGAGGGTCAGAGGTGGGAGATGCAATGAAAAACCCCTCCCTGGGCACGGCACTGCCCTGCCTGCTGCCCCAGCCAAGGGGGCTCAGACCCACGGCTGCCAACGGGGAGCCAATGCTGCTCCTTACCCGGACGTGCCGGGCTCTGCAGCCAGCAAATCAAGGGCTAAGGTTTGCACTGAGAGAGGCTTGGAAGGCTTTTGGCTGCAGAAGCGCCATGACCACACTTGTGGTCCAGCAAGCAGCTAGTCTGTCCATCCCTCTCATGCCAGCAAGGCTCACACCTGCCCTGTGCACTGGTGAGCAGAGTGTAGGAGGCAGCCAGCGGGAGGCTTAGGGGCCCAGGGGGCTGAAATAGATGCCAAGCCCAGCCTTCGCCGTGTTTGGGTCCACGTGTGCTCAAACACAGGGAGGCCGTGCAGCTCGGACCACGCTTTTTGCAGAGAGGGGCTCAGCTCACCCACAGTCAAGAGAGGTCAGCTGGTGCTTCTCCCTGTATCTACAGTGGTATTTTATCTACAGCAGGGTCTGTTTAGCAAGAGCAGTTTAAAGTGGCTATGTTTATCAAGTTTGCTACTTTATGAATTTAAAAAAACAAAACAACAAAACAAAAAACCAAACCCCAACAACTATAAATACAAAGACTCTCACACACCAGACACTTGCAGCCTGCGTGACTCATAAACCGCATCAATATTCTGTTAAAAAGCTTATTCTACTTAGAACTATACATAGTACAAGAGACCGAAAAGTGGCAGTCGTGTATGGGCACGCTACCTGCCCCAGGGTGGCCCACAGTCAGGTGCTTCCTGAAAAATCAAGGAGTTACAGTAACATGGCACAGGACTGCAAAGCCGATCACAGCTTCTGCTTACACTGCATACGAAGTACCAAGGGGAACACAAAAAAGAACTGGTGTTAATACTGATGGATTAAAGAGTAACTATAAAGATCAAAACAGACGTTCACAGCATGCTACATATATTGCTCACAAACTTTTTTTTTTAAGAAAAAAAAAAGGCTAATACAAAACAAGGAGTTGGCAGTCTGATTTTCAGTTATGTCGGATAGAAAGATAAAGCATATACATTCATCGTGTGGCTTTCCAGCAAAAGGACAAAAGGGTAAAACCAAGAGATTTCAAGTTTACAAAATTCCTATTCTTTTAAGCTACAGTTTATATCCAGTTCTGGTCGCAGTCGTGAAAAAACTCTGACTGTGTTGCCTCGCAGAGTCCAAGGGCTGTAGCCTAAATATTATTATTTTCCCCTTAAAAGTGGCCACATCACCCACCACCACGAGTGGGCTGCTCCTGCAGCCACTTGGGCATGTGGCAGCCGGGCTGGAGGGAAGAGGTTTGGGTCTGGTGGCACAGCATGAGCATGAAGTGAGGCATGAGACTGTTGGTGTTTGGACCTGCTACTGTCACTGCCCCCCAGACTTCTCAGCTGGAGACACAATGCTTAGTGATTCACCCATTTTGCCTGAAAACTCCCTTCAAAGGGCTAATGGGGGCAAGAGAATGCAATTCAACAGCAGCAAGCTTTTCTTGGGCAGAATGGTTCCCTTCCCCTTCTCCATCTCTGGAGAAAGGAAAGGGTGCCAACTCTTTTCCCAGAGAAGCTCTCTGGACACCTTGGAAGGAGGCATTCTCCACCACCTCCCCTATCCACAGGCATACAAAAGAACCTCTCAGACACATCAGTGAAGTTTCTTCAACTGACCAGTTCCTCAACTTCTCCTGCACTGGCCATGTCCCCTTGGGAGTGCCTGTGGTCTGTACGTCCCGATGCAAACAGCGTGGCTTTCTCCCCCCAGTTACTGTAACAATTGGCATCTCCAGTACCTCTAACTACTGTCAGGAACAAGGATTCTATTTTCCACAAGCCCTGATGATACTCAGTACCCGTAGGAACACCCAACTCTGTCTCCAGCAGTCCCTCCACAATGTGCATTTGGATTTTTTCCCATAGGTAAATGAAAAACCCAAATCCACTCCTTCCAGAGACTGGAGGCACCTGAGGGGCTGCTGACCTGATGGCCCTGTAAGCCTGCCTGGCACAAGGGGACCTCAAATCCCCTGTTATAAGTCCCTCTGAGAAACCTGCACAGCTGAATAGCTCAAGCATGGGGTGTTTCACCAAAAGAAGTGTTGCCTTAGAGGATGCACTGGATTTTTACTGTAACTCCAGAGATGGACTTTGACACGCTACTGGCAAATGCGACTTAAATGTAAGCAAACACTGAATTTCATCCTTTTGAACCACATTGAGAATCTTCCTGTCCTGAAATAACTTACTACAGCAATTAAGTGTTTCTAAATGGGAGAAAGAGCCTCTGCACTTACCAACAAGCAGTGATAGAGGAACCTTATTTTCGGGGTTAAATCTGGGAAGTTGTCCCTGCATGCCTGCTCAGGGTTGGGAACTGGGAAGACAGGAAGCACTTGATGCAGGACAGGGGTGGTGGCAGGTTGGAAAATGACAGTTTTTCCCCTGATGAGCAGCAAAGGATTAAATGTCTGCAAGAGAGACCTGATGCGTATTGGGGGAGCAGCAGCACGACCACCTGCCAGGAAATGTGCTAAAAGGAATAAATTAACACTGATCAAGATGCTCCTAAAATTTCCTCATACTATTGTGCTCTCTCCATGTCCCAAACATGTAATCTATACAGTAGGTATGAAATACTAAATGAATTTTCATTTAGAGATAAAATGTTTCACTTACAATTCCCAAGTATAGGAAAGCTGGTGGATGCATCTCTTCAGAGGAACATAGTGCTGGGGGACATTAGGAACAGTAAATCTGAAGTTCAGGTAATGAAAACTGACATTTTGTCCAGCTTTTGGAATGATCACTAACAGCAAACTAATTCTTACAGCTTTATAGTCAGATTCACTCTGAGAAGGTTCATTTACAATGAATCCACTCCCCTTTTCCTCTATTTTGTGCAACATCACCCCTCATTTATGGGAGAAGGATCCAAACATCTACAGAAAGTAACTGAAAGAACATCACTTGAGATCAAGAAGATTTGGAGTACTTCTTTTGAGCCAAGAATCTTGAGTTCAGGCACATGCTATTCACTTACTACCACCAATGAATGTTTTTTGCAAGTAGATGTTAAATAATCCAGCTCTTCTGAAAGAGAGTCCAAATTCTGGAACATGAGCCTGAAATGCATGCCTATGTTCATGGAAAACACACATGCATGAGAAACATTGAGAACCTGTTCTGCAAGAGCAGTGGCTTACAGTTTAACTGCTTTGGGAGAGATTTCTCTAAGCCTGCATTAAGTCCCCAAAACGACCCATTATGTTAACAATCACTGCAAATCACTTGGATCTGGTACACATTATTCCTTTAGTCTCTATGGAAATTAATTTTATTCTATTTTATTTAGGTGACTCAGTTTCTTAAAAACTCTAACTCAAAAATGCATTCTAGGATTTTGCTGAGTGCCTGGGTGCTTAAATTCCTATTGAAATTTAGGCAGCTAGCTGCTTTTTCCAAATCCCATGAAAATACCTATCAGCATCACTAAAAAAAATGCACTTGAAAAATCTGGTGCTTTGACTTTCTGCACTCAAATAACAGAGCAGCAAAATGTTTTCCTTTTCTTTCTCCTGATCTGTTCTAAATGTATAGACTTACATTTATAGTTGTTCATAAGCACTGATTTTTCTGTCCTTAAAGCTTTTTTTTTAATACATAGGAAGAGCTGTTAGTGGGAATTCTTTAACTCTTACAGCTGAAAGTACATCCTTTTAAAGGATCAAGATGTTGGTCAAGATGGGATTGTCCTGCTCTGCTCTGAACTGGGCTGGCCTCACCTTGAATACTGTGAGCAGTTTTGGGCACCACAAAATACGAAAGACATTAAGCCATTAGAGAGTGTCCAAAGGAGGGCAACAAAGATGGTGAAGAACCTTGAGGGGAAGCTGTATGAGGAGTGGGTGAGGTCACTTGGGCTGTTCAGCCTGCAGGAGGCTGAGGGGAGACCTCAGTGCAATTACAACTTCCTTGTGAGGGGAAGAGGAGGGGCAGGCACTGATCTCTTGTCTCTGGTGAGCAGCAACAGGACCCGAGGGAATGGCCTGAAGCTGAGTTGGGGAGGTTTAGGTTGGATATCAGGAAAAGGTTCTTTCCCCAGAGGGTGTTTGGGCACTAGAACATGCTCTCCAGGGCAGTGGTCACAGCACCAGCCTGACAGAGTTCAAGAAGCATTTGGACAATGCTCTCAGGTGTGACAGTGCATGGTGTGACTCTTGGGGATGTCCTGTGGAGGGCCAGCTGCTGGATTCGATGATTCTTGTGGGCGCTTCCAACTCAGCAAATTCTGTGATTCTGTGATTTTCATTTTAATGAAGACTGCAGGACAAAGGATATATGTTTAAATTAAGCCTTGATAAAAATAAATCCATCTACAGCTCACCAAAATTCTCGTAGGACACCAAGCACTAGCAGTTGTAGATATCTGCACAAACTGCACCCAAGTTTAAAATTATTATTTCTGTTTTAAAAATGATTTCTCTTCTTGTATGATGACACTCATGAAGTTCAGCTATGGGTAGAGTGTTCCAGGAAATGCAAATGCTTTCTCCAGTTGGCACCTTTTTCACTTCTCTTCATTACCAAAAGAAAATGGAGCAATCTCAGTAAGGACATACTCTATCGTAACACATATTTTAAGGGACTCTGCAATGCTAAGAAGCTGTTCATGCTCAAAAGCTCTGTTCCCTACTCACAGTGCTCCCTGTGCTAGCTGGTTAATTTGTACCTACTAATCTTTCTCTTCAGTAGACAGGAGACTACACTTTGTTTTTATGTTGGTCATGGCTGGGATTTTTTAGACTAACATGAATGCTGGTAATTACCAATTCCAATAAAGGAACACAGAGGGAAAGGATCTACACTTCTAGGGATTATGGTACTCTTAAGGAAAATATTAATGAACAAAGTGTGAAGATTCACATTCATGAGTGCATTAAAAATGCAAAAAAATCCAAGAATGCTTGCAGATTAAAATTTGGCACAGTGTGGACCTAAAGCGTGCATAAAGTGTATGGTAATGTTGTCTGTCTTTAAACACCTATTCTGAACAAACATCTATGAAAAATCCCAAATTTGTGTATGAAAACCAGGCTATAAACTGTTGCACTGTAAATGCAATACTTTGAAAAAAAATGCCACGTGGAAAACATTTCCAGATGTTTCAAGTTTGCATTTAATATTAAAGAAAAAAAAAAAAGAGAGAAATAGCAAACTAGCTGTACAATGACATTTCCTGTGATGGAATGTCTTGCAGGCCATATGGGATTTGATATGGCACTTAAAAAAACCAAACCAAAACACTACAAGTTTTATGAAGCAATCCATTTATGGTTTCTATATTTCAAATCTGCTCATGTACTTTGCTCACAAAGGCATTTGAGCTGGCAAGTATATTTCATAAGGAAAGAAGTAAAGGCACTCATGTTTCCAAATGCAAAACTAAACCTACTCCAGAAGTCTTTGCATTTCTGAGGGGAAACAAAGCCATCATATTAGTTACTCAAATCTAGTTTCACCTCCTTTCCAGAGCTCAACTGTGCTTCTTGAGAACTACTTGACTTTTCAATGCAAAGAAATTTAAAGTAGTACTGAACAGTTCCCACTACTTGAAAAAAAGCAAAAGTATTGCATGAAAATTTCTCTCAGCAAAACTGTTTTTGCTCAAAAGCCATTAGGTATGGCCACTACAATCACAAGGGGGGAAAAAAGATCATAACAACTTAGAAAATATATCTAAGTTCATACATATGAGCATCTCAATATTTCTGAGAAATCTTTGCAGTTAGCTATACAAGATAAATAAATCTGATGCTCTACCCAATGCTCTCTAGAAGACAGACCAGTGCTGTCTGTTGGGTAGTTTTCTAAATAGCCAACATGACATTTAAAAAAATAATTACTGATTTCTTCCTCAAAAGGTTTTCACATGCAGAGTCTGCAGTCTGAAAGTGCAGAAAAGTGTACAATCATTGGGCTTTCCAATCTGGGACAGACAGATAAAGCAGAAAAACCAACATGCAAAGTCAAAGCAAGGATAAGGAAAAGGGAAGAAAAGAGAAAACTAACTTTAATAGAGTACTGGTCCATGATTTTGTAAATGAAAAGTGTCAAAATATGACTGGTAGTAATTTTTCTAGCTATTCTGCAATCACCAATGAAAGAAAAGTCCTGCATTAACTTCTACAATCCAACAGAACATTAAAAATAAAACTGTCCAGTTAGTTTTGAATGTATACCACAGAAAAAAAGGTCACCCTCCTCAAAAGAAATATGAAAAGTCCAAACCAACAGACAAAAGCTGAAGCAGTTAACTTGTGTACTACTGGGTAAGTTTAAGCATCTCTTTAGGCACTTCACTGGTTCATTAAATGCAATAAAAAATAAAGCTATAAATATCAACATTTTGTGCTCTCAAAATTAGTCAAAAGCAACAGAAATCAGCACAAAAGTGTGACATTTTTGGCAGCTTATTTCTTCCCTTCCCCAATATTACCAGTTGTCCAAAAATGCTTTGTTTTGGGGATGCTTTGGCATCTCAGTATCAGGTTGTCTTAAGCCATAAAAGCTAAAACAAAACTGCTAGGCCTTAGACAATAAAGAAATTTGGTTTTAAAATTTCTTTATGGCTATATAAGAAGGACACTTTAGCAGTGGCATGTCAGGGAAAAAAGCTTGCTTTCTTTTTAAATATTGCACTTTTCTTTTGTTCACTCACACTAATGCATAGAAACTTTTTAAACTTTGAATATTACAATTTCATGCTATGAAAAAGTTATGGGAAATAATTTCTATACATCAAATATGAAAGAACAGATATGCTAGCCTTCCTTTACTTTCCTTAGTTAAAACATTGATACAGAAGAGAGTGCAAAAAACCCCACAACCCTATTTTTGGTCAGCCTGCGTATTAATTTTATAGGTGCCAACTAAACAAATTGCAACACATGATGAGCATGGATATTGTCAGGACGACTGAGGGTGACTGCCAGTAAAACAAGACTATGCATGATTGAAACACAGTAAGTGTGGCTGAAATGGCAAATCGTGAGGCCTCTTCTCTTTGGGAAGGGGCGCGAAAAGCGGATGACTTTCGCACTTCAGTAGCATGCTGTAGGATTTATCAAGATTAATTTCACATTAAAGTGTGCTCGATGTTTGCATCCACATCTTGCATCACCTCCAATTGCTGTGGTAAGACAGTGACTGGCAGCAGTCTCCAGGACACACAGGAGAATCCAGTGGGCAATTCAATGCAGCACAGCCCGCGATTCCGTCACGAGTCACGACGCGGTGGTACCTTCTCAGGACAGGCAGAACTGATCTTCTGCTGGACTCCACTAATCTGAAAAATGATTGCTTGGAAAAAAGAAGTCTCTAAGCACTTCACTCCAGTGCTTAAAGAACAAAGCGCTAGGATTGGATAGAATAAAACCAGTTTCAGGATCCTGACCGCTGTGCAGAAATCCAGCCGGAAACAATGCAGAGTAGTGCTCCTCAGTGTTACTTTTGTTATCATTAGTAATGTTAAGCATCAAGAAAATAAAACACGTCATTGCACATTACAGCCGCCAAGAAGCACGGCTAAACTTTGACACTAGAGAATTGAATAACCTGATGCTACATCACAAACAGCTTCTGGTGTGTATCTATTTCCAAAGGTCTTTACATACTCAGTAAAAGCTCCTGTACTCCTGGCCAGCGAGTGCTTCAGGTTAAGTGACGAGTTATGGCACGAAGGGCATACAGAAGTTCGGCTTGCATCCGAGCTTCCATCAGAAGCAGATTGACATGAACCTGTAAAAAATGACATCAGCCATGTAGCTCACCTCTGAATGCAACACGGTTTATTCATTCAGGATAAAATTTCTAACCTTTGGTAAAGTATTGCTGCAAGAAAACTTGGTCTCTTCTCCCTGTACCCTGCTGCAGTTCCTGTTGAGACAGCTGTGTAGTAATGCCAATAAGGACAACATCCCAGGCCTGCAAGGAACTAGCCTGAACTGCTGCTTTAAGGAATCTTCCATCTGAGAAGTCCCCTTTAAGCCCTTTTTTGTATCCTAATGGCATTAGTTCTGAATTATATTTGGTTTTCTTTACTACTACTTGTGACCATTATATAGGAGCACAGAATAAGGAACAGTTTCCATGCCAGATAGGCTAGCAGGCACACATGCACTGAACCCTTCTCAGGAAGCATTTAATGTGCTATCTGAAGGCATGTTGACATTTTTATTGCTGAAAAACAACATAAAGATTATATATATATGAGTTTAGGTATTTCTTGATCTCCAAATCCCAAGTATTGGCATAGTTGACCACTTCTGCATTCTCAAGTTTATCCACTTTTCTTTTACAGTTGTCCATTCAATTTTATGAAGAAGTCACTCAAAATATTAAGTATTTCCAGCACACTAAGAAGCATTTCTGCAAAATTGGTATCTAACACTCAACAAATGAATCTCATTTGTTTTTCTCTGATTCAAAACAGCTCATTTGACAGATACTGCCATTCTAGGTGTCCCCATATTTTAATTTTCAAAAGCACAGGGGTCTCTGTGAAGCCACTCTGGCTTTGAACACATACCTTCTCCGAGTGCTTGAACTGACGCCAGTAGCTGTCGTACATGCGCTTGGTAGTTCTCTCTGGGTAGCAGGTCACTGTCTTTATGTAAACCTTCAGGCTGCGTTCAAGTAGCTGATTAACTTCTCCATAATCATAGTCATCATACCTACGTAACACAAGCAATCATTCTGTTTGATACAGAGTTTCTAAAAGCATTGTCTTTTGCAGCATTATTATTCTTAAGCCTCAGAACTGGACCATTTATCATACATAACCAAAAACCATGTATTAAGAGAGAATCTGAAAGGCTTAGTAGGATCCTAGAATTGTTAAGGTTGGAAAAGACCTTTAAGATCATCAAGTCCAATGGTTAACCCTGAACCATCAACATGTTCACTATTAAACCATATGCCCCATCCACACAGTTTTTGAACACTTACAGGGATGGTGACTCCACTGCTTCTGTGGGCAGTCTGTTCCAATGCTTTACAAGCCTTTCAGTGAAGAAATTTTTCCTAATATTTAAACTAAACTTCCCCTGGTGCAACTTGAAGCCATTTGTTCTCATCCTGTCACTTGTTACCTGGGAGAAGAGGCTGACCCCACCAGCTACAACCTCTTCTCAGGTTGTTGTAGAGAGTGATAAGGTCCCCCCTGAGCCTCCACACTAAACACCTTTAGCTCCCTCAGCAGCTCCTCATCAGACTTGTGCTCCAGACTCTTCCCCAGCTCCCTTTCCCTTCTCTGGACACACTCCAGCCCCTCAGTGTCTCTCTTGCAGTGAGAGGCTCAGAACTGAACACAGGATTTGAGGTGTGGCCTCAGCAGTGCTGAGTACAGGGGGACAATCCCTGCCCTGGTCCTGCTGGCCACACTATTGCTGATCCAGGCCAGGATGCCATTGGCCTTCTTGGCCACCTGGGCACATGCTGGATCATGTTCAGCTGCTGTTGTCCAGAACCCCCAGGGCTTTTTCTGGCAAGCAGTTTCCCAGCCCCTGCCCCCAGCTTGTAGCACTGCCTGGGGGTGTTGTGGCCCCAAGTGCAGGATCCAGCACTTGGCATCATTGAACCTCATATAATTGGCCTCAGTCCATTAATCCAGCCTATACAGAGCATTCTGTAGGGCCTTCCTATCTCCTTCCAGCAAATCAACATTCCTGCCCAACTTGGTGTTGTCTGTGAACTTGCTTAGGGATGTTGTCTATCCTGAATAGATACAGGCTGGCTTCAGAGAAGATATTTCCGTAAAAATTTTCATCCTGACTCATTTTGTGCACTTGAAGGAAAAGTTATACTGATACACCAGTAAAACCACTCTAACTTTCAGAGAAAGGTACCATCTCCACTTCTAAAGAGAGGAGACTCTTTCCAGAGTCTAAAATCATGCTTTTCATATGGTTTATTTTTCTGTTTACAATTTTAAAATGTACTCCTAAGCCAGGGAATTTTTGTCCATACCTGATTCCATACATACAGTGGACATAGTTAAATAAAGCTCTTCTTAGGGTAGTTGTATCAACATCTTCATGTGTTGCCATAGTGTTATATGTGAGGTTATACACCATCCGAAACTTCTCATCCAGGAGATGTCCAATATCAGAATAAAGCCTGTTTACAAGGGAAAAGCCATGATTTTCCCAAGTATAGTCCTGCACGAAGAGAAGGAAATATGTAAGAGCACAAATGAAATTAATTTCCTATGTGATCTTGTCTATAACTCAAAAGTTTTTGTTGTTAGATAGTTACGACTTTATTCTCTTCCAGAAGTTTGCATTTTGAATTCTTCATCCACATCACCTGCTCCATTCCTGCAGAATTCTTGGCAATTAATATCATGTTGCAACACTCCACCCTTGGATATCATTAAACTACAGGAGAAAAAAACCCCAAGCTGCTTCTGAAGTGCTGAGGGAATCTTCCTGTTTTGCCACTCTGACCAGTATCATTCCATGTGGGATTGGCCTGTAAATTTAAAAACTTACTCCTCTTGGAGGCGTTGATGCCTAGCTCCAAGCAGATGGAGTCTTTACTTCCAGCCAGGATGTACAATCATTGGGTAAAGTGCTGCACCATCCCTGAAAAAAACTGATAAAATCCAGGCTGCTTTGATCTCAGACCTGGATTGCAAGATAAAAGACTGCCTGCTCATGTGAGGAATGGGAAATCTTTGCAGAGTGGTGGCACAGCAAGAAGAACCATCCTGCTCCAGAGCAGGGTGCAAGGGTGCTCCATGCTGCTGTCACTCTGAAGGTACAAGTGTGCCCACATCCTTGGCAAATCCCCAATCATCCCATCACTGATGGCCTCTTTACGATCAAGGACATCATCTCCACATCCTTCCTGTGTCTGGCTGTTTTCCAAAGGCACTGCCAGGCCAGAGTCCTCACCTGGGCACTTTGGAGCATGTCTGCTGTCCTGTCTCCCTGAGTAGGATAGCAGGGAAGTGCAGGACAGTACTTAATTGTCTCACAGAGGCATCAGTGACATCCAAAACATGCCACAACACCACGTTTGGCCTCTGGCTGCCAGCACTAAAGAGTGTAAGGCTTTGTGAGAAATATGCCATACCCATCCAGCCCTGGAAAGGTGTCCAGGACATCACAAAAGCACCAACCTGGGACATCACAAAACCCTCTGAAAGGCAGAAGGCCCAGAGGGGGGAAAGTGCTGTTTACTAATAGCAATTGATCCACACCAAAAATGAAAAAAAAAAAAAAAACAAACCACAAACAAATTTAAAGACATTCTGCTGTGTACAGAATACCTTTTTTCTACTAATAAATTTAAAACCATAGAGATAAAGGCAGTTTTGTTTTACCAGAATAAGGATTAGATTTATTGCAGGTGTTTGGGATGCTACTGCAATTTAAATATCATTAATAACAGAGCATTTGGGAGTCTGTGGGTATATACATCTAACCGTTAAGAGCCGGACATAATAAAGTTACATTATCAAGGTGACTCTTTTAAATGTAGGCCAGAAGCTGTCCTGATTATTTAAGAGCAGAGATGTTTTAGTTCCAATTGCATCTTCTTTGGAGCTTTTTTCCAAGGGAGCATGCTGCTTCTAAAGTAGTTAGGCAGAATGTTTGATTTATAGGCACTGACTACGCCTTATTCTTTTTGGCAGTAATAACCTACTTCAGGCTCATATAAAGACCACAGAGTAAATTATCCAGTTCAGCAGAGACTGCTATACAGCCAAATACATTTCCTGAGAGTGATCATGGAGTCTTTATTTTACAGTCTTAGATACATCTTCTGACCATGGAGTTTTCCTGCATCCACGGTCATTTTAATTAAAATTCTCTGATTTGGTTGAAGATTTCTTTCCTTGCTTTCCATTTATTTCTAGACTGCTTATTATTGTACTCTGTAAAATAGAACAGAACCACCTAGAATGTCTCTGCTGTTATATATAACATGAAGTTCATGATTCTGGTCATGGCAAAGGATGGCAATATATAAGACAACGTACAGGTAAAATGTATATTCTGTTTTTTCAACAGCACTGAGAAACATGTATTGAAATATGAAGCAAAAACTTCAGTAATCATATTTAGGAATTTCCTTTTCTTTCCCAACATTCCAAGTCCAGAGATTTGGTGCACATATGAGAACAACTCCCCAAATCACTCTCATAGACCTATATGTATCCAGATATTGATAACCACTGGACTTGGTAAAATGACAAGAATAAAGAGTTGCTCCAGTGAATTTTTTTTCTACAACATTGGGAGGGATGGGAAAGAATTTATTTCTTTTCTACCTTTCATTTTATTTCAGATATGCTTTACAGTTTTCAAACATTAATATTGGTAATAACTGAAGTAAGATGGAAAGCCAGGCATGACCTTGCCAGAGATTGACAAATAGTAAAAGACTCCATCTCACGAAGATTTATGGAAGCTTGTGAGTTATTTAACGAACCGGGGCAAGAAAAGGAGCATACAACAAAAATGCCCCACAATGACCACTTTATGCCCTGCAGTGAGATATAGAAACATTCTTTGAGTGAATGTGCTTTTAAGGGATGGTACCTGAGCTCTGAATGTTGGCAGATGGTCTTCTCCTCGCCTTGCAAAGTCTTTGTACCCAAACCCAGGATCTTCAATATAACGGGAGACATCTGTAGAAACTATTTCATCATCAAATGCTGGGAATAAAACAGCAAAATGCTTTGCTTTAGGCAAGAACATGAGTTAATGCCAACTTCCAACTATCACTCTACTACAGGATTAGAGGACAATTTTAGAAGTTATGCAAAGGAGAAGAGTGGTACAAAGGAAAGAAACATTTCAGTGCTCATCAGCTTGTATGGGACACATTGCTTTCATTGATCCCATTAAATGTCAGCCTATACCAGACATCTGATGTACTTCTACAAAAAGGGAAGAGATGGGCTACACTTCTGTCTGGAGGTTTGCTTTTCTCTCTGTTCATTTCTGAGTGAGGCTAGGTATATTAAGTCAGGAAGATGAACATCATTAGCAAAGTCATTGTGTTAGCATAAGAAACAAAAAAATGGATCCTTGACAGCAGGATTGTTGTACTGAGCAGGCTTTGTGCCAGGAATAACACCGCCTCTGTTCTGTAAGCTGGAGTATGAGCACCAGAAAGCAATGCAACACTCCACTTGTAAATATCAGCTGAAGATTATATGAAAGCAGAGAGCTCTACAGTGCATCAGGGTGAAATTCTGCCAGAAGCTCTAGTAACTAAGCATCTTCAAAGAGCACCAAAACATATCACTAAGCAAGCGCAGGTTCTCTATCAGGAATCAATCTTTCCCTCCTGAATAAACAGGTGGCTTGATTGTGTAACTACCTCTGCAGAAGTTGACTACTGCATAGCTGACTGCATTTGACCCTGATGTTAAAATTGTGGCTCGCTTCCACATGCATTGACAGAACAGTTGCCATATGTCCACTGTTAGCACCTTGAAAAGTCAGTTAATCTAAGAATTGCAGAAGTGCTTTATCTCCTCTTTGCCTCATTAAACAATCAAAACATAACTGTGTAGGAAGAAGCTTGGACAACATCTGCTCCAGTAAATCCTCGTGTAGAATAAAAATCCTGTATATATACACTCCTCTCCCCTGACAAGGACTGCATTTCATGAAAGGGTAAAGGCCCAACACACACAGACTCCTCAACTCAAACAATCAAATGGTAAAGAGGGAAGAAAGTCAACAAAACTATTAGCAACCCCATCCAAAAACCCCTCCTGTCTTGAATGACCCCTTTTCCTTAAACACCTGAAGTTGCACAGACTCATGGAAGTCCTGATTTGATAATGAAACTGCAATGGGTGTCCATTTATCTGCACTGCTGATACTGCCTGACCAAAGCAAAATACAGCAAGAGTGTACAATTTCAAAAAGTCCAGCTTGATGTTGCTGGATGTGTCTTCTTTCAGAGATTTTGCCATGTTCCTAGAGAGCCACAAAACAATCTCTCTGCTGATCCTCAGTACATTCTTCCTTAATTTTGGGCTCTTTGCACAAAACCATTAATTCTTTTGAACACATTTGGTCAGAAGCTACTGAGATCTAAATTCACTAAAAACAGTGCAGTAACACATGAAGCATTTTAGGGGTCTCTTCTCAAAATGACACAAGAAATCATCTTCAAGTAGCTTCTATTATAATAAGGAAATAGTTAGAGATTCTGATTGTCTTAATAATATTTTTTCATCTAACCCTTTCTTTGGGGAAAACCCCACCTGCCTGTCTGTATGAAACAGACTTCATTCCATGGTTTGCTGGAGATGAAGGCTTCCAAAGCATATGAAGAATATGGGGAAAGAATTTGGAAAATTCTCAAAATTTGGAAAATTATTTAAGAATTAAAAATTGCTATGAATCTGTATCACAACAGCAGTATGATCACTCAGAACAGAAAGTCAGAAATGTCCTTTCCAGGTAGGTAGTAAATGGTAAAGTAGTTGAGTCTCATCCCAATCTAATTCCTAAACTAAATGTCACATCTGAAGGCTACTTGTGAGTGTTATTGAAGTTCTAAGCACCACAGAACCTAAACCTGTGAAATATTAATTAATATTTACATAAATTAATTATTTTGAAGATACTAAACATAGAAAGAAAGAGAAATGCACACTCTACTTTTTAAGGAAGCCTACAGGCTTCTTTTTTTTTTTAATACACCAAAACTAAAATTCAAGTAGTAGAAAGGATGATGTTATTTGTCAATCAAGGAATCTTAAGATGATGAAGCAAGAGGTAAGACCACCCTTACTACACTCCTCCTACATGAAGAGCCAGAATAAAGAAATAGACAGAAAACGTTTCAGTCACTTAACTAGTCTCAAGTATTTATTTCTTACAAAGCCCCAAAAAAATTGAACTGGAAAAGCACAAATACCTCCACTAATTACTAGCAGACTCTCCTTCTTCTCCTTCTCAAAGCGAGTTGCCATTTCTTCCTGAGAGGCTTCGTCATCCTCTTTATCTTCCTGTAGTCTCTTCATCCTTTCCATCAGGGCCTCCAGCTCACTTAAAGAATCTGCAATCTGCAAAAACACCATGACATTCTGCAAAATTAGAAGATAGACAACGTGTGTCATCTTCAGATTTCATGCTTGACAACAAACGTTCTCAAAACCAGACAGCAGCAGCAAACACAAAAACTCAAGCCAGAAGAAATTTTGTCATTTACAGTGCAGACAAACAGCTTTCAGACAGCAAGAAGACAGGAGCTGGGAAGTGTTAATGTAGCCTACTGCAGCAATTTACTGCAGTGGGATTAACACAGAAGAGGCGGTGTTTGAGTGTGGAAACCACAGTCACTCATGTTCTACCATGTAGATAGGTCAGGAAAATCCATCTGCCTGCTCTATGTCTCTCATAAAACAACCTTTCACACTAAGGTAACTGTATTCAGTCCATTGCTAATGCAAAATATATTTCTGAAGAGATACAGTGCAACACTGCCTTACAGAAACACAACCTGAGATGGCAAAACAGTGCTTTTTTTTCATTACATGTCATCAAAATAGCCACCATGTTGGCCCTTTTTCTTACTTTTTTATGGAAAATAGACCTTTTTTACTAGAAAATACATCAAAGTTTTGGGTGCCCTGTACCTATCATTCAGATTTTTTGTAAGATAAATTGTTTGGTTTTTCTTTTCTATCTTTTTGAGTCTGTTCTTTTGCCCATAGTTACCAATTGTTTTTAGTAAACTCCTCACTGCTCAGCAAGAAGCACAGTCAGCAGCAGCCTTCTGCCCACTACAGATGGGGAGTAAGGCACCTCCATGGCATGAGCTGGCATGTCTTACAGTCCAGAAATTTAAGATACAGCAATTGAACTGAGTGATGACATGCTTACATTCTACTGTTAATTGTAAAAATTGTATCTAGCAAATCTGCTTATAATCCTGATCTTCCATCAAAGGCAATGAGGCTAATTCATCTGTCAGCATTAATTCAAGGGCATGTCTTCAAAAGCATTATAGAGCACCTTTCAGGAAAAAATGTCCAGTTAATTAACCAGTAATCAAATTAATTAAGTTAATTAACTAGTAATCAAAGTTCTTTGTTGATTCAAGACTGGAACACCAGCATGAAGAATTAAGTAATTTTATCTTAGACATTTCCTCCCATCTACATGGAAGTGTTTCAAACTGTTTTGTGACTGTAGGCCTTGAAGTAAAAATTATAATTATTACTACTACTTCTATTTCTTTTTCCACTGCTTCTTTCATTCCCTGTGTTGGGAACATGGATGGCACAATGCTCCAGTCAACGACACACTGTCTGAAGAAACTGGGACTTTAAGCTTTCTGCTGAAAACAAAATTTTAGTCTTGCCTGAGGGGTGGTGTGATTAACTATCAAAATCACATTGCTCTGACTACCATCCACTGTTACAATGTGGTTTTCAACAGATTACACTGGAAATTGCCAGAATGTATGTAACAGTTACCAGACTCAAGCATTCCTGTAAAGTAGACAAAAAATTTCAAACTACCCTGAAATTTAAACAGGAAAGAATGGAAGAAAGTTTTCTAATGCAAAACAGAGGCAAGCAAAAGAATTTTCTTGCAACACTAACCCCAAAGTTGCTACTTGTGAGGGATGCATTTTCTATGTTGTTGTCATTGGCAAGATCACAGACACAGAAGTTGTTGACTGCTATAAGTCTGACTCCATTAGATGTATCCGGATCTCTCTCTGGATTAATGCCACTACCAAATACAAAACTTGCCAAGGCATGATAATGTGCCAACAGGACAACAGCATGCACCAGTTCAGGAAGAGACCAATTATTTTCCCCAGTCTTGACAAGTTTCTGAAATGAGAATAAAAAAAGTGTAAATATAAAATTTCTTTTGGTCCCCAGCTTTTCTATAAAACACTATGCATTTTTAAAAGGGATCAATTCTTTCCTCCAATAATACCATATTCCCCTTGCACACAAACTCTCACTGGATAAAAAAGAGACACCTAATATATTCTTTTTTGGGGGCTATTTTAGCCAATGCTATTCCTAAAAAGAAAATCTTGGTGGCTTTGTCACACAGGGGAATAAGGTTGTTTGGTGCACTAGTGCTTCCCTGAGCTTTTTAACTCAGAGTAATGAAGCTTAACCAGGCACTTGCACAGTTCTTGTCAGTTCTTTTTGCCAGACATTTACTGCTATTTGCAGGGCATGACTGAAGATGTACCTGGATGTGCTCTTTCGTGATCAGCCACGGCCGGTGTGCAAGAAGTTTGTTTATTTCGTTCAGATTTTTCAGTCTTTGGGGAATGTATTCTAAACCATTCAACCACTCTGCAATCCCACCAGTCTTCAGAAACTCATCAACGTGCATATTTATTAGGTAGGAACACTGATGTCTGGCAGCAGCCTGCAATAATTAAACACAGAGTGAACAGTGCAGCACATCAGTGTGTAATCTGATTTTGCTGCAGGTGGAAGACAGGTTAATAACACAAAACAAAAGTACAATGTCATTCCAAAGGGCCTTGTGCAAATGCATTGCAATGCATTTTTATCCTGTATGGAAGATTCTCCAATAAAAATACATTTGATTATTCTCAACTGCAGAGTATAATTCAGATTGGAAGTGATCACTAGAGAAGAACCCTCTGCTCACAGGGCTGACTTAGATCTTGTTGCTCAGAGCCTTGTCCAGACAAGATCTTCACCCTTGGAGATCACAGAACCTTTCTCGGTTCCTGCTGCAATATTTCAACATCCTCCTAGTGACAATTGTTTTCCTAATGTCTACCTGGAATTTCTTGGGACTCAAGTCCACTGCATCTCATCCTACTGCTGCACAGTGATGTGGGCATGTGAGAGGTGTATCACTGTGGGAAACAGGGAATGATGTAATTTGCCAATTCTCCCTTCTCACTGAAAACCTTCTGGCTAGGCATGCTTTATTCTGATAAAAATATTCTACAAAAATTCAGCCCCTGTCGAAATACCACACTAATTTCTCCTTTCTACATTCTTATTCTTTTCTTCTTTTTTTAAATCCAGAAGTCAGGGTTGCAGGAGAAGACACCCAGGCTGTGGGTACATACCATGATAGCAATGTAGTGCCTGTAGGGCAAAGGAAGGGGCCCATCCATGCGCAGCATATAGAACTGGCTGCGGAGGAAAGACTCCAGGTACTGAGTATGGATACTCATCACCTGTGTGATGTTGTCCAGGCGACCAGACGTAGAATATTCTTCCACAAGAAGATTAGTACGTTCATCCAAACCATTTGCTTGCATGACCTTGAAAATGAGATGGAGAAATATTAACAGAAGAGAGATTTTCTCTAGCTTTAGCCCTGGGGAGAAACATACTGCATTATGAAAGGTTTATCTGTGCAGAGACCTAAAGACAATGATGAGTTCTGGATGGATATTTGTAAACATGCATGCCTGCATGCATGCAAAGACACACATACAGATCCTACTTGTATACTGAGAACTGAAGAGCACTTTACATGAGCCTCTGTTATTTTTATATGTTTCTGTAAAACCCAAAACCATTTTTCTGTAGATCTTTTCAAAACAGTGGGAGTTGCAGATGCTGAGAGTCAAACCTGTATAGAGAGCTAGAAGTAAGTAAGAGCTAAATGGAAAGTAAATTCTTTATGGAGGACAGCCTGTATAGACACACACCACCTGAGTGTTCAGCCCTAAAATCAATTTCAAAATTAATGGAGAGGAACTGGATTATGTAACCAAATTATAGAAACAGCCTGGCAATCTACCCCTTCTGTGCTTGTATAATTGAAGAGGAGATCAAATGCTAATTTGTCCATAACATTCAGGTATTATTTAGAATATGAATTTAATGCTTTCTTTAAACAAAAGCTGTTCTTTAATTATTCCAACCAATCCAAACCTTGGGCACAAGATGAAATGAAACAGCAGAAGAGTAAGTAGCTCTTGCATTGCAAGCCCTGACACAGTGTGAGTGCTATTACTCAGTGTTTATCACCAGGAACAGCCATTCTCAACATGTTCACCACTGAAGTTACAAGCACAAGACTAGAAAACCCAGTATTTATTCTGACACTGTGCAGTAATAAACCAGCTGGCTTACTCTTGCAAACACCATGAAATGAGAATATATTTTAGCTGTTTTAATGCACATGAAGCTAGAAAGTGCCTAAAACCAGGAAGCACAATGCTTTTGCTGAAATATTATATTTAAAATATGTTTTCTTCTTTATGATGGGCTGATGAGTGGATCATGTCTCAAATATTTTTCTGTCAGATCCTACACAGAAGTTACATACAAAGAAACACAACCATACTACATTTTCACTTCTCACCACTGTATTTTCCTGTTTTAATTTGTGGGCCCAGAAAGAAAGGCAAGAAGCAGCTACACAGGCAGCTGCACCATTTTTACACATGTATCTTCACTATGGCAGCTTTTCTGTGTTTTGTACCCAAAACAATGCCTTCTCAGTTTTCCTTAATAATGTTTTTAGCATCAGAATTTTATTCACACGTTAGAGACCATTTTATCTCCCTGTATATACCTCACTCCACTCCTAGGAGTCCCCCTTATTCTTCAGCAAGTGTATCTCCCACGTATGTAAGAGATTCTTGTCTCATTTAGTGGTTTCTTGGGGAAATCATATTTTTTGTGTCCCTGGTAAGGTTTATAATCCTCTGTAGCTTGTCAGGAATTCTCCTTGTAAGAGTGCAAGTTATAGAAAGAAATTCTGCTGACAGAATCAAAGTATAATCCTGTAGGACTGTACTGTTGCTATGTTAGGCATAGCAATATGCCATATGATTATTTCTAAGATTTATCTCCATCTCTGTTACTATCTTCTTTATACTGTACATGTACTTCCTCCTGATTTGTTACCATCCAAAACCATATTTTTTTAAATTCTGCTTTTAAAGCCGTGTGGCACATTAATAGGAACCTTTACAATTAAGTCGTTATTCCTTTGCCCGTATTCCTTCCATTACAACAATAAAGCAGCCTTTCACACCAGTAGTGCTTTAAATCAAGATTTGTGAGATATTCAGTGTGTTACCATTCTGTCACTAAACCCTCCCTATTCACTATTTCATTACAAGGAATGAAGGAGAAAGGTAGTAGTTCGCTTAACAAACCACAGTTGGCATTTGTCATGGCAGGAATCTTGAGTCTGAAATCCAGCCATACCTTTCAACCATAAATTCTCTCAAGAGGCACAGCTACAGGCTAAGGAATGAAGTCATTTTTGCCGGTTCTCTCACAGTGAAGGTCAGGCACTGCTCTGAGAGCTACATAATCACCCTGCTGCAATACTGGACCAGCCTCCCCTTGGCTCTGGCATTATGAGTAATGTGTTCACACCCACCCAAGAAGAGCAGAGCTGTCACTCATGGCTGTCTCCAGGAATGCTGGTGACTGAAAAGATGTCAAGCAGCACCACTTGTGTGAAAGGATGAGGTGGTTCTTACCCACTGGAACTTGCTCCAGAGAAACAACTGCATTTGCTTTCAAGGGAGCTCATCCAGGTATCATGGAACAAGCAGGATCACAGAACTGTCCTTCAGTGTCATTACTTTAAAAGCTTTACATTACTATCACCCAGCCCAGCTAACTGCAAACTTACTTCATTCTCTGGTATAAAGGCACTTGGTCCTCTTGTCAATGGTGGGGAGACTTGTACTCGCTTTTCCTGCAAAACAGTCACATAGTTCAGTCAGTGTCAGGACTTACATCCTCATCTCACAAGACGAGACCTTCAAGGTCTGGATCCAGTTCTCTTCTCAAAGCCACCTGGGTGTTTTTTAGTCCACTGAGGAGGTGATGGCACCATACCACATTAGATCAGCTTTGCATCCCCTGTACTTTGCATGAAGGAATAGCACTGATTTTGCCAAGGAACAGCACCAATTTGGGGCAGGGGTAAGGCAGAAACAAACCCCAAAAATCTAATCCCAATTGGTTTACACACCAGTTTGAAGATACACGGACAATAGCACCAAAACATCTCACACGATGCTAAAATTAGCCATTTACCACACTGAATGAAATTTGAAAACACAGGGGGAAAAAAGCCACACTCAGGAAATTATAACCAAGATGCTGGTTTTTTTCCAATATCAGTATCTGATGACATCTTTGGTGTTGAGAAGAGCATAAGCGCTTCGTGTGCCAAATATTGGCATGAAAAGCACAGCCCAAGCAAACCAGCAAGACCCAGTTACAGGCATTTTCTAGAAACCTGATGCAATAACCACCTTGCTTACTGCTGAGCCTGCAGCACACTGCATGCAGCACAAGCCTTGGTGTGCAAACTCCAGCCACAGGGCAGGAGGAGATATTTAGTACAGAGCAAGCTAATAGCATAACAAGAGCCAGAGGACTTTTTTGATTTATTAGGGATAAGAAACTGGACTAAGATAAACTGTGCTGCCAGCCAGAGTGAAGGGGACCTGGGGAGGCTGCCTGCTCCTCCAACTCATCAGGGGCAGGAACCAGCACTGCCCACGTCATTCCTGACCAACATTGGTCCAATCCTCCTGGAGGTTCCTTCATCTCCATGGGTCATTTATTTCAGTGACTAACTCCTCAGACTGTTAAAGTTTTCCTAATGTCTAACCTGAATTTCCCTTGCAATAATTTAAAGCAGTTGCTTCTTGTCTTTTCTTCTTTTCCTCTTTAAGGTTATTTTCCGTCTCTCTGGGTGGCTGCACACTTGTCTCAAGTCCCTTATTGCAAGCACAGCATTGGTGACTCTTAATATGTTATCCATAAACAGCAGTGTTGGATTTGCATAGTAAATATTTCATGCCCCTGACATAAAAGTCTGAAGTTTTCCATAACAAATGACCCTTAAATACCTCTACCAGGGGGGCTTTAAGCTTAACTACTCATGTGCACAAACAGCAGTGCCAGTCCCATAATGAATGTGCCACTGATTTCCACACAGGAAAATTAAGCCCCTGGAGCTGCGTAACTATTGTCCTGATTCTTAAAAACATCCTGTCCTTTCTAAATTAGATTAAGAAATAACATGCAAAAATCAGCAATGATTATTCAGGAAAGATGTTCCAAAGCAAACTCTCACAGGACAATTGAATTTGTGACTTTGGAACAATTAGCTGCTAAAAGATGCAGAAATAAGCTGGATCAACCACGTGAAACCCAGTAGCCAGGAGACAACTTACTGCATCTGCTGCTTATTGTCACAGCCTCAAAAATCCTGTAAAATACTTCTCATGTATAAAAAGTACTCAATCTAAAGTGAGAAGAAATGGTGCAGAGACTCCTGGTATCTGCACATGCAACCCCTTCCTCATACAGTTACATAAGGCACAGGAAGACATCTTCTGCCTTCAAATACACAGTCTTGCCAGCAGCCAGTCACTTCTGCCAACATGAAAAAAAAGAAATGCTTCCCAAGATTGGATCCAAGCTCAGATTTTACTTGTTTTATGAAGGTTATCTGGAAATTAAAGTTTAGAACCTTGATTTCACACTGAATAATCTGGAGGAAGCAGCTTGTGTGAGTGACACAACTTGGATAGCTGCACATTGTCAGCTCTTGCTGGAGCACGGGTCTAAACCAGAGCTGAACCGTCTCCATCCTGCTCTCTGATCTGTACCTTCTTCAGGTTCTTCAAAGCTGGTCCTTGAGGCCAGACCACAGCAAAAAAAAATCCCTATGTTGCTTCTAGCAGGATCTGGGCTCCATTCCCCTGTTTTCCCATTCTGTGACTGCTATTACTCATTTGAGCCTGCAGATAAGCTACTGCTGAGGAAAGGAGGAAATGGTACTTGGGCGAATGAATATAGGCAAGTATCAACAATTAATTCCTGTGAATGATGACAGAAAGCCAAGGACATAGTCAGACGTGAAAAATGTGTGTTAAATCTCCTACAAAAAGAACAAAATCCAGCTCCTTTTTGGTAATGGCAGTACTAAAAAAAACAAGCCTGGGGAAAAAAAAAAAAGACAAACAACCAAAACAAGAACAAAACCCTAAAAGCCTGAACATGATCATTCAAGTTGATGAGTCTTATCACTGCACACTTCCAGGGAGCTGGGGTTTTTTGATATTAGAAGTGTATACTCTTCCCTTCCATCAACAAGAAGATTATTTTCCCTTCCTGCCAAAGCTTTTATTTTATTAAAACTGGTTAAAACAAGCTAGTGAGGAGAAAAGGGGCAAACATCATCTGGTTGCACAAGTTCTCAGGATGCTATTAATAAAAACATGTGAAGTTTACAAGCACTGAAAAAGATAATGTTGGCTTTGTTGAGCTATAGATAAGCACCATTGCTTCTGGGCATGCTTTATCTAGAACAATGATTTAAGGCCTACCCAAGAATCCAAATATAAAAAACAGTGCATGGGAATTAGAAACCAACAGTGCAAATATATGGTTCTTTATGGTGAAAGTTCTTGCAAAGCTTCTTGTTTTCCAAGAAAGATGTTTTGTTTTCCTGTCCAAGTAGTTTTTGCAGGTTACACTAGCTATCACTAAGTCAGCCAGGGTCCCAAGTATCTTATTTGAAACTGGATTCTTATGCTAAGAGGCTGAAGCAAGAAACAGGTTGCTCAGCAACTAAAATGCTGTACGCACATCTACCAGTCATTTTCTCCTTCATGATCCTCCAAAAAAGCATTGCTATGGTATGGAAAATTTCCATTTACATTAAGACTAGCGCCTTTTTGAGGGCCATTTCCTCAGAAGGAACAAGATGACAAAGGGCTTCAAAGCAGCATAAAGTGCACCTGAGCATGATCCTGAGAGAGGGGCTGCTGCAAGCCAGAGCCTCAGAGCAGGTTTAGCAGCAGCACACTGCGGCGTCAGAGAGCAGAACGAGACCTCTGCAGAGCACGGGAGAGCTGACGCAGGAATCCAGGAAAAATCCTACCTAAGCTCTACCTCTGACTTCTTCCTGTCCTTAAACTGCACTTGCAATGGTGTCAGGAGCTTCATCAGGAATTTGAACAGTTACACACTAGAAGCATTTCCCCTTTACCCATCTATAAATTGCAAGACATGCCTTCGTCCTTGAGCGAGCTCTGCACAAACGCACAGACACAAATCTGCAATTGCTATCTCACGGGTTTATTTTCAGTTGTGGCAAGGACTGCACACCCTTCCCTCCAGAGCCAAGATGGGCACTGGGACGTGGCACCTGCATCTCAAATTGCTGCCAGGCTGCTGTGGCAAAGCAAGGAATGCCAGAGCCACTGGGGCTGGTGATGCAGCCATGAAGTCCAAGTGGGAGCAAACATGAGCCCAGCTGGCACTGGGATAGCACAGTGGTTTTCCTCCCAAAGCCTAAAGCAAAAGAAATAACCTTTCTTCCTCTTCACCACCACATGAATCACTGTGTCCTCAGGCTTTAAAGAAATGGCTATTTTTAGCAAGCTGTAAAAGGAGGCTGTTTTGCTTGAGAATGGAAGTGCTAGCTGGGCGAGCTGATCAAACAGCTGCTTTAGGAAGTACTTCTGAATATCTGTGTATTCAGAAGAACACAGGCAAGAAGCAAGTGGCTGCACTGCTGCAGGTGCATGGGGGCTTCTGACACATGTGGCATATAAAATCTAATTCATCCTGCACTTGACATCGAGGTGGTCATGCTTCAAAGGGGTTGGGGGGAAATGACAGGGAAGAAATATTGAAGAGGGAATTTTGTGAGCCATGGCAACACTGCCACTTGTATCCCTGCAAACTCTGAGAGCAGTGCAAGTGTCTGGGAAACACTCATGAAGGAGCTCAGAGCCTCCACTGTCACAACACCTGCCACCACTGTCAAGACATCAAGATAATAAACAGCACCAGATCAAATAGAAATCCTAAGAGCATCTCAAAATTAGCTCCTCCTGAGAAACAAACTCTTTTTCTTAAACAAGCAGAAATATTTTTTGGGGGGAAAGTAATGAGTATATACTTATTATTTATTACAACTTTTCTTATATTATAATCTCCAAGCAATTTTGCTACCATATAGCATTTATAAGGATCTTTGTTATTTAAATTCAGTGGTCTAGCTCTTTAAAATACACATTATCATCTGCAGCAATAATCTGAGTCAAGTCTGTCACTGGGTGGGAGTGGAGAACTGGATTTAGGATTCCCTATCTGGGGCTCAACCTTTCCAAAGGAATAGCTTTTTTCCCCAGTCTCAGCTTTATCTTTCAGTTCTTCAAACTCAAAATACACCAGTTCAATCTCACAGATTAATGCTATGGAGCCCACATCTGGTTTTCAGCTGACAGACACAAATGCCTTGAATTTTAGTTTGCATTACAAGCAGCATTATTTGCTGCTGCTGGTTAAAACCCTACCTACAAACTCATTTCTCCTACTCCTACTGTTGCTACTGAGCACGTTTACACTTCTGGTTCTTGGATCCTGGAACAAGGTCTACCTCCACTGTCTCTAATCAGAGTCAAATGCTCTGAGTTTCAGTAAATAGTAACACAATTTTAGTCATACAGTCATACCAGACCATCTGCTTATTTTTTCCTCACTGAAACAAAAGAAAGCATTAAAAAAAAAGTTACGTGAACAGTAGTTCTGTCTTAGCATCTACTTTTATTCAAACTCTTATATAATATAATAAAATTGGGAGCCTTATAGCTTCAGAACATATCTGCAATTCATCTCACATGAAGTTTGCATTGCAACTTCAAAAATTTAGATACACATTTGAAGGGTAAACGTTGGTGTCCTGTCATCCAAAACAATTCCTGTACAAAAAGAAAAGCCAAAGGACAAAAATGTGAAGAGCAATGATCTGAATGATGCACAACACTTTATTTGCTGACAGTGCAGAACTCCTCCTTACGGCTGACCCATTCCTATAATTAAACCCAGGATATAACTCCAGAAGCAATAAAAGACATGTTCAGAACAAACAATGTCAAAATGTTACGACTTCACAACGCAAAAGTCCTAGCCTACAGTCATTTGTTAGGGGTATTTCAAGTGATTTTGCAACAGTTTCTTCCTCTTAACAGTCTGTCCAACTCCAAAAATGCAAACTAAGCCATAAAGATGAAAATTAGCAGAGGAAGTCAAACAGCAGGAAATCTTTTTTTTATGGAACAGCATTTCAAAATACTTAAAACAGTAACTTTTAACATTAAGAATTTGGCATCTTTGTGCCTCACAGTTGATGAAGTGGTGCAAAGAGCTGGGAAGAGAGCCAGCATAGTACAATTGATGGAGAGCTTTTGCTCTGGTAACAGGTTACAGCCCTTTTGGATTTCACACAATAAAAGGAAGCCTATCCCAAGTTCCCATCCCTCCACCAGCTATTAAGAACACAATCCACACTAATTAGAAACCAAAGGTCAGCAATTTCTACCCAACACAAGATGGATGGTCAGGCAGCAGAAGTCCCACAATGGCTCCTTAATCTTTGAAAGATATCTGGTACACTCAGCCTACAAGAGAAAAACTCAGCAGTGAACACGAAGTTACTGCCAGAAAAGCCTATCACCTTTTCCATAAAGCAAGCCTTCATCTGCATCCTTACTACTCCTACTGTTGTATTGTTCTCCTTGTCCTGGAGATAATTTCTCTGAATCAAAACCAGTCTCCAACTGCAACTGGGAGCAGACAGACAAGGACTGCAAGTCAAATGTCAGAGTAACAAGTATGCTGAAAAACACTTTATTTAAGGAACCTGAACTGTATTTTGCCGGTTTTTTGGTCAAAATAGACCAAAATGTATCCAGTAAAAGACACACCTGTAACTTAATATTGACTAAAGTTCAGAGTACATCTTGCTGTATAAGTAAGGCTGAGGCTTCTGATTAGAAAAACAGAAAGACCTTCACATGAAAATTTGCTCAACTAATGGTGCCAAGTCAAACCCAAACATTGATTATTAACACATGAAAAGGATGAGAGACAAACAGCTATGTTTTCTACTTCCTTGTTGCTTGAAAAACACGTCCATTTAATTTAAGCCAAACCTCAAAATCTGACTTCTGATTCATGACCCTATCCTTATCAGATACCAAGGATGAAACTCAACTGACCAAACACAGACACCCAAATCAGAGCAGCTGTATGCTGGTTAAAACTAAAAAAGGAAGGTGATGTCTAACTCAGGATGAGATCAACTGTGTCATGGTAAAGCCTGAATTTTCACCATAGGCTAACAGGACTTCATGGCTAACCAGGTGTTGGTCTGAAGACCACCAAGACACATACTGCCAGCAGACAACAAATGGTTTTCTGGTCTACTTCAGCCATCAAAAAAACCCTCAAAAAACCAATAAGAAAAACCAAAACCAAAACGATGGGGAAAATGGGAAAAAAGAAAAACAATGCTTCTCTCATCCATCCATGGAGAACTTCACCTCCTTCCCTCCCTGCACACCTAACACTAACACTGAAGTTTGTGTGCTCCCCAAGAAATGCCCTAAGGACAGAAGATTTTGTGAGTGAGTCTAGATGACTCAATATACTCCAAGCATAGCAAAAGAACATTTTCTATGTTTCAATAGCACCAGATATTAAGAGCAAAAGTTAGAAAACTTCAGTGGTTTTAGCTGGGACTTGTTTTATCTGTACCTTGGCTCCCTTCCACCTTCAGGTTTAGTCCACATCTGACATACTGAGACACACCAGTATTATCTAGTTTGGAGAACATAGCCTTTAGCCATTAAGTTGGCAAAACTGCGCTGAGTTAATCTGCCTCCTCATCAGCCAGGACAGGAGCGCGGCGTGTTAAGGAAGACTCTCTGAAGCAGCACAGCATATCCTTTAATCCACTGCCTCCATGCAGAGGGCTGCCTTGTCCTGCCTGAGCACAGCCCATCCAACCAAGCCTGGTTTCGCTCTGCCAGAAGGGTGCCATGTGCTCAGGAGGCTGCAGGCTCAGTGTGGTCACGCATGTGGCCTCCATCCTCCTACAGAGAGACCATCTCGATATCCCTGTTCCATCCATGCAGCAGATCAGAGCCAACAGGTAAAACAAATGTTTGCTACGAAGAGCAGATAGAACAGCAGCTGCTCTGACAGGCCTGAATTAATACCTAAATTAATGACTGAGAGCACAGCCTCTTTACAACACAGTAATTGAATGGTTAAATACTTCATAAACACACACACGTTTGATTTATTGGGCATCCTGCCAGTTGGAGATTAAAAAACAAAAAGAGAGAAAGACCCCTGGGGTTATGCAAATCCATCATGTATCTCTGGCAGAACTGTCTCCCAAGAATGCTCTACCGAATTTTTAATAGAGGTATTGTCCAAAAAGACATGCCTTGTGAGCAAGCAAAATAGAATGGTATTCATCCATACTGTAAATGCATAATGGCATCCCCCTACTGTTAAGAAAGTGGCTCAGGGTGTGGTGTCTTTTTGTTGTTTGGTTTTGGTTTTTTCAAGTATTTCAAAGATGCTAAATGATTGAAACATTAGATTAATGTAAGGGCAGTACACTGCACAATTCTCTGACAATTTTTTAAAGAAAGTCTTGAAAGGACTCCACTGCAATTCATGCTACAAACTCCTCAAGTGCTACAGTGTTTCAGCAGAGACCATCATCACCAAGGGTTTACAGAAAAGAAGATGCATTTAACAGCATGTTACTATAAAAACAGACCGGGTGAATTTTTAACCAGGGACCGTCATCAAGGCTGTATTCTCTCATCTCTCCTCTTTGTGACTGGCGTTGTGTTCATTATGGCAAAGTGCAGAGAGAGACACATTTTAAGCACAGTGTGCCCTGAAATACTAAGATTTGGATTTTTACCAAGGTAAGACTCTCAAGGTTGTGCCTGCACTGCAGTTGCAAGCACAACTGCTGCTCTTCTACAAGCCAGCTTTAAAGAAGTCCTTGGCTTCAGTGGCTTTGAAGAAGTCCTTGGTTAACAGTTCCTAAGTCAGGCGGGCAAACGAAGCTCTGCTGCACAACCAGTTTGAGAAACCACACAAATGTTAAGTCAGCCACTGCTGAGTTTCCAGTTGAAAAGATGAAGCTTGACAGCTCTGAGTGAACAGAACCATAAAGAGATCTGCTCACAGCAAGTATGCAGTCCTACCTTTGCACTTTAATGGAAAAAATAATAACAATATCCTTCTCTGATTAACATCTGAATCCCCCACAGCTGCAGGGGAGGAAGCTGGGCTCTGACCTCTGCACCAGCTCACTAACATTGTTTCCTTCCCAGTTTCAACTTACCTGCATAATAGACTATCAGAAGCAACAAGGCTGCACTGATCTCCTGGCCACACAAAGTATTTTGCTGCCTGAGGTGTTATTCAGGCAATGTTCGTGACTAATGTCAAGCACTACATGTTTACAAGCTACCAAACACTGAAAAATCTTCCCAAGCCAAGTGTGATGGAAATCCACCACAGAGTTTAACTTGAGAAGGCAAAAGTTGAGGACCTTTCCAATGTGAAAACCTGTTTGACTGCAACTATGAGATTTTAGACCATACAGTCCAGCTTCCCAGGCATTTCCACCACTTTTCACCTGGCAGTGTCACTGTATAGCTTACTCTTCCTGTAGCTGTTCTTTTAAAATTCAATATGAGATGCACTCTGCCTGCTCCCCTGATCAGCCATTGAATCAGGAGATGTAAGTGGGAAGTCTGAATTTTATCAGAAGAGCAGCAAACCCGCTGCAGAGGCACATTTTGCTGCCTGGAGCATATCACAGGTGCTTCTTCATTGTGTTGCAGGGAGTAGGTACATAAGCAGAAGCCCCCCACTCCAGAATTAAACTTAGCATGTGTCCCTGCCAACACTCCCTTTTGATAAGTCTGTGTCTTGTAGTGTTTTCAGCTCAATAAAAGCTTCTAGGACACCATCTATTTGCTCAGCAGTAAATGCTGCTGCAGATATATGCTCCCAAGCACCTTTCACTTACCAAATACTACATAAAACCAAATTCTATTCAGAGACATAAGAAAGTCAAGCAAATGGCACATGTATGGGTTTTCAAATTACTTTTCCCATATATTTTATGCACCAAATGATCATAGCAGTTATTTTGAATCTGTGTGGAGGAACTGTCTTAAATGTCATGGAAGCAGCTTGCCAAAATTCAGAAAACAAAATCCTCTCACACAGATTAAAGAGGAAAATGTGCTCTGCTCAGCACTGGAGCTCTCCCAGCTAGTTTTCTGCCATCTTTTCATATAGGATTGTGAAACACAGTAGCCTGAGTCTTGGAAAGCAACTCTGGACTGCCGAGGCTGCTGTCACAAGCATGTCATATAATTTTAATTGACTGGTTCCTCACTGTCACAGTCCATGCATAGTGTGCTTTTACCACCTCCAATAAAAGGATTAGGAACCAACCAGCAGGTGACAAGCTCAAGCAGAAGTACTTAGCCTTTTCCACAATGTGCAACTAAGCTGTGGAAATCTTTGCTGTAAGATGCTATGGACAAAAAGTCAGCATGTGTTTAGAAGTGAAGTGTTCAAGTTCATGGAAGAGAAATGCCAGAACGGTTATTAAATATGGAGAATTCACCTCCAGCTCAAGAAATTTTCAAATAGGAAATACTTGGAGCCTGGGAGACAGTGTTGTGGGGGTGCATAACAAACTGCTCCATTTTGTGTCTTCTTTCTTCAATGTCTTCCCTTGGCCACTGTCAGAAACTGGACACAGAGTTTCAATCCAACCCACTACAGCTGCCCTAATGCTGTCATGCATCTGGAACAGACTGGTTTAAGAATACTACTATTCTGTAAGTCCTATTAAAAAGTGGAACTATAGGAATTGGCATCCCCCAAGCAAGGAGATATTTTAGCTAAACTGGAGCATTATAAAAATAACAATTGTGTTAACCCAGTGTAGAAGATGCAGGCCATATTATGGAGTTCCTTTGTGCCTGGATGAGCACATTCCCACATTGCCTGTTCAACACAGGTGGTATCATATAATTTACTTCAGAATCTTAAGTATATTACACTTCAATTCTTTACCAACACTGATTTTAGGAAGCCAGTGTTATTACTCCCCCTTTCTGAATGCACCTCATCAGAAGTTCCCTCAATTTAGATTTGAAAAAGGTGAAGAAAAAATATGCCTAAGCATTAAAACATAATGACAATATACTTATGAACCCACTCTATTCACCTGATGGGCAGATGATGTTTGTTTAGATAGATGGTATCTAACTGGCAGAATATAAGCACATATTGGCTATGCTACCTCACCATGAAGAACTTTAACTAAGCTGTTGGCATTAACATTCAAGACAATGTCAAAATATTAAAACATGAGCCTGTTATACCGTTTCTAATTTATAGCAAACAAGATTTGTGGCTGATGTTCTGTAAAATTTTAAGTCAATCCACTGAAAAGCTTTTAAAAGAAAATGAGAAGCCCCCTTGGCACAAGTTTCTTGGACAAAAGCTTGTGTTCAGCTGATGATCGCTGACCATCTTTGCAACAGTTCACATAATGTGAGGTATGCTGATGCTGTTCTCCTAGCTCTGCCTGGGAAGAGACAGTCCTCCTGGACATCCAAAAGGAGCAATATCCTCCTGCTATAAGACAAGCGCCTTTTTTCCATCTCTCTTTGGTTGATGACTCAAACAGGGAGAATGTGCCAGACAAAAAATAAAATCTCCCTGACTAACACGCTTTACCTCTAGCCTAAAGGTACAATTTCCAAGAGCAAGCGCCTTGCTGTCTAAGCCAGGAGTTTAAGCCTCTTTTGATTAGTTGACTCGTAAGCATTTTTCAGGAGGAGGTGGCATCCACACCATGCCCCTGAGTTTACTGAAGTAAGTCTTCTTACATAGTCTCCTTGAAAGAAGTCCAGAAAAATCTTATAGGTGCTAGGGCCACAGATGGAAAACCACGGGTGAGCCCTTTTGATTTTTCACCTGATACGAAATCCTAAAATGATCACCAATTAGAGCAAATTATTTCTCCAAGGAGTCTTGTTTGCAAAGGCAGGAGACTGTTTTACAATGAGCAAGGAGCTGACACACTAATTGTTTTACATTTGATTAGTCTGGGAGAGTCTTGGGCAAGAGACAGACAGAGGAAAGGCTTCATCTCAGTGGCATATTCACAAGTCACCAACTTGCTGGAACAACCCTAAGAATATTTGCAGTCAGGCAGCTCCTTCCCCTTTCTTCTTCTTTCTTTATTTTTTTTTAAGAACATTTTGCATCTTAAGCTACATCTTACCAAAGTGAGTCATTAGTGAGATACAATCTCCAAAACATACTGAGTTAAATGTAGCTGAGCTGGTAGAAGCAAAGGCCTAAGATACTAATGTATTTTCATGACAGAGCTTAAAAGAGATGCTGATTGTCAAAAATGAAGAGTCCTAACTGTTAGAGAAGATTTATTCCATGCAAATACAGAGACTTGTCCAGAGACAGATCAGCTGCTCCTGCTCTCTCCAGCCACCCAGGCCAGCAGATTGACAGAACTTCAGATTTACCTCCAGCCTCTGCTAGCAGGTGCTATCATTTTTTCAGCTTACTGCCCACACTTTTACTAAGAGGGCTTTTGCTACATTTTGGTGACTTAACGACTCTACCAAAAAAAAAGCACCAGCAAGTAATAAAGAAATAGTAAACTCACTTATTGTATATCCTGCTTGAATAAAGACTTCTGTAGCTATGGAAGAGTGATTAACATGCACTGCCTAATAAGGTTCTCCATTGCCCTCCGGTAGACTTGCCCTTTTTCTTAATGAATTCACCAAACCCAAAATGAAACCCTTTCATCAGAACAAGTCCAGCTCCTAGGAGACACATTCACAGCCTTTACTTGCAACTTACCTCTACACAGACAGAGCTTAGACCTTGCAATATTTTGTCCAACTTTTCTGGGAAACAAGAACTGACACCATAGGCCTAACTTTTCAAACAGGACAAATTAATCATGTTGGATGGCTGGATGCTGCCTCTAAGTATTCACGAGGCACAGCTTAACTCAGAGGAGTGTCCCATACGAAACAGCAACAGCACTGGATAGTCAAACTGCTTTTGCTTGTACGGCAAGTTTCTGTTGGATAAATAGGTCAAGTAACTACACCTTTATCTAATACCTTTCACATTAGTAGCCTAAAGAGCAGGGGCATGGAGGGAGACCCTCCTTCCACCTCCATTCCCTTCCTGCTTTTCTAAGCCATGTGGGAAAGAAGTTTCCAGCATACTGTCCATGGCTGCAGCCTGGTCTCCTTCCACTTGGACTCTGCCCAGGTGGAAGAGGCGCCAAGCTCCATCTCTCCTGAGGAACTACAATGCCAGCTGCACGCTCCTTCAACCTTTAATTACGTTAAGTTGACCTTTTCAACCAACACACCTTTCCTCCTAACTACTTGTCAAGCACCAGCACAGAAGCAAGCCAAGTTTTAAATTGCTGGAATAAAAGTCACTTATTTCAAAGCAGATTCCACTGGAATGACCCCCAATGGTATTGCCTCATCCAGTTTTTCCCCAGTAACACAAAACTAAAAATACTAATGTAATTGAACAGTTTGTTTGGGTTTTCTGGAGGGAACAGAAGAATGAAAATAATTTCTGAAGCATTAATATGGCATAAACCAGTTGGAGTTTTTCTGGTTCAATATTTCCACTGCATTTGCTTAAATGTGGAGATAGTAAAATGTAAAAATATTAAATATGGTGGAGAAACAGAAGTAAAAAAAAGCCAAAAAAACCCAAAGAAACAAAATGCAAGGAAGAACACAAAAGGCCATGTCTGACTCTAGTGAGATGCATCAGAGCCTATCTTCTGGATTTCACAGGGTGAAGCTAACCAGTCAAAATGAACTGTTGACTAATGAACACCACGCACCTCAAGTGTTCCTCAAGTGTTTTAGTATGTCTCCTACCACTAGGGACTGGAAGTTTCCACCACAGGATACTAAGAATCCTGATTTAGAGTTTTCTAGCCATAGTGATCTGGAGTGAAAATGGCTGCAACTGAATTAAAGAGGACTTAAAACATGGGTGCTCAAACAGCTGCCACTGCACATAATGGGGGTTTGCAATCAGCTTTTGGAGGAAACTGAACAAGCCAGCTCATAACAGGGAGAGAAATGTGGTGCTTTAACTTTAAATTCTTATTTATAGTGTGTTGTTGTCACCTTATTACTAGACAACAACAGGGACAAATTTGGAACTTCAGCATGTTTCTACCTCACAGACACATCATGTTGTGCATAACATGTGCACAACCACCTAAATCCAGCTTACAGTGTTAGGAGTATGGATGCTTCTCTGGAAACAGTTGCCTTAATTTTCTAACTCTAAGCCAGATACTGCAGTAAGGCAATCAGTGCTCACTGGAATAATCACATCCTGATGCTGATTTCCAGGGAGGCTCGAGGTTTGCCCTGCCTGCTGAATAGCCAGTGGGTATTTGCATGCAGGTAGCACGTTGACTTCAAGACACAAAACATGTAGTAGTAAAGCAACATTTCAAGAGTTCTTCCACACTGGATGAGATCCAGCTGGTGTCAGGTAGAATATTTAGACAGCATGTAGGCGCTCCATTTCATTAGAGGTCTAATCAAATTTCTAAACGCTAGAACAAATTACTATTTCCACACCTCTAATCAGCAATGAGGGTGCTTTACTGAGAGGAATGTCAATCAACTCAGAGGGGAATATTTTTTATTTTTTTAGTTAATAGGCATAATTACTTTAAAACAGATTTAGAACCATATGGCCAAAACCCCTCCAGATACATTTAGACAATAATGTAACTATACTCCCTTTACCACATGCGAAAGCAGGAGATATTAAACATATTTACAAGCACATGCTATTAAATTAGGTTCAACACTGTTAGCATACTGTCTTATTAAACAGTTTTTAACTGCAGAATTCATACGGAGGAGAGAACATATGCTGGTTTTCAGTTGTTTTGTTAGTATCAGCCAGAGCAAATCCAATGCAATAATAAACTGCCCAGACACAGTAAAAGATGATTTTGAGTAAACAGCTGTCCACTGCTCTAGAATGGCTTACACCAAGACAGCTTGTACTCCTTCACTGTCATCAACATAACTTTGTTTTACTGAGGTTATGTGCAATTGCTCAGAAGCATGAATTTTTTATTTGAAAATGTTAAGTGAGGAGTCATTCTTGCAACCATTCCTCCTTTCTAAGGAACAATTTCAATCCATTTTATAAAGTGTCAAATTACTCTGAAGGAATTTACATTTCTCTCCAGTTTCATGACAAAACTAATTTCAAATTAATTATGCTTTAAAACGGATATACAATTATGCATTTTGATTCCAAAGTTTAGCAACTGAGACACTGATTTTATTTATAACTTTATTGCTTATTCAGAATAGATGAAAACCTGATTTTCAAGCTATCTTTTACTTTTCTTCCAAATGTCTTTTGCACTTGCAGAGATAACAGAGACCTATGAGTCCAAAGAATTTTCAAGAATGTGATTCCTCCTGGCTTTCATACACATTAACCTAAGATTTGTATATGTTGGAAGACTTAAACCACAACCCAAAGGGTGGTCCACATACTGGTCACACTATATTCCCTTGGGTTAAAGACTTATTACTTCTGTTCCAGCCTACTCCCAACACATGAAGCCAGGAATAATTCATATTCCCCTCCATTATTATTTTTTACCACCTGATCCCCTGAGGAAGAGGACTGCAGGTAGCCTCACACTATTACCAAGTTCAGTAGGTTGGGGGCTGAGCTCAGAATCCATCAGAAATCCATTGCTGGTCTAACAAAACCAGATGCTTACCTTGAGAGAAATATGAGACTCATTAACAACAAAAGGTGTTTAATCAGGAGGTTGTATCTGTTTATTTATCTTACCCTAATTCAGGTAACCAGCCACATTCAGGAAAGATTTAAGATATCTTGCTAGATTAAGAGTATTGACTTCTGTCTCTTACCCTGAGCACTATTGCTTATACCCGATACTTAAATCTCCGACTGTCACAAGGATTATGTCCTACAAGAAAAAAGCCCATGCTTCAAAACACCTTAATTTCAATTTAAATAAGATGTGAAAATGAAGATATTTGAATAAATCAGTGGTTGATAAGGTCTGTAACAGGAACAAAATAGTTTTTCAGCTTCATAAGCACATAATATTAACTACCATCTATACCAGTATTTTGCCCCAAGTGATAGTTATCTAATGTTTGATATGCAAGAAGCATCCTATAATAAAAATTTGAAACTAGTGGTTAAGAGAGACATTTAACACTAATACCCCTTGATCATGGCCTCCCCTATTATCAGTAACACTCGTCTGCCCAGAATGGCATACCAAGAACCCCATAAGATTTCTTGAACTATCTCTAATGCATTTCATGGACTGACTCATAGGCAAACAATCAGAAAAAAATTGTTTGTGCAGAGTACCCCTACCTCCCCGCAATGGCATTTCACAATTTGACTCATCTGCATTACGTTCCCTATAGCTTCTACTCAAAGCACAAAGACTACCAGGCTGGGCTGCAAAGACAACAATGGGAAGAACCTCTGCATGCAAACGGGAACACCTGCAAAGAACAGAGAAATTAAACAGCATAAATTATTTCCATACAGGTTTTTCCAAAGCTGATGAGGTGCAATTTCTCATTAACTGAGGTCTCCCTCCTGACAATTCAAATTTCTTTTCTACTGAAAATGCCCCATTTCTCCCTAGTCCATCCTGACCCACTTAGACAAAAGTCAATACTCAGCCTGGCCATGCAAAGTATGCTTGAGATCCCTCCTTATTCTCCAGCCCTGTAAATGGAAATCTGATAATAAAATCTCCAGACCCCAGCTATGCACAGACAGGGGAGAATTATATCACTATCTTCTCTCGCTCAAATCTCCCTAGCCAGAAAAAAAGGTTCAAATAAAGAACTAAATGAGTATTAGCAGCTCCCTTGCCAATGTGGGAGAGTGGAAAAACCAAGGATGCTTAATGAACCATATTATTTTTTTCAGGTTTCAAAACACTGCCATTTAAAGAGATGTGAGATTTGAAGCCCTAATTAAGTAATATGCATAAATTTAAAGCAAATGTTCACAGAGTCCACATCTCCAAACCACAGCTTGTGATTTGGCTAATGCAATGCTCCACTCCCACCAGCAGAAGTAAGTCTTAGCAGAGGACAACCTCCATGCTTGGCTAACCCACTCCCAACACTAAACCTCAAAGTTTCTTTTGAAGAAAATCCTCCTGCCCACTTTCTTTCCTTTCCCACCTTCATTGCCTCCCTGTAATTCAGAGAAGACGGTGTTTTTGCTTTTGTTTTTTTTAAATAGAATGTCTATTGTAAATGAGCATGGTTGCTACAAGGCCACCTCTTACAGCTTTTCATTGCAAAACAGCGTCGCTCACCAGTGGTTCATTTCGCTCATGCCACTCTTATTACATGTCTAATGAAAATTTAATAGCTCTGCCATCTCATTTTCAGCCTGTAAAACTAGGAAGACACAAGGAAAGTTCTTTACAGTAGCTTTTAAGGCAAAAGTTGGAGAACCCAGGAAGCCTCAGGATCAGCATACATGTGCAAAGAGCAATACTGCCCTTTGATTCCAGGACACAAAGACTATAATTCCATGGGGGTGGGAGAACAATCCTTTAAATGGATCAGGTCTGAAAAGATACAAGTTATTTAAACACTCATGAGGATGGGGAAAGGGAGAAACCAGTCAGCTCTGGATTTGCACTGTATTTTATTAAGAACCCTGTTCTTAGTTGTTAGTTTGCTGGTTTGTTTAAAAATCAAATCTTTCAAGAAAAAGTAAGGATGAATTATGAGAGTGAGGTGCCTGCTCCTGTTGACCTTAACTGCCCTAAAAAGTTTGGTTTGTTGCTCTTGGTTTATAGCTTTACATTTTTGGATCCTAAAAAACCCATCCTCTCCCCTAGCTGTGCATGCAGGATTAGTTGGAGGAATGACCTGAGCTGGTTTCACCATGTTTCACCAGTGCTCCAGGGGACTGGAAGACACAAACACTGAAGGCAGACACAATGCTTTACACAACAGAATGTTGCTAAAATTAGAACCAATGCAAACAGAGCTGATTTTTCATGACAGACTTTGCAAATCATTTTGCGAATTCTTTTAGGAAGAGACACATTGGAGATTTAAAGCCATCTAGGCAACCCCTCACATCCCCTACAATGGGACAAGAGATTATTATTAAGAGGCATCAAAGTACAGAAGACATAATTTGATTTTACGAATTAAGATTCTCTGTGACAGCCAAGGTATGTTGACGAGATTTCCAAAGCCAACTAGACTATGCAACTCAACAGCAGCAAAAAGGATGCTGCATTGTGGAAAACCTAGGGTGTTTTCCAAGCAAAGGCATAGCAATTTTGATTTGCCTGTGCTCAGAATAGATTGAACCAGGTTGACTTCCCTCAAAATAGCTGAGATATCCTTGAAAGGCCTCTTGATTTGTACAGTGCAGGTAAGAGCATCTCCATGCATCTTCATGACTCATGGTGACACATATTTTAGCTCACACGGGCTTATGAGACCTGACATTAAACTATTTTTGGTTCACTTTTGGGCTACTTTCTTACTCACCCACACAGAACAATAAAGTGAATGAAAGTGTGTCTTTTTTTTTTCTTTTTTTTTGGATATGACCTCAACTCCCTGAGCCTAGGCTAGTGCTATTGTGAGCACCACATCATTTAATGACGGTCACACATTTTGCTCTCTTAAAAGTGGGTGCTTTTTTTGGCAGCACCAGACCTAGAACAAACTCTTCCAGATCCTCATACCTGTGGACACTTCCATTTCCCAGCCTAAATGTATTTATGACCATTTTACATCCATCTACTATTGAGCTAATGTCTCCTCTCTCGCTCTAACCATGAGATGTATTTATAGACACAGATCTTATCCCCTCTCAGCCTTTGTTTCTGCTGCATTAAAAAAGCAAACTTTTTCAGTTTCCTTCTGCAAAATCAGTACACCCTTTCTCCCAGCACCCAGCCAGCTCCCCTCTGTGCCTATTTAATCATGGTCTATCCTTCCCAGCCTCCCTGCTCTTCAACACCACAGCCCTGCAGGATGACACTAAGCTGCCTGTCCTCCTGCTTCAACATCCTTCTCTCTGCTCCTTCCAAGGAGCTGCTCTTATTAAAAGTTATGTGTAACAAACAGCCAAGCTGTAACTTTCACATTTCATACCACTGGATTTCACACCACTTCAACTATGCCAGTGCTCAGGGTCTCCCAGCTTTCCATGAAATGTCCCTCTCTTTCTGGATTAACATCATTTACTATTTACTATTACATTTACTATTGTATTCTCCTCTCAGCACAGTGACTTCTCCTTTCAGCATGGCCCACCGTAATTCCCATTCCATCAGTTTACAATCACTGTAATTAACAGTAACAGAAAAATAGACAAATTGTGTCAGATCAAAGGTCACTCCTGCCCAGTAATCTTTCACTGCTAGGGGACAACAGGAGATATGTAACAGCCAGGAAAGCATACAGAAACTATACTGAGAGGTGTTGCTATTGCATATTACAGGTGTTTTTTAATTTTTCTCTTAAGCATTTGCCCAAATAGTTTTCAAAAACAGTTAAAATTTTTAATATATATAACATTTTATGTTAGCAAATGCAAACATTTAATTTGCACTGACTTGCAGAGTCAAGTTCAACCTTTGGTATTACTTCCTAGAGTGCAGTTTTGGTCCATTCAAAGCTTTTGGAAGAGGACACACTAGCAGCTGTCTTATTAACAGAAGACCACTACATTAGTCTAGCATGACCCACTTTTGGTGATATCATGTCATACGTATTTTTTTCATATTTGCTTCAGTAACTTTGTACCACAGAAGGAGACTGGCATGGAAGGATGAAGAGCAAATTATGTCCATCATTTTTATGGGTATTTCCCCTCTCACAGAATCACCCTGATTGGGTAGGTCTATAAATACCAGGAAAAGATGCTGGATTCAATATGCCTTAATGCAGCACTCCAGCTCAGAGACTGGCCCAAGCCAGGAGGGTCAGCTAAGCCAGGTCCACTTCCACCCTGCCAATATTGAAGGTTGCTTTTAAACTACACTCCTCCATCATCCATCTTGCCACTGCCCTTCCATCTCCCTCACTGAAATCTAACACAAACCAAATATTTAATCCTGGAACCATGTTTAGACTTTTCTATCCTACCGACTTGTAGGTACACGTAAAAGAACCTTTTACTTCACATGCTTTGCAATTTGCAACTAAGCTTGAACAGTTGGCAAACCCTCCCTGTTCCTACATTTCCTGACATATCAGGATTTTTCCATCCCCTGAAGACTTTTTGCTTATTCCCAAAGCCTTCCTGAAGCAGTTATTTGTCCAAAGAAATACTGAGCTCTACCGATATATTCTCCTCTTTCTTGCTTGGGATATTGATTTTGTTTAGGCGGGAGAACCTGGGGTTTCCATCAGACTCCAGACCCCCTTCAGGATAACACCCTGGAGGTCCCCTGCTCAGGGACTCACCTGTATGTTGCATTTTCAAAGGGGAGATATGGAGCTGTCGTGGTTACTTAAGTGGCAGCACCTCTAGGAAAGACTTGGCAACAGCCCTCATATGCCATGTTAAGCACTTTTCCCCACTGGTATGCCACAGTTTTGTTACAAAGCCTGCCCATCCATTCCATGAACCAGAGCTACTCATCTTGTTCTGGTCGTTCTTCCATTTATTTTAAACTGAGTTAATGCATTAGCCTTGGTTGTCTGTTTAACAAGCTCACTCACCAAATACAAGTAGCATCACCTATTACTGGTAGTCCTTTTTTATTTCTTCCTAAACCAAATAATGATGCAGTTGTTGTACCTATGACTGTCTAAGCCCTTCCGATTAGCAACAATTGTTCTGCAAGTAGATCTGGTTATCTAAAAAGTCCCGTAACAATAAACCAAACTGGCAGTTGTATCCTGTTAATATGAGAAACCTTCTTAATAGACAAATTCAACCCATGAATCCTAGCAAGATTCTCAGTGCTGCCCTCATAGAACTTTCCATAACAGAACATAACTTTGATTGATCTGAAACTGGCCGAAGCATGAAGTGCTGCATCTAGCTTTTCCTGTTTCCCAGCTGAAAGACAAACTTACCTTCACCCACGAGAATCCAAAACCTGCTAGACTATTTGAAATTCCATTATATGCCACTGAGTTGAAAGCTTGCTTTGCCCCTTATGATTTTGAGCACTACCCAAACTGTGAGCATTCAAATGACTTCAGATAAAGACTTAAGACTGAGGAGGGCAGAAGAGATCCAATGTGTTTCAAGACCAATCATTTTTTCCAGTATATTATCACATGAGCATTAAAAAAAAAACCCAATACCATCAAAAGAACAGATGAGGCAGCACTTATCTGAAGATTATTACTCTGAGACTCAGGTCAAATTTGCATCTCGCTTCCACCAAGCCTTTTTTCTCATGTTTTCTACATGCATGCTTGCCAGGGAGGTACAAAAGGTTAAAATTTACAGTGATTTTTATTACACCAACTTTTAAATAAGGATAGATGTATTCAGAAGGTTTGCACTTCTGTTTTTATTGTCCAGCCTGCAACAGAGATGGAACGATGTCCTAGTACAGCCACTGAAAGCACAGAACACCTATGGTTCAAGAGGGTTTCATGGGCTGTCACTCAGCTTCTTTATTCTTCCCCAATTTTGTAATGGTTGAAATGAGCACAGCCAAAGCAGAACAGCGCTGAGGTGCCTTCCTCAGCAAACCCAAATGGGTGCCTATGTTTCACCATCATTCTTAAACTACTTTAAAATAAAATAAAAATATAACAATAAATCAAATCCAGCAAGTTTCCTGTTACCAGAAAAGTACCATCTAACTCTGTCCCTGCCTCCTCCCTCCCACTGATATTAAAGAGGTATACAAAAACAGTCCTACCCAGCAGGATGGGAATACAGCTTCCAAAAAATTCAATAACTTAAATTTAATTTTAGATCTACAAGTGCTGCCAAGCACCACTTTATTTGTCAACAAAACATTTTGATTATTTGGCAGAATAAAGCAAGCTCCCTCCCTGCTTTTTCTACACACATATTTGGCACTGGTTAATTTGTATGTCTTTAGACATATGTCAAGTCTGAAGCTGTTTCAGGCTTTAACCCTGCAGAACTTCCCTCTTTTAAGTACTTGTTTTTCTGAAAGTGGGAACAGCAGCAAGCTAAAGCCAAGAAGGGATTCGATCCTGCAAGGAAATGGTTAAAAATGAGACTCTGCTGATGTGTGCTTCTCTGATCCATTACATTTCTCGCAAGCTGAGCTAAGAGCTGAGCACCAAGTATCAACTGTAATATGATCCAAGAGTTTATGGAAAAAATAACTGCACATACCAAGCATGCACATTTAATAAGATTTTGTTTCCATTAAAATATTCAAGAAACATGATTTTTAAGATCTGCTTCTCTCTCTGGCGGATTTTTAACGTTTCTCCTCCCCCTCCCCTAAATACACACCTCCTTTCCAAAAACCAAACCCTTAAAAAAAAAAAAAAAAAAAGGAAGAAAGAAAAAAGCAGTCCTACTGCAGGGAAGAGAGGCTTGAAAAACAACTTTGATTGGCACTTGGCCTGACCCACAGAGGAAGAAAAACAGTTTTTGGACAAAGAGCGCAAATATTTGAGCTCATTGACTTACAGGCTTTCTTAGCATTTGCAAGAACCAACCTGGAGCGAAATGTGTTGGGAGAGATTGAATTAAAATAAAACCAAAACCGGCATCGCGTTCATCTCGGGCGCTCGGAGACTCGGCGCGTTTGACCAGCTCAGCAATTTTAATTCATTTGCGCTGGACAAACAACAAGCACCTCCACGACTGCTCGCCGAGGGGCAGATGCGGGGGGCAGGGGGTGCAGCCGCCGCACCCCTCCGGGGCCGGGGAGCCGCATGAAGCGCTCGGGCACCGCAGGGATCCGGGGGGCGGGGGGCTGGCAGTCCTTCGGGGCTTTTCTTGCGTTTGCAAAGCTCTGATCTCAGATCCCCCCCCGCACAAAGACTCCAAGGAGATCGCGGTGATGAATTTCGCCGGTGGAATACGTGGATAATAAACTTTACCAGCGCGGCTGGGCCCCGAGCCGATCCCCCCCCAGGGCCATCGGGGAGGCCGGGCGCCCCCGAACCCTCGGGATGCAGGGCGGCAGCCTGGGACAAGGGCGACTGACAGCCGGCCCAAGGGGCAACGGGGCCACGGGGCCGCGGGACTTGGCACCCCTCGGCACCCCCTGGGGCCACAGACCCCTCGCCCTGCGCCCCTCTGCTGCCGCCCACCCACCGCACGGTGCGCAGGCACTCACCTCCTGGAAAGCCCCCCGCACTCCCCCACCCCACTGTCCCCCTCCATCCCCCGCCGCACTGCTGCCCTACTGCCCATTTCCCCTCACGTCACCGTCGCCGTCCGCGCTCCCTCCCCGCCAAGTCCCTGTCCTACCCCTCGCTCCCCCAGTCCCTCTACGAGAGGCTCCCGCCGCCTCTCAGCGGGCGCCCCCCGATACCTGTCTCGGCACCTTCCGGCAATTGCCGCACACCCGGTACTGCCCGGCGGCGGCGGCAGCGGCGCTGCCCACGGGCCCGGAGCCGAGGCGGTTCATGGTGGCGGGGATGGCGGCGAGGGCCTGGCGGGACGGGGAGGCGCAGGACGCTCCGCGCCGCTCAGCTGCCCGCGCCGCCGGCCGCCCCCATCCCCGGCCGCGGCCCCAGCGCCCGCTCCGCGCCACCGCCCCCCGCGCACACCCCCGCGGGCACAGCCAATCAGCGCCGCCTGCCCCGCCCCCCGCCGCCGCCGCCGGCCAATTACGACGGGCCGCCCGCCGCTGGCCAATGGGCAGCGCCCGCTCGGGCTCCCATCTCCGGGCAGCCTGATAGAGGGGGCGGGGAGATGGGCGGGGCTAGGGGCGGAGCTAGGGGCGGAGGGGCGGGGCCTGTCTCGTCTCTGGGCAGCCTTGGGCACGGAGGGGCGGGGCTGCCTCCTCGGCGCGTGCCTTCCGCTGGCCAATAGGGTGGGTTATATGCAAATGAGGCTCGGAGGCCACGCCCCCAGGGCCGGGGTCTCGGCGGCCGCGCTCTCCCGGGCCGTGCTGTTCCCCTGCCGCTGCCCGGCACTGTCCCCGAGGGTCCCCACTGAGGGTCACCGGCGTGACGAGCTGCCGCCCTCAGCTCCCTCAGCCCCTGCCTGCCCACCCCGGGGCCAGACCCAGTGTCCGGCCATCGCCGGCCTCGTCCTCCCGGGATACCCTGGTGCCGGGGCGGGAGAGAGCTGCTCTCCGTGCCGGAGCGGCGGCTGCGCATGCAGGGACACGACTGCGCTGCTGCCAGGCAGAGCACGATGAGGTGTTCGCTCTGGGGGAAGTTGGGAGCACGCATGCGAGCTTGTGTGTGTGTGTGTGTGTGTGTTTGCCTCAGGTCGCCGGGATTGTTAGGGATGATGAGTCAGGTTTTCTAGGCTCCATGCTAATGCACGGAGATGGAGTGTATAATTAGGACAGAGGCAAATCTATTATCTGCAGCCTCGGAGAGCTGGGGTATGAACCTCTTTTTTGCATCACGGCATCACTGCAGTTTTCCTTGCCTGTGTGCTTTTTAGCTTTTCAATGCGGACAGATGAGCTTTAACATAAAAGTAGTCCTCACCGACGTCAATAAAAGTTCATTAAATGTCGAGCGTTATGTAATTCCTGTTTTGAAAAATGATGATATAAAAGGATTTTTTTTTTTTAATGGGAGCAGAATGCCATTGCTCTGAGAAATTTCTAAGCAGATTTGGGATGTTACATTGTTTTCAAGGTTTCTCCCCGAGATACAATTTAAAATCAGCTGCGTGAGAACTGTGATCTCCTTTGCCTGGGAATACTTTCTATTTTTGCAATATGAAGCGTTGTATAATTTAGTCAACTGGCTGGCTGAAAAGGGCACAATGCAATTAGTAATTTGCATATCTTAAAGGGAGACTGATTGAACCTAGATCTGACTGTCTTTGAGAACTACCGAAAAGTTTCTCAGATCAGACTTTGCCACCCTAAGTAAAACCCCATCCACAGAAACATTCTCCTCCATCCTTTCCCTTCTATCCGTTTCAAAAGAGATCTTTTCCTCAGGCAGAGCAGCCTTCAACAGACGGACACTGTGTGGACTCTGCTGTTGGGAATGCATCCAAATATTACAGTCACAGGCAGCCATACAAAATGCTTGGAGAGGAATACATGGAAGGGGGTTGGGGTTTTTTTTGTTTTGGTGGTTTGGGGGTTCTTTTCCCCCAAAGAGTGTACTAGAAATGGCATCCCAACGTGAGAAAACAGTTTGCTTGAGTGTAGGTACTTGCTGTGCCTTGTCTGAATCCCACACATTGCAGCATGGGGCTATTTAACAAGGGGGAAAGGGTAGCCAAACAGGTTGGTTTTCATCATGTAATATGAATGTAATGCTAAAATTTAAGCAAACTATGTGAATGATGTAAATGGTTTTTTATTTCTTGCTGAACTCCATGATAATGTTATCTGAAATAAGAATTTTTAAAAGAAGCAGAAGAGGAATGGTGTCATTAAGCCACAAGCAAAGGAGAGTTCAATCTTCAGCTCAAGTAAGATCACTTTGAGTCATTTGCTCTTAAAGTTTGTGGTTCAAAACTCAAACCCATCGGCAAGGATGGTAGCAGACAAGTTTGAAAAACAGGTAAGAGAAAGATCTTGGCTGAGTTACTCCAATTATTTCACATTGGAACATTTTCAAATATTCAGATTTCAGTAATAACATCCATTCACTTATTTTATACCCATGGTGGCAAGTACACATGACTAAACATTCTTAGAAACATGGTTGGGTCCCATTCCCCTGCTGAAATTATTTCTGCCTTGAGTGACAACTTCAGGTCTTTAGCAAAGTCCATTAAACCCAGGAAAATTTTCCATTAGCTAGGATGAAAGTTAGGCTGACTTGTAAGGCAGTTTAAAATTCAAAAAATTTGGTATCTAGTCTCTGTTCTGCCACAAATGTCTTGTGAAAGAAAGCAGGACATGCATGCCCAGATGCTTAAGTATTTGGTTGACTAACCCTTAACTAAACAAGAAGCACTTAAGTACCTTTGTGGCTCCCAGTCTCGCCTTTCAGTACTTTAGTATCTGAGAAATGTCAAGAGGAATATAAACTTTGAAAGTGTTTCATTGTTTGTGGAAACAATACAGCAAACATAAGTTGCCTAAAACCCTTTCTTGCCCCCAACAAAAATTCTATTGGATATATTTTCTGAAGTTCATTTTTCCTCTCTGCAATTTTTACTTTAATAAAAGATTTTTTTTTAAATAAAGATTTTTAATGCCTAATAGAGATCAGACGTGTGCTTAACAGGGCCAGTGCTTACCGAGTATCAGTCTTAGAAAATTAGTATATAGACTAGAGACAATATGACAAATTTCAAAACACCTGAACTCTGCCTAGGTGTGGTGTTTGGAAATGAACTGCTGGGTTCTGTGTGGCAATGCTCCTGTAAAATGCAGTTTTTGTGCTCAGCTTACAGCATCTGAGCAGTCCTGCTGCCTGCAAAGGCTTGTGCATGTGGGCCTGATTTTGAGCTCTTGGATCATTCCATTTTGAGTGAAACATGTGCGTAAGTTCTGCAGAATAAAAGCCTGTCTTTGTGCAAGCTGGTTTCTTGGTGAGCATATCCACATTCTTGAAAGTTCTCCTTGTAAACTTATTGCTCAAATGTAGTATGCAAAAATATCCAGTGCTCCCTTCAGAGTTGTCTGGCAGTTTTTATGATTCAACTGTACCTCGCTTGCCATCCACTGCTGTGGGTTTCCTTCAGTTTTTGCCCAGCTACTGAGTCATAAAGGAAAGCAGAGTGCTGAAATTAAGTGGTACTTGAGTTACAAGCAGCATGGCATCTTGACTTAACTGGAAATTTTACATAGATTTTCAGTTCTGTAAACCAAATCAGTCCTCTCTGCTGAGGTCACCTAGACAGGCAGTGAGCTATTGCTGTGTAAGGGTAAGGTGGAGATTTTTTTTTATCTTGATGATGTGGAGCATACTGGCTTGAGATCATCCCATCCTTTCACAGAAATTACTGACCTGCTGGGATAGAGTTGCACAAGTGGTTACTGGTTTAAACAGATTTTTATCATCAATGATCATAACTTTGCAAAGTTTAGAAAACAAACACTATGATGAAACAACAAGGCAGGAACAAACTTCCAAAGGAAGTAAGGATTTCTTTGCCTCCTGAAATCACCAGATGCATTTTTGGCAGACACATTGCAGCCAGGCGTGGACTGCTGCCCATGCCGTAGGATTGGCTGAGATGTAATGGCCTTTGCTAAAAAGGTCAAATTTCTCCTAATGCCTTATGCAGCCTTCAAGCTAATATGGTTCAAGCAGATCGGCTGAGAGACACAGGTGCATCCAAACACTGAGCTGCCTTCATCCCCCAGAGCAAGCAGTCATGCTGTGCTGTAACAGTGTGATGCCACCTTTGGACTCCTGCTGGGGCTGCAATATTTCTGCCTGGAATTTGGACAAAATGCATGTCCACTGTCTTCCAGAGAGCATCAGACCCCCCAACCAACTGCTGAACAACCATTCTACAGAATGGGATCACAGGGCAAAAAACATACTCTTATTTCCAGAGCAATAAGAAGATGATCTGTGGATTGACTGTACTGACCATATTGTATGTCCCAGAACAGTCACCCTGGTGGCAATGTGCTGTGCAGGTGCTATAGAATGCTCAGAAAATTCACATGATTCTTCCCTAAATTATGCACACTCTACAAGTGTGCCGTGCTTTTGTTGTTCATACATTAATGAACAGCTTGATGCTTCCTGGAAAGGTTAGATTGACAAGATCAAGTGCTGTAAAATCGAACTCGTTATGCAGTGGAAACATTTGTTATTCACAGACATCCAGCAGCTTGGGGAGAGAGGATGGGAGGGGGAAGCTGCCATGCAATAGCTCTGACTGGAGTTCTGCTAGACTACGTATCCCACACAAAATTAAAAGATCCTCAATTTTGCCCAGAAGCAGGAAGAGAGAGCATGCCTGAGCACCCAGCTCTGGAGCCTTACCCAGTTTCCCTGACTGCCACAGTAAAGAGCTATGTGCACCATTAAATGAGCTGATTGACACATGTCACATGCCTTGCATTTCATGACTCCATGAGTCATTCAGTAAAGCCATACTGAACATGTATGCACAGGAAAATAGATATAGTTTCTTCAGGCCAAAAATTCAGCCCATTGACATTATGTCAAATGAATGATAGTCCTGCCTTCATTATCATAATTTTTGTTGCACTGTTCCAATATTATTTGCACAGCATTTGTATTATGTTGTTAGGGGAAGGAAGAGCAACAGATAAAGTTTGTGCCCTGAGTGATGTTACGCACACTTTGACACTATAAAATGACTTCCCATCCTTACTATTACACATCCTAATTTGCAAAATGGGTGTTCAGATAATTGTGTGAGACAGGGAGATATGATAGTTAGTGGAATTCTTCCTTGAGGGTGGGGGTACACACCTTTTCATTTACACAGTTTAAAACCTAACTAGATAAAGCACTTTAAATTATGTTTATCATAAGAAACAATTATGGTCTGGCCCGGGAAAGCTGAGCTCACTGACCTAGTAGGCCATTTTGATATCTGATTTCTTTGAGAAAAAACATTAAATCACTACGCAACCAAGAAAGCCCTTCTCCTCTCTCTCTTCACGTTCTTCTGTGGTTTGCATGATAATTCACTAAATATATTTCAACATGTTGTTTACTTCAATTCAGCCTTCTGAGACCACACTGGCCAGAGCTGCAAGCCCATAAATAGGGATCATCTGGAAAAGAAATACTTTATGCTTCAAGTTAAAGTTGGAAATGTTTCAGTCTCTACGATTTTTGGGAGTGATACAGAGGGGAAATGTATTAAATGAAAAAAAAGTATTTGAAAATCAGGACAAAGGCAGCCTGGTCTTTCTCTGTGTAAAAGGGGAATTGCAAGTAATCCCTTGTAATATAGTCCTCTTAATATCGAAGGTATTCCTACAAAACAGATTTAATGACAGCAGGAGGACTACCTGTGGAGACAGAAACACTCTCCCCTCCAGGACTGGAGGTGGAGTTCATGGGGCAGACATGGATGCCTGGGGTTGTACCAGCGGATCAGGGACAAGTCTGGGTCTCAGCACTGGCTGCACAGCTGCAACGAGAGACACCAGCTCCAGCACTGGGAAGGATGTGCCCGAGGTTTCTTCCCTCTCCTAAGCATGTGTGTCTGCATCAAGGCTGCAGTTATGACATCTCTGTGAGATGTAAGTGTCCTCTGGCACTGTGGACCAGTGGCAATATTTCCTCAGGAAGACAGAAATGCTGCTGGCCTTTGGGTGGAAAGTGGGAGCTCCTGCCTTGGATCCCAGGTACAATGCATATCCCTGAAAAGTACAGCCTGACCACAGCGGTGTAGGTCAGGCTGGGTAAAACACCTCGAGCTTTCCTTTTGCAGCCAGGATACCATGAGGCCAAGAGCTCAAAAGCCAAGGAGCCAGAAGAGGGCAAGCAGGAGGCAGCTGGCTGGGGAGGAGAACTGGAACCTGGGGGTTTGCTGCCTGTCTCCTCCCACTGCTTTGGCTCAGTTTTGTGCCCGGCCAATGCAAAGCACACAAATGTCTTTGTCTGAAAAACCGTAATATTTCTCAAGCAGCAGAACTTGTCTGTTTGTATTTTGCAAATGAAACACTTGGTACAGCATGATGCCACGTTAAGGACGGAGCTGATCAGTGAAATTAGCTTCCTGTATTCACTGGCAGAGTTATGGCTTTCATTATTTTTGAATACAAAATACAAATACAAAAAACCCAAATATAAAACTTAGCAGCTTTTGGGATATGGCACACATTTTAGCTCCATTTCTCATTGAAATCCATGAAATATGAATGTAAATATGTTGGAAGATCAGACTAAATTATGGCAGAGTTTTATTCTTTGTTTTTAGACAAAGAAGATCTGAAGTGCTGAAAGATTTACATCTCTTATGGAGCTGACTTATTTTTAAAATATTTTTACCCTTTTTCATTATTTTTCCAATGGTTACACCCTGAAAAACCAGAGAGTCAGTGCAAATGGGATTTTCTCAGAAGGTACCACACTTAGAAGCAATTAGGTGTGTGAGTGGAGGCAGTTAGCACATGGGATCTTCCCCAGAAAAATCAGCTAAGTGCTGAAGGCTTGTTTGCACGGTGTGTTCTCTTCTTTCATTCATCTCTGTCTGTATGCTGGGGATGTTCTTGCCCAGGAGAGGTGCTGAGATTCATCCTTAAAGAAAGACCCCTGCAGGGGAGTTGGCTGACTGAATCAGCAGCACAATTTGCCTGTGCAGAGCCCCACAACCTGCTAACCTTGGCACTTCTGCCTCCCTCCCTCCCAGCCAGGCAGTGCCTGCTGTGATACACCAAGATACAGCAAGCAGGATGGGACCAGCCATCTGGCACTGCAGAGCAAGAGAAAAGGAGCAGCAGTTTCCCTGGACCAACATCAGCCAACTCCTTCCTGCTCCTGTCTCCTCTAGCTTGCTGGTTGTCTGCCGCTGGATGGAAATGCATGTCTCCTGCATGAAGATTTTTCTTTGAAGACTCCCTGACCTATTTCAGCCCTAGTGTTGCAGTAGACATGAAGTCTATTTATAATGACCTGAGAGGAGGGTCAGTCTGGAAGGAAAAAAAGAATGTAATCAATGCATCATGCTCTGCTGGTGAAGCCCTGGCAGTCACTGCTTCAGTGCTGGGTCTCCTGGGCTGGAAATAGCAGAACCCAACTCCTGTTTGGTCAAATAAATGAATAATAACATGGATCGGTGCATTTTGTTCTGCTACCTTCCAGATCTGTCTGGTATAACTGAACCTCAGGCACACAGACTGGACTATAAATGGCCACTGAAGCATTTATATTGATGAATACTCATGAGAATACTGGACAGTAGAAGCAGAGACTGCTTTATAGATGAAGTGATGTCTTTGTACGGTACAGGGTCTGAGATGGAAAACATGAAAAGATTGTATTTCCACAGCAAGGTCATATCTTAAGAATTTTATTTGTCCTCATTTCCATTAAAAGGTCATTTTACAGGGAGAAATAACTTATTTTGGTCAGGTTGTATTGCTTTTGAACTTAACTTTCCTCTAGCTGGACTCTAAATCACTGGAGATGGTGGATTTTCTTGTAAACAGGCTTCAGATCATCTTCTTTTTTTGCATTATTTGGCGCCCCTGTTTCAGAAACAGTATGGACCAAATTCTTCCCTGGCATAGCTCCAGTTCTACTACTCCTATTCTGAGAATGTTGGCCCAAATTCCCACTCTGTGTTTTGTCAATATATATTCAGATCAACTCTGCTAAAACCACTGGAGTCATATATCATTAGCACTAATCTATTGCTGAGCAGAATGTAGCCCTCGCCATAAATATCACTTTGGTGCAGGGAAGTGAGGAAAATAATGCCAAATGTGGCTTTAAACATATTACTTACTCTGTTGAAAGATCATTCACTCTGGGCTTAACTTATTTCAAGCATGACAACCCAGGAAAAAATGTATATCTGTGAGTGGAATGAGATTCAATAAGAGTCAATAAGGCCTGGTGTTACGGGGTATTAATAAATGTATATTTGTGCTGAAGCATGCTAAACCTCAAAGGCTGGGTATAAATATCAATGTCTATTGAATTTCAGGAAGAGATGGCTGGCGGTAACCACGCTTGATATCGTTCTGCAATATGCAATCTGTGTTTAAACAGTGGCTATTCATAGGCACGTTCCTGTTGGTAGGCAGAGAATTTGCCTCTTTCTAGTCAGTTTGTGAGAAGTGAATTTCTTCCCTTACTTCCCTAGCAGGATTGTTAGATTTGCTTTGAGTAAAGCAGCAGTGATGTGCTATCGACCAAGTAATGTGTGAGACAAAAGTGCTGGAGAAAGAGTGCCAAGCTGTCCACTATTGGATGAGGATAGCACTTGGCTAAAGACAAAGGGGGTCCTGGTGCCTCAAGTGAGTTTCTGCAGCTGGTGGGCAAAGCATCCTCTGTGCAGACTGGGGATCCTCCGAACATTTGCAGCGACTTCTCCCTGCTATAAAACATGGCATTTGTGCATTTAATCAGAAAGTGTGTTGTAAGCGGTGGGGACAAGTCATACTGAAACAGAAGGATGTGGTTTCCAAGCGGTGTCTGTAACATGATTAAGCTCAGGGAGCAGAAGAAAGTGGCTGGTAACTGTTTGTCAGTGTGGTGAACAACTTGCAACTGTGCCAGGTAATTTTGTCAGTTGTGTTCTGAGCTGCCACGTGCAGCTGTTGTTAAACCATCGCCAATTTGTTTGGCTGTGGGTGGGAGAAAGAGGCACAAGCAAATAAATCACACCTTTAGGTTTGTATACCTGTAGCTAGCTGTCCCAAAGCACAGAAGCTGACATTTAATATGAAAAAGACTGGAAAAAATATTTAAACTGGTGAAAAAAAAAAGAAAATAGAGGCGTGTCCTGTCTGTAGCATGTTTTCCTTTTCCCCACTGCAATGATGGACATGAGAGATTATTCAGAAACAAGAAGGGATGCTGTTCAGCTGCTTTGAAGGCACCTGTCCTGGGTGGGCACCTGGGTGCCATGGCAGCAGTGAAAATCCTAAGTGCTAAAAATCTGTCATTTTCCCAAGCCACCTGGTACCTGAGCCCAAGTCTCTGCTGCCCCTGTGCAGTGAGGCTCACTGTTAAAACAAAGCACAGGGGGCTGGGACAGCTGCCTGCTGCCTTCTGGGACTGCCACAGACTTCTTGTGTCTTCTTTTGTGTGGGAATTATTTTCTAGAGACACAATGCTCACCAGCACACAGCTTCATCATGAAAAACAGACAGGATTTATAATTCTGTGAAACCAGATTCTCCTTTCCCACACCTCAGATTGCTTTGCAGCTCTTTAAGCTTTATGTTATTATGAAGGGCAGCACGAGGTAGTGGAGAATCAGACCCCATCTGCCTCCAGATACTCCCTTCCAAGGCTTCCTGAAGTACATGAAGATCCACTCATGTAAGATGCTTCATGAACGGTGAAAATAAAAGTCAAGAAAGAGCAGTTATCTGTGGAGTTATCAAAAAACAGTGTCTGTACTTGATAAGCTGCAGAGAAAGTAAAACAGGAAAATACTCAAACTGAAGACAAAGCTGATGTGGCTGCTGAACTCTTGATAATAGCATCAGTGGGAAGAGCCCAGCAGATCATGCACAGTGTGTCTGAAGTTATCTGAGCGATAGACGGAAATTTTATTCTTCTCATCAAGGAAGGCAGTGTGATAGTTTTAATGTGACCTCATTTTCTTCTGCTATCCACACTTTTCTTTCACTTTATGCTGAAATGATTAGCCAAGTCAGGGTTTCCTAGGAGAGCCACAAGGCATGGTGGGACATTTGCCATGTAATTAGCTGCCACTGGTTAGCGCAGGGGAAAAGCTGAGTGGCAGCTTTTCTCTCCCCCTCAGTACCATGGTTGCATCCATCCCTGAAAGCTGCTGTGCTGTCAGAAGAGCAGAATACTTCTTGTCTTGAGTAAGCCAAGGCATGGCCACAGCCTGTGCTGGGAGCATGGTACCCAGACCAACAAGCTTGTGTTTCCTAGGGTTTGTAGGGACACACAGGACAGTGGTGTGCTCAGGGTGATTCATGAGCAGAGCCATTCAGCTTCCCCAGCTCTGGGTTCAATGCCTAACCTCCCTTCCAGCCCTTGAGCAGAGCCAATGAGCAGCACCACAAGCCTTAATCCCATCATATCCTATTCCTAGAGAGGACAAATAGCTTCCTGAGAAGAGCTTGTAGGAAGGCAGGCAGGCTCTGAGTTATGCTGCATGGCTTGCCTAATTGCTGCAAAATTTCCAGGGAGCTTGGAGTTAAGGTGATCTATTCCAATGCCAAGCTTCCCATGAGAACTGCAATGGCCACCAGTTTTTGGGTGCTTTACTGATCTGCAAAGTTTACATTTGGACCTGAACACACCCAGAGAACAGCAGTGGTGCACAGCAGGTGAAATGTGATAGCCAAAATCAGTAACAGACTTACTCTGTGCAGCAGCATTATGGGCATGTGGTGGGCTTGCCATTTGCCCACACAATCTGTTGCATTAACATGCCTTTCTCTTCATTTTTTAAGAAGAGGTGCATGCTGTGTGCTCCTCACACCACTGAAGGCATGGGCAAATGTTTGGGGTTTTCCAAAGAGCTATTAAAAGATGCTGGCTGAAGTCAGATGGATGCTCATAGTATAACGAAAACCAAAGGTGGTGTGCATCTAGCAGAATATCCTGAGCAGCAGCAGACTTGCATAAGTTCTTGCACAAATATGCATTGGAGGGAAGAAATCCCCAAATAGTTGTGTTTAATGCTTTCTTTCCCACTTCTGTTGTGCCTCTTGCCCATGAAGACCCGAGGCAGACTTGCAGCCTGGGGTGCCTAGCAACTTTCTTCTTTGATTAAGAAGCAAAAAAGTAGAAAACAGGAAGGCCCTCCAGAGGTAAGGACAGGCATTCTGCCCTCACAGGCAGTATTCAAATGACACTGTAAGCAAAACTGTACTTCACAGCAAGTGAGGTCGCAGCAGTGAATTTGAAAGAAACTGCAGGAAGAGCTGGACATTTTAAGCAAACTGCGCTGTTCCTAGGTCTCCTGTGGCTTATCCAAATGGCCCCTGCTCCAAAGGCTCCCCATGGCCAGAGGCTGCAGCGCCGTGAAGCAAGAGTCCCGCCGGTAATTGCAGAGGTCAGGCAAGTGCAAGGCTTTTGGCTTTTGGCTGGTGAAAATGGGACTCTCAAGCCGCAGATGAGAAACAGTGATACTGAAACTTCATCTGAGACAATCGCTACCAGGAAGATGAAACCAGCAGTTAAGGGTGTCGGCGTGAAACGAAGCAGCCAGTCAAAGAGGCGCGTTGGCTTCAGGCACCTACGAACAAAAGGCCGTTTCATGAAGACGATGCCCTGGGAACAGTGCTGGTGGGGGGAGGAGGGCAGAAATCAAAGAGTGGGCAAAAAATAAGGTGGCTGGATATCAGTGGACAGGGTGACTCCAAAGACTGCCAGTCCTCCCAGCTGAGATGAATGGTTTCTTTCTATTGACGTAGATCCGTATGCAGAAAAACATTATAACTATGATCTAAGCAGAGTCACAGACATTTTGGCGCCTGGGCTGGTTCTCTCCTCCCACTCCAACCAGCAGGGCTTGACCCGGGTGGTGAAACGCATCCCGCAAACCCTGTGCGTGTCACCCTGCGCCATGCCGAGCCCTGGGAGCACCACGGGCTGTCCTTGCCCACTGCTCCACACCTGGCCTGCTCCTGAGGGGCTGCCGGCACTGGGATGACCCCATTGATTGGGGGAGGATGTGTGGGCAGCACATCCCTCCTGCCCTACCAGTGCTGCATACCTCTACCATATCCCACCCCTTTACAGTGCATCTCTGCCTGCATTTCACTTTGAATCCAGCAAAGCCAACAGAGCCTCAGTTCCATCCCAAGCTGAGCATGTGCTGAAGGGCTCTGGGAGCAGCCAGCTGAGTCATAAGCCGATCCAGCAATTCCTATTCAAAGGCTGCTGTCTCTGCCCTTGTGGAAAATGCATTTATTGTTTTGGTTTTCTGCTTCTTTGTGCTAAGGTTCAAGCAGTGCTTTACTTGTTATTGCATGTAATGGTTTGCACACAGCCCAGCAGCCCAGCGAGGGCTGATGGCAAGTTGCAGCAGTGCTGGGACTGAGCAGGTACCCTTTGTGAGGCACAGCACAGCTGAGGCTGGCACTGTGGAGGTGCACTGGGCACCCCCTCAGCATCAGAAAAAATGGGAAATTCAGGAACTACCAAGCTAGGATGGATCTGAACACAAAGCTACCGAAGTGAGCAATTCGACTTGGTTGACGCAAGACTGAATTTATTGAATTGCTCACCTCAAGATTAAATTTACCAAATTATTTGTAAGTTAAAAAGCTTTCACCCCTGCAGTCTCAAGGTGTAATATGCAGGTGATAAGATTCGAGGAAGGGCTCATCTCCTCTCACTCCCTTCACAAAATTGTCTGCAGAGGCTGGACTTTGCCACAGGTTCCAGGGGTGACCTTGGGGCTAGTATTTTCACCTCTTACCTTGGGAGGGGCAATTCCATAAACCTGCTTTTGTGTTTTATTCATGCAAATGAACACAACGGCAGACATCTGGTTGGGACTGGAGCTCTGCCCCTGAGCTTCCCATCTCTCCCCAGTGCTCAGCTCTCCGGGGTGGTGATTCCCTCCCCAGACCTCTCCAAAATATCAGTGTGTGAGGTGGCTTTTGGGTGCTGTCACCTTGCTGACGTGGTGTACGTACACCTTCCACAGCCCCTAGCACTCACCCCAGCTGCTTGGTAGTCGCTCCTCGTCACCTACCCTGGGCAATCTGCATCACCTGCTGGCAGCCAGGGTCCTAGGAGGAGAATTAAATAAAGATGAGCATTGTTTTTGGCAGAATAATGGCTCATTATCCTCATTTTAGAGGCTAGTAGGCCACCACACTCCATAAGAGGCCAGCCATGGAATCAACAACAATAAAATAGAAAGTCTATGTTTCCTCCTTGCCAGCCCCTTTTCTTACTCCCTGGAGGGCTGCCCTGTGCAGTGCATAGGGAGCAGGCAGATTTTGGCTCAGCAGTGCTGTTTGGAGGAGGGGAGGAGTGCTGGGCAGCCAGCATCGTGTGCAGCAGAGTGCAGAGGAGTGTGGGGCTGGCCTGATATAAAGGGTAAAGACCCCCACTGACTACTCCATAGTGTTTGGATGGCAGCATCCTCCTTTGTAAACAGAATATGCAGAAATATTATGTAACTCCTGGTAAATTAACTGGTTTTCCATGCTGTTAAAACATGGTAATTAGATGTTTGCTTGTCTAGTGCCTTTGCAACAGGAACATTTTGACACTCTACTGCTTTTACTGTTGGGGCTATGTCATTTGTGCCCTTTCTGTGTTGCTGCCATTCTGCTAACACCAAATGTAAAAATAACACCACCTCACCTCTACATATATTCTCAATGAATTTCTAATGCAAGCCTTTTCAAGCTTGCTTGAAAAATTTACTTTTCTTTTAAATGAAAAATTAATTGAGTGCAACATCCCCAGAAAGGAGACTTCATGACAGCCTTAGAACATGCAGACCTTCAGTAAATCCCCAAGAACTGGTAACAGTGGCAGTGCCAAGAGGCACAAATCAGGCTGACAGCTCTGGTTTAGTATGTATTGTACAAACACAATGAAACTCATCTGCCCAGCTCACACGCTGTAGACATAAATGCAAAAAGGTTGGAATGGAAAAGGAAGCATGAGAAGATGAAGTGACTTGGCACAGGTCATGGCACAGGTCATGGGCACAGCTGAGAACTGAACTTTTGAATCTGTCTTTCTAAAGTGGTGCACTCTAGAAACCATTTGATTTGACTGTATGCTTACTTAGGTTGCACTGTGAGCTCTCTCACACCAGCAGAAAAATCAATTGCCTGCAGAGATGCTTTTTAGTTAAGGGTATCACACAGGATATCCCAGTGATTCTGCAAAATCATCATCTAAAGGGATAGGATCCAACAAGTGAGATGGAGATTATGAACAACTGTACTTTATAACAGCCACTGTTATGAGAAATCCTTTTTATTCATGTTTCTGCTTAGTTGTTGCAAATAAAGCAGTTCCTTGGATATAAACCTTATTCAAAAAATTCACGATGCAGTAAGGTATTCGAATGGCTGCTTTTATTGAATATGTGCAGCACTAGCACTTTGCTATGAGCTGCTCTGGTTGGTATCTAGTCACTTCTGCTGTAGCTGCTGAAACGTAAAGGGTGGTGAGGGACACAAATGACTCACAAAGTATTTAGAGGGTGCTGCAGTTCCCCTGCTTACTCTCTACATTTGTGCATCACACAAGAATGAGGTAGGATAAAGGAAAAGATGTTTAGGCAACTTCAAAACTGAATTTATATTAAAAAACCAACCAAACAAAAAAGCCTCAGGTATTCTTTCAAACCAAACTGCATCTTCCTTTGTGGTTCATACCCTCCTTTTGCTACCTGTTTCAAAATGCTTCTTCATCAAGAACCCCTGTTTGGCACACAGAACTGATCTCCTTTCCTAGTCTATCACTATTCTTAACCCAAATTCCTTGGCCTGTTTTAACGTTTACAGTGCACCAGATAAGGGTTCAGGGAATGAACAAACCTTTTCCTCCCTGGAACTGAGCATGTGTTTGCACAGGTTCATGGACAGCTCTTGAGCATTATTCAGCTCACCTAAGGTGTGTGCAGAGCAGAGGTGTTTAAGTTGGGACCACAGATAGGCCAGACTCACTTTGCAGTGAGCTTGGAAGGATGGTTCTTTCCAAAGGGTAAACCAGCCTGTTTGACATCCAAAGAATCACTGGACATTCCTATAATTGTGGGTGATATAGGATGAGTCTAAGTCTTACAGCAGGTCACTATTTCAGGGTTCACTTGTGTCTGATGCTGGCCTTTGGCTTCCACCATTCGCCTGGGTGAGCATCCCTGTAGGTCTGTTCCGTGCATGTAGCCCTGCTCTCCCTAATCCTGGGACACCCCATGGCTCTGGGGTTGTTCCATGCCCATGTCCTGATGCCCAGCTCTGTGCAGCATGAGAGAAAGGGTTGAGTCTCTCCAGCACTCTGGCAGATCAGCCCCTAAGGCTTTAGCTCAGCAGACACTCGAGGTCACTGTTGGTAGCCATGCTCTAGCCATGAGTCCAGGGCAGGAAGGCAACCCAAGACTTGGTGTTGGTCAGTCTTGTCTTGGTATAGGCAGGAGAAATCAGGAGCCACAGTGCTGTGCAGACTCTGTTGGTTGCCACTTACTGGCCTGAGCTTTGGTGGCCTTACTTCAGCAGGAGGCCACACAGGCTGGTGGAGGGGAGGTGAGAGGTATGGGTTTTAATAGACAAATTAAAGCACACTAACATGGGATGAAATAGCAGTGAGTCCCAAACACCACTCTACCCAAAGGAGGCTAAATTGCTGAAATCCTCCATCCATTTAATAAATGGAAGATCTTCAGCCAACCCCCTGCACCTGGCCTGACTGCCCCAGCCCTGCAGAAGGTGAGGAGGATTCAGGGTGCTGCAGAGGCTTAAGGGGTGGCCCAGTCAGCCAATCTGACTTCTGTCTCAAGTCTGGTCTCCCATTTCCAGCTCTGAGTTCTATTTCCCATCCTTTTTGAGATCCCAGAACAGCCCTTTCTCAACTGCAGTAGTTATTTATAAAGACAAATGATCTTAGGAAAGAGCTTGATATCTTTTAAATTGCATCTGATGAAATCTGCCCACAATGAACACATGGGTAAGAAAGTCCTCTTGGCTCCCCTGGAGCCTTTTGGCTCACAGTGCTGGGCTCATTCATCACAGCCACTCCATTAGCCCTAGCTTAGGGCCCTCAACTTCACATGGAGAAGTCCCTGCCTTCTCAGCGTTCATGAACCCTTTCTCCAGTTCGTCCCACATTCACCACAAAGCTGGTGCTTTGGCCACTGCAACAGGCAGTGACTAACTTGTGGGCCATGGCCAAAGCTGCAAGGCTCAGAATTTTTACTTGTAAGAAGTATCCAGCATTCTTCTGAAGTCAATAAGAGAGTTTCAGGTGACCTTACCTTGCCTTAGTTCAGACCTCAGATTTGAAATTAATTTTTGAGCCAGTCCCATTAGCATCCAGTGAATGATGTACTTCATACAAGCTGACCATTCTCACCTCAAATTTACATACACAGACCTGGGAGGAGGGAGGGGTAGAAAAAATAATAAAGTGAATATAACACAAGTAAAATCAATATTAAAAAAATAAGGGTTCTATCTTAATTTTAAACTTTATTAGAAATGCCATAACATGAAGGGTGAAACTGTTTCCCCCACAGACAGCCTGCAGACAACCCAAAGATGACCATGCTGTTAAATCTGTTCATATTCTATAAATGCCAAAGAAGCTCAAATGAAAATGGAGTCCCATTTTCCTATGTGCTATCCATGCCCAGGGTTTTCCCTGCATTATCTCCTTGCACTGTGTTTCCAGGGTGGTGATCTGTAAAACAAGGTGCCTGTGTTGCCAGGTGGATGTTCCTCCCCACCCTTGGTGCCAGGATGGGCATGTGGCTGCACCCACGATGACCTGAGCCAGCAAGAGACAAATCTCCCTCTTAGACTTATTCATTGCTGCATCTCAGCTAATTTGAGTGAAATTTATGTGTATTATTTTACTTAATCCTCTAGTTGCTCCAACCTGCAAAAATTCCTGTGAAGCTTGAGGCACGGCTGAGACCTGACTTTCCAAAGTGACAGGTACCAGCAAGTTTCATTGCTGCTTGGTGGATTTGGGAATGAAGGATGATTGGGAAATTATGGGTGCAGATGCTCTGTACAGGTAGAAGATGGGATTCACAGTGTCTAATTTTGGTAATCCATAGGCCAAGTGACGCATTTTGGTGGCCCATTTCCTCTGGTCACCTGCAGAGGCAGGAGCCCTCAGCATATGGTTTGTCCCTTGTGTTTAAGATGCTCAGGACCCTGTGAGTCACCATTTCTCTGTGTGGATTTGGAGGGCTCATGGCAGGTTAGTCCTCCTGCAGCATCAGGTGCAGCATCATCCTCAGCAGCATCACTCTCCCCAGTCACAGAGGGACGTTAGGTGACTCTCAGAACAGCTGTTTAAATTTGGGCCAGACCACACTGGGAGAGAGAGTAACAAAATGGAGCTGTGCTGGTCAGACCTGGGAAGCTGGGCTGGTTTTCTGCTGATGTGAAAACAGAATCTGCTCTGTTGTTCCTATCCAGGACTGTGAGCAAGGGCACATGCTGTGCTCTGCCTTCGCCAAGCAGGTTCAAGGTCTCCATTTTCTGCTCACCTTACAGGAGTGCTAAAGATAAACATCTGCACTTTTCTAGGCTGAGAGTGCTAAAAGCAAATGCCACCCCTGCTCAGCTTTTCAGATGGTTGACAAAGCACTGTAAAGGTCCAAGTTTTATTTGGAAATGAAAAGATCTTTGTACCAAACAGAACATAGCTTGTGCGCTGCTGAGACCGACAGTCACTAAAAGCAAGCACATCTGCTGATGCAACCTAATTGCTGTTTTGATTGCCCAGCCATGACGGGGCATAAAAATATTGTCTGTCTACAAAAAAAGAATGAAACCTCACTTGACCGTTTTGTGCCCAAATACCTTGGCACCCAGCCCTGCCGAGCTAGAGTTGGGCAATCTGAATTCAAAAATTCCCCAGTGGAACCAGCTCCTAACAATACAAAGCTGTGCCTGTCTGACTGGATGGGCTATTTTCATGACTCTGAATAAAAATCATGTCTAGAGCGCTGCACGTTTCTGTGGGGGCTGTGCAGGCAGGCGGGCACACTGGTCTGTGCCCGGGAGCTTTCCGAGTTAAGTAGGCAGAGAATGAGCCCCTGTTGAAAGCAAGTCTCTTGAGGCTCATGGGCTTTCTGCTTGCCCATGGACAAGGAGCCTTACAAAATGCCAATAGGAACATTTCTGAAGCAACATGGCAGGGCTGGAGCTAATCTCCAATTAGAAGAGACCACATCTGCTCACTGAAAGAAGTTCTTGACTCTTCTTGTGAAGAAGCTTCCACTGCGGGAAACAGGAGAGTGGCCTCCTCAAATGCAGGTATAAGTCATAAGGATGTCTCTCTTTCATTTGATTTTGATCAAAACCAGAAGTTGTACCTAATCCTGTTGTCTAACAGCACAAATTTTAACAAGTTACACCAGCATGGCTGTCACCAACCTTCCTCCTCCTTGCCCCAAGTAATGTGGACATTGCATAGCCCCAGGTTCCATGCTAGCAGCTGGTAAGTGGTAACTGGCTGGACTGGGATGGAATGGGGACCCCTGCCACAGCCAGCACAGCCCTGCAGGATACTGCTCCAGTGCAAGCTTTCCGGGCCAAATCCCACCTCCCACAGTCAAGCTCTTCTGGATTTACTTGGTTATAGGACATGAACACAAGGGAGCTGGGGTAGGAGTAAGCCACAGAATCATAGAAACATAAAATTGTTTAGTTTGGAAAAGACTTCAAAGTTCATTGAGCCCAGGCATTAGCCCAGCACTGCCAAGTCCACCACTAAACATGTACCCAGTGCCACATCCACAAGTCTTTTAAATGCCTCCAGGGATGGTGACTCCACCACTTCCCTGGGCAGCCTGTTCCAGTGCTTGACAACCCCTACAGGGAACAAATCTTTCCTAATATCCAAACTAAATCTCCCCTGGTGTATCTTGAGGCCATTTCCTCTTGCTCTATTGCTTGTTCCTTGAGAGAAGAGACTGACCCGCACCTCACTACAGCCTCCTTTCAAATAGTTTTAGAGATCAATAAGGTCTCTCCTCAGCCTCCTTTTCTACAGGTTAAATAACCCTAGTTCCCTCAGCCACTCCTCATCAAACTTGTGCTCTATAAACTTCAACAGCTTCATTGCCCTTGCAGAGAAAAAGATTGATCTTTCCCTCCCATTAGAAGGCCTATTGATTGATCTGTCCATTTAATAGGCTTCACCTGCTAAACTCCATCTTGCAGCCTGTCTCTGTCCCTTCAGCCAGCTCCTCACACCACTGCTTTTGTGTTTTTCTTCCCCCATGATGGAGCCTTTCAAGTTTTTCTTTAAAGGGGGAACCAAGTGATTTCGATCAGCTGCCAGCCCAGCCCTGTACCAGTGAGGGGCTCCTGGCTGCTCCGTGGCTGTGCTTGGCACTGCAGCATATGAAATCCCCAAGATCCACTATGACCTCAATACAAAAATCTCAGACTGGTTTAAGATTTTTTAATACAGAGGATTTTGCTTGTTTGGTTGGGTTTTGGGGTTTTTTGGGGGTATTTTTTGTATTTTCTTACATTCCCTTAGGAACCAGTGTGTTCCATGTACTTGCTTAGAGAGAAGCTGCTATGCAGCAGAGCCAAGCTCTTGCAGGGCTCTGACTGCAGCATCCATCAACACTCTGGAGCATTGCAGTCACCTGATCACAGGTGAGAAAAGAATGGAAAAGATGGGTTGTTCCTTTTCACAGCCTGCTGGGCAGATCCTAGCTGCGAATCTGTCTGTGTCACTGCAGTATTCAAACCACCAAGGAAAAATCAGGGAGTCTAAAATCAATTCTGAATTGCATGTTTTCCCTGAATTATGAGTATGTGTAATGCAGTAGTCAAAAGAGGTGTCATGGCTTTCACCGTGTCTCCACGTTGCCATAATCACCCTCAGCTTGCCTCCACTAGGTGCCCTTTGGGTTATCCTTGGCAGTGCACTAGTGGGTCCCATGTAGAGGCTGACCTGTGTTCTCCATACCAGAGGATACAGCAGCATGGCTTTGGCCACTGTAGACCTGACAAAAAGAAAAGAATGCTGCATCTTGCTGACTAGCCTTTCCTTTTGGCCATAGGGAACAAAGGAGATTGGCAAGATTAACAACTTGTGATGCCCCACAGTCAAGAGCCCTTTGGGGGGATGTGTGGGGAGTGGAGATCTCCCAGGGAGAAAGAATGAAGCTGCTGAGGAGAGGTCATGTCTACTCCCAGAAGTATTTGCAGGCAGTGGAGCAACACCTTGCTGTTGATGGGGTCAGAGGTAATTGGTAATTTGAACAGATGGATTGGATCTACACTTTATTCCATGTTCAGCACCACAGCTGAAGCCAAAAAAAAGTTTACTCTAAAAGCAAATAAACATTTGCCATGGTGAAATTCCAAAAGTCATTTGAGAAAACTTTTAGACAATATTTTGTGTGTCAACCATTTATAAATATTCCCAAGACTCTTGGACAGAAGACTAAGGGAAGATGGCTTTCTTAGCATGGCAGCCCTGAGATCAGTCGCCTTCATCAGTCTCTTTCGATGCAGCACAGGGAAGCTCCATGAACTTGCTGTACCCATGATCCTTGTGCCTGGGATTTAGCAGGGCAGCCTGCCAGGGGTGCTGTGCGTGAGCTGACAAGAGACAGGGAGGGATTGGAAACCCACCTGGCAAGTGAGACTGTACTGGAAAATTGCCTGGTTTCTGTCAAAGTGTTGTCAAAATCATCCCCATTCTCAAAGTATGTTTTCTTTGTGTCAGGTCAGCATTTTCAGGGGAAAAAAACCAAATCAACCCCCCAAGGAAAAGAACAACAAAACACCCTTCATCTGGGAAGTCTGGAACCAGCAATCAGCCCAATGGCCGTATGTTGCTGGTGTTCACAAGTCTCCAAAAAAAGGTTTCTAAGCCAGCTCTGCATTTTACACAGGGCTGTAGTGAGACTGAGAAGAGTGAAGGAGAGCAAAGGCACTTGGCTCCTCTGAGACCTGCATCTCCACAACCCAATCCCAAAAAGAAAATGCTTTAGCTGAGTGTGACCAGGATTACAAATACTCAGCAATGACTTCTTGAGCAAAAAACACTTTATTGACTCCTTCAAAGCCTGTCTTGATCAAAAGCAGTGCTGACCATTTCTAACTCAAGGACCTGATAGTTCTCCACCAGCTTTCATCTACCACAGATGATACAGACGCAATTAATTTTCTGTTTTTCCAACATCTACACTACCTAAGGAATACCTGTTGTCCACACTTCACAGAAGATGAATACTCTGTTATCTTGTGAGTTTGTTGCACCACCAAATCAGTCCTGTCCACAAAAAATCGATTCCCTTCCTGATTATAAGCACCTGTATTTGCTGTGAGAGCAAGACCATCCAGTCTATCTAAAACCTGAAGAAACCTCTGTCAGGATTCTGGATAGTGAAAAGGACAAAGCCATAGCATGAATGGAAAAGAGGTTGTTTATGGGAGGGATGTGCCTCCCCTCTGAAATGCTGAGGTAGTGGTTGATGCAGAATGTAAGATCTAGTTTGCTACAATCCACTCCCACTCAAAAATGAGATCCAAACATTCAGCTGGTGGTAATCACTGAGACATAGCTGCTTTGATGAACAGAAAATTCATGTCTTCCTTCCCAGATCTGTCATCTCCATACAGGTGGACACTACCCCAAGTGACCATGTCCAATGTCACTGCACTGAAGAATTCATTTAAGTTGTGAAGTGACATGAACAAACCTGATTGCACACCTGGGGAAACAACACACTAAATGCAGTGTCATTTCATGGTGAAACAGACATTTTTGTCTCTGAAGACAATCTCCCTACAGTGATCAGCACAGCCCCCTCTTCTCCCTAATGGCCTGAAGTCATGGTAAACTGCTAAATGACAGGCATGTTCAATACTATTCTTGTGCATAGATAACACACTACTTTTATTTTTTTGGGCTGCAGGTTGCTGATTTTTCCACTAAGAGAACATTTCTTGTAGTTAACCAGGATTTTTGGGTGACATTTATCTCCCCCTGCTTAAAAGCCTACAGTAATAGCCTATGTTTGAACTGATGACTCTGGGATCTTTTCATAGCCATTGGAAGAAACAGGAACCTTCAGAATGCAATGTACCTGTTTTACTTTAAAATTCTTTAGGATGACATGAATTGAAACATCCAAAGTGATCTAAGTCTCCAGGTGAATTCCACCCTTGTATCCCAAGGATTTAAGAACATGAGAGGATGAACTGTAAAGGACCAAAATTAAACTTTTTGTCCAGGATGTATTTTCTCTGTGGTCTCCCATTACCTTGTTTCAAGGTGCCATTGGGACTGAGGACACAAGACTCCGCTGCTGATGTTCATTTTGGGTCCTTGTTATTGCACCAGTGACAGCAGCCTCTGATGGGATGCAGCTGTCAAGCAAAAAGGTTGATAGCAGGAGTGACCTTGTATCACCATACCAGAAAAGCACTCATCTTTCCTGCCCAGCTCCTACTCCTTTTCTCACACTGAAGGGCTTTCCAGACATTATACTGCAGCCCCTCTTATGTCCTTCTTAAATCCCCTTTTGTCTCTGTGGCCAAACAGAGGGAAATGTGAATGCAGTTACTCCTTAGGCTGATCTCTGGCTAACCCCTAAGTCCTGCTGCCGGAGTACCAGAAGTAGGGAACAACTCAAAACTGGTTCATCTCACATTGCCAGGGCTTCCCCCACTTGCAGTACAAGCCCTTCATCTCTCCTCATGTAACTAGAAACCTCCCTACGGTCTATCAGTACCAGTTGCCCCCATTTCTGATGCTGCTGTTTCTCTCACAGAAGCCAAACTACATGGATTGCCTTAGGGATTCAGCACTTAATGAAGTCTTATTCTTTCCTCTTGCTCATACAGCAGAACCATCACACTCTATCCCACACCTAAATCTCTCACTAGAACCCATACATAATGACTGGGAGAAAGGAAATTTTATGGCCAGGAAGGTATCAAGATCCTAGATCTGAGTTCCTACTGGCTGAGAAACTCCTCTACCCACAAGAGTGGAGGTAGATGGGGAGCAAACAACAAGACAAGGTCCTGAGCTGGGTGGTGCTCCCACACTGTCTGGGAAGAGCCCATCTTGCAGTCCAGGTCCCTTTACTAGTAATCCTCTCTGTTACCAGCAAGGTGAGTCTGCTGTGTAAAATGAAATGAATTAAAAAATCCAAACTGGTATTGATGCATATGAAAAGCAGGGCATTTTTTTTCTTAACAGCTGTCACCTATTTCAATTCTTGCAAAAGTCTTACTCAGTGTCAGAGCTGAGTCACTCCTACAGTGCATGGCCAAACTAACATCTTGTGGGGATATGTTTGGGGAGGGGAGTGGGAGTAAAGGGGAGGGAGGGGGCTAATCATACTTCATAATTTCTCATCTTCCGAAATAATCTGTTTTCTAAATGCACTGCTAAATCCTTGTGCTAGCAATCCACCATCTGCTCCTTCTTTCAAAACACCCACTATGTAGTCTGCTGTCTTGTTATACTGCCAAAACTCTATATGCTGTGGGTAGTATAGTCTCTACTTTCAGAAGCTTTTCTTAGGTGGCAGGGGGAAAAAAGCCTTTGGAATTAGCACCAAACATAAGTTAGTGCATGGCCATGCAGCTTGCTCTTATCCTGCAATCTGTGATGTAATATCAGCAGCAAACAGGCAAATAAATTTTATCCATCTAATTCCAGGCAGGGGCTCTAGTATCACCCTCCAACATCGACTGGAGCTGGAATGTTTTGGGTAATCTCCAGAATGCCTCAATAGAATTATAAATCCATAAATCAAAGCAGTCATTATGTATTTGAATAATATGTGGATCAAAGTCTCAGATTGAGGGCCCCTTTGTTCCCATGCTCTTTTTATATCTTACTCAGTGAGCATCTATTCAATGAGAAACAATTACAGTGAATTTAGAGCAAAAACATACAGCGCTAATGGAGCTCTGAAGACCTCCTCTGGCAAAGCATTTAAGCATATGCTTAATTTTAAGCACATGAGTGGTAAGAGTGGAATTGCACACAAAAGAGTGGTGTTTAGCTCGTCAATATGTTGAACTGGTATCTAAATTTAAATTATCGATCTCTCCAAACTGAGCCTTTTTCAAAGAACTTCATCTTTACTCTCCCACCCAAACACTTTCCTAGCAGCATTTCATACCACAGGTCTGTGCAAATACTGCATTAAATCCTGCTCATCCTACTCTGAGGCAAGTCTGTCTTCAGTCGGAGCAATTAAAGAAAGAGGAGCAAGACAAGGGCCATGTCTCATTAAACAGTGCAATTATCCTGGGATATATGAGTGCTGGTTTTTTGCCAAAGGGAAGCTGAGACAAAGCAACTAAGTGAGTTATGATGTGCTTTGACTCAGTCAGTGCCATGGCAGACACAGGACTAGACCGTTGGATCACAAAATGCCGGCCCCAGAAACAGCCAAAATCCTCCTGCCTCCAGTCTAGGATAATCCCAGCTAGTCCAGGGCTCCTTTCTCATTCGAAAGGATATTTGTTTTGATGAAAGGTAACATTTGCAACACTCTGCTGGTAAGCCTCTGAAAAGCAGTACAAACAAACACAGGAATGACTGTACCTTGAATAAAGGAAAAAGTAGCACTGATGGATTTGGAAGGGTTCTTCACACAGCTGTGCTAATGCTTGCTAGGCAGAAGTGAGGCCAGCAAGACAAGGGCTTTGATGCACTTTGTTTACACACTGGGAAGTAGGAAAACCCTCTGGCTTTAAACCACCTGTGGCAAACAAAACAAATCTGACATCTTTGCTCTGCTCTTCTCCAGAGAGGCTCTGTTGGATGTACTCTTATGTTGGGATGCAGCAAGGCCTTGAGGCAGCTTGCACAGATATTTAGGAAAGATGCAGATCATCCTCCAGCATATCTCCTGCCCCAGCGCCTGAGCTGCTGCCTGAAGAGACTTCCAGCTGTTCAGAGGCCTCTTCCCTGCTTCAGCCCAGCTCATGTGGGTGGTCAGGCTCAGTCCCTCACTAGAAACCTTCCCCTGCTGTGACTTGCCCTTTCACATTGGCAAAAGTAGGAATTGTGAAACATGTGGAGGCGATTGGGAGCACAAAGGTGGTCTGCTCACAAGGTGAAAATAAAACATTATTTTAAAAGACAAATGTTGCAAAAGACTGAATAAGATCAGAAGATTGCGTAAAGAGCAGTGAGAGGAGCTCACATTGCTGAGAAAATGAGCCAGATATTTGCCCCACAACCTGCTGTGTGGTTTGGGGATGGCTGCCTGGAGTAGAAACCTTTCCAAAGGGAGCAAAGAAATGGATAATCTTTTTCCACAGAGAGCAGGAAAGTTTCTCTCTTGCTCCAGCACACATCAACTCACCTACTTAACTTTAAGCATATTCTTAACCCTTAAGGACTTTCCAAGCTGCCAAATCCTAGATCTTCTTGCTCTATTACAAAAAAAATTTCTTATGTATCAGCTAAAAAATCTCTGACCACACTTTTCACAGAAAGACCAAATCAAATATGAGCTTCCAGCTGGGCAGCAAAGATGAAATTCTTTCTAGGCTTTTAGTTAATTAACATACTAGAGACTGCCATATTTTGTCTTAGAATCTCCCCGTGGGGATGCTGCTATACAACTTTCCTGGTGGACATGATTAAAATCCGATGAAAATAATGGCAAAGACTTATTCAGGTCAGCTACTGTAATTTGATAAAAAGTTGTTTATGTCCAAGCTCTTTTTCCCTTGTATGTGTTTCCCTCTCTGTAAATGCTCTTCAGTTTGGCCCCAACTGAATCACAGATCAAAGCATTTCAGCTTTTGAGACCAAATTGCAATTTATAAAGTCTGTGGTTTTAGCTAATCTGTCTCCGTGTCATCTCATTTTAAATCAACAGAAAGCAGCACAAAATAACTAATTTTGGTATGCCCTGCTGAATGTGGGATTTTAACACAGGCATCCTGTTACCAGTTCTCTCCACAGGTAAACGGGGTTTTCTGCCTTTATCTGAAGGTGCTTTGTTCCTATTATAAACATCAATTTTGTAAACAACTTGTGTTCCACTGAGGTGAAGCAACTTCATCTCCAAGCTTGAGCTCAGGTTCTGATTTGTCTCCCTTCTTATAATGTTAACTGTATCAAAGGGCAGCTTAATGCTGTAAATAGCCTTTCATTTTTAATTAAGAAAGTCCTAATTTCAGACCCACTTAAACGGCCTGGGTTTAAAAGTTCAATCCGTGCCACAGTCTTATTTGCTCTTCACAGCAAAGTCCATGGCAAACAGAGGCCAATTCTAGTGGAAGCACTGCTCCCCAGCTCCCAAATCACTGCTGTGTGATTCCTTGTTTTGTGCTGATGCTGCTCCCCTGACAACAAAGGGGATCCACCAAAGTAGCATGAGGATGAGTCAGCCCAGGGTGCATCACACATCAGCATGTCACTGGCACAGCTGAGCACACCTCCACTAACCAGTGGGCTAGTGGGCTCTCTATTGGGCTATCACCATCCCTGTGTTCCTGATCACTTTTCTGTGTATGACTGTACTTAACGCACCTGTTTCCTATTCTGATTTCACTCATCCATGTGACCTTCCTCTCCTTTTTCTTGCAGCCTGGCAGAAGCTTTCATGCTGTGCCCAGGTTAGCTGTCTCACTATTCCTGCATCCCCCACCTTGTGCCCATGGCAGAGGTGGGTGCATGCTGGATGGTGGCTGAAGCAGCCACAGGTGACTCCCATGTCATCACAGCCTGGGAAAGGCAGAGACAGAGACATGGGCTCCTGGTGTTGAGGCTACAAATTAGCTCTGTAGTAGCAGAGCACATCTCCTTGAGGAACGAGTAACACATGAAACTCCCACTAATGCCAACCTGGCTTTTGTTTGGGATTGCCTAACTGATGAATAATGCAAGAGTCCAGCCTGCACTTCTTTTTATTTAACCGCATCACTCTTCAAAACAAAACCAACCAAAACCCAAGCAAACAAATACCCCTCCAGAACAAGCTGATGTCTGACATAAAGTGTGGCTCTACAGAGTAAGGTGCACTGGAGAGAAAAGAGCTTTATGTTCACAGCAGAAATGCTGTGCATGAATGGAAGAACCAACTTTTGCAGCCAAAGCGAGAATCCACATGGCTCAGTCCATGCTCAGACTGATCTGTAACAGGAGTTCAAGCACAGAGATAAATGCAAAGAGATAAAGCAAAGCCAAGGTTTTCTTGGGCTGGAGGTTGTATCCAGAACATTACTTTCAGCAGCCTTTGGTAGATCTGTCCTCTACGAACTTGTCTGAACTATTGACCTCCAATTTTCACGCCACCAAGTCCCACAATTTAATTATGTGTTGGATGAAAAAGTACACCTACTCATTTGTTTTAAAGTTCAGTCTGGGTTCTGGACTATCACAGATCTAATAGAGTAAAAGCTAAAAGAATAAATCAAATTTTCAGAGCTGTTATTTGCACACACATCTTATTCTCAAAATATGGCCCAATTTCTTTCCACATCAGTTGAGTAAGGTCATACTGAGGCTGTGTGACCAAAAATGGCTCTTGTACATTTGAGTGTCCAGAGACCAAAGCCTGTGCAGGGCCTCAAAATTCCAGGTGCTGCAGTCCTGTGCTTGAAGAAGTTTGGGTGCAGGGGACAAGGGTTTCTGAGGATAAGGGCAAAGCAGTGCTCTCACCAGTCCCAATGGGAGGAGAGGCAGATGCTGTGGAGCAACTCATCTTTGGTCCCCATGATCTCTGTATTTAAGTTTAAATCGATTGTCTCCCACATCAGTGTAAGCCAAGCATCTTCTCCCAGTCAAGGGCCCCAAACCCATACTGAAAGTATATGGGCCACTCTTGCTGCTATGGTAATTTCCAGCCCCCATCTTCCTCTGACAGTGTATCCTAAATCTCTCACGATCCTGGTGGGAACTGTGAGTATAGGAGGCAGCATGATGAGCATGATGGATAGCCTGAATGGGCTTCCCCTGGAGAATGCACAAGCCTGCAGGCAGGGCAGCGCTGCCTCCAGCTCTGCTGCAGGCTCAGCCCCTGGAGACAAACATCTACCTTGCTCTGCCCAGCTGCTCCTGGTGGCACACAGCCTGCCTTCCCAGGCTGTGCAAAACCTCAGGCCAGGCAGGATGCCTGTCCTCCTGGGAGTCAGTGAGAGTTTGTGTCACTGTGCACGGAGGAGCTGAAGGGAGACGTGAATTAGACCATGTCAGCAGTACAGTGCTTTAAAAGTTGGGGTGTATCTTGGGAAGGTATCCAGTTCATCCAGTTTGGCAGGGGTAAGGGGGAGTGTGGAGGAGGAAGGAGAGCATGCTGTCAGGAAAGGACAGCTTAGCTTACCTCTGAGCCTCTTTCAGTGAAAAAAGAACAAGTGGCACTCTGCCTGTCAGACAGAAACTGAAATAAACTCTGCAAGATGGAGGGATTCCTGGCATGGCTGTGCTCTGCAGGAGCACGTACTTCGGTCATCTTTCCAGATCTGTTGCCATAGGTTTACAGCCAGAATATAGAATTGCCTGAAAAGCAACATTCCAAGAAAACAGAGTTAAAACAGCTCAAATTTGACAGGTCTAGCCCTACCCTGCAGAAGGCATTGGCAAAAATACATCTTGATTTCTTCTTTGTGGTTTTCATGTTATAATGTCCTGTTTTGCTCTCAAGTATCATATTTGTATCCCCTGTAAGGGATGGGTAGCAGGCCCAGCAGTTGGATTAAAGCAGTGGGTTGGGTAGCAGGAGGTGGTAACACCCAAGAGGGACAGAATGGGGAGTGTATGCCCAAGTAATGGCTAAGGCTGGGCAGGGGACACTTGTGGGAGCCCAGAGACTGGGAGGTGAGAAGACACCAGGAGAAGGATAGCAGAATGAAGAGGCTGTGTGGCAGCAGCCTCTAATGAGGCTGTGATGAGACATTTTCAAATTATTATTGAGATATGTTTGGAAGTAGAAAGTTGGATTTTCCATTTCAAATGTAATTTGAAATATTTTGTTTGACTTTCAAGATCTTCTTCATGGCTTCATCAAGGGCAGGTCCTGCCTGACCAACCCAGGGGCCTTCTACGATAGAATGACTACAGCAGTGGACAAGGGAAGGGCTACATATGTCATCTACCTGGACTTCTGCAAAGCCTTTGACACAATCCCTCACATCATCCTCTCTCTGAATTGTAGAGAGAGGGATTTGATTGGACTGCTCAGTGGAGGAATTGGTTGCATCCACAGCATAGTGGGCAACAGCTCAGAGTCCCAATGGACATCAGTGGTGAATGGTGTCTCTCAGGGGAGTTTAGACTCCTTTTCCAAGTTGATTTGCCAAGGTATATACTGAAATAATTTTTTTATTTGGCTGAGCACAGTCCATGGAATATCTTCCATATTATTTAGTATAGAAGTCCTATGAAAGCTCCCCAGCATTTGGAGAGAAGCTGTACTTATGCTGCTATGATTCAGCATATAAATATAATAATGATCAATATTTAAGAAATAACTTTTCAGAGTGCCTTGCCTCAAGGTTTTCCATTGAGGTAGCCTGAAGGAGTTATTCAGATGTACATATATTTAAGATTTTGATCCTTTGTACTGGTTTGAGAAAAAAAAAATATAATATTTTAGTCACTTCTGCAGGAAACTAAATTCTGTTATTTCCAAGTCTACCTTAACTTGGCTGCAATATCCTGAAGTGAAGGCTGTTTGTTCATAATTGCAGTTGTTCTGCTAATTGCAGATGGAGCACTTATCAATACAACAGCTTTGTGATTTTTAATTCTGCTAAGCTTATTGACATATTACTATCTCTAAGTTCCTCAGGCTGCTTAGCCATTGTAAAAAATCAATTCCTTCAAAAAACGTCCATCTTCTTTATTTCAACCAACGTTCTTTGCTCCTGGAGTCACAAGAGTGGTCCATCAGCTAACCAGCCCAGTGGAGTGCAGCAGGGAGTGCTTGTACAGCTGGAAGTTCCTACCCCATTTCAGAGTGATGCCTGGCCCACCGGGCCACAGGAATCACTGGCTGTGACAATAAACAGGCAAGAGCATTTGGGAACATGTGCTCTGCACTGCTCAGTTCTAACCAAGGTACCTGTGATTCATCCTCTCCTGCTCTGAGAAAACCTCTGACCTTTCCCGTTATTTTCTTCTTGCCATATCCTTACAGAGAGTGCTTTAAAGGACACCAAACAAACTGAGTTGTACAATACCTGCAGTCTAAATCATCGTTTCTAAATTTCCCTTCCCTGCAGCCATGTGTGTGACTGTCACCATGCCCTGGCTGGGTGATTTCATTTCGGTAGTACCTTGACCTTTTCCTTGGGGGCTGCAGGTGATCCTGATGCCTCAGGGAGCCTGGGCAGCTCATGCTGTTCCTTCCAGCAATTTCTTCTCCTTTTTATTGATGCAGCCTCTGGAGCTAGTGACTTTACAAAAGGAGATTTTCCTTTCTGTGCTAGGCTGCAGTGAGGAAGAAGGATCTGTTTAATTTTAGTTTTTAAGTGCAAGGGCGTGCTTTCCCTTTTAGGATGGGGCAGATTAGGATTGCCTAGTTTTGCTATCATATGTCCTAGCAGGCTTGAGTGTGGCAGCCCACTGATTCTTTTCCTTGTGCTCACCACCCTGCAGGGTGGCTGTGAGCTGTCTCTGTCCCTGCCTCAATTTCCCTATCTGAGTGGGGATTATTGTCCTGAAGAACCTTGGGACTTACTGGTGGAAATGTAATGTAATCCCTGCAGTGTGCTAAGGACTCTGCCTGTTCCCATGCTTCCAACTTCATTAGAAAGCTCTGAAAACTGCATTTATTACCTGTATTTCAACAACACACTGAGCTTCTCCAAAGCAAGGAACCTCTTATCCCATGTGTTCTTTGAGAATGGTCTGCCTCCTAAAAAAAGTCTAGGAATCTCTTCAGTTTTGGCTGCAATACATCACTGTGAGCCATTTGCAGATCTTGCCTTCTGCTTCTGTCCCTCCCTGCAGCCACCAAGGAGTCTGTACACCTCAGAAACTGTTGAAGGGGATATGAAGTTTTCTGTGTGGTGTCACATGGACCTTGTCAGTGGTCCCTGTGTGGATTGCTGCTCCAAACCAAGCACTGAAGGAAGGCCACAATGCTGGGATTTGGAGGATGCCTTTTGAGCAAGGCATGCATGTGGTGCCCTGCAAGATGACATGTTCCCAGCTTGTCCCTGGCACCCATGCTGAGACACCAGAGAGGTCACACATCCAGTCCATGCCTGGCATGTGTCACAAGGGAGGAGAGAAGCCACATATGCAGCAAGGGAACACAATGGAGGAAGCAGCAATGGAACACAGTGGAGGAAGCAGTCAGGTCTATTGTTTCAATTTTCACAGAGGGTCACTATCTAGACACTTGACAGGCTCAGCAGCAGGTCAGAGACCAAGCTACTGTAGCAGGATGGGGTGGCTGTGCCTCCTTCCCAGCCTGGAATACAGGCAGAGCTGCTGACCCTGTGAGAACAAACACGAGGCAGATCCTAGATGCAAGATATGAGACCAAGAAGCAAGAGATTTAAGGTGTGATACCTCCTAACTCACCAAGGGCATCTGGAACCAGTTTCTATGCCCAGCCAGGATGCAGGATTTTTCATGGTGGCCAGCCTTTCTGGTCCCTGATGATCCCTGAGTCATTACCACTTGGGTGAAACAGGCGAATACATGGGCCAATTTGAGAAGCTCAGCTAGTCCTGCTAGAGCTGGGAGGTCCAGTCTGGTACAGCAACCTGTCAAACTGAGCTTAATAAGAAATCCTGCAGCCTTTGTTCCAACCTTGACACTGCTGGTGCTCCTCAGTGGATGGAAGTCCCAGTCCAAAGGTCAGGGAAATCAGTGACAGAATTTCCACTGGTTCTGATGAACTTCACACCCAAAAGCGTTGCTTCATGGTTCATTTTCTGCCCTCCCCCCACTCCCAGCATATCTTGTCCTTCAGTAATGCTGATAACATGGGTTTGGCAGCTGTTGACTGACCATATTCCCAGTTCTGGGGAGAAGCACCCAACCCCAGGCATCTAGAGTACATCTAACCTTACTTTGTATCTCCTCAGCCTGCTTCTTGTTTTACTTCCTGCACCCAGTGCTTTTTATATCTCATGTCAGCAGGTTGGCTCTAAACACACCCAAAATGTAGCAGCAGGCAGATTCTGCCCATACCTTCACACAACAAAGCTGCAGGAGAGTGAAGAGAGCAGGAACCAAAAGTGAAAAGCAATCTGGATATGTGGGAAGAGTTTGTGCTTTGGAGGTGTATTTTATTTTTCACTTGTTTGTTTTGTAGCTTTGCAGATCCTTTCCTTGAAGCTTGTCACAGGAGGTACAGCTTGCTCTTGGCAGCAGGGTAGCAGACTGTGGGGATGAATTCCCACTAAGCACTCAAGGAGTGCTCAGACTCAGTCTCCATGCCTGCAAATAGACATACAGACCATTTTATGCACAATGAAAGAAGCTGCACTGAGAACTACAATGCCTAACCTAGTTTTTATTCATCCTATTTCGATCAAGGCCTCTAAAAGGTTTCTGGCTCTTTTAAAACTAAGGAAAATGTGGATAGATGCCCAGACACTATCCTGCTGACAGTGCACTTCTCTGACACATGTACCATGCGCTGCTGAAACACTGATAGTGGTTTTTCACAGAGGTCTGCAATCTATTAGACACCATTTACTGGTACGTTTCAATGTATCTGCTGATCCAAGGCTGAGCAGACCATAAAAAATTATGAAATATTTGGCTACATGGCAATGATCCTTTTAACCAACAACGTGCATGCATTACACTGAGCATGGATGTAAATAATACACACATACACGCACACAAAATCATTGGCAGTGATCCTGAAAAATTGATTGTGCAACTTTGATCACCTTTACTTGCTCAGCCACACTATTTCATCTCCTAAGGGTGTTTCTCTCACTCCTAAAGCTCCTGTGAGGCTGTCAGCAGGGGACAGTCATTGAAGATCATCTTGCCACAAAACTGCTTCAATCCTTCCCCTATATTGGGAAATTCCTCTCCCACCAACCCCATAAAATTACACATAGAGAGGCAGACTAGACAATATCAAATCCTGGACCACAAATGAGATTGAGGTCCAACTTTTGTTTGACCATGCAGTACAGAAAAAGGGAATTTTATATGACAGGAAAAGGTAAATTCTCAGCCTTCTTCCAGTGCCACTGACATCATCTTTGACTGTCAAATTGAGACATAGCAGACCTTAAAGTCATGATGTTTTTAGCTCCAGAAAACGTAATTTACACGATTACTAGAGATGTTGAAAATTCATTAATTGGGTATTTTCCTCAGTTTTAGGCCTGTGCAGTTGAACTTATGGAAACAAAGATTTAGCTTAGCAAAAAAGAGCCTGTAAGGAATATTTTATGCTAATATTACCTTCTCCAACTGCACTAGAGATTTTCTTTTTGAAGGACAATGCATAAAATGCATGTTAAGAGTTGAGTGACAAAGTGGTTTGGGCCCTTTTCGATTTCCTTCTGCAATTTGTTTACCATAGAATCACAGAATTATTAAGGTTGGAAAAAAACCACTAAGTTCAGCAGGTCCAACCATTGACCCAGCACCACCATGCTCACCATTAAACCATGTCCCCAAATGCCACATCCACACACCTTTTGAATACTTCTGGGCATGGCAATTCCACTAATTCCCTGGGCAGCCTACTTCAATGTCTGTCCATCCTTTAAGTGAAGAAGTTTTTCCTAATAGCCTATCTAAGCCTCCTCTGGTGCAATTTGAGGCCATTTCCTCTTGTCCAGTCACTTGTTAATTGGAAGAAGAGACTGACCCACACCTTATTTCAGGCAGCTGTAGAGAGCAATAAGGTCCCCCTGAGCCTCCTTTTCTCCAGACTAAACATCTGCAGCTCCCTCAGCCACTCCTCACAGGAGTGATCTTGGCTATTGTCTTACCCAACAGTTTCCACAGATTTGTAGAAACTTTGGATCCAAGCACTGCTTTGCCATGTACAATACACAGCATCAAGCATTTGTGCAGTAAAATCTTTTTGCTGTGCCTTACACTGCAGGTGGAGTGGATTTCAAGTAGTGTCTGAGCGTAGGTTTGAAAGGCTCCTCAGTGTTGAGTTCACAGAATTACCCACTTTTAACCCCATAATTTAGAAGGCAGTTCATCTAAACACCGGAGACTTCTGAACAAAGAGCCATTAAGCTTGGCAGACCCTTCTGGCTTGTTTTTTTCTAGAAGTGTGCTTTCAAGGACTAAGATGATGTCAGTGTGATAATGGCCTTTCCTATTTCTACCAGCGCTCAGAGGGGACTGCAGAAGTGATGTTAATATTGTGTCTGCTTCATTAGTTCACCTACTGGCAGTTGCCTTGCTGAGATCACTGGTTTTTCCCATTCTGTATTTATAGCTTTGTGTGCCACTTTCAGCATACAGATTATCAGAGTCCCAATCATTGCATTTTGTAGTTCATCAAGACCTTGTTTTGCTAATCATGGAAAACTAGTCTCAAGCAACGGGGAAGGAGGGAAATTTTATTTCTCTCTTTCTCTTCCATAAATATGTGTATGTGTTTCAAGTACTTAGACATGCACACAGTAGCTTAGAAAATAACCATTGCAAATGTTGTCATTTCCAACAGGAGGCTGCTAGAGTGTAAGATCTTCAGAAATGTTTAAAGTCCAAAAAGGCTCAATGTATTATTAGCTTGGGAGGTAAGAGAGGACAGGAGAATTGCTGTTTCAGGGGGCCCAGGGTTAGGGACTGTGTACCCACTTCTCTTCATCCCTTCTCCACACTGACACCAGTGGGTGCTTGGCAGACAGAGCTCAATCTGCTGCTTATTCTTGAGTATCTGTTGTTTTAAAGCATGAAAGCTTTTTGTTCAGGAGACAAGTGATCTTGTACTGTTATCAACCATTGCCTTTCAAGAGAATGTCTGATTTTTAAAGTTGAAGATGAAGCTTGCAATGAAAGTGAGGAGCTCTAAAAGCTTGGATGTCAGCAAGCAAATGAAGAAAGACGCACAGTTCCTATTAAAAAGAAAGGAATGATATAACTCTTGGCTGGGGGCCATGGAACTGCTGTCAGCATTATTGCTGTGTGCGAGGGCCAGGACTGAATGCGCAGGGCATGTCTGCACTCCAGAGTGAGCTAGTGAAGCCTTCAGCAGTGTGTCAGCTCAGCACTGCCAGCCCAAACCTGGATGGAGGTCTGGATGACGACTAGCTGTGCTAATGGACTGGATGGCTCCTGGGCCAGCAGGGCATTGCCATGGCTGCACCCTACCCTCTGCCCGTGTCATGCTGGGCATGACTTGGAGGCATCTGGACCATCTTGCAATCTCTGCATGAAGGCTCATCGAGGTGAAGGAATCTACTGCAAGGTTCCTTTTCCATTTTGTTTTGCTGAAGGATTATATCTTGTATCTTGTTGCTTTTAAGAGAGGGCCTAACCACGGAAATGAATATTTCCCCAAATGCTTGCCTTTTGTTGAATAGTTTTCCGTTTTCATACTTCCTTTATAAGATGCTTGGATCCATTTTCATGTGCTCAGCAAATTATTCCCACCAGCTGAAAAGGAAGAGTTTCAAATGTCAACTCCTATTTGACTCATTTGGCTGATTGTTGGACTATATGGAATTGTTCTGTCAGTGTGAAGCAGGTTCTTGGACAAGAAGGCATGGATAGGAATTGAGGGAAATGCAGTTGTACAAAAGGTTTTTCATGTAACGTTTAAGATGAGATTAAAACAATAGCATATTGTAAGGATGGTGTTCTGTAAGACAAGATATGCCAAAAAAGATGCCTAAAGTTGATGGGATTGATCACCTTCTGACTGTACTTCTTGCTCTTCATCAGTGGTCCAGAAGTCCTAGACAACTACCTTACACTGAGTACTAAGTGATCATTAGGTTACCTGAAACAGGCATTTTGTGCCATTTGAGACACTTGAGGTCATGTGAGACACCTGCGTGGGGCTGGTGGATATGAGTGTCCCAATGAGTGATGGCTGGAAGGCAGGCAGGACAGTCTGGGACACATCACATGGTGCAAGACATTTATGATGGGCAATGAAACTCAGCCTCGAGGGTGAGGTGCAGCTTCTGGTTCAGACACCTGCTTTTAGATATTGACTGCATGAGTTAGGCATCCAAACTCTCACTGTGATCAGGGAAGACCTAATCACTTCAAACAATGGAGCCTAGAGAGAGATTCAGGTAGGCACATACAGATAGCCACTTACAGGAAATGTGAATCACTCTCTAGTCTCCATTGGCTGGGGTAAGACTTTGTTGCCTGCCTGTGACATGTAGTACATGTAGTGTTATGTGAGATGATTTGTGATATCAAGATATCCATACAGGGTGGGTAGATTGGAGCATGATCTGACACTTTCTGGAGAAGCAGATGGAGGGTAGACAAGACACCCTGGGACGTATCCAATACCTGCACCATGTGAATCAAGTCTCTAGATCTCAATGAGTATGGAGGAACTTTGACACACAGCTCACATGTGCACACTATGTGGCAGACATCCTCGTGAAGCTGTCTCAACCTGCAACTCAACCCACTTCTAACCTCTAGATGGAAAAATAAGAAATTTATTACACTTTTAAAATTGATCTTTACCCTAAAGACCTCACATTAATTCACAAAATCCCCTGAATTTCTAACTTTTCATACTTTTAGGGGCTTTGAGAAGGAAAAGAGCTATTATGTTATCATCCAGGTCTTACTTTGGGATTTAGCTGCAGTTCAGAATACACTTACAAATACAGTCTTCACATAACTGGAGAACACTCATCTGCTGGTCTTCTCAATTAAGAGCCTGCAAAGTTTAGAAATATACACCTGATATGGTGTCCAGTCTCTTGCATAACATAGGGCTTGTTACAAGTTCTGGTCACTCACTGAAGCCAGAATCTTTAAATCTGTGACTTCCATGAATCAACCAGAACTAAGGCATGACTTCGATGGAAAAACATGAGCCCTGAGTTTAAATTTTCCTTTGACAAAGAATTCTCCATAGCTATTAGTGACCTATTCTGTTGGTTAACGCTTTCACTATTAAATCTTTCTACTCCCAGTGTGTCAAAGGCCAGTTAATAGACATTGGATCATGTTGTAGGTTTGCCCATGAGAGTAGCCAACTCTTTGTTGTTTCAATACCTTTGTGAGGCACTCAGCATTTTTATGTTTGTTCAATCACTTTGGCTTCATTTGCTTTTGGCTGCAAGTTTTTATTTACCCACGCGTGGCCTTAATCATTGTTTTCCTTAGCATTCCCTGCTTGTATATAAACCAATAGTCTTTGTTGTCAGATATTTACTCTGTCAGGGATGTACTGTCCTCATTAGTTGCTATTGTGCACCTATTTATGCTATCAACTTTATTAAATAACTTTTTTCCATGTCATAGTCAAAAATGTTAAACAACATTCAATGAAAATCTCATGGGATCTTGTCTGAGGATGTTTCCCTGGTTACCTTGGATTTGAAACTTGTCATTCTTAGCATTTAACCCTTGTCCAAACATGTGCTGTTCTGTTTTTCCCACTTTGGCTCCATAAGCCAAAGTGCCATGCATAAGACCATTCTGATGCTTTCTGGGAATCTCTTAGATGAGCATTACAGCCTTTATCAACTCAACCTGTGATTCCGTCAACAAAAGCCATCAAGTTATATCTTGTCACAATGTTTTATGTACCAGTATCCTGACAGATGAAATCCCTTCTCTATCCAGTGCCTTTTCCTTTCCTTTTCAATGAGGACAGTCTCCTTCCTTGTCTTCTAGAGGAAGGACACATAGAAGACAGCAGTGGCTCAACAGCTTGTCATGCACAAGTTGAATTGGGTGGCAGTGGAGAGTTCCATCCTCACAAGGCTTTGCTGGGGCTGCTGGTTCTTCCTCCTTGCCAAGGAAAGCTGCTGAAACATGGCTCAGCTCAGCAGCTCAGTGGGACCATAGCCTGCCTGTGGGAGCTGCACCAGGGGGTACTGCTACCAGCTCCCTCAGCCCCAGTGCTGCACTTTCCCCTTCTGTCAGGTAGTCACAGCAAATACTGACCCACCTGCTGTACTCTGATGCTGCATTGAGTTGATTATTGCTTAATCAGTCCTTTGGAAATGCAGAGCTTTGTAAAGGTATGAAGTGCTATCACTATTAAATCACTGTTAGTCCACAGCTCTGCTTAAACTTACAGCTGTGTGTTAAAGGTGTGAAAAGGACCATCATGAGAGGGGCTGGACTTCAGGCATATGCTCTGTCTTTAGGACATGAGGCTTAGTAGCACTTCGGACATGTTGTTTGAATAATTGCAGGATTATGGAAGATGTGGGACTGAAAGGTTACAAAATATTCACATTGTTCAACTACCTCCCTACACCCTTTCAGCTCACAGATAGCAAAGTCAGTGAAGTTGAGGGAATGATATCAAGTTTAATTTGACAAAGAGCATTGGTTAAAATAACAGTAATGTACCATATGTACAGTAAATTACTAGGACCTGGAAGGAGGAAGGGAAAAATCAAAGGTGTATATATATTATTAGAGCAATTGAGTATGACAGGTATAAAATCCATAGTTAGGTTTAAAATCCCAGAAATGTATTTTTGGTTCTGTGAGCCATCTGGGCAACTGGGTATTTAACAAATCACAGATAGTAGCAGTGTGCAGTGCTGTTACAATCATCTGCTTGTGCTCACATGGTTTTGTCATAAGGCTCCTGCTATTTTGTGAATCCTCGCTGGATCAGCAGTGAACATCACTATCTTCAGCTTCTGTTTACTGCAGCTTCTGAATATTGTAAATTTTGCAGGCTTATAGGAGTGGTGCCAGAGGCTCTCAGAGTCTGGACTTGCTTAAAATTTGTGGTGCAGAGAAGAGAGTAAGGAGGGGGGGTGGAAATGAAGATCTCCATCTGGGATAAATTAAGATAGTGCTACTCCAATCTATGGCAGCTCAAGACCATTTTAAGGAAAAAGCATATGCTCAGAGCTCATGGTGGTTAGCTCAGAGTCCCTGCTGAATAACCAGCCAGGTGATGTTTTCATCCTTTTGCTTTGTTTAGTTGAGAAACCTGAATTAGGTTCATTGTTTTATTCTGGTTTTGTTTCTAGCTCTCCTCAAGTACTGATAGAGCAGTGGAAAGAAAAGGAAGTCTACTTGTAAACCAGCTACTTGCATTTTCCACATAAAAGTTTAGACTACCCCATTTGAAGTGGGGTAAGGTGAGAAAGGGTGAGTCTGAGGCTGGTGATTGATTTTCTGACTTTAGAAGGAAAGAATTAATTGGCAAAGTTTTCAATAATTTCAAGTATTTAAAATCCTGGGATGTCATTACCTAGATTTTGGGTTTCAGTCTCTATGTCCTTTAAGGAAAAAACATTAAAATGTTTAAGTGGGCTGAGACCCCATGTTCTGCCCTTCTTATGGTTTTTTTCAAGATCATTCACAATAAACATCATGTTGTGAAAGGCAACTCAAATTTTCCAAGATTTTAGGACAGTTTAGGAAAATGTCTCAGTTCTGGTATCATAGAATGTCAGCCTTTACTTTCCAAGTATGTGTGTTGGGGGCTTAGGTGGTTACAGCTTGGGAAGTATTTGAATTTTGTGCATTTCTTGAACAGCTGTGCACCCCACCTCCCATGCTGCCATGAGGCATGATCTCTTTAGACAGCTAGCCTCAACAGGTATGCAAAGCTGAGCTTGCTAGCCAGCATTCACAAACTTTTTCCTTATTAAGGTTGAGGCCAGATTTAGTCCATCCTCCCAGGGGATGCAGAGTCAGGAAGACTACCAAGCATTTTCAACAATTGCAGTAAGTATTTTCCTGTGGTCAGCAACTGCTTGTCTGAAAATGAGTTTGAGGATTACAGCTGGAGTGCTTCAAATGGGATTGAAAAAATGCATCACTCTGTTTCCCTAGGTTTCCTAAGGTGTTATCCCAATGAATATGACGACCGAGTCTGAAGTGATTTGTTGAGCATGGATCTCAAAGCGCCTGTGAGCTTGTATAGCTCTCAGCTGGGCATCTGTGTTTGTGGAGATTTACTATCAGGATTACTTCCTGCTAGTTTGTTGTACCTAAAACCTGATGCTGGTTTCAGCAGTTAGCAAAAGCCACCTTTTCCCGAGTTATTTTATTGGCATTGCATAGAGTTATAAAACAGAGCTTCCTTTTACTTTTCCTTTTTTTTTTTCTTTTTAATTTTTACTCTTCAAATACCCTATTAGGTGTTTCTAAATGTAGAGCTTTTACACATCATCAAGGGTTTGTTAACAAGTGTGCCCATCTGGCCTAAATTAGACCACCTATGAAGGTGGCCTACAAAATTTAGACGTTACCAGAGGAAACAGTGGAAAAGGCAGTTTACTACCAAGAAGAGAAACATTTTAAAGCCAGCCCACCAGCAAAGAGACCCTGGCAGTCCATAAAGAACTTTTCAGCAGAGAGTGGGAAGTGCATACGAAGGACACATTTTGATACTAGTTCCACCCAAGGTAATGAACTGTGCTGACCAGGGGGTACTTGCTCTAGCCTTAGAGTTGTGCGGTGGAATGAGACACAGAGAGTAAGATGCAGTTCTGAGACCCTGTGAAGCCATTGAAGATATGTGCTTAAATTTCACCTGCAGGAAAGACAAACCCATTGGAAAACCAAAATACTTCAAGAAAATTTTGGAGAACACTGAAAGCCTAGGTCTCTGCTAGAAGTAGCAGGCTGTAACAAACTTAAAACTTAGTGGCTACACATAATAATCAAAAAAATAAAGGAAATTAAAGTAAAGATGCATACAAATAAAGTATTTCCTATTTCCTCTCTACAGAGCTGAGAAGTATAGAAGCTTACCTCACACACTAGAGCAGAAGGACCACATGTTGTCCTACATAAACACTGCTGGTCCAAGTTTGATTTTATGGAGTTCAGGTTTGGCTCAAGAAATTAAGACTGCTTGCAGCCCTATGCACTCCCACTTGGCTTCATCACCATTTTGCAAAGCTAAGTGGAATAACAACTCTTACAAGGTTTATCTCTGCACGACTGAAATAAAAAGGAGTGTATTATATTGTGGCAACCTGAGAACAGGAACTGAGGATCTGAGCATGCAGTGCCAATGTTTTTGTAGACTGCAGTTAGAGATTCTGTTCCGTGTCTGGTATTCTTTCAGCTAAATCATCACAGAGAACTGGTGCTTGGTGCTTAGCTGTTGCTATTTGCTTTTAAGACTATTTAAAAGTGGTGTAATATTTGGAATATGATTTGAGGTTGCTTCATTCTTCCACCTTGCAGGATGAACAGAGTGGTGCAGCAGCCCTGGGGGGAAGCACAATAAATGTGAGGTCTATGCTGGATCCTCTTTGATCTGAGGGTGTCTGGGTGGGTGCCTCATCCTATTGACTCAGGTGATTGTGGTACCCTCGGGTTCTCCATTAGGTCCTCTGCTAAACCCTCAGGCCAGCAGTGAGGTGACAGCACTCAAGAGGCAGCAGTCACTGACATGGCAGTTTAAAGGTGAGAAGGGGCTGTGGGTCATTATCATCACTCATTTTGGGTAGTGCCATTTGCCATTTGTATGAATACTTGGTCTCCCACACTTTGCGATTTTGGCACAGATGAGGGAACAACAGTGAAAGACCAACTTAAACTGCTCCAGAAGAAGGTGTAAGAAATTCTATTAGGAAGAATTGACTGTGAGAAAGATTTATTTCTAAACCATCTGAGACAGCAGTTTGTTTATACCAACTGTCTGATTGGTCAAAGCCTAGAAGGTTAATGAGTTAGTGTGGTGGAGACATGTTTGCACCTGAAGAGCATTACCATCTTGTCCATCCACTTTGGACTGTCCTGTCCAGGCTCTGTGGTACGGCTATGAACCCAGATGAAGGACTGAGCTTGTACCCCTGGGTCAAGGACAGGAGCCATTCAGACATGAAAACATATGGATTACACTGACACACAGTTTGCTATCTGCTCTTTCCCTGGTAGCTCACCACAGCTCCCATCTTGCTTCTTAAGTCTAATAGTGTAGAGGAACTGGAGGCAAGTGGGGAAGGTACAAATAGAACCACATCACTGATGCGGCCTGTTAAGAAAGGTGAAATTTCCTACACCCACTCACTGAATGTCACTTTATGCCCATGGCAATTGTGAAAAGATCTTGAGAAATGGACCAAGTAAAAACCACCAGTGCCATTGTCATCCAATTTAGGCAAGGTCTCAGTGCAGATGATCCCAGCTAAATCTGGATAAAAGTCCCTCTAGACTGAAGGAAAAAAATCAATCTATAGTCCTATTCTGCAGTCATTCAGCCTTTCAGGATTGAGAGCAAGAAGCCAATCTCCATCTGCAGATGGCTTTTGTGAGGATAATGCAAAAAATCCTAGACTGCAATATTGCCTGTAGTTGATATTCACTAGGACCTGCTCTGAACTGAGTTTCCTGTGAGCAATCACAGCAAAACTTGTGCTTCCCACTGAATACCAGCTGGCTTCACAGAGAAGGAGGAGATCCAGCAATGATTCTACTTTGGAGCAGACATAAGGAATCAAAGACCAACAGCTGAGGAAAAGGCAGCCAAAGTAAATAGGGTCATTCAGTGCCTGGGGAAGGGGTAGCAGCCACACTGGGGATCAGCATGTCCTAGAGGCAGATTTTTTAAGTAGTGTGAAGGAAATATCTGATTTTACCAGGCAGTTTGCCTAGAGTAGACCTATCTCTGTTGGACAGGGTGGTAGATGTGTGAACAGCAAGGTTCTGCTACACAGAACATAAAGGGACTTGGGTAGGGTGCAGGATGGCCATGTCTATCCAAGCCAGTTACATTAGTTTTGATAAGTGTTACTGCTTCTTGACCAAACCTGCATGCATATGTGATGGACTTTGAAGGAAACCATTGTTTTCTTGTAGAAACAGGACTAACTTATCCTTCAAACATTTGTCTCATTTCTGCATGGTTTCAAACTTGATGGCTTGCTGTAACTAGTGAGGGCTTGGCAGGGACCCTGACATCTTCTCAGCCCCAGACATCCCACTTTTAAAGATAGAATTCAGCCAAGTGTGATGAAGGGTCAGTTCTGAGCTCTGCCCAGCTCCTGATGCACTCAGGTGGAGCAGGACAAGGGAAGAGACACACTCAGCTTGAGCAAGAGGACCTAGCTCCTAACTTGTGTGCTAGCAGTTTGGACCTGGAGCCCCAAAACTGCTGTGTGTGAGGGAGGAGGTAGTTGCTATCCTCACCAACAGCTTGGAAGAAGTGGAAAGCATGTTATTAGTGCTGCTTCAATTTTGTGAACTCTGAGTTCTATCAATCCTTAGATATTTGTTAGCTGTAGTCCTCCTAAACCCCCACAACTGCCTGTTGCCATCCGCTTCATGCAAACAGGAGTTTCCTTGCTGGTCTGAAGAACATGACTCAATTTAGCTGTTTCAGATATTTTACTGGCCTACATCAGATTTTTCACGGGTGTGGTTTTTTCATAGTAAACACAGCGAACAATTCTTGTTCAAGAATTTGAGCACCTCCCAGATTGGTTGTAGAAGTTCTTCACAGGAGCATACAGCAAAACCTTTGCTTAATTGCTGGAAAAACTCCCTTGTCTGTTCTGCTTATGCCCTTGGGCTATAACTCCCAGTATTCTGAGATGCAAGGTGCCAGAATCAGCTTAGGTTTTTCTCCCCTGAAGGATCCCCAAAATTCTGTTGTACCATTCAGGTCACACCAACAGCCCCATCTACATTCATGATCTGATTTCTGTCCAGCAATTGTTTGAGTGGTTTGTTAATGTGAGACTATGCTAGAAGTGATCCAGAAGAGCAGCACAGGGTATACTGGAGGAGAATCCACAGTCCTGTGCTCCCCATTGCAGGCAGAAGAAAAACCCCCTTTCTGCCCTTGCTACTGAGGTTCCCCTTCCACCACAGCATGACTAATGCAGCCCCTTGCCAGGTAAGCAACACCTTTAGATATTTTATATTAAATATATTACTTTTTTCCCAAGGATTAAACAAAAAATAAAAAGCATTGCTAATTGCTTCCCAGGCTTTGCTGTTTGCATTTGCAAGACAGGGAGAACTGATGCTGTGGGTCTCAGACGTGGGGCTGTTCTTCTGAGGGCCCATCTGACCTTTCTCTGCACCTTCTCCTCCCTTTCCACAGGCTGCAGCAGAGCCTGTGGCTGCATGGAGCAATCCCTGATGTGGGGCTCTGAGGTGAAGGTCAGCTCATCGGGCTTAAAGCTTGTCTAGCATTTTTCCAAATAATCTGGTCTGTCGCGTGTCACAGGCCACTGAGCAATCACCTCACTACCTCTGTTTTGGGCCAGTTGCTAAACCTAGCATGTCAAAACCTAGCATGTTTTGACTCCCTTTTCATTCTTCTGAGCAGAGGCTTCCAGTTTTTCATGTCTTTTCATGTCCTGCTGAGCACAATAGCCAGCTGAGACCTTCCCCCATTTTTCTTGGCAAGGGTCCTTACCCACTCCAGTCAAAGCTACCTCTCAGTTTTCTTCTTGACAAATTGTGCAGCACAAGACTCACATAATTCTCCTTGCAGGAATTTCTCCTTACCCTTGCATTGTTTATGTTAGTATTTTCTGCCACCTCTACAATTTTTTTTCAAAAGCCCTTTAAAAATGCTGACATTTAACTTGAATACAGTTTTATGGTACTTATCTCATCAAATCCGTATGAAGAGGTAAAATCACCTTCCTTGTTGTAATCACCATTCTCTTGTTTAAATATCCAAAGGTTATTTAACCCCTCTTGCTACCAGCTTTGAAGAGATGCTCCTCTGTTCTGGTCCTAAATGCTCTGAATCATCTGAGCTTTGCTCTATACACTGGCAGATACAAATCAGGCCTTATTAAAGCATATTTTGTTTGAATGGATCCTAATTGCTTTGTATAATGGTCTCATTATTTACTATTCTGGTTGTACTGGACCACCCACATGCCTTATCAGCAGTGCCTTTATGGTTCATCCCAGATGGCTGATAGCCCTATTGGGCCACTAGCTGAACATCCATCCAGCTTTCCAAGTGCCTGTTAGTTGTTGGTAGACCTGGATAAAGCCGTTGAGATTACCAGCAGAGTGGTCTCACTAATGAATCTATCCAAATTAATGCAGAGGCTTGTACCCTTTGGGAAGGGCTGCAAAACTTTCTGCCTTCCCAAGGCCTTTCCATCCCAACACTGGACCTTCTTGCTTCAAAAATGCAAAACCCTTCCCTGTGTTGAATTTTCACCCTGGAAACATTAAGTGTAGATTGTTTTTATTGATTTCAAGTGAAATACAGTCAGAAGAGGCAGCTTAAACCTCTAACGATGAAGAGGCAAAATCTTTCCTAAATTTTGAGAAGAAATGCACTTGTGTTTCCTGTTTGTCACCACTGTTGTTTTTGTTGGAGTGGCTCATGCCTGGGACCTCCGTGTGTTGTAAACCCCTGGCAGCCCCAGGCAGCACCAGCAAGGGTGCAGGAGCTGTGGCTGCTGCTTGGCTGGGCTCTGGACCACAGAAACATGGCATGCAGGGAGCTCCTCACAGCCCTCTCTTGCTGGTAGGAAGGGAAGGAGCCCAGCAAGCAACCAGATATGCTCTGTGCCTCAAGGAGCCTTCCAGGCTAAGCAGGAGACAGAGTGAACACATCAGGGATACAGTAAAACACCTAGGATGACGTGAAGCTCTATAAAAGCAACGTGGGTGCATCAGCTGAGTCAACATGGCTGATGTTCTGCACCTCAGATTTGGAATAAAAGAAGACTCTAAGGAAAATCTGCACAAGGAGGCTTGTGCTAAGCAGCAATTATATTAGTAGTAAAATACCAGTTTCTGGGAGCTTCTCCCTGCAGAATGGAGCTCTCCTTCCTCTCTCCCTCTGCTGATCATTGTTCCTGAGTGCAAGGGAGTGGGCAGGTGAGCGTGGGTGGCTGGTGTGCAGACTGAGCACATCATTGCAAATTATCTGCAGGCTTCAGGTAAAATGTAGATCAGAAAGTATCACATAGCAGGAGCTCTTTTTCATATTTAGATAAGCAAGGCTTGATGTGGGATTTTATGAGGTTTCTGTACTCTTACTGTAACACCTGGCTTCCACTAAGAGAACACTGAAAACCAAAAGTAAAACCTCCCTGGTGAGGTCTTGAAATGTCTGTATGAGGCTGGGGCCATTTTGGTCCTTCCAGATTGTGTGCCTGCCCAAAAACCAGAGAAGACAATGGCAATTGCCACTGACTGTCGGCAAACACTGTGTTAAGTCATATTAAACCTGTGACCAGAATTTATCCAAGGGAAAAATATGGCTTTCTTTCTTCTTCATCTAAATGCTAGCTAGCTTCTGGTTAATGGGAAACTTCTGGTTTATGGGAAACTTAAGTCAACAATATACCAAGTTTTAGTGTGTGCCCCTCCTTATATCCCAAGTAGAACACTATGTCTTGGAAATCCCAGCGACCTACTCCGTACATTATGGAGTATTTCTAGTTTCCATTAAATACTTATTTGTATGCCAGTACTTGGTGGTCTGTGAATTGGTAGCAAAGAATTGTGTAGGCTTTATGGCATTTTCGACAGGTGAGAGGAATGACTTGCTGATTAAATGTTTTGAAGGATGACATTGTTCCCAGATCTCAGATTCTTTGGGCTCAGTGATCCAAGCAACTGCACCCAGAAACATGATCTGAGAAATTGGGAGAACATCCAGGATTTCAAAGCAAGATCCAAGCACAGAAGAGGAAGAAAACACAAGACAGGCAAAGGGAGGTGTGAAGCTGTTGGTTCTTGGTGAAATGAGGCACTGTCTGGGGTGTGGGGGTTGGGTTGGGACCCAAAGGTCCCTGGGTCTGCTGCAGATTGCCTGGCTGACCTTGAGCAAGTCCCTGCCCCTCTGCTTCCCTTCCTTGTTCAAAGAGCCAGAGCTATCTTTTACAAATATTTGCCTAGGTAGTGCCTACCACTAAGAGTCAAATGTCAAACTTGCCCCTTATTCTTCTTCAGGCTTAAAGTTTGTAGGTGCTATTTCCTCTTCCCAAGGGTGGTGCACAAAGCTCATGGTGCTACGTGCAGCACCAGGGGACACTAAAAGGCATCACACATCAGTGACCGGGCAGGCTACATTTCACAACTTTTTGTGGTCTTCTTGCTGAGATATGGGAGTGCCCCCTCTGCAAGCAGGAGCTCAAACAAACCTTCTCCAGTGGCTGGGGTCTGGGTGGGAGCTGCCTCTCGCAGTATCACAGATTCCTCTGGGGCGTGCTGGGCCGTGCTGGCTCTTCCAGCCAGGCTGGAAAGCTACACCCAGCATGAACTCCTCAGCACTTGTCACCTCGCTCCAAAGCAGACCCTTTTCCCTGGGGAGTCCCAGCACTGCGGAGTATCCACTAGTGGCATTTTGCCGGACCAGGGGCAGCCGGGATCAGGCCACAGGATACCAACATGAGGGAACGGGTTTCCTGTGATCTAGGAAACTGATCTGGGCATGCTACTGGCTGAAATGCTTCTCTGATAGGGAAAGAGTATCATGTGTCCTCTTAGAAAGGACAGAAATGTTGTCCAGTTGTCAATCAGCTGAGATGGACTGTATGTCCCTTCTGCTGTGACTTACCATGTGAAAGACAGAAAGCAAATGGTGCACAGGAACTCGGTGAGAGGGATGAGACTCACTTGTGTGTAACATCCATGCATAAAACTCATCTTTTGTGGGAGCTACCTTCAGAAATTTTGTCCCTGATGGCATCATTTGAATGGTCTGATTTTCAGGTGTGCTGAGTACCCAGTGACCCCATGGTAGATACTCAACAATTCTGAGAAGTGAGACCACTTAGCCAAGTGGGTTTCCATTTTTGGAACGCATTAAAAAATCGCAGTCCTCGTTCAGAAATCAGCATAGTGCTCCAGCTATGTCAGCTCCATCTTGCTAATTCAAAACTGCATTGCATCAGCCATCTTGACCCCTAACTCTGACATCTGATTAGAGGAGCTGCAGATCATCTGGGACCTAAACCACAGATTGTTACAGCTGCTAGCTACCTCCTGTGCCTAAGCCATCCTTTCTAAATGTTCATAGCTAATTTACTTATCCTAAGATGTGTCTCTAAGTTGCACGGCAGCACAGTGGCGAGGCACAGTCTCTCTCATTCTCAGAGCATCAGGCAATACAGAAGGTACCCAGATGCACTTGGCGCTCAAAGCCTGATCCTTCTCTTGTTGTATGCCAGACTTGCCCTGTTATAAATCCACATGGGGTTAATCTTGATTTATAGCAGAGCAAATGGCATCAAAGTCAAGCTTCTGATCTGTCTTGCTTGTGGTTATAAAATTTGAGTTGGCAGCTCCTTGTGAACTTTGTTATCTGCAAATGTACTCATCCCTCTTATTTTTTTCCTGTGCATTTTTTCCCCCACCACACATTAATCCAGCAGCTTGTCATTTTCTTTTAAATGCTGAAAATGACCTTGCTTATTTTGATGGGCTCTGGAACAATAGTACTTGCTGTATTGCACTCATTCTCCATCCTGGGGCTGTGAGTCATTATGGTTATGAAAGACAGAACATTGAGTCACTGACTGTCAAAAATCTCTCCTGTGAGAGATGGAGCCTTTCAAGAATCCCTCTCTTGGTAATCATTACTCTTCTGTGTTTATACTGCCATGGGACCCTGATCCCAAGTCGGAGCTGAGGCTCCAGTCATTAAGTGCAGTGCAAACACACTTATTTTACCATAGTCCTTGCCCTGATGAGTAAGCATGGGATTGATTTGGGACTATCTACATCTGGAGAAACTTCCACCTAAGAGTCTTAACAGATATTGATTAATTAAGACTTGCAACAGTTGTATCTGTTAACCTAGAGTCAGCATGTAGGTCAGTAATTTGTCTGGTCACTACAAAACTAGGGCTTGGCGGTCAAAGTCACCATCTGTGACTTACTGGTCAAAGTCACTATCTGTGTCTCACCACATCTTCCCTATGGCACCTTGCATAAGTGGTCCATAGGCATTGGGCTTCTGAATACCCATGAAGGATGGCTTTTGGCTTAGATGTACCTCAGAATTATCTCTGTAGAGGTGTATTAACACTGTGCCTCTCACAGCCTGGATGAGAAGAGAAAATACCACAACTTGACATGCTCAGTGGTAGGGAAAGCCTGAAAGTGAAAGCGTTTCTGGCACATGGAACCTTAACCCATGTGACAAGGAGCCAGGCTTTGTCTCCTGGCAGCCATGCCCTGGTTCCAATTGATAAATGAGCTTTTTGGTGGAAACACATCCTGAGAGGTGATATCATTTGCCGGAGTCAGCAGCAGGTCTGGGGCTGGAACTGCTGTCCCAGTATCACTGGGACATTACCATTCACTGTATCATTATACCCACTGTATCATTACCATTCACCTTTCCTAATGCAAAGCACCTCTTTCACTCAGTCTGGGCTGTGCCCTGAGGGCCATGCCCAAACCTTATGAAGGCCTCCCTTCTCCCCCAGCCTAGATCCCAGGAGCAGGGTGGTTTCTGGTTGGAGCACAGCACCGCAAGGGTAGGAGTATCCCTCCTCCAAGCCCTTCTGCATGTTCCAGCAGTGACACCAGCTGCGGTTTGTTACAAAGACATATCACACTGCTTGCAGCATTTCCCACCCATCCACTCTACAGCCAAACTGAGGTTTACATTACTGCTTGCCTGATCCAGTTCTGTGCTTAATCCTTCCTGCATGGCTCCTTGTCCCAACAGGCCAAGCACAAGCTTCAGTGACGCCCTCTTTGAGGTTTATGCAGGTGTCACTGGCAGTGCAGACTCCGGGTCTGAAGCACTGAGCCATATGGATTTTGTGTTAAGTCAGTTTTGCATTTGTGCCCTGGGAGCTGGTGATGCAGAGGGGAAAAAGAAGCTCTTAGTACCTGCCTCATACAGGGCACTGGTCTTCAGCAGCCAAGGAGCCAGAGGCCAGTTTCTCATCTTTGCCATGGTTCTACTGACAGTGGTGTCAAATGGCAGAAATTCCCATTGTGTGATGGACATGCAATTTTCTGTACAGGGTATAACAGATGAGAGTTCATCAGCTTCTTTAAGGCACCACATTCAAGCCTTGTCACTTTTTAATGACTTGTGTTAATATCAGGGGTTTTTTTTCCAAGTGTAATGCATTTTAATGAGTTGTGTTTGCCCTCTTTGGGGTCAGATAAGTAATCCCTGATGTTTCCAGCAGTGACCCCATAAGTGAGTGCAAGAGCCACATGTTAATTAGATCTGTTTCTTTTTTAGTATTCTGACTGTGCTGCAGCCACTAACCTTCACATCTAGCTGGTGAATGTCTCACCCCATTACACTGAGCTCAAGATTTTTCTAATGTCCACTTATGGAAACCTTGCTCAGTCAAAGTCCACAGTAATTTAAAGATTATTATGCAAGTACACATTGCTCTGTCACTGAAGGATGGCATGAAATATTGTAGCTGGTAAAGTCTGACTGAGCTATTTGCAATTGATGATCCAAAGTGCTGGAATGAGAAGCGCTGCCCAGCCTGGGTAGGCAGGGAGGGCTTCCATCAGGAAGATGGGTTTTTCTGCTTGGCTCTTCTGTGTCTTCCTGTTTTCAGACGAATGTGAATCAAGAGCAAGGTGTCCAGGCTGAGAAGTTCAGAGCTCCTTGTTCCCACCCCAGCCTTGAGAAATAGGTCAAGTGAAATTGTCTTGAGTTGTGCACCTGGAAGCAAAGTCAAGTGAGAATCGCTGGTCACTTTTGAAAGTACCAACTGCCTTTGGTGGAGGTGAAAGGCAATTGTTTAACTCTCTGTGTATCTATCTCTGCTTGGAGTTCAGGATATAAAAATGCAATTTCTTTCCCTCTGGATTAGGAGGAAGGATGACGTGCTGTAAAATAAACCTTCTCACAGTGTCTCGCAGTGGTAAAGTTCTGGAAATTTATAGTGAAGATGGCAGAAGTTGCAGGTGGTAGGCATGTTATGGCAAAGGTTTCTTCAGATTCTAACTGGGCAGCAAATTAAATTAAAAAACACAGTGACTAGAGGTACTAGGCCTGTAATTAAGTGGATGGGTGGATGCATGGCTTATCTGCTAAAATATGAACATTAAAGAATCCCCTGAAACCACATAAAAAAGCTTGTATGGTTAAACTTAATTGCTCTTCTTCTTGTCTTGCAGTTGGTGAAATTAAAGGAAATTTTGGCTTTACGAAAAATAAAGAGGGTAATTCAGGAAGAGAACCGTCTGGCAGTTCTCTGAAGTTTTATTGCAAAACACATAAGAAATATTCATCTCTAGTTGGATAAATAGATTATTTTAATACAGAGGAACAAAATATATAAATGTTTTGCAATAAGTAGGGTCTTGTTTTGCGTAATGTAATTCCCAGGAGTAATTGCAGTAAGACCACTAGCTTTGTCAGGGCTTCTGACATGAATATTATTTTGCACCAACTTGCGTCATTCCAAATAATTTTACTCGAGCTGGCCTATTTGTAATTATTCACCTGGCCTGCTGAACCTCAGCATTTGATTGTCTGATATTCACCACTTGTTCTCTCCTGTCCCACTCAGGGATAGGCTAGGACTTTGCTTCCATGCAGGACAAGATGTGCAGGCTATGGATGGGGCTGTGATGTGCCTGGAAGTTTTGGGGAGAGCCAGAAGGCAGCTGTTGACAAGCTCAGCAAGGAGCTGCTGGTTTATGAGTCTGGGGATTTGAAATTAAGCTCTAAGCTTCAGGATGTGTCATGTGCTTACTTACAATGCAGTGCTCCGTAAAAATCACAAGAACCAAAAAGCAAAGGAGAAAAAGAATCAAAGCAAAGCACAAGATGGTTGTTGCTCGCTTTACCCAACCAAACTGGAAAAAAAGGATGCTTTTCCTATTTGTTCTTCTTTTGGCTCAATTTCTTATCCCACAGAAAAGACCTATTAACCTTTTTTTGACTGCATTGCCTTTAAAATCTCATAGAGACTGGCTGCATTCTGATTTTACTACCTTTTCTACCATACCATCCCCCCATTTGCTGGAAGAGTATAATTGCAAGCAATAAAAATACAACAACAAAAAGCCCACAAAAAACCCAAACTGAAACAACAACAACAACAACCAGACAAAAAAAAAACCCAACAACAAAGGAAAAAAGACAACTTTAGATTTTGTTTATGCTAGCCTTTAGGAACCAGGAACCTGCAATACACAGAATGCTGCCAAACTTTTTCTCCACATTGTAACACAGGAAAACAGCTTCCCATGCTATGAGGAGATTGGAAATTCATGCTTCCCTCTTCCACTTTTTATTGCACACCATTTAAGAGTCCTAAGCCTGCATCAAATTCTCTGTGACCCAGCTCTAAGCGTTCCACTTAGTTAGCCTAAACCTCTTTACATTCCTCAACTCTGATCTGCTAATCCCCCATAAATCACCACCGTTTCTCAACAAACCCAATCCAGTGTTAAGATTTATGTGGAAAGGATTTGTCATTTCCCACCAGCCTTAACCTGAATTAAGATGGGTGGGTGCCGGGGGGCGACAGAAGAAGGAGGAGCTGCCACATGAGGGGTTCAGTTTTGTGCGAGAGAGCAAATTCATCTTCTCTTGCAGATTATCGAGGATTCAAGCTGCAAACAGGAATTTTTCTGAGGCTGTTTCTATCCAGACAATACCAGCAGGGAAGGGCCTGGAGAAGTTGAACTGCATTTCAACTGCATTCAGGCACTGCATACACTGGGTGCCTGTGCCAGACCACTGGTGGGGGCTGTCAGGGTGCAGCCCAGAGCCCCACAGGCACACACAGCCTGCCTGGCATGCAGAGAACTGAGGGGTTCAGTCCCTTGGTGCTTGGCCCCCAGGTGTGCAGTGGGGAGGATGTCCATGCTCCTCGTGGGAAAAAAAAACAAGTGGCAACAAACCCTCTGTGTCCCTCCATTGGGTCTGTTTTGTTTTCCTCAGTTTAGGTGGTCACGCTTCAAGTAACTCTCTGTGCTGCAAACAGGCTGGTTTTTGTTCCAGGCTGCTACAGGTTGCCTCTCCTCTAGTGGTGACATGTTTCTTTTCACATCCTGTGAGCAAGGATTCAGGAGTGCAGTCCTTAACTGTATCCCCTGTGTGGAACTGAGACCTCAGCCCCTTTCCACCAGGTTGTTTAGGCTCTCCACGTTCACTTGTTGCAGGGCAGAGCATTTACAGCTGTATTGCCTCTCTGCACATCTGGGTTTTGTTGCTTGTTTGCTGTAGAACACAATCTCTGCTCTTGTTCTTCACACCCAAACCATCACCCCTTCCTGGAGGCTGAGAGTGACCCTCCCTTGTGGCCACCAACTGCTGACCCAGCAGTATCAGTGCTGGCAGAACTGGTCTCTGCACCCCTCCTGGGGGCCACAAACCCTCCCTTGCACCCTGACTTCTTGGACTCAGATGGGCTTCCACACGAGTTCTCCAGGACCTGGTCCAGCCCAGCTCTGTGGAGTTCTGCTGGTCCTTACACTCACCCTTCTCTTTCCTGCAATCCCCATGAAAGTTTGCTCCATGAACTGTCCATGAGCTCCATGAGCTGTCATCAGAGAGTTATGTGGACATAAAGATTAGCCAGGATGTCCTAAGCAGAGGCATGTCTGCCATACTCTGCTCACATGGATGCCAGCAGTCAAACTCCTGCAAACAAATGCTCCCAGCAGTCACAGGATGGGTTTGGTGCATGATAAACAGCATATTTTGGATGAACACTAATCATTCCTGGAAAATGAATAGGACCATTCAGGGCCCATCTCCACAGGCATAAACAGTGTTTCTAGAGGAGGACTTTGATGCTGGTTGAAGCTGCATCCATAGGGTGGGAGTTGAGCTGCCTGTGTTGGAGCTGGCACAATGATGTGGTGGAGACATGGCACTAAGCAGCCACCAGCTGTTCCCAAGACACAGTGTGTGTCTTATCCCATAACGGGTATGAAAAATAATAACATCATCATCATCAACAACAACAACAACAAAATGCCACCTTGTGCATGAATCACCTGGGACGACTGTGTTCCTTTTGGCAGTGTATATTGTGCTGTGTCCATTGACTCACCTGGGCTCTCGTTCAGGCTGACCTTTACACCTGGATCAAATGAAATGATGAGGATCAGGATTTTTTGTTGATCTGACTGAGTGGACTTTGAAGGAAAACCGAGACATACTCCTCTGCAAATTTTGTGACTTTATAATCTTGATCTTGACCCACAACGGTAGTCAAAAGACACAAGCAGGTGAAAGGGAAGAAAAGGCAAGTTTTCCCTGTCTCTTTTGTTAGTTTTCATATCATGTTTCCTTTGTTTCTGTGTGTGTCAGCTCTCCTCCACTCTTCCTCAATTCTTTTCTTTTTTCATTTGATTTTCATTCCTTATCTTTGATGTTTTCCTCCCTGCCTCATATTCCCTGCTTGCCCTCCTCCTTTCTGCTTTGAAGAGCATCACTCTGATGCCTGATGATTTTTGCCTTTTATATTTTATATACCCTTTTATATTTTATATACCCTTCTATATATTTTATACTTTTTATATATCCTCTGTACCCTTAGCCTACATGTTTGTAATTTTTGTAGTCTGATATCCTAGCTTGGTTTTGGGGTTCTCCTAGGCAGGAAGAATAAACGTGCTCAGTGGAAGGCCAGTGAACCCTATTCTATCTCAAGAACCCAAGGTTTCAGCCTTGGTTGAAACCTTCTCTCTGGAACATATTTTGTAAACTGTGTTCAAGCCTCATCTGGAGGGGAATTCTTTAGAGTAGGGGGACATTACTTCATTTTTTAAGCTTCTTCTTGGGGAATCCTTGTCAGATATGCTAATTTGCAAGATTTATAAAAATAGAATATGCATTATACGGTGTGTGCATCTCGGCATGTTCCACCTTGAAGAGCTGTGCACCTGGGATCCTATTAAAATACCAAGGTAAAACCCTTTTATCCCTTTAACCATGTCTGGCTCATAATTCTAAGACCATCAAAAGGTAACACTCCAATATCAATGCATTTGCACCTGCTGGACCTGCTCAGGCCCAGGTGGCTGGTGAAACACCAGGACACTGTCTTGATGTGTGGTATTGCTCTGCCTCCCCACAAATAGCTCTAGTGAGACCCTGGGACTTCTGCCAGGGGAGACCATTGCCCCTAACTCCACGGGGCCCTGCTGCAGCATCCCGTATCCCATGGCAACACACGCCTCAATGTTTTCTGCTGCAGCTCAAATACTTGAGAGAGAAGCCTCCGATTTTAACTCCAGCCTGTCTGCTACAGCTCACCATTTTCCCAATCTGTCAAAGGCCATGCAGCTTTCTCTGCACTTTGTCTCTTGGAGGAAGAGCTGGATTCAGAAAGAGAAGGTCCTGGCTTCTTCCCAGGACTTAAGTGTCAGGTTGCTTTTGTTGATTTGCTGCATCACCCCACCCCCACTGGTAGTGAAGTCATTCTGTGCAGTTAAATAGTGGCAAAAGTTGTCCAAAACAGGCTGCTTGCAGCACAGGGGTGAGGGCTGAGCCAGGGTGCCTGGCAAGGCTGTGGTGCTCCAGCATTAATGCAGTTTATTTTAGCAATGAAGCTTCTGTGGCTCTTATTCTACTCCTTGTGCAGCAGGCCAGCTCTAGTTCTGCCTGAGTTCTTACCTGAAAACAGAATTTCCCGCCCAGCTCTAGAATTTTAGTTGCTTCTAGTTAAATACTCAGAACCGTTCTGGTTTTGAACTGATGACAGGATGTTTAAGAAATGCATGAGCATTCAGCATTCGTTCTGCTTGACGAGCTGTTTCTCCTGGCTCTTTGTCTAGATCAGATTAGAAAAATACAGCTTAGCTACCCTTTCCATACCACTCTTGCCCTGTTCCCCTGGCTTTGTCAGGTCAGCTTTTCAGCTGAAGCCCTGTTCTAGTTCTGCCAAATTGCTTCATTCTCATTCTAATTCCCATGAATCTCAGTTTTTCGCTTCTAGTTTTTGTTAAGAGGCACAATATTGTTGGGATCCAAGTGAAAATGCTTGGTTGGATAAAGCTAGATGCAGAGGGGTAAGAAGAAGCAGAAACACCAGTGAGGAGGGCAAACAACACAGTGAAGAGGAGCTAGAGAAACACTTGTGAGGAAGTACTCTTGGGCTGATGGCTGTCCAGACCAAGGCTGGAAACTTTGAGCACAGAAGCTTTTCAGTTTCTTCTGTGTGTTGGGAAATAGGGGCCTTTTTTGTTCCTGGTAAATAAGCAGTGTGTGTCACGTATTGTGTAACTCCATCATCCATTTGTTCTAAAGGAAAAAAAGAAGACAATAGCCAGAAAATTGGAAGCTGCTTTGTCTGTAGCATAAGATAACTGCATGGTACACCAGGCTAACAAGCCTTTTAAAATATCACAGGTTTGAACCTGCCTACCTGCAGTAGGCAAGGGCCTTGGTGTAGGAAAGAAACCTCTGGATTTTGGTCCAAGTTTCCCCCTTCCACATCCAGTTTGATACCTGGCAGCCCAACATGGTGTCCAATGAGTGGCAGTGTGACTTACAGGGGGCTGGCAGCATTATTGCCTGCTCTTCTGTTGCTCCTTTCCTTCTGCTTGGCTGCTCAAGGCAGTGGTGGGGACAGAGCATGTCACACATGGGTTACACAGTACCTGTGCTAACCCCAAGTGGCTCCAGAAACCTGACTTGTGGGAGCAGTCAAAGTATGATTCAGGTCCCTAAGGATTTCCAAAGGAGGACCAAGGCACCTTATCCTTCTCAAGGCCAAGTGATACTAGAGTGGAGCCAGCTGAGCTCGTCTCCACCTCTTTGCTACTAAAGATGTCCAAGTTCTATTATATATATGTTACTGCAGCTCCTTTAGATTTAATTTAAGCTACATGACCTTGCATTTAGAGCGCCTGCCCTTGTCTATAATCTAATCAACTCAGTCAAGAGGAATAGTTGGACAAGGATGAATGTGGGCCCAGGAGCCAGAAATTAGATTGTGTGCAATTGCATCTGTAGATTTATAGCAGAAATTTACTGCAGAAAGTGGGGACTTTTATCTTCTCAAGAGCCCAACAGGAGGGAAAGTTAATGGGTGACACATTTATTGCCCGGAATCTGCAAAGACCTATGGAGTTGTGTCATTAGATGGATGGAACAGGCATCCATGAGTCAATAAATTGGTTAGTACACAAGTGGAAGAAAAATCTTGCTAGAGCCATTCTCTCGTCGTTGATGGGACAGTGCTGTGATGGAAGTCATAAACAGGAGTGTGGGATAACATAAGGGATTCTTTTTTTATCTTCTGAGGCCACTTCAAGGAAGTGCTTTCCAAAGCACTGTTTGCATTCTGCTGCTGTCATTGCACAAAACCATTTTAGTTCCTTCAACCCAGCCAGAGGCTGCTCAGCTCCCACCCTGGGCTCCCCTCCTCCCCCTACCTTTTCAGTGTTACGCCTGCCCTCATGGCTGATCAACATCTAGGGCTTTGTTTCCTGCATGGCAGAAATGAAGCATTTGCCCTGACAGAGGACACAGGGAAGATGCACATGTCCATCGTGATCTCAAATGGCCGTTTCATTGTTGTTTACTTTCCCCTCCCGTTGTGCCAGGTGCTGTAAAAATCACCCAAAACCCCCCAGACCCTATGCCAGGAATTGAAATGTAAGGCCAAAGAGTAGGGAACATGCATGGGTAGATGGGGAGATTCAAAAAAGTAGATGATGTTATTTATTTTAACTTACTTCATGTAGACAAAAGACACTTGGGTTTGTGTATGAGCTCCATGAGAAGTTTGTTTGTGCTGGCATAGGAGCCTCAAATCATTACGTTCACATTTCCAACTCTGGACAGTAACATTTTGAATATAAAATTAAGCAAATGTTTTACTTTAAGTCACAAACCCCAAGTCTATTCACATTGGATTTTGAGAAACCTTTATAAAAACAACATAACACAAGATTGCATCTAAACTGCTTGGCAGCCTGCCTGTAATGGCAACCAGGAGGTTTATTGTTGTGAATTAGTTATTTAGAAGAAGCTGAAAGTGTGACAAAATAATGACAAGAGGGTTTTTCATTTGTAGAAAGTCAAAGCTGATAGTTCTCTGTGGGAACACACTGTACTATGTTAGAGGAGAAACTGCACCAAGAGGGATGCAAACATAAGAACCTGACTGATGAGATGTGAGAACAGGGGGAAAAAAACATGTGATGAGGACAAACCAGGAGAGTGGTCAGTGCCTGAAAGACTTGTAATGATAAGGAATTTCTCTATTCCATGAAAATCTTTCCTACTACATCGTAATTGCATGAAGGAAAAAAACACAGACAACTGAAGAAATGGCCCAAGAAAAAGACTTCCTCTGTTCTGGGTATGCCGAGCGCGGCTTCTCTTGCGAACCCCGAGGGCATTGTTAGTGCAAGCCCTATTCCTTGTGAAGGAAGCCAGCCTGGGAAATAATGAGCAAGAATAAAGGGGCTGTTGGCACAATATTATGATTATTTGAGGAAATAATGTGATATGAAGATTAGCACACAGGATAATAGCTATTGCATATAGCAGTGTTTTATGGTCCATTCTGCGTTGCTTAACGTTATTACTCATTCTGTGTCAGGCACTGTTAAACAGAATTTTAAAAGGAGGCCCTTTGCCTTGCTCTGGTGTTGGCGGCTTTGGTGTATTGTTAAGCCTTACAGTCTACGTGTCTCTGTGCATAACGTAACACTTACTGGTTTGAACTGTAATTCTCTTTTATAATCTTTTACTACTGTGAGACACTGTCCCTTATGGAATTCCCATAACCTCAAACTCGATTTTCTCATAAAAACAAACCAAAACGGTTCTTTCCTGCGCTTTATAATTTGGTGTGGCCTGCTGCCTCTCTGCAGAGGACATGGGCATCTCAGTATCTTCTTCCTTCTGCAAATTAAGAAGCTGTATTTTTTTTTGATGTCTGGGGTAGGAAAGAATTCATCTGTGGCTCAGCAGCAGGATTGAGTGGCATCAGTCCTTGTGCAGGTCTGTGGGATCCTGCACAGCTGACATGACTGACTCCTGCTGCCCACTCTCCTCTGCAAGGACTCTAATGGAACCCCATGCTGAGACCAGCCTCATGACATGGCTCCAGTCCATTGCAGAGCCAGATATGACGTGGCCAGACACGATTCTGACCCTGAAAAATTCAAGGACAGATACTTGGGAGGTATAAAATTTGGTTAGAAACTCCAAGCTATTAATCCTTGCCACAAAGCTATGAAGATCTTGCCAGCTTTTCACAACGGCATGTAGTGATATGACAAGAGGTAATGGCTTTAAACTGAGAGGATAGAGGACCACTATGGGCCACTTCTTGGCACTGTCACAGTCCCTGCATACAGATCTGAAGGAGGCTGAGGAGACAGAGTAAGTCAGCACCCATGCCATATGAACCAGCCCTAGTGGCATAAGTAGGTCTCTCATCAGGAGTTTTGGGGCATAATTTCACCAGAGGTGAAATGATGGGTGTTATCTGGAGTCCCAGCCCATGATCTGGCCTTTTGGGAAGACTCTATAGCAGATTTAGGATGGTTCCTGCAGTGTCTGAACTCAGCCCTGCATCAAATGCACCTGGGGCCAAAGGACAGCTCAGGGTTGGATCAGTCCTCAACACTGTCCTGCCTTAGCTACAAAATGACAGATTGGCCTCTGTGCCAACATTCCTTGGTTCAGGCCCAGCTGCAATAGCGTGTGCTTGGACATGACTGCAGTGGGGATTTAAGTCCACTGCCCAAAAGTGCCTGAAAACTACAATTTAGGTTTAGTGTTGATTTTGTAAGCTAAGGGCCAAGGGATGAACATCAAGACCTGACCTTTGCTTGGGCTGTTAGGGTTTATGTGGGCTGGAGCTCAAGAAGAACTGTCCTCTCCTCTAACTGCAGATTGGTGGCATTATTCTCCTCCAGCATCCTAAGAGAATGGTGAAAAACACGCACATTTGTGAGAGGCTGTTCCCAGAGAACTTGTCCCCATCTTCAGCAGTCAGCAGGCAGCTGTTTCCTGCCAAGGGACCATGTGGAGGTAATCCCATTTGCTACCATCCTCATTTTTCCTTGCAGATCCATTTTCCAGGAACATCCCCAGGCAGAATAAAGCTAAAAATGCACTGCTTTCTCTGCTGTCGCCCTGGGATGAGGTGCAAGGCATACCTAATGTCCAGTGAGTCAGGAGCTAAGTTTGGCTCCATTCCCTTTGCAAAATCCATGCCAAGGAAAGATTTTTCTGAGCACATCAGGTTTAATAGTCTACAAAAAAATTGTAAGGAGACAGGCTGTTTATGTTTGTGAGTGCCACCAACAGGCACCATGTGAATTCCCTGTTTACTTCTCTGCTGGGAGACTGTATTCCCAGTCTCCATCTCACAGCTGGCAAGTGCCTGGTAGGGACAGGACCTGCATTAGATGTACAAGTCTCAGCACTCTGGGACACAGCAATGGGTCCCAGGTCCCCCCACAGCTCTCCACACTGCTGTGAGGCAGCCTAACACTGCAGCTGGGTCTGCAGAGGGAGCAGGGGCAGAGACAGAGTTTTATTTGCTTGGGAAACACTCAAACACCATGGAGATGAAGGCCACATAAGCACCTAGGTAAATAGAAAAGGCTTTGCTAACAGCGAGCAGAGTAATGCCTAATGAGTCATCCTGCTGCCCTGCAGTGTTGTTATCACTTCTGCATTGTGCAATCAAAAGCTATGAGGTTGGCAATAAAAATAATGCACGATGAAATGAATATCTGCCTGGTTATGCAGAAGGCAGCTGTTTTCTATAGGTACTCAATGAAACATAGGGGGGTTGCTTTCAAAGTCAAATTCCAGAATATCCCATTTCTTTGAGATTCAAGAAGGCTCAGATCTTGATTGAGGTGCCTCGGTACAGACCTCTCTTTAATTAAAAATGTATCAACTATTTAACTTAAGAATTATTTAACTGAAGTATGTGTACCGTTTTTTCATGCCAACATGCCTCTCAAGGTTAAAGAGTCACAGAAAGAGACCATCTAATTCATTCACCACTGCAGTATGAATAGTTGGAGACTGCTGTAGGCTAGCAGCTCCTCTCCTCCACATAATGAGCTGTAACTCTGTATGTGGAAGCAGCCATAGGGAATGTTTTACCCGAACCTGATGCTGAAAATATTTAATATAAGGTAGGTAACAAAGAATAAAATTACTAGCTAAAATAGGGTGTCCCTTCCTCCACCTTTTCACCAATTTAAGTGCTGATCCTGAGGTGAACTTTAAACGAGTGTCTGCCCTTACCCACTTGCCTTTGTATATTGGGATTTTGATAGGATTCATCATGAAAGAGCCCATTTCTGTCAAAGAAGCTGTGCTTCCTGCATATTTCTGGTTCTTACTGAAAGTTGGGAGTTTTTTCCTGTGGGATTTCTTGAGCTGTGCTTCAAGTTCAGGTATTCTGTTTTGTTCAAGGTAAACATACCAGTAGTGGGAACAGACTTCAGCCTCAAACTTTTGGAGATTCAGCCACCATTTATTTTAATAAATGTCATTTTCAGTAAAGAGAAGGAGAAGCCAATCCCAAATCTCTGGGTTGAAACTGTAGAAGACCTTGTTTGTATCCAGCCTTCACAGTTCAGTCCTGCCCTTGTATGGGCTGGCTCTTGTTGCCAGTGCACTTAGATCCAGCTCTGAATTCCGGCCCAATGTCTGTGGTTTGGGCCCATCTCATATTATTAGTCATCTCCTCATCATATCACTACTTCTGGTCAGCCACTCCCATTTGGAAAAAGGATTTCTCATATCAGTTTGCATTTCTTATCCCAGAGACTCTACCCCCACCATGGCTCCAACTTAAGCTACTGCCAAGCATACATATCTATTCACATCCCTTTGAGCTGCTATTTTCTAGATATTGTGGAATCATAGAGTAGCCTGAATAGGAAGGGGCCCATAAGGATCACCAGCTCCAAATCCTGGCCCTGCAGAGAGCAACCCCCAAAATTACGTGGGCCAGAGAGTGTTGTCCAAACACTTGTTGAACTCTAAAACATGCTGTCCTCTTCTCCATGAGCCATCTCCAGTTACCTTAGCAGAGTAGTTCTGGATGTGTGCAAGAACACGGTGATGTCTTAGCTCCTTTTCTCTACTTGACAAGCTACCCTGTCATTAAGGATGGAGGTTTTCTTCTCTCTCTCTCCAGGCAGGGTCCCACTCTCATTCCCTTTCACCTATGCTGTTTCAGTTCAGCTCTGTGAGGATTCTCCATTTGCTCCTCCATGTCTCCATGCTGAACAGGAGCTCACCTCTTTCCTCCTTCATACCCACTGCTCCCCTAACTACTGGTGGGTAGCTGAAGAGTGGATTGGGGAGCAGATATTTTTCATTTCTTGATCTGTCTTTTGGAATTGAAAAATATATAACAATTATTTAGTGAGCCACAGAAGAATTCTCTGCAGACTGATGGAATTACATATTAGATGTGAGATGAACCTCGGTTCATGGAGAGAAGGTTTTAAGTGTCCATTAAAAAACACAGATGTTCCACCAGCAAGGCTTGGTATCACTGGGCTCTTTATCAGCAGATAGAAAACACATGTTCCTTTCTATTAGCAGGAAGTCATAAGATCAATTTTTTTTTGTCTCTAGTAGCTGAAAGAGCAGCACTTCTTTGTGTTTACAGCTCCTTTATACAACTTATAACTGGCTCCAGGACTCTGACCCAGAGAGTGGGTGAGAGGAGGTCATTACTTGTCACAGAACACTCAATGAATCCTTTCAGCAGTGCAGAAGGACAAGAAGACACTTCAGCAAAATCTGCCTTGGCTTCGTGTAAGTTTGGTGGAACAACCATAATGCCCTCCCTTTTTAATTTTGGTACTTGCTAGCCATTTCTTTTCTTTCCTTTGGCTTTAATTAAAAATCAACAATAAAGTATAAAAAAGCTCCTAGAAATAGATTTTCAAGATATGGGGAGATGATTTCAACAACAAAGTAAATTGCAAAGAGGTTGTCTTTACCCTCAGTCAGACAAAATCATCTGCACAATGATGTGGTCAGTGAATGGATGGTTGAATGTTTTACCTTTCATTGGCCTCTACCAGACAATTTTAAAAGTCACTGGAACTAATTTTATCCACCTTTGACTATTTTAAAATTAGAAGTTTGGTCTTAAAATTTCTAAGACTTTATGGGTCCCACGCTGGGCAATGGAGAAAGGCACTTTGGAAGGACAGTTCAGCCTAGATGTCACATAGCCTACTTAAGCTTCTCTCTGAAGGTAACTACAAATTGTCGAGAGAGGAATCCAAAATTACTAGTCTTGCCTTGATCTTTAGTACTTAGATGGGTTAAATTTAATGCAATAAATCCTCCATAAACACAGGCATAGGGTGCTTGTGGCAGAGCTCTGAACTGTGCAGTGATCCCCCAAGTGTGAATAGTATACAGATGAGAATAGACATGTGCAAACAAAGCAAGCAAAAATATCTCCTGAAGGTGTGGAGAAGCTGTGTCCTGGACACTTCAGCCCCTTGAGGAAGATCCACCTTCAGTTTTGCTCTCACATCTCACAGGAAGCTTGCAGGGTCATCATCCCCTCCCACTGCCCGTCATGCCTCAGCCCTGGGACAGCCTCCTGCAGCCAGGCAACCCTCCTGGGTGACCTGCAGCCAGCTGAGTCTGGCAGAGCAGGGACAGGGTGTGGGTCTGCACTGCAGCCAAAGGAAGCATCCCTTGCAGGGACCCAAGTTGCTGCAAACTGCTCAGCCACAGCCTTGCACCTCGTTCCCATCCCCACCATGTGTTCAGACACTCCTGCCTGTGCCCCATATGCTGAGGATGTGAATGCTTGGCCTTGCACAATGCCGCTTCTTTCACTGTAAAAGAAGCTATTTCAGAAACCTTCTGAGTAAGCACCATGGTCATCCCAGCAGGATGACAGGGCAGGGGACAGACAACTGTTACTGGGAAGATACTCCCAGTTCTTCCCATATTACAAATTCGAGATGGAATGTTCACCTTTGTGCAGAAAGCTGACGGAGTGAGCCTTCCTTGGCTGACAGGTCACGGTGCAGCCAATGTGCACAGGCTCAGGCATCTGTGAGGCTGCTGTTTGTGCATCTCTGCAGCTGCCCTTCTGTGGCACAAAGCCCACACCCTCCTCAAATAAACAGCTTTTTAAAGAAAGCTGGAACAAAACTACCAGAGAGAAGCATCAAGGGAAGCAGCAAGTAGCAACAGAGGCTGTAAGAGAGATGAATCCACTAACCACCATAAGTAGATAAAAGGAGATGCTTTCTTCATACTGTCAACTGAGTAAATAGCTCTATTGTCACTGGGGTATTATTTGTGTAATCCCTCGGAGTGAATACTGTTTCAAATCTGCTTGTTTTCACATGCAACCACACTTCCTGCTGCTGCTCTCAGCACTGCAGTGCCCAGGCCTGCCAGCAGCCCTGCTTCAAAAGCGGGAAGTTCTTCCAAACTGTGGTTTTCCCCCCTACAAGTTCAGGGCCAGGCAGGCACGAGAAGGTTATCTGTGAGAACCCAGCCAGCTTGGCCACACTCCTGCAGCACCATGAAGCTAAGATGAGCCAGCAGAAGCTTCTCATAACAGCAGAAGCCAGCTCCTTGGCTATGTCTCTGAGGATGTGGTGCAGGGGAGGTTCTGGTCCCCTGGCAGCAGAATGTTCATCCTAGAGGCTGTCAGTTTGGCCATGCCATCCTGTGCTGCTTGGAATTGCCCTGGAGCAGGCAGATGTTCAGAGGAAAACCCAGTGCTGCTGAGGGGTTCTGCTCCAGCTTGGGGTGTGGTGAAAGCTTCCCTTTCAACCAATGCCTTCTCCTCCTGATTCCCACCCACAGAAAACAGGATCCCATCCATGAGGAATCTGGTCAATTCCCATATCATGTCTACTCCACACCATGGGGCACAGCACTGGAGGACACAGAAGGTCTTCAATACTGAGCTGTGACTTTTCATCAAAAGCCAGTCTTAACTAGAGAGGCACAAATCTGAATCGAAACCTCTGACTCCAACACCAGCATGCACCTTTAACTCAGTCAATTTGATGTCAATGGAAGAGACACATATGAGCAAATTTGCACACCTTTGATAAAGGATCTATTTAATTGTACGTTGTCAAACTGGAGTAGACACTGTGTGCGACTAAGACTTAATTTATATTGACTTACCTGAACCTACTGAAGGTACAAAAACCCATGTACCACTGCTTGATAGAAACTAGTTTTAGAAGGATGCAAAGTTTAAACATTGTAAATAAACACTTAAAAAAAGAAAAGCAAAAAAACCAACAAGCAAACCATTGCACATTTTCATGTAGATGTGAAGTGACACATCAGTAATTGTCCCATTAAATATGCACAGGGATAATAGGATTTGTCCATGTATCATCAGGTTGGGGCGCACCAGCAGATGTCACCACCTGTGAGGACAGGTAGAATTTTCATGTTACATGAAAGGGGATTAAGGAAATCATTAATAGACTTGGGAGTGTCTGTCCTCTTCCTGCTCCCACCAGCACGACAGAGCCCTGGCTTCATGTTGGCATGGGGGCTCTGGCAGCAGCATTCTACCCAAATCTGGGAAACCAGAGCAAGTCCCTCTTGGGACAGCAGCTGTGCCTTGTGTGCTCTGCCCAGGATATACACCTCTTCTAGGGCTTGGAAATGCCCCAAGGCAATTGCCATTATGGGTATCCTATGTGGCACTCTCCAAGACAGAAGTTCTCCTGGTACCATCTTTGGGAAAACACGTGTGCTCTACAGTTCCCCACATCACACTGTGTGGAATAGTTGGCATCTTGCTCTCAGAGGAGTCACCTTTCCTGTCGTGTCTGAGTGACCTTGGAATGGGTCCCTAGTTGGATCCATGCATGTGCTCCCCCAAGGCATTCTGATGTTCCTCAAACCCATTCACTTGCTTAGTGGATCATTAAAACCCTTTGCTACTGACAGTGCTGCTCCCAAAAGGTTTTCTTGATGTCTGTTTGGATATAAGTTTCAAATTGTTTTATAAATAAACATCTGGATGAAATTAAAAATAAATCTTATAAAATCTTCTAAAAATAAATCCTGTTTGCAGGCACAAAACTGCTTTTGAACAAAATTTTAGTTTTCTCCCCCACAAAACCAGAGGTAGACAAAAAGCCTTTCCCCAGCCTCTGTTTTCCATTTAGTGCTCAGCTAAAAACTCAGAATTGTCAAGCTCATCCTCTGCACAGGCATGTTGAGAAGGCTTCCTGCTATGTGCCACGGCTTGACTGCTCCAAACAACATATCCAAGCCCTTTTCCCCATCTGATCCATTGCAAGCAACCTGGGATGCATGTGTGGGTTGGAGATGGGTCCTGAGCCTTCTCCCCATTTGCAGTGGCAGCAGTCAGCTCCAGATCTGTTGCAAACATCCACCTCCTACCCTCCAAGAACTAGATCCATGCGCTCTAACTCGGTGTGAGACTCGTGCTTCTGCCACTTTCCCCACTGTCTCTCTCACAGGGGCTCTTTCTTGCACTTGGAGCACAGAGCTGGAACCTCTCACAGAGGGCTGGAACTTCTCTCTTGCTCTGTGGCTCCATTTGCTCTGCAGCTGGTTGGCAGATGACAAGTGGCATCTGGAATGTGGCTTTGGGAGCAGAAGAAAGTGGTTGGAAGGGACAAGCTACATCAAGGGTCATCAGGCTTAAAAAGGAGCCCTGAGAGTGGGCGTGCTTTGACCAAATGCTGTGGCTCCATATGACCCAACAGGCTGAATTTGCCCCTCAGCCCATGACAGGTTCTAGCACTATCTTCTGCCATGGAAAATAATTTCCTTCAGGGTTTCTAACAGTCTCTGTGGAGCTCTTGTGATAACATGGCCAAGAAAGAAATCCCTTCTGCAGACACATGGTCTTCATAAGCACCTTGAGATTCACCTGGCAAAGGAAAAGGAAAATGGAGACTGATAGGAACACAAATTTCTACATTACTGGTGGTCTTTGCCTTGCCTCTGAATGTGTCAAACTGATGCTTGCAGGGAAAACAAGGAAGGATGCTTCATGGCCAAAGGCTTTCTGCCTGCATCCCAGCTCCACACACCTCCTCTCCATTTCCAGCTCCCTTGGGAAACCATCAACCAGAAGTCCTGCCTCTCTGCATCTGCTTGCATGGTGTAACATTCTGAACTGCTGCAAAGACAGATACCCTGTTTGCTTACACTCTGCATCTCACATGTCCAGGCACATCTTCCTGATAGTTTTGTTGTCTTTCCTCTGCTATTTTAATCTGGAAAGAAGGAGATCAGGAATTATCCATTTACCAGCTTTTCTGCAGAGCACAAGCATTCCTTGGGTTTTCCTCAGGGATCCATTATTCCAGAACACTGTAGCTATTTCAGCCTCATTCCACAAATCCTCTTGAAAGAGTGTCTGAGTTAACGGCATGCCAGTATCAAGCTTTCAGGAATAAGGAGCCAGGCCCCCAAAGTCATGAGATTAGCTTTAAAATAGAGAGTGGTTAGATTTTTATAAAAACAAGCATTAAAATTTGGCATTCATTTTATTTACTTTTTGTTTTTCAATCTTTGGCATATGCTCAAGTCACACTTTCAAGCTTTTCTCCTATAACTGTTAAAAACAGAAGCTGGCACTCATGAGCTGATTCCCAAGACTCAGGGAGCTGGGACTTATGAAACCGGAATTCAGGGATAATCATCATAAAATTGTGAGAGCTGGGGCCATTGAGTTAAAAGTATAGTAAAAATTAATTGCTAGGAGTATCACGACTCTGACTTTCACTTGCTTTTAAACCTTTTTGATCTGTGGACTCAATCTATCTCTTAGTAGTACCAAACCTAACTAAATAGGCCTAACTCCTTTTATTTAGGATCATCTTGCACTATTACAAGCTTTATTTCTCTCTCAAAAGCCCACAGGAAAGTATCTGTCTTCCTCTGTTCTGCGCAGTGATGTGTTGAGTAGATGTCGGATCCAGATTATTGTTATTATTAGAACAACTCAGTTTAGTTTGAGATCATTTGACCCTTCTAAGCAGAAGTGCCTCTGTGTGAGGTGGGTCTCTAAGGTCCTGTTGCAGTTGGTGGAGAGGAGGATTCAAGTCAGTGGCCCCACACAGACAGTTGAGGTGCTTTGAGGAGCCATGTCATAGAATTACAGAATGGTTTTGGAAAAGACCATCTAGTCCATAAAGATCATCTAGTTCCGATCCCCCTGCCATGGCCAGGGACACCTCCCACTAGATCAGGTTGCTCAGACCCCCATCCAGCCTGACCTTCCCAGAATGGGACAGCCACAACTTCCCTGGGCAATCCGTTCCAGGGCCTTACCACTCTCACAGTGAAGAATATCCCATCCAGCATTACAATCTATCCAGAAGGCAGCACTCTTCCATAGGTCTCTACTTGCCCATGTGTTCTGATGCTATATTTGGGTGTCTCAGCAGGCACTTGCTACCAGCAAACAGATTTCCAGGTCAAGAGGTAACTGAACTGGTGGGCTCAGTAGAATCTGGAGAGCTGTTCAGCTGGCAACAGGGAGGCATTTCATTTGCATGTCTTTAATCTGAATCAAACCTCGCTGTTACACATGGTCAGTGCTTTAAATTGCATTCCCAAGGTGAGCAGAGCTGAACTAACAGAGCTGCTTGCAGATGAGCTGCTCTCAGAGGTGGCTCTCTCAGTAGGGTCATGCAAATTGAAGTGCTGTGCCAAGAGCCCCTGTTTGCAAAGTTCTGTCATTACTTCTGTGAACAAGGGTCCCCAGTGTGCAGTGTTAACTCTTCTGGTTGTAAAATGACTTTTTTTAAGTTTTCATGCCTAGGTAAATCTTTAACAGTAATGCTTGTGATCCTTTCTTATGTCTAGTTACACTTCCTTTGTCACACCTTTATGATGGCATTTCTGGTGACCTGCATTTTGAGGAAGAACCATGAAAACCAGCTCTTTTCAATGATTTTGCAATTCTTTTAGCAGCTATTAAGAACCAATTTTTGCCAGTATCTTTGTGCAAGAAACCTTACAAATCAGCCTGCTGCTTGGGATCAAAGATTACACAGATGCACACAGAGGAGAACTTTTACTGTGCTGACACATACACCCAGCAAAGGTTTTTCCCTTTGCTGAGTGTATTCCCATTGCTATGGGGCACAACTGTGCTTTGCTGAAACAGAGCTGCTATTGCTGCAACCATTGCCAACAAGTTCTGCAGTAGCAGCGTAGGTTTTCTGCCTCTCCAAATCTAACCCTTATCTTCTCTCTGCTACCAGCTGCAGCCATGGTCTGTACCCCTTCCAGAGGCTGGACTAACTCTGCCCTAAAAGCAGTTGTGTTTTTGAACTCAGTCCTGCTCCTGGAAGGCAGTTCCAAAACTTCATGCCTCTGAGGAGAAACCTCATTTCCAGCTCTGCGGTTAGTTTGTTCCCATTTGTTGTTATGCCAGTATTCTCTTTTAAATTCAGTGGATCTTTCTGCCCCCATCCCACATTTACCTCAAACAAATCTATAACGAGCTTTTGTGCTGCTAATCAGCCTGACTAAGGTTATGTTTTTGATCTCCTCTCAAAAAAGGGTCTTCTTCCCAGCAGCAGTCCTCTACACCTCCACATATTTGACTTCATTTTCTTGAACAGGACTTGCCAGAAGTCTACACTGTTTCCCAGATGGTAATAATACCTCTCCCCCTTCTACTGAAGTGCCCCAGCAACAGCATCCTAGCCTTATTTCTCTTGTTCAAAGCTTTACTATATTTATCACCTCTTCCAGTTGATTAGTACGCCCTTGTTTTCCCCTTAATATAGGACTTTCAGCTGATACAGAGAAAATTTGTAAAAGTCTGCAAAGATCCTTCCTTACTGTGAGTGTAGGACCTCCAATTCTGTTTAATCACATTTCTGCCTCTCTTGCTCCTGTTCTCATGGTGATTTCAATCTCCCTGAATGATACTCATCTCCTCCTATGGATCAATACTGTTCTTTGGCATTGTGACATCAGGTTATTTCACCAATGCTTCCCTTCATTTTTGTTGAGGTTATTGATGCAATATTCAGTAAGAACAGTTCAAAGGATTCTCTGTGATGAACCCTCATAATGACCTTCCTCCCTGCAGATGTTGTGTCTTACAGGACTACTCTCTGCCATCTCTTCTTTGATCAGCTCTCTCCCCACTTTACTATTCTTTGCCTAATCCCCATTTTTTTCCCAGTCCAAATAATGAATTCTCTTGTGGCCTCACACCAAATAGACTTACTGCAGATCCCTGTGTAGAAAGCAGTTGCATCAGAGAAAGATATCAAGTTCATCTGGCATGACTTTTACAAATCTTAATGCTTTTTAATCCATTTTCCATCTCTGCCCCTTTTAAAAATGTTTCTTCCCATGCAGTTTATTTTCCTGCCTGATACACTATTGCTGTGAAGCAATAAGATTGCAGTTGCCTTTATTATTTTGCTTTTTCCTCTTGAGTGCAGGCACTATATTTGCTCTTACTCTCAGCTTGACTGATTTTCAAGTCTCCTTTGCCCTGCCTGTGCAGTTTCATATGTTGGCTCCTCCATCCTTTTGATACAAACAGTACACCATAGATTTTGAGTACCTACTAGGTTTTTAAAGCTTTTTTCTAGGTTAGGCATGAACATTTCTGTTCTCACATTCCTGTGTTAACCTTATATTCCTCCTACATTCAACAGCAGCCTTTAAAAAACTACAGTAAATTACTAATTTCATTATGTACTTTTAATATTACTTGCACACAGGTCCGTTTGTTTCAATTGTCTTTTCATTTGGAGAAATTGCCTATTATATTTAACAACCTCTGCAAGGTCTATATCAACTATTTTTCTTGTAATTTTCCCTTTATCGTTTCTAACAGTAACATACAAATTCAGTACTCCAGTGAATCATCTTGCACCTTTTATGTAAAGACATTTCAGGCTTCATTGATATTCAAGTCCTTGAGATAATTTAATTTGTTTCCTTTGAAATTAATTTACGCTTTTGAAATTGCAAATTCTCTCTTGCCTTTATTTTTTTTCTTTTGTATGACGTTCCTATAAGGCCTCTTTCATTTTATTCTATCCAAGAATGCATTTATGGACTATGATTTTTGTGACCATTTAGCAAGAAAAAAGCTAAAATAGCAATGCCTTTGGTTGATTCAATCATTATGTAATTTTAAAAAACCTGCTATTTCTCACTGCCTGGAATACCCAGACACCATCATTACTCATAGCATTAGTTCTTCCATCTGTATATATATGCAAAAACGAAAAATTTCACATAATACAAATGATCCTGGTAGTATTTATCTCTCTACTACTTTCCAAAACTCTTTGTTCGTAACGTTCCTGTTACCAGACAACTGGAAACTGATTAATATTACCAGTGGGAAATATTTTTTGTGTTCTGGTGAGAATGCGGGTAGATGCCTAGGCCTTTGATGGATTTCTCAGCCATTTGAAATGAATAATGAGCAAAAAACAGTATGACTACTGCAGTCTGTATTGTCAAGCCAGAGGCTGCAGAAGAGAAAGTCAAGAGATCTGTGCTTGGTGGTGAGTGGATGACAAATTAAAAGGACTCTTGTGGGTCAGTTAGACTCATAAGCACCTACAGATGATGCTCCTTTAGTGCTTTGATGAGGTAAACCCACTGTTTCTCCTGCTCTTTAGCATTTTAGGTGTGCTGGACTGCTCTGAGACAGACCTGCGGTACTGAGTCATGCTGCACATAAAACACTCCATCATTCAACTCATTTAAGATATCAGAGGCTTCAAGCAGTCTGGGACATATGGAACCAAAGCACAGATTTACATCAACTCACCCTGCTGGGTGTGAGCCTTCCTTCTCTTGCAGTACATGAACACAGTCCCACTGAAATCATGTAACAGAAAATTACATAATTAGGGAATTAATCCTGCTAACTGAAAATCTCTCTCAAGAAGCTGCCACAGACCTCCTGGTGCCTGAAGGATCAGCTTACTTCCTATGAGAGTTAGGCAGTCCCATCATCATCAAGCCTTGGGAAATTTCCCCCTTAAGACTTTGCTGACTGAAGCAACAGTGATCTGTGTGTTGTATCATCCTGTCAGCAGAGAAGTCCCAAGAGCTGTTTTCCCAATGTCTCTGCCTGAGCAGAAGCTGCTGGCCTCAGTGCTGGGCCTCCCACCCTGTCCTTGCATCACTGCCATCTGTCCCCAAGGTCCTGCTGCCTCCCTGCTCCTCCCTGAGGCTGCCCAGGAGCTCCTGGGCAGAGACACAGACAAGAAGCAAAAAAAGCTGTGAAGGACAGAGCAACTTGGTCCTGTGGATGTGACCCCTGCCCGCAAAAGGGAGATCAGAATTAAATGATGTCTAAGGCCCCTTCCAACCCAAACCATACTATGGTTCTGTGAAAACAGGTCTCCTGTGTGATGGCAGCTGCACCAGCACAGCGAGCACCAGCCCATGGGCTTGGGGGCCTTGCTTCAGATTCTCTCATTGCCACCATTCCTCCCAGGGCCTGCTAAGGTCCTGCTGTTCAGTTTTCAAGTCTACTGTGCCTCCTGGACCTGCTACTCCCATTCATGGCAGTGAAGGACTTGTTCATTTTCTACTTGAAACACGCTGACTACACAGTGCAAGAGCTGCACAGCACAGAGCAGAGCCCTCAGCCACAAACAGTGTCAGATCTTTCACTCAGAAATGGGTTCTTTTGTGACATTGAAATATATATATATATAAGGAAAGAATAAATGGATCCTGGTGTAATGAGTGTATGAAGCACTAAATCAGCAAAAGGATAATACAGGCTTTTGATTTGCATCAATGGGAAACACAGAAAACAGTGTATGCAGTAGGCAGATCATAACTCACACTGGAGTAAATAACATAGATATTGTTCCGACCTTGCGAGGAGTTTTGCTGCTTCAGTGAAAAATTTTATTGCTGCTGACCATTTGTTTCAAAGGGGAATATGATGTGTAGAAGGACATTTTTAGAAGGAGTAGAGGATAAATTCATAAAATAGTCTTCTGCAGTCTTAATGTTCAGGTAGCATTCTATTTAAAGACCTGAAATAAAATTACTGTTAGCTTCACTCTGCAGCAGATGTGAGAGTTATTTTTTTCTCGAGTGTTTGCTCTTGGTCATGGATCCTCTTGTGCTGGGGGCTGCATGGAAAATGGGAAAATGAGTGTGTGCCCTTCCTGAGAGGGCCATAGCCTGTGCCAAGAGGAGGGCGGAGACATGCAAGGAAGCCCAGAAAAAGGGACAGTTCTGCTCAGGTCAGTAGCAGTGGCCATGGCACCATCAAAACCTCCTGCATAGCGCTCAGAGAAAACCATCTCCTTGACATTCTCTCCCAAATGAATTAAATGTTTTGAGACAGGGTGGTCTTGTGACAATGCTGGGCCAGACAAAGAGATTTGTGATAGCATAAAGATTATACCATACTTAATTCAGTTTATTCAGGTCCTGGGACTCTTTCGTTGATTTGCCATTGAAGATCAATAACCACCCAGCCTGGTGTCCACCCTGCTTTGGGAAGCAGGGGTGCCACCAAGGGTCACAGCCCTGGCAGGTGATCAGCTCTTTCACAAAGCAGACCTCTTCAGAGGGTAAAAAATAGAATTTTTAAGCAGGTACTTTCTGTGAAAGCTTCTGTTGAGTTGAAAACCTGAATTTTTTTGGAAAAAATATTTGCTTAAAGAAATGGTGACATCATAAACCCTTAGTCTGCAGCATACTTGCTGATCAAGCCAGTTATACTGTCAGCTATACTGACTTGGTCCATCAGTGAAAAATTCTGCTTTTTTTCCCCTTAATTTGGAAAAGATAATCATATTCTGTCCATTGGAGATCATCCCTTCCCCAGTGCAGTTACAGAGTCTTCCTGGGGTGGATACACTCTAGGATGGATCTGTGTTTTGAGCAGGTACATGTAACAGCAGATACCCCATTTATAAAGAAACAAATTCTTCTCCATAGCCCTGTTGAGGGGTTTCTGAAGAATCCAGCATGAGAAAGTGCCAAAGCATCATAAACTCAGTGATTCCAACCATATTCATCCTGTTTCTTAGAGAAGCACCCAAGAGCACCCATAGAGCTGCAGCAGGCAAGAGAAGGTGACATGAGACGTCAGGGGACAGTTGTGTGGCTTAGGCAAGAAGATAAAACCCCTGGAAGCCATCAGCTTTTGGGTTGCAGTGATCTGTGGATGGGGTCTTTGCTCACTATTAGGATTTTTAGCTCTTTTTGCAGCATGGAAAACAGTACCTCAAGAAGTCTCAAGCAACAGAGGTAACAAGGGGGATCAAGGGAACAAAATTCAGAAGGACTCAGCAGGGTGTTAAAAAATCAGGGTGCAAGGCATGGGATGAGGAAATAACAGCCATTGAGTGGAAAGTGACAGCAAAATGACCCCACCAAAGCTCAGGAAGTCTCTGGGCCCACACAGTGTCTGCTTTTTAACCTAAACCCCTGCTCCTGGCGCTGCCTTGCACGGCACTGTAAGCTCCTTAGGTGTAAGCTCTTTGGTGGAGCGAGGGCTGGCACCATGGTGTTCTGTGTCTCCTGGGAGCTGGTCCCAGGCACCGTGGTGTTCTGTGTCCCCTGGGAGCTGGTCCCAGGCACCATGGCAGATCAGGGTGCCAGCAGCATGGCTGCACCAGGCCTGCAGGCAGTTTTAGGGTTTGTTTTGCAAAAGCACCATTTTGTTGGTGTTAGCGTGTGATGTTCCATGAGAACATGAAGGCAGCTGAGGTGTGGGAGGTGTTGCCCACTGGGAGAAGCATGTGCCTTGTGCTGGCAGAGCCCCGTGCTCGAAGCCCAGCACTGAGCTTCCATCATCCCCAGGCACGTCTGCACCATTTGCTGTTTCAAACAAGCAAAGTCAAACTCCTTTGTGCAAACGTGAAGACCACACTTGGTGAATCTCATCAAGGCAAGCAGCGACACTGTGTCTCAAACAATGGCACAGCAACAAAAAGCATATTATAAAGTCTAATCTTACTTTTTATTATTTTTTTCCATGGATATTTCCCCATCACCTCCAGTTGAACTTGCCCCCCATTCCCGAGCTGGGAGATCTGGCTAATCAGCGATGTTTGCAAAGCTTTCTGAGCCCTCAACAAACGCTGTTTCTTTGCTGTGTTTGTCAGCGTGGCGAAGCAATTATTGCCGAGATCTGAGATGTGATTACGCGTTTGTGGAGGAGGAGGGGGGTGGAAAGTCGAGGACATAATGTAATAATGAAATCCATTGTCACGAATAAATCTGTAGGAGGATTTAGATGTTTTTCCCTTTTTTCTGACCCACTTGGTCCTCACATGTCTGGCTGTGCCGAGAGTGTTGTTGACCCTGCAGGAAGGTAACACAAGGGCAGTGAACAGATCCCTCTCCAGGTTTGGTGAGTGGGATGGATCTTACCTATTTCCAGGAGAAAAAGGTATTCTGTTTAGTGCAAGTGTACATGAAATTCTTTCAGTGGTAAACTCAAACCCTGCCTGCCATCCTCCCACAGGCTGACCTAGCCATCCCTGCTCTGGCAGTGGAACAATTTTTATGAAGCAGTTCCTAATTTCATAGAGAAGTTGTGGGGTGAGAGGAGAAAAGTATTTGGCCCTCCATCCTCATACAGAGCCCAAGGCAATCCAGGGTGCCCTGGGCTTGCAGTGTCTGCAAAACCCATTCCAACTGCAGCAGCAGGTACCTTCCTGCTGTATCAGTATCAGATTTCCTCCTCCTTAAAGAAAATGGACTCCTTTCTGTGCTGAATCTTGTCACTTCTGCCCTCATGATTTCCAGATTGCTTTAATTTTAGGTACTTCTCCTATTCTCTCCTTACTTCCCCAGTGTGTCACATTTCTTACTTCATGTTTACTCTGCTTTGTAATTTTAGCCTGGTTTCCTAAGGAAATGATGCACCATTCAAATTAAACCATCATGTTGTTTGTGGCTCCATCTATGTCCTATTCATCCTCCAACATAAAAAAAAAACCAAAAAAAACCTACCCCAGAATACTGGTCAATCCTAACTGCATCTTATAGAGGAGAAAATATTTCCAAGATATTTCAGCCAACAGGGTCCTTGGGCTGCCAGAGGAGAGTGTTGTACCCTTCACTGTCTCTCCCTGCTTCCCTGTCAAAGTGCTGCTCAGCTGCTGCTGCTGCAGGAGGAGAAAGCAGGAAGAGCTTATTTCTGAGCCTGAATCAACCCTTTTCTCCAGCCAGCATCAGCTACATTAAATCGATGGCAAGGACTTTAGGTGCATCCCAGTTGCTTGGGGGCAACTCGAGTGGTCCGGGGTTATGGCACCTCAGCATCTCCATCCCACCAGCCTTGGAGCTGCAGCCAGAAACCAAAAGGCTTGTGTCCTTCTACACAATCCACAGAGGGAAGGTGAAGCAAGGCAAAGCAAGGCAAGGCAGGATAATGCAAGGCAAGGCAAGTGTTTGAGCTCTTGCAGGGCCAGAGTGCAGCAGCCGCTGTTTTCCTGGGGGTGACGGGTGGGTGGAGGAGCAGAAAGGAACAAACAAGGCTTCCAGATGAGTTCATCCCCTCTCAAATCACACTCATTGAAACACATCTGTGTTTCCAGGGCTGTGTGCAGCAAAAACCGCCTTAGTCAGCTCTTGTTTTCAGTTTTGTGTGTTGGCCATTTGTATGGTTCTTTTTTTTGCCTCTTCAAATCAGATCCTCTGGTGTATAAGGGCTCAGTTCAGCCAGAGCTTTATCGAGAAAGCTGCTCCCAACACTTCCTAATCCCATAAACAAGAAAGAAATGACTTAACACTGCAGAACAAAACCAGTTTTGTTGAAGTGCAGCAGTGGCACCCTCAAAGAGACACCTTGCATGCACGGGTCTGCAATGTCTATCAAGGGGCTGCAGACTGCTGACACCAAATGGTGTTTCCTAACCCAGGTAAATTATATTTTATTTTGAAATGGCACACAGCAGTAATTACTGTATTTGGGCAGTACCACAGGACACACAGCTAGCATTTGGCAGGGAGATGATTAAATCACCAAAGTGTAATTGAAGGGTTTGATTGCATTCCTCCTCCAGCCATCAGCATCTGCAGCATTTGTGTTGTCAGCTGGTTTAAAGGGTGGCACATCCCTGTGATCCAGCAGACCACGGTGCCCACAGGGCAGTGCAGGCCTGGCTATAGAAATCTGCATCTTGCCAGCCTGGAGATGCCTGAGCTGATGGACACCTCATTGCCTACATGCCATGGATACAGGTTTCATGGCAAGACTCATCACAGCAGATTCTGATCTCAAGGGCATGGCTGTAAGTGCATATATAAGTGTCCCAGGTTTTGCTTAACAAACCCTATGGTTTCTGACTTGCCAAGGAAAGCTCAAAAATATCCTGCACTGTAAAATCTCAAAGTCCCAAGAACAAATACAGAATAGACATTTCCACAGTAAGTTAATGTATTTTTACCTCCAGAGCTTTCAGCTGACCATACACATTTTTGTAATGTCTCACTTGCAGTAAGAATGCTGATGTTTTTCCAGGCACTGCCGATGTAGTACTGCACAATTCACAGTACCAGCCCAGAGCTGGCTTTGCTCAACTGAAACTATCAACTTCACTCAGGCTGGTTACCAAAGCTTTCTAGGTACCACATTCCTACACCAATCAGTTGTCTCTGTGATTTCTCCACAGTCGGGGAAGTTCAGTGCCCTTGGTGGTGGCTCTCAGGTCAAGCTGGTGTCCTGGAGGTGTTGTTCATGGTAGCAACCAGGGAAAAGGAGATCTTCTTCAGCAGAGCAGCAGCTGCAGAGCACAAAGCAGCATTGCCCTGCAGACATTTATTAACATTCAAAAAACAAATATTGACTCAGTCATGTTTGTGAGCTTTTCTTTTTACCTTCTCCAGACATCCCAGCTGTGCAGCAGAGCATGTGTGAATACTTGAGGAAAATTATCTCTGGCCTCAACTAGCCCCCTGGATAAGATGTATTCTGGTGTTACTCAATGTTGGAAAGCTTGCACTGTCACCCAGCAAAGGAGCAGAAGCAGCAGGGTGTGTGGGGCAGAAATAGCTGCTCAGAGAGAGCATCTGGACTTCCCACCCTGCCATGGGACTGCCCGAGTTCTGTCCCTTGGGGTGGAGCTGTCTGTGATGAGGAGCAGCCCTGGTCTGTACACACTGAACACCGTGTTGGTTGCACCTGCAGGGCAGAACATGTGGTGACCATTGAGCAATCTGCAGAACATCACTCCAGCTACACAGGGAAAAAAAGGGGATGAACTAATAGAAAATTTTCCCGTATCACCTGTGTTTGAGAATTCTGTACTGTGCCCGGTGACTGAGAGTGAATTCAACAGATACAAAGCAGTTATAAATTATTTATCCCAGTCACCAGTGTTTTTGCAGCAAGAGGCAACTTTCTATTTTGCTACCAGTCCGTTACCTAAATCTAGAAATAATAGTGCATCTCATTAGGGACTCCAGATTTTAACAATCCATGCTCTGGGAGCGTGACCTCCATACTCAACTCATTTAAAAATGCATATTAAAAAGTACATCACTCCAGCACACTGCTGGAGAGACCTACCCCCAAAGGGAAAGCCTTTCAGCATTCACAGACCTTCCAGCATGCCTTGAGAGCTTTCCAGTCAGGCGGTACAATAAAATTATAAAAAGCAGGACTGGAACAAACCTTGGAAGTTTGGCTACTGCATTGCCTTACTCATGAGTGGGATTATCTTCCAATTCATCCCTGATAGGAGTGTGCCCAACCTGTTCACAAAGCCTCTAGGGATGGAAAGTCTTTTACGGAGATTATCTTCATTGTTAGAAATGCCTAAACTGAAACTTCCATGTACCTCATCTTAGAAATGCCTAAACTGAAACTTCCATGTACCTCATCTGATCACTGTGTATCCTGTCTTCTGCAGACATGAAAAAGACTTTGCTACATCCCCCAATGCAGTGTGAGGCTATGATCCCTCCAGATTTCCCTTCCTTGGATTAAATAAATTCAGTAGGAGCATTTTTGGGGTGATCTTGAGGGACACACTCATGTAGAGACATAAGGGATAAGGAAGCCCATTTCCAACAAGCTCATTTAGAAGAAAAAAATCTTCTGTGGAGGATAAAAAAAGCCCATTTTTGGCCACTCAGAAAAAATGTTTCATCCAGGAGATTTTAATAACTCTTCTTGTTAACTGCTCATACATGTTCTGCACGAACAAGAACAAACACAATGGGAGCTTCAAAAAGAAAAAAGAAGGAACAAAAAGCAGTTGTTTGTTTCTTTTTTACCTTTCATAGAGGAGCTGTGAAGCTAAGTGAGTCAAATCCAACAGGAATATTCTATCAGGAGACTGAAAAATCCCTTGAGAACAATGTGGAAATCATGTAATCACAGAATCATAGGATAGTTTGGCTTGGGAGACTTTCCACTAGATTGGTTTTCTCAAAACCTCATCCAGCCTGGCCTTGAACCCTTCCAGGGACGGGGAAATGACAATACTGACTTGACTGACTGACAAATCACATCCTAACTGCTAGCAGCTACGGAGAGTCCCTGAGGAGCAACTCAGGCATATCCCTGGTGCAGCAGGGACTAGAGGAAAATCAGTAACCATAATGTTGAGGGAAAGGGGGAGATCTCTGCAACAGGGAGTTCAGTATTAGCAGTGAAAAGAGCTGTCTGGTGGGATACTTTTGAGATAGGATTGAGAAACTCAGATAGGAAAAAATAAGGAAAGACTAATTGAAAGAAAGCAAAGCAGTTAATTTTTTTGTCCTGGTGTACAAGGGATTATACAGCTCCCTGACACACAGCACATAATCCTGGTTCTCAATAAGAGGGACTTCCCTGGAAAGAGATGGATGGAAACATCACTGACCTCTGTCTAAAAATGGAACTAATATCAGATACAGAGGAAAACTGAGATAACTTGACTATGGGTGCACAGATGTGGATCTCAGTTGCGATGTTGACCTGGCAGCAGCTCCATTCACTGAGTCAGTGAACTTCCCTTGACTCTGCTGGATGTTTTCCAGAGGTAAGGGCAGTTGGCATTGACAGAGGCTGTTAAGCCCCTGGGAGCTGGAACTGCCAACTCTCTCCCAAGTGCATCTTATGTCTCACATGTTTCTGTACCCAGCACTGACCCCCTGACCCCAGGAGGGAAAGGACCCCATTTACATCACCTGGGGTCCTCTCCCAGCTGTGCTCCTCTGGCAGCTCAGAGGTTCCAGGCTCGATCTGCCAGATGCACTGGTCTTGGGATGCCATGCTGGATTTGGGCTGCCAAACTTGGGATGCCAAACCTGGGATGCTGTGCAGCTCTGCATATCTGGAGAAGGGTGGGAGTCCCAAGCAGGAGCAGAGGGTGGGTTGGCTACTCTCCTGCATGCACTGTGAGTGAAACAATGGCAGAGTCAGCCACAGCGCCCACGCCAGCCTCCTTGGAGACACAGTTTGGGCCAGAAGTCCTCGGCGCAGCCTGCAAACCCTGCCTGGAGCAGACAAAACCACGAGCAGACTGCTTGTGGATCAGTGCCCTCCTTCCCACACAGACATATGCTGGAGGAAAAAAACAAGCCGCCTCTCTCCAAGTCCTCATAAAGGCTCCGGCTCTCTTGCCATTGAACTGTCATGTGAAAGCCAAGATCCTAGAGGTGATCACTGCTGTCCCCTCCATGGGATGGCTTTACTCCAAGGGCAGCACAGACTTAGTTTGCAGAGGGGTATTGGGTGGGTGCTGCTGAGCTGAGGAACAGGGTGAATGGGAAAAGCAAGAGGTGTGGAAGGTGAATTATACAGATAGAAGGAGGTTCTACAGAGAAAACGTGCAGAAAGAAGGAAAAAGGCCAAAAGAGAGCTCACAGCAGCAGACAGAGCCCTGCAGGGGGGACTTCTCTGCATAGGGAGAGAGAGGACATCTCCATGACCTCACCCACTTCTTCAGGGATTCAAATTCTCATGGCTTGGAAGGAGCAAAATACCTTCATTGATTGATTTTTTTTTTCTTTTTGTATTATGTAACAGCTGGGTATACTACATGTTGGGGAGCGAGATTTGCACTGCTCCATAGTTCCAAGGAGTAGCATCGTCCCTGGATTATAGCAAGAAATGAAGCACAGAAGGGCTAAACATCACTGTAAGGGACTGAATTTAGCTCAAAATTAAGCACTTTAATTCAAAGTTAGCACTTTCTCCATCAAACTATCCTTCCTGTCCTGGATTTCTTGCAGAAGTGCTTCAAATTTTCTCCAAGTTCTTGTCCAGCCTCACAACTGAAGAAAACCCTGGAGAAATGGTAAGTGAGTAGCTCTTCCAGCCAGCCTGACCTCAGTCCTTCTCCTGGCCAGCTCATCTGCTTCTGGAGGGGGTGCCAGCTGGCCAGCATTCGGCTCCCTCACACGAGCTGGCACTGCCCAAGGGGTGAATCAGCCTGCTGAGGAGCTCACAGCAAGGATAAACAGCTCTGGGGCTGGAGAAAATGAAATAGATGGATATTAATGGGAAAGGAATTGCAGGAGAAAAGTCTTGCAGCTCTACTGTACATCTGCGAAGCCTCAGACATGTGCTGCAGAGGTTGCTGCAAATGCTGGGTTTGAATAATATTACTGTGGATGAAAAAGACCAGATAAAATAGAAGAGGATAGAGCTGAAAAAAAGTCTACTCCATCACTGGTTTATGTCTGAGTGGTTCTCTGGACAAGGTAGAATGGTGTAAGACCACTGAAACATACCCAAAAAAAGGGGGAAAAAAGGCTCTCTTGCAGGCAGAAGTGGGACGCATAGGTGGGGGCAGAGAGGGGTCAATCCCCAGTCCTGAGTCTCTGACACCAGCCGTCCATTTTTGGCTGGAGCTTTTTCCCTTCTCTTAGGTGCAGCGAGCTCAGCATTTGGCTTTGTGATGGTGCAAGTGAGTTGGGTGATAGGGGAGGTCTGGTTTTAATGGGAAACACTGCACCACTGAATCATCTGTGCATTTCACACATGTAGGTGCATCTGCTCCAGCGCCCATCCAGCCCAGGAGAAGCAGATGGAAGGGAGGGAAGGGGAGAAAAGGGGCTGAATTTACAATCTCAGAAACAGATTTGTCTGGGCCATGCAGTGGCATCCTAACATAATGCGTTTCTACATCCTCCCCCTTGCTATAATTAATTTTTAATCATTCAAGCAAGTTCCCACATATCCTGTAAATCTCTTTTCACAAATTTTGCTTTTAATGAAACCCTTGCTTGCTTTCAAAAGAAAGTTGGTTTAGGGTGTGTCGGAGTTTGTTCATAATGCGTTTTGTTCACAGTAAACAGCATTTCCTTTTATTCCCATCCAGGATGGTATTCAGACATCTGCACTCCACAGAAAATAGTGACTCTGGATTTAGTGCTGAGTTGCAATGAAGTCACTAAGTTTGCTTTTACCCCAGTGGTGCAGGTTTTAGCCCTTGAAAAGCATTAACCCCTTCTCCTTCTGAATTTTATCCTCCCTCCACTCTCTTCCTTAGTCCAAGTAAACTGAGAACTGTATCCAATAAATGATTTTATTTAAAGAGCTCTGTTACAAAAGCACTGTGCCATGTCAGCACCAGCACCTTTTTACCTCTTTCTGGATGTCATCTGCTATAAGTTAACAGGAGCAAATTTTACTGCCCTATCCCCTGTCGTGGCTGTGCCCTGCACCCTGGAGACTCATCACCTGCCTTAAATCAATCCATCTATCCCCATCTCAGCTTTGCGGCAGAAACCCACAAAAAATATTTTTCTTGTTGTTACTTCTTGGCATGGGCTTTTGTATTTATTTCAGGCCAAGATAGTGGAGAGAAGCACTGCAAAATCTGAGTCCCAAATTCTTTGTTTTAAAAATTAACCACATCAAAAGCTCTGGAGGCAGAGACAGTCTCTTGGCTGATACTTCTCCTTGAACAACAGCAAAAGATTTAATTAGTATTAAAGACGAACTTTGCTGCAATGCTAAACCAGAACTCCCCGGTTCCATATTTTGCTGGAGCCCTGGCCTTGTTTTTATTTCAATTTAGGAAAAAATATAAACCCACATTTCCCACCCATGATCACATTTCACATAGGCTGTATGCTAACTGTGAAATACTAACTTCTCCATGTTCTTTCTGTGAATGGTTTGTATCCAATTCTGCTGGTGTCTTGGACTTTTCTTAGAAAACCTTGCTGGAGGGCAAATAAGGTTTTTAGTGGCCCCTTCCCAGCCTAGGGAGACTGAAGTGCCCATGACTCTTCCTTGCACAGACAGTTAAACTGGTGCAAAGTTCACTCTCAGCAACCTCAGCCTGATGGGGTTCAGCAGAGGGATGATGAGGATGATTCTGGTGTTAGTCATGCACCCAAGTGCTCCTCTTCTGCAAATCTCAACGTGCTCGACAGAGGCAGATCAGCACAGTTATCTCAGCACACTGACAGGGGAAATTAAGGGAGAAAGACCAAAGGTCGTATTTGCCCAAGAGCTTCAGTCACCCAGGTGGTTTTACCTCTGTTGGGGTGAGCTCCCCTAATGCAACACCCGCTGCCCCTACAAGTAGAAGGAGCCTGGTGCAGGAGCAGCACCTCTACCCCCACCTGAAGAAGACCTGATCAGGTTCCTCTTGCTGTAGCTGCCAAACTGATGGGAGCTGCCTGGAGATGGTTCACTCCAGGTTTATGGGAAAGGCTTTTTTCTCTCAGTTCTTGACCTGGCTGCCCAATGCCGAAGGAAATGCTTAGGTGTGGAGTCACCTCAGCAGTGTCCCCCACACCTCCTCACTCCAGGAGAGCACTTCCAGGATGCAGATTCACAGCTGCTGGTTCCATCTTCCCCATAACTGCCCTGTGCAACACGTCTGGCCCCCCAAGCCAGCAGACAAGCTACCCCAGCCTTTGAGAAGGAGGATGGAGGGTGTCTTACTGCAACAACAGAAATCTCTTCTGAAATGGGATGCAAAATCCTAGTTCTCAGTAGTGATTTTTAAAATTTCACCCTGGAATGATTTGCCATGGGCTTCCCTCCAGTGCAACCCACTCAGATGAGGTTTCAGTGGAAAGGGAGAGGTTTCTCAGAGGGGCAATGGCCATCTGGCTACAAACCAACAGCAAAGCAAAGGGTAAAACCCACCAAACCCCCACCCCCACTCCAAACCATGCTATCCACGAGTCATGGGCCAAATTTCTTATCCTCATGCTCAGAAATCTGTGCCAGTGAAGCCTCACAATGTCTGACTTGGATTGCTGGTGGAGCCTGGAGTTGCAATGGGGAGATGAATTACTGTTTTATCTGTCTAAAGCAAATGAGCAGAAGCACAAGCACAGAGGGATTCGATCAAACCACTTGATAGGCACAAGATTCATCCTTGCCTGAGCTACTGAACAGAGGGACATTGGTCACTGCATTTCTCATTGGTATTTCTCATATTCAGATTTATATATTACCCAGCACCCACAGAGATCCATACAGATCTGAGCTTGCCCAAGAGCTGACTGGATTCCAGACAATTCCCATCTCCATGTCGTTCTGCCCTTTCTTTATTGCTCCTCATCTCCAGCAATAATCTCTTCAGTCTCAGCTGCTATCTTTCCCTATCATCATTTCTCCCCCTCTCTCAGACAACCAAGTGGAGCCCAAGTGCTGGAAATAAAGCTTATTACCTCCCTCCTACAGACAGCAGAAGGTATGTCTGCATTTGGAAATGTACAGAGTGGTTCTGGGGTGGAAGAAGAGACACAAACATGTGAAAGACCAGCAGAGACTGTTCCTGCAAGCAGAAGTGTAGGTTGTTTGAATTTTTATGTACCGTTGCTCACATGCTAATTTTCTCCAGAAGTTTGTGATATCCCTTTTTGCTCCTGCAGTTCTCCTTGATTTATCTTCAATATCATGTTTCTATCAAATTTTTTGTTCTCTGCTCCCTGCTCTGGGTTATCTGGTGCTTATTTTACTACCCTCTTCTGCCACAGGACTTCCAGCATGGTCTTTCCCACTGCTAGCAGGGGCCACAGAAGGGAGGAAAACATCAAGGAGCAATGTGAGCTGCACACCAGGGTTTAGAGGCAGAACAAAAACTATTTGCCCTGCTGTCTCCTCCCATAGGGTTGCTCTTGTCCTGCCCAGTATCTCATACCCTGTGCTCCAAAAATGGTGTTTTCTGCCTCTTTCCCTAGCAAAGGGCCTGTAATAGGACCTGCATGGCTGCACTCCCTCTGGAGGCACAGCCTCAACTCTCACCTGCAAACGAGCTACTCAAATCCACTTGCTCTGGGAAAAGTGTCTTTCTCAGGGCTGTTTTCCTCAGCATGATGAACTGAAGTAGAAATAAGTTATTTCATGTGTGTGTGTGAGCTGCAGACAGAAGGTAATCTGCTGAGGCCATCCTGCCGGGATGTCAGAGGTGCTAAACTCCTTGCTCAAGTGGCAGGCTCCTTGAGTTATCCTTTTGCTTTTCCCTCAGCTCTGTTCTGGAAGTGGTCCAACACTTTGGACCTCTATAATCTGTCCACATTTTTCCACCCCACATCCCAGACTCTGGGCTCAGAAACAGGGCATAGCTGTTTCCTCGAGCCTTTCTCTATTCCAAGACCTCCCACATCCTTTTCCTCTAATACAGCCCATAGCAGGAATTACAATATGGTCTCAGCTCTGTGCTCCTCGCCAGAAATTTTTGCCAAAAATGACAAAAAAACCCAACCAAACCACAATATTTGATAAGTCTAATTTATTCAAAACCCTGAGAAGCTTGACTGAAATATTTCCACTATCTCTTCCAGTATACTTCTGGAAGCCTCTTCCTCTTCTCTGACTTGGACTGTGTTGCTTGCCATAAGCAATGAAACAGAGATGCTGCTGCTGTCCCATGGCATGGGCAGTCCAGCACAGCCACCAGGGTGCTGCTCCTGTCCTCCTCAAACTGGGAAAACACCATAATCCCAACTCCCCTGTTTGCTCCATTGGGGCTTGCCTGGGAATTTTAAACCCACCCATGATGAGTTGAATGTTCTGATCTCCATGAATTTGGAAGGGAACTGGGAAGAGATCCCCAGAGGGGACCTTGGACACAGTTCAGCTCCAGCATGAGTCACTAGTGCTAGAGCACAGCCAAGGCTCTGCATCTGAAACAGCAGCTGGTCATATTTGCAATCAGTTGCAAAAGCAGCTCTGTAGCTTTCGTCTGCCTTGTACTGGAGACAGTTCTGTTCCACTGGCAGCTCCTGTCAGCTGCTCTCTGTGCCTATAAGATCAATCTCTCAGCTGGTTCTGCAGGTAAGAGGGTTTTATAGCCCTGGGAGGGAATGGGGCTTCGTTATCCCTCTCCTGCTTGGCCCCACATAATCTGGGGGACCTGCTATGCCTATATTGTGCCACACTGATGCTGCCATTTGGGCCTTTAAAAAGTGATCAGCCATATGAGAACTCCCACTAAGCCTCAAGGAAATGTGAGGAAGATTTTTGAGACACCTGTAATGCTGCATGCTCACCAGTGAACTGATCCTCTCACCAGACCCCTCTCTGCATGTGGGTCCCTCTGAACTGTCCCACCCAATTTCACCATCACTGCCCATTCAGGAACTCACCCCCATGGTAAAGCTTTGATGCTCAGCTCTCTGGACACAGCTGCAAAGCCATGGACACATTCCTCAGGACCCCTACAAGCAAGTGGCATCCAACCACAGCTACAGGAGTGGGGGCATTCTGCAGAGGTGCTTGGGGATCTGTGTCCTTCAGCAGAAGGTGCCCCCGAGGTGCAGACCAGGAGGATTGGTTTTAGCAGACCTCTCTGTTAATGGGGTCTTTAAAACCTCATCCCTTGTGCTTGGTGTGAATCAAATTTCCAACAGCTTTATAAATACGTCACCAACGGGAGGCCTTTAGAGTAAGCATATTGCAGTTTCCTGACATTTTCGTTTCTCTATCTTGACATTTCTGAAGGGCATAAGAGGCCTAAAAAAAGAAGCAGCTGCTCCCAGGGAACCATGTGTTTTCAATTCCATCCTGCACTGGTGTAATAGATGGTCTTATTATAAATATGCAGCAGTTCTCCAGATGAGCCTCTCCCTCCCACTTAAAATGACCTGGTACAGCAGTATGGAGTGGAGATGGCTGGGAAGGAGAAGGATCACAGGCAGGAAGAGCCCTGGGAGCTTTAGGGCACCTATTTAGAAGGTGCTGGTGTACTACATTAATATTCATGTTACCAGCCCCAGGCCCTGATGCTGCAAATATTGAAAGAAAACCCACTTGACTCAGGCAAGCAGTTGCACAGCAATGCTTGGCAGAATTTCCAGCCTCCATACACCATTTCCCCCCCTCCTCCATCCCTCCTGCAGCTTTTTCTGAGGCACTCTCCTGATTTCTTAAAATCTTTCTGTGGATGATCATTTCTGTGCAAGGCAGTGTGTGGGCTGAGCAATTGCTCTCAGCAACTGTTATTTATCAGGTGATTTTGATATGGCCCCCTCTGCAAGGAACTGAGGCTTTTGTGAGACTTTGTTCTTCTTTTAAGCATCCAAACAATCCCTAACAGAACTAATATAATATAATAAAATGTAATGTAATACAGTAAAATGCCCTCATTGGTTAGAAAAACTGTGATCTATAAACCAGTGCAGCTGTAGCAAGATGTGAAGTTGTTCTGGCATTTCAGAGGTTAGTGGGTTCCTGTCTATCATCAGGCTGTCTGGGCATCACTATTATGATGTTTACTTTATATATCCCTGTTTGCAGTTATTTGTACAATGGTCCAAGCTTAACTGTTGAGATTTTCTGTTCTGTGTGTCTATTCTCTACTGATTTCTACATGTATAGGGTTCATTTCAGCCAGAATGGCTGAAAGTAGAAAAATACTTTTGTGGTGTCTGTTTTCTGAGGGAAAAAATACCCAAACAAATGTACTCATGTTTTTGAGTGGGGTCTTCAGGTTGATGGGGAGAATGACTTGTACATCAGGATGTGCCATTGGCCTCGTGTGAGGAAATCCAGCCTCACTGAGTTTTCCAGATTGTGCCTTTAGAGTTGCAGGTTGCACATGTGCTGAACACAGCCAAAATCCCTGCAGGGTTTCCTCACATTGTCCAAGCTGCTACCACAGTTCAGTAACCAGCCAGGCCAGCCCCAGACTCCAGACCAGGGAGAGGCAGGACCAGTTTCACTCCAATGCAAAGGTCAAGGAGTCAGATGAAGCAACGGAGAGTTTGAAGAAAGACAGAAAAGCAGCTTTCAATTTGATGGGCTTTTGCCCTGAGTGCAGCTAGAAAAATCACAGTGGGTTTTCTCTTTCCAGGAGAAGTTTTTGGGTGGGTGTGTGCATGGTGTTTAGGTGGGTGGGTCAGTTATGTCACCAGGTAAAGTCCTTTGAGTGTGGCAATTTGTGCCTGAGCGTGTCTGGCCTGGAGCTGGATACCTCATCCACACACAAAACCTCACAGTGGGAACCTTGATATTTTCCCTTACATTATCACCAGCTCTGACTCATGCAAGCAAACCAGCTGAGACATTAGTTGAATAAGAGATGGAAAAAGAGAAATTCAGTTAAGAGGGCCAAGGAACTGTGCTTGACTTCATCAAAGCAGATCCCTAATGAACAAGATCCACAGACAGATTTGGTTCCATAATAGTGTGTTTTGCACTCACAGAGCAATTAACATACCAGGGAGCTGTTGATATTTGGTAAAATTAAGCACAGAGAGACAATAACAGTCTCCCACAGGGCCCTGAGTCTATCAGTGACAGCATGAGGGAAAGGTCCCAAAACTCTTTCCAGCCCACCATTCAGGCAAACCCTTTAGGTTGCCTTGCCTGTGAGGACCCAGAAACTGCAACATCAGGTGGCAGAGCATGATGATGATCCATGGATGGAGTGTGGGTGCATCAGGAGGACTTGTCACTGTTCCCTGCAGGAGCCTTTTAGACTCTGTGCTGGTAAACAGGCACTTATGGTGGGCAAGTCATCTCACACTTGTGTCTGACATAGGCCAGGTTTCTTTTTATAAAAATTTGTATCAGTAACAGATTTCTTTTTTCTCTCTCTTAGAAATTCCTGGACCAATTAACTGTTAACCTGACAGTCGTTTCCAAGAGCAAAGAACTAAGGTGTTTAGATTATATATGTCAAATGTTTCTGGAGTTTGACCAAAAGTTAGGGTGGAGAAGAGCAAGAAGCAAGGGCAAGGGCCAGGAAAATTTGCAAATGAAATAGCCAATATGAAATGGTTCAGGAGAAGGAGGTGGAGGAGCAGGATGTAGATGAACCACCTAGATCCATACAGTGGTAAGGGCATCTCCAGAACACAGATCTTCAACATGTAATGTTCATTACATTTTGAGATCAGAAGAGAATAGTTCCATGGCTTAGATGACCTGCTCAGCACTTGCTTCTCATTTAGCATCTGCTACAGGTCCAGAGTCCATGATTAGCCTGGAGGATGTTCTATTTTGAAATACTGGTGTTTGCTTCAAAGAAATTAGTAACTATTGGATTTTCCATCAGAAGCCTCAGTAAGTGATTTTAGTGACTGGTATCTCTGAAAATGGACAGACCATGATTAACTTCAAATACAGATTTCCCCAGCTGCACCTTCCAGCACTGGGTCTGGTTATGCCTGTGTCTGTAAGGGTACAACACTTCTATGTTGTTGAATTATTCTTCCTTAACGAGACTCTTCTAAACAGTGACAGAAGTTCCTCTTTGTTCTCAAGATAAATAGACCAAGATCTTTAAATCCCACTGAAGGGTATGTGTTTCAGACATCTGCAAGACTTTTTTAGGAAAGCACTATTCAACAATCAGTCTCCAGATATCTTCCATTATACTTTGAGACTTTCCTGGTTTTTATCCTTTTAATGTATATCTTACGGGGTTTCTATCACTGTAGTTTCTGTGTTAAGAAGTGTATGGTGAATCAAATATTTTATGGAATTGCAAGCATGTACTATTTTTATGAAGTTACCCTTATCAGCTACCTTTGGAAATGCCTAAATATCACACTGGTACTGTTGACCTGCTTTTCTTAATTGATTGACATAATTTGTATTAAATTGCTTTAATTCCTTATAGTAGAGTCACAGTGCAGTAGTCCTCTGTTTCCCTCCAGTCAAGATCAGGGCAACTGACTCAGTTTTAACCAGGCCATTCCATTTGCCCCCTCAAGAGTTGAGTAAGGATAAATAGAATATTTCAGGAACTTTGTCGCTCCAAAGACCTCAAAATTAAAATTTCATATGCTGTAATAGAAAATAAAGGAGAGGAATATTATTTGTCCAGCATAATTCTATGCAAGTTAATTTTCTGCATAAGTTATTATCTAAACAAACACATTTCTTAAAGGGTGCTAAAAGAATGTACATTAGCTTTTCAGCATAGCAACAGTGTTTCCAATTTTGCCAGTGTATTATCTTTTCACCTATTTAAATACCTTTGATGACAGTTTGTCTGTGTAGTCATTCAGTCCAGGTAAAAACTAAGTATCCCTTGAGAAATTTAAGAACAGCACGGATCATGGAAAGAACAAGTACCTGTGATGGATGAACAGGACCAGCCCAACCAAACAGCAATCGATGAAAGCAAAAAGAGGAACACCTTTCAAAAAGGAGGGTGTGCCAGTTGAAACAAGCCTCCATCAAGGTCTACTGGAACTTCTGCAACCAGTAACTCCAGCTTTCCTTGGTCTTGGCACTGGAAGGAGGAAATACCTTCACAAGAATTAACTTTTTCTGGACAATGAATCCAGTATGCAGGACTGCTGTATGCTTGCTTTCTAATGCCAACCCTCGGATACTGGCCTCCCCCACTTGCACTTCCTCCCTTTGAAGGATTTTTAACAACTGTGTGGCTGGTTTTGCTTTCTTGGTGCTCATCTTCACATATCACTCAACACCATAAGAAAAGTTTTTCAAATTAGTCCAACCAAGAAAATCTTTGACTTGACCAGCTGATGCGTCAGACAACTGTGTAAATACAGAGTGGAATATACTTTATCCCATTGTGTAGATAATCTGTCATTAGTTGATATTTACTCCAAGGAAATTGAGTTTTGCAATATCAGTCAATTTCCCTTTAGGGGAGGAACTTCTTACTTGGCACTGAACTATAGAGTTTACTTATTTCTCTCTTAGAAATTCACAGATGTATCTTGTGTTAGATGTAAATTCCAAGTAGTTTACATTTTAAACAGGAATAAAGGAGTGGAAAAGGGAAGAAGAAAAAAACCCACATGTTCAAGTGAAGCAAAATTCTTCAGGACACCCAGCAATTAAGGGATGGAGCTGGCAAAAATGCATGTTATGGATCCTCACGTGCAAGCTTAGAGGCTTTGAGGTTCTTTGAGGACCAAACCCTCTTGACTGCAGGACTAGGCCTGTAGACCCAGTCTAATGAATTTAAGTGGCCCTGAGCTTGGTGTTAGCTACTGAGCACCATTGTTTCAGAAACAATGCATATCTCCTGACTGAGAGGGAGTTCCCAAGCTTGTTCCATGTGTCAAGTGGCAAGAACTAACACTGGAGTAATTTCTTACTTTCTCCAGTGGCAAAGAGCAGACAGTTGTGCCAATCACCACTAATAAATTACACTGTGTTTCTCTTGTCACCAGACATGCTCTCTCACACACACATTTCTAATATCTAAGCTTGGGTTGCATTTATTAGCAAGTGCTGATGTGATAAGTACCACACCTCCTTCTTGGGTCTATGTGTAATTTTCTCCTTATCCTGTGGAGAACCAGGATATAACCAAACTTGACTCCCTTTTCTCTATTAATGCCTTCAAGCAGAAGCTTTTATGCCTGCAAAACTAGAAGCATCAGCACAAAACTGCCTAGGATTAGACCCTTTGCCTTTTATGGCAAAACAAACAGGTCTTCTTGAGGTCATATTCAAAATGACTGTGAAAAATGTGATGGGGGAAAGTTTTGGCCGCTTGCCAGTAGCTGTTCACATGTCTTTGTTCCTGTTGATGAAAACCATACTGATTGCAGGGCTGACATCCTCATGGACTGGCTGCATGTGCTCACAGGAAACGTGCAGCTACAAGCTGAGCAGATTTTGCACACAGCTTCTCACCAGCACTCTCCTGGATGAGGAAAAGTGGCACCAGTGGCTCTGTCCCTTGCTCAGATCACTTTGCCACCACATCTGGGACACCTAGTGAGTCCCCCTGGCACAGCTACTCGGTTTCCTTTCACCCAGTTTATTACAGATGCCCAAAATTTGAAGGTGTATCTCTGGTTTCTAATGCATTAACAAAACATGCTGGTGCAATAATACTTTGGTGGGATATAATTACATATATATGGGGGTTAGAAATTTGTTATTAAGGTATTTTGCTGGCTCACAATTCAATCCTCTGGACTGAAAGAGCCTTCCCCTCTGCTTTGTGTAGCTCTTTTTGATCTTCTTTCTGTGACTGTGATAATGGTCCCTCCTCCCCTTAGAAAGAAAAATCCTTTTATCATCTTTTCTCCCTCTGGCTGTTTGGCTCTGTTCTCCAGCTTCAGAGGGGTGAAGGGGAGAAAGTTAAATGATCTCTCCAAAAATAGTTCTGATGATTAGGACTCTTCCTACTCTTGGAGGGCCTGGGTGTATTATCTTCTGCCCAGTTCTGGCTTCACTCCTGCTTTATTTGTGGATGGGCAAAGCTCAGGGAGGTCGGCACTGAGGTCCAGCTTAGCCAGAGTGAAAGACCTCTCTTCCCTGTGCCACAGATGGATGCTGCTGGGAGGTCAATGCTGCCTTTTACCAGCAGCAAAGAAAGAGCTGCACTGAAAAGTCCCTCTGGCAGCGTTGCAAAGTGATCTGTTCCCCACCTTTGCTGCCATATGAAGAGGGGTAGAGGATGACTGTGGTGGGGTGGCTGTTTTCGCCCTCAGTTAAGAACCTTTTCACTATCCCTCCAGCACTGCTCTCCACAGAGGGAGCAGAAGCCAGAGGACCTGCTAGCCTGTCTCTTTTTCTAAGCACGGGAGTCAGGGTGGGTGCAGACACCCATTCTTTGGGGTGCTGTCTGCTCTCACCTGCTTAGGGATAACTTCTGTGTCCTTACTGGTGTTGTACCTCCTAAAGGCAATTTCCCAAACTGTGCCAAAAGAGGGCAGTTGTCAGAACAGCTTCAGCCTGATGGAGACACAAGGAGAAGCCATGTCCTGCCATCGAGCTCCCCAGGAAGCCACGGCAGGGTGACACAGCTCTTACCTTGAGCCTTTGGAGATTTCCGTGAAGCTGAAAGGCCAACAAGCACTGCAGGTTGCTCAGCAGGGCCATCGAGGCTGGGAGGAAACCCCCCAAAAGAGAAATCTGACTGTTCATGGGCATTGCACAGAGCTGAGTTGTTCATAAGAAATGTGTAAGCAAAACTTAGGTACCTGTTTTTCTCAGAAGTGGGGAGGTTCAGGAAAAATCCTTTCTGCCACTCAAGCATTTCTAAGCAAGCCTACAGTGATGTTGGGGTAGAGGCTGGGAGCTGCCATGGTGTTCAGGATCTGGGTCTGCAGGCAAATAAATGAGTACTTGGGGATTTTTTTTCTTTTGGTTTTAGCTTCTAGCTCTGAAGCATGGGGATCAGAGATCACATCTGTGAATGTCAGGGGGAAAAAAGCTCCATGCTGTGTAAGCAGTGTGCTAGCTGCAGCAAAAAAAGAGTAGTGCACTGAAAGTTTGATGTGATCAAATAAAAACACATCCTTGTGCCACTCAGACTGTGAATGAGGTAAAATAATTAAAAGTTTGAACAAAGTGCTTTCCAACTCCCTTCTGTTCTTTTCCCTTAGGCATTTGATACATTGCTTCATCTTAACTGGGGAAACCATATTTAATTTGAACCTGGATTCAAATCACCTGAGCCCTGGTCAAAAAGTAAATGCAAAGTCAAATCAATTTTGTGTAAAGCTGAGTACAGTCAGCTACTGGGAATTACAGCCACTGCTAGCAATTATCACAGTTGTGATGATTATTTCCGGAGACACTTTATATTTTGTTTTTGCAGGCTCCACTTCATAATACACAAACTCGAAAATTACCTTTTACGCTTCACCACTGAAATGTTATTAATTTGCTAAAAAAAAATTAAAGAATCAATCAATATCTCAGAAGTTCAGAACTTGCCAAAGAGCCTTAATTTGCATTCAAAATATTTCTATGTAAAAGACGCCTCCAATTTAATTGAATTTTCAGAGCTCTCTTGGAGGCTTACTTTCTTTGTCTCCGGGTAACACAAGTCAGTATTTCTCTCTCTCACTTTGTAGTCACAGTCTCTCTTCTGGGGAAAAGGTCTGGGGCAGAAACTGTTTCTTCACTGATGACATGGCTTTGCTGGCTGGCTTGGGACTCACTGGGAAGGTTTTGCAAGCCATCTGTGAAATCCATCCCAGTTCACCCAGCCTCCTCTTTTAACTTTCTGAGGCCAATATCCAGCGAACATTTGCCCTTCAGAGAAGTATTTGTGGCTGAAGCGACTCATCAAAGAGTCCACAACACAGTGCTGGTGGAGGAAAGGCAAATCTTGCATTTAGTGTGCTCACAGCACTCACTTGGTTGCAGAAGGGATGTCCAGGAATTTGGGACCAGCAGCTTTGGAGGGCTCTGAGCAGCTCCAAGGAGAAGCCAGGTGCCTCCCTTCCTTCAAATTTCTATTTGCATATTAATGAAGATACTTTGCACTGAAACCAGAATAACATTTCAGACTTATAAAACATGTGAGGCTGAGAATCAGGGATGAGAAGCAACAATTTGTGAGCTGGGTGACCTGGCCTATGCCAGGAGGAGCAAAGAGCTGAGCTCATGAGCAGGCAAACAACCTTGTGGCTCAGTCTGCTTGTGCATGGTTCAGCAAAAGAACCAAACCTAAACAGCCCCACAATGCTAAACATGAGAATATGAGCATTTTACAATAATTAAGATCAGGTTAAAGAATCTGTGGTCCAAGAAAGAGCCTAATGTAACAGATCATGTATTCATGTTCAGCATCTCAGCCAGCTCAAACTGCAATTATCCATTTACCATTCCAAATATAATTTTTCTAGTGAGTGGCAATGAAAAAAATGTTATCAGCTTGCTTGGAAGGTGGCTGTGCTTTGGTTTACAGTGGGCTTGTAGCTCCAGACTACTGCTAACATCCAGCTACAGTACTGAGGTACCTTTCTGAGACAGGCATCTTTGCAAGAAGTGGCACCCTGAGTTTTCTTGACTGGAGATACTGCCTTGAAAAAAAACCAGCTTGTGATTTTATTCAAATTACTCACTGCAGCAGCAAAAAATTTGGACCAGGCTGTTTATGGATTGGGGCGGATCCAGGACTACAGAGGTCAGGAAGAGTTCAAGTTCATACATAATGTATGGCGTGTTTTAATAAGGCTCCTTTCATACTCCAGTTTGTCTGCCCGCCTTTGCATGAAGCTGTAAAGCCACAGGCATCGCTGTTTAAAATTAAAAAAGCACTGCTAAAACCCTCACCCTGTGCACTTTTAAAGGCAGGTCTGTTTTCCAGGTCGCTCCATGAAGCTCCATCACAGCTGCACAAGGCAGTTGCTCCGCGGCGCAGGAACGCCTGCCCTCCCAGCTAATTATCCAACTCTTTGTTTCAGCTCCTCGATTTGCTCACGGCATGTCAACCGTGGGAAATTCCTGCCTTTGCTGGGAAGTTGCTGATGGTGGGGTGAAAACATTTTTACATAGATTAGACCTTTAAAAGTGGTTACTAATACCCACTAATATGGATGGACACTTTCTGCTATACATTGCTTTGCTCTCTTTCCCAGCTATTAAGGAATGCAGCATCATGAGAGCCAGTTCTGCAAGATGCTGAGCCTTTGGCTGTCATCCAGCAAAAACTTAAATATAGGGATAGTCCCATTGACTTCAGCTGGTTGGAATGAGCCCTTAGGCCCAGATCCTCAAAGGCATCTGGGCAACTGGCTCCCAAGGTCTGGACTCAGGGTCTGTTTGCATGTGTGATATATTTGGTGCTTGAGACGGGGGCTGTTTAATCAAACATCTCTTCCCTTTGGCTGTACTCTTTTCGCAGGATGAAGATTTGTAGTTTTCATAGCCAGGATTGGGGGCTACAGAACTGGGTGTGCTGATTTGAGTTTCTAGCTCACAGAAATGTGTCCTAAAATCATACCTGTGAATGTATCAAGCAATATTCTAAGCACAAGTCTGTGTTGCAGCAGAAGCTCCAGCTTTACATCCCTCTTGTGATGTACACAGTAGCTATTGCAATCTTATTTTCTGCAGTGAGAGAACGAGTTCTGGAGCACCTGGATAGCTCAGCAAATGTCATACATTGGGTCAGGAGTTATGCCTGAAAAGAAAAAATCAGATTTCCTAAGCCATTAGACAGCACAGCTCCTCCTGTGGGTGAGAAGAAGTGGATGAGACCTGTCCTGTTTCGCAGCCTGGCAGCACCCATAGGTGGCAGATGGGAATATGGTTGCTCCGATGGATGCAGATACAGTGCAGGTGACAGTCTTAAAAAGTTTGTAGAGGCACAGTTTTCTGCAGTGATTAAAACTAGATTTGAAGATGGGAATGCTTTCAACCTCCTGGATCTAGGTCCCTGCTCTAATTTTATTCTGAAATTGTATCAAGATGAGAATACCCCTTCTCTCCCCATTCATTTTCACCAAGGAAATCTGAGTTTTCAGGCTGCAGTGGAGAAATTCACTGTAGTCAAGCCCAGACCCTGCAGACCAGCACGTGTCACAGCTCACATCACAGAGCAGCTTAAGCATGGCCTTCCTCTGCCATCCGTTCAGAAAGGAAATTCTCCAGCAGAGTGAGTGTCTGGCTGTGCTGTCAGACTCAGTGCTGGGTAAACACAGAGGCTGTGGCAGACAAGCACGTGTTTGCTTTGCTTCCTGAAGAAGGAACTGCATGCCAAATATATATAGCTACATCAATATATCAGAAGTATGCAAAATTCAAACACTTTGGATTTCTTTTACACTGATTACACAATTTCTTTTACACCAGAGAATGTTCCAGTCTTGCTTGGCAGAAGGCACTTCCAGCATGCAGCAGTGAGTGCCTGTACAAATATCAGAGAGAGACTGTGGATTAAGACCTAAATGTGTTTATGACATTATGTCAGGGGAAGTTTGTGTTGAATATTAGGAAAGGTTTCCTCACCCAGAGGGTGGTCAGGTATTGGGGTGGGATCCCTAGGGAAGTGGTCATGTCACCGAACCTGCCAGAATTCAAGAAGTGCTTCAACAACATTCTCAGGCATGTGATGTGACTTTTGGGGTTGTCCTGTGCAGAGCCAGGAGTTGGACTTGATGATCCTTGTGGGTCCCTCCCAACTCAAGATATTCTATGATCCTGTAACATTTAGGGTGACACCTCAAGCCTCTACTGTATGGCTGTTTATTTTGAATCTTGATATCAAGGATCCCATTCTACTTGCTGGAGGTCAAGGATCCCTTTGATTATAAACCCCTTTGAGATGCTATAGGGCATCCCCATCTCATCTGTATCTACTGTTCCAAAAAGGCATGGGCGTCCCTTAGATCCTGTGCTACATCTGAGAGCCTTCAGAGGTGTCCCAAGCAGCTCTCCTTGCCCATGTCTGGATGGTCTCACCTCCCTTCAGGTTCATTTTGTGTTTGCTCCCCTTACAGATCCACTCACAGCACATCCCTCACAAAGCTGCTGTTTGTCAACTCTCCCCTGCCAGACTATATGATTTAATGAAGCTTTTCCATTTCTTCTTTCTGACACTGAAAGATCAGTGTATCACTGACATTGGCATGTTTAATGTATTGCAGAGGAGGCACCTTTAACTCCTAATGATGATTTAACAAATACTGACACCAAACCTTCCTTGCTTAGAAGAGCTGAGCCCTTCCAGCTGGGCGTCATGTCTGTTAAAAGCTATGGATATTTTAACTGCCTCCCCAAGCAAAACACAGCATCGTTTAGGCTTCAATTAAAGAGAAAATAAAAAAGATTAAATGCTACACAACAGCATTTCCATACCTTTATTTTATAAGTTGCTGCTTCCCAACCCATCCCATGTTTGCTTGCTCCTGACAGCCCAGTGAAGAAGAGGGTGTGGGACTAGGACAGGGAGATTAATGGTGACTTTCTGAAATTTATACTTCTTTGAGAGAGGTGAGACTACAACCAGAGATGGCTGTTAAGTGTCAGCATGACAGGGAATTGCAGACACCTCAGGCAATATTGGACTCATGCTTCACGGCTTTTATTTACTGAGCCAGCTCCAAATGAATATGATCAGCAGGCAGGAAGGAACAGAGAAGCATAAGAAATGTTTCATCTTGCAGCTTCTGTGTGCTTAAATTGCTCAGACTCTGAATCCTGTTCATTCACACTGTAAGCTTTAATCCATTCCTTTTTATTTCATCACGTGTGTCTGCAAAATCTCCTCTGCAGGATGCTGGATGCATGGGAAGTTGTGCTAACTGCACACCCAAAATTTGCAGCACGCACTTGATTTTGGCTCTTACCCTTTAGATAGTCCTGAAGTGAAAACCTGACTCTGCCTTTTGTTTAACCTCCCTGGAGGAATGGGGCACCATCATGGACAAAGGCAGTACTGAAATTTTGAGAAAAAGGGTGTCATGGGTTTCTTTCTGTGCTGATACTTGAATAGCTGGGCAACCTCTGAAATGCCCTCTCACAAACTCATGGTTCTTGAAAGGGGTCATTCCTTGGTGCCAAAACCAAGCCCATTTGTTCCTGCTACTCTGATGAAATTCTACAAAACAACTCAAGGACACAGGGTTCATCTGAGCAAGGTTGCACTTCCTTTAAGACTCTATGGCACCAGCAGAGAGAACACTCAGTTTTGGTTTTGGTCATACACACTGCAGTTCATTGGAGGCCACTTCTGTGTTAAAGAAAGAGTTTCCCCTCTTTGTGGGGAAGGCTTTTTCCTGTGCAGAGCTGGTCCTTATTACCCCCACATGCAGATCCCTTATTCCCGGAGAAGTACATCAGCTGATGTACAAAGGAGCAAGGTTCTCCTCTCTGGAGCTAGAGTGTATCTCCATCTACCATTTCCATTAAGCCAGGACAGAGTCTGGACACTCAGATGAGCTAACAGGTACAGTCTGTATCTGTCTTGCCCACCAAAGTAGGCTCTCAGCCTCTGAAACAAGGGGTTTTTGGGGAATGGTGAGAAGGCTGAAATGCTGAAGTTGCCTGTGCATGGAGAGGCCATGCATTAGCACAGGGCTCAGGATGCAGGTCAGGACCACTCTGTAGGAACAGTCTCATCCTTGCCCACAGCCCTCAGTGCTGATGCATGTGGGTGTTTGCCCCCTCCATTCCAGCAGGACTCCAGATTACTGGGCACACAACACCTTCCCAGGTGCCCTTCACCTGACCAAGAGGCAAAACATGCAAACATGCCATGCATTCACTGCAGCCCCACTTCACAGGCTGAGCAGTGCTTGGGAAAAGGCTATTTATCAGGTGAAGGGAAGGGTGGAGGCCGTAGTGAAGAAGCCCTGCTCCCACACCAGACCTGATGAGATGCCAGCAGTGATGTTGCACAGCCTCCAAGCAAGGTCCAATTTTAAAGTTACATCCCTTCCATGCGTTTTACCAGTGCAATACTCCTCATGAAACATTCACATGGATTGGATTTCTACCAGGTCTGCAGTGTTTGGAAAACACAACGTGCTGCTTTGGCAGAGCTGCCTTGCTGTAAGCCCCTGGATGGCCTGAGGACTTGTGAGAATTTTGCAAGCTTGAAATTTTTGCAGACTTATTCTTTTGCTTTTTCTAAGGTTTTGCCGGCCTGTACAGATTTTTGGTGATCTTCAAGAAGGCTTGACACTGCATGGGCAAGACTTGTTTAGACTGTAATGGATAAGGCACTTAATGGGAATGGGAAGAGCTGGGGAAAACCAAACCCAACCTCTCATGTAACTTAGGAATATCTCTGCAGAAATGGTTTAGGACAGGATTCTCATCAAACACTTGTGTGACCCAAGGACATGTGTCACTCTGAAACAGAGGAAGCTCTGCTCTATAACCTTCCATAACTCGCTCTTCTCCTTCAGTGTCTGCCTTGTACATCATAAACTATGGGGTAACTGTATGCATTTCTGTTCAATGCAAGATGAGGTCTCTAGAACCACTGGATATATCTGAATTATAAATACTATCAGAAAAAAAATAAATGCCAGCCTTGTCTCTGCTTTGTTGTTTTGTTTTGAATTTTCCTCTGATTCATCTGAAGAGAGCATGTTTCAGAGATGTTTCTACCCACAGAGTGTCATATTGATGAATTTCTGCAAGTAGATAATTTGCCCAGTGATCTTCCCCATTCTATCTTCCCACCACATTGGGTTAGGAGGATGAGAGTCTCTCAAGAAACACCTGGTGGCTTCTGAAAGCTCTGAAGTCATACAGGAGGAGGTGATCTCCTAACGGAGTCAGCTGTCAGCTTACTTCCCAGCCTAGTGCCAGTGAGCATTGCACATCAATTGAAGATGCAGTCTAGGAGGTTGGGGTCCTTTTCCCCCACATACTGGATGAAATTTCCCAAGGTCACTTTGTGACAGTTGAGCACTCATATTGCTTCAAAGCTTGGTGGGAGTTGGGAACGAGACTGCCATGGATACTTTCATGTGCCCAGTCCATGAGAGAGATGTAGGATAGGTGTAAGGCATAAGGAAGATTTGATACTGCTGTTACCCACTGAGAAAGGGCAAACAGCACCTTCCCCTCCCTAGTCTCATCCCATCCCTGCTTCCCCCTTGTTATTCTAAAACCTGCATTCAGACCTGAATCTTGGCTTGGTTGAGTCTTTCTTTTGCTCCAAGCAGTCATGTCACATCCAGATCCTGCTTTCCTGTACAGCACAATGAAAAGTCTGCATTGCCTTCAGCCAGCACAGCCAAAATGTGGCCAGACTTTCTCCCACTCACACTTTCCTGACTGCTGGCTCTTCCTTGCTGGCTTGGCCAATGACCCCTTTGGTCTTTCTCAGATGTGTTTCAAAATTCAACTCTTGGCACCATTTCCCAGCGCCCACTCAGTCTGAGCAAAATAACTCCCACACCCCATTTGTGAAAACATCTTTAAAACAAACAGAGAAACATGTTCAATCATTGCTATTTTTTTTTAATCCTTCCCACAAATGCTGAGCATTTCAGTGCTAAAACTTGAACAGCATCATTGTAACATTATACCTAGAAATGTCTCATCAGCCACTGAGGATTTTTGAGTGATGATGCCCTGAGCAAAGCCAGTCTGGTTCTGCAGAGCCTTGGTGAGCTGCTCAGCACTGGAGCAGAGGGAGCAGCAGGAGAATGTAACTGTCCTCTAGTCAAAAATGCAAAAAACAAAAAAGGAAACACAGGGGATACATACAAAAACAGTGTGAACATCCATCTTCCAGCCACCTGGTGCCCTCTGAGGCTGCTCTTGTTTCACTCTTCTTTGCTAAGGAGCTTGGAGAAAAGATTGCACAGAGTGGCTCATAGAAGAGGTGAAAATGGAGAAACACCCCATGGAGGTGGTTGCAGCACTGATGTTGGAACCAAATACTGTCCTGTGCCCCAGGAGAGATGCTAAAGCACCATTACTGATGTCCCCTCACAGTTTGTTCAGTCCCAAAACTTCCCAGCACACAGATTCCAAAGGGAACTGGAATCTGTGCATCCCTCAGCTTCCCCCAGTCTGTCAGTGGGCAGCTTGGGCACGCTGGGGTGTGAGTGGAAACCTACAGCCTCAGACCTGTGCTTCCCACCTCTGGGGTCAATGTCTCAAATCCCAGTCCAGCAGCACAGGGATGGGGTCCAACCACAGGCAGACAACAGAGGCAGAGTCCAGCCTGTTCACTCTGATCCTTCTGGGAGAATGGCCCAGGAAAGAAGCTGCAAGGACCTAGGATAAATGATGTGTGTGGCTGAAGCACATGCAGAGGTTCAGGTTTTGCAGAGGACTCAGGCAGGGGAATATCTAATTTGATGGTCTAAATGAAATTACAAATTCTTTGATGCCCAACAGAGGTGTATCCCACCTATGAAAAAAGTCCTGTGCAGGTGCATAAGTTAATTTATATTTCCCCTTTCTGTCTGATCTTTCATACTAGAACACTTAAGAATAGAGACTACACAGCAGGTTGGCCATTATCTTTGCAAGAAGGATTAGAGATGCAGAAGAATCCATCTAGCCCCTGCTTTTCCAAACATGAAGGTTGTGTGTAAGTTTTGGATAAGATCTGCAGTTGCTATCAGTTGGCACAATTGTATTTACTTGAGGTTATATCACCGGGGGATGACAGTCTTAACCTCATGAGGACATGAACTCTGTACACAGGAGCATGGAATGATCCTCCTGCTCATTGCAGGACCCACCCAAACCCACTACAAAGTGGTGACTCTCTCAACACACCTGTAGAAGTATGAGGAAGAGGAAAACCAAAATATGTCCTGCAAAGGCACAGCACCAGCAGCCCTAAGACACAATCCAGGTACCATTTTCCTGCAGTCCCAAGGCTATCAATGCTTAGTGCCCAAGGACTAACACTTACATTGGGGTGAGAATTGAAGCAGCTTCTCCTTCCCCTCTCTGATGCTGAGGTAGCTCTCCTGGGCCTTGAGAAAAAATGCCTGCCTGATAGGAAGAGGGTCATCATGAGGGAGGTATAGTGAGGCAAAGGGCAAACACATCTTCACATCCTGATCAGAGCACTCTGAAGTTCCAAGAACAGTTTTAACTTTAACAGCTTTGCTTTGCATTCTGCATTTGGCTCAGCAATTGTGTTGGTAAAGTAATTACTGTATTATCTCACCCTTGGCTTTCAGCCTTTTGTTGTCATGCTGAGCAAGTCTTTGAGAACATCTTTAGCAGAATAACTGTTTATGGCTTTGCTAGAGCTGGAGCATTCTGGGGGACCTCAATTCTCTACTGTGAGACTATCTCTTACTTTTATGCTTATTGCTGTAGAGCCAGAAAGCTTTATGGAGACTTCTTTAGAAGGAGGGGGAAGAAGGTGCACACTGGCTGGAAGCTGAAATTAAAAAAAACAAACATGAGAAGAATGGATGCAAAAAGCAAAGCAGTTCCCAGTTTCTTGTAGGAACATGAGAGCCATGCAGTTACAGTCTGGCCAGAAGGAAGGTAGCATGTACGTATATAAAATCATCAAATAATTTTATTTATGTTCACTGATTTTTAGGACACTCTGTACTGGTTTGCAAAACTTGGCTTTCCTGTCTCAGATGTCTCACTATCTCTTTGTTAAAAACCATCTCCACAACCTGCCTCCTTGTTCTCATCTAGGAGAGATTGCCAGGCTGGCTGTTTACTTTGCCCGCTGCTTCCCAGAGGGACCTCAGTGCTGGCTCCTGCCCCAGTATGATGTTGGAATTACATCTCCGGTGGACTGCAGCATCCCATGAGCCTGCCAGACAGGGTTTTGCCATGGAAAATAACTTCTGTCTCTTGATCACTTCACATTCCATAGTTTTCCTGGTTACCAGCAGCATAACACAGCAGTCATCTTTCATTTAAACAGCAGTGAGATCGTGCTGTCAAATCCAGACAGGCATCTGTGATCAAAATGCAGCCCTCGCTCATAAATCAGAGTTGCATGCTGACCACACATGAAAGCATGCTCCAGGATCCTGACTGGCTGCCCAGCTCCTGAGAAGATGGTGTTTCAAGGTGTGGTTGTTAATCTATGAGCCTTGGAATGGCTGGAGAGACGACATCTCCCCTGCCAAGCTGCTGCAGCTTTGACAAACAAGGATACATGAGTGAGCACTACATTGCTAAACACGTGTGTGAGTCCCTGGCAGATATTTCCCGGGAAGGAGGCAGAACAAGTTAAATTTGGTGCTGACCTCACTCTTTCTCTCAGCCCATATCCAGGATGTATAAGGCACTTTGCAAAATGTTTAGTTTTCAAGCTTTGCGTATGCTGCAGATCCCCTAACAGTTGTGATGGTTATTTTGCTTTCTGCAGGTTTTGATTCCAAATACTTTAAAAAGAAAATAAAGTGGTAGGTGTTTTATTGCCTATCAAGAAGCCAGAAAAACAGAGTTATTCCAAATATACTGGCATATCCAGAATAAATAAATGGCAGTCAATACTTGAGTGGAATTTGAGCATTTCCTTATCAGTCATACATTTGTAACTTTATTGTCAGTGATAATATCCATATCCTCCTACTTAGCAGGATTTGCCTGACAGTGCTCTTGGGTTTTGTAACAATAAAAAAAGAACTTGGATCCTAATCTCAGAAGCACAGATGAACTTTTATCTGGGCTTTGCTTTGACATTACAGTGCAGGTCACAGTGTGTCCTCAGCAACATTTCTACAACTATATCAGCCTATAGGCATTTCTTCATTGATCAGAGGGGAAAATGTATTTTGGTAGGCACCCTGGGAGATATTCTGGCCCCACCTGAGGCAGGGCTAGCTTCAGAGCTTGGACTATACTGTGCTCAAATGTCAACCACTAAGACGCTTTAGCTAGGCTCCAAGGAAGGGGTCACCAGTGTTTAAGAGGATCCCAAGGCAATACAAAATATTGTCCTGAGTTCTCTATTCAGTGGGGAGGCAGTATGATGGGGAGGCAACTGGGACTGGAGATAGGTCTCTCTACTTCATGTAAAAGTCATTCAGGGCAAATGCTTATGGCAGCACTAAAGCTTTAAGCATCCAAGCGAAGTCTATACAGGCACCTCAGTATATGAATGTATATTTGTGTCTCTTCCCTGTACATGAGAGGGAGACTCTAAAGCTCAGCAACTCCAAATGAGAGTTGACACTTTGAATAAAGATTCAGACAAGCAGCACTGCTGAGCAGTGGATTGTCTCTGAAATTTCGCCTTTCGTTGGGTTCAGATTTGTTGATGAGGCTGAGCGTCTTCATTTCCTGCAGTCCCTGTGAGGGTATGGAGGCAGGCATTTTTCACAGCATGGGTTACAAAACATGCCTAGGAAGCAGGAGATGTAAACTCTAGAATGCCTGGGGGTTTGGAACGCACAGCTCTTGCATCATATGGCATACTCTGACTGCTGGGGAAAGACGACCCGGGATGCTGAGATCAGACAGGGATTAAAGACAAAGGAGCCCAAGAATGCACACCAGCAATGGACTGGAGAGAGGTGGGATTTCTCAGGAAAGGAGAGTCCAGGGACCACATCTTAGTCAGTATAAATGAACCTGTGCACAAGCAGTGCCAGGGAGCTGGATGAAGGGCAGTCATGGTGCTCAACATGCTGGTGCTGCTCTGCCTGCCGAGAGCTCTGCTGCTGGGACTGAGCAAGTGAGCAGCTCCTCCTGGCACCTGCTCCACCTTGCCCAGAGGTGGCTGCAGGTTTCTGACCCATGCTGCCTTCTGCTCCATGCACACAGCCCTGCAGACTAGCTCTGACCATACATAGGTGGTGGGGGTATTTTTGGGCATTGCAGTAAATAAAGCCAAGTGAAAATTATCCTACCCATCAAAAGCAAATAGGTAAGAGCAAAAGGTTTAGGTCAGCACTAACAGGCCAGCTGGTGAGCAAGCATTGAAACATGCTGACATAAATACAGAGAATTTATCTGAAACACATGCAACGAGGTCATCCCCATTCTAGGGCAAGCTGGGTCACCCTTCATGGTATGTTCACTTCTGATGAGCTGCCATTGGTGGGTTTTTACAAAGACTAACAGATCATTTGGTTGCCTGCAGCAATGGCTTGCATCTATGTATGATACTATCTATAACATGTGTAACACATTTAACATGTCCCTACATGTTTGTAACAGGCAATAATCATCAGATAAGCTTCTATAAACTACAAGTGCACAGAGCCCTAGCATGTTTCAGTGCAGCCTAAAGTGGAGTGCCACCATCAATTTGAATCATGATCACACTTCTCATGTGTATTATCTGTATTAGGGATCAGGTCTTCAGGGCTTCAGTCCTCACAAGGCAAAAGAAATGTCTAATTTTCTGAGGTTTTAAGGATTATATAAAGGGTCACCTTGGCTTCTCTGCCGAGACTGTATCCCATTGTTCCTGAGTCTGTTTTGAATTACTTTTCTTGTACTGTAGAGAGGAAACTCTCACAAAGGAAAAAGGGTTTTTTATATAATGTCTGTGCAGTGAAATACAGGTGCATTTATTGGTAATGTTGTTGTAGCCTTGATAGTTTAAGGACCTAGACAAGACATGTTTTATAGACAGAAGCAATACTTTTTATTGAGTCAACTTTCTGGTCTTTACATCTTTTGCTGTGGTTGGAAAAGGGGATCAGTTCACAGGCACACGAGTCTTCCTCTTTCAGGTCCCTGTTTGCTTTGCTCCTCTGGGCAGGACACATGCCAGGGCATGCTGCCAGGAGCCTGGCTGCATGCTGCAGTCATGTCTACAGCACAGCATTGCTTTTCACCCACACCTGCTTGGCAGCCTCACAAGGAGCTGTCCTGTGTTTTAAAAAAGGATGTGGCAGAGTGTTTTCACCAAACTGCGCCTTGACAACAGAGGGCAGGCCAGTGGGGCTCCAAGGGCAGTGGCAAGGGACAGGGCAGTGCCCTCCCTGACGTGGCACAGTCCTGCATGGCACACCCAGCCAGAAGAGCAGAGCAAGGATGGGGATGGTGACCAGCTGGGCACAGTCCAGCAATGTCTGTCCCTGGCTGCATGCTGCTGGTGGAAACACAACCACAACTTCCCGGTGCCTTGGCAGCCCTGAGAGCTTTTCCCCTCCCTGAACTGGACTGCCCCAGCTCAGCAGTCTCAGTACACACCAGCAGGATCCAGCACTGCCCAGAGCCCAGAGAGGCCATGTTAGTATTATTCTGCAACACAGCAGCAGTGACTGGCTCACCTATATATGTGAACTGCAGCACAGCAATAACAGCATTTCATTTAGGAGTATGAAAAGACATGCAAATACTGTCCTGCTTCTGGGCTTGGCGGTGTTGGCTGTAGAGAGAGGCAGCCATTTCCCACATTTACCACCCTGGAGAGAAGGACAAGTCAAAAATAAGTGTCAAGCGTTGTTTGAAGTGCCACCATTGTGCACATGGTGTGGTTGGAGTGACTTCAGCCCACACTGGGTGCTACTGCAGCAGCAAGCTCAGCATTGTCCCTGAACCTCAACCAGTGTCTCCCAGCCAGGGCAGATGCTCTGTGCTGAGCATGTCTGCACCCCTGTAAGCCACAGTTTCCACACAGCCCAGGTCACAGCTGTCATTACATGGAGATCAAAGCTGAAAAAGCTCGAGAAGTGCTTCCAATGGTTTACAGATAAACCACTCTCAGAGAGGTTTCAGGGAGACAATTGTAACTTGTATTATATGAGCCAGGAGCTGACTTGGTTTGAAAAAGTTTGTCAGTGGGTAACTTCCCACCACAGACTGCTGTCAGCTCGTGTAATGCTGAGTCTGATCATGCAGAGGTGCCTTGACAGGTCTGTGCAGTGTTATTTTTCAACTCATTACTCAATGTTGCAGCTGAATCCATCAAACCAGAGGTGATTTTACTGCCTTTTGGATAAGCAAGTCAATGTTTATTCAAAAAGCAGGCTCTTCAGTAGGGCTGCTATCAGCCTTTTCATTGAGTCAAACTCAAAAATAAAAAGTTTCTTCTCAGCAGATTGGAAAGAGCAGAGTCAGGATTTCCCCTGAGGATCCCAGGAGAGCTCAGCTCCAGGAGGTTGCTTCATTATGGTACTGCAGACAGATTCCAAGGCACGCATGTCCGTGTGTGAGTGCGTGCCTGTGTGCCCACACACAGGTCAGATTTTGCTGTTATCCTTCCAGTACACTTGCTAAACAAAATGAGTGTTTAGGGAATGATTTTTCTACACTTTTTGAAAAGTTCAGCGTGGATATACAAAGACAGGAGCAAGTTGAAATACCCACTTGTTCTCACTTCTTCATTACATTGTGTTAAGTGTTCTCTTTGCCAGGATGTCAGAAGTAGCATTAATGACAATCTTTTGCCTTGTGGGCTGAGCTGGGGCAGGCTTTTGTTATATTAGTTAGCAAGAAAATGCCTTGAATAGTTGATGATCTAAAAGACAAAATAGGAATGAAAAGTCCCCTATTTTCCAGATGTTCAGCTGTGGTTTAGACACACAGAAAATGAAATCCTATCTGTGCTGAACTCAATGCTGAAGCCTCAGTAGGACTGCAGGCTTTATCCCATCTGCTGAAACAAAACATGAAAAAATGTTAAGGACCTGGACACTTAATTCCTTAAAAAAACTTGAAGGAAATCTGCACGGAGGCAGGCATCGAACATGTTTCTTGGTTCCCATATTTGTATATTAAACCCCTGAATACTTTTTAGTTGCTGACTCCTAATGCTAAAAATTATAAAGGGCAAAAAAAGACTGGCAATGACATTAGACTGAGCTGTGAAATGAAAAAGCTCAGTTGGTTCTTTGATAAACTGTTCTAAGCAAGTGACAAATGCCTGGTCTTTGCAAAGGAGAGCGGTACCTCACACTGTGCTGTGATGAAATGTTTGCAAGCCCTGTGCCATTCCACTGCTTTCAATAGATTTGTCTATGAACCCATTGCTTTCAGGGGGATGTGGCTGGTGCCATCTCTCTCCTGTCTCCAGATGGCTGCAGGATAGATGTTTGCACTGGAGTCAGTCATTTCAGCTTCGTGGAGAGTTGATGCAGAAGGATAGGTGCTTCTGAGGCACAGCACATCTCATCCAAAGGTTGGCAGTGAAAGTGAGGGGATCACACAATAGAGAGCTGAAAAAACATAAGGCTTAGAGATTGAAATGAAGCAAACCAAAGACAGGACGAAAACCCAGGGGAAGGAGCTGACTAAGCCATGACAAGATGCACAAGGCACCAACTCTTCCAGCTCCTGTTCTCTCCTCATGAAGAGAGCTATATAAACTCACACACACATACACATAATGAATGCTCCTTCATATAAGCCAGCTGCAAATGTCTTGTCTGCATTGGATTAGTTTTTGAGGTCTGTTTTAAAGTAAGTCTGTATGTGAGAGGGGACAATTGGAAATGGTCTGACCTTTCACCAGAGTCCAGCTCCAACACAAACTGGAAGGGCTGCCATTTGATGACTGTCTAATTGTTTCAGGAGACATAATGAGACAAAACCTATCAGCAATATAAAAATAGAAAGGCAGAGGTGAAGGTTCTTGCCAGCTGGACTAGGGAGAGACAGCTGTTGGTTATAAAATGGCTGCTTTGGGTCTTTGTCTTGCCAAACTTGGAGAGAAATCACAGGGCGTGAAGAGAAAATAGTCATGTACTTCAAAAAATGAAGTAGAACTCTCAGGTTATGATCTCCTTCAAAGTGTTTTCTGCAATTTTACGACTGAAGTATGCTGCTTACAAGTGGAAAAATAAAATCAAACTTTTCTTCAAAATTATTCATGGTTGCTGTTTTTTCAGCTGCATTAACTTCAATATTGATCTATCAAGAAGGTTATTGTTTACCTCTGGCCTATTCTCAATCAATCTCTTCAGTTTCCCAAACATGAGACTGGACTCCCAGCTGCAAGATCTGTTACAGGCTGATATCCTAGCTCCTGCAAGTTTCTATTTTAATAAAGCTCCAGATGACTCTAGCAGTAACTGCAACATTCTCAATTCTAACTTTGACATAAATTCAGAAGCCTTCACTAAAAACCCAAACTGCAATATAATTCCCCCAAAAAGTCTAAAAAATGCAGTTCAAGTCCTACTGTATAACATGTCAAAGCCCCAAATAATACCCTGTTCCTCAAATTAAAACAACAGCAAACTACAAGCAAACGATCAAGCAGGACAATTTCATTTTTTCATATGATGGTCACTGCTGAAGAACATTATTGGCAATCTGTAGTATCCTAAATTAATTTTCACCACTCAAGTCCATAATTTTTTATTGCATGTGACATGCTGGCTCAAGGCATCTCACTGTTCAACATAAAGCTTGCTCTGTCTTATTAGCTACGCAGCCCATAGGCAAAGCATTCAGCGTGATGGACACCATGTGGCACAGAAATGTTCCAAATGAACAGAAACATCAGGAGGTGCATTCCTCTGCTCAGAATGAGTCTTAACAATGGCTGTTCACAGTTTCATGATAAACTTCTTCCAGTTTGGGGCAATTATAACATCCCCTCCCCCATGCACACACACTGATGTTGTGCTGTTATCTGTTGATGTCTACTTAGGGGCTGAGGGTAGTCATCTTAACACAGTTTGTCTTAAAATAATATATTTGTCTTAAAACATATGTTTGGTGGGAGCATGTATTAAATTAAAGCCAATGTGAACTGGTTATATATGTTTTTGAAAGGAAAAAAAGCACTCACCTTAAATACATCTTCTAATCTGAGGACCAGCCACAGTCAACCAAATCAAATTTTGACAGAAGTCAGAATGCCACACATGTTATAAAAGATGGTATCGGAAGTACAGATAATTTCTTTAGATCTTGGACAGAAAAAAGGTTTAAAATCTCTGTGCTATGAAATCTGCATTAAGGTTTTTCAGCACCATGCATTCTAGTAGGAGAGAATTCTTTGCAATAAACTCTCACTGAAAAACAACTCAACCTCCATCACCATCAGCTCTTGGACTCTCCATTAATGTGCACCTAATAAAGTCATAGCAGTGAAGGCACTTTTGCTCTAGGGGTGCTACCTGTTACCTTGTTATTCACAAACCAAAGTACACTTGATGACTCAGTGAAGACTTTAATGAGAAATGTGCTGTTCATTTTTTGTGGCCCTCAACAATGTTATTAATTCTTCTGTCCTCTCAGCGGTTCGGTAATATGCATATGGATTTGAGAGATGTGCACTGAATGTGAAAGCAGCATTGTTTTCACATGGAATACAGTTGTGGGGATATTTAAACAAGAACAGGCTGCTCCAAACAGAAAACATACTGAAAGAATCAGCTCTAAAACCAATATGAGACAGAAAAGTGTATTTTAATATAAAAAGACATTGTTTATAATTTGTATGGCTAAAAAGAAAACGGAGAACGACATCTGTGTCCTCTTTGCTAATTTTGTTTTACAAATGCACTCCAGCAGCACACACCACAAAAGGGTCTTGTGGAATAAGAACTGGTGCAGATTAAAAGAAGAATAGACAAACACTCTTCCATAATTGCAAGGTAGAAGGAAGGTAAACAGGTGAGTTCTTCTCTATAACTATACCCAAGCTTTCTGTCATTCCAACAAACCTATTTATTGGTGGTATACGTCTTATTTACACAGGAAAAAATTATTAAGGCATCAGATATTGTGAGAGACTAGATTGTTAATGGTTAATGGCTCAATCAGCAGGCTTCTTTGCTAATGATGTGCAAAGGAACCGCCCAGGTGCAGAGGGGTGAACATCCACCACCAGAGGCTACGTCTGGGTGTTGAACAAGATAAGGGAAGAGGCTGATAAGAGGCAAATCCTGCGAAGTGAGGTAGTGCTTCTTAACGTGCTGCCGAAGTCCTTACACAAGTGGCTCAGCTGTGAAAACTCCCCACTGGAGAAGTACCAGGATATTCACACGCAGCCTGAAGGTCTTCAACCCTTCTGGTGGGCCATAATTAACTCAACTACAGGTAAAAGGCAGCTGTGATGTCTTAGAAGGTGTCAAAGACCCCTGAAGTTTCTTACATCACATAATGATGTAATGTGATGTAATGATGTCACAATATTACATCATCCAGTGTAAAACTCCCTAGGGGAGGTACCTGGGCATTCCCACTGAGCCTGAACATAATATAAACCCACTAGACTTCATGTTTTGAGGGTATTCCCCACCCCTGACAGATCAAGACTGTGACCATCACTTCAACCAATGCAGTCTGGTTGTGTGATCCACAGATGGTGATTATGCACCTTTCCACTCTTTCTTTTTTTTTCTCTTATATGTTTTCTTAAGTGTTATTTTTATGCCTTTATATTGTTTCATTTCTAACCAAAACAGCTACCTTTTACAATTTGCAAAGCACCTTATTCTATCTTAATGATCTAAAGTTTGTAAGTAAAAGTTTGTCGTTGGACTTCCTGGGAATTTTATTGTTCCTCCTGCTCACTGCCCAGAGTAAATCAAACAACCTCCCCCTAATCCCATCAAGAGGCCGGGACAAAACAGTTATATCACCCAAGCTGTTCAGGGCCAGTTGAAATCAGATTGTTCTTAATAAAGACATATTCCTGAAGAATCCTTGTGCAGTAGATGAGAATCTTATCTAGCTGACTTTCCTGCCCTTGAGAGTGCTCAGTGGCAAACAGTGAGGGATGAATGTAAAACCCTGAAGGAGTAAAGGTGGCCACTCTCTTGCCAGAACCTCCCCACTCCCACACTCAAACCAGGCACAGGCATGGCAAGAAGGGCTCAGGATTATTTTACTTTACCAGGAGGGAGACCATCACAAAACAAGCAAGGTGAAAGCTTCAGTGGAGGGTGTGCAGCTGGAAACTAGTTAGTGGCTCATGGCCCATTTTTGCTGCTGAGTGGCTCCCACAGAGACATTCACATGGGCAGCCACTGGCAAAGACATTATTATACCAGTGGATTTCAGTTCCCTGTTGGGATTACCCTGGCTTGGCACCAGCATTTCTTTGTGATGGTGGCTTGGCACACCCACAAGGGATAGACAGAAATGGAAAATTCAGATGAAAGGAGGTGATGGCAGAGTCAAGTTGCCCAGCCCCAGTATCGAATACCCTAATGCTAATCAGACACACCTACTTCACAATTAAACAATAGATTATTCCTACAGCTGAAATCAGCCTTCATTCAACGCTGCAATGTTGTATAGTTCAACAACAAAACTAAACCTGAAGCCCTCACACTCTCCCTGATCCTATCCTTTTATCCTTGTGTTAGCTGCAGTCTTCAATATGGTCTAAATGATCTTCCAAACCTGGAGCAATTACTCAACAGCCTCCACTTTTTCCTTGTGTATCTTCTAGGTGTAGGTAGCAAATGTACTTTTCTGCCCCTTTGTCCCACAGCTTCATCCTAATCTGGTACAGAGGACCAGATCTCAACCACAATGGTCAGAAACTGCTTTTGTTTGCCAGCACAAGCTTCATCTTAGCCCTCTGAGCCTCATAATAAAGGTGGGTCTCATTTCTCTCCCAAACCATAGCACTTCTCCCTGCCTCAGTCACACCCTACTGCACAGCAGGGTCCTGCAGCCATCATGGACTCCAATAAACCCACCTCTTTAGTTCTGCCAGTGCCATTCCTTGACCCTTCTCTGCCAGCTCACTCCAGAAGCCACTCTAGTCCAGTGACTCATCTGGCCTTCAGTCTGAGCCACCATCCAGACAGCCAGCCCAGAGTGAAGCCTGTGCAGCAGCTGCCCTGACTCTGCTCGGTGACCTGGGCTGAGCTGCTCTCCTGAGCCAGCTGATGGATGGATAGATGGATGGACATTGAAGGTGCTCAGAGAAGTCTGCCATGCTCTGATTGTAGGGAACTGAGTTCCATGTCTGCATGTGTGTGCAAACTCTGACAGCACAAGAGAGATCTGAACACCACGATCCCCTTTATTGACTTCTCTTTTTATTTAAGACATGTTAGTAATGTGTTTAGCTGGAAGCCACAGGACTTCTCCCTCCCTCCTCCCAACATCAACAAATAGCTCATGGCATTGAAGTTAAACAAAAGCTTTGCATTTGCTTTCCCTGTTACTGTGGTAAATCATGCTGTTGCGTTGCCACAGAAACGGCAGCTATCACAAATATCACTACATCGTCGCATCAGAGCAGCTCCAACAGCCAGGTCTTCTGTTTTCATTCTGGGGCCAGTCCTCTTATCCCTCATCCAGCCCTGTGTTTCTGACTCTTCTACAACATGCTGCAATTTTTTGATGATAAAAGAAGAAATTAAAAGTTTTATTCTTGTGAATGTAGAGTTTTATCAAAGAGGATTAATTGTAAAAAAACCCACACTTTCGTTAGTTCTCAAATGCTCAGGCAGAGTTGGACAACAGACTATGGAGAGTTGAAACTTTGGTGATATAAATTGTTTAGTCACATTTAAAAAAGACAATGAAGAGAAAACAAATTAATTGCAAGTTTATTTGAACTAATCTATAAACAGCTTTGGCAGAGAGGACATAGAGGTTTTTTCCCTCAAATATTTATGAACCTAGAGATACAGATGGGTAGTGGGTGAGATTTTTAAGAGACATGCTATGTTAATTTATATTCATCAGGGATTTTGGAATTTTCTGTAGCTGAATTGAAAAGCGTTAGAACCTTCCCCTCCAATCCTCCAGCTCCTTCATGGACAAATATCTATTGCTTTAATTGAAAACCCATTATAACTTCAGTATTGTCCAAATAAAGGGCATTAAGCAGTGTTTTAACTAAACTGAGCAGATTGCTCTGCTCTAGTGTAATGTAGATTATCTGTTGGGATAGGCTTGAAATCTCACCAATTTTCACTTACAGGAAAGGTTTGCAGCAACATCAGTACATGTTTCATGCGCTCAGTAGAAAAGACAATTTTAATTTTTCTTTTTTTCAGGGAATAGTAACATGAGTTTTCAAAGACACTGGGTTTTTGTTATTAAAATGCCTGTCTTTTATTTCATTTATTCTGCTTTTGCTAACCACATGGTTAAAGTTAGGAAAACAAACAGCAGATACTTTCCAGTGAGGAATGTTTACATTAGGTCTAGCTTATCTGTGCAAAGAATAATCTATGAACTCTCCCTGGCCTTTTGGATAAGCAAACATAAACCTCATTTCCCTTTATTGTCGACTCCACGTAATAACCAGCCTTTCCAGAGGGCTTCACAGAGGTTATTCAGTCCAGGATGGCTCCTGGGGATTTCCTTTAATGACTAAAGGGATCACTGTGTGCGTTATTGAGCAGTGATATTGCAGTTGTGATGGTCTAAGGATAAAGAACACAAGTTTGTGGGGAGAGGTATCAGCTTGTATCAGACTAATCAATATAGCTGGAAAAAGAGAAGCCTTCGAGCATGAGTCTTCCCTTACATCTCTGGAGGTAACCTGATATACTCCACAGGTTCATGCATCCAACCACATCATCCCATCTCTTTGTGAGCAATCACAAAAATCCTCTGTGAGCTAATCCAGCTCAGGAAACCAGTAGAGGATGAATCCAGCAAAAAGTAGTGGATTTTTTGGGGTGGGTCAACAATCTGATTTGACGCCTTGCAGGGTGACACTCAATGCCATAGGTGCCAGGAGCAAGGGAGAAGATGAAAAAAAGAGACAGGATGCCGTTTTTGGTGACCATAAGATGTATTATTTTTGCAGTTGTCTCATTTCATGGTGGTGAGGCTCTGGTTTGGACATGTCAAAGGGTTTCTTTAACTCTACTCACATGACATTCTTCAAAAAATAACCATCAGCCTAACCAACATAAGGGTACACTTAAGCTTTCAATAGCAATCAAGATGTGGATGATGCTGTTAACATCTTTCACCGGAGCCTTTGCAGCACTTCCCGCAGCCTCTGCTCTTTCTGGCAGGTGGGCATTGAGACTGTGGCTTTCTCAGGGCAACCACAGAGCTGGTGCCAACTCTAACCTGTGTGAGATTCTTTGTTACTGATCATGCCCTTATGTCTATAAAGACATGAAAGATGAAATAGACTGAGCATCATATTCTTGCTGTAAAGGCCTCTTCCCTAGAACACCAAAGTTCTTGACATTGCTGACGCTAATTTAAGTGAGATTTGGATCTGGTCTCACACAGGTTGGCATTCAAAGCATGCTGAGAAATCTTGTCCTGCTGTAGAGATTATTGGATTTAAAAGGCAAGATAAAACTATCAAATCTAAACCACAGGCTAAAACATGGCAAAGGGCTTTATTTTTTTTTACTATGGATTATGGTATAACTCTTCATTGAAGTAATTAGATAATTTGTTTTAAAGAGATGTACAATTTTGATAGAAAAAATACAAGGATGAAGTATTTGCCACACTTATACATGTTCAGTTATTGACTCAAAATGTAAAAAATTAACAACATTTTCTGCTTAAATTTGTGCAGAATTATAATGTATGTTTTGACAAAGCCAGCTAGTAACCATGTACTTTTAAGAAGAAATATTTTTGAAGGACATAAAGTTATGAGCTAAGACACCTGGAGCCCATGTATAGTACCAAGGCCTCCTGTTTCATTCAATCCATAAAATCACACTATGTTTTATAGTCTTCATATGAGCACAACATGAACACGAGCTGACTGGACTGAGGTGCTTGACTGTGTAACAAGCACGAAATGCCTCACCCTTATCTCATTTTTTGGCTGCTTTCACCTGTTGCAAACTTCTCGATCGTTCCTTTGAAAGCTGCTCTGTTCCAGTGACTCACTTGGAAATTATGGGGGTTTGTGCCTAAATGTTCTGTTATGAAAGAGAGAAAAATAAAGATGCTTCACTGTTCCTAATTTAAGTAGATTTACACAGTTACTATCACCAGTCAAGATTATTTTTCAGTAAAGGCATGACTCCAGGACTTTACCCTCATCTTGCTCTGTCAGAAACCTTCCAGAGAAATCTCTTCCCTAGGAAATATATTTTTTTATGTTCTCTCAGGTTTCCAATGTGAGCTTTGTACTATGGAGGGACAGGCTGCTATCTTCCTGGGCAAGAAGAAGCTATGGAGATGTTCAGGGAAAAGTGGCAGCAGCATGAATTTCTTGTGCAGCCTGTGAATGGATCAGCCATGCAGCCTGTTACAGAGCTCAGCTCCTTGTGATGGCTCTTGCATGGGTATAATCACACCCAGACCAGATTGACCCCTCAATCACAGATGCTGTGTGCTCCCAGGCTGCAAGCCATTGGACATTTCCACTGAATTTTAGTCCTAGTGAAAGGCCAGCTCTTGAGGCAGCAGGAGAAACGAACAGCAGTATCAATATTCTGTGTCCCTCCAAAGGCTGGTGTGTGTTGCATAAAAATCAGGCCAGCCCTACAAAGCAAACAATACTTCATACTATAGGGGAAGGCAGCTCTTCTCCCCTGAGTCATTGCCAATCTGAGATGAAAGCAAATTTCTCATCCCAAACCATAATATTGTAGAATTAGGTAAATGTGGACCACCAGGCTTCTGAGGTACAGAGAAATACCTGCACTGAAACGCAGCACAAAATCATGACCAGCCTCCAGGTGAGGAAAACACTACTCCCTACTCTTCCTGCAGACGAATTTTGTAATTAGAGAGGGAAAATATTCTTCTTGACCCGTCTTTCTTATAGGCAGCCCTTAATCATTGAAAGGGAGCAATAGGGCTCTCCCCAGAGTTTTCCATTCTCCAGGCTGAACAACCCCAACTCTCTCAGCCTGTCCTCACAGAAGAGGTGCTCCAGCCCTCTGATCATCTTTGTAGCTTCCTCTGGATTCTGTGCAACAGGTCCACATCCTTCCTGTGCTGGGGGCCCCAGATCTGGACACAGCACTCCAGGTGGGGTGTCACCAGAGCAGAGGAGGAGAATTCCCTCCCTCGACCTGCTGACCAGTCTGTTTTTCAAGCAGCCCAGCCATGTTTCTGCCAGCACTCATCCTCCCACTCTGATTTCTCTCTAATTTATTGAGCAAAAAATCTGAGAAACCTAGGTTAGGTTTTGGGGTTCACATCTTGGGTTCAAGACTTGCGGGCCACCTGCAAGAAATATGATCCCCCAAAAAGCCTGCTGCGTGCCAGGTCCTTGCAATACAGCAATGTCAAGGTCTCAAACACTGTGCACAGAAGAGAACTTTCAAGCTTTCCACTTTTCAATGTGAAACATTTTGGAGAATTTCCTGGGTCTTCTCTTGTTGCCTTTGGATTAGCAGGTGCCATGAGCAGGCCCCTCAGAATGAGCTCAGAGTGATATTGAAGACTAAGAAGATAAAAGATGTTCTCTGGAGGGCTTGCTCTACATGAAGACAAATCTTCACCATAACTGGCAACACCTGGAAGGGAACCTTCAGATGCCCAGAGTCATACCAGGTCAATCAGGGGTGCTGATTGGTTATCTTGCCTTGGCCCCAACTCATTATCATACTCAGTTTTTCAGACCTTTCAGATTTTTTTCTGATCCACCCTCAGAAGTTGAAGCACATAATGTCTTTGGGAAGATCTGTATTGGGTCAGTGTTCTGGAGAGAGATTGTAGCAGTGGGATGTTCTGTGCATCCTAAAGAGCAGTACAGTTTTCCAACTTGAATGAATCACCACACCAACTTCTGATATAGACCTCCCCAGCACTCCTAAATCTGTACACAATATGGAGGAGGTTGAATGTCACCTCAGAGGACCTCTCAGAATTAGCACTCTTGTTCCAGAGAATTTTAAAAAACACATTTTCCTAGATTTGATGCCAAATCCTGTACCTTTGCTGAATTTTACAATCTAATCTTCTCTTGCACATCTTTTTCACTGTTTCTGTGGCTGAAAACTGCTTAGTTACCTCTGTAGCAAGACCTTTTGCACCTAATTTCCTCACATTTTCTACAAAAATGAAATTTAAAGACCCTTAGGGAAAACCAGTGCTTCCTAGGTAACAAAATATAGAAATCCAGTGGTTTATTTCTTGTCCACAGATTCGCTTTAGGGTCTGCAGGCACTCATAACATCAAGAGACTCATTGCATTGCCTTCTGTAAATATGCTACCAAGTATTGCCACCACTCCTATCACACCACCACATATCACTCTAGGCAATCACCACCATGGAAGACTATCTGCTACGATTCAGAGTCTGTCACAATGATGTAATTCCCCATTTTTCTCCTAGATTCGAGGTTTGCACTTGCTTGCCTTAGTTTGGATGCCCAGGGGATTCCATTTTCCATCTGTTCTGGGGAAGATAATATTTTCGGTGTCTACATTCCTTTTGTTGATTTGTTTCCCATGCACTGGGGAGAACATAATCTTAAGATGAGCATCTTGCATATGCCATTCATTTAGAGCACTGGTTGTTGGAGCAAAGATCAAGGAAGTACAAAAATATCTGTGTTCCTCTGCAGGGCACTGGAACACGGAGTATGAGCTAGAGGAATGATCCCAGAAACAGCTGTGGCACAAGGCTCTTCACAGGGCCCAGCTAACTCTGACTTCTCCCTTGTCCCACAACAGTGACAAGTAGCAGCCAGTCCAGAATGAAATAAATTAGGTACCTGTTTTTTATTATTGCTTTGTTCTGGGGGCTGGTTCATGGGAACAAGGGAGGAAGCATCATCAAGCTGCTCATGTGGATGCAAATTTAGCAGGAGCAGGGCTCGAGTGAGGATCCAGCTTTTCGTTGAGAGCACAACACTCCCATCAACTTAGCCCCAGAGGTAACCCATGCAAAGGAAAAAATGGAAATTTCATCTCACTTTCTTCCTCTCTGTGAGTGAGTGGATAAATTTCATTTCTCCCTTTTCCTGCAGTATCTTCTGATAGAAATACTTACATTCTAAAAGCTTTGTTGGAACAAAATCTGCACCTTAATCCAGCTTGGACTGCAAAATTCTAAATAATGTTGTTTGGATTCTCCTCAGTTACACTGGTTTGGCGCTGGCTGTGCTGGAGTGATGTCAATCAAAGAGGAAAAGTCATCTCACTTTCTTTATTGCTCCATACTTGATTCTCTTTCTCTTCAGTTTATCCTTTGCAATTAAAAAGAGATCCATCACATGATTATTAGCTAGCATAATTAAGTTCAGCAGCTAATCATCACTTAAATTTCCTTGTAATGAAATTCCGTGCACAATAGAGAAGGTAAAGCAAAAGCTTATTTGGAAAAGCAAATATTCCACATTTGTATATTCATTAATGACTGTCTAACAGTCAAATTCTTGGCACATTATGTTGTATTTTTTCCCAGAAAGACACAGAAATCGGCAAAGCAATCATCAAAGCACATAAGCATATGTCTTAAGTAGATGCTTTAAGCTAATCATATGGTGAAGTACTTTGCTGAACAGGGAACTCTACATTACAGTGACTGCTTCCAGAGGTCTGGCCCACTAAAAAGTACAGTCTGACAGACAAGGAAGTGCAGGGTTGACAAAAGGAAAAACAAACTTGAAATTATATGATAACTACCTCTGCTTCAGATAATACACAGTCTTAGTGACATAACGAAGCATGAATTTAAATAAAAAATAAAATTAATTTACAAGTCAAAACCTATCCACAGACTTGTTTTCAGCCCATAACCATGAAAGGACATCCATGAAAAACAGGCAAAGGCCACATGGATGGAAAGTGTAGGAGCAGGCAAAGGTGATTTTTGGGAGGTGAGGACAAATGACATGTCAAGGCTGATGTCAAGGCAAACCCTAAAGGATGGTTGCTGTAAAATGATGAGAGTCATGGGTGAAGCAGATGTACAATACTGGTAGAAGGAGAAGCTTTAAGCAATACAGTATGAAAGAGTAAAGACCTACAAACTATTAACTGCATGCAACCCTTCTGATATGACCTGCTGTAAGCATGGCTTGACACAAGTATGCACATGTCATCCTAGCAGTGACTGAGAGGACTTTGCCTCCATCCCAACAACCATCTCTGCCTCCTTCTAACCAATATAATCTCCACACCATTTTTTAACATATATGAAGAGGCCTTTTGCTCCATTTCCAGATGCAGGGATACTTTTAAATTCTGTACTTCTATCTGTTGTTCAAAACTGATTCTTTAGCCTATCAGCCCAGCCTGCAATGCTATTATAACAAGAGTTTTTAAAGTGTTTTTCCAAATAAAAGACAGGCACAGACTTCTGAAAACACTTAAAGGACTGTAGTTCCGTGAAACCTGAAGTCTCAAGATAACAGAGATAAGGCACTGATTGGAAGATTCTTCTGCATTTTCTGATAGGAGTGTCAGGAAGAAAGAAATTAGATCTAAAATGGCATTTAATGGCAATGTACTTTTCCAAGGAAACAAACATTGTTTTCCACAGAAAGTTCAGAGTGTGCAGGTTTGTAGTGGAAGCCAACTTTTTTTAACAAGCAAACAAAGTGCTCAGTAAATATCAGCATCTAATCATGCTATTTTGCAGTAACTAAGTCCTTTCTATTATGGCTCCCCTGGCAGAGATGCATTATGAGAAAGAAATAAATTTGAAACAAATTATCACCTCTAAAGAACATAATAGCAAGGACTGCTTTTGTTCAAATGTGTTTTCTGTTTTGGGATGCATGAATTATTAATCATCACTGTACGGGGAAAGGACTTCTTCCACTCCAAGAAAGGAAGACTAAAGTCAAGGATGGGCCCAGATTCTTGTCCTAAACACATGAATTTAACAGCAGAGTGTCTCCTCTCTCTTCAACAAAGTCTTTCTGTATTTAAGCAGGTTTAAATGAGACCAGCATACCTTTCAGATACCAACAAGAAAACACTCAAACAGAAAACATAATTTACAGACTGTTCCAGTAAGTGCATTATGTTGGTAATTTAATGACTAATTGCAAAATCTATTATCTTGGAGATGAAAAGATTTTGGAAGATTTAAGATCAGATTTCAAGTCTAAGAAAAGCAGGAAACAAAAAAGAACAATAAACTAAATACTGGAAAACACAAGCATGACTCAAAGTCTTGCAATAGAAACTGCTGTAACTTCCATACACATTAATATGATTAAAAACAATTACACGATATGAGGGAAAAGTTGAGCTCTGTATCAAATGTCAATTAGAAAATTTCAGAGAACAATTGAAAATGAAAAGGACAAAGAAGCATGAACCTTGCTTTGCCAAAACTGAACAGCAAATGCCTTGGAGGCCACAGCAGTAACACTTAGGAGGCAAGACAGCAACATCTGGACAAGGCTGGGGAGGTCAGCATCTTTCAAAGCCATGCATTGGACTGCCAGGTGTGCAAAGTGTCTCAGGCACTGAAGTGTCTAAGGCAACTTATTCAGCAATGTACTGCTAAAGGAGCAGGGAGACAACAACCCAGGAGAACATGGAGAGAAAACCATTACCTTAGAGGTGAAAGAGCTTATAAATATTGTTGCAGGCACCTGGCTGTGTAAGTGGTTGTTCAGTGGGGCAAGACAGTGACTCTTGCTGGGTAAAATTTGCCGCTGAAGAAAAGTCCAGTTTGTTTTGAAGACTCAAGTGGACATAAATAATGGAAAAGCCTTATGATGGCTTCTCTCAATGGACTGATCTTAGCCTCCTGTGCCTACCCTAATAACTAGAAGGAGAAATAGAATATTTGGGGCAAGGAAAAGAGTCCTGAGTTAATTTGTAGTAATTTTTCAAATAAGCTTCTGGGCCAGAGTTTGGTGTTGGACTTGATGATCCTTCCAACTCAGCATACTCTATGATTCTATGATTCTAGGTTTCATGCACATTTTGGTAAGTTTGGAATATTTTCCCTGTCTTATCTCAGTCTCTGAAATGAAAATAATCTTCAATTTTCCAGGCTGTACCTTAGAGCTTCAAGTGCCCAGGAGGCATAGATACCTGCAAATGCTTGGCTTATCTGGGAAAAAAAGAGTCCTGAGAGTAGTCACTGAAATGCTGGAAACTATGAGCCATTAGTGGTGTTGGCATCAATACACATAATGTACACTGGCAGCACCAACTCAAAACATTAATACACAAGCAAAATTAACTCTGCACACTTGTAAGTACAAAGAAATGCCAAGTAACTGCTTTGCTAAGAATGGTAAAACACGATGAAATAGAGAAAAACAGATGATAAACACTTTAAAGGAAAGAAAAGTTGTATTGGTGCCTCCATTTTCTTCTGATCTCGTTGGCCTACTTCTAGAGATGTACACAGCTTATTCCTTGTAATATATCACTGTGTTAACTTAAATAATGCCAGTGCTTTGGAATCAGGAAATCAGGGATGATAGCAGATCTGTTGTGCAGTGCTCACAGGCAAGGGAAGGATAGATACCAACTACTTCAAGAAGACCACAGAAGATTTGCAAAAAGAAAGTGCATTTGATTTGGAATGAAGTCAGCATGCCCTTACCCAGTGGGACATGAAGCAGATTCCAGAACTATTCTTACTATACCACCACCATTTCATAAAAGACCAACATTTACACATACACAGGTAATAAGAACAGGAAAGATCTTCTATACATGCAAATCTTGCCTCTGTCAGAGACTCCAGGGCATGATGTTAGTCATCCCTGCAGTAAACTCTAATCATTCAGGGCTATAATTAGACAAGCAGACAAAGGTGGGCCAACTATGCCTTTTAAGAAAAGCAAACCCAATCTCTTAGCCATTCCGGTCAACCAAAGCCAGGATGGGATGCACTGGGAAGGGCAGCAGTGAGACTGTAGGACAGAGGTGCACTGAGAAATCTGTGCAGAAAAAGAGACTGGGGGACCCTCAGGATCCCTCCTTCCTGTGGAGACACTGGCACATGCTGGGAAGGACAAGATTCCTTCTGCTGCTTCCTTCTTTCAAAGGAACCCCAGCTCCTTTGTAACCATTGATCCTTCCCAGCCATAATCCCACCTCCATGGGACCCTTCAGCCTGTACCTGCTATCCTGCTCCTAGGGGCTGCTTGGAAACACCTCCTCCACAATCCATCCTGGCTGAGGAGGGGATAAGCATCCTCCTCTTACTCTCCACAATGAACAGGAGAAAACCAAAAGGAAAAAGAGAACATGAAAAAACTGTGAATGTCTCTAGATTAAATAGTCAAGGAAGACAAAGGGAGCATGGGAAAAAGTAATCTGAATTCCATTTGTAAATGGGAAACTAAAAACAGAGCTGAAGTCCCGAGAAGGCTGGCAGAGGAGCCAGAAAAGCAATCCATCTCTCCTAAAACTAATGCAGTGTCAAGCTGAAATCTCCTTTGCATTATTTTAGAATTAATAGAATAAAATAATAATAGAAATAAAGCATGTGTCTAATAACCAGCATTCAGCATCTAGTTCAGCCATGTTTTAAAAACCTCTCTAATTTCCTTATTTTACCTACCTCTAAGGCCAGATATTTACTGAGATCTATTTATTTTCCTTCCTATGCTTCTCAGTCCACATAGCTATCAAGTATAAGGACCAGTATTTTACTAAAATATCTGTATTTACTGGGGCTTTTTTCCAATACTGTCTGTTCTCTTTGTCTTATCCTTGTGCTTTTCTAGTTTCACTCTGTGAAAGCAAAAATAAAATTAATATCCACAGCCAAACTGAGGTGCAATTCGTGAATACAAACCTAGAGAAGGATAAGCAGAAACTCCCTCTGCTGTCATGCATGGCATTCATTTCTCCATTAATTAATGCCTCTTACTCCCTTAGGATTGCTTTGTCCATTGATAATTTCTCAAAACAGCTCATTATTTTATCCAACTGATTATATTGTTGCTTTATAAAAGGCATTTATTATTTGTCATCTTAACTATTTCTACAGCCTCAGTGTAGAGACAAGATGTTTAGCTCTTGTTCTTCCTGAAAGGCTTGAATTTTAATCAAGTCACAACATAATTACAGTGTTTTATGTAAATACCAACATAAAATCTAGATCTTAACTACAACATTCTCCGTTTAGCCACTTAAGTGCGTCTGTGCTCTCCAATACTTTTGTGTCTGACCGTCTCATGTTGCTTAATGTATTTTCATAGGGCAGAGCTATTTGCCTGGACAGAAAACTGAAGCAAAGATGGAGAGTCCATCAAAAGAACAAACAGATCCAGGTTTGCACTACTGATGGAGGGGTTGAGCTCATCTCCTTGCACACCCAGCCCAGGATGCTCTAAGGTTCCTTGTGCCAACACCAGCTCCAACACAGCAGTGCAGCCAGCCAGGCTCACCAGCCACAGAACTACAGCAGCTTTTCTCTGGGCATCAGGGCCACATAATTCGGCCTAATTAAACCTTTTGTTGCATAAAGCATGGATGGGCCTTTGAGCAGCCTGGTCTACCCAAAGGCATCCCTCCCTGCCCATGGCAGGGATCTGGAACTAAATGATCTTTAAGGTCTCCTCCAACCCAAGTGATTCTATGAAACCATCTCCTAAAATTCTGCTTTGGGAATTGGTTGTTTTTTGACAAGGATTCATTTTTTTTTTCCATAGGATTTAGTTCAGCCAGCAAGATGTGGCATTCAATAATATTCCTCCTCTAGAAGTATGCAGAGTGCTCTCCTGAAGAAGCCTGCCAATTCATTTTGGATATTGGCGACAAGCTGGATTTTTCTCACAAAGCCAGGACACAGATCAAACAGGAACAGCAAGCAGCAATAGACCTCTTTGTCATGAACAGGTACTATAAATTCTTAATCCGGTTACTAAGCTTCTTTGCACTCTTTGACAGAACCAATTGTGTACTTGGCTATTTATTCTATTGCCAGAAGTAGGAAAGAGGAGCAAGATTACACAGCAGTGATCTCAGGATGTTCTCTCAGGATACTCCAGGACAGCAGTTCTGATTGTGTAGCTGGAACACCAGCCCTCTGCAATCTCATCCCTACAGGAATGGGACTGGAAGAGCTTAATGCAGCAACACAGATTGAAATGTCAGGAATAGTTCAGCTATTATAAAGTGGCATAGATTAGAAAAAATATGGAAATGATAAAAAAGTAATTTAGGGTGAAAGGAAGTTCTTTTAAAAAGCTTCATGCTATCAAACTGTGAGAGAGAAAAGATCATTAAATCCTTAAGATGGTCTGCAGCCTGACATTTTTCACTACTCTGGGATTTCCAGATAGTTGTGATTAAGGAAAAAATACCTTGGCTATCAGTATCTGGCTCCTCTTCTGGGATCCTGTCTTGGCAGGAAGGGAGACAACATTCCAAGACATGTTTTCCCTCTCCAAATACTACTAATTTTTGCTAGAAGACTAACATCATCCCCATTTCATGCCTGCTTCAAGATAAGACTGCCCAATTTTAAGTGTTGGTTGGAATCCCAAGAAGCTATCTGCTCAGAAGACATAGGTTTCCCAAAGTACACCAACCTGGCATTTAGCTCCATCCCAGACTCAGAGACAAGATAACAACAGACAACCAGTTTGGGTTCCAGATGGTGATGTGAGGGAAGAGGTAATTACACCTTTGAGTACTCCATGATTTTGGTAAGTATTAGCTTAGCAATAGCATGAAGGGTCATTTAAGACATATTAAAAATACTGGGGAAGTAAAATAGTGTTGGTTTAGAGTATTCCTGTGATGTTATTTCAGCTCTAATAACAATAACTTTGTTATTTGTTCTTCATACTAGCATGTTTCCATTTACTTGACAAAAGTGATGACAACAAGAGTTCTATCAAAATGTCACTAGATCACGTGAGAAAGTAAATACTTAAAATAATGATTTGGTTAAATTATCTCCTCTGGCCTCCTAGGAGGTAATATAGGATTACTGAGTTCTAGTATTGTCAAAAAGAGCCTTTGTAGAATACCATATGGTTAAAAACATAATGAGCTTTACTAAAGTTCAGCAGAAGGTGTGTGTTTGTATGCAGTGACTAAGCATATGCAAGTAGGAGGCAATTACAGATGGCTGGAAATATGCTACTACTGCAAAACACATATGATGTTTTGTATCCCAGAGCAGAAAGCAGAAATGTTCTAAAGTACCAAACTTGGCTACTAGCTAATACCATGATGCTGAATTTGTGTTATTTAGGACCACAGCATCACACTCAGCAGCTGCAGATCAGCAACAAAAAGTTGCTCACTTCTGTTTCTTAGATTGAAAAGAAGTTGATGCAATCATGGAAAGTGTGCAGAGGTAAGGAGAATAGACCAAGTGGGAAACAGTGTGATACAACCAGTAAAAGCTCCATTAAAAATAAAGGTATGAGTTTACTGTGAGACAGCTACGTTTAGGGCACTAAGAAATGAAATCTCTTTACTGCATGTGCCAGAGTGGTTAGCCTGCATTCTCTCCTCCATTTTGGGGTTGCTTTATCTTTTTTTTTTTTCTTTTTTTCTTTTTTCCCCCCCATACTTCAGTTCTGAGACTGGTTTGGGCTGCTGCTGACTGCAAACGATTAATTTGAGGAGTGTTCATTCTCTTATATACACTATACATGTGTATTTGTCACTTTACCAAGCAGTTGCTGGTGCATTGAGATATCAGCCCTCACAGTATTTACCAGTTCTTACCTTAATGGGAGAGGGAGGTGTCCTGGAGAGGCTTATCACGGGATTGTTTTGGAAGTGTTGAGTGGGAACTGACATTAATGTGAGGTTTGTTGGAGAGGTTAGGGAAATAAACAAGTTGCAGTCCCTTCCCACCCATGTGAAGGAACAGAGACCTGGCATTGGATGACAGGCTTGTATTTGGAAAAGAGGTATTTACAAAATAAACCCAAAACAACAACTTCAAAACCAACCACAAACCACTCCCTATTCCACCCATTTAGGTTTCAAACCAAAGAATGATCCTACTGATGTGTACCAACTGATTGGAGGTGGGCTGAATGGAAAGAAACCCTCTGCTTTTAAGACAAAGTAAGTCTATAAAAGGATAGGAGGCATGACTAGGACCCATGCTACTGATCCCATCAGCTTTGCACTGGGCAAGAGAAAAGACAAATAACAAGGCATTTTATATAGATATAAAAATATATTTATATTCTAAATAGAACTAATATTATACAATACAATGTATTGTATAATATTATAGTATATTAGGCATAATTATGTTTTATATAGATGATATATATAATTTATATAAATTAGAGCTACTCATTTCTTCTTTCTTTTTTTCTCCTCTGAGGTCTGTTCAGCAATCTTATTGTAGGGTCAGCAGGGCACAGAATTCTGCCTTTAAGCCTCCAAATTGCATCAATGAGTGCAATTGCATCTTGAAAGACTGGAAAAATGAAAAGAAGCAAGCATTTCCTATTTGAATACAGGAGGTAATATACATTAGCATACTCCAGCCAGGATTTGCATGTGCAGCAAAACTCTAAGAAATAAGTCAAACTGAGGCTTCTTTAGGAAAAGTTACTATAAGAGCATGGTAGTTGTGAGGTTGACAGCACGCTTTCTAACAGCCCTTCAAAGAGACCAAGAGAGAAAATCCTCAGCAGGATGAGTACCCAGCAATCCTTACTCCCTCTCCCTTGTTTAAGAAAACAGAGTTCTTACTGAAGCAGGATTTCAAGCGTTCTGGGTTTTGCAGTGCTGTTAATCATTAAGACCTGTGCTCCACTATGAAGTAACACATGATGGCTTGATGTGTACAACCTCTGCCAGCCTCCTGCAGAATGACTGTAGGTGGACATGGGCTGGACCTCAGCCATCCCAGTGAGTGGGAAGAATTGGAGAGTAGAGTCACTCCAGGGTGGACCAGAACACCTCTTTCACTAGTGCCAGCACCCAAAACTGGGCATTTTTACTGTTGGTGAAAAATAGCACTAGAACAACAGATGGAAGGGTATTTTTTTTTAATTTTTTTTTTTTTTTAATTCAGATGCACAGTGACTAACTTATTGACTCCTGGAAGAATAAATCTTACTGCGAAGAGAAAAGTCAATGGTGCTAATTAGCAACAAAGTGGTATAATTGAATAAAAGTGCTAGGAGAATCTTTGAATACACTGATCCTTGAGGGCAGAGTCACAGTCTTTAAATCCTGAGCCAATGACTGTATTAACAAAGAGTAAAATTGATCAATTTATGGAACTTTCTACCGGAAAATGCAACTAAAGTTACAATATTAGTAAGATTTAAGAAACAGAAATTATGCTAGAGGAAACTTCCAATGGGGTTAAAAAGAAAACATATCTGTCAAAAAGTTATTTTCTGTCAACTACCAAAAAATGCTTTCAGGTTCTGCTGAAGCAGCAGAGATATTTTTAGACTACATAAATTACTGTTTTTATAAGCTCTGATACTATTTTGGTAAATAATATATCAATATCTGTGTTCCTAACTATGGTTGAAGAATGAAAAGCATGTTTTTGTTCTGTTTTCTAAAGCATACTCATTTTTTGTTTTTATAAGATAAAGCATGTTTATCAGCCTGATAGCAATCTTGACAGTAGAATCAAGTTTATGAGTGAATTCTGAATCACTATAAAATTCATATTTACTGCTTTTTAAAATGATCTCAATTACTTATGTTTTTTCCCCCCCACTATCACCTAGTTTACTCAGCTTAAAATGTTAACTATGACAGCATTATGAATGGATTAAGATGCTATCTGGTTTTTGCTATGATTTCTGTATGCCTCAGGAACAATGTTCTGTGAGTTATTGCAAGGATACTTCTCAGGAAAGTAAGTGCACCTGTCCTCATGATAGCAAGTCAAAAAGAACGTTACATTCCTTATTCAACTGCAGAACTCTATTCTCCTGACACAAGGAAACATGTGAAGAGCTAGTCTGTACTGTTTGCTTTTTTAACTGAATTAATAAACTAAAACTATACAATAATATAAATATTGTGCAAAAATACATAATAAATCCCAACAGTTCCAAATACTGCTTTTCTGACTCTTAAGATTTTGATACACATCCAAACCCTGTTTTAAGGAGACAGAAGTTGTTTTAGAAGTACAGCATTTGGGGCTTTACTGACAACAGGGGATGCAGACTGAATTATGATCTACAATTGTGCTTCAACCACACACTTGACAAAAGGTAAGAGGTATTTATGGATAAAGGGAAAAGAGCACTACACATATCCTTGAGGTCCTACATGCTTCATACCAAACTTATTTAGAATGCTGTACCTAAACATAAAACAAAACACTGCAAAAGGACTTCAGAGATTTGGACAGCAAGATAACTACTCTTGGGAAGTTTACTATTTTCAAACAGACTTGTTTCTGGCTATGCATACTATAAGAATTATATCATGTTGGCAACTGATTACCAGGAAAGAAATAGATGGGAAGTTACTTCTTCCTGCTCTGTTTACTTGAAATTTGCTACCAAAAATAGCTTTTAGAAATGCTTCTTCATGCAAAGGTATTTCTTTTACAAGCTCAGCAAACTATCTTGATGGTGACGTAACAATCATACATATAATTTCAAGTGTTCCCCTACGGCAGCACTCTGCCTAACAGGTGAATGGCTATTACAAAAAAGTTGGGATTTTTTTCTGTTCTATGCAAATAAAATATAACCCAGTGAGGGAAAAACTGAACACATCAAAACATTGCTTACTTACTTTTTTTCATAATAAAATAACGTATTTTAATAGATTAAGGAAAAAACTATCTGTTTAGGTTTCAGAGTTACAGGACAATTGAAGTTGGAAGTAACCTCTGGAGGTCATCTAGTCCAACCCTATTGCTCAGACAGAGCCACCTGGAGCCTGTTGCCCAGGACCATGACTGGGTAGCTTTCAGTGTCTCCATGGATGGAGACTTTACCATCAACCTGGACAACCTGTTCCATTGCACAGTCATCCTCACGTGGAAAAAGCATTCCAAAGTACTACATTTCAGCATTTAAGATACTTTAATTTTAGCCTCAGTGTTGTATTTGAACACGAACAGCTATCCACTGTGGGTGCTGGCTGCTGCATAGAAAGCACAGCCACACACTGTGGGGTTTAAGCAGCATCTAGTGGCTAATCTTAGGTAGACAGCCACCCTATTTTGCTCTGTTTTCTCTTACTATATTTAGCATTCAGGAAGTAAGAGAAAGGGTGCATTCCATCAGTTTTTGTAAACATGATCCAAATGTGTGCTTGTTTAAAGAAAACTTTACATATCACTAACTTTAGAGCAAAATATGAGAAAAAAAAGCACTGTTCTAATCACACCCTAAAAACTGGAGCAGATTGATCACAGGAGAAAGACAAGTATCTTCAACCAAGGAATGAAGAAATTATGTTTCAAATTTATCTTGCAAGGCAAGGTTTTTTTAATGCAGAAAAGAATCATGCCATTCCAGTAAGAGGAGGTATCAAGTGCTCACTCCACTTTTGCTGATAAGATAGTTGGAGGCCATCTTGAGAACAGCTGTCATGAAATTTACCTCAGTGAGGAGGGAGGTCATGGAGCAGACCATCCTGTGTGCCATCGCGTGGCACATGCATGACAACCAGGATATCAGGCCCAGCCAGCATAGGTTTAGGAAGGGCAGGTGATGCTGGACTAACCTGATCTCCTTCTGTGACCAGCTGATCCACTTTGTAGATAAGGGAAAGGCTGTGGCTACTGTCTTTCTGGACTTCAGCAAAGCCTTTAATACCATTTCCCACAATATTTCTGGACAAGCTCTTAGCTTGGACATGTGCACTGTTCAATGGATAAAAACCTGGCTGGGTGGCCAAGTTCAGAGAGTGGTGACGAATGCAGTTACATCCAGCTGGCAGCTGGTCACAACAGTAGTTCCCCAGAGCTCAATATTGGGGCCAGTCTTGTTTAATGTCTTTATCAATTACCTGGGAGAAAGGATCGACTGCTCTCAGTCATCTTGCAGGTGACATTGAGTGTGATTGTGGATCTGCTGGAGGGCAGGAAGGCTCTGCAGAGGAATCTGAACAGACTGGATCGATGGGCCAAGGCCGATGTGCAAGGTTCAACAAGGCCAAGTGCCAGGACCTACACTTGGGTCACAGCAGAAAAGGACCTGGGGGTGCTGGTCAACAGCAGCTGAACATGATCCAGCTGTGCCCAGGTGGCCAAGAAGGCCAATGGCATCCTGGCCTGGATCAGCAATAGTGTGGCCAGCAGGACCAGGGCAGGAATTGTCCCCCTGTACTCAACACTGGTGAGGCCACACCTCAAATCCTGTGCTCATTTCTGGGCCTCTCACTGCAAGAAACACATTGAGGTGCTGGAGTGTGTCCAGAGAAGGGAAAGGGAGCTGGGAAGGGTCTGGAGCACAAGTCTGATGAGGAGTGACTGAGGGAGCTAAGGGTGTTTAGCCTGGAGAAAAGGAGGCTCAAGGGCGAAATATTGTTCTCTACAATTGCCTGAAAGGAGGTTATGGTGAGGTGAGAGTTGGTCTCTTCTCCCAGATACCAAGTGATTGGACAAGAGGAAAACAGCCTCAAATTGCACCAGGGGAGGTTTATATTGATTATTAGGAAACATTTTCTCAGGGAAAGGGTTGTTAAGCATTAGAACAAGTTACCCAGGGAAGTAGTGGAATCCCCATCACTGAAAATGTTCAGCAAATGTGTAGATTTCACACTGAAGGACATGTTTAGGAGTGGACCTGGCAGTGCTGCTTAAATGTTGGATTCGATGATCTTAAAGGTCTTTTGCAACTTAAACCACTCCATGATTGCATGATACAGGTTTTTTGCCCATAATAATTTTAAAGAATGCTGCACCCTGAGTCAGGTAAGCGACCAGCAAGCAAATTCTCATAGATCCTGCAGGAATGATTGAGTTCCTGCAGGAACTTTGTTCCTGGTTGCATTTTGTAACACGCTCTGCAACTATAGCACTGCAACAGGTTAATGAGCACTACTAGACTGCTTCAGTAGAGTCAGCTGGATTAATGTGTTTGCCTTTTTACCTTTCAGCAGTGATTTAAGTTACTGCAGCAAATACAGCTATATAGCTCTTTCCCCTTTTGGAAGGTTGTAAAAAGTTTCCCAAGGGACCTCTATAAATAAAACCGAAGACATGAGCTGATACACTTGATGAAGGACAAATTGTAAATGCTCGACACCTTTTATTGAAAAAAAGCAAAACACATTTATCTGTTGATTCAAATAAGGTTTTCAGCACTCAGTTCAAAATCAATTGCTCTAAGGTACTGAAAAAGTGGGAGGGGGCTTACAACAGGAGGTAAAAATCAATCTGGGAAAAATCAATTTGCAAATGCTAATACCCACAGAAGCCATAGAAGGAATACATCACATTCCTCTGACCCAACACATAACAAGATCACCTGGGTCTAAACTCTCACCTATTTGTTAGTCCAATTTAGTTTTGTTTGTCCACAAGCCTTCTGCCATCAGAGACCCCATAAAAGTAGTTTTCCGCTTACACGTCCAATACTGACCTTTTGTATGCAAAGGTGATGTGAGTTCAACTTCTGCTGTCAGTATTCTCCAGAAGTTGGAATGCCTGTTTTCCAGCTGACAATTAAAAATGAATGTACTTACCCACACACTCAAAAGTCAGAAAATCTTAGCAGAAGGAAAATGTACACTTTACAAACAAATCTCTACTTTCCCCTGGTTTGCCTACCACATCAGTATCCATGGCACTTAAATCTCTTTCAGGCAAAATGCACAATTGATTTTTTTTTTCCCTCCACCAGGAGAGATACTGAAGAGAAATTGCCAGGAGCAACAAGGTCAGTTAGTACAGTGCCAGCATATCACAATGAACATTTTCAAAGGTAAACCAACAGATCCAGACTTGTTTTCTGTTTAGGTTAAAGCAAGGGAAAATGTCAGTGATTCATGTGCTGCTGAGTGACATACCTTCAAGGATAATTTCTGTCTAATGTACAAGAATAGACAGTCGCTTGGAGTCATACAGTGAAACTTGCACCACTACCCAGCTAGGGCTATGGTACACAGTGGTCTGTTACAGTTTTACCTGGTTTGTTTTTTTTTTTTACTTACACAGTATGACTAACTGCTTATAAGGTGGATGTTATGTTGTACATGTTTATATTTCAATTTATTCTGTTCATTTCTAAAATTTGGACTCTAGTATTGCTAAAAACAAACAAACCCCAACAAAACCAAAAATCTTCTTTAAGCAATGCTGTATTTTACAGATATAGAATTTAGGTATCTCCAAAAAACCCAACTGTGTGATTCACTACATCACGTAAACAACTAACATGGAATCTCAGAGGTTTCTCTACCCCCTTAGCCCTGACACCTCCATCACCCTCCTTCTTTCTCCAGGAACACCACAAACATCTCCTTCTTCTACCTCAAGAATCCCTTTATCTGATACCCCCTACTCCTTCTGTGGGATTCAACAGAAGTAATTTCATATTTCCATACCTCTTCATTGAGGAAAGCTAAAGCAATTACACATAATATATGAGAAAATGTATCTTCTATTGCAGTAGCAATGTTTCAGTAATCGTTTGAAGATTAAAAATTACATGAAAAGCTTTTCCTCCATTTCAAAAAGTTAAAGATTGGAGTTTGCAATCATAATCATCAATGTTTTCATAAAAATCAGCTTTTGGAGCTACTGAAGACCATTAAAGAACTGTCTGAACACTTACACACAGGTTGTATCAATTTCAATCTTCTTTAAGGAAACTTGTTCAAATGTTGCAAATCTCTTTTTAGGAGTCAATTGGTTACATGGCCAGTTACACGCATTTTCCGCATGTCACATTGAAGCCACGCCTGAAATAGGTACACCACACATGGTTTTGACTCACTCTCAGCTTTAAAAACAAATGGTTTCAAAGTTGCTGTTGCAAGTTTGTATTAAAATGACGCTAGGAACAATTCAGTATTGGAATAGCACACTGCTCATTACTACACCTAATATAAAATATCAACTGTTTTGAGATGCTCTGAAACTCAAAGATTCTCCCCTTCTCGGTAATTGCCTTGACGAGACAGATACAGAATCTTGCTCTCTTGTTTGATTTTTCTTTTTTGTTTGTTTTTTTTTAATTTGATTTTTTGTTTTTGTTTTGCTGTTTTTTTCCATTTTGAACTTTAATTTTTGGATGAGAAGTATTCTTCTGGATTGTGGAAAGATGAAGATTGATTGCTGAGAAACATATAAAAAGAGATCTACAAATTGCAGCACAAGTGCTCTAAGCACTAGGAGCCACAGTGACTGACAGCCAGCAGGATGCTGGTGTAGACACCTAACTCCTGACACAAGAAAGGGAACAGATAAAGAAAGTATCAATGTCACTTAAAATCTCAGAATCACCCAATCACCAATACTTCTACACACTGTATGTAAAGGAGATCAACCTTACAGTTAACAGATTAAGACAAATTCAGGTGCTTTTAAACACAAGTGCTGCTGTTAATCAGAATATAAAAAGGCTTGTGAAGGCTTAATTAAATGTCACTAGATTTCAGTTAAACCTTCAGGGGTTTTTTCCTTCTCTACAGGAAAATATTTCTATGTATTATAATTCTGTGGTAGAAAACAAAAATATTTTCATGAGACAAATTAATCTGTAGCTGTAGTTTGTTACAATCTGTAAACAGCCCAAGGTGTCTAATCTTCACAAAAATTGAAATATTAAATTCTGCCCTTTTTTTGCCCACAGACTTTTAGTGAGTGACATAACATGAAAGATTAACACAAACTATGGATTTCTGAATAATTTTGAAAGGACAGATCAATGTTTTGACAAGATTTTATTGTGAAACATTGGATTTAGAAAAGGTACAAAATGTCAACGGTCAGATGTGTGCCAGTACAGTATTTCAATAGTCTATACATGTGGACAGCTGAACAGCTTCACTGCAGAATGCAGATTTGGACAAACTATCTAAAATGGGGTCGCGATATTCACAGGCTTAAAATACATAAATAACTTGAGCCAAAATGGCCATTACTGGTCAATGCTAATCAACATGTGGAAACAGGCTAAAAAGCACAATACAGTACAACAATCTCCTCGCAGATCCACATTTAAAGAATATCAGTTTATTATGTCAATAATCTATAGCTCCAGGACATGATTCTCAGGACCAGGAGTCATTTGGCTAGTTAACAACTTTAAAAAAATAATGTTAAAAATGAGATTATGTAAGAAAACCCAGAGGTATTTAATTAGAACTAAACACCGTGAAGCCCCTAAAAATTCTTCTGACTGGGATTTATAAAGTCAATTACTTCTAATACAGAAATTTCTGTTTGTTGCTTTAAAATGTCCTGACTGCAGCTTGAACTGATATAATTAAGTAATCTTAATTCAAGCATTTCTTTTTGCTATGCATTTCTGTATTTTAAAACCCATTTCACTGAATACGGGTCACCATCAAACTGGAAAAAAAATGACCCAAATACTAATTCTGAATTAATAAAAGCCATAAATTTGTATACTAAAAAAAAATAACAACCCCAAAGATAGCAGCATTCTCTACCCTAGTTTAGTACATTTAAAGAGGAGCATTTATAAACATACAAAGTTGATTTTAGGGTATAAAAATACACATATACTATATGAAATAAGATAGCTCGAATTTTTCATGTTTTTCAGTAGTCTGTCACTGCTGGAACTTACTTGAACTATTGAGAAGGTGTTCATAGCTCACTACCGGGGTGAACAGCCAAGGGTCTGTAGACTTTTATTCTTTAATTAAAAATGTGTAGCTGTTTCTACACAATTAAGCTTGCTGAAATATCAACAGCTACCCTGTTATAAGTCAGTATCCAGAGATTACTTTACACATGTAAGTCTACTTCCCTTTATGCTGATTCATAACTTACCTTCCTGAACAGATACCTTGGGGTATACTGAATTATTGTTTAATAGAAATGTCTGAATATGACTCATGTCCATTAGGAGCAGAGCTAAACTTAAACTGATGTAATTTAGAATGAAAATCCACCCAAAACATTAAAACCCACCCTTTGACACCACATTCATTCTCTTAATTAATTCCAAGACCATTAGTTTTGGCTACTCTTTTCTCATTATGTATCTTCAGTGGGGGATGTGAATCTCGCAATTCATTAAGAAGAATCACTGTAAGTTACAACCAAGTACATTAAATCAGACAATGGGGAATAAATGCATTTAAAACTTTGAGTGTGTATCACTAGCTAAGGATGTAACACTGGGAGTACAATGTCTGCTATGGAATTAAAATTCGTGCTGTGCCAAATGGGAAAAATGTATAAACAAACCACAAAACTCCAGTGTGGTAAAAAAAAGTTCTGTTTTTTTGTTCAGGAAGTGTTTGGCATGAGCAGCACTAACAAAACTCTACACCTCACAGACACAAGCTACAAAGGTTATCTAAAGCCAATACTCACTGTCCATCACTCAGCTAGCTAGCTCTTAATGCCGCCTCGAGCACTGCACTAGCCACTTTGATCTTTGTTTCAGATTCCTCTGTACACACATTTATATTTACATAAAACATTTATTAAACATGATTTTAAAACATAAAAACCTTATGTACAAAATACCAACATTCCTATAAATAAACAGTTGGAGAAAGGCACTTGCAAGAAAAGTCTACAGTAAATCTTACAAAAACCACGCTGCCTCTGTTACTGTACAATAGATAATCTTTCAGTCAGTCCCTATCACAAGAATGTAAAACACTAATTACTTGTTATAACTAAGAATATAACCGTTACAGTCGTATTTACACATACATATATGCCTCTTTTTAGTTCCACTTGAGAGCACCATGATTTCCACCCTAAATTAATATTTTCATACAAAGTAAAAGAACAGTTGCCAGAAACCAGTGTTCAGTGTCACTGCAGACTCATAAACTTTTGGCTGACATCAGTGTAGTTTAAAAGACTCAGTTGCTACTTTGTAAAAATTACACCTAGTTTATTATTGCATGTTGTCCTTTTAGAGAGAGCACTGCTATGTTCTCTATGCAATTGTTTAATACTATTGCTGGCAAAAGGTTTCCAATATCAAAAAAATAAAAACATTCTTCAAGCCAGTTGAAGTATTTCATCTGAACAGTAACTAAAAAAAGCTGCATATTAATTATAAAAACATGTAGGAAACATGCCAACTAATCTGGTGTGCAAAAATATTTTTCCACTACACAGGATTTTAAGGGCTTCACAGAATTACTCAAATGTACATTGAGTAGCAAACCCCACAAATAACCAGTTCCTCAAGGAGATGTAAGGATACTCCCACTTTTATCAAATTTTTTACCCTTCGACAATGCTGCAACCTGTTTGAGCAGTTCTCTGTTTTTGGCCTGCAATACAGATTAAAAAAGTATGAATTACTTGAAACAGTAGTGTCACATACTTTGCATTTATTAATAAATTCTCAAAACGTACATGCTAAGAACATTCAGACAAGCTAATGATCACTTTTCAAAGACCTGTGTATGTTTTTCAATATGCATATTCTGTCTTTAACAGAGAAAGTAACCACATTCCCCATATTGCAGAATTTAGTATATCCACTATTGCACCGAGTGTCTGCTCAGTCTGTGATTCATAAGGCAACTAATTCAGGCCTTTTCTTCCTGATAAAGCATGCTTTAACCAGAGACATTTAGCTGTCATTGTGTTCATGATGAGCCCTTAAATCAGATGCATAGCCCAATGACAACTGATAAGATAAACTGTCAGAGAACAGACAAAAAATCATCTTTGAGAAAGCATGCGAAGGAAGGCTTTACCTTTTAAAGTTAAAAGAGCGAGTTTAACTCATATGGAGCCTGTCTGTTGACTGCAGAACTGCTGTACTATGCATCCAAAGTTAAACATGGCAATGACCACTCACAAACTTGGTACTACTGTATTGCAGTGAACAATACTGAGTGAACAGCTTGAATTATCATCCCATCTGAAATATTTCCCAAGTACTGATAAACAATTACGCACCTGCAACTGTTCCACAGTTTCCTTGTGAGCTTTCTCCATACTGTTCATCTTTGTCCTCAAGTTAGACTCTTGGTACTGGAAGTCTGCCTTCAACTCTGTCAACTGAAAAACACAGATCCTATGAAGATTCCTTGAACTGCAACAGGATATATCTTGTAGTCAATGTGTGAAATCTTTATGGAAGTCTCAGGAAACACTGTATTTCCTATTACAGTACTGACAGCTCAATACTTGAGAAGCAGTTTGAAAAGTCTGTACAACTATTTTATATGCAGAAAATAACTGTAGTTATATAACCATACTGTTTGCTCAATATTTTGTATAAAAAAGGCTAAACCTCAATGAGAAAAATTCAAATACCAGATTGGCAATTTATAATCTTTGCTGTTCTTTCAGCTGTGACATACTTATCACAATCTTCAGTTACATCTCTCAGTTATATGGTGGTGTAACACAGGAATAATCTTCCATACTAAGACAATAAAAAGTATTCTATTGTGTCCTTTTATGCTACATTTCATCCTTAGCAGAGGGACAAATATATACAATGTACACATTCCAGATTTATCAGGAAATGAAGCCTCTTTGCTAGCAAAGATGCCTGCCATTACAAACCAGAGCATACACTCCTAAAATGACTACGAAGACTGCTATTGCCAACCTTAATATGTGTTAAATCACAGTATGTAGTGAAACAAGGTACTGCTCAAAAGAACAGTCAATCAAATGGTGACGTGCAGGTATGCTGACACAACGGTAAATAACTCAAGGCATGCACTTATGGCTGCTAGAGACTACAGGGGATCCAGGGCAAACCCACACACCTCACACTAAATATAAAAAAACATAGTGGTAGTGTTGCACCACAGTGAAGTATGCAACCAGATGAGCAAACACACTACCTGAGAACATTCAGCAAACTCTGTCTCTTTCCTCATAATGAAGTTTCAGGTCCCCATCATAACGTTGTGGTTTCTCATTACCATTTTGTGCAGAAAGACAAACAGGGCTAGTAGTGCAAACAATAAGCACTAATAATGACATGGCTGATACCCTGACTCATAACAGAAAGTGATAAATCAGTACTATCTGTAAAGCTGGTGTACCAAGTTGTTTTTGTTGCCATGCTAAATGATTCAGAGGTTTTTCTTCTGGAGCATTCAAAACTGTTGAAATGCTGTCCCTTCACAAATCTTGAGACATGACCTTAACAGGAATCTCCCACAGGTATGGCTCAGGCTTTTCACCCACTACATGTCTTCAAATTTACTAACTCACAGTAAAAAAAATATTTGCAGTGTGTTCATTTGTTGTGATTTTTTCAGCTATGCAAACGTATAATGTGTTCAGTTTTTCTCCTCCTTGCAGCAGCTGAAAAAGGTAAGCGACATTCTGAAAGTAAGGACTTCATGCCTGAAGGAACCTTTAAGTTCAAAGAACTTGAAACCAAATAAATAGTTTTAGCAGTGGGGATATTAAAATTATTACATGCTCTCCCTATGGAAACAGCACAAAACAAGTCACTGCAATAGTTATGCAGAAGTAGGTGAGATTTCCTTACCTACCACTTTTGCTAGCTTTGCCCAGTAGATTAAAAATAAAAAGAGATAAGCGAATTTCCTACTGACTCACGGCTGCCTGGCTTTGTAAGAGAGAGATCAGGGCCTAACGTCCATCCTTTGAAGAAAATACGTAAAGAGAATCCATGCCAGACTCTTCAGATCTTTAAACACTTAAAAGCTTGAAATAGCAAGTACTTCCAACACTAGGTATATTTTAACAGTGACATAAATTAAAATAGGTTCAATATCCTTTACAAAACACAACTAAGTGTAGAAATGAGGACAGTCAACTATTGGTTTAAAAGTGGAAGCATTTTCCTTTCAGTATGAATGAGTCTTTCTTAACCATCAATGTTTGGTAGGCCACCATGCATTCACAATCAAAATTTTACTTGAAAACATAGTAATTTTTTTAATACAATTCCACAGCCTACTCAATCCTAAACAGACATTCCAGAGCCACTGTTACAATGTGCTAAAAGCATCTAGTTATTCAGCTAGCAGAGAAATAAGCTCTAGTAAATGCAAAGCAAAGTGTGTATTTGTAGTTATTTCTCTTTTCTTGTTAGCCATTAGCTTGTTTGAAGGGTGAATTTTCTGTAAGACTTTTGCTGCAGCCACTTGGGCCCCACTATTTTACCTAACTTTCGTTAACTGACAGCCATTTAATCCAAGCTTTTCTTCCAGTCTCTGACTACCCACAAAGCCTTGACAACCTACACATGCTACCAATCCTATAAAAACAAACCACTAAATTTTCATACACTATACATGTAAATTTGGACTTCGACTTATCATGGCTAGAGTTGCTTTAGTTTTAAACTAAATTAAAACTATGCTAACTCAGAATGGTTACTACTCTTTGCTATGACTTGGTTTAGAACATGTAAAAATGCAACCCACTGGCATTTTGTCCATCACCTGTACTATACAGATTGAATAACAGGCTAACTTCTTCATGGTCAAGTTAGGTAAGACAAATTACTCTTTGATTTGGAGCCAAAATATATTCATGGTACAAAAGTCAAAAACTTTTCCTTTAAATGGTAAGATGTGATTAGCTGCTATATAAAACAATTGTATCTGACTTTTATTTTATATTATTGTCTTGACATTTTTAGGAGACTACAAAAGAGAAAACAAAATTATAAAGTTCTTACTAAGCAGGTGTAATTTTTACCTTTTTATCTTTCTCTAAAATAGTCTGATCTCTTTGCTGCAGAAGACGTTTAAGTGACATTACTTCCTCTTTCAGCTGACTTATGAGGACAAAGTTGTCAGTTCCTCCACTGTCTGCAGACTGATTTATAGAGCTACTAAAAATGAAAAACAATAGTTAGTTACAACATCAAGAGAAAAAAAAAATTTAAAAATTTCAAATTGGATAATTAATAATTCCATAAACATCCTTAAGCACTAATGCAAAAAAAGTATGTACCTGACAGAAATGGATGCAACTGGCAAATTACCTTACTAATGGCACACATTACAAACACCTGCAGAAATATAATTCAGTATTAGCTTTGAGGGGGACAAATACCTTTTGACTGAAGCAGCCACTTTTACTCTGACCATTTGGCCAGGGACAGAATAAAGATTCAGTCTCTTGCATTAAAGTTCAAAAGAATTCTCTAGATACTGGGTCAGCTTAAAGTAGCAGGTTCAACCCTGCACCTAATTGATAAAACAATTCCCAATGTGAAGGAATACCATTTTGTTGATAACAGTTACCTAGTACATAAGCTTTGTTTAATTTTGCCCCAAACAGCTTAAAAGCAGGAAAAAAGGGCCAGTTTTCTGCTTATAAAGTGACTTAATTGACTGACAGCACTCAGATGCCACCCAGTAATCCATCTGGCAGGACACAAGTTTCACATCCCTCACTCTTTAGACAAACAAAGAAACAAAAAAAAAAAAAAAAAAAAGGCAACTGGCCACAAATCAGTGCTCTATTTGGTTGAAATGGCTCAGCTTTACAAAAATATAACTTTACCTATCTCCATTTGATGGCTTGGATTCCAGTTTGGGTTTTTTCTTTGGAGTTTCATTCTGAATAGCTGCAGAGGATTTATGGCTGAAATCAAACAAAATGTAAACCTAAAGCCTCATACTATGTAACTCTCTAATATCACCATTTGGTACATGTAAAAAGACTAACTCATGCTCCTAGGTGGAATGCTAGAGACTAGCCAGAAATGCAAGAAAAAAATAAATTCTTTAAATGAAAACTGCAAGATAGATCAAAAGAAAATTAATAAATAATATCATATTTACCTCTGTTTCCATAGTCCCTGATCTTGTTCTGGACTCAGATTGCTGATTCTGAAATATGTGAAATGTACTTGGTAACTGACCAAACATGCCATTATTTGTAAGTTTATGTGAATGGTATCTGTACTTGAGAAAAATCCTCCCCCCACCTTTTTTCCTAATACAGTGAACTTTTATGAATTTTCCGTTGGACACTGATACTATCTGTCATGTTCCTGACCATGCTTTACTTTGTCAGGATGCTATAAAAGTATTTCTTGGTTAAATATCTATACTACTGCAAGTGACAAGGGGTAGACCTCAAGACTGATGGCTAAACCTTTTTGCTGATACCTCCCATTTTTTGTGAACTTTGTCTTGCTAATCTTGTACTCAGCAAGCTGCTCTAAAGCAGCACTCCTGGGATTCCCACACTGCCATACAAACACTGCCTGAAGTGATGCTCATTTGGTGCCATAAGAATAACATTAAATTTTAGATCCCTGAAAATAACTGCTTCTCAGGTGTAACCATTTGCTTTCAATCATTTCAAAAGCAAGTAATAAAGAACTCTGATATAGGAATGGTAGAAGGAAGAAGATTGCACTGAGTGAAATAGTTCAAAGAATCTGTATTTCTACTTCATTGTCTCTATTGTCTGATCTTAACAATAACTGAAATGGACAGGGAATGAATAATATTAATTGGACCAGAAGCAATGGACCCATGGCAGCCTACAGAAAAAAAAGGTGGGAAACCAGGAACGTTGTGATCTGTATAGATATGCTTAATGCTATAACTCTTGAGTATATCAGCAGCTCTGTTCTGTAGTGAAGAGCTAACTTTCTTTTACTTAATCCTTACTGTACCTGTGCCACATGGATTAAATTAGATTTAACTTTCTGTAACTTAATTTTCAGCAGAGATTTGAAGGAACAGGAACAGTACAATAACTCTATGCATGACAAGAATAATTTTCTTCTTTGAATTCCTAAAACCCCTAATCTTATTTTTCTCATTTTTAAAGTGAAAGTATGGGCCTTTCTCTTTTACTCATTCCCACTATCATTTCAGCTTATTTTGCTTCTATCTTTAAGTCACACTTAGACAGGCAAGTTGCAGACAAGATGAAAAATTGTAAGAACTTGAAATGTGAATTTTAAAAGGAAAGTGTCTGTGTGCCTGGGATCAGCATTGTTACCGTTGCAGACATAGTATTTACTATCTAACACAAAAAATAAGTAGTTCTGAAGTTATGCTGCCACAAAACTATCAATGAACATAAGAATCATGACTACTATTATAGCAACATAAAATCCCAAATGAATTCTGGGGTTTATGACTTGGGTATACACAGTTGGTCCACTGTTTATGCCATGGCCAGAGATGATGTGCTCAGAAAAGCTGCAGAAGAAGGGACAAAACTATGTGAAATTTTATCAGAGTGACAGTAATAGAACTGACAGTCTTGTGTCCCTATGTCTGTATCACAGCCACTTGCAAACTGCCTATTCCAGCAAGACTTGATTACTATAAAAGCTAGCAAAGACATACAAACTGGTCCTAGACTGAAGGTAATCCAACACTGTTGCTTCTGTCTGTCCTCTTAACTGTGAGTATTTGTACACAACTAAGTCAGGATTCTGAATGAAGCTGCTGTTCTGTGCTCATTGCTTATACACACCTTTTAGCCCATGGCAAATGCATGTAAAACAGCAGGTACCACACAGGAGCTACTGCCTAGAAACCCAAATACAAGTTTACCCCCAAGTAACCTGCTTCTGTACCCATTCTGTGAGCTTCTTTGCTAGACTTGTTACCAATTTTAACATCAACCAGTTTAATGATCACCAAGAATTCCTTTCTTTTTTGATGAGCTACCTTCAGTCAGACTTTAAGAATCCAAGGATTTTGACAGACCGTGAAGAACAATGCTCTGCTACTGCTTCTGACACCACGTTTTAAGTAGCTTTTCTTACTACCTCAGAACAAACAGAACACAGAAGATGAAGAGATACCACCAACTATTTAAATTTTTGAAGTACTTACTTATGATGACTGCTACTGTGACGATGATGATGGTGGTGATGGTGGTGGTGTTTTGAATGATGCTGGTCTTTCTCAGTAAGAGATGAGGATGAGGAGTTAGAGTGTGAAGATCCCAGGCTCTTCCTCTGTTCTTTTGTCTTCTGCAGCACTCTCTTGTAGGACAGCGTGCAGAGCCAACACAACAACTTTCCATCAACCTTTTGGGAAATAATTCAGGTTTTACTTCCAAGCACACTTGCACTAGAGAGATGTACACAATATTTGCAAGGAAAATTTGTTTCACTTCATCCATTATCTTTGGGAAAAACAGACATCTTTGGGATGAAACATCACTATTGCATCTCCAATGTATGCAAGTTTATTTTAGTAAAGTGATCTTATTCCATTTGTTTTTGTCATTTTAAGTTATGCTACAAAGAGTCCTAACAATTGTTGGACCTGCTCTACATTGCAGAAATAACAATAACTTTTTAAAGGAACAGTCTCTTTTAGTTCAGACATGGTGTGCCCTCTCTCAATCTAATATACTGCAGGCAGAATCAAGATGTCCAGCCAATGTGTTATTTGTACCAAGTAAATTCTTCTGTAAAAACAGCATTATTTTTGGGTTCAGTCAAGAGGCTTTTGAGGTCATTTTCTCAGCACCTTCAGGAATGAGAAAGTGGCACTCACCAAAGCTATTTAACAAAATAGAACACAAAGGGCTGCTCAGGGCAGTCTACTTCTCTGGTGCTGTACTTAAAGGCAAGACAGGCAAATAAGAAGAGGCAAGGTGACAGATTCAGGTAATGAACATACATGAGATCCAATGGATGGGAAAATAAAATAAATATTGAAACATGAGGAACTGTTGAGCTGCTTAACTTCTGTTCCCCGGCTACAACTGCCTGCTTACACTTATGCCTATTTTTAGAAGGGGTGATTTAAAGTTAGCTCAAGAGCTAACATAACAACTGCAGATTACAAAATTTAATTCAAATACTGTAAAGCACAGATCAGCAACTTTAAATTAATATTCGAGAAGATACACTCCTTTAACATACACTTAAGATACACTCCCTTTAATCTTTCTCTTATGAAGGAAGAATACTGTCCATTGTCAGCCTAAGCCATGAAAGACGTGGAACAAAGCCTACCTTCCTTCTTCCCTCCTCTTTTCGATCAAAAGCACACTGCTGCTTGCACTGCTCACAGGTCTGAGGCGGGCCGTACTTCTTCTCTGAGTTGGTGCAACGCTGGCATTTTGTGCCAATAAATGCTGCAATAATGTTACAATACTGACAAGGCTTGGGCTGAAAAAAAAACCAAGTTGAACTGAAGTCAATACATTTGCATTTTCTGGAATGAACACAGGTATTTCAACTCACACAACGATGCTTCGAAACTAGTAGGGCTTCACATAACCTACATGAAAGAACCTTTCTCCTACCTCTAAAATGATGCCTCTTCAGTGGTGAAAACCAGCCTGGACTTTCCATGAAAACCCAGGCATAATAAAAGAAACACACACAACTATCTGGTTACTCACCTCTACACCTGTTGCTTTTAATTTTTTTAAGTATGATGACATTTTCTCTCAGTTTCATTACATTACTAAAGAAATTACTTACAGAACTTTAAAAGAAGAGTAATCAAGTAATTTTTTTAGACTGGAAGTTTCTGAAGCTGTCCCTCTCCCTTGCATGGCTCAGGGATTCAATAACCCTACAGTTCCAAGATTAGTATCCTGATCCCTGCAATTCTACAGAAAACTTAAAAAACAAAACAAACAAATAAAAAAAGCCCCACCACCAAACAAAAACCGACTTCAGATACCATTATGTCAGGTTATCAAATTTTGTCTCATACACTCAAACAAACTAATACAGTGCTGAAAAATAAATTTGCTGTCAGTTTTCATGAGTTAGAAGTGGCTGATTATCTTCAGTGCAGTTCTGTTTTTTGCTGAACTACTGATAAAATCATTGCTGGATCTCTCCTACAATTCATTTTGCTGCATTTTAAGCTTTTGAAAGCATTTCTTTGTTCAGTTTACATATACATTCACAAAGTGCCTGACTACATACCAACAGCTATTATGTTTCTCAAATAAGTTGAATTTCAGCTAAGATGGTTTATGTCAAGTATAAGGAAGTTATGCCTTTTTGTTTCACAAGATTATCTTGATACCTCCCAAAAACTCATATCTGCAGGGCAGCTCAGATACAATGTGTGCATTCACATAATAGAAAAACTCATTTTTCCAACAGCACTGAAGCTGAAATTCAGTAGGAAAAAATGCAAAGTAACATGAATGCAGACAATATTCAAAATCTTTTCTACTTATTAGCTTAACACGATTAACATGCATTTTTAAAGACTTATATAATATAAAGTACGTGGTATTCCCAGATTTTCACATTTACCACTCGCTAAGAACAGCAAGGGCTAATAGTCTTTCTGCCATCAAGTGTGTGCTTATGAGAGTATGAAAGGAATAACTTAATATGTGTGACGTGAAAAAACATTGCTTTGTTACAAATAGCTATATTGAAATTATTCTTAACTGTTAAGCTATACTGAAATCAAAAGGATTTCAATTTGGGAAAAGAAATGGTAACCCACAGAGGAAATCAAGAGATGTCAGTATTTTCCATCATTTTCTGGAGGGCAATCTCTAGTGTAGGGTTGTTTTGTTTTTTTTTTCCAAAAGAAAATAAGATTAGTTGCAAGAGAACTTTGTTTTCAGTTTAAAGCACAAATGAGCCAAATTTCAGCATTAAGAGCCGAGTGACTACTCACCGTTCCGAACTGCTTCACGTTTTGGGCACATTTCTTGCATATTGTGTTGGTTTTGCTAAAGAGATAAAATGGTACAACATTGAATTAGGTGACAAACACGCACTTTGAGATTCTTCCCCATACAATTACTGGCAAACAGAACCACAGAAGAGTTAGGGCTGGAAGAGACCCCTGGAGATGCTCCAGTCCAACCACCCTGCAAGGCAGAGTCACCTTGCGCAGGTGGCACAGGAACGTGCCCAGGTGGATTCTGAGTGTCTCTGGAGAGGCAAACACCACCCCCTCCCTGGGCAGCCAGTGCCAGCGCTCTGCCACCCTCAGAGTAAAGTTCCTCCTCATGGGGAGGTGAAACTTCCTGTGCTTTGGTTTATGGCCACTGCTCCTCGCCCTGCCGCTGGGCACCACTGAAAGTGTCTGGCACCCTCCCCTTGGCAGCCGCCTCGGAGATATTTATGTGCACTGATGAGATCCCCTCTCCGCCTGCTCCCGGCCGGACCAGCCAGGCCCAGCTCCCGCAAACGCGCTGGCCCCGAGCAGCCGCCCGCCGTACCTCTCCTGCTGGAACTCGGAGCGGCAGTAGGTGCACTTCACGATGGGGTGGGCGATGCGGCACTCCTGCGGGGGAAGCGCCGCGTTACTGCCCGGCCGAGCCCCGGCCCGCGCTCCGCCCCCGCCCCCCGCCCCGCCAGCAGCCCCGGCCGGGGCCGCCCCGCCGCCGCACCTTGCACAGCTGCTGGCCCTGCGAGAGCTCCTCGAACGGGTACCGCTGGTTGCACTTGGTGCAGGCATAAAGCGCCGGGGCGGCCGCCGCGCCCGCCGCCGCCATCCGGCGGGGCGGACACGGGCGGGCCGAGGGAGGGGAATGGGGAGGTGCCGCCGGGGCGAGGGACGGAGCGGCCGCCGGGGCCGCCGAGGAGGAGCCGCCGGGGCCGCCGCCCCCGTCCCGGTGCCGCTGCCGCCGGTGCCGCCCTGGGCCCCGCGCGCCGCCCGCCCGCGTCCCCCTTGTGTCGGCGGCGGCGGCGTCACCCCGCGCGCGCCCCCCGCCCTTCCCTCCCTCCCTCCCTCCGCCCCGGGCCCGGGCTCGCGCTGCGCCCGCGCAGCCAATCGCCGCCCCGCGCCAAACCTGCCTTCGAACGCCACCGCCCAATCGCCGCCCCCGCCGGCCCCGCCGCCGCCAATCCCGCCGCGGGCGCCCTGCCCTGCGCCGGGCGGCGACGGCAGCGCTGCTCTGCGATTGGCCGAGGCGCGGGGGCTCCCTTTGACAAAGGCCGGCCTCTTCCGCCCTCCTCCCTCCGCGCGTGCCCACGCACCGCCCGCCCTCCCGCGCGCCTCCCTATATGGACCCGCCCACCGCCGCCGGCCTCTTCCTCTCGATTGGTTGAGCAGCGCACCCGCTCTGTTCTTATTGGGCATCTGCCGTGTCGCTCAGTGCTGAGGGGAGGATGAGGCGGGGCTTACTCCCCGATTCTCCCTTATCATTGGTAGGCTGGGATGTCAGTCAAGCCGGCCGCCGCGCGGGTGCCGTGCCTTAAAGTGATATGGGCTAGCGCGGGCTCCTCTGCGGCCGACATGGCGGCGGCGCCCGGCCATCAGCACGCGGTGAGGCTCGGGGGGCAGCCCGCGGGGAGGGGCAGGGCGGGCGGCGATTGTGGTCTCCGGGGGCAGCGGCCGGGCCGTGCGGGGCTGGCGGCTTGCCTGCTCCCAGCGTGCCGGGAGCCGTACAGGCTGTGGAAGCTGGCTTATCTGTTAAATGATGTATATATAGATACATATATCTGTGTGTATGTATATATGGATGTACGTGTGTGTATGTGTGTGTGTAAGTACGTGTTGGTGTGTATATATGTGAGTGTGGGTGTGTGCATGTGTATATATATTCGTGCGCGTACAAGTGTGTATATATATGGGTATAAACCCATGATGTGTACATATATGTTTTCTAAAGCGACAGAGACAGTGCTCTGCCATTGCAGCCAGCCCTCTTGCTGTCCCCACAGCGGTGTGTGCAGAGCCTGTTCGGAGCGGGCGGGGGTGAGGCGCTGTGTTTGGTCTGCTCTCGCAGAGGCTCGGGCCGGCACTCTGCACTCGCAGCTCCGGGGCAGGGCGCTCGGTCCGACCCGGTTCGTGCCCTGCTGCTCAGGCCCGGAGCTCCAGCACTGCTGCTCAGGCCCGGAGCTCCAGCACTGCTGCTCAGGCCCGGAGCTCCAGCACTGCTGCTCAGGCCCGGAGCTCCAGCACTGCTGCTCAGGCCCGGAGCTCCAGCACTGCTGCTCAGGCACGGAGCTCCAGCACTGCTGCTCAGGCACGGAGCTCTAGCACTGCTGCTCAGGCACGGAGCTCCAGCACTGCTGCTCAGACACGGAGCTCCAGCACTGCTGCTCAGGCCCGGAGCTCCAGCACTGCTGCTCAGGCCCGGAGCTCCAGCACTGCTGCTCAGGCACGGAGCTCCAGCACTGCTGCTCAAGCACGGAGCTCCAGCGCACAGCCTGTGCTGGATTGCGCGTCCGCTTGTTCCTCCTTGTAGGATGGGAATGTTGCCTCGAGCTGAGGTTTGGCTTTAGTGGATACCTGTGTCCCGAGGCGTGTGTGGGAGCACCTGGGACAGGGAACACCGACACCGGGGAGCAGAATTCCCGTGTCCGCACTGCTGCCCAGGCGCTGAGCGGAGAGCAGCAGCGCGACACGTGGCTCGGCTGGTGACAGGTGACATGAGAAGCGGCCTGAGCTGAGACTTTCTGTATGTGTTCAAAAAAAAAGAAACTAAGCCAATCGTTGTATTTGTTCTGGACTTTGAAAATAGTTGCTTTTAATATATCTGGCACTCTACAGCAGAAAGTTGACAAAAATTGCTGTATTGTGCCAACATGCTTTCTTCCCCATTTAATGTAATTGCTTAGCTAAGTAAACTTTTTTTTATGCCTACTGTTAGCTAGAGAAGTTATTGAAGGGTAGTGTGCTCCTGTCTGTATCGAGGAGTCACAGCCTGTGGGTGATAGGGGCTGATATCCCCTTCCTTCCCCTAGTACTTTCCTAGTACTGCAGTAATGAGGGAGGGCAGGCTGGTGATTGAGGTTGTCCCTCCCACATGACTATGAAAGTTTGAATAACTGGGTGCTTTGATGTTCTATAATCAGTAAATTCCGTACCTCATTTTTTTTTTCTCATTCCATACATGTTTTTCCATGTTTTGTTTTTGGTTTGTTTTTTGTTTTGGTTTGTTTTTGTTTTTTAACCAAGTGTGAGGAGTACTGTATGTAACTTAAAGCATTACTTTCCATATGAGTTTGTGTATTATTTTCCCTGCTGTGTTCAGCCTTTGAGAGCTTCAGGAGGTGCCTGTGTGCTGGCGATGCATTAAGCTATCTCTGGTCTGTGTTTTGAATATTCCCTTCTGCCTGCTTGAGTAGGCAGCTGATATGCATTGGGGGAAGCAATTAATTTTGGAAGGCAGTGTTATCAGACCTGTGGAGATAAAACGTGCTCAGCTCACTGCTGTTATGTAATAAGGTGCACTTGGCTCTGTGTGGGATTGTTAAGCTTCTTCATTTACTACTCTGAGGCTTTAGTGTGGCTTAAGGAAGGAAAACTGTAGGGAGTACCCTGAAAGAGACATGTAGCTAGCAAATGTAGCCTTAGTTGAGATTCAGAACAAATATATAGAGTTCCCTGATTTTTTTTTTTTATTTTTCACAATTTTCCTGATCATTGGAGCATGATACTACTCCCTGTGAGACTTTCCAAGAGCAGGAAGAAACTTAAATGATTTTTAATGGCTTGAGAGATGCTGGGGAGAAGGGCAGAGAACTGCTGTGATGTTTGAGCTTTATGATGGGAAATTCCTTGATGCTGTTTCATAAAATTTCCCAAAGCATTCCGTTGAATTATTTGAAGTCACTATTGGTGAAACTGAATATAAGCTACTTTTTTGCTTAAAAATATGTAAGAAAAATATACTTGGTAGCGAATTATTATTTAGACTGAAACTAAAAGTGATTGCCTATGTAATATATGATATTCCAGCACAATTTTTTTTCAGTAGGTATTGGAAGCAGATCTCTGTACTGACTACAACACTATTCAAATTAGTTCCTGTTCCCTGCATCCAGGTGCAATTCAGAAGCCTCTGTTTGCTTTGCTTTGTGTGACTTTGGTGCCCCAGGGTTTTGAGTACACCAGCTTTCTCTTTCAGTTAGTTTGCTGTTGGCTAGAAAAATGTTACTTATGTCAGTAAAAACAAACAAAAGAACTCCTTTATTTTGGTGTCTTTATGTAGTTAAATTTAATTCTCAGACAAGACTTTACCTGTAAAGACATAAAAGGTGAGAGTGACATCTTAAAGGATTGTGATGCTCTTTGGTTTCAAGCTGATTCCCTTTTCCTTTTGACTGTTTCATGGGGTACCTTTGATTTGAATCAATAGCAGACAAGATATTGATATTTGAGTCGATAGTTGCTGTTGTTTTGGTTGCTGAGGCTTATGTATTGAGACTCCTGCTGTTCCTGTACTGCCTGCTGCAGAAGTGCTGTGTTTTGCTTGGTTCATTTTTACTCCATTGTTTGGTCTTAGTATTCAGTGCTCATCAATGCCATATCCTGTAATGCTGAAGGCATTTTTGATGTTAGCACCTAACAGGCTTTCGATCAGATTGATTCATGTGTTCTGGTTAGAGTTGAGGCTACTGTGTGTAAAACAGTGTGTATACGCATAAAACACCTGCTCAAAAGAGTTTTATTAAAATATTCTTAGTTAGGGATTACTGTTTTAATTCACTTCCTGTAGTAGCAAACATGTGTGCAAGTGCAGTTATTTCAAGAAAAGCCATTATGTTGTGTAGGAAAATGTTATAAACACAAACTGCAAAGCAGTTATAAAACTGTGCTTAGAAGCACCAATTGACATACTCAGAGTAGTTAGGATCTTAATTTTCTTGCCCATGATGAATCACTTTGTTTATTAAAGGAAATGACCTATGTATGGGCTTTAAATAACTTAAAAATTTTCTTAATTTTTTCCCCCTTATTTGGCTCCTCATAATGCATTTTGGGCTGTTGTGTAATTTGCTGTGAAATACTTAATACTTTCTGTATTTTAATTTAGGTCATGATATGCTCCCAATGATTGGTATTTGCAAAAACTTAAAAACACCCTGCCAAGATCAGCAATTGCCCATTTGACTTATTGGTGAAGGCAGAAAGCTGTAGGAGCTTTGCATCTGCCTGCAGCCCACCTCTCTTAGGTTGCCTTCAGATTCTGTCACTAAAATGTTTAGTGATGGGTGCCGTTGAGAGAAATTAAAAATAAACATTTAATTTAATATAAAAATTAAAGGCCAGATAGACAGTTTCTGAGTCAAAACCATAAACACTGTATTCTGCCATGTCCTCTTTATTTAGAAGAGCATTTCACAGCTAGTTGGTCCCTTCAGGTCATTGCATCATCCAAAGCACAGCAGATGTTTACAAAGTTGGTGCAGACTGCTGGGAAATCCATGGTCTCCATGGCCATGTTTTTCAGAACAGTCTCAAGCTGCTCATTCCTGCTTAGAGGCAGGTCTGCTGACTTTCCTGTGCTGCTACCACTAATAAGGTGTAGCATAAGTCATCTGGATGTGTCTTATGGAGTTCCATCTACTAATGGAAAGATAGGGAAGATTAATTGAAGCAAGTGGAGGAGAGGGACTGGGACTCTCACCTCACCTTCCCAGCTGCAGAGGGTTTCTTGTGCCCCAGCTGCAGTCAGTGAGCTCTTGTGTTAGATGAGAGGATGTAGAACCATGGTCCTGGGTGTGCCTTATCAGGTCTGGCCACATTAATGCAGTATCTCATGTGCAGTAAATGCAACCAGTAAGAAGGTGGTTGTTGTCCAGCTGATGGTGTACTGCCTTCTCCCAATAAGCAGGAGACAGTATAAGTAAATTGAAAACAAAAGTGTATATCAGAAACTAATATGGGAGAGACATTCTTCTTTTTGATACTGTTTTTAGTGGAGGGGGAGTTGGTTGTAAAAATGACACATCCTAAGGCTGTAAAGAAGGAAGTACAGCTTTTGAGATATGAGTCTCCTGTAGCAGTACTTCTACACATCATTTGATAGAATCCTACTTTTCTTTATTTTTGTTGTTGTGACAAAGAAACAAATGTGCTGAGTAACAGCTTTGTTTTGTTTTCAGGATGATCTGCACAAAGCTGCTAACTCTACATCAGCCACAGATGGACTATCTTCAGCTTCATTTATAGAATATCCAAAGCACAAGCCATTTATTAATTCGGATTTGCAGCGCTCCCCATGGAAACCAGTAATTCCATATCCTGAAAGCAACAGCAAAGGTAATAGTTCTGCAGAGTTGTTTTCTTACCTGTTCCCAAATTGTGTGGTAAAATAATGCGTGTCCTCCATATCTGTGAATGTTGCAGTCTTTTTACCCTTTTATCACTTCCCAGTGATGTCCAGGTCACCTGTTTTGTAGGTCCTTTGCACTTCTCTTTCCAAAGAACAGCTGATGAAAAAGGTCATCTTACAGATGGAGGAAGATGCTCCTTTTCCGTAGTAGAGAATTGGAAAATTGTACTGACATGTTTTCTTTGTCCCTTCTTCAGTTTTCCTTTTCTTCAACCTTTCCTCTCCTGAGTTCATAGCTGAGTTAGAAATAAGGAGACTTTAGTCCCCAAAGTGTTTTGGAGCAAAGGAAGAGGTTTGGTCCTGTTAAAATTGGAAGAATTGTCACAGACAAAGGATGTGTTGTGAGTATTTATCATATCAGAGAAGACTTAAAAGGTACAGGGAAGGGTTGAGCATAGTGTTGAACTGGGAGCTCCCAACACAAAAAGGCAGGCAATTTTATAGCCATTTATTCTTGTTTCTAGGCTGTTCCTTCTCCCTTCTTTCCCACTCTAGTCCTGATGTTCATCTCTGGGTAAACAGATTTGTCATGCCTCACTAGACACAAACAAAAACCCTATTCTTTGTTAGTTTTCTGTTTTAATGAATTAGGCTGTCATATAGTGAGACTTACTCCAGAGCTGCCTTGGGGTACATACAGGATTCATCATGAGGAGTTGGGAGACTAGAGCAGCTTCGATCTGTTTGGTTCAGGGTCATTGCAAAAATGTTCCCTTTGAGACCGGAGTGGCATGGAGGCTTAAGAGTATGAACGACTTGATACTTTTTCCTTATATGGCAAAAAGTGAGAAATATTTAGAATGAATCCTAATATTACCCAAACTAAGTAAAAAATCAAGATGATAGCCTCAAGTCCCTGTTCCAATAACACAATTTATGTTTGAGTTACTAGGGACTTCTTTGTTAATGACCTAGAAGATGAAATCTGTTCTTGCCGTGCTATTTAAAATGCAGTATATACTCTAAAGGCCATCAATTTTTGAGAGTGCTGTTGACACAAAACTAAAACAATCTTTGCAGATGAAAAATTGGATATGCAGGAAGGAGCTTCCTTATGAATTACTGATGCAGGTATATTTGTGTAGAGTGTGCTGCATGTTGCATTAGCAATAAAGTTTGACTTCCAAGTTTCACTTGGCAATTTTTTTTTCAAATGGGGAATCTGGGTGGTGGAAGAAAATTGGATAAATTATATCCCTTTTTAAAAATTAGCAAATGTTTTTATTTTCAGAATATGTTTAGATAAAGTGCAAGTAAATGAGAATGTGTACTGAAAATTGATTCCAGCACTGGGATGATCCAATATGTTTCTCTTTTTGCATAGCTTTTAAAAATGCAGAAATGTTCTGGAGTGTATATTTTCCTAAGTTTAAGGATACAGTAGTTAATTTCAGATGGCAAAATTGATTTGATTCTTCTTGAGGGTCCATATCGCTCCTCCCATTCCCCATATTAAAAAAAATCTTATTGAAAATTCCTGAAATGGAGTATAGTAAATTCTGTTTATTGTTGTTTTAATTTCTTTGTGTTGTACGTGTGTGTCTCAGCATGCACAGTGGACTTTAATACTGAATGATACTTGGCATCCTGTTGAGTTTTACCTTTATCTATCCATTGCTTGAGTTGCTTCATTGCTGTATTTTATTAGTAATTATTGCAAATATACAGAGAATTCAATGTAGCTTTTAAGAAAAATAGTAACAAATCTGTTCATTGTTTCAGCTACGCCCATTTCAGCTGAATTCTAGGAACAGTGCAAATAAAGAAGAGGGTGCAATTGGTGATTCTGATATTGAAAATAGAGCTAAATTATCAATAACTTCCTCTTAAATATGACTGCTGTTGCCACTTCTTATGTACATAACAGGTACCCTTAAATCAGGTGGTTTTCATCAATGCAATAATCTTGTGCTGTTATGCATTTCATGATTTGATGAATTTTTACTCTGGAATCCTCATTCTGTTGATTTTTTTTTTCCTTTTTTTTCTTTTAATTTTTTTATTTTTATTTTTGGTGATGTGATGCCAAACCAATATGCAGTCCCAACTCTTCTAGTGCTCAAGCATTAAAGGTACATTTTTTCTCTGGTGTGGATTTAAGCACAAAGGAGTGGGCTAATGTGACCTTGCAGATTAGTCTGCTATATGAGCTATGTGTACAGATGTTCTTGTGTTTTACTTTAGCAGCACTGTACAGGGGAAAGGGCTTATGGTTATGGTTCCCTTTACAGAATTAAACAGCACAGCTAAGAGACGTAATTTATCAGATTACCAGCAGATGGTCTAATTGCAAGGTGATGTGAGTTCTGTTACTGCTGCTTTTCTTTCTGTGGTGAAGAGTATATAAAGGCTTTGTTTAGTAACTGCTAAAGCTGGGAATGCAGCAAAGGGAAAATGGTTCAGCGCAAAGGAGATGTTTCCCTCCTCCACCTAAAAACACACAAGTACAAAACCAGAAGAATTAAAAAAGAAGTCCACTTGCAAATAAGCACTTTCATAGCCCTTCTCATAATTAACCTTTATTGTGCTGTGTTGCCATTCATAGGAACATTGTGTTTGTGTATTTGATGTGGTAGGAATAATAATATAGAGAATTGCCACTGCCTTAACTATCTAATTTGGAGTTTTCATTTCCTGTTGATAAAGGGTCAGAGGATGCACTGTTTGCTCCTAAGAGACACAATATTTATATGCCTTGTTCTAGGAAATAGCTGTATTTTTCCCAAATGTGTCAGGTGAAGGGTGTGCACTAAGAGCATCTATTTGTTTGAGGCTAGTTTTAGAATCAATTATGGTTTAAAGGGAAGCAGGTCTTAATTCCTGGAAGGACTCTTGGATGCTGGGAAGGAACACTCTGACTTTCTCACATGACAAGCTTTCATAATAACATTTCAATGTTCAGTGTTGTCCTGAAGTGGTGATTTACCATTAAATGGTAATGGTGATTACCATTAAAAATGGTATCTAAAAAAAGGTCCTTGTTCCATTGCAGCAATATTTTCTGCTCTGAAGAATCTCCAGGAAAAAATTCATCGACTGGAGCTGGAACGATTTCAGGCAGAAGAGAATGTAAAACACCTCAGCAGGGAAACTGCAGATTATAAAAAAGTACTGAGTGAACAAATGCAGCACAAAGAACATGACAAGACTGAAGTGTCAAAGAAAAATCAAGGTTGTTTGCAAACTTTGTATAGATATTATAGAGCATGGATGTGGTTGAAACTTGATTTCTATCAATGGATAAACCAATTTTAATTTACTTTGTTCAGCATCTTTTAGTTTGCAATGACACATGGAGTTACAAAGAAATAACTTGAAAGCTGTAAATTCTTTGTTTTAGCAATTTTTAAGCATACAGAAGTTCATCAGGCGTAGTGTATGAGTTTCTTAGATGTTCCTTTCCTTGTTTGTTTTGAAACTGTTCTGAAAACAGCAACAAAAAAAAAAAAACCCAGGAACAAGCAATGCACAATTTCCATTTTCTGCCTTCTGTTATCTTCAGAACTGGCTTCACAGCTGGCAGCTGCTGAGTCTCGGTGCGGCCTTCTGGAGAAACAGCTAGACTACATGAGAAAAATGATCCAGCATGCAGAAAATGAGAAGTCACATCTTTTGGAGAAACAGGTGTGTTCCCAAGACTATCTCAGGGTTAAATCATAAAAATCATTAATTATGTCATGATTTTTCATAGTTACCATGATTTTAATACCTTCAAGTGTGGGTGTCTATTTCAGTTAACATTCATGTACTTAGGTATGGATAGCTTCCCTGCTTAAATTTCCCAGTCTTCTCATGACCCTGGTATTTTCTTTGTGCACCTGTTTCTAAGGCAATAGCAGGCTCTGGTATTAATATGAATTGTTTGCTTCTGCATGATTGGCTTACTGCAGTAGCTCATCCTTGTCTTCCAGTGTTACACCTGTGTGCCACTGGGAGAAAACCTCCCTTTTGGGTTTGCACTCTTCAGATCTTTGGGGATTTTCCTTACTAGCACTACTCTACTGCTAAATTGAAATACTGATTCTACTGATGTAGAAATATCAGTAAAATTTCTTTTTCCTACCATCAGTGATTGGGATTTGGCCTATATCTGAAATTAACTTGAATTTTGTTTTATGGGCATATGGGTCACCTAGAGCTCTCTGTGGCTGTTCAATTTCAGTCTGTTAAATATTTACTGAAGAAAAAATTCAAGGAAACTTTCTGATAGCTGGATAATGATTTTTTTTTTTTTTTCTTTACTGTGTTGGGTTGGGAGGGAGGAGAGACTGCAGAATCCTCTCCCATCAGATGTGGTTAAGTGTGTGGTTTCCCAGCACTGGGTAGTGCAGTTTGCTCCCTGATTGTGGCACCAGCTAAAATTGCACACAGGAAGTAGTTGTTCATTTGGGCTGTTTATGGGCCTCCTTTGTGCTCCAGACAGAAGGCTTACTATAGATGGTCTTGTTTTCTTGTGCTTGTAATTGTTTTTCTTTTCACTTCTCCCTTCAAGGGTTCCTTGGAGAGAGATCGGCTTCTTGACCAATCACATGTTCAGTCTAAATTGGAAAAGCTGGATATGCTGGAAAAAGAGTATAGCAGACTTACTACGATGCAGTCCATAGCAGAGGTGTGTCATTTGTCTTGGATACTGTATCAGATTTATTTTATTTATTGTAGTCTGTGCTTCATAGCTATATGGCAATAGAGCTGAGCAAAGCCTTGTGCTTTGGGTTCTGTCAAACTCATAGGCTTGCCACCCTGCACACCAGCTTTTACTAGGTGCTGAAGTAGATGATGTTTCTCCAGAAGTACATAAGGAGATGTTTGGTAGTAAATCTTTAGCTACTTGGCTTGATTCAGGACATTTTAGATGCCACAACTATTCTTGGAAGTCCCTGAGCCAAGGCAGCTGCAACAAGCTGTTTAAGGTCTTGACACCCCATTGTGGTGAGCTGCAGTTGTGGAGCACAAGTGCTTGCGTTGTTTACTTAGGCCAAACACTTGAAAAGAGAAGTAAATGTCTCCTGGGTCTTGTACTCTGAAAGTAGCAGTGGTTTCCTCCAGGGGTAGAGTTGAAATAACCAGTTCAGCAACTGGCATTCCCTCTGAAAGGCTTTTACCAAGTTTTTCAACAGTAGTAGCTGAAGTTTGGTGAGACTTGGCTGTTTGCCTTTTTGTGCCTGGCTAGTGAAAATAATTTCAGCCTTATGGTTCTTTTTTTGACCTTTTTTTGAGGTCTTTGATTCTTTAGGAATTAGTAGCTGTCACAATTAAATACATTTTAGAGGAATTGGGTGTTAAATTCACAAAATTTTGAAGCAGTCCTAGGAGCTGAAATGAATCTGGATTTAGCTGTGATGAGAGGTCATTTTTCTTACGATCATTATGCTGTCATAAGCCATTTTCTGGATGACAGGTCTGCCTGCCTCTGTGGTTATAAGCTGTGTTCCTATGTGAGCATCCATGTGATAGGTGTTACTTTATAATCTTCAGAGAGTGACTGCACTCTCTACTCAGAAGCATTGCATCTGTTCCCTCTTTGATCTCCGCTGTAGTTGTGGCAAGATCACAGGAACATTTTCAAGTTGAATTTGAAGCAAGAAGTAAGAGACTGTTTCATACATGATGTGCTGAAGTGGGTGGAAAGCGGTGAGGTGATGGCTCATGAGTGAGCAGTGACGTATCTGCCTCCCAGTTCAGACACTGCCAGAGCACAAGTTGTGTAGGGCTCTTACTGTGAGCTTTTAATCTCCCCAGAGCCACTACCTGGCCTTGTAAGTATTATCTTCAAGTAATTTGCTAATGTCAGTATTGCCTGTGAAAAGGAAATGCTGAGATTCCTATTTATGTGAAGTACTTGTAATTGGAAAGCCTGGAAATACTTTTGAGACCTCTTTATTGCAACTGTAGTCCTGCAGTGTGGTCTCTGGACAGCTGACTGAGAAGATCCGAACATGTCTTGTGTCTGAAGGTGGAGTAAAGAAACAGAACTGTTCCCTAAAAGTGCAGTTTGGGCTGTGGTCTTGGTGTAGCCAGATGTCCAGAATTTTAATGTACATGTGGATGATATTTTTTGAACAACCTTGCTTTGTAATAATGGATCTTAGTGCTAACAATGAGAATTAAAGCCCCCACCATTCTGTGGGTTGGGCTTCATCCAAAGCAGTGTGGCCAGCAGAGTGAGGGAGGTGGTTCTGCCCCTCTGCTCTGCCCTTGTGAGACCCAACGTGGAGTGCTGTGCCCAGCCCTGAGGTCTCAGCACAGGAACGACATGGAACTGTTGGAGCAGGTCCAGAGGAGGCCACAAAAATCACTGGAGGGTTGGAACACCTCTCTGACACAGACTGAGAGAGTTGGGGTTGTTTGGCCTGGAGAAGAGAAGGCTGCAGGGAGATCTTACTGTGGCCTTTCAGTTTTTAAAGGGGGCTACTAAGGAAGATGGGGACAGATGTTTTAGCAGGGCCTGTAGTGATAGGACAAGGTGGGGAGGTTTTAAACTTGAAGATGATAGACTAAGTACAAGGAAGACATTTCTTAAAATGGGTGGCAAAACACTGGAACAGATTGTCCACAGAGGGGGTAGATGCCCTGTTCCTGCAAACATTCCAGATGAGTTTGGACAAGGCTCTGGGCAACCTGGTCTAGTGGAAAGTGTCCCTGCCCATGGCAGGACCTTGGACTGAGGTGATCTTTAAAGGTCCCTTTGAACCTAAACCATCCTGTGATTCTGGGATTCTGTGAGTGAGGTGATTGCATGAAATTTATTTTTCTGTTGGAAAACAGGCAAAAATAGACATTGAAACATTTTATTTCTATTTTTTCATTAAAGTTTCTGCAGTGGCTCCTGGTGATAGGGCAGGATGCTCAGACAGCCCAGTGCTGACCTGCAGGCTGCTTGTGGGCAGTGTTGTCTTACATGATGGGCAGCACTGCTGGGCAGGGCAGGGTCTGTTTGCTTGGCTCTGTGACCTCTCTCTCTTAGTGACTGTCTGCATAATACCTTCTGTAAACAAGAAAACAAAATTATTTAGGGAATCTAAGTTGGTTATATTAATTTCTAACAGGAAAACTGTATCACAGTTCAGTGTATCACATATCGTGGATGATACGGTAAGATGTACTCTCGCTGTGCAGTTTGAGCTGCATGCTGCAGCAGAACAGCTAGCTGAGGGAATACTCACTCATTTCAGAATAAAAGCCTTGGCCCAGCTTCATGCAAATTTTCAGTTTAAGCAGAATATTTTCCTCAATATTTTAATACTAAAAATTCTGTCAGATTTGACAGGTTAATAAAAGATATTTGAGACTGACCACATGGATATCAAGAGTTGTGCCAGTAACTGTAAAGGGAAAAAGATGATTTTAAGTTACCTGGAATACCTCTGTTTTGAATAAAAAGAAAATCATCAGAAGGGTTCTTTTATTCAACAGAAAAAGTTGGTTCCTTTATGTAGTGCCTTTGTCCTCAATGTTTATCCAGGCTTTTGCCTTTCAACACCCTTGTGTAATAGCTTGTTACATTATTCTTGTAGTTAATGCTTAAGTAAAGCAGAACTGAAATATTTACTACCTCAATGTAGTGAGTTTGTAAACCAACAAGTGTACAAATACAGCTGTCACTCTGTATTTCATGCTTTTCTGCCTCAAGCTTGATTAGTGGCTCTGTGAATTATCAGTCTTTGGGGGAAGAGAAGGGAAATTGTTTTGGGTACTGGAGCTCTGGATTGTTTTTTCACTGCTTTATAAAGCCAGTAAGTTATTTGATAACTTTCACATTGGGAATTTCAGTGTATCTTGTTTAAACAAGGTTTTCATCTTGCTGGAGGTTTACAAAGAAGTGTATGCTTTTCCCCTTAACCTTTTCCTTTGAAAAAGAGTTTCAAAGGAGTTCTTACATGCTTTTGTGATAAAAAGATGAAATTACTTCAGCTTTGTTTAGGGGAATCTCAGAGGCATCATACAACCTAACCTCCCTCTTCTTTATTAGGAAAGTTGCTAGATGTTGAAAAATTCTTTTCTTATAAGAGTGTAAATTACAGATTTTAGCAAAAATACCATTACTGGTCTAAATAAAGCAAGTCTTCTCTTGCCTTATAATATGTCTTTGTTAGCTCTTTTGTAGTACAGAATCTTGGAGGATAATGTACACAAAGCAACCTATTGCCTAGAGTGTTTTTGCAACTGAGGAGAAAGAGCCTTGTGTATTGCTCTGTTGGCTGTGACTTAAATGCAGATACCAATTGTGAAAGTAAGAGAAATAAATTTTAATGTTAAGCATAAGCTTCTGACTGCTGTATTTATGCCTGTGCAGGCAAAGCATCAGCAATCATTATAATGCTCAAGTCTTCATTTATCTATAAGTTGTAAGTTGAACTCATAGTTTTGCTCAAGCTCTTAGTATTGTAGGCTTCAGGAAGAAAAAAAGTGTTTCATTAGTAATGCTGTTATTTTTATTCAACTTTGACTAGAAAAAAATGAAAGTACTGGAACAGAAGCTTCAGGAGGAAGAGCACGCAAGGAAGCTTGTTCAGGAAAAGGCAGCTGAGGTAACCAACAGGAAATTTCTTTTGTACTGGTATGCACTGTAATTAGCTCTTCCTTTTTACCAACTTTCCAGCTAAGCCTACTGAAAGTGTCCCCCATATGCCTCACAGAATAATGAAGTCCTGGTTTTAGTCTTTTTTTTCTTTTTTGTTTCTCCTCCTGCCAGAGGTACCAGATGTTCTGAAGTTTTCTTAGCTTTTTGGAAATCTTTTTCTAACAGCACCTGTGCCCTGAAGCTTTGATTTCTTTACTAAAAGAAGTTAGTTGGAAAAGAGGAGTAGAAATTCAGCCTAATTCATCATTGTGTATGCATAGGAACCTTCTTAATATGTCAAGGTCAACAAATGGGCTACCTTATTCATAATTGTAATTAAAATATTATAGAAGGAGGCAAAAAAGAGACAACATACCCTTGACTGAGCCCTTAATGATGCTGGCTGGTCTTCTAGCCTGAAAGTGTGGTATTCATTAAACATTCATTGTATGCTGAATAATTATGGAGGTAATGTGTTAAGCTCTAGCATTAACCTTTGCCATGAGTTTGGTGCAATGGGGAAAAGGGTATCTCAAATTAATAGTGAAAATTGTGCTGTGAGTGCTTCTTCAGGACATGATTTGTAGAGCCATGCCATATCTTCTTCTTGAAAGGGACAGTGAAGTGTGTTAAGATTCTCACCGTTAATGGGAAGTTCTAACCTTTTTTAATAGATGGTTTGGTGGTTGGTTTTTTTGTTGAGTTTGTTTGTTTGGAGGTTGTTTTGCTGCCAAATTTAATGGAACAGAAGGAGTAGCTGCCTATTAACTATATGTCATGGGATCAGTTGAGCAGGGTTGAGTGGCTTGATTTCCCAATACCTTGTCAAGTGTAAAGCACAGCTGATGTTTTGGCACTTGCCTGCATGGGACTAATGCAGTAAGGCTCATTCTCTAACTTATTAGGATTAATGATGAGTAGTATTACCAGAGGAAATATTTAATGTTTAAGTTGACCTTGGACTGCAAAAATATCCTAAAAATTTGCAGTCCTTGCTTTTAGAGAGCCTATGTTTTAAAAATTCTTGGTTTGCAGTTCTCTGCTTACTGTCTCTGATTATTTATTAATAAAATTTCAGTAAATCCCCTTATTTCCTCAATTATAGCTTCAGACAGGCCTGGAAACCAACAGACTACTGATTCAAGCAGCATCACCATTGCTTTCTCCAAAAGCAAGACAACCCAGGAAAAAAGCTAAGCAGCCAGAGAAGGTAAGATGTGGGGAAGAGAATGGCAATTCCTGAGGGGTTAAATAAGGTTTTGTGTGCATGTGACTAGGGAGCAGGTTGCCTCTTTTACTGTAAAGGGAAAGTGGGTTTGCTGTAGTATAATCTTTGCTCAATACTTCTCTCTTCTTTCTTTCCAGAAATGCTCTCCTGGAAGCCATCACGCTGTGCAGCCCCACTACAGACTGTGTCTGGGTGATGTACCCTTTGTGGCTGGGAAGGTGAGCTGATTAATTCCAAGGCTTACAGCTCAGTAGCTGCAGCTCCTTAAGGGACGTTGGTTTGGTGCACGCCTGACACCCAGTGGTCAGATCATTTAACTTCCTTCGACACTTTTCTTACCGATTGTCTTCAAAATACTTGTTGGATATTGACAATTTGCTGAGCTGGTATTTCCAAAACTGGCCTGCACTATGCTGCCTGACAAGATGTCCTTGTTAGCGCATATTAATTCAAACAAAAATTACACTTGTCAGCAAAAGGAAGTGTGTCACTGTTTTTAGATGTTCTCCAGTATTGTCAAGTTGTTGATAATGCTGTTTAAAAGAAGTCTCTTTTCCTTTGCCTTCCAGTCAACCAGTCCCAGTCATTCAGTTGCTGCCAATGTACAACACGTCCTACACCTGATGAAACAACACACGAAAGCTTTGTGTAACAGGCGTGTGGTAAATGATACCCCACTGGCAAAAACCACCAGTGCTGGTCATCCTGCCAGCAAAAGCAGAAGGCCATCCCTGCCCAGGGACTCATCTTCATCTCAGGAGGAGCTCTCAGAAGTGTTGCTGACTTTACAAGATGAATTTGGACAGATGAGTTTGTGAGTGTGGTATATTCTCCATCACAGATTATGAATGTAGATATTTCATATTTTTGCCTTTTTGCTTTGAACTTGGAAGGTTTTGCCTCAGTAAGGTCTTAGTTTAGAAAATCTCCAGCATGTAATCTTTGTCTTGCTGGCTGTGAAGGCTGTCATTTCTCCTTTTAGTTAGAGACTCTGCTAGACAGTTTGGACACCAGACCTGTGCTTATGTGCAGCAGTATTAAATGCAGAAGAGGTAAGGGAGAAGTGTGGTCACAGCACCAAAGCAGTGGACTATTGTGGTGTGGACCCAGCTAGCCAGTACCCTGCAGCCACTCACACACCCCCACACCCATCCCTGCCCCTTGTGGGGATGGGCAGTGTCCACCCCTTACACAGTGCCATTTATGTCCTGCCCAAGCCCCACACTTGCCCATATGTCCCTGTTAACCACCAGCACCTTTCCAGTCTTTCAATGGGTGTACACACAGATATCATTCCTGTAGTCTATCGACCATCCCCTTTACTAGTCTATTGAGTTAATTTAGTCCATGACTTTGGACTCAGCTGTCACAACAGTTTTTCAGGACAGGAAAAAGTGGTGGGTGGATAGCTGAATGGCTGAAGTCACAAGGGGAGTGCTAGTGGATGATAGGCTACACATGACCCAGCCATGTGCACTCACAGCCCAGAAAGCCAATTCTGTCCTGGGTTGCATCCAAAGCAGTGTGGGCAGCAGGGAGAGGGAGGGGATTCTGCCCCTCTGCTCTGCTGTGGTGAGACCCCACCTGCAGTGCTGCATCAGCTCTGGAACCCCCAACATAAGAAGGATGTGGACCTGCTTGAGTGAGTCCAGAGGAGGCCATAAAGACAATCAGAGGGCTGGAGTATATCCCCTGTGAAGACAGGCTGAGAGAGCTCTGGTTGTTCAGCCTGGAGAAGAGAAAGCTCCAGCAAGACCTCACTGTGGCATTTCGGTGCTCAAAGGAGGCTACAAGAGATCTGGAGAGAGACTTTGTACAAGAGTGTGCAGTGTTTCCATGAGGGATAATGGCTTTAAACTGAAAGAGAGGGCAGGCTTAGGTTAGGTATTGGGAAGAAATTCTTTACTGTTGGGATGGTGAGGCACTGGAACAGGTTGTACAGAGAAACTGTGGCCCCATTCCTGGAAACATTCAAGGTCAGGCTGGATGGGGCTCTGAGCAGCCTGGTCTAGTGGAAAATGTCCCTGCCTGTGGTAGGGAATTTAGAGCTAGTGGATTTTTAAGGTCCCTTCTAACCCAAATCATTCTGTCACCTCTTGTTGTTTGACCTTCAGCAGCCCCTCAACATAAAGGTCCTCTGAGAGATGGGGCAGGGCAGACAGATGCTTCATTTCCTTTGTCTCCAAGGCAGCTGTACTGAAAGCCCACCCTTTTGGGTCCTTTAAATGCTCTCTACAGAGATAGTGGCCCATAAGCTCTGTGCACCCTTGGCAGAGACTCACAGATTGGCTTTTGCCAATCACTCTGTCAGGCTGCTTTCAGCTTTCCAAGACCATCAGCTGTTGGGATCCCCCTGTCACTCCAGAAATACAAATGGCTTCTGCCCATGTAGGGCTTCATGGCATTAGGGCTCACTGTGCACCAGGGTCTGCTAAAGCCTTGTACTCCCATGGGGCTGATGTGCCACCTGACCCCCACAGTCCAGTAAACCTGGTTGTCCTGCTGCACCTGGCTGCAGACAGGGCTCCTCTTATACTGGTCCTAGGATTCTCCATTTCCTGGAAAAAAATAATTAGAATTCCTTTCCATAGCATCAGGAATAAGATCAGCCCTGCCAGTCTGTCTGGGACACTGCCCACTGAAGATGTGAGCAGCAACTGTCCTGGAAGAATCCCTATTTGTGCTTGTTTTTGCCAGCAATTCACATATCTGTGCCTCTAGGGTTGAGATATGGGTTTTCCACCCCACTTCATGTTCTCCCTGTGGTCCCACAGGTAAATCTCGAGATTCCCTGTGGTGTGTGCCCTCTATATCCTGTCCTTTGTGGGGCTTAACCAGCAACTCGGTCCCAGGCAGCTGCTTGCTAACTGCCCCCAGACCCAAATCCTGCCCTGATCTGAGCCCCATTCAGCACCATGCTGGATCCTAGCACTGTGACCACGCTGGTTTTACCACCCTAGGGATATTGAGCGCTCTCCAAGGCTGTTTGATCAGCCTGGAGAAGAAGGGGAAGGTGTGGGACCATGTCTCCGCTGTAGGCTGGCCCGCCGAGCAGGAAAGGAGGCGGGTGTAATTACCCGCATTCCCCGCGAGGTGGCTCCCGCAGTGCGCTGAGGACACCGATTTACCCCCGGAATTTTATGGCCAGGGATTCCGTGGTGCCATAAACCAACACTGTGACCACACACTGCTAAACCAACACAGCGATGCCGAGAAAAAATTTAGCTTCACGCACTCTGGTCAGACCTGTCATTAACCCCTCATGGCCCACGCTGGGTGCCAAAACGTGCTGTCTTGGTTTAACCCCAGCCAGCAGCTAAGCCCTGTGCAGCTGCTTTCCCACCCCTTTGCTCTGGTGGGATGGGGAGGAAAATCTGGAAAAGGTAAAACCCATGGGCTGAAGTAAGGACAGTTTAGTAACTGAAATAAATGTAATGATCATAGTAATGGAAAAGGGAGAGGAATAAAATCCAAGGTAAAAAAGAATGTGATGCACAGTACAGTTGTTCACCACCTGCTGACCGATGCCTGTTCCCAGCAGCAATTGTCCTCTCATGGCCAACTCCCCCTGGCCATGATGTTCTATGGTGTGGAATATCCCTTTGGCCAGTTTGAATCAGCTATCCCAGATATCTCCCTGCCCCAGTTTCTTGTGCCCCTCTTCCCTGGCATAGCAGGAGACCCTGAAAAGCCCTTGGCTTAGGGTAAGCACTGCTCAGCAACAACAAAAACATCAGTGTTATCAATATTATTTTTGTACTAAATCCAAAACGCAGCACTGTAACAGCTACTAAAAATGAAAACTATCCTAGCCAAAAGCAGGATCTGGACAAATACTCCATTAAAGGACAGCTTTGCTGGCTGTTTTGCTTGTCCTGGTTAACAGAACATGAATTGTTACTGTACTGCACAACTGCAGTAGGTACAAATACACAAAATATTAACTGAATGAGTGCTGAGATCAAGTTCTCAAAGGGTTATTGGGTCATTTCAAATATGCAGTTTGAAGCTGGAAGGTACTTAGATTATTGAGACTTAAGGTTGCAGCAGCCTGCCACCAGGATGTGCTACTGCAATAATGCTGCAAACCAGCAAAACTTCTTACTGGTTTGTTATGGTGTGTTGGACATGTCTGGCTGCTGATGCTATGGTTTCCTAGGAGAGTTATTTCTGAAATGAGATGTGAGCTGTAGAAGCCAAGAGAGCCTGATGCAAGCCTTGTTCTGTCTGAATTGTGTGCTAGTGATCACCAGCAGCTGTCAAAGCTTGTCCAGGAAGCCCCAACCACTGCAGTGAGGGAAGATCTGGAGAGGGAGCTTGAGGCACTGGTGGAAAGGATGGAAGCAAAAGCAGACCAAATCAGCAAAGTTCGGAGGCATCGTTCGCAGGTGAGTTTCTTTTGGATGTGTTCATGCTCATGTAGAGTTGCTGACTTAAGCAGGGTTTTTGTGTTTTATCCTAATCTAGCACAATTGCATAAAGCAGAAATAACTCCTTTAGAGTAGTATTGCCTAGTTCTAGCTTTACTGTCCCAAAAGTAGTCTGTGTGCCTCCATCTTTCTATCCCAGTATCTTTGCAGAAACATCTTTTCTGTCAGCCTTGTGCCCACTCTTCACCCTGTCCTGGACAGAGATTTCACATCTATTCTTGCATTGCATTTTACAGTCCTCCTTGTCCTATGAACATTGTTCAACAGTTTTTCTTTTGTCTTCATTAGTTTTAGTGAGTTTCTTTCAAGAGCTTAAACCCATGTGTTTAATGTGGTTCAGTTCATATCAAATGAGACTCACCTTCACCTGGTGTAACTCACACACAAAACACATGCTGAGAGCTGACCTCCAGAATGGACCTATGAAATGTTCGCAGTTAGAAGCATTACTCACTTTTGATTCCTTATGATCTTCAGAGGAACTGCTGTAGAGAAGCAGATGTGCTGTAGTTTCCAGCAGTAATGGTGCTGCATGTGCTATTGGCAAAAGTTGTATTGGCAAAAACTTGTTGCATGCTGTCAGCTAGGAGAAGGGAGCACCAGCACCTGAGGAGATGGGACCTACAAAACCCACCCATGTTGTGATTTGGGCATATGAAAATGTGTCACCTCAGACTGTCCAGTTCCCCATTCAGGCTGTGCTGGGAGTACTGAGCCTCACACACTGTGATTTACAGTGCTGAGTGTGGATATCACCTCTCCACCCCAGCAGAGTTCTGGTATTCTTTTCAAAGCTACATCTCTGGCAGTGACTAGTGGGGATGTAAAAGACCCTTTTTTTCTTTTGTCTTCTTTTTTAATCACTGAATGGTAACAGTGACTAATTGACTTTTATCGTGTATGCCTTCTTCTGTTCCACTCCTAATGGCGATGTTCCCCCATAAGGAACTTCTCAGTTCTTAGATAGTAGGTCAGACTGTAAGCTAAACACAGCTCTAAAGATCCAAATATAACAATGCTTTGTAAGGAAAATAAAATATTTATTGTTAAGTGTGACTTGGAAACAACTGTTTGCTTAACTGGGTGAGGTAAGTGGTGGGGTATTTCATCTGTTTGGAAGAACTGCTGAACATAAAACTGAAACAAGTCACTTCCTAATGTTTTTCTTTGGATTTCTCTTTCAGCTAGAGAGACTTAAGAGAGAATCCAAGTCCAGAAAGACTTCTGCTAAACAAATAAAAGACAGCAGGTTCCCTGTCAATGAGGTTAAAGTAACAACTACAGTAACCACAAAAGGAAAGAATGCAGGTCCCATCAAACTGAAACCTGGAGAGAAGAGTCGGAAAAATCTTCAGTTGCTGAGAGACATGCAGACCCTACAGACTTCACTACAGAAAGATGATATCAGCTGGGACTACTGACTCTTCTGCAGGAGATGTTCTTTAACCATCCTGGCCAAACTTTCTCACATTTTGGATCTAAAGCAGCTGCCTTTTTTGCTGTGTGGAAGAAACTACTGTACGCTAAGCGCACTTTGAAATACAGGCTTATGGGCTCCTTGGCTCTCCATCCCTGCATTTGATTCTATATATTATGGTCTAGCTTAAATCACGTTCCATTTTCAAGGTACACAGCCACTGAATCTTAACAATGGGGCTCCTAAAGTTCCCTTATGTTGTGGTTCTAGCGGTGCATGTTGTTCCAGCACTCCAAGCACTGCACATTTACATGGGTTGGTGTCTGTGTGATGTGCCAGTGCCATTTCATGCTGTTGTTGATCTGGGAGGCTTCTCAGCATGTACCTCATGTGAAAACAGTGCTGCAGCCCTGAGTTTTGAGGGCTTTTGTCAGTTCTGTTCTGTTCTGTGTGCAGCTGCAATGACTCCATCTCTGGGAGTGTCTGAGGGAGAACAGGGAAAACCCTTCAAAGGTGTTCTGTGGAGCTCTCTTCAAAACACTTCCCTAGTTCTTGTTCTGCTGCATTGCATTAGTCAGCATCAGTGGCAGTGGATGTTTGAGTACTCAGAAAAGGAGCAAAACAACTTGTGAATTATGTTGCTTAATGATCAAGTGAAATTTTTCTACAGAAATCCTGCTTTAGGAAAAAGCTGTAGGATAGGGGATAATACCCTTCTCTAGCTGACAGCTTTGGGTGATAAAGGAGTTAGAGAAACCACAAGGGTTTTTAACTGCAAGTGCCTCAATCATGCCAATTGGTCCTGGCATCTTGCTTTTAACTTGAAGTGTGTGCTTTGATGAGCTATCTACTTTGGTAGTATTGCAATTAAGTTTGTGCTCTGACTTGCACAGCTGATTAAATGTTATTTATTATGTTAATAATTTAAAGAATTTCCTATTAATGGAATGTATAGAAGACCCAGATTACCTGTATATACAGTTGAAAAATAATAAAGCCAGCTTGCCTGTTGAGTGAATTGTGAGAAAGCTGCACTTCATCTAAATGAGCTGGGTGTTTGCTGCAGCACTGTGCCACAGCCAGAGGGCTTTTCATGGCGAGGTGCCTTCTGCCTGGTGAGGGTGATGAATGAGAGCTGCAGGTAAGGCTAGAGTCAGGGTAGTCCACCCTTGCCTGCAGCTCAACAGGGAGGGAGCTCTGCAGGGTCAACACAGGCAGAAGGGGGTTCAGTTTGGTGCCTGTAGGTTATCCACCCAGCTTGTCTCCTTGCATCTAAGGCACATAAGGCGTTAGCTGTGGTGAAAGAAGTCAGATGCTGCTAACCAGGTAAATGGGAGTAGCCACTTAAAGACCAGTTCATACCAGAGGTCCTGAAAAATCCGTAGCTGAAGCTTAGGCTTGGTCATTTTGCTTGGGAAGGACCACTGGAGATCAGCTTGCTCAAAGATGGGTTAACTTCAGCATGAGCTCAGGCTGTCCTTGTGCAGCTCCTTACTGATGGAGGGCTTAGGAGTGTTTTAGACTCCATCCATGCTGCCTGCAGTGAATGAGGTGCCCAAGTTAGAATTAAGCCCACTATGGGTGAGAGCCTCAAGCAGCATCCACTGAGTTGATCACTAATCGCCCCAGTGAATTTGGGCTTTGCAAAGTGACATGCAAAAATGTGAATCTTCCTTTTACACATTTACTGTGCCAATGCACTGTAAGGTGCAGAGATTGTGGAGTTGGTTTTTTTTTTGGTTTTTTTTCTATTGTGAAAGTATTTTAGAATACTTTGAGTGAAATACTTTCACCAAAAATATCTGCACTTCACAGTGCATTAGAAAGTAGTTTCTGTGAGATTTTGGGGTTGTTTAACCTGGAGAGGAAGAGGCTTTGGGGAGACCTTCTAGCACCCAAAAGGTTTGCAAGAGAGCTGGAGAGAACATGTAGTGATAGAACAAGGGGGAGTGGCTTTAAACTGAAAGAGGGCAGGTTTAGATTGGATATCAGGAAGAAATTCTTTACTATGAGGGCAGTGAGGCACTGGCACAAGTTGCCCTGAGAATTTGTGGATCCATCCCTGGAAGTGTTCAAGACCAGGTTGGATTGAGTTTTGAGCAGTCTGGAGTGGAAGGTGTCCCTGCTCTCATCAGGGGCGTTGGAACTGGATGATCTTTAAAGGTCCCTTCCAACTCAAACCATTCTGTGATTCTGTTTTTATAATGCTGAGCAGCTAAGGCTGTATCTGTATTATACTGGTCTGTACAGGATAAATGAAACTTGTCCAAAGATGAATCTTGGTTTTCTGTCATTGTAGACCTCAGAGTTTCAGCATTAGCATCTTGCAAGACCCTTTACAGAAGAATGAGAGAGATTTGGATTTCACATACTGAACTTGCAGTGCTATTTAATGTTTGCATGTCCTGCAAGTCCTTTGGAAAACCACATAGTTGAAAATAAAGAGCACAGGAACTTTATCCATTTATCAGCTTTTATTAGTGTTAAGGAAACCAAACAGCCTTCATCAAGAAACAAAATATACACACATAGTCAATTTGCTAATACAGAATAATGCTTTAAACCATCTTATATAATGATTGTACGTAAGAGCAGACCTGCCCTTTAACCTCAAAGCAAATCCAAGTCCTTAGAACGTATTTTGTGTTGATTCTTTGCACTATTGAACCACAATGTCACAGGCCACCCTATAACAAACATGGTGATGCTGTGCAGCCTGTTATTCATCCTGTTGGAAGGTGGCTGTGGATTTCTCTGTAAGCACGGTGTGGTGATTGCAGCAGTAGAGCAGGCAGAAGTGGAGACTGCAGGAGGAAAGTACTGTGTTGACTGTCTTGGAAGGCATGTGGCTTTTGAAAGGCAGAGTCTTAGGTTGAAATGGGTCTACTCTTACGCTCTCTCCAAAAATCCTCTAGTGACATAGCAGCTGAATGAAGCAGCATGCTAATAGGTATTTTAAACAGGTGACTGCAGTCTGGGATTCTGTCATAAAGGAGCAACACAGGAACCCCCCCAAACAGTGCCCCTTCTTAGCACAGAGGTGGAGAAGCAGCTTGGAGTGAAGACCTTGCATGTATTTAACTGCCTTTGCTGTGAGCCCCATGTTCTGCAGCCCTGTGCTTACCTGTTTGGAAGAGCAAGGGGGCAGTCATGGTTTCACCAAGTCTGTGTTTTATCTCCTACAGTAAATTTTTGTATTAAAATTGAATTTCAACTTGAGTTTAGTTGAGTGACACCAGTTCTTGAAGCAGACTATGAGGAAAAAGGGTTTAGAAAATGGCTAAGCTGTTCAGTCTGCCAGAAAAACTGTAAGCAGCAGTTGCAATGCAGGCAGAAAGGCGTCTTTGGTTGATGCACAGTTGCTTCCATTAGTCAACAGAAAGCTGAAATACCATAAGTACCACTATAATCCTGCCACATAATACCACTATAATCCTGCACAGAAGCATTAAAATCACTAATTATGCTTACTGAAGCAAAATGCAATGGCTGATCCCAGCAGTTCACATGTGCCCCTTGGTATTCCACTACCTTTCCCCTGATCACTGTGAGGCACTGGAGGCCAGAGGAGCTGTGGAAAGCCCAGGGGAGCCACGCTCTGCTCCCCCCTTCAGAAATAAGGGCGCTTAAGTTGCATCCTGGCACACCCACTGTAAACCATAAGCGACATTCTAAAGTTGCAGAGATGGAAGTAAACGTTGTCCTACAAAATCAAGTCCTGTATGTTGCTCCTCTACCGCCGTGTTTTCTTGGGAGAAGCTGCCCTTTCTTTAAATAAGGCATCATTTACATGGCTTCCTATGCTCTAGGTAGAGGTGAAGGGAATGACGTGTTTCCAGGTGTGCTGGCAAACACCCTCATTCACTCTGCTGTGTGGAGGGGTCATCCATCACAGCTGCATCTGAGGCTCCAATACAAAGTCAGGTTTGGCCTTTCAAACTTCAGAGCAGACATCTTTCCTCCACAGTGCTTCATTCTCGTGCACAGTCTCTTTAAAACCAAGCAAGTCCCAGCACATCAGTGAACAAAGAGTGAGCTCCAGGCTTCTTACAGGTGGCAAGTGCAGTTGGCTCGTATTAAAAGCTAGCCACGGAGAAGGTTAATTGCATAGGGGGCCTTGTCTGTGTTGGTTTTTGCTTTAAGCTTCCTCTAGTGCTACAGTACTAATAAATTACCCTGGAGAGAAATAAATAAATAGGTTGGCATCTCCCAGGCACCATGCTGGAAATCCAGGCGGTTTAAGAAAAGCTGCCCCCATGGTCCTGGGAAGGTACTCAGCAAAAAAACAAGTCTGTATTATATTACACAACTGTCTGTACGGGAGCAACGCACTGTGCGGGAGAGCCGGCTCGCTCCGAGGATGAGGTGGAACGGTTGGTGATTTCTCTCTGCAGCTCCTCCACTTTCTTCTGCAGCTCAGCCCGCTTGGCCAGAAGCTCCTTGTAGCGATTGTGGACAGGTTCCTGCAAGGAAAGGTGTAGCTGAGTGCTGGGAGGCCAGCATGGAAGTCAGCTGGGAGCCCAAAGCACAAAACTGTTGCTGACCTTACACACAGGTATGAGGGAAGGAGGGGAGGTACATGAGTGTCATCAGTCTCCAGCCCACAGGTACCTGAATGGTTGCTCTGGCTTTGGGATGCTCATTTGGGTCCAACATGCATAATGCAATGGTGGCTAAACGAAACAGTCTGTACGTATTGTGGAAGATGACAACTGCCAAACTCTAATCTCTGACTTCGGGGGAATACTGGCCATGGTATCTCAGCCAGGATATAATTTCAGGGGCCTGGGGGGGAAAAAACCCAACCAGGTTCTTCTAAGTATTTTCAGATAATTCTGACTGTTTAACAGTTGGTAGTGCAAAGTGTTTGCTGGGTTCCTGTCTCTAATGGCGCAGATTTGCAAAGCTGTTACCTGCAGATGGGCACTGAGGCAGTCTGGGAATTTTTGTCCCTTCCTACTAAAACATGATGTCAGCAGTCAGGGTCATGCTCAGCCTGCTTGTCTGAGGTGCCTGCCCTGGGCAAGCCAGCTTCCTTGCTGGCTTGGGTCAGGGGTGTAAGATAGATGGCTGCTATCAGGCCCCTGTGCCTCAGGCAGCCCAAGCAAGCAGCAGGTTCCCACACCATTTAAACACAACCCCAAAACGCCTATCTAGAATCCCACATCCAGAGAAGTCTTAGGGGTTTAAGCTCTTTCGTATAGAGAATTCAGATAATTTTTCCCATATTCTAAGTGAGAAATTTCCCAAATTGCTGGGAATCTTCAGTTCCTGCAGATTTCACAAGGTGGTGATGTCCAGCTGAGCACCTGCACCAGGAAGCTCAAGGTGGTGCTTGCTCTTGCTGGCATTTGAATTCAGGTGTTTGTTTTCTGATTCAAGCAGTGGCAGCGTAAGTTTGTACATTACCTAAAGGTCTCAACCTCCAAAACAACAGCACTGGTACTACGAGAGAGGGAAGCAGAAGTAGGAAGAGATGTACCTGAGGCTTCATCCTGGGGTTCCAGCGGATGTAGTAGCCGACCCACAGCTCGAGGTGGCGCATGCTGGCCACGGGATACAGGACATGGTTGGAGTAGCTCACGTACAAGGGGTTAGTAAAGTCTTCCAGTTGGCTGTTGATGTAAGACCAAAGTGATACAGTCTTTTTTGGAAGGCTCTGTAAGGGAAGGGGGTGGAGGCGGCTTTATTTGCCATACGAATCCCGGCTATCTACAAACTACAGCAGCACAGACATATGCCTGTCATTAATATGGAGCTGGTTTGCCTTTTTTTGTAGCTTAAAAATCCCCCCAAACTGTTCTTTTGATGTGGTTATTGTACTCAAAGCACAGGGATGCAGGCAGGCACACACACTGGCACAGAACAACCCCTCTGACCCACCCAGCTGCCAAGACAGAGCAGGAATCACCCTTGGTACAGTGAGGGGACACCGGCATGTGAACTCTCAGTGCTTTAGTTAAACTTCACTTCTCAAAAGTGCTCCTGGAGGACTTGCTGGAGTATTTAATTGCAAAAGAAAAAAAAAACATTTGACTTAGGCCCTGATCTAGTGGAATAATTAGGCCTGTGAATACTCCCACTGAAACCACTGTTGAAGTACTTTCTAGACTAAGAACTTCACTGGGCTGAGGCCTTTAGAAAAAAAACCCAAACCCACGTGCAAACAGCATGCAGATTTTCTTTTCTGGAAATGACAATTATTCAGTCACTGTGGGCTCCAGATAAACAGGGACACTAATTTCACTACAATAAAATGCTGTCCCTCTAACATTACAGTTAATTTTTATGATTATTTTTAAGAGATGTTCTATCAAATATAATCACATCAAGCCACACAGCACTGCCCTCTGTGCTGTTAGGCTGCAGCCTTTGGTGACAGAATGCTTCATCTTCAGGTAGGTGAACAGAATGAGTGCCACTGTTTCCTTCTAATTCCAGACTGGGTCTGAATGTACACACCTCTACACTCCTCCCTGGGCAAACAAACCTCGGCCAGACTGCAGGGCAGAGCTGCCTTGTGGCAGGACAGAGAGGCACGTCCTTCCTAATAGTAGGAGAGCTGTCCTCTCCCAGAAAGATGCAAGCACAGCAAGAACACACATTAAGACCAGTTACTTGCTGTAACCCATGTGTGCAGAATGACAGTGCACACTTGGTAGTTAAAAGCACCCTAAAGGGACCACTTCAAAGAAAAGGGATGTCAAAAAAGTACCAGTTCCCATGGAGGAGGCTACAGTAAACTGAAGTTCAAAGCAAAATTGCGTTTCCACTACCTGGGAGACGCCAGGAGCTATTCAACCACTAGAGACTAACTGGAAGCAGACAGAGTGTCCAGAAGGGAGATGGTGCTGCTCTGAAACATGAAGTCTCCAATAGAGAGCAGTTTGTGCAAAGAGGAAAATACTACAAGTCCCAGCTGTTGAGAAGGGGGCATTTCCCAGACCCACATTTACAACTACCTTTGAGTGAGGAACCAGCTTCTGTAGCAATATCTGGCCAGCTAAAACAATCAGGAACAGGCTTTTCCCTTGGAGAGAAGCTGTCTTACCTCCTTCACTCTCTGCTGCTCACTGCTGCACAGGAAAGTCCCAAACAAACAGCTGTACAGGTGATCCAGGATGGTGATCAGGAAGTACTCATTGAACTCAAATGCTGTAGGGAACTTTAGGCAGAAACAGAAAATTAGGCTGGGATTTTAAAAAAGGAAAACTAACTTTCTCTCATGCTGTGGTCTTGGTAAGGAGTTGGCCTCTTGATTTCTAGAACAGGATCTGTCCCTGTTTCCTGCCTGGCTGGATAGTCAGGGTCATATTTGCTCCTTCCAGAAGCAAGAGTTTCCCTCTTGGAAAGCTGCTTTGCATGTGCAGAGAGGAATTTTGAGCAAAAGCCAGAGGTCTGAAGGGTTTGAGCACTGTGTTTATACACACTCAGTGCTGCCTCAAATTGGAGCTTGCTCTTCTCTGCCTGTCCCTCATGACAAGCCATACAGCCAGACTGTGAACAAAAGACACACGAGAAATAAATGCATTCAAAAAGTGGAAATTTCCCAGGGCCAAATGAAAATAACCTGGGTGCCTAACAGCCCTTCCCAGAGGGAACAGCAGGGAGACACCTTGCAACAGAGGCCAGCAGGAGGAAAAGGTGTATGGGCACAGGCCTTGTTTGTCGCTGAGCTCTGTGCAGAAACAATCTGACCTGAGACAAGGACAACTGAATCTCCACAAAGGGTCAATAAGAACACATGCAGTGAACTGCAAAGACATGGTGGGGTGATGGAGAGGAGAGCAGGAGGCCTTCCTCCCTCACAACCACCCTTCTCCCTCTGGGCTGCCCCAGTTGCAACATCCTGACCATACCAGCTGCAGAAGCAATCCAAGGAGACCACAGTGAAAGAGATTTTGATGATGGCAAAGCCTCTCTGCATGGATGTGGTACACCTTCAAATATAGTGTAATCCTTCTCTTCCATTTCTCCTGGTTTAACCCACAATGAGCTTAAATTTTTTTCAGTGAACTGCATGACATAGCCGACATTCGTGTCACAGAAGGCACAAAAAACCTTCCATGTTCCACATACTTTGGGGAAAAACCTCCCAGACATAGGGGCTCTCTCCTGGACTGTACCTCTGCCACGCCTGGTATGAAGTGAGGCACTCAGCTCTGTACATCATGTTATGAATTGGGAGCAGTACATCTGCCTTCAGAAGAAGTTAAAATGGAGCATGTCTTGCTGCAGGTTTGGTCACAGGATCAGCTCAAGCAGAGGCAACAGGGATCTGCTGCACCCTCCATGCTAGGGACTGACATTAGCAAGTGCCTTCAGACTCTTTGCTAAACAGACTCCCAAAAAGCCTACTGCTAGAATCAAATAAGAATACAAGCCCAGGAAGGAGAGCCTGCACAGGTCAGCCTGAAAACCATTCCTGTGTCCAGACACCGTGCCATGTCTTGGCTCACTGGCTTTGTGGACATGAGTGCCACGCAGCAGTTTACCTGTCTTGTCATTTGCCAGACACAGTCGATGAACTGCAGGAAGACAGGAGAGCGATCTGCATCCGCGTGATTCTTGTCCCCATGGCCAACTCTCTGAAACAGCAGGACAAAGAACACGAATCACACAAGGATTCACAGGGAAACTGCTGGGGTCTGCACTAAGCCACCTAACCTTTACCGACAGCTTTAAAAAACTTCAAATGAGTCTTGATACTGCTCTGTCCATATCAGTGGGTAAAGGAGTAAAGGACAGCTACTCCCTTTGTCTTTGAAGTGAAAATTCTTTATGGGGATATTTTCATGCTAAGTTAAAACAAGAGTTGTTTGAGTAGAGGCTCCAGATGCTATGCTGGCACTGATTTCAGTTAATAGCTAAAGTTCAGAAGGAAAAAAAATGAGAATGCTTTTTGCTTCAGTTGCAGCTGTTGTCCTGGCTACTTCAGTAGTAGAGCGTGCTAGACCCAAACACTACCTACAGACACGGCGTGCGGCGATAAACGTCACGCAACACCTCGCGGCTTCCAAGAGCTGTACAAACACCAGCCCAGCCCATCTCCTGCCACCTCCAGAGAGGCAGTAATGACAGTATTCCCAGAAGGAGGCCTCCAACCCTGGCCATGCTGTGTGGCCAACACATGTGAGGCACGACTCCTCAGAACTAGCAGAGTACATTAATGGTTATATATTACCCGGGAGCCCCAACAAAGACACAAAAACCTAAGTAACAGAGATCCCTAATACTGTTCTCCCCTCACCAAAGCACATCACTGTCAATATCTTCCTTGGCTAGACAGTGAAAAAGCTAAAGCACTTGTTGTTCAAACCCCAGATAACAAGTTTTGCTGCAGCAGAACCTCAGTTGCTTTAGTGCCTCAGTTTCCCTACCTTCCTCAGAGCATTTGACAGTGCAACCCACCACAGCAAGTGCTGTACACAGACCTTGTTCTAGCCCTTGCAAAATTAAATACCCACTAGAGAACAGCTATGACCAAAACACAATAGGAACAAAGTCTGAAAGGATACTACTGAAAGGCTCTCTCAATTCCCATCAGGGCAAACCATAACAAATTGCTGTGTCACAAGCCCACAAAGCTGCCTCTCTGCCAACTGCAAGGACACAACCACAAGCTACTCTTGGTCCAGGCTCAAACTGCTGCTCTTTCACCTAAATAATTAGAAGCCTCTCCAAAAGCAAAGCGTGCCTGAGAAAATGTGAGGTCAAGGCTATAAACAAATTCCCCAACCTCTTCAATACCAAAGCACTTCTTACATGACGGTGCCCAAGCAGTCTCAGAAAATGGACTGAACTGGAAAGAAAGACAAAAAATACCCCAGTGGTCTCTGCCAACTCCCAGCAGAAATGCCAGCACTAAACCCAAACCACACTGTTAGTTTAAATCTAAGCATGGGAACATGACATTATTAGTCAGACACTAGTCAGTTAGAGAGATTTAATACCACCTGTTCCTTGTATCTAACCAATACAGTCCCAAGGAGGTTAAGAGATGAAAGGAGTTATAGGTTGAAAACAATAGCATCAGTATTCATCTCTCTTTTGCAAGCCCAGGCAGGAAACTCCTCACAGGAAAGGCTAAACTCCCTTGAAATCCTTCAAGAGGGACAATAACTTTCTGTTCAGTGCCTTCCACAGGCTAGTGACTCACCAGCTGAAATCTGTGGCCAAAGCTCAGCCACTCCTTCTCCACCAGCACCTCAAAGCCCCTGATAGTTCTGTAGTAGCCATCCAACATGAGCAGGGAGAGAGAGGTGAGCTGGGCTGTCCTGTCCCAGCCATCACTGCAGTGTACAACCACAGATGTCTTCCCAGATTCCACTTTGTCAGCAATCCGAAGGGCTCCAGCAAGAATGAGCTAGGACAAGGAAAAAAACAAATTACAAAATCTCTTTGGAACAGAAACTATAAATGAAAAATAGCTAGTGACAGCACAGGACAAACCAAGGGCTCTGTTTGCCTCAAGGAGAATGGTAAATCAGTTCCAACTACTTCATAACTAGGACAGCAAACCAGTGAACACATTTTTTGTTCCAGCAAGCTGATGACACATCCAAACTGTAGTGTAGGCACAACTCTAGAAGTCCTTGCATTAAGCTCAGTCCTTGGACAAGTCAGGATTTAAATGCAGCATTTTGTGACTGACAGGAACACAACATGGCCATCACCTTGCAGCTGCCCCAGGAGCAGATCTGCCCTATCTGCATCAGCAGAGCAACAATGTAAGCTGGCAATTTTTAGAAGAGAAAGAACACCATTTGAAAACCCACATCTGTAGAAGCCAAAACATTTTGCCTCCTTATTCTGACTCTGCTTGGATTCCTGAAAGGCTGACAGGGCACAAATTCTCAGCACTTGCTTGTCTGGACCAGGCAATAACATCAGGATGTCAAGGACCTGAGTCAAGAGCTTGGAAACTCCTAAGCTCTAAGCACAGCTTTCACAGCTACACATCAACTGTGGAACAGCCTTCACTTCCAAAACACCATCTTTCAGTGTCCCAGACCCTTCTCTTGTCTCTCTTCCCATCTCCTTAAGATTCCTCACTCCAAGAAACTACAGTTTTAGTTGCTTATAAATGGAAAACAAATTGTAAGTCTTTAAATTTACAAGGAATTGAAAATCCTGAAGCAAGCTCTGGATATCTTTCCCAGTGAACAGGCAGGTAAGGACTTGTGGTTGCTCAGCCACATGCAGTGAGTAGATGCAGACATGCATACCTTGATATGCTCTAGCCAGTGAGTTGACTCTAAATTAGACAGCCAATGAGTCTCCTCGATGTTGGGATACACAATTTCTTTCAGTTTTCTCAGCGACTCTCTCATAACATGAATATTGTGAATATCCAGGAACACTAATTCTGCATTCTGATAGGCGTCCTCGCTCTCATAGCCCCCTCCTTTAGCCTGAAGAAAAAAATCATTATGCAAAAACATATTTTATACTTTGTCCCAGTCATTTGTCCTGAGCAAATAGCAGCTGACAAAATACCCCAGTGACTGGACTATCTAAAGCAGGGAAAAAACATTGGCTTGATCTTACAGTTGGGAGCAAACATGTACAGGCCCACACTTTGTGTCTCTCTTCTGCAACAGCTAATGAACGCTACAATTTTTACCAAAGAATATCACATTACAAGCCTTCTTTTCCTCTGTAATTATCGTTTATCCACATTAAAGCTGCTAACTCATTACATTTGCTATTCTATCATTTAAAATGTACCATACCATTACAGAGGAGTATAACTCACACACTAATTGCCTTTCCTAAGTAGTGGGAAAGGCAGATTAAAAAAAAAAAGAAGGAAAACGAGCTTTAGTGCAACAAAGCAGCTCATCATTGAAACAAAGCTTAAAGTGATGACATCAAACACAAATTTTAGAAGGGCAGAATGACAGACCCTGGGAACAACTGACCTGTGAGCCTCACCTCTGTGCCTGGGAGGATCATGGAACAGATCCTTCTAGAATATGTGCTAAGGCACATGGAGGACAGGGATGTTTAAGGGACAGGGACAGATGTTTAAGTAGGACCTTTTGTGATAGGGAAAGAGGTAATGGTTTGCAAGTAATAGAGGGTAGATTCAGACTAGATATAAAGAAGAATTTTTTCACAATAAGGGTGGTAAAACACTGGAACAGGCTTCCCAGAACAATGGTAGACACTTCATTCCTGGAAACATTCAAGGTCAGGTTGCACAGGGCTCTGAGCAACCTGATCTAGCAGAAGATGTCCTTGCTCATGGCAGAGGAGGGTTGAACTAGATGACCTTTAGAGGTCCCTTCCAATCCAAACCATTCTATGATTCTATAACAGCAGAAAGAACACAGCAACACTCCTTGACATCAGCAATACCCAGTTATACTTTGAAATTAAAAATCCTGATGTCTGATTTTCAGAAGTGCTGACTATCTCCTGCTCCCATCACAGTTGGCAGGGACAAAGTTCTGGTGCTGTTAGAGGAAGCAGTCTTTCAACCATATAAATTGAAAAATGTGATACACAAGATCCAGGGTGCTAGAGTCTGACCTCAGTACTACCTCGATATTTTTCCCCATCCAATCTCATTTCCCATTGTAGATTAATATAATGGATCATTAGTAGTCACACTGATAGCTTACAGATACCAGTGCAGGTATAAAAGTCTGTCTAGAGAATCAGATCATTGCATGCAGATTTCCTTTGCAGTGGAAGAACCCTTTTGTGATCCTTTAGAATAATATGAAATGGTGGTGGGAAATGTACTCTAAATGATTACATTTACAGTTTCAGACAGAGAGAAAGGTACCTGACCTTATTGGCTACAGCATTCACACTAGGCCTTGCATCAAAAATGAAGATTTTATGGGACTGAGCATTAGAATCCATGATGGCTTGAAGATACTTTTCATCCTCCTTGCTTCGCTTGCCACTCACTCCCACCATGGGCTGGCTGCAGCGAGTGATCGTTGCTTGACTTTCTGGGTGAATCCATGACAAGACCTTTGGAAACAAACAGGAAATAAATTAAGGAAAAAAGAGGTTCATCAAACCAGTGAAGTGAATTACCTGTAATGGCTTGCTCTGGGATCCTGTGTTAGTGGGTTCCAGAAGGCTGGATTCTATTAAATCACAACTGAATTAAAGAAAGAACTCTTCTGCCCTTATTCATTCTGGTGGCATTCCCAAAGTTTTAATAAACAAAAGGTGATGAAATTGTTTAACTCTGACTGTAAAATATGATGCAGACTGTTTTTCTGGCTGGTGTGTGAGTTACTATGTGGGATATGTCTTACTTTATGTTACACCATATAAAAGTTAAGTACTTTAGGAACAGGCTGAATTTTCCACAGACTTGGGAAGTAAACCAGTACCTTTTCAGTTACCTCTGAAATAATCATCAGAACAATGAGTTTTGTCTTAAACTCATTTAATAAGCACTCTCATCAAGAGTATCATTACGTATTGCTCTGTCCTGTAATTCAGAGTAGGCCAGACAATTGTAAACAGCCAAACAGGGCTGCTTTGTGCTCCCCAGGAACTGAACTGAGATTTGGTCTGAGTTGTGCTGAATTATCTTATCTTCTAATTATGGTTTAGTCTACATCTCTTTAACAACAGTGCTTTCAGCAGATATTCTTGATTTCTATGTCCTCAAACATGTTGTTGTCACTTTTATTATCCACTGACCATTTATTTGCTGCCTGGAATCCACTCAGCCTGATCTTGGTATTACTTATTGCCCAAAGGTATGTGTAACAAAACCACATCAAAGTGGCTTCTTCAGTCCCACTCACTGGTATGCGTCCTCTTGATCTGAAGGATGCCACTCTCTTTAATTCCTCGTCAGGAATGTTTGCAGGCACAGCTAGAATGGCAGGGTATGTATCACACAGCTCGTAGCGCTCGTTAATCTTGGTCAACCTCCAGCTTTCGTTGGGAATTCCCTAAAGGGGAAACAGCACGTTAGCAAATGAGCTGCTCTGAGACCTCAGCACAATCAAATCCCCAGACCTGAAATTCAAGGCAACTTTGTTAGTGAAGGACATGTAGGGCTGGCACCTGGGAATGCATTATCTTGGCAACGAGCATTTCGTGTCTCTCCCCAGACAGGTGGATGTTTTGCTCAAGTCACTGAAGAACAGGGAAACTGGACTTCAGGCAGGGTCACTTACAGCAAAGGAACTGTGGAGGCTACAGATGTAGGAACACAGGTGATCCCCCTGAGTCCACCTTTAAGATACCTCTTGGTCTCATCATGGGCTTACAGGAGAGCCAGGAGCAGGACAGAATGGGTGACCAACTCACTCCTCTCACAGCACTTAGTTCAAATGTTGAGAGTGAAAACTGGGAATAGGAAGTGGAGTTACCGGTCAGGATGGAGGGGAGGGGCAGAAGGGAGAACAGGCAGTAAAACACTCCCAGAAAATTAGCCTGGTTTGGGCTTTGTTCAGTTTTTGTGGCACAGCTGCGCAAACCTCTAAAAACACCAAAACCTTAATTGTATGTCTCTGGTTGCATGACTGTGTGTGACATGTAAGTCCCATGTTTCTGCCAGACTCAGCTCTCCAGTTGCACTAAGGACTTGGGCTGGGAGAGCAGGGAAACTCCACACACACATCATTGAGCTCAGCGTGCCCTGACGGGAAAGCCACTCAACAGCTTCCCAGACAACAACCTCCAGGTTATCACCTGAAGCACAATGGGGACAATCCTGACAACCTGCAGACATGGTTTGGCTGATGCTGGGAGAACAGACCAGCACGGCGTGGCTGGTGCAGCTGCCTGCAAGGAGAGATTTATACAGACCCTTGCTGCAGCAGGGCTGAGCTCTGACACAAAGCATCTCTGTGGGGAAGACACATCTGCTGCAGCAAACATGGCCAGGCTGTGAAGCACAGAATGTGTTTTAGGGGAATGTCAACTCAACACAATACATGCCTCTGTTCTAATAAACACTACTTCATTTTAAAGGAGGGTGGTGGGACACTGATTGCCACTGTTGAGGCTCCACAGGAAATAAGTGACAAATCTAACACGAGTTAGAGGAGCTGTGATAATTATGGTTGACCCACACAGACTGCAGCTGGTTCCCCATCCCAGTGGTGAGTCACGCTGTCAAAAGAGGTCATGGTTAGAAATCTGAGGGGAGGCCAGACCTTCTGTCTGCTATCAGTCACACACCCTGCTTGTGAACCACTGCTGTCCTTTGGTCATCCCTGGGAAGGAAATGTTACAACAAGGATCACAAGTACCCCAAAAGCCTGAAGGAAAGCTATTTTTGGCACTGTCTGAAGCCAAAGAATTGGCAGAAAGAGGCATCAAGCAGGGTGTATACACAGTTCAAGCTTACTGATGGGTAAAACATGCTCAGAGGTCTACCTGCTGTACACAGCAAGGATGGAATCTGCTGGGTCCACCAGCTCTGCTGCCAGCCAGGCAATAGCAAGACTCTTGCCAGTGACCAAGATGGTTACTACCTGGAAGTGGACTAATGGCAGCTTAGTTCTCAGTCCTGTCTTAATAAGTACATACAATGGATCCACAATGGATTCCCTGGAAATTTCACCTCCCTCAAATCTGAATGAAAACTACGCTGTCAGCAGTCTTGGCAAGGAAAATGGGACTCACAAGCAGCTACATGGAATAAAGGCTCCACTTCATTATACCCAGCAATTCTACCAATGCTCATGGAGAAGACCAAGCAGCAAAGGACCTTCTTCACAGTGCTGGACAGTGCAGCTTCAGCACACACTGCTTGGGCCAGAAGCTGAGCTCTAAAGCTCTCCAAAGCTCCAAGTCTTTCAGCTGCCACACTGACAAATTTGAAGGAAATCTTTCCTCTGTGATAGCTCAGAAAAATCCATGACAAGCCCTTAAAGAAAGAAAAGGCACTGTATGTCAGCATTCAAATTTCCTTTGACTCATGGAGAATGCCTGCTTTTCCCTGGCCCAGGAATCACAGCACCACCCAGAATGCTTTGGATTCGGATCGTGACTTTCTCTAAGGACTGGAAGCAAACAGAAAAAAGCCAAGTGGGCTAGAAGAGAAGCTGAATTTGCATGTTCCCTGGACGTTTGCCATAATGCAGTGCAGCTTCTGCATTTATTCGTGCTCCTTCAGATTTGCCCTTTCTCCAGCTGGAATCAATAGAAAAAGCTAAAAGTGATTTAAAGCACACTGGTATTTCCTCATCTAAGATGCATTTCACTGTTTCCTGGTAGTTGTAAGCATCCAAAAGCCTCCTATCAAACCAAACTGTTACAGATGTAACTCAATAAGCCTCTGCAGGCTAAGGAGTGGCTCTGGTAGCTGCCTGCCTGTGCACCTGCAGAAGGAACTCAGGCATGCCTCACTAACAGCAGGTTGTGATCATCTTGAAGCTGCCAGGGCACATGGCATGCCCATGTTAGTGACCAGAGACTTCTGCACGGGTCTGTCTTATAGTCATTCTTATCTTACTCTAATAACTTGGGCTCAGCTATCACTTGATTTGCACATTATAGAAGATGGAATTTTTGTTTGCAGGGAAAAGCTGTGGAAGCCACACCAGCACAGCAGTGACACCCCACCACCTTGCAAAGCACATGGTTAAGGTTAAACACATGAGGATCTTTCACTGACAAGAAAAAACCAATTTCCTTGCTGTAGTTACACACAGTCACATCTCTCTGAGGGATCCACCATATCCACTCTGAGCTTAGGTATGCAGGTGCACCTTGATCTGCAGCAGGCAAAGCAAGGAGGGTCCTGAGTAACACCAGCAGTACACCTCTAAAACTTGGTTTGAGCCACGAGACTCCAAGAGGCTGAGCACGCTGGCTGAGGCACATCCCAGCACCAACACAGGACAGAGCTGCAGAGCCGAGCTGGTCCCTCTGCTGTGTACTCAGCCCAGGCTGTGTCCACTCAGCACCAGAGAGCTGTGATCTGTTCTGCAGCAGAGACATACCTAGCATAAGCAGGACCTCAGTTAAACCATGGGACATTTAACAGTTCAATCCTCACTTTACTCCCTGAAGTTACACCCAACAATCCTCTGTAGGATGATATCATGCTCTACCTTTCCCACTCTGCTTGTATACTAATACTGGGCATTTCTTGTATTGTCTGAACAGGCTAGTTCTTCTGAGTTGTTACCTTCTACATGTGTCCTCTGAAAGCAGCAACCACAGCCCTACACTGCAGCTCCCTGGTAGATATGACCAGAGCATAGGATATTAGACAAGAATGACTTTAGTAGGGAAACATCACACAACTTCACAACCTCTTGTAATATTTTCCAAATGCTCCCCACCTTATTAAGGAAAACAAAGCTCTAAGATACTCCAAAGGCACCTTAAGGACTTTTGGTTTCAAGTGAGTCTTATTCACTTTGCAATTTTGTTTTATACTCTGCCAGCCCATGTGTAATAAAAATCAGGGAGCAATTTCAGTTTTGAATTTCATTTGCCACATGTGATTCCATTTACCAACTAAATCTCAAACCTCTCTGAGCTCCTTTTGTTCTCTACAGGTTGTTTATTACTCCCCACAGTTTTACACAATCACAGATTTTTAATAAGTTACATATTTCCATCTTTTCCAAGAATGCTAACAGGGAAGTCAGGGGTTTACTGAGTATCTTTCCTAATTGCTACAATTGCTATCATATCGATGCATTCTATTATTCTGAATAAAAATCACAATAAATAAATCATACCACATTCAAACTTGCCGTGTCTACCAGTGTGGACATAGACTGCACCATGGATCCTGGTCTAAAAGTCCTTTCTGATTGCCTGGTAGCTGGAGTTTACTTTTGCTCCACTCCCATCTCCTTGTGTCTCTGCTCCCACAGGGAAAAGACTAACCTGGCCTAAGACATAGCAAGTTAATGCCTGGCCACACTGCTGGGCTGCTAATGCCCTAGGCCAGCTCTTCTCTAACAGTTTTTAAACCACTTCCAGAAGGTCCTGCTGACAGTGCATATGTCCTGCATTTCTATTTCTGATCACAATTCATAGAGTCAGAGACAGGTAATCCCATTATCTGATTTGATGATGCCAGTTTTGTTTCACTGTTAACGAATCCCTGCTGCCATTTCAAGACATAATCCTGATTTACTGTAGTATTTGTTATTGCTTTAGCAGAACCTGGTTGGATTAAGAAAAAAGGCTACGACATTCACACAGATAAATTGAACATCCATAGTTACAAATGCTGGAATTAAATAAACAGACCAAAATACCTAAAAGTTTTGGAGGCAACATAAAGCATCATGCTGCAGGACCTAAATCAATCTAACAAAAGGGATGAAACTCCCCTCCTGGCCAGATCACAACACAAACATCTACTGCAGTATGGTTTGCCTCTTCTTCAGCAGCTAGCGTCAGTCGCTTTTGGAGATAAGGAATTGGAACAGATGGATTGTGTGATCTGGAATGGTAGTGACTGTGGCCCATCATGTGTAAAACTCCAATAGGCTATAGCTGCAAAAAATCCTGGTTTGGATTCACTTTAGCAGTTACCAATGTAAGGAAACAACCAATGGCTTTTGCATGTGGACATTAGTTTGGTTTCTTGACATAGAAGCAGCCAGGCTACGTTTGTCCTTCCCACTCACAAACAACACAGAAGCAGGCCACAGCACAAATACACACTGCAGCGATGTCTCAGCTGTGTCATGCACTCATTCTCTTTACAGAAAGGCCATGAACAACTGCAAATCACATGCATGCAAATACATGTATCCTAAAACTAATATAGACAGAAAAGCGTATATCATAAAAACCGACATGTCAGGATTAAGAAAGTGACGTATTTTACACTGAAATTATCTAAGGTCACCCTTTCTTCTTTCCAGGTGTTCTAAAAGTGTCTTTTGTACTCCACCTCTTTTAACTGACACCTGGCTAAGTACATGCTGTACTTTTCAGAGGAGATTATTTTGATAGCACAGGTATTCCTTAGTCGTTACTCCAAAGTTCTCAGCCCTATGAAGAAAAATCTTGCTCAAACAGCTTGGGCTGCAAATCCTCTACAAGCAGATCTTCCCATAAAATGACTACCAAGAAGGAGGTAAATTCTAAACAAAGCAATAATCGCTGAATTATCTGGTCTTACAGTCGAGTTGACCTCAGATACAAAGTGATTACAAACGATTGAAGTTTGTCTCAACCAGATTGTGGCATCTCACTGCAAAACATACGCTTTTTTGCAATGAAAGCAGCATACAGTAAGATACAGTAAGCTACATCTCACTTTCCATTAGCAGCCTAGAAGCCAGCAATCTATCTTAGGCAGCTATTTTAGGAGAGAACAAATCACCCCCAACAGTGAAATGCTCTCTCCCATCTGTTAATGGCAGGCCTAGATAACCAATTTAGAAGCCATGCCCAGCTTTTAGAAGACTAGAGCTAGAAAAATCAGAATCCTTAGGTTTTGTATTCCAGTAATCAGATGAACAATGAGGCTAGGACAGAAGTCTGGTTTTGTTTCATTTAATGAGAAAGACCCAAATAAATCTTTAAAGTACATGGCTTAAAATTTCTTAATTTTACAATGGAAAATTGGTTTTATTTTGACAGATCTGGAGGAGACAGAAGCTTACTGTGTCCAGGGCAAATGTGTTACCAAATCGTACTCTGTCTTCTACTTGAGAATTTTATGACAGGAGTGATTTCATCATAAAAACCAAAATTCTCCTATCTTTTACCCCAAAGAGGACTACTCAAGTTTTTACCACAATATGCCTAATTGACAGTCTGTCACTTTATGATCATTAGTACCTTTGATCAGTCTACTCCGGACACACTACAACTGCGTGTTCTAAGCCGTGGTAAACCACAGTATTCTCTAGGTTGATCCCTATGCTGAGAAACCACACCTAGGACAATGAAGGCATTCTACACTTAATTTTTTTCCTTCCAAGTTGCTGTTTAAGACAGAAAAACCTGGGAAGAATTAAAACTAATACAAGCAAGCACTGAGGTGTGAAACTCAACCTGGAACATGCACCCTCCATTCCTCACTGCCAGCAGCACCTGATCGCTAAGCCAGAGCATTAGTTTTTTCTACCAGAGCCTAAAGTCAGCTCTCTGCAGCCTGAGCTAATGTCCATCAGTGGATTCTACTAGCTCTAAAGCTGTACTGCTGTCATCAATAACTGCAGTGTGGAGAACAACATCCTATCGCAGCCTGCATGGCACTGGTCAGCAGGATCATTCTCTGCTCCATGTGACCTGTAATTATATTACTGCACAGACCCTCACTCCTGAGGAGTAGAGAGGATGAGGAAGGATGTGGCACAATACCTACCTGTCTTCTGTACTCCCAAGTTGGGTCATACACTTTCCATCCATTTTCTGGGAAAACCTCTTTGTACTCAAAGGCAAAAAGTGGCTGAAAGAAAGAAAATTTACCACTAAGAGCCCACTCACAGACCATTTATAAGACGTTTGATATCTTAAATAGTAACTCATGACTGACCCTTCTTATTCCCCATAGCACCACTTTTCTTTTAGGGCTTTTTAAAAAAGATTAACACTCTCACTGTAGCAGGTAATTAATACAACAATACACCTTCCAATATGTCCCTGATCTTGCTTGGCTATTACCTAGTACTTTGTGGACAGAAGGAGTTTATTACTAAAGAGAGAAGATAAAACTACTTGGGCAAGAATGCTCTTACGTATTAACAACCAGATCCTTTCAACCAGCATTTGAAACAACAATTGCAGTGTCATAAGATCAGAGAACAGAGGAGCAGCATTCCAGGTTTGGGGCAGTGCAGTCACCATTAACTGTAAACCTCTGATGGATGCCACTGTGATTTGAGTACTTTCCCTCTGTTACAAGGCTTTATAAGTAAGTCATTGCCCATGCATAAAAGAAGCCTCATAGTAACAGACTTTTCCTGTTTCCTATATGATTGAAACTCCTACAGAATTAAGTTTAAAACAGATTTGAAAAAGAGCACTTCTTAAAAAAAATGCACCCCATGTGAATGCTGCATTAAGTAGATGGGACAGAACAAACAGACATGCTGCTCTGTGTCTTTTGGAAAAAGCTGAAGAGAAAACACTTACCAGATTATTTGAAACTGGAAAAGCATATTTCATTAGGTTCTCAAATATGGATCGTCTAGTTCTCCCTTCAGGCTTATGAGCAAACCGCAAGTTTCGAATATCCTAGGGAAAAAAAGAGGGAAATCAAGTTACAAATTCCTGAATCACTTCAAAATCTAAGGAAAATCCAAAAGCCAGAATTCAAACAGGGTCATGTCACAATGCTCTTTCTAGTACTGATTTAAGACTGTACTTTGAACAGTGCTAGTTCAGGGGTTGTCTGCAGCCTCCAACAACAGCGGAGCAGCTGTGGGAGGACACAGCTGTGCCTGACCACAACATCTTGCCTTCATATGAAGCTCTCTACCTGCTGAAAGTCTTGAGGAGAGCCCTGCTCAGGGACAAGCTCTGTCTGACCGGCAGGACTTTGTGAGACAGGCCTTCTTGGCTTTCACTGAGCTCTCACACCAAGCAGTGCCACAAGACCACTGGAGGGGATGGCCTAACAAAGTACCTCCACAGAGCTATTGCATATAGGGGGCCCAAGGACAGCCAGTTGGGTACAAAGCATCCAGTGCCATTTCCCTTTAAAGCTTCCATCTCTCAGAAGAGGATGTCTTGAAACCAAGAACTCCTCCACTTCGCACAGCAGCACAGTTTTCCACAAAAAGTGGTCATCCAGGACCTCCTTTCCACAATCATCTACAAAACCAAATTTGGAAAGTAAATAAAGTATCTCTAAGGTTTTCTAGCCAAGCCTGCAACTCAAATGTTTGTAATAGAGTCTAAAAGCCACCAGCAGGAAATAAGCTATCAAGTTCAAGCACATGAAGATGGTAGAGCAAGTCAGAGAATGACATAAACAGCTGAAGACTTTGCTTCTTTACAGAGGTTATGTGATTGGTCTCAGACAGAGAACTTCCCAGGATGCAAAAGCTGCATCTGTACCACTCTGTAACTGCACTAAACTTCTGTGCACATGCTGGTCAAGCAGGCTGATATATATAAATAAATATGCTATAAAGGGCCAAAACACCCATCCTATGGTTTGTGCCTGAGTTTCCCACCCAGGGAAACAATACAGTACACTCCAAACCTGACCAAGTGTGCTTATAGACAAAACAGCTGAGGACTAGGAATCCAGATCAAACCAGGGAACAAATCAGCCAGCACAAGCACCCCACCCTATGCTAGCTAGGGTGGATTATGACTGCAACAGGACAAGAGAGCAGCTGGATGATGTGGTACAGATTGCAGGAACTGGTCTTGACTCAGCACACCCATAGCTTGACAGTCTGCTTAGCTCCCTGGTGTCTCAATATCACAGCAGTAACCAGAGCAGTTTGGGACTCCTCTTCATTCCTCCATCTGCTCTTACCCAGCAAGTGGCATCCTTTTAGCCTTGAGGAGCTCTGACAAGCTCTAAGCAGCCCAAAACCTACAAGGCTCTGAATCCAACTCTTCCTGTGTGGCCACTGAGGGAAGCAGAGGGGCCATGCCATATAGAGATATGGATTTAGGAGGGGAGATGGTGGCTTTACCTACTTTGTGGGTTTACAGTAAGCAGACATGAGGAGGCAAATTGTTAATTTTTACAGCAGTTTGTATTTCCAGTTATTCCAAGGGCTCTTGAGAGGCACATGTGAAATATGTACTGCCTTGAAAGAAACAAAAGGACAGCCTTGAAGAGGACTGAAGGCTACTCACCAGTCCCTCACTGCAAAGCATAGCAGCAGGTGGACATGACCTAATGCTTTAGGGGGGAAATGTGCTCCTTTCTTGCTCTTGAAATGCAAATGAGTGAAAGGCCTACTGTATCCCACGATAACTGGAGTCTACCTGGAATAGCCTGGTGGGCAACCCTGAGAACTGAGGATGCAGGCCTACACTTCCATGATGAAGAAAAGCCATTGCCCAGCACAAAGCCTGAATAAAGGCAGCACCTCATCTCAAACGAGAGGAGCTGGAGAATATTGAAAATTACTTTTAAAATTACATATTTTTTGACACCTGTGAAGTCACACTGACTGAAACATTTTGCAGAACTTCCTGCAGTACTACAGAAAAAACCTTTAAAAATATTTGTTCCCCTCCCCCTGTTGTAAAACACAGATAAAAGTTTACCTTGCATACAATCTCCAGGCCATATGAATTCTCACCACGACTGGAAGCACCTCCAATTTTCTCCACTCTGTTAATTACACCTAAAGATGCATCTAGGACAAAAGGAGGGTCCTGTAGACAGTTGAAATTTGTGAGTTTAAAAAGGGGAGCGGGAAAAGTCCCCAGCTCCTGCTCCCTCTTATGTCTACATTCCCAAACATATAGCTGCATTTCACATAGGAATACTCTCAAACAATACCTAGGTCTACCAATTTGAAAAGGTAACAAAAGCAGATTATATCAAAAGCTTACCCGTTCCATGCTTTTAAAATACAGTCTATAATTGGTAACAGTAAGGGTTCCTCTGATTGCTCCAGTGAAGGGGCAGATGTAAGTAACATCCTTAGCTTAAAAAAAAAAAAGAAAAAGAAGAAGTTGTTAATTTCATGGTTAATTTATGGCAGAAAAACTATGCCAGCAACAATGTCTGGGGGCCCTACTTTGCAGATCATGAAATTAAAACAATCTTAATCTGGGGTTCTAGCCTAGAGCCTAGAGTTCTAGCCTAGTTCTAACATACAAGTTTCAGTTCTGTAGAGAAAATAAAAATTTGAGTAGAAATAGTACCATCACCCAGAATCCTACATTTGCACAAAACTGCTACCCCTGTCAACAGTGCAGTGTTTGGTGCAAACTGTTTGCTCTTACTGCCAGTAGCTGAGGACGTCATGCATGAAAAGAGGAGATCACTCCTACCCAGATGCACACATTTGAAGCTGACAACAATCTGCAGAAAAGTTAAGGATTGTGCCCAAGATGGTTTGTGCCACCAGGGACAGGAGAAGGCAGCTCTTGTGCATGCAGGTTTTAGCATGCTTGGGTCCCTCTGTACACCCTTGCACGTGGAGTCAGCCCTGGGGTGAAAGCCCTCGTGCTAAAAGCCAGCAGAGCTACAGTGATTTGCAGCAGCCATGAATCTGTGTAACACCCAGCTGCCAGTGATCTTAGGTCTGAAATTGGCGATCAAGTTACTCTGCAGAATTCAATTATTTTTGAGCCTGAGTGACGGTGACTCAAAACAGTCCCCTTCTTAAAAGGCCTCAAATGTTTCTCACTTGTTCCAGCAAAAGGCAAGAGGTGCTGCTGGCTTTCCACAGCAAACACCTCTGCTAACTGCCCTTCTGTTTTATATCAATTAAAAATGCCAAGATTTAAGTTGTTGCCTCCCCACCTCTGCTGCCTATCACGTCTTCTGCCACTGAAGCAGTTGGCAGGCTGTGTCGTGACAATGGGTTACACTAGTGCCAACATGCAATGACACCCCTGAAAAACATGGAGGAGACCCACTGCCCAGACTGCCAGATTCAGGAAAGAACTCCATGGATCATCTTGAAAACCTCAAGTCTGAGCCCTAGGGGACCCATTTTGCAAGGGCTGTGTCAAGAGGACAGCTCGCCTCCCATCCAGGAGACAGCTACCATGTACATGAGGTGTGAGGCTACTGGGGTGGCAGGATGGGAACCTAAATTTTTTCCAGCTTTAGCCCATGAGATTTCACCCAGAGGGAGAGAGAAAAGAAGTCTGACTTTTTCCAGGGCACTGGCAACTCCTAAAACTAAATCATCCTCACATCAGCTCTGCTTCTGCATAGACTTCACTGACTCTTGAGATCTGGATGTGGAGAAGAATCCTTAAAATATCAGAAATGACTAATTCAGAGCAAAATATGTAGCACACAATATCTGGTTAAAAAGAAATAAAAATATATGTATCTACAAAAAACATGCTAGTAATTCCATTGTTTATTTATTTATATAAATTTAAATGCATTTGTTTGAAGGACAATTAAACACAAAATGCTTATAGCCATTTCTAATTAAACCAAGTGTTTCATTAGTGGCCGATTATTAATCACTTTATTTCAAAGACTAGTTTGACAGAGGTTTGAAAGCAGACTCAGGAAGCATAACAAGGGTGAGGGCAGCCTGCCTAGTTTTTCCACTGGAGTTCCCATTATTCAAAATGTAATTTCAAAATGTTTAAAAAACCTCAGCAAAACCCACTAATAAGAAAAGCGTGCATTTACATCTGAAAAGGAACAGGATTTCTGGGTAAAGAGGAAAGGTGCTAGAAAAATGTTTTCCAGGTAAGGAACCCCAGGCACGATCTCAAACACTGGCCTTGCCAGCTTGTAAGCCACACCACCTCTCACATTTGCATTTTATTAGCCTGGTTTCCTAAGGAAACAATTTTACTTAATTACACTGCGCATGTACAAATGTATCTACACACATGGCTTGTCTGACCTTAACCCTGCCACAGCTGTATGATTTCAGCAGTCTCTACTTGATAAACAGGGATCTCCAAGGCATTAAAGTGCTTCACTGTTTGTGAGAATGAATGCCAGGTATAATAGAGAGGTTGTAGCAGCGCTATCACCACGGGAAAGCCTAATGAGCTCAGTCTTTGGTATGTATAAGAGAATACATATGGGAGAAAGAAACTGGAAACCAGATTTACTAATTCCCCTGCTTGTGGAATTCCTGTCTTTTACAGGCCAATCTTACCCTAGATTATTGGGTTGGCTGAAAATATTTTTTCTTCCCTTCCCTGTAAAATATAAGGAGAATTACATTTGCCTTTCTTCACACTTTTAACAGGAAACAATTATTGCTGATGAATAACAAAGATTTCCTTTTTGCTGCCTTTAAATTCTTGCTGGAACAGGCAGCTCCTGTCTGGGCTACTCCAAAAGCCACCCAGTCTTATAGATTTACATGGCTCATCACACCATTTGCCAACAAATAAAACAATGGTAACTCTGACCTCTTAAACCATTCTCCAGGAACCCTTCAAAATACTGCCTCACTGTCAGAGCTAACTGTGTCTGTGGAGTGAGTTAGATATCAGTCTGCAGTGCATGGTTGGAGTATGAGTTCAAAGACCTTGGGAAAGAAGTTGAGAAAAAGATTAATCATTGAGGTGGGTTGTTTGGAGGTTTTTTTGCTTGTTTTTATATTGTTGTTGTTGGGTGCATGTTTTTTGTGAGCTATTTTCAGGTTTTGGGTTTTGATTTTTTATGTTTAGGACTGAAGTTGCACTCTTCCATATTATCTTAAGAGGAAGGCAACATATTCAAAAAGTGAATGCAAAATCTTTCACAGAAAATTAATCAAGAGGCTTACTCAAGCCTTCAGAATGGAGAGCATCAGCAAATCTGATGTATGTCAAAACATCTGGATGAAAAAAGAAAAAACCCATCCCCCATCACAGTAAGTTCCCTGCAAAAGCACTGTATCCTTTCCTAGAGTCCATGACAGATTTAACACACAACTGTGCTGTGTCAGCCTAAGTAGTTACCCTGTGGCAAGGACAAACTGAAACAGTCAATCCATGTCCTCTCAGGAGGCAGCAAATGCAGAGCTCCATAACCCACCCATCATTCATGGTAGGGGCTTTGAATTGCTTTGTATTTGGTATGTGCTAAAAGGAGACACAGCTACCTTGGCCCATGTGATGTGCAATAGCTCAATTAATGAAACAACCTGATCATGGTTCCCTAAACATCTGCACTTTGCTCTTGTTGGTCAGTGACCGCCAAGATATTTTGCTCTATGGATATTCTACTGTCTGTCAGCAAACAATAAGGAATTTCCTCTTCACGTACCCATGTCTTTAATTGTTTCCCCAGGAAGCAAAGGTGGCTCTTCCATTTCAGCCAATTTATTAGCCTCCCTCAGGACCTAGGCAAAAGACAAAAGTGCAAAAGGAAATTCATTATCTTTTCATAAACCAAGAAGTTTACACTTACGGGTCAACAGTATCAAGGCCAACAAATATTCAAAGATCTTGAAGTACTGCCTAGTGTCTCAGCCTCTTCAGAGGTCATCACCAGGCTCTATGCTTTGGCAGCACACTTCCCAGGTGTCCTTTCATGCTCCAACCTTCTCCTGCCCAGACCACCATCACAAGTCAAATTCTCTCACAGTTCTGTACAGACCCAAAGGAATCAGTTTCTTTCCCAGCTCAAGTGCTCAGCAATTACCACAATGCTATCAACTATTCAGCAGAGCAATCTCTAATTTACACTGAGGAAAGCTGAAAAGGACACCTTGGTCACTCCATTGTCTTCAGTGAGGGTGCCACAGCTGCAAAAGTCCTGACTTCACTCAGTTACAAAGGTACTGTTTTGATAGGCATATATAGGAGGTACAGTTTTGATTTCTTTTTTTTTTCTGGCTGCCAAGTGACCCCTTCTTCACTTCCCTTTAGGTTCACGTTATACCACAGGATATACCACATGACTTCTCAGACCTATGATTGCATTTACACAAGGGTTTTCACAAGAACTCTGCTATCATGAGCACATGGACATTTTAGGAAAGCATGGCTGTAATTAGGAAAGCATAAACTGAAGCCTAAACCTATAACAACTAGGAGAGAAAAGCAAATATAAGTGATTAAGATCAAGGCTAAGTCTGTATGGCCAAATGCAGATAGATTTAACCCTGTTGTCCATGCCTTGAACTGGACAAATGACCATAATCACAGCAGTACAGTTTGATCAGCCTCTTAACACAGAGGGCAGGTAAGTTAGTCCAGACTCTGCCTCACGCTACAGCAACTACAAAACTTTTTGTTCAAGGCTGGCGTGTGTCCCACCTGGTAAAGACAAGCAGAGGGAGCTCATTGCTGCTCACAACTGAATGTGCAGGCTTGCCCAAAATGTTTTCTTTATCATAATGCAAGGAAAGAGAAAGAATTGCTTCAATTTGGTATCAGGAAATCCCTGCAAAGAAAATTCAAAGACACAGCCTGAAGCGGCATTCTAGAACCTGACACGTCTGTGGTCAACTTTCATGTAGGATCAAGCCAGAGGGAGAGCCTCAGGGAAGACAAATTCCCTAAACTATGCAAAAAAAATTGGAAACAAACCCAAAGAAAGCCCTTGCCACAATAAGAGCACATTCCAGCATTTTCACACAACAGATTGATGCATAGATGAAAAGATTAACAAGATCAAAGCCTTCTTGAGAACAAGATGTACATTTTTAAAAATGCATTCAAAAGACTCTTAGGAAAAAAAATTAATAATAAAAGCAAGAACAGTCCCGGCTTCCTAACAGAAGCCTCACAACTGCACCCACTTAGACCAGGTCTTACCAGGGAGGCTGCCAGAGCAGCTGGGCTGGAGTCCACAGGATGAGTAAGAAGAGGTCACCACTGGCAGAACTCACACTGGCAGCAACTTGCCAGAAAGCTTCTCTTCCCCCACATCAGCAGTATCAGTAAAAATAAGGTTTTGCTGGTATAATGAGCAGAAATCAATGTTGAGGACTTCTTGTCAGCACAGCTGTGTTGGCCAAAGATCACACACCCCATCAAAGCCCTGACTGAGGGCCTCCCCGACAAAAGCCTGTGATGTAGACCCACTCTCAACTCCTGTGGGTCCAATTTTGTGCTTGAGTAACAGCCCTGAAATTAGCAGGATAACATCTGGATTATGATGAATGAGATGAAGGCTTCTGGATAATTAGCCCATAAGTGGTGGTCATCTTTTTGGCCTTTTATCTTGGAAGGACATTAGTGAAAATACTCGGCATGTTCAGAACAGCATCACAGCTTCTTTGAGAAGGTCTGTACCCCACACGGGCAGCAGCTGCTGCCAGGATCACTTCGGTCAACAGCTGGACTCGCTGCTCTCCTGCAGATGTCAGCAGGAGCACATCCAGCAGTAAACATTTGGGGGACTGGGTTGTATCTTCAGCCAAAACAAACATGAGGTAAGATACACAGAAAGCACTTGGTATGACAAATATCTGCCGAGATGGCAGAGGTGGGCAGTGCTCAGGTGGGTTTGAAACACTGTCCTGCACGTGGGGGAGAAGAGAAAGGAATAGGCAAGCAGTATGAAAGACAAGGACCTCCATGTCAACATCATTCTGTAAAGACAAGGTTGAAAGCCTTTTCAATTTAAAAACTGTCTCTTCTAAGTCTAATAAAATCCATCTGCTCGCTCACACTTCTCTGAAATGTCCCTAGGGTCAGAGGAAAGGGTTAGCAATCCAAACCCGTGCTCACTTCAACATAGGGCAGCAGACAGCTGGCTTCCTGGAAGCACAGCACTTCAAGGTCAGACTCCTTGCCTCCCCTCTTATTATTTCTTTCTTTTTTGCTACAGTCTTGAGTACTAAACCCATTTTCACCACACCTCGAGTGACTTCAGCACAATACCAATCTCAGGTAACACAGCACTGACTCCATGATGATTTCAAAGTCAGTGCAAGCACATAACCCCTGGACAACAGTTATCCTTCCCAAGAGGCTGAGACAGACATGGTCAGAAAGTCCAGGACAGATACCTCTTTGTTGTGCCAGTCTATGCACTATCTGCCCTGCACAAGATTTTGAATGAGCCTCTAGATGGAACATGAACACTTGAAACTCATCCTGGCAGAAAGCAAGAAATGAATGGTAGGCATTTTCCTGAAATCCACCTCCGTCAATAGCTCCTTAAAATTGATTCGGGGAAATGCAATCTGTGTGGGGCTGAAAATGTAGGCAGCGGGCACAGGACAAGACATCTGTGGCACCACTGAAGGACAGAGGCTGGCAGCAGGTAAGAAAAGTGGGTGGGTAAGAGGAGTTTTGGAAACAGATCAAGGAGAAAGAATGGTATGGGACAATGCACATGAAGCTCTGAGATGACGTCAATATCATAGATGGGCCCTTTGCTCCTTACGTGACTAAGGAGATGACATGAAAAGCCCTTCCATCTTACTGCCATCCTCCTCTCCCCCTCAAAATCCAAAAATGGTTCATTAAACTGTGAGAAAAATCTTTTTTTGTACACTAGCCTATTTTCAAGACTCTAAAAATAACACTGCTGGGCCCAAATTTAGCCCTCTGCAAACCTCACAAAATTAAATTAAGAGACGAGGAAGCAGGGAAGGGAGCCAGGGACACGACTGCGGCAGCCTGGCTGCAGGGGGGAGACAGCAGCTGCTGGTAACTAAATGCTATTGAGGCAGGTACCACCTGCAGCTGAAATGTCCCCCCTCTGTGTGCCTCAGCCTTTTATATTGTTCAGTAGGAATAAAACCAAAGAGTTCTTAGAGATCTGCAATGAAGAGCACAGCCAGAGGGAGCGAATCATTATTACTTAGGAACAGGACCACGATGACATAGAGTCACACACAGCTCTTTCTCTCACAATCATCACCAAGATGGTTTCCGTAAGAAACAGATACAATGACCAAATAAAAGTAGAATACTTTGCCTTGCCTCTAAGTTCAACAAGTTATCTCTTCCCCACAAAAATGTTAGGCTTGGTAACTGAATCTCTGGAGGAATGAAGTTGCATTACACACCAGAACAGCCTTTATTTCTGTCTTCTTTTACCAAGTAACATCATCTACCCATCCCACCTGCCAGCAGCTCTCTCTCTAGATGAAATACCTCTCTAGGAGTCTGAGAATGGGACTGCCTTAGAAACTAAACACAAGTCCTGCTCTCAGCTCACAGGGTGTGAGAACTGCATGCCACCACCTACCTTTGTCCTCTGCTCAAGCAGCGACTTGGCAGAACAAACCCACACTGCTACATTTAACAACTGCTTCTCTACTCCAGAATTCCACCTTGTGTTAGCTCCAGCACAGTCACTCCTGGCTGAAGGTGCAGAGCTCTCTCATGCCCTCCCAATACTGCACCCAAGACAGGGAAACTGCTGCTTTGTTGAGGCAACCTCTAGATCTGAGCAACAAAATTATCATCTCCTTTGCTTGCATGTATGGGGTCAGAGAAAGAGGTTTAGGTCCTGCTAAAAAGGTAAGACTGCTGTGATTCAGGTTACTGCAGTTCTGGCAAGTCCCTCCAACCACATGTTCACACTTCCTCCTAACACAGCAGCCAGAATGCTGCTACAAAAATCCCTCTTCTGGCTGATGTCCCTACATAATTCGTGCATGCAGCTCATCCTGAGCAGCTGCAGCCAACCCAGGATGGTACAGAGTTGAACTGCAAGCAAACTCTGTGTACAGGGTCTTAGAGGTCTGTGCATCGCAGAACACTGCTCCAGAAGGACTTGAGAAAGTACAAGAGACTCTGAGAAGGTACAAGAGACTCTGAATTCAGGGTTTGTTTTTTTGCCCACGAACAAAACAGCTGATGTGTTTTCATCTTGTATTGCCTAGTGAGGTGCTTGCCTACCAGCAATGCTGCACAGCCCAGCTGACAACCCCCATCCTGCTCTGGCTGAGGCTGAGCCAGCACTGCCTCCTCCTACCCACCCTGCCAGTGCTGTTGTTGCTTCCGTGTCTACTTCAGTCAAGACACCCTTTATGTCCACTTTACAGCTTTTACAATGGAAGTTTTTCCATAAATTGGATCATTTTGCCAGGACTAGCTTAGGGTGTGACTACAGGAGTGAACGTGTAAAGCCTGGGCAAGAGAGAGGGAGCAGCTCGGACCAGCCAGGGGGAGAGTAACTTTATCCCTGGACACTGCACAAGCCTCCTGATAGCAAAGATGCATGAGGAGAGCACCCAAGGTCTTCTCCTAGCCGTTTTCTAGTTATTCTCTTTTACTTTCTCCTAAATATTTGAGTCTTGAAACCCACAAAGGTCAGATTGTTTGGCTTCATGCAACTTAAGGGGAGACAGGTTTGTGTTACCAAATTGTTGTGCAAGAGTTTTCCCAAGTCTGCAGAGATTCTTCTATCCTTAATCACAATAAAAATGAGCAAAAGGAATCTTTTTTGGCTTAGACAATATTAAAATGTACCCTTTTTGCAATTTTTTTTCCTCTGAGTTAATCTCTCCTTGGTAACCTCCTACACACTCCAAGTCACTTTGCACATTTTGAACAGAGTTGTTATGCATGAAGCCACAGCACTGGTACGACACGTTCAACCCGACAGCATGAACATGAACACCTTGCTCCTGTATTACTCCTTTCCTCAAAACCATGTCTGCTCCATCTACTGAGAAGACAAGCTCTCCAAGCTGGGAACTGCTTTTGTTCCAGCTACACACAGTCCAATTTTATGTTTCCTGTAGCAGGAAGGCAGTCTCTTAACTGGTCCCTTGACATAAACATATAAAACCTGCCTGTACAGACAAACATTACACACACAAAATCTCTTTGCTTCTGCAGCCCCTGAACTCACAGATTCGGCACATCTATGTCTACCTCATGAGCATGCACTGGTCAGCAGCAACAGGTGAAATATATGCTGCAGGGACAAGAACGTGCATGCTGTATGTGTGCAAGAACATACAGAGAGAATGAGTAGAGTTTAAAAAATATGTATCTTTTCAAATCGGGTGTGAAATATGGAGTTGAAACTCAACAGACAAGTGACAGGTTTTATCTCCTACAGAAAAATATCTCTCTGATACTTCTCATTTAAAGGACTACCTGGGAATATTCTGATTGTACTTAACATATCTAAACCTTCCTTCACTCCCTCTTTAATGCCTTTGTCTCAAGAAATGGAAAATTATTAAATACCCTCCTTAATCAGCATTTTTGCCACTTTGCAGGCATGGTAGTCAGTAAACTGCAGGAATATCAATTTCACCTAAAACTGGAGATCTACATCTGCACTGGTCACCCTGGGCACTCTGTAGCAGTCAGTGGAAAGCAGGATACCTAGGAGATGCACCTTTAGGATAAGTACCCTTTTTCCTACTGAAGGCTAACAACTAGGGTAAAGGAAGGTCAGTGCAAATCTGGAAGGGCAAATCCCAACCCTGGTCCTTCCTTGTTCTGATTGGGTCAGCATAGCAAAACCCAATCTCCTGGACATCCCCAAACTGAGTAGTCATATCCTATGCTTTGCAGAGACATACAAACGTGCTGTGTGCAGAGGGGCAGCAGGGAATGAGCCAAATCAGATACAAATACTGCATGAATTTCATTTAAAAAGGCATGACTCCAAAGCTTGTAGGACAGGTTGTCTTAGCTGAGGTATAAAAGACAGCTTTTGTGTCAGAGCTGGCTCTTGTCTGCTGTCACAAAGAGCCACAAAAGAGAAGTCAGCCTTGCTGCAAAGACTTAGCCATAAGATTACTTTTATGTACTTGATTATTTTATTAACTTTGTTTATTAATTAAGAGCAAAACATATACACTTACATAACCAATGCTTCTCTGCTTTAAATACCTTTTGGGAGTCTCAATGTTGACCTATTCTTTCCCCTGAATTGCCCTGCCACTCCATCCTTTTCTTCTTTCATGGATGTTTCCATCAGTCAGTCAACAAAGGACAGTGCCACTATGGCAGGTGCATCAAGATTTATCATTACTCCAATGATGGTGTAAAAATGTCTGCATCAAAACAGAGAAGCTCTTTCCATTCATCCCAGAAAAAAATCCCCAGAGAGGTGTAATTTTGTCCAGCTGACACTGACAGAAGCTGCAGAACTGACACAAATCTGTGCAGAACCAAGACGAGTATGCTTCTTTAGCACCGTTTTTCATAGGTGCATAGGTTTCTTCTCTAAATGCAACATTTCTAACAACAGGAGGAAGGGCACATTTTTCCTAGCATTTCACTGCTAAGGTGCTTCTATCCTCTCTATTAGCAGGACCACGGAACAGAAGCCGTGCTTACTTGACTGCAAACACTGCACTACTTTGAGAATTTCAGCTGCCATTTATGGCTATTTCAAGTGTACTTGGAGAAGATTTATGTGCTAAGAATCCTACTGGAAATGCAATAAAACATAAATCAAGCAAGTAAATGGACTTTGTTGATTATTTTTGAATCATTAAGAATACCACAGCAGAAAGACTACGGGAGAAAACAGAAATATCTCTGCCTGATTGAGGCACAGGGACTTTTCTGAGGATTTTGACCAGATGGCTTGAAAAACTATGTTAGAGACATTCAGAGCTGCAAGATATTAATTGCAGAGAAATGCTTTATGTCTTATTCCTTTGGGATATTAAAAGTTCAAAGGGGAAAAGACAAAACACTATGGACACATATCATTTCAGAAGAGTACACAAAGAATCAAATATACTGTCCAAAGACCACATCAAGCCCATTCAGCTCCTAAGAGAGCTTGGCCAAAGGCAGCCTCCTGGCTTGGTTAAAAAAACCACAAGAGGTACTTATGTTATCAAAAAATGTTCTGACAACAGATCACGTATTACACTACTCTAAAGACAGTCATAACATACAAAGTACACTGCAACTGCCTTTTAACTATGCCTTCCTGACACAACTAAAAAAACAAATCACAAACTGGGATATCTACCTACCATATATATATTGAGAAAGCATAAAAGGCCTTGAGAAAGAACTTGCTTACTTACCACTGTCTTGAAAATCTTTAAAAAGAAGTTGAAGATTATTGTGTTTTAAGAAAAGAAATAGAGTCCCCAAAGTAATATAAAGGGATGCCTCTGCAGGAGGAAGGAGCCACCATGCAGTGTTTCCCTGGGGTTTTCTGCTTTGTTTTTTCCACTATGTTCTTCTCCAGTCAGACCCGAATGTCCAGTGACAAAGAACAGCCTCTCTGGGTTCTCTGGGCTGGTGAATCTCCTGGGCCCTCGCTGCACAGCTACAAGGCAAGGCTTAGAAGCTCAAAGGAACACATTGTTGAGGGCCACTCGTTCAACCACGGCTGGCTTGTCTCTTCAAGTTTGTATGGGTTGGTGCCTCAAGACAATTCTCTCATTAGGCTCTGACAGAAAGTCGTCATTGACTCAATGCTCTCTGGCACAGAAGGTTGCAGATATTATCTATTCAGACAAGTCCAACATTTTTTAATACAGAACCTTCTACAGTGCCAAGGGTTCCACATACGTCTCAAACCACAGAGGCTCAAACCAGCCTCTGTTCTCCATGGGCTGCTCAAAAACTTTGGACAGCACATTAGCCTGACTCTATCCTTTATTCTTACTGAATTTTGTTTAGCAAACAACATATATGTGAAAGAAAAGATTAAAAGCTTCAAGGAAACCATTAAACTAATTCAGTGAAGTTCATATCATTGGTCTTAGTGACAGAAAAACACTCAGACCAAAACCAGAGTTATAAAATAAGTCACAGAATTCTACCTCCGCTACCAAGAACTTCACTTTTGAGTCTGACACAGCTAATTACATAGTTATAATGAGAAAACAATCATACAGAGGGGGAAAAAATATGTTTCATTCCGTGCAAAAACATCCACAGAAAATCAAATCTTGGCAGGCACTGCATGCAATCACAAATCCATGTACTCCCTTTAAATACCATGCTTGTTCATTCCTGCCTGATCTGTCCTCCAATTTACAAAACTGTAACAGGGGGCAGCAGGGGAAACCACCTCTTACCTGGTTTTACTCAACAAAAGAAAAATTCTTGCACTTTGTAGCTAGGAGAAATATGGCAGTTGATTAGGAAGAGATGAAAATATTTTTGAGAACATATGAAGGCCATTTGCTTATTCTCCTTAGTTTTCCATTCCTAATAGGTGGCAATCATAAACGCTTCCAGAGGTTTCTTTCACTGCGCATTACTCCATATTCAAGTATGTAGGTACCTCTAGATAAGAAAAATTAGCAATGTTTGCTGTCTTTGCTCTTTTCTAACTAGATGAGCACTTAGGGAGTATTATTTCCATCTACAGGAGACAGAAAACTGACTGCATCTGGCTTTTCCTCCTATCTAAGTTGCATGAAATCAGTATTTTTCAACCCAGAGGTTGGGTACTCTGTGGGCTTGTTTCCTAGAAAGGAAGGGGGAGGTGCAGAAAAGGACTTACTGGGGAGAAGTGCAAGGAGATGACCAAGATTTTGCATCTCTTGGGATACTTTAAAATGAAAATTATTATAATTCTTATGAAATATGCAGCATTTACTATAAACTGGAGTCCTCAAAAAATGTGGCAATGGCAAGGGCTAAATTCCAGTCACTGACAGGGCTGTCCTGGTATGACCATGCTTATGGACAAGAGCATCATTCATTCTCCAGAACCAGTGCTTTGTGCCTTTGCTCATCAACAGCTTAATGCTCCAAAGAAAGAAAGCCCATTTCCCACAGACACACACACGCAATTCATATGGTCAAAATCAGAATTTCAAGATAGTTAAAATACGTTTCCCTGTAAGACTTCCTTACTTCTCTTCTGCTGCTCTTTAAGTCCCCTTGTTTGACACCTTTGATAACATAAAGCACTGCCTGTTCTTGGATTTGGCCCTTGGACTTCATCCCTGTGTACAAAGGGACCTATGGAAGTACTACTGGCAGGTCAGGTAAGGGCCACTGCTTGCCTGCATAGCTTCTACCCCTGTACACCCACAAAAACGTGAAGTGCACCTCCGTGTGAGAACATAACTAAGCAGTGATGCAGAGATATGTACAGTCAAGTCTTCACATAGTGACAGTAAAAAGATGAACAGTTTATTCAATTTCACTGCTGTATCACCACCTCACATCTCGCCAAGTGTTTTGTGACCACAGGTCAATTACCTTCACCATCTGGTGGCTCATGCAATACAGTCTGTAACTTAATAGCAGCCACAGTCCAGTGCACCGGGAAGGAAAGCTCCCAATACATGAGACATCTTTGCATTTGCTATGAATTAATCTGCTTACAGGCAGTCCCATGCAAAGAGTCAAGGGCTAGTCCGAAACAGGAATATTTATCCCCATATATTATCATAGAGCTGACTGGCAGGGCAGAAAGTCTTCAACTACCATGGAGGAGCTTCGGCAGAGGTTTTGTCATGATTTAGTGCTTCCAAGCTAGCATCACTCACTGACTGAGAAGTCCCTTAAAATCAAAACTGAAAAACATTGCTTAAATGAGTGCTTAGAGTTTAAAACGTTATGTCACTCTCTAAACCCAGCTCTTGTTGAACATGTGTTACACATAACCAAAGCCTGACACACTTCCTGCATTGGCAGAGAGATAGTAATGGAAAAGCTCACTGAGGCTAGTTTTAGTGATTTACAGCAAAGGATGGAGGGGGGAGATCACATCTTTCTTCAATATGTTTTTCTACTAACAATATACGTCTCAACATAAAACTACTCTAAGCTAAAGCACTAAAGCTAGAATAAAGCAAGACAAAGGTGGCAGAGTCAGTGACTGGCATTTCAGTTAATCCTGCCCAACATCACCTGAGGGACAGGATTTACCTCGATTTTGTAAGTCTGTATCTGGAGAGTTTACTCTGCACTCTCTCCACAGTCAGAAGAGAAACACATTAGGTTCTCAAAAGAGACAAAACTGCACCTTTACTGGAGCCCAGTTAAAGCTGGGATCCACAGAAATCACTTGCTGCCCCTCAAAGTGTGTTCCCAACATCTGCACCAAGCACTTCTCTAGCTCAGCTCCATGACATTCTCACCTAGCATGGGCATATCCTTAAAGTTGAGATAAATCAGATCATAAATTATCTATGTCCTTCCATTGAGTGCAAAGGAATAGTGGTTGGCTAGCTTGAATGCAGACTTATGCCCAAACACATTTAATCCAGGAAACCTAAGGAGACAGCAGTGGTATCCATTTACTGTCTTGGAAGGAAAACACTCCTTCATATACCTTTGGTCATGCACCAGTTATGTATCTTATAAAATAAACCACATGGGATTGTCTCCAGTCTCTGACCATACACACAATAGATAACAAATTAAGGTTACACAAGCTACTCTGCTTCTTCCCATTTCTAACCTTCAAGTCCTGGGAATGCTACAGTAATATTCTTGCATCGCATGTATAAACCCACTGCAAATCCATCAATTCCTTGTATATTAATGAGGAAAATCACAGTGTAGGGAACAAACAGTCATGAAGGATGGCTCATACACTTGTACAGTATTTTGTATGGACTTCAGAGGACTATCAGGAATTGTGGATCTTACTGTTGCCCTCAAAGGGGAGAATGGTTTAGTGGTCACAACAGCAATGCTAACAAAAAAGATCTGAACCATTTTCTGAAGGCTGCACAGCTAAGCAGATGACATATGGATCTACTGTAGTTTCCTTCTTTCTAGACACAAGAAGCAATATAAAGAAAACAACATATGACTCTCCATCCTTTTGTTTAAGCTTTTCCTGTATACAATCCAAAAGCAAACACAATGGGCCTTAACAGATTATCAGGCAAGGGTACTGTTCTTAAGGGAAGTGGCAGCAGGCTCTGCTGGCCATATCCACTGCTTCTCAGCTGCAAATGAACAGGATCCAACCCTTTAATAAGAGATGCTCCAAAGCTTTGAACACGGTAAGCTTCAGGCATTATCCTATAAAGCAACAGCTACCTAAAAATGAAAATCCCTATTGATAAAAGAGCATCAGCAAGAAGACTTAAGTACTATAAAATGCACAGACACATCTCCTCATAAGCACAGGAGAAAATATTGCCTACAGGACTTAGGAGCAAGAAACTCACTGTATTTTACCAACTTCCCAAATCTGTAACAGCTATTTATACACTCCAATCCCTTTGGCAATGTTGGCTTTAAGGTGTTTTTAACATCTCAACCCAAATTACAAAGTATCTATGGATTTCCAGCTCCATTTTCACTTCCAACTACTTCAATTCTGTTCTTGCCTGATCTATAACTTATGTTAAAACATATGGCAGTGTATTTGCTAAAAAATCCCTCCAAAAGTATATACCCTAAATCAAGTCTAAACGGCTTCAGATCTGAGATCAGGAAGGGGGGTGGAAGGAGAACCTAAGAGTGCTTTGTTGTTTTTCTGTTGGGGTTTTGGTTTGTTGTTTTTTTTTTTTCTTCTTCTTTTTTTTTTTTTCCCTATGAAACTAACTGAAGCAGCCAAAAGTTATTTAGAGTTAGTTTATGAAGTGAAAATTCTGTAAACTTTCTACTGGAAAGGCAATTTAATCTCAGTTCCAGATACTGACATGCTCAATATACATTAAAAAAAATAACCCAAACCTTCATAAAGGTTATTATTAAATACTTTGGAGAAAGATTTAGGAAAAATACTGCACATGCATTTAGTAGGAATCCCCAATGGTTGTCTCATTTACCTCATTACACACATGCACGCACACACACAGAGTGTTAATTGCACTCCAAAAGAAAACTGCAGGCACAGACTGCAAGAAATTAGGTGGGTCCTTCCCCTGGTTCCCTCCTCCCAATGGACGCCTACTATTCTTCTAAAAATTCCCCACAGAAAAAGAGAGTGCTAATTGTAGCTATCACAAAGTGTTTTTCCATTGTCACAGAAATTCAATTCCTAAATTTGAGCCAATGCACACGCAGAGGCAGAGACCAAATAGAGGTAGGAGTGATGGTGAATCCACGTAGCAATTCACTCTAGCAGGAAAAATTTAAACACACAACAAGATCACAATCCCATAACTGGCATATCCACATCAATATCCTGAAAAGCTTATTTTCAGCCTCTTAAAGCTAGCTGATGCAACACCTTCCTGTGAGAACACCACATAGCCTAGGCACTTGCCTCCCATACCACAGAGCTACCACAAAATCTATCAGTTCCCTCTTCGGGGCTTGTTCTCTTAGGTTCTTCCAGGAACAATGTGGGACCTCTTTTTGTCCCACAGTAATGAGATGCTTAGCTCAAATCTCAGTACCTGGTAACACTTGGGAGTTCGTGCTGTCTTGTGCCAATCAATATGCACAAGACACTCAGGCTGGTAAGGAAAGAGCTAGAGCAGAGAACACTCTTGTGCCACTGTATCAGTTAATAGTATTGCCTCATCTGCAGTATCCAAGCTAAGTCCAAATCTCAGAAATAACAAAGAAAATAGCAAAAACAATCAGGACCTTAAAAAATCTCTCACAGGACTGACTTTCAAAGCTTGCGGAACTGTTACACGACAGAGATGTCAATTTGAAGGACAAAGAATGACAAGCCTAGGGAAGAAACATTCATCATCCTTGACTTAAGACATGAAAGAAACTGGCATTATCTGACCACCACTCATAATAACTGTTCCCTTTTGGAGCTGGCACCAGGCTCCAAGAGGAAGCCCAGGGAGCAAACAGTAACACACTAGCACTGACAGTGATTGATTTGAGGACAGATGGTGGGTCTGCAGTTGCACTGGCAATACCAACACGAGAAGCTGCCCAGAGGTAGAGAACAGATCTTCATCTGACCTCCCAGGGCTGCTCTCCAGCATCACACACACAGGAATGAAGAGCAAAATGATGAATGCATGAGTTCCTGTAGGAGAATTAAGTCAACCTGTAGTAGTGGAAATGTCCCTTTCTCCCTACACTCTAATACAGAAGCATGGGAATGCATTTTCTCTAGCTCTGCCTACCACTGACAAGCAGCCACTCGAGTGTAAAGGCACAGCCCAGCTTTACACCTACACAGCTGCAACATAGCCACTCACACCACCTCTGCAAGAGTGAGCTTTGGGTGAAGCACAGAAGGCTTGTGCTGAATTGTGTTCACACAGAGTTGATGCAGGTGAAGAGCAAGAAGCATTTTGCCAGCAGAAGCAGGTGCTCACACTTTGCCTGCAGTGACTTCATTGTAAATAAGTAATTCTCTGCTTCACCATCTCTCCTGAAACACCATGCTAAAATGAAAGAGGAGCAGCATTTGTGCTAACCCAGGCAGAACTTCAGATTGCTTAGAAATAAAAAAAGAAGGCAGGCTGTGAAGAAATCACTCTGCAAATTACGGGAACTGTGGCACAGCATGAAATTATGGGCTTCTGATGGCCTCCATGAATATATAGGCATCTTCTGCTTAGAAAAAATATGTCATGCAGCAAAGTGAACATTCCTCTGTGGACACTGTTTTTGATTGCTGGTGGGTACAGAGGCCCTGCTGAATGGAGAACCGCACAAGCTGAGGAAAGCTGGAATCCCTGCCCAGATAGCTTAGAGTTCCCACAGACAAGGTGACAAAAGGGGGAAAGAGCCACAAGACACAATCAGCACTACAAGGAAAACCACTGGAAGAGAAAGACAACTTTGATTCTAAAAGGGAAATATTGGCTGGTCCTCTGCTTCTAAAGGTAGTCCTCAAGTGTCACAAAAACTGAGAAGGCAAGTTGAATTGTGCATCAAAATTGGAAAAGGAATCCCACATAAGTAAATGTCAGTAAAAAGTTAAATAAGAAAATAAGCTTTTTCAAACAATAATATTATATATATAATATTATACAGTTAGAGCTGTAGCAGAATTTGCAATCTTATTAATATAAATGAGTCACTTAGCCTCAACCTAAAAATGAAGTTTTCTGTATGTTGGAATAACTGAATACCCCAACTTCACAGTGGAAAAACTTCAGACATATTACAAATTTCCATACCCAGCCATGTTCAGAAGATTACTTTTTGTATCCATAGGCAAAAGGTGCAAACTATCATAGAATGCACATAAACTACTGATTAGTTTCCAAAAATTGGCTAATAAGCTGCCTTTAGAAAAAAACATCCATATTCTTGTCACTTACGAACAGGTGGACTCTCTGTTATTAATTATGGATGACTGAGACAAGACTCACGGGATGAAAAATCATCACGGTTGTCAGAGGAATTAGCTTTGTACTCAGAGATTTTTATGCAATCTTACTGTGTTTAGATTTTACAAAGATTCTCAACCGCAGCTGAGAAATGTTGAGGTTGTTACTAGAACGTACCAGTACCAACAGTTTTATACTCAGGGACAATTTTTTAAAGCAAAGATACATCAGCAAACCCCTTGATTTCATAAGAGGAACATACAGATAGCTTTCAAAACTCCTGTGACACAGAACTAGAACTCTGAGTTTATAATTAACTAATATAATAGCAGACTTAAAAGAGCCCTGTTTAGACCTTTTTTATGTCAGAGCAATTCACTGTGACAGAAGATTATTTTTATCAGCTTGGAGATAGCAATCTTTCTCTGAAAGAAGGTACTTCCAAGGACTCCATGTTTACAAACAAGCAGAAGCTCTCAAGACAGAACACCACTTTATATATATACATGTAACAGGAAGAAAAAGCACATACAGCTGACAGGTTGAGCACTTCACTTTCTTAAAGTACCTAAAAGAAAATGGAATTGCTTTGAAAATTCATCTCTAAGTGAGGATTGCAGAGTCAGCTTTTTGAAGATTAAACAACTTTATAAAGAAGGACATCATATGGTAAAGATTAAACTTCAATTTCACCTGTTTGACTTCAGGTCTTTTCAATGATTTTGCTAAATAAATTTTGCCATTACTGAAAGCTGACATTATTTTACCATATCCAACTCACAGAAGCAAGACATACTCTCTGAGGGAGGTCACATTTTTTTTCTTTTTAAACATACATACCCTTAGATCTGGAGAGAAGTTGTCTGCTGAGGTGGAGATGGAGTCAGATGACACAGCAGAAGCAGATTTGGTGTGCGTGGACTGGTCTGACTGCGAAGTGGAAGCGCTATAAAGAGAAACACCAGAGTACATCAAAACTGTGCTCAAGAAGGTTCAAAAGCTGACAAGTCCAGCCACTTGCTTACAGTCACATCAGGCATTTTTCACTATTCCCACCCTTTCCATTCTCAGTTATTCAACCCTCAGCAGTGCTTTAAGAGAACCTGTTCTACTTGCCATTACCAGGGATTACCAAAGCATACACAATTCATTCCTAAATCTCAGCTCAGACTGAGCCAACATTAACACAACCACCAGCTTGTGCTGAGGAACACACTCAGTGCCCAAAGCTGGGTGAGCAGCTGCAGTGGAGCTGCAGGTTGAGCTGTGGGTGGTGAGAGCCCAAGCCAAGAGGCCAGTACTGCCAGCCCTTTGCACAGCAAAGGGCCTGGGGACGTGTGGCCCAGCCAGGTGTTTAGACACTCAGAGACACAGCACAGGAGCCAATGACTCCCATACCTTCCTGCATTCATACTGCCAGGGCGTAAAACCCCAGGGTTTCCTTTGTTTGGGGTCCCTCCTTGGAGACACAAGCTCAAGCTGCTATTTTGTTATTTAGTTACTGCACCATGATTAAATTATTTGAAGGATGGGATGTCTTAGACTCTGGTTTGGGAAGCCTGGGACTGAGAGGGTACGGAAACCTGGTCTGTCTGCGAGTGTGGGGGCTGTAGCTGCAAAGGGGCTTCGGTCCCAGCTCAGGTGCGGAGAGAGGGACTGCCAGACTGGCTCCTGGATAGTTGGACAGGGAAGTTTCCTTAACACTGGATCAAATCCGAAATTAAAGAAACTAAGGGCCTCCATTTCAGCCTTTCAGATGGGAGATATTAGTGCGCTGCAAGGGGATGAAAACAGACAGACTCCTGAATGCACGCCAGCACAGCTCCAACCACAGCTTTACAGCAGTGGAAGAAATTCAGAATTAAAGCTCTTTTCATCACACACAACTTTTCTTCTTCAAGGATATGTACAAACCTAAGGAGAATTAAAAAGACTCTCCTAGCATGCCTCTCTGGTGATACAAAGTGCAATTCACTAAATAACAAAGCAAAACAACAATTTTCTTTTGCTGTACAGTTTTTCTAATATAGCTGTAAGCAATTAAAATAAGATTATATTTTACAGCATTTTTATGCTGCAACCTCTCCTAGAACCCTAATTGCTTAAAATTAGCTTTTGATACTAAGGCTTTTAAAACCCCAGATGGCTGTAAAGAAAGATCCTATGCGGTACAACATTACTCCCTGAAGTCACTGTACAGCAATAAACACTACCTGTGCCAATTAATTCCCATACTCTTACCGACCCCAGAAAGGTTTTAGCTGGGTGTAAAGACACTCTTAAGGATCAGCTATCAGATTTGGAACCCTAGCCTTGGCCAAACCAAAACACCAGCAGGAATATTACCATTGCTACTTCTATTAATTAGACATGTGACAATCTAGAAATAGCTGTATCTGACCTTCTAAAGGGCCTGCAGATTTGTTAATTCTCTGAAAAATGTTTTGCTGCTGATAAAAAGCCACCAAAAGATGTAAATGTTCCATTTTTATTTCTATTCTTTGGAGTTTGGCAAAGTATTGCACAGGCAATGTTAAAAACAAAAAGGATTACAGAAAAATTGGGTTCTTGCTGGGATTTACTCCTATCTTTTCAAGGATTAAAGAGTACTGGCACCTCTTTCATCCTACAAAGCAGAAACTTCAAAATGGAACCTTTAGGAACAGTAAAAGAATTATTTAAAATAAATGACACTGGTGTGCCAATCGGTTAGCACAATTCCACTGAATGCACTTGTTGTACAAGGTTCAACAGCTAATCATTCAGCTTTCCAACGTGCTCAACTCCTGCTGAGTTGCCAGGTAAACTCACATCAGTCTGGATGGCCAGTGGCACTTGTGCATACAACTCATGCCACAGCCACCCTACAGTGTCTGTTCAGGCAGAAAATTATCTTATACTAAAACAGCAAGAACCAAATCTGCAAAACCTCCCATTCTTGTGAATGAAAAGGCCTCATACATGCACTGAATTTACGTACAGTTTCTCATTGTAACAAAATTGATATAAAGCGTCTGCTGCTGCTGCTGGGCTGGTCACATTCCCCTCTCCTCTCAACCCAGACTGAACACTGCTGCCATCCCCATTGTGCTGGATGGGCATCAAGGGATGCATGGCTCAATCTGCTGATCTGACGGGGCAGTAAACTATTAATAAACATGAAGAGAGTCTTCTGTTGGGTAACAAGGCTGATTGGATTCATTACATGGCCATATAAATCATCAGATGCAGTACACAGAAAGGGAAGGAATCTGTATCTGGAGATAATGAGGAAGGCTGAGAACACTTTGCGCACAGCAGCCTGCAGGCATGCTAAATTAGGCTTAGCACTAAACCACATTTTTACATTACTTTACTTAAACGAGCTCAGACCCCTGATGTGTTCCCTTGAAACTTCTTTCAGCCTGGTTTCTGCACGGTCAGTCTTCATTTTCCAAGTGTTCACCCTCATGTATGCACCCATTTAATTAAATTGATTTTTAAAAGCGTGTTTGGAAAAAAAACAAAAACACTTAATTTAATCATTCCACACAGTAACACCTGTTTACTGTACAGCAACCCGTAAGGAGATGGTACTTTAGGTGAACTTTAAGGTACTTAAAGTTATCAGTGAGCAAGCAGATACTGTAGATGCCTTCATAGCTGGGTGACAACTCTGACTCCTGTCCCTGGGTCTCCACCCTGCCTTCTCCCACACTGGCTCCAGCCGGGGGAGCCAGAGGCTCAGGGTAAGCCTCCAGAAGCCTTCCTTCTAGCTCCCTTCCCTCCCCTTCCAGGACACGAACTTTTGTGTATTTAAATGCATTTTAAAGGTCAGCGACTCTGCCGAGTTTACAAATCCTTTAGCACAGGTGTAAGTACCTAAGCCAGGGCACACCAACAGCTGACCTGGCCCTGTGTGCCATGCAGCACAGCTTATTTAACCAAGTGACCACTGTGAAATCACTGAGCACAGTATTGATACTTCTATTGATAGAAGCATTTGCATCAAAAATTTCACATCCTTTAGTGACAGAAAAGGGAGCTGGAAAGGCTGGACAGGTTTAGTGGAGCGTGCTAGTCTCTCTGCCCCAAAGCTAGGGCAAGCTATACCCAAACAGCTCGCAAAAGCTGTCTGTCTAACCAGCTCTGAACAGCTCCCAGGGAGGGAGAGTGCTAACAAAAGGATCAAAATTTCACCAGTTTTTCTGCTGACACAACTTTGTCTGCCTGGGTACGTTCGCAGTGACTGCTTAATACACAAGCAGTGATTATCTAATCATTGTAGACCAAAGATTTTTATGAAATTGTTAATTAATTTCACTTTGCCAAACTAAGGGGCAAACTTGCATTACGCAGGGGAAAAAGAAAAGGAAGAAGGAAAAAGGGGGAGAACCATAATCCACAGCATGTCTGAGCTGTGAAAGTGTTTTGTGTTTGTTGATCACGCTTGGCTTCAAGTGGCTGTTAAAGAAGGAAAGCATTTGCATTTCAGAAGTGGATTTTCAAAAGCTCCCTGTACCAATGTCCCTGTGCTCCCGCAGAAAGCACCAGAGAAGCCTCCCTCCAGTGACAGCAGTGGGAGCTTTTGGGAAGCGACGCCTGCACACACAGCAAACAATAGCCCTGGATTATGCAGTTTGGCACAGTATGCATAGGTTGCATATGTTTGGCTCACTACCTCTGTTCCCCTCATCTGCCATTTGCAGGGAGCTGAGATGGAAGGAAGGAGTAGACAGCAGAAAGGCCACTGGTTTGCAGCTCCCTCCTCTTATCATTGTCAGGCAGCTGCACAGCTCCAGCTCTGCTGCTTAGCAAACTAATTAATCTGATGTCCCTGCGTGCACATGAGAAGTTTATTAGTTTCAGTGGTTTAGTCAATCCTAGCTCTCCTCTGCTGCCAATACAACAGCAAAGATCCTCAAACCACACAGTTTCATATGCCTTTGGGTGGGGGAGAGCAGGAGAGCATCCTGGGACTAGCACACAAACTCAAGAGTGAGGAGACCAGAGCTCTTCCATGCTTTGCCACCAGCCCTTCTGCATCAACTCAGGCAAATCATTTACTTGTGCTTCTGTCACGGATCCTGCACGTTATCCCAGCTTTTGCCAATGTAAAGTTAAAGCTGTCTCGTGCAGTACTTTTGGCAGCATGACGGGTATGTCTGGCATCAGTTTAATGTGCTGAGGACCCCACTGAGGACATTCTGTTCTCACAGGGACAGCCCCACAACAGCTGTGTTTCACCAGTAAGGCAACACAGAGCAGACCTGAGGGATGGCCAGGGCACGATGGGCACATGTAAGTGCTGGGCTGGGGGGCACCTGATAAACATCTGAGAAGACACGTAGGTTTGGACAGATTTCAGCCAGGGTTAAAAATCACTAGAGCTGTGCCAGTCACTGCTAGCTGAAGGTCTGGTTCAATACTATTCACACATGCAAAATTATGGTACTATCTCTGCACCTCATCAAGGTTCTGGGGAACAACATTTACTCAGGTTCACAAAATACTTTGAACTCTGCCTACAGGAAAATAAGTAAGTTCCTGTGAGGAACCAGGGAAGACCAAGGACCTCCTCTAGCATTTCTCTTCCACATGCTTCAGGCCCAGGCAGCTCTACATCATCTTGTTGATGGATGTCTGTGTTAAATACAGAAAGAGACCCCTTCAACAGGTTGAAAGCACCTTACTCCTGTGACTGCCATCCCCATTTACTCCTCTCCTCATTCCTCCCCCACACAGAAACAGGAAACAGGTCTAGGATGCAACTAACACTAATCTGTGTCTTTCATCCTAGTAATTATTTTTATTATTTAAATGTTTTTCTTTAGAGGCAGATTTTGAATGACAAATGAGTCCAAATGCGGGCTGTCAGCAAAATGCTCTTATAAAGGATCTGCACGCAGCAGTAACCCTGTGGCTATATGGAATACATACATGCAACTAATAAGAGAATTACACTGAAAACCAAGCACAGTGACTCAACTCCTGATAAAGCGTTCATTGTTATTATTAGGACTATCCCACAATATGCCAGATGGTTTTAAAACATAATTCATACTCAGACAAATGCCCTCCGGTGGTTCCTGTTCAGGCAATTGAAAGGTATTACTGCACCCGTAGCAGAATTGAAGGTATGCCAGCGTGCTGAGCTTAAACTGTCAACAAAGATGGAAAGAAGCTGCAAACAGAAGAGTCTGTGATGCACAAACTTGACCTGTTAAACTGTGAACATGTAGGGAAAATATTTTGGGTGAACCAGTGATAAAGTCTTAAGCCACTTCAAAAAGGCTTTAATGATAATGCCATTAATGATACAAGGCAATTTCCCTGCAATGTAGAAAATGTGACGTATAAGAAAGCCCAGGAAGAGAAACAAAAACTCGTAGTTGCCATTTGTTTTGGCAACTGTTACACTCAGAGTTTGACTATGAAGTTCTTTCTTTCCCAGCATAGAGAAGAGATAGTTTTCCCTGGAAGTAGAAAGCACAAGTACAGCTTCTGAAGAGGGCAATTTGACCTTATGAGGGTTTGAGCATGACACTGAGTCCAAGTCAGGTAGAAGATAAGCACAAAGATGCAAAGGAACTGCCAGAATCAAACTGTGAAGCCCTGAAGCTTTAACCTGATGAAGACAAATGCACCATTTCTGCAGGACTGAGCTCTCCTACTTATATCCTTAACCCTGTTGTAGGGAACTTAATACAACATTCTTCCAAACCCAGGACATTTTACTTTGCTGTCTCCACAGTCCGCAGGAAAGAAAAAGTTCTGCTAGATTTCTATGAACAGCTTTCTGTGAACATCAGGCCTGAAGATGACCATGCTATACAACCTCTTCTCTTAGGTTGCGTGACTCAAGAAGAAAGTCACAAATATCAATTTCATGTATCACTTAGAACTTGAAAACTTCTGGCAAAATCTTGAACAAAAGTCACAAAATTAATATGAGGTGTGATCTAGCTAAACCATCCCAGCATGTAATTGCTGAGAATGTTTATTTCTGAGCAAGCTCTTAGAGGTGTGTCTTGTTCTGTTCAGCAAAATCATAAAATATACACATATTCCTTCTACTACATTTCTGACCAGCAAGAACCTAAATTATATACTGTGGCTAGCACAGGTCTTTCTCGTGAGAACATTCCGCTGTGTTTTATAAACAAAGATAAAGTTTGGATGTTTTTTAAAACAGTGTCTCGAGATTTGGACAGTTCAGGCCTGGCCAATCAGGCCTAGGGGGAGGTTTCTGGCTGAGCAATCTGGGCAACCTCTGAAAAGTCTATATATATTGAAATCAAAATAATAAACTCTCTCTTTCTTGCCACACTGAGAACTTGGGTCCTTTTCTCTGCTAGGGGCTCAACAGTGACAATATACACCTTTCCAAAGAAAAGTAAATCCTATGCAGAAAGGGGCAAGTACAATGAGGGTGGTAAGGCACTGGCACAGGTTGCCCAGAGAAATTGTGGATGTGGCATTCCTGGAAGTGTTCAAGGCCAAGTTAGATAAGGCTTTGAGCAACCTGGTCTAGTGGAAGGTCTCCCTGCCCATGGCAGGGGGCGTGGAACTGGATGATCTTTAAGGTCCCTTCCAACCCAAACCATTCTGTGATTCTGTGACACTTGTTCAGACTGAAAAGTAAAAAAGAGAGTTTTGTCTTGCTTCAAAATAAGATACTGTCTGAAAAACAAAGAAAAATCCAAAACAAAATAAAACAAAACCAAAAGAGAGACCAGAAAAAAATCAGAAGATTAAATTCTGATTCCTAAAGTTCCCCTCCTAAATCCAGGAGCAGGAATATGCATATGAATTTAACACCCAGAACTCTACAAAAATGATGGAACAGAAGGGAAACACACCTCTGGAAAATAAGCCCATTTTATTTACAGTACATGCACAGGGCTTGAGGACACATATTTTTTTTGTACCAATGTCTTAAAATACTAACCTGGCTCACTCCTATAAATAACACAACACAAATCAGTAGTCAGTGATGATAAAGCCACCTTTCCAGCACCTTCTTTATGAATTCTCTTTCCCTGTCAGTGCAACAAGCAGCTGCTTCAATGCTTGCAAAAGTGTGCCAATTACTCAGACACTAATTGCCATGAGCTGCTCACACCATTTTTTCTGTATCAAACAGAATATTTTGTTTCAATAGTCACTGAACTGACATGGAAAACAGGTGACAAAATGCACCACTGAGCAATACAGTTTCAGACACAGAAGTCATAAATGAGAAAAACACTGTAGAGGGCAAATTTCCATTTCCTCTCTTCCTGTTTTTTTTTTAAGTTTCTCATTATGTACATTCCTAAAAATTAATCAAGGTGAAAACCGCAAATTAATAGTGGCAAGTGGCAAACACAGTTTAATTTGGAAGCTTCAGATGCCAAGAGAGCAAGGCCCAATTGATTTGAATTTACAGCAGGGCTGTGAATAGAACCACTTGTAATACTAGGGCAGTTCTCTTAGAAATATAATGCTGCAGAGGTATTGAGTGGTCCCCGCTCACCTCCCAAGCTCAGACTGACAACACTCCCTCTTCAATACTTCCAACACTCCTGTTTCTTCAAGAGAAGAAAAACGTAATACTGAAAAAACCCCTGGGTCACATCAGAGCAGAGGGAGACAAACTGGTGCTTGTTTCCCATGAATATGACTCTGTCCTAGGCAGCCCTGGCTGAGCTGGCCTGGGACACCCAGCTGTTGCCCACATCAGACTCTCCCATTTGCAGCAGCTCTCTGTAGATCTGTGCTAAGTGCTCCCCACAGTCCTTATCTGTGTATACACATATACTCCTAAGGGTCCTCAAAGTGCCTCATGCACCCCTCTCCAGGCAAGCACTCGAAAGGTCAGCTGGCATCTGACAGAAGCAGGGCCTTGCAGCAGGAGCTGGGTACTCCGTGCTTTCTTCCACGCTGCCATGGGGCCACCACAGGCTCTGCTGCTGTGAGTTAAGTTTTAGCATTCTAACACCATCTCTCCCAGGACAGGAATCCCACAGTGACTGGCACCACGTGTGCCCACTTTAACAGGCAATTCCTTTCCCAAAGAGATTTCGCTGACAGACAAAGTACTGGTGTCTCCAGTGAGCAGTGACTGGACCTTAATTCTTCAGAGCAAAATAGAAAGTTAAAACAGGCTAATTCTACCTAGACAGCAAATGCCACAGGAAACCACCTGTAGCATATATAAGATGCAGCCTTACCCCTCTGAGTACCCAGGACTGTCTTTTTAGGCACATGCAGCACAGACAGCTATTAGCTTCAGGTGAGTTGACTGGAACTCACAATTTTCCTAAACATTTAAAGATCCCACTTCAACCTCTGCTTGACCTGTAACAACCTCAGAGAGGAAAAACTAAAATCCATAAACAAATACACTTTTGAAGGAAAGAAAATCACTGACTGCCAGGCTGCCTCTGGCATTCAGAGAAGGCAGACATTTATATAATAATGTAATACGTTACAGCACACAATAAGGTACTCTCACAAAAAGGCCATCAATGTCAGAGTTTAACATCATCTAAAAGAGAAGCTATTTTAGCAAACAAATCATGGTGCATGTATGTGACAGACCCAAAATAGCCCCCCCATGCCACTTGCCTGAATGAAAGTTACTTCTGTTGCCAAGCAAAGCCGGGTCTCAGTCTGACTTCAATGTTCCAAGGGAGGAAAATGACATTTTTTAAAAGTTGATCCTTCCACGTAGCATCCTGAGCTGAACATACAGTACATCTTTTCCCATGAGCCATAAAGAGAATGTCCTATATTTTGACCGTGAACAAGCTTTTCTAGGAATGCAAATTTTGCTCTCAATAGTTACACAATGGACTACAGTGTCACAAGCACCGTTCGTGCTCCATTAGTCATTCTTTTATTATTTTTTTAAACTGAAATTCACAAAAGGCCTACAGTGTGTGTAGAGCACTTGCTTAACAATAGGCTGATTGTTTAAAATATTTGCAAGATTCCAAGAATAAAGACCAATGCCCAAAGACAAACCAATATGCATCCTGTAATTAATAACAGCAAGAAATCCAAAGTATCATGCTTTCATGAGTCAACAATCCAGAAGGTAAAAACCAGGAAGAATGGGAGCTCTTGGACCCCTGAACCAATATTCTCTGATCAGCATGAGAAAGGTAACTACAAAATGATCTGTATTCATGAGAGGAACAAAAGGGAAGTTTTGTTTCTAACAAGCTCCCAGCTGGTATGGGATGATACTCAGCTACAAAAGAAGAAAAAAAAAAATCAAGAAGTTGTTAGACTTCTGCAGGGAACTGACACTTTGACTCTGTTCCAGCAATTTAATTTCAGCCCATATCCAGAGAGGCCTAAGTTAGTTACTACCTTCTGAAAACAGGCTGATAATCCAGTATTTTGATCTGATTCTAGTTCCTAATGGAAATGTTTTGGATTGCAAAATCCACCCCTAGCATGAGCACTTTGCTTGCAGTGTTGAGTTTGAGCAGGGAGTGGTGGGCAAGGCAGGCATCCCACGTTCCCCAGGTGAGACACAACGGAAAGGCAGCCCTGTCCATCTGGCTCTGCCCTAGGCCTTGGGAGGAAGGTTTGACAGACTTCCTGGAGATGGTGCACACATCTAGGTCTGTGCTCCGAAGCTTAGGGGTTTCCAGTCACCAGCACAGGCCCTTAGCATTGAAAATAAATTAAGATTATAAAGTGAAGAGAGGTTCAAAACACAACCATTTCCTGTTAAGACAAACAAGGCTGCCCTGCTAGAACAGTGCTCCCACCTGCTCCTCTCTGTGCCTTCCTACACCCTGGGTTATTGCTATGCTTTTTGGCATCTTTGGTACTGTTCAGAAGAAGCTAGAGCCTTTGTTTTCAACTATCAGATGCTACAGAGGGCAGGATTAAACTAGAAGTGAAGAAGATCTTGCCCCCTGAGAAAACTATTTCTAGATCAAAAAGATATGGCTGAGGTGGAGACATTCCAGCACCTCAGGCTTCAGATAGCTGAAGCAGTGCTGCACAGGGACAGACAGAAAGCCATCAGGGAGATGACTGATTGACAAGACGCCTGACAGGAGATCTCCAGGGCTGTGATGAACCAGCACATGTCCTGACCTGCAGCTTTCTCCCCCAGACAGCCCAGGCAGCCACCTCTGCCAAGGGAATCTCCTTGCTGCATGACTGCTCTGACTCAAGAAAGGGAACTCATGAATCCAACTTCAAGAGTTTCCTGGTGCTACAAGAACACCCATTGTCTCTCAGCCCTGCTGTGGAAAATGCTGATTCCAGGGCTCAGGATGTCCTGTGGCAAAGCACTAAAACACCTGGGTGGTACTGCTATCTCCCACATCAGAGCAAACCTGGACTTCCCATTGCACCCCCACGAGAAAGAGAGCTGGCAACATCTAACTATCTCCACAAGTACTTTGAATGAAGACAAAAGCCATGATGGAAATCCTACATGCAATTCAAAATAACCCTTGCAGTTAATCAGAATTTATATCTACCATAGAAATGTTGACACCCTTCCTTAAAAACCTATCAAGCCAAAGAAAGACATGCAAGTAAAAAACTATCAGGATTTTGACAAATTCAGACATTCCCAGGCTAAGTTGCAAAAACTAGTCCAGAACCTGAGAGCAAAGAGAAATTTTTAAAAATGGAAACACAGAATATCAAATCTTTTTTTTTGGTTGTTAATTTTTACCTTTTAGGAAAAATATATTAACTTGATCAAGGAAAGAAAGAGAAACAAAAATTAATAAGTACTTACCTTAGGACAGAAATAAGAACTGAATAAAAAGACAGATATAAGTTCTCTTTTATGATTTGTATTCTGGCACTGCTTCAATGTCTAGTTACGTACTAGAACCAGTTGTGTATAGATTAACCAAATACACATGCACTTCTCACAGCTCATGTGCTGTCTCAGTTTTTCTTTAGCTTCCTTCCTATGTCCCTAGTACAGAAACACCTTAGTTAGAACGTAACACATATTGTTAAACTTTCTGACTTTCTTTAAAAAACACATACCACACACCACCCTCACCCCAATAAACCTAACACCCACAGGAATTAAAAATACCAGCAATTTACTAATCAACGACATTACTTGTTCCATCCTGGGAAAAATCAAAAGGAGGAGGAAAGGATGTATAAATATAAGCAAGCTGGAGAGTGTTGTATCACCTAGCAAAACTGACGTGGTGTAACACCTTGCTAAGCTTTCACAGACACTATGCAGCCATGTGCTCTGCCACATTCAGCTCAAATAAAAAGACTGGGAACAACTTTATTCTGGTGACTTTATTCAGTTCAGCTCCTGCACAAAATTGGTCCCAAGCAAAATTTCAAGGCTCGAGTCAGACACGTATTCAATAATTTAGGGGCTGTGTTTCCAGAAATTCAATCTAAGACAACACAGGATGTTTTCAGAAACACAGAGCACCTGTGACAAAACTGAGAAGGGATCTCATCAATATCTCCAAGGCGGGTGCCAAGACAATGGTGCCAGACTCATTTCGGTAGTGCCGAGCAATAGCATGAGGAGCAATGGCCATAAACTAAAATACAAGAAGTTCCATTTCAACATGAGGGAGAACTTCTAGGGTACCTGTTGAAAACAAAGGTCTTTCAAATTCTTCCACCTTACAATGAAATGAGGAACACAAACTATGCAAGCTCATCTGAGGATTTTCTGTACATCAGTTCTCATTTATCTGAAATGAGGGCTGATCTAAGATCACCCACAGCCACTTCTTCCTGCCACTTCTGCTTCCTCAAACAGAAATCAGTGTATGTGAAAAACCAAATAACTCAAAAGGAGTAGGACCAATGAGGTCAGAATGGTTTGCCTCTGGCTGGTGGATAACATAGGTGTCTCTGCTTCCACTTAGCCAATGGAAACCCAGGCAGTGGAGTACAGACAACAATTCAGCCCTCCTGGAGTGGACACCTGTCTTTGTTCTACTGAACTATTTGTGCAGTATATTGATTCTGCTGAGTGTAGGGAGGTTTTAGACATCTGCTTCACATGGAGATAGAGCAATCTGAATGAGATTCTACTCTGGTTTCCTGAAAATCAGTGTCTTGTGACAGAGTAGCTTGTATTCACTTTGTGGTTTTAACTGAACACAGCCTTTTGCAAAGATCAGAGAAAGAAAAGGGAAAGAAAGAAGTGCAAAAATGAGGGAATATAATGTATTTCTCCAACTTGAGAGAAGCTTTGTCCAAAACAATCTACACATATTCGTGATACCGTCCTCATCAAAGTATCCCCTTGTGTTGAAAATGAAATAAACTTTTCCTGTACAGGAAGAACTGCTGTGCCCTCCCTTCCTATCTCCCTTTTTGCTTAAATGCAAACTTGTCTCAAATTGCTATTTTCACTCCTCTACCAAACACAGCTAAAACTGTCGAAATGTTACAAAAAATATCAGTGGACAAATTAGAGAGATACACACACATACATGGAGAAATGGGGCTTAGGAAACCAGACTACAAATCTCTGCTCTCTTCTCAGTTGCAAATATATTTAGTTAACATGAAAAAAAGAGGAATGCTGTGAGTCAAGAAATAGCTCCTTCCTTTTCTGGAGTTGAGAACAACCCAAATTCAATGCTCTCTTTGCCCTTACCACAATGATGGGGAGGGAGTTCTGTGTAGGTGGTCACATCTGAATTACTCACTGTAGGCTCTACTTAGAGTCACCGTGGAGCAACTGAGATGACTCATTCTTCCTCATTGTCTACCAAAAAAAAAAAAAAAAAAACACCAACCCAGAGACTACCAGAACTCTGTATCAATCCAATCAGATGAGAAAAATCTCATGCAGAATGCCTGTATTTTTCTTTATGCAAGGTGGAAGCAGAGAAGGGAATCAGAGTGTGGAATCTATAATCATAGTTTCAGAAAAAAAAGGTGAAGTCTGTCTCTCCATGGTGTTGGAGGCAAGATCAGCAGAAGCTGTACCCAAACAGGTACGTGAAGGCCCAAGACTGCTCTTCTGTCACAAGTCCTAAGCACATCCACCAACAGTCCCCCTACATCCTTCTTCTCACACCCAGTGTTTAAGGACTACTCTGTTAGCATGTTGCTCCACCTTTGAGGAAAAAGACTTGGGAAGTACTTCCTCATAAGGAGTGGGGGTTCATTTTCAGTGTGGGAGTGAGATATCCATTCTCAGACTGGAAGACACAGCCTGAATTTTCAAGAACAGTCTATTCCAAAAGTCAACTTGGGTAAAATATGAGCAGAAGATCCCACATTTTTCATTTATTTTCAGAGAGTTTCTACTTACAAATGAGATACTGATCCGTTTGGATTTGTTAAAGGTTAAATCAACTGATTTTGACAGTCAGCCTTGAACAGTTCATCTCTGGTACTAGAGGTCCCAGTGACCTGCCCTTACCTTCGGCATCAGCGATCCACAGCAGCCAGCCAGGCCCTTCAATCTCACAACTGTAACCAACTTGTTCCCAGCTTTCATGGGCAGATTTAGCTGAACCCGTTCATGAGGGCAGTCCTACTATCAATCTGTGCAATCTTTTTCTTTGAGAAGACCACTGAGCAGTGGTATCAATGGAAGTTAACAATAGGATTTATTAACACAGCAATAAAAATAGCACAAATGCATTATTTTCACTAAAGGCAAGAAGGTATGAATGAGGCTGTGGTTCAGCACAGTAATTCAGACCAATGAAGAGATAGGTGTAAAGTTGCTTTACCAAACATACTAAAAATGATCCCAGGTGGATCCTACAGTAAGGAAAGAAATCAACGTAATGAGCCTCATACTTCTCCCCGCAAAGGACTCCAGATGCTGTCAATTTGCTCTAACACCCACCAGTACCAGAATAAAATCAGCAACCTTGGAACCCAGCAGAGCAGAAGAGAGGTAGAAACCAAGAACTGAATGTATGACAGTTTTAACTGCATTATTCTTTCTTTTTCTGTAAAAATTGTATCTGGGCTAATAATGAATAGACTTCCAAAAATTCAGTTACACTAAGAATGAATTTTTTGCTACATAAAAATGCACTGCCTTTTTGCCCGTGAACAAGGTTTTGAGCATAACACTTTGTATGGACATGTAGTCCTACATCACAGTAAATAAATCCAGATAAAAATGTTGTTTTATTCTAAACAGGTGTTGCCAACCTTCCCAGAACAAAGGAAAAAAAAACCCTATAAACCCCTGTTTTTCTAAATACTTCAGCAGAAATATGATCACACACCCACACCTGACCCAGATCAAATTTGAATCATTGGGTGACCCTGCATTAATGATTCTGGAGCCATGGCCAAAAGGCTACAGAAGCCAGATTTGTAAAGTGGGAGCATTTGTACAGAGCTAACAAAAGTACAAGAAAATCACCTTAAAGGGGATATGGACTCAAAAAGTACAAACATTTTCTCTTCATCAAATATATCATGGCTTAGAATGCAATCACAAAGAATTCACAGAGCAGAGAAGCAAGAGAGAAAAAAAGAAAAGAGCTACCTTGAAATCACTGGAAAATTACTGAGTGAGAACATTCCCTGGCAAAAGTAACTACAGATGGTAGGAAAGGGAAAAGCAAATACTTGAAAAGTTCCACTGATTTTTTGTTGCCTTTCACTGATATTTTTTCTTCAATTAGCTCCCAGTTACTGGGGCAATAAAAGAGCCAGATGTTGTATCAGTTAAAAATGACGATGGGGTAATTACTGTGACAGTGTCTCTCCTGTATTCTCATTTCCCTGGGTTATCCCAGACACCTCTACAAACCAAATACTTCATTCCCTTCCTGTAACACTCTTCCTCATGGTGGAATGGGCTTCCAATGGACAAATAAAAAGGCTTTTTCATGTGTTGTATTACAACTACACTTGTACATAATACCTATATATCAAAGTGACCTCTGGACTGTTTCCTTCATTTCTAATGAGGTCCTGTTGTTTGTTTTCCTCGACTAACCTTTGCGGTAACACAGAATATCCTGAGTTGGAAGGGACTCACAAGGATCACTGAGCCTAACTCCTGAGTCAACAAAAGCCTTTTGGTGTATGGATCAGGTCTCTTTTTACACTGCTGATACCCTCAGCACTGAAAAACCAGTAACTGTGAAACAGGTCATCAGGAAAAGATTACCAAAAAAGAAGATGTGGACAATCAATCTGCTGAGCCATTAAAGAGGTGTTATGACCTTTCCAAACACAGCTCTTGCCATTGTACACGAGGTGTAAAAGAATTAGCAAAGGAAGGGAGATGATAAAACATCAGAAATAGATAAAGTATGTTCAAGACAGGTGTTAACCTATCAGGAGTACAATCATGCAACAGATAGGAACTGTGAAATTTAAAATTGCCAGGTCATCCTCAGTCTCAAAATTCAGGTTCTGTAATTGCACCTCTGCTGTAAATAGCCTGTAGTTAAGGAACTACGTGTACAACTCAGAGCTGCCTAGCAAACAGACTGTAAGTCAACACAGCATTACCATCTCTCTTCAGAGAAGGCAGTGCTTGATGGGACCCAAGAGAGTCGTGTTCTGAGCCTAGCTTTACTCCTCGCCAGTTGTTGGATCTCGCCTCACGTCTCCACGGCAGTTTCTCATCTCATCCTTGGACTTTCTCACTCTGCCCAATCTCTCAGCAAGGAATCTCAGCACGCGACTCCACATCCAAAAACTTAGTAAAATTACCCACCAGACATTATTAAAAATAGAGTAGTCCTGGCTTAGGCACAATTAAATAGCTGGTCCCCGTCTCTTCAACACAGAAAGCATTGCCATCTGTACAGCAGTTAGTGCTATGATACTGCAAATTCCTGAAGCCTTTAAATACCACTGTAACCTTAATTACAATATGATGAACAGGTGAGTATCAATCGTATTTTATATTCTCAAATGAAAAATATACTTAAACCCAAATATTTTTGTCATCAATAAAAAGCATTTCATTTAATGGTCAGAACTGAGACAAAAAGATGTGCATGTGCCTGACAGAAGAAGACTTTTAAGACTGAAGGTCTCATACTCTGAAACAAGTAGAAATGGCTTCTGCTGAATGCCGGAGCAGAAATGTGCATGGCAAAGATTGCTATTAAAACAATTTGTGAATTCTTTAGAGGCAATGCTTTCTCTTCACAAGTGTACTGCTATATATTAAAAGCTCTAAAGTCTTTTTGACTAAATGTTATTTTCATTATTTTCTGCCCCAAACCCTGAGACTGTTAAAAATATTCTCCCCACCTTGGAAATCTACACGCAGGTAAACCTGCTATTTATCTTCACAATACACAATACACAAAAAACCCACCCCTATCTCAGAATGGACTTCAGCTGCAAGTAAGTGTTAGAAATTATCACTCATTTATTAAAATCAATGATAATGAGCCTCTCTGGAGTCGCTAATTGGTGTGGCGTTAATTTCCTGAGACATAAATCCAGTTCATTATCAACACTCAGCCAGCAACGTACTTGTCTTTAATGGTAACAACTCTTGAGAAATCCTGCTTCATGCTTACAAGAAATCAAATGCAAGAAATGCTCTCAAAGCCCATGAGGAAAACGACAGCTACTTGCATTTCACCGAACACCAGAACTGGCAAAAATCTTCCCTTTCAAACTTTAACTTCAATGACTCATCACAAAACAACTCAATCAGCAAAGCTCATACATCTGGTAGCAATGTGGTGCTACAGCTAAAGCCCTCCTCACCCAACAGCTCACAGACCCAACTCCTTCCAGCATCACTCTCACCCATGGGGAAAGAATTCCTTCAACATAGCCTTAAATCAGACCAGGTATTGACAGGGCCTTATTTGAGACAAGGGGGGAGTTTCTACCTCTCAGAGTTATCGGTTCAACAGACCTTACTCTACTGATTTACACTGAGTTTATGTTTTCAGACTTATCCCTGCAAACATTAAGACAAGGAGCAAGATTGTTCTCATATGCTTCAGTAAAAATGCAGTGCATAGGATCCACTGTGTCTGCAGACTTCTGTGGATGATAAACACCAGAAGAAAGGTGTTTAAGCAACCAAGAAAGCGGTAACATCAAGCATTGCTACAGTCATGCTGGTGGGAAACATCTACCCACCGCCTTATCTTTCTCTTATTTTATACTGATGTTGAAATATCACTGACATCTCCTATAGCAGTTTTTTTAACAGTACAATCGCCTCCACACTTTTGCACAGGCAATGCAAATTTATCTTCAGCAGATTTAACAGAAAGCCTCTTAGATATCTTATTGGACAATTGTTCAGACTGAACTGTGATATGCTTTTCCTGAGGAATACAGAGAGATTTATGCTCCTTCAGAAACTACAGAACATAACCACATAGACTGCATGAACAAAATGCCTAATCGCTTTTAATGAAAAGTAAATATCTGAAGTTTGCCACCAATTTTTTTCCTAGACTCATATGTTCTGTTAAAGTCATACACAACTCTATCTGGCTTTCCTTTCACAAAAGGAAAAGATTATGGTAGAATTTTGTTGGCTGTTCCTTTGAATTCCAAAGGTCAGAGGGTCCATATGCAACCTCAAATTTGCAAAAACAGTACAACAAACCCATCCGCAAATTCATTTTTAAAAAATGGTCTTGGAAGAAGTCTGAATAACTAGCACAGCTGAACTGTGTTTATCACTCACTCACCCAGGATCCTCAGGCCATTCTAGAAATATAAAAGCATTCTGTAACATTGAGAAAAGCTTGCTCTTCTGGACATAAACCATATTGTAGCTCATCAAACATTTGAATCAGTGTTTTACCTCACTCCTTCTTCTGTCTCACGGGTTGTTCCTGGACAGACACTGCAGACACAAGCACTTCTTGCAAGCTGCTTGTCAAATACCACCACAGCTCTTTATGAGTAGCTGGCTCATGGTCATGTGTCTTCTATGAGAACAGGATGGAAGGGGAAAGTCCATCCTAAATACTGACCTCTGGAAACCACAGAGAGCTGCAGAGCTCAGTGCTGTGCCACACAAAGCCAGCACTGGGTGAGACGGCTGAGACTTGAAAAGCAGAATAGCTGTTTCAGCACAACCATGAGGGCAGCTGAGTTAATAAGCTGTGACCTGCTCATCTGAAACTAACTCGGTATTTTCACAGAGAGCTGGCGATTTTTTTACCCTGTACAAACAACTACACTGTAAGTCTCATTAGGAGTTTTTCAAATGTTTTTCTAGTTGGGACAGAAAGTAGGTAACATTTGTTTAATTATTCCTACATCTTCCTCAAGGACCACAGGTATTGCACATTACTAGGGTCTATTCAAATATCAAAGCAGCTTTCACTGTCAAATGCCCTTTTTGCCATATCTCATGTGCACTATTGAAAGACAAACCTGTAGTGTTCCTCAAGGCACTTAGTTGAATGTGAGCAGCCTTATGTACAAGTAAACTCTGTCAAGCATGTCTGTTTGAGGAGTTAGAGCTTAAGTACCTCTACAAGTAACAACACTTCCAAACACAGAGCTGACAGAATCCAAAGAATGCACTGCTGTATGTCATTTCATACTAGCACCTTTCCAAGTCTTCTAAATCTTGCATAAAACAGCTCAGTAACTACAACTCAGTAAGGCTTCACATGGCTAGGTGACTGATGCTAGGATGAGTGACCTTCGACTCATTTTTTGGTTTTTGTTCCTTTTCAGTAAAATGGATTATAAAAACTGATGACAGCATCCTCATGATTCATTGTGTTCCTCACATCATCCCCAAAGCTAACTTCTTTTTAAACAAAATCATTTGGTAAAAATGTGTCATAGGTTACAATTTGAAGCTGGTCTAGCTGTTAGATCACAATCACAGAGATTCAAATAAGTACATTTCAATGCATACAAATAGTCCAATTAGCTTCACAAGATTATTCTGATGTATAAAATCAGATTGCACTACAGCTTTAATGAAAAAAAACTGATTAAAATCAATCACTGTCCAATTCATAGACAATTATTTAGTTGTGTATATGCATCACTAGATTGGCAAGGGAAGCTGATAATAAACATTCTAAAGGTCACCAAGCATCTCTCATTACAAGAGCCTTGTTTTATTTTCTTGTAATTTTGCCCTAATCTTGAACCACTTCAACTAAAAAGTTTCACAGCATACACCAAGTCAAGATGAGGGTCTTTTTATTAATAATTACAGATGAAAAACATTAATCTATTTCAAATACCTATATTTTGTTTGGAATACATTAAAAGACCCCCAACTGGCTAGCTTTCTTCCATGGGTTCTAGATGTTCAAGCAGAGACTTGAGATTCTGAAAGCTTTTGAATAAGCTTTTTTTACATCCCAAGAAATCCGTTACGAGTCTGGGCCCTTTCAGGACTTGGAGGACACAGCCTTGTGCATGCTCAACAGAAACAGATTTATCATCTCCATTTCCCCACAGCTCCATCTGTGCAGGGCATGCTGCCGAGAGGCTCAACAGGAGCTTCCTTGTAGCCACTGGCTCTTCTGAGTTAAGCTCTCTTTAGTGTCCATAGGCCTCTTACAGTGAATGACCTCCAGATGGGTCCAAGTTGCCTGAGCTGATGCAGAGATAAAAAGAAGAATATATTGGGTCAGTTAGGTAAGGGGGAAAGAGGCCTGTAGGCATCTGGCAGGGCACTGGTAAAACCGTACAAGGAAATCAGTACAGAGAGCAGGAAACAGAAGAATTTGATGAAGAAGGGTGAAATGAGGGTCAGGAGTCATGAAGGACTCAAGAATGAAGAAACCCTTCAAACTCTGCAAACTAGGCACTGCCTGTCTGAGGAACAGCTGGGTAAAAGCCAAGCATGGGAGTTTGGAGATGCTGGCAACAAAGTGGCCACCAGCATCTTGGGCTGTAAGAACAGAGGCAGACCCAGGAGGTCCAGGGAAGGAACCCTTCTACTCAGCTCTCATTCAAGCATTTCTGGAATACTGCATTCCAGTAGTCCAGGAAAGTAACTAGTGAGCTAGAGGGAATTCAGGGAAGTACCACTGGGATGGTGGGGCTGGAGCACCCTGCCTGTGTGGAGAGGCTGAGGAGAGACTGTTTGGAGGACCAAAAAAGCAGCCCCAGTGCCCCAATGCCAGCGGAAGATAATGCAGGAGATGCCGATGGGCTGCCCAGAGAGGCTGTGTGCACTTCATCCTTGTAGGTTTTCAAGACCAACTGGGTAAAAGCCAAAAGCAGTCTGATTTGACCTTAAAGCTGTCTCTGGTATGAGCAGAAGGCTGGACTCAGGGATGCTGAGATCTCTTCAACCTGAGTTATCCTGTGATCCTACAACTTGGGCATGGCAAGGGCAGCCAGAATGGGACAGAACAACCTTCAGATGCCATCAGGTCATCCTGCTCCCAGACTCTACCACAACGCCAGGGCTTCCCACACCACCAGCCCAAACAGTCCCTCAGCACCCGTCCTTGCTACCCTACTGCAACCTCCTCCATCTAACACAAGGCCCAAGTAGGATGTGTTTCAGTCACAAAATTCAAATTTCACTGATAGCCCGTGGAGGGTGGGAAGAACACAAAAGTCTCCTTTCGGCTTCCGTGGCTTAAAGACCTTGAAAATTACCCACATGGCATTACAAGCCATTCAGGTCGCAAAGTCAAGCTCTCATAAAAAGCCATGATGGCAAAACCACGAACGCTCAACACGCCACAAAATGCTGCTGCAGAGGACAAGGCCTGGCGTGGGCACGGCGGCGTGCGGGAAGGCAGCTCCCAAGGGGATGCAGCCCTGCCCTTCCAGCACCCTTACCTGTGCTGCCATCTCCCACATCCCTCCACCGCAGGTACCACGGGCAGGGCCACTGCTGTGCCTATGCAGGTTTACCGAGAGCCTGGCGGGGGTGGCACCTCCTGCTCTGACTAAAGGCCTCCGAAAGAGAGCAGCTGTGCCGCAGCCGAGCAGCGCCCACGCCTGCCTTCCTGCTCCGTCACCCCACAGCCACCCCGCGCACGGACACCTCAGCGGCAGACACCCGACCCCGGGGAAACGCGGCAGCCTCCCGCCCACGGAGGGAGCGAACAGCACCAGCTCCATCCCTTCGGCTTCCTTTTCCCCGGCGGCCCCTCCCCGCTCCCTCCCTCTGCCCCACGCCCCGCGGTGTTCCCGGCCGCCGAGCCCGGCGGGCGGGCGGCGATGGCTCTGCGGCGGGCGGTACCTGGACAGGGAGTCGCCGCTGGGCGGCCGCGCCGCCGCCGCCCGCCCGGCGCCGAGGCTCTCGCAGCTGGAGCTCCCCTCCATGGCGGGCGGTGGCCCGGCGGCGGGCGGTGTCCCCGCGTCCCTCAGCCCCGCGCCCGGCGCCCGGCGGGGCGGGAAGCGGCCATGCTGGCCCGGCGTGCCGCGCGGGGGGCGGGCCGAGGCGGGGCGCTGAGGGGGCCGAGCCGCCCGGGCTGCAGAGCGGGGCTAGCTGATGCCAGCCCTGGGCAGCCCCTCCGCTGGGCGCGGGGCTTGCTTCGTGAGGGGGCAGGGTGGGCCGCCTTCTGTCCTTTCGTCCTCTTGAGAGCCAAGGCCAGGTGGCAGTGCCCGGGTTCCATCCCCGGAGCGCGGCGGTCGTTCCCAAGAGCAAGGAAATGGTCACAGTCAAGCATCACCCTTGAAGTCAGCTCACCTGCGTTTGGGTTTCCACTTGGGTTGCGTTCCTATAGTTAAAACAGTTGTGCTCCTCACATTGGTAATTGCGCTTAACTGCTGGAGAATCCCCATTGAGTCTGTCCCTCAGCTGGATGGGGAGAGGCTGGAAAGGTGGCAGGTCACAGTCACAGTCACACCGGTCAGTCTGCAGGGCGCTGGCTCCGATCCTCTGGAGTTAACCTGCTGAAACTGAGTGCATCCGTGCCCATCTGCGCCCGGAGGCTCTGCAGGCACAGCTCGGCATCCATTCCTGCGGGAAGAGTCTTGGTACGTTCAGTTCTTTGGAGCAATCGAGGAGCGAGAGAAAAACTCTTGGCATTGCTTACAAAGACTGAGGCAGTGCATCTTAAGCCTCCCGTACCAAGGATGCAGATGTCTTTCAAATGTATAGCTGTTCTAGCAAGAATCTCATGAGACAAAAAGGCTGAACCACTGGGGATGTGTTGGGAGGCAGGTGGGTTTCCAGAGAGGCCTGCTTGTTGGTAAAGAGCATTTGATGTCAGGAGCATCTGTCTAAATGGACCTTCCTGTTTTAAATACTACCTCAAAACAGGATAAACCCTGTGTCTTCTAAACATCTTTATACTCTACAGCTGTAGAATGGTTACTGAAACATCATCCCTCTTAATGCTCCAAGGAGTAAATTAGTTGATGTGTTTCTTCTTCTCTGTTGTTTCCCATTTTATTCCTGTCGGCAGGACTCATACAGGATGCCGAAGCAGGTTTGCAGCATCCCCACCTGAGACTGCATAATGCAGCTATGAAATTGCCTTTGTTGCTCTTTCCTTTAGACTCTATCAGCTGGTGTTGAGCAAGGCTGATGTGGGATGGTTTTGAAGCACGGTTTAAACTTGAAAATATAACTTTGTTGAAGCAGGGTTTATTTTTGTATTTCTCATTTAATCTTCTGAACAAAGAGTTAATAAATTTGCAAATGAGTTTGGGGGGAGGGAAGGTTTCAGCCTAGAAAACTGGCTTTGTGGAGGCTTTTCTAAAATAAAAACTCTGTTTTCTGGTTAAAAGTGAGATCCTTACTTGAAAAGTAAGCAAATTGCTAGTGTTTTATTGCAGTGTTAAAATCCAAACAAAACACCTCGACATCATTATAATTAAAAGATCCATAGACCTGTGCTGATTTTGTTCCAGCTATAAAAATAATTTTAAATGTTGATTTTTTTCCCTCCCTTCTGGTTAGGGGCAATGACCATTGTAGAAGCACCACTTATTAATAAAAACTGAGATACTAATGTGATACTGTCTCCCTGCCTCTTCTGTTTAGCTTTCCATCCACACCCGTGTCCGGCGAGCAGATGGTGTCCTCTGTGGGCACAGGCGGGCAGGGGGTGCTGTGGCAGCAGTGCTTCAGCATCTTTAGGAAGCACTCAGGCAATTCCTGGTAGCCTTTTCCCACTGGTGCACTCTCTTCCCAGCCTTTCCGGGGATGGAGTTCCTGGCGGTGGTAACCCTTGGGAGAGGTCAGCACTGTGGAACTAGCAGAAAGCAGTGCATGTCTCCCTTTCAAACCTTATCAAGTAGCCTTGTGGTGAGTTGGTATTACCTCTATTCCCTCTACTAAGCTTAGTTTGATAGAGGTGCAGTTGTTTAAAAAAAGTCAAGCAGGAAAAAAAACAATATCTAAACCTCCATTGCTATGTGAAAGTATTAGAGTGCCTTCCTTTCTTCCTAATTTGCTATTGATGTAGCATCTCTAAGTAGTTTATTGATGAAGTGCTCTATTTGCTTTTGACTGCCCTGTTTTGTTCTTGGCCTTATCCCCAGGGCCTGTGAAACCCTTTAGAAATTCCCACTGGTGCTTTGTAAATGAGAACAAAGCTAATCACCTCCTGGATCTCTCCTGCTGCTGAAAGAAACTAGCAGTCTGCTCAGTGAGTCTTTCTGCTCAACAATACCACATTTTCAAAGTCAGTCAGAATATTCTCTCTGTGAAGTGTGTTACCTCAGGGCTCTTAAAAGTGATGGAGAATTAAATAAAGGCCTGACATAACCAAAACCAATTAAGGACAATTCACAAGACTGTTGTATAACTGATGCAAAATAAGTGTTATTCAGCCTGTTAACCTACTTTTGCTTGCCACATCCCTTACTATTATCTTACAAATATTATCATTTGGGTGTTTTTTGGTGGTTTTTTTTTTTAATGAGGGAATATTCTGTCATTTTGTGGTTTCAACACAGGAAACAGTAAAATAAAATTAGCACCATGGATAAGTAGTAAAATTATCTGTGTTCATTTTTAATACCATGTGGATGACACAGGTGAGTGATATCTGAAAGAAAGAATGACAAGGAACTTCCTCGAATCAAAGGTGTAAAAGATTAATTCTAAGTAAAACACTAGCAGACATCCTCCAATACTTCCTGAAATTGTATGTGGTTGTAGCATATACAAAATGAAAAACACATAGCCAGTCTTTCTTAGGTGTTTAGAGGCTGTCAAAGCTGTGGTGAATACAGCACAAAGAAGATAATGTTAAGTATCATGTAAAACATGATTGAGGGGAATTCAGACTTTTGCTTCAGTCCTTCTGTGTGATAGTGAGATACTATTTGTATCCATTGTATTTAAACTATATGTCTGTTGGGTTATGGGCTTACTAGCTCTGTATGTATGTGTGATCCATACATCTCCTATATGAATATGCCAGATGCTATGAATCCAGATGTTCTCATCACTGGATTAGCTCCTCAGCTTTGCTGCTGCACAGCCAAACACAGGTCTGTTGTGTCTCACACTGTGAGCACAGGGGTCACCGAAGCTGGGGACAGTCACACATCCCAGACATCCTGGCACAGGCTTTTGCAGGGGTCTCGTAGGGATGTTTGGTCATGGTCTGTGACTCCTTGACTAAACGTCCCTGGAGCAGAGGAGGAATCATGCTTCTGCAGTGGTGAAAGGGTGGACCATGAAGCAGGATCTCGTGCTCAAACAGTCCACTCTAAGAAAGCTGTTCCTGTGCTGCAGTCTTTGTCATAACCTGCCCTTACATGGTACAGCTCATCAGACATTCTCCTCCCTCCTCCTCTTCCCATCAGACAACCCAGCACTGGGTTGAAAGGCCTATAAATAATAAGGGAGAGAGAGCTCTAATCCCTTCTGAAAATGATCGCCTTGTCCCTTTTGCTCCAGCCCCAACATTAAAATCATATCCATCCTAAAACTAGCTCTCTTTGCTGCAGCTCTATGGATCTCCCATATTTTTGCCACTATGCTCATGTATTCATGTGCCTTCTTAGACAGCACATTAAATAGTTCATGGCAAAGGCAGCTTCACACACTGTGCCTTCTCTAGTCTAGTCCCCATCAATGAGTCCAACAAATTTGCAGCATGACTCAGTCCTATAATTGTTCTGAAAACCACACAACCAGAGACACCCCTGTCTCTCCTTTGATTCACTAAAATGGTTCTGAGATTTATTACATTTTCTTGTCTCCTTGATGTACAGCTTAAGGGCAGTGGGCAGCCGATAAAAGATTCTCAGTGCCTTGGGAAGGGCAGATTGTCACTGGTGAGATCCCACTGTGATGTATGATCATCAGATCACACTGGAGGTGGCATGTGTTCCTTTTGTCAAGCCCCATCAGCTGATAAAGTATGAGGTCAGAAACAGCGAGAGCTTTGGCACAGGCAGAGAGGTTGATGAAGAACAACTCTCTGTGGCTGTGATTTGGAGCTAGAGCTGCTTGTGGTTGCAAGAACATCTGTTACAAGATGGTCATAGGGTACATGCACAGATTTGGTCCTGCTGATGCATGATGCCTGTGCTGTTGAAGTTGGACACTAGTCAAAATAAAGAGAGGGACTTAAGACTTACAGCTACACTTGAATTGTCACTGTGCCTCCAAGGTTACTATACTTCTTAGCTCCCCCACAATGTGGTTCTTTACCCACTGTGATGGCACCCTGACAGTACTTTTGCCTTGCACCCCCTCTGTGTTTGACAGAAGCAGAAGCTAATGATCAATGACCCTTTAACACTTTTTTTTTCGTCACTTAGTTGTTGGTTTTTTTTAATGCAGCCATGCACATATTGATGCAAAGTGCAACAGGGGTCAACTCTGGACTCAACCTGGACCTAATCCTGTGTGCTATAGCTTGTTACCTGTTTATTAAGCACTTCTGATGGGCAGACTTTTTATTCTGCCTGCTGCTCTGTCTGTGTGCTGCTTTCTTGTCCTCACTGCCACCACCAGCTCATGGCTGCCCACAGAACCATCAGGCATTAAATATCACACAGGCTAACGAGTACATCAGGATCCATCCCAGTGTGTGCTCAGTGTGTACAGACCACAGGCAATTCACCTGGCTTTTAATTGCCTTGTGCTTTGAATTCTCAATGGCTTTTGCATTGTTTGCAGTGCTCTGTAGCCTGTGTTTGCTTACAGGTACATGATGGTACTGGTGCAGTCCAAGGCATGGACTGTAGTGCTGAGCAGACGGAGAGCCTGAGGGTGCTGGCACTGGAGAGCTGCAGGCCTCGGGCTCTGGGGGCAGGACTTCCACTGCATGCTGCAGAACACACAGATCCATTTTTTTGTGTCAATTCAAATAAAGCATCTTTTCTCCTGAAGGACTAAATACATCACAGCAGCTGTCCGGCTGTCTACAGATTTGGGCTGTTGCACTCTGGCAGCTCCTTGGCATCCCTGTGATGGTCTCCAATCTGGCAAGCATGAGGTAAGAAGGAATTACTCACAGAAGCTAAATTTGAAATTTCTGGTGCTTCTTAAACCACTACTGCTGGAAATAAATGTATTTCCAGAAGTTGTAGAGTGATCAGGCAGGAAGGAAGGATGTGGGGGCAAGAGTTAGTTTGGTACTATCAGGCATTAGGAGGGTGTCTGAAGTCTCAGCACTTGCAGTGTCTGAGATGGGGAAAGGTGTCCATATGGAGGATAAAAGTCTCTGTACCTGTTGGATCTCAAATCTGTGTTTTACAGTCCTGATTTATGAACCAATTTTCAAGCAAACATTCATTTTAAATTAAGTAATTTTATGTCTACATTGTCTGAAATACTACTGTCTATATTGTCTATGTGCACACAGACTTCTCAAAGTGAGATTTTAATCTGCAACTTCTATGTTTAATAGCTACAATTAGGGAAATGGTTAAGAATACTTGATTTTATCATGTTTATACTTCCTTTTTTGTTAAGGAAGATGCACATTTGTGGTAGTGTTTTAATGAAACACAATAAAATCTTGATGGTAAGATCTGCAGATGATATTAAAAATGAGAAGGGCACTTCTAGAATATAAAATACAATATACTTTTAATTCCTTTTGGTTTCCCTTTTATTTACCTCGATGGCTCAAGTTGCCATGTGGAAGGCTCATACTTTCTTTTTGAAGCAACAGGGTGTTATACTCTAGTGATGAAAGGGCTGGGGAGTTGCAAGCTTAACAGTGAGGGCAATGAAAATGAAGTATTTGAGAGTGTTTGATTATCTGCTCAGCATAAGTAATCTGTCTGCAGTGTGTGAACTGTGGAAGATGTTCAGGAAGCTACTGAAGACACATTAAGCCCCTGGATACAATCAGGGAGGAAGTTTACTGCCATTTCAAATGGAACTATAATTTGGAAAAGGCAGATCACAGGGCCTTTTTTGGGCCAGAGGAGAACCAGGCTAAATATTGCAAAGATGAGGCAAGACTGCTCCAGAAGGAACTGGTTCTGGTGTGAGCAGATTCCAGTTAGCTCCACCTGGCTCCATGGCCAGCATTCCCCTGACCCATTTTTATTGTAGCAATGTGGACCTACCCAGGGAGTTGTTTCTCATTGACTCCAGGACCATTACACATCCAGTATGAGGATGCTGGGCAATCCTTCTAGGAGCACCAGACAGCTGTAAAGGGGAGTGTGTGCTTCTCCCAAGAAGGTGGTAGTGAGTGGCTAGTCAGGGAAGTGCACAACTGCAGGAGCCTGGAGTCCTACAAGTGGTCTCAGACTAATTTTGACATGAGCTGAAAGGATAGGTTGCTCTTACCATTCTCCTAGGCATGAACAGCACTGCCATCCTCTTGAAGCTGGCTTTAGGTCATGAAAGGAGCAGCCAGCTTGCATCCATTCTGCCACTTGTTTGATTGATGAATACATCAGTCTGTGTTGTATTCACCAAATTAATGCATGAAAGAAATATTTAGGATGCAATGCCATGTGTACCGAAAGTTAGGAAATCCCTGGTTCTCAACTTTCCCGGTATAACCTAAAGGAATCCCACTCAAATATCCATCTCAGTGCTGGATACAGTGAAGGTTCAGGACAAAAAACATAAAGGAACTGTGCAATTTAAAATCAATGTAATGCCTGCACCTAAGTTCAGGCTTCACAAGCAACACCAAATATGCCACTTCTGATCACAGTTCAGCATCTGGCTGTCAATTGCTTTTACCCTGCATAGCAAGGCTCTGATGCAGTACTGAAATATAAACTCCTGCAGTTCATGAAGGCCAAAATTAAGCATTAATTATCTCAGGTGAGTGTAATAAGTTACCTTGCTGTTATCTACAGTGAGTCACCTCTGAACCTTCAGTACTGTAACTTCAGAGACTTTGGTGATCTTGAAACCCTCGTTCTGCTTATGTCTGTCTCTGTGGGTGGGGTCTGGGATGTTTGAAAAGGATTCTTGTCTCATGTGTTTTGTTCAAAACATAAGGAGAAGGAGCACAATCCACAAACCTCTTTCCTGCCCTTGGAGGACAAAGGCCTCAGGTCCCTGCAGTTTGGGAGATTAGGAGTGACATACACTGCTGGTGGTGAGTTTATAAAGGAAGATGCTAGCCCTCATTTCTTAGCTGGGGAATTATGACCCTGGCAAGGAAGGAAAGGATAAGAAGTGTGTTTTAGTGCTGGATATGTTGGCACTGCTGTGGAGGGGGAACAAAGAAACCTAAGGCAACTGTTCTCTTTTTTTGCCCCTGCTCAGGGATTGTATCCCTCAGTCCATCCTGGGGGCCCCAGGGTGGTGTGACACGATGGTGACATGAAGCACAGTCCACCATCTCCCAGCTGCAACTGCTCTGGCAGCTCAGCTGTGTCAGTCTCTGCACAATATCTGCTGCTGCTCTGCCAACAGGTTCAGCCCATCCTCAGCATGCTGACAGACAAGCTCAGGTGGTTCCTGAGCAGAGACAGTTTGGAGGCTGATGCTTTGGCTGGGACACATTTGCTTTGGCCAACTCTGCTACAAAAGCAGCTGCAGAGAGCAGAGGTGCTTTGTGGTGTTGGCAGTGCCTGAAGTCAGCAGGCATTCAGAATGAGCCCTGGCTTGAACCATCAGCATGTGCCTCATAGCTCCCCCAATGCTTCAGTCATTCTGGAGTGTTGCCAACCTGCTTTCCAGCCTAAGGAAACCAAGAAGTGAAATAACAGAGGTTTAACATTCAATGTCTCAACCAAAGCAAGAGGAATTTCCAAATCAGAGATACTTTTTTATCCCAAGGACATTCCCTGTGCAGAGTATGAATACCTGCTTCCAAAAAAGTGGAGGTCTGATCCCTTCCAAGAAAAGGATCTCAAGGATCCACTGTGAAGGCAAGGGTTAAGTAACCCTAATGTAGGATGGACCAGTGTCCCCAGTAAGAGATGTTAATTCACTTGGGAAAAGGAAGAAAACGAAAGGAGAGAAATGTCCTTGTTCTGCTCCAGCATTCTTCATGGACAAGATATAAAGCCTTTGGCTGTATGAACATGTTGCTCAATAACCTGAATATCTGTTAGCTCAGTGCACATTGTAAAGATACTTGTATAATGTTCTTTGGAGCACATTCCCACTCTCATTAAACCTGACACAAAACCGAATACACTTCAAATTTATACTATGATGACAGTGAAGCTGAATAAAGTTATGTTCTTCACTGTGGGGCCTGTGAAGTCACAAATAATGCAGCTGGTTTAGGTGATGGGCAGCCTAGGAAGTCAAGGCTGTGTTTGCTCAGAATGAGGTTTGCTGTTACAAAGAATTTTCCTTTATTCTCTAAGGATGATATAAATTGCTACTAGTCCAAATTAACTATTTCAGTGATGACATCTTTCAGAGAAATAGGCTGGAACAGGAGAGGAGAGATATATAATGAGTGAGGTTTTTGCCTTTGCTCTGCCCTTTCTATAATGAATAAAATAAGAAAGAGTAGCGAAGAAGAATAAAACTCCCAAATGCAGCTGGAAGAGATGTTCCCTCATGCAGAAAACAGCCATCGGTCTGCCTTCTGAAGATGCTTTCAGAAGCACTGGACCTGGTATTTTGAGAGGATGATGCTGGAGACAGAAGGGCCTGGAGCCAGAGCACAGCCCCAGCACGGAGCAGCAGAGTGGCTGCCGTGGGCAGAGCTCTGGTGCCTGAGGCAGTTCCTGCAGGCTGTGAGCCACAACTTAGCCCATCTCCCCAAAGCTGTCTAAGCTACGCAGCATAGCTTGGTGTCAGGAGCATGCCAAGGTGTCTTAAGACCCCTTTAGCCCTATTTGTGGAGCTGCAAGTTTCTCAGTGCAGTATAACTCTGATTTAGGGTCATAACCTCTCTGAGAAAGACTCTCCATTCCTCCCCTTGCCAGCTAAGGCACTGAATTTACTTGAATTTACTTAACTAAATCCTTCCCCCAGAAAGCACCTGCTGGCCTGAGAATCTCTCCAAGAGTTTTTCTGTCTCAGATTTGATTTTTATCAAAAGGTTATAGACAAAGTTCCCTATTTGGGGAACTCAGAGCTCTGATTCTTGGTACAAAGCAGATTTAACAGCAGCAGCAGAACTGGTGACCATCCCTGGCTACCCAAGAGATCTGCTTTGAGGAGAGGCCATGGGAAGCCTCGCTCTGCTACCAGCCAGTTAACCCTCAGCCCAATGTAGAGGGGTGAATTGAAACCACAGCCAGGATGCTTGCCCTCTGTTTCCCAGAGAGGAACCCTGAGCCGGCTCTTTTGTCCATGCTAGGGATTGTTCTCTGGTATTTGAAATTGTGAACTTCCCATCACTGTTTTATACTGCAGAATGTCATGCTCTTCATCCATCCGATAAGAATCTCCCAGGATCTTTGTGTATAAATCTGTTAGGTCATGCCTGCATTTCCCAGCCATTGTTTCAGGAGTCTCTTTCCGGTATTTAAAGACGGGAAATATCTTCTTTAATAAATGTCGTCTTCCAGTTTTGAAGTTGTGCTGAACAACAAAGACAGACAAACATTTAATTCTCCCCTAATCCTTTAAATACCTTTACAAGCACATGGCGTTTACACGCTGTTAAGCTCCTCTCCTGTGCCAGCTGTACATCTTCTTTTAACTCTGCCTGTAAAGCCTGCAGCTTCAGCTGGGGTGGAACAGGAGCCCATGGTTCCATCGTCCTGGGGCGGCTGTCCTTCTGGGTGGTAAAGACAGGGATGGTTTTCCATAATAAAGCAATCATCTGGATTGAATTGCAGATATCTAATCCTCTCACAAGGTACTCCTGTTTAGTTTTGTGAAGTGAACAAAGACATCAACTTAGACATGCTCCAGGCTGGATTCCAGTATCTCTGAGAGCTTCTGATCATTCATGTGATTAGCCAGCCTGATCTGGTAACTTTAACACAAAAGTGCAAGCACAGGATCAAAATCTTTTTCTTCAGGAAAGGGAGCTGAAATAGAAGATTTCCTTAACTTCACTCCCCAGGAAAGCATCTGAAGGGGCAGACATGAGAGCTGGGACAAACCCATCTCTGTCAAGCCTCCTGCTGTGTTTTTATGGTGTGGGAGCAGAGTGAGATTTGAGTAGTTGCCCTACAGGATGGGGGAATGGGCTGGGATGCATTGCTGTTCATGTGAGTTGGTAAGTATTCATTGACTTAAGCCCCACAAAATTATTTACTTTTTCCCCCCTTTTCTTTCTCAACATGAAAACTTTTCACTTGTTTTTAGTAGTTTTCCTGACTGTCTATGAGGACCCACAAAGACATTTAGTCCATTCCACTGGCTGAAGATGGATAACCATACCAGTATAATTTCTGACAGCTGCCTAAGCAGGTCCTGAGGTCCTTCAGGCCCCATATCCTCCTTGGACAGTCCATCCTCATATTATCCTTCCTGTTAAAAAATTCTACCTGGCATCCAACCTGAACCCATGATTTCTTGGCCTGTAGAGATAATTATGGAAAATACCCAATCTTTTCTCCAGGTTGCAGTGATCTATCCATTCAAGAACTCTCTATACTATTCCCACTCAAACCTCCTCTTCTTCAGGCTAAACAACCTTCATTCTTTTCTATATATTTTCTAGAGTTCTGCTCATTTGCATTGCTTATTTCTGCCTGGGCTACTTCATATTACCAGGGTGGCACTATTCTACAAGCAATGGTGGGGCTAAAATCCGAGGGCCAGACATCATCATTTAGATCAACATACACACAGGAGCCAGGCTTTGGGCTCCTTATCAAAAACCTTGCCTTTTATCAAAGGCTGTAAAAGCCTGGTGAAAGAATTCTCTGATGAAAGCTTAGATAATTTAATAAAAAGTAGCATTTCTGGAGCTAATCTGTCATCCAAGTGCACAGCTCTGCTGAGCCACAGTGTTGGTGGCCATTGGGAGATTTTTCTTTATTGCACACTCTCACTTGCTGAAAGCTAAAACCGATCTAATAGCAGGAGGCTTTGGAGGCACAGTAAAGTGTATAAAAAAGACTCAATTTTAAATTTTTTTTAAAAAAAGAACCAAAAGGGAAAGCCAAAATAGGCCACTACTGAAGGTTAAAAAGACAGATGTAACAAAAGAGGTTTTGTGCTGTTTTGTCCCTTATAAAAAGACTATATTCAATGTTGGGAAACTAATGAAATGTTCTTCACAAAGGGTTTTTTTAATTCCATTTTTTTAATGATTTACTTCTTTAAACAGCACTATCTTGTCAGCTGTTGAAAGCTTCTCTTTGTAACCCTCTAAAGCGCTCCAGATATTTTCTATGAGAAGGTTATAAACTCCCCTCTATGAACAGATGGTCTATTGGTATTTGTATGTCAGAAGCTAGAAGTCTATATGGCAAAACATACTTAAGTGTTCAGTGTTGGAGGGAAAATTAATGAATAAGATTATCATGTGATGGCTTTACTCTAGTTAGATTCACACAATTAATCAAGACAAGTGTGTGGCATATAACAACATAAAAATACCATGTAACTATGGGCAAACCCCTTTGGTTAGTGGATTTCTTACTTAAATGAAGGGAAAAGTTTGCTTTCAGGGATTGTTATGCATGAAATCCTGACTTGAGCTGTACTAATGCAGTTAATGTGCTGCTGATATGTGAATGGGGATGCCACATAGCCCTGCAGCTTTGATCAGCCTTTTGGAAACACACATGAGGTTCCTGCTTCTGCTGCAGACATCCTGTGAGCCTGGTTATCCAACACATCAAGGCTAACATGTTCACACTAAGGAAACCAATGAGAGTACAATGGGTTTCTTTACACTGATTTTAATATGCTATAGAGTTAAATTATTCATACAGGCACTATGAATAACATTATGCTAGCTAGAAGTCTTGCTGAAGGACAAGTAACATGGAAAAAAAGCACAATCCTTGAGAAGGAACTCAAAAATGGAATAAACCATCATTGGCAAAGCCGTTGTGCAGATTCACAAAGGGTTATATTGCCCAACACATGTATTTTTAGATATTCTTCAGTATTTACCTTAAAGACATTGCTAAATTTGAGGAATCAAATAATATGGCATGTGCATTCTGACACATTTGTCTTTTTAAAAAGTGCACTTTGGGAAAACTCATCAACTTCCTTCTCAAATAAATTTGAAGAGATGCAGCCAAATTACTGAGTCCCCATGTATGCTTTTCCTTGAAAAAGTTAGATGTCTTTCACTGATGGAAATTTCACTGATATATGAATTATACTCATATATTAACCTGACTGTTATTTCCTGAACAAGTGGGAACAACTTCCCACTTGCTCAGGAAATCAGCTTACAGAACTAACCCTATAGGCCACATCTAAAAGAAGGAGCTTTCCAGATCAGATCCTTAAACGATACCACAATAATTTCTAATAAATACTTCTCAGCAGTTGGTACTCTAGGACCTCTTCAGGAACTAATTTAATTTTTAAAAAAATAATTTTAGGCCTCTAGATTTGAACTTCCCTGTTGTACTTAGAGACCAGGTAAACACAAAAGGCAATCTGAATACATTCCCTTGTTTAATTTTCATCATGTCCTTCCAACATAAAAGAATCAAAGACAAGCCCTGCCCTTACATGACATGCATTGACCTTTCATCTCAAATTGATATTGAGGGATAGGTTTTGCCATCAGATTTGTTAACTTCAACAGGAGCTGCATGGATGCACCTATACTCAGCATTTCACCCAAACACAACACCACCACATGGTTTTCCCAACGTTCCTGGGCAAGAGGGATAAAACAGAGCAACTGTGTCCTGTAAAACAAGGCAGATCAGTCAGCCAGAGTGAAAACACATCAGGCAGTGCTCCAAAAAAATGTAGAGAGAGCATCTTTGTTGTCTGAAACTGCGCACAGGAATGCACGACATGTCTGGGGAGAGCAAGCTGCTCAGCAGGCACATGGCAGAGCAGCCAAGTTATTCCTGCTGCTCCCAGAGCCTCAGGCTGCCTCTGCCACTGCTTGTCCTGAGGATGCTGGAGCAGCTCATCCAACCTTGGTACCCAAGCAGGCACACAGCACGCCAGCAACACGAAGATCCACACGTGTCCACCCACAAAGGCATTGCTCGCTGGGTGCTCACTCTCCTGCACACAGGAGGCTGAGTCACTGCAGGAAAAACAATAATTTAAGCTTCGTCTCTTTTAAAGGAACTCCTTGAATGAAAATGCCAGTTTGGCAAATGCTACTTCATGTTGAGTTTCTTTTGGGTTATTTTTTGTTTGCTTGCTTTGTTTTGTTTTGGTTGCTTTGGGTTTGTTTTTAGTATTTTAAAGCCTAGATTTCTAAGTTCTAATCAACCTGTTTTTTCCAGCTTGCCTGACCTTTTCTGGAGCATATGGATTGGCATTTTACCTGGCAAGTCCTCCAGCAGGACAGAACTTGTGGCTGAGCTAGTTTGTAACAAGTATGTGAACAAGAAATGAATGAAATAATTTTCGTCTTTTATTTAAAAAGGTACTTGGGCTATGATTTGGAACTCTGGTAAAGAAGTACTGTTTAAATGGTTTGCCCGACCCACAATGCCTAATTTAAAAATTAGGATGAAGTAAGCTTTTACCATGGTTGAAACTTATATTGTGCCATGGAATCCTGTCCATGTCATCCCTGTTCCTGCAGCTGCCAGACTTCCATGCTGCCATGGGAGGGAGCAGCACTCTTGGCTGTGCTGCCCGAGCTGGTAGTGGTTCCCATCAAGTGATTTGGATGCAGTGGGAAAGGTCAGCCCTCGCCTGAGCCTGGTGCAATTCCTGCTGTGCTGCGTCTGGCCAGGCAGGGAAAATATTCACTGCCACTCATATCTCACACCCCCTCCATGTGGTCTCACTGGCTACATCTGGCTACATCATCTACTTCTCCCTGGGCACAGGAGACAGGTCTGGGGACATTTTCTGGCACAGAAGCCATGGGGTGCAGGGTGACTTGTATTTTATATTATCTTATACATCTTGGCCTGCATCCCCAGTGGGAATGGCTTTTGGTCGTCAGAGCTGCAGGAGGGTGGTCATGGCACCCAAGCACTACCATGGACTCAGAGCCTGGTGGCACAGACAGCCATGCTTTGGGGACAGGGGAGGAGTCCCAGGCTGGTTTTCAGCTCAGTGACAAAGACATACCTTCTGCAGGTGAGCAGCAGTACTGCATGAGGCTCACACATCCAACCTGCCTTGTCTTTTGCCTTTACAATTGAGATAGACAAAGAGATACCTTTGGGGCATGAGTTTCTTGACATATTTCAGATTTACGTTTGGGTGACTGAGAATGCCTTATTTTCCCCCTTGAGTGCAAGGGAAGCACTTTCTACCACCTGTGCTGGAAATGTTGATGTGAGGAGAGAGCCACACAGCTCCTGGGCACCTCCTCACGTCAGCATGTCCATCCAGGATCGGGAGTGTGGGCACAGCCACTGCAGTGGGACACAAGGTGTCTGCCAGCATCCTCCCCCATCCCTCCTGTGAAAGCACCAGATGCCAGGGAAGGACACAGGAGCCATTTGTGGGTGGCAATCAGATACAGTGGAGGGACTGAGCAACATTAGTAAAATAACCTGGGAGGGCAGCAGGCAGCAGAGCTGGTGTTGTGGGGGGCAGCCAAGGGAGGTGCCTTCCCCCTTACCCTGTAGGGGAAGGTGAGCAGAGAGGGACTAAAAGGGTGGCTGTGCTTCATGGCAGTCCCTCAGCATCACCACCAGCAGTGAAGCAGTTAAGATGTGGGGAGCCCTTTTTTTATTCCTCTCCATGTGAAAATAGCACAAGGCAGCCTTTGAGCACAGGCAGTGATGTGCTGACATTTGTCCCTTCGAAACATCCCCTCCACCACCCCTTCTGCTCAGCTCATGGGGCAGGAAGAGCCACCCACTTGGAGATGGAGCATGGAAAGCCTCTCGAGGAACGGGACACTTCCTCAGGGCTGACCTTCTAAAAATAGCCTGGTAGGGATGAATACTTGTGTGAAACAGTCTGCAACCCAATGTGATGTGGTACACGCTGGAATCTCTTCAGGCTGGAATCTCTTTGGGCTAGAATGAGGTAGTGAGAAGCAGGCAAGGAGGAAAGGAGGAGAATGCAGTTGCCTGACTTCTGCCTTCTCATTAGGGGTCTCTGCTAGTGAGGGGAGAGGGGCAGATATCTCCAGGGCATGGGCTTGGGCACTGGCCAGCCCTCTTGGGGTAACTAACTCTTGAGGGTGTGCAGTTCTCAGCTTTAACTTCTGCAGGATCCCAGAGCAAATTGCTGTGCTGCAAGATTCCATCAACCCATTCACCAGGAGCTAAAATACCATTTTTTTGTTAACCATTATTTGTTAACCCTTTCTGGTAAAGAAATCATGTCTTCAGTCAGCAGGAAAACATCACAGCTCTCTGGCAAAGAGGCAGACCGGGCTCCTGGAAGCTGCCAGATGTTCATTTTCCTCACCCCCCTCCTAAAATATCACCATAATTTTAAATTACTCAGCTGAATGAGCAGTTGACTAAACAGACATTCAATATAAAATTCATAGTAAGAAAAGAGACACTTGGGATAATTTTGATTGATTTACTTGGCAGAGTTTTGATAGCTACTGAAAAACATACTATTCATGTTTAGGTGAAAAATAAATGGAGTCAAATAAGTGTCACTGCATAGTACTAGGAGGTATATACAGCCACATGTAAAAATGCATAAACACAAACATTTCTGTACAGCAACTTTTCTTTTCAGTCTGTATAGAGAAACACTGGTTTATAATATGGGGAAAATATAAAGCAGACATACATGCAACAAGGACATGACAGTTACATAGGTCCCACCTGCCTCCCAACAGCTGAAATAACAATAATAACAATAATTATAATAATATAATAATAAAAGCCTTTCTCAGGGAAAAAATTTGAAACCTGGAATGTTTTCATGTTGAGGTTTCCAGAGAGCTTCAGATGTGAAACATATCTGAAGGTGATTTAAAGGCTTGATTCAAAGCCCTGTGAAGGCAATGGAAAGACTCCATTGGTTTCAGTGAGCTTGGGGTCAGACCCAGCTATTTTACCATGATCCCATTCTGCCCTCCCCCAAAACCCAAAGTTGAAATCTGCAGATAAAAATAAACAATCATATCATACAAAACTTTGTATATAGAATACAAAAGGTAACAGTTGACTTTTTGTATAAAATACAACTTTTTGATAGTATATTTATTTCACATATGTATAAATATAACCCAAATAATATGATTTTTATTATTCCTACCAAAATATTATTACTTTTTGTTGTTGTTTTTTACAAAAGTTTACAAAACAAATAATTCTTTATATTTACAACCCAATACTGTGAAGAGTGCCCAGTCAATGATGAAAAATAGACTTTAAGGGTAGTGCACTTAGCCATTGCAAAGAAAGAAAAAAAAAGACACTAGCTCCATTCAGATACAAGTGTTCTGAAGAAATGGTACTGGATTCAAGTTTTGGTTGCAAGAGTCTTTCACAAGCTCGCATTTCAAATGCATCAGGCATATATTTACAGGACTGGAAATGGCCTCTACCTTTTTTGAATTTACTTAAGACAGGATGTAATTTTGCTCCTAGGGATGGCACTCCCAGCCCAGAGTCTTTTGCACTCCAGGCTGAGGCCAACAGGACAACACTCAGCATTGAGTCCACCACTGCATGATACCATAGAACCATAGAATCATAGAATATCCTGAGTTGGAAGGGACCCACGGGAATCACTGGGTCCAACTCCTGACTCCTTGGGATCAGCTCCTCAGCGGAACAATTTTTTTACATCATTTGAGGATCTGGAAATCAGTCTGGTCTTAATACAGAAACCAGTGGTGGCTTTTTCAATGGCATGTGAGGGTAGTTGAAGTCACCAGACTTCAGTGCCCACTGCTCATGGTGGTACTAACTCAGCCTCGGCCTCAGTGGCATCCATCACAGTCATCTGTTCCTACCAGAGCACTGGCAGTCACTGCTGACCTGCTTGTGTGTGAGGCACATGAGCCCATCTTCCTTCCACTTCAAACTCATGCGCCTACTACTTCAGTCTAGTTTTGCACAATTTATATGGGACACATTTGTTAGATCACATCTGTATCTCTCCAAACTTAGGTGGGACCCCAGTGGCCTGAGCTGAAAAGCTCTTCAAAGACTTAGGAAAACTTGTACTGACATATCAAAGGGACTGTATGTACCCCAGCCAAAACTGGGGAGAAGAGGGAGCTTTCTGGGCAGCTGAGTCACCATGTTACTCAATGCAGGGGTGTGCAATGATCACTAGCTGAGCTGGCAGGAGGGACTCCTCAGCAGGCTTTCTTGTCCCTCTTATTTCTCTGGGAATGAACAGCCTCAACTGGCATATCTAACTAAATGCCCAAGTTACACCTTTTGTGGAGGTGCTGGTGCTCGTTTGCGTGACGATGCTTCTTGAAACATCTTGGAAAATTGTGCCCATTTGAAATGACAGGGTGAAATGACTGGAAAAGCCTTATTAAAACCGCTCCCAAGAAGTAGGTCAGATAAGTGCAGAGGCTATTGTCAAATAGTCTACTCATCCCACTGCCACTAACAAGGATGAATAAAGAACTTGCATGGGCAGAGCAATGCCTCTTGGCACCAAGGCATGCGAACGTAGGCATTGTATTCCTTTGCCACATCTAGTTTTAGCTAATTCAGAGGAGGCTGAATGTGAAACACATCGCACCACATCATTTTAAAGAAGAGCTTTTCATTTGAATCGCAAGATCTGTTCCCATCCATGAATCCTGTCTGAATCACTGTGGAGCTCCTTTAGAATGATATAGCATATCCTTCTGATGCCCTTACTGACCAATACTACAGAAAATAATTTAATATACTCAAGATTATTCCCTGGCAAGGGTGGGACAGCCTGTGTCTGTACTGATCTGCTCTGTTAGCCTTCAAGGCAAGGTGGCTGCACTCTGCCTATGGGAATGGTCCTTGCCCCAGGGTATCTTCCTAGTGAGGCACAGAAATTGCTCAGGGCAGTATTAGCTGGGCCATCCCCAAACCCAGAACAGATGATTGAGTCCAGTGCCCAGAAGTAATCCCCAGAACTGTTTCATGTAGAAGCACAGCTGCAGCTGAGTGGAGCCTCCTACTGTGAGTTACAATTGATGTGCATGCTAGTATCAGGGGCAGAGCCTCTCATACTCCAGACAGAGGCTGTGGAGACCTGGGCCATCACCAGAACTCTTTCAACTCCCCACATATGGCAAGGGAGAAAACGGGATGGAACCAAATGCTGTGCAATCAAAATGGCAGCTTCTTCCCAGGCAGACAGATGATGGCATTTAGTCTGGGCTAAACCTGTTTGAGAGAAGATCAGGCTGAACTACCTGATTGATACTCGCCATGATTTGTGATGAAATCGAGGACAGTGGCTTAGCTGAGCCACTTTAGGTATTTGCCCTCCTCTAAGATGGACTGGGAGAGTAGTCAGTGAGGGTCAAATCATGAGCACCCTTCTCACTCAAGTTTCTATTAAGTCACTGGAGTCCCTGGGGTAGGGCAGGGTGGCAAAGTGAGGATCCTGAGCTTTAGCAGTAGTTCATCTCATGTTTCCCTCAATGCCCAGAATGACCATGCTGCTGGCAGGACAGCAGCATCCTCTAGTACTCACTTCAAACATTGATGAAAGGGAGAAAGCAAATGCTAGAGCACACCGAGAAACACACTGGATGATCTGTTTCCTTCTTCCCTTGGATGAGACCACTTACCCTGCTGTGTGCTACAAAAGGTACAGCATTTATAACAAAATCATTGAGAAAGCAAATATAAGTTTGTACTGTGCAGAAGTAAACAGTTTTTGTAATGCCATGAGATTTACACAGGGCTTGATGCTGTCAGGGCTGAGCAGTCCCAGGTTAATGGCTGAAGAACTCTGGACCACTTGGGGTCTTACTTGCACTCAGAGATGTGATGTTCCACAGCCCATACCACTGTCTGGTGCTTCCATGTGTGGGAAGCTGAACACGACTTTTCCTGCAGCCCCTGTGAGAAGAACCTATGACTTTGCAATGGTCTGGGCACAGGTGTGGGGAACAGACCCTTCACGTGTTTTCACTCTTTCGTGGCAGGCAGGAATATTCACTTATGCTGTCACTTCAGTTTTGTTCCTAGAGCTACTCTTCAAATAGGGCAGTTGCCCTGTGTTGTATTTTAAAGGACAGCCCAGTTACTGGAGTGTAAATTAATGAAGCAGGTTGTTGGCATCTAAAGAGAAAGCTAATGTCCTTGCTGCCTCTTAATCTGGTTCGCTCGTGGTACTGTCACTTACGAGTGGTTCCCTAAAATTTCATCGAGGTTGATGTCTTTCATCCAGTCATCGTTACCAGGTTCTGTTTTCAGTAAAGAATCTATAAAATCTGAGTCACTGTTGAGCGCAGGTCCTATACTGTCAGCTTGCTGGTTCAGAAAGTCAAACGCTAGGTCATTACCATGGTCACTTCCTTGGTAAGCCCGGGAGGTTTGGTTGGTGGTTGTGAAACCAGTTGATGGCAGAGATGACGGCGGTGTCATGCTTGTTCCTGGCTGATTCAAGGTAGGCACAGTCTGTCCTCTCAGCTGGTTGGGTCTTATGCTGAGCCCTCGTAGTGAGCCAGCAGATTGTCCATTTAGAGTCTGGTGCATCTGGTTTAGAGGAGGCCTCATCTGGACTCCTGCTGTTAACTGGTTAGGAGGTGCCAGTGCACGCTGAGGAAAATGCTGGTTGCCTACACTGCGTTGCAGGGACTGGTTAGGATATGGAGTGCCGGTGGGGAAGCGCACCCCTGCAGGTTTCAGTGCATCCTGCTGCTTCACTGCAGCCTCTTGTGGGGCCCAGTTCTGGGCGTTGGCAGTGGCCGTGATCATCACGTTGGCCGGCCGTTGAGCAGGGATACCTGTCGCTCCATGGGTCAAGCTTGGCCTGATTTGCTGAGAGTTGACCACCGACCCTGTCCCAAAAGCTGCCACATTGTTTCCCTGGGTCATGCTTTGCTGTCGGGACACCATGGGGTTATTCTGACTGGGCAGAGCTTGATTTTGGTTTCTGTGTGGCTGCATTTGGTTCATTCCTGAAGTCACATTGTATGTGCTTGGTTGGTTGCAGGGAAGGTTCCCGTAGCAGCCCATACTCCGAGCAGCAGGAACAGAAGGCATCCGAGTTCCAGCAGGGGTGGACATGAGGCTGGAGCTCTGGGGCATGATGCTGTGAGTTGAAATTGGGTTGGATAAGGGCATGTTGTTGGAGCTCATGCTCACGGCTGGTGAACCACCTGGAAAGGAGAAAACAGAAGTGTTAACAACAAGCACAAGTGCATCAAGGTGCGGTGTCATTCAAACATCAACAGCTCAAAAATCCAGTTTTCTATCAGCAGGGTTTCTTGAAGAAGACACTTTGCTCTTACAAGGACTTATATGAGCTTGTTCAAGGCCTTCAAGATGCCTATGATCCAAAGGCTGGTTTGGCTTATATTAAGCCACTTGTGGTCTTTCCATCCCTTCAGAGGAGAGCACATGAGCCAAAACTGGTGTTCATTTTAAGAGAAATATTGGAGCAGGAAAGGACAGACAGAACCACTGGGCAGGAGAGGACACTTTTCTTCCTTCCTTTACAGAAGCACTAGACATGTCAGACAGGACAAAGCCTAGGTGATCAGAGATCAAGAACTTTTCTTCCTTACAGGGAAGAGAAGCTCATATAGCTCCCTCTAGAGACAATGGGGAGTGAGAGGCACTTTCATCAGGCTCCTTTTCCACCTTTCTTAGATACCTACAGCAGCAGTATCCATCTTTTTTGGGAATGTCTGTCCCAGGTGACAGCAGGTGCCATTTTTTAAACACAGCCAGTGTAGATGGCACTGTGGAGAAGCCCCTCTGCACATAATCAGCTTCTCCATAGCTTAATTCCCTTTGCTACTCTTGCTTCCAGTACAAACCCTACAAGAAGCACAGCTTGGAGCAGTCAGGTTCAAGGCAAATGAAAGGAGATGTTTCTTCACACAATGTGTGGGTCAGCCAAGGAAATCTGTGCCACATGGCACAGTACAAGCTAAATTCTCATACCTCTCTTTGTGGCTCCCAAAATGTGAGAAAAGCTGTCGAATGGGCTTGCTACCAAGGTACCCCTGCATTTCAGGAATTCCCAAAGCCTTGCCCAGAGGAGGAACAAAGAGATTTGCTATTTCATAGGGAGCAACTAATAGCAATATTTGGGCATGGGACACTACCTTGGTGTGATCCTTTGTACATATGGCAAACCCAGATGGAATTTGACTGACTTTGACTTCAGCATCAAATCTTATTATATATTCGTCTGTGTGATTAATTTTAATGGTTGGTCCATTAGATCATCAATTCCTACCACACAGGTGCTTCAAGACTGTCATGCTTGCAACATTCTCCAAATTCTTCAGTCTCAGTGTGTGGCATGTTTTCCAGTCCTTTGGAGCTCCTTTCAGAACTTGACCATTTTTGGCATTCACTTTCAAAGCTGTACATCATAGCTGATCGCAGTAATAACTTTTGCACACCTCCAGTATGGATGTAAAGTAAGCCCTATTTTTCCTGTTCAGCATCATCTCAGAAATTGTGTGTCCATATCAATCACTGTGAATATCTGTCAGCCATTTCCTTTTGAGCTATGTTAATTTTGTGTCACTCAGGTTTCTTAACCAAAATAGGCAGTAAGAAGTCAGATGCTTTAAAGGATATTATCTAAACAAATATTGCCTTTAAGTTGTGGTCTCATTGAAAAAAATACCAGGCGAGTTTGAAAAAATTCCACATCAGCCCATGCTGCTTGATATTAATTATGTCCCCTTCCTAAATTCTTTATTATTTGGGCTGTATCTGCTCCCCAGCAGTTTTGCTGAGCTCTGCATTACGCTACTATGGCTGCAATTACCTACTTAGTCTTGTAATTTTTATCATGGCATTAGCAGTCTCCTTTGGTGTTTCGAGACTAAATAAAAAGTGACACTAAGAATTTGGAGAGCCTCTCAGCCAGCGCTTTTAAAACTCTTTAAGACAAATCATGGGCATACATATTTAAAAAGTCTATGTTTGGGAACAGCTGTTTAATATACTTTTCCTGTTGAAATTTCATCATAATGATGTTCAGCTCCCACAGACTGGAACCAACGAAGAAATGTTCATATATTTCTGCCTTTTCTGCATTATTTTTACACATGTGCTATTTCCATTTAGTAATAAATGCAAAGGATTAATTTTTTTCCTTAAGGACTTAAAAAAGAACTCTTCTCAAATCATTATTAACACTGAGCGTGACTCCACAACCAGAGTGCTTGATCCAAATCAATGTGAACATAGATATCTAAATTAAGAAGCTCCCCCTATCCTGGAAGGCAGCCTGTTCCACAAACAGGCTCTAAGTGGGAGACACTTGACTAATCTAATTCTCCTAAGAATCTAATTCTCCTAAGAATTGTGTTGTCCTAACTGAAGCACCTGAATTCAGTCCCCAAGCTCAACAGCCCCTGGGACAGGAGATGCTATGGGGAGTCCACCTGGTTTTAGCCCAAAACAAATCAAATTCCCACCATCAGTGCTCAGCTGTCAACTGCATGATTAGTGCCATCTTTGACTTTGCTGGTGGTTTGTGCATTTTTGGAACTACTGTAAAATCTCCTATGAAGACAGGCTGAGAGAGTTGGGGTTATTAAGTCTGGAGAAGAGAAGGCTCTGAGGTGACCTACTACTTTCTAGGACCTGAAGGGGGCTACAAGAGAGATAGGGAGGGACTTTTTACAAGGATATACAGTGACAGGACACAGGGGAATGACTTTAAATTGACAGAAAGTAGGTTTAGATTGGATGTAGGGAAGAAATTTACTCAAGGGTGGTGAGGAGCTGCACTAGTGAAGAAGTTGTGAATGTCCCATCCCTGAAAGTGTTCAAGGCCAGGTTGGCTGGGGCTCTGAGCAATGTGGTCTAGTGACAGGTGTCCCTGCCTGTGGCAGAAGGTTTGGAACTAGATGATCTTGAACCCAAGATGATCTCCAACCCAAGCCTTTCTGTGATTCTATGATCTTTTTGCAGGGGGGATAGGGATGGGGCCCTGATTGTTTGCTCCCTTATGTCTGTATCGCAAAGAGGAGGAATGGTACACAATTCAGTGACATTTGAAAAGATCTGGAACAGCAAGCTGGGCAGAGATGGTTCTCTTCCTCCAGCTGAACTACAAGTTTGTAGAGCCACTTCATTGCCACTGGGATGAAGCTCCTCCTGGGGTAACCCTGGCAGCTGTTGAGCAGACCCCAGGCCTACCATCCCACTGTTCCTGCAAATGCTACACTTTTTAAAGAACACAAGTGTTTGGGAAGGGGTTGTACTTGTGGCCAAAAGACGAAGCTTCCTCTTTCTTTGTTTTGCTATTTTTATGCTTTTATTTTTAACACAAGTATTTTCCATTCCTATTTCTTCCAGATGGGAAGAAATGCCTTCCCCAGAAGCACTGTGTACAGCAGCTGGGCACCCCAGGCTACAGCAATTCAGAGAAACAGCTTTCCTACCCAATTCACCTGCTCTTTTCTTGGGGGTTTCTTGCCATGGCATGGCACTGTGGGGAAACCTACAGAGAAATAAAATACTTAATCAAGTTTCTCCAACCCCCTGGGTGATTTTATTTAGCTTTTTGTCTCTTCTTCCCTGACCTGAGCAATGTTATTCCCAGAAAAAGGGAACAGTTTCCCTTATGCAAGAGTTTCCTAATCGCTCCATCTGGTAGCTTTGCTGGAAGCTCCCAGCACAGCCCTTTCTCCCAGGCTTGCCTGACATGCTGCTGTCCTCCTGGGCCTCACTCAGCAGGGACTTGAGATTTGAATGGACAAGTGCTGCCAATCCCACATGTTTCAAACCCAGAAGATGGACTCCAAATACCACAAGACTGGCAAAGAGTCCATCAGATTAACAACAAGAGCCGCCACATAACAATGGTGATCTACTCATTTTGGAGCCTTTCACAGATGTGGCTGCACTCACTTCCATTTTCTCTCTCAGGCTAGGAATGGATTGTTTTTTAAGTAAAAGCCAATATTCTCAGTTAATCTTTTGATTCCAGGAACAAGCCTTTAAACAACACACCAAATCACAAGATTCCCAGCAAACTGCTGAGGTTGCCAAAGCATTTGTTTTGGGAGTACAGGAGGTACCAAGCCAGCAAGCAGGACACTCTCTGTCCTGTGGCATTGTCCTCACCATGGCTATTTCCCTGGGATGCTTGTGCAAATCTACTGGAGAAGATAACACACAGGTCCATTAGAAATCAGCAGTTTCCAGCCTGCAGCAAGCTTATCACTACTAGAACTTATGAGCAAAGCAAAGGAGTGCAAGAATGCTGCCTGAGTAGCCCAACTTGGCCCTTTTCTGCAGCGCTGGGCTGGGGGTCCCACATAGCCACCAGGTCGGGCAGAGGGGTGGCATGACAGTAAGCTGCACTTCAGAGCTCATCAAAATTGTAATAGAAGCTGAAAAGGTTTTGCTACAAAGGACAGGTAAGAAGGAAAGACTCAGATCACTGGGTGAATCTGCAGAGCCAACAGTTATGGAAAAACAAAAACAAAATTTTTTTTCCTTAGCATGTTGCATACAAAAATATACTAGAAGGCAAAGGATCCTTTTTATACTTACATGCACAGACAGTTGTGCAGTATAAAGGACATCCTTTGGTCCCATCTTTTCCCCCACCTCCTCTTTCTCCTCAGCATTTTTTCCTAACTCTGGCTTTGACCTCTGAGTTGCTTTCAGCCAATCAGCAAGGTGAACACTATGAAAAGCCAAACAAGCAATCCTGTGCTTCAAAAACTAGACTCTCCAAGGAGGTCAGGGCACAAGAGCTGAAACAAAGGACTAGTCCTGAAATGTTGCGCATTTCCTACCCTGGGCAGTTCTGGCAGAAAGCAAGGGCTTTTATGCTACTGTTTGCCTGATCTGTTGAAATGCTACTTGTAGAGCAGCATCAAGGCCATGACCATGGCGTGTTAAACAGACCAAAAGTACCACCTGTGATGGCGCCATGTGAAGTACTTAAAAAGGAAGGAAGGAAGGAAGGAAGGAAGGAAGGAAGGAAGGAAGGAAGGAAGGAAGGAAGGAAGGAAGGAAGGAAGGAAGGAAGGAAGGAAGGAAGGAAGGAAGGAAGGAAGGAAGGAAGGAAGGAAGGAAGGAAGTTCCATTAAGCCCATGGGCACTTACCAGGATATTGGTTTGCTTGTTGCATGTTGACCACATTCCTTCTTTGGTCTTTATAATCTGGTGGTGGTCTTGTCAAGTGTCTGTTCAGCTGATCTTGTGGAGTTATTTTCTCCTAGAGGGTTAGAGCAGAAGTACATTATTTAGCTTTTCTTTATGCTTTCCTGGCTCTGTGTTTTGCCCATCTCTTTATTTTCTCAGTATTTACAAAACTGAAGTATTTCTTCCTTTCACCCTGTGTTGTCAACTAGTGAACACCTGTGAAGACTGTGCCATCACCCACTGGAGTCTATATGGAAATCTTTTTACTGGCTGCATTGTGTTTGAGTCTGGTTCATCTTTCCTCTCAGCCTCTGGGAACACAGGCCATGTCTGCACTGCAGTACAAAGTGTCTTCCAATTTCAGCTTGTCATCCCCATCCACAGCCATGCCCCTCCTTCACTCTCTCTGTCTTCCTACACTGGAGGGGTGACCACAAAACCCAGCAAAATCCTTGCACTGTGCTCCCCCCAGCTCTCCTCAGTAGGGAAACCAGCAGGATACATGGTTTAGCAAGGATGGTGCTGGGCTGGATGGAATTTATCCCACTCAACATTGACCTGTGCTTCCCTGCACGTGTATGTGGTGTTGTCTTCCCTCCTACATTGGGAGTACAAGAATTTGGACAAGGAGAGCAGAGCAAGATTGCAGAATAAACCTATTAGTTGAGGAGATTTTTAATTTTTTTCTTTTTTTTTTTTGAGCTTGCAGGGACATGTCTCTGGTGAGAGGAAGATAAAACTCCAAGTCCTTGAACTGAAATCTGACTAACTGCCCTGTGTTCATGAAGATCTGGAAAGAGCAGGCACCAGTCAATGTCAAATCTCTCATCAGCATCAGTGTGACTTGATGCCTCCAGAGTGCTACTGCTCACCCATGAGCAACAGATCCTCGGGGTATGTGGCCCCATGGCAGAAAGTTGTGAGTTTGGAGCACATGTGCCTTTACTGGGCAGCTGCTGGGACAGCTTCACACCTCCTCTGCAACATGCATGGGTTTTGTGCTCAGCTGCCAGAATGGCAAAACAGCTTGTCCGTGTGAAAGAGTCAGGCCCTGGATGGCCATGTAAGTCCATTGGAGTAATTTGGGGATAATCTGCCTGAAAACAGCATGCAAACAGACCTTCTAGTGAAAAATCTGTATTTTCTTCTCTCAGGAGCACTTAAAAACACTGGGAGAAGAGCCTTTCCCGTGTTATTTAGGCATTTCCGTAATTCATGATGGAAGTGAGGGGTCTGATTAAGATTTGTAGGGCTTGTTTTTATATCCTGCTCAACCTGAACCCTCGTGAAGAAGAGAGACTCCCAGGAAATCCCTGCAATTCATGTGAAAACTGTTGGCAAGTTTTATGTGTATTTCTAGGTACACAGTACAAAAGCAAAGCTAAGCTGATTACACTTCTATTCTGTTTATTTTAAGAGAAGCTATGTGAGCAATTAACTTCTTGTTCTGCTAAAAATTCTGACAGAAAACTGCAGCACAGAGAGCTGACTTGAAACTTCCTTTTTCTCCTGCATGAATCAAAAAGTCAAGAAATAGACTTGACTTTATAGAATCCCCCACATCTCCTATAATGACCAGAAGCTCCCAACTAGTCTCTCAGATACCAAAGGAGAGAGAAGAACTGGCTACAGATATCTAGAAATGCAAAAATAAAAGCAGAGAAAGGAGGACTTGTATACCATCCCAGCCAAGCACACAAACTTATGTTGAGCCCCAAAATCAAGGTACTTGATCCTTGTTTACACACAGGTGTTTTACTCCATGCTGCCTGGCTCACAGAGCCTGGAAGTCAACTTTTCCACTGAGGTCAAAGTAGCATAGCAGTGCACCTTGGTTTATCTTGCAAAGAAAACCACAGACAATATTTAATTGCCTCACAACCAAGCATTTGCTTGAACTGTTCTTGTAATGAAACCATGGTAGCTTGGACACTTGAGTTGTTTCATACAGACCAAAGAAGGTTTCAAAGAGGCTTAGAAAAGTGCTGAAGTATGTGAAGCACACTCTTGAAGTTGTAGGCATTGCCAAAATGGCCTTGAAGTTTTGGGGGGCTTTCTTCTCCCTGTCTTAGCTTTCTTTTCTATTGTTTTTATAACAATATTTTCCATGTAAAATAAGGAATTAGTAAACTTACAGCTTCTGCCAACATCTGCTGCTGTAGAAGGAGTTGTTTTTGCTCCATCATTTGCCGTTGCAGGGCCTGTTTCTTTTCCATCAGCTGCTGATTCAACAATGATTGCTGGGATGAGTTCATGTAACCACTTCCAGTGTTTGGATTTGAGCAAGAACTGGAGCTTGGAGTGGGGCCAGCTCCCTGGCCTACCACAGAGTGTTGTTCCTGAAACAGAAGAAATGGCTTGTGAAGGATGAAAATAATAACAAGCATCAAGAAAAGGAAATAATCCTTTTTATGTAATTAGCTGAAGTTCAGGACACAGCCCACAGACTTTCAGGACAAGTGACCAATACAAAGGCTTTGATAAAGTAAGAAGGGGATCGAGTAACTTCACTGCTCAGGAAAGACTCTGAAAGTGTGCCAGGTGGTTCCAGTGGAAAAACCTCAATGTTGTAGCAGGAGCTTGGGAAACATTAACAGAAGTAGCAGAGCCGTCCTGGGGAACTTTCAGGAAAAGTGCATTGGGCTGTACAGCAGTTTGTTTGACCACAAGGGAAAAAACTCAGTGTGTGCTGGTTCCTACCATGTGGTGAACAGCAGTGAGAAGATGCAGACTTATTGCTACAAGTGGCATCTATTCTTAGAAAATACAGAGGTGGTAAAATAATACTTTGCAGTGGGGTGAATGGTGCTGCTTTCATTTGTCCCATCCTCTCCCTGACAAGAGCAATCTCTGAGAGACTGCTAATTGACTCCCATTAGCAACAGGATTAAATAGGCTTAGAGTGTATCAACTTGCTGGGTAAAATACATGTGTAACTGGGAAGGACCTTAAAGAGTCCTTCAGGGTCTTTGTGAGGGATCTAGATCTGCTTCTTCTTCCCAGCGTGCAGCTCCATAAGGAAAGGATGGCAAAAAGTCATCTTAGAGGGCAATGGTGAAGGTACATGAGGACTCAAGTCATCCTCAAGATGAGAATGTACATGGAATGACAGCATGCTGCTCCTTTTCTCTAGGCCATTATTTCCCTTGGCAGCAATATGTTTTCTGCCTACTTACTCCAGCAGTGTTTGGTACTTGGGCCTTTACCAAATGTAGGAAATAGCTTTCTCAGTACACACACAAAAATACTCAGCCTATGTTGGATCACTCAATGCCCAGGTATTTCTTAGCCACAGAACTACAAAGAAAATGAGATTCACTGAAAAGGTCACAGCAGTCATGAGACACAACCAACCACACAACTCTGTATAAGCTAAGAGGCAGCAGCATTTTTGCCTTGCAACACAAGACTCCACAGCAGGAGTCTGATCTCCCTGTTGTGCAGTGGTTCTCTGAATACTGAGGTGTAGAGCCAGGATCTGGACTACTATCCTAGTAAATCCATGGACATTTTCCCCCAGGGCATTTGGGGAAATACGGACTGACCTACAGTGAAGCAAGGACTGGTCGTTCATAGCCTTCCCACGCCCTGATGGCCATAGAGCACTGATGTTTATTGCTTTGCAAACTCCAGGAAAGCTCATTCCTGTGCCTTAGCTTTTGCATCCCTCCCAAATAACACACACACACACTGCAGACTAATCCCACTTATCATTCTACCATCTGGCATGGAAGAAGCACAATGATTGTTATGGGTATTTCTATTTTAAAATAATTCTGTGGCTTCTAGATGGGGCCACATGAGTGCCTAGCTAGTTAGATAAAGTATTTGAAGTCTGTTACTGAAATAAAAACAATGACTTTCTTCTGGAGCCACCTGCAGCCCCCAAGGCAGTGTTACAAACCCACCCTTCAAATTTATTGGGCTCTTACACAATTATATCGTGCACACTTTCTTTCAGTTCCAGAAGGAATCTAGGATTGCTCGGCACTGCCACATTTTTCAGCCCTTATGTTAGCTGCGAGATAGAAAATACCTCCTCTCAACAGACCTGCTTGCCAAGTTGTTGCGCAAACTTTTTTGTCTTTCCTAAAATATTTTGAAAAGAAAAATATGTTACAATAAATTGGCTTTGACTTCTATATTCAAATGACAACTCTAGCTTGAACCCAGCCACATGTTCCATCCATTAATAGAATTCATCTGTTGCATTTGCACAGATAGTGCAGGCTCCCCCAAATGTGCTTTCATAGTCCTGTGTAAAAGGCCCAACAAAGCCCAACGTTTTCTTTCCCTCATCCCCTACCAGCCCATATAAGCAGTGGGGGGGATTTCGTTTTAAGATAAACTGTGTAGTGTTCATTCACAGTATCTATCAAAGAAAGCTCTTCTGTAATAGCCATTGGCACAAAACACCAGCTGCTTGGCAAACAGACCCTGAGAAAACAGTGTAAATCATCAACTTGGAGCCAGGTTGGGGTTTTTTTGCATTTGGTCCTTTCTTTGCTGTTCATGAAATGTCAGTGTGAGCTTATGAATCTACGATGTGTTACTTCTCCTGCCTGCTGATCTTCTTGTTACGATGGGAGAAGGAAGAACAGTTTCCTAATAAATCAGGGGACTAGCTGCACAGCAGTGTGACCCTTCATGAACCAGTGCTATGGAGCCTTGCTCTCACCCTGCGTTTGCATAGCTGCAAATCAGAGAGCTGAAGGGCTACACTGCTGCCAGGGACATGGGGCTCTGCCCCTGCACTAGGACAAAGTGTCCCTTCCCACATCCCTGAGAGGAAGGGCAGGTTTGGGTTGGAGTTTACCCTGCTCTCGTTGAACTGTTCCATCCTGCTCTAAGCCCAGCTTTACTGCAGCAGCTTTTACTACAACTCCACATTTCAAAAGCTGCTGGTTTTGAGCTTCATTCCTGGATTCCCATGCTGCAGTTCATGTGGTTAACTTGAGAAACCCCTGACCAAAGAAAGCCTGGAGTGGGACGTGCATGTCTCCTTGCCCAGGGACACCTCTGCAGAGGCAGCCCAGCATCCCTCCAGCTGGGGAGCCCTGAGTACTTGCCTGCACAGTGACACCATGCTGTTTCCCTGCACAAGGAAGGTAACTTGCCCACTTTGCCCCCACAGAGGACACATGGTGGGAAGCACATCCCTGCAGCCAGCCAGGTGTCAGGGATGGGCTGGAAGTATCACACCTCCAACAGGTACAAATGTCCACCTGGGTTTGCCCCCAGTTCGTGCCCCACTTTTTGGCACTGCTCATGCATGCCGTGTTCCTCCAGCCCTGCAAACGACCTGCAGCCCTTTCAGAGAGCTGGTGCCAGCTGGGATTGGGTTAATGTTCACCAACCACCACAGAACTCCATCTGCCCTGCCAGTGCTGAAGTTTCAGCATGGCAATACAAGGTAGATGTGTTGCACCACATTATATGATGTTACAGTGAGATATAAAACCTATGAGATGTAGAAAGATAGTGAGAGCTCCTCAAGCTGGTAGCAGAACTGGGGTTTTGTTCTTAAGCATCACAAAGAACGTTTTGTTCAAATGTTTAAATTAGCAGTAAAACAAAGTATCTAAGACTGAGTTTGCCTTTCACTATCTCTGCTGCAGCTGATTTGTGTTCATACAAATGAAGAAATATTTTGGCTTCTAAAACATATATGAACTTCCTAAAATAGACTTTTCTTTTTCCCCCTTTCTCCTCTCCTCTCCTCTCCTCTCCTCTCCTCTCCTCTCCTCTCCTCTCCTCTCCTCTCCTCTCCTCTCCTCTCCTCTCCAGCCTGGGTCTTGATGGATATAGTTTATGTTGTCCCTTTTGGGACCATTCCTGGTGCTTTCACCAAGAGCTGCTGCAGGTTGCCTTACCTTTGTCTCCTGCTTATGGTGCAGGACAAGCCTGGCCAGCCTGTGCCCTGCCTGTGCCCTGCCAGACGTGGCAGCTCCCACCAGTGAGCTCCTGCCCAGTGCCTCCTGAGCTTGTGCAGCTCTTCACTGCAGGCTCCCTCCTGTGCCAGGACCCCTCATGCTGCTGCTCAAACCTTTGACACAAAATGGTGTTCTCTGGGCTGAGCTCAGGGCAAGGAGCTGTGGGCATCCCTCCTTTCGTGACCTCACAGCACTGAAAGATCCTTCCACGCCTCTCTGAAGAAGCTCCTCTGTGGAGCTCAAAAAGGTGGATGAAAGGCTCCACAGAAAAGCAAGACATTACTGCCTTTATGATGGAAAGGTGGGCTTTTCCTTATTGCTGCTTTTATACTGAGCAGTAAGAGCAATGTGTGGCTGGAGAGGGATTTCTGCAGAGTGGAAAGCTGTGAGAGCCCTGTGCCACTGGGGCAAAGTGCACCTTTCCCCTTTCCTCTCCTCTCCCTTTCCCTATAAAGCTTGTTAGGAGCTCTGAAAGCCTTTTGCAAGCTTATGGCTCTGCATTCTTAGTTCAGAAGTAGTTTAAGGACAGTTGGCTGGAAAAGGATGTGCAAACCTTTCTCCTCTTTCTCCTGGAAAGGCTTTGAATTAATGAATAATTTTGATGGGACAGAAGGGAAACAATGGTCAATTTTGAACTAAACCACAATGCCCGCAGAGGCTGTTTGCTTCCCAGCCAGGAGCCCTGACATCTGTGCCACAAGATGAGTTCCTGCTTCTTGCAAATTTTCCCTCAAAAGGAGATGGGGAATTTTTCCACCTTTCTGTTCCTATGTGGGGCAACTCATTCTCTGCCCTGCATCAGATCAGGAGTGACAGCTACAACTTCTGCTCTTCCTTTGCATCAGTTCTGGCTTAAAGAAACAAAGAATTAAAAGAAGAAAGGAAAAGTCTTCAGATCCATTTATGGAAGCCTGCTCAGTGACAGATGCCTGCCTTACAAAAAGCTGCTTCCAGGGGAAAGGATGTGCAAAGTCATGTTTATCTGGGGACCAAACTTCAGTTATAAGCACTTTGATTCACTTGTATGAATTGACATCATGGGCTACTTAGAGCGAGGATGGTGGAGAAAAAGGCCACCTCTGTGGATTTCTTCAGGGCTCAGCCAATCTGTCCCAACTGTGTGAGCTTCTCAGGGGCTTTCTGGTTTGACTGCAAACCACTCTGGACAACTGAGCATCTGGAAAAGGGGAAGGAGGAAGAGGGAGAGGAGAAGGAGGAGGAGGAGAAAGGGGAATGGTCCAACCAAGTCCTGCACTGTTCCAGAGAGGTGCGAGACTGGTAGCAAAACCCACACCCCTGTGTTGAATGGAAGCAGATATATCCCTGTCTGCTAAATAATGGGGTTTCCATGGTCATCTGAACTCCAAGCACTGCCTGGTTGTGTCCTTGCCTCAGACAAAAAAACAAAACTCCAGCAGGACCGTAGCAGAGTGCCTGTCAAGTAAGAATGCTCTTAGCTCTAGTGAAAAAGCTGAAGAGTTTTCATATTTTTAGGAATAACTCCCACTCTTGACTGGAGTGCAGAGGGCTGCTGTCTGTGCCAGTGTATATTGTGAGAGTACCAAGAAGTTCCTTAGGTTAAACTCATCTGCAACAGCTGAGGATCTGGTCTGTGTATAAGGAAATGAGACAGACTGGGGAGAAACACAGCCAGGCGGATTCTCCCTTGCCTTACTGCTTGTTCTGCCCGATGGGGGTGGAAAACAGTATCTTCCTGAGCAACTCAAACTCATTCAACCTTTTTTCATATCTTGAATACACAGCATAAAAGTGAGTCTCCTCTAAGTTTAGGTCTCTAACAAAAAATTTAGAGCAGATTCTCTCTAAACTGCCTGCTGCAGCTCTCCCTTCACAACACAGAGAGATGAGGCTGTATAATTAGGCTTCAGATGTTTAATTTAGACAACTAAGTTAGGAATCCAGATTAGATGATAGAAACATTTCCTTAAATGCCTTATCTTGAATACTTCTAGTCACACTTGAGTAAGATGCTTGGAAGAGTGAGTGTGAACACCCTTTGATTTGTCAAGCACTAGTAGGTCACTTTCTAAAGATGTTGTACAGCGTGACCTAAAAGTCTCCCAAATTAACCAGGCAGAAGATACTATTATAAGCTGAATTTATCCTAATACCTGTCAGAAAATATTTTTATGCATTCTAGGAATATCGCTCTTATATATATAACCAGCATTTGCAAAACCGGAATATTACAAGCTCCCAAGAGCTGGTTTTGCTGTGTCTAATATCCAGAGATACAGCTGGGTGAAGGCTGCAAAATATTTCCTTTCAGTAATTTTGTGGCATGTTTATAAGAAGTTGGCTCAGCCACATGGGACTGTCGTCTGTGTTTTTCTCCTGAGAACATCCGAGCTCTCAGGACAAAAATTTCAGGGCCAACCATGTTCCAAGGCACATACACAAGGAAACATGGACACTAGGACTGCAATTTCACGAGTGCAGGCTGTCTGCCAGAAATACTTGTGCCTTCATCCAACCAGGGAAAAGAAGCAAATGCTGTGTCACTCCTTCAACTAAGCAAAGACAGAGGCTGAAGAGGAAATGTGGCCTAATCCCTTCAGACACTGAAACTGGAAATGATCCTGACAGTAGGGAGCACACACCTGATTTCTGCACCCTCATGGTGTAAGTCACCCACTGGAGTGATATGTTTGGACATCAAGTGATGCAGCAGGTACTCAGAATGCAGAGGGATAAGTATTTCAGCAAACCCAACTGCTGCAGCTCTCACTGGAAGAGCCAGGGAGTTCAGGCTTTTAAAAAAGACATTTCTGGGGACACACTGAAAGTTAAGTGCACCCCATAACTATTTCCAGAAATAGGTAACACTATGCACAATCTCAAACATAAAAAGGGGTGAGCAAATCATTCAAAAAAGCCAATCCTCACTTTGACAGATAGTTGTTTGTGCAATTCTTAATAGAAACCTATTATAGCACTTTGCCTGCCCAACACCAACAAGGAAGCTGCTCATGCCCAAGGATCCTTGCAAATGGATTTTCAGATTTACTTGTAGGCCTGCCATAATCCCTTGCCAGAGAGCCCCATAGCCACTAGCAGGCACTCTTAGAACAATGTTCCAACCCCAACTCCTTAAACTTGGCCAAAGTGGGAGCTTCGTCTTGCAGGGTGCGAGGCTCAGATTCAGCCCTTGCACAATCACATAGCAACAGACCCAGGAACAGCGCCTCATTACCAGCCTTGTCTGACAATCAAGTCTTTAATGAGAACAAAGGTTGACAGTGATTAATCATTAAGACATTTCTTGTTCCTTGCTGCACGTGTTGAAGGCAGCCTCCTGCCGAGGCAGTCTGGCAGATTTCCTGTCTGCTCTATACCAGGGTCCGTGTCCGGACACACAGGGACGTCTTTTCCCAAAGCCAAGCACACAGATGAACGTCTTGTCTCCATTTCTGAGCATGGCAAATTCAGAATGCATGTGCATTCTGCAAAAATAATAAACCCTCAGATGTAAATTTGATTGCTGTATATTCAGGCAAAATGACCTAAAGGAGATTTGTTCATGTCAGAATTTTTCCCAGAGACATCAAGGATGGATTATTAGTATTTTACCATGCACACCATGATGAACTTTTAATGTCATCTTCTGGCATAATGTATATATGAAGGTGTCCATTTTAGAAATATTTTGTTTATTTGTAATGAAAATAACATGCACGTGTTGAAAGTTCAACAGAGGAGGTTATTGTGAAATGTCTGCATCAGAAGAGGAATGTTGGCTCCATCGAAGTCAATGGCAAAACTCCAGCTGACTTCAACGGGGCTCGAATTTCCTCCCAGATCTCCATCCAGCCACAGGGGCACAGTGGCAGTCTCGGCTTGGAGTGACCTCATCTTATGCTTTCTGGACAAAATACCTGGTTCAGAGAGACACCAGCAGAGAGCCTCCACTGATGTACTTGGGCAAAGACTATCCTGCACTCTGTTTGGAGCTCTATTTTTAAATGCCTCATGAGCTCTTATACAGAAATAAGTTTGCCAATAGTATGAATGAAGACTTCTATCTGGTTTTGGACAAGACCAAACACATAATGATTTGCTCTCCTTCAGCATTACCATTTGCAATGGCTGCAATATGCAATATCTACATAGCAACAAGCCGAGCCCTTTAGTTTATCATCACACAATTGCAGGAAACCAAACGATAGAGGTTTAAGAACTGCCCCTCCTCTAGCTGGAACAAGAGCTGGGGTGAGGGGACCTGTTTTGCCTAGTATGCAGGACAAGGTACGTGCATACTTGCAGGCTCTGTGCTTCCACTAAGGAGTGGTAATTTCCAGCTGAGGCAGTGAAAAGTTCCTAAACTGGTTGAATTAGACACTTGTGATTATCTGTCTGTATCTTTAGTATGGGCATATATTATCTGTGTGTATATATACCTTATTAATATAATAAATGTTCTTGTCTCATTGCCATATGTTTATTATCTTTCACAAAAATTATCTAGCCTGAGGTCGACTCAGAAAATTTCAGCCCACTTAGAAAAACTATAATCAATCAAAACAAGAGTCTTGCCAGAGGAAGAGCTGGGTAATTCAGTAATAGATGACACTCATACACACATGTTTATATTTCAACGTTCCGTTTACAAAGCAGTGCTAAAAAGGATACTGGTAGCAGGCAAATGTATAATGTATCATTTTTGGCATCCTGCCTTATCCCCATGTTTCCCCCCAAGCAGGGACTCTGATGGTCTCACTTCACCAAAGGGTACGTGGGCACTGTACAGGGAAGCTCCAGAGGTTTCTGAGGAGACCTGGGCTGCTGGGATCACATGCAGCCAAGTGATTTAGGTACATGTGGAAAATTCATTCTCAAAAGGCGCTATTCATTGTCGGAGGTAAATCAGGCTGAGGGACATTGAGCTAAGGGACACTGAGCTCAGTAGGCACTCCATGAATGCAGCCAACTTCCAGACCTGGACATGCCCAGGGTTGTCACGGGAAGATCAGGTACTCATGGGTGTGGCATTTGCAACACTCTTACATTCTAACAGAACCTACTAACAGAGTAGGTCTGTGCCTTTTCTTCTTGATCATAAACACTAATGCAAAATTCTGTAGGAAATCACTGTAATTTTTTTGTGCTCTTGATTTCCAGGCTAGTCTCTGGTTTCCTCAGCTTTTATTTTCCTGCTTGCATTTATCTAGGTGCATATATCACACCTTCCTCATAGGATTCACTCTCCCTATTAATTGTCTGTAGTTTAAACAAATTTGTGTCACTTCTAACTAACAACCACAAAAAAAAAAGAAAAAAAAAAGATTACATAATATGGAAATTTTCCTCAAGCAATAAAAAAATCAAAGCAAACAGCATAAATGCCAGTTTTTCTGCAGGAGGAGGGAGAAGGCAACCTGAACAAAATACTTAATGAAGAAAGAAAAAAATAATTAAACACCCAGAACAATAAGAACAACAGAAAAACCACATTACTGGAGCCAAACACTTGAATTCAAATGGGCACAACATGGGTGACATGACTGTCAGAGACTCATATTCAGATCAAAGCTCTCCTGCTGAGAATACACAGCAAGAACATGAGCATCCTTAAACTGGAGCCTCCTGGGATCAGCTTTCTAAACTAACAGCTCCAAACTCTGATGGCAAACAATGGCCAGCACTGAAAAGCAAAGTGTGAAGAATGGCTCTGACCTGCCTCTCCCTGCACCGACTGAAGCTGCAGCTGGCACATGCTTCAGGTGGGATTGGATCTCTTTGTTCCCAGCTACCTGTCCCGGGACAATGACTGGTGCTAACCAAAATCAGCATCTGGGGCTGATGGGCAATGGGCACAGAAGTGGGCAGAGGGACAAAACCAAATGGTTTCCCACTGGGACAGCCCATGGCAGAGGTGCAAGTGCACAGCACAGGGTTCAACAGAGCAGCTTTGACTGCCTATCTATGCAGTTTTAAATGAGTCCTTATCACACAACCCCAACTGTGGTCTTCCCTCTTCTTCCTTTGTAACAATCACTGTCTTTGTTATAAAACAACTTAATTTGATGGGCGTTAACTTGCAAGAATTGACATAAATCTAAGCTCTTGCCATCCCCTCAGCTCTCTTGATGAGTATGATAAAATGGGAGTGCAGTGGCTGCAGCAGCCTGAGGGTTTGACAAATCTACCTGTCCCTCACCTGTCTGTGCCAACAGCAGTTTCATTAAAATGTGAAAATACCAGGTTTCCTAAAAACCACTCCTGGGATTTGACTAATTTTTCATTATGATCTCAAGATGTAGGAAGCAATGTGGTTTCCTTGGGTATCCCAGCAGCTCCAACTACTTCTCTGGGTTAGCAAAAGAGTAAAGTCAGGACCCTGAATTTCAGGAAAGCAAAATTCCAGCCATTCCATGAGTTAGTCAATAGGACCCCCTGAGAAACTGCCCTCAGGGACAAGGGGGACACAACAGAGCTGGCAGATCTTTAAGAATACTTCCCATAGAGTGCAAGAGCTCTCAATCCCCAGATGTAAGAAATCAGGAAAGGGAGGCAAGAGACTAACACGGATGAGTCAGGATCTGCAGGTCAAATTAAAAGGCAAGAAAGAAATGCACAGGCAGTGGAAGCAAGAGCAGGAATCCCAGGGAAAGTACAAGAATGCTTCCCAACTGTGTAGGGATGGGGTCAGGAAGGCCAATGTGTGGCTGGAGCTGAACTTGGCAAGGAATGCGAAGAGTAACAAGAAGGGCTTGCACAGGTAGGTCAGCCAGAAAAGGAAAGATAAGGAAAGCTTTATTCTCTCGATGAACATTACTGTCAAGCTGGTAAGAATGGATGACTAGATACTCAACAACCTTTTGTTGTAGCCTTCACTGGCAATCTCTAGTCCCACTTCTAGTTTTAAACTAAAAGAGTGCAGATTCAGACTAGATATAATGAAGAAATTTTTTTTACTAGATTGGCGAATCACTGGAGCAGGTTCCCCAGAGAAGTTGTGAATGCCTCAGCCCTGGAAATGCTCACAGTCAGGTTGGATGAGGCTCTGAGCAACCTGCTCTAGTGGAAGGTGCTCCTGCCCATTGCTGGGGAGTTGGAACTAGATGATCTTTAAAGGTACCTTCCAACTCAAACAATTTCATGGTACTAAGATTCTTTTTCTTGGAGGGGCAACAGGGTTAGACAGAACTCATCCACTTTTGCTTTCAGCCCTGCAGAGTTTAGCTCTTTGGCAGGATCCCCATCATGGGAATTGATCTGCTGCCTCACTGCCCATCTGGTAGCATTAGCAGGCATGGTGGTTATCTTCTTCAGGAATAAAAGGTTAATCAAAGGTGACATAGGGCCACTTATACTGCCCTTCAAGGAGCACCTGGCACCTCACTGAGCTCAAAAAAAGGTGCAACAGTGCTTGGATGTAGTGAGTTGTTTCTTCTGTTCTTTATCTCCAACCTTTAGAAAGCTGAAATGGAGCCAGCTAGAGAGGTCAGAATAGCTCAATCCACCAGGGACCAGTCCTGCCTTGGACAGCATGCCTGGGAGGAATTATCTGAGGAAAGTCTTCCTTAAATTAGATGAAGTAAAAAATGAATTATACTTCTGGCATTTATTTAAGCTATTTACTGCCCAAATCTTGCAGCGTGGGAAAGAATAACAGACTATCCAGAGCCTGCCGTATGCCAGCTATCAGATAACGTGCGACTCCGGAGAATGGGAAGGTTGGTGCCAACAAAAACTTTCTTGGATGACTTCTGCTCATTTTGTATTATTCTTGTGCAAGAGCAGTGAAAACCTGTTTTGCATCCCTGTTTTTAAACAGACCTACTCTCGTATGAAAAAGAACAGGTGGACAGAGTATGACTGTCCTGTTTTCTTTCTGTGAGCAAGGGAAAGCACAAATGCAATTGCCTGTGTCAAATCATCCTCATATTTTGCTGTGGTATTTCCCATTATTTAGGTATTTAGGATATAGCAGAGATCAGTACCCCATGGAGCAAGGAGTAGGGGGCTCTGGATAGCCTGTTATACTCCCACTGTCTGCCCTGCCAGACAAGCCACGGGCTTTGCTGTGGGGGACACAGTGCTGTCTTCTGGCAATGCCTTTGAAGAGATATTGTAGAGATTCAAGTTCTGCCCCCATCTTCACATGGTAGGTCACAGCCACACAGTTTAATAAACACATAAACTAAGAAAGGACACTGTTTATTGGTATCAGACCTTTTAGGGGCCAGAATGTATCCTTCTCACTGTCTGCTGGCCAAACTGAGGTGATAAAAAGTACAGTAAGGAGCCTTTCACTGGCATCTGCAAAGCCCATTGAGCTGTGTTGGACCAGACAGCTCAGATAAAACAGTGGAGTAGGAGAACCCAGCTGACCACTTAACTGAGCTTACAAAGAGAGAAAGCAAAAGGAGAAACCAACCAAACTAAATGAACTACATGAGTTGTACTACATTCTATAAATAGTTGGGTAGACACCACAGAGGTTAAAAAAAATAAAAAGGAAGTGACTTGGTTTGATTTGGATTCCCTGTAGAAGTCATCCCTTCGCAGTCCTGGCAGATGGACCACAATAGAGGACAAGAGAGGAGTATTCATTTATTGCAAGCTTGGATTATTTTGGATTTTAGACATTCTAAACCTGCATATTTGCTCTACTGCAAAATTATCTTAATCTATGACATCCTTTTCCTATCCTAAAAAGCAAAAGTTGGATTCATTCTTGGGCAATAGATAGCATATGTCTCCTTTAACTTAAAAATAAAGTTTAAATGGGATTTTTTTGGCTCACTGGTTTGTACTATCTGGCACAGAAAAATTATTTATCCATAGACTGCTTTGCAGGCTACTCCTGCAAGTAACCTTCCCTGTGGGTCACAAAAAAGTTTCTGGTAAGCTTTTAGAACTCACAGGCAGCAGATACTTACCAGGAGACTATGTGGATTCAAAAAATAGAAGGAGACTCTGACACAGAAGAATTCACATATCTTTGTTAATTATGAGAAGGGCAAAAATCTTGTGATGGGTCAAATTGTGGTTTCAGAATATTCAAAATATCCTGATGAAAGTCTGACACTGGATAGCAAGTTGTGATGTGACATTTGTGGGGTTTAGCACCAAAACTCTTGATAAATTGTACTGAGGTTACTAGGAGTCTTGATAAAACATCTCTAAAATACTGTGTCCCTTGTTATTACAAATCTGAAAGTGATGGAAAATAGTGAGTTTTAACCAGCAACATAAAGTACCTCAAATAGGTGTTGAAATATGTATGATTATGTAAATTAGATTGCTTGGGCTAGAAAAGACAGGTTTACAAAGTGGTTGGTTGGTATGTTAAAGAACTATTTCCATGTACATCTTGTTCTCCAGACCAAAGAGGTGTCAAATTCAGGGAATAACTCCTTACTAGCAAGGTCTTACTCTGTAAAAATGCTTCCTTGATTTTTAATAATATTAGTTATGCCTCTTGATTTCTGCCCTGCTTCTCTGTAATATTTTTAGTGTGACTAATCAGAGTTGAATCTAACAAAAATAAAGTGTTAATTAAGCTCTATCTAATCTCAATCTAATCTGACAGCAGCAACCCCCATCTGCTGCTCTGCTCCGCGCTCCTATTTGGACCACCTACTATACATGGATAATTAGGTGTCGCAACTACTATGGCATCTGAATTGAGGGGAGTGCTGAGTGATTCAGACAGCCATCTTTACAGCTGGGCCCACCAGCCCTTGCTTTCCTAGACATGCACTGGACAGGACTTGCTGTATTATCCCATTGAGGAGCCACAAACAGGCTTGTTTCATGCCATCAGAAAGTTGGGTACCTAATGCAGTCACCCCGGCTCTCCTGGTTGTGACTATGCACTGAAATGAGACAATTCTCATCTGATGGTAAGAAATCTGACTAAGAAATTACATGGGCACCAAGTCTGTAGTAACAGATTTAGGAGCCAAATGCAAACACATTGGAAAGATCCTGCTGGAAAGATCCTGCTGGGCTTCAGACCAGGCTCTGCCATACAGACAAGTTAGTAAGTGTGGGACATGGAGTGCAACATGCAGAGAGCTACAAATCCAAACACCCTCACGGTTTGACATGTTTACTTCTGGCCTGCACCTCTCAAGCTCCTCTGAGGGAATTACTTCAGCCAGTGCTCACCTTGTACACACAATATGGGATGATTTATGTATTCTCCTCCCTTGCTCAAATCACTTATCTAGTCTTTGTCCACACACACTGCATGACCTGATTTTCCTCTCTGAGATAAGTCTTCCTAAGCTGCTAAAAGCTTGTCTGAAAAGCCAGTCAGAGGTCAAGTGAGCAGGATTTCATGATTTCACTGGATATCTTTAAGGAGAAAATGAAAACATTGTGTTACACTGCTAGTCTGACAGCATTAGACACAAACTGAGTCCAATAAAATCTTGCAGTGCTCACTCCACTGGTGCAAAGCACAACTTCCTGAGATACCAGTGGTCTCCTAGCCAGGACAGCTATCAGTTTAGATAAATAAAAACAAACAAATGGGAAAAGACATACTAAATTATCATAAGGGTCAGGCAGACACCTTGCAATCTGGTGTAAGTAAAGGTCCCCAGAGAGCCACCAGAAGAACTTTGCCTTTTCTTTGCTCCATGAACTCTGACAGAAATTCTCTGCTGAAATTAGGGCCAAAATTCCCAGCAACTTAAGTTCTCCCCAAGAGTGCAGAGCTCTGCATGCAGAAGGATACCTGGCTTCTGCATGGAGCAGATGTTTAAAGGCACAGCATACTGAAGATCTATGGCATAAATGGCACAATGGGTACACAGATAAGCAGACAGCAGCTGATCTATTCCTTCCTAACACAGAAGGACAGCCCTCTTTACAGCTGAGAGACCTATCAGCATCTTTGATATCCTTGTTCTTGGGGGAACTGCTGAATAAAGGGTCTCTGTCTTTTTGAGTGTAATTACAACTGATTTTTTCTTTCCCTGATAAAGAATGTAGTCATTGAGCCATAATGGCATTATTTGATGACTTAAATTCATCCTCTAATCCCTCCAAAATGGTATAAATTATTGAACAAGTCACTCAACCCTATAAAAGCACTTTAAAAACATTTTGTTCAGCACGATAATGATCAGACAGAATGTAGCAAGAGTTACAGTAAATTAGACTCATGCTCCAAGCTGGCTGCCACTCAATATACTCATTGCTAAATTCTCACCTACTGAGTAAGACACTCTGTCACAGATAAATTAAGACATGCTCAGTTCTAAAGTGTGTTGGCAAGGACCTTTAGTTCCTTCCCATTTTTTACAGAGAACATCCATGTGATTTCTGGAGGTACTATCAGAGAGCTACACAGTGTTATGCCTTGGAGAGATGCTGTGGTACCTCTGAGCAAGCTCAGAAATAAGGAAAATTAGTTTAGGTAGAGACAGTATTCCCAGAACACCATTTCCAGCATGTAGATTAGCATCTCAGCTTCTGCCTGAGTTTCTCTGCTGCCAACCTCAAGTGGTGCCACAAGTTAACCCTAAGATGCTCAGAGGGGAACCTCCTTGCTTAGCAAACCACACTCACCAGCATCAGAGCCACTCCTGCAGTGTTCTTGTGCTGTGAGTACACAGATCTACCCCAAATCCAAGACCAACATCAGTGAAAGCTGTGCTGTGCTCATTATGTCTCATCCTGTCTCATCCTACCACTTCCCATCCCTTACATGGCAACCATGATGCCCTTGTCCAGTGAGTCCTCTAAATGTCATGGCACTGGGACAACAAAGTGGGATCCTCATCTGAACTGATGTGCCTCATGATCATGTGCCATTGGTGATCACAACAGCTATAGATAAGACACCTGAAATACTCAGCTGAGGACATGCTTTGAAAGCACTTGTAATCATACAAAATCTGTTTTTCTTAGTAACACTAGTGTGACAAAACAGTTATTCATGATGCTCCTTAATTCTGCTTGAGTGTTGTCACTGATGGTGACAGATAGTGTGTACCAATAATTACAACAACAGTGCTGTAAATTCTGCATTTCTCTGAATTACTGATAGGTAGCTGACAATTTTACAAAACTGAAATGCCTTCATGAAGCATCACAATGAGATTGCCTGTACTCCTGTCTAGGAGAGGTGCTACAATCCTCAGATGTGGCACAGTTGTGGATTAGCAGATACTTCTGAACTGGGTACATTTTGAGGAATTTGACCCATCTTACAAAACACAGCCTAGGTTTGTTCCTTTGCTGGAATGGAGAGCCAGTGTGCTTGGGAGCCAAGCCAAAGCACTAATTCTGCCCAGTTGCCAATGTATTCTGGGAAATTTCTGCCCACAAGCTAAACTTCATCTTACTTCTCTTCACTGTAACTGATACCTCAGCAGAAACCCTGGTCTGACCTACTCTGCTGCCCTTAATTCTGAGCAAAAATCAATGATACATCCACTACCCAGCAAGATCTAGTACAAGTTGCCCCATATGAGTTATAGTTGGTTGCAACAGCTTTTTCCTATCCCAGATTCTACTCTATTCTATTCTATTCTATTCCATTCCATTCCATTCCATTCCATTCTATATAAAAGATCATAAGAGCTAGCAAACAGCTCCAGTTACCTGAGTATCCTGTTCCCAGCCACTGGTAATAAATACCTGGAGTACAGGAAACAGAGTACAAAGAGAGTGCTTCGTCCCCTAATATAACTTCTTCATGTCAATCATACCTTCATGCCTTCATCAAGCCCTCCCAGATATCTCCTGATCGCCCTTGATCTCTTCTAGGGAGAATGAAACTGCACTGCAGCAGTTAAAATGGGAGTGAATTGTGAATCATGGGTTGAAACACTGGGATAATGATGTTTTGTAGTCTGCTTTCTATGCCCTTGCCAATATTTTGTACCTGCTATTTGCCTTTCCACTCACTGTTGACCCTGATATTTTCAGAGAACTACTCATAACAACTCAATGTATCTCTTCTGAGCAGTGGCAGTTAAGTCAGAAATCATGATTTTGTATATATACACAGGATTGTTTCTTTTAATCATATCTGTTACTCTTGTATTTATAGACATTCCCCATTTCATAATAATTTATTTGTCAGGAACTTTTTTTTTCCCAGCTGGCTCTTAGTTTTACACTGAGTAATTTCTCTTATGAGCAAACTTTTTCACTCTGTTACCCCTTCTTATACAAGCATTTTTCTGTTACACATCAAAGATCCTGGCTTTAAGCCCAATGATAAAACTTCTTTATTAAGAACCTGACCATTTATTCTCACAGTTTTTTTCCTAACTTGATTTGGCTGTCTCTTAGCCCATTGATAGTCTGAACTTTGTTAGATAAGAGTCTCCACATTTCCATATTTATATGGCAACTGAAAGGAAATGGAAGTTCCTTTTAAGCAAGATGAGGAGCAAACAACAGGTGTGTGCTAAAACAGACCCAAAATCCATCCACACTGACACTTCCAACTAACATTCCTGGCTGTACATTCTCTAACCAACCAGTAGACCACAACCAAAACACAGGAAAAAGACCCAAGGATCCCAATATCCTACATTCTGGTATTTAAATGCCAAAACAATCCTATGCCAGTCAGAATGGTCCTGCAGGGACCTACTGGCTCTGTCCAAGACCCCCCTTGAGTGACCCTGTGCATGAAATGGCCCTGTGCCTGCACAGCAGTGGAAAGTACAAGTCTGGTTGTGCTGGCTTTCTGGCTACTTGGGGCTGCCTGTGCTTGAAAAATCTCTGTTGCCCTTTGAGGACAAACGTCCATAGCTTTCATAGGACATTTAATACTCTCTATCCTCATCTTCTACTTAGAAGCCAACATGTGAAGTGCTGACACAATGGACACAATCCTAATGTTCATAACGTGGGAATAAACAAAGATACCACAGTTGGATTATTACCTTAAGATTCAGATTATTACCTTAAGGTTCCTTATTATCACAGGCATGCTTTGAGAAGTGAGAAACATAAAAGGGTCATAGAGAAATTCCTGCCATCATGACCCCTCCTGCAATCTTCTGGGGAGCAAACGAAGCATGTAGCTGGTATCTCTGCAGGGAAGACACGGACTGGAGACTGAAGCAGGGTAACTTTCATAAGCTATGAAAAGGTAAAGACTGTCATGGGCTTTTTACCCTCCCTAGATATGTCAGACTGGAGCATCATTACATTCAGAGGAAGAGGTGAAAAAAGAGATTACAGATTTATAGGAGATATGGAAAGATCTGGAAGGTAAGCTTCTGTCTCATGGAGAAATAATCTTTCAAAGAAAGCATTCAGTGACAGTAATAGAAGGGAAAACTCCTTGATCTGCTTTCTAAGACCTCCATGAGCTTTTCCTCAAAAGACAGAGTTCCATATTTCAAGGCCATCACAAGACTAAACAGCATTGTTGTACCAGAGGGCAAGATCAACCTAACAAACACTCGTGCCAGACAATCCCAGCGTGGAAGTGTGCCAGGACCATTGGGCCTTTCTACTGGTTGCCAGACAGCTCATTTAGGAAGATTTGCTAAATGGCTCCATCAAATTCTGTAATCAGGAATGTGAGGCACCAGAACTATATTTTTCTCTTCTGTGGCTTTTCCTGGAGCTGTGCTGCCCTTAGCCAATGTTTTGACCTGGCAAGGAACAAACTTTCTTTTCATCCCCTCTCTGATGTTTTGCGATTCTCATCAGTAATGCCGGGACAGTGAAGTGTGAATCATATGAAGCAAGAATGGAAAACTGGACGAGCTGAGCATCCCCTGGAGAAGACAGAAGCCATCTGACCCACTGTGCTCACCCCTGCTTTCCATCACCCACCTGCCATCCCCTCCCCAATTCTCTCTTGCTCTACCCTGTTGAGTTTTGAGCATTCTTCACATTGAGATGGGAGAGGATTTGTTCAGTGGGATATTTCCTGAAAACTGGCCTTTGCTAAAGTCCTCTGTGCAACAGCAGCACTCCCCCCTTCTGTAATGACTCAGACGAGTAGGCCCAGTGACTCAGTGGCTTGGAGAGCTTAAATATCAAGGGACTATTGACAATAGCCTTCCCTAGCTTGAGTAAAGATTACAAATCTCAGTGCTTTGGGATTGAAGGATTCCCTCAGCACCCTTCCACCTCTTTAAGTTGTTTGTACCCTCTCTCCCTCGTCTTGCAAAGCCATAATCAGGTAGTACACCAGTAAAAACAGCAGAAATAAAAACTTTCTGCTTTCCTGTGGCTGCTTAGGCATCACTCTGGGATCCTCAGGGAACCAAGTCAGCATTAAGAGATCGATTCTGTCCCACAGTTTCTGACCTCACAAAACTCAGAAGTGTTTTAGCATTTTCTAAAACTGCACCTCCTTAGTCTGTTTTCTCCAAGAAAAGAGAATATATGCTCCTAAAATTGTTGCCATATTCCTACTAAAATGCAAAGGACTGAATTGCCAGAAAACCCTTGGACTAACCAGCAATGGAAGTTTGAAAGCTGCAGATGAGAGCAGCATGCCCTTGTCTCCATGCCAGGTCCTCCCTCCTACCCACCACAATGAATGCACATGGCAGAATTAGGCTGCACTAACAGAGAGTAGGCAGCAGAAAAACAGATATCCAGGAGGTGGAAAAGCACATAATGGGAGATGAGAGACTGAGCAAAAAGAGAGACGTTGCTAAATGGATGAAAACAACAACAACAACAAAAAATTGTAAAGAATTACTATTGATTTCCCCGACTATCCCTACACACATAGGAAGCACTCAGAACTTCAGTGACCAAAATAAAGATGTTACACAGATAAATACATGTTTACATGTTTGTTTTGATACAGGTTAACAATAAGGAGTAAAGGAGATCAAAACATTCTCAAATAATCACACTCTTAAAAGATTACATTAAGCTCTGATACACTGTTGATATATCCAGGCAGGAAGAAAAGATGATTTAAACTGAATGGGATTTTTACACATGTAAGTAATTTTATTTGTGCACATTTTTGTTCTGCTTTCTTGGGGAAGGAAAATGTGATGTACTTTGAGTGCCTAAAGACTTTGACTTGACATTTATCTCATTTGTTGAAAACAGATCTGTCTGAATTGATTTAATAAAAGCTTCTAGTGCCAAGTTTCCTGCTTGGAGCAATTGTTTTAAACAGTAAATGAAGGTATTTCAGTACCCTTCCCCCCTTTTTTATTCCAGTTCCACGAAGTCCCATTTTTTAACTTTCAGATGTTCAGTCTTGGTTATTTTTTAAAAACTGGCAACTTTGACAATGAGATTGTGACTACTTTTGTTTTTTTCCTAAAACCTGTCTATTCCTTCTCCTTCCAAATCAATAAACAACCAAATGAAGAGGGGAAAGAATTAGCACCAAACTTTGTTGGAGATTTTTGGCAGTATCTGTGTTCACAGTAAAAGTAAACAAAACATTATTTGTATGTATTTGCAAAAAGCTATCATTTTATGACAATAAGAAGGCAGCTGCTTAACGACTCCCCTGGCATTCCAGACAGGATTTCAGAGCTCTTGGACTGACTCACATGTCACTTGGCACATTTTGTAGAGGGTACCTTATTTTTCACTGGGAGAGTGATGAAGCACTGCAGCACTGAAAACAGCAATATTGATCATGGGCTCTGAGTACATGCAGAATTCTTCAAACAGTAGGATTTACAGCCTTACTTCTTCTTTTGGCTACTATTATTATTTGAGTTATATTTAGTATTGTAGTAGTTTAATTTAGTTACACTGGGTGTATTATTGCATTCTGACAAAGAAGTCCTGGGGTGTTATTTTCTTCTGTAGTGTTAAAGTGTTGGGACAAGCACAAAGAAAACTACAGATATGAAAATTAAATGCAGGAAGCTTGGAGAGTTTTGAATTTCAGTCGTAGTTAAATCTCAAGAGACACAAGTTTGTCCTCCCTCTTCTTCCCAGCAATCCACTTCCTTTCTCTGAAATGGAACAATCCCTAAGTTTCCCAGGGTTCTGCTGTCTGGAGCTCATGTGAAATTCATGGTGGCAAGGATGGTAAAAATGACCTTTATTTTCCCATCTTCATATTTTTGGGAGAAATCACCCAAACAATGTTTCCTTGTTTTTGAGAGGATCTGGCAATGATGCTTCTGCTAGCATGAATTTCCTCTGCAGGGGCAGGTCCAACCCTTCACCTCAAGCAGAGGAGTACGTGTGCCCATGCCCGAGGGTGAGGTGCCTGATGGAGACCAGCAAACTGCAAATCCTTCAGTGGCCAGTTTCAGGACTCAGAAAAGGGAGAATAGATTTGAATGTTCAAGCTAATGAAACATAGGTCATGCAGAGGTCACTTCCTTAAATCCCTGGCCAACTGGCTGCCTGGTTAGCCACCCATGCACCCATCTACCCAGCCTCCTATGTGATTGCCTATTAGTTTTCATCACCTAATCTCCTCTAGATCTTTGAGAGATGATCTTTGAAGAATTTAAACCATGCAAGTCTCTAATGATCCATGGTTTTGTGAGTCATTACTAAGTCCCTGCCTGGCTTCCCTGTAGGCCCCCTTCAGATACTGGAAGAAATCCCCATCAATATGTACATTTCTCCTTTCCTATGACAGAATGATACAGGTATCTTTGTTACTGGCAGCTCATCCAACTCCAGTTTGCAGAGAACTTCCCTCATGACTGCAGCTCAATGACTCTTATTTAGATGGGCTCCCAAGTGTGCTGTGCTTGTTTTCTTTTTCTTTTTTTAATCATCCTGGCATAGCCCCAGATACTTCCTGATAAATCATATCTAATGTCTGCCTTGTGGTTTCTGATGTGAACAACAACAACAACAAAATAAAAAATCAAAGTGGTAAAAAGCAATATTAAAAACACATTTAGTGCAATCACGCACTAGGGGGAAATGAAAAAAGCACTAAACTCTACCTTCTTCTCTACAACCACCTTGAAAGTTTGAAAGTTACACTTAAAACGCAGTGGGTTGTAGAGTGAAGCAGTAATGAGAATCAGAGGATTAAATCAAAAAACAATTAACAGTTTTATTCTTGACATGCTGTTTCCTGCTTTTGGTTTAAATTTATCTTTATCATTCAAGCATTTGCATAACTGCTTAACTAAGGTGTTAGTAGCATTACTCAGGGAAGTTCAACATTTTGCTGGATTAGAGACATGCATTTTTCAGTCCCCAATGATGACAATTATTGCTGTTGTGGTTCCTGCTATTAAAAGCTTTGCCTTCCAAAGCTTCTGTAGGCTCATTTGTCTTTCCACTTACTTAAATTTCTAGATTTTTAACCTTCTACTCTCCTTTATACCAACTCCTACTGACTGTCTAAAATCTTCCTATTTGACCTCTTTCTCCCTTCCCCTCCACATGCTCCTTCCCAGCCTCATACAGCTACAAAGAGCAGCGGTGGCTATGATTCAGCAGCTGCTTGGCCAACAAGGGCTGGACAACCATCCCACCGGGAGGAGAGCTGCTGCTTCAGTGCTCCAAGCTGCAGGGAAAGAGGGAGGTGGGATTCACCCCTAGCTAGTGGCTAGACATAGAGCATTAATTTAATCTTCCGTATCATTTGCTCACAGCTGCTTCCAACGCGGCTTCTGCTTCTGACAATGTCCGAACTTCCCAGCAGATGGCATCTCCTCCCAGCTTCTACCTGAGCTCACCATGTGTCCAAAGACAGAGCCTGCACCCGCTTTCTTTTGAAACAACTGGTTTTACATTCTATCTGGGCAGGAAACATGCCCAAGGAAAGTGCAAACAGGAGTGAATCTACAACACTGCACATTTATTTTGCAGCTCATGGTACTTATGTTTCTCTCAATGTTTAGACAATTACGGATTTTTCACCACTGGAGAAGACCCAATGTTTATTTGTAGACCAGCTCTAAAAAGCAACCAGAGAATGCAATTAATTTGCATCTATTACAACAAGAACTCTAAAATGGAGTATGATCTATTACTTGGCAAAGCCAAATGGAAGCTACAATAACAAGGCCAATAAGGCTCATGTACAAGACCTTCCCTTCTTAAGCAGCTGCTGGAAAACTGGAATGGTTGCAACCCTCAGCCCTCAGTCAGACACTGCATGAACACATGCAGTAGGAGAACATTTCCTTGTCCTTCCCTGTACAGGTGCACACTGTCTTTCTATTTCATTTCTGAGGACAATGTGAGCTTGACTGAGTGACACCAAGACTTTTGTTCTAATGGTTTGTTAAGTTTAGATAGGCAGGATTTGGATAAAGCTTTGACTGCCACAGCCACAGCAGCACTGTCACCTCTGCTCATCTGCAGATCCATCTCCAAATGCTCCTCAGAACCCAATTCCCTTGAAGATCGTGAAATAAAGAGAGGGGGACAGGGGACAGAAAACTGAGGAGGAGAGGTTTGGAGGAGGATGGTGGGAGGGGCTTTGAGGAAAAATGTGAAGGATGTACTGATGGAATGCACTGCAGGAAGAATAATTTAGGACAATACCTCTTCTTGGGGACACCATGCTGGCTAAGTCCTGCTCTGTTCTATCTCTAGTTGGCATTGCTTCACTGACCAGTGAAAACCAGTATGCTGAAATGGCTACCAAATGAACAGACAGAAATGATGCTGCTGGGCTCATGTGACCACATGGAATTAACTATCACAACTTGCCTGTTGTAGTAGTTAATTCTCAGTGAAACACTGAGAATTCTACATGAATAGTCCAAACTTCAAAACCATGCCTCCAGGTAAAATAAAGCAATGCAATTATCTGGTATCAGGATTTGCATCAATGCCCCGCAAACAGAAAATGAGATAAGAATGCAGAGTAAATGAGCCACTTTCTCAGATCTAACTTTTGACAAGATGGTCCCCCTGAATGCAGTCTGCTGAGAATACCAGTGAGTCACATTCAGAACTGGATTTAAAGAAGTACATAAAACAACAAACACAGACATTATAGTAAATGAGGAGCTGAATCAAAGATACATTTTTAAACTGCATTAAGGCTAAAGAAGCCTGCTTATATGAAATGTGATTAGCACTGGCACACTTCTCATATTTTTTTGTATTTATTATTGTTATTAAACTGCACCACTTGTGTGCACAATGCTGCAAAGATGGTGATCTTAGAGTGCTTTCAGTTGCAAGTTGACCTAAGGCTTTTATAATCAGAGGTCTCCTTATTGGAAAGGCAGATAGAGCCAAGCCAGAAATTGAAGGTGTAAACTATATGTATAATTTAGTTCAAAATCCTGCAAAAACAGAAACTGGATCTCTATAGCATGCTAGTTGGTTTTCTGTTCAGTCACATTTCTAGGTAAGTGAGATTTAACAAAAGCTTGCAACAGCCAGAACCTGTTCTTGTTGCAATCACTGATCTTTTTCTTAAGTTGAAGAGGGGCAGATAAATTGAAGTTGGGTATTTTTGAAACTACCACCTTGTCATTTAGCTGGAGTGGTAATTTCTTTTAACATTTTGGACATAAATTCCATTCGCAAAGAGAGAGCAGCCCAGCGGCAAGGGCTGCTAATGCAACACGTGCCAGTTTCAAAGCACCCTCAGTGGCTCATTTAAAGTAGCAGTCTAAAATCCCCTGAATTTCTGGGGAAGCTGTCTTGGTAGGGACTTTTTAAACATAACTTAAATTATTCTTTTAGTTAAACCATGGCTTTTTCTCTTCCTTAAATGCCCTGTTTGAGTTCTAATTGCTCTCAAATTTCAGATTTCAAGCCCATAGTAAATGGGCAGGACATTAATTTGCTGGGCAATTTCCCTCCCCCTCCCATTGGCAGTTTTGTGCCTTAGGCAAATGACAGAGGGGAAGATTAGAGCACCACAGGACCCAGCAGCACAGCAGGAGGTGGTGACCTGGTGCCTCGGTCCCTGAGAGAAAGGCAGGCTGCAGCAGGGACCTTCGGGAAGAGAGATGTCTCGGAGGTTTAACACAGAAGGCTACAGTCCCCAGGACCCTGGGAAACAATCACAGGTTTTAAACAGCCCTTGGTCTGGGCTTTTCTGTGATACTGAGAAGAACCCTGCCCTAGACTGGCACACAGCTGAGCAGCTCCTGCAGGAGGCATGGTAGCAGGAGCCTCTTAACCAAGGGATGCCAAACTCAAGCCAGGGGATCACATGAGACAGCAATTGCTGAGCAAGGGATGACAGCCCTGGCTGAACTGAAGTCCTATCTGCTATTTATGCAAATATGTGGGGCCACAGGACGCTGTTGGTTCCTTACTGAGGAAACAGCTGAAAGCAGGGTGATGCAGAGCTATGTGGGGTGCATGTGCTGCTACCAGCACAGGCTCAGCATCCTCCCCTCACCAAGACAGGCTTGGCAAGGTCTGGAGGGCTCAGGGAGGAAGTAACCCACCAGAATCTCAGGGGTTTTTTTTTCCCCAGGGACTGGCTAAAATCCAAAGATGCAGGTTTGCCTTCATTCGCAGATGTGGTGGAGACCATGGGGTATTTCAGTCTTGGACAGCTAAGATCCCCTTCTGCCTATTCACTGAGAGTACAGGCTGCTCTGAGAAATGCCTTTGTGCTGGGCTTGTAAGGGGCAGCCTTAATTATTCCTGTTCCTCTTAAATTGTCTCTTTGTGCTACAGGCTCAGTCGTGATGATTTTTTCATTTGAGAGGATTGCATCACATCAGACATGGGGCCATAAATCCCCCAGAACGGGCAAACTAGTGACAGCACTGGCCTGTTTTACAGCAGGAAAGTGTAAAGTTTATTGTCATTTTTAGAAGTGAAATGATTTTAAAGTGACATAATCTTAAAGTGAAAAAAACTCCTCACACCACACTAAGAGCAACACTGCCGAAAGTTAATGCCTTCCCCAAACAAAGTGGCCAGGTTATGGGAAGGGGTGTGTTGGTGGAAGTGGCCAGAGATGAATGAAAACAGGAAAAGAGAGTAGCTCTGATGTGGCTGCAATGGCCTGAACACCTTAACCCTTTGTTGTCCCTTTCTGACACTCCTGTGGCTTGGGCTGCCTTGCCTCACAAAATGGTCTGACCCATGAGTGCACCCCATCTATGAAACAGAGAGACAGGCTCAGTCAGCCCCCCAGGAGCTACATCCTGGAGCACATCCCTCCAAGGCTGTCCCTTTCTTGGGGACTGCCAACCGTGAGCACACTAGAGGCCCTGGGATCGTGCTTGATTTTGATGAAACGTTTAGAAAGGACATACCGAGATTTGGCGGGAGGGATAGCACAGCACAGCCCAAAGATCTGACTTGGCACTGTGCCCAGGTGCAATGTTTCAGATTTAGAGGGGGAGGATTTTTCCCATGTGCTCTGCACTGGATTTGCACTGTTCCTCTGAAGCCAACTGCCCCCAGCCCACACTGAGAGCTGCAAAAGCCCCAGCTTGGGCTTTTGGTTCTCTTGTTGCCCAGCCATGCTGGATGGGAGCACTTCCTCTGTCACGTGGGATTTGCTGAGCTGCCAAAGTGGGGAAAGAGGTAGCCCAAGATAAAGCAGGGGCACACAGGAAGAGGAACTGACCCCTGCTCTGCTTGCCCCAGTATCACCTTCAGTAGGAAAGTTCTGTCCTTGGCTGGAAAAGGATTCAAGGGCTCTCTTCTGCTCTACTGAAAGTTGTGTCTAACACTCAAAGGCCCTTTGTGATCATAACACCAGAGCAAAGCAGGGCTGAATACTTCCAAGGAACATGTTACCATCCCAAAAACACAGACAGCAGCCCTGGAGGACAGCACACCAGTCAGTCTGAACTAGCAGAGCAAAGCTGTAGGGTCTGCAGGGAGCCCTGCAGCCCCAAGCATTCCAAGCAATATTTGAAGCTAATGATGGGTATCAGAGTCTGTACTCTGTGTGTCCAGAGAGGTGGAGCCCTGGCATAGAAAGATTTCCAAAAGCCTACTCTCAGGTCAGCTCACACCAGCTCACCACGTAACTCCACTGTGCTCCTGCAAATCCAGCTCTTTGCTCGGTGCCTGTTACATCAGTCAGCAACATGTCCCAAGAGCCAGCTTTCCTCATCCACCCTGCTTCCAGCCCGCCAGAGTGGGGTTGCATTGTCCATTCAAAAGGGCTCATGAACACAGGTCCCTTCTCCGAGCGCAGCAGCCCCAGCGTCTCCAGAAGCTCCGGCGACTTGTGATTCTAACACAAGTATGTCAGTGTATGTCCTCCCCAAAAGGCCTGACTTCCACACTCAGAGCAAGTGTTTCAGTAAGTTACAAGGGACATTTCTGTTCAGACAAATGCATTTCTGCAGCCAGCTGCAAATCCATCTCACAGTAATGTTTCTATTTCAGTAGGCAAGTCTATTATGTCAGAAACTGTCTAGCCACAATCGTTCAGAACACAAAAGCAATCGCATAATCCCCTTACTCTGTGTGAGATAAGCAAGGCTCCAATAAATGGAGCACTTCTTCTCTTGTGGATTTAATCCCCATTTGAGGTTTTTTTATTGTTATTATTATCCTTTCTAATCATCCAGGAGTAAGCAAGGATTTCAAATGAAAACTGCCCCTGAAGATTTCCCTCTTTATATGCGTGTGCATGTATGTAACAAATATGCATGCATATGTACACACACACACATACACACATAAACTTTTGCCTGTATATATCACTACATTCACTGGTAAGATTCACAAGAACTTCTTTTATTCTGAGTCCACGAGCAGGATCCCTTCCCAGCAGAAATATGAAGTGCCGCAGCTTCGTGCCAGTGGTTTCAAGTTGCAGGCTTTAAGCTTTTTCTGACCTTTGTACAGAATTTTAATTCTTTCTTTTCTTCCTCGCATTTCTAGCTCAAGAGTGATGAAGGAGATCTACTGACTCAATGGGGTCTCATTACCCCAAAAAGCAACTCAAAAGAATAAAAGTTGTGAGCTTCACAGGAATTTTCACCCAGCTAGCAAGCTAAGTAATAAAACAAACTTTATGGAAAATAATTCACCAGATTTCTCTTTTATTTTGACAGTAAAAGGGGAGACAAGGTCTTCTTCTTAAGCAACAAGACATTTGCAGCTGAGGAAAGACTTCATTCCCTCAGTTCTGATTGTGAGCTTGGACACATCTGTCCCTGTTTGGACTCTGTATCCGACACTCAGTAGTGAGTTTCTGGACTCTCTTGTCCTGGCTGCAGGCTGGAGAGAAGGAAAAAGCAGCTTCATACCATTTCCTTTGGCCTGGAAAGAACTATTTTCAGGATAAGTAGCAGATTTCTACTTCAAATGAGGAGTGAGATAGAAGAATAAAAAGTCTGGGGATGAGAGAGTGAATTCAGTTTACAAGAAACCTCTTGGTTATGAATGATTAAGTGAAAAGTTATTCCTCCCTGTACTAATGCCTCACAATTAATGAAGCATTTAAAGGATACTTAAGAGATGATATATATGAAACAGCTCTTACTGGGAATGCTTTGTCTTTGGCTCAGCCTCCAAAGCCCAAAATAATTTTGCTTACGCATACATGGCTGGCAGGTAGACCCTGCTTCCTCATCACAGCAAGAATATGAAAGAATAGAGGTAAAAAAATGCAGAGCAGTGAGAACTGCAGAGTGCCTGGGACCACTTCTGATACTAGCAGTATGAGTGCAAAATGAGGGTATGCAAAATCAAGTCATTTAAGCTGTTTCCCATAGGTTGGGAAACACACAGATGCCAGAGAGGGCATCACAATAGCAGAGGAGTGCCCTACAAGAGCATCTGGTCAGGCCACAGGCAGACCACAGGTAACAAGAGATCAACTTGGTGCTATTTAACAAATTATTGTCCCCTCAACTTGATACCACCTCAATGTTGGTTTTAACAAGGTGATTTTATTTGGCATTGCGGACTCCCAGCAGAGATCTGGACTCCTGTGGTTACTAAACACCAGCCAAGAAGTCAGGCTGAAGATGTAAAAATGCTATTTCAAGAATGGAAAACATATCAGCATTGAAATTTGGTTGAAGAATGACTAATTTAAAGTTGATGAAGAGCAGTCTTTGGAACTGTTCTGACTTGTCTTGTAGCTTTCTATAGGTAAAAAGTAACATCAATTTTTTTTGCCCTAAACAAGTGTTTTGAGGCATTTTCCACTAAAGCAAGATATGAAGGAGTAGTTCTGGTTATTACATACATATGAAATATCACAACAGCATATCACAGTTGACAAATGAGAAAAGAACATGTACAATTTTTAGGCTTATACTGACATTTTCTTTGTCTTTGATTGCACTGAGGACGACACATCTGTGATCTGGCTTGCCTTTATCTGCTTTTACAACAGAGGTGTGAAATAACTTGCAATAATTACTTCAAGTTACACTGTGAACCAAAAAATTCTGATAGTAGTTGGATTAGTCTTAGGAGAAAGTTAGCTAAGGGTATAAATACTAGCATGAAGATATTAATCACAGTCTTCCAGCCTATGTGCACTGATCCATGTATCAGTGATGTCAATGGGAGAGATAAGTGTCTTTCCAGATTTTGGGCTGCTATAAAAATAAGTGCTACTGGCATAGGAGTGATGTTGCACATTTTGAAAGATTCAAGCATATTGTTTTCAAATTATCAATGTTTTGTGGAGACACTGATATTTAAAAACGCTTTTTTGTTGAAGGTTTTTCTTTAGTAGTTTTGGTGGGACTAAATTAAATGCTTAACACCTAAATGCAGAGAGAAATTTTAAATTCTAGTCCTGGTAGAAAGAAATTTTTATTTCATTTCTATTGCTTAGTCAAGCTGCACTCACATTTTATAAGCTTTAGGAGAGCTCAGACATCATGGATATTTCATTTGGTTTGATGATAGAATGAAGTCTTTCATTGAAACATGACTTTTAGGAGTACAGTTAGGATTAGATTTAAATACAGAAAGCATGAGATTTTTTTTCCTGTGGCAGAAATCTTTAGTACAACTAAGTAAATTAAATAAATATAATTAGAAAATGTATTTTATAGAACCAAAATCATTGAAGTCACTGTAAGGGTTCCCATTGACTCTAATGGGTCTGTAGGATTATAATGCAGATTTAAGTGCATTTAATTGAATGAATTAAAACCTTTTTGTTGAACTAAATTAAGTAATTCACAAGTCAAATCCTATCCTGCAAAGGGACCTACCTAAAGAATAGATTTGCCTGAGCTTCACTTCTAACTGATTCTTCAAGGAGCTACTGGAAGCCTCTTCCCTGAAACTGTTAATTCAATGGATGCACAGCATGAGTTCTCCCATCCCTCCCCGCTCCACTGCCAGAGGTCTGGCATTAGCTGAGGAGGAACCATGAGACAATAACAGTGACAGGAAATGATAAATGCTTTTTGTCTCCATCCCTCTTTTTGCCTCAAGGGCAAAACTTTTTATTGCAGCCTGGTGGTTTCACCTCTGCTATGTGCTGGCAGCACACTCAGAGCAGCTCCACCGGGAGTGCTTCCTTGTGTGTGTAAGTAACTGTAGATAGCATGCACATGAAAAGTTCTGCAGAAACTGGAGGGAAAAAAGACTGCTGGCACCAGTATCCATCCCCATGTAATAAACTTACAGAAAGCTGAAATGATAGAAGTAGAAAAATGAGTATAGGAGTATATAAGGTTCATGCAAAATTGGCACCTACTAGCCCAGCTTAATTCCCTGTTTAAATGAAATCTGTTTTGGTTAGCAACAAACACAAGAGACAGATTCAACAGTGTGAAATGCATTGCCATACTCTGAGTTTAGCAAGCCTGTTGGGTTAAATCTTGTTTTCTGACACTGGAAACAGACTGGAGTATTTGGTCCATAGGCTTTTAATGCAGAGTCATGGCACATGTAGGAAACTGAACAACATTTCCTTGGCATGAACCTCCTCAGCTAACAAATCAACCAACCAGTTCTTTTATCATTAACAAAATCATTTACACAGCCCAAATCCAGCCATGAAGATTTTCTTGGGAAGGGAACATAGGGCATCCTCCCATAACATGTCCCAGCTAGTGACGCCTGGTGTGGGGAATGAACACCTGGCCTTGGGGCATTAAAACTCCCTGTTGTCTACATGGCCTCTTGCTGTTCCCCACTGCCTTCCCTTTCAGCTTTTTTTCTGTCCCCCAAGACCACATCTCTGTTCTCAAAAAGGGCATGGGCTGACTAAGGGTTTACTAAGGGTTAGACTTGTTCCACAGTTTTCTTTTTCCAAGTAGTCTGTTGATCTGTCCATGGGGGTTTTTAGAGCCATGCTTTTGTATAGTATTTGCTGTGAACGTGGACACTCAGAGGGCTGGGCTCACATTTTCTTTCCATTGCAAAATGCCTCGTTTGTTTCTTCCAGCTGCCAGGAATGTGAACCTTACCTGTGGCCTGAAAGTCAGGCTGTGTTCTCCTAGCCTGTGCATCATTGCAGCAATAAAGACGTAGTTAACTCTGCTGCTAGTGACCTGAGAGCCAGAGTGTGAGCCAGCCAATCCTCCCTTAGCTGTCAGTGCTGTGTGTTGCTAATAGGAAGGGAAAAAAAGAGTAAAAACTTCTTTCTGTTTGTGAAATAAGCAGCTATGACTCAACACACACCAGGGACTGATCAGTTGAGTAAGAAGGTATCTTTTTCATTCTCTTCTTTCCTCTCCATAACCAGTGACACTTCGGCCTCAAGATGAATGTCACAATAATGCTATATAGAGTCAAAGGGTTATCTTCGATGTTTTTCTCCAAAAACTTTAGAAGTTGGAAAGCAAATGGAAAGCAACGGACAAAACAGATATTAGTTTTATTCTCCTGCTCCATTATTTTACCTACTTTTCTTCCTCCTGACAGATCTCAATCTAACTAGAAGGGATACAGTCGTTCCTCCTTCCACAGATGACCATATCATGTTTTGATAGAGACCTGCTGCCAAGGGCTGGAATTGATTTATATTTCAACTTCTAGATTCCTGTCAGCTTGGATCACAGAACTTTTCTAGCTGAAGGCATCAGTCAATAGTCCAAACCCCTTTCTGAAGGGACTTCAGTGAAGTCTAAACTGAGTGCTTAGGCCGCAGCAAGTAGTCTGTAGCTAACGCCTCTGTAGCAGTTCTCAGTTACGTGAACCAATCATTCATCCACCCTTTTAAACTGTAGCTACTCAACATCAAACCCAGGATGACAGCCACCAGCAGCTCTGGATCAGCTTCTCAAAATCCCCCATTTTTGACATTTGGCACCAATGTCTTCGGAAAAGGTGGATATGGCAGGTACATGCTGACGGCTAAAATCAACGTACATGCATCTGACAGACAGCTGTCAAGTGAAGAGCCCTAGAATACCTGACCTCCAGTTTGCCTAAGCATCGTAATGAAAATAGGTACTGTCTGAGTTCTCATTTTTGCATCCTTTTAACAAGCAACAGCTCTCACATCATGCCCCCTTCCATCATGAGCAGCTCTACCGAGCTGAATCACACCGAGCTCATCCGGTGTATCGGTCATGCGCCTGAGTCACATGGAGGGAGGTGGCTCAGAGCAGTGACACAGGTCACAGAGATGGCTCACAGCACCAACCCAGGCTGTGGCGTGGCCTCTGACCACGCTGCTGGAGCAGGCAAGCACACAGTGTGGTGCATCCCAGCAGCAGAACTCCCTTGAGGCTTGTTTTCCATCCCAGACCCTCTGGCCCACTGTGCATACAGTAGGCCTTGAGGAATCACAAATCCATCCAAGAAACTGCCAGGCATGGGCTCTTCTGAGATATGGCAGAGGCCACCACAGTCCCTAAAATAGAGGTCTGCCTCCAGGAAGGCATCACACAGAAGCTCATGAGACTAGTGAGGGCTAAATTTGGGCATCTCTATGACACTGATGTGATGCTGTAGGTGCTGTGACCCAGCTGCCTGCATTGCTGCAGTGAGTTGTCCTATGGATCTGAGCAGGATTAGGTTCTAACCAGGCATTTGTCAGTTCCATTGCACAGCCTCAGAAGATACTAAGCACTTGTGGTGATCTGGCTACCACCATACATGCTGAGGGCTTGGGAAGACTAGCCACACTTTTGCTGGACACACGTTTCGATACCCTCAAATCCCTCTGTTGTGTAAAGGAGGGGATACAACCAGGGAATGCCCCAAAGCTCCTTCAGGACAGCAGAAGGAGACCCAGGCTTGCCTGCAGCAGGATGTTTCTCTCACAGACAGCAGACACTCCAGCATCATCTCTAGTGGAGACTCCCCATATGCTGACAGGAGTCGTTCCGATGGCAGTATTACTGCTGCTGAGCGACAGAAACTAAGCTGAGCACAGTGCTTGTCTGACAGCATAGATGTATCCACCCCAGGGCTTCAGCCAGCTCTGTGACCAGCAAGAAGGAGAAGGAATGGCAGCAACACCCACTCCTGCAGCTGGGACTGCTGTGCTGCCCCTGTGGAGCTGTGGGACAGGCCACTGTGTTTGAATTTCATGGGTCTGGGTTCTTTATTTACCCTGCAGCACTCTCATATCTCTCTGGGAGAATCAAGAGCTTTAGAAGGAGGAGTGACTGTGATTTCTACAACTAATTTAATGCCCTTGTACAGGGTTACTGTGGCAGCATCAATGAGGATACAGCTGAGCACATTTCCGAGTCATGGCTTTATGTCATGACACAACATGTTTGGATCACCTATGTAAAGTTCTTGGGTTACAGCCAGTAACGAGATGAACAAGAACAAATTCTCATCCTCCCTCCCTGATTATGATAAGGGAAAAATGCCTTTTCTCCAGTAAAAAGTGAAATTTCCCACTAGGAGGAGAGTTTTTATGTGTGTGAGTACTTCCCACAGCTTTACTAGCTGTCAACTGTACAAGCTAATCAAAAGCACTTTCATAACAAAAATTATTTTTTAATTGCATGAAAATTATAAATTTGCATGATGAATGAGGAGTCATATTGCAAAAGAGACAGAACATTCAAAACATCATTTTATATCTCATCCTGCTCCAGCACCTTTTTTGCTTGCATCTTCCATGAACCTAAGCTCTTCAATTTCCCCAAACACATGGTCATTGGGCTGCAAACGGGACCTGGTGCAGCTCCAGCTGGCTTTCTGCCATCTACATCCATGGGAGCAGAAACAGCCCTGTTCGTGACCGTGTTTGAACACAAGAGATACACTACAGTATAATTAGAAAAGATTAACACATCACTCAATCCTACAGGGTCATATAATCATTTAGGACATGGGAACGGTGTCAGTTCCTGATTTAAGGGCCTCAGTTACAGATATGACAAGCTAGCTGTAAAGTAGGAGAAAAAAAACCCACTGTGCAGTCTATCTTTCTTTCTGAACCAAAGCTGCCAGTAGGTACCCAACAAATGTCCACTAGAACGTATAAAATTAATGCCTGCCAGATCCCACTCAGGTCCACTGCTTTGACTGTGTGATTTCGTTTCAGTTCTGTGTAAGAACACAGCCCAAAAGCCACTCCAACAGCTGCTACAGCAGCACTCAACTAAGGGCAAAAAAGGGATTTTTCCCATATCCTGCAAACAAGGTAAGGGCTTCTATTCCCTCTCCAAAGACAATGAGGTCTGAGGAACTTTTAGAAGAGCAGTACTTTTCTGGCAGCTGTACCCTTATTCCTTCAGATCTCTGAAATCCTGTTTTCAGCATAAGATCAGATGCCTGGGAGTCCACAGATTACTTCTGAGGGTCAAAAGGTAACTAAAGAAAACAAGGTTTCTATTTGCTGTACTGGGTCTGTGGATTTCCTTGAAATAATGTGGGCTCAACAGCTGGAAGAGGTTGCAGAGCAGCTTGCTGAGCAGCTTGACAAAAAGCTGTATGAGAAAAGTCATGGAAAAGAATTTCAGTTTTTAAAATTTTATCCCCCCTGAGCAACATCTGCATCACCAGGCTAAATGTTCACAAATGTATCTCTTCAGGATGTTCCTTTGCCATGAAATAGGGGAACAGAAATTTCCCCCATTCCTTACATCCAGTCCATAGAAACTGCTGGTGAATCATAAGCAAAGTGGGTGGTAAAGGAAAGAAAACAGAAAGAGAAGAGAAGGAAATGTAACAGTCTGCACTGGATCTGTTATCCGTGAGTAATAAGGGCAGTTACGGAGAGAAAACTGTTTATCCCTTGCAATTACTAAGTGTACCTTTCATCTTCATCACAAAACTTTGGTAATGAGATTATGCCATTTGGCTATGAAAAACATCATTTTAGCTCCACAGTATCCTCTCCCTGAGGATTTCTGCAAACATTGCCTCAAACATCAAACATGCATATTTTAATGAACTGTGTTAGTCTGCCTTCCATTAAACTACAGTTCAAAACACCAGTGTTAATGAGTTTTCCCAATTTCTGATAAAATAAAAATAACTAGGGAAAAAATTACTTTTTGCTGACAGGGGGGTTGAAATGAATTGTGTTTAACAAATCAAACAAAGCTAATTTTATTTTTACATTCATTTCCACTGTACAGCTTGGGGGATGAATCTCACTGCTGCCCTCAGTGAAGCCTTCCTGATTTTCCCCTGAAGGGACCATCCAGTTTGCCATGCTGTGCTGTGCTGCCTTGTGTGTGCAGGTTGAACTCTGCCCTGTCACAGCACCCTGTGAAGTGCCAGTGAGTTGCAGTGAGATTACTTTGGATTCACACCCAGGGATAAGTAGGAGAAACACCCAAGTGCTGGAAAGAGCAAGAAGTGGTTTGGGGAATATTTGCTGGCATGTGAGGGCAGGGACACCAGGCAGATCTGTCAGCCTCACCTTGTGCCAGGCTCGCTGCATCTGCTGCCAAGGGTGGAGCTGCTCCTCCATCCTTACAAACAGGCTGCCACAAATTTGCATGATCATTCCTGCTGTCTGCTCTCACTGCTCACAGCAGCTTCCTCCATTCCTTCCAAACTAGGATGCAGTCCCACGGGGGAGCTGAGGCGTCTCGTTTTTGGCAAAGAACCTCATTCCCATGAAAGTAAGCACAGTTTTCACACCACCGTTTAATAACATGGCAACAGTCTCATGCATTAGACTAATTTTCTTGCTGCCATGACTTGAGAAATACACACTGCTGCAAAGCAAGCTTCCAAAAAGTGGAGTGATTTGTCAAACTTGCTTTCTCCTCTGCGACAATGGTTAAAAAAAATACTCAAACATACTTTTGCCTGCACTATTTAGTGTCTTTGCAGAGTTTTCACCTTTCTTCAACATACACTACAATGTCAACCAGCTTAACTACAGAGGAAAGATTTCTGGAAAGCAGTTTTGGTGCATTTGAGCAGGACTGAGGCTGAACATAGCCACACCTAGCCTTGGCTACTACAGAATTGGGTGTGAAGATGTGGACAGAGCTGTACAACAGTGCAGATATGGGACAGATGGCTTTTTTTTGTGTGCAAAGTGTTGTCCTGGTCAAAGCACACAGCTGAAAGTGGAAAGAGCTCACATGGATAAAGACAAACCAAACTGCAAGAGTATAACCTGGACTTAAATGCCTGTGCCCACTGCCCATAGTTTGAAAGCAGTTTGAAAAGCAGCCTGTGAAATACCAGGCAGATGTGGTTGCACAGCCTACGTTGGCTGTCTAGGTCTAAACTTCTCTACCTTAGCCAAGAATCAAACTCTCGATGCTCCTTTCTGGTTTCTCAAAATCCAGGACTGTGCTCACAGGCTGGCTCCACAGCTGAGCTCATTCACCAGTTCACCACCCTGATGGGGCACCCACCTCATCTACCTCAGCTCTCTAGAGTGGGTGAGCCATGGCATCATTTCCCTCCTGCCTCTGCCACCACCACACATTGCACCACCCCTATTGGCACCTCCTGGGGGACAGAGGCACTCATTCCCTGGAGGCCCCTGTCTCTCCTGTGACTGCTGAGGCAATGGGGATTATAAGTGTAAGTGAGAAGCATCATATTTAGGTAAGTATAGTTCGGTGAGGCAGCTGGGAACCTGAGTGATTAGTAGGTAAAAATTCTTCCTCCAGGCCTTTTATATCATATTCCCTGAAATGCAGGAAATGCCAAGGAGACCTTCACTCATGGAGATGAAAAAGCACTGCGTAAAGGTTCTACAGCACCAAACCTTTCTGTCACCATCACAGAGTAGTGACAGTTTTTAGTGATTTTTATATGTATGGCATATAAAATTAACAAACATAATTTATTGCCCTCTCACACTGTAGCTGAATGTTTTACACAGAAGACCTATTCATCACTCTCTAACTAGTGCAAACAAACAGGCTTCCACAGTGTTGATTGATGGATATATTGGGTTTCTTTACTGCTGCTGCTGCTCATACTACTCTTGAATTAATAACTTGGAGTTTACTTTGCACATTGTTATGTTATTTTTAAAGAGCATTTGGAACACCTAAAGCCTGATTCTTATTAACACTAAGTCCTTGTTGCACCAAAGTGGTCTGAAGATGTAATTAAATTTTTCTTTGATTAAAAATTCTTTTCTCTGGTCATAATGATATAAAGGGCATCTTCACCTGAATCAGAGACAAAATTCTTGCTTAGGAACTTGCAATGGCAGGAAGGAGTAAACGGTTTTGTTGTCACTATTTCCCCAGATCACCCTAGTGATCAGCAGAAATCTTTTGAACACAATGTAAAAAGCAGACATTAGCATTATGGTGGCTTTACATACTCTGCTTGAAGAGGATCCTGCAATAATTAGTTTATAAGTCGAATTTCCTTCCTTTTTTGCAAGAAACATTTGCAAGTGAGCAAGGCTAGTACCGTGACACTATTGCTTTTGGCTTCTCCATGAAATGCCATTCCAGTTTGGATAAGATATAAATGGCTGAAAATCACCATTTCCCTTCTGTTGCTTGTGCTCCTCAGGATATTTGTGTCACCCTGTAAAAGTGGTCATTAAACTTGCCCTGAAGACAGCAGCAGAAAAAGCACATATGGCAGCAGGAACTTCTGGGGGTGCTAAGCTCTCCTAGAGCTGCAGTCTTTGAAAAAGCTTTCCAAGAGGCACAGCTCCCAATCACATCAGCCTGCTCCAGAGCTGAAAAGCAAACAGAACATCCACTTTCACAAGGCCTGTGTCTGCTGTGTTGAAATGGGCCAGGTCAGCTTGAGACCAGTCAAATGAAAAGAATACTGCCACAATGAGGGGCTGTAGGTTAGGTCACCATAAACTTCTTCAGGGAAGACATGGCTAAGATGAATTCCCCCAAACCAGGCACCTTTTCTGGCTTTCTTTGTATCAATAACCTTTTCTGCTATGATCAAGCAGCCTTATTTCTGTGGCTCCAGACAGAACTGTGTGTTGCAGTGGTCACCCTCAGAGTGATCAAGAGATGTTCAAAGATGGACTACGGGAACAGAGACACTCTATGCTGGGACTGTGCCCAATATATCTTCCACATTCTGCCATTTAGGCATTTTGAGTGCAACTTTGCCTCTACATCATACTGTCTGACTGCCCTCCGCAAATATTTCTTCTGAATTTGCCCAACTCCAGGTTTGAATCCATGCTGACTTTTGGTATCCACAATGTTGTGCAGCAAAGATGCCTACAGGAAGTGCTCCCTGGTGTTATGGATAAGATGCCTTCCTCCTGCTTGTTTTGCTGCCTGATGTTATCCACAGGTGCCTACAATTTTCCTGCTGGGAGATAGTAACTATTTCTTCCCAGTTTGTCTTCCCCATGTCACTCATGATCTCTGTCCATGTGTCCTATCTCATACTTTCTCATTGTCTGAAAAGTCTCAGATTAATTGCAGGAAGATGTTTCTTCCCTTCCATATGTTGCCTGAGACAGACACACAGGTTGCTTGGGATGGAAACACCTACAGATGCAGGAGCCTTGTCCTGCATGTTTATGTATGTGCATATGTGTGTTGCACACTCTCCACTTCCACCACACTGACTCCTGCACTTCACGTTGTTGTTTTGAGCAAAATTGGTGAGGGAATTTGAGGTGAGTACAGACTTTGTTTCCTTCTCATTAACTACGGCACTTGCCCTATGTTTCTCACAGGAACCCAGTAACACCCTGAACTGATGACAAAAAGGCAGACCTGAGTCTGAAGAAGGAACAAAAACCTGATTTCCTTCAAATATTTCAGAGCATTGGGTTGAAAGTTAAAATATTTAAATGTACCTTTTGTTTCAAACTGTTGCTTATGGAATATAGCAATTATGAACAATATTTTGATTAACATTTCAATATGGACAGAGTTGCCCTCTCCATCATCACACATGAAAATATATTCACCTTTGTGTAAATATACATACACGAAGTAGTTGAGATGCAAATTCAGAAGCCTTGGTGTGAAATCAATTTCTCCTGTGATCTACATTTGAAATGTAGCTCTTACCTTGCATCTATTTGCCATTTTGTGAAATGCTAAGATGCTACTGTAGTGTACACGAGCTCATTTCCATCACACACGAGTATCAACACATACAGCCTCTCTCAGTATAGAATGTAAACCTATGAATTTTTAAAATTGTTTAAGCCATATATATTTAAATATTAATGAAATTAAATTTTGACCACTTTGGCTGCTGAAACCTCTAAATCTTTAAAAGGAAGTTTCCTGAAAATACTCTGACATTTGTAGAAATCTTTGCTGGTCTGAAGTTTTAAGAAGGAAGTGCTTGGTAAAAGCATTTTTATTTGAAAAATTTATACAAAACCTGCAAAATTTATGCTAATTCTGAATTCAGCCCTATTTTGAAGACTAAAATTAAAGCCATCTAAATTGATGGCTTGTTTTCACAAATACTGATCTACTTCATCTCTCCTCAACTCAACCACCTTGTATCAAGACACCTATTTAGAAGCACTAGATGTATATCAAATGCTTTCACTTCATCCACTGTGTTAGAAAAAAGTGCTAATCTCACCATCTCAATTTTTAACCTTTAAAGAACAGTTAATAGTTATTCACTTCACAGAAGCTTTATGGATGCATTAGTGTGTAGAAAACAATTAGCATATATTACATAATTTCATTACTTCTGCTATCACTACTATCTCTGTTCCTACTGATATTTGTGCATGAACTCCATCTGATTTAGTTTTTGCTTGTAGCATTTGCATGGCTAAAATAACACAAATTCTGGGCATTCTGTCTTTTTTTTTTAAGTAACATTTATAGCATAATTCCAGCTTCTTCATTGTTTTGTTGCCACAAAAAGACAAGCCATGTAAGAAAAATTTAGGAAAAGCACAATAAAGGCTATCCCAAATTATTACCCTGGGGGACAGAGAGACTAAAAGGCACCTTGGAAACATCATTTGAGAGGACATGGGGCAGCAGCCACTCGTTTGCTTCTTGCCCTGAGAGTAACACATTATGTTGTCCAGATCCATGGGCTCAAATGCAAATATCAAGACAAAGTTATCTAATTAGCAGCCTCACAACTGCCTCTGGGTTTTATATGTTGTTTTTGTCAGGATTGGTTTTCCATAGTAGTCTCCTCTGTTTGAAAGAATATAATGAAGGTGATTAAAATGATTCATTAACATTGTGCCCATTTGAGCAAACAGTCCAAACATTTCTATATTCCCTGGTATCAAGTGCAGTGATCTTCACACAAATGTCCAAAGGTCTTTTAGCTTTTTTAATTTTTCCACAGCTTGACTTTAATTAGTGTTTCATTTATATACAATTACTGTACCAACTGACTAGCTTTAGATTTGATTTGGATTTTTTTGGAGGAGGAGAGGGAAGATAGCCTCATAACAGACCATATATTTAAATGAATAGTACAAATAAATGCCTGTAAGTCTATCTGGTGTCCCTAGCCATGGGACAGCTACTCCTCTTCCCTTAGAGGTGGTCTTCACAGATCCTCACTTGGTTCCCACAAAGAAAGGGACATATGAGGTGCCAGTCAGAGAACTAGTTTGTATTTTGCTATGAAAGCAGAAGAGGAGAAAAGGAACCCATTTTTAAACTGAGTGCCTTGCTATCATGTGTCTGACATTTATTCTAAATTTTATCTTAAAAGCAGTTAGGTTTTTGGCCACCAGCATTCTCCTCAGGAAAGCCAAACAATTGGGAATGTGCTGTTAATTTCCAGCCAAAATTTACTTATGGCCAATATCAAAGGTGGTTACTAGGTGCACTGGTTGGAAAACTTGTCAGAAGAAAAACAGAGGTGGATATGTTAAAGCTATATGGTTTTTGGACGAACATTCTCTAGATCTGCATAAATAATTTGGCTATGGACACGTAAGTCCTACTTTGCAGCTTTAAAAATCTCAGAATTTAATAGGGAGATGAATGTTTGTACCTCCACAAACCCAATTTCCTTAGTATTTTCAGATGGTGAGTCCAACACTCCAGCTAGCATTTCTGGAGGATTAAAAGTCCAATTTATATATATATATATTTTTTTTTTTTTTTTTTTTTAATACAGTGTTTAGATATGTCTATTGAAAACCTTTCTGAAGAACAGCCCCAGTGCTGCCTGGGGCCCTGGAGCTTGGCCCACCAAGAAGTGCGGCTTCTGAAAAGGAAGGGTGGCCGTGATAGCACTTCAAATATGAAACACAATTTTGACAACACAGCTGTACTTAGCCCATGAACTAGCTTTCATGTTTACCAAGGAGGCCTATAATTTGTGGACTGAGAGTTATTTACTTCTTTTAAAAATAAACTCAGCAGTGAAAGCCCTATGTGAAGAAGAGAAGATGCCAAAATCAAGGACTGTGGCACACTTGGGTCTCCTGCACAGACGTGATGGATGCTGCTGCTTTCTCACTGTGTTCAGCAGCCCACCTGGCTGGGAGATATTTCTTGATAGTGTTTCAGCTCCCCAGAATTGGGTGCTGAAGAGGAAGTAGGGCTGAGAAGGGACAGTCAGTGGGCTGGAAACACAGGAGGAGAGCTGCAGGATTCAAGGTAATGATAGGGCTGAGAGGAAGACAGCAAAAGAGAAGTTTGCACACTTCTTGTGCCATGAAGCTGGCATTGCACAACAGGCCAAAACGGAAGAGTACCTTTGGCTTTTTTTTTAGGAAGCCCTTGCCAAATATAAAAAAATCTAGTTTGTATGCTGTTGCTAGGAATATGTTAGTGAAACAAGTGAGCTGGTCATGCAAACAACTTGTTCGACAGAAAGCAAACCAAGTGGCAAAAGCCAGGTAGAGTGTTAACAGCTAAGACTGGAAATGAGACACCCAGCTTGTTTTGGATTTGCTCTGGTTCAGTTGATGCAGCAGATAAACGGTTAATGTCATTAGTGAACAAATGGCAGTGATCAAAAACCAACAGGAAAAGGCCACCACTTGCCATAATGTGAGCAAAACTATTGCGCTGCACGCCCTCCCTGCTGGGAAGTGGCAACGCTAGATAAAAGCAAATGGAAAAAAGAAGTATTTTGGAAAAACCCTCTCCCTGCCCCAAATACATTTCTTCCTGCTGGAAATTTTTGAAGTCCAGTTATTACTGTTGAGCCAGGTTTGTTCACAGGAAAAACAGAGAAGGATGGATCTGAAGAAAGTCTCAATTTTCAGCCTGTGAAATACTCATAAGATCCACTTTAGTGTTTGTGGATCCCATGCATAATGAGGCCCATGGAAGAAAACAATGGAGAGAGACAGGTAGGTTCATACTTAGAATGCTGCAGAAAGGGTTAAAAGTGGTCAGTTCATCACTCTTCTGTGTGGTGCCTTGGAAGTTTTCACAACACCAGATGTGTGAAAAAAAAAAGAAGAAAGCAAGCCCAGTGAACACCAGTAGACATCCTGGTGCCCTGGAAGTAGTTAAATTAACACCCAGCAGGGACAAATTTGCAGCTTTGGGAACAAGCTTAAAGTTAGTCTGTTTTCATTCCTGGAGTGAATTTGCAAGTGTATGACAGTGAAGTGCAGCCTGGGAAGGAGCAGGCAGCTTTGGATTAAGGATGGATAGCCAGAATTTGCTCCCACCCTCCCTCCTCCCACTCTGTTTTGCACTTAGGCTGTGAAGCTCCCAATACTTCTGCTAATCCCTCTGTCTTCCCATGTCTTTTACCAGTTCCAGTAGGAAAAAAAAAAGTGATTTGGTTTCCCCCCGCCCCCCCCATTCTAGCTGAAACCAGACAAGACTGGAGTCACCCCAGGAAAACCTGCTTTAGCTGGGATTGCAGTTAACAGTCCTTCGGAGAAATCTAGTTCTGAAATGGATGAAGTTGGATGCTTTTCTAACCAGATCCAAAGCACTAAATCCTTTAGTCATTCATCACTCAGTTGGAGATGGGCTGTGGCCCGGCTTGCAACCACTGCAAATTATAGAAAAGACTGGAAAAAGAAAAGTCTGTGAGAGTACATCTAACCCATCTTCACAGAATTACAGAAAGCCCTCACAGTCCCTCTCCCTCTTATAAGTTACATAACAAATTGGATCCACAAAAATACCATCTTTCCTCATTTTCACACCTTGGTTATTGCAAATATTTTTGCATCAGTCAATCATGGGGAAACTTTTCAACCAAGGTGGATTACACAGCTTCTTATGAAGGCCTGAGAAGACCAATCTTCATCATTCTTACTCGTGTATATCTTTGGCAAGGTAGGAAGAACCTTTAAACCATGAAACAACTTTCTCAGAGAGGTGGTTGATGCCCCAAGCCTGTCACTGTTTAGGAGGCATTTGCACCTGATAAAAATTTTGTCCAGCCCTGATTTGGTGAGGCAGTTAGACTACATGATCATTGTAGCTCCCTTCCAACTAAACTGTTCTGTTTATTCCGTTCTGTTCTATTTTGTTCTGTTCTATTCAAGTTGGTTTTGCAGTGGCTACACTTGCAGCTGGAGCTGGTAGAGGAGCTGTAGGGTCCTCTGAAGGAAGAAAACCAGAGAACAGGTTGTATTAGCTGCTTCCCAGCAGAGCAAATATCCTGTTTATTCTGTCTCACTGACTGCTGGAGACTAACAGGATGAATAGCACTGCCTGAAATGTGCAGTGTGTCCTTTCAGCTGGCAATTTGCAGGGCTCAGGGCTGCATTTCCTTCCCTGTCCTGAAGACTTTCTGCAGACACTTTGGGAACTACTGGACACAAAGCCCTTATGCTCCTTCACTTCTTCCTGGCATAGGACACAGGAACAGTTTTTAAGTGTTACCAGTCTTCTTCCCCTTTGCAAAGACTGTAGGTGCTTGTTCCCTGGGCATCAGTAGCTCCTATTCTGCTCCATTTTCTCAAGCACTGTTTCCCACCCTTTGATCCCCTGCTCTCTGTATGCCTGCCTACAGGCTCACTCTTAGCCTTCTCCTCCTGAGCTCCCAATCCTTCTCGCTCATTCCCTCTCATCCAAACCCAATCTGCACTCTGTATTACTGCCTGCCAGGCTTCTTCCTGCCCTCGGACCCTCACTCTTCCATCATTTCACTCCTTCATTCTTCTCACAGTTTCTGTCCATCCCATCCAAGTGCCCTACTCTAGATCCAGCCCCATCTGCCTGTTTCTTTCCCTTGCACTAAACTTTCTGCTCCCTGACTCTCCCTGTCCTGTCCTTCCACACCCAGTCTCCCTCTTGCAGCCAGCTGTTCACTCCTTCTCCAGACACCCTCTTGGCTGAGGTTCCCCACCAGCAGCCACCTGAGGTGAGGGTAACAGCTTGCTGGTGCTGGCAGAAGCAATTCCATTTCTGCTTCTGGCCTCCAGCTATGTGCTCCTGCCACTTCCCTTGTGCTGGCACTGGCTTTTCTGACCCCACAAGCTGAAGAAAGTCACTAGGAGAAAACACACATGGAGAGAAAAAGAACAGCTCTCTGCTAGTTTTGTGGGAACTCAGACATGTGCCAGAGCTGGTGCCAGAAGAAGTGCACACAAGGCTGGGGTGGGAAGGATTTCTCACCCCTTTCTGAAGCTTCCAGTCTTTAGATCAGCTCTTCCACCCTGTGAAACCTCACCTAAGAGAGTCCAAAGCCTCTGTCCTCCCCTTCTTTTGACATACTGCCACACAATTCCATGTGTGAAAGCAGGTTTCAGTCTGCACATGTCTTTGAGGCAGAGCAGCAGAATTGGGCTCATGGGTGCTTAGAGTCTTCTGCAAAGAGTTATTCCTCACTTGGGTACTCAGAGTGAGCCTTTTTCACTGGTTAGGTAGGAAGCTTAGGGGGTTAACATGAAATACAGATATCTGGTATGAAAGAGAGGGATAAATATCCCTCCTTTTACTCAATATCTGTGTTTTCTACTGTTTCACTGGGTCTGGTTCAACTCCAGAGTCTGTCAGAGGATTTTTCTGCAATGGTAAATGTATCCAACAACTCCAGTGGATTGATTGTAATGGCTTTGAATGACATCTTCCTTCTCTCCCCAAATACACAAGAATACATAAAACATACAGTAACATTTCCTTAATCTCAAGGTTTGGCTGACTTGCTTATTTAGATTATAAATTCTTCAGGGTAAAAACTGTCTCTTACACTGTGTGTGTACATTACCAGAAACAGGCATGCAGCAAATGAAGCAGGCAGATGGTTCTGGAATAGTTCTGTTGGAGCATCTGGCTGATTTTCTGGAACAGCATCACATTCAAATGGTAAATTCACCCGTGAAAACTCACATTAAAGGAACATTACTAGGTCTGTTGCTGTCTTAACAACAGTCATCTGTGGCCTGGGGCAGGTCTCCACCATAAAAACACCAGCAGTAAAAGTGGCTGAGTGGAGGAATAAATATTTGCCATTAAAATATTCCTTCATTTTGAACCCCTAGAGAGACAAATTACTGGGACTAAGCACTCTTGAGCACTTTGGGGAATTAAAATAGTAGGAAGACTCTAGGGAGAACTGGAGCTTGTTAATTTTTTTTTTTTTTTTTTTTTGTTCCTTGACTTCTTGAGGTATTCATAAATTGCCTACAAACAAGTAAAAACTTACAGGAAAGGGTTTTTCACCATGCCAGCTCCAAATGGCTGTGGAATTATATTGTTTTTCCAGGCTGCCTTTCCAAAATCCCTGCAGGAAGTTGACTCAGGATTTGACTCTGGCCTCAGATGCACACACAGCAATAGCAGGAATCCTCACTTCAACCAGGTAAGGAGCCCTTGTGGACATCATAGCTTTATGGACAAGTACACAGGTCAAGATAGACTAACTTGCTCCTTAGCAGAGAGCTAGACCTGAAATATCCTTGACTCCCTTTTTTCTGGTCAGCACGACATCTTCCTAGTTCCTTATCTCAGACCTGTCCTGTTACGCTTCCTTTCCAATTAGTCTGATAAGCACAAACTCATGTCCTGTGTTTGGTGATGATTCCTCACTTTACCCTACCACCCTGTGCCTCTGAACTGTAATCTCAGCCACCAGCACTGTGGATCTTCTTAGCTGCCATTTGGTCCTTGCAGCCATTGTCATCTTCTCCTATGCACACACCAGGTATCTTGGCTGTCTCTCTGCTTTCCATCCCTAGCCCATGCCTTCCAGGTTGTGGAGGAGTATAATCAGAGGGCTGAAGCAGCTAACAACCTTCCCTCTGTCTCCAACAGCATTTTTTCCCCCCGTAGCCAAGACAACTGACTGAGTCATGAAGGGTCTCTTGGATCACTGCAGTCCTCAAATCAACATCTCTAGACCTGCAGGCAGGGAGAAGTTAATTTCTATCAAATTCTTTCCGTAACACCCATCTTATCTTTGATCTTACAGAAGTCAGATCAGTGCTGTCCCTTTGAAACAGGTGCCATTTTTAATCCGAGTTTATACAGTTCTTCACAGAATGACATTTTCCTCTCTCAGTGGACCTCCCAAGCACTTTCACAATGTTAACAGATAATGAATGAGACTTCAAGTGTGTTGACATTAGCAAAGAACTAATCCAGGCAAGCTCAATGATGGCTTTCACTGGTACCTTCATGGAAGTACCTCCAAAAAGCAGCTCAAAAGAGACCTCAGGAACTCTCTCCTCTATCTCCCAAATCCCCAAACCAAGAAGCATTTGACCATGGCTACAATCTACTATTCTTCCAGTGTTAATGCTTTATGCAAAGAGTTCAAGAAACCTTATAGAACTTGGAATGTCTCTGAGACTTTGAATAATAATTTCCTCAGGGACTGACTGTCCACAGTGTGACTGTGCATGTATTTTGTTCAGCAAACTAAGCATGAATAAGGCACCACCAAGAAAACTGTCCATAATGACAATACAGCAACTTATTATGTTTTTTCTCTGGTTTCATGCTAATAAATCAGCTATGACCTTGCAATTGATGGTGGTTATTGGGACATACTCAAGTTTTTATCCAGAATATTAGATTCAGAAGTCCTTGTACAAGGGAATGTGACCAAAATGGAGCTATCAAGAAAAGCTGTCATCCAAATATTATTTTTATAGAGAGTATTGAGAGAAAGGTCACATTGTTATTTTCTTACACTATGGAACAGTTTCTATTATTACAGATTCCAAAAGCCTGGAATCTTTGTTATTTATGATCTAAATCAAGTTCAAGTCCTGGTTTGTACCAATTACCAAAAGCTACTCTAGGTTTTCTCTCTTCATTTCACAAATATTTGCAAAATAATTCCTTCACACTTCAAAACAGAGAGGTTGCCTCACCAAATGTGTTCTTCTTTTCTCCTGCAGTGGTAAACACAGAGGTCTAGGAAAATACTCTTTTGATAAAACTAATTTAAAGAAGTCACACTTTCTTTGAGAAATTTCAGGGGCTAAATTTGAAATGTAAGTTACCACTCAGCAGTGAATGGTAACAAGAGTTTTTTATATCTGCACTTTCAAAAAAAGACAAGTTCTTTTGGTCCTGGTGCTTTTCCCTCACATAGCACTCTAACTATCTGACAGTTTAACATATACTTTTTATTGAACCCATATGGTGCCCATGCTTTAAAAAAAGAAGTAGAAGGTCATATACTGCTTCTTACTATGCTGCTGTAAGTTCAATTACACTCTCCTGAAAAAAAATCCACCAAATTTTCCTGGGTTTACACTGGAGAAAATGAGAGGAGAATCTGTCTCAGCATCTCTGCAGTGCTGCCAGGTTAGTTGAAATACCATCTCTGTCCCTTTGAAATTTTTAAGATGATGAATACATATTAAGCTCTGGGCATTGGAAGGGCTGGTGTAATGGAATGGATTGCAAACGGGGGGTCACATCAGCACCTGGAGCTCCTGTGTGGTGGCACATCCCTTGGTGCAGTGCTTCTCAGAGGCTTTTCTCCAGCCAGATGCAGCCATGCTGTGTCCCGGGATCAAGGAGCACCTGGATGGCCTTTGGACACATGCTGCAAGACAGAAAGTCCTCCTGGACACAGCGTGAGGCAAGAGTCACATACAGGGAATACCTGCCAGGAGCTGGTACTGGAGAAGGGACTGCTCAGTATGCAGTAGGAAGGACTACTGGTTGGACTTAAAAGGAGCCTGCTCAGACCTGGTAAAGAAAATTATCTAAGGCATGCTCCAACTAGGGCAAGCAAGGGCAAATACCACCATCACCCTTTAAACTGCGACTAATCACAATTCTGGGGTTATTGAAAAAGAAAATAGACATGTGAAAAAGAAGATGATCCCATCCTCAAAGCAATTCTAAAGGAACAAGGACTAACAATGCCCCAGGCTTTGCACTAGCAAACACTGTTGTGGGTTGTATCTACATGGATGTTTCCAGAGGCTTAAAAATATGGACTACTGCTTGTTCATGTAAAGTGGGGGGTGAAGCTCTCACGATCCCTTGTGTTATCCTTGCCTCCAAAGCCAAGACTAAATAGGACACATGCCCACATGTAGCAGATAGAGTGGCCTTGCTCCGTTAGGGTTCCTGTTCTCATGAGCTCAGCCTTCTATTCTCCCTTCCCTTGAGCAAATGAAGTTGAATAAAAACAATTGGAGAAAAATTCAGCTTGAAATCCTTGAGTTTAATTTGGCTTTAGGTCAAAACCAGAAGGGGATGAAAAATATTTTATTTAGTAGATACAGACTTTTTCTTTTCTTTTTTTTTTTTTTTTCTTTTTTTTTCTTTTTTTGTAAATTTTGACTTCACAGAAAAGTAACGGATCTTATTAAACATGTCCTACGGCTGATCAAAAACTTTGAAAATGTGTGTGGAATTTCTTAGACTAGTTAAAAACATCAAGTCTTCAGTTCAAAAACCTTAAGTCTTACTTCAGAAGCATCTTTCACTGACTGGACTACATTCCTTCAAATGGGAAAAGTTGGCGTTCTACCCAAGCCCCATTACAGATTTTCAGCCAAAGTTCTGTAGAAGCATCACAAACCTGATTAAACCTGTGTAGATCTTCTAATTATTTCCTAAACAAAGAGAGTGTTGAATTTCTATGAATTTTTTCATTACTATGTATATGTTGCATTCCGATAGACAATAGAATGGAATCTTTCCCACAACAATGGAGAATAAAGGAGAGAGGCAAACAAACTGTTCACTCAGATCAACCTTCCAGGAAACCAAGATGATTTCCATCATTTTTATGACTTTTCCCTAGAGGCAAGAGACATCTAATTAGCAAATCCCTCTGTAAGTTTGTTTTGATTTGACACAAAGAGAATATGACAAGCAGAGAAATTATTAGCCTTGCATTTCCAGTGAGCCAGTTGGGACTGATAAAACCAAGCTCAAATGGGTTTTGGGGATCTTAAAGCTTGGGGAGCAAAAATCCAGAGGGTGATATACTTCTGCTAAAAATGTGAACTCACAGGGTTCCAGTCAGTGATTTCTGATGGCAATGTCACAGCAGTCCTTTATGAATGTGCACTCACATTGCTAGCTACAAAGCATTCCAGCCAGTTGTGAGATGGTCCTATAATGATCTGAGGAGGAGTTCAATGATACCAAGCAGAATAAAATCTTGATTCCTCATGCAGAAATAGAGCATGAGTAAAATAAATATTAATAATGAAGTTAATTAGTAAATGCTGGTAATTAATCATGCATTACTTTTAATGATGTGTAGAAATCCTCAGAGGTGGGAGATGATCCTTCAGGAAAGCAGACTGTGCAGCCTAAATGAGGTGATGTCCCCATTGCTAAAATCAGCAGCAGTCGACTCACAAGGTCGCTTTGACCTCTGTTGTTTTTACTGGAAGATAATAGTAGCAGTGTCTCCTCCTCTTCTGATTTAATATTCAGACTTCTGTGTCAAGCAGGCCCTGACCAAGGGGTTGGTGAGCTCTTGCAGCAGTGCAGACAAGTGCTAAAGAGTCCACAGCACTCATAAATACTGCCAGGTAAACAGTTATGTTCAAACCTTTAAAACACTCTGTAATTTATGGACAATTGCATTCTAAGTATTGTTCCAGCAAAATACTCTACTTGAGAGAGACCTAATTGATTCTCTGAACTTCATCAGCACTTTGGAACAACCACAAATAGCTCTAAAAAGATCCAGTTATCTCTCTAGAGCATAGAAAAACAGCATCCTTGCTGCAAAAGCCCCATAATCTGTGTCTAAAAAGCTTCCAAACTTCTCAACTTCTCACATCCTGCAGAAACAGCTGTGGAAGTGGTCAGATGACAAGAAACTTTGTAAAATTAGTTTGCAGAAAGAAGCCTGTGATGATAGGCAAAACCCCTTCTTTGGTGTAATATCTAAAGCTTGGCACTCGGCAAAGTTCACTTAGGACAAGTTTCCTAAGCCAAAAATCTTGTGGCTGCACAGGTGAGAGATCTTGCTACACTCATGGTAAATCCTACAAGTACTACTAGGGCCGAGGTGCCAAGTCCCATCTTGTTGGCTGGCCTCCCTGAGCAGCAGCCCAAGAGGACACAGAGCAAGGAGCTAACATGACCTCAAAGCAGAGTAGCTCTAGTGTTTTTATGCCTTTCCAGAATGTGACCTTGCAAATTTTTTCAGAAAAACAGTAGTGTTTGTAGAAATCCTGCCTCCCTCCCCTGTGATGACAGATTGCTGGAAGGTTCATCATGGCTAAATGAAGGAACTGTTAAAATTCATCTGCCTGCCAGTCTATTAAGAGAATGGGGAAATACACCTAAGAAGAAAGCACACAGTGACTCAAGAAGAAGAGGAACAGCTTGCAGAGACCTCCCGTAAAACAGCAAAACTGCACTTGCATCGTGCCAATGCTCATTCTACAGCATCTTTCAACAAAGCAATTTCTCCCATCTGCCCATAGGTTTCACCTGATACCTCTCGCTAAGGGACATTTTTTTTGAGAAAATCATGGTTAGTTGGTCAGGAAATTTAAGAGTTAAAAGGAGAAAGGTGTTCAGGCATACAACTATATTTACTCTTTTTAAAACATCAGACTGTTCACCCAGTTTGGTGAAGAAACTCCAGTTCTGAATGATGCTTTCACAGTGCTCCTTCTCTGGGACTCCATGGAAAACTTAGGCTTTCATTTTTCAGTAGCTTCTCATAGCTGTTTCCACAACTACAGATGATCTCCACACCTATACTGCAATTCCATATCTTCAAATATGTTGAGACTAAGTCCCACCTAAACTACTCAGTTGTCCAAACATCCTGAGGTCAAATATGTTTTACTTGTTTTGCACCTGCTTTCCAGATTCTGGGGTACAGTGAGGTTGCACATTCTCACTTTGATTGGCAGGTATGAAACTTGGATGTGAGACTTGGGTGCACAGGGACTTGGCATAGCAAAACTAAGTTACAACAGCAGATTTTGTCAGAGCACTGTCTCATGATAACACAGTGGGTGCTGGCCACATGGAATATAATTGTAGACATATCTGTGGCAACCTTCTCCTTCGTATCTAAGCATGTGTTTTATCCACAGAATATTCCCAGAAGCGTGATGGGTGTTTATAAAGCTCACAGATAAATCTTAGTTTTTCTTTGCCAAAGCGATAGCAAATGTGCAAACAGTATTTTCTGTCATATCAGTCAAAAGTTATCTAAAAACAGAATTTCCTAACCCTGCCTCCCTGAGAAAAATGATGGCATAAAAATTAACATTGTAAAACACATTATCTAAGATAACATAGGAATTCATCAAAATTTTGACTTTCAAAAGAGCCTAAATTTTTGTAAGCTAGAGAGCTTAGATAGGAATCCAAAATAAGCTTGCATCTGTCCTACTATCTCACCTTTCTGACAAGTATCTACATAATATATAGCAGTGACATATTAATTCCATTTCACAAAAAGTGTTATGCACATGTTTCTTGAAATTCTTCTAAATGTACATCCATGATACACCTGAACAGGTGCTAAATGTGCCATCACCAGCTCTGCAGAAGTGCATGCTGAGATGGTCAATAACTTACACCAGGACACATCTCCTGTAGGGATGAGGCCAGGCTGGAAAAGCCTTTTTACTACTTGGATCAGAATGATTCTGTAACAAAGAAGGAGGAATTTGTCTTACCTGTCTATGCTGCTGAGAGACTGGATACTGCAAACCTGAGATTTGCTGGCTTTGCTGCATTTTCTGAAGCATCATTTTTTGCTGCATTGCTAGGGTCACATTAGGTGGCCTCTGAAGAGATTGGTTTGGGAGAGGCTGAGCAGTTTGCGGCTGTGGCTGTTGTTGCTGCTGTTGCTGTGGCTGCTGCACGGGAGCTGAACCCTGTGCCTGCTGGGTGTAGTGCAGAAGGGCAGGCTTGTTTTGGGAACCCAAAACTGAAGGCATCTGCTGGTTTGTTTGCTCTGAGTTAAAGTGAAACAAAGGCTTTGTGTTGCCATGATGCTGCTCTAGAGGTGGCTGAGCGCTGTTGATAAAGTTTCTGTTGAGGTCCTGAGGCTTCTGTTGCATGATTATGTCCATGGGATTGCTCTGGGGAGTGGTTGGTTTATAAACATAGCTGTTCATCCCTTTTGATTGGTTTCCATTCACTGGCACCCCAAGCATTGCTGAGCTTTGTGGGCTGAACTGCTGCTGGCGAAAAGAAGGACTGGGGATCTTCTCTTGCACGAAGGGTCCAGGGGAAGGTCCTGATGGAGACAGAGTGGACCAGTTGGCTGTCTGGTTCTGCTGCTGCTGTTGCTGCTGAATCAAGGCATGCTGCTGCCGATTGGCTGCGATCTGTTTGAGCTGCTGTGCATGAGACACCTCCTGCCAGTTAGGCAATGGCCGAGTGGACGCAGAAGAAACCTGTGACACTTGTGTTTGAGGCACCGAGGGGATGGGTGAAGAGGCAGACATGGCAGTGGTAGCCATAGTGAAGGCTGGACCTGTAGAAGAAGGCCTCATCTGTGGGGAGCCCACAGGAGCCTGATTCATGCCTGGTGCATACTCACTTTTTATCACCATCTTATCCATCTGCAGAGATCTCACAGGGCCCCTCTGGCTCTGCTGGCCAAGGTCAATGTTGAATGGCTCGTCTTGTTTTATCGTGGCATTTATCATATTCTCCAGCTCAACATCACTCATTGGTGGCACTGATATGTTAGTCAGTTCATTAAACAGCTCCTGAAGCTCAAGATCCATCATTTGGTCCCATGAGTCTTCCCCATATCTGTTAGAGAACATGTTCTCATGGGATGTCTGGCTGTCTAAGTGTTTGCTGCAGGACATCGTTTCTCCTGGTTCTTTCTTTACCTCTTTCAAAGTCATATTAAACAAGTCATTCCCACTAGCATGGGTATTGTTTGCTAGGCTGCTGGCCTTTCTTTGTGACCCTTGCCCCACAGTCATAGCTCCTGACATTGACTGGCTTTGGCAATTGTTAACATGTTGTCCACCTTGTCCCACTGAGATATTGTCACCCACTCTTATCCTCTTAATGTCAAGGAAAGAGCTCTCTGTAACACCATTGGGCCTCTTGTTGTTGACAGGCGACAGATTTACCACCAACTTTCTCTTCAAGGAGCCTTGGAGCTGAAAGAAGCACAGACAAAAACAAAATCATTAGATGATACTGAAGAAATAATTTAATGACTTGAAAGGCAACAGGCAAGCATTGCTTAGTTCAGAAAGCTCCTCTGGGCTTTTTTTACTCAGTGAAGCTGTGCAGAACTGTGGGAAAATATGCTTCTAGTGGTGAATCTCCCTGCCACTGCCACCCTTGCCATCACCCATTTTTGAGCACTGCTGCCTCCTTTTGATCACAGATCCGCTTCCCCTCATGGGTGGGATGAGGGAGAGCAGTAGCCAGAGCTGTAGCTGGAAAAACCTCTCTGTTCTGGATCTGCTGCAATCTAGCTGTGCCAGACAGATCTAAAGTATTTTTAGCAGAGACAAAAGCAGTCATGAAATCTGCCCTTGTGCCTACTCGGTGCTGAAGGTTTTTCTTCTCCTGATTTTGGTATATGATCCAAAAGAACATTTTTGATACCCATAGAGTCCGAAAGTCCTTGAACACATTATAATGACACACACAAGATCAAGGAATCCTAAGCTCATGTAGGTTTATACTGGCCAGAGACGTGTATAATTAAAAATATTAGATGTTAACTTGTTGAAAACTGAGAATGAATCCACTGGAGCCATGTCAGGTTATGTCAGCCAAGGGTCTGGCCCATGTTGTACTGCCAGATTATTTCCCAAAGACGTATATTAGTACACTAAACCCTAGTTGTTTATGTCCTGAAACATCTCATAAAACACACAGTCCACGCAACACTGCCGTGAGAGTTGTAACTCTTATTTCTTTTTCCTTAAATATTTACAGAGATACTTCAATTTGCTCACCAGGCCTGTGGGCCTACCGAAGGCAAAGAGGTTCATGGCTCTGTCTGCCTGATCTACACTCATCTGCTGTGGCTGTACACACAAATTCCCACCCCATGCACAGAAAACAGAGATGTCAGTCCCATAAGCTGAAAAGCTAGGACTTGGTACATATGCCCTCAAGTAAGATGCAGATGCCTTCAAGAAGCATTGCTTTGAACATGGTTCATAAAAGAACAGATCACTTTAAAACAAGGGCAGCTGTCCTATATTTAGGCCTGTACATTTGATCTTAGAGGTCTTTTCCAACTTTAATGATTCTATGATTCTATGGCCGAAGGGGCGTGCAGCAAGGAGAGGACACGGCCACATGCAGCCCTTGCTGAGCCAGCACACACTGTCCCTGTTTCAGCCATGAGCAATGCCAGGAAACAGGGCTCATCTTCTGCCTTCTGCACCTGGGCAGAAGTGCAATGGCCCCAGAGGCATCAAGACAATGCCATCTGAGAAATACCTGTGTGTACCAGTGAGAAATAGTGTCTGGACAAACTGCGATACCTTGGGAGGCTGTGAAGGACAGAGAGAACTGAGAACTCTAATTTTCCAGTTAAGTGAGGAAGAATGATTTATGAGAGCTTCCAGTCACATTATTTTCATCATGCTGTTTCATGTACAGAAGTCCATGGGCAGGTAATACTCTGTTGTGGCCTCTACGCCCCTCAGCTTCAGGCGTACTTACAGGTAAAAGCTCTTCCCAGATAACTCGAGGTGTGAAAAATTTTATTCTGGTGTGAATACCAATGAATTGCTTGAAAAAAGCTCAACTGAGAAATACATATTTCCTCCAAACCCACCTATTCTTCCATTACATCAGCAGGTCACTGAGTTTAGCCCTTAAAAATAAAGTTTGCAATTTCTCTCTCTGACACTGGAAATCGCATCTCATATCTCAAGTTGTTTTCAGCACAGCTTTTAAATCACAGATTCATGTTTTGATAAGGACAGACATGTTGATGCTTAGTGGTACAAGTGCACAGACTGTGTGCCTGCAAGAGTAATTATTGTCATTAGGTGTCCCTTGAGGGGAGAGGTTTGGGTGGTCACTGCAAAGAGTACAGACTGTCTTGGGTTAGCATGTTCCTTCTGACACATGAGTCACTGTACTTTCCTTTGGAACAAAAAAAAGGTAAGTTGCACTTCCTTTTACCATCATCTTTTGCTGTCAGTGTGTTTATTAGAAACCATTCTCATACACCCAAATTCATCTTCCTGGGAAATGGGGAAGTCCCCAGGTCGTCAGAATACATGACTTGGCAGCACATTTTGCTTTCAGATGTCTTGCTGACAGAAAGGCTGAACAGATAAGGAAGACTATGTACCCTGCATACATATATGTTTTATGTGGTTAATATGAGTTTCTGAGTTAATTTGGGTTTGCTTGACATTTTAAAGCAGAGGGAGCTGTGTAAAAAACTCCACATTTTCAGGGCACCTGCACCAAGCTTTCTGACACATATAAAAATGCAGGTGTTACATTGTGCTGTGTGCAGTATCTGCTTTTCTCCTGCATTTGAAGTAGCTTCTAGCGGATAGCAGGGTGAGGTGGGTGAGCAGACGAGGGTGAGCTGGGAAGTGGTTTGCCACACAAGTCAGCAGCAGAGCCAGGCAGAGCACCACAATCTCCAGACACATCCCTTAACCAAGTGCTCCCTCCCTTAACATGGGCTGGAGGACTCCTGGTTTCATGGCATCTGCTCAAGTGTCCACCAAAAAGGGCACTGTGCATTTCTAAAGAAGAAATAACAAGAGGTAACTTATCACATCTCCCCAAAACTTTGCAAACGTAGCCTGTGGAATGCTGACAACCCTGTCAGTTAATAGATGTCCACACCTCAAAGCAGAAATGAGAGCAAGTGAGGCTGCAAAGGTGCAGGGAACTCAGGGGACTTCACTGAGGCTGCTACAAAGGGCCTGATTTCACTTGCCCCATGAGTTCAGGATATGGGGGGGAGGGTGTGGGAAGGATGTGAGCAGCTCACAGGGATGAAGGCCCCTCTACCTCCTTGCACTGAGCTGTTACCAATTATATGTTGGGGGCGCTGCAGGGGACAGGTCTGTGTTTGTCCAGGAAGATGAGCAGCGACTGTCACAAGCCTCTCTGTCTCACTACTTCATCTGAACATGTCTTTTGTGGGGCACTGCTGCTCCACCATTACACCTCTTTTGTTTTCAGAAGGGAAAGGACCAGGGTTCCATCACACAAATCTTTGCAGTTTTCTAGCAGTCACATTTTTCAATTACTGACTAAAAGTCAGTACTCAAGCCCTTTTTCCCCAAGCAAAACACAGACTCTTCAGAAGGAAAAAAGAAAAAAAAGAACTTGCCAGATTTCAGGCTCCATCTCTTTCAATTTGCAAGCTAGGATTGATTTGGGTCAGTAAACATTAAGCAAAAGTTCCTATAATACACACACACACACGGAGGCACATTCCTCAGATCGTACAGGTTTGCGGTTACACATCTCAAACTGCTTGAACTGCGTAATACTGAAAAGCCCTGTGATGGGAAATGAGTGACATGACAGTAAGTGGGAGAGGAGGAAGCCCTCCATGCCCAGCTCCATCCCACAGGTAGGTGGGCAACACTGGATGAACCATCACAGAGCACAAGCATTTCCTGGCAGCCTGTGTTATTGTGAGACCTTTTGCTGAGCAGGCTCTGGTGAGTCAGTGTGAGTTCATGCACTTACAGCAAGGCAGTGCTGGATGATTGATCTTCTGAAGTGAAAACTGCATGGCCTGAGCCTCTGGAGATCATGTCTGCGAGACAGCCCAACGCTGCTCCTGGACAAAGTGCTTGGGGACAGCGGAGGGCAAAACTCTAGAGATGACTTGGTTTAAATGACCCAGTGTGATACCATGTCCTGTGCAGAAGGACATATAGAATATTTATAAGTTTTATATTTAAAACTTATTCTGAGTCTTAAAGGAATTTAAGAGAGGCAGCTTTTTCTCTCATGCTCTCTGACACCAGGCCAAATCAGCAGGAGATCCACTGAGCTAATAATTAGGGCTCATCAAATTCTGCTATCAAATAATTTCTCTTTTGGAAAAACAGAAAGACTTTTGCTTCACCTTTCTTTTCGTTGAATTTTTCTTTTCTGGCTCAATTTTTTATTTTTACCAGAAAATGGAAACAAAAACAATTTTGGTGCAAAAGCACAGTTTTTCAGTGGGAAATTTTAGAGATTGTTTTCTACAAAACATCCATATCAAACAATATTTTTATCACGTCATTGATGCATTTCTGACATTACTCATGTGTATTCACCTTGTATTCCTTTTCACAGGATCTGTCTCATATGTCCAAGAACAGAATTGTCTGTGTCAGCAGGAAATAATACAGTATATCAGGTTTCACTTTCAATAAAAGTCTTTTTTTTTGTGCATTTCACACAGCTTCTGCAGTTGGACTTCCTTTAGAAATTGCTCTTTATTTCATTTAACACTGTGTAGGAAGTGCTCGACAGTGCTCCTAAGCTAACCATCCAGCACCTTGAGTTTCACAGCTCTCAGGACAAGTAAAACATAAGCTGTCCCTCTGACTTGCCCAAGTAACTCCATAGTGCCTGCAGATCAAGGCCTTGTACAGAGATGTTAGTACTGTACCTGACTGTAATTTTGAAATGTTTATAGCTGGACACTTAAGACTGGGCCAAAACACCAAAATGCCCCAAGGAAACTACAGAGAAAATACCACAGTGTGAGAGTCTTAAGTCCCCACTAAGCCTTTTTGCTGAAGACATAAAAGGAAGATTCCTCCCACCTTTGTTCTCCCACCTCTCCCAGTTTCCTACAAAGGTTTGCAGCTTTGTAACATTCTGTGGTGGAACAAGGGGGATGAAACTCCCAAGGTGCTCCTGACTGAAACCCCACATTGTGAAGCAGGCAGTGTGGCAATGTTAGTGGTTTGTGTGGAGCGATACTTCTGATGATAGAAAAAGCAAGTTTGTATTTTGTGCTTTTAATGTAGAAGCAGAAAACAAATCCACTTTAAAAAGTCCATTTTGGACTACCTAGACTTTCTTACAATATGTGTTGACTGTATCTATGGCTGCACTGTAAACAAAATCCTTCATGTAGCTGGGGAAGCAAAAGAGTAAAAGAATTACAGGAAAAATATGAAAAATATTCAAACAATGAAAAGTGGAAAAAAGATTCATTCCAAAGGAGAAAAATATGCTGAATGCTACTTCTTATTTATGCTGTGAAAGAACCTTTGCATTGCAGGGCTGGACCCAGCAAGCCACCCTTGAGGCTTAGAGTCTGATTCTGAATGACAGCAACTCTCAATTTAAAAATAGTGGTTCGCAGTGCTTGCTGCCAGCAGGATCCCATGGTATTCGGAGCTGTGCCAAGCTGGGGAGCACCTTTCCAGGCAGGAACTGGGGCTCACCAGTGCAGAGCCTCCCTGTTGCAGGCATCTACCCAGCCCTTCTGCTCTGCACTTTCTCTGCACTGCATGAGTATATTTCTTTTTAATATTTTGTCTTCAACTGCAGCATGTACCTGACACGGCTGAGGATGCAGCATGGGAGTTGTCTTCCGAGAGATTTTAATACTCTGCATTCACAAAGTCCAATCTGCTGGATAATGCTGATCTGGGAAGCAACATTAATTTTTCATGCAGGGCTGAGTGGCAGAGTGGAGGCCCTGGGCACAGTGCACAATGGAGAGCAGCCTGAGAGCTGGCATGTCCTCACAGCACCACGGCTAGGACAAGGTGATTCCTCCATGGGGCAAAGAGCTGTGAAGGAGTAGCAGATGCTGTTTCTTGCTCCAGTCAGGTTTGCACAGGCTCAACTCCACGTGTCCTCTGCTGCCCACCCTGTGTTCACAGGAAGGACACCAACTGTTCTCTCTGAGCCCAAGGAAGAGGAAGCACAGGTGCCTTCAGCCCCACACTGTCGGTGAGCATGGCAGCTGCAAACAGCACTCCTCCACTCTGCCTCACTCCCCTCCTGTTTAGCTAACCAGCTCCACAGACCACTTGGGTGACTAGGAGCAAGGTTTACTGCCATGAGAATTTTGCTCTACCCATCCCAAACCTCCTCACTGACCATCCCTGTCCTTCTGATCTGGGAGTCTATCCAGGCCTCTTGCAGTGCTGTCCTGACTCTGGCTGATCCTTAGACATAAGCACCACTGGCAATAATAAAGCTGATTGAGAGGCAACAGAACTTTTCCTCCCTGTTTACTGTAATGTTTAGTGCCACTAAAACTGAATTTACAGCAACAAATAAGGATGTTTCTTGGCTGACAAGTATCCACTTAATTTTCATTAGTTGGAACAAGGCTGGAATAACAATCAGTATGTTAGAAATCCCACAATTTACCTTTGCTTATGGAAAAATTATGTATCTTGCCAACTGAGCATACCAACCTAAAAATGCATTCATATTATTCATTGTGTACTGCCTAGAAACATAATGTCAGGGCTTTGGTCCAGGTTGCTGAAGCACAATAATTATATTTTTTATGCAGATTTTACATCTGATGGATTATAAAATATCATGTCTAGTCAAAGTCTTTTAGAAGAATAGGAACACAGAAAAACAATAGCATTTTAACTAGGTCAAGATTGCTAATCAGAGTGTAGCAGTCATTACTGTGTGCAAAACAAATAGGCATGAAAGATCTGTATTTCTTATCTTGCAAGCTGTGTATTTGTCTTCTGGAGAAGTCTTTTCTGATTTGGTTTTTTTTTTTCTTTTTTTCTTTCTTTCTTTTTTTTTAATGATCCTTTTCAACCATGAATAAATTAACAATCACTTTGTGTGAAATCTACAGAAATTTATGTCAACATTTATTACCATGAAATGTGGAACAAAGCATAATGCAACCTGAGCTTTGGGAAATACGACTGCTTAACTGATCCTATCCTGATGAGAAGGAAATATCAAATGCATTATAAATGCTGACAGGATGATCAGGCATGTAAAGCAGGTCATCCAACACCACCCTCCACATTGTTTACCAGTTTCATAAGTCAGCTTAAGGTATTAAAAACACATACTGTCTTGCACAGGAAGCTCCTAATCCTTAAAAATGTGGCTGCTGTTATTTGATTTGCCTTTTAGAGATCAATGCCACAGCAGATTTCACCTAACGAAAGACGACTGAGAGCAGTCTAGTCCTGGTATTCTGCTCAGCATTGCTTCCAAATTGTCACTTTGTAGGCACTTTAGGGCACATATCCACTCCCACATGTGGGCTTTTATTACCTGTCTAAGTACCTATCTCCTCTACAACACTCTCTTATCAAAAGCTCAGTCACTGCAGGAAGACAGTAGCCCTCCATCCACACTTGGGAAATAACGAAATATTTAGACTGTTTCTGTCTTCCTGCAAATCAGTGCGTCACACAGGACACTCAAGTCAACTGTTTGGCCTTGAGGTCTTCTGCAGGGTACGTTACAGTTCACAGGAGATACAGTCACCACTTGTCAATTGGAAAAGAAAGATCCCTTCAGCTTAGTACCCAGTCATGCTTCCAGCATCAGACTCCATCAGCCAGAGCAAGGAGAGCCACATCAACGAGAGCTGCCTTCCATCGTGCATTAACTAATACACTAATGACCAACTGGCAAAATGGCTTCCTGTTAAAAGGAAGGAGTCTTGACCCTCTGCCAAAAACTTCAGTGGAGAGGTGATATTCAGGATCAAATCCACGCCTGTGGTAAGAGAATGTGTCCCACAAGGTTGCTGCACGTGCTTGATGGTTGAGTTTGACTTGTATTAACATCTTCCCCCTGGGTCTCACCTATCATGTGTGTTCACCCCACTAAGGACCTAAAGTAAGAGCAGCATTAAGAGCCATTCTCAAAACCTTCAGCTTAAACATGAAGTGTCAGGACAGGCCAAGTGCGCTCCACCAAGAGTTCGACTATTTGAGCAAAACAGGCAAAAACTTCAAAAGCTTTGGATGGTTTTGAAACAACAATTAAAGAACTTTGAAGATACTCCTATGAAGAGAATGGACAATGGAAAGGACAAATAAAAGAGAAAATGACGAAAGTTTATATATTAAGACTCTAACAGATTAACTGCAGATCAAAAGATTATTTAGCAAACCTGAGCAGCAGTAAATTCAATCCCAGTGAAATGATACACATTTTGATCCAAAGGGGGTAGACTCTGAGGAACTGCATGAGAGATTCAAAGCTCAGCAAGGTCGAAAGAGGGACTGAACATTTGTTTGGCAATGGGAAGATGCTGACTTTTGAAAGGTGATGATGATACTACATTTAAAAGGGGATGAAAAATATTAAACATCAAAATTCACACTAGTCTGTGGTTCATGGGGACTGGTGGCATTTGTCTGTGGGCAGGGCAAAAAGAGGTAAGGGGATGGAGTGGTGGTTTTTGCAGGCCTGTCAAGGTGACTGTGTATCTACCCCTGATATATTTGTCATTGCTATTGATGAGAAGGTGCTGGGTTTAGAAAGGACACAAGTATGGATGTGTTTCACAGCTCCTGTATTTCCAACACATTAGGAGCCTGGAGGAAAACTGTAAAAATGGGATTCATTTGTCCAGTATCTAGGTCATTGTGGAATATAAAGATCAATATGGAATTGTGATCATTATGGAAGACAATTAGCAAGTTACAGGACGCCCAAATGCTTTGGTGTCTTGGACTAGCACATGTTCAGGTGAATTTTTGTTATTTGGTCTTTCTTTGAGTATCTTCTTGATGGCAAGGTTGAAAGAATCTAAACTCATGAAAATGGCCAGAGAGGCTGAATGGAAAGATTTGGAAACAAGCAATCCCCCAGAAAGGAATGCTTCAGGAGCTGGAAAAGGTCTATGTGAATAGAGGAGACCAGGAGCAGTACAGGTGCAAGAAAAAGGCACCTATAACCTAAAAGAAAACCCCAGCAATTCATGTACTGAAAATCTTACAAGATCATGCTTAAAAGGAACGTGAGAAATTATAAGCAGAGTGGAGAGGATGAATTTGCACAGGACAATGAGAGGATAGTTGCATAAGTAGACAAGTCAAATGCGTGTAGACATCTCTGAAGAAAGTGAAAATAAGATTTCTGGTTTCCTCTCTGGTTAGTAAAGAAAGTATTTTATGGTACAGAGCATCTAGCAAAAGCCTGGCTTTTGCAAAAAGATTTGCTTTGGCAAAAGAGGTTCAAGGAGACACATCTAGGCAGGACTTTCAAACCTTCTCAGGGATGGGGTGATGCTGTCTGTACACTGCATCCCTCCACTCCTTTGTCCTTCCCCTCTGAGGCAAAGCCCAGCTGCTGGGCACACACCATAGTTTGTGGCTTGGAGCAGCAATGCCAGTGACTGAGACTGCTGGTGCAATCCCCTGCCTATGCAGCCATCCAGCCTCCTGGGAGCCTTTGTACTGAACACCTTTATCCTACCTACATCTTTCTTCAAAGGGAAGGCTGCTGAATCCCATGAGACACAGTGGGGTGCTAAGCAGCTGCTGAAGATGCTCTGGGTAGCCACAGTCAGCAGCCCATCCCCACCAGCTGTGGTAGTAAACAACAAAGGGTCACCACAAAACTTCCAAGTATTTTTGACTGTTATGATATTTTGTGGTGAAAGGGACACAAGTGGATTCATTGCAACTGATACTTACATGCCTTATCTTCCTGTGTGCGCCAATCACTTGTTGAGTGAACTCATGCAAATAGAACCAGCACTGAAAAATGAGTAGTTCTAGGCCTCTCAACTGTAACAGCCTTTCTCAAAGTCATACTTTCCTCCATACTTTCCAGTCAGATTCTGGAGTCAATTGTGATCACTGGCTTTGAAAATTCAAAATGCGAAAGATTCCTTGTTTGGCAATGACCGAGTGGAATAGCATCTCCTTCCTGACACAACACACTGTGACAAGGGGACACACTCCTACAAGAAAGGAAACATGTACCACAATCATCCCAAGAAACAGCATTCCTTTGGCTATGCAGCGAAAACATCTCAGCCAAGGACTCTAAGGATCTCTAAACTACCACCAAGGTTTGTTGTGTCAGTGCTGCATCACTTCTGTAGCCTACACACCAATGATACATCAGGTGTGGCCAGAAGAACTGTTCAACTGCTCTGCTGGCTTGGATAAGGGAGTCCAGGCACCTGGAGTAAGTCCCCACCAAGAGTCACGCAGCAGAAACCCTCTGAAGTTGTATAGTTCCAATGATGCATGTCTTAAACTCCATCCCTACAGGTCACTAACACAGTAGAGAGTTCACTTGCTACTTGTCCATTTACCATGTTACTCACAGAAAGAAATAAAAATATTGCGGCAGAGGCCTTAGTGGAGAGTTTCCTAGAAGACTTTTGGGATCATAAAATGATGAATCTGTGAAGGGACCTCTGGACATAGAATCAGAGAATCATAGTATGGCTTGGGTCAAAAGGGAACTTAAAGATTATCTAATTCTAACTTCCCTGCCACTGGCAGAGACACCTTCCACTAGACTGCATTGCTCAGAGCTCCACCCAACCTGGCCTTAAACACTTTTAGGAATGGGGCACCCACAACTTCTCTCAGTAACCCATTCGAGTGCCCCACCTCCCTCACAGTAAAGAATTTTTTCCTAATTTCTAATCTAAACCCACTCTTTTTCAACTTGAAGCCATTCCCCCTTGTCTTGTCACTGCATGTTCTGCTTCCAGCAGAGCTACAAACAAAGTTACATCAGGTTGCTCAGGACATTGTCCAGGCAAGTGTTGAATGCTTCGAAGGATCAAGACTCCACAACCTATCTGGGCCCCCTTCCAGCTCCCCTGTTTTTCTTTACGTCTAGTCAGCAATTTGTGTTCCTTCCCTCTCATCCTTTTGTTGTTCATTGCTAGGATAGATCTGGTACGTAACTGGAACATTTTGAAAGTAGAGCACATGGAGGGAATGTATAAATTTGACTTGTCTCCAAGTCAACGACATATATGATGAGGGAGGAGGAGGAGACGAAAGCAATAAATGACAACGTACGTGAGAAATGTCAGTCTCTGTTTCTACACAGATTCCTTCAGGGAAGACATCAGATCAGTAGTTTTTAAATGACATAAACAATCACAGGGTTGACTGAGCAAACTGATGCTCCATCAGATGAATGTGAGTTGCTAAATAATGCTTTTGCTTAAGCCAAATCTAAAGTTCATTGAGATACACAGGTCTTTAAATGGACTTTGCTGCATTTTGTTTCTCTGTTCTTGATTATAAGGTTGCATGACAAGGACTTTATCTCTCTATATTTTTTGAAAAATACTCTTCATGCATTTAGACACTGTCAAACATATTAATAACGAGCCCTATTTTCCAGCTAAATCCCAAAAGACAACGATGCACATTCAGTGCCTCTGAAAAGCAGACATCTCTTTAGGTATCAAAATATGGATCCCAGCATACTTTTGAAAATACTAGCCAGGATAAATATAATTTTCCACTTTATAACTAATGTGAAACCTTTCACCTTTTTGGTACCATTTAATGGTGACTAGAAATCATTACAGGTGAAAGGCTGTACAGAAACCTACTACATTTGAAACTCTGGAGGTGGCAGACTGGTTCCTAGTGGACAATTGGCCATATCATTCTTGGAGCTAATTAGTTCCTTCTGCCCTTTGTATGCTTTTCTTTCCTTCATAAGCCTTAGCTAGGAAGCTCTGGGTCAAATGTGCTCAGAGGGCACTCACCAACTTTTCACTCTCAGAAAGTGCAACCAAAAACTCAGCGTTATCAAAGCACTTCAGCGAAACTTTCCTTGCATAATACCTAGACTAGGCTGGCTTTGGTAGATACATATTTATTCTCATTTATGGTGCGGGAATAAGCATTTTATAGCCTATTAAAATATATGAAAAAAGAATCAAAGGTATTTCTGTCTATAAAAAAAGTCTTTGTTCCCATCCAGACTTCTGCCTATGGTGGTCTGTATTTGAGAGAAGCCTTTGGAAATACCATGTAGTCTTGCTTGGGATATGGATCAAATCAGAGCAGTCTGCAGGGCAGCTCTTGCTCTGACAGGCACGGATGAGTTCAGTCTTTAGGCACATTTCACACACACTGTAAAATGCAGAGGTACTCTCCCCAGGTAAAATTCAAATTCAAATTCCAAACCCCTTATATGATGATATTTGTCTGCACACATGGCCTTGTTTGTGAATCTGTACTGAAGCCTGATACCACAGTGAGCCAAATTTTCTGTTGCTGTAAACAGATGCAGCTACACTGACCTGTATCAATGTTCTATTAAGAACCAGCCCTGAAGCCTGAAATCTGGATTACAAACCAGCATTTACTGGAAGTGCAGACTGCAGCAGGAACTTTTGTTGGATGTCTATTGCAACAGACTCCTCACTTCTTTTTAAAGTGCCTCTAGTATTGCAGGTTTTTACTGAGGGAACACAATGGGGCTAGCAGGAAAGCCACAGCTCTTCACCATCTCAGAAAAGAAAAAAAAAAAGTCCAGCCTTCCTTAAGGATACAGCACTGCTAGGTAACTGGGACAATGAATTAACAAGGACTGACTTTTCCCTCCCTCTGTTTTCAAGGATAGTAAGTAACAAAATCTGGCAGGCTGAAAAGCCCCTGCTCGGAGGAGAGAGACAAAGAGGCAGGGCTGAAATTCATCGTGTCAGTTTAAAAAGGCAGAGTTTTGCATTTACACAATATGCCCATTCTTGTTCTCCTTGACTCATGGAAAAATATTGAACATTGGACAAGAATGTAGGAATGTGTCTGGTGTCGGATCTCCACAAAAATCTAAATGCCGTTTGTATTCACGTAAGAAATTAAGACTGGCTGTCCAGGCTCCATTGATGTGTAAAGAAAATAACAGTAGTGATAGCAATATCATTATAATAACAGCAGCAATACAATTTTTAAAACTGGCTGTGTAGCTAGTACAAATAAAGCACGAACCCAGGCTCTCCTGGCCCTTAATCCCAAACACAGCTCAGTGGAGCTTTCTAGACCATTTGCCTGTCACATGCATCAGAACAGCTCCTCTCCACTGACAGCATCTGAAACCACTGCTTGTTTTCCCAGACAGCAAAGGTTAAAGCTTTTTATTGGTTTTTTTGCCTTTAGATGCTGTAATAGTTGCAGTGCCTATATTACCATCTATGGCAGACAGGCTGCATGTCTGCCAGCTGTCAGGCAGCCTATTCATCTCCAGTTGCCTTTTGCCTACTTTCTGCAGCAGAAGAATTTCTCTTCACTGGATTTCATGTGCTGGAGTCCTGCTCCTGCTGACATTCCCGCTGCTTGTTTTTAAACCCAGGCTGGCTACAAGCCTGGGGAGCATGGGAGCCCGCAGCCCTGAAGAGCCTGGGGCTCCTGTGTCACGTGCAGCTTGCCAGCTGGCCAGCTATGGCTCTGGGCCAGGGCAACATCATCAAGCTGGCAGTGTATGACTGGGGGTTGCTGGCTAAACCCAGCTGCTGGCTTGAGGGAGATGCAACCAATGGTCTCACCATGGCCTCCACTGATGGGCTACTCTAGGATACACCAAAATACCCTCCTTCTGCTCGTCCCATGGCAGAGATGTGGAATCTGCCTACTTATCCTCTGCCTAGAACCCCATCTTCTTTCCTCAGTTCTTCTCCTCTATCTAAGTTAACATGGTCTGTGTGGAGGGACTACTGGTACATGTAGTGTCTGGCCACTGCTGACACAGGTGCTCCTGGAAATGCCCTTGGGTACCTGCCAGCATCATTAGGCACCAGTATATCTCTATTACGGTGATATTTTACAATTTTACCAAAGCCTGATTATCAGGCAGAGCTGTGCAGGAAGATAGGATAGCCAGGTCTCCAGGCCATAAAGTCCAGATGCTATAATCACAGCCCTATGCTATATCATCCTTTGCCTAAACAAATCGTGTTCCCATTTAAGAGAGGCCCTGAAATCACGAGAGGCAATGCTTAGATCTAGTGGTTGCCTCTTTTTTCTCCCCAGAAGGTTAGCGATCTGAAAATCTGCAGACCTGCCTATTTCCTGACCCACAGCATGAGGCAATGACTCACTCATAGGAGGTGGAGAGAGGATGAACAGCTCTGCCAGACATTGTGACAGGGGTAAAATAGATCATCCAATTGCATGAGGTTTGTGAAATTGGTGTGTTTATTTTAAATTTTCCTAGGTGTGACCCAGCTTGTCGCCTCCTTACCCAGGCTGTGAGAAAACTCTTGAAATTTTGCTTAAAACTCTAAGGCTCAGTGTCATAGCTCACTATTACCAAGCCCCAAGTCATGGGTTGCTCTTCCTGCCATTACTGCTATGTGAAATTGCCTGCAGAAAGGAAACAGCACCTTGAAAACCCTCTCACACAGGCCAGCCAGGAATCCCAAAGCCAGAGGCATTTGCCCACCTCCTTGCTCCCCAAGGAGCCTAGGTTTCGAGCTCCTGAAGTTAACAGAAAGACTGCTGTAGACATCAGTGTGTCTTGGATCAGGCTCCAGCTACCCAAGAGAAAAGATGGGCTTTGCAGCCCATCCAGATGGTTAACAGCTTTACATACAACCACTGCCTTATTAAATCTACAGTAAATTAAATGAACACTTAAGACACTCAACCGAAAGTGCTATTGACTGCAGTAATTAAATTGAAATACCCAATTAACCACACCAGAATAGGAAATTAATATATCATGGGGCACCACTCTGTAGTGACTGAGCCAATCAGATGCTGTATATTCCTTAATTTGTGCTGAAATAATTTTTAAAGGGAGTTTATGATTATTTAAAGATGTGTTTATATAGCACATGCACATATATATCTATATATACATGTGTGTGTGTATATATACACACACACATACAGACACATATTATGTTATTATATTTAAGCCTTCTGTCTGAGCTTTTAGCCTTACGTTGGCAGAGACATTAATTCCAGGTCAGCCACCTTCTTCCAAGATAAACTCGCACATTATTAAAACATTTAAATCAGAAGGATTACAAATGTCCTGCAGCGGACTTATTTTTTTCCTTTATTAAGAACATTTACATGAAGGTGTCTGCAGTTTCAAAGCCATTTCAGGCTGAGGCCAAAGTGAATGTTTGGGGGAAAAAGAAAAAAAGTAAAAAAACAAAGAGTCTTTTTTTCTCTCTATTTAGCCTGTGCTGTCAGGTCTCTCTGCCTGCTGCTCTAAGCACAGCCACCCCAAAGGAAAAGTTTACCTTTAATTAAGACCTCTAAGTGTTAGGATTCTTAGGAGCTGAGCCTCTCTGCCTTTCCTCCCCCTCCTTTTTTCAATCAGGAGTGGAAACTTTATCTCACTTACAAAGGCACATTTTGTCCAAATCCAGATAGATTGCAGTGATAAACTTTCACTCCAGATGAGTATGGAAGGTTCTCAGCCATCCCCTCTGACAGGCCCTCCCCAGAAATGCAGTGATTTTGGGGCTGCCTCAGCTTGAAGAGCACTTGGGCATGGCCACTCCACCCTGCTCTCCCTGAGATGTACACAACACCCTGGCTCTGGTTTGGCCTTTGTTTGGAGGGGAATTTGCTCTCCACAAACCATGAAACTGCAGCCTCACAATAGCAACACTCGGAATGACAAAAGGTCAAATTGGGTTACAATCACTCAACCCTACAGAGTTATTTGGGCAGTGGCAAGAGGAGTTATTTTTAATGATTTCATGTCTTAGTCTCATTGACAATAACCAGAGAGTGTCTATGACCCTGCAAACCTTAATCTTCAGCTCAGGAACCAACAGACCCCAAGAAAACAGAGATATGACAGGGTGGAAGGCATCTTACAAATTTGGTGGTTTCAGCAGGGAACACCTTTCCTTTCATTTCCTCAGTAATCCCACTCATCCTGGCATTGTCCATGGCATTTCCCTGCCTTGTCCTGGGGTGGAGACCAGGTCATGTTCCTGCCTGCTGATCCTGTTCCTGCATGGTGACCAGGTCCTGGTTCTGATGCTGCTAATGGCTTCAGTATCTTGACACCCAATGGACAAAACTGAGACAGGTGCCTCTCCTTGATGCCACTGGATCCTGCATCCTTGTGGCACCACATTCAAAGGGACTGAACTGCTGTCGTCCCCCCAGGCTATGGAGCTAGGAAAGGTAGAGGTGACCCTACCATGGTTCTGCAGTATTTTGGAGAGGTCATATAGGTACCATTTCTGTAGAACTTCTCTTTGTATTGGTCATTCCTCCATTTTGTCCACTTCCATATGTTTTCTGGACCAAACTGATCTCTTATTGTTCCTCTCCTCATAAGTGGAATTGCAGCCCCTGTGGCCCTCTGCCACTGTTTTTGCTGGCAGAGACCAGTAGATATTGGCAGGCAAACTTGGATGGGATTCACACAGTGAGAGGGCAAGGAGGGAAGAAAGGGCACACTGTGGCCCTCAGTGCCTCTGCTTTCCTTGCAGAGAGCATGCCCATGGACTGAGGGAATGGAGGTCACAGGTGGGGTGAAAGCTCTCCTAGCTGGTTTTAAAATGCTTAGGTCTGAAAGGTACCTTAGATCCTATTAGACACTGTAAGACCTGTAAGACCCTCTCTGTGGAAGTTGTTCAGCTGGCCCCAGAAGCTTTCTTCTATTTATCTGACAACACTTCTGAATACATCGTGCTGCCCACCCCATCTCGTGAAGGAGAGGTCATACTGCCAAGTACAAAATGTGCGCTGGAACAGAGACACATCAGGCTTCAAAATACATGGACATGCTTGAGCAGCAGGGCAAAGCTGCACTGCTTTGGCCATTCCTCCTTCACTCTAGTGCAGGGAGAGGCAGAAGTGAATCTGCTGCTGATCAAGGTGTTCCATCTTTATGCCTCTGAGATGCCCAGGTGACCCAACCCTGACTGAAGCCAACAGAAAACTCGTAGCAGGCCCTAAGGCCCGTCCTTGCTGCATCAGAGCCTGAAAGAAGAACCTGGCCTGGACTGCCTGGCTACTATTCAAAACAGCTCTTAGTTATAAAGAACAAATTGTAAGTTCTCATGTAATGTCCCTGGCAGAATCCAAACTTGTAAAAGAAAAGCCTGTAAACATCATTCCCACTCAGGAACTGCGCAGTGTTATTTTCTGACCCCGATGATCTTTGACATATCACAGAACTACACAGGTTGAATCTCCCCCCGACAGTCTTGAATGAAAAATTTCAAAAGGTTTCTCTCCTTTTCTTTCCCTCACTGCCTAATACAAAGAAACATCTCATTTTGCTCGTGTAGATCTAAAATGATGACATACAGCTCAGAAATCACTTCAAGTACAGCAGGGAGACTCAAAGCAGTTCATAGGCTCTAATTCTGCATTTACCTGCTGTGAGGAGCAGGTCCCAGAGCCTGTACCGCTCCGACAAGCCCCGGGAGTGCGTGAGGGATTTGTTTACATGCCCGGGGAACAAAGTCATGTCATGGAAATTCTGAAAAAGGCTTTGCTGAATTTTACTTTTCCATTTTCCAGCCTAGTTAAAAGGAAGCACAGCTTCTCCGAACCTGAATCCTCCTCCACTGGCAGATTATTTATTAAACAGCGATGGTAGGCTGGAGCTGTTTTCACTTAAGAACAATTCTTTCAAAGCCTAACAGAGAAGCAGAGTTGCCATAGTTACCTGAGCAAGCCCTCAGCACAGCACTGTTCCTTCCTACAACCCAAGAGTTTAGGTCAACTTGCAAGTTTGTCAGACAAAGCCTAATGATTTGCTATTTCATGCAATGAATTGCATTTATCAAGCGAGAAGGTGACGTGCAAACTACGGATAGGATTGCCCCCCCACCCTTTCTTTTTGTGCTGATCCAGAAGCCCATGGGGTTCACACCAGCTGGAAATTCTGCAGGGTATCTAGACAGCTGGGGAGGAGTTTGGAGTAAAAACACATTTAGATCTTGGCACTGGTTGCGGCTGTCCAATCCAGCCCATCATTAACAGCTTCTGTACAGCACTACTCTTCCTCTAGGGGCTGTAAAAATGAACAAAACCTTTGTTCGACCTAAACTTCCTTTCCTTGTCTGCTGTTCCTGCAGACTTTCCATTCTAGTGGTCCTATTGTTTCATTTGGAAATGTCAAAGAGCTGCACAGTGTGCCCATTTTATAAGGAATATGTTCCATTTTAGGAGGCCAAAATCATACACTGTATTGTTCCACAATTAATTTACTTGAAATTTGCTTGGGCTCACTATGGCTTGTCTGAAATGGGCTTCTTTCTTTCTCTTTCTTTCTTAAATTTAATTTCTTTAATTTCTTTTCTTTCCTTTTTTTTTTTTTTTTTAGGCGCCAGTATCTGTATTTAGATTGGTAGATACTGCAGACACTTGTTTTGCACCTGAACAAATACGAATTCTGAGGATAAGATTAGCTCCTTTGTGCAAGCCAATTTGGACACTGGGCATCCCAATGAATGGGCATTTTGCTTTTGAACATCCCTTACTGGACGCGGCAAAAAAGAGCAAATACCCTGATTGTATCATCTGTTAAGTGGGTCATTCCTACAAAGGGAACTGGAAAATCTGCCTTCCTACTCACAATCTCCTTCAGTTCTCCTTGTTTTAGTGTTGGAGAGAGCAAAAGGGAGAAGAATGTGCATAGAGACATAATTCTCCTGAGAACCTGCTGAAATCAGGCAATCCACAAACTGGCAGTCTTACATCCCCACAGTGCCCAGGTTTCCATATTTCTCTGACCTTTTCCCCCCTCAGCTTCTTCCCCCAGAAGCTTTTCATAATGGTTTCAGGCACAAGCACATCCCCGCCAATCAGCAATTTAATTAAGAGGCAGGTGAGATGATGTCAGCACAACTAAAAGTGCCCACATATATTGGCCACTTCTGTCATTTATAGCGTAAGTTCTGTGACGGTCTTGCTAAGGTGCTGAGATGTGGGATGGATAATGTTGCTGACCTGGGACCAGAGGCTCAGAAGGATTTAGACCCCTAAATCCTACTCAAAATTAATGGGGATTAAGTGTCAAAGCTGAGCAGCTGTTTAAACTCCACTGGAAAACTTGAGCCTGAGTTAATATGGTGCCCACTCAAGCAGTCCTGCTGGCCTCCACTCCCCTTTCTGACCAAAAGGGATGACATGCATTTTAGAAGGCATGAGTTCATGCAGGCATGGTGCAATTCAAGTAGAAGATAGCAAAGAGGATCAGGGGACAGAGAGAAAAAGAGTAAATTTTGAGGCAGGGAGATAAGGATGAGAAGGAAACATGACAGGGATAGAGAGCAGTGAGAAAAGAGATGATGGTGAAGTTGGACATGGAAGGAAAAGGAACAATATAAAGGACATAGATAAAACTGGGAAATACTCATCTCAGAAAATAAGGAAGGGAAGACTGGCAATGTTTGATTTAGTCCAAAGAACAGAGGAGGACAGAACTCAATCTATCTTTCACCAGCCAGATGCTGGTGAACTGAAGAAGAAAGATAAAATTAAGCAAAGGAATAAAGGATGTTTTTTTCTCTCTACTGTGGTGCTTAATTTAAGGGGCAACTTATATATGAAGTAGCTTGTCATTAGTGAACTTTTGCAGGATACACCCACATTATGATCTACTTTTAATAGATGGTTATATTCAAATAGCATATTCTTGGCTGGATGATTGACACAGGGGACATTTGATTTCCAGAGACAATAAGCATAAAAGAGCTGCATGCCATTGGAATTTTGGTTACTGAGAGTCTTTGCATTTTCTTCCTCTCCCTGCCAACATTAAGTGCATTCCAGTCAGATTTGACAGACTGGCAGGAGTCTCAGTGAAGCAAAACTCTTAGAGTTTTCATAAAAACTAGTGGCTGGGAAGAGAACATCCAGTAGATAAGGGAGGTGCTGGTTAAACCCACATATATTTGTTCACTAGAGGCTGGCACAGGTACAAAGTGACCAGCTGGCATCTAATGTCTTTTGCCTGGCGAGAATATTATAGAACACAGGAGAAGGAACTGGGTGTGTTGTCATTGGTAAAAAAAAGGAAAGTAAAGGGACAATGATTCAAATCTGTAAGAAACCCAGCTTTCTTTTTTTGTTTCTCTATGATCTCAATTTTCAGAGGTAAATTACCCTGGATGATTTAGGCCATAAAAGCTTTTGAGTCATCTTCAGTATTTAGCTGTGAAAGATGAGACAGTTCAGTTCAAATCACTCATGGGAAGACATGTTAAATAATTAATAGTATATAGTTGCAATGCCATTTACCATCCCACGGGGTTGCTAGTCCTCTGACCTTGTAACAGCCTTATTTCATAAACAATGCTCTGCAGGACTGCACATTGACAAAACTTCTTAAAATAAGGAACTGTAATTCAATATCAGCCTAATCAATACATGTGGTGGAGCAGGTAGTTTGTGCCGGTTCTTTTGGGCCTCAGGTAAACAGAGTGAGTTAAACAATAGGGAAAACTGCAGAGGAAAGAAAGGGAATGTGGTATACACCAGTGCCAAAGACTGAACACATTCATACAATGTAGTAAACTAAGGTCACTGCCTTTGTTAAGAAAATCTTGGCAAATTGCATCGCTGTAGAGGTCAGGCAATTATGTTCACAAGGAAACACAAACTTGCACGTTATTTAATGTTTCCAGCCTCTGTAGTGCAGTCCTACGTCAGTTTAAATATACAACATCCCTGATGAGTAACAGATACTGCTGAACAAGCTGCTTTCCTCCAAGCTCAGTTCTAACAGTGGTAGAAACATTCACAGCAAAGCTGGGTTTTCACTGAGAACAGCAACCCCTTTGAAATGGAAAAATATTGAGAACAACTCAAAATAAAATTGACTGCTTTATTTTGCCTGTTTTCAAGTTTTCTATGGTATGTGACTTTTATTTAGCTTTGTTTCCAGATTACTGTTAGCTTTTTTGGTTTGTCATTTCAGTTTTGGTTTCCCAGTGCTTGCAGCACAGGTCAGCTTCTCTACTCTCTGACTGGCTGAGTGTCCTTTATCACAATATTTGTCAAATAGTGAAAAGATGAACTAGCAGATAATCACTAAATGTTACAGGTTGACACTAGCAGTAAACTAAAATGCCAGGTCATTCAGAAACTTGCAAAACTAAACTCTTTTCCAGGAAACTAAAAATAAATTTTAAAAAATCAGTATTTTTTCTGCTTCCATTTTTATTTAGCTGAACTGCTAACTATAATGTGCAGCTGTTGGCTGAAAATGATCTTGGCATCAGAACACTGGAAAGTGGCAAATATGGCACCATTTTCAAAAAGGTTCTAAGGAAAATGCTTATACCAGGCAAAATGTATGTATTAAAAAAAAAATTAAAGAATAGCTTTAGGTGATTCCGGGATAAATAGGATACACTGGAGAGTTCCAGCTCAGCCTTTGCAAAGGCAAATTGTACTTCACAACTCTAGTAATGATTTTTGAAGTAGATAACAAGCATGTGAACAAGAGGTATTCAGGTGACATAGCTTAACAGGAAAGCTTGTGCCCAAGGGTGCTCAACAAGATCTCTTGCTGGAGATGCTTAAAGAAATTAGGCTGTTGTGGGTAAGAGGGAAGCTCTTCACATTGCTTAAAAGGCAGAATGGAAGGGTAAGAGCAAAGTATGAGTGAAAACTCACAAGGAAAGAAGATTACCAGCATCTAGGTGATAGAAGAGCAGATGAAGTTCGATATAGACAAATATAAAATGCAGCACATACGAAACAGTCCTTACTCTGCCTACAGTGATGTGACCTAAACTCAGTCTTACTCCTTGGGAATGTGCTCAGAAATGCAAATGCTCAGACAGCAAGCTAAATGCCAGCAAAGGAACAGAAAGCAAAGCAAAGACTCGTGTTGGCAGTGCCTAAATCCACTCCCATCACAAAAAGAACATAGTATAAAGAAAAATATACAGAGAAGGGCAAAAAGGACTATCAAAGGAAAAAAATCCAAACACCTTCAATAGAAGAACAAGTTAAAGAGACTAAGATCTTTTCAGGCCAGGAAAGGAAAAATTGAGAGAGAAATATGAACAGAAATCAATGAATCTTCCAATTCAGGAGTTGGAGGACATCATGTCAAATGAGCACATGGCAAGGTAAAAGCAGACAAGGAGGTCCTGACGTGAGACACAGCTGCAGAACTATTTTTAGCAGGATGTCATTCATGCTGTAAGTTTAAATGGGTTCAGAAAGCAACTGGATAAATTAAATGACAAAAAATTCATTCAAGTTATTGCATGCAAATACTCCATTTACTGATGCTTAGCCAAAGATGGTTGGAGGCTGGGAGAGCATTGTGGGGAAGGCTAGTGTTTGCTTATCTGGTCATAATAATGACCACTGAGAGTGATCACACACAGAATCAGACAAACCTTTGGTCTCAGCCAGTCCAGACTTCATATCTATGCTGTTTATGAAATGAAATGAAAAACTGTGCTCTTTTTCCACTTGCTCAGTTTACCTCAAACTGCTCTTGGTTTGGGGGTGAGCACTTAAGAAATATGTTGTAAAAGAATACAAAAAGTTTTTTAAGATCTCATGTCTTCTGGTCTGCAAATGTCATTTGTTACATTTATGTTCATATAACAGCCATGAAAATGGAGCTTTCATGTGGTAGGTCTCATTGGCTGCTGGTGTAATATGACAAACACTAACAAATGCTGATGGGATCTGTTTCTGGGTATTTCTGTCCCAAACTGTTTCAAATGAAGCTTCCAAACGCCTCTCTCATCACTGAGCCCAAATTCATCCACACAGCAAACTACTAGAAAATGTAAGCACTGGATCTATGAGATCCAAGTCGATGGTGTTGCAGGCTTCACCTTCTAGAGATCCACTCGGCCAAGACTTTCAGAATAAGCTGGAATGTTATTTCCCATGAGTGAAATCTGTTGAAACTGATGGATATGTTGTTATTGGAAATCCTAGTGGGGCTGAGATTTTACTTCCAGTGCTACAGTCTTGAGAACACCAAATTACTTAGTTGTATTGTGTAATCCTGAAGTGGAGGCAGAGAATGGATGATCTAAGAACAGGATTGTCATCTCCAGGCACTAAATACTGACAGGTTAAAACTTTCATTTAAGCACAAAGCATGGACGAAAATGTATTCTTGTTCTGCACTAAAAATGAGCTGGTGGATTGAACTGGAGGGGTGGTTGGTGGTCCAGACTGACACAGTCCTTGGTCTCTTTTCTTGCCTCATGTTTTCATCCTTCATGCTCCCTGTTTGTCCTGATAAAGCTAACAATGCCACACTTGTTTTGCTCTCTGCCACTGCTGAGGGCTCTATTTTTAATCACAATTAATATGGAGACCAAAACAAAGCCAAACTTATCTCTCACCCCCATTGTTTGTAAAGGGGCTGTTTAGTCTGAGGTCACGGAGCCTGCCTCTGGCCAGGCAGCTTCCCAGCCTCCCCCAAAGTCACGCCATGATCAGGCCCTGCATGATTCTGCCAACCAAAACTGCCTTGCAGGTTTGCTTTATAGAATATTTTTTTTAATCACTTGAGCTCTTCTAAATGCTCCCTGGGCTGTCTGTGCAGGTGTGCAGCAGGGCATGGATGGACGGTGCAGATAGCACTGTTTCTTGGACTGTCTGTCACTGCCATCACCACCTTGGACCTTTTGGGCAAGAGTCCCTTTCGAAGTAAAGATGCCTTACACAGGCATCCCTTGCTCCTCTCCTGACCATGAGTTATTTTGGCAGGAATCAGGACACCTTGACCAGCATGGACTTAATGTACCTGACCAAGAGGGATGCAGATGGGCTAACTAAAGGGACATCTAATTCATGATGATGCCTGAAAAGAGATCTCAGCACTGTTATGATTTCAGAGGCACCTCAGCTCTCTGTAATTCACTGCAGAGTTCCCTTCAGTTCATGTGTCTCAGCCTTCCTTGTCTACCTGAACAGTTCTGACTGCAATACAAGACATGGTTTACCTATGGCAAACAGCCTTCAGAGTTCACCATGCAGGCAGGCAGCTTTGGTACTGCATCACCCTGCACCGTGTCCTACAGCAACCTCAGGAGAATAATGTTATTTTCTTTGAATCATTTTTTAGGATTAATTCCTAAACTGCTTATTTATCTAATTTACAAGAACTGCTTGCATTCCAATTTTGTACACAAAGAAATAATAAAACCATCTTAATTTCAAAAGACCTTGCTTATCAAATGCATTTTTCATAGATTTGTTTAGCATTAGTGTATCAAGGCAGTTTTCTGTGCCCATGCCAACAGCCACTTTTCCCTCAAGAACTGAATGTATTTGAAATATTTTGAACCCCCACTTTCTGCTTCATTTGCTAAATAATTTCACATTTTTTCCAAAAGCTGATTTTCTTTCATCAGATAGCAATCCATATTATTGCAACTTCCTGGAACAATGGAATGCTACTGACAGAATGAATATTTGGGTACAGAAGTAATTTTATTTCTTGCTTCTTTCACTGCAGGAAAAGGCTAAATTTGAACATTTCTAACTAGCATATGTGTAGATGCACTTCTTGCTTAAGCTGACCAAACCAGGTTATGTTTTAACTAGTCCTCAGGGTTATTTTTTCCTACTTGCTTTTAGCATACCAACAGACAAAAATACAGCTGAAGGTCAGCTTTAGCAAACTTCCATGCATTTGACTTTCCATACATTCAGGCAACCTTATCTCCATCACTTACAGATTCTAAAGGCATGTAAAAATGCACAAGGGAAATTTTATTAAAAGATGCCTATACTATTAACTGCTTGCAGCTGCCCTATTAAGAAACATTATCAGCCTCAGAAATTCTGAAGCTGGTTACTAAAATGGTTACAGACTAAGCTGTCTACTTAGTTTGAGTATATATTTTATTTGAGCAAATGAAGTGAATAAGCATGTGTGCAAATGATCAGACATGCTGATTTGTGTGTGATTACTCAAGTCAAATGTTTAATTTGCATAACTGAATGCAAATTAGGTACAGAACTGCAGGCTAATGTGAAGCATGCCATTTGGTGCCTGACAGTTTTAAAAATCAGATTCAAAACCTTCATGCTTAGTGTAACTAAATCAGAACAGTGGAATTCAGCACAGCAGATATCTATCATTTGATTCTGCTTATAATTATTTACCATTAAGGGAGGATGACACATAAACAAGCAGCAGAACCACAAGTCTGCTTCATTTTCTATCTCTCCAAGAGAAACCACTACTCTGAGCTTCTAGCATATTCTTTCTTATCTTACATTTTAAATAAAACTGTCTGACAAAGGAAAGCCTACAACTGTACAAAGATATGCAAGGGCTCCCTTACAGTAGCTGTTTGGAAGTTTTTTTGGAAGTGGAAGGTTTCCACTTGGTCGTGAAATTATTTTTAGCTTTGTTTGTTTACAGTCTGGAATTACATACTCAACGTGATTTGATGTTTCCTAGTATTCTTGATCCACTCTTTTCCAAAGGAAGCAGTGGAAAGTCTATGATGTAGTAAACTGAATGCAAGACCTCATATGAGGAAAATATTTGTAGAGAACAACCTGACAGGGACTGGGAGCTGAACTGGATGATCTAATGGGCATTACATTGCTGAAGTCTAATGATTCATAGTAGCAGAATGGCAAAACGGCAATTCCAATGCTATTTAAGACCACAGTGAATAGGGTTTTCTGGTGTATTTGAAATTCTGGGTTAATGTAATATACAAGAGACCACATAAACCCTGCTCAGGACGTCTTTCTATAATGTTTATTGGTTTCTTATAAACCCAAACATTTCAAAGGCCAGTCTTCAGAGCTTAAATATAGTCAGGAGATCAAACAGTGGCTGAGGAAAATCCATAGTCCAGCCTACATATCTATCCCAATTTGTTTCCTTATATTTGAAGATGCAGTCTAGTTGACAGTGCTGCTGAACGTGGAACTGCTGCCTGCTTAAACTGGGAACTACAAAAGGTTTGAAAAAAGACACCCAAAGCTCCTGCAACCTAGGAGGCAAAAAATAGAGTTAAAAAACACAAAAGCCCTAAAAGCCCCAACTGGCATGATTTTGCATGCCCAATTAACGATTTAGGAGTGACGGAGGTTGGCAACACTAAGGAACTGACTCATGAATGCTCTGCTTTCTTCATCAAGGGGAAAAGAAGCAGAGGGAAATGTCAGAGCTGCCCTTTGGCTGTCTTCCCCACAGTGGACAGAGCCCCCTGCCACCCTGCTGTGTGGTGCATAGGGGACCAGGAGTGGGCAGCCCTGGGAAGACACCGGTCCTGCAGCACACACGTGGCCTTAAAGAAGTGCCAGCTCATTGTCTACATGGAAACTGAAGTCTGTGCATTATGCCTCGACCAGATGGTAACTGTGGCTGTGCAACCACCGGAGGAGCAAACATGTAGGAGCTCCGGACAAAGGAATTCTTACTTATCTGCTGGACAGTCTCAAGTCTCATGCACAAGTCTTCTGAGATAAAATCCAAACCCTGATGACAGAAACAAGCTCTATTTATTCAAACATACTAAAAATATCTCTTACTACCACTCTGCATAGTGTAAAAACCTAGAAGAGAGGCAAATATTGATCATATGAGATGCAATGGTCAAGTTTTTTCAGAGAGCTGTGTGAGCCTTAAACACACATATTCACCGTGCATATGCATTTCTGGGAACACACTGTATATTGGCCTGCAAATCCCACTGCTTCACTCTAGGTGAAACAGAGCTAACATCAAGGACAAGGATTGTTTTTCAAAGGCAATAGAGTAAGCAAGTCTGCTCCTGAAGAACCAGGATATTAACAACTGTGAGAGGAAAGCAGAGTAGCTGCCAGGGAGTAGCTGAAATTAATGGAATCACACTTCATTATAATTCGACTAAGAATTTGACCCTCTGTCAATACAACTTCAATGGTAGATTCATAAAGATCAATATATATGTACATATACATCATGCTCACCCTGAAGATGGATCTGTCTCAATACAATTTCCACCCATTAAAGACCATTCTAATTCTGTCTGAGTGGCTCCAGGACTTTCTACCCATCTGTGGCACCTCAGGCAGCAAAGCACAGGACTATCAAAGTCAGCCCTCACCCTTCCCTTTCGTAACAGAAATGAAACACAAAAATTCAATTCAGGAGAAGTTTCTTCAATTTTCTTAGACCTGTATGGATATGCTGGTTCTCCTCCAGTAGAACATATCCATATGAGTTCAGACTTATAACTCAGCTCTTGCAGCGTGACATGTTGGCATGTGTTGGCTCAGCCATGGCAACTGCACATGTGTGTTTACATGTGTGCACATGTGCTCACAGTCCCTCACAAACGGGGTACAACTCAAGTAATCATGAACTAAGTTATGCTTCTGTGACAGTGGGTTATGCTAAGTCACATTTCCATGTATCTGTCAGGAACTAGGAATGTTACCACTGGCAATCAGAAGAGCAAAATCACTGAAGTTGTACTACTTGAGAGGCTAAATTCTCAATAGGTACAGGCCATGGAAGAGGTGTTTGATAATATAAGTCAAATTTCCATGACTTGACAACTACTTTACTCCTATTTCAGTGAAACTACACAGGTCTTCAGTAGCTGCCAAATTTCAAGCACTGATTGTAACCTCATAGCAAAAAAAAAAAAACCCAAAATTCTTTTGGCCAGGAACTGCTAACTGAAACAGCTCAATGATTTCAGTGTACTTTGTTAGGATTTATAATCCCCAGGGTAAAACACAATCAGCATTTGCAATGCAATGTAAGTGTACAAAAAAGCAAGTAGAAATAGGAATACTCCCCCAGCCAAGAATTCTTCCAGGCTGGAGCTGCTGATGTGCTGGCAGCTGCAGAGGCTTGCAGGCGAGGGGCTTGCAAAAGAGCATGTAGGATGTCTGAGCTCTTAGGGTGGGAACAGACAGACAGCCTGGGAGGCTTAATAGAGGCAGGGCACCCATCCTGGCATTTTCAAATCTTAGGTTGGGGCTCTGTAGAGAAACTGTTCTGATTTAAACAATAGCCACCACTGAAAATGGTCCCTGCTCCTCTCCTCCCACTTTTCCTTGTGCACTGGCATTTTTTTGGCCTCCGATGAGCTGGGTTGGAGATCTGAGCCAGCTGACGGCTCTCTGCTCCGTTCTGTAGGGCTAGTTTTCTGCTGATCTAGCTTTCTGAACACTGTCAGTGCCAGCAGAAGGGGAGTGGTGGGGGGACAGGCAGGGGAAGGGAGAGAAGCAGAGCCCTCCTTGGCTGCAGCAGTTGAGCATGAAGTCCATTTAGTAGCATCAAAGTATGACACACTTAGCATTCCTGTCCCACAAAGGAAGAACAATCAATTAAACTTCAATTCTTAGGGCTTCAAATCTGATTTTTCTAGCAAATAGTTTGCTGGATTGTAAGCTACTTCCCATTGCTTACTTCAAGTAGAGCTGGCAGATGATGCTGCAACAAGACAGCATTTTGAACTGTTCTTTTCCCGAAATCCTCACAAATGCAAGCTGTCCCTGGTCACATTTGTGTGAACCCTCTGGGAACAGTGCTGTAGGGAAGAGACTAGCTGTGGATGCACATGTGTAACCATGTGGGTGCCTTGGTCCTGGGCAGGTGGGCCCAGGGCTTTGTTGAGCCACTGAGATAGTATCAGAATAGCCACAGAGAAGGACATGGAGAGAAGGGAGGACACAGGCAAAGGGAGGGATGAGGTCACAGGACTGAGATGGGAACTCAGGCATCCTGACTGCTAGCAACACGGCCTGGCCAAGGTGTGCACTGCCTTTAGTGCAGACTGCATTCCCTCAAATACAAAGTAGCTGTGCTGTGGACGTGTCATCTCACAGCAACAGTGACCCCAGAAACCTGTTTGTATAGGGTCTGGTCCTCTCGGTTCAAACACTGCTTTACACAGGTCCAAACAGCACAGAAAATGGGCCAAAACTAACCAAACCCAACCAGGCAGTAACCATTGCTCACCCCTTTCTCAAGCTAACCCAGTGGAAAGGCTTTCTAATTGAATTTCTGCATGTCTAATACAAAATAAATACAAAACTCCAACTTCAGAAACATAAAGGCTGCAAGTAATGCAAGGCACCTGGAGCTGAGGCCTAACACTGCTCTCTTCCCCACTCTGCCATGCTGTCCTGGTCTCACCCTAACATGCATGCAGTCACTTTGGGGGTGCCAAGACTATTCCATTAGTGCTGCATGGTGCACGTGGAGCACTTTCAAGAGGGCAAACTAAGAGGACATAAATCATCCCTAACACAGCAATAATTAGGCCAGAGAGAGTCAAACAACCTCAGAGAAGAACCACATGAACAACTTTGTCTTATTTTGACACTCCAGGCTTGTGAGGTCTCTTCAGCTTCTGTTGAGCCTTCTCAGCTCAACAGACTTTACATGGAGCAAACGGCACTTCAGCATCTGTATAGCCAACAAATATAAAACCAGAGAATTAAAAGGTCCCAGATCTCCACTCTGCACCTTTATTCTCCCTCTCTCAGACTGTAATACTATTTTTTGTTATCAACTGGTAATTTGCTGACCTCTCAATTCTTCCCAACAGCTGCAGCCTACAGACTTTTTCTGTTATTCCAATGAAAGTTTAATGAGATCTTTGCTTTAAATAACCTAATGAAATAAGGGTACCAATTAATCCCTTTGGGCCAAAGTCAGTTCCTCTTTATTTTTGTTCTCTAAAAGAGGCTGTAAAAGTCCCTCCTGTAGATGGTGGTCCTGTGGAACTTCATGGAGATTAACCCATGAGTTCCAACTGTGTGGTGGGGAGTTTGAAATTTTTCAGTCAGAAAGGATTTTCCATTGCAGAAATGCTGGTTTGTCAAAACCAATATATTTTGTGGAAAGTATTTCCAAAGAAAAAAGAATTACTGAATTTCAACACTACAGGAAACAAAAAAAAATCTTCCAAAGTAAAATGAAACCAAATGCTAAAATATCAAAATTCACCATGGCATGGAAATTCTGATTTTCAGCTGGTGTAGCAGAAATTTTCAATTATGCAAATAGCTTGACCTCCAACTGTTGAGTACCTTCTCAGCAGGTGCTCAACAGCATCCATTTTATGCAAACATGCAGAATTCCCAAAACCAGAAAGGGATCTTCATGTAAAATCTGTCTACATCTTATGTGCAAAGCAAGACACAGCATGCCACTCACTAATTTCAGCATTCCTTGATGAGATGTTGCAATATTAGCTATGCTTGCTCTTGACAAGGCTAGGCTGGATGGGGCTCTGAGCAACCTGGTCTGATGGAATGTGTCAGAGACCATGGCAGGGGGATTGGAACTAGATGATCTTTAAGGTTCCTTCCAAGCCAAACTATTCTGTGATTCTGTGATTCTGTGATTCTGTGATATGGGCTATGCCTCCACTGCAGATCACAAGTCAAGCACAGGGGTACTCGGTGAGGTTAAATGCTTGCTGGATAGCTGGGAATGTCTGGGCTGCAGTAGCACAGACCCCTGGGCAGGCTCTTTTATTCTCTTGAGCAATATCAATCTGGGATCTCCCTGCCACTGCTGTTGGATGGGTTTTGCTCTCTGAATAAGCTCATTTAATGTTCATGTATCTCAACACTGCGCTGTAATCTGCAGTGAAGACAGAGCATTATTTCTGATCTAAATTTATCCAGCTTCAGTTTTCAGCCACTGGATCCTGTTATGCCTCTGTCTATCCATCCTAAAAACCTTCTATTATTAGAAATATGCTACAGAGTTGAACAGATCACATCCATCATCCCTTTATGATCCTCCCACTGCTTTCCTGACTTTTAAACTACAGTCTCCAGTCCCTGCATAGGGGTGTTCTTTTTTCAGCCTCTGTTTTACAGTGGGGAAGCAAGTGCAAGGCTTTGAGCGTGGCACAGGCTGGGGATGCAGCTCGTACTGGAAGAGGACGATCAGAGGGCACAAAGTACTGGTAAGTGCATCTGCTGTGTTGCTGGGTCCAGCATCACTGCGGGCACACTTGCATTATGTCAGTGTTTCACATGGCTGGTGGTGCCTGAAAGATTATTCTGGCTTTGGCTTGATCTCTCACCTGATAGGTATTTAGCTTCTGTCATGCCCTGCTTTGTTCTCATAGTTATACACCAATAAAACTACCTTCTCTTGTCCCTGAAACTGTCCTCCAAACCTTTAAGTAAATCAGCTACATAAAACAGGCTCTGTCATTCACCTGCCTGTCAAATCACGGCTGGTTTTGGAAAGAGCTCAGATACGAATCTCATCATGCAAGATCAGGTTCATCCACAGCGATGAGGAGAATCCTTTGTCTGCAAAAAGCAATTTTCAAAGTTCAATGCAAGTTTCCTGCTTAGTCCTGACGTTTGTGTGCTGCCCACACAACCGAACTGAACAATGAACTGTGGGAAACATTCCTCTGTCGCTCTCGCCAAGCTGCCAGAGCGGGATGCAGAGCTAGGATTTATAGAGTTAAGAATTACACAAGGTTATACAGCTATATAAAATGCAATTAAGATGCAAAGAATATTTTATAGCCTGACTGCATCAGTGTCATAGAATTTCATAGCTGACTGTGTGTTTTTCCATTTCCTAGAGCACTCTTTAAAAGCTGAAGGAAATGTATTAAAAGCCAACAAGATTAAATTATACATAGTTCCTATTACTTTGCTCTTATAAAAGGACCTCACATGGACACCTCAACCTAAAACACAGGAATGATGAGGTTATTTTTGCCATAAGCCAAACATATGTCCTTTAGATTATGTAAGAAATATTTGTGGTCCCTGCTGGTGTTGTCAGAATGTACATCATATATTAGATTCCCGAATACACAGAAATACCCTGCTATTAAAGCTAAACAAAAGAGATTTAACGGGTTGGACTAATGAATTTCAGGAACTGATTATCCATGGCAGTATGATACTGGCTGACGTGTTAAAAACAGTGAAATAATGTAGGACCTTGCCTAAATAAGATTTATACACAGTGCCAGCTAGCTGGTAAAAAATAGCAATAACCTTTTAAAACATTAATTTAGGCTTTTATTAGAATACAAAGAACCTCCAGTTTTTGAAAGCAGGCATTGTCTCCCCTTTTAATTTCAACAGCACCATGGCTTGAATACAACACAGCAGGGTGTGTGTTTTCTAAAGTCGGGTTATTATCAGAGCGCTCAATGCAGTTTGCCAATAAGCCTTTATTTGGCAAAGCTTAAAACTGCTGACAAATGAGATTCTTCCTCCAGCAGTAAAACAAGGCACAGTTAAATATGCCTAATTACAAAAACACACTGAGAACCACTGTGAAGTATGTACATTGCTGAAAAATCAAATGATCTCTGCATCACAACTGAGGGGCTGGCATCCCAATGCCATCCAACCTCACGGAGTAAAAATATATAACACATAAAATCTAGAGACAAGATCCTGCCTGGTTTATTCCTTATGCAATCCCATCACATCCAACAGACCCCTTCAAGCCCTTCCTCAGAGTGCAGTGATTCACTGCCGTAAGACAGCCAGCTTCTGCTCCTGCAGTCACACTGGCCTTAGAAGCCATCTAACCATGCCAAAATGAGCATCCTGTAGGATCAGAAGCAAGTTTAAGCACACAGAGAGAGAAATCTGAAAATAAATTTCTCATCTTGAACCACAAGTTCAATGAACTGATTGTTTGCCTACAAAAGTATGGCAGTGCTTTTTCTTCAATACCTCTATTTTCTCTCCATAGGTGTGAATTGATGCAGAGTTGGGGGTGCAATTAAAACCTTGAAACTAAATTAAAAGATAAATCAGTTTAAAGTGAAGTAGCTCTTTATATCTTTCTCCAGTGTAAGACTGGGTCACTAACAGACTTGTTTCTTTTCTCTAACAGTGTAGGATAAGAGTGCACTTTGAGTTCAGATGTGAATTTCATTCCATGACAACTATACGTAGAACTGATGAACTCTGTTCTAACTCCAACGGAATTAGTAGCATTTTGTGGGAGATTAATTTGCCCACTTGGGCTAAAGGTTATTTCTAATGTACCTTTATATTTATGTATCTTTCATCCATCGGTATTTCAGTAGCTATTTGTGAGCAACATTCTCTGACAAGAGAATATAAGCAATGAAGAACCCCAGTGAGCATGACTGAGAAACAGAAAATTATTAAAAATTGCATTTTGATTGAGGAACACAGCCCATTTAGTTGACATAGTATAGAACTTTTGAGCAGAAAATTCTTTTGACCTCAATTTCAGGACATTTAATAATATTCCCAGGCAAAACTCAAAATAAACAGGAGTAAATCAGTACCACCATAAGCAATATTGCTCTTTCATGTCTATGGTGCATTTTCTGCATATTTTTAATATTTTAAAATATGTGCTTGTTTTAAGTGTTTAGTATTTACTAGAAATATTTATAAAACTTTAAGAACCACAAAGAGAAGTAACCCATTACAGCAAAAGCAAGTAGAGAGTAAAAATGCCAGAACCTCAAAATGTCCTTTAATATAATGGAGTGTCTTATTTGTTGCTGTGTCCTGTCCTTTCCTTCAGCTGCACTGAGTGTCCCTGAATGGGGATTTACAGCAGCCACCACAGTGTGTCTAGTTGCTTAGGCTGTGACTATATTTAAGCCAGGACTGAAGGATTTTATGTTTATTCTCACTACTTTCAGGACTGAATTGTCTTAGTTTCCAGCATAAGTTTTCTGTGCATTACACCCCTAAACTCAAATTTTAGTTTGAAAATTTAACTTGGTGCTTCCCAGTTTTTCTGTTCTAGCTGAGGTCTGATACATTTGCACCTAAATAACATTAGGAATCTTGTCAGAAATGCCTGAAATGCCAAAGGAACCCTAAATTCCCTTTTCAAAAGCATTTAAATTGTAAGAGAGAACCAATTTAATAGAGAATTAATTCACTTAGGCTTCTGAGTGACCAAGTCACTTTTGAAAATAAGCCCCAGCCTCTAAGGTCATGGAAGCGCTTTTGAAAACTTTACACGGCAGCTCAAATTCACCTTAATTGTATTGATAACAGAGCTCAGGCTTAGGCTGAAACAGGATTCCTGGGAATCATGTATAACCAAAGAAAGATCCTAGTTTCATTGTGAGATCCCAGGTTAGGCTTGCAAAGCTGGCAGGGCAAAGAGAGGAGCTTTTCATTGATCATATGTGATCTATAGATAACCAAGACACAACAACAGAGCTCTAGATGTGTATCTTCCTGAAAAGGACAGTTGTTAAAAGGATAAGGGGAAACCCTAGGAGAACAATACACAATATATTAGTTTGGAAATTAACAGCTACCCTTAGCAGAATTGGCATGAGCCATATGAAAAGTGCCCTGTTCGGGTCGCTCAAAGCTGTGCTTCTACCTAAAACTAAACTGCTGTTTATCATGTGCTCAGAAAGGGCTGTGATGTGAGCACCTGGAGTAGTGTGCTGTGCTCCCCAGAGCCAGAGCAGCAGGGAGACTGCAGGGAATTCAGAAGACAGCAGCAAAAGAGTTGAGGAAGATAGAAGGACCAAGGTATGAGAAAAGATTAAGAGTTAACTATACAAAGCCTGCTCAGCTAATATAAATGCCTTGGGAGGAGAGTTATTACTTACAGAGGTGCTTTAATCATAGGATCATAGAATACGCTAAGTTGGAAGAGACCAAACAGGATCATTGAGTCCAACTCCTGACCCCACACAGGACATCCCCAAGAGTCACACCATGTGCCTGAGAGCATTGTCCAAATGCTTCCTAAACTCTATCAGGTTAGTGCTGTGACCACCGCCCTGGGGAGCCTGTTCCAGAGCCCAACCACCCTCTGGGTTAAGAACCTTTTCCTGATATCCAACCTAAACCTCTCCTGATTCAGCTTCATGCTGTTTCTTCAAGTTCTGTCACTGGTCACAAGAGTGCAGAGATCTGTACCTGAGCCTCCACTGCCCCTCATGAGGAAGTTGTAATTGCACTGAGGTCTCCCCTCAGTCTTCTCCAAGCTGAACAGCCCAAGTGACCTCAGCCACTCCTCATACAGCTTCCCCTCAAGGCTCTTCTCCATCTTTGTTGCTCTCCTTTGGACACTCTCTAACGGCTTAATGTCTTCCTTATATTGTGGTGCCCAAAACCACAGAATATTCAAGATGAGGCTGCCCCAGTGCAGAGCAGAGCAGGACAATCCCCTCCCTTGCCTCGCTGGCCATGCTGTGCCTGATGCTCCCAGGACACACTTGGCCCTCCTGGCTGCAGGGCACTGCTGGCTCATGTTCAGCTTGCCAGTGACCAGAATCCCTAGGTCCCTTTTCATGGCACTGCTTTCCAGCCTCTCATTCCCTAATCTTTACACACAACTAGGACTGCCCTGTCCCAGGTGCAGACTCCAGCACTTGCCCTTGTTAAACATAATATGATTGGTGATTGCCCAGCCCTCTGGTTTTTCAAGGTATCCGCAGGGTGTCTCTGACCTCGAGGGAGTCAACAGTTCCTCCCAATTAAGTGTTGTCAGCAAACTTAAGTGTTCCCTCGAGTCTTGCATGCAAGTCATTAACGAAGGTGTTGAAGAGAACTGGGCCAACCAGTTAAACCAGGGAACATCAGGGATGGATTTAAAAACTTGGACACATGTAATGCATACATCACTTGGCAAGTTAGTGTGTGTAAGCAGAGCCATGGTAACTCTTTACCTGTGTACTTTTAGCCCAAAAGCTCATTTGCACTAAACTGCCCTGAAATAGGTTAGAGCAGGCTGAAATTTTTGCATGCTACAAGGGAGCACAGAGCTACCACCAGAGCTGAGCTCAGCTGGGATAACTTGTTCATGAGGCCACGTGCCAAGGAAAAAAGAAAAATAAATGTTCTGGATATCAGCAAAAAAATTCTTAACTCTGAGATCTACTGACTTTATTGTTGTGTCTCTGGGAAGAAGTAGAAGACTTATTACTTGGGTTGCTTAAAGGTAGACTGACAAAATAAGAGAGTGTGCTACAAGGAATAACTGAAGCAGCAAGGAGAATAGTTAGATGTCCCAAAGGTCTGGGCAGCTTTCTGCATTTCTTGTTTCTGCAACTGTCAGATTTCTTTCTGTGGAGTATTGAGGAAAAGAATCTAAACAGAACCAAAGCCTCTCAATTTCCCTTTTGTTCCAGGATTCAGTTTACTACTTTTTTTCAACCTCTCTGATGTTAAAATAAATGTTTTCCCACTTGCTATTTGAAATTGGGAGTGACAAAATGCCCCAAGAAAAAATGTTCTCATAGCATTTCCAGCTGGGACAAGACACAAAGGTTGCTAAAAACCTCATGAGAAAGTTTATTATCAAGAGATTTCCAACTCCATCTTTCAAAGCTCTGCTCAATGCTACACTGCTGCCAAAACTGACTCTAAGCTTTGCTTCTCTCGAAAGCTGTCTGTCACTGACCACTGCAATTTTAGGTATAACTACCAAGAATATAGGTAGGTGTATTGCAATTAGGTATAAAGGCAAGAAATTGAAGCTGATGGGCAGTGTCAATGTGGGTATGGGATGGGGGAGCTCTTCCCTGGGAGGCAGTGGAGAAGAACTCAGTGCAGGAAGCAGGCAGGTTGGAAGACCCCTCAGTCCTGCTCTACCTTCCCAGCATGGAAGGCCATGGTTTAGCCCATGCAATTGCATGAGATTTCACAGGATAGGTCAGACTGGAGGGGATCCCAGTGGGTCATCTGGTCCAACCTCTCTACTCAAGCAGGGTCATAACAGAGCACATGGTACAGGACTGAGCAGCTGCAAGAATTGCAAGGACTTGGTCCAAAGCATATGACATACAGGTGAAAGCTGGGGTCCTTGGCACCCACAGAACTTGCTAATGTGGTCCCACCACATCACTTGCTAACCCTTGCTAATACCCTGATCACTTGCATTTCTACTTGTGCAAGCATCTTGGTGATGCCACTCCTCTCTGTCTCAATGGACTTCACTGAGTGTGGTGCTTCCCCACCAGACACAGTCTTAAAGATCACCTTCCTGGAAAGTGCCTTGAGTTCTTCAAACAGAAGACATCCTGCAATATTTTACAGAAAGACTTCAACTAGTACTAAAGTGCCTCAGTGCTTGGGGTTGTCTCACCATTGTGATATTTCTTTTATATATATATGTCTATATAAATATAAAATTCCAAAAGGAACCTATGATCTCCCAAATGTTCTCATGTTCAGTAAAATAACAAAGCTCTTTTTTTGTTCAACATGAAATGGAAAGGCTTTTGGTCTTCACAGTTTTTTTTTTCTCACATCCCTTTCATAGAGATGACATGAGGAAAAAAAAGAACAAAGGGGGGAAAAGGGGGAAAATAGAGGATGAAGAAATTTCATTTATCAGCTTCAGATTTTTCACTTTTTATCTTTCCATCCCAATCAGAAAATGTAAACATCAACTTTCTGATAAGATTCTTGCTTTTGCAATAGACCTTTTTCCTAAAAAATTAGCATATACATTAAAAAAAATCAGCTATGAACAACATACAGCCAAAGCCTTGGCCTTGGGGCTTGCACAGGTTTTAGTTTACAAGCATGAGAAGTTTAAATACAAGACTGTAAATGTTCTTTGATACTAGACTGATTGGAAAAATTCCAAAAGTCTTGAAGTAGAGAGAAAATATGTCTCTTTAGGAAAAGAGCAATTAAATAAAGTAAACAATAATTAAAATATTGCAATATAAAGACTAGGATGTTGAAAATTTGCATTGACTAAAGAATATATGAAAAGAGTGCTTTTTTTGGCTCAAACCACAATGCCCAAGATATCATTAAACTTAGAACAATGGGAAAGAAAACTGTTCTACATCTATGTTGCTAACTTCATGACAGTGTGGTGATTTAGTTATAAGTGATTCCAGTGTAAGTCTACTGGTTTAAAGCTAGGGGAATGGGAAACCAGGTTTTATTTTATGTTTTATTTCCTGATATGAAAGCATCTTACTTTTTAGAAATGCGATGAGGCTGACCTGCTTCTGGTCTCTATGGGTTTATCCTGATGCAGACCACCTGCAAATCCTGCCCAATAAACTTTGTATCTCTTGAATTTCATTAGCAGATGAAAAAGTTCTGATCCATGTGACTGAGATGAACGAAAAAGTTATCAATAGACAAATCTGAGAAAAACCAAAACCCCGCAATTCTAATGGAACTTGTGACAACAAAAAGTAGACACTGAGCTTGGGGCCATGCAGCCTTTGATTGCCAACTCTGGGAATGTGCAGGTGTTGGATCACCCACGGCAGGGCTGCCCCACGGCTCCCCTCAGGCAAAACCCCTGCTCTTTGATCCCTCCCCAGATCTCAATGGGAGTTCCCCCCTCCCTGGGTCCAGGTGGACCAGGGAAACTGGGAAAGTTCTCTCTGAAAATGAAATCCACTTTGCAGATCCTGTACCTCAAACCCTCCTCTCCACACGAGTGAACTGCAGACTGGAGAACAAGAATTTCACCCATTTTTCCAGAGGTGAAACACAGCATCTGTCCAAATGCCTGAAGAGTGATGCACCATGGACAGGCAGTGGGAAGGAGATGTCTAGATTACCTGTGCAGTACAGACCAGGACAGATGGTGAGCAATCGGCATGTTCCTACTGTGGGCTGTGTTGAAGAGCAGACACACCTTTTATCACTGCTCTTCCCTGAGAAAATACCTGCATATCAAAGGTTTGGGCATAAACCTTGGTTTGATGGATGCTCCTGATGTGGTCACATACATTGCCATGCTCACTGAATAGCAGCATTTGTCAGGAAAGAAAGAAGTGGGGAGGGGGGTAGGAAGAGAGAAAGAAGAAAAGAAAGAGAAAAAAAAAGAAAAAAAGAAAAAGGAAAAGAAAAAGAAAAAAAGAAAAAGAAAAAGAAAAAGAAAAAGAAAAAGAAAAAGAAAAAGAAAAAGAAAAAGAAAAAGAAAAAGAAAAAGAAAAAGAAAAAGAAAAACAAATGTTTTAAGCTTTTAAAGAGATCAGCAAGTCACCACCACAGGCCCAAGAGGTGTCCATGGTAGAGGTAAGGCCTGTCTATGCCAGACTCAGGATGTGATGTGGGACAGACCAACATGTCTGTGGAGTGGGCTCTCTGGAATGATTCCGAAGTTCAAGGCTTTGTCACATTACTTTTTCACACAATAAGGGTGCAGCACAAGCTGCAAAACCATACCTCCAAAAATGCAGATCAGTTGGAATAACTAATTGCTCAAGGAGGAAAACAGTCATCTCTGCTACATGCTTTTGCCATGGATTAAGGCAGGAAGTACCAGGAAGACGGTAGAGCATGAAAAGCTGAGATGGAGAATAGGATACAGTGAAGGAGAAAGGTAAGGAAAGCCAAAAGCTGGCTATTTTTACATGCTTTGAAGATTTTAAAATTATACTCATTTTTGTGCTGATAATTTTGAGAAAAATGCAGGCGTACAGTTGCAGCCTACAGGAGGGAAAAGAAATCAGGGATATCAGCATCAGTTTTCATTTGTGGTCTTCAAACAAATTTGATGTCTGTCACAAGAACAAGAACACCAAATGCTGACCTGAATCCCCTCTCAACCAGCTTTTATTTCTTATCTTTTAATTCTTGCTCCTCTGAATTCTAAAGAAGAAGAGAATCAGAGTCTTGTATCTCTGAATGTGGCATCTTCTGTAGCTACTGATTCAGTAGTTTAATTCTCCTGTGGCACTACCATGTGAATAAATGTGGGTATGTGTTTAGGCATTCAACAAAAGGACCTTTGGCAGGCTCACTCATAACTGTCTGCCCTGAAGGTTATTCAGTTTGTTTGTTTGCATCTTTTCCTGTAATACCTCCAATAGTCACTGTCATGGAGAGGATGTTTCGGTAAATGCATGTTCCCCTGAATTAGCAAGTTAATTTCTAGGCAGTTGGAAATGTTCTGCTGAGCATTCCATCATCACCACACTAACAAATGACAGTAGCAAAAAAAGCCAGATAAACTGCATAGCCAAAGACCCTGGAGTATTTTAGAAGTGAGCTGAAAGCCCACAGGGCCAGATCCTCCTCTCTCCTTTACATTCACACAGCAAACCACATCCTGTCATTGAGAACCTGGTGAAAGTGAAAGCTCGCTGAGCAGAAAAGCCCCTGTGCAGCTATTAACAGCTCTGAGCAGGGACCTGACCCAGCTCCTGCCTGAGAGAGAGCAGGAAAAAAATACAGTCCTCTCAGGAGCATGAGGCAGGTTACAAGTTGCTACCTTGACAGCAAATCTGCCCCCAACTTCCCTTGAATGTGGGAGAAGACAACAAATGCTGTATACTTAGCAAAACAGAAATGCTTTTCTGATACTTGGAACCCATTCCCAGCAGCATAGAATATCCTATTCTATACATTTAGAATAATGTAAAAACAGCAATATAAACCACAGGCAAAGGAATTGATCTGCAGGTGGTATAAACTGATAGGGTTGAGAGAACCCAGCTGACTGATGCTTTGGGGCTACCTGGGGCTTTTACTTCCTCTTACTGAAAAATTCATAACTAATTATCACATAGCTTAGTGAGGATATTTTTCTGCCTTCCTCTTCCAGCAAACCTGAACGGGACTACACACAAAGGGTTTGTATACACTGGAAACAAAGCCAAATACACACATGGATTTCAAGTAGATTAGCTAAAGGACATTAAATACTAATATGGAAGGTTTCATTCCTAAATAAAGTAACTGTAACCCGTTTTAACACTGAATCAAGCAAACAAAAAGCTCCTTTATATACGAATAAAAGCATCCACCCATGGGTTTAATAGGTTATACCTCAAACTTTAAATTCACATTTTAGTTATTTCACTCTATCTTCTATGCAGATAAGCCCAAGCAGTACCACTTTAACCAAGGTTTTGTCCCAGGTGCCAGCTTACCCTCTGCAGCTACTCAAACCAAAATATGGGTATATCTACAGGGCTTTGCACTAGCTTTCCTAAATTGGTTTACAAAATCAACCTAATTCAGCTTCTGTGTGGAGATAATGTCTAAATAGCTGAAAGAATGGGATTTATAGATAAATGAGGAGGGATGGCATAAAAGCTTCATTGATTTCTGGCTGTGCTTCTGTTCTAAATCCCATTCTCTCCTAGTCTGCTGCCTCTGTTGAAAACTGTTGGATCTTTCTTTTTTTATTTAAAACTTCAGCTGAGTTTCAACTTGCTTCACTAGACTGACAATGAAGACTTAATCCCTCTTGGAATCTGCAAGATGTAAAAGGCTGTGAGTTAGCCAGGCTTGATAGGACTCTGATTGGGAAATTGCCAGGGCTTTTTGCTGGTACGGATTGTTCCCACTCAGCAGAGCCATCCCCACCTTCAGCCAGAACTCTGCAGAACCAAGGCCACTAAAAACGGGGTAGTAGTGCATGGGGCAACAGAATCCCCCCTTTTGCGTATGAATCCAATCTCATTTCATCTTTTGGTTAGATGCAGAGTTCCATATGGCCACAATTTCACTCCATGGCCACATGGTTTGCATACTCTGTGGTGTTCAGAAAAATACTCCAGATTGAAACCATGGGCCTTTGGTTTGTTGAATGGGACTTTGGGGAACCTGGTCTAGTGGAAGATGTCCCTGCCCATGGCAGTGGGGTTGGAACTAGATGGTCTTAAAGGACCCTTTCAACCCAAACTATTATATGATTATATGATTGTCAGTAGAATAAAAACACATAGGAAAACTAATCCCACCCAGACATTTTGGTTATGCCTGATAGACATGGAGTCCTCATTGTGCACAACCCAACAGCTGGTAAAGCATTTGGAAAATGCTAACGACTAATGACAGTGACAAACACCTTTTAGGAGGATGTAATTTGCAATCAACTAAGGCAAATATTTATACATGCCATTATCACTTCCTGGTGGGATTACTGTAATCCATTATTTGCAGGTCTTCATGCTACCGTACTTCCTTCAGGGATTTGAATTTTTGCAGGACTGTGGCTCCAAAATGCTCATCCCAGCCAAGTTTCATTACTCACATTACAGGCAAAGCTCCACCGACTTCCTCTGCAGCACGGAACTGACTTAAAAGACTTTTTGCTTATATGCAGAACCAAATGGTGATTAATCCATCATGCCTATAGTGCAAAACTGGTTTGGGTCCTAATTTCAAAGGCTTGCCATAAATTGCTGTCATTCTGCATAGCATCTAAGGCTTTACTCACAATCTAAACATGTTAAGGACCAAAATAAATGTTGTTAACACAAAAATCACTCCACTAGCTATGCCTGTAAAAAGTGTCCAGAGCCTTTTCAAGGGACTTGATTAACTGAGAAGTAATTACATTCTGAAAATTGGTGAGTTATTTCACATTTGTGGCACTCGGAGACTGGCCTCTGTTCACTTTTGCTTTAGTGCAGATAAATGCTAACCCTGTAAGTTTCCACGGATGTCAGGGGCTGCTGCTCAGCACTCTGCAAGATCATGCTGCTCCCCAAGGTGCAGTTGAGTGCAATTCCAGAGCCAAGAGGCTCTGAGTCACAGCCACTCAGCACACAGTAACACAGGTTTCAAGACACTGCCACCAGCTTTTCTTATTCCTCAGCCACAAACTACTGTCTCTGCCCCAAAGCCACAGACAGGACCACAGGAGGGGTGTTAAGCCTGAAGGACAGAGCAAAGCTGGTCTTACGCAGCTGCTGAACTGTGCATGGCAGAGGCTGAGCCAGAGGCTCCAGGGCTGGCTCCCGCCAGTGCTGAGCCAAGGCTGGTAATCCTGAGACAGGAGTCAGCAGAGAGCTGCAAGAGGGAGATACTTTCATTTTTGCAATGAACTTCATCAGGACTTTTTCTGTCAGCACCTTGATTTTTGCAAACCTCAGCCTACAGAAATAGCTGATGTTGGGCAAGACAGCCCTGATCTTTCATGTTCCCCGGCAGAGGCCCACCAAGCACCACTGTATCACCTCACCACCTCCCAGAAGAGGCTTTGACAAGGCACACTACAAGCTAAATGGGGAGGGGTTAATTTCCAGGCAACCTGCACAGACAAATACAAGGCTGTCATCAGCTCAGTGCTAAGCAGATGACTCTGAACACCTTAAAAAGAAGACACTATTTCTGCAACAGTGGCAGGGGGATAATAGCTTAAAGAGATCACCTTTAAACTGTAAAACATAGATGACAAACAACAATTTTTGGAACATCCTCACTAGCATTAGCTAAAGTGGGTTGAAAACAACATCACTCATTATAAATTTTGACTGACAGTCCCAAACCCCATCACTCCTGAAGAACACATAATTTCGAGGCTGAGTAATCATTAGAGCACAACAATGTGATAAACAAAGCTCTTCAGTGCAGTTGCTGCTGCCAGCTCTGCACTGCAGAGCAGTTTTACATGAAGTGTGAGTCTTGGGGTGAAACCAAACCCTTCTGACAACTTCATTCCTCTGCAAGACATGGATCCTTACACATCTGAGCAGGAGACAGCATGTACTCTGGGTCCAGTCCAGAGGCTGGTAAAAAACCTCCCCAACAATCACTGAATATCAAAGATCTCACCACTGTCTGTTCCACAGGCAGAATGCCACTCTTCAACCCAATCTTGGCAGGATGTTTAAGATACGTGTTGGCGTGTTAGTTTAACAAACATGTAATTAAACTCCCTTCTAATCTCTCAAGCACTGATGTTTGTCTCCTGGAAGAGGCTGGCAGAACAAACAGCATGTGTCCAAGGGACAGTCCCCGTTGCACAAGAACACTGCTCAAAGGTGGTCAGACATGACAGCAGTGAGCAGGCCACTGGTAAGAAGTGAGAAGAGGTAAAGATGAAGCTTAACTAATTTGTGAGCAGTAGTGATGTTCTGAAGTTTTTCCAAGTCTAGCTCAGGTTCCTGTCTTTCTTCAAAAGAAAAAAGGGAGACAGACCAAAACACCCAAGGGCTAATGTTGCTTGGAAAGAAAGATGGAGCTGTAATCAAGCTGACTCTAGCAGCATGGAGAGCTGCATCACTGCCTCTGTTTTCTACACAGACAGAAAAGGTCAGATTTCTAGCTTCTAATCAGTAGCTAGTAAGCAGCCTCAGGATTTAGTCTTGGCATCATTTCTGGAAAAGGTTAAGAAGTCAAAGTTTATTATTGTGACATTCTCAAATAATTAACTTATGAATGAGACATGATTTTTTATCAAGTGTAAACTTAAAAGGCATCTTCTTGTACACTCAGCAATCTGTAGTCATAGAGAAGTCTGGGAAATAGTTTCCACTGCTTTGGTGTATCAATCAAGACCATGAGAAAATAAGGAAACAGAAAGAGGCACGGTCTCTCCTGGTACCTGAAGAAATAACAGAGCAATGGGAAATGGTAGCAGCAAAAGATAGATCTCTCTCCAGAAGGTGGAGACAGTTTGCAGGTGCCCTTTTTTGTTGAAGAAGGCAGTGGAGCAGGCTCTGGGAAGAAATTATTCCACTTTAAAGGGCAAAACTGGTGAATAACACTTCAAACCTCTCATCCTAAGTGAGTGTAACTTTGGTTCATATTTAGGCGAGCTAACTAAGTTAGCTCTGCGATGGAGCAAGAACACCAGACATGGTAGTAGCTCTTAGCTCAGATAGCAGCAAAGAAAGCAGTGGCTGTAAGAGGGATTTGGTATGAGATAGGCTGCATTGCTTATATGTTGTTGCTTTGAGTCCTCTTAGAAACCCTAGAAGCTCCCTCTGCATTTCTAGGAACAATTTGGAAGTGTAACTCTGACCATGCTGATATCTAGTATTTCACCAAAGCTAGTATTTCCTCTTTGTTTTAATAGCATAGCTTGAGATTCAGGCTATGTTAGCAACTTCTGTATGTGTTCCTGCTGCGTCCTGCATGCATCTTATCTACAGCAGAATTCAGCTGCTGAGCTTGGGGTAAATAAGGTTTGAATGTGTCTTCATAAGCCTCTTTCACCCACAACTATCTGGCACAATGATGACAAGGAGGTCTTTAATCATTACTTCTGGTTGCTGTCATTGCTGTAGTCAGTGACTCAAATTTTCTCCTAGGTGAAACCTGACAGCAAAGCAAGTTGGAGAATGATTTTTGTGTGGAAAACAGTAGGGGGGCATAGAGTAAGGTTGTGTATCACATAACATTAAATCATCTCCTGGTGGCAGACAGTGACTCTGTCTCATGTAATAACGGTCTCTTTGGTCTTAAATCTCAATGAAGCAGTCAGCTGTGCTGACAGAAAAAGCAAAAAACCAAGAGGGCAGGTGGGGCAAAGCAAAAGTTCCTCTGATTGCCTGAAAATTAAGCCCATGTTTCACAAAGGCAACACGAACAGTTAACACACAAGCATCTTTTCCTTCTCCCTGTTGCTCTTGACCTGGTAGCCAAAAAACACAGAGCACATGTGGCGAATTTGATCTCTAGATAACTGCACTCAGTAGAATTGTAACAGTGCATTAGCATGAAAAATAACATACTGCACAGCTGCGTGAAAGTGGATCTGGTGCTTGTCACATGTATTTTAATAGAAGATGCCTAGAAGGTGATCTCAGAACAAACATGTCACAAAGCAAAAGACAGAAAGGAGAAAAAACACCCCTAAATCTCTGTATGTTCTTAAAGGGGTTTTGATATACAAAGTTTAGGTTTACAAGGGTTGAAATAAAATTGTTTTGAGGTAGAAAGCTCTGTAGTAATTTTTATACAGTGAACCTCAGGCACCAAGGGCTTTGGCAGATGGGCTCTGGTGAACCTTGCCGGGATGGTGCAAGAGAAGCATCTTGCTGGCACCCCATCCCTTCCCTCTGCCAGCTGATGGAGGGGAATGTGGGCCAGTGCCTTGGCCCCCTACCTCACTGTCTGCTATTGTGAGCTGAGCTTACCTTTCTCAGGGTACTGGGGACAAGAGTGGGACAACACCCTCCCTTCTGCAGAGTCAGCTCCCAGGCAGGACAACCTCCCCAGGGCAGTGGAGTGGATGGCTGAGGCAGCAACAGCTTATCATCCTAGCAAGGTTCACCACAGATTAATACCCTTAGAGAAACAAACCCACTGGACTACCTTGGTTTGGACCAGATTTTGGCTGCAACCTTAAATGTGCTTCATTTTCTGTGAGTCCGTAATCAGAACCATCTATGTATGAGCTTTTTATTCCAAATTCTTGCAAAATGATTCCTCCCTTGTAAAAGACAGAAGGATGGTAGTTACATGTAAACAATAAATATTGCTATGGCTGCTTATCTTTGCAAGATTCCAAACCTAACCTCCTCCAAGGTCTTCCCAGCGAATATTTTAGAGCTGTATCTTCCCCACAAAACCTTGCATTCCTCAACTGTTTATTGTCCATGTGCTGATAACCTTGACAGTCCATTTTTACAAGGTCTCAGCTAAAACTTTGAAGGAGGTTGGCAATCTGTGTTAGCTTTCCAAAACTGTTGTCTTCCACACTCATCCATTTTCCAGCATAACAAATCACTGACTCTTTAAAAATCCCTTGTCATTAGCATTTTGGCATGTTTCACTTCAAGAAGACAAGCCAAGAAAACTCAGTGATGATGTTATTAAGCTAGACAGGGAGCACCTGAGGATTTCAGCTCCTCTGCAGTATTAGGAGAGATTTTATTTTATTGAATGCCATGAGTGTATTAGGATGAATATCTCTGTTAGCATCCTAGAAAGCTCCCTTAACTACCAGACAAAGGCTTTATCTGGCAACTTTAACTCAAGCCCCAATAAATATATTTCAGGGATAGAAAACTAAGCGTAAATGACAGATTTAGCTCAGGGGAGTTATGGTCAGGCCTGAACTGCACTGACAGAGCTCTGCTGGGAAGCCTGAATGCTGCCTGCATATAGCCAATATAATAAGCCCTGTGACCTTCTCAGTTCTGAGCATTTGACAAGCGGATGAAAGTACTGCATGAAAAGCAAATCTCTAAAAGCAAAATCCAGTACTCTCTTCTTGGAGTGCACATGACCAGGTACTTCTATTTTGTGGGATAGCAGGCACCCCAGATGGTTTCTCTCAGGGATGCACACCCAGACACTGGGCTGATGGGTGATCTCTTTAAAAGAGAAACAAAAAAGGGGGCAATAGCCACCGTACTGAGGTCATTTAGACTACTTTGCCACTTCTGAAAGATCCTGATCATCTCCCTTGCTTAGGGAGACAGAGGGGAGAGGAGTTTCTCCCAAGATGCAGGGGTCACTTAGAGAGGACGAGAAGGGTACATGCTCCCAACGCCCAAACGCTTCTTATTTCCAACAGGGAGAGGCTGCAGCCACCATACATTCCATGAGGAGAGCAAAAAGACCTCTGGAGCAGTGTTTGCAAGGGTGGCTGAGGAATCAGCAAGAGCAGATATGGGGGAAGGAAGGAGCCAGCATCCCGTGACTGTACCTAGAGTTGCCCCCCTTTGGGGAGGTCTAGGCCCCCGTCAGACTCTCAACATGATTAGGGCTGTCACACTGGCTGCGTGAGAGCCAGAGGCACTGAGCAGAGCATAAGTCCTGCCAAACCTCTGCCCCTCCAGGGCACAAAGCCTCTGAAAGCTGGGCTGAGCCCACACGTCAGAGGGGAAAGGCCCCATCCTGCGTTGTGTGGAGAGGAGCTGGGCAGCCTCGGGCAGGATTTCGCTCTTTGGACTTTCATGAGGGATTTAGAAGCAAAGTCTACACTTTTCAAAATGCTCCAGGAGCTGAAGCTGGGCTGTGGGGCTGGCTGGGATTCATGGCCTCAGATAGCCCAGGAGAGGTGGTTCTGTCAGTTCTGCTGGTGAAGTGGGGGAATGAAAGGGGAGAAGGCAGTGAGTCCACCACATTCCAGCAGAATCATGTCGAAATCAAAGCTTCTTTTTGAAGCTGCTTTGCTTTGCTGAGTCAGCAAATTCCAACAGAAAAGCACCATTTCCTGTGTTTTCTTCTGACCCGGCCTGGTGCTGAGCTCCCTCACCCAAGATGAAAGTCCCACATGGATCTTGGAGCCAGAATTATAGCGCAGCAAACCCAACCAGTAGTGAGTCTGGAAAGAAGAGGGCATGGGCATTGTGCAAAGACTTGTCAAGCAGGTAAACCAAAGAGAAGAGATGAGTGGTACTGCTGGAAAATCAGAAAACTGCAAGCCTTGCTCCTGGCTCACATGCTCATCCCTTCCTTACACACGGAACACAGCTAATGCCAATGACCACCACCAGTCGCCCAAGTGAGCAAAAGTCATGATTAAAGAACTGCAAAGTTTTATTCCATGCATGGCCATGAGTGTGGCTGTGCAGCAAGATCCCACACTGCTGAACATTAAAATCACGGAAGCCTCTGTGGAAGGAAGTGGAAGGACCAATTCCCCCAGCCCTTGAGGAAACTCACAGCCGTACAACACCAGAGCACCTATGTGTGGGGCAGATCCCACAGCTTGGACTCTTACTGCAAACACAAACAGGATATCTTAGCTTCCAAAAATGAACCTCAACTAACTGCAAAGAAACAGTTTTGTAAGTTAGAGCCGTTGTATCATTGCCTTGTCTCCCCTTCATTTAAGTGTATTTGTTTTCAGAAGGCAGCAGGGAATCCTTGCTAAATGTGTGTGTGATGATCAGCATGCTGGGAGTGAGCTCATTTGGAAATCAGGGGTGATTTCAAAATCAGGCTTCACAATCTGCAGTACTACTGATGAAGGACAAGGTATGGGAGAAGGGGTCAGATCTGTGTTTGCTGAACATGCCAACTAAAGCTATGTTTGCTGAAGAGATCCAGGGCTCTAGCTGAAGCCTGAACTCAGATCTGCTAAAGTTCATCCTGCTCCAGTTAATGGAGGAAGAGGTTGGGAGCCCAGCAAGAGCAGGTCTAGCTGCCTGCACAAAGTTGGACAAGTCCCTGTGTTGTACCTGTACTTTCGGAAATTTGCCATCCCAACAAACAAACACCTGAAGCCCAGCCCTGAAGACTTTACTTAGGCATGGAATTCCTCACAGCTCAGCAGCAAGCAAATTCAGGGGCAAAACATTGCAGAAGCAGCTCATGCAGTATTAAGTGGCATCTACATTTACACAGCTATCATGTAGCTGAGTAACAAATAATTTAATTTCAGAATGGATGCAAAAACTGTTTGCTCCTGGAAAACGCAGACTCATATCAAGGTGCAGAATACCACATTGACTTCTAGAGGAAAAAATCATGCCCTTCTGACCATTTATCCCCCATCACAAACCATATGAGCAGGCAGGGCCAGCCCCAAGGAGATGCTGTTTTTTCTGGTTCTTTCTCCCATCAGGGAACACTGCCCATCTCTACATGTAGGGGTCGCCTGCTCAGCTGCTTCAGCCCTCACTGCTGCAAGTTAAATTTTACTGCATCCAATGCAGAGCTCACCAAAGCCATCACACAAAATCTCATTAAGCTCAGCTCAGTTTATCTTACAAACGAGGAACTGACTGTGGAGACATTCAGATCCCTCAGATAGCATAAATCAGCCCCTGACTCAAGCGAGCTGGAGGTTTGGCTCCCAGATTTTTATGAAGCTAAATATAAAAGGCAGTGGAGCCAGGGTAAGAATTGGGTGAAGGATGGCCTGGTACCATTGCCTTACCAACACTGGCACTGGCAAGCTGCTGCTGACCACCAGGCTGCTCACCAGTGTGACCATGCAGATGGACACGTCTGCTGGGACCAACAGCAGGGCTGCTCAGCTCAAGGAATCGGCATGGACATTGTTCTTCAATGGCTTCATCACCCCGCAGGTTATCAGAGGGCTCCCCCAGCCACCTGCATGGTCCCTGCTCCTGTGTTCAGATATCACTTTCCTGCCACAGCCAGAAATAGTTTACATTTAAATTACATGGGAATGCAAAAACTTCTGAGACAAAATAGAGAATAAGTGCAAGACAACACTCAGCTCCACAGTCAAGTGTCATTCCAGCTGCTTCTCACTCATGGTAGTTTAAATTTGGGCTGCATTTTAAAGCTATTCTGTAATTAGTTATAAATTTGAAAGTGACCCGGAAAAATGGAGAAGTTAATCTCTTTGCTTAGAATGTGGGAGAGGGATATCAAGTTCTGGGATTTTCACGTTTTCTTTTTTTCTTGTCACCTTATTTAATTCAAAAGTGATAGCTTTAAAACACAGTGATGAAAAAGTTACGCTGTTCTGGTGTCTTCTAAAATAAATTTCACATGAAATACAGTATGTGTTAAAGGCATTTGGATTCCCAGGGAATGTGGGTATACATTTCACTTGTCCTGTTACAACTTCCTATGAATTTACTCAGCTGGCTTCAATAAAAAAAAAAAAAAAAGGAGAGAAAAAAAAAGGAAAAAGAAAGGAAAAATCTGTGGGAATCTTTCTGTGTGTACATTACAAAGCTACTAGGCCTTTACACTGATAATTTAAAACCAGCTAAGCACATGTGCACAGATGGGAAAATCTGAGTAATTTGGTTTCATGTGCTTTCCAGCTTGATGTAGATTTGGATGCTGAGCCCTGCCTGAATGCTGAACTCCCAAGTACCTCTGCAGGGCTGACAGACCCTCTCCAGGGACTTAGCATGGCTCTTGCAGAAGATAAATCCAGGCTATGCAACAGTCTTGTGGCAGGACCTTTCTAGGTAAGGAACCCATAGGTTAAATGCTGCTGCTAACATTTATTTCCTTGAAAGGGCCCAGCCAATGCCTAGTGGAGGTGCTCAGCTGAGCTATTTCTCCAGCAGTGCCCGCCAGCAGCATTTTGCTCCTGCTTTCAGATGAGTTTTCCAGTGAGGGAGCTGTCGGTGCTTGCTGTGATGGGAGCATCCCTACTCGCTGTGTGCTGGGAGGAAGTCAGCTCATGTGCAAGGGGAGCAAGGCCCCTCTTGTGAGACCCAGCCAAGCAGCCTGGGCTTAACATTATGAAAGCTACGGAGTGCTGGAGGAGCTAAGGTCCCATTTGTAAAAGGACCTTTCAGCTTTGACTCATAACTCTGATAATTTGTGCAGGGGTAATTGAATACAGCCAGCTGTCTGCAGAGCCCGAGTCAACAGCTGTGGCTCTGGAGCAGCACTGGTGTGCCTGCCCTACAACCAGCCCCTGCTCCTTGCTCAGTGCAGGGTGTTCACCCACCCTGGACTTCATTTGACACTAATATAAGGGCAGGGAGCTGGTGGTGCTGCTGAACAGTCCAGGCTGGGTTTAACCTGAATGTCTGAATGGGTGACCATTCCCAGCTTTGCTGCTCTCCAACCATTTCTGGTCGGTCAGACAGGTGTCTGTGTCAGGCACATAGCATCAGGCTTCAAAAAGGTCTGGGAATCTGCAATTGAAAATAGGCAACTGCACCCTAAGATGTGCTTTATTCTTCTAGCCTGGAGTGGACTGGCTCCATCAGACTGGGTCTTTACAAAAGCTCCATGCCAGCTGGCACCTAGAACTCCTTGGCGTCAACAACATTTGACTAAAGACCTCTTAAATCCTAACAGCTCTCTACACCTTTAGGAAATTAAGCCTGACTGCAGATGTAGACTGGAGGAGGTTAAATCTCGTGGAAGGGGGTTCCAGTTGGCTGTGGAGCCGATGTGGCCAGGACACACCAAATTCTCTGGCTGGTGGCAGGCGGGATGCTGCGGTTAGCATCACGTTGACTGGCAGCTGGCTCTTCGCTCCTAATAAGGAGGTGCAGCTGGGCTAATTGGAGGCAGCTTTCAGCCCTGAACAATGCTGGAACGCGCTCACGGTAGCGGCTGTGAGACAGCACCACTGCTCTGCCCCACATCACACTCTGGGTGGGACAGAGGGACATTAACATTCATGGTAGGAAAAGTGGTCAGCCGATTACCTGACTGCGTGACAGGCGTTTCTGTGGCAGCTGCCACCTTGCCAGCATGCTGAGGAGCACAGACCTCCATGGATGAACCTGGGAGGTAGTTATGCTGTAAGCCAACAGACTGAGTGTCTTGTCTTGGCAGCAGCCTCATATGGAAAACTACAACACACAGCATCCTGGCAGTATGCTGGCAACATTCTTCAATGACCTCTAGTAGTGTGTTTGCAATGGGTGAAAGCACATCTGTAAAATGCACTGCCTCTGGTTCTGTGCTGTAGTCCAAAACAAGCTATTGAGCAGCTGGAGCTCTTGAAGGATTGCATAACCAGGTATAAGTTCTCCTTTAATAATTCTTCAGGCCTTAAAAAACTATTTATAGATCTCCCATTTACCAAATGTATGATTTCACTGCATAGCATAGCTTCCATTTGGTTGCATTACCATTCTCAGCTAGACATCTACAGCTGCTTTACAGTTCTAAATCCTCATGGAGAAACTCATCTAAGCTTGAGCAGTGAGGCAGGTCATTGCACTTCCTCTGATATTTTTTGCAACATTCATGAATTCTCTATTCTTTTCAGCATTGCGCTCAATTTTGGGAGTGTAAGAAACCGAGATCCTCTTGGCCGTGCTTTTGGAAGTGGCACCACTGCCTCTTGAAAAAAATTAGAAATTAACTTGTGAGCCTCAATTACATTTTCTAACATCTTAGTGAGTTATGTGCAAGGCTTATGCTGGCTTTTTAAACTAAGTAGTGTGTACATTAGGAAGAAGACCTCATAATGCACAAAACAAATGACTTCCAAATCTTTAGAGCTGCTTATTTCTATGAGGAAGCTTCTTCTCCCTTTGTAAACATTGGAACTACTCAACAGAATAGCAAAATCCTTTCTCTCAAAAAACATAATATAAAGAAGTTCCAAAGAATATTTAATGTCCATAAAGGACTTTTCTGGAAAAAAGAAAAAAATGCCTTTTTCAGCCCTGTTTAACATCTTATGTAAATAATAGGAATTGGTCTTTCATTCATCTCTGGCTTTCTGAGCTCTTTACAGTGTTTTAGCTGTTATGTGCTGAATTGAAAACATAGGCTCTGACCAGAGGCTGGGTGGTGTCACTTGTCTGGCTGCAGATGTCACAGCAGGGGCCGTATTTTCACTACATTACCACAAACAACACAGTTCAAACTGCATTTAATTAGTGGGTACCAAATACTGCTGCCCGCCTTCTCTTAAAAGCCCAGAAAATAACCACGGGTAAGCGTTTCACCAAACAGCACTGGATGAATTTGAGCTTTCATAAGCCACATTGTCTGGTCCCTCTAAACCCCCTGCACCAAAATCTGGGCCAGCTGCATACCCTTCCCCGGTGCTGGGTAAGAGCTGGGGCAGCCAGGCTGAAAGTGATAGGCATGAATCTACCAGCTCTCTCCACAGTTTTGTCTTTTCTAGCTCTGACAGGCAGCTCGTCCTCCCCCCATGGTGTGAGAGAATGAAGAAGTTACAGTGGCAACCTCCACATATTTGATGTTCCCTTCTTTCCCAGACACCATGTGCTGCCTTGCAGCCCCCACATATCTCCAGCCTCCCACAGGAACCTGTCCATGTTAAATTGGGAGTATGCCTGTGGCCTGCAAAATGCCACCAATGGTTATGGTGACCTGAAGCTTGGCGGAGCAGAGAGCAATGCTAAGCCCTCATGCTGCCCATGTTAAGTCCCTCCCTCAAGTGCAACGAGTGGTGAAACCACCAGCTGAACAGCCAGCACAGGGCCATGGATTACTTTTGAAAGGTGACATCTCTAACCCATGAAACCATCTCCTTACCCCACACATGGAGGAAGCTGTGGGCAGGACAGGATATGTGAACAGACAGGGTTATACACAAAGGGCAATAAGTGGATAGAAAGGAAGGTGTTTTTCAGCTTGGGAAGAGAGGACGGGGGGATATGTCTACCAAAAATGTCAGCAAATGGAGCTGAGGAAGGCAGGATGGGCCATCATTTCTAGAATGCTGGGGTTTGATAACACAGATAGTGCTAGAGCACAAAGGCTGTTAAGCTTTAAGATGTATTTTCATTTAGGTAAAATCTAAAAGCAGCAGAGAGCATTCTCTCTGGGGCTTGACAACTGCTGAAGCCTCATCCAGTCACTACAGGCTAAAACTTCTGGAGCTGTTTGTGAAGACCTGTGTGAGCACCTCCTTCTGCAGCAGCTTCCCTGGCATGTTCCTCTTTGGGAAGCTCAGCCTTCCTGATCCACTCCTCCAGCCATGTCCTCCAAATCTTCTTCCCATCTCTACTGGCTCTCACAAACAAAAGACAAGCTGTATCCAAAAGACAAGCTCTCACCTCAAGAGACTTCTTCCCAATGCCAGACTTCCAGTTTGGATCACCAAAACCTTGGCCCATGATAAGTAGGAGCAGGAGTCCTTAAAATAATTATCACAGAACTCACACAACCCAAAAGCAATTTTCATGGGATCCTATTGAAGAACAGACACAACTGAAGATGTGTCCTCTGTTTCCTGAGCACACAGCTAGTGGTTTCCTGAAAAGGAGACTGTTCAATCCCAAGATTACTGCCACAGCAGGGCTGAGGAAAGTCCAAGAACTCTAAGAAAAAAGAACTGTGGAAGCTGGCAGAGGGTGCTGCAGGGTTTTTGGGTAAATCTGAAATTTCACTGTAACCACAAGAGGACTGAATCCTCCTCTGAACACCTTCTCATCAGAATACAAAGATATTTCAAATACCTCCATGAAGGGAAATTAAGTAACTTTATATATTCCTAATCAGTACCTGCTTTCATGATAGTGCTAAATGAAAAAGGTGTGAGGTTTCCAAATGACAACACCGCAATGGTAACTTGGCTGTATGTACTGCCCAAAAACAATGTATGTAGCACTACTGAGAACAGTACCTGCTCATGGTATAATATCGACATATGCTTCATAAAAATCAGTTGAGAATCTGCCTCCCAGGGCTGTTGCAAGCCTTAATATAACCCTTGAAAAGCCTTGGAGGAAAGAGGCTTCAGAGTGTTTTTAAGGCATTAGACATAAAAGTGGGGGAAAAAACCCCAAAACTACCAAGTGTGCAAATCAACCAAATAATAGTCAAGTCATCACCTAAAGATTTTCATTTGGAGGTGAAACTATTTGGATTTGTATCTGTCATGCATGTGCAAGACAAATAACACTATGCATGCATGCTGTCCCTTCAGGGAATTATTAAATCTCAAAACACCTTACGGTGTTCATGGTCAGTGCTGCAGAAATGGTATTACAAACTGCCACAGCAAAGAGATGTGTCAGTGACCTTCATGAGAAACAAGACTAAGGAACAGTGCACAATGTGGATTTGGTTATTCAGTTAATCTGGCTGCAATTCACCAATTTTTTGCCCCCAAGTAAGAAACATGTAACTATTTTTAGGTCAAACATTAACAACTGGAGCTACCTTATATTACGGATGGGAAGACAACAGATCAGTTTTTAAACAGAGAAAATAAGAAACTCATGTTTCAGTCACATTGTGACTCAAAGCCAAGAAAAGCCAAAAAATTCAAAGATATTGGCTAACTCCCACAGAACTGCTTGAAAAGCCAACTTTTAGCCCCAAGTGAATTTCTTCAGCGAGTTTTAAGTCCCTAAACTTGGCTTTTAAATGTTACTTGCTGACACAGACTTAATCACAATGCTGCAAAAGCTGTATGTACATAACATTAATAATAATATTTTTAAACTTAATGTTTCCAGTGTTCAGAACTTTTCAGAACTCCCATGGATACTGGCATCTGAAATAAAATATTTAGGGAAGAGCAATTTAACTTGGAAATGGTGACTAAAGGTACTATATGCAGCACTGGTTCTGTCTGAATATTGAATTTTAAAAAACCCAAAGGTCAAAATACACAGAGTAAGGATGCAGTTCTGATGAGAGGAGAATAAATATTTGTCCATTTGCAGTGCTGCCAGTTAAATGTGAGTGCTCAGAGCAAGGACTGTGTACCATGACGCTTGGGGTCTTTGTCTCACACAGGTCTGTTCTTAGTGCTGGAAATGATTATAAGATTCTCTGAAACTCCTGCTTGAAGGGTCCTAGGTGCAAAGCATTATTGGGGTAGACTGATATTTAAAAAAAGTTAAAGAGATTTCTCCCAAACAAGGAGATTGCTAGGCCAGGATTTTCTTCTTATCTGAATAGGACTGAAAAACCTGTGCTCTATTACCTCAATACTTTCCCACTCCGGGATTTGCATGGTCATACAACCAGGGAGAGACTTTGCACCCCAGAGCTGATAAATTTTTGAGCACTCTCAGAGTCCTGGGACTTTACTGGAGTCTTGCTTCCCAAATACTTCTCAAAATGAAGCTTCTTTTTAATTGTCCTACAGCATTTCTCATGCCAAAAACATCTGGGAAAGGCAAGAGCTGACAAAAACGCACCAACTTTTTTTTTTTTTTCACTCTCTCACACATTGTTTGAAAGAGGTTTAAAGCTAAAATAAACTTCTCTGAAGCAATGTGCAGTTCACAGACAATGGCAACAGCTGCAGATAGCAGAAGTTCATTCCTGTTTATTATATTCATTAAAACTGAAGGGAGAACTGTGGCAGCACCAACTTAATGGTCATCTGAACATAATTATTGAGAAAGCATTGTTCTTTGGAAAGATGCAAAGTGTCAGATGGAACTTCACACCCTTGTCATAAAACCCCCACTTATTTCCTACCATTAATTGGATAAAATGGGCATTGTAGGATTGGAGGTGGAGGGAAATGGGTTAATGAGCGTGTGTAGGAGGCAAATGACACTGGAAACTCGGTGTCTACAGAGAGTGGGCAGAGGAAACAAAATCAGATGTGAGCAAATTTCTGGAAGGGAATCCAGTCGACAAAACTCATGAGACAGCACTTTGTGTTCCTATCATCCTTGAACAGTATGAAAAGCAAAACTCTGGCCAGTTTGCACATGTGTTTCAAACAACGAGTCAAGAGAGAAACAAAAGTGAGTCGTGAATCAAGGGACTGCATCGAGAGGCACAAAGCAAGCTCCTTTTGGAATCCAGCCACATCCTTGCATCCTACAACATGCACCGTGCAGGAGTTCACATGGTGCCTTTTGGTACCATGAAATTCCCTCCATCTCTCTGAAAGCCGGGGCAATTCCTCTCCATAAGCCCCAGTGAGTCCCCTCAGTGTCCACTGTCAGTCTGTGTTTTCTTTAGTTGCCTTTCTCCCTTCCAAATCAACGTTCACTGCCTTTTATTGGTTGTCTGATGCTAAAGGTGGAGGGAGCTCTCATTGCAACCCATAAGCAGCTTGATGCCAAGAACACCATGTGGGTTGAACTCCACACCCCTCCTCAAGCAGGCAGTGGGTGGATTTGCTCTTCAGGCTCTTTTGGGTCAGTGTGTGAGCTCCTGTGTCTGTGCCTGAAAGCTGGGCATCCCTCCATGGGCAGGCATGGATGGTAAATAATTCTTTAGTCTATGGGCCACCTCTCAGCTCTTCCATCAGTCAGTCAGTGCTCTTCAGTGGACAGATCTGTGGGGCAGCAGTGTGGGAATGCATGACCAGAGCAAGTGCAACAGCATTGCTCTGTACAGACCACCACATCCCATGGTTCAGGATTCCTGTGTGAGCCATGATGTCCATCCATGGCCTCACCCACCCAACCGCAGATCTGCAGCATGTTACATGCCAGAGCATTGCATGGGACTCCAAGTTCAACCAGGAATTCCACTCCCTTCTCAGCCAGGACCCCCACTGATTCTTGTGAATGTTTTATGCTTCAGAGAAGGAACTGTTGAACAGTTCCTGGACTGTAAAACTTATTTTCCTTAGCTGCTAAAGAAAAAATGGCTTTCAGACTTCAGCTGGCCAACACCAACTCCCATTCCATAGCTATTCCCAATGTTCACTGCCACATAACAGCAAAAGCAAATTATCGTATCCTTTGGAAAAATACATTCTACCTTTCAGCAGAAAGAACAGTGATTCTTTAACAAAATGTACCCCTTTTTCTGAGACCGATCTTCCTTTGTGCTCTGTTTTTTCCTGTGAGTACCAGAGACTTTTTTGCTTGTTTGGGTTGGGGGGTGGGGGAGTAGTTGGGTTTTTTGTTTGTTTTTTGGTTGGTTGTTTTTTTGTTGCATTTACTCCTGATAGCCCCCATGCACACCAATTGGTGCATCTAAGTCAAGGACATCCAAAAATCATTTCTTGAGCCTGGTCTCCCAGTGGAATGATGTTTGTATGACTGTGTGCTCACCTGCCTGACCAACTGTCTTCTCATCCCTTCCAGGAGTTTTAGAATACTTGGCTAATTTCACCTTAGTGGGAGGCTGGCATCCCAGAGGTCACAGCTGAAGCTCTAGGGGGACTTCCAAGTCCCTGGGATGACATCATGGCCCCTTCTGACAATGCACAGAGATAAAACCTAGGCATGCACTCTACTGCTGATCCCCTGGTTTCACTGCTTGCATAAGCTGGCCCCAGAGAGGTACCCCATCACATGGCTAGAGACTGCAGGACTGCAGGTTGGCTCCTCAGGTGCTTTAGGAAATCTGACCAAATATAACTTTTGCATCTGCCATTGCTTTGGTTTTATTTCATCTGTCAGTTCAGATAAAATTCTGCTTGCTCAAGCAATCTGAGGGAGGAGAATACATTCCTCCATTCAGCTGGATTTACAGGGAGCCTTGCCATCATCACTACTCTTGGCCTTCTCACTAGATCTCAGGAAGTCGTTATATGTTCTACAAGTAATTAACTGTGCTACAAATGCTGGGTGACTCCTAATTCCTTGCTGCCTTTGCTTACTGCGTTGGGTGTTGACAGTACTTGGAGCAAGAGACCCACACTTCGAGTGTAAAACTAAACCAAGAGCTCTGGTTAAGGTTCAGATTTTAGGAAATTATAGACTACAGTCCAAAACTTTGTGCTTTGAGCTGCTCTGTAGTCTGTGTTTCACAGCACTGGGGAATAAGAGTTCATTCGCCATAATTCTTTCATACATGACAAAGTGGGAAATTCACCCCTCAGTCCTTCTGAAAGCACACTCTGTGCTCCACATGCCAATTAGTGCTTCTGAAGGCTGTTATAATGCTGGAAAATTGCCAGCCAGACTCAGAGAAGGGCATCACCTATACTACAATCTCAAAGTGAACAAAGCTTGCTAAAGTAGCTCCATACCTGTCTTCCCAGTCAAATGCTGTTCTCAGATTATGTATTATGGTTTCCATCAAAATTAATGCAAGTTTTTCAGTGGCATCCAAAAATCTCTCAATGGCATTGTGAAAAGCAGAAATTTATGTTTGTTTTACACCACTTAAACCATCTCACTCACAAGCTGGATTGTGTGCAGAGCTGAATGGGAGCTTACCACCAAAAGAAGAAGTGAGCTCAAAAAGCGAACAGACGATTTCACAGAGGACTGACCTGGTGGTGCCCACAGGTGACTACACTACCTTAGTCACTACCTACTACTGTAGTCACTACCTTGGTGACTACAGCAAACTGGCAATGTTCACCAAGGGAATGATTATATAATTTCCTGCACTCTGCTCTAAATATTCACTCCTGGTCATTACTAGACACAGGGACCAGGTTAGATGGTCTTTGCCTGCTACCTTGCAGAGTATCATTGTATGCAGGATGTTGTTGCAGTTCAGATGAGTTCATGACTTCTTACAAGAAAAAAAACCTCAAAGAAAAATCTGAAATTAGGGCTCACTTTCAGCAAATGTAGTGAGGGGAATGTACTCCAAAGTATTGTCTGAATTCCCCCAATATACTTCCTCAAAATAAGAGTTCTTTTTTCTGATTTTTTTTTTCAAATCACAGCCAACAGGCCTCTGAGTACTTCAAAAACTGATACAAAATTTTAATAATGTATTAATAAACTGAGTAAAGGAGATACAAAATTATTCAGTAACTCACACATTCCTTCTATTGACTTAACATGAAAAGAACTATATTTTAAAGAATAATTTCAAGAAGACTGTTATTTCGTTCTTGTTTTTAAAGGCAAATGTGTGGACTATTGGGGATTTTTCTACCTTTATAATTCATTTTATTCAGATAGTGTTGCTTTTTTAAATCCAATTTAAATAGTGTGCGCTTTTCTTTAAGAATAAACATGTTTATGTTACATTTAAAATCTTGAAATCTTTTCTGTGAGACTGAAGCAATCTATTTCTATAATTTAAATTAAAGACAAATAGCATTCAGGCAGTACATGCTGTTTTTGAAGTTTTAAGAAAGTAAAACAACTGGCTTCGGGGAAGTCACTTGCTGAGCACCTGGAACAAGAATTTACTGAAGTGATAAACCAGCACTTGACAGCTGCAACTTGTTCTGCAGGTGCAGAAAGCACTTCTTCCTCTCAGTTCCTTCAGCTTAGTTCAGTTCAGTAATTACTTCACTCAATGCTAAGACACCACTTGAGAAATAAAAAACCAGCAAACCAATTTTCTCTCTCCAGTCTAGGAATAAAAACTATATACAGGATGTTTTCACCCACATGTTCAAAACTGAAGGACAAGACAGCCTGAAATAATCTGTCCCATCCCATCCCTAAAAAAAAGTTTTCTATAATTTAATATATTAAGTAGTTTTTAAAAAATAGATTAGTTTTGACATACTTATTCTTGAATTATCCATCACATTCCCTCAATCACAGGAAACTAATTATGGTGTTCTAAATGTCTTTTTGTATTCTGAGTGTGCATGTGCCATTTGATACAAATTACCAGAAAAATGTCAATAATAAAAATGGCTTTATTTCATAGTGTTATCTCTTATACTTAGTATTGAAATCTCAATATATATGTGGTAAAGTATGCTATGGCTTCAATGTGTATGTATTATATATCCTCTAAATTGTTAAAACCCCCTCAACTTTAGTGTAAAATCCACTTTTAGCTTCAATGTATTTTAGCTGTTGTGAAACAATGACTTCTATTTTTTAAGGGGTTTTTTTAATAATTTTTCAAATTATACAAAGCAAACCAAGACTTAAAAAAGATTATTTAAATTAAAGGTTTTTACTTGCTGATTAAAAAACCAATTGTGACCAGTATTCGTTCTGTCTTACGCGTATACATTAAATTGGCAAAACTTTAGCTTATAAAAGAAGTCAAATTTCTAGTGCAGCCAGCAGATACATAAGACAAAATTTATAAAAAACCCCAACAACATGAGCTCAAAATTGTTATGTCTCTCTTTCTACCACTGGAAATGAAAGAAATCCTTGAAGGAATGAATTTAGGTTAATACTGGAAAACATATGACGAATAAAAATTATGGCGTTAATTCTATATTAAAGATTAAAAAATGAAAATGCTGAAGAGAGGAAAAGTTTTCAAATGCATTTGGGGAAGGCAGAGATCATGGGGTAAGGGGAAAAAAAGGTTTACATGACCTTTGCTTCTGTTGCATGGTATAATAGTCACCTCACAGAGGAAGAAGAAAAGGTGGGGATTTTAAAACTATTTCGCCACCAAAAAGTTTTATCATCTAGAAATATGTGCAATAGAATTTCAAGCTACTACATCTTTTCCTTTCACTGTTTCATAAATCACTTCGCTCTGATCTCACAAATACTTCTTGCTTCCTTACAACTTGCAGCACTTTTTTTTTCACTGCAGCTGCAAAATCTGTAACTCAAAAATCATCGAGGCGCTGCCCTTTGAGGGGAAAGGGGGAAGAGGGAGGGGGAATCCATTTGCTTTGAAGCCCTGTGCTCCAGAGGATGTCATCCTGGTTCCTTGCTGGCCTATCTCTTAAGCCTGTTAAAGGGTACTAAAAGAACTGTCAAAACTTCCAGCGCAGTGGAGCAGCACATACTCCAAATCCCATGAATGTAGCTGGTTTGGTGTGATAAAACAAGCTAGAAACAGAAATGCTCTTAGTTAAATTGAGCTGAGGTTGATGATGCTTCACATTGTCCCCCTGCCACAACCATACCACCCTTTCCTGCCAGCACTGGTGATAATAAATATGACTCTTGAATCACCTGATTTGACCTTCTGGTTTATTGTTGGCCAGATCTCCCTTCACTGACCCAAAAGATTTCAGTTCACTGGTGTCCTCAGGAGAGACCAGCAGGTGCCACAGGTGGAGGACAGAAGAAAGTCAGATGCTGCTGGTGGTGACTCATGAAATGACACCTTGCCTTGTGACTGCATGATTCAAAAAGCCACTTTTACCTTCTCAAGCGTGAGCATCAAGTCTTACTTGCATCCATCTCTCCACCTCTGCTATAATGTCACATACACTTCATGGCCACCAGTTTGCAAGGTGATCCCTATGGCACCCGAGAGCACACCCATCAAGCAGTCAGGTAAAACTCAGGGTTAGAAATAAAACACGTAATCAACAACAAGCAGTGCTTAGAAGTAAGATGAGAGAATCCACTACAAGGGAAGAGATCCACTGTGTAGGTTAAAAGTGGGAAAACATTCCCTCTTCCAAACACAGTACTCAGAACTGCCCAGTAATAATGTGGTAGAGGAAATGGAGGGGTAATGCAAGTATTCACATGGCAAGGGATAAAGTCCCCAAAGTTAGAAAGGTATAGACAAAACCAAAGACCAGAGGTAGCTGCAGCACAGCCAATTTGGGATTTTTTTTTCACTGGCCCCCTGGGATATATTTGCACAAAGATCAACTTTTGGTCATATTTTGCCTCCTTTTTCTGCTCAAAACATGAAACTGCAATGGCAGACAGAAATCAAATGCTTCATGGTGTGCTTTTAAATGCAAGATCCACCTCCAGTTTACAGAGTCAGGATTTAGTAGGTTTCTTTTGCTCCTCACACCTACCTATGGCATTTCCAAATTAGGTAACAGCAGACTATGCTAACAAGGGCCTGATTTTGCAGGTAAGGTGAAGACGCAGCACTACCCGTGTTACAGCACCCAGCATAGCATGATGACAAGTTCAGTGCACTTTGGGAAACCCAAGCCACAGTTTCTCATGGAATCAGCCTAGGAACTGGAGCAAAGTGCTGTGGGCTTTTGGAATAAATTCTTACTGCTGACAACACCAGCGTCCAGCCTCACTCAGGCATGCTCAGCAGAAGAGCGTGCAGATCCACTGAAAGCATGGGATCACCACTGCTCTTCTCTAGCAACACATAGGCTGCTTTCAGCCCCCATTAAAAAGTAAATGTTATCATAGACTCTCCATAGTATAGTGCCATGTTGTTCCTCCTCTTCTTGGAGGACATTTTAAGCAATAAAAGTGTGGTGCTCACTGAGTTAAAGCCAGCCAGCACACCTCCACCTAGATGAGCAGGCAGCAAGGTATCCTTGGGGATGTAGCAGGCCCCACCTCAGCACAGGGGGTTTGGGCTGTAAAGTGAAATCAAATTAGCTAATTAAGGAGGTTATTTGTATAATTTAATGGAAATTTAGAAGGCACCTCATCTTTCTGCAAAGCTGGAAATATGTTTGTAAAAGTGCCAGTGCCAATATCCCTACATTAGATAGCATCCTGGCCACAAATCAAAGGAATCCATGCATCCTCCACCCTTTTATAGGGGAAGCAGAAGTCTCTCGAAAGTGTAGTTAAGAGCTGTTGTGGGGAGGGAAGAAGGGTGGTTTTACCACTGATGTCACTACCAGCATAAGCCTTTTATGGTCATGACTTAGTAGTTGTCTCTCTGCTTCAAAATCAACAAAGAGCAGAGAAAAAAGGCTTGCTTCCTCCTTGGGAAATGGTGTACATTCAGGGAGGAAGCTGCCTTCCTGTTTTCTCCATAATTGCAACTTTGCATGGTTTTAGCAAGTTCCACAATTTTAAGCCTCTTCCATATGGAACATGTTCCTCTAAACATCTGGCTCCTTTTTTATTGCAGTGATAAAACAGATTTATTTTCTACAAACCATATATAATATTACTTTCTCAGTGTACAATCTACTGTGCCTTTAAAAGTAAAAAATAAGCAAAAAGATCAATAGTCTTACAATTTTTTTTTTCTTTTACTAGTACCAAATCCTTTTCTAAAGCAGACTTAAGGATTAATTCTGAATCTGGGAAGAAAGCAAGCCTGAACACCTACACTTAGTATCTCCAAGTTTCTTGATGCAGACCAATGATACAAACTCAAATCAAAAAAGAACTGTAGACAAAGTAAATTTCTTAGATCTGGGTCAGATTAGAACATGTGTCCCTTCCACTAGTCCTTAGCCTATACACATCATCTTGTAACTATCACTGGAAGAGAATAAAATGCTTTGATTAGCTTAGAAGTCATCTGTGTAATTTGGCCAAATGATATTAGAAAAGAATGGCTTTTGCAAAGAAAATTAAGAGGGATGTACAGTCAGGAGGAGTATTCTTTGATTATCTAATGGCAGATGAGCAGCAATGTCAAATATCAGTGGGCAAGGCACTCAAGCAATAAACCAGGAAAAAAAACCATTATGAATCAATAGATTGTCTTGGCTTCCCATTCCATTAGCTGTTATTTTTAGCTGTACCACATGCATGGCTAAGCAACAATGTCACACAATGCTCCTGTAGAAGTTTTAATCTTTTTCTCTCTTCAGTACTTCACCTGCTGCTGTCTGAAGTAACACATGGATTCACTGCATGTAACAAGCCTAAAAATGAGCTGCAAACAATATTGTGAAAGATCTGGCCAACACTTCATACAAGGATGTAGTCCAACAGTGGCTTCTTGTAGAGAGATGGGGAAAAAAAATGAGTCATTTTCTAGATGCTTTGACAAATACTGAAGTGAGCAAAGTCTGGCTTTATGCATCAAAAAATGGCAATGCTTTATTCCTCAGCTGGCAGCTTGATAACCATTTTCAGATTTACACTGCCTGCAAAGCCCACCTGTTCCTATGGGATGCAACCAACACAGGAAAAGTGACTAGGATTGGGTCATTTCCTTGGGAGAAGAACAGGGATGAGAAACAGTGATAAAAAGGAGGGTCCTGTGCCTCACCACAGCCTAAATGATGTCAATAAACCCAACCAGCTGTTCTTGCCATAGCTCACATGCCAGACCTGTTCCTGTGGTCAGGAGGACCAGCAGTGGTGTGGTCCTCACCAGCAAGACAGCCACACAGACCAGTGTGACACAGCATCCTAATGCCACCCTGTCAGACTGTGTAATGCAGCAGAATAATGTGAAAAGTAATTCACTTGAAGTAAATAACACCTCTTTCTTCTTAAATGGCATTTGCTACCTTCTCCATATAACTGTTTAATTTCAAAATATATATGTATATATAAAGACTGATTAAAAACCATTTGATATCCTCTTACTAAACACACCCATTTTCAAAATTACTGTAGAGGAAATTGGACATTTGGATCTGGTAGGTATAAATTACATTTGTTAATGCATGCCCATTATACTGACACTATTAATTGCTGCTGTAATCCACAGATCAGTATTCTGCATTTTCTGAAGAAAATTTGGTAGCCGTATTTTCACTAACTTGCACTTTATCTAATTTTCCTTTCTTAGTAAGATTGGTACTATTTACGTGTCTTTGAAAAGCTGCTGAAATTAATGTAGCCTCAAGTATTCTTCAACTGAGAATAACAAAGGGCTCTCAAGCCCTTCTCCTCTAGGAATCCCAATGCTTAAAAATGGATCAAATTCAAATCCACACTCCATTTTTGTGAGATCACCTCACAAGTGGATTTTGTGGGAAATAATTCCACTCTCCACTCTCGCAGTGACTCTCAAGCCCTTCTCCTCTAGGAATCCCGCGGCAGGGCAGCTCAGTTCGGTGTCCCAAAGACTCAGTTTATAAGCAGGTAGGGATGTTCAGCTCCTCCCCTCTGGGCGGGGCATCTCACAGTGGGATGAGGTAATTCCAGAGTCACTCCAGGAGACCTTGATTGCCCCCAGATGAGTGCTGAGTCATGCTAAAGATGAAAAACACTGCCCCACCTGTTCTTAACAGCTTGACAGCTTGTGGAGATGCTCATAGAATACATACTTTTTGGAAGGTCACACCTTCCATGTAACCTAAGACAGACATATTTTGTCTAAAATTTGAGTTCCATTTTGTATTTGCAATTAAGGGTCTAAAGCACATTTATGCCACTTACTAACAGTTTAGGAGGGAGACACGGAGATAAGAGTAACTGGTAGAAATAAATTTTTTCTCTCTCCCCTTAAAACAGATATAAGAACAGTGAAGCAAAGAAAGCTGTGTAGAAATTAGAGCCTTTCACACCATGTTGCCACTCCCCTTGCTACGGCAGACATAGAGTGTCAGGTACTGACCTGGGCTTAGCGGGCAGCAGCACAAAACCCCACACAGCACCCCACACCAATCTTCTAATGAATGATTAAAAATGACCAGGCTGTTGGATAGTAACACTATTTTTGAGCAGCATATGAGGAAAAACATTGTTAAAATATAATAAAAATTCTCTCCAAAGAGGAATTTGCAATGGAAAAGAAAAATCTGAGCAAGGTGGGGTTTCTAGGTCTATTGGTCCTAAAAAAACCCAAACAAACAAACAAAAAAAAAGAAAAAAAACCACAACACATTGCCTCTGTGCAGAAGGGGACAATGTGGGCCTTGCTGGGACACAGGGAGAAGCAACATTCAGTGTGGAGGAGGGATGTTCCAAAAAACCCTTGAAAAGGCTACAAAAAGAACAGCAATGGCGAGGCTTGTGTTTAGCTCTGTCATCTTACCTGCCTTTGCTGTTTCCTAGTTCTCTTTCCACAGCTGAAGAGCCCTGCAGATTCTACCAACATCTAGCACGGGACTGAACGACCATCCTTACCCTGAGACTGTAGTACTTCAGCCACTGGGGAGAGAAGCACATCCCAAGCACAATTCAAGCTACCTGAAGGCCAGGCCCAGCACTCTCTGAATGAAGTCTCTCTGACTGCATACATGGTCTAGAAAAGAAGCTGAGACAAATGGCCCAAGTTTCCAATCACTAAAAATGAAGTAAATACCTCCTTTCAGGGATGCTGAGGGGAAATCTGACTTCACTGAAGTTCACAGAGTTGCAGTGGACAGGAATTGCTTTCATCCCTACCTGAAGTTCCACACTTCATTACTGTGCAAGTGCAGTGCTTGACTTTAATTAAGGATATATTCTATGCTGTTGCAGGCAAAGACTGACTGTGTTTTTACCCATTTCTTTCCTTAGATGACCAAGGATTTTTATTCAAAGTGCCAAATCCTTCCTCAAATTAGCTGCTTGGGTGAGGAAAATACCCCAATTTTTTAAACACTCTAGGATTTTATGAATTTCTGTCCAGTAGTCACTACTATAAAAATACACCTATGGCATTTTCAATGGTGCTTCATAATCTTTTCTTCAAGGTTGCAATTTAGTTTTTGACAGGAGAAATCACATATTGTATCTTAAAATCCCACTCATGTATTCACAGATACAGTGAGATTCCAAATTATATCAGTCCACTGAATTAATAACTAACGTAAGTGTCTGCTGACTTTGTTGGAATGCATTGTAAATTCCTTCAATATCAGAAGCATCATGAATAAGCACAGCCCTAACCCTAGGAAAGTGCTGAAAATTCTGTGAAAGCAAATTGATTTTGTCTCTGCTCTGGAATAGGTCCCCAGTGCACCCATTAGTGCAGAAGCAAGCCTTGCCAAATAAGCACTAAATACCTCAAAGGGCCATCCATGATGTCCAGTCCAGCTTCCTCTGGTACTTGTTGGCACGGTGATTATGATCAAACTAGCCAATTTAACTCAAATTATACACAGCATGGAATAAGAACCTATGTTTATACAGATTTACTTGTTTGTAGAAGTGTTCCTGAGGTGAACAGGAAAATTTCCATGCGGAAGTTGGAGAGCACTGTGTTAAGAAATTCTGTTTCTCTGATTTGACAACTTTTATTTTTCCTTTCTGCCCAGATCACTGAGCTCATGACATACTTCTTACATCCATACCCAAAATTCTCACCTGTTCTTGCTACCATCATCCAGACTTTGCTACCAATTGTCAAATCACAAAGTACATATGGATGTCAAAGGAATCCCCCATTATCTTTTATTTTTGTGGGAAGCACCTCAGCTTTTACCCATGAGAAAGTCAACATACATCTCTGTTCTCCTCAGTATGTGGCAATAATGCAAATTGAGACATTGCTCATAAACAGAGAACTCTTTTGATGTGCATAGTTCATTTATGTCACCTACAAATGGGCAAAAATGTATAATCTGTGCTCCCTTATGTTATTCAGATGAGATGCAGAGTCTCTTTTTTTCTCCTGTTGCTTGTTTTTACCTTTGTAATGTGAAAAATGTCAAGCTAAGGCTGCCCTTGATTGTTCGAAATCTTTTAAGTTCTCGGGTGAACCAGCACTGCTTGCCTGTCTTGCAACTCCCATGGTTTGTCTTTCTCATGTTTAGTCAGACATGTCCCACAGTGAGCTGCCTGCAAGCAGATGACTGCTCCTGTATGCAATTCAGGTGGGGAAAGAGCTTGAGCATTGTCTGCATCCTCTCAGGTCCCAGAAGATTTGGTGTGCTCCTGTTCCCTTGTCTAGAAGAAAGCAATAACATGGTGACTGCCAACGTGTTTGCTGTGTCTTGTCTACAAATATTCACCAGTTCTGTAACAGAAAGCATTCAAACAAGAAGCTTTGCCAGGAATCAAACCCAGAGCAGCAAAACTGCTTCCAGAACTAGTTGTGGTAAGAGCAAGTAAAACCTTCATGGCTAAGTCCATGGTAAAGAAAAATCTCCTAAAACTGTAATATCGACATCTGATGATGCTAGCCCTGATAACACGTCATTTTGCATTTCCTGTTAGAAAAGTCATTGGAGGTGCAACTCTGCATGTACCTGAAAATGAAACAACCTCTTGTATGCTGCCAACCATAACCACCTGGCATTGCAAACTCGAAACAGAGAAAATGCAAGCTGTTAACATGAGACTTCTGCCTCAATAGTGTTAATGATTACAGTGAAATGGGTGTCAACAAGGGTAAAACAAAAGATTGTCTTCAATAGAACTAATAAAGATTCAATTCTGTCTGAACCATGCTTTTCTTCATGGAATATTATTTGTTAGAAATTCTGTTTTGGTTTTGTTTCCAGCCATAAAAGTCATTCACAAAGCATAGGGCATAAAATATTTTGATCAGAGCAGAAAACAAAACAAACACCACCAACAAAAAATAAACAGAAAAAAAATTTTCTGTAGGTTTTCACACATCACAGACAAAACAGGGTGCAGTATCCACTTTACCTTTTAACACCTCTTCATCCGTGTCAACACGATGGACACAAGGTTCCATATCCTGAATTCCCTCAAGCTTCAGGTTAGCCAAATGCAGACCCACAGCTTCAGGGGGTGGGCAGCTGGACCAACAGGGTCCCCATCTGAGCCACCTCTGTAGCTGGCTCCGGCCAAGCAGTCACAAAGCTGTGTCACCAACTGGCAATAATAACTTTTCACTCTGCATCAGGTGCTGTCTATCCTAGGTTGCAATACAGATGTATTCATTCCATTACTATCTCCACAAGCTGTTGGGCACTGGTTGTTATCTCCTGCTGTGACTCACCCCTGATAACTGTTCATGGGCTATCAAGAACCCACGGCATGACCAATGGAATTATCTCATCCTATTATTAGATGCTCCGCCCAGGAGGGAGGAGCCAAGCAATCCCACCTGGATATAACCTGGGCTTTTGAGCACCACAAACAGCCCCTCTCTGCTGGATTCCCAGGAGGAGGAGATTTTTGCAAGGTGAGTGGAGTGGAAACATCTTAAAAGTAAAGGCTAAGGGAAGTCTGGAGGGCAGTTAAAGTGCAACCTGCTGAAAAGTTATTTGTTGTCTCGGTTTTTTTCTTTCCCCTCAATCATTTCACTGGGTCATCTTCCTGGGAACAGACTGATATTTACCCATCCCATGAGAGTGGAGTTGGCAAACAGCCAAATGATACTAAGGGATAAGGTTTAAAGAACTCTACTCATAATCATCAAATGTGAGGAAAGAGTACATTTCTTTGGTGATGTGCATATTACATAATAGCTGAATTTCTTCAGATTAAATGGGGAAATGTGATAAATTGTCTGTGGGGAAACAAATTACAAGCTCAGAGAATGATTCCCCATCACAAAGTCCTACTGAAAAAGTCTGTGGCCATTAAGGCTGATGATACTGATAAACAAAATTATACTGTCAAATTAAAAATAATGTATGGAAAGTTTCAACCACCACATTTTCCATACTAGTTTCCCCTGACATTCTTATGGCTCCCAGATATCTCCCAGCATTGTTCCATGCTGTGCTGTGCAGATTCACCACCACAGATCACTACCAGCCTGGGTGCCAACACTACAATCTTCTGCAAGAGGAGAAAGCACTGTAGCTTTTTCCATCTCCTTACAAGCCATGCTTTGCTTTCTTCTCATCTGCTTACCAGGTATGTTAAACTGCTCTTAAAGCAAGGGTTTAGAAGGCATAAGACCTGAGTTCATTTTCTTGCTCTGTGCTAACTCACGTGCAACTTTATGGAGAACTGATACACTTGTGTCTCTATTAGGAAATTGAATACCATGGGGTCATTCTCTGTTGTTCACCACCATGCCACAAACCACATTCGATTCATTACACTCTTCTAACTTCCAAGCAGGGTCTGAATATACATTCAAATTGTCTGTTGGGGATGGTAAGCTCTGCCAGTGAAACACCTGAGTTGGTTTGAGACAGAAATCAACCATGGGTCATTTAAACAGGTGATCCCATTTGTACAGGCAATTATATCCCACTAGCTTGCCTCATGATTATGCCACCACTTTTTGTGGTGCTTGGTCTCTGGCTCTCTGCACTCCATCAATCAATGAAGGATCACATCAGCTCTGTCCCTATGACATGGAGTTAAGATGTGATAATGCATCATCTCTGTGTAACAGAAATTATCATGATCACAGGTAGGAAAGATTAATGTGAATATAATCCTATGAAAACCTGTATTCTTCCACTATGCCTCTGGTTTATTCTATTTTGTTATTCCAAAAATGGTCCTAATGGTAGTCAAGTGATATGAACTGACATCTCAGAGACTGGATGGGCTCTAACACGGACAGCATGCTAAGATGGATTAACACAGGCCTATTCATTTATCTGAAAAGGTGATGCTGCATCAGCTGTAATGCTCCCAGGACTCTACGAATTGCATTGCCTAGGTCTCCACTGAGAAAGAATGAGTTTAGATACTACAACAATGTATTCACAGTCCAGAGCTGGAGCCTACTGCATGGGTCAGTTGAGCCATGGTAATTCACCTTGCACTTGCTGCAAGACTGACACAAGGTAATTTGTTGTAGTTTAGCCTGTAATTAACTGGGGTTGAAATTAGTCTTTTACACTGGCTCCAGGCTAAGAGCTTGTATGCACATGGAGAACTCCATAGCTCAACAAAGGTGTTGTGGCTTCAGTCATGCTATTTTGGGCCTAAATCTGACCATAGCATCTTTTGAACTAGATCCAAGTAGAAACTGCAAGGGGTAAAGTTTCTCCTAAGTGCTGTGAAATATAAAATGGACTTGCAATCACATGTTTCTTACCGAGATTTATTGTACTTTTTACTACCTCATTGCCTTCCACTGAATTATTATTAATTCACCATAGCATATGTCAGAGAACAATCAGGAGCACTTTCTTCCCCTGATAGTTCTCAGCTGCTTATTCACTGGTATTAAACTCAGAAGGGTAAGAGGCAGAGAAAATAACACCTCTGTAAAAAAAAAATCCACTTGAGAATACCAATATTTCATAATCCTATTGTATTGGTAAATGAACCACCAGTAAATCAAGGTAAAGCATCCATGTAAATTGTGAATGTAGTTCCACCTGAGAGACAGAGGTCTGTACAAAGCCTGTGACAACTCAGTCAGTCTTATTGCAACTCTGATTGCATGAATGTATTTTGCTCTTCCATATGTCTTTGCTGCAGTTGAAGTATATTTTTGGACATGTATATAGCTGTGTGAAGTGAGGCCAGTCCAACGGGGTGGATGGGAGCCAGCTCTAGTCCAGAATTATGCTTCAGTTAATGTGTCCTGCTGATCTGCTGACAGCAAGGAGGAAATAAACAAGAGGTGTCAAAGAGAAGACCCACAGAGCAAGGAGGCCTTGGAGAAGGACTTCAACCTCTGAAACTGTTTACACATGCATGGAGCATTGAGTCTCTCCTCAAGCCACATAAAACACCTAGCCAGAGCTTATCTGTTCCTACACCCCTAGGTTTGTCCAGTGCTCTCAGACAGGCTGAGAACAGATGGGAGTGAAGTAGCCACATGTCAAGTGCTTGTGCAGGAGAGGCAGCACACTGCTTTTCCATAGCACAGCTGAGGAGATCCAGCTGTCAGAAGCTCACGACCAACCCTCCAGGCTGGTACCTCCCAAAGGCAACCAGGATGTGCACTGTGTCCTCAAATGTTTGACTGCTTTTCAAGAAACCCCGTGCTCACTGTCCCTCCCAAGAGGTCACTTCAGCTCCCAAGAGGGCTGACCCATGGACAGAAGTTGCACTTCAGCTATGCAGGAACACAGATAACCATTCCAAACGTGCATTTCAGCAAGGGCTATACCAATGGCAAGTCACTTAAGCCAGGATGTGTGTGCAAGCTGACATCTATGAAAAGCAAGTAGTTGGACACTGGAGAAAGCCCACTCAGAGCCAAAGCAGTTTAATGGACCCTGGGAAATGTCTCACTGTCACTGAAACCAGGATAAGCTCTGCACACAAAATTAGGACAAGCTTCCCTTGGGAGACAGAAGGGACATTTACAAACACAAGATCCACAATGCAATCAACAGCTGCCTTTCCCTGTTCAGATACACACCAATACTCAGATCCTTGGGCAGGGGGTGGACAGGAAGCCCACACCAAACTCTGCAGTAGCTTGGGAATCCAACATAGGGACACAGTTGGATTTTACCCTTGTTAACATCACCCAGGAAAGTAAAATAACTAAGTGAAGCTGCCAAAATTATACAATTGCACCCTTGGCTTATGAAAACCACACCACAGTGCGACCATCTTCCTCCTAACACTCTCGACATCAACTGCTGATTGTGCAAATTAAATCCACCTTCTGCACTCTGCAGCACTATTCAGAAAGGAGTCCAGGGATTCATTTCACACCATTATGGCACGGTAGACAGCAGTTACTAACACTAAGCACATTGTGGTGATGCTTGGCATTGTCTTTCCCAAACTCCTTATCTGCTTTTCATCTGTTTAAGACAAGGCAACCAGCTCAGCCTCATGGTGATGACAACATCCTACTGATGCATGGAGTTGTCATTACAGTCTTCTGTCATGGTCACTGCTTGTCCCATCACACAAAGTGGAGCCTGCATGAATGTCAGCAAGTGCTTGGAACAGGTTTTCTCTGCTCAGCTCAGAGTAGCTTTCACACAGCTGTGGAGGATGAATTTCTGTGGTCCCTTGTAAGGAAGCAGTGTTCTTCCAAAACAAACAAAAACCTCAAACCAAATGAAACCAAAGAGATGTTTTTCCCCCTAAGTAAACCCCAAACTGGAAACTTGCATTGTCATAAAAGAAGTGCTGACTGGTTCCCAAGAAGGTAACAAAAATGTTTACCCTCTGGTAAAGCAAATCATTTTGATCATAGAGAAATACAGCACAGCATGAACTTCTTCTCAAGGTCAGGTCCTTCCCTCCAGCATATTTCTACTTAGGGCAGGCACAGCATTGCCTAAGACTCCTCCACACTTTCTGATGGGCCCCTAATATTTCAGTTATCTGAATGTAATGCAAAGGCAAACACTTTCCCACACTGGTGTCTGGCATGGTAAATGAAGCAGTCACTGAGCTGAGGGGCACAGTCCTGCAAAACACAGCCCATCTCCAGAGCATGGCCATCCCCTGGCAGCTCCCCACAACAGCTACACTCCAGCTCTCCTGGCCACATGGGAAGACTGAATTCAGCTTTCCAGCTGGCAGATGGCACCCCTTGGAGCGGGCTGCTGGGGACTTGTGGGCTCTCAGTGTTCTATTCACCCTGAGTACAGCCGCAACGCTGCTCTGCATCAGCGCAGGTGCTGCTGCAGTCGGTCACTGCAAGCAGTCAGAGGCAGCATGCATTGTAAGGCCTGTCAGCACTGCAACCAGTTCCAGGGACACTCTTTTTGATTTACATTTTCTACATCCTTTCTGAGAAACCTCAATTGTCTATTTAATCCCTTAGCACTGGGGCAAAAGCATTCAGCTGTGCAACACAGTGCAGCAGGCGCAAATTTGATACCCATTGAAACTGAGAATTTACCAGACATAAAAACTCATACGGGGACAATATAATCTCTGGTGTAATTCCATTTCATTTTCATGTACCAGTGATGAATCTGACACTGCAATCAGTATTTCCATTTCACACCAGCTTCCACATCCTTCTAGTGTGTTCAGTAGAAGCAATTCCATCTTGCATTTATATGTGTGTGAGCAGAATTTGGTTTATTCTGCTGATGTTCTCTGATGTTCCCCTGCATGCTCTAGTCACGAGCAGGGACCACAGCTTTGCTGTCTCTGTACACAGTTTTCCATACCAAATAGATCTTTTTTCAACCACATAATTTTCAATTCTGTTTACTTCCAGAGTGTGATGGGAGCAGGGTTAGGAGAAGGCATACAAGACAGTGACATGAAACACTATGCTGCAGCAAGATTCAATTAAGGCAACCTTGGTGCCTGAGTCAGACACTGCTCTCTTCAAAGGGCAGAGATGTGCTTCCAAAGACTGTCACACAGAAGGTCCAAAGGTGACAACATGGGCCTGATGGTTTGTAATACACTCACCAGTGGGTGCAGCTGAGCATGTGTGTGTCTTGCGAAGTTTTATTGTCGGGATAACAAATTACACATCAGGATGTATGAAAGTCACAAGCATTATACCCTGACTTTATAGGTCTGGCACTAATGTATGCATTTGGATTTAAAGCACTTTCTTGCAAGTTAAAACCCAGCTCTACTAAGAATTGGTGTAATTCAATACTTCCTTTGAAAAACCTCCCATAGGAAGATTAGAACAATCTTAGTGATTACAGTCTATCTGGGGTCCACAGATGCCACTAATCTATGGAAATTGTGAACTCAAAGGATTTATGTCTAAATGTGATTTAAAAACCACAACCAAATCTCCATCATGGTGGGGTTTTTTTTAATGATTTCTTTCTTTCTGCTCTCTCTCCCTTCTTTCCCCCTGCCCCCAGACTGGATTTCTGTAAGTGGCTGCAGTGTCTGTCTGGAGGACAAACAGGCACAAGCTGAACAAGCGCCTGCCTCCTCTGTGGCCCATGGTGTGTGTGCACCACCCTCCACAGCAGTAGCAGCAAGTGCCCCAGACGAAGGCTGGACCCTGGAGCCTGTCTGCAGCCCTCGCCCTGATGAGAGGCAGCTGTGGACAGGTTTTGGTTTATTCTGTTTAAAGACTTATCATGGACTCCCACGTGAATGGGAATGTAAAAAGAAGTCACAAATCAAACCTGAACCGTACAGGCCACTTAGGCGAATGCTATTTGGGCCATATGTTTTGCAGGTTCATTTCATCAAAACAGTAAATTGGTCTGAAATTAGAGCCAGATTTTAGAAGGCAGCACCGAAGATGTGTCCCTTCAGCATGCATGCACATGAACTCAAATAAAGGGCCAGGTCACTCCCAACCTGCAAAGAGGCAGGGTAAATGGACACCTACATGCAGGACACAGGGATGGGCATATCCCATGGACTTTGTGTTTGGTATGCTCATTTACAGCCCTTCCAGGTGACTCCTCAGGGCCTGTCTCCAGAACTCTGACTTTGGCACCATCTCTTCCCTGTACGGACACAGTTTTTACTTTCCAACACTGGATACTCCACACATGGATCCTTACATACTTCAGTGGGCATACATTCACAAATCGTTAGTACAAACTTTTAAATTGCAGGGCTTTCCAACAACAACAATAACCATGTCTTCCCAGCCTGTCCAAATAAACTATTGGAGATTAAGGTCCTGAGTCTTTGATAAGTTTAAACAAATACGTAGAGCACAAGAACTCTGCAGTATTGCATTACCATGACAGCCAGCTCCCAGCAGCCCTCCAAGGCAGAGCAATGCACTGATGGATTCTTTGCCCACCACCTCCCCTTTCACAAGCTCAGAAGATGCAGATCCAGCAGGTCCTTAATCCAAACCAGGGTTTTGGTTTTACAGCTCTGGAATAAGGAGGTTTTGCTTACCCCAAACCTGGCTTCAATTTTATCTCATTTCCATAAATAGCACTAGGAACCTTTGGCAATGTTTTGCCACATTTTTCCAGTGGAGGACAGGCAAAAACTCAAGGCCAGTGCTATATAAGGGTATCTGAACAGTGTTTCTTCTGCCTCTTTGCACCTAAGAGCCTTTCAACCCTTCTGCCCAAATGCTTTATCCTCTTCTGCTTTTCAGTCCATATTTTCAAACTGTCATTCCCTTGGTTTTCACCTAATTTCCTCCGAGTTTCAGCCTCCATTTTGTCATTTAATCATGCGGGCCTCTACAGCCTCTCATTTGCTTATGGTAAATCTGGCATCTTTAGTAAATCAAGACTGTTTCACTCGGGGGCACATTCACAGGTAAATCTCCTTATAGGCAGCCACCTCTGACTCGACAGTACATTTAATCCTGCAGCTGTCAAACAAAAGGTGATAAATCATCTACCTCTGATCAAATAAATCCTTCTCTTCTCATTCAACCATTAAACTTCTTCCACATTACTGAGGATGGGGTGTTGGCTTGGGCTCTGAGAGCTACAGACTGAACTTTTCAACTTAAAAATCATCTCCCTCATCAGCAACATCTAAACCCTGTTTGCTTAATCTGTGCTGAATCATGGCCTGAAGAAAGTGAGATTTTCTTTGTTTGGTTTCTTTGGGTTTTCTGGTTTTCTGGGTTTTTTGAAGGGGTTTTGAGGGTCTTGGTTGGGTTTTTTTGGTTTTGTTCTTGTTATTTCCAGATACTGAAAGAAGGAAAAAAATCCTAAAAGGCATTATTGGATCAAAATCCTGCCATAGAGCTAGGAAAGGGTTAAAGGCAGCCTGTCTGCATCTCAGGGAGAGAAAAAGGAGGCTGCTTTGCCGGGCAGCCCCTGCCTCTACACAAAGCCCCATTGAGCCGGGGCAGGATGGGGCAGGAGGGGTGTGCAGAGCAGTTGTAACTCCACAAGCCCCTTCTTTTCACCGCAAAGACCCAGCAAGCCCCGTTGGCAGCTCCCGCCGAGTTCGCAGGCTTTGCCAGCCAACTGCTCCCTGTTTGTTCCTTTTGCTTAAAACAACAAGGCACACAGGGAAAATAAATACAAAAAGCCCCCAGTATGTGCGTACATTAAGCTGCAAGAGCTGCTGCTCCAGTCCAAGGATTTTAAAAACCTATGGTTTCTTCTACCGCACTAATTTGGCTGTGTTGCACCTGCAAAGTATTTTTTATTCCACCGTCTTTCTTAAACACAGATGTACATGCTGAGCCAGGAGCCTTCAGAAGTGCTCTGTGTTGATTTAACTCTTTCCCTCTGGCCTCCAGCGACTTCAGTAAGATCACTCGTGCCAAGGCTGAACGCTTTGAAAATCCCCGCTCTCAGGTGCAGGGTCCATGTGCTCCAATTTGTGTGCCTAAATTTCAGCTACCTATATCTACCTCTTGACTTCCAAATATAAGGTGAACTATACAGCCCATAAGTTTTGATTTCAGTATGGCTGTTCAGTAGCTATAAAAAAATCACGTCACTTGTTTTGAAGTGCTTGGACATGCATTTAGGCCCCAGATGCTCAAAAACTACAGCTTGAATTTAGACATCTGCATCTGTACCACTGGCAAAGTGTTTTTATTTTTGGAAGCACTGAGACCCAGCAGCTTCCATTAATTTCAGTAAGAGTTGCTGGGAGCAGAGAGTCTTGGAAAACTCTTCCAGAGAAGCTGTGCTAACATTAGACTCTTGTTTTCAAAAGCGTTGGCTTGAAAAGAAATGACACACAATCAGGAGGAAGGAAAATGTTTGTTTAGTCTTCCTATTTAATAAAGCCATTCCATGGGCAATGGATCTGGTAAACTCCAGTTTCTCGAGGGATGGTGCCCAGTGTCCTCAAAATCCCACCACCAAAGAGCAGTCTGTTCAATTCCCTCTAATATTGCCAGCCTGTTTAGTGGGACAAACTGCTGTGGCCAGATCCCGATGACTGGCTGTGCAGTTGGCTGCTGCCCCTGAAAACTGAGTGACAGCTGCCTTTCCTCCAGTGCCAGCTTAATTTCTTCCTCTTTCTTCTAACCAGACTAATTTTCATGGAAACTGCAGGAACTTATGTGTTGCAGACCTTTAACCTTCTATCAAATTTGGTTGAAAAATTGCCCAGAACTTATTATGGATAAGAAACACAACTGGATGAGATTTGTTTCCTTAGGAACGTAGGCTAAAAGGAAAAATTAATCAGATACTTGTGCATATCTGAAAAATTCAGGCTAGACAACTGAGTTATAGTCAATAAAAAAGAAAAAAACTACAGAAGACAAGGCCAAAAAAAGTTTATGAGGCTGTGAGACCTGATGGCAATTAGAAGTCTAAATGCAGGCACAAACCTGGAAAAAAGCATAAAACAGACAATATGTAGCATTTTCTTCCATTTTAACCTGTCCCTGTTTGAGATAGGTCAGAGTGGTGGTGTGTGTGATTCCGCTGGATGGAAAGCACATGGCTCACATGAAGTGTACAACTGAAGAAAGTGTCACATGTAGGTAAATCTCTGAGCAACATTTAGAAGTAGCTACAAAAGCAGTAATTCACACCACGTTGAGGATCCCTGCCTTGCATGCCGCAGAAGTTGCGAAGTGTGTGGTGCCTGGGGAAGAAACAGCCTAACAGGAGTTTTGTAGATGGCATTTGCTATGCTTTTAAAACAGTTATAAATACAACCCCAAAAGCCATAAATTCCATCTGTGCTCACAGCTGAAGGAGATACCAGTAACTGCATCTCCTCTTTGATGAGACAAGAGAAGCCGTCAGAGAAGAACACTGTGATTTTCTAGAAAGCAATAAAATGAAGAAGAGAAATCCATGGCAGGAGTAGTTCAAGTATTTTTTTTAAAGGATGCTTGGGAAATGAAGCCTGTCAAGGTAGTGGAACTGTACTGAAAAATGTAAGAAATGCCCAATCTCAGAAAGGGAGGAAGAGCTGCGAGGCTGAATCCATGGCCTTGTATTGCTCTTTAAACCATGATAACTCTGGATGTGGTCTCCCGGACCTGTTTCGGAACAGGCACCACCAGGTTGCAAGATGGGAAAAATTTTCTTCTCCTTTCCCTTTTATCTTTCACATAAGAAGAAATTGGTTGTAAAATTTTGCTACTACATCTTTGTAACAAGGAATGCCTAAGGCAGGGTTACCTGAAATAGAGGCCAGACAGAGTTAGGAGAATAAAAAGTGGACAAATTTATTAAAGGCCTTAGCTATATTCATAGCAAGCAAAGCCCCCATATGAGGCTACACCCGAAAATGGATGCAGGGTCATGGGCTCTTCACCTTTTATGAGTTCTGTCTTATTAGCATATTGGTCCTTAATTCTCCACTCACACCCTCGGGTGATGATGTTAACCACCCCAGGCCTGCTCCCTGCCACTTCACTGTTGTTTACATAATTTGGGACTCTAAGGAAACGCATGTGTCCCTGGATTTCCATTCAGAGGAAATTGTTTTGGCTAAAGGTACTGGGAACAGAGGTTTTAGTGTTTTATATGAAACCTAGAACTACAAACCAAACCTACAGATACATGAAAAATAGAAGCTAGAAATTCTTAAGGCATCACCAGATACAAACAGAAGTTGTATGCACCAGCCATAAGGACTCAGCTGCCTTTGCTTTCAGGAAATATCATTAACCCCTTTGGCTGCAGATAGTGATGCAGTAGGCAGGTTAACAGAGCTGGGGGGATGGCAGCGCTAAGATGGTCAGGAGAGGAACTCAAGGCAAGTCCTGGGACAACATGCAGAGATTTCATCAACTTCATACATGACAATTCCAATCTCTTTTCTCCAAGAACTCTGAAGGAAATTCCCCAAAGAATACATTTTTACAAAGCAGCAATCTTGCAGCATTTCCTTTTGAAAGCTGTCAAATGCCATGCCCCCAAAGCACACGGATGGGTGTCCCAGCTGCCCTGACTGAGAGGTGCATGCCAGCTGTTACAGGGAGGCTGCTGGGGCTTCCCTCGTTTCTGCCCACCTGCTCACTGCATTGGAGGGAGAAGCTGGGAAAGCTTGTGGACAGCTTCCCAAGCTTTAAGGCTCCCTGAAACTTTTCATTCTGCACACTGAATTGGTAGGAATCAGCAAACGCAGCCTTGGGGCTCCCAACAGCCAAGGCTCTGTGGGCAGGCAAGAGGTGTCATATCTGCAGGAAGCCAGCAAACCCTCCAGCAGTGCAGCACTGATGACTTTCCTAGTCTTCCCCCATGTTTCTGAACAAGAAATCTAGTGCTAAATCTGTCAATAAACCCACAGGAGACCTCTAGGTTCCAGTTTCAGTAGCTGGACACAGTTTAATTCCTCTCTAGGTTTTAGGTGAGCAAATTTCACTTGAAACCTGTCAAGTGTGGCTAGCACAGGTTTTTCCCATGAGAAATTTTCTTGTGTTTTATAAATAAAGTTTGCATGTTGTTGGAACAGTGTCCCAGAACTTGGACAATGCAGGCCTGGCCAATCAGGCCTGGGGGAAAGCTTCTGACTGACCAATCTGGGTGACTTTTGAAAACTCTATATATGTGATGAAATCAAAACAATAAAGGTCATTCCTTCTTGCCACTGAGAACTAGTACCTTCATTACTCTGCTAGCTGCTCAACAGCGACAATCAAGAACATATTTTTCTCCCCATCTTCTCTCAGTGCAGTGAGGTGGTAGGGAACATGACTCTGGAGGGAGTCCTGCCTCACCGAGTTTTGCTATCTGCTTGCATTTCTTCAGTTTCATGCAACATGGAACAAGCTGTGGGCAGTCTCGTGTCACTATAACTGGATTGCTGAGAGCTGTTCAAAGAAGGCAACTGCAGGAACAGACAACATGAAAATTTTCTAACTATGACAACGAAATAAGATTCTGAAAAGGGTGCTGAAGTACCGCAATGTGAAAAAAGGGCTATGCAGCAATAAAATATGACAGTAAATTCAGAGTATGAGCCCAAGATTTTGTCTCATTCAGGTTTTGTAGACTGTCCTCAGAAATACGTAACATAGGGTTAACAAAGAGCACCAAAACACAGACCAATCCTTTATCTTACTAGGGGCCTGCACCCTGCCATTCTGATTTATTTCTTATTCATGGGGTGAAAAACACCCATTGGTTTCAGAAGATGTTTCAGATCAAGGACTGAAGCATTTGTGCCTAGATTTTCAGTCAACGTATTTTACACACTTTTGAACATTAACAACAATGCTGTGACTCTGTCAGGATACATGCATTTAAACCAGCATCAAAACTCCTTTATGGGCAGGATTTAAAATGTTGAATGCATTAGAGAAGAGAAACGTTTGCACTGTGTTTCTTATTGTTGGTTGCTTTTCTGTAAGTGCTTTCACCACCACCAAATTAGTCCAGAAGTGGTTAAAAGCAGCTAAAGGCAGCTTTGGAGGACCCAGTGTCAGCTGGCATTCTAATGAGAATTAGACAATCGGAAATAGACAGCTCTGAGGCCAAACAATTAGCCAGACAATTAAAAGGCTCTACTGTACAGGGTTTTATGTGGGATAGGATAATGCAGCTGCAATATTTGTGCTAATAAGCTAGACGGATAAGAATGAAGTTAATTTCCCTTCTCAGCAGTTAAATGAACAGATTGCTCCGTTTTAGCCTAGCCCAGAAAAACGTGATATTTTCCTGACAGGAGAAGAAGGTAAGAGAAAGAAATAAAAATTTTAGTCTCTGTCTGGATAGTCAATTGGTGTGGAGCTTGCAGTGGTCCAGCGCCAATTCCACCCTGATCTTCTCTGTCTTCTGTCTTCTGCAAATGCCACTTTCACCAGGGTCACAGCTAAAGCTCTCCCCATTCTCATTTTGGATTTTTCTGCATGTACAGGATAAGACTTTAACACATCTTCTGATATTTTTGATAATATTTTGCTAACTGCAGATCAGAAGAGGAATGACAATTTCATGTGAGAAATGAAAACGGGAAAGAGTATGAGCACAAGCTGTCACTACCTCAAAATATGCACATAAGTTCATTATATTTGGAGAAATTGCAGGGCATAGCACCCCATGGAGGTACAGAGAATGACCCTCCCTATGGAAAAACTCTCTTCACGGCGTAGCCCCCTGTGAATGCTGTACCCTGAACTATGGAAATGACAGAGGTGGGGAGCCAGAGTGACCCCAGAAACATGCCTAACTCCAGAAGGCTTTTCTTTCCTCTATATTCTGAAATTCTATACCTCTCTAAATCCACAGTATGCCAATGACATGCCAAGAGACTGCCAAAGATCTAAATCTCATTATCCATCCAGTTTTGCAAGGGGCTGGCTCAGTTACTGCAGCAGCATCTTACACTGGTATCTCCCTCAAGGCAAAACCCTCTGAACTTTAACGTTCACCTGGGCTATACAGAACTCTACCCAAACCCCAAGGCCCAAAGCAGATGCTACCAGCTTGGTGCAATGGAAAGGTCCATTCCCCTGGATGTTGTCCTGGGCAGCCAGCTCCAGGTGGCCCTGCTTGAGCAGAAGGGTTGGACCAGGTGACTTTCAGAGATCCCTGCTGACCTCAGCTACTCTGTGATGTGCCACGTACCAATGGTGTAAAACACCACCGAGGCTTCCAACACTTTCTCCTGTGCTCAATGGGTCATGTGTGCTGGGAGTTTGTGGAGATGTGTCTGGAAGCCCCGTTGAGAACACACACACAGACAGGGCCATTGGAGGTTTCTGGTTCCCCCTCCTTCAGGCAGTGCAGGCTGCTGCCAGAGCCTGCTATCCCACTTTGCATTAGATTACTGGCTTCAGTGGTGGACCAGCAGTCATGTGCTGCTATTTAGCAGAAAGCACCACCAAAACAGTGAAAATGAGTTATTTTGGTTTGGTGGCTCCTTGCAGTTACAAAAGATCAGAAGCAAGTGTCATGCATAGGAAAATTTATTCCCCAGGAAAATAGGCCACTTGGATCACAAGCCACTGGTCCATTTTACAGTGGATCACACTGTTGATTTTCTGCTGTAATGGCAGCAGTTTTATATCTTCGAGGCTTACCGCACTTGCACAAGATTGGTCAGATGCGGTCAGCTTTCCACACTGCTCCTCTCTCTCCTCCCACTTCCTCCAAAAAGCCATCTGAATGGACACGTGACAATATCACACACTCAGAAGCAAATGTATTTACAATGCACCAGCATGGCTCAGTTCAGTCTATAATTACCACATTATGGCTTCAGCCAAGCCATTTCTCCAATAATGCCCAGATGTACCAATTACTTCTCCTCTATAATGAAAATAGATGGGAAACAGGTGACAAGCCCTGCTTATAGCAGAGGGAGGGAAAGAACATTTTTCCTAATGAAAAAATGTCCCTGATAAGAATCCTATATCAGAACAGCATGGTGAAGCTGCCCTAAAGTCTTTGCTCTCTGCAGATCTGATGTGGAAGATGACAGAGATAACTATCACTTTAATATGTTTAACACAAGCATCTGCATTCTTAACCAAAATCTCTTTTTGGCCACTGGAAACTGGAAGCATGTGTTTGAGGCCATGCTCCTATCTTGCCAGACCTGGCACCATGAACTCTGGCCAAGTTCTGCTCTATGAAGCGCCTCATTTTCCAGACCAGCCCGGAGCAGGAGGCCCCTTTGGAGGATAAGGTGTACATTGGAGTCCTTACCCCTTCCCTACCATGTTTTTAATAAGACCTTTTTGTATGATTGCTCCCTGGTTCTTGCTCTTTCTGAGCAGGCACACATGGAGTTGAGGATCTCCATGTTGCGAAGATCACTGACCAGTGGAAGTTGCAGGACCTCAGTTGTCTCTTCCGTGGGCAATCTGACACAGAGACCAGGGCAGTGTTGTAAGATGACAGAGCATCCCTCTGAATGACTGGAAATGGCATTTTTGACCAAAAAGTCTGTCCCAATAACCACGGTATCATGATCTTCTAGGTAAGCAATTTTGTCCAAAAATTCCAGAATGTAATAAAACTTCTGGAAATCAGGCAGTGACTTCCTCCACTTGAGATTGTTCAGCATTTGCAAGCAGCAGTATAGGAAGTTTTGCCAAGCTGATGCGCAGAACACTCATATTGATACTACAGTACAACAACTGCTGCCTACAAACCACAGCACTGGAAGAACAGTAGCTGCACACAGCTTAATCAAAGGGCTTCAAGGATGCATTTGCTCTGTCTGCGATATACACTGAAAGCTACTTAATTTTAATTTTGTGCTTCATGTACATAACACCTTCCCTAGTGACAGTGAGGTACAGTGAGGTAACACTGGTGGAGAGGCAAACTGACTTACACTAGTCTGTAAAATAATAAATTCTTTAAAACCATAAACAGCAACCATTGTCTCCCAGCAAACTGTGAGGGCTTTTTCTGCTGTGACTTCATTAAGATTACGAGCAACACTGTAGCACTTTTACTAGTATGTGGGGAAGTGTCGATCACATATGACTAATAGACAGTTGTTAATCATTTACATGATTATCGTGTTAGTACTTCCCCCCACACTGATTCAGTCACATTTGTCAACTTGCTTTTGTTTATTTTATTTTAAGCAGCTCTAGCAACAAGATGTGTGAAGCAGCACAGTTATCCGAAGGACTGAATCACAAGTCCTCTGTGAGCATCGCTGAAGGATTTTGCTGGAGACACCAGTGCAGAGCTCAGGCAATCAGCAGTTGTTTCTGGATGGGTTTTGACATACTGCCCATAACCAGCTGAGACCCAAGCCCTCCTGAAATCATTGGAAGGTCCTGCACGGCTACAATTTCACCCAGTAAGATCCAGGAATGTCTGTTACTCCAGGGTATTTACTACAAGGAAGGCCAAGCTGCCCAGCTTTTGTTTTCTATTGAATTTAGCTATGATTTTCTAGGTTTCCCCATTGTGTGGCTTTGGCATCTGAGCCCATCTGCTACACTTCAGGGTATGTTTTCATTGTGGTGCGTGGGCTCTTGGCTCATTAACATGGTGTTAATGGAGTATGGCAGCTAGAGCCTTCCTCCACTCACTGATAAGATGCTCCTTCCGGAAGGAGGTTTGCCCACAGCACATTCAGCAGCTGAAGCATTTATCTGCCATGGAGTGTTAATAACTGTCGGGTTATAATTACCAAATCTCAATATTTACAGAAAACCAGCCTCTCTATTGTGCAGCTAATAGCACAATCTTGAATGCACAAAATGCCAATTTGCTATGAATGAGGAGCTGCTTGCTAAAATTCAAAAGCAATTAAACCGTAAGCAGTAGCTGACATTTAACAATTGTACTGTTTGCCAAGGAGTCACCACTTACTGGGCGTAATTCTGGCAGTGAAGATGTTTTATGGGACAGAAGGACCTGGGGACCCTCCTCCCCAGCTGTACCACAGAGAGGATTAATGCATGCTGTGCCTCAGCTGGGAGACTGGAACACTCAAACCATTCTCAAACCTCCAGATATAAAGAAGATATTTTTTACAATGAGAGTGGTGAAACACTGGCACAGGCTGCCTAGAGAAGTTAAGGATTCAAACATTCAAGGCCAAGTTGGACAGGGCTCTGAGCAACCCAGTCAAGTGAAAGGTGGTCTGCTCATTGCAACTGGTTTGGAACTATATGACCTTCAAAGATTCCTTCCAACCAAAATCATTCTATGCTTCTATTATTTGAATTGCTTCAAACAGCTAGCTGGCAGCAGATCCCACCACACCTTCTTTAGCTCCTCTGATGTGGGACCAGGTTGGGCACTGAAAGATGAGGCAGCCCCTCTGTTTTCTCTGCTGGAAGAGAAGAAAGGTAAATTTACTTCCCCTGTCTTTATTCTTTAGCCCAACTGGTTTAGTGCGTAAATCCTTAAAAGTGTTATGTGTCCACTCTGCGTGAGTAAGGGATCTAGTCCTCCACATATGATCTACTTTCTCATATCAGTAATTATACTGCACACTGAAATAAACAGAAATAGGGAAATATTTTTAAAATTATTACTCCTTGGGCAGTGGAAAAATCCACTTTTGTTAATACCCAAAGAAGTGAAAAGACCTATCGAAGTTGGGTTGAACAGAAAATATGTATTCAACTTAAACTGAAATTTTGAAACTGAATTTAGTTTCCCTGGAATGATTTTTCTTTTTTACTGTACTTTATTTTTACAAAGCTGAGACAAACTGCAAAACAAAACTTTGTTTCCCAGCAAAAAAACAAACCCCTTCAGATATTTCAAAAATGTCAAGATATGCCTGCTCTGCCGTCACTAAAACCACATGCTAAATTTCACAAGTATTATTAAAAAGTTTTGGTTGATCCAAAGCAGTGATTTTTTTTTTTTTCAGCAAGAGAAAGAAGGAATATTGGTGTCGTGTAATTTCTTCCCAACCTCCAGAAAGCAGCCTTTATCCACATTATCCCAGAGCACCCTGGAAATCATAACTGCAGGACTTCCCCCAGTACACTGATATAATGAGAGGGTCACCTGTAGAAACTTTACAGAGAACTAAATGGGGCAGAGAAAGCCTGCCTGGTAATCACAGCAGATCTGTGGATATTGTGCTTACAAGCAGAGGACTAAGGCTTGCATTGGGTGCAGGATGAGGCCCTGACCCACCCAGCAGCCAAGCCATGCTGACTGCACCCCTGCAGGGGAGGAAACCTGGCAGAGGCTGCTTTAGTGTCCTCATCCCTCCTCCAAAAGCCTGGCCAAGGGGGATGGAGGGCAGCTGGTATTTGTGCATGGGGACACATCATGGTCATTATTACTCAGCTTCAGCCAGGTCCCATGTTTGCCCTGAGAAATGTAAATTCATTTTGTGACCCTAAGTTTTAGGCAGCTTTTGCAACCCCTCTTTTCCATTTTCACTGCTCCCCTACAGCCTACAGCCCAGTGCTGTGTCCCAGAAGTACATCCCAGCATCTGACGCTTTCTGACATGGAGTGGTGTAAGGATAAGTAGTTCCTGTGCCTACTCTAATTTTTTTGATATTAAAAAGAAATCCACTTTTGCTAATACTCATTACAGCTAGGGATAAAGTTCTCTATCTCTCAGCACATTTGGTAACTATTTATTTAACTAAATGGTGAAAAAGAGAAGCCTCAATTCTCCAGAGTTGCCTCCCTCAGCTTGTTTATCACTGTGTTGCAATGGTGCTGTGGTTGTGAAATCTTGAGCTGAAAACACAAAAGGAAATTTCTAGTGACAAGCTTTCCTTGAGGCCGTAAACAAATAGAATTCATTAGAGGACAGGAGAGAAGCAGAAAACATCAAAATTAACACTTGCATTGTGCATACACATCCCTCCCCCCACCAGTTTGATCTAATGCTCCCTGCAGTAGGTAGGAAACTGAGTTTTCTCTGACGGCAGTGGAACTCAGAGAAAGTAGTGGAAGTAGAATTTTACTTTCAGGCAGCCTGTTTCATCTGCCACGTCCTGAAAGTTCTTTACCCTTTCTACACCTGCTTGCGCATACTCTAAAACACAGTTCTCTAGGAGTTCTCAGGTGTTTGCTGATAGACAAGGCATTTGCTTAAAAGAAAAAGAATGAATAATGCTTAAAAAAGAAGCTTCTGAGCCAAGTGTACTAATGGCTTTTTACCTGTAGCACCAAGAGCATGTATATCCTGGCTTCGTGTTAAAAAGCGTGCTGATTAAACCATAATATTGTCTTTTGATCTAGCCTAAAGCTGAATGAATTACTGGCAGGAAACACAGCTCATGAATTCAATCAAAAATCCTTTCATTTGTCACAGCCGCTTCCTGTCCGTCTTTTAAACATCTGCTTCTCTTGTTCGCGACAGAAAAAGTCTTTGTTAAAATAATAAGCATTTACCAATCCTTCCCTCGAATAAAGTGCACGGCTCCTCAATGAAACACGCTTTCCTCCCCGCTTCAAGTTTATTTTATATATCTTTAATAGCTTCCTCATACCCCTCTCTTTCTTTCTGCTTTGAAATTCTGGAAAATCTCAAGCTGACAAAAGATGGTACTTCCAAAGCATGAGCTGAAGCTGCCCCTGGCCTTTCTGCCAACGGGATCCAGAGTCTGTGATGCTTTGCTGCAATCCCTGCCAAGAACCTCTCCAGCTCCTTAAATGGAAGCCACTTCCTCCCTGAGAAGGACAAGCAGCCATCTAGTGTCCCAGGGAGAGGTGTTTCTCCAAGGTGCTTGCTGTCCTGTGCATGTGAAGCTGCAGCTGGGATGAGCATACATTTGTGGAAAGTGTCACCAGTCCTGTCTTGTCAGCAGCCATGCACCACAGCTCCTCCTGGCCACAGGTTTGGGCTAGAAGAGATACACAGAGCAACTCCTTCCTTAACGTTCCATTTCCAGTCATGGCAGTGACTGCTTGGACCACGGCTCTTTAGTCAGCTATTTGTGCAAGTGATGGTATCAGCTGTGCATCCCCATCCTGCTGTCCTTCAGTGTCTCACAAATCCACCATCAACACGCTGGTGTGTATGTGCCTGTTTGGCACTATCAGCAGCTCCACATTTCTTTACAAGCTTCTACAGGGAAGAACACTAGTCTTCCAGATAAGTTTTAAGTCCCTACTTTGAGGCAAACCTCTTTCTGTGCTAATTACTTCTTAATAATTAATTACTTACTTCCTGCAGCTCTTCTGAAAGCACTCTGGGTGCTCACTTCTAAACCTGATGATCCATTGCATAGCACCAAAATGAAGCTAAATCTGTGGTGAAGCCTAAGAGTTGTCTAACGAACCTTTATAGCAGCCAGAAAACCTGTCAGTGCAGGGATCAGGCTGAAAAGTTTAGGGCTGGAGAAGAAGCAGCTGTATTAGAAAGAACCAGTATCTACTAGGGTCAGCCTGCAAGATCGCTCACCCTGTGTGCCAACCCTGTGCCTCTTCCTGAAGCTACAAGGAAGGATGCCCTGAGTGACTGCAGTGGTGAGTGTGTCACAGATGACTGGCTGTGGGAAGTGGAGTTGGAGTAGTCTTCCCCATTCTCAGGAGCTGGAAAAACCAAGCCAGTCTAATCAACATATTTTCATTGGGTTTTTGCATCATGTGAACTTTCAAAATGTGAGACATGGCTTGCAAATGACTGAAAGCTAAGATTGTATGTGAAATAGGGTGACGACAGACAGGAGCAGAAAATTATTAGCGAGACTTGCATGATGCTTTTCCAGTGCTCAAATGACTACTTTTTAAATTTCCTATTTCTCACTGGATTCTTTAAAAAAAAAAAAAAAGAATGTAATCATTTTTGAAGCACAGATTACTTCTCTTGAAGAAGAATGTCAGTTTCGCACTGATTCTTTACTACTCATCACATCATCACAACATTATGTCTGAATAAAAGTGGTATAAATTAGTGTTATGCCAAACTTAAGAATTTCAGTCATGAGCCAGCCCAAAGGTCAGTCTGTCTCAATGTCTTGTCTCCATCTCAGACTGACAGAAGGTACATGGGGAAGAGGATGGGAATTAGGGAAACACATAGGAATAAATACTTTGTATTTTCCATCCATTGCCAGATGTTTCTAGCTTACAGATCTCCTGAGACAGAGCTGGAGTGTTTGGACTTCATGGCTCTCTTTTTTTTTTTCCTTCCTGAGATACATTTAATTGCTTTTACCTTGCAAATTGTTAGCAACACAGAATCACGTGGGAGTGAGTTCTGCAGTTTAACTGCAACTGTTCCTTCTGTCTGTCTAAAGCCCAGCACCACATCATCATACTGGATGTCCCACAGGTCTTATATGAAAAGAAACAGCCCAAATAATTTCCAGCAGACTTGCTGGAGGGCATTTGTGGTTGTCAGCACCTCTATACTATTCTTTCACTCCCTTTTCTGACAAGGGAGTCCCAAACAACTAGAAATTGTCTTATAATTTGGGTTATCCTTGTAACTTTGGTGCCTTTTTATTTCTAATATACTCTTTCTGAGATGGAAAGGCAGAACTAGCAGATTTGTATGGCTCCGTTTTTTTCTCTTTTTTCCTAATAACTCTTGATGTTTGATTTGTTTTACACTGCTATCAAGGAACAAGAGGCTGCTTTCACAGGGTTATTACAACACTGGGATCTCATTCCTGAACAGACACAGCTAACTCACAGTCTGTGAGTTAGCAACAACTGGCATCTACAGTTAGGAGCTTTTCCCATGCACAACACTCCATGTTTATCTAAATAATCTGCCCTTTTATTGCCTCACTAGGGTGAGTGCCTTCTGCAAGTCTTTGCAGTCAACTTTCATTTTTATTACCCTTAATAACTTACTATCAACAGGAAACATTATCACCTCACCCTCTTTTATAGATCATGGGAGATAAGATCTTCAATCCTGCCCTGAACCATTTCTCCCCTCATCCCAGTTACAGTGATAAATCCACTCTTGTGCTGGTAGAACTTGTTTTGTTTGTGGAAAGAGGTTTTCCACTACCAGTACGGCTTTGCCAGATGTGTCCACATTAGGAGTACTTTGCCAGATTAAGCTGATGATATTTTTGTACCAATAAAAAGGAAAAAGATCCTGTCTTATGTTTTACAAGGATCCTTTGGACATAGTATGAAACCTGGGATGAAGTGCATCCCTCCCAAAGGAGGAGGGCAGTTTAAATAGGGAGATACCAACGTACTGCATAACTTGTGGTATTTAGCCTTGGCATGGGGTTTAAATTAGGAGGGCAGTTTCTACTAGTCAATGAGAAAAGAGCTCCTCCATGGGTATAAATTAAGAAAGAAAAAAAAATGGAGCTGACAGAGAACTTTGGAGCATGAATTATTTTCTATAAGTAAATATGCAAACAGTTGCTGTCAGAGTTTCTGCTGCACATCCCCACATGGCCACACTAAGATTTCTGTGATGGTACTTGGATGGCATCTGAAAACTGGCTACTTCAGGTCTGCAATATCTTTCTGTTCCAGTTGACCCAAGTTGGGGCACTTCTTGGGCATCCCATTTTCCTGCCCTCTGCATTATTTGGCATCCAAGGGGTGTGGGATAGCTGACTGAGTGCAAAGCTTCCATATGAAGACATCTCAGACAATATCAACTTGACTTCAAGCTAGAAATTATAAACGACATAATGAAGCAAGACTGGAGCCTGGCTTACTGTCCATTCACCTGCTGAACTGCAACAAGCAGGCTTGCACAGGGGCTTTGCCTGCCAGATGCTGCTTGTGAGAAGATCACAATTCACCAGACTGTGACAGGGCAGGAAGCTGAGCCACGTAGTGACTGCATGAGGTGAAGCATGAGCCAGTTGCAGATACTTCATACCACGCACTTGTCACCTGGTGAGTTTAGAGCCTCCCATCTCTCCTCTGTTTTTTGAAAAGGGGACATTAAATGCAATTAGCAGGCATCAGGTTTTGAGCAAACCCAAGTAAGCACGTTTCCATCCAGTGCAAATCGAGCTGTGGAACTCACTGCCATCAGCTGTTGCTGAGGTCAGAAGTTAAAACAAACTTGTGAAAGTAAAGAAAGTCCACTGGAATTACTAAACAGAAAGATACTGTCTGTGACCAAGGAACTCCCAGCCTTACAACTGCATCATGAAAAGGACTGTGTCATGTTTGCCTGTTTTCATACACTCCTGGCCAGAACTAGTACAGGATTCCAGAGTCAACATACCTGTTTCAGACCCAGTATACTTATTCTTCAGCCATGTGTGAAAGTCCTCATTTTATAATTGTGTGTGCAGCTCATTTTACAATTGTGTGTGCTCCAAAAAATGCCTCTTGCTTTTAATTTTGAAAGTTCAACTAACAGACCCAGGCAAAGTAAGCCTTCCAAAATCTGATTTGTCTAATGCACAAGGTCCTAGATGTATCAGTGATGCCAGTATTTCTCCTTCCATATTGTTCCTGTGCTGTGTATCATCTGATTGAGAAAGGCAATGCAATCCACTGGAATGAGAGCTGAGCAGTGCCAGGGCAAACGTGGGAGATTTAGAGCATGCAAGAGTCTGGCTTTTTGTACCAAATGTATGTCAGTCTGGAGTTCAGAGGTGACTATTCAGACTAAAGAATTACCCTCTTCTGGCCTCTCTATTGAGCATCAATTTTGCCTCACTAATTGTTAAATGCCAGAAACTAATTTTGTTTTAAATTATCTTTAATACCATGCATTTTTAAAAAGGCTATGAAGCTCCTACGCTTCAGAATCGCAACTTGACACCCAATTCCCATCTGTCTCCTATTAACAAAAACAACCTAGATAATCTACAGTCTCATGTGGAAAGAAATATGAAAAACTAATGAAGGTGATACAGTGTAGACCACCAAGCAGTGAAGAGCATCTTAACAGTACTCTGATCCAGTGGCTGGTTTAAGGAGTAATCAAATGAAAAGGAGATAAAATGAATAGATGAGGCCAACTATGTACATCGACAAAGTGAAACTCCATTTAGCAAGGTGCAGAGGGTGGTTTATTTGAATTTAAGGCCACTCCAAAACTCCATGTCCAGGCATCAATTACATGGACAATCTTGGCTTCAGATGCTAGTCCTAAGTGCCTCACTGAAAAGAGACAAGACGTGCCAGGAATCATTTGGATGAGACAGGACACACATGCACAGTGAAATGCAGACTGGACCAGTATCTGCACTGCTGCCTCCCAGGCATGCACTCTGGCAGGGATTTCAGGTGAGCTTTATCAATGGGGTGAGCATGAACAGCTCCAGGGGCTTCCTACAGAGCTTGTGTGGTCTGGGTAAAGCAGATGCAAATAGACTGGAATGCAGTGGCTGGATGCCCCAGCAGTAATCCTGCAGGATGGAAGCTTTGGGATTGAAAAACAGACAGGGATGTAGCAGAAGATTGTAGGAGTCAAGGGGCTCAATGACTTTCAGCTCAGCCCATATTGCTCAAATGCCCTGGTGGCCTGCTGCTGACCACTTCAGGTCACCACAGAAACCTTTTCCACCTCTATGTGTCCCCACAAGCTTTGCCTTCTCTGGATGCACCATGCTATGCTGACTGCTGAGGGGGAGGCAAATCAGTGCAGTGGATGAAGAAAAGGCTGATTTCTGATTTGCAGCTCCTAGAAGAGATGGGACAGGTGCAAAGTGGGAAACCATGAGCAAAATCTGCTGCTGAAGCACAGCACCTTGCAGTATTTCCTATCAGGACCTGTAGAGCTCACTTTGCTGTTGCTAGGGCCCAGGGTGCCTATTGCTGCTGTTGCTTCTATAAATAAAGTTTCCATTCCAGGATAAACTAAGTAAGCAGTAGTTGATTTTTAGGAAAATATCCCCTGAATACACAGAGAAACAAAGGATCTCCACATCTCCCTGCCTCTCAGGCAGCCCAAAAGCAGTGAGTGAGCTTACACAGTGGAAGGCAGCTGAGGAAGGAGCGCAGTGGTGGCAGGCAGGGACAGTCCCTGGCTGCAACCTGGGGCTGCCTGTCTGCGGAGCAAATGGGAGCTTTCTGCAGACACACAGCCTGTTCCTCATGCCGGGAGGATCACACGCGATTTTTGTGTTTGGAGAATTCCACTGCATATAATTATTCCTTTGATCATGTTAAAAGAGCAGTCACCGTGCACTTGAATCATGGCTTTGCTGGGAATTACCAATTTGAACAGGGAAAGGAGGCAGTGAGAACAACCAGTCCAAGGAAGGGCCTCTCTTACAAATTCCTCTTTTTTTTTTCTTTTTCTTTTTTTTTCATTTGTACATATTTCAACCAAACTGTGCTGCTGTCAGGACAAGCAAATCATTCCAGGAACTGCTTTCATTATTGTTAGCAAAGTGGAAGTCCTGTGCAGTGTTTGCTTTCGGCCCAGGCAGCTGCCCAAAGGCTGCACTTCAAAGGTTTCTCCTCGACTCACATTGCAGCACCACCACCTCGGTTTCCTAGCCACAGTCTCCTCCAGCTCGGGACCTGCTTCTCCTTGCAATTCTCCACTTGGTTTGGGCTCACCAAACATCAGTGACCTCAGTCATGTGCAAGTGTCTTGTAGCAGAAAATGAAGTGTCTAAGGCAGCTGACTTTCATTACCTCACTGGGCTGCTAATCCAGGAGGACAGCTTGTAGCTAGCAAGTGTCAAGAACTGGGCTTTATAGTAAAAAAAAAAAAAAAAAAACAAAAAAAAAACCAAGAGGATTTTCCTGGAGGATAAGGAAAGCTCCCTTCTGGGGCATTTACCAATGTTCAAAGGATTCTGAGTCAAGGGAGAGCCAAATGCTATCAAATACATAGCAACAAAGCCAGGAGTCCTTAAATCCCATCACCACCTCACATCATGGTCTATCCCAGGTAAACACTGAGACAGAAAATATTGAGCCTGGTTCTGGTGCACAATGCTTCATCCCTCACTGAACCAGGCTATCCAGCTCTGAGGAAGAGCAATCAGTGGCTCTGGCTCTGAGGGCTTGCCCACTAACCTCCAAGGCTTGCCTCTGACACACTGGCACTCGCTGCACACAGCTACTGGAAAAGGGTGAACCAGACAAGCAAGCATTTCAGCTCGAGTTGACCAAATCTGAGCCAGGCTGGGTTTGAAAAAGCAACACTGACTCCATTAAGCTCTTTGGGGGATTCAGAGGCTGCCTTCCCTTTTTGCTGCCTACCAGCCCTGCTGCTGTAGGGCATGACTCTGTTTTGTGCCTGTGTTTGAGCAACTTTGCATCCGGAATGCTGGCGTGTCCCCCTGGGCTGACAGGCGCTTGAGCTCTAAAGCCGCTGTGGCCTCTGCTACAGGCAGATCACTGCAGACTCTGCTCTGCTACTCTGCCAGCTCCCGGCTTATATTGACTCCAATAATTAATTGCTTCTTCTATTTTTAAATATTAAAGGGTCTCTCTTTGCCTGTCAAGTGCAGTTATCGCAAGCATGAAAGAGCCAGTTTTCAGCTGAAATTTATCCAGAGGTTGTTTGGGATTTGTAGAGTAGATCTAGGGGCTGCATTTCTCTCCTTAGTACAAGATTCTTCAAGAAGATTTGCCAAGTCTAACCCAGTTTCACCCTCCCTTTTCCTGCAGTGTTAGGGCCAGGATAGAGCAGCAGAGCCCTGGGTGCTGCCTTGGCTGAGCTTGCTGGAGCTCTGTCCTGCAGCGCTTGCCCACCTTGAAAGGTGGACCCTTCTTGATCATAAATCACATTTTCTGGAAGGGACAAAGTGGGTGTAGTTCATCTCTTTGTGCTACACTCCACTTGAAGGCCTTGAAAGCATCACCCTCCTGATGTGGGAAATGTCCCAGTGGTGGGGAAGCAGCACAGGTGCCAGCTGGTGTCACAGCAACACCTGCTTGTCTTTACTGAAGCAGGATCGCAGTTGCCTCTAGGGACAGAGGTTTAAACTGTAACTTTATAATTTTTCTAATGGGATCCAAACAAACTTAAGCCAGAAAGTTTAACATAATAGGAACAACAAGACCAGGCTGCCAGTGTGACCTGGGTTGACTGGAGGCTGCAACAGGGATGACTAGAACAGTGCAGAAGCAAGGTAAAGCTGTCACAGCATCTCCCTCCCTATTGCTGTTTTATTGAAAGTGTTACTTGGGCAAGCAATTAAGAGTACTCCTGCTGTATAAATTAAAAAAAAAAAAAGTGAACTTTACTGTTTTTTATTTTTTATTTCTCTTGACTTGCAAAGTGAGTTGACCACAGACTGGCAGTCTGTTTACCCAGGCTACACTGACAGTGCTGTTTCTCTGTCTGAAGGAGCACTGACCTTGCTGCACTGCAGCACACTGGCTAGGGCCACGGGGTACCACCTTCTCCCATTGAGGCATGGTGCTGCCATAAGCCATGGTGCTTGCTGGGTTAGAAACCATCAGCTGATGGCTTGGGGATCTGTTTGGGTCACAGAAAAGTCAGCCAGGACTTTTCATAGCGCTGTTATGGTGTGTCCCACTGCAGTGACAAAATTAGCTTCTCCTGGCAAGGTTTCATAGTGCCAGCCAGGTCTTGCCATGGACAACCTTTCAACTGGTGATATCCTCACCCAGCCACTCAGAGAAAATGCCTTTTTGGAAGCAGCCGTAAGTTGCTGTGCCTACCCCAAGGAAAAGGCTGAGGTTAAATCAGGTTTGCTTGCTCATGTTAGCTAAACCCAGTGGAAGACAGACTCACTTTTGGTAAACAGATGTTTTTGTTTGAGATATTACCACCCTGGGTGTTTGACTCTGTCAGAGTCACAGACCTTATCCAAACCAGTGGATAAAACAAGCAAACATGCCTCAGGCATCCCAGTTCACTACCTGGCATCTTGGCGTGAAGCAGCCTCCATGTGTTTGTCTCAGCCCTGGGCTGCTGGGATGCCTGTGGCTCGGGAATGTGTTGCTTTCTGGCAGGCTGGGGAGAAATAATCTAGCAGAAAAGGGGGGATTGATAGCACTACAGCAAAAATTCTGGGAGCTAGACTTTCAGAGTGAGGGTGGTACTCAAGGGGCAACTCAAGTCACTGAGATCTGACATTTCTCCCTCCATTTAGCCTAGTGTTAGGGGAGAAGACAGGGAACAGAGCCATAGCTGAGCTATCAGGAAGGCACAGGGACATCCATGGTCTGCACAGGTTCCCCCCCTTTGTGTGTGTGGCATTATGATTCCCCAGCACATGCCCAATGGCTCACACCAACCAAAGCAAGCTCCAAGGCTAGTAAAAGGCTTTGGCAATATAATGGGGGAAAATTCTTCCTTCCACTCTGGAAAACTTGGCAGCAGGCATAGGAAGCCAGACATGCCACAAAAGCAGAAATCAAATAGTTTTGTTAATCAGGTCTCACTTTGTCAGAGGTCCAACAGGTTCCTGCATTTTGCTGACTGTTTTGGAGCACTGATACTGGTATTTCTTGGAAATCTGGAGAAAACATCCAGCAAGTAACAGGGGTATGGGTATTTCTTAATTTATGTGCAGTGCAAACAACGTCTGCAGTGGCAGTGTGTGGTACTTCACTCTAGCCCCATCTGCACAGCCCAGGACCGACTGCCACACCAGGCAGTGGAGACTCATGGCCTCTCATGTCCTCTTTGCTTCACCCTGACTATCGAGATGAAGCAGGCACTGACACAGCAGACCTCATGTTTTTTCACTGAATGCTTCCTTTCCAAGACACTTATGCACTGATTCCTATAGAGGCCAAAGCCAACAGTGTAATGATACCTGTGCAGCACTGCTGAACAAAAAGTCAAAATCAGGTTCACTGTATCACTCATGCTCCTTGTCTGAGGAACTGAAGGTAGCAATAAGGATTATGTTAGGGCTTTTGGAGATTTATGATATAATTCCAGGCTGTCTATGGGCTTTCCCCCCACCTTGTCTAGTTGCCTACAAATTATAATAAATTGGAAACACTGAATGCCTGAATATCCAATATCCAGGGTCCCTGACACAGAGATGATTGATGTTTGGAGTTTTACTTCTCAAAGTGAATAATGTCAACGTGTGTGACCATGGTCAATTTATCATCATGACAAAGACCCAGCTATAGTGATTGGGGACAAGAATATAACAAGCCCCAAAGATTTAATCCTGAATGTACATCTCCACTCTTATTTCATGATGTTACACTATTGTAAAATGGGAGAGCTGACTCTAGGGGCTGGAGAGTGAGATTCCATTATTGATCTGCTCCTCCTTCACTGGGTTTTGAAGTGGGAACAACACAAAACTTTTGTGGATTTTGTATGTTATGCATTTTCTGAACCAATTTATGCACCATGCTCTTCTCTCATCTGCACCATGATAATTCTGGAGTACTTCCATTTCTTATTCATTAACAGGGCAGAGAAATCACTGCAATATCACTGACTCTCTAATATCATTCTACCTTTAGGGTTGCAGCATGGTGACTTTCACAAGTAAATAAGAAGCTTGCAGGAAAATACAGATGTTGACTCTGGTGGGAGAATTTAACCTACTAACCAAATCCTCAGTAACTGACCAAATCTGTAAAGTACCAGAGAGAAAAAATTTTGCTTCCACACAAACAAAAGCGATATTTTCAAACATGTATCTGAAATTAAAAAAAAAAAATAAAGAAAGAAAGAAAAAAAAAGAAACCAACAACCTCAGGAGCAGCACAAAACATCCTTTGTTGCCGGACGTGAGAAAAACACTACAGTTCTAAAAAAAGCCATAGGAAGGAAGTGGAAGAACCTCAGAGGCGAGTGGGAGTGCGAAAGGAATGTGACTGCATTTTTCCCCCTCCCTGCATGTAAACTCGCTGTTTGCAGGCAAGGGAAGAGCTGTTGGGAGAGTTTTATTATTTGGGAACTTTGCTGTTCAGAAATGCAGTGCATATTAAAGCAAATGACTCTTCTGTGTTCTCTTTCTGAACTTTGCAGTTAAAGAAACCCAACACCCAAAATGACTACCAGGTTTAGCAACCAAGTTCTGCCCTTGGTTCTACTTCTGTAAGCTCAAAAGGATCTACTTTCTTCTGATTACTATATTCTTACACTTGACTTTTACCACCCTGATGCCTCCACTCTTTGCAGCTTCCTTGCTACATCCACAGCCAATAAAACACAGGAGGGAGCAAGCACTGACGACTTCGGCAGTGAAACATTTGGAGACACTCTGAATTTTATTTCGTGCAGCTCCCAAGCCACTGAGATTGCCAAAAACTGAGCAGAAGAAAACAGAAGAGTCATTTGAAAACAATGTCATGAATAGGAAATCAATTTCGTATGCATTTCTGAGATTAATGACGAGTATAAAAGAGGAAGAACTCATGGGCTCATGGACAATCTTAGGAGGACTTAATGTCATACTATGGCAGGGACTTTTGGGCAGAGTAACAGGTACTGCATCTTTAAAACATCTATCTGGACCATGTGATGGCCCTGAATAATGAATGACTTGCTAAGCCATTGTCCCTGTTGGCAGTACACCTCCAAGAAACATGCATTTGCAGAGCAGTGCTATATGGGCCTTATTTTCTTTACCTGAAAAAGGGCCTTATCATTTCAGCATGAATTTGAATTCTCTGGAGAGCCAGCAGTAAGAAAGAAAATTTGAGATGTTGAACTGAAATAGAAAAAAAAAAAAAAAAGAAGAAAAAAAGGGGGGGGAAGGAAAAAAAAAAAGGAAAGAAAGAATCTGAGATAGTAAAAATCTCGACATAAAATTATTTCTTTGTTTATTTTTAAGTGACGTTTGTCATCCCACTGCCTGGCTATATTGTGCAGTAACTGTGAATTAGCCTGAATTTTGTTTTATGGAGAGTGATGTAAACTCTGAAAGGTTTCACCTTTCACATTCCCTCTTTGCAGTGGTGCAGTATGTTCCCTTCCTTACAGCAAGAAATATCTTTTTTCTTTTCCCATTTCTCTTCACTTGCTCTCCATTATTAATGAGGTTTGCATGAGAACATACTTTCTGTTTTGTTCTAGAGCTTGTTTTCTCCTCTGCCGAGAGCCACCCTGTGTGTTTCTGTACACTGCTGCAGAGAGCAAAGGCAGCAAAAGGGCACAGGGAGGGCAAGAAGTAGTAGCAACAACACTCCTGACAAGTCAAGCTAACCATGGATCTCTCTTCTCTTTCCCAGGAAGGTGAGAGGAAAAGCAGTTTTGCTTCTCCATAAAAAATGTGACAGAGCCCTCACACCCCGTGCCTACTGTGGCTGCCATGCTTCACATTCCTCGTTGCTAAAGATTTGCTGTTATCCCAGTGTTGACTTGGACGAGCTTATCTCTGTGTCCAGCATTTCCTGTGGAAAAGCATGAACCCAACTGCTGCCTTGTATTTAGCAGAACTCTTTATGCTGGTGCAAAACAGGTGGGAAACCATATCCCACTCAAAGACTTCTCAGCCACGTCTGTGCAGCAGTGGGGAACAGGAACCTCGTGTCTTTTTCTGACTGTGGGCTCCTCCCAAGTACTGAGACCAGGGAGGGGTCCCAAAGATGGTTTACTTCAAGCTGAAGTTACTTGCCTAAGTGACTATGAGAGCCCCTGAAAATTGGAATAGACAGGCATGTTTTACAGCTCTCTGGTGAGACAGAGGCAGGCAACACCTTCCATTTTACACAGGCAGCCAAAGAGAGCTGAGGGATGTGACTAAAGCACACGTGGGAAGTCTGTGGCAGAGCAGAAGGAGTCATGACTTCCAAACTGGCAGGATAAGTCCTTTCCGACATAGGCCCTTCTTCCCATCCTTCATAACAAAAGCCTGACTCAGGCCCACGGCTCTGGGTGCTCTGCACTGACCCACTCTTCACCCAGACCTTTCTCCAGAGGTGGTCAGAGCTCTTAGGTTTTGGTGTGAACTTCTCAGTGCTGGTAGCTGAGAGCAGCTCAGGGCATAACAGCTGCCAGGGTGATTGTGTTCCTTCCAAACACACCGACTGACAGTCCTTGTGGTTCTGCTTTTTTGTTTATGCATGCAAAACCAGCCCTGACTCTTCTTCAGCTACTTCTGCTGAAGGACAGATGGACTGAGGGACATATGGAACCCTGATGGCCAGGAAGAGCCACAGGAGGACAGTTCTGGTGGAATGTGTGGTTACAACACCAAGCTGTGACTGAGGAGCTCAGTGACCAATTCTGTCTTCATCTTTTTGGGTTATCCGAATAAACCACAATGGACTTGATCCACAGCTCCTCTGTTTTCTTTGGCTGCTTTCAAAGTCCACCAGGTCTGAATTCAGGTTTTCTCTAAGGCTATGGGCCTCTGTCAGCATGACCATTACATCCTATCACCAAGCCCAAGAAGAGATTCAAACTGTCTGCAGATGGACCATTGGTCCCTATACCACTAATGAAGACGGACAGGCTAGACAACTCACAAGCATTTCTAGAAGGCAACATGAATGCTGCCTTCAGTTCTCTTGCTCAGTGGGGCAGCTTTCTTCCACCTTAGTTCTGCAGCTCTTCAAAGCAGCACCTCTCTCCTACAGCTTGTGGTACAGCAGGGACTCCCTCTGGGCTGGGGGCCCACCATTTGTGCTGTAATACTGACACTCATAACAGGACGCTGGCTCCATGGTGGGAGGCAACACCCACACACACAGGGAACGACGCTGGGAAAATTCCTCGGTGCTCCTCCCATGGCCCATGTGTCCCAGCTCTGCCAGCAGATATCTGCAGGGGGCCCTGGGCTGTCTGTGCACTGCCTTCCCTACAGCTCCTCTGCTCCCACCCCTGCTCCATCACACAGCAAGACCACTACGGCATGCTGGTAAGGATGCACCTCCTGTAGGATCAGTAGCAACCACTCAGAACATGGCTGTTCCCAAAAATCATGCTGCTCTCACATTAATGAGATCACTTTTTACAAAACAGCGTGAAAAGTTAGATCTGATGTGTTTTTCACCACGGGGAATGCACTGCTATTTGTCATTCACAGGATGACAGTGCGAAGAGCAACATGCACTCTTCCCCTTCACTTTCCAACTCCACTTGGGTGAACGGGGTATTTTCCCTGTGCCTTCCACCATAACCAGAGTTTATTTTAACTCACTGCCTGTCACTGTGCCTGTTTTGTGACTAGAAGTGGTAACAACAGCTCGAAATCGGCTGTTGCAAAGCTGATACTCGAGTTAGTACTGACCAATTCAGCTTTTGGTTCCTGCTCAGTGGCGCTCAGCGAGGTGAAAGTGCTGTAACCCATTACCCAACCCCTCAGTCAGCCCAGGCCATTTTTTTTTTGTTTGTTTTCTTTACAGCAATCTCTTGAGTGGTTGCAGAAATGCAAACAGAAAGCGCTCCTGACAGATTGAAAACAATTAGGAACGTCTCAGAGTCACTGGAGCAGAGATTTTGTTATGATAATAAAGAATGTTCTTTGCTGGTGTATTATTTTAAAAGGAGAAAATTAAAAAGAAATATATCATGAAGGAGCTGACAGTGCTCAAAACCCACATCCTGTTGTTATCCATGGGCCTGGTACTATATACTGCTGGCAGCTGTGAGATGAACTTTCCCATTAGGCCCCTTCCAAGCCCTTAACCCTGACCCAAAGGGACCTTCTTTCCCTCTTTTAAAGGGAGAGAGAGAGAAATCAATCTCCCTGCTGATTCAGCTGTGGGCCTCTTATGTCCAAAGAATATTAGCACTGCAAAAAGAAGAAGGAAAAAAAAGTGCAGATTGAGTTTTTTTTAACGATGTGGATCGGTGATATTTATGGACTAAGGTTCCTATCCCTGGGAGCCATTTGATGCAATCAAATTACTTTCCTAAAGCATCAAAGACTCAGATTCTAAACTGAAACCCCTTGTTTGGTCTTAATTCCTTCCAGCATGCTTAGAACTAATAATTTCCAAGACCAGATTAAAGTCACGGATACTACTACTCTTAGCTCTTGTAAACTTCCTCCTGCAGGACTGCCTTGCTTGAGAATCATAGACACTTTTCTCAGGCTTTTTAACAGCTACACACATGTCTTTTTAATTTCCTAAGACAAGGCTAGTTCCTTTCAAGATGTTCCACTGGCTCACTGCTATTACTGTCAAAACTTGCTTTCTCTCCTTCTTTTGCCTGTTTTTTCTCTATTTACAGGCTTCTAGGAATATATTAAGCTGCATTTTTTAAAACAGCAGCATTTCCCTCTTCTTAGCTGCCTTGTTTTGCACAAAAAAGAGAGAGAAAGGAGAAAAATTTAAAATACTCAGAAAGCAAAAAAAGAGAAAAATAGAAAAATAAAAACAGAAAGAGAAAGAGAGAGGGCGAGAAAGAGAGAAAAAAAGAGAGGGAGAGAGGGAGAGAGGGAGAGAGGGAGGGAGAGAGGGAGAGAAAGAAAGAAAGAAAAGAAAAGAAAAAGAAAGAAAGAAAAGAAGAAAGAAAGAAAGAAAGAAAGAAAGAAAGAAAGAAAGAAAGAAAGAAAGAAAGAAAGAAAGAAAGAAAGAAAGAAAGAAAGAAAGAAAGAAAAGAAAAAAGTGTCCCACCAGCTTAACCCTACCTAAGGCTCAAATCTTTTCGATCTTTGTAAAAACCTAACAGTGCCTCATTTAGAGGCAGAAGTAAAAAGTTCACCAGAAATGCCCCCATCTGGAAGCATTTACTGGCTTAAGGTATCTCTGTCTTTTGCCATGTTTCTGTGAAGTCACATTTACAAGCTAAACCAGCCTTTCTGCTCAGACAGTTCGGATACAGAGGCAAAATAAACTTTAGTCCAGAGCCTGGAGGATAGTCACAGTGCCTTGTGATATGCTACTATCACAAAAGTCCGCTAAGCACAGCACTGCCTGCAAGACACACTGTAGAAGAAAAGAACACAGACATCTCAGGAGGTGTTCTCTGCCAAAGGCTTGTGCCTGGCCCTGTATATCCCAGAGTGACTCCTCAGAAGCTATTGAGAGCAGATTTTGATGAGGGTGCTTTAGCTTCTGCCAGGACAAGCTGGGGCAGGTCAGGAAAGGAAGCTGGAGGTGGATAAAAGGGGGCAGCACTCTGGAGAACTCCAGCCCAGGTGAGCAGCCTCGACAGTTCAGTGAAGATCAGCTGGTTAGCACACCCCAGCCTTGCCACACAGGCAGCTCAAGGAGTGATCCAGGTCCTTGGAGTCTCACTCACGGCTCATGGCCCAGAATGGTTCCAAGGTAACTCATTTAACTTTGGCTTGTTTCACATAGATTTCCCCTGACCAAACTGTGTCCAAGCCATTGTTTTGTTGTGCAAACTCATGGCAACTTTCTTATCCTCTGTGTGAAGATGGTGACTGGACAGGGCTGGCTTCTTCAATGCAAAAGCTCTGAGAAGTAGAATGAGTGAAAACCTGATGGAAGGTGTCTCTGGAGCTGAAGGTACTGGAAGCTCCAGTATCTCTAATGCTTTTACCATGGTCCCGGACACAGAAAACCAGAGGGAAGGAAGAGGAAAGGGAAGAAGGGAGGATGTTACTACTTTGTAGAGTGAGAAACCCTCCCTTCATCAGAAAATAGCAAATCTCCCTCCCCTTCAGCCTTTCACAGATAATTCTGGTGGAGGCAGGGGAGGTATCTGGTGTTACCAGATCAGAAGTAGGCTACTAAATTCCACAGTCTGATTAAATCCAAAATAAATCCAGGTACTTTGTTACTGTGACAGTAGAAGCATGGATAAATGCACTTTAAACCCACTATATTTTTAAGTTATTTCTAGCTTTGGTATCTAACACCAAGTATCCAGGTTGGAAAACTCTGACCTAAAGGCTTTCTCCATCTCATCTGTGAATGAACTCAGCAAAGGTTTTCCTGGCCTGACTAGGAAGTGGTGAAATTTAACTCATTCATATGTCAAAACCACTTTAAGATCCTTGGTGATGAAGCATTATGGAACAGCTGAGTGCTCACAAATTGTGACTCAGCCTTTCCTCTCTTCTGTTCCACCCCAAAAAACTACAATCAGGAACTGGCTCAAACAGTACCTTTTTTTTTTTTTTTTTGTTGTTAACAAGTAGTAATGGAGAAGGGAAGTATTTTATTGGACTCCCTGGTTTGAAGTGACCACCTTTCCCAGCTCTTCTCTGCTCCTGAAAGGAACAACTCTGATTTTTTCTTCCTCTTGATAGAGATCTAGATGTAAGATACAGGATGTGACCTAGGAGGAGCCACAGTATCTCCAGTGATGGGGAAGGGCTCTGCAGTCTGTGTGTCTCCTAAATCATTCTCTCTTGCAGCAATGCGACTTCACAACTTCTCTTCTTCTCTGTGATCCCTGAGTGTGCCACGGAGCAGAGGTGAGCTGAACTTGATGTTGGGATCTCAGAGAGGGAGGGAGGCCACAGGGCCGCAGCTAGAATGGAATGGGCCATGGTGGGAGACCTAAACCTTTGGAGTATTCACAGCACTCAAGGACCTGGAGACTGCAGTGAGACCAAGCTCCAAAGCGAGACTGCTGCTGCAGTCAGGCGAGCTGGCAAGCTGCCATGGATAAGGTGTTATCATCATTCTAATTAGCTGCTGAGTTATGATCCCTGATTTCATCATTTTGAGGAGTGCACAAAGAAGACTCCAGGGGGAAGAGCCTTAGCACAAAGCACACTTTCAACACAAAAACTGGGCTGCCAGGATCACATCATCTTTTGGCTTGTGGATTTACACAGTGGAGGATAGGAATGTGCTGAAAAAGGAAAGCCCTCTCTATGTCTGAGTAGCCCCTAAGGTTGGGGACGTGACAGAAGCTTCAAGGGGAATGAAAACCAAAAAAGAGATAGCTATTCTTTTTAAAAAAAATATATATAATCACTTATAATCAACTAGTTTTGTGAACACTTTTCTGTTGCCACCAGATAGAAGTTGCAAAGTGGACACTACTGCACATCACAAGCCTGATAAAAATTGTTACAGGAAATAGGCAGAGTGGGTTTCTGTAGGCTTCACGTTTGGAGGGAGCAAACCTAGAAAAGAGAGTGAGGAGCTAGCAATAGATAGGACAGTCTGGGAGCTGGAAGTTATAACTATGCGACGTTGTGACCTTTCAGGCCTTAGACTTCAAGTGAACCCTGGCAAAACAAGACTCTGTCCAGAGGGCCAGGCATGATGGCAACAGGGTCATGTCACATGAGATGTGAGAAAACTCTGTACTGGACAAATAAGAATCAGTGAACTCTGCAGCTGGCCTCATCAGCACAGCTTCCCACCTCAGGGTGAGCTCTGGCATCTGCCACCACCTCCTCAGACCTGCGCTCCTCTTTGTCAGTACCCACAGTTCTGGCAAGGACTGAGAGACCCTTGCTCTCTTTTTTGCTACCTTCTTGCCTTTCCTAACTATATATAACCTGTGTTAGAAAAGAAAAGGTCAATGTAATTAGTCTTCCTTACTGCCTGTCTCTGAAAGAAAATTAGCTTTCCTCAAGTATGCAGATATGGCATCTTATCTGTCATTCTGTAAATGGTGGAGCTTCTTAAGCCTATGTGTCTGCCCTGGTGAACCCCTGTGAAGCCCTGGTGGCTTCATGGGGACACAGGCCTATGGAGCACCTACAGCAGAGTCCTCTGCAGCTCTATCTCACAGTCACCAGGGCCTGAAAAGGTGGTCTCACAAGAAGATTACACTTAGTCAACTACTGTAACCACCAAGGCGTTCAACCAGGTGTTCAACAGCAAAGGTACAAGAAGCTCTAATAAAGTGCTTACAATTGCCTTGGGGATAACAACCCTTCCCGCTGTTATCAATAGGGAAACTGAGGTACTGAGGAGAAGCAGGGAATTGCTCATGGCCACACAGAGAGTGAGTGGCCAGACTCCAACATCTTCCACTGACACTCTCAGCTGCAGTCACCCCTTCAGGCCATGCTGCCTGCCACCAGGAAAAAACAAGAAGCAGGTTGCAACTCGGCAGCTTACAAGACTATAAATATAGTTCAAGGTTATGCTGATACAATAATAATCCACAGGAGTGAAACTTGAGCCATTTATGTGTGTGTGCATAACCAGGGCTGGAAGATGTGTTTATAATGTTGCTCAGAGATTTCCTTTCCATTATACTCTGAGCAAACACACACTGTACTAAAGACAAAATATTCTCTTTACATGACTGTGCTCTCTTGGACCTTTCTCACCTTCCAGATGCAGTTTTCTGTTCTATCGCTCCCTTCCACTTGCTCTCCTTGCCACCAAAATCCTCCCTGCTCACCTGGGACAACAGGAGCAGGGAGCCACCAGATTTGCCCAGCTGGAAATAATGCATTTGGAGTCTTTCTTTCTTGCAGGATAAGTAACAGGATACCAAGGAATAGGAGGCAAGTACAAGAGAATGGAAAAAAAGTAAAGATAAAAGGATAATTTGGCTTTCAGAACACTGCCTGGGAAGTCTCTAGTTTGTGTAGTTGGTGCATAGCTGTACACCAAACTGTAACCTAGAATATGGAGTAACGATGGCTATCCCTGTCTTCACACCAACACAGTTTGTAAGTCAACAGAGAAAAAAATTTCATTACCTCCTTTCACTCATGTGCATCCCTCCAGAGATATCCTTCTTGCAAATTTACTCTCTTCCTGGCGGCCTTGCTTTGCTCAAAACACAAAACATGACTAGAATCAGGGACAAGCTGCTGGGCCAGCACTCCTCTCCCTTTTTTTGGTTGATTTTAATCTCACCTTCATGTCTTTTTAACACACTCATCAACTCTCTTTTCTGTAAACAAGATGAGACTTCACATCTATCCATTCACAGTTTTTGTTTTGTGAGATTCTCCTGTGAATTCACCCCATGTATTATAATGGTGGATCATGTTTAATTTATGCCATTCAGTCTTTCCTTTAGACCAGCCTCCCTGGGCAGCAGCCCCAGACTTTTCAGACCACTGTCCCAGTGCAAGGGCTTGGAAACTGGACCTTCCCTCTGGAGCTCTCTTGGCTTTTCCACTCTTGTTGGCTCAGCTCTTTTCCCTCCCAGCTTACCAGCTGTTCTGGGAACAGCAGCTACTTCAGAGCACCACAGGCAATGGCCCAAACTGCTTTGTGCTCTTACAACAATCAAAGTATGCCCTAGGTTTGGGTGCTTTCATGTACCAAATCCCTGTGTGGCCTGACTTCTTGGAGTGCTGGAAACTGATGTCAAAATCAGTGGGTAACAAGAGGTTCAGCATCCATAGGCATTACAGCCAGGCATGTGGGAAACAGTAGCACCCCAAGCGAGGGAACAGATTAGACCGTAGGGCCTCATTCAATTCCCAGGGGAATCAGCCAAAATCCTTAGGTGAAGGTCATAACTAGTGCTAGTCATGTCAAATAAGTAACTCCCACAAGCACAGTTTGCACCAACTGGTTCAAATGCATCAAATTCCTACTGTAATCACTGATTAAAGAGGAGGAAACTGCACATAAATTCTGTTATTGCAGAGGCTGGACTTAAACCCCTATCAGTTCATATCTTGTTGCAATCATAAATCTTTAATCTTTTTCAGTGACAGCAAGTTTTTATGAAGAAGAACCATATACTCCTAATATCTGGCAGCTGGCCTAAGATCCATAGTTTATAAAACTTGTTTTAAAATAAGCCATAAAATTTGTTACACATATTACTGTAAACATCCAGGGCTTAAAATGCAATTGTTAAAACACAAAATCATGAATCTGGCTTAAAAAAAAACTCCAACAAAACAATCCAGGAGATTTAAGAAGAAAAATAATGAAAAGAATCATACATTCATTCTCTACCATGTTTCTGTGGCTGTAAAACACATTGACTAAATGTTCACAATATTTTTTCCCTACAGACATGATGGGGTCAAACATTTTTGAATGAACTTGAGATTTCTACTTTCTCACTTTCTTTCAGGGCTGCTGCTTTAACCAAGAAATAGTATTATTAGAACTTGCTATCATAAATGTATGAATTCACTGCAAAAAACAAATGAAGTTGGTCATTATTGAGTAAATCTTGTTCCTAATAATGACACTAACTATGACGGAGCTTGCCAGAAGTCTGATGCCATTTTGGTTAAGATTAGAACATTATATTGTCCCAGAGATACTAGCAGACATTCAAATTAGCTGTCATAGTTGGCAGTAAATCCAGACCTGCCCAATCCAATACATTCTTTAGCTTACGAAATGGACCAAAATGATACAATGGGATCTTCATGGGCATTAGAAGGATTTGGAAAGGGTGAGGCGATTTGGCAGGTGTAGAAATGAGATTGGAAAAAACAAGATAAATATTTTCCCTGTGAATAATTGTCCACAAGATGTGCAAGTGAGACAATAAAACCCAGCTTTACTGGAATAACTTTGGTCTGTGAAAGAAAGGTCTTTGGTGAAGATGATTCAGAACGATAAGGGAGAGCAAAGGAGCATCCCATATAAATGCAGCTTTGAGGCAGCACTGTGTGAGGGCAGGGTGGCTTTGGGAACACCACTGTCTGGTGAGAACTGTGCTGACCAAACCCTGCTCACTTCTGGAAGTGCAATAGCACATCTAGAGCTTCCAGTGGTTCCTCTGGGAAAGGCAAGCAGCTTTGGGTGTTTTTACATGGTGTTCCCATTACAAAGGCTATTAATTTTACACAAATATTTTGGACTACAGTCAGGCTACTGACTCTAAGTATCTAATGTATTACCCTACCACTTTGGTAACCTAAGATCAAAAAAGTGCTCACATTTTTTGCTACTCACACTGCCTGGCTCTTGGCAAAATCAACACATAATCTGTTCCTATGGTACCTACTGGCATCATGTCTGAGCTAAGAAACCTACCTGCAGAGTGGTAAGGATTTGGCCAGGTGGTGTTTGGATTGTCCAAGGATTTGGGTGGAGAAAGCTTAAAGCTGCCCACAAGTAACTGGGACATTTAAATCAGGCACAAACCACAGCTGGCCTTCTCCTATTCTACTCTTTTTCTCTGCAGACTGTACAAGGAGCTGGAGGGAGTCAGCCCTACCTTGTCACAGCCCAGAAATGGGCATGATGTTTGCTATAAATTCTTGTTGTGCTGAACAAAAACACCAGTTCACATGTCAGGGAGCTCTTAACGCTCCACATAGCTAGAAATATGCTTTGATAATGCCTGTTGCAGAAAGCCTTAAGATGACAATTTTATTATCTACTTGTTATTGATTCTGATCAACATTTTCATGTCAAAACCGACCTTCAAGCCCCCCCCCCCCCTCCCCCCAATCTCTGGTACAGCTGGCATTCAAAGATGGATAAAGAGGAAAAAGATTTGTACTTGCTGAGAGAAATACTGACTTGCATACTTGCAATTATGCCTGTATAAACTTCTGAGCAGCATTTAGCCCTAAATGTCTGGCTGGGACTCAAAGCATTTCTAGAACAATACATCTAAATAATCTTTTTTTCTAGGGCATGAGATGATGGTTGTGTAGCTCCCCTGAGGGTGCTGTAGCCCTGAACCAACAAGGCTTTGTAAGCATTTCTAAAAGGCTGAAGATAAAGCAGAAGGCAAGTCTGGCCCAGGTTGATCTGGCGCAGATGTGCTCAGTCCTGAGCAAGCAGGAGGTCTGGTCTCAAAGGAGGGATGATATCCTGCAAGGGCAGCACCACAGAGGACTGTTCATCTTCCCCCTCCACTATATAAGAGGAGAACACAACGTCTTACAAGCAAAAGGAAGGATTTTTCTCCAACAGTAAGCCTTGAGGTCTGTATTAGAAATATTTCCTGAAGATGACACATCTACAAATAAGCAGAAAGCACACAAAGGGAGTATCACTTCGTAGTCAGCTACAAAGGACCTGAGACTCCCTTGATTTCATAAAGTACAGAAATATTTACTTTATCCATTGCATGGTGTCAAAGGTTTTGGATATTTGGCCATACTTAAACTGCTTTACTTTTGATAGGACAGAGAAAAAAAGAAAGCTGACAAATGGCTCTGGTAGACACCAGTTGTCCCTGCTGCACACTCAAACAACATGAACATTGCGACACAAACTGACAAAAGAAAGAAAATTTATAGATATTGCTGCACCATAAAGCCAACCCAAACACGTCCTCTGTAACATGCAGCTGAAGGAGGTCACTTGCATATTTTGATTCCCAAAACAACAAAACAACCCAAACTCCCTGCCCTCAGACTCCCAATGCCTGCTGGTGAGCAAACCATGGAGTGGCTGCAGGAACACAGACAGGGCAGGTTTTCCATCCAAGTGCATGGTCCACTGTTCCTTGCGGTGGGGAGAACAGCCTGGCCAGCTTCTACCATTCTGGCCTTGGGAGTAGGATGGGTAAGTGTTGCATGGGCTCTCATTACACAATGGAACCTGTGAGACTTTCCTGGGCTTCAGGCCAGGATTTTCACACGGGGCAAAGGGAGCAGGGTGTATCATTCTACCCCTTAAAGCTGCTCTGAACATCATCCCAACTGAGGGCCAAAATTTTGCCCTAAGCTACATCCCCTTGGTAAAGGCTCCTGGATGTGCAGGGTTTGAGTCAGATGGTTTATCAAGGTTTATCCCTTTCCCTTCTCACAGGAAGGCTGTTAAATAGAAATTGCAGGGGTGGAATGTGATAATTCATCCACGTCTTTCCTCATCCTTCCTTACTACCTTATCTCTGCCCCTCTTCCAGAACTTTGTTTTGGTGGATGTACCTTCTTCTCAGAATTGCTTGCATTTCCTGTGGCTTTTTTAAAAAAACCAAAAAACCCCCAAAAATCCAAACATGAAAAATGAAAAAATTTAGCCCTTTCAGGAGTATGCAGAGAGGAAGAAGATAGCCTCTTTTTACCAAAGAGCCTAGAGCCTGTGCTTATCTGTGACCTGTAGAAACAAATTCTCTCCTCAGACCAACCTGAACACACAAGAAACTCCATGCTTGTCACCACTGTAACTAGAAGAACTGGGCTATGTGGCACTTAACAGGCTCTCTCTCAGACATGCAGGTATAACCTGTAAGTGATCATTGTGCCAATATACAACCCTCCTTGTCTCTGGGGATTTTGCCACATAAATTAAATCACATCAGTGTTTCTGTGACCTAAACCTTTCCTCACCAGGGCTTATGCATCTGCTGCAAACCTTCATTCTGAAATTAGCTGTGAGTTTATTCCTCTGCATGTGCTTTTAATAATTGAAAACCAGCTATGATCTCCTCAGCTGAGTGGCATTTTGCAGCACATTTGTCCATATTGAGAACTATGTCTGCTTAATATTTGCAAACCAAGATAAACAGAAAGAAAAGAAAGGAAAAACAATTTGCAGGTTTCCAGTGCACACACATCCAGCAACATTTTTCTCGACCAGCAAATACATCACAAACACACTAGGCCAAGAGTGACAGATGTGAGGAGTGCCAGTTCTTTGAAATAGTTTATTTTACAACCAATTAGACCAATCAGTCGCAACCTAAAAATTCTCAAAGTTGGCAGTCACACCAGGGAAGCAAAGACCTCTGCTAAAATGGCCTCCAAAGATGTGGAGGTAAACATAATTGCTAAGTCTGTTTCTTTAACACAGAAAACGATAATTTAAGCACAAAACTCTTCTACTTTCTCTTCCCCCCCCCGCCTTAAATACACTCACATAGATTTTTATACCACATAGCCATCTGATTGCTGTATTTGTGTATGCAGTGAAAGGTCTGAGGAGGAAACTACAACCTATATGGTCTGCTTGACCTCTGTAGTTTTTCATGTTCTTCCTCTGTTGCTCAGGGACATGGGAACAGAGTTGCTTGTCTCAAAGGGATTGCTAGAAAGTCATCACTGGAACTCTACTTTCTGCAGAGTATTGCAGTAAGACCCCAGAACTCACAGCTCTGACTTACCCTGCAAGCATCTCCAACCCTCACAACTCTTGCCTTTCTTTATGTATTTTTTATATTTTTTTATGCTGTGGTATCATATAAGAAAGATGATGGCAAAGCAGCAGCCTCCCAAAAATTGTTCCTCTCCGTTGAAAGTGGACTGGCTGCAAAGGACAGCAGAAGAAACCACCAGACAAGGAGACCACCATGGCCAGAAAAATGGTAAAGCTGTCTTGATTCTTTTGTGGTTGTTGAACTGTGTTTAAGGATCTGTCCATGACAGTTTTACAGAGAGTTTGAAGATATATAGAGAAAATTTGCTTCATGTTTGGTGTGTTTGAAAAATTCCTTCCCAAATGTGCAGAAAGACTTTCTCAAAAGTTCAATTTGTGGCCAAGGGGCCACTACAAAAATCAATTAGTGGTAGCAGAACCAGAGCATGTAGGGACTGACCAGAGAGTTTACAAAGCAAAGACAAGTGGCTTGGATTAGGAGCAGGTAAGAAGGGGAAGTCAGTCATGAGACAGAAAGACAATGTTGTAGTCAAAGCAATGCTTAAGGAAAATTCTCCCTTTGATATCAGTTTGAATAAATTAATTCACCTTTCTGTTCTCACTGCCTTTACATTTGGAGGCTTTCTAGAGATGAGTTTTCAGAGTGCACTCTCAGCACTCTCAAAATACTCCTTTCAGACAGAACTGAAGTTTTACACAAGATTTTAAAGTCACGCCTTTGCCAAGTTCTCAAATGTCCACATTTCAGGCACGGATATGAAGGCTGGATCACAGAAGTTGTCCCACTTTTGATTACTTACACCAAGAAATACTCACCAGCAGGACTGGGCTACATAATGAAGGTCAGAACTGTGAAGAAGCATTAAAAATGCAAGTATTGCCCAAGTGCTCAAGGTGAGACTTACACCGATTTTACCAGAAGTTCTGACTTGCTCCCAAGAACAGAAACATTCCCAGGAGTACACATCCAGGGTACATTAGTCACTATTGGACTAAACAGCAAAACATGCTGTGTATTTAATGAGTTATCCTCAATTTAAGGCCTATAAAGAGCCTACTTTTCCAATAGACCTTTTTTAATTTAGCCCCATTTGTTGAAGATTGCCCATTTAATGCAACACATCATTATGTTTTTATTGTTAGCTTTTTATGAACTGTACCAGATTAGCTGCAGAGAATTTACACTAGATGCCCTAATTAGACCTTTATAGGTAGCCATAATTTTCTTTTCATGTGCCCATAAAGACTGATAAATTAATCTGCAGGAACATGAACTCCATCATCTTTTCTCCCTCTTCACCACTTACTCCTTGTTATGATAAAGCCCTAATGAACCCACTTGCACAATTCCCTTCTGTTTTGTTTTCCTTTAAAGGCTAATTTCAACTAGACAATTCAACCAGCTGCAATATTTTTCCATATATGATGCCAGAGAATAAGCGGCAAGCATGATCCTTTCTTATATGGTTTAATCATTTCCATTCTGAGTGGAAAATGATCTATCAACAATGGCAAACAAAGAGGTGTGATCCATAAAGCTTAACTCTGGATCATTTATTTAACAAAGGGGAAAATAGGGCAAAATAATAAACCATAAACTCTAGGGCTGCTAATTGTCAGTTAATTAGCAAAAATTGTGAGTAGGACAAAAGCCAGTAGCAAGAGAGAGAGTTTTCTCATTTACAGTTTTGAATATGCCCCTCAAACAAAAGACTCTTAAAGGATCCAGTCTCTGATTCGGCAAAAACTATTCTTAAGCAGCAAAATCTTTAAAACTGACTTAAATATGTACTTAAAACTTTGTTAACTAGGAGGGATGTTCTGCTTCAGGTGGGGTGCCAATCTACTCTACCTACCTGATCCTATTGCAGGATCTCTATTCAACATTTTTTGTCTTCCTCAAGACAGAAATCAGTGAAGATAAATAACATGGTCTATTCCCTAGTGCTGAAACCCACTTGCAAACTGAGGACCATAACTTTTGCTGCACAAAGTTCTTTACAATAGCTTGTCTTCTTAAATATTGGCTCAGATTCAGTGATCGAAGAAAAGGCTTTACATTGTTACCTATAAAAAGGCTAACTGCACTCCTAAACACATGTACAAATTCTTATTGGGTACTGAAAGGAAAGAAGTTATACTACCAATATCAGCCACCAGCAATAATGTGGAAGCAGCATGCCTGCTGAAGAACTATTCAAGATATATCAGGTAAAAATGTGACTTTGGATAATTAAAGGAATGAAAACTGTATTAATGGTTCCCATTGAGGGAATGTGGTGTTCAAGAGGTCTTGGGCATGTTTCAAAATGGACACTATACCAAAGTGCCTACTGTACTCCATTGTACCAAATACTAAGAAAGAAAAATATAATTTAAAAAAGCCCAGGGGGCTGGGGGGATTCACCACAGTGAATGGTAGAGGAGCTGAGTCACTGCTGGTCCTCTGTGGGATTGCATTGCATGGAGGAAGTCAGGATAAGGCCCTCATGCACCCTGAAACCAGAAAGACCCACCACAAAGCTCTCCTTAACACAGGGCATTGCAGTTTTCCTTGGCCTCCTCTTTTACTAGGGTGGTATTTTTTTTGCTTGGTTTTCTAAGGAAAAGAAGCACATGTGGTCCTATGTGTACTCATATGTGAATCACAGAATCACAGAATCATAAAACTGTTTAGGTTGGAAAAAACCTCTAAGATCATCAAGCCTACCATTAACCTACACTGCCAAGTTCACCACTAAACCATGTCATTAAATGCCACATCTACATGTCTCTTAAATACCTCCAGGGACGATGACTCCACCACTTCCCTGGGCAGCCTGTTCCAATGCTTGACCATCCTTTCAGGGAAGAAATTTTTCCTAACGTATGGTCTAAACCTCCCCTGGTTCAATTTGAGGTGGTTTCTTCTTGTCCTATCCCTTGTTCTTTGGGTGAAGAGACTGACACTCCCCTGGCCACTCCTTTCAGGCAGTTACAGAGAGCAATAACGTTCCCCCTGAACCTCCTTTTCTCCTGGCTAAGCAACTCCAGCTCTCTAAGATGCTTGTGCTCCAGACTCTTCCCCAGCTCCTTTCCCTTCTCTGGACACACTCCAGCCCCTCAGTGTCTTTCTCACAGTGAGTGGCTTTGGAGGATTTGAGGTGTGGCCTCAGCAGTGCTGAGTACAGGGGGACAATCCCTGCCCTGGTCCTGCTGGCCACACTATTGCTGATCCAGACCAGGATGCCATTGGCCTTCTTGGCCACGTGGGCATATCCTGGCTCTATAGCTGCTATAGACCAGGACTCCAGGTCCTTTTCCACCTGGCAGTTTTCCAGCCATTGCCCCCAGCCTGTGGCACTGCCTGGGGTTGTTGTGTCCCAAGTGTAAGACTCAGCACTTGACATCATTGAACCTCATACAATTGGCCTTGCCTTAGTGATCCAGCCTGTCCAATCCCTCTGTAGAGCCTTTCTACCCTCTAGCAGATTGACTTCTGCCCAAATTGGTATTGTCTACAAACTGACTGAGGCTGCACTTGATCCCTCTCCCAGATTATGGATAAAGACATTAAACAAAACTGCTCTCAATACTAAGCTCTGGGGGGGCCCATTTGTGACCAGCTATCTATCAGCCGGAGTTCAGTTCACCACTCCTTCCAGCACCACTCTCTGGGCCCGATCATTCATCCAGTTTTTCACCCAGTGCACACTGCATCCATCCAAGTAATGAATAGCCAGTTTCCCCCGGAGAATATTGTGGGAAATGGTATCAAAGGCTTTACTAAAGTCCAGGTAGATAACATTCACAACCTTTCCCTCATCAACTGAGTGTCCTTGCCATAAAAAGAGATCAGGTTAGTCAAGAATACTTGCATTTGCCTGGCCTTAACACCTAATTCTTGTATTTGCTGATCAATTTTAACCAAACGTTGAGATATAGAAGAATATATACAAGAATTTGAAAACATTTTAGGTACCTGCACGACTATTGACAATAGACAGACAGAAAAAATAGAAGTGTATTCATGATCTTACTGAGGCAAAGGCACAAGACGATTTATTCTTTAGTAGACACCAGTGAATCCACTCAAGGCAGCCGGGACTCGCTTGTTTACAGTCCACAGAACAACTAGATGTGTTTCAAGGGGATGCTTGAAACAAGGGGATGTAAATCTGTCCCTCAAAGGTGACACCAGGACCCAAGTCCAACTCATGACCAAGTGCCTGAATAAGAGACACCCACCTGGTCTCTAGACCTGTGAGCCTCCTACATCGATTGAGGGCAGGGGCTTCTTTCCTTGGCCTCTCTCACACCTCTCTTCTGATCCTCCTGTGGAGGAGAAAAAGGTACCTCAAGCCATGTTGGGACCCTCATCCATCTCATACCATCTTCAGGCACTCATTTCCTGCAGATCTCAGCAGATCTGCTTTTGCCATGTGCTAAGCAACCAGCACCTCAACTGTTAGGAACACAGCAAAATTTAAACATTCCAAATCTTGCAATCTTGGATTATGCAATCTTGATTCTAATTTGTGGCTGTTGTTAACTTCTGATAATTTTGCTCCAAAACAACGAAGATAAAAAGGAGTAACAAAAACGTACATAAAGAAGGGAGTGAGACTAGAAGACATAGTTAAAACTCCCCCTAGATATAATCGTTCCAACAGTGCAATGAATTTTATACCAAGCACCAGTCTTGGCAGTTTCATTTAATTATGGGACCCTATACACAACCCCATCAAATTAAGTAATCAGGGTCATAGTTTGGCTCATGGACTCAGGCTGTGTCTTTCAATTACATTGGAGGAAAGATATTAGGCCTTTGGAACAGCTAAAGCCCGTGTGTGATTTTTCACCTTATTACTGGCAAGCATGCAGGATGTGTTTTTGCAAATGCATGGTTCATCAAAAAAATCTGAAAGGTCTGTGGAGCCCTCAGCAAGAAAAATGCTCCTTAATCCCTTTTTACAGGTAATTCTGAAGGGGATTTGCTCAAGTGAAAATATGCTCCCAATAAATAAAAGACAGAAGATATTTTAGTAGTGATTGCATGCATGGCAGCAATGCCAGATCTACCATGTGTTCTGGACAAACACTGGCATCACAGTGAATGGCATCATCTACCAGGTGCCGACGCTGTGTGTTACAGGGCTCCCAGAGGGAACAGGTTCATTAGCCATCTCTTCTATTGCTATCATCTGCCTTTGTTTAAACACACTAACAGAAAAATGATGCCCTAAAAATGAATAGTTACTGCTGCTCTCAAAGGCACCAGCCTTTGCTTTCTGACACCCAACCCACCACAGCATGCTCAGCCCTGCCCAGGTCCCACACAAACTGCGTGCTCACAGAGCCTCCTCTGGGCTGGCCACAGACTTGTAGAGGCAGGGGTCCAAGGGGAAAGGCTTGGCTCACAGCCTTGGCTGGAACTAAGCTATGGATATGTGAGCCAGTGCATCCTATTGTGGCAATTCACACCATATCTGCTTCCCCAGGCAGCACTGCTGCCTAACCGTGACAGTGAATTATGCTGCCCAAAAGGAGAATTTATACATATTACAGTCTTTATGAGGTACTCTAACTCTGAAAGGGGCAGAGGGGGCTTTTTAGGAAGTACAAAAGTCCCACAAGCTCAGTATCCCTAAAGGAATTGAAAATACACAGGACTGGACCTTTGGTCAAGTCTATGTTGTGGTGAACTCGGATACTCTCTGTGCATACCAAAAAGCATTACGATTCATCTTTAGGGATTTGCATGGGATCTGCTCAATGTTTCTGCTGCTCAGCAAAACCAAAACAAAAGCGTATTCCATATATTTTTAAAGCAGGATCTATCCTATACATCCTACCAAATAAAAACATTTCTTTGCTTTAAGGAGCTGAAGCATTTTGTGTTAGAAATCATTCAATAGATTTGGAAACACCGGTGGTATCCCCCAATGTAATAGCACCACTCCCCAAGCATTCAGAAATCATGAGTCAGATGTCTCCCTCCAAAAGAAAAATCACACGATTGCCTTCAAACCATGCACATAAAAAGTGTAATCAATTCCAAACATGGTTTTGGATTTCTTAGTATATAATTGGGGTAATGTTTCAATAATTTTTCTGACACAAAAAGCACTAAAAATTTTCTTTGCTTTTCAAAGCAGATCTGAGACATTCTCACATAATCCATTGTTTCTAGGAGCTGGGGTTTTAAGCAAAATAGAAAACACTGTCTCATTATAAAATCATAAAGCTGGCAATGCTGCTAGTGTGATACTTTTCTCCTACCACAAAAGCCGGGCAAGGAAGGAAAAAACACTGATATCAAGCAAAGGCTCTAAACAAACTCTGCTATTGCATATAAAAAAGTACCCTTTCTTTAATTTCTCATCTATGCATTAAATTTGATAGGGATCAAATTCTTTTTATTAAACCATCACTGCTGACTAGCATAGTCATCTACAGCAAGATCTGCACTGGAGACCTCTATTTGTGAAACCTTCACTTTCAGAGGTGTCACTGGGATGTGAGGGCATTCAAGTTCCAAGACTAAGGCACTGGGATAAATCCCAAGCACAAGACATGACACGTGGACAAAGAAAAAAGGCAGATATGTGTCCTTGCACCAGGCAAATCAGTCCCTACAGCAGCCTCCTCTCCCTATGGCCACCAGCAGTTCAGAGACAGTAGCTCCAGGCTGTGCTTCCATGGAGTCCTGGATCTTAGCACTGCTCTTTGTAGTGCCAAGAGCTCTGTGCCATGCCCCACAACTGCCTCCTGACCCTTTGGCTGGCACACAGCTTGTCTGGCCGTGTGTGGTGGCTTGCTAAGCCACAGGGCAAGCACAGGCAGGGGACAGCTCAGAAGCTTTGATAGTAGGCCTTACACATGAGCCCTCAAGGCCTGTTTGACTTACATTATAGAAGTACTCTGAAAGCTTTCACCTCTGTCTTAAACAGTCATACTTATCTTACTCCTCATATGGCAAACACTAATGGGCAGGGCACATTTCACCTATTAGTGGAGGTCTAAGAAGGAGTCATTCATTCTGAATGGTTTTGGTTTTATTCAGTGGAAAAGAGTAAGCATTTTTAAGGTATAATTTTTCTGACTTATTTTCGATGTTCATAGACTAAATGCTACCCAAGGTGTTCTTATTTCACTGCACAGACACAACAGGATCCAGGAAGATCAGCTCTGCAACAGATGTCTAATATTTGTTTTAGAGGAGGGCACTGGAGAGCTCAATAGGTGCATGAGAAATAGTATTTCTTTATTGAAGCCAAAGCTCCTGCAAGGTTTTATGACAGGATAGGCATCTGCCTTATTAAGAAACAAGGAGGGATGATAATTTCCCAGCTCACCATTCAAACTCTCCAGTCCTTCCCTAACCACAAGGAAAACCGAGACTGTAACCACCAATAAGGCATGTTTTGCATCCAGCTCAGATGTAGATTGTTCTGTGCTCAAAAACTCAACACTATGCCTAAAATGTGACTTAGAGCATTGTGTGTCTCTTATTGGACTCTTTGGACAACAAGAAAACCACTGTCACCAGCCAGTTTTTAGCCAGATTCAACTAAAGCCAGTGAGAATTTGACCACAGCTGCATGAATTATGGGTCCATAGCTTTGTTTTTTTCTAATGAAAAGACTAAAACATGCTTGATCATAGCCTCTGCATCTTGATATTCTGGGCATTTTGTAAAGGTTTATAGGAGTTCTCTACAGAAATAAACAACATGTGTCGTACCTGAGAGGACATTTCTCACTACACTTCCCAAAAGTGACTCCTGTCTAATCTGGTCACATGTAACAGCACTGAGCTCAGTGAGAGGTTGTTGGTACTAATTAGGAATTGTGTTTTTGAAGTGCTCTTGGAACTTAGTGAGCCCATTTCACTCAAGAATAGAATCTTGTCCTCCTCTGCACCTCAGTCCCCTTCAGGTCCAGGAGCAAACATAATGGTTAACTCCAGTGTGAAGAGTAAGTGATTATTCTCATGGGGCCAAAACTGGAAACCGTATCACCATGAAGACCAAAATAGAGATGCTCCTGTTTTCCTGAGAGAGGGAGCTAACACAATACTCATGGAGAACATTAAGCCAGGAACATTAAGCCTTTGAATGAAAGGCAGTTGTTGTTCTACATCCCCTAACACGGGGCTCAACTGCAATGCTGACTGCCCTGCTCGGTGGGAAGGAAGTGAAAGACCAAAGAAAAGTAAGCATAGTAGTGCTTTTTGATCCTGGAGTGACTGTAGTAATTGTAATCTTTTATATCTAGCCACTCTTCACAGCAAAATAATGAAAACTATATCAAGACATAATAATTTGCTAAACATCCAGAGGGAAAAGGAAACCCAAATAATAGGCAGCATAGATTTAAAATTAGTGTTTCCTTTTATTTTAAAACACAGACTATTACCAATGGATAAAATCTTAAAAGAGAAATAATTCAGTATGCCAGAATAGGGCCACTGTGATGTGGTTTGAAAACTGGCTGAAGGTTCATAACCAAAGGCTAATTCTCATGTAAATGTAATGAGTTCTGCCCTGTAAGGCAATGCATGAATCAGTGTATTAAAGTGGAATTTTTTTTAGTACTTACAAATAATCTGAAAGAAGAAATAAACAGTTCAGGAATGAAATCACCAACTGCTAACAGAACTGGAGAAACATCAAGAAACAATGAAAACAGCAGAATATTGCAAATGGAAAGAAATCTGCAGTTAAAAAGTGTAAGAAACTGATGTTTAACTCAGGCACAAAAATGGCAGCTTGTTGCCTGTGGAAAATACTTACTTGGCTCACACACCTTCAGCAAGGTGGAGTCCAAGTGCAGATGAGAGTACAGAGGAGCAGCAGACGAGTGCCATAAACATGCACAACCAGAGCCTCAGTGGTATCTAAGCTCTCATTTCGCACCTCTTTTTACAGCAAGTAGGTACCTCTGTCTTCCTGAGAAATCAATCCTACAGCACAGCATCACTGAGCAGAGGGCAGGAGTCTGCTGGTGTGTAAGCACAACACATGGAAAACAGGCTTCCACATCCTGGCATTGCTGTGCCAGGAGGAGACAGGCACAAAGGGACAGAGCACGGACACACAATAAGGTCTCACGTGGTCGAGTCCTCCTGATGTCAGGTGTCTGGGAGAGCATTTTCAGCTGACAGCGAGCCAACAGGGCTGCCCTGCCCAGAGCTGACATTGGTGGGTTTGCTAGGGCTCAGCATGTGTGGTTCCAGCCCTCAGGGCTTTGGGTGGCCCATAAGGTGATACTACGTTGGACAGAAGACAGGGTGAGAGAGATGGGGATGGTTCATTCCCTGGCAAGTACAAGATGGACAGAGGTGATTGTGTCCAGGAGGCAAGATAGTATGTTTTATGAGGAAAAACCATGTACGGTATGGAGAATCTGGCAAGAAATAGGCAGAAAAAGCAAACATGGATGATAACAACCTGCAAATGCCTAAAGGATGTGAAAATCTGAAAGGTAAGAATTTATGGCCCATTTTCCACAAAGGATTCAGCCTTCTTTTGCTATTTACATCTGTCTGTGACTAGTATTCACAAAGAAATGAGAGTTGAGGCCTTCTAAAAATCAGTTACATAAACATAATGAGAAATTGAAACAGGAATTAAATCCATGCTGAATCTCAAAAAAAAGACATCCTGATGCTGTGAAACTGTGGAATGGTATCCTGAGGCATGTTTCTTCACTTGGGCCTTTCCAAACTGGACTGAAGAAAACATTAGCACTAGTCCTGCAAAGAATCTATGCTTCTGTGGGTAGAGAGGCAAGCTGCTTGCACCAGCAGGTGTTTTCCTCGTCAGTGTCAAACTTAATTACACAGCACAGGTTCACTTTTGAGCATGTTATGGGAAAAGAACATTTTGAGCCCAAACCCATCGTTTCCCAGCCTCCCAGAGCTCTCACCCATTTGCAAACAATTGCGAAGGTGGAAGAATTCAGGGAACAGATGTAGCCTGCCCCCCTAGTCCCATCTGTTCACATCAGAGAACCACCACGCAATCTGGCAGGGAGAGCTCTCTCCACTCAAGATTAACGCTGGCCTGGGCTGAGAGGGGAGAGGAAAGGGGGGTCAGGGAGGGGTGGTGGTCGCAGGTCAGATCCAAGAGGCATTGCCAGTGCTGTGTGGGAAGCTTGTACAGCATCTGCCAGTACCACGTCTGGCTCAAGTCAGAGCAAAATCCTTCAGCAAAGTCTGTCAAAACACAAAGAACTTGCCTGAAGCTTTTTGCATCCCCCTGAGCACACATCTTCCCACGAACACCACTGTGGCTAGGAAATGTCTCTCGCTACCCAGCCAGCCAGAGGAGGCTTGTGAATTTAGGGATGTAGGCATGAGAGGATGTGCCAAATACACGGTCTTGAAAGGAAGACTGAAGTAAATGGGTGTTCAGAGGTGCAGACATGAAAGGCAGGGGAATATGGCCTGTAAAGCATTTGGATATTTGCTTTCCTGCACTGCAAATCATTAACCGTAGTGCTAGACACCCTTGACTGGGACAAAATCCCTGTGATTTGGGAGCCTCAGTGATACAGGCTTAAATCCTGTGTGTCCAGCAATCCCTGCTTCTTCTCTTGAAGCCTGACTCAGGGCCTGCTTACCCTTCCCTTCACCTGCTTGTCCTGCAGCCTTTCTCCTCATCTGGAGCTGCTCCACACCATTTGGGAATACACAAGGCCATGGTGAGGTGATGGAGCTGAGGTGTGACAGCCACCAGTGCTGGGCAGAGAGCAGAGTTCAGCTGCCAGTTCACACTCCTCCAAAGCCTCTTCCTGCTCTGTCTGCAGAAACAGGCTGACAGGACTTCTCTACTTTTCAAGGGTGTTGCAAAGATCTAGATCCATGAACCATTCAGCTAGTGCATCTTCAGGCAAGTATCTAGGCTGTAATGTAGCCTCAGCACTGCCCTTAGTAAGCCATCCTCCAGCTCTCCCAATGGCAAAAGTAGTGTAAAAACAGTACACAGCCAAGGTACAGCAATAAAATGATGAGAAATGTACACAGCCTGCTTCTAAGTAAATAGGGAGATATAACATCAATGAAAAACAGCAAAGCTGTTCCTCCCCCACTGTTGGCATAATTCAGCACTTTAGATGTGAGATCACATAATATTAATGGGAAAAGGCAAAGCCATAATGCTCTTCTGCTGATAGCTGAGGTGCAAACTATTTTCAATCCTTTTCTCTTTTTTTTAATAGATGTTCTTGTGGTGGTGTTTGGGGGTGCTTAATATCCTCTGGGAAAGATAAACATCAGTGATTATTTTAGGCCTGTATGACCTTGCTGAGGAGTAACATGACTCCTTGCAGGGCTAAGAGCAGACTTGGCAGAGCCTAGTTGTAAGGAAGTCTTCTATTGTGCAGACTTGCTTTGCCTGTGAAGCAATATGTTTTTTTGTCTTGCGGAGTGGAGCTCAGAGAAAAGGCTCAGGCTGCACCAAATTCTAGCAGAAAATGACTGACTCATTTTCAGAAAACCAAACAGGATCACAGGAGGAAGTAATAACTGGCCTTTGGAGCTGAAAACTTTAAAATCCTGATCTTGATTCACCCTCACAATGGCACAGGAAGAAGATAGCAAATGACAGTGGAAAGCAAGGCACATTCTGTTCAGTTTCAATCAGTCTTTGATTTATGACAGATTTCACTAAATGTTAAAAAAATGCCCACCCTAACATGCCCAGCAGTGTTTTCTTTTAAACTAACAAAGCAGCGTTTCAAATTTCTGACCACGTCTTGGTTGGCCAACAGCAGAGCCTCTTTCCTGAACAAAATGATTTGTTGTAGCAGAGTGGAGTAAGCCACAACAGCTGTAAATCTGCGTTTGCTTCCCTGCACAGCCCTGCTGCACCTGCAGATGAACTTTCAGTTCTGAATTTGAAACAAACAGCCCTCGCAATAAATGAATTTATTAGCTGTCACATGTCCAGACTTCTGCAGGGCACTTGAGTCATGGATGGAGTTATGAACAAGGGACATGTTATAACCAAAGCAGCAGAATGCAATTATTTTTAATGCTGCTTCCACCTAGTCTGTCACTCCTTTTAAGAAGTCCTCTACAATTTTGCCAAGGAAGCCCAGGACACTGTAGTGGTCTGATCTTTTCTCCTTCCCCTCTCCCCTCCCATTTACATATAGCTGCATGTGCCCTGCACACTTGCACTATGTGGCATGAGGCTGCAGTTCTATGCAGCATCTCTTGCCCCTTCCCCCTCAGCCAGCTGCTGCACCCAGCCCTTAACAAAAAGTGACCTGTTTGGGGTAAGCGAGTGTAAGCAAGTGAGCTATCCTAACTGAACTGAGCTTTTCAGCACAGCTTAAAATCCTTTCTAGATTAAATATAAGATTATGCTTTTGGGTTGATGGCCTATTTTGGAATGGCATAAAGAAATTCAATACTGCTGTTAATCTCCCTGAATTCACCAGTCTCTGACCATGTGTGAAGAATTTGGCAGGATCCAAAGGGCTTCAGCTGACATATGGAACAGCCTCCAAGAAGTAGCACTTTCAAATAGCACAAGGAAGTTCCCAAGCACCCATGAACTTCAGAATATCCACTTCACAATCTTATCTTTGCTATCTCCTCCCCATTAGAGTGATTTAGGTAATATCAAGTAGGCCAAAAATCTGACTTGATCAACTTGACGATTTGTCTAGGAGAAGAAAGGTCCTCTTGCCGCTGTGTTGACGAGTAGCATGAGCTATTCTGCCTCCACAAAGCTACCTGGCTGAGACAGAGGTAAAGAAACACCACAGGAATTCACAGCCCTTGCATGAGCTTATAGTAGCCATGTGAAGCAGCAAGGCTCCTCAAGGCTAGCGGGAGGCTAGGGAACATGGCTATCTCCTCATCCCTCTTTTCCACAGGCTGTCCTCACTATTGCCAGTACCTTTGATTAGTCCCTCTAATTAGTCTCTGCCTAACCATGGCCTTTCCATCTCATTTGGCTAGCCTGAAATGCTGCTAGCTGGTAAAAGTTATGGATTTAGCAAGACACCGCTGAGCCAAATGAAGGATACTTCACTGTGTACAGGGAAGCTTCGTACACCACTGCTTAATAAAAAAAGGCATCAGGACCAGGATGCAGCTAGGTTTGAGGTGAGTTTACAGCTTCACTCCAACTTCCTTTCTGCCCACTGCTCCGAAGCTCAGACAAGCCCAATGCAAACAGAACAAATCCCCTGAGGCCAGAGGAAGGAGTGTGCAGAGGTTTCCTTCCCTTTTCTCCCCACCTCACCCCAGTTCTGCCAGTTTAACTTCCCTAATACTTGTAGAAGAACATAAGCACCATTGACACCCATATCTGGGGGCCTGAAAATGCTATAAACTAACATAGCAAGACCTGCTGTAGGACATATCCTTAGCTGGGTCTGGCTCAATACTATTAAGACCATTTTTCCCTCGGGGAGGAAAAGAAAACAGGAACTCTGGAAGCCGATTTCCCAGATTTCTCTGACACCACAGCATGCATGACCCCAGAAAATTGCTGCTGCAGTTTATACCAGCCAGCTCCTCTCTGGCTAGTGGAGAAAAAGCTGAGAAACATTAGGATCCTTAGAGAAGGAAACTTCAGTAGTTCCTCAGATGGAGCAGCATACAAAATAACATGAATTTTCAAGACATGGTTCATTTTAAGGATAACTCCATGAATGATAAACAACTCTGTGGCTATTTTTGCTGTGCACTCAGCAGTAGCTTTTCCTTTGGAAAAACAGTGGTAGAACTGGGTCCAAGTGTCATTAAGAAGCCCAGCCTTCATGCTCATCAGCTATTAAAAACAATCCGTTTCGTAAGACCTCACTGCTTTGGATTCATGTACATCTGTTGTCCTCTTGGTTTTGTTGCTGAAAAGACTTGGAACAAATTATCTCCTGGAGTAAACCGGTGTCTTCTCAGCTGATGCCAGTAGTGCTGCACCAGTTTGCACCAGTGGCAAATCTGGCCCCAGCTACACGAGAATCAGGACACTGAGGTTACGGAAAGGGTTTTTTGTACTACAGGAATGAATGACAGCGCAGTTTCAGTTTCCTGTGTGACTGCATTTCTCGCATCCCTCACTTTTGGTCTTTCTCACACACTGCATCCTAAGCACAGCATGCTGTGAGGAAAGATTAAAGATGTTGCAGACCTCATTAATCTGGAGTGTCCCTGAACATGTAGCTACTACAGCTCTGTGGGGAGGACAGAAATTTCTGTACTGAACCAGTAATGTCACAGAAATAAGTAAGAAAAAAACGGCAGGATAAAAGCAACACTTTTGAGCAGACATTTAGCTTTAAAGCAGCAACCCTTCATCTCCCTGGGTAAGTCCTCTGCTGGTGTAAGTTGTCACAGCTCTAGCAAGTAATATTATTTACATTTAGTTGATTTGTCCTGCTGTATTTGGAACACAAAGTTAGTCTACTTTGTGTTGTAACTTCTAGAGATATCAGAGCCACCAAGTAACTGGAAAATCATGTCCCAAGACAAATCCTGTTAAATTCAATGAGATACAGCAAAGAGTCAATGGCTTCACTGACAAACTGTGGGTAGATCCTGTGGTGATACCTAACCTTTAGACCTTACCTAGATCACAGTGAAACCAAAAGGAGTTTCTGTCGCCTCCCATGTTGGCAAGATCTGTCCTCAGCTTCTCAGCTGGAGCTCCCAGCTCAATCACAGAACACTGCAGGCCAGCCTAACATGAGAGACTGTGATGGTACTCAGGGAGTTTTCTACCCTTGGAGGTAAACAAAAAGGTGATGAGGCTGTGGGCTGCAGCTCATGGGAGTCTCACATGGTCAGAGGTTTTGCAGGACTCACCTCCTGAGTATGATCACAGGAGGACTGCAAGCTCCAGAAGTTTGTCACTGACTCATTCACAGTCAAGATTTCCCTGTGTGCTCCCTGGCCAACTCGTATAGGAAGTAATTTTGCTTTCTTCTGTTCTTATAGAAATCAGAGCTTTGCTAGATGGCAATTTATGGTTAACACTTAAGACACCTTTCCCTAAGAAGTGTATGTTAAAATAGGACTCCTAGATGTATCTTTTATAACACTGAACAGTCATGTAGGAAATTCTACTTCAAAAATGAAAACCAGAAAATTACCCCTGCAACAGTTATTTCCTGTAGAAAATGGATTTTTTGAAACATCTAGAAGTCCTGCAAACAAAGAGTCCAAAAGAAAATCTTGTTATTTCCCACCTTCTCAAATACATTTCGGGAAGAGGCATGAGAAGGCAGTGGCTAACCAGGGATTCAGACAGGATCTAGTCTCTTGGATGAGCCCTGTGGCCCCAGTTATTCATTCTTTAATGTGGGAGTAATGGAACTGGCTGCTTTTGTAAATTGCTTTGAGATCTGCCCATAGAAAGTGATTTGTAGAAAGCATGCATCTCTTTTTATTCCACCTCCAGGGAATAATGCCACTACTCAGAGTATGGGAGGCTCAGTATGAAGATAGCTTTTTGCTGGACCTAGGCCTTGATTAATTTTTTTCCTTGTTTACACTATGTATTTACTCTTTGCACTTCATTCAGAATTAATAATGAAAACACTGTAGTCTGCTTCCACTTTTGTTTCTGGAGCAGATCAAAGACTTTAATAGACTCAGACTCAGCAAAACTCTACATGCTCCTTTCTGTACAGATACAGCCAATTAAATGACTCTGTTCTCTTCCAGGAGGATTACTTGAGATTTTATTATTTGCACTGCTCTTAATTCAGTCCTTAGAAGAGAGTGGACACATGCTGCCAAGAAAAAGGGGAAAAAAACGTGGAAAATAGCATAGGATTTTTTCTACATCTCTATATTTAATGTAATCAGCCTTAGCAAAGTGCACTGCACTACTCCTTGTTAAAGCAATCCTGTCCTTTTCTTTTTCTCCCTGTCTTGGAATTGCTACAGAGGGATAAAGTTCTGCATGGCTCGCTCACTCACACGGTTGTAATAAGTCAGAGCAGGCTGGCTCCCTGCCCAACAAAACACAAACTCCCCTGAAGTCTCCAGCTTTTCCATGGCAACACCACAGTCATCAGCACAGCAAACAATCGCTCCAACCCCTTCTACTTCTCCCCTCTTAGTGCAGGGAAGGATAGCATTGCACCCAGCCCATGGACATGTGCTAATTATCGGGCATGAAAGGAGATAGTGATGGAGATCACATTACCCTCTACATGGAGCTTTACTTGAGATCAAAGGAAAGAAAAGGCACTGAAACACTTTACACTTCTCACTGTACTTTGCTTAAATGAAAAGGTTGTTGCTCCATGTTCAGGACATGAAACACCAAAAAGAGTAAGCACACTGAGACTGAGAGGGGATGCAAACAGCACTACAAAGCAAGACTCAAACCCTGAGTAGAGCCCCTTAGCCTGAGAGAACCACCTGTCACTCCAAGGTGTCTAATGGCCTGATCCTTGCTGTGGTTATTGATGTGCCAGGCCAGTGTCTGGCTTTCAGGGAATAACAGCAGAATGATGGTTCTGCAAATAGGATTGTTCCCCGGCTTTGCTGTGAGTAGTGCTGCTGAAGATCTTCATGGTGGAGGAAACAGTTACAGTGCTGGGCCCTGATCTGTCACTGCTTTGCACTGGCATCCTTCACACCTGTCCAAATAAAAGCCAACACCATGACTGAACACTACAGTCCTCATCTGGTAGCATTTTACTCACACTTGACATAGGTATATAAGACCTCACAAGATGCAAGGCTATAGAAAATTAGGCCCAAAAGGCCCCAAAGTATCTTATTTAAACTAAGAGCTAGTGGTTTTTGAGCTGTGGTCTGCAGACCCATGAGGGTCTGTGAACTGCTTCTGAAGGGTTTGTGAAAGCTAAGTAAGAAAAGCAAGTCAATTGCCATGAGGCTCAAAACAGTTGTAAATGAACCTTCATATGTATTGGAAAACTTTTAAAGGATCTGTAGTTTGTAAAAGATTGACAGGTATGTCCACAGACTTTATACTCCCCTGTAGACATGGTAAGATCCTGCTCTGTGCAAGAAAAGCTACCCTGTTTTTGGATAATTTCAGGGTATGTGTGACAGCATGGATAAGCATATGGGCAGTTCTCTGCCACTAAACCTCAGCAGTGTAAACTCAAGAATGGATATAGTTTTCCTGGCAAAAGCAATATTGTAACTTTTTTAGACTAAGATTTTTCTTGTTTAGCTTTAAGACCCTTGTTAAAGTAAAAAAAGCTTTGTAGGCTTGAAATATCACAGGCCAACTAGCTCCTTGTGGACAAAGTAATTTTTAAAGTAAATTGCCCCCAAAACAGCCATTTCCAATTCAAATCCTGATGCAAAAGAATGTTCTTCAGGCTTTACATAATTATTTAACTACTTTTATAACATTTGAAAAAATTATTCATTTGGAAAAAGTTCAAAATGGAAATAATACTCCCAGTATTCAAGCTTAAATGTAGGTTGAGGTAACCATGCTTTCAGTGTGCATGGTCTTGGAGTAAGCCTGAGTGAAGCTGTGAACCTCTGTTGCAGGAAAAGTGACCTGAGGGAGTCAGTCCCCACTGCAAAATCCTGCCACCATTAGTCTTTCTTCACTGACACATGTGTGATGGAGGCACTGGGGGGCTGCAGTCCCTTGTGCAGAGTTCTGCAGTTTGTCTTCATCCAGTACAACCTGTGGGAGAATTCATTCATCCTTTGGGGAGAATGGTATAAATAAGAACCATGGGAAGGACTCTGGTGGACTAACAGACTTCAGTTACATGTGTTTCAATCCAAGTTAGTGCAGAACTGCTCTAAACCATATCTCCAGGCAGAATAATTTGTTCAAACTTACATTAGAGGCATTTTGGTGTGGATAGCTTAAGAAAGAGGATGAGCTTTCTACACAATAGACATACACAAGGCTCAGGCAGGATTTGTTGCAACTGGATCCACTAATCTGGATTCCCTAACACTAAGCTGACCTCTCATTGCCAAGAGGACTACTTTAGTTGTTACCCACAGTTAGATGAGGTCCTAATGATGGTATGTTCCGTGTCATTTTAAGGTTGCTTCACCCTGGCTGCACATACAGGCCAGAATGTGACCCGCTGGTCAGAGTGTGTTATGCATCCATTTCTGTGGCTCATCCACAGAGGAAATGAGTCTCTCAGCTACTACCCTAAAAGAGCTGGTTCGTCAGCCCACACTGATAGCTCGTAAGTTTAATTCTAGAGGTCCCTGACCTCTAGAATTTGGTAGTGGTGAAAACAGTGGTTAGCATGCAAGTCTCTGTGTGTTAACATGAACTAGGACACAAAAAAAGAGATTGCCCTATGATTATGTACTGATGACCTGAACAAAGACAGTCAACTTGAACTGAGTTCTATGAAAATTATTTTTAATTTGATTTTTCCTTATCTTAAGAATATAGCATTCCACTGTAAGGTTGGTCGCAGTCCTTTTTTTCTCCAGTGGCAGCATGAACACTTGTCTTCTGTACGAACAGGCTCACTAGCTCAACCCCAGTGGCTCCTTCTGAGACATAACAACAAAACTTCCTCCTGGGACTCTGTAATGCACTGCCACAGCAGTCTCAAAACCTACAGACCCAGAAAAGTAATCTAGAGCATTGCATTAGTCTCCCTCAGCTGTGATAAAATTCCCTTCAATAGGCTGGGGAGCCTTAGGATGAACGTGACATTCCCTCTGTCACTCCCTCATGTACCACTGGTGATGGCTGCAAATGTGTGTCAGGATGTGAGCCCCATGGGGCAGCCTCAGCTGTAGGAGGTCAGATTGGTTTCCAGAGAGATCACTAAAGCAAAGATCAAATGGCTTATTAACCAGGGGTGAAATTACAGCCTTGTTGCTACCAGTACAGATTCTCTTCTTTCTCTCACTGGTGTTAATCAGAAGAAAGTAATGAGATTGGGTATAAAACTGAAGGGTCTTGCCCTAGCCAAGGGTCTACATGCTCACTTTCTGCTTGAACACAGCTTCTTTCTGCATGCAATGCCACTCTCTGTCAGTAGATCAGACCTTTTCAATCTGCAACACCAGGTACTCATTCCATACATAGACAGATGGGGTGAAAGCTCTCAACCATCTGCCTAGTGCTCCTTGCAAGCCAAGGAAACACTTAGCCCACACTGGGAAAGCAAATATGAAGCCCTTCATACCATCATGCTACATTATGGCTCATCCCTGCCCAATCAGAAGTGTCCCTTGCCATTAGGCACAGCAGCCCCACATACCAGTTGCTCTAGTTTGCATGCCTGCAGCCCCCAGCACATCAGTGTGCTATCTTCTGCTGGCTGAGAGCCTTTAGACACACCAGTGGACACCATCACCAGCGCAAGCTGCAACTGTTCCAATAGGAACCAAACACTCCAGCTTAATTTTGCATTCTCTTTTTCAGGACTGTTTTCATGAATAAGCAGACTTTCTTCAGTCTGCCGTGAGTGGGAAAGGCACTGACTGTATCTCCTGCTAAGCAGCCCATCCTGGCTACTGCAGAAAGACTTGGCACCACCACATCCCTAAGCTAAGAGGCAGGAAGCTTTGCATATTGGTTCATGTAGGGTCACTCTTTATTTCTCATGCTGCATCCTGGAAATACAGTCCTCTGTCTAAAAGAGCCTGAGTGCTTTAATGGGCCCACATAAGCACCTTTGGGTGCCTCCCTGCCCTCTTGGTTTGGGAATTACTTGTGTGAAGGGTCTGTCTTTCCTATTGCTTGAGTTCCTCACTGGAACAGGTTGCCCAGAGAGGCTGTGGAGTCTCTCTCACTGGAGATATTCAAGAACCATCTGGATGCAATCCTGTGCCACAGGACATACAATCCTGTGTCTAGGACAATCCTGCTTGAGCAGAGAGGCTGGATCCCATGACCCACTGTGGTCCCTTCTAACTTTACCCATTTTGGGATTCTGAGTTTCTGCAGTAGAGTAACTAAACAGTCCTTTGCCTCAGTAACTGTTATGTAAAGGGAATTGCTGGAAATGTTTCTGTGATGAAAGAGCTGACAAAAAATGAAAGGGGGAAGCAGCAAGGAGGAGGGTTGATTAACTGGACCATCCTAACCATGCATTACTGAGCAGTGTCACCAGTAAAACTAACTGAAGATAAACACTGACAGTAGCTGTAGCTCATTCCCATCAAGGAAACAGAATGAAATCTGAAGGTGTCGAAACTGCAATACCTTTTCAGAAAAATGGTCTCATTAATAATGTTTCTGAGTGGTGATCAGAAGTATCCATGGCCTTGCATTAGAATTTTGCTGGAGAAGCTCTCTAAGCCACAGAAAACCTTTGAAGCTTCTGGGCTATAGTGTCTCAGTCATCCACACCAAGTCTTTGCAACCAGGTCCCTCACCAGCTCAAAGTCAGTGGGGTGGGAGAAGGATGAGAAGGTCTGCTGTTTGCAATGCTCATTGCCTAATAAAAGAGTTTGTAGAGCTCTTTTAACCTTTGCTCAACAATATGTCTCATGCCTCTCTGCCTCATGCTTTTACCAAGTCTCCAATCTCCTTCCTGTCATTCCTTGATAAGAAGATAATAAATGCAGTAAGGATACTGATGTGTGTTAGATTAGATTAGATAAGCGATGGTTGCAAGAGACCAGCAGAGTTGCTCATGCGGGACTTAAATGTCTCTGGCTGTAAGCAGCTTTGTTTTGCTTTCAAGTCCATTGCTCCTGTAATATTGTACCTTTAGAGACCATTTCAGAAGAAGCCAGGTCCTAACATGTACCTCATTGCCCCTGTGAGAGGCAATGGCTCAAGCCTCCCCTACAAAGCACTCACATTAAGTTGGTGCCCATACAGCCTTCAAAGTGCACACACCGAGAGGTTTGTAAGGCAGGAAAAGGTTATGGCTAAAGAGGAATTAAGTGCTGAGGGACAAAACCTGTTCTGAGGAGACAGAGCATATCAACAGGTGAAAGGTGCAAGTTGTAGATGTGCAAATGTTTTGTAATAGGCCTCATAAAACAGGAGATCTGGCCACTGGCTCCTGTTGCACTGCTGGAGTGGAGTCAATCAAATTGGATCAGCAGGGCTTTTCCTTGGAAAATGATAAAAAATTATTTTACTGCTCCTTGAAAGAATAGCTATCCTGCTCTGCATCAATTTGCTTTCCTAGTCCCAGGGTAATTGTTTCAAGCTTCCTTTGCTTATATGTCATAGGATTGTCAGAGCAAGACACTTGAGCACTGACAGCAAAATTTCACTCTCTTCCTTTGCCCTTCTGCTCTTCTTCTTCCTTCAGCTTCTAGCACTGGCCTCTTAACACCACACTGAGATCGATGGTTACCATGTGTGCTGGGAAGTCCAGGCATGCCACTGCCCTGCAAGGACCGTGAGAAACAGTGAGCCTGAGAGACAGACTTCCAGCATTAATACTGGATTTCCCAGCTGGGACCTGCCTGTGTGTGGTATGCCTAGAGTCCTTTACAGGTAAAGCCCTTTTCAGTAAATTAATGCCTTTAATTTTTTAAAATACATTTTCAGCAATATATCTATAGAATGAAAAGTCAAAACAAAGGGAAAACAGAAACACTGACAGATCAGAAGGCAATGATAATAACTCAGTCTTCTCTGAAGGCCCAACACTTACATCACTGGCAAGAAAGGAGACTGGACTGTCACTTGCTAGCACCGGTCAGGATTTTTCCTAGACCACACATACCAGCAAGGAAGGAAATGGGCCTTTTACATTTGTTCTCTAGTATTTCTAACTGTTCAAGAAACAAAAAGGCCTCTCTTTGTACAAGGCATTTAAAATAGTGTTTTCACTGTACAGCAAACCAAAATGTCAAGTTAGTACTACAAGCATAATTTCAGAAAGTAAATAGGTAACTACTTCTTAGGTAAATACAAAGAATACTTTGTCCTCTGGCACTGATGGATGACTCATTGACTGATGCACTGATGTCACATGTCGGCTTTTTTTTTTAAGCAATGGCTCCAGTCTGTAGCCATTGACTCAGGCAAAATCTCCTAGGGATAAATTTTCCAAAAGTCTCCATAGATTTTAGGCTGAGATTCAAAAATACAATTAGATGTCCAGTTCTCCTTGGTTTCAGTTCATTACAGAGAAGATTAGATGCCCACATGTGCTAAGTCAAAAAGATTTGGACTCCTAGCTGTTCCCAGATTGGTCATTGGGATGCAGGAGATGAATCCAACAGTCCAAGGGTCCAACTCCGTGTCAAACACAATCATAGAAATAATGCTAACTCTGTACGAAGATTTCCTTTCTGAGACATAATTGCTCCTCATTTAATGACAGTTGCTTTAAATAACCTGCACCTGGGTATGCAACATGTTATTGAACATTCAAGTGGCAAGTAGGCAGTAGCACTAACAAAACATATTGAGAGTTCAGAGACACTCAGATTCCAGAGTGAGTGAAAATGTAAAAGATGACCAGGAGAGCCTCCACATTTTCTGCCTTGCTTGCACCACCCAGTCATATTTAAGAGTCATTAGAAATACAAGATAGTAGAGCTACTAGTATTCTTAAAACTTTAGTATACTCTTAAGTATTTTCTGAATCAGACCAATAAAGATGCCTTCTCCAGAATGGGGGTCCACTTCAAGGAAGCAGCACTCAAACAAAAAAGTATTTAATCTTATGTTTAACATCACATATATTCTTTTAGTATTTTTCTGAACTGGAGCCTAAGCTTTTACAACTGTATGGTCAGTCTGTGCATGCTCATGGCCTGTGGTGAGGGGCCAAAGAACCTACAAGAGCTGTGTCAACTCACAGAAATTTTTGCTCTAAGTTTCTTATGTTAATGATGGAGGACCTCTGAGCTCATCCTTTATAAAAGAGAAGAGAAGAGAGAGAAGAGAAGAGAAGAGAAGAGAAGAGAAGAGAAGAGAAGAGAAGAGAAGAGAAGAGAAGAGGACAAGAAAAGAGAAGACGCTCGTGGTCATTAGATTTCCCATTAAGGTAAAAAGCTAAAGACAGCTAGAGAAGCAGTATGAGGGAATATGAGGAGAACATGTGGAAAACATGTGTTCAGCATGTCTCTCTCACTCTGGCCCTCTGGCCTTTCCAAACTAGAAAAACAACATTACGAAGCAGCAGTGTCAGAAGCATGAAAGGAGAGATTGGAGGGCAATAACCCAGGTGAGAGGGGTTGAATGTGGAGGAGGAGAAATGGCTTATAGCTTTAGGAAGGGGAGGACGGGGACAACAGAGAAGAACTTTACCAGGGGAGGGGCTGAGTGTGACTTCAGTGACCAAAAGTGGCAGTGCTGGGGTGATGAGTCCTTCTGACCTGTGTCAAAGAGCCTGTGCTTTGATGGCAGCCTGGGAGACCCAAGCACAGACAGTATGTCCTGGGAGAGGGCTGCAAGAACCACATAATAGAGTGTTGCAGTAAATAGCCCTTTTGGCACACCAGTCATCCAAAGAGAGTTATCCTGCATGGGCATGACAGGATGAGCACACATCCAGTACACTAGCAAGGGGGTTATCAACCTCACTAGCCCTCCTGGCTCTACCAGGGTCCATCAGATGTACTGTGTGTGGTACAAATGTATGTCAAAGGCCTTACTTTGGTTGGTTTATATAGAAAGTTTTAGAAGTACATACTGTTTACTCAAGGCACTGGATTAAGTTCTGCAGAGCTATTCTGGTCCACCTGTAAATACATGGACTAAAGGGCCTTATGAAAAGTAGTTACTGTGTATTTCCAAGTGGCACTTTTTAAAACCTGGATATCTTGTGTTATGAATGCTGGGGATTTGTTTTGGTTTCTAAGTACCAAAAATGACAGGATCATGCTACACAACTACTGGATACAATTTTTTTTTATCCAGTTTGAAGCTGTTTTTCCCCCCAGTCCCCTAGGGCAAATAAAGTTGTGTGTTAAACTTGCAGTATAAACTGCTGCTGGCAATTGCCCTCATCCCAGTGCCCTTGCTTAGATGAATAGCGAGGTCTGTATGGAGATTGACCAAAGGAACGAGAGGGGAGAGGACTGTGGTGCTCCCAGGCCTGCTTACACAGGAGCCTCACAGACTTCAGCCTAGGCACATTTACAGCTTCCTTGGCTGCTGAGAGTGACACTGATGGCATCCTAGGAGCTCTGACACGGAGGATGGTCATGCCTAGTCTGAGGATGGCCTCCACACTGCACCTGGGGCTGTGTTCTCAGATTCACCCTCTACACACAGACAGTAGATAAGGCCTTCAGGTTGCCTCAGGGCACCCCTCAAAGGACAGTCTAGACTTACCCAAAGGGATGTCTCAGAATAACTGAGCCTGGAATCAGCCATTAGCTCTGTTCTCCAAACTATGACTTTGACAGAAAGCAAGAGGATTTTGTGGTAAAGGGGGAAAAAAAAAGCAGGGAGACGGCGGGGCGGGGGGGGATGGGGCCAGAGTGTGTTTGCAGCTGCTGGCCATCAAATTTCAATTCAATCAACATGACTGAGTTCCAGCTCCTGAAAAAGAGAGCTTTTGACGACATATTGACATAGCCTGAACTACAGTGGTCCAAGTGGCAGTGCTATAATTATAAGGATTATATTTAATACTGCACTTGGAAATGAAGGTCTGAAACACTGTGACACACTCTCTCTCCCTAAAAGCTGGCCAAAATACGTCCTAGGAACCATTATGGTAATACACAAAGCTGGTAGGAAAAAAGAAATGTCAGAACTCAAATCATTATAAAAGCGGATCATGTGGCTGGCAGCTCAGGTCTGCTGGGAGTTGGGCAGTGAGGAGGAAAAATGAGTGTGAAAGGAAGGGCAATTGGATTTGCAGGAAAATGGAAAGTAGCTTTTAAAAATACAGAATTAACTGGTTTAAGGAAATAAGTCAATTGATAATTAATACACAACTTCTCAAATTGGATTCTTTTTGTAGCATGTCGTGGACTTCAGCCAGGCTGAGGCCTGTTTGTTGAACAAAGACTAAACCCTGCAAATATTTCTTGACTTGCTTAATTCGACACATCTTGATTTCAGTGTGATTACCCATGTGTGCACAATTAAGCACACGCATAAGTGTTTCCGGGAACTGCGCCATGGAGGTAAGCAGCCGCATGTTGAACACCAAGTCTATCTAGCTTGGAAGGATGTCGAACTAAAAGCTTTCAGAGAAGCAGAGAGAATGCATTTCTTCAGAAAACAAAATAATTGACTATAAACTAGCAGAAAACTAGACCAGAAATAAAATGCCTGATCCTGTGTTAGGTTGATGTTCCACAGTGCCACGTCCACAGTATTTCCCATAGGCTGTGTCGGGAGGGGCAAATCAGATCAGAATCAAGCTAGAAAAGCTCAGATGTTGAGATACCATAACAGTGAGGAAAAGGGGAAATTCAGGAAAGAAAAGGGATGGGGAGAGAAAAAAGGGGCGGGGCAGGGAGAGGAGAGGAGAGGAGAGGAGAGGAGAGGAGAGGAGAGGAGAGGAGAGGAGAGGAGAGGAGAGGAGAGGAGAGGAGAGGAGAGGAGAGGAGAGGAGAGGAACCTGGAGTGTCTGGAGATGGTTTCTAAAGCAACAGAACCCTAAATAAATGGTCTGATTTTCCAAAGTGAAAAACATAAACTGAACAGCCCATGCAGCATTTTTGCCAACTGTCACTGAGGTGGTATTTCTAAAATCTGGTGGAATGACTCATCCCAGAACAACAACTGTTGCCAACAAGGTCTTTCCTTCAGGTCTAGATATTTGAATAAGAGAGGTATAAAAACAAAATAAACAGAAAAATCAGGGACAACTTCTTGTCTTGGGGTTCAGCTCTGAAGCTTCCTGTGAAGTTGCCCACTCTCCAAGGTGCCTCCCGAACCTACTGAGTAGGACTTCAGGTGATCCTCTGCGCCAAGGAAGGGATTGGCCCTGCTGGAGTAAACCCCCTGTCTGTCAAACCAAATTCTTCCTTCTACACCTAGTCACCACCTCTCACATCATGGATATGTGCCGGATGCATCCTCCTGAGCCATTCCACCCTCCACAGCAGCAAACATTACCAGGGGAAGCATGACCCTGCCAACAGGTAGCACAGTCCTCAAGTGGTTTGAGACAGACACCCTTAAACTCACTGGGAGCAAACCTGGACCAAAGACTACACTGTTGTGCAGTAACTAAACACAGCCCTGTCAGCACCAATGAACATCCTTTAGTTAGTACAAAATGCAACAATTCCAAAGATGCTTTCTGAAGCAGTGTTGTTTTGCTGAATAATTTATGTCCCTGAGACTTCTGAAAATGAGCAGCATACACTTCAGTGCTGCAATAGCTATTCAGTGGAGACAGTTCCCTGCACATTCTGTTCAGTAAGCTCATTGCTTAAACACTGTTGCCATGACTATAAGAAAGTGATTATACTATTGTTTACAAGAGACTCTCAATAAGTCATTACCACAGTAGCCAGAATTTTGCCTCAAGTCAAAATTTTTGGGAAGAAAAAAATCTCACAGGTATAATTAACTTTGTGATCAAGATAGTCCATTGAAAGACTTTGGAAACTGAATACATCCTACAGCGAGGAATGAAAATAAGTACGAATCACTAGTGTCTCAGGACTGTTGACTTACCGGTTTTCTGACTGTTTCATGGGTAAATTTCATTGAGAATAAAAGCCCTGCTAACTAAATAACTGCTGTAACTCATTTTCAAGGACGAAATAATTTATAGGGCAAGCACCAACATAGGAGTTCTACTGTGATGGGTAATGCTATAAAAACAAACTACTTTGTACATAATGTAAGGGGAAAAAAAGACTTCAAAAATTTCACTTAGAAGAAACATTTGGGATTATGAAACACAGCTTTTCAGTGTCCTGGATTGAAATCGATACCTAGAACATTTAGTTCTGAATCCTCTAGTGCATATACACCTACAAGAGTAGGTACAAGAGTCCAGTACATGACCTCTTTATCTCAATAATGTGCTGATGATCAATAGTTTCCAAAGCTAAGAAGCAATTCTGAAGCTGTCGGAAAGTCATCCTCACATTTCCTATGATCAGTTACAGGCCACGGAACACAAAGCAAAGAGATGATTAATAGAGTGCTGGACTAGGAGTCAGGAAATCTGGGCTCCATTCCCAGCTCTGCCACTGACCTGCTGTTTGGCCTTGGGCAAGACACTTGACCTTTCTGTGCTTCTGTTCCTCCTTCCATTCTTTGTCTATCTTGTCTCCTGAGGCCCTGAGCTACGCAGGGAAGGGCATGATTCTCACTGGGTGTTTGTATAACACCTACTCTAGGGAGGTGGCTGCAGAGATCTACAATGAAGCTAGGGTACCACGGGGATGACTCTTGAACAATAGCATGTTTTGTTTCAAAACAGAGTGGCTATGATGAACCCTCTTGGGGTTTCATCTGCTAGTCCAGGATCTTACCAAACCTTTCAACCAGCTTCAGGCTCAGGCAGCAGCTAAATGGGTTTGCAAGATCTACATCCTCACTTGTCAGAAGCACTTTCACATTGATTCCTAATTGATACTAATTCCTCTCCACCTTGATTCAGCTGGGTTTGCAAGCACATCAGAATTATAATTGAGTGACACAGATAAAAATAGCTACAGGAGCCATTTCTGAACAAAAGGAATTTCTTCAGGGGAATGCCAACACCTGTAGGTGAAACCACAGGCGTGAGGTGTTTTCAAATTAAAACTAAAATAATTTATAATTTTTCAGTAAGTGTGTTGGAATTTTGTGTAAATTATTCAATTAAGAAATGTTTCTGTGTTTCTCTCACCCTGAGCCATAAATGTGAACCATCCTCCATTACTACCAGATGGGAGGCAACACATGCAGGGCAAGGTAGCTCCCACCTTCTTTCACTGGGGATCTGCAGCCTCACAGAGAGCTGATGGCTTGTGTATATGCTCTCACTCCCAATCCCACTTTGCTCCCAGTTTGTTGAAGCATCATGTACATGAAACTTGGACACAGATGACTTAATTGGGAGATTAATTTGAGCACAAACTGATGCAGAATCAAGAGCAAGTAGAGTAAGAAAATATAAAGCATACACATTGATGATTAGGAACAGACAGTCAAAAAATGCTTTTCTCTTCTAAAGAGAAGGGTCACTGCCACATCTTGCACTTGTATTGTCAATCTTTGCAACATGGTGCCATGAAAACCTAGGTCTGGAAGTCATGTGATTATGTAAAAGACTCATTTGGGTTTGTATTTCCAGTACTCATATCTGTGGGTCAAAGGCTGAAAAGGTAATTTGAATGCACCTCAAAGGCTTTGTCAAAGCAAGCATTCAAAACTTCTGTCTTGGGCTCCATCAATAACGAATTTGGCTTCTGAGCCATAAAACTCACCATCACTTCTCTATGTACTTAACAGAAATGATAAATAATATCTTTCATAGAAGAAACTGAGGTTTATGGAAGTGAAATAACAGGAATAATTTGTTTAATAGATCCTAGAGTAAGAGCGGAAATGCTTAGATTTTGGTTTACAGCATGCTCACCTAAAAACTGTTGCTTGAAAGTTGCAGGTACTTTGGTTTAGGTATTGGTGCTGGCACTAGACTGCAATTAGGGACTGATTACCTGCATCTGAAAATACTTTGGAAGAACCTGACAAGATATAACAAATTCACAAATTGGCTCTCAGGTTGCTATAGGAAGCTTTCCAATGGGAATGTAGGACATAATTAGTTTATGCTTTTATTTAAAAGAAAAAAAAAGCACAGAAAAAATCCGTATGTTACTGCTGTTAAGTTGAAAATTTGATCCAAATCTCACTCAGCACCAACTCCTTCTTTTCTGCAGCCAAGACTACTGCCTCTTTCACTGCTCAAAGCTGTTTCAAACTGGAGCAGCATGATATGGGTAAGACCCTTTTCAGGTTTACAGATGCTGATTAAGATTTGTGGAAAACAGAGACAGGCATCCCATCAGCCTCATCCTACTCCTGCTTGGAATACCACCACTGGAAATTCATACAGGGGAATGCTGACATGCAGACACTGGAGAGAGGTCAAAGAGCAAAGACCTAGTTCTTCTTTTCAGAGCAGCCAGGTGGCCAAAGCTCTTCTAGGCACTGTAGCTAATTGTGTGCCCTTTAAGGTGTTACACAGTGGTTGCTTTAATCACCTGCTAGAACTCCATGACATGATGGTGTCAGGTCATTGTCATGCAGAATTGAGCCCTCAGTAGAAACCAAGGTCCTACATGCTAGTGAGACTGTGCCATGTGAAGAGCTAAAGCATAGAATTGAAATAGTGGCACAGCAGGGGACATTTGCAAGACCACAGGGACACTTTCTGGCAGAACTGGCACCTCTATGCTGGTACTTTGTTAGCTGGAGAAGCTTGCCACCTTCCAGCTCCTCCTACACCACACAGGAGCTGCCATATAAATGAAACAGTGGAGATACCACCCTCCCCAAAGCTGTCAAAGGGACCTGGATGGAGCAATTCTTTTCCAGTAATGAGACAGAGGTGACGTTTCAGTTTCATAAGCCAGCAGACTTAATAAGAAAGGCAGACTACACCTGGCCTCCGAAGAGGATGTCTTGGTAGAAGAGGCTGTTGACAGCAGTTAGGAAGAGGAAGAGAGGCACTGTGGCCTTTCCTAACCTGCTAACTGACTAACCTAGCTGCTGGGGCTTTTTTGGTCACTGCAACCTAACTGAACCCCATATACTCCTGCAGGGAGTATTCTTTGCAAGGGGAGAAGTACTAATAGTGAAGCAAGTCAAAGTTTCGGTACAACAGCTTCTCTGACTCAGACGTACCTTTCTAAGGTTCAGATTTCCCCACAGAGCAGCTCACATTTTTGCTGGAGTCACACTTTTCAAAGCAGAACAAACAGAAGCTGAATATCACTTTCCTTTGTTGTGGTGCTACAGACAAGGGACTGAATTTGAGTACTGCAGGGGATGCAAAAACTCTATCAGAGGATGTGCCATAACAGCCATGAACATTAATAAGCCCACAGGTTGGCCTTGGAGAGCATGTCAAGTACAGGCAGAGACACTGCTCCTCTGCTCACTGCCTACAGAAACTTTGGTGGTGGAAATAGTCTGTTAAACACTTTCAGAATGGAGGAGGCTTTCATTAAATGTATTCAAAGCTTTAAAAGCTTTAAAGGGGACAAGTGATTTGACGGGAGAGCTAGGCCTGAAAAGGCTCCTACCTAGCATAAATTTAACACTTGTTGAAATCTTTATTAAATATAGCTTCTATGCAGCTTCCAGGGAGTCTTCTTGATTTTCGTTTGGATTTCAAAATGGCGCCTATGCCAATCCTAACCAAATGGCTCACAGCAGGCCAGAGGGCCCATAACAGCAGATCAGTGTTTTCCACCCACAAAGGCAATGTGACTTACTCATTTTACCTGACTCAGCTACATAAATTGTCTTCATCAGAACACTCCTGCAGAAGCCTAGGGAGCAGATAGCAGTTCTTCACCTCAAAAACAGAACACTTCCATTGCTTTGGCACCAAACTTCATGTCAGTCAAAAGATCACACTCTAGCTTTGCAGAATGGTTTGTGCTTTAATCCACTTGTGCTCCCTACACCATAACATCACTTCACCCCTTAGCTGGTCACCTTATCCTGCTTGCTTCAAATGTTATGTACATCTACAACCAAAAACTGCAGGTATTTCTGCAGGATACCCTGGCAGCCAACAAGCAAACATAACAAAGAGCTTGGGAGATGGGGTAAGTGTCAACTTGGGCAACGATACCAGAGCACAATCGTTCCTTTTAAAATACTCAAGGATCTTTAACACCAGCACAGGGGAGGCCAAACCTCAGCAAACACAGTGTGGATCATAAAAAATAAAAAAGAAAAAATATCCTAAGGAAATTAATTCAGGATCTCCACATAAAATAACTGCCTAAATTGAGTTTTTACAAGTCAATCTTGGCTCTGAGTACTAGTCAGGCAACCCTGTTTTCCACTGAGGTCCTCTGGGAACTGGGACAAACCCATTGACTCTTCTAGATTTGTACAGCCGTTGATGAGAATTTAGGGGAACAGGAGGAATTTACACATTCCCCTCTTCCTTGGATACATCACTTTTATGGGATTGTTTTCCCTTTTCTTTTTTCACCTGCTTGCAGACTACATGTAGGGAGCAGACCACTTTCACACTCACATTTCCAAGTACAAAAAATATTAACGTATTTAATTATTATTTAAAATGAGTTCTTATAATGATAAATTCAGCACAGCCACAAGATGGGTGAAAGGAGAACAAGTCACCTGTGACTGATGACAAACATCACTTAACACACTCAGAGCCACCCGGGGTGATGGCTGCAATGAAAGAACCTGACCAGAGTAATACACTAATGCCCGTGAGACAAGTTCCCAGCTTGCACAGAGCAAAATGAGCAGTGCTCAGCCCGTGTCAGAAGGACGATAAAATGAATTGGCTGCTGGAGACTCGAAACTGCAGTGCAAGAACTTTGGTATTACCAGTTCAGTGCTTAAGCCACTGAGGAATGCCCTCCAGAGCTAACTGTTTATATGTAACATAAATATTATAAACAGCTAAGCGCTGGAGGGCATATACATACATATTGATGCATGTATAAAAGAAAGACAGAATATTTTATCTGTTCCACTCTGCACCATGAAAAGTAACAACACCATATAAATAAACAAATGTCAGCTCTTGGGAAATGCAGGAAGGCAGAAAGTACAAAAGCTTCCCTAGCTGTGTCCTGAAGAATAAATTTCTCATTCACACACACACCCACATCCATTGGTCCAGCTAAAAAAATCTGATCCCCAGTCTCCAATTAGAAAACGCTGTTGCCAAAGATACTTTCTCAAAAATCAAAGTAACACTGTTAAACTAAGGCCAAACCAAACTCCTCTAAAACTCTCTCTTTTGCCAGTTTTAAACTGTCCACTGGGAAAAGATAATTATCAAATAATAGTATCAACAATGTCAGATAATCACTTCAAGCTCTTTGATATGTTCAAGGAAACATTGTTTCAAATGTTACCAAGTGTCAAATATTTACTCTTGAGTCCAACTGTGTAAATGACCCATCCAATGCCACTAAACACTGCAGGAGCACATGTAACAAGAGCAGTGGGACCTGCAAAGCAGAGGAAACAACCCAGCTGGGTTTTGCAGACAAAGAACGTCCTGATGGCCAGAACTCCCCGGCGAGAGTTATGACTGCCTTTGCACTTATCTGTGTGGAGCTCAGGGTTTGTTTCTTTTTTAACTGGTGAACCTCCAGCAAGGCAGGTGGAGCTTTACATTCCCCTTGGAGTCAGATATGAGTCCAGTCTCACATGCTCAGTGTGAGACTCGCACCCATGCTCCTGTATTGTGCTTCCCTGTGCCAGAGCTGTACCTGCCACAGCTGAAACTCAGAGCTGCCCCTTTTTCCAGGACTCTGTGCACCTCACATCTGCTGTAAGGAATAAATCTGGAATTAGAAGAATAGTGCATATAAGTCTTCCACTGGATTTGCTCTTGGGAATCACCCCACAGAGGATCAATTCTGATTAGAGATTCTTCTCTTCCCATCCATTTAGAATGCACAGGACAACAGCTTAGTCTACCTTATCCTTTGTGTTCAAGTATCCTTGGAATAACTGACAGAGCAAATTCCTTTTCTAACTATGGCCGGAGAAAAAGCAAGATTCTATTCTTTCCTGGTCCATCCCTGCCCTCTGAATTTTCAAGAACAGGAACACAAAGCTGTACTACCTGGTGTATGACCCTCAGCCACTTGAACTCATCCCACTCAGACACTGTGTGTTTTGCTTTTCCTTGTTAATATTTGCACCAATGTTCTAAGGAGCTCTTGATAAGGAGAAGCTGCATCTCCATGACACAGAGATGTGACTTTGAACTGATGCCTTTCTCTGTTTCTTAATTAGGTAGTCCTACCAGAGCAGCAAATGAGGAATGTCTGTGACAAGCATAGAGTGGGAGGATGTGCAGTGATACCATTACAACAATGCTGCTTCATGAGCCAGCATTTCCTCAGTGTCAAAGCATGGTTCAGGGCCCCAAACGTCATGCTCACTGAAGTCACACACCTTGTCAGCGGGATTACTGAACACTAGCATGCAAAAACGATGGGGACTTTGTCTGACCTTTTGCTTCTCCAAGGACACGTGCATGTGGAGTTTTCTAGGGGTAATGCCACATGCAACAGAGAGCAAGGGCTGTGCACAGCATCACCAGAAAGCAGCAGGCTAATAGACATCACTGGTATTTCAGAAACAAGGACAACCTCTCTGCACTTAAAAGATGAAAATCTTTCAGTATTGTCTTGGGAGTTGTTTCATTTAGCATTTCCAAACAGCTGTCTCCAGCTATTTCATAATAATAGTAACAACTAGCAAAGAAAAGTTGAAAACAAACAAACAAAACAAAACAAAAAATCCCACATAGGCCTGTTGCCTGATTTCAGAAAGTGAATTTTTCTGGGATGTACACTACCAGGCAAAAGCCTTTTCTTTTTTTTCTTTTTCCCATAAGGCAAGTGCAAAGCATTACATTAATACACACTGGAAAAATAAGATAATGGCTTTCTTGATTGTGACGAGGAACGTGGGGAGATTTAATCTGAACACTGAGTCAGGTGGAAGCGCCTAAACTCCCCTCGGACACAATGTTATCGCATTTAACGCTTACATCATCACCCTCACGAATGATGCTGAGTAACGCAGCCCCAAACGTCGATCCACGCACCGCTCGGGTAAGAAGGGAGAAACGACCACAAAGGTCCCGTTTTAGCATACGTCAGGCACCAAGAAAGATAAGTTTGATGTCTGGAGCAGAGGGAGCGATCTATTTTCAGCTGTTCGAATAGCAGCCGCGGGCCTATCAGAACGCAGTCGCTGCTCTCAATGTTTCGCATGTGTGCCGAGAATTAAGAGTTGGGAGGCAGCACAGCGCAGCATACGCCTTCGAAAGCGTGGTGCACTGACTGCTCGTAATAAAGTAACAGGAGACAAGGCTTCGCCTCCTTGACATGTTCAGAGCAATTTCCAGCTGAAAAAGGTCAGCGTATCATTTACAGAGCGGCAGTGCCTGGAAAACTCTCGTAACTCTGCTCCGCGAAACGCTCTGGGTGACAATAACAAGCTGAGCATCGCTGGCCAGGCCGGCGCTCGGAGTTGCCCCGCAGGCGCTCCGCTCCGCTCCGGGCAGTGCCCGCTGCCCCAAGCGTAGGCACTGCCCGAGTTCCAGGGACCTCAGTCCGCTCGCCAACTGAGCGAAAACAGGTGCCTGAAGCCCCGGCGAACACTCCGGGATGGAGAGGGGCAGGGGGGGACAATTCCGAACGCGGGCGATACTCTAGCGCTACTTTTCAGCCCTGCTCGGGGACGCGCTGACAGCGGCGGCTGCCCGTGCCCTCTCTGCTCAGGGATGCCGCTGTCACCGCCTTGGCAGGGCATGGCAGGGGCGCGCGACGCGTTTGCAGGTACACAGCGCGATGTAAAAGCAAAGCAAAACAAAAAAACACCCCAAGCAGTCACAAAATCCCTTCGAGGAGCACACACACGTCCCTAAGCCCCCCGGCTTGGCGCCTGCCCGCCGCTCCTCACACACACTCCCGATGCCACCGCGGGCGCGGGGCCTGGCAGGCGCACCCCGGGGCGCAGCGGGCCGAGCCCACAGGCACTCCCCGGCCCGCGGCGCTGGCCCACGGACGGCGCGGGCAGGGCGGGCGGCCCGAGGAGCGACCGGGGCTCGGCGCGGCGCCTCCCCGCCGGCAGCGGGCGCTGTGACTCACCGCCAGGAGCGCCGAGGCGCGCTGCTCCCCCGCCGGCTGCTCCCCGTTGATGCCGCCGTTGCCGAGGAGGTGCTGGTGGTAGTCCGGGGGCGCCGCGCCGGCGGCGGCGGCGGTGGCGGGGGCGGCGGGCGCCTTGGGGTGCTTGCCGGCCTTGCGGGCGCCCTGCCCCTGCTGCACGAGGTGGAGGAGCTGCAAGGTGCTCTCCCGCTCGCGGTCGGAGCTCTCGGCGCGGCCCCGCTCGTAGCGCCCCTCGCAGCTGAGGTGGTGCTGGCGGCAGACGGCGATGCGGGCCCGCAGCCGCTCCACGATGGCGCTGTGCACCCGGGGCGCCGCCGGGCCCCCCCCCAGCAGCCCGGCCCCCAGCCCCGCGGCCTGGGGGGGAGCCGTGTCGCCCATCGCTGGCTGCCGGTCCTGGCCCTCCGGATGGGTCGGTCCTCACTGCCGCATGGAGGAGGGCGGGGGGGATGGGGGGGGAGGCGGGGGCAGCGGCGGGAGCCCGAGCCCGGGGGCTGGCGGCGGGGCGGAGGGCGGTCAGCCCCGCGCCCCCAGCCCACCCCCGCCCGGCCCCCGGGCGGTGACGGCCCCGCGGGGGGTTGACAGATCGGGGGGCGGGAGGGGGTCGCTAGGGCTGCGCCAGCATCGGCCGGCGGGAGGAGCGGGGGTCGGGGCCGGGCAGCCCCGGCCGAGGGGCGCCCGGTGAGGGGGGACGGGGGGGCTCCGCCGGGGGAGGAGAACGGGGAAAAAAAATAAAGTGAGGCGCTGCCTTCAAAATGAATCCCTGGACGAAGGAGCTCTCCCTCGGGAATGAGTGAGACTTGGCAGGTTTATTGGGTTTATTTTATTTCGGGGGAGCGGGGGGTGTTATTCCTTGTAGTAGAAATTTAAGGCATTGCCGTGGTCGGCGGCGCGGAGAAACCCCCGGCGAACCGAAAATCTCGTAGGTTAGCTGGAGTGGGTTTGTTGGGGTTTTTCTCTCTCTGTCTTTTTTTTTCTTGTAAGTCTTTAGTAAATGTGCAAATAAAGAGCCGGGGAAGGAGGAGAAAGAGGAGGAGGAGGAGGGTCGGGTTAGTTCAGTCTTTGTGCTGTCTCGTTTCTCTCGCCCGCTCGTTGCTGGCCACTCTGCGGCGTGTGACTGTGTCCGGCTGGCTGCCGCTAAACTGTAGTTCCTCTCAAAATCAGAGAGACAGATTCCCCGGTCCGGAACAATGTCAGTCAGTGGACTTCCAGACCACGCTTCGCCTTTACTTAATTCAGCCACTGGATAAATCCGTATTGCTTTCAGTGCTCATCTCCCCCCTTAGTATTAAGCAGCAAGCTACGGACCCAGGCAAAGAACTCCTCTCGCGTACTTTCCCTTTTACTCCCAGATATTGAACAGTTTCAAGTACAGTTTCAAGAAAAGCACGGAGGAGGGGGGAGAAGGGGAAGAGGGAAAAAAACCAAACCCCAAGCAACCCAGCCCCTCTTCAGACAGTAATTACAAACGGAGAGTTGCACTTACAAACTTCCAGCATTTTGCCCCCAGAACAGTCCAGCAGCCACTTTTCCTTTGTGTTTTTGTATATTCCATGCCCGCGCCGGCGGGCGGGTGTTTGCCGGTGGGCTGTCGGCGCTGCCGGTGCCGGAGCTGCCCGCGGCCCCTCCGTGCGGCGCGGCGCGGAGCGGAGCGGAGCGGAGCGGGGGCGGGAGGCGGGTGTCACCGACAGAGAGCGCGGCCGGGGACGCGGCGCCCGGGAGGCCGGGGCGAGGCGCGGAGCCTCCCAGCGGCCGCCGAGGGGAGTCGGGCCGCTGCCGCTCCCCGGGAGGTATGTGCATGGGAGGAAGCCAAGGAAATCCCCGCTCCCCTCCTCGCCCTGTACCTGAGCGCCGCGCCGAGCGCGGAGCAGCTGCCGAGGAGCGCAGCCTCCCGCGCTCTCCCTCCTCCCCCGGCGGCGAGACCTTCAGGCGAGTACGAGGGAGTTCTCAAATAAATCACGGCGCTGCGCTCCTCTACCAGCTGGATTTCTCTGGAACAGACGGTATAAAAACAAGCAGTGCCTTCTAGGGCGCTCGCATGCACGGGACGAGTGCACGACACGAGGTCAGGCTCGGGATGTGGGAGCTCCGCGCGCTGACAGGAGCTTCTTGGGTGTCCGGGGCAAGTCACGTAGCGCCTGCACTGTGGTGCCTCCCCGGGAAAGCCGCAGGCTTAGTGCTTCTCTCGCCCGGCTCCTCTATTTAGAGCAGGGCAATTTTAGACTGCGAGATTCGGCCTCTGGAACTGGCCTTGCTGCAACTGGCAGCCGTCAGGTTCTGCGTGTTGTTGTAGGTGAGCTCTGAAGGAGGATGCAGAAATAGCTGGGAGCTGGCGGGCTTTATTAAAGCAATATACTGTTGTACTACTGTGGCTGTATTAGCCAAATTCCCAAATACCTCTGGGAATAAAAATGGCCCCCAAGTATGCCGAGACACATCCCTGATGGAAAACCTCTAAGGTCTTTTGGGACTGTGCAGCTCTTAGTACATGGGTCCAGTCATAAAGATACACAAATTTTATTCCACCATACCGAGAGCATTAAGCTGAAGATGAGGAGGAGCTGACAACCCTCTCCAGGTGATTTTATCCCCTTCCAAGGTTATGCAAATAAATATTTCGAATGCCAGTGATGAAGTGACACATTCCTGTAAAATCCCCCAGAATGTAAAAGCTACGCAGCGTTAGACATACAGGAAATATAAAAGCCCCCACTTTCATGACCCCCATCTCCTTTATGCAGTGACAAACATGAAGGTTTGTTACAACATGTGGGTTTCCAAGTTCTGGCTTGGTGAGCACCAGCCAGAGCCTCCAGCACATTCAGACCCATGTTTGTCTCAGCAAATGCTTTGAGACCTTGCTGAGGGATAAGGTCTGGGGGACAGAGTTTGGGGTTGTGCTGCCTTCAGAGGAAGGCATTTTTGCTAACAGGAAAAAGAGATTTTGTTTTGTTTTGTTTCGTTTAACCTTGAACAACTGAGGAAGAGTGGGTTATTATTTGATACATAACAGTAGCTTGCATCTGTTGAGAACAATGGGTTGGCACAGCTGGAAAATAAAATGAAATTATAATGTTTGTAAAATAGTAGAGAATGTTACCTTCGCTTCAGGCCCTGCTTGGGCTTTTATTTGTTCTTTACATCTCAGATGTCATTGCTGTGTTTAAGAGGGTCAGTCACAGAACACACGTGCAACACTAACACACGAATCTCATGGAGAGTAAGTAAGCGTATTTTAAGTGATGGCTTGGCTGGGGTTTTCAAAGTGGCTGTGGGAATATGAAATCCATGGTGCTGCTCCGGAAGCTACAAAGACAGCTGGAGGAATTCTCTCTCTCTTACAAGCTTTTGTCGAACTCAGAGAGTGATCTTTCAAAACAAAGACTTTTTTCATTTTACCATGAGACGTTTAAGATTCGCTTTTTGCCAAGCAGCATCTCGAGAGTTCGGTTTGTGGTTTGATCTCTCCCTTTCGGGGCGAGAGGCAGCCGGCTGCGGGGCTGCGCTGCGAGTCCCGCTCGCTCAATCCGCAGCAAATGCTGCCCCTGCTGTTTCCGAGCAGGAAATACCCCACAGCCATCCCTTGGCTTTCCAAGTTTTGTTCAGAAGACCCTGCCGGATGCCGCCAACCCCTGGATCCTGCCATCAGTTTTGGACCGGTTGGTTGTCAATTTTCTTAAAAGCAAACGGTTCCTAACACGATTGTAACATCCCTTGCGATTAGTGGCATTCCCGTAAACACACTCAGGACAAAATAATTAACATAACAGGTCCTGAACAATTAATTACTTTTTTCCTTCTGTTGACCCTAATTTGTGACCTTTTTACATGATGTAATTTCACATGGACTGTCATGCTTGAGCATTTTTTCTGTCTGAATTCTTGAGCATTTTTTCTGCTGTCGAAGCTCTGCGTTTCCCAAAGCAGCAGTCCCCTACAGATGAGAAAAGCACTTATTTTTGCCGGGTTCACAGCCAGGAATTCTCACGATAGACATCCCATTGTGCTAATAACTTTCCAAAAATGGAACCAAAAGACTGTGCTGAACCTGTGTCGCCTACAATCTTGAGTGCATGCTTCAATCTCAACACATGCCTTGTTCATCTGTGTTTAGAAATCACATATCAAATTGCTTCAAAGTTACATTAACTCCACTGGAACGGCATATGCTTAATATCAATCCTGCAGAGGACTTTTCAAACTCAGAGCTTTGGATTTTCAGCCATTTCAATTTGCTTTTCAGTGAAGGTTCTTAGCCATTTTCATTTCCTGGGGTATTCCCAGCTAGGCAGGCTCATGTATGATGTGGCTTACCTGGCAAATTGTTTAATTTTGAAGAAGAGTCTGACTGCACCTGAGGCAGTTTTCTCATCTTTAAATTTTGGGCACAAGGAGCATGCAATTGCTGCTCTGTTTAAACTGTAAAGTGAACAATCTTGAACAGAGAATTTTTTTTTTAATTAGGAATAATTAATCCAAAGAAACTGTGTTTACATCTTATTTAATAAACAATAGAGGAAGAAACCCAAAACAACCCCATGCCATCACTTACTACCTAGACATTTACCAAAGTTCACATAAACTATTCAGGGAAGTGGAGCCACTGAAGGTGTTATTATTGGGTTCTTTTAACATAATTTCACATATTTCTCATAATATTCCTTGGCTGGTAGATCATACTTTATTACATTCTTTTGTCTAATCTCTAAATTCAGATTAGAAATTGGTATTTCTTTCTTCTCAAAGCAAAATCAGAAAGGCAACTTTTTAAAGTCTATTTTGTGTGTGCTGGATATTTCTCTTGGAATGGTATTGTATTTACAAGTGTTTGTGTAGCACACATGCACACTAGCCCACTCTGTTTATCCAGACAGACTTAAAAAAGGATAAAACTAGAAGTCTTTATTTATCCAAATAAATGTAAACTAGGGGAGTTAAGCATGGGAATTGCCTGTAATTGCCTGCTGAAGTGCTAAAAATAGCTGCTTTTTGGAAACAGGAGAAGGCTTCACTGTCGAAAAAGTGACAGTAACAGCTATCTACTATAGGCAAACAACTTTCTTTCCAAAAACTGAAGGACACAGGGAGAAAAATAATTTCTTTTCATACTTCACTGCAAGAACTGGACAAAATATAGACCAAAAAGAACCTCCTGTCCCAGAAGTACATCGTGTTAGTAAACCTGATCCTGTGCATAAATACCTTGTGTGAACTTCATTATCACCGTCTCCAGTTACCGAACTTGAACTGGAGCAGATTATCAAAACATTACAGGAACTAAAGTAATTTCCAAGTATGATCATTAATCACCTGTGCAAAGTCTAATCGCATACTGAGCTCTCTTCATTGTTCCATTAAGACAGGTACTTTATCTTAATTAGAGCTACTGATTCAAAAATTAACACTAAAAACAATTTAAAATGTCCTACTGGAACAAACATTTTATTCTCTCACCTCCTAACTCCATTCAACTTCTCTGATAAGGAAAAAAGCAGTTTGAAAGACTGGTCAGATTTCTGTTCTCCCATCATTAGATATGTGCACAAATTTTTTCTGCTAGAAATATTCTTACTGATTATTTCTATATATAGAAAGTCTCAGGAGTAAGAGTCTTCATTGTGCTTCATGCTGTACTAGCATTTGCAGGCACACCCAGAAAATTTGATCTAAAATTTTACATATTTACTCTTCTAAACAATTTTTGAACTTCCTGTGGTGAAGACAAATGTAAACGTGATGTAGTGACACTTCACATTTGCTGTCTTGTAGAAACACTTCACGTAGAACAGCCACAAAAATATTATCACTTCCTTCCATCTCAGTGAGGGCAATATCAGAGTTTAAGAGATACAATACACACAAAAACATCACATCAGCTCCTGCCAGATCACATATCTGTTGCTTACTGAAACAGAAATTGGTGATGTCAATTTGAGGCATTTTCTTGGTCCCACTGGTGATACCACAAACAAGATTAGTAATCCCATGGAAGCACTTCCTACCATGAAATTCCATTAGGATACTTTTGTATCCCTGTTACCAACAGAAAAAAACAGTGATCTGGAAAAAGAATGCCTGCAGGACCAAGAAGTAGATAGCACTCACTTTTTAGGTGAATGAAGAGGAGGTGAGAAACAAGGTCTGGGATATCAAAATATGAGTAAAATTAATAATTTGACCATTTTAGTTTTCAATCAAAATGTATGTATTCTTGGAATATTACCTGCAATCAGCAAGCTAGAATTTCACAAACTTATTCTTTACTTTGGTAGCAAACTGTTTAAATGTATCAAAATGAGAGATCAACCATTCATTAGGACAACAAAATCTTTAAGTAAAAGTCAATAGTCTTGAGAGTTTTCAGAAAATTTGTATGGTAGCAGAAAATAGGACCAGTCAGGAAGTCTCTAAGAGGCCATACTCCATTACATGGTACAGAACTCATTTCAGAATGGTTTTCCTTTGTAAGAATAAAGTTACACCAAATGTATGTAATGTTCTAGAGAAGCAAACCAAAATTTCGTTAACAGAAACAAGTGAGGTATCAAGGGGCTTTAACTAAAAGGGATATATTCAAGATGTACTCCTGAGTACTTTCAAGTTGATGGGTGTGTTCCCACCAATATTCCCAGAAGAACGGAGATGAGCGAGGAAAGGGAACAGAGAAGAAAATCTTCAGCTTTGGTAACCAGGGAGATAGATAAAAGACATACCAAACCTCAGAATTTTATGGATCTAACTCACAGGTAAGGTATGGAAAGAATATCTTCAACATAAATTTACTTGAGAGCAGATCTCAATCTCTTTATTGGGAATTTTCATGTTGGTTTTGTGTATCTTGTATCTGTATGTGGTACAAAGGAGAACTGATGCTATTAGCTCATCCTAGTAACATTTAAAACATTGCTGAATTTCAAGCCCTTACAAAAGTAAAAGCAGTTCATTTCTTAGAATGAATGCTGGGAAAAAGGTAGTGAATGACACATCTGAGGTACAGTCTCTATATAAAAAAAGCCAACAGATGTTCATTGCTAAGCAATACACCTGGCAGCAGTTGCCTACCCAATCAGCATATCTGTCCCCAGTAAAGTGGCAAAATGAGTGTGGGGATTTCTTGTGGACAAATCTATGAGACATCAGGTTTCATTATTTTTTCTACTGAGAAAGTAACCTGCTAAAAGGATTTAGAGTATTAACAGTATCTTTCACTAAGTTTTTTAGCCACAAAAGACTAATAGAGTATGTGCATAAAGTAAGATGTAGGAACAGTTACTAACAGGATTCAAAACCCTGTGCCCAGCATTTTATCTTAGGCTACATCTGATTCCTTTTATATGCAGTCCAAAATACAGGGACAGAAACATGGAATCATTTCGGTTGAAGGGACCTTTAAGGATCATAATGGCCAGGGATATCTTCCAGTAGACCAGGTTTCTCAAAGCCCCATCCTGACCTAACCGTATACACTTTCAGGGGTGGGGCATTCACACCTTCTCTGGGCAACCTGTGCCAGTGCCTCACCAACCTCACAGTAAAGAATTTCTTCCCTATGGCTATCTATACCTACCCTCTCTGAGTTTAAAACTCATCCCTTGTCCCGTCACTACAGACCTTGGTAAAAAGTCCCTCTCCATTGTTCTTGCAGGCCACCTTTCAGTACTGAAAGGCTGCAGTAAAGTCTCCAAAGCCTACCCTTCTCCAGACTTAACAACCCCAACTCTCCCAGCCTGTCTACAGCTAGCCCTCTGATCAATATAGTGACTCTCCTCTGGACTTGATCCAGCAGGTCCAGCCTTTCCTGTGCCAGGACCCCAGATGGATGCATCACTTCAGGTAGGGTTTCATAAGAGCAGAGGGGCAGAATCATCTCCCTCAACCTGCTGGCCATGCTGCTTTAGATGCAGCCCAGGACACAGTTGGCTTTATGGGCCGTAAGTGCACATTTATGGTTCATGTCCAATTTTTCAGAATGGACAACACCATGCTTAGACCTTCCTAAATCCTTGAAAATCTACTTTGTTCTGGGTTTCATGCAATTCTGGTAAGCCAAGTATCCTGCTTCTCACTAACTCCTACTTTCTGTTAAGTTACACTAGAAAAATTCTTGCTTATCTTGCATAGGCATATTAATCCATTCTCTTAGGATTGCAGTTGCTCCATGTTGCTGCCATTATGTTTGCACAATGTAACTTGATGTTTAAAATCTCAGTAAATTGCCCCAGCTGCTTATCTGAGACAGCAATGTGGGCCCATGTGTTCATTTAGATGGCTAAGCCAGACTCGGTCTGTATGACGCCTATACTGTGACTCATCACCTACTTTCTCAAGAGAGGAATGACTATTGTGCTGCAAATGTAGTCAGGACTGCAGAATATTTCCTCTGTTGCCTTGCAATTGTCTATACTGATTCCTCAAAGGAGAAATAGATCTTTGCATTTGGGTCCTGTTTGTTGTAACGATTATTCTAATTGACTGGACTTGTATATAATGAGCAAAAAGGCAGGTAAAATGCAAGTCCTAAGTTCTTGTATAACAAAACCTTACCTTTCCAAATAATGTCCACTTCAAAAGATCTCAGCATCTTCTACCTTCCATACAATGCAGGTCAATATAAATAGGTGGAAGTTTTAATTAATGAGTAAATAGATATTGAACTGATACTTCTATCAGTAGGAAACTTAAAGTGATTAATGCAGTAAGACCGGAAGGACTGATTTGGTAAAACTTTGGATTTATATTGACACAGATGAGAAAAAAAGATACAGCACATTATCAAACAGTAGTTTAAAGGCATATGAATTTAGGTGTAACAGCCTAAATAGAAATCTTGAAGTCCAGGCAGAGAAAAAGTGCATGCAGATGAATTAGGCTATTCACATTATTTAAGATGTCTTTCAAAGAGCTATATGACCTCTTAATCAATTTTCTCTTCTTGGAAATTGTCTGCATCTTCCATGTAATCTTCAAGATCATTGTATTTCTGTGAATGAAATAAAATTTGTATAACTTATCAATATTTAACAACTGTATTATGTAAAGGCTGCTCTTCCTTGTTCAGCACATGACCAAGCATGTCAGTAATAATTTAGACGCTATATCTGAATACTAAATGCAATTGTACTACAAATTGTCTTAAAATAGTTCATAAATTAGTTCTGAATAATTCAAAGTACTTCAACATAAACAGAATTCTAAAATCATCTTGCTGTTCCTCATGTACATCTTTCCCATCTTTCTAATCTACAGCTCAAGTTTGCTGTGTTGCTGCTTTCAAATGAAACAGGAACCTGCCCACCACAGCCCAGGAGATCATGCAGCTGTCAAAAAGTTTTGTGTCAAAAGCTGATACAAACTCTATGTGAGCACACAGCACACTACTGTTTGAAACATTGGGTCAGCAGAAATGGGGGAATAGTTGAGCTGAGTTGTATTATTGAAGACTGGTAATTCAGAACTGATCAATTACATCAGACATTTTATCTGAACTTACTTTTATCTGCTTGAAAAAGGATACAGGAAATAACCCAGTCATACCTCCTGAATCCACCCACTCTCTTCCAAGTGGCTGAAAAGCCGCTCTACAGTGTCTTTGACTGGTTCATCCTCAACACCATCCAATTCAGCAACAGAGCTGCAATCCACATACAACTTGTACTTGAAGTGCTTCAAGTTGTGATAAACTCTTGTACGATTTGCACACACCACACCAACCTTCAAAACCTAGGCCAGAACAAACAAATAATTCTTTCTGATAGAACTATGATTATCTTGACAATACACAGAATTGATGGGATAAACTAGTAAGATTTAACCAGTCAGTCCAGGAAATTTTCTGGAATAATGAAATAAACAGAATAACACTACATGCATATAATTAGCACAAACCCATGTAGTTTTCATACCACAGCACAAGGATTTTTGAGCAAGCAGGCAGCCAGCAAGTCCACACCATGGCAGCTTATCGGTACAGTCTTCTTGCAAACACAGTCATGTTTGTGATTGGTTGTATCCTTCCTATCTCCTGCTGCAACTCTGTTGCAAAATCACTAACACTTTAGACAACCATCATATTGTGAAAGCAGAGGAAGAGGAATTTGATGAGTTTTGCTTAATATGTAAGTACTTCCTAGGGATATGAAATACTGGTTTTAACATTTTGTAGACTGAGTAATATTCAATATTTCTTCAAGAAATACATATAAACACAATATGATATATACTTCAAAGCATTTACTTAATAAATAGAGAGGTTGAATTGAAAAAAAGTTACATCTGAACTTGAAGTTTTATACAACACAAACGTTAATCTGCAACTGTCTGGGAGGTATAGCTAAGCCATAATGCTGCAGAAAATAAAGCCTCTGCATCTCCTAGCTATTACCAGATTTATTTCTATGATTTCCATGCAAAAAATATGGAACTATCTTATTTAGTCTATGGAGCAGTTTTCTTTACAGCAGCATTTATAGATAAACAAATGGTAAATGTGCTTGTTACTACATAATCAGAGCATGGATTAGAGTAGATTTGTTATCATCTATCAGCACTAACATGAAAATACTGCATAATATATTGGTTACAAGAATCTTTGGCCATCCTCAGTGTTCACTAAGAGTACGTGAAATTGGAGGTGCGGGGAGGGAGCAAGACTGAACTTTCACCTGTGTTTAAGGACATCCTGCATTTCACAGGAGTATGTTTTGTTCCACTTCTACAAGAACAGTAATTCCAGTAGATACAATGGCAGGTCAGGAGAGGATTCTATTCCCTGTAAATGACCCACAGGTGCACTGATTACTACTCCAACCCATAGAGACAAAGCCTATCAGGTAAGAAATCTACATCTGGCTGATTTTTGGAGGTCTGGTTTTCTAAAAAAGCAACATAATTAATACATGTGTAAAGAAATTGATTTAGCTTTTCTGAAAAAAGTACCTCCTCATCAACTTTTCCTTCAAGGACAGCATTGTTTTGGACTGGTGTCTTGTCACACCTTTGCATAACAAGTATGTAAATGGTTAAAGGTCAAAGTTCTTTGCATCAGTAATGCAAGCTGCAATTGTATTGCTGTTTCAGATTACATGCACATATATATACACACTTATATTTAAAGGAATCAACTAAGTTTTAAGTTGCAAAATTATTTCTTCTGAGCCACAACAGTGATACCTTTTATTGCCACCATTGGTAATAATCCGAATACTCTCAAATTACAATAACGTTAAGTTTTAATTAATGCTTACAACCTACATTTTCAGGGAGCTTTTCTGAATGCATGACCAAATGTTTATATCTGTGAGCAGCTCCCCAAAGCACCTGACCTACTTGTGCAATCTAGCACCAACTCTATCTGCTGACAATGAAAGTAATAAAAAAGCTTATTTATTAAGATTATGTAAACAAAATCTATATGTGTTATTTTCATATTTTCTTAAATATATGAATATATCCTTATTTGTTAAATATAATAACTGGCAGCTCAGTGGATATCAGCAGGCATAATATCACTGAAGTCAAAAAAGACAGAGTCACTTAACAGAACTTTTGATCTGACCTACAGTAAGTGGTTATTAACTGAAATTTTAAACTTTTTGAGATTAAAAATGCCTATTACTATATTTTAATTTTCTACTGATCATGTACATATCGTACCTATATACAGTTCCATTTTCTAGTACCCCCAAAACTGAAAAACTAAGGCTTGTGTTCGGTGGTGCAGGTGCTTCTGAAGTGCAAGACCTACCAACCAATGCTGAGCCTCGACTAACTCAAATTAGAAGCACCATTTCAAATACTGCAACAATCAAGAACAGAGCTGCAGTGTCTTGTAGAGCATTGCATAACTTTCAAGTATCCCGAGCAATGAGGTGTGGCACTTGGAACATTCTGTGATACAAAATAGGAGATACCATCTTGTATCAAACTGATGGCCCAGTTTTTTTCCCCATGACAACAGCTAGCAGGAGATATTCAGGAAGTTAGTATAAGATCCAGCACAAACAATAGAATGATCATAAGATTACCACACATTTTCTGGCAGTCAAGAGTTAAGACAGTCTGTAACATCCCAAATATCATGTTCCATAGTGTGAAAGAACCTTCCCCAAGAACCTGTCTAATCCATTTTGGGACCCAATACTATTTTTCCCTTCCAAAATATCCTGTGGCAGTGAATTTCATAGCTTATTTATGTGTGAGGTGGAGAAATGCCAAAGGCAAATGGCTAAATATTGTATAAATGTAACTATGTATTGTGTTTTTAAGCAAGAAAGATAGTCTAAAAATACAACGCTATTTCAGAATGCAGCTTTGGAAAGAATCTCAGTACTGTACTCATTCTAATTTTTCCCTCTCGCAGTTCTCAGTCCCTCTGTGTTAATGCTTAACTTATCTACTCAAGCTGGCCCTATCAGCCAAAGTTGTGTTAAATCACTTTGTATGGAATGCAGGAGCATGGTTGGACAATAGCACAACATTTGGCGGCTGAATCCACATCCTCTAAGCATGCTTATAAACAAGACTGAGAGAGAAAACAGTTTATAATCTAGGTGACATCAGAAGCAAGGAAGTGTGGGGGATACCTACATCTCTAAACCTTTTGATTCTCCCTGACCATGGGGAAATGAGAATTGGCATCTACACAGTCAACAATCACTGCAAGCCTATGCAAAACTGGAACAGCTGTTTCTCTTCTCTTTCTACTGGCAAAGCAGAATACTTCAGAGATGAGAGAAAAGGAAAGTTTTATGCAGAAGAAGGGGGTTGGAGGTCTTTTTGTTCTCTTCATATCCACTTTTCTTGGGTATTTTCAAACAAGTCTATAGAAAATAGTCCAACTATGTGTTTCCGTTCAATTTGATCTGTCAGTTCTGAACTGCCTTCTCCATCAGTCAATTAAATTTGTGAAACAGCAGTTTTATGTAGCTCCGTGAGCCTTTTTTTTCTTTCTTTTTTTTTCCTAAATTGGCAGGACAAGTTGATCAATGCATTGGCAGCAGAACTTTAAAAACAACTCGAGAAGAGTACTTTCAGCAGTCTGAATTGCATGTCACCATAAGAACACAAACGTGGCATTACAAGACACTATCAAATATGACTAGAAAAGTGCTCAATTACTCTCTCTCCTGAGTCTGCTTAACAGCCATTGAGCTATACTGAGCATGCACAGAGCAGACATGTGCTCAGATGCTGGTGTACACAGGGTTAAAAAAAGCTCTCATTTTGTACTGCTAAGCTGAAGAGGATAAAAATGAACTATCAAGTTAGTTTAATATTCCATAAGATATTTCAAGTTTTTTTCCAAAGTGAAAAATAGCCAACACTTTATGCAGGATATTTGGTCAGCAGTGAGGGAACTGCTACTGTTATTTCCACACTTAAGTTGGAACTTGAGAAAAGATTAAATTCTTGTGCTAGTTCACTTATTATTTCTGGTTAGGTAAGGCAAACACTTCCCACAAAAAACTGAGTATTTTTAAATTAGTAATCTGCAATTAGACACCTGTATGTAAGGAAGAATGACTGTAGCTGGGACGATTGCAGAGCACTTACTGTTTTCCTGAAATAAACAAGGGGAGAAGCCTAGCTGGAAAAGCCTAGCTCTCTTGACTATCATGCACATACATACTTTTAAAAACAGAGTATCACCAACTGCTTCACAGAAGGGTCTGTAATCTAAGAAAACCTCTGGCACAGATTTTCAAGCTCCTGCATTACATGCAGAGACCTGTATGATGACAAAAAGATAACCATAGTGACACCTCTCAAATCTCTAAGTTAAAGAATTTGCAAACATCCAAACAATACAGGCTTGAGCTTCAGTAAGGTATACTCCCTGTTTGACAATGGCTTCATTTCATTCTTACATAAGAAATTCTATTATACCTCATTACCAAATATACTGAAAAAAACCTTTGTTCCAAAACGTTTTTATTTTCAACAAATACTGAGAGAAACTTCAGCTGTATTCAAAAATTCTTTTACACTCAGAAATAAAATAACATCTGCATCTCCTGAAAGGGAAGAAAGGCAGAACTTGGACATCAGCTTGGTACTTGGTAAACAACTGTAGCAATATTTTATTCTTGATAAATTGTGTGCTTTGAGTTTATCACAAGAGGTCATGAATTGCATTACTTAAGAAGGTCATGCATACCTAATCATAACAATTACGTGTAGCTGCAAATTTGAAGGGAAGGTCTCTAAATATTAGAAACACCCAGGTTCTTCAGAGTCAAGCTGTTCAAAAGCTTTTGAAAAAAGCTCAGCTGTGAAATAAAATTATATTAGCCTATTATTAAATTATTTCAGGTGACTTTTAAGTCACCCAAAATGACTGCCTAATGGAACATCATATTCCATGAAAGATGCCTTTTAGTCAAAAAATATAATTTGGTCCAAAATGTTCTAGTAGTGACAACTGAGGGAGAAATAGATGCAAGACTACCTAAATGGAAGTGTTCTCTAGTTTGGACAAGCAGTTCTGATAATGCAGTAATAGGGAAAAGGCTCTAACAAAAAGTATTGATGTAGGTAGGAACAAGTCGTGAAAGGAGATCAGCAACTGCAAGTGTCAATGCATCTGAGATGCCAAGAGGCTTTGTCCTGAGTGAACAGCTATGTGGGAAATAGCAGATGTGGGAAAAAATCTGAAGAATGAAACAGTAAATTCTGACAAGCAGTTGGACTATTAGGGTGACCACTACTCTGTTTCACTCAACGTTTGAGCCTAGAGCAGACAGACAAGAACTGTTGGAGTGCACATGGACCCTATAAGTGCTAGAGGCAGAGCAGGCACAGAATCAGCAAACCTATTGACACAGTGTAGAACAAACCTTGCAACAATATAGAAAAGACAATCAGTCTTTCAATGGAGATAGTTGTCAATCATACAGAAAGTTACTTTTACAATGTTTCTGAGAGCTATTCAATGCAAGATTCCTGCTGGGAAATGCTTAAGGGCTCTGTAGGCATACACAAAGCTAAAAGGCTTTTTCATTAAGGGGCAGAGGTGGGGAGGAAACAGCAACGGGTCACTGTGATGCAGGCAAAACCAAAGGTCATAGAAAAACATCTGATTTATTTTCTTGATAAAAGTTGGATTTATTTGAGGATAATTTTCATTACCTTTTTCCCAACATATAAGAAAGGGGGAAGGGAAGGGAAGGGAAGGGGAGGGGCAGGCAGAGGGGAAAGCCTCCATTCATTTTTCCAAGTTTTATAGGAACTTCCTTCATAAATCGTAGCTAAATCAAAGACTATACTCCTCCAAACCGCAAAACGTTCTTCATATTTAAAAATTAATAGGGTTTACACATGGATCTGTAATAGCCTAACACTTGCATCTAACATTATAGACGTCAGATGTGTTGATAGGTGATTTTCTGTAATACTTCATAAAGCTTAAAAATAGAGGGCTGGTTTGAAATTACCTGTTTGTCATCTGACATGAAGTCATCCACTTCCAAAGTTTTACTATTATAAAGCCTTCCAGAGAGCATCACACTGAACTTACAACACCGCTTCAATTCACAGGCCTGACAAGACATATTTTTGGTATTTTTCAAGCTTATGTGAACATTTGGGTAACAATCCACACGCTCCTGAAAAACAGATTCCAAATAACATTAAAGAATCTCTGTAAACTGAATGATGCCTTGAATAGGCTGCTGAGTACTCTGTACTCACACAAAATTAGTCCAAGAGAAATGAGAGAGATTCAAATATCCATTATTACAGTGATTACTAGATCATCACACCTATCACACCAATACACTTCTGGTAATATACATACAATGACTAATTACTCTCTACTGACTTAATTTTTTGTAGTAGCAGTAGTAGAAGCTTCATGATGAACATACTAGTTTATCTTTTTGTGGGAGGAGGATGAAATTTTGTTATAACATTTAATTAGCAAGTCACAAAAATCCTGAAAAAGTCATCTGCTGAAGTTAGCAGGGGATACATTCAGGTAGCTGAGAACAGATTCTGTTCTGCTACCTGAATGTTTATCCGGTTATAAACACATAAAATATTTCTGATATTTATATAAGCATCAAAACAAACTATGTAAGTTAAAGAACAATAGTTTCTATTAAAAAGTATATATAATTATAGTGACGGTTGAACCTTTACAGAGAATTAGAGTATTAAAATGATTTGGGGGCCACTTCAGTATTTAAAGTAGAATCTACACACCTTGTATCGATCTTTCCAGCGACTTCTACAGATTAAGTTCTCCAGACGAGGCTGAATGAAGCGGTTGTCCAAATAATGAAGTGAGAGCAGCATATCTTGTGCATACTTCTTTCGTCTTGTTCCATCTGTTCAGTGAGAATCATTACTAATTTGCTGACCAACCTACGTTGTACAAGTTTCTTTAGACAAAATTTTCAAGGACATTATACTTCTTCATTGCTAAGAACTATGAATGATTTTACTAAACTATTACTCAATACATTTGCTACTGTTATCCATGAGAGTGATCCATACAACCCATGCCTCTTGATAAAGGGATATATTTGATTATTTTAAAAGGTGTATATTAATAAACTCTACAATCAAGTCAAAAGTTCTCATCCCTAATGGAGATCCATTCACTCAATCCCATTAAAAGAACAGAAAAGGAGAAAGTGTGTGGCGGAATGTCTTGCATTTTAACCAATCTGTTTAAGTTGTTCATAATGAATAAGGGAAGTGGTTGAAATCCATGATAACAAATTGCTCTGAGCTACTTCAGAACACAAATTTTGACAACTCTCTTTGTCACCTATGAAGATCACAGAGCAACTGACTTTTACTTCAGCAGCACAGTCAGATGCCTTAAGTTAGGCAGCATAAGTACTTACTCAACTAAAATAAATAAAAAAGCATGATGATGAGTAAAACTACCACTATTCCACTACTGTTTCCCAAATACATGCTGGACTCCAGGAATTAAACAGGACTTCCCTAGATGCAGGCCAATGCATACTGTCCTGGAACTTCAGCATGTACACACATAAAACTTAATTCAGCTACCTTCCTATGTCTCCTAGCAAAGCTGTTAGCAAAATAAAGCAGAGCTGAGAAGAACCAGTGGCTATCCAGTAGTAGTTAACTGTCATTACAGTCACTATAATTGCAATTAACTGTTTTTCCGTGTTCACTTTACACACACATTTGCAGTATGAGCTTGAAGAGGCTGTGCTAGACCACAAAACAAAATCCCTTTGAATAAAAAGCAAGTGTGAACTCAAGTACTATAGTAGCTGCTCTTGATTAAAAACCAGTGAAGAGATTCACTTCCATTAACTCAGAACAATCTATTCTACATTCTAAAAATATGTTTTTTGTAATGCTAGACTATGTTCATATAATGTTCATGTACAACCTCCAGCTCACCTAGAGAGCTCATTTACTTCCAGCAACTTGGCAGTAAGTTGTTACATTTTACACAGCAGATAGAAATTGAAATAGAAGGAAACTATTACAACATTAATCTGGCAAAGTTTACTTATTACTTTTCATAAGCTTGTTTTTACTTGTTGAAACAAAACAAACCAAACACCTGAACTAGCAGTGGTAGATGGAAGACATTTTTAGCTCCAAGAGTGTACAACCTTTATTCTGAGGTCTGTGGTGTACTTCAGTTTCTCCATTCCCTCTTAGTTCCTGATGACACCAAAACCTTCACTCTTTGGCACTTTACTGACTCCTTCCACCATCTGACACTGAGAGTCCTCTCCTTAATCCCATCATTACAGTGTTTATGAAACTATGTGTGAGGCTGTCAGTCAGCCCCACTAGGCCAAATGCCAAAAAGTACTTCCTCAGAAAGAATAAGACAAGTACTGACTGCAGCTGAAGTTTATGTATCTGAAATGTTAAAAAAAAAAGGAAAAAAAATCTGAAGTAGAGTAATTACCATAACTAAAATTATTTATTATCTATCAAATTCCTAAGAAAAAAAGCTGTGAAGCACAATACATTTTGACAAACTAGCTGACCTTGCAATGTTTTCATTGAGATACCTGCTTTGAAACTAATTTGTTTTTCATGCTGGAAAGGTTACTACTGATTAGTAACACAGAAACACATTCCTACATCTCAAAAAGGCATTTTAAGCCTTCTATGCTTAAAATAATTAAGTCTACACATTTTTCCAAGATTACAGTATCATTTTCAGATAGAGTCCCCTCTGGCCTCCCCCACCAAAGTTAGATAACAGGAAAGCCACAGATTTCAGGGCCCTCATTTTTATACTCTAATCAGGAGAAACACCTTTCCCTAGAATAAATGGCTTTGTATAACTTTGAATGTGTGATTATATTGTTTAATGCAATTTACTTACCATATAATGAGCTCAGAAAAGTGTCATCAATGGCATTTATGAGGAAAGCCTTTACTATTCTTTTGAAGTGTACATAATGATCACAGCGAGATACTGGGAAGAAAGCAATACGACCAAAATTTACCAAAAGAAAGAAAAAAAATCCTAAATCAGACCAACTTAGAAAATTTGTGCAATAAGGTTTCCCTTCCTTCCCCCCAACTTATACTCTCTCTTTAATTAGATACCGAAAGATGGTAAAAGTTTACTGTGGAAATCAGAATGCTTTCACAATAAATTGAAGGCTTTTAGATACCTGCTTTTAAATATCATATCCTGTTCCTTAGTATTTGTACTTAGCCCATTAATTTTCATTACAGTACTATGAGCAAATTATAGATAAAGAATCATCAGTAATTTTGATCTTACACTGTGGGACGTAGTGTGCCAGCAGCTCACTGTTTGATGGATTTGGTTGCTTTTGATGTGGCTGATTTTCACTCTTCACGTGCTCTGTGTTGTCATTGTCACCATAACCATCACTGCTGCCTTCCTCTTCCTCTACTATAAAATCTTTCATGCTGTCATCGTCAGTTTCACTACCTTCTGATGGTGTGAGGGGCAACTGACAGAGTGGTTCCTCTTCTATTTCTGCTTCACTATTAGAATCCTAATTAAATTTTGAAAAGTACTTCAAACATAAGAATTTTCACTATTTGCACAGGCAAAATACTAAATACACCAGCTAATATTTTTGACCATCTAATAACACAATTTGTTCAATTAAAAAGACAGCACACATTTCCAATAAATGCATCATTCTGCACTAGATGACAATTACTTTCAGCTTTAAATTAGCTATTCCCATGTACCTCTCTTTAGTCTATTTCTAGGAATTAAGCTAACATGAGATCTCGAAGTTACTTCAGCAGGTATTCTGCTGATAAAAATAATTTGATTGATTTTCAGCAGTCAATATTGTTATCTAGTAAACATGACTATAAAAATATTACAGAACTACTCATTTGTCAGGCATTCAAACCCAAAAAATCCCACTGATTTATATCTCTTAACCTTTCCTCACATTAAATATTTTCTCCAATTAAATTTCAAAGACAAAACCCAGACCTCACAAATTGCACTGCTGCAGGATCTCCGAGCTGCGCTTTGTCTTGCAAGTTCTTTCAATTTTGCAAGCACTTTCTGTTTCCTATTAGTAGAAACATTCTCTGTAGGGCATGTTTTATCAGGCTGCTGTTCTTCAGAACTCTCATCATCATCCATTACACAGGGGCGCTTGGCAGCAACCTTTCTAACAAGTATGTCACTGTCCTCGCTTTCATCGCTGTCATACATGACAGAAGTGCTCAACCTCTTACGCTTTCCAGGCACAATGCACTCATCCTCACCATCTTCTGTTCCTTCCCCACTCTGGTCTTTTTTCTCTCCCTGATCTGAAAGACTGTTCTTCACAGTGGGTTGATCTTTTTCATCTTCTTCACTTTCTGATGTGGTAGACTCTTCCTCCTCCTCAGAGCTGGCTGAGGATTCATCACTGCTGTCAAGCAGAATGAGCTCCCTCCTAGTGCGGCGCCAATCCACTCGGGATTTGGCTGGTGGCAGCTCTGTCCCTGCTGTCTTATTTCTCGTTTCGTATCTTTTGACAGCTGCTTTTACCCCCATCGGAAGGCTGTACCAAAATATAAACCGGCAGAAAAAAGCACTTATTACATTGTGTGCCATTCAAAGGAAAAAAAACCAACCCGTATGAGCATACATATTTTGCTCCATAGGCGTATGCCTTAGCAGTACCGATACGGGACGCGGAACCAGCACCAAACACAGCTCAGCACGCACAGTAACTTCTCTAGCGGCTACACCTCACTCGAGGCACGCCGAAGCGCCCGGAGCGGCTGCAGGAATGGGGTCCGGGGCGCCGCTCCCGCTGCCATGGCCGCTCCCGGCGCCGGGCGGCTGCAGGCCGCTGTGGGCCCGGCCCGCCTCGGGGCGCGCGCTCGGGGCACGCGCGGAGACCCTCCCGCGCCCCCTCAGCTCGCGCGCCGCCGTTACCGCGCGCGCCCCGCCGTTACCGCGCGCCGCCGCTTCCGGCCGCCGCTTCCCGCCGCGCGCCGTCCCCGCCGCCGAGCACGGGCTCCCGCCCCCTCCACCGCTCCTCGCACCGCGATTGGCTGCCGCGCCTGTCACTCATCCCGCCGTGATATTTACGGAAGTGCTGTCACGCCGCGGCAGGGGTTGGGAGGAGGGTTGTGTCTGGCTTGGCGCGCAGTGGCGGGCGAACTGGAGGTAATGAGTTCGAGTCCCGCCTCGGCGCCCTCCCGGCGCATCACCGGGAGCTCGCAGGCAGCGCCGTCGTGGGATGGTTTAGATGTTTGTGCCCGTCCTGGGTGCATTCCCGAGAGCAGTCCGCGTTGGGCTTGTGAGGTTCGGCACCTCCCCAGCGGGGCTGGCAGGGAGCAGCGCTGGGCCGAGGCGCCCCGGCACAGCAGCTCCCTCAGCAGCCCTGGGAGCAAGCCCGGCGGGTTTGTGAGGGGTGGCTGAGGGCGCTGGGGGTGGTTATTTAGCCTGGAGGAAAGGAGGCTCAAGGGGGCCCTTATCGCTCTCTAAACGGCCTGAAAGGAGGGCGTAGCAAGGGTAGGACGAGAGGTAATGGCCTCAAGTTGTGCCAGGGGAGGCTTAAATCGTACATTAGGAAAATTTCATCTCTGAAAGGATGGTCAAGCATTCTAACAGGCTGCCCAGGGAAGTGGAGGAGTCATTGTCCCCGGAAACGTTCAAAAGACCTGTGGATATACAGCATTTGAAGGCAGGTTTAGTGGTGAACATGGTGTTGGTGCTGAGCTGGTGGTTGGGTCGGATGATCCCAAAGGTCTTTTCCAGCCTTAACCGTTCTATGATTCTGTGAATAATGACCTTCTGCTGGATTTCTGCATGAAGCATCTTTGAATAGGACGCTGGATTCTGTTCAAAGCTAATAAGCTTACAGATGCATTTTAATTGCAAGATTAATGCCTCAAATTTTCTCTGCTTTGCTTGGTCTGTGGCAGAAAACTGCCGTTACCTTGGAACTCATTCTGCTGACATATTTTTGTACTATTTTAACAAGATCTTGTAATTGGCTTCCATATATTTCTTTAAATACAGCTGCTAACAAAACCAAAAGGAGAGGAAATCCTGGAAAGGAAAGACAGGTATTTTTCATCATGAATTTGATACGGTGAAGAGGTGTGTGCAGGTGGGTTGAATTCCCACCAAAATGTTTATATTGGAAGGATTATAGTGATTATAACTCAAGGATTATATTGCATTAAGGGATTTAGAGTCCTGGGCTGGCATTTCTTTAATTGCTTTACATTTAAAGTCAGTACGTGAATTTTCACATAAATAAACGGATCAGAGTTTTCCCATGATTTATTATTTCCTCCAAAGTGTGGTGGAAGTTAACATTTCAGGGTACTGCTCTGTCCTTGGTTTCCATCACATTTCTTGCTTCCAACGTCGCCACCTTGTGACAAAAGGCATGAAGGAATCCTGGTAGTTTTACTCCTGTAGAACAGCACACGGAAATAATGTAATTACACAGAAAATATGCTATGTAACTGAAGAAAATATATAGTAAATACGTTTTTTTCCTACTTCAATGACATGAGGAGTTTCAGTTATGAGTGCTGGCTTCTGAAGGACAGCAAAAAGTTTTTGCTGTTCACAATACTTATATCCTGATTTTTCTGATGATTTTTCAAGTGAGCCCCAGTCCCAGGGGAGTCTACAGCATGGGGTCATGTGCATCCTTAGACTTTAGTCGCAGAATTCAGTCAAGAGACAAGTTTTCCAAACAGACCAATTTTCCTCAGAACTCCTTTTCTAAATATCTTAATATGTTCCCTACACATTAAGGAAACTTGTTTGTCTCACAGAAAATAAACACTGTTGATTTTCATGTGCAGCATAGCAATTTTACTGAGTTTGTGCAGTTACTATGCCAAGTGATGGCGACAGCATCTCCCCAGTATAGAGTTTTATATTTTACTGGGGTATTCCAGTCCTGTATGATTTTAGATAATAAAGAAGTTATTATATGAGAAACTTTAAGTGGCAGCCCCTAATAGCCCCTTCTGTTGCTGGCTGCTTTAGCCACTGAGCATATTCTCTGCTGCTTTCCAGCTGATCTGTTAGCTGTCTGGCTGTTGCTGAGTTCACACTGCAGTTTCTCTGGAGCTTTAGCTCTTCTGGGGCTCAGTGATGTACAGGGTTATATGAACATTCCTTCCACAAAACAGACCCTTCCTGCCTGGGGTATTCTCCTTTCCCTAAGGTAAGCAATGGGAAGCTCACAGCCCACAGTTCCCAGGGACTGTTTCCTGCAGCAGTGCAGCATTTGCAAATGCCCTGTGACTCCCAGGCATACTGAGCATTAGGTTGGCTCACGCCCAAATAGTAATGCTGGAATTTACCCCAACTGCAAAAAAGAAAAAAATCCCAAAACAAATAAAGCAACTTGAAAAGCTCTTTTTAATTTTTAAACTTATGGAGATGTTCAGCCTGGCTGGAACTGGTGCAGCTGACAAAGTTGCTCTCTGACAGATTGCAATAGCTCAAGAGCATGTTACAGCTCAAGGCAAGTCACCTCTGACTTTGACAAGAGGTTTAGGCAGTGGCACCCATGACAATGAGCTTTAATGCTTTTGAAATAAATTTTCAGCATTGCAGGTCCTTAGAGGGGACTTTTTACTAGTCACCAGCGTATGTCACTAGGGATTCCCCATCCCTATACCAAACCCCCTGCTCGGTCCATTTATGTCATGTATTAAATAGAGACACAAATTAACCACACAGCAACAGTTTTATCACCTGAAAGAGCTGCTAGGACTCATAGGGAGGTCCCCAAATAAGACTATACCTGAAATGTTGAAATTGAATATAAGGTGATCTTTTCATTTTTTTGTTCTTTTATTCTTTCTCTCTGTCTTCATTGAACTCAACCTCCTGCAGGCTACATGAAGAGCATATTACAAGGGACTAACTATCTTGCATTTCTCTGCCTCCTGTGTCTTGTCAATGGAAGACCATTTCCCCAATTTTAGGGAGAATCCCTGCAAATGGTAAGCCTGCCAAAAGCCCTTTGTAGCTATTGGCGCACTTTGACATGATTCTTTTAATTTTGTTGCTATCACTCTTTAGTCAGGTAGCAACAGAGAAATTGACCTTAATAGTCATAATTTTTTAAGGCAAAGCATTTTAAGATTCCACTTCAATGCCTATTTTAAAGAATGTACATCTCCATTTAGAAGAAGTATGTTTCCAAAAGTTTCCTGGAGCATAGAGTTTTCATAGTAATTCTAAAGTCCCCCCTCCCTCCCACTTTTGTGAATAGCATAACTTTTCTCAGAGACTGGCATTCATTTCTGCACAGAAGCCTTTTTAAGGAATTAAATGGGGTTTATGAGATCCTTAATCCTGATTCTAGCTCTTTGTGTGGTGTTGAATTTCACAGAAAGCATGAATTTCAGACAAAAGAGACCAATGGAGTTAACATTTAATCTTTCTGAAGCACTGAGAGCTTTCTGGTCTTGTGAGATCCTGAAATGATGTTTCATATACAAAAGTTTTCTTTGTGTGTCTTGCAGGCTGGATCACGATTACTAGATGACTTGCATGGTGTTGTCAGCAGTACCTTTGGGAGCTCTTGTCCCCGCTACTTAAAAGTCCTAACAGTTGATAAAATGTGTAGTTTACCTTGCTGTTTGTGTATGTAAGTTAAAATCTTTTATCTTCAGTGCCTGAAGCATATACAATCTAATATTAGGAGGGTATGAAGATCACCTCTCTTTTGATCCAATTCTATTCTAGTAGAACTCAGTTTATTCTATTTTCACTGCCCTAAGATTTTAGACATACCTCGGTCTTTCAAAATCACATTGAGTATGAATTACACCCTTCTGTGTTGAAGTAAGAGACTGGGGAATAAATAGAATTTGATGTTTACCTGGTGCTGGTGTAAGGCTGAGACATTCCTACACAATCCTGGAGAGGTTCTGTTTGAATGATGTCGAGGTTTAAATTATGCTGGCCATAACTTGACCATGTTGATGTGCTGAGTTTTGAGCAAGAGCAAATCAAGGCATAACTTACTAGCATCCACAAGAGCTGTATAATGAAGGTTAGCAGTTTTATGCATTGAGGGGAGTGGTATTTCATCCTACTTTCAGAGTTTTTCACCTTCATTTTACTATTTCCTGAAGAATTGACTTTACCTTTTGTGTAGTTTCTTTTTGTCACAAATGAAGCAAAACCTGTTGGCTGCATTGCTTTAGCTGGAATACAGTCCTTTTGCTAGGAGGAATATGATGAGTCATGATGTGTGACCAGAATAGCTGTGCTGTTAAAATTGCCGAGAGTAGATGGAGTTCCACCCTTAAAACTGTGCTTAGGTACTTGAATATATTCAATCTGTGGTGGCAGAAACAAGGGGCTCTTAGAATAAACTGCAGGGGCAAAAGTATTTGTCTGCTTTTTAGTTCATCTGCACCAACTTATTACCATGTTATGTATCAGAGTCTCTGTGCCTGCAAAAGCCTTTCAGCTTTAACTGAGCCTTCATTTTTGGCCTGGCTTGATTAATGGCTGTTAAAAGCCTTCTTTTGTGTTTTCCTTGCATTTTATATATAGTATTTAAACTGTAATGAAGAGAACACCTGACTGGTTAACCTAAACTGCATGTACAAGAGGATACCAAAGCATACACAAACAAACTGACATCTCTACATTTCTTATTGTGCCATTTATTTCTTATTTAGTTGAGGGAAGGAAGGTGAGGTAACCCTATTTATAAGGAGGTGCAATTTACATATTCTATATAAAGGTTAGAATTCTATTAAATTGATTTGCGTAATAGCAAAGTCAGAATAAAGGATTGTTTCATCCTAGGGCTGATGGTGGTTCTCCAAGATTTGCTATTTGATATAGCACCTTTCATCTGAAGTTATTGTTTGTATATAGATCCTTGGCAATAAGAAGAGATACAGGTATCAGGACAGTTGCAGACAGACGAAGTTTTGAGCCTTAACCTGCTCTGGTGGAGCCAACAACAAAAGTTCAACCACACAGATTCAGACCCTGAAAGATCAACACAGGAAAAAGACACATGAAAAGGTTCACAAGAGAAAGCAGGTTTGCCTGAGTGTTCTTTGAAATAGATATAATAATATATTTTAAAATGTAATTTTAATTCTAGATTTACATGTTTCAACCATATGAAAAAAGTAGATCACATGGAGAGTTCTTTCATTGTTTAAATAATTAAAATAGAAGATGGATTTTCACTTTACATATTAGTCTCTGAAATTCTTTAATTTTTCTATTTATTGTGAAATTTGCACATCTGCTCTGGTTCAGTATTTTCCCAGCCTTCCCTTACATTCTGTTGTATCTACTTGCCTCTCATTCGAGAATTGGCCTGTTGCACAGCAATGCTGAATTTTTCATCATTAAAATCTGTGAATCTTTCAGCACAGCTGGGGATACATGTACAAAATAACAGTATTAACAACATGTATTATGTATCAAAAGTACCCAAAAGCAAACTGTAAACAAGACAGACACAAATCTTCGTACCTGGTAAGTATCAAATATGATGTTCTTAAGCACAAGTTCTTTGTAAGTACAATAACTTCTTGTTTTCTCAACAAGCTGTGTCCTTAATAAGTATGGTCTTTGCAGACACCAGATGGTGCAATGGATTTTTTCCTCACCCTAACTCTGTATTTAAAGTTTACCATCCTTTCTACTCTATGCTTGTTCCATCCCTCCAGAAATAGCCTTTGAGTTCACGTGAGCCTAGCTTACACGGTATTGAGGTTGGGCTGTGGTCTCTGGTAAGCCAAAAGGAAAAGCCAAATGAAAGAGTGTTACACAAACCTCCTGTCTTGAAATTCTGCCTAGAAATTATAAAAACCACAGAGCAGTAGATAGAGGCCAGCACAGGATCTCAGCTGCTGAGGTCATCCACTTCCTTTGAGATTATATAAATCAGAAATATATAAACCTCTACCACCATTCCCCACACGTCCCAACAGTACTTAGTGCAAAATAGCAGCATTTTCAGCAAGGTGAAATAGGCCTGAAAAAAAAAGCCATTAACTAAGTAAGCAGTCACAGACTGAATTGCCCCTGAACACTGCAAATGATGAAATAATTTGGTCATGTGAAAGGCCTCAAAGACCTATGCCCTTAGATTTTTATCTTAGATTTCTTAGGGTAGTGTAGTTTTTCAGTTCCTTTCCCATGACTTTTCTATTTCTGATGTTATCTAAGCGTATGTGACATACTTTCCTGTCGAGATCTAGGGGTACATAGTTCATTAACTGGTGTCTTATATTTTAGCTATACAACATGCTTAAGGACTGTCATGGCTACTTTTTAAGCACATGGGGATATTGCAGGAGGGAAAGAAAGTTCTTGGTGGGGAGTGTTGGCAAAGTTGCTTTTATTAGATATGGATGTTTTGCAGTAGCTTAACTTTAAAACTAGTGCTGACTGTAATTTTCATTTGTTAAAAGGCTTTTGTATCCCCCACCCCCCTTAATTTTTGTGTATTTTGGCTTGTTAAAACAAAATCTGATTATTGCTTTTTATAAATTCCCATAAAAGATTTAAACAACTTCTTTCTGTCTGAAGAGAAATCTCTCTCTCTATCCTACCAATATTGGTTATATAACCAATTATGAGCAAAACTGGTCATAGTGAAAATTTTACTTGAGCTGTCTATTTTTGCTTATACCAAACACTTTGGAATTTCTTACATATGAATGTAGTCATATGCAATTACAGGGATTTTTGCCTTCACATAAGGTTCCTCCTGCAATATTAGGGCATAACATATTTTGAGATGATGCTTTTCTTACGGTATTCTTTTTTTTTTGGCTCCATTAAACTTAAGTACCTCACACTTGAAGGTAAAATGGTGGTTAAAATGACATGTTAAATTCCAAGTATCATATCTGCAAACTGCTTAATATTGTTTGTAAACAGAGGAGTGCAGAGCAGAACACTAGAATGCAATTGTACAATTGCTGGGTCTCTGTTTTGCCCACGTACCTTGTGCAGCTCAAACCACAGTGACCTGTGACAGTTAAGTGTCACAGAAGGGGTGTTTCAGTTTCCACTCACTCTAGCTGTTCTGAGTAGTCATTACTTGCATTACAGAAGCACCTACCAGCTCACACAGTCCTGCACTGTTGATTATTGTGAAAAGATGGTCTCTGCTCCTTAGAACATATGATTTAAGGATGAAGTAAGAGACAGAGGGTGGATAATGGAAAACAAAAAGGAACAGAGGGAGACAGCCAGTTGTTTATGATTGCAATGACAAGTGGAGGTCACAGAACCACAGTTTTGTAAACACCATGAATCAAATCTCAGAGAACTTTGGAATTTGATTGTTGTTTTGGCTGAAAATGTTTCTGTAGCCTTAAGTTATTAAATCATTCCCTTCTTCCTCTGACAGTGCCAGGCAAGTAGCAAACATGGGCAGTTATCTCAGTATTTTAGCTGGGAAGCTAAAGAAAGTAAAAGAAGTTGAGAGAAGCTCCTAAAAACTTAATACAGACATGAGACCACTAATGTGCTTTTGAAGAAAATTTCAGGGCAAACAAGCTTGGTTCACATATGCATTCAGGCGAACTCAGGGTGACCACTTTCTCCACTTGAACATGATTAAATGATTAGTGCTGTTGAGTTTTTTTGCAGCTGGAGGGATTTTCACTCTAAACTGTCCATAGTTTATGCCCTCCTTTAAACCCCCAGGGTATATTACTTAGACAAAATTGACAGCGCTGTTGTAGTCCAAAGGTATATTTAAGCAAACAGCAAAATTCTGTGGAGCACCTTCTAGAAGGATCATGGTGACCAATGGCAGTGGTGGGAGCAGGAATGAGGGATATTTCAGAGCATGGTAGGATTGCTGTGGGATGCAGGTTTTCTAGCCTGATCTGGGAGCAAGGCTCACAGGGCTCACCTGCTCACACCTAAACCAGGGTGCAAAAGGAAGCAGTGGAGGAGGAAAGAGAGGCAAAATCATGGAGAATGGTAAGGAAGAATATACAGTTGTTCCCTTGTACATTTATCTAAGATTAGGGGTGTGCAGTCAGGGGTGGAAGACAATGCTGCCTGACTTGAAAGCAAAGTTGCAAAACAGATTGGTCCCCTTGCAGTAAACACCTGACCCATAGACTGGGGCCAGACCTCTTGTGCACTTCAAAATTTGGGAATGAGTCCTCCTCTCCTGTGACAGTGGTTCAGAAGCTTACGCTGCTTCTGCTGTGTCAACAGAAACAGGATAACTGACCCAGAACAAGCCCTTTTCTTAACTGCCAACATAAAGTATTTTTATCTTTCACAAACTATGCAGTTTTATTGCTTTCTTGTTAGAATGTGGTTCTAGAGAAAGAATCTTAAGAGATTTTTTAGCATGGGAATTTATATTTTATAACAGCAGTCTTTTCAAATAGGCATTTAAAGCAGTTTTTTAAAAGTGATTTTTGAGGAAAGGAGAAAGAGCTGATACTATGTGATAATGTAATGATTACCCTTCCTCATTAGTTGACAGGTGCTGATTTATCTTTTTCTGGTGATTATAGATTATGTAATACATATTTTGGGGCAGAGCTGGATTTCTGCATTTATACAGTATAATCTGAGGAAATTGCTTTCTTGCTGGGTTTGTTCTTTTATTCTGATCTGATGAAAAATCAGTGGTTGCTGAAAAGCTGTAGTGGTTTGGTAACTATTTAAGAAACTAATCTAAGTGAGATTTTATATTGTACAAAACTTGTCATAAAACTGGGTTAGTTGAAATTACCCTCTGGAGTTAAAGATTGCTCAGAGTATTTTCCAAAGTTGTGAATATATTCATATTTTCAAAATAAGTAAAATCCCTGTCTCATATTTCAAAATAATTTTGTTTTAAACTATAAATGATTGACAACTTTTTGGAAATTATACATATATCCATATCAGAAATTGCACATTCAAATTTACCTGAATAAAATGGCTAGTACTTTGCATCAGTGTGCCATTTTGGTAAACCTTTTTGTTCAGATTTCAGGGGGGGTTGTAATTTTTTTTCCTAGTTTTTCCTATTCTTCATTGTTTGGAATAAGATTTATTTAAACAAAAAGTTTCAAAGCTTCTCTCATTAACTAGACCAATTCCCACCGGTCCTATTAAAATGAAACAACACTGAAAAGAAACCAACAAAAAAAGTCTGATTGTTTGTCTATATATCTACAGCCTTGGGAGATTTGAGTGGGGGAGAGAGAGAGAAAGAGAAGGGGAAGGATAGGGAAATTACCATATGTGTACTCTTAATCTGATGCAATAACAGATAAATTAATTTAAACTGCATGGTATCTTTGCTTTGTAGCAGATCAAAGAAACTTAGAAGGGGCCTGAAAGCCCAAACTGTAGCTCACAAAAGACTGCCTAATTTGTTGAATAATCAGGAGTTTTATTAGTCCAGGACCCAAAAAGACAGTCCTGCTAATACTCTGTCCTAAAGGGACCTGGTTCCTCAAATTCAGGCTGTGTGCTATGCACACTCCAGGTAGGGACTCTAATGGGTTAATCCTTTCTGGTTCTGGTGCAGTGCTGAAACAAAGTCATTGGAAAAGAGACTCCAAGTCATCAGTCGTGAAGGATGTTTACACAGAAGAGTCTGATAGGATTCCCAAGCTGACTCCAGCCCAAAACCTGAAGTGGAAAGTCCCACTGACTGCAGTGCACTTTCATTCCATGGCTCATGCTGTGAGCCAAAGCTGTGATGTATTCCTGTTTCTTTTAGGTTTCTTTTGGTTTGTATTTTTGGCGAGGGGGGAGGCTGTTGTGCTTTTTTGTTTGTATCTTTTTTATATTCCCAAGTAATTTTTTGGCTTTTCTGCACAGTATATCCTGTTTTAAGGCGACCTTTGGTTTTTAGGTGCTTGGCAGTGGTGTTTCTGACACGAATCATGCTTGTGCTCCGAGCTGTACTTACATGCCAAAATGCCTTTCTCTCTTTAGTGTCTATAGAGAACTCTGTGTGTCTATTTTTACATTAAACCTAATTTAACACACTGTGATGGGCAACTCCGTCCCTTTCCAGCATGGAATGTGCCCAGTAGATGGCACCTGGAACCCATGCACTGACAACTGCTTGTCCTGAATTCCAGAGCATCTCAATTTGCTATGCTGAAGTGATTTTTAGTTAACATACACCCTGTGTTTTCATTAATACTGGCCAAATGAGGTTTCTTTAACCTCGATTAATAAAATGTATAATCATTTTGGAAATATTTGAAGTCGGAGACCTGCCAGCTGCTTTTTTCTTTCTCTTTTCTTTTTTTTTTTTCACCCCCTGGATCTCGCAGTAATCAATACAAGAAACTAAAATGCAAATCACGCAAAGTGTCTTGCATTTCACATCTCCCTTCCTGCCTCTCCCTGCATAATTTAACTCATCCTTGAAGCCACGGTTGTCAGTGCCCCGGTGAGGGACCCATCAGCCAAACTTGCTCTTTCTCGGTACTTTTCAAGGGGAGCAAGTGAGGCAAACGCTCAGAAAAGCTCCTCTGTCACCACCCGCAGCATTACCGCAGGGAAGGAAGGGCCGGGCGCTGGTACAGTCCCAGCCAAGCTGAGGACTTCTACTGACAAAAAAAATGTTTGTGACCCCGGCACGAGGGCGGGAGCGGCGGCTCGGGGCCGCCAGGGGCCGCTGCTGCCCCGCGGGAGCCGCTGGCCTGAGCCCCGCATCCCCCCATCCTCCCCATCCTTCGCATTCCCCGCATCCCCCTCCCCGCGAACGGCAGGACACTGCGAGAGTGTCCTCAGCACCGCGAGCAGGACCCCAGCAAGGGTTTCTACCTGTACTTCACAGGACAAAAACCACCGCCCCAAAAAAACCCCCCCAAACCTAGCATACTATTTTATTTTATTTTACTTTACAAGATGTTGTTTACACATTATTGGCCCCATCCCTTAAAAAGTTTTCAATATTCTGTAATTAGCTACCGGCATCTGTTTAATTTTAATTAGTTTATTTATTTTACAATTAGTCTGCGGAAAACAGGCACATCTTGGAAGCAGGTTAAGTGTATTTCTGTTTTGCATGTTGAGTCTGTCGCGGTCTTCTATCTTAGTCAAATATCTTCTCGGCTTAATGTTGAAATATGTACTTTAAAGGTGTGCCTAAACCCAATGTTTGCTATTACTGATCCAGGAGATGTATTCTGCAGTACATCTCTGGTTGTGTCATCTCCACGTTTCTGTGTTGCAGGTATTTAATGATAATTAACTAACTGTGAAGCACTTGAGTGCATTTTAACTCCAACTATACAAGAAGCTCTCCTGAAGTCAACAATTCCCTTCAAGCACTTTAGGTTAATCATGTGCTTAAATGCTTGACTATGTCTTCAGTCACTACATCACAACCTGCAGAGGAGCTGTGAAAAGTATTATCATTAAATAACAGTTAGGGGAGTCCAGGCTGAGATCAAGGCCCATGGCTCTGGAACAAGCTTATTCTGTGGCAGTCCTGCTGGGCACAGGATCCTGGATTTGGGGATCTGAACACGAAATCAGTGCTGATCTCAGTAGTCTGCCTGAAGATTAATGGCAGTGTCCTGCTGGAGGGACTGTCACAGCATGTTGTAAATCCACTGTCATGTTGTATGTAGACACTAAAGAAGCTGCAAAATTCTTTAACAGAGCCTGGATATACACTAATGGCCAACTTTCAGCATGAAATTCCCTGCTTGCACACACTCCTCCTGCAGCTTCAAATATCATCAGACTTTGTGTAAGCTCATCTGAGTTTAAGTCAGCTGACATTGATTTAAAAGGATAATCTCTACAAAAGTATTGACCTCTGCATATGAAAGAACTAAAAAAACCAGCAGGGAACACACTGTGAAACTAACTCCTGAGGCACTCACAGGCTTTGTCTTGCCTAAACCTAAACCCAGCTGTGCACTGAGCCCACTCTGGATAAACAACCACTGCCTACATGGAGGCTGTACCATCAGCTTTGCAAAGCAGTAGCCTGAATTATGGTGTTCATATACTCAAATCCTGATGAGATGTCAGTATCAGCAAAACTTGGGGGAAGGTGGAAAGTGAAAGAGGAAAGGAGAGTAATAGACTATTGATAAGGCTACACAATATGCAGGGGATAACAGTAAATTTTACATATGGTTTTAAGCATCACAGTAATGAATATAGTGTGGAGGTGTCTGCTTCCCCCTGATTTAGAGGTGGACAGGATGTGAAGGTTCTCAGTCATAGCTGGAGCAGTGAGTCATGGTAGATTAAAGTCCCTCGTCAGTCACTTGAAGTTATTATTTGGACCTTAGCAGTTTCAGTAATAATTGCAAATATTTTCATTTTCTATGTAGATAACGCCCATCTCAATCTAACTCAATCCAGTCAAAGGGCTGGTCTGCAAATGGAGGCTAAATGAAATAGAATTAACCCATTATTGGGCTCAGTACTGGAGCCAGTCTGGTTTAATATGTGTACCAAGGATCTGGACAAAGGGATCAAGTGTACCCTCAGTCAGTTTGCAGATGACACCAAGGTGGGCAGCAGTGTTGATCTGCTGGAGGGCAGGAAGGCTCTGCAGAAGGAGCTGGACAGGCTGTATGGCCAATTGTATATGCCAGATCCTGCACTTGGGTCACAACAATCCCAGGCAGCACTACAGGCTGGAGGCAGTGGCTGGAAAGCTGCTTGGTGGAAAAGGACCTGGGAATGCTGGAGAACAGGAGCTGAACATGAGCCAGGATGCGCCCAGGTTGCCAAGAAGGCCAATGGCATCCTGGCCTGGATCAGCAACAGAGTGGCCAGCAGGACCAGGGCAGTGCTCATGCCCCTGCACTCAGCACTGCTGAGGCTGCACCTGGAATCCTGTGCACAGTTTTGGGCTCCTCATACAAGAAAGAGAAAAGGTGAGAAAACACCCATCTGGAGATTGCAGCACTCTTTAAAGAGGTGTGCTGCTTACTGGTGGCTCATATCGGGGATTCATTGAGAGACTACCAAGCCTCGTACAGGACACTGGCTATTATCCATTGCTGTTTTGTGTGGCACAGTCAGGAGCAGTCTGAGGAGTGTCAAGAAGGGTAATAACCCTAGGAGTGCTGATAAGGGACTCTGGAACACAAGTAATAGACTCTATGATCATACTGGATGCTCTTGAATTTAGTCAGAGACAGGCATCTGGTAAACATCTGTAAATTCGCTTTATTATTGGAAAGCAATTTATTGCATATTGTTTTCTACTGCATTAAAGTTAGCTCAAAACATACATTAGAAACAGTCTTGAAATATTTTTCTTTGTAGACAAACACTTCAAAAATAACAAAAATGCTAAATAGATTTAATGAAGATATTTTTAGCAAACCTATTGAGTACAGTCTTCTGATTCAAATGTATAGCTCAGAACTCACAAAACTCATCTTCTTTTGCCTCTACTTCTATTTTTTGTAGTAATATTTTGTTTAGAAAGTGAAAACAGACTTCACACTGCTGAAAAACCAAACCAAACTCCTAAGGGAGTTCATTTCAGTAATGTGTGAAGTTACCAGAGCCTTTTTTCCCCCCTTAATTTCAGGTAGTACAATATGTAAATTGGCCAGAATACTCTGGAGAGTTTCTTCTGGGAGTTCTCCTGAAACCTGTGATGTCTGACACTTTTGATTCCCTCCTGTCTGCAAGTGCATGTGCAGCACAGTGCCACAGCCTCTCTTCCACTCCCTGACAGGTATTTTTTTAACTTAACTTCAAGCACTTACCCTGCAGAGATAATTTTTTTTTTTTCTGAGCTGAGCTGTCCAGGCTCTCCTAGTCGATGGAAACAAGAGAAAGGCATTTCTAGGGCATGAGTCACCTCATTGTAATGTACACAACTAAAATCAGGTAGAGTGCTCTTGATTTAAGAGGAAATGTGAAATGTTCCAGGTTCAAGGCATTAAGAATAAGTGAATTTAGGATTTCAGCATTCTAGTTTGATTTCTTTCTGCAAAGGGAATACATTTGAGTACTGCTTTCTTATGGCTCTATGTTGAAAGCACAATTCATTAGTAATTCTGAAGTGTTTGGATAGTAGGGTCACAGTGGGTAGGTAAGTATAGGGATATCTAGGCAGCAAAAACATTCAGAATGAATCGTGAGTCTATGCATCAAAAATGAGGTTCATTAATCTCAGAACTGAAATTAAACTAATCTACTCAGTGAATAGACAGATGAATTTTAACAATATCATTGCCACTCTGTGTTGCTTCCTTGAGGACAGGTAAAAAACCAAGGCAAATCATTTTCCCAAGCCATGGGCCATCACGGAGAGAAAATGCTGCTCTCAGATTTGTGGATTCTCCATCGTGCACACTGTGCTGCCAGGGTGTTACCAAGCCAGCATTCCCATGCTATATTAGGGAAAAAAAAGTTTCACTCATATCATCGAGGCTTAAGATGAAACACAGTCTTTTGGCAAAGATACATGACTATGTGTCGTGAGATCTGTGATCTCTTCCCAACTCTCCCTCAAGTCTCCACAGCTTACTTTTTCAGGTATGAGTGACTTAGTACCTAAAGCTGTAGGCAGAAAATACAGACAAGTAACTGGTTTTTTAGTACTGCTGAGTCACTGAAGCTGAGTTTGAAAATTACCCTCTAGCTTGTTAATTCTTTGAACTTGTTATGAAAGCTGATGGAAGGTACTGTATGAGTACCAAGAATAATTATTCTGTAACTGTTAGTGTCAGATAAAGAAAATTCTGAAAGATCCTCAGCCTATTTTTTTAAGTATGGAAAGGCATCAGTAATCACAAAATGCCTCTAAAATCTCCTTGAAGTGTTATAAAGCCAAAAAAAGAAAGCTCAGCTAAACCTGGAGTGGTTCAGCCAATAAGATATGCAAAGACCGACTTCCAGCAGATTTAGGTTTATTACGGCTCCAGCTAACTCATCCACTGAGAATCACCCTTTTCTGGCCCACCTGGTAAAGCTGTTGTATGTGGACTGCAAAACATCCCAGATCACATCTCAGTTGTTCTAAATGTGCGCTTTGGCTGGTGCGGGGGACAGCGCTAATTGGATAAGTATGTTCTAGTGTCTGGCCACCAGCTGCCAGCCACAACATTGCACAGTGTTGCCTTAATGCTGTTTGTTCCAATCAGTTAATTTGTCTGGATTATGAACTGTTCTGCCATCAGGAAAAAAAGCACTTTAAGGCTATTTCAACCCGTCTGCTCTGCCTTCCCCTGTCAAAAGTCTAATTTGCAATTAAGAATTTCAGCAGCACTTTCATGTGCTCAGAAAGCAGCAGAGCAAGTCTTCCAGAGAGATTCATTTCCCATAGAAATAGAGGTATCAGCAATTCCCAAGAAGCTGATCTTTATCAGAAGTTAGTAAATTGTTAGTATTGTCATTTATGGGGCTATAAAAGTAAACAGAGCCAAGCTGTCTCCTCCAGAGACCAGTGTGGTAACATGTGCCTCACATGGTTGGTTCCTCTCAGGCTGAAGGCAGCCACACTGCTGGGAGGTCAGGAAAGAACACTCTGCTGGGAAGCCCCAAATTCAGGGAGGGCTTGTCCTTTACAATGCCCTAATATCATGCTGGTTGGTGTAAAATACGAATGAGATGCATTAAATTGTTCTTGTTTGATGTGGAACTTGCTGCCACAGTTCTCTCTCTACCTAGGTAGCTGTGTCTTAAGCTTTGCTTGTAGCTGAGCTTCCTCATCCCCTAATTTAAATATTGTTTTCCTAATAAAACCCTAATTCAGGAAGATGCTGAATTGCCTCCTGGAAAAACATTGATTTTTCCATAGTTCCCATCTATTTCTTCCAGCAATACCTTTGAAATTATGGCCTTTGTTTATTAGTTCTGTTGTTGTTATTATTGGTACAATGCAAGATTCTTCCAAATGAGTGATCTGTACTTCCAACAGTGTTGTTTTATAATTAAATCCTGGGGCCATGCTTTCTAAGGGATTTCAGTCCAATGAGTAATTGCTCACTGAAATAACTTGTAAATACAGAAGACAGGGATGAACAGACTGGCATGAATACAGAAGGCAGGAATCACATTTTTACAGGTAAAAGTCCTGGTAACTCTCCCTCTCCGAATTAGTTGCCTTGAACACTTTTATAGTTAATGTAGGAAGACAAATTATTCTAGGGTGCAATTCCTGTCAGTCTAAAACAGATTGGATAATTCATACCCTAAAAGTACCTGGTTTATTCAAGAGACTATAAAAGGCACCCAGAATGGCCAGATCAAATGTAGACATCTACACTGTAAACATCTAAAATGAAGTTAAATAAATATTAAATCTTAAGGTGAATATGTTTTCAGGAAAAAAATTGCCTTTCTCCTCAGGTTATGGGGCAGTCCTTTGTTAAGCCCTGGATCCTGCTAACTGCAAAATTGTAGTATTTTCCTCTTTTCTCTGGTGTTGAGCCCTCCTTCCCATGTCCCTTTTGGTCCTGGGGCTGACAGCAGTGGGGCTGGAGGGAATGTCAGGAGCCACCAGTGTCCTCAGTTCTTATCCAGCAGGGTTTGATGGCTGGAGATCCCTTATTAATCTATTTTGGGGTGAGTTTGGGTGTACGTTTCATTGTTTTCTTCACACAGCCTGCATTACATGGATTTTATTTTCTTTAGTCCTCAATTATTCCATTTGGTGATCCTTTTGTTATATCTAAACTGGTTTAGACAGTTGCCTGCCTGTAGTGACCGCTGACTGACAACTGGGATTTCAGTTTACAGTCTGGGACCTCCAGTACACCCTGTGTTTGCATTCTTGCAAGCTGTATTTTATTCTAGGATCACAGGTAATTTAATATACACAGAAAATCTACTTGTTATCGCTCTAAACTGGAGCTAACTCAAAGCAAACCTGACTGCTGGATGTTTCCTGCCCCAGTTAAATAAAACAAGCTCATTATCAGCTTGGGCCAGGACACGCCCAAACAAACCTTGACACCCTTTTCTGTCAGGTCAATAAAAAACATGTGGCCTTTTACTAGGAATGGCAAAAAATGTAGTATTTTACTGGGCTACACCAAACCCCATCCAGACGCTGTTTGGCTGTGTTTGCACAGTGCTGTGCCTCATCTGTTCTGCTCCAGAAGTCGTGTAGCTGTGTTGACACTGCTGTGCTAATACAGCTACACAACTGCTGAGTGGCGTTTAGCTTGCGTATGTCCAGCTCAGCACATGGACAGAGAGAGCTTCCATCTGTCTCCAGCTGTCTTTAGAGGCAGGTCCACAGTCTGTCTGCCTCTTGTAAAAATGCAAGCGAGTAAGAGGACAAAGATTCTGGAAGTGTTTCTTATAGTGATGGCTTAGTGTTTAGGAAAGCCATCTGAATAATTCTAAATGCCTGGGTATTTGGATCACCTTTTCAGAACACATTTGGAACATCCAATGTCCTGATCATTGACCACCTTGAAAGTAGTTTCAGCTGGCACTGGGTAACTGAGGAAACACAGATCACTAGTCCCCTAAAAAAGTTTATTTGTGCTTCTAGTTATTCAATAGCAAAAATCAAGGATCCATTCAAAAAATTAAGCATCTTCTTCAGTAATTATAGTTTTCAATGTCCTGGCATGATATTTTCTAAATGCAGTTGTGGGATTACTGTACTGACAAACTGGAATCTTTCTAATTGTTTAAATGACGCCCCACTACCAATCAGAACAGAATATGTACTCTATTAAGTTGACAATTACCATATATTTGAGAATTTCACAGCCCACTTAGTCTCCTGATAGAGTTTCCTGGATGATTTTCCCCTCTCATTTCTTCCTGTCTAGCAGATTGTTTTCAGAAGTGTTTAAACACCAGAGCAGGTGATAAAACATTTCTGGTAATCCTTTAAGGTGAATTATAAGCTTCTGGGAAGAAGGGTTGACTTTCATTTAAGGCATAAAATATAGCCAAGTTCAACAACCATGGAAAAGTAGCAGCCACCTGACAGTAAACAGCCAGAGACACACTAAAGGGACTGGTAGTTGTGTTCTAATTTACTTTTGTGGTGTTCACCTGACTATATAAATATTGTAGAGATCACTAAATTTCAGCTGGTTCTTTTTTAGGTGAATGTAAAGAATGGTGGCTCCTAGAGTTAGTCATTATGTGAAAAGGGCTTCTAAATTAAACCCAGCGAGTCATGCTCTACATGTTCTTTTATTTTCTCTTTGCTATCATGTTAGGCTCTGATGGCTAACTTTCATGTAGATGCCCACTTTAGTGACAACTAAAATTAGATTAGATAAATTCTATATGGATCCTAAAGGCACTACCTCATAGCTAGAGTTTCCAGTGATGAATATGGAGTTTTATAAAATGCTGAACACACGTGACACTGAAGTTGTGGCATACAGCTTCATTTTAGGAGGCTAAATCAGATGAAAACCACACAGACACATGGGACAAGCACATAACTGATGCAAGCTCATCCTGCCAATCCAAATGGAATGCTTTTCCCTTTTGAAGGGATGCCTTTGTGCCAGTGGACTCTATTCCAGAGCAGAAACTGTCTCATGTCATTCTCCTTTTACAATGGACTGGATATTGACTATCTTTTCCAAGTGGCAAAGAGTTGATGTAAATGCCTTATGATTTTTTTTCTAACATGACATAAATACAGTCATGTTCTCTTTTCTGACCTGGATCAAATATTTACTGTTTGGTAATGCATGATATCAATGAAGGTGGAACCAAGGTTGTTCTGTAAGGGCTTTTATTCCTGAGCAATGACATCTGCCATCTGGCTTGTCTCCTGTGCTGATCTGTGCTGGCAGACCCCATTTTGAACAGCGAATAAACCTTATCAGGCGCAGACATATTTCTGTTCATTGATCCTAGTTACCTGCTTAACTCCTATTTGTGCTGTCTGACATGTCTTTCACCCCAAGGAGAGCTCCTTTCACATGATACGTGAGGAACAGGGCTAACATGTTCTGGCATCTTCCAGTGCTGATGCTGGTTCCATAATAAGCTTCATACTCTGAGATGGCTGCTACTTTGAAAGCTTTATTGACCTGATAAATGTTCCTAGCTCATGTTAAATGGGCTGTGAGTTTGATCCAGATGGCTTGCTGGATGCAGCTTTGAGGTCAAAAGCTGCTGACACTTGAGCCAGTAATGCGCATAAGCTACAGCATCTGGGATCAAAACCATAATTCTCCTGCTAATCAAACCAGGCCTCTGTTAGTTGCTGGTTGTTTTGCAACATGAATTTCTCACTTGATACACTAACCAAAAGAGAAATACTTGTGTCTGATAACTTAGGATAATTGATGCAGGGAAGACAAACTAACAGAAGATATTCTCCCCTTCTTTTTCATTTTCCCTTGCACTCATGAAGGTATCCACGTCAACACTGAACATCCTATAAATGGATGGTGCCATTTCTCATCAATGCTGAAACAGATTTCCCAGAGTTATATGCTTTTTTAAATCAGCTGGGAGATTCGCATTCAGACAGAGTAATAAGACATCGCACTTAAAAATAAAATAAAGGCGAATATAAAATTGGGCCAGCAGACCCAATGTTTTTGCTGACAGATGTAATTTGTCTTGCTAGAAGCAGAGATGTCAAACAAAGCTTTGGTGAGGACAGCAGAAATATTTTCAGCCAATAGAGTTGAAATTCTTCGCAAGTTCACTTTCATTTTGATCATGCCTTTCTTCCAGTACTCTAACAAAAAATGAATAGATAGTAAGTGGTGCAAGACAAAACAATATTTAAATCAAATACTAAACTTTTGAAAAGTACAGTTCTTATTCATAATTCTATGGTTGCACAACAGCGCAATCCTTCTTGTCTGGGAGAAGCAGCTTTCCCTGTAACTAGTGTGTCTACTCAGAACAGTTAATGTTTTAAATATGAAAAACTTACCAAACTGATTTGGTTGGGATGAGAGTGGTGGTGGTGGCCGTCAGATTTCATGGGAAAATTAGACAGCTGCCAAGACCAACATTTTTTGGAAAGTGCTGCTGTATAGCCCTTTTTGAAAAAGACCTTTACCACAGCTAAAGGGTCACTTTTAACTCTGTACTGACCACCTATGTACAGCTTTTCCAAGAGCCATAAGCCTTCCAAATAGTGATTCTAAACCTTGGAAAAAAATCAGTAACTAGTGAAGATACCTGAGTCTTGACCGAAAATTCATAGAAGTTCCATAGACATCATAGTGCTTTGCTGTGGTGGGGCAGAAGGCAAAACCCCCCAGTCAGGGACGGCTAACGTGACCATGTTTGACTGCGGATCGGGTGGGACCAGGGGGTAAGTGGAGCCCTATCGGGCGGGAGGGAGATATGTGTGTGTCTCAGTGGGGTTGGTTCTGGGGTTGGTTCTCCTTGGAGGGGCGGGTTGGTAGCTGAGGGCTCTCCTTTTGGGTCTGGGGCGTTCCCCTTAGATTTGGGTCTCTCTCCATAGCTCAAGGTCTTCCCGTGGATCGAGGTCTATTCCCTTGGATCAAGGGCTCTCCCCTTGGGTCGAGACGCCGCGCAAGGGAACTCCTGGAGGCTGAGAACCTTCGAAAGACCGGCATCCCGGGCTACACTGCAGAAACCTTCAAGATTCGGGTCGTACCAACACCCTTGGAGCTAAATCCAGTTTAATAATGAGAAAGAAATTAAAAAACAGGCCCGCGGTCTGCCGCTCCTGCCCCGCTGCCGCGGCCGAGGTGCCGCCCATGCCGCAGCCGCTGGGTGGCGCCATCAGGAAGGAGAACGCGCGGCGGCGGCGCGGGGCCGGGGCTGCCTCGGGCGTGCGGCGCGATGGCCGGAGAGCGGCGGGCGCTGTTGGCAGCGCTGGGCACCACCGGAAAGGGGCTCTGCTTGGCTGCCAGCCTCCCGCAGGGCACCGCGGCATCTGCACAGACTGGGCTGCCTGGGAGGATGCCGCCATGCTAGACATGATGGGGGTGCGGAACAGCGCGCCACCGCTAGTCCTCCCGGTCCCGCTGGTTCTGATACAAGGGCAGTGCTGCCATGGACTGGGTGTGAAGGTCTTCATCCTTCTCCTCTTCCCTCCAGGCTGTAGCGCCCTCAGAGTCTCCCCGTCCGCAGGCACCGCGGGCTTGCATCAGCTGCCAGCCCTGATTTCCGAGGTGATGTTCCAGCCCCTCGTCAGCCCCTCGCCTCGGTGTCCCCCGGGGCAGGGACGGGCTGGCACCAGTGGCACCCCCAGAACTGGTGTGTTGTGGTAGCTCTGCTATCCCAGCGGGTGTGCTGGCGCCAAGGGAGCTGAGCGGGCTGGGAAACACCTGCAGGGAGCCTGCCAGGGGATGAGCTCCTAGTGACACCCAGTGCCGGGGTGCACAGGGCAATGGAGGTGAGCTGTGTGGTGGTGCAGAATCGCTTTCTCCTCCCTGGCTGGGGTCATGCAGGGCTCCTGTCCAGCAAATCCCAAAGAGAAAGCAGGGCTCTGCTCCACTGGGCCAGCAGGGACAGAGGTGCCAGGCACTCTCGAGCAGTGACAGCCGTTTGAGGCACTCCTGGTTTCATGGGTGGGCTTGGGGGGATGTGAGACCCTTGAAGGGGTAATTTCAGTGGGACATAGTTAGCAGTGATAATCAGAGTCTGAGGGAGGATCTGGCATGGAGGATAGATTGGTCTAATGGTAGGGAGGGGTTCACATGGCTGGAAAACTCCTCTCCAGGGAGTGAAGTGGCCCCAGGTGCTGAGATAAGGAACAGTTCCAGCATTGTCTTGTAGCCTTGCAAGAGGAGCACTGTGGGCCCATCTCTGGGGCCACCATTGGGCTGCAGCTGGTCAGTGGGATGGACCAAGGGCTGAGCTGAGGTGCCATGTACTCCAGCCTCCTCTTTTCTCCCTTGACTTATCATGTCCTTCCCTCCCTTTGACCCACGAAGGCCTCAACTTCAGCCTCCCTTGTGTTTATGTGACCCAAGGTCTGTCTTCTCCAGGACACACAAACCAAACCACCGTGATCCCTTCATGATCCTCCTTTCCCATCCCTTGGCTAAATCTCCCCTTCCTGTCCCTTGCTGAACCTTCCCTAACATCTGATCTACGAGTGGGGTTTCAGCAGAGCTGAGTAGAGGGGAAGAATCACCCCCTCCACTAACCTGCTGGCCAGGCTGCTGGGCATAGATCTATAGTGAGGATGATTGTAGACTAGATAGAGGTTTTTATTTGTCCTGTTGTTTTGCAGAGGTGACACTTCCTTGACATTTGAGAACCTCCGGTAGAGCTTAAGGACATCTGCTGGATTTCCCTGAGCAGTAAGTAGGAGTTCTCATCACTGTTTTATTCTCTTGCCCAGTTCATCTGGATTTCCTCTTCCAATTGAGTAATTTTAGGATTCTGAGGCACGCTCTAACATAATTTGATTTGAATATTTACAAGTCCTGTGCGTCTTCTCTCTTTATGGAAAAGGCAGAGAAGGTCCATCTTAGAGCATCATTGCAGTGTAGCTTGGTTCAAGCTAAAGCAGAGATGTGCACAGCATGAACATCTCAGCTGATATAAATAGGCTTGGCCTGTTTAGTCATTAGGATGATACCAGTCTGTGCAAAAAGTATGGGATAATTCAGTTCTGTGGCATAGGAAAGAGATTTGATGCTCTTCACGCTGCTGTCATCAGCAAAGGACATCCCTTCATAACTTCTGCTGGGTTTAAGTAAACTGAGCATTTTAATAGTCAACTTTGCTAACTGTGGGAATGTGTGGCTAGAGGAGAGTATGGCTAGCAGAAGAAACCGTTTAGCTGAAAAAAAGTAAGTATTCTCTGAAAAATGGAACCAGACTCCCTATCTGATAGGAAATTCAAAAGTTGTGGGATGTCCTTTCATTTCCAAACCGGAAAGAAACATGGTGAAAACTGAAATTTAATGTGAGTAAAGCTATCACATTGGCTTGTTCATTTCAAATTTACAGTTTAGACTATATCTTATATGATATAAAAATGTTTTTAAGCAATAATTTCGAACAATATTTCAAAATATTTTATAGCATTTTCCATTTTTTTAAATTCCTAGCAAGATTTAGACTTTGTCAGGGAGTTGTCCCAAGATGTGCTGGCTTTAAAAGCCCCTGCATTTCCAAGGGGGGGGAAATGCTCCATTAGTTTTGTAACTAAGTGTAAATACTTATATTTTTATTTCTTATGATCTGAATTTCATTAGTTTTGAACTCCTGTATTTCTTATTCAGAGGAAACCTTCAGCATTAGCTGTCTGTTTTAATGGGGATTTTTATCTAGGTGTCATAGATGAGAAGTAAATGTAAAAGGTACTTCAGATGTAAAATAAACATTCATTTAATTCCCATGGTAGGAACACATTTATATTTCATGGTTTTTAAATTCAAAGTACTGTAATATTTAGATCTGGATGGCTGCTTTTGAGGGGAAATGATAAACAACATTGTCCCTTGCAGTTAGCAATATTGAGAACAGTCCATTCAGCAACAAATCAAAAGATTTATATTAAAAAGGAAAGTCATATTAATCTTGCCTCGGTTGCATCACTCTGTGAAACTTATTTGAAATAGAAGGTAGAAACAGTAACCTGCAAAAGAGGGTGATTACACTTCTGCCTAGAGAAGTGATGATAACATGGAGATAGAAAAGGAACAGTCTGTAACTTGGAATTGTTTTTTTCTTCTGCATTGAAACAGAAAACTCAGTATCTGCAATAAGTGACTGAAAGGATGAACTTGTCTGATGTTATGTGTATATACTGCTTCCTAGAATACATGGGGAGAGATGCATTGCAACGTGTAAAAAATCTTTGTCAGATATAGAGTATCTTTTGATCTTGGTATTTTATCTTGTGTGAATTTTTGTGTAGTGTGGCTTTCATATATATGGCATGGAATAGTGTGTTTTACTGATAGGGAAGGAAAAGTAAATATCTAATGCAGTGTGCTAAATGATGTGGATATGTGGATATACAGCTATTTGTGGGTTTTGTGCTTTTATTTAGGTATTCCTGAGTGCAGAAATAAAACATTGTAACTGGTAGCTAGATTGACATTATTTAAACTCACAGTTTCATAGTACCAGGTACAGACACCAGGTTTATGATTGTTTTCCTTAGACACTCCCAAATTCAGGTAAGATAAAATATTTTCATGGACTCTATTGACTAGGACTTGTGAACTTTGAGTTAAACTTGGACTTAAATGCTGCAGCGTGGCTTCGTGGGCATGACAAAATCTTTTAATTTTCCATTTGTAAAACAGGTGAAAACACTGAGAGCAGTGGCTGATCAGCCATAAGTGAGTCTGCCATGCATCCCCATATGGATCAGATCAGAGGAAGGACCTCTTGAGGTCTTCGGCAGTCTTATTTTCTGATTCTTTTTTTCCCTGCCTCTTCTCCTATTTAAAATGCAGTGCATCTGATTGGTCATATCGATGGTTGTGTCTTCTCCCATATATACTCAATTTCAGCACAGTGACATCCAGTGCCAGCAAGGGGCTCCCAGCATTATTACATTACAAATAATAATAAAAAATACAGCCTTGGTGTGAGTTGGTTATTGCTACCCAAAAGCAATACAGCAGGTTTGTACAAACTATTTTTTATCTCCCAGGAAGAAGTTTTCACTGAGACAAAGAGAAAGGATTATTGTTTCATGAATAAACAACTGTAGAGAATTTTCAGGTAAAAAAGCAGAGATTGCAAATGGCTTTCCAGGAATAGTATATTTTCTTTTGTTAAGTTGCTCTAAAGGACACTGTGTTCCTTGCCATTTTACCTCAAAAATATATTTTTCCATCTATGGGGAAATTTGTTTTCCAACTTGGTGAAGTATTGGTAAGGTTTTAGAACTGTTATGAATCTTGTGCAGGAAACATTGGAACTGTTCTGATATATGACAGATGTAGTGCAACTACTATGATGAAAACCATTCAAGGAACTCATATTTTTTCTTTCTCCTCTGCTGTGTATCATCAGTCTGGAGTTGCAGAGCTCCAAAGCTGGATGTCAGAAAACTCAGAAAACGTCACTGGTTCCAGCTCATCCCTCATGTAACTCCATGGATTTGGATGAGATTATACCAAGAGTAAGCTGAGCCCAGTGATTTTCACTGAGCCTGCTTGACTTCATGAGATTCAGCATGAGGATTTGTAATGCTAAACTGTCAGTAGAGGCCAAAGAATTGTGTAAGTGGAGTGGAGGAGTTAGGAAATGGGGAGGGGGGAGGAGGAGGAGAAAGTAAGGAGGGAAGAGGAAGCTGATTTCAGGTGACTGTCAGCTCTGCCTGTATCCCTGCCCTTTATATTTCCCCTGCTTTTATTTGGTTTTCTTTTTGACATTCTTTTATTCATTTTATTTTCATGGTTTGGTTATTTTAGCCAGCCTTTTCTCTGTGGCGCTTGTTCAGTTTTTTAGCACTGTCATTTGAACAGCTTTTAACAGCTACACATATTAATCAAGTTACAGGGACCCCCTGGGGGAAGCGATTCAGCCTTTTAGCAGCACTTGGGAAATCTCCTTTACTCTGATTCCATGGAGCTCTGCATATGCTTAGTAGCAAAAAGGAGCTGTGAAAAAGGGGACTTCAGTAGGTCTAATGCAGAGCAGGTGGAGACCTTGGACTGTGGATCTACTTAGAAAGAGTAAACTCTCTCCATGAAATGAAAAAATCTGGGCTGGATGCGGAGTTTACTGATGTTTATAAATCTTGTGCTGTTGAGGTTGTTATTTCCCTGTTAAGTATGTTACTGCAGTGCCCAGACATCACTCTCATAGACTATGGCTTATACTTGATACACATACTGGCCTTAAAGCCGAGCTACTATTTTGGGAAAGGCTCTCCTAGATGAAGATTATGTTTTGGAAGTGAATGAGAGGGGAAAAAAATAGTATGTTTGCCGTTCTTCTCTGAGTTTCTTTTATCGTCAGGTCTTGGTGACATTTTCAGGAGCAGATAGGAAAAGTCAAATTAGAAAGCAATTTGAGCTTTCCACTCTGCACAGATACTGGATTTAAGCTCTTGTCTGATTCAGATTTATGATTTTGAAATTATTTTTTCAGGAAATACCTCTTTTAAAGATCACTTTATTACTTGAAATCATAATTTGCAAGAGAAATCTTTTACAAGATTAAATGAGCACTTTTGTCTTCTTCAATGGGAACTTTCAAGAACGCAGGACAAAAAGCATTTTTGTAACTTTACAAAGATTGTGGTGGTAGTGAAAGCTCTGCTCTCAGTAAGAATAAGAGGCAAGTAGAGTGATCTGTGAAAGACTCTCTTTCTTCTGTGAAGTCCAGAGGCTAAACGCATTTGAGGAAATAATATTTAACACTATGCAAGGAGATTTGATGTGCAGTTCCCACTGCAGCAAAGTCTCAATGTAGTGTTTGAGAGCCTGTTTCCTCCTGGAGGAGGCAGTTTCTGAGTATGCTCCTAACAAAACAAATGATTATGTTGGCAGCTGTAGATAGGAAACGATGAATATGTCATTTTTGATGGTACAGGCATTACCTGAATGTTATTTCTATAAGAAAGTTGAGCAATGCCGTAAGTAAAATAAAAAATCTTGCTAGGAATACTGTATTGATTGAAGACACAAAATATTCTGGTTTAGCTGATGCGTGGATTCATCATATGTTTAGTCTATATTCTGCCTGGCTGTATATATGTGTAAATGCATTCTTGTTAAAATTAAAAGCAAGTTATTGATCTGTCAAGCTGCTTCTAAAAGCTCATTCTCTGTCAAGAGATGTGCTGAACAACATGTAGCCCAAAGTAGCCAATTTACAAAAGACAGATAATTTAGAAGCAAAGTTGTCATGACAACTTTAACTCCATATCCACCTTTTCCATGCACACATTATGAATTAAGGCATGAAGGGGTTGTCAAGGGAACTTAAACCGAGCATCCTAATTTCTGGGATTCAGAGTTTAGTCTAGGCACTGGTTTTGTTTGGTTTTAATTACTGCTGGTTATTCAGAATTGTAGTTAGTCCTGTATTTAGACTTTTAAATTATTTTGGGATCTTACAGATGAATAACGTGCATAATATGCAAGAAAAAAAAAAAAAGGCAATGAAGTACTCTTAAGACTTCTGTTGAAGTTTGCATAGAACTCCAGGTATAGCATTGTGCTAAACCTCACTTTCAGCAGTACTTCCTGTAAAGAGAGGGACCTTTGATACCTTTATTCTAGATACATGTCCGTGGTTTTGTTTTCATGGCAGTTTTACCCCGAGATAGCACCACAGAGCTAAATGGCACTATTTCTGATATACAGCAGCATAAGTAAAATAAATTCAGATAAACCTGTTCTTTAAGAAATGTAACAGACTTTCCTTCTTTTTTTCTTGTGTGAACAAAGTAAAATAAACACAAGGAAATTTTACTCTGATCAGTCACTGGAACACGTATGGCTACCCCAAGTCCAAGAAGAAACCATCTTCTTTAATTCTCACTTTTTGGTACAGCTAATGCTGGAAGAAGAAGAGATGTTGGATGTCTGACTTGTTTTGTCAGAGCAGAAACTGCTCCATAATGATTTGCAATAATATCTTAAGTGAGAAAGCATTGGATGGATGGCTGTTTCTTTCCTGTACTAGCAGCAGTAAAACATATTCACCAACGCTGTTGTGGAGAAAGCTTGTGCTGCCTGCCACCCAGGGTCCTGCAAGTTCACCTTCTCTCCATGCGTTCAGCTGACTTGTGAGGGTCCCTCCTGGTCTGTCCCTGACTGTGCACTTTCTGCAGAGCTTCCCTGTCATGCTGCAGCACTGCTGCAAGTACACAGGAAATTTGGTGTAATGTCCAAATGTACATTGTTACATGCTGGAAGTAAATTGATGAACTGTTTAATTTCAGTCCAGTGTTCAGCACTCCAGTGTGTAGGACAGAAATTGCTGTAGTTTGCACTGATTCATCTGGACCTGAGCTTTGAAATTGGGCCAGGTGTTGGTACTAGCTGAGGTAAGTGGTATGGAGCAAAAGCTGCTGGAATGCAAGAGTTTGAGCATGAATAGCAAACTGAAGACATACCAATGAATGGTTTCAGCAATAACTTCTGGCTGCAGATTTCTGGGGTCCATCTGTGCTGGAAAGTGGTCAGCTGCTGTCCGCTGTTTTTAACAAGAGTGCAACAATGGCAGGAAAGTCTCCAGGGCAGGATTAAAGTTCAGGCAATAGGAGGAAGCTTTCCCTTCTGTCACTCTGTATCACCTATTCTGCAGATTAGGGGGCTTTACTGCTGTGGTGCCTTGAGAAAGACATATTTGCCATATTGTGGAAAAGGATAGGAAGGACAAAACAGATGAGAGCTTGCACAAAATTATTTAACAACCTAGGAGGAAGAATCACCAAGCAGAAGCAAAGCTGTGTTTCAAAATGACCCCTTGGGGGAAACTGGTCAAAGCCAGACTCCTGGGCAAATATGAAAAGCTGCTGCCTCTGACTGCAGGAATGAATGGTTGGGACAATCTGTAAACAGCTCTTTCAGGAGGAGAGGAAGAAGCACCAGGTGGAGAGTATAAGCAGAGGCAGCAGTTGTCAGCTGAGTGGATCTGGCTGATAAACTGATTCTTATAAACACTTTGGGCAAACTTCTGTACCGGTTTCTGATCTGTGAATGTTCCCATCCTTGTGGCAAATCTCTGCCATATGTCCTGTGCAGTTCCTTGACTTTGAGGATGAGTTTGGAATAATCAGTCAGATCTTAAAATGCACCCAATCCACAGTGCAGGTAACACACATTATTGCATGTTTTAAGAAAGGTCCATGCAGTGTTGCTATCTGTGTGTTCTTGTTGGGAGATGTGTGAATGAACTTTAAATGGTCACAAAGTTATTCATAGTCTGATAACTAAAGGAGATGAGAAAGACAAATACACACAGAAGGTTTTCCACCACCTTGAGAAAAACATTTGAATTGTATTTGAAATAATTGAACAACTTGTCCAAGTATGGGGAGGAGTGGGAGCAAAGCCAAGAAAGCTTCACTGGCTAATTTTGAAGCATATGGCACAATTAATAATGGACTGAAACTGCAAAATTAAAGCTGGATATTGGGAATTTTGGATAGTGTGCATTGGTTCAAGATGAACAGCATTTGAACACCACGATGACGGGTACATAGAAGAATCTAATAATGCATACATTTTAGAGATATAAAAGTGTAGAAGTTTGCTGATGCATAGGGGAAATAAATGAAATTCAGCTATTACTTTTATTGGCTTCACTAGAGAGGCTTCATTACCTAGCAGGAACTGGCATGGAGACCCCTTATATTCTTAGTGGCTGTGAGCATTTTATATATGGTCAGGACATGTAATGTTAAAGCAACAAATCTGTTTTGGACTCCTGACTCAAGAACTGTGGCCTCCAGGTCATACATTTTATAATTTCATAGCTCACTTAAAAAACCACATTCCTCTCTTCCCCCAGCAAAGTTTACTAGGAGTTCAAGTGGGCCATTTACCCTCCTTGGAAAAAGGGATATTGAATGATTAGTTTTTCTTGGCATGCATGATTTGAATTCTGTATTGGGATCCTGGACAGAGAACATGCAAAAGAATTCTGTTCCCTTGGTATTTCTGGACCATACTTTCAACATCAGCATTTTTGATCTTAATTTTTTATGTCACTTAGCATCTCTTCTGACCTCATTCTGCAAATTGTTAGCTGTGAGTGCTCTTGCTAATTTCAGGGGAAGCAGTTTCATCAGTATAACCATGTGTGCTGGATAAAAATTTGGGGGAGGGCTGCTTTCCTTTGTTCTCCTCTATAAATATCACTGTAAAGGTTAAAGCTCTTGCTTTAACCAAAGAATGAAATATAAGTTAATATATGACATTAAAAGATCACAAAATTGCGTGTCTGCATGGGGAAATGTCTTGTTTGAGTTTGATATGTATTATGCCCAAATTCTCCCTCTCTTGTAGTGTCTTGTAAGGTTTATGGCCAGAGAAGGCACAAGAATTTGTGCTAGTCTAGTCCCACTATACAGGATTCATAAGCTTGCACAGGGAATCTGAAGTCAAGTTAGAGGGGCAAGAACAGGCTGTTCTGTACAGTCTGGCTGGTTTGCTTTGATTACATCTTTTGCAGCTAAGCCACTACTGGTATCATGTGCCATTTGTATTTTCCTTGCGATCAGGCACACCTGTATGCAGTAGAAGAGTGCTATGTAGCTTTTTTAAAGCAGTTTGATGTTTTTATTTGCTAGACCTACTGTTTCCCTGGTTTATTTTAGTGGCTCGGGTACAAGTTATGGTACTCTAGGATGAGCAGATAGAAATGCATTTATTAGTTTTATTTTCATAGCAGAAACAGAAAGCCTGGAAATAATTTTCTATCTATAAAGGGTATCTCGAGGTCCCTCCAAGAAGTTATCCTTCTTGTGATGGGGGAATGAACATTCCTCTGAAGTGCTTAACTGTCTGACATGAGACACAACTGGAGTGGAGAAGTGGAAATGGAGAAGAAAGAAATAAGCAGGAATGTTTTTCAATCATGCAGTGAAATGCTTTCCCCTCTGAGCAAGACAAAATAGGAACCTGTGAATTCCTCCCAAGGCTCCTTCCTAATGTGGCAGAGCTAAATGTCACCCTCTATTGAGAGTTGTGTCTGAGTGTCACTGTCAAGCCCCAAGGAAACAAATTCAGAAAAGGCAAGGAGTATTGGCCTTCATGCCTCCAGATTGTAATGTTAATTGCCTGATTTAATGCAACTTAAGAATTTCATCTAGAGACAGTTCTGCTACCCTCAGTCTCTGTCTTAGATTCCTATTCCTTTCGTGAAATAAAGTGTCATCTATAACTTTGAAATTTTTGGATTTGTCAGTTCATGGTAGATCAAACAAAGTAAGATTTAAATGCAGAATTTTTAATGTGTGTCTTCTTATGCCTTATTAATGCAATCAGTCAGCTTAGGAAAAATATGCCAGAGATAACAAACTTGCAGAGCTCATTCTTTCTTCTTCCTTCAGAAAATATAGGTTATGCTTATGAAGATTAACTGCTTGCTTTGGAAAGTGGAGTGATCTATTTTTATGCAGGTGAGGTAAAATATGGACAGCAACTGTTTATGCCTTTTATGTCCTTCAGGACCTCATTCTGTCAGGTTCAGAGCAATGTTGCCCATAAAGCCTAAGCCTGGTAGAGGCAGAGCCCAGGATGTCAGGGAGCAAAGCCAGGTAGGAGCAGATCCAGAAATGGGCTTTGGCTGGGCTGTAGGTTCATGGCACATTGTGCAGTGGGCATGTGACCTTCCAAAACCTGTTCTTGCCCTCCACACAGGCAGGAGGGTTGCAAGGACAGCTGACAAATCCCACAAGCATTACAAAATTCACACTTGGGGGTGATACCTGGGTGTGGAGGAGAGGAGCACATCTCCAGCTCTACCCTGGCTCTCTTCTCTCCTGCTGGTGTTTTGTCAGGTGGGCCAGAGCAGCTATATGGTAAATAATAAATAACTAAATTATTTTCTTTTTATTCTTTTGGATGTTTTTCACCTTTCCACAGAAGATAACTGAGACTTGATTATACATCTTCATAACTGAATGTGCTGAGGACTTTCAGGAAGGAGCTGACACTAAAATATTTCTGATCTCTGGTTGCATTGCTGTAAATACTCTGTGGAGTGGTTCTGTGTATTAGCAGAACCACTATGGTTTCCAAATTTTGATGAAACAGAGAAATACACACAGGTTGATGTGGTTGGTAGGCAGACAGGTAAGAGGTAGTAAATGCAAATGCTGCTTCAGTTCATTTGTTTACTTCTACAACTAGTCCTTGCTGGAGTGGTATTTTCAATGTCTGCTAACCCAGATCTGTATTACAAGTGCAGAAGAAATGAGGACCTGCTTTAATGCTTTTGCTATGTAGTAGCTTAAAACACATACATCCTAAAACTATTTATTAATTGGATTTTACATCTGAAAAAGGCTGAAAATCTAAGCCTTGTTTGCAGCAGGAGGTGTGAGGATTTGCAATTTGCAAAACTTGTAGGTGGTGATTAATCTGTTAAAGCCTATTCAAAACTGGCCTGGCTTATTTCTCAGCTGTGAGAGAGATCTTTAGGCAAATGTCTTAATACATTCACTATATGAACAGTTTGCAGGTCAGTGACTGTACATTCAAAAGTATTTTACTCAGCGATAAAATCTTCATCACGGTTTCATTATCATAAACACAGGGTGACAAAAGTAGTTCAGAGCTTTGCACACCACACATTGGCTTTATATTAATTTTTAGTTACAATTCTTCTGGGGTTACCCACAATGACTCAAGGTCTTGCACTAATTGAACAGGAGGAAGGAATAAAATTAATGGACTGCAAAGGTCAGTATGTGGCTTATGACTCATATAATAATTTATTGTAAATACATGAGTGTGGTTGTACATGTGTAGTCAGATGGCAGCCTATAAAGGTCTGGCACCTGGAGTCTGCTGCCTGTTTTCATCTAGAAAATCCCCCTCTTAGTAGTGCTGTGGTCATTCATGATAAATTTAATTTCTTCTGCTTTGCTTCTATGATACATTGAACATTTTGTTATTTTTGGTCTTTATGTTTCTGGTCTTGCTTAAGATAATGAGGAAAAATTCTAAAACAGTACCATGTTCCCAGTAATGAATGTTTAAATTCGAAGAAACTGAGAAATAGTGGTGTATTTTTTTCAGAAATCTGTCCCAACTTCCAGTTGAAGTTTGCTGGATGCTGTTGTGTCTCGCAGTACTTGTATTGAGCTGTTCTGGATAGCAAGGATTGACCTCTGTGGCATACAAGAGTCCTTGCAGCCCTTGGGTCTCATCATCACAGGCTTGCTGCAGGATGGATGAGGCTTGCTGTAAATACTCTGTGGAGTGGTTCTGTGTATTAGTAGAACCACTGTGGTTTCCAAATTTTAATGAAACAGAGAAATACACACAGGGAGAAAGAGACATTTTAAAATATGTCCCAACTGTGGAAAATGCATTTCTTCTTCTTTAGTATTTTTTCAGACAGTGATTTTTTTTTCACAGAGATTGAGTTATAAGACAGAAATCTCTAGAAAAGTGGATTCAAACATTAAAAGATGCTTTGTGAGGTTTTTTTTTTTTTTTTAAAGACTGTTCTGTCATTTCCCAGCAATGTTCCAAGATCTTCTCTTGAAAACACAGAAAAAAATTAATTTCAAATTAATTGAACTGGCAGGGATGTCATATTGGCAGAAGTAAAATTTGGACCTGGTACCTTTCCTAGGTCTGTACTGCAATAATTTACTAATGCCAGCTGTGGCAGTGACTATTTGTCCACTGGAATGAAACCAGTCATTAGATACTAATGCCTTCTAGTCACTAATGAACTCTTCAAGATTTGAACCAATGATTTACAGGTTAATGATCTCAAATCTTATTACCAGTGTGCATGAGAATAATTAGGAATTGTAGAGCAGGGGGGACCAAATGGCTTAGTAACTCTCGTTAAAACAGTAAGAAGCATTTTTCTTACAAATGGCTTGCCTTTGAAATGTTCTAAACTGATTGTACAAACTTCATATCATAATTATACCCTTGATTTGCTGAGTACCAGGAGAATTATTGTTTTCCAAGTGCCCAAAAGTGCAATCTGGGGTCAATAAGAGAACAGAACCATGGTCAACTCAGCCACACTTATTTTAAGTCCCTAACTGTACGCCCGGAAGGTTCCTTTTCAACATCCAATGTACCTGTGCAACCAGTAATTCCAATGTGACTTGTCTTCCTATGAAATTCTGTCTGTTGGTAGAAAGTTCAGGCTAATATCTCTGATTTAACCCCTATTCAGCAATGTGAGCCGTGGCTGAATGAAAATTTTTCCTTTGAGGTGATGGATAGAGCAATATATCATAAACTCATTCCACTGCACCTGTATGGCTTTGCTTGTTCTTACAATGAATGGTTTCCATATCCTGGGTCTTCAGTTCCTGTACCTGAAAGCTATGAAAGATGGCATTTGGGTGAGAATGGTCTCTTGCCTTACATGTTAAGGTGAGACCCTTACTGCCACTAGGACGTTCTGAAGTGTATAAATTTTTGAATCATATCTACAGAGTATGAATGAGACTGTGCATGTGTAAGACTTTGGAATTATTGGCAAAGCAGTATTTAAAGTAATGGTGTATACATGGTAGGTCACAAGACTGAGAAGAGGAAGATAAAATAGAGGAATGATGTAAATAAAATCCCAAGTATTGGAAGCAGTGATGATTGCTCCATGGCCACAGACCTCTTCACAGATACAAAGCTGGTACAAAACAACTCACACTGGATATGAGCCTTTTTCGGCAAGAGAGGCGGCAAAGGCTCCCAGGTTCTTGCATTTCATCACCACTTGTGATGAACCCAGAAGACTGGATAAGAACTTTCTAGCTGGTGTCCCTCGCTTTCTATGTCACTGTAAGTCATCCTGGACAAGGTACTTGAACACACACACATCTCAGCTCTTATAACCATAGAGGAATGAGAGAATTGAGAGAGAATGGGTGTGGGTGAGGCAAATCTGTTTCTTCAAAACCAAGTCTACTTCCCTATCTCTATGGCTTTACTGTGAGTTTTGCTTCTTTGACAGCTGTATAGGAACGCTACTGAGGTATCAGCCTGCTCCAGTCCTTGCTGTGGATGCTTTACAAACCCCATGTTGTTATTCCAGTCCTGGAGGCACCTGGTCATTTGCTGGGCTTTATAAAAGGAATGTGCATCAGAGCAGAAAACTCTGGCATAGCCATAGTCAGCAGGTTTTCCTCTTCTAAAGTGCTGTGAAGTAGTTTGGTATTGGATAATGGGGGATAACACATGGCAAGATTATTGATCTGCTGTGAGGAAAGTTATGTGGTGAGGTTAACTAACTTCAAACCCAAGCTAATCCTGCACTGCTGCCGGTTTTGGAATGGCCTTGTCAAGGTATTATACTAGCTTAATTCTTGCCTCGTAACACACCACTTTGACCAGTTTTTGACACTTTGTATAGACAAGAAATAAATTAAAGCTTTAGAGATAAAGCATATATATGACCTTTTTTTATTTTGTATAAATGCAGACCTAACATTAGGAAAGGGACTGCTAAATTACGGTACTGAAGTTTTATGAAATGTAATTATAGGTCCAAAGATATTTTGTGTGGAAGGAAAAACCTTACTGTACACTATTAAAGTGTTTTATGTCCAGAGATGACTGACACAATGCATTATGGGGCTAGAATAAGCATAATTGTCCAGGAAGAAATAATTGAAAATAGTCCTTTAGATGTCAAAATAAAGCTATACATCATGTGAGACTGTCAGCAGTTATTACATATCTTCGGTTGTAGAGACAAGCTTCCTTGGGAGCTCATAATTTATGCTTCGAACAAAAATAATGTTATTTAGGGCTTCTGTTTCATCATGTCCTTGTGGGCACTGCTGGACCCATTGAGTTTCAAGTGACCACACATTCTGCCATTACCCTGCTGGAGTAACTGAACTCTTTGAACTGTGGGGAGGCAGGACAGCCCCAAAGTCACCTGATCTGCTGACCTTGAGTTGTTCCAGTGCCTTGGCAGGGTGGGAGCATGGGAAAGACATGCTAGTTCTTATAGCAGCGTGAGCACATGTGTGCTGGCTGCAGCCCCAGCAGAGCTGGAGTGCACAGCCTTCTTTCTCTGCAAGGATCATGTGCATCTGCTCTGCAGGATGGGAAAAAATACTCTTTGAACACAAGAAGTCACAACTCTGGATGTGGAGCTGGAGGAGCAGGGTTATATCTTCAGCAAATATTTTTAATTAGTTTTGTCTCTTAACTAATAAGAAGTCCATAAATATGTGGCTGTCTTGACTTTTTTTGAATGAGTGGATTAATGTATTTTACATATGGGTGATGTTGATTACTTCAGTCATCTTGTTATAAATTAGCAAAGTTTATTTTGTTTGTGAGTAACAGGAATGTACAACACAGGAACACCCTGAGAGTTAACTAAAATTGGGTAACCAATTCGATATTCCTTGGATAAAAGCTCTGTACAAGCTGATTACTCTTGCTGTTCAGGAAAGGCTGTAGTACCTTTTTTTACAGGCAGCAGTAACTTCACAAGAAAGCCCAGCAGAGCTCGTTGAACTTCCTTCAGCAGCAGCAACATGCACTAAACATGAGCCAGCCTTCCCTTCTTCTCTGTTATGAGTGATTAATATATATTTAGCACCATGGCAGTGAAGAAAAATCACAGTCATTTTGTTTGTGTGTGTCTGTATAGTTAAATTATAAAATAGTACAAAGTTTACTGAAACTATAGTCCATATCTGTATATGAAGGCTGTTGTGAAAAATGTGTTCCACTTTAAACTGCAAACCACACATAGACTGTACGATGAATATTGCTGGGCTGTAGTTTTTCAGCCAGAATAATAATTATTCTCTCAGTAAGAATCATGGTGAGACAGGGTGGAGAAGGAGATGGAAGCTAGCAGTGAAGAGGGCATAGTTTGCTGGAAATTATTTTTAAGCATTGGTTCATCATCTGCTGGTGATTTTGGTAGCTCATTCTGCTGTGTTAATGCACTTAATGAAGAAGTGTGTTAACACCATGAGGAGTTCTCCAAGAGCAAGACAGGTAATGGTGACGGCTGGGGAATGAAAGTCCTCTGGATAAAGCAGCCTAGCTGGACACACACTACCCAATTGTGGGTTTGGAAATCTGCTGGAACAAATTTTCATGCATTTGTTTTTATTGAAATGGACAGAATTATTAATATAGCATGAAACAAAATCAGAAGATATCTGGGGAAAGCTATCCCAAGAAGTTATAATTCCTAATCCTAAGAGAAAGAAGATAAAGAAGCAGCTTATCAATTAATTTTGCAGATGGGGAGAAAAGCAGATATTTAACAAGAAACTTGTGACTGTATTAGAACTTCCTAAAGATCCAAGAGTCAACCACACAAAAATTTGCAACAAATGTTTCTGGTGATAAATATTGCAATTATTATGGTCAAAATAAGAGAACAGTATGAAATACAGTGCAGATAGCGAGGGATATAAGAAAAAAATCCATATATCTGTTAGAACAACAATCTGACAGGGACCTCAGGCATTTTGGAAGAAGGGCTTAAAACTGGAATGAATCTGCTTCAAACAATAAATAGGTAGTATAAAATTACAAAAGCTAATTTAATGAAGACCAATCTGAAGAATATGTTTTAGGAAATAAAGCTCTAGTACAGTGTAGGGGAAAGTAGTAACTCCCCAATAGTGTGCAAAAAAATTTGGTGGTGGTGCCAGATCAAAGATTGAAGATGCATCAGCGATGTAATGTTGGCTTAGAAAGTACTTATGTCTCTCCTGAATGCATTGACAGCCACATGCTGGATGAAACATGGTGCTAACAACTAATTTAGTTCACCTCAAATTTACAAAATCTGTGCTGGAGTAATGTTTTGAATGTCAAGGTGGGCAAGAGCTCCATCCCTTCATTGGACATCCTCCATTTTATTATTTCTTGTACAAATCTGGCCATAATACTCTAGATATGATGCCATGAGTGCTGATAGAGGTGAAAGATCATCCTTTTCAATCTGACCAGGAGATTTTTGATCTTTTTTGCTGCAATGACTTGTTGCTGATTCATGCAATTGTCCACTGGGACCCTGAAATACTTTTCTGCAAAACTACTTTCCAGCCAGTCCTCAGTATGCCCGCTCTGTTATATAGGATTGTTGTGTCCCAGATGCAATTTTAAAGGCAGATGCTAGATTTGAAATGCCATGTCAAGGAGCTCTGAGGCTATGTTTACTGTAGTAAAAATATGTTTAACCTTGCCAGAGGCCTAAACATTGAAATCTTGTGCTCTAGCTGAATGTTAATGGTCACTTTGTAATTGAACATTCCTAAGTGTATGATATTAGGAATGTATCAAAACGTAAAAATTAATGTCTTCATAGCATTCAGAGGTTTAATTGTAGGAAGAGGTGTATGCATAGTGTCCAAATGAGTAAATATGAGTCTCTGGGAGTTGCAGGGTGTCATGCTTAGTAAATACTGTGTAAAAAAAGCAAAGCTCAAAGAAATAGTTCATAAAGGCTTAATTCTGTTTGGGAGAGTTTAGGATTGTTCCAACCATGGTTTTTGTCCAGTCTAGATAAACTTAGTTGAAAACAGGCAAGGGTCAGAAGTCATTACCTTTGTTGCCCTTCGTCTGCTGGGGCTGATGGGCTGAAGAAAGGAGAAACAAGGTCATGCTTTTCCTGGTTCCATGCTGCATAGAGAAGTAATCTTTCTGCATGGGATTGGTGGGGCATTGGACAGCTGGAGCTACTGCAGTTTAGACATTTTGGTCTCTGTGGGCACGTGCTAGACACAGTGATCTTGGCTGCACTCAGTGTGGTAGGTGCAACACAGAACGTGTCTGGCATTGTTGGTTGCTTCTTTTTCATCCCTGTTAACCCAAGTGATTGGAAAGGAAATACAGACATTCTTTTCTGGAGTATATTCCCCTGCTGAGACACCCACGTGAAAGAGTCAGGATACTTTATGTGAGGTTTTTAATTTTGCCTGGTAAGCCTTACTGCAAGTTATTTATTTTTAGAAATATAAGGGACTGACATTATGTAATGTGGATATTCAATAATTACTGAGAGAGGAACAGAAATAATTAATCCTCTGGCTCATTTTCTGGCTTTCATCCAGTCAATAGAGTGGTCCTTGTAAGAGATAAGCAAGCAGAACCTGATGTGGCCCCTCACAATGTTTCCAGATTGGTCTGTCTTCAGTAAACAGGTGTTTCCATACATGTAGTCCACTCACAGTGCCCCAGTGACCTCTAGAAGGACTTTGTTCTCATCAGTTTTGATCATTGGGGATGGCAGGAGGGACCAGCAGGGAATGGAGGAGCTGGAACAGCACAGTGAAAGTTCCCTGTCCATCCAGTCCCTGGGGTTCCTTCCAGTGTATGTCCTCAAGCAGCCTGGTTAGCCTTGCCTTGGATCTCACGTTCCACCCTGCCCTTACTGTTTCAGTGGATAGCAGCATCTATCATGGAATCATACAGTCGTACAATCACAGAGTGGTTTGGGTTGAAGATCATCCAGTTCCAACCCCCCTGCTGTGGGCAAGGACACATTCCATCCACACTGGCCTTGAACACTCTCAGGGATGGGGCATCCACCACTTGTCTGAGCAACTCTGTGCCAGTCTGACCATCCTCACTGTAGCATCTAATCTAAATCTGCCCTCTTTCAGTTTAAAGCCATTCCCCCTTGTTCTGTTACTATATGCCTTGTAAAAACTCCCTCTCCAACTCTCTTGTAGCCCCTTCAGGTACTGGAAGGTGCTCGAAGCTGTCCCCAGAGCCTTTCCTTCTCTGTGCTGAGCTACCCCAGCTCTCTCAGCCTCTCTTCACAGGGGAGGTGTGCTAGCCCTTTGATTATATTAATGGCTCTCCTCTGGACCCACTTAAAAGGTCCAGAGAAGGTTCTTATGTTGGTGGCCCCAGAGGTGGACACAATATCAAAAAGTGATGCATTCAGAGAGTTATCCAGCACAGTAAAAAGCAGGATTAAGTCCTGCACCTGCCAGCATACATCTGCAAAACAAAGCAGACTGTGTGGACCGGGTGGTGTGTACAGCTCTGTTTGTACAACAGTCGGAGAGTCCTGATGGACAAGCTGAACAAGAGCCAGCAACATGCCCTTGTGGTGAAGAAGAATTCAGAACCACATCCCGGACTGCCTTAATGAAAACACAAGCAGCAGGTTGTGGACCATTATTCTTTTCCTCTATTTGGGATTTTTGAGTGGTGCCTGGAGCACTGTGTCTGGTTTTGGGCTCCTCAGTAACCTGGAATGTACCCATTTATTCCTCAGGTGACTCCTATTTTGGCCTGTACACCTGGTCTACCTCAACTGAGAGAGCTAGTCACAGCTGAGGCTGGGCCAGTGCCCACATAATGGAAGGTTCAAAACACCTTGTGATTTTTAATGGGAAGGTTTTGCTGCAGATTCCTATAAGCCTGTTTGATGATCACATCCACGCTAAGGAATGCTTAAGGCAGCCCTTGGGCAGAGACAAAGGTCTGTGTGTGCAGGCTCTGCAGGCAGAGGGGATAAAGGCAGAGAGACTGTGCCTCATCTTCACAATTATTATCTCCATTAATAATTTTGTTCAGCTCGTGGTTCACCCTGGGATTATTGGAAGAGCCTCCCTGGTGTGTCTTGAGCCTTTAATTCGCCAACACTTTCTGCACCACCAGGCCTCAAGTGTAAGTTATGAGAGAATAAAACATATAACAAACTCCTACACAAGCCATAGGTTTTGGGCTATTTAAATTACAGCTGGGAGAGGGGAAATCGTGCAAAATCTTTGGGGGGTACTTGCTCAAAGAGCTGGAAAGATTCAGCACAGTTTCTCTCTCTCAATTTTATGGCTTCTTCACTCAGATGCAACAATAAAAATGTTCCACTGGATTAGCTAGGTGGCTGAACTGTGATTTCTCTGCAACACTTTTTCACACTCTAAAAGCCTAATGACAGGCAATCAAGAACATGTTAATTGGGACAATTGCCCTCAGGGGACCCTGGGGTCCTGGGAAGTTGAAGGTTTTCATTAATTCTGTAGTGCTGGCTGCAAAAAATAACATTTCTTATCCTCCGGAAATGACTTAGAAATCTGGTGAAATATTAATTTCCAAGTAAAGCACTTCACCTCCTAGAGGGTCTTTTAAAACTTATGTTTGTCACCAGTGCTTCCTTCCCTCTTGATGGTTCCTCACAGACTTGTCCTGAGTGGGTATTGGGGTTAGGAGGATAATTATGTAGCTCTTCAGTACCTACCTGTTAGTTCAGGCACACTGAAGTGGAGCTGGTGACCAGGTTTCTTCTTTGCAGACCTGCAGCTACCACACAGTCTGTGTCCCCATGGACCAGAGGTGTAGCTCCTCCTTAAACCACTTGGTCCTCTCAGCTGTCCCAGACAGCCTGACCAGCTAGAAGGCACACTGTGGCTTATTTCCCCATGCCTTGCATCAGCCTTGGTCTCATGAAGAGAATATTAAATGTGTTGGCTGGATTTTCCTTTTATTTTTTTATTTTACATTCTTCATTGAAAATAATTGAAGAGCCTGTCATTTAAATTGCCATCAGTAAGCTTGTGGCAACAGCATGTTGAATCGACAGCCTGCTTCACACATCCTGGAGTCAGTGCCGTGCCTTGCCTGCGTGCCAGCCTCGGGGGCTTTGTCTAGATGAGCATCTACACCAACACAGAGCGGGTGGCTGCCTGCCCTGGGGGTGTGTTGTGGCAATGTCTGCACGAGCTGCAAAGGTCTGCAGAAATGGGGCCAAGGTATCTGTCTGAGGAAGCAGTAGTTGCCTCTCTTCTGTCCTGCAGATTTGTAAGATTAATATGGATTTCTTTAGAGATGGGACAGTTATTTGCTGTCTGTAAAGTTAATGTACCAGGGGAATTCATGGGAAAAATGCATTTAGTTAAGAGTCATCACTCAATGTAAGTGAATTCTGGCAACAGAAGTTTTATTATTGCCATGGCTTAGACAGATGATGATGTTTGTCTAACTAAATGCCTTCTTTCTGAGTGTCTCATTACCATTAGGAGAAGTTTCAGCTACAGAAAGGGGAGGGATTTCTTACTCTCCCAGTGGCAGCAGGTATCATGGAGCTGGTGAGCCTGAAGTGACCTCTGTGGTGGGGAATCTCCGAAAAGGGGAGTGGAGCAACCCTCCTGCACCAAGCTTCAGTGGTCCACTCTCTGGGGCATCTCTCTGGCCTGCAACAAGCCATGCTTCCTATCAACTGCACACCAAGGACCACTGATAACCTTTTGCTCCATTAAACAGTATTATTTTCTGTATCTGGATGGTGGTTTTTATGAGTTTTCCAGGAAGCTCAGACACTGCAGTATCTTCCCTGAAACACAACGTGTAACCTTGTTTGGCTATTGCAACGGCTTGTGCTTTTCCAGCAAATGTGCCTTGTGAAAAAGGGGCTCATTTGGCTAAAGCTCATGGCTGATAGGATGAGCATCCCTCAGGCTGTGCTATATGTGTGCTGAGTCTTGTTCCGTGTTCTACCTCTCCTCTAGTGTGGGGCAGACTCATCTCTGAAAATCAGTGCAAAGCTGAGGGATGAACCCCTGTGAACCCTGCAGGGTTTAATTTGACACTTACTGCTGTGTTGTGCTCTTCAGCTTTTGTGCTCTTGTCTGCAGATATTTAACAGTAAATACTGCAGCAAGCTTGCCCAGCTGAAGATTAGCAAATTGACACTTCACTGGGGTCACCCAAGAGTGGCAGAGCAGGGATAAGAGCTCCTGTCTAGACTTCAAAAGCTCTTCCCTGATCCCTGGGCTGCTGTGTCTCTCAGCTGTACAGAAATCAGGCTTTTTAACTTTTAACTCAATCCATCATGAGGACTGCACTTCCGATTCCTTATTTCCACTCTGTAACAAGCCTCACTATCCTAATGAGATGCTAGGTCCCCAGGAGTTGCCACTGGCGACCACTTTTGCACCATTTCGTGTTGCCCTTTCTGCCTTGCACTCCTCTCCTGGCCTGAAAATGAAAAGCATAACAGGAACAAGTAAATAGGAACTTCTGTGTAAGTTATGCTTTAAATAAGCTACCATAAAATGATATGTCAAAACAAAGAATATTTTGAAATCTTCACATACCCCTTTCTGTAGCCTGCTTGGTAAAGGCAAACCAATCAAATATAAGAAAAACAATTCTGAAAGAGAATATGGATATTTTGGATCTTGTAGGAAACAACAACAACAACAACAAAAACCAACGTGAATTATCTAATCTGCATTGGGGACCAAGAGCTATGTTGGGAGGAAGATGTTACAGGACGGTAGATTTCTTAGGTGACCTTGCAGCTAGGAATGCCAAGGCCTGGAGAAAAAGGGTGTGGGAAACCTGACAACGCCTGTGTCCTTGTATTGCATGTGTCTGCAGCCTGACATGATTTTGGGATCCCCCAGCCAGTGAGATAATGGGATAAATTTACTCCATGCGTTTCAGCCATGGTTTTTGGTTGCCCTTGGTCACCTGCCTGTGTTGATTCACACAAGCTGTGATTTATTTTTGCATTTGTATGTGTTTATCATATGGTCACTAAGATGATTAATTCCTTCATTTGTTATCTGTGACAGTCAGGCGGGGTGGTTTTTGCTATCACCAAAGTGCAGATTCATATCAAGATCCAGATCAGCAACTTGCCTCTCCAGTGTTCCCATCAGGACGTCAGGAAAGTCGGACAAGGGGTAAGGTGCCTCTGGGCTCCTTGTGTAGGCACTGGTGTTTTCTGAGTTATACCATACCTGAGTGCCTTCATAGATAACTATATTGCTCGGTACATAGTACAGGAGACTTAATCCAGGTGAAGGCTTTGCACTGGAGCCTGGTTCTGCTCTATACTGTTAAGGAAATGTTTTCACAAATAATTTACCCTTGTGTTTTATCTTTGAGGATATAAAAAAATATAAATTAAAGGGTAAATTCAGAAAAAGCAGGGTTGAAAACAACAGTGAAGATGTGCTTTCTGTTAAGAGAATTTCCTTCTCCTCCCTGTAGTTTCTGTCCCCCCGGACTTCCTCTATCCCCCTGCACTCCCCTTTTGCAAGCTTATTACAGTCCCCTGCCTAAGCACTTGATATGTGGTGTGTAGCTCAGAGTATCTCACTGTCTGGGCTCATGTCTTGGCTTGATCAGGCTCATGCAAGTTACTGTAAGAAAATCGGTAACCTCACACTGTGCTGGGGTTGCCTTTACCCAAGTGAGGCTCACTGGCGTCTGGGGGAGGATGCTGCAGTGTGTCTGTCTGCTGCAGGTGCCTTACTCCCTCTACTTGCATTCCAAAGAAACTCATTAACATTGTCTGTGACTCAGAAACACTTCACAGATGAGGCTGTGGCCAAGAAATTGCGCAAGCTCAGCACCCTGCTTCGTGTGCTGTACTCGTGTATGAGGGGATCATGTTGGTGCAGGGCTGTGTGTACAGCAGAGCAGTAGTCAGGAAGAATCTTCAAAGTTTTGCCTCTTCCTAAACTACAGTTTTTATTGCTCTGCTTAAACTTCACTGCTATTTTTTTTACAATGCTCTGACACATATATTAGTGGAGATGTGCTGTATCAGAGCTGCAGAACAGCCTGCAATTCCCCAGGTTCCTCTGTAGATTTTTATGCTTGTGCATCCATAAAGGAACTCCAGATCTTCCAAGTTTTCCCCATGAGAACAGAGTAACACCTTTCCTCTGGAAATACTGTAATAAAACAAAGGGAATACAACACTCCCATTATGAAGATCCCATGGATGGCCTTTATCATTTATCAAAAAGAAAAGGTGTTCTTGTAATATCTGCTAGAACGGTACACGGGGGAGGCTGCTTGGTGGAGCACATTAATAAAAAGTCAGAAACGTGAAAGATGTCTTTTTGCAGATTCACAATTGTGCATTAATTTATTTTTGTAGCTTTTTCTCAATAGTCCAGTGGCTTCTGTCATGAAGCAATTTCATTAAAGCTTTGATCGTAGTGGTAATATAAAGCCAAGCTTCCTGCAAAGGCTTCATTGCCCTAAAGAGTGTGTAATTGGCCAAATGCCTTAGAAAGTTTTGCTTGGTTTCTCCAGAGCACAAGTAAAAATTAATTGCCCCAGCAGTAGCTGCAGTGCCATCATATAAGGGTGTCAAAACTAGTCTTTCCAAATGGCACATTCTAACAGAGCAATAGATATGAGACTTGCTGTAAATGTGATTTGTGAACATCATTAATGAAGTACTAGACCTAATTGACTTCTCCTGGCTTTATGACAGCATAAAAAAAGTTCTGCACTACCAATGATATTTCTTTTAAACTTATCTGGCTGAATACCTAACATTGCAGAGCTCTCTTAAAAGCAAGCTCTCACTGATATTTATTTAGGAAAAAAGGAAACTGACAGCATTTCCAGTTTTTTAGAAATAATAAGGATTTTAGAACAGTCCTTCCATTGCTCAATGAAATGAGGATGCTTTGCAAGTATCCCTGAAAACTCAAGCACATTAGAGAAGATCAGCTGAGGGTACTTGCTCGCCTGATCATTTGAGAATTCAAGCATGGACTAACAGATTCAGGCTCAAGTCCTTGTTGTGATTTGGTTTAGGGATTTACATTTCTGATGTGATCATGTGTTCTTGATCTGAAACCATAGCTTTCATATTTTTGTCAATAATTATCATTCTAGCAAGATATTTTGTTTTTCGACTATCTCTTCTTCAGAGGTATCGAGGTCTGTGACAACAAATGTCACTATTCATACTGGTACTTGCAGTAAAATAATATAGCACTTTATATTGCTTCTGTAAGTATAAAACAGCCCAGATCAGCTTTAGCTAGTATTTTTACAGGAATTTTACAGCAAAGTTTTGCTATTTTGCTGTATATGAGGCTTATGGTCATAGCCCTAGGAAAAGAAAATTAATATCAGTTTCCTGAAATTGATTTTTTTTTGCATTTACCTTTGTTCCCTCAAAAAATTAAAAATTATATGGTAAATTGTATGTTTTGGCTATGATTTTGTTCCACACTACTCAGAGTAAATTTTTGCATGGTGTAATTAAAAGTGAAAATAATCTGAATGGTAAAATCAAGATGGCATGAAATGACTGACCTCTAAGTATTTGCTTGAAATGTGTAGATTACCATTTCACACATTAAACCTTCACTTATGATGAAGGTTGCTGTAATGTCAGACATGGTAAACCTCCCCAGCTACTGCTGAGTTAATGAACATTGAAAGAGGACCTTTGAGTTGATGGTAAATGATAAATTCAGTTGACTTAAACAGTTCATGTAATCCTGTGTTGATTAGTCTTGTTCCATTTCTGTTGGCATTTTGGGTAGAGGTGGAAAGGACTTTTTGTGGGTCTGCTGGGTCAGCTGGCCCAGGGTTTGCTTTGGGCTTCTTCTGATTACTCTAGGATGCCCCCTCACCACCTCACCGTTCCTGGAGTGCTCCCAGGAATGTGCTAGTGGGTCTTACTTCCCTGACTCTCCTCCTCCGTTCCTTCTTTCTTCCGTCAGATCCCCAGTGCTGCCAGAGTTTACCAGATCTGTTGTACTTTGTTTTGTGGAGTTTGATAAATACAGTCAGCTGAAGAAGTGATTGGAGATTGAAAGGTGAGGAATTTCCCAAACATTCAGCATCTGCAATTTACTGATTTGAGTGAAACTCATAGTGATTATATTAATATTAATCAGAGCTCTTCTCTTACTTCACTTCATTCCCTCAAGTAGAGCATTTTTATGTATGTGTGAGGAAGCCAACAAAGGACAATTATAGGGTGGCTTCTGGGATGTGCCCTGAATCATGAGCACCCTCCTTGCAAAGAGGCTGCAAGCTACTGGCAGAGAGGACTCCTGCTTGTGGGGTTTGTTGTCACTGGTCACCACACAGAGATTTGTAGCAGGGTGAGGAGCATGGGCATCAGTGGAATAGTTCCCAGACTATTTGTAATCAGCAAGTAGCCTAAAGGGGAATTCTCCAAGTCCCCCAGGTTTTGGAGGATCCGAAAAGACTAATCCCCGAATCTCATTTTGGGAACCCTGTTTCCCTCTGAGCTTTGATTTTAGCTGTTCAGCATCTCTGGCTGTACTTGTATCAGCCCCACTATGGAGCAATAGCATGAAGCAATAGGGGCAATCCCGTGGAGTTGCTGCAGAAATGCTGATGTCCACACCATGAGCGTTTTGGTGGTTTTATATTGGACCACCCCAGGAGCCCAGTGGTCACCTATGGTCAGTGTGCAGGAGGTGCAGCACCCTCCTTGGCTTTATTGGCAAGGAATCAGCTGCTCTGCCATGCCTTTTGAAGCCTTGAGGTGAAGGTGATGGCTTCAAACATGAATTTTCATTCAGACTAAAACATTAGATAGCTGCAACCTTAGAAACTGTTAAATTGGAATGCTCTTAAAGTTTCTTGAGCGTGTTTTCTGTTCTTCTTGTACTCCTGCACTGAGGAGATGAATTTAGTTGCAGCTATAAACTTACATTTAACATTTTGAAATCTTTTTGAGTTTGCTGGCATTGAGGCAGCAGTTTGTCTTTTGATTACCTCCCTGCTGTATAGTACGATTTGTGATGTGAACTTTCTTCTGTCTTTCTAATAATCTGCAGCTTGAGTATTCTAAAAGCATTATTTATGCAGCAAGCTTGACACTGAACTATGCTGTGCTGCTTCCATGGAAACCTCTGACAACATATTACTGCTTGGTCTGACAGATAAACAATGCCTCATTTTCCCTTATGTCAGCCATCTGAAAAGCCTTACTATGTCAGACCAAAGGTCTGTCTGTCCAGTGTCTTCTTTCTAACCATGGCAAATGACAAACGACTAGGGAACACTGCTGAAACAGGCCAAGAATTTATCAATACTGCTATAAACTCAAACCTTCATAATTTTGAAACTTGAGGAGTAAAATATTTAATTCAGAAGTTTTATATATATATATATATAAAAAAATATATATTTACATGTCTCTCTCTATATATAGATATACATTTTTTGTTTGGTTTTTTTTTTTTTTTTTTGCTTTCTAGGCTTTGTCAGTGTTTGGACCAATGTAATAAACCAGAATGGGAACACAATTTATTTTTAAGAGTCTTCAGGAGGTCTCTAGTATGACCTCTGGTTCCAAGCTGGGTCAGCTGTGAGATCAGACCAGGTTTCTCAGGTCTTTTTCTGGTTCCATCTTCACAGCCTCCATGGATGGAGACTGCAAACGATTTTTGGGGAGCCATTCTTTTTTACACACCTAGGAGATTTTAAGTAAGATGTTGAGTGACTTGCTAGTGCTAGTAATCTCTATACTGTGTCACTTAAAAGTCATCAATCTGAAATCTTCACTTTATGTTGGAGATTCGAAGAATTTGCAGAAGGCAGTTTTTGGAAATCTCTGTAAACTGTTGAAGATGGGAAAATCCCCACACATTGTTTCAGAAATCTGGAGCTGTGAAGATGATAATTTCTGTAGTTTCTCGTGTTGAAATATACAGGAGGAAACTGAAGTGGCTGTTTGTAGGATAAGAACAAGTCATGCAGTCAGCAAGTTTTTTCTGGTCTGTGCTGGGGATTTGATGGGACCCTATCTTTTGCCTTCAGTAAATCCTCAAAACAGAGATCAGAAACTTGACCCCTGGGTGCAAAGCATGCACGGAATATGGTGGGCTCCAGGGAAACAGATTGCTCAATGCTGAGGGTACCACATAAGACACCCCCTTTTCTTTTTCTGGGCCCTGTTTGAGTTGCTTCTGTGTAACTCCATGGATTCTGCTGCTGAGCCCAAATACTTTAGTGGCGGGAAGGAGGAAAGAAAAGAAAGAGAGACCTTTTTCCTTTCCACCTAGGAGCTGCCTAACAGTGGAAGCTCTTACTTTTACATACCTGGAAGCCTCTCCAGGTGTTTTGTTCTTAGAGCCTTACCTTCAGCTGAATGCTGTCTCCTCTTCTGGTCTCTTCAGGCCCTTTAGGATTTCCAGAGGTCACTTGTGCTGGGAGAACAAGCATCTGTCCAGTAAATTCTTGTTATCTGCTTATCTGCTCTGGAGTGCATTTCAATATTAGAAGACTAATTTATTTTTTCCCTTTCTTGATGCTGGACATGAATTATTGAATTTGTGTTGTCTAGGCTAGAAGGATTTTCTGAGGATAGTACTGCACACTTCTGGTTTTACTTTCCTGATTTCAGTAAAGATCAAAGATAATATCCACATACTTCATCCTCCCTAGCTGTGTTATTTATGGGCCGCAAAAAGCTTTTTTATGGAAACTTTAATTAGCTTATTTTGAGACAATTTCTTGAATTTCTTTCATTAAGTAAATTCTCAGTGTTGAAAACTGAGCTGATTTTTTTCCTCCTGCTTTCACAGAAAAAGGGCTCTGAAAGTCTGCTTAATGAATAGGAGTCAGCAGATATGAACTATACCAGTATTTAATAATATTGTCAGAATAAGAAGCACCATTAGACTACAATCATCAAAATAAGAGAGTTTAATTTCAAACATGATTACTTATGACTGGATCATTCCCAGGTCAGAAAAGTATTTACTAGATGGCTTTTCTTTGCAATAAACAGAATAGTCAATGAGTACAGTGGAACATGGCTTTGTTATGATCTTTGAAGAATGTTAAATGTTAGCAACAGAAATATTTTATTGTTCATTTGTTTTCTAGTTTTATGCTACTTGCTTTTTATGTTACAGAGAAGAAATATTAGCAAAGGCTGTTTGAGAAAATGTTGGCAATATGTTTTAGCCATCTTCTGAATGACTCTTTGAGTCATATCCATCAGGATGACTGCTTTTCCTCCTGTTTAGGTCGTTTGTGACAAAGATGTTATAGTTCTTGGCTTTGTCTTTAATGCTTTTCAACCAATTTAACTCTATCTGAAAAAAACAAAAGGGTATTATTAATACATTTTTACTGGTTATCATCCTCTTTGTTCATTCTGTGGACATCTTGCACTCATTAACTCTTGAAAATGTTGTAACCACTATGCTACATCCCCCTTTTCCAGGACTGGTCTTTGGCTGTTTTATAGCAGGTAAAGCTCTGAGTTGAGCTCTATGACTTTCTAACTCAAGGGTCTTTTTGAGTTTATTTTTAATTACTTCTGATGTCTGTAGTCTCAGGATACTCTTAACCCCTCATATGTTCCTTCTCAAATTCTTACTGTATCACATGGTAGTTCTTACTGGTGTCTGTAAATGTTTTATCTGAATTTGTATTCACAATCTCTACTCAGGGACAGTTTTCCACCTGAGTTCCTTTTCTATTTACACCTTTTTTTGTATACCTTCTATTTTAAAAATATTTTTTTCTATGTGTCATCTTATATGAAGTACACTTCTTTAACACAGTTTCAGTTGGTCACATCTGCTGTTTTTGGAAAGCTCTTGAAAACATCAAGTGCTGCAATAGATGCATCTATTGTCAGAAATAAAACTCCTCTCCTCTCCTCTCCTCTCCTCTCCTCTCCTCTCCTCTCCTCTCCTCTCATCATAGTAATAAATGTCACACTCTCTACACTTTCTCTTAACTTTATTGCTGAGCAGACATCATATGGTATGGAATGTCCCTTTGGTCAGCGGGGGTCAGCTGTCCTGGATGTGTGCCCTTCCAAGATTTTGCCCACCCCCAACCTACAGGGGAGGAAATGTTGGAGAGACAGCCCTGATGCTTTGCCAGCACTGCTCAGCAGCAGCCAGAACAGCGGGGTGTTACCAACTCCCTTCAGGTACCAATGCAAAGCACAGCACTGTAGGGGCTGCTGTGGGGAAAATTAACTCCACCTTAGCTACACCCAATTCAATAATACATGTCCCCCAGGAAAGAAAATGTTCCCTAGACTGAAAGTAGGCAACACTTCCTATTCCAGAGAAAGGAAATCTCTAGCAAGGGTGTGACTTCACACTGCTCAGCTCAGACAGCCTAGCCAGTTTACCACCAATCCAGCATCCCCCCAAGGGGGTGAGACCCAGCATATCTGGGGCAGCTTTGCCTGGTGGGCACTGGTGGTACCTTAAAGAAGATTCTCCCTGCTGAGTAATGTCACGTTGCGAGGGGAAGAAAATCCTTCTTGCTCTCTGAAAGAGAGCACAGCCTTTCTGACAGGCAGGCTTTCAGTTCAGAGTTAAAATGTGTGCAAATGCTCAAGCAGGCAGCCAAATGTCCTCAGATTTTGTTAAGCTAATAGATGTTTTCTCTATAGGCTCCTAACAACTTCAAGTGATATCTAAAATATTTAAACAAAATAGCTCATCTGGTCTAGGGTAAATCCATTCATATGATAATTCTTAAGGTTGCTGCTCTTCCTTTATATATCATTATTTGGGAAAAAAAGTCTGTCTAATGCCTCATTTAAGATTCAGTGGAATCTTCCTTGCTTCAGTAATTTTCCTATTAAATTACAACTATTAACACTCGTTCCTCACCCTAAAGGAAACCAATAAAATCACCCAAACTAATGAAGTTGTTTTCAGCAGCAAGCACCTCGTTACGGGGGTATTTCTAATTACTGTTAAAATGAACTGGAACACAATGCCTCCAGAATGGGATGTCCCAAAGCTATCAACCCAAACCATAAACATCTGTGCAACTCATAATCTCTTCATTTAACCTTTGTAATAGCAATACAACCCCAACTAATTTTTAAATGCTGATAGACATTAAAATAAATAGATATGAAAATGTCACTGACACATCTGAAATAGAATTCTAATTTATGAGTTCTGACTCCCAGTGAGGAATGCAGTTTTTGTCTTTCAAAAAATAACTGTGCCACCTGGAGTTTATCTTTCTCTTATATTGTCTAGTCTGAACTAATTTTTTTCCTTTCTGCACTAATTGTTATATTTAGATATCATCGCCCAGAAGACTATGTTGAGGAGTGATTAGGGTATAGCTTACACATCAGAATGCATGAGCTAACTAGAAAAGCAAAGCTTCAGATCAGATTTAATTAAGATAGCTTACACTCTCAGTTCAGTTTTCTGCCTAAAGCAAGGAGAAAAATGAAGATTAACAGTTTCTTCCAGAAACATGATACTCCTGGGATAGAAATTTAGAACTCCATAAGCAGAATAACTTTTACTCCTGTGAGTAGTCCTCCTGAAATCAGCATGACTAGTTATGTGAGTAAATGGTATTCTGCATAAATTAATAATGCACAATCTGGCCATATAGAATCTTTGCTTTTGCACTGATTACTAATTGCCCGTGAGTCATTCAAATAATGACAAAAGAAAAATAAGTGATATTCATATAAGTGATGGCTTGCAGGATTTTCCTTTTTAATTTTCATGTATGGAAAACTGAAGCTTTAATAACTAAATAAATCAAACTGGGAATCTTCAACTGGAGCTTGCTAAAGGGCTGTGTCTGCAACTTATAATGCATTCACCTCCTTACAAGAAGAAAGGCTATAGTCTATAAACAACCTGCTGAAGCTTCATGCATAACTGTAATCACCATCAATTTAGTGTTCACATTACAGGGCAGTTAGAAGGTTGGGGGCAACCGAGATCCACTTCCATAAACAGCAGGCAAGTAAATAATGTAAGTAACTGCACTGGACTATCTATGTTAACTTTCATTCGTAGATCATCCTTAGGATGTAATGGTATATATATGTAGGGAAGCACGAGCCAAAATAAATTCCAACCTTTCTCTGGCTTCTGGATGCTAAGTGCTGGGCTCTGAAGTGCTGCTTCTGCTGAAGTAGAAGGCAGAAAAGTAATTTTATGAGCATTGGAAATATGAGGCCTGGTGTACTTAGGATTTGTATCTTTTGGCTGATTAAGGGAAGGGAGAGAAAAATGATCTTCATCTGAACCTTTTCTCTTTGGGCTCTTGTCAAGGTATATACCCTCATGCGTATAAGCTGGTGTACTTCCCTTTGGCTGGGGCATGAACAGGGTCTTTCCTCTGCTTCTGGCCATCTGTTTATTTTCATGAAATTTGTAGAAACCTAATTATCTTTCAAATTGTTGTTAAATTGCATTCAAAGTCAACCTGTAGGTTCCAGTGATATTGAGAATGTTATGCAAACATGCTATTCAAACATTCCTGGCTTAAATTCCACAGAAAAAAAATGGACTAAAATACTGAGGTTTTTTTTTTTTCCTTTTTTAGTAAATTAGGTGGATAGTGAAAAGTGGGAATATTTTCAGTTTAGGATTTACATAGACGTTGACATAATTGTAATTTTTTATATAATCAGATCTTCAATGGGAAAATGTCCTCTGAAGTCAAGGAAACCACAGTCAGAGGTGATGGCTCACTATGCTAGTTGCTATTCAGGTCAATAAGGACAGTGCTGTTTCCATTGGATTGTTTATCACCTATGGAGACTGAAAAAAACCCCAAAACAGAAAAAAGGTTGAAATACAAAGAACAAAACCATACTCTTAATGCAAATGATATCTCTATTCTTTCAGTTTTTTATTCCTGACCACTCTCTGAGCCTTGCTATAAAGCTTGACAGAAGAATATCTGTGCCCTGATAAACTGGTACACAGGGAGAAAAAGTGCCTTGGTTCCTAAAATGTTGTCCTCAAACTGCAGAAAATTATGCAACAAAAATTGTTCAGAAAGTTGTTTAAGAACCTCTTTGCATGGTCTGAAAGAAGGCAGTGAAACTGTTGTGAAAGAGACAGACAATTGACTGGCATCATTTGCTGCATAGAGGGAACAGGGAGACAGCATAAGTGATAAGAATAACAGCACCAACTGACAGAAATGTACCTCTGTCATGAGCAATTCAAAACCTACTCAAGGATATTATCCTGCTGCACATCAACACAGAGCCTGAGTTGAACTGGAGATGCTGGGTGATTTCACAGAGACTTTATCTAGTTTTCTCCCTTTTTAGGAGAATAATACTGACAGGGGTTTTGATTTTTTTTTTTATTTTAAATGATGGCCATCATTAAAAACTAGTTTGTAGTTGATTTGCTTTGCAGTTCATGCAGGCTATTTGAAAGCCTTTGGAGTGAGAGGAGGTAGCATGGGGTGGAGAGGAGAGCTGGGCTGGAGGGGAGAGCTGGAGCAGGAGCTGTTCATGGCACTCTTCCTGGAAGGCTGCAAGGATGAAAGTGGTTTGACAGCTTTCCCTCAAGCAGTCATATTCCAGTGTTCCATATTTCATGTGCCATTTTCTCTTCCAGTTTAAGACATAGAGGTGTCAATGCTCTGTCAGATCAGAGGTGAATCTGGCTACTCATCCTGTATTTGACAGTGGTCAGCAGCAGTGATAGAAGAGGGTAAGATACCTGCAGCCATACAACCTCATGGGGTTCAAAACATGAATGATGTAAGTATCTCCTGTGAAGACAGAAAGATAGAGTTGGGGCTGTTTAGCCTGGAGAAGAGAAGGCTCTGGGGAGACCTTAGAGCAGCTTTCTAGTACTTAAAGGAGCCTTCAAGACTCCTTTCACAAGGCCTTTCACAAGGGCATATAGTGACACCACAAGGGGGGGGAATGGCTTTAAAGAGACTAGGTTTAGATCAGATTCCAGGAAAAAGAAATCTTTACTGTGAGAGTGATAAGAGACTTGATAGGTTGCCTAGAGAACTTGTGGATGCCCCATCTCTGGGAGTGTTCAAGAACAGCTTGGATGGGGCTTTGAGCAACCTCATCTACTGGAAGAGGTCCCTGCCCATGGCAAGAGGGTTGGAACTGGATGATCGTTAAGGTTCCTTCCAACCCAAACCATTCTGTGACTCTGTGATAAGTATATAGTCTTTGGTCAATTTATTTTCCATTATCTTGTCTACTGTCTTTTGGAACTCCTGTATGTCAGTAGGATCCAGGAGGTGTTGTGTTTTATTTCCCAAAAATACTCAATTCCCATCCACTTTGTACCTTTGTTTTGAGCTCTGTGATCTTTATTTCCTGGAGCTGCACATAAATCTGGTGATTCACAGGTCTGCATTTGCCCTTACTAATCTGATATTGATACAAGGAGCATTGAAATAATGAGTCTAAACTCATTGATGTCACTGCCATGACAGCATCTATGAAGAAAGATGGCAGGTGTTTCCTGCAGATCTGGGATACTGAAATGTGATCAGATTCAAATACAGTAATCTAGTTTGCACATGATGGACCAAGTGATCATTATGCTCAGAAACATGGTTAGGAGAAGGGAAAAAGTTTCTTAGATTTTGAATTAAAGAAATCAAGGTCTGTGGAGACACCAACAGATAAAGTCTGAAAAAATTACACACAAGACCTTTTTTCGTCCAAAATATAAGGTTATAAAGCTAAATACAGGTCCAGAAGCATGAAACAGCTGATTTGAGATGAGCATGTGCAACGGAAAGCTTTCTCTGTTGTTTCAAGTCTATTAGGTCTACTAATCTTAACTCACTTACATGGGTCATTAGAGATTCAATGCTGTCAGTGATCTGAATAAATCATTTGGCGATACTGATGGAGACTAGCCAGAGGATTACAACAGGAGCCTCTTGCTTTGTCTTTCTGAGCTATGAATGAATCCTTTCCAGCAAATTTTTGGAGAAGAGTCTCATTTGTCAGAAGCATTAACCTTACTACTATTTTGCCTTACATACAATGGGCCATTCCTTTACAACGATAAGTTTCTCTTTCTAAATGCACCCTTTTCTGTTAGACAAAAACATGGGGGCAATCAAAGCATCTTTTTGGTGGAATCATGGCTTGATTCCTTCCTTCTTCCTCCCCAAATCAAATTGAACTCATACAGGGGAAACTGTGACAGAAAGCTGTTGATTTTGTTGACAGCATTGTTTAACTGCAGAGATTAATCTTCATATATGACTGTTTTTTTAATCTCCTGTTCATCACTGAATGATGTCCAGATGAACTACTCTGGAATAACAGCATGCTGAAATTTCAGAACATCTTAACAATCTATGAGAGATAGTGCAATATGTCAAAAGAAGCTAATTTCCAAAAAATTCCTTTAAAGTAGAGTAATAGTGATATGGCATGGCATTTATAGGCCAATCTGAGAGCACACCACAGATAACCAGGAAAAAGGGACAGAAGGACAAGAGTATTGGGCAGCTTGCAGCCATGGCACATGCATGATTGCCGTTCAGAATATTTATTTACAAACTGTGTTGTTTTCTTACTAGCTCATTATATTAGTTCCTCATTGTGGACAGATTTATCTGAGATTAAGAATTATAACAAGCAATGTTATGAACTAATAAGCACATCTAATTTGGATGTTGTTAGAGCATTAAATGGAATTAGTGACAGCACCATTTCATTTCATTTTGGTAAGGTTATTATCACCTACATATTCCTTCCATGAAATGGGACCATAACTACTTCAGTGGCTGTAATGGGAGCACACACAGTATTTCTTTGTTTCTGTTTTTAGGTCAGCTATCTCTATTAGATCGTATTCATCATTAGGAAGGAAAAGTGGTCTATTAGAGGGAGGGTTTTCCTCTGGTGATAGAGGAATTAATAGGTTGGGGATTTGAAGAAACCTTAAAAGTCATTTGTTCCAAACCCCTTCCATGAGGGATGATCTTTTGTGCCTTCATGTGAAAGGACACAGAACATGCATCTGGATGTACATTTTGCAGCAAATAATTCCCAGGAGTATCTTGATGGCCTCTCATGCCAGGGAAGGCAGGGGTAACAAGCCCTCTGTTTTGCAAAACTTACATGCAGCGTGTGATTCAGATTCATGATGGATTTGCTCCCTCACCTCCCAGTTTTTGAACGCTTCTAATCGGGGTCACCCAGAGCTGCGGCATTTATCAGGTGGCTTCCCTTCTTCAGGTCTTCATTCACAAATTCGTTTCCATGCAACGATGCCCAAGACAGCGCTAATGAGTTTGCTGAAGTGCTGGAAGCAGGGTAGCCATGGTTTTGTGGCGCTCTGCCCAGGTTAATCAGCCCTGTTTCTCAGCAGTGTTAATTAGGCGAAGCAGAGATCTCTGTGGTGGCGAGTATATTTGTTCTGATGCTCAGTTATTTCAGGCAGCTCTACGTGGCATTGCACTGTGCTGGTAGACCTCCACTCAGCATCAAGGACATTAAGAGGGAGCCCTGTCCAATAGCTCTGTAGGCTGCCAGCTCTCTTTCTTCCAGTAAATGCTGTGCAAGCTTTTCATCATAAATTATCTAAGAGATACTCCTTAGAGACAGACCTAATGCTGGACTGAAACGCTGCCCCCCTGCTGTGAGTAAAAGTACTGTCATTGACTCAAATGGGATGAAATCCTGATTCCAAGTGAGCAGTGTGAAGTAGACAAACTTGTCTGAAAAGCTGCAAATTAAACAGCTATCTAAAAAGTGAGTATTGGACATAGCATGTCAGGTGTTACTGGCTTTTGTCAGCAGCCACCAGAGGCACAGTAGCTATGCTGGCAAAGGAAGGGGCTCATTTTACCATTGCTGTGTAGCCAGTTCTCTGCCTTGCAGTTACAGAAACCAGTGCCCAGAGCATGCAGACATGCCATGCCCAGTGCCAGGGACAGCTGAACTATGCCTGCCACTTTGCACCCCTGGGACAACCTCACCAGACTTGCTGGCATGTGTATGGGAAGCTAGGGATGCCCTGGGCAGCCCTTAGGGATGTCACAGATCTGATATGCAAATTAAAAATTCAGAAATGAAGAAATACAACCTTCTCAGTGTGCACTGAGGGGTGACTGGGGGGCAACTCTCACTTCCAGCTGAACAATATTTGTTATGTTTTTTAGGTTGGGTCCCAGTTTCTCTTCTGTAATAGCTCATCTCTTCTCTGTCATGGCCAACACTATAATTATTCTTTAAAGATAATCTCCACTGTACAACCTGTGCATCGTGAACACCCCATGACATACCATGTGGCACTTCCCAGGGCATGCTTCACACCCCTGGTCTCCACAATGGGGTGCAGCTGGCCTTTGCCTGGCTCAGTGTTTGCCCAGGTAAAAGTTTCTTCTCCCTTTCTTCACAGATGATCCAGAGGCTGTAGGGATGTGGAAATGAAATAAGAATTGGAGTGAGGACCTGTTTCTTTTTACAAAAGAAATTGATTCTGCCCAACATGGTTGAACCATTACAGTGCTCACTCCTTGCTTGTTCCTGTGGCAGAGCTTTCTACTGCTGGTATTGACTGCAAAATTAACATCGTGAACAGGACAGATGTATCCATGAGGGGACCTAGAATTATAGAATCATAAAATATCCTGAGTTGGAAGGGACTCACAAAGATCACTGAAGTACAACTTCTGGACCTTCACAGGAGAGCCCCAAGAACCCCATTATGTACCTGAGAGTTTCCAAAGTCTTCTTGAACTCTGGCAGGCACCTGGGAGAAGGCATATTCTCACTTGAGAACGTATCAGGTCATTACTTTGGTTTAAGAGAAGTTAAACTTTGCAATGCCCTACTTGTAAAAGCTCATAACAATACAATTGTCATCCTAGCAAAATCAGAGCCAAACAGCCCTTCGCTCAATGTGTGCTGCTTTCAGGCAGAATTCTCTCTATTCTTCATATTTGCTTTTTTTTTCCCCTAAGAACATTATGTGGGTCTGCTTGAGTCAGAATATACTAATTGGATTATTTATGCTGCATTTGATCAAGTAATTGAAATAAATTGGAGGGTTAATGATGACTCACTGTTTTGGTGAACCCCCATGGTATAAACAGCCATAACAGGGTATTAGGCTGTTTCACAAAAACATTTTCTGATGTTATGGTCTTTGATCAGTTCTCCTAAGTAAATTGACACTGCACTGATGGTTGTAATATCAATGTGTGGTGACAGAAACTGGGTTGCTGTTTTTGTGGAACGAGAGCATATCCTCTGGGTGCCATACACAGTTTTTGTCTCTCTTGTGACCTTTCTTAAACCTGTTGGCACGGATAAAAAAAACATTCACATCCAATACTTCCCTCAAAATGGGACTATAATGTAGTCCCTTCCCATAGCTCTGGCTCATCTATTGACCTCCAGCTTCCCACATAATCTAGTTCACTCCTTCTCTGGCTTGATGCCCCAGAGACATCAGCCGTGGCTCTGAGGAGCACTGGGTGAAACTCTGCTCACAGATCTGAGTGCCATGTACTTCCCAAGTACCTGAGTCTAGGAAAGATTGTGCCTTCCTTGCCTGCAGGGGTAGCCACAGAACAGCAAAAGAAAAGGCCACCTCTCCCTGCTTCCAAAGCTGTCATCCCTAGCACAGTCGCTGCTCACCCGTGCTGCAGTGTGTGACTAATAGCAGTGGGCTGCTGCTCAGTGCTGCGCATCAGGGCACAGCTGAACTCTCCCGTGCCATGCCTGGGAGCAGCACAGTGCTAAAGGTGGTCTAAACATTTCCTATGATATTATCAGCCTATCCTGTAAGCCAATGTGAATGCAACAATGCAGGGAAATACACTAAATACACACTGCAACTGTCGACTCTAACGATAACCAGATTCGTAGAGGTAGGGAAAAGGTATCAAAACAAACCTTTAGCTCTCAGTTGCTGTGATGTATACTTCAGAAAGTAAAAGTACTGATAATCAGGAAACTATTCTGCTGCATCAATATGCTTGACAAGCTGAAAAATAGCTACAAAATTTCATGAATATTTCTGTGTAAATTGCATTTAAATTAATGTCAGTGCTTCCCCTTGTAGATTACGAATTAGCAACTATTCTTCTGTTAATGTAAATTTAACTTGTTGTTGTTCTTTGCTTTTGTACCAGCTCTATTCCAGTAGAAACTGAAGCACAAACTTCAGAAGGACGCTTCTCAAAACGTCCAGATGGCAACAATAATTATTTATTATCTTTAGCTACCATGATTATGTTGCCCAATCTGTGATATTGTAAATCAGTTTTCAGATGGTCAGAGGAGCTGTAGCAAGTTTTGTGAAACAGTTTGCTCATTATATGTTTGTTCAGAAGGATTGAACCAGAGTACTGCAACTCTTTCAACCTAAGTAAATCAATGTGGAAGTTTAGATCTAAAAGGGACTCTGAGCAGGGAGCAACTGGTGTGATGAGATGTGCACAGTGAGAAACACATCATTCATGTGGCACAGAATCTAGGTTTCTCTGAAATCCACACTACTAAAGCGGGTTCAATCAAGGGCTGTGCTATTTTCTTTTACTGGAACTAAATTATAGTGTAAAATGAGAGAAATCTCTTCTTTGGGCTAACGCAAAACATGGCACTCAGTGGTAACACCACTGCTACTCTGAAGTGAGGGTTCAGCCCTAGTGCAATTTGTGCGATTTGCATGTTTTTATTACAAGCTTGCATAGGTTTTGCCCTTCAGAGTTTATTTTCCCCCTTAACCTAATTCTATCCAATCTGTCATATTTTCTTAGTAACGTTCTGAGGGCACAATTTTTTTTCTTGCTGAAAATATTATCTCTAAGTGTTCTATATTTGCAGGGTAATGGTGACATTGAAATGAAAGGAATGACACACTGATTTTTAGCAAGGCTTTCATAAATTGTCTGCTTAGATTTATGATGTGTCACTTGATTTACAGCACTCCTGTTTTTATGGATGCTGTTATCTGTTAACATTTCTGCAATAGCCCTCTTTTTTGGATTGACTTCTCAAAAGCTAAAGTAACTAATCTTTACAATCATATTTTTTAATTTGGATAACTTGATAGTCACAATTGCTGACTTTTAATAAGAACAGAGCTTGTTTTCCAAGATACCATTTTATCTTCAGCCCTTGATGTGTTTATCTTAAAACTACTATGGGAAAAAATGCTGTTTAAATTTTAAAGGTTCCAGAAGTTACTCTGACAAATAAATCTGTTTTTTGGTGCCCTCAGAATTGCTCCTCAGTGTGATGTATTTTAGATCCCTTAAGGTCTCCAGATTTTTTTCCAGAAGATGATCAGTGGTCTAAGGTGCTAAGCTTCTATTTTCTCAAGGCATGAAGACTGAATTTGGTTTTTTCTATAATGAACTCACTGTAGTATCTAGATTGGAGAGAATTCAAGGAATTTTCCCTCACAATCCTTCTGGCTGTGCATATATGGCAATTAAGAGCCTATTTATAGTCCAGAGCATCTTTTCCCACGCTGCCCAAGTGAATGCTGCCCAAGTGAATGCCTCTTCCTGCCTGTGTACATTACTGAGGGCTGGTCTTACCACCATCAAGGGTACATTAATAGATAACATTCTCCTTCCAGCTGAAGGAAAGAAAAATGATGATTCAGATAACTATTACAAACTCCCAGGAGGCCCTTCACGTTCCACAAGGCTCCAGTTTGCATTTTGCCCATCACTGGCCAATGCTTGTCAGTGGAAAACTTGTCCATTTAACTGACACATGGTGTTACCTGCTCAGGCCCATGCTGCTCTGTGAGAAAGATGTTCCCTTCCCTCGTGGTACCCATGAAACTTAGGTATAAAGTTTTAGAGAAAGGCACAGTACTGTTTTCAAAGACTGCTAGGAGAAGGAATGTAATGCTTTGTTGTTTGCCGGTTAATGGGCAATTGTTTTCAACAATAGAGAAATATGGAAGTACAGGTATGGCAGGAATACATTACAAGAGTATTAAAAAAAGGATTACCATGTTTACAAACAGATAAAGAACTATCTGAAAACCATGAAACTATTTCTGCATTGGATTAACTCCAAGGTCATGTCTGTTTCAGCTGACAAACTGCCAGACGTCAGTCTTGTGTCAGAATCCTCAGTTCAGCTACTGCCTTTATAGATAATAAATAGCACCATGGTGGGCTTGCTTGGTCCTTTGTGGATGAACCACCTCCATGGCTGTCTTTAATCCCTGCATTCACAGTCCCAAGGTACTTAGGCTGGTCCAACACCAGGAGTGTGATGTAACCAACAGCTTTGGTAATAATCCCAAGCATGTAAAGTGTTGGTTTTGTCTGTCATAGCCAAGGTTCTTGACTGTCTGTTGGACTTCTCATTGTTTCTCTTTTTTTGAGCACACTGCAATATAGCATGTGGGTAATGTGCAAAGTAGTGAGCTACAAGGTGGACATCTCATGTGACTTAATCTGTATTTTCCTTTTTTTTTTCTCTTAGTTTGAGGTCCTTTAGGCTATTTCCCCATGTAATCTAAGGCTGAAGATATTGTGGTTTGTAGCCCCCCCCCTTACTATAAGCATGTTTCCTGGTAATTTAAGAAATTTTCTACAACACTGAAAAGTGTCACGACAGGTTTTTAGCCCCTAGTTTGTTAGCTAGCCATGGTTAGGCCTTCTATGATATAGCCTAGAGCAGTGTGCATGTATGAGAGCCAAAGAAGTGAGTGAAGTTGATCATAAGAAATGCCAGTGATGTGGCTCATGTTCTCCCTGCTCTTGCATGAACACAGATGATTTCTGCTGTAATTTGGGAGCATGTATGTCTTGGGCAGATGTCATTTGGAGGTCAAAACAAGGATGAATGAGATGCTTCAGACAGCACTGCTGAGGGAAAAGAAGAATAAATGCTGCCCAAAATAAGAAAAGGGAGACAAATATATTTCATATTATCTTGAGACTGTTGGCTAAAAGAGCTTACAATTAAGATCTGTCTTGTAAAGATATATACAGCAACATCTGTTTTTGCAAAGCCTTTGAATATAAACAAAGCAAAAAACTCCTACCCATATGACAACTGGACTCCATGTACCAAATAACAAGGCTTTTTCGGACCATGTGAGGCACATTACCAGTTACTTTGCTGACAAGAGCTATGAAGAAAGATGCAGCATAGAATTGGCCACTGAAGATGATCATTTGTCTAACTTTATTCCTTGAATCTTTTACTGGAATCTTCTTAAGCTCTGATTTATGATCCTATTGACTTCTCTTGAGACTTTGGCTGCTGTTCTTATCCTCCCCACCTGTCCTCTCTACCTCTACTGCCAGGCTAAGTAGAATCAGTGAAGGTGATTTTAGAAAGACATGATGCTGGCTATGGCCTTTGCATGTCTTTTTCATGAGTATTAGAGCTGTCCATATGCTGAGTGAACAGATGAGGTAGAAATCTCTGAGCCTTCTCAACTATCCTAAAAGATAAGATCATTGAAATATTCAATGATAAATGCTGTGTACAGTTTTAAAGATGTTGTACCTATTCGGTTGGCTTCCACGATTTTCTAATTTTCTTTAAATTTTAATTTTGGTTTTTCTAGTTATTTTCTGAGGCAGAAGAACACAAGAATTTCATGGTGGAAATAAAACCTGGAAGGAGGGCCAGTGGGATTTTGTGCTTCTGCCAGGGTGCAAAGGATACACTAAGTTCAAAGTTTGCCAGATGGGGCTCAGATCTTTCTTGAGGGAAAGAAAAACACCTCCTGAAAGACAAAACCCTTTATACAATTCTCTTTCTCCCCACATCGTCTGGAGAAAAGCAACTGAGATGGGATAACAGCAGTCTGACAGAGCTGAGAGCAAGCCTGTGCACGGTGATCGGAGGGAAAATAGGGACCAGGATTGTTTTTTAATTTGTCCATTGCCTGAGGATGAAAGAAAGCTGCTGTCAGTCACACAGTGCAACAGAAGATATTCTAGTGTGCTTGGGACTGTGAAAGGGACTCTTTTATCCCTTCAGTGATCTATGAGTAATTTCTGAAATAAAACTTCCAAGTCACCTGCAAAGCCAATTTCAGGGAAAACAGTAACAAACATTTCTTCTAGGAGTTCTGGAGAAAAAAAAAAAAAAGAAAATAAAGACTTAAAAAAAAAATCATTTCTGCCCTTTATTTTGCTTGGTATTATCTGCTGTACAAATGTCATTAAGTGACATTTTTCTCCTACAGGCCATCCAGTATATATGAGGATTATTATTCCTTCCTTCTCTCTTCCTCAGAAAAACAGATAGTGGCTGACAATTAATGAGGGGGACTCTAATCTGACAGCACTATGAAAGCTACTGACAGAAAAGATCTTGATAGTGGCATAAGAAATTCCTTCTCAGACTACCATTAAGGTGCCTGTTTGCAGCTGGGAAGTCAGGACTTTTTCCTTGAATCAAACCTTGTTAGATCTGTATGCTCTTGTACTTTTGCAACCTCTTTAAGAGGAAAACCCAAAACAGCTGTAGGGGAATAAGAAAATAAAGGCATTCGAAATATCAGGACCTACTAAGATTAAATTCTTAAACGGGAGTTTATTGCCACTGTTCTGTGCTCAGCAATTAAGGTGGATTTTGCTTTCAGTTGCAGCATTATCCCTGAGTTACTCTGTGTGCATATATGTGGGTATAGAAACAGAGATTTCACCGTGGGAGGTACTGTATATCGTGTGGGACTTTCTGAACTGAGGAACTTGATGTCTAAATTGACATGACAGACAGCCTCCTCATGATTTTAGATAGTACTAGCTGTTCTGGATTACTTGCTCTAGACCCTGTGGCATGAGCAGAAACTATCCCCTCAACCTCAGACCCTTGCCTTCAAGCCCAGGTGACTGTTCTGTGGGACAGGAAGTGACATTTCTTTGAGGTGCCCCTTAAGTATTTGAGAGCAGAAGTTTGTTCTAAATATGCATTCAGGATTTTTATTTTGTTGTGCTCAGCCCTATGGTTTTAAACTATTAAAATTCTGGACACTACGCTCCTGGTGTTGGGGATACACGTTTCTGACTGCTGAAGGGCAGAAGATGAACGTCAGCCGTTTGGACACAGCTTCTTGTTGAGCACATGCAATGATTTAACTTCTGACATCTTTTACTGTGCTTGACAATGATTTAACTTCTGAGATCTTTTACTGTGCTTGAAGAAGGGGTTAATGCAGACCTATATTGAAGGCTATGAGAAAGGCAGTGGTGGGAAATGCAGCAAACAAAATGTGACCAGAGAAGTTTAAATGAAGATTTGTTTTCTGAGAGTCCAGCACTCAGGAATTTTTAGTGTCAAGTTTGTTACTTGTTCAGTCTTTATTGAACTTTTCCAGAGAGTTGTCCCTTGAATGTGTATTTCAGTAAAAAAGAGAAATATTGCTTTGATGTAGATTTTCTGTCTTTGAGCAAAGAACAGGCCATCCAGGTGCTCAACCCCTCCTAACAGGAAAACTTAAATAAGGCAGTCATCATACCCAGCCTGTCCCTTGCATTTTGTAGCGTTAAACTCCATGCATTCTTGCAAAAGCTCTGATCATTTTTGAAACTGGCACATAAAAATGCCTACTGTACTCTCGGTATCTTTTTCCTACTTGCATATTGTCTGCTCACAAAAGGTTGTAATTCTATGTGCTTTTCTCCAGATAGCCCTACTTTTTTTTCACCTACACATTCAATTTTAGTGTGCCATCTGCTTTCAACCTGCTTAACGTTATACTCCAGCTTTTAATGACAGAAGATATCAAGTGCCATGGTTTTTATTTTATTGCTCAAGATGGCATGCAGACCTTCTTTAAATGATTCCAAATCATCTAAAGCTTCTGTTTGGATGGTTTTCAAAGGCTGCCTAGGATTGTCAAGCTTCTGTTGCAGACCTTGCTAGCACTTTTAACAGGTTAATCTTTTTAAAGGCCACTATCTGGGGTTTTTTAACTTCCTAAATGCTCCTTTTTGCCAACTTCAAAGCTAGGAATTTTTTTTAAATGTGAAAATTACATACATCATTGTGTTAATTTGTCTTGACAGGTGCAAACTGTTGTGTGACCTAAAATCCAGGGGAAAAAAAGCCAAAAAAGCTGTGCCTTAAAAAATGCTTAAAATAATTTTTGTCATTTTTATGCTCCAGACTGAGACTTCCTTAAATACGTGATGTTTTAAAATCTTGAGCCCTGCTTATTCCTGGAGAAAAGACTGAATCAAAATAATGTGGACCTTCAACTCAGGAATCTGATCTTAATTTTGAAATGAAATAGCTGCAATAAGAAACCTAGTCAGTTTGAGTTACTTTTTGGTTTTCTAGCTGTAGACATTGCATCTTTTCTCTGGAGATCATCTTTCAGAGGTGCAGCAAATAACTTCCATGAGTGTCCTGGGTTTGCTCTCCATGACAAACACCTCCTGCAATTCCCTGATATGTACAAGGGATGGTGCTCATCTGGAGGCAAACTCCTGGCCAGGGCAGATTGCATTGAACCTTTCTTTTCTTCAATTTGGGGATGGAGTCCATGTGTGCAGAAGAGCCCTGCTTTGGTGGTGCCTGTTTTGCCCCAAGTGCCAGTCTAAGCAAGAAAAATATATAACCTGGCAAGTGGCAATAAAAAAGATTTTGGTTTTGGGGCTTTTGTACAAACAGAAGGCTGTTTTTTTCTTGGGTTCATTTCTGAATAGATGTTTTATTTCCTTAGATTTTAAACTGTGGTTTCTACTTGCACATAGGACTATTAAGGATTTATGAAATCCCAGTGGGCACCAATCTGCATCTTTAAGCACTTTAAGTATCTTTACACTGTTATTCTTTGCTCATCCATGGGGAGATAGGTCCTCAGCAGAAGCTAAAATTCTTTATAGAAATACCTCTTTTGTACAGAAAAGATATTTTTCTCTATGAAACTTGTAGATTGGTTTTGCTAATATTCCCAAGCAATTTCACAGTGAGGATTAAATTCTCAGTTATACTTTGTACATTTACCAAGATATCTAATAGAAACTTTTCCCTTTCTTTTTTTTTTTTAGTAAAAAAGTCTAATTGGAATGGATGAAATGACATTATTAAATACCAGAATGAAGATCACCAGGGAAATAATCTAGCTGCTGATACTCTAATGTTAACTCAGTGCTTCTAAATAATCAGTAATCAGTAGCTTGAATTAGACTGAGATAGATCGAGCTAAGTGCTTGACTATTCAAAGTGAGTGCAAGAGATTTGGGGAAAAGTTCAGTGCAGTCAGGGGAAAAAAATGTACTGCATTAAATATGCAGGACTAAAGAAATCATGCTTCTATTTTATTTTAAGTAAACACATTATCTTTTGATGTATCTTGGTCTTTCTTCATGTGAATCATGAATCATGCAGCACTTCAAGCCCTGATTAATATTCTTAATTGCTCTCCCTTTTTCGTTCTTGCAGCTGGCAGATGGAATGCTGCAGATCAGACAGTGTCATATCAGTAGTGTTTGCACTGCCTGTGAACAAATGGTGTTACAGCCTGCATGTTTATCCCCTTTGATCCATACACAACTGGAGCAAGGTGCAATAATCAAGACTGGCTTTTTTTTTTAAATTGTTTTTTATTTTTTTACCTTTTCCTTTCTTATCTTTGTGGTATTAACCCTGTTGGGAGCAGATGATAGAACATGGACAGTCAGACAATTTCTTTAATGCCAAACATTTTTCTGCAACAAGGAGGTCTGGAAACCGTAGGAGACTCACATTCAGAATGGATGTCCGCATTTGTCCTCCCTGGAAAAGTATATGCTAGATAAATGCCTGTCTTCCACCAAGCTGGGCTGAAAATTCCTTAGTGGGAGTGTCGATTGTTTCTGTGCTTTCCTGTGCCAGTGCTAATTAGGATGGATAGACAAAGAACCCAAAAGAAAGAGCATCATATTAGTAAGAAGCTCAGTGATGATTTCTAATTAGCTGAAAAGTGAATGAAGGTTCAATTTTGTTTGCTAGGGGCAAAGAATAAGTTCTCTAAATGAAAAAATCCTAATTACTTTAGAAGTTTTAAGTTCTTCAGATCTTTCTACTTCTTGTGAGTTAGTGGTTATCAAATTACCTTCCAGGTGAAAGAATTACTTTTCTCACTAGTAGCAATGCAAACTCTGTTTTGATAGGAAAAGCAAAACCTTCCTGATCTGTCATGACTGTTAGCAAAACCAGTAGATTAAGAATGACCAGTTCATTTTATAAAATGTACATTGGTTTGTAGATGCTAAAATAAGATGACATTTTATGTGGTCAGCATTGCTATCATAATCTATGTGCTTGCAATGAAAATATTTTAGCCTAAGGAAAAGCATTATTCTATGAATAATTCACTTGCTTTTGGACATGGGAGGGTTTGTGTGTTTTTCAAGTCATTTTTGTAAGAGAATATGTGTTTTCTCACGTATCATGTGGGACTTTTAAGTGCACCATCCCATGAAGGCACTGACTGACTAACATATCAGAAGGTGATTGCCTAAAATTAGGGACTTTGCATATTTCTCTTCTTGGAAAAATGTAGGTAATGAATCAAATGACCTCCTGTGATTACTTGGATGTGATTATTAAAAAAAAAGGAAAAATGCAGTATCACAGGTTATGACACCAGCACACAGAACTGCAGCAGAGCACCTGAGCTCGGATATTGTAATTCCTCATCAGCTACTTTTCTGAAATGTTTCTGGACTTTGCCATTAAAAGGACTCTGTGATTATAACCATGATGTCAGCTTGCAGGAATTCAAAAAAAGATGTATTGGAGAACACCCAGAAAAAATACTAGATGTGAGGCTACAAGATGTCCATTTAATTGTCAGAAATATTCTGAACTTATTTCCATTTAGGACACATCAGTGCCACCCTGGCTGCAGCCTCAGGTGTCAATGCAAACCAAAGCAAACTCAGCTCAGTAATTTCTATAACTTCTAGCTGTAAGGTGATAGTCTAAACAGGTTACCACACCGTCATACTTACGAGAGTTTCCTTTTCTTATAGTTTCAACTTTGGATTGAAACCATATTTCAGTTCATGTTATCATTCTCACTATTAACAGCTGAAGGGACTCCTGTAAGCTGCAAATGTCTGGTTACAATTCCCTGGATGTGTCAATTGTTCCCTACATTGTTGTTGTTGCCACTGAACTTACATTTTTTGTAGCAGTATTTGTCACCAAGCTAAATTCTCATTGTTGTTGCATAGGTGTTGTGAAATGTTTTATGCATTCTGTGCTGGAAACCAGAGTGTTGTGAGGTTACATGCTGTACCAGCACCTTTCTTATTTGAGCAAAACTATCCTTATCCTTTTTTTGTTGCTCCAGTGTCTAAAATAATTATAATTATTACAATTTGTTGAGGTGTTTCATGTATCTAGTGGGGTAATGATGTGGTTTTTTGATTTGATTTACCACTCTGATGTACAAAAAGGCAAATTTTCCCTCTGACAACATGTGACAGTTCTAACACAGTTTGCACTCCAGGCAGGTTCCAAGCTAAAACCAGAGGTGTATTAGAGAATTTGTCTAATACACATTTGCCCAGTTCTTGCAGAGCACCAAATCAACAAGCCTAACATCTACAAACCATTTTTTTCCTGCCTCCTTTCGGGCAACCCATCACTGTTTTTCTTCAGCATCTGAACTCAGGGTGAACTGTCTGTTCTAATAGGCTTCATCTTCATTACAGGATGATATAATGTGTACGTGTAAATCGGTAATGAGATGTTAGTGCTCTTGGAGAGTGATTTATGAGGAGGAAGCTAAATTCTAGTTAAACAAATACATTTCTATTTGAATGTTGACAGAAGATGAGTAGAGCATCTGATCATTCCTTATATCTTTAAGAAGTGGCTTCCTAATGAAATCAGATACTTTAAATACCTAGATCTCTGGCTCAAGACTTATTTGACATTTCATTATCATATGAATTACATTTTTAGCTAGGCAAGTTTAGACATAAAACTTGGGTACTAAGAACTGTATGAAAAATTGACTAGGGGAATTATATAGATTCTAATATCTCAGCATTTTCTTTGCTTTTATTGATCATTGCAATCTAGCTGATGTGTCAGCAGCCAAAAAGCATTCTAAGTAAGTTGATGTATTAAAAATGATACAACCTTTTATCTAGATTTATATTAGATGCAATCAGGTGACACAGAACTGTGATCTACTTTGTGACTTTCAAAATTTGTTATGTCAAAATCAAAGGAAATTAGACTGGGTAATATTAATATTTTAGTGCCAGTTGTGCTTATTTATTCAGGCATTTACTGTGATATGGTCCCTAACATTTATTTTGAATGAAAGCGTAGAGAATTGTAACTGCCCTAAAAAATGTAGTCTTGCAGCAGAAAATTGTTTGTGTTTAAGAATAGTTAGTATATGCTTAGTTGTTACAAAAGTGTTGCATCATGCTAGTTATCACATTTTGGCTTTGTGCAGATTTTATTGAATTATATCCTGAATAATACAGGGGAAAATTACTGTTAAAAAGTAGGGCAGTTTTTGTTGGAATTTTTTTTTAAGTTGCCTAGTTTAAATTTGATTTATCTGAAACTTGGTATATCATGTATTATGTAATAGTCTGGGTGGGTTTTTGGTTAAGACAAAGCTATCTCATGTTACCTAAATTATATATGCTAAAAAATACAGCAATTGATAACATTTTAAAATGGATATGATAGGTAAAACTTAAAGCAAAGAAAAAAAAAGAAGGACTGAGGAAGGATTTCAAAGTGATGTTTAACAAAGAGGTAGCTCTGTTTTAAAATAAATTCCAGCTGTCGTGGGTTTGAGACAAGGACCTTGCCAGGAGGATGCACATGTCTAAATTATTGCCATTTTTTTGTCTGGCAGAACCCTGGTAAGGCAAGGGAATCAACAGCCATGTACATGAGAAACTCTTCCTTGGGTGAATCATTAAAGGAGAGTGGTCCAGGGAGAGATGGGTCTCAGGGAAGGATGGGCTCACATTTGTTTTCTGCCACAACCTTCCCCTGAGGTAAGCAGGGAAAGACCATAAATCCCATATTCAAAATAAATTCATTTGTTTGTCCCATATTCATTTTCAGTGGTTCACAAAATCCCAAGGGCACTTGTAGACCTAAGCAGAGGCTTGTGCTCTACTTTTCCTACCTTCCAAAATGGGATTTAATGAACTTCTCTATTTGACAGAGTATTCTGAAGTCACAGAACCACTGTTTCCCTTCATCATCTGGAAACAAAGGTCATTGCACAAGGCAGCCTAACAGTGTCTAGCAGAACTGTTCTGGAAACCTCTGAAGGGAAGAAGAAGAAAAATAGGTGAACAATATGATTGTATCAACATGTAAGGAAACATGGGGGAAAAAAACCACACAAAAATGGTACTTTTCCAGTCTGTGAGTAAGGGAAGATGGAGGAAAAGTGATGATGAAATAGTGAAATGACAGTCAAAAGGAAGAAGATGCAGTCTGACCTAGGGCTCACTGGGGCTCATGCATGTCTGGAAACACAGGACCCATTGGGTCTTTCTGCTTGTATCTGCTTCCTTCATCATCTGCTTTGGTAGCACTGCATTTTGTGGGGAAAATCATAGAATATTCTGAGTTGAAAGGGACACAAGTGAAACATAATCCTTAAGGAAGCCTCACATGAGAGGAGTTTGGGCCCAAAGATTGTTTCTTCACACTGTTGAGGTAGATGCCACGTATCTGCCTTTTTTCTTCAGAGGGTGCATTTTTTCCTTTGACATCCAAAGGGTTCATCTACACCTCTATATCTGTCTGGTCTTTTTCACAGGAAAGCTTCAGCAACAAAACTGATCTCAAACTTCTCCACCAGGTTACTTCCTGCCTTCCACCTTTACCTCTGAAAAACCCCATTTATTTTCTATGCTAGCCTCTGTTGCTCTTCACTTTAGACCCCAGAATGTGCTCAGAACACATCTGACTTTCAACTCAGCTCTCTGTTGTCTTACAATTTTAGAATTTGTATTAGTGTCAAATACAAAATCAGAAGCATATCTTTTTCCCCTTGCTGCTGTTAACTGTTTCTTTGTAGGTAAGGATTTTCTTCAAGGAAAAATGCACTAATGCAGCAGATGTGAAAATACATTTTTTTTTTTCTGCATGGATATATTTATAATATCCTTTTCCAGCAATATTTCAGAAAGGAAAGCAAAAAAATTTTACATTGCTGCTTAGTCAAACTCTCTTTCTGGCATGTAGTCTGTCTGCTACAGTCATGGATGTTGCAGCTGGAATGTACATCAAGTTAACCATCATCTCTTCAGAGCAGCAAGGTGGGCTTTAATCTGCAGTTAGTAGAAGTCCCCCTGCTCTGTCAAAAGACTTCTTTTTATTAACTCTAATAGCCCATAGACTCTCACTGTGCTCCCTTGCTTTTCTTTCCTATTGCTATTTCCAGATTGAATGTCTGATCTTCAGCTGAGTGATCCTGACCACAATATCTAGTGGCTCTTTTAGGTGCTGTCTCTCCTGCTCACTCCCTCTCATCCTGCTGACATATTGCATCTCCAGAACTAAGGGAGATTTATCGGGACTGTACTCCACTTCTTCCAAATCAGACCTTCTTTGAGGGCAGAACAAGCACTGCCTTCTGTTTAACACTGCTGGCCTTTGTCCAATTTTCAGTATCTAGTGGGAGGATTTTTATATTTGAAAAGTGATGCTTGTGTATGCTGCCAGAATTAAAGACCATTTTCTATTCAATGGAGAGCTCAGTCTCTGCCTCAGGTATTCCTGCCCCGTCTTTCCAATGATTCTCTAGAAGCTGCACGTTATGCAACCCAATTTGTTTTTGCAGAGAGAGCACTACACAGGACTCTGCATTCACCCTTAAAGTCTTTTGCATTTGTGTGGCTTGCTTGGCAGAGATGGGAGAGAGACAGAAGGTAAAATGTGCTCCTGTCTTGTCAGAGAGGGCAAGTATAATGGGGCGAGGGGCTTTTGTGGATGTAATTGTGGCTGAATAGGCTTGTCTGTGTATTCTGGGGTCCTTGTGACTTAAGTTTTGTATCAGTGAAGCTTTATGATTGCAAGAGTTATTTCCTGATGGACATCATCTTAAAGGAGATCAGCATGTCATCTTAAAGGAGGTGTGCAGCTCAGACATGAGTTGTCAGCTGCATCTTCATGGCATCTCCGGGGCTGAGGGAAGAAACTTTATGTTGGTGGAGTTCCACCTGAATTAAAATAAAAGGCTTTGGGAAGATCAGAGCTGTGCTCAGCACCTTGCACAGCATGGATTCTTCCTTCCTTGCCCCCAGTATTGGTGGTTTCCAAAGCACAAGTACAAAAAAATTCAAGTTGCTTGATTTTACAGGGAGTTTGAGAATGTGTAAGTATTACAGTCCAGTAAATGATGCCATCATTCTCTGAAATGATCCATTAATGATTTGATTTCAGTAAAATGGGATTTTACCCCTCCACAGAATAGGGGTGGGGACTGTGAAGTTTTGCTCTTTCATGTGGCAAAATATGACTAAAACTATCCCCTACAGACACACACTCATCCTTCATGTGAACGATGTTGGGCTCATCCTTCACATTTGAAATTTAGTCTTAGTTTTGTCCTCATCAAAATATCTCTGGAATTAGAGGTGAAGAAATGTGATTCTGTAATTTATTGAGAGCAGGAGATCCATCTAAGAAAGCTCCCAAATTCATGTTGTTGGCCCATTTCTGATGAACCTGCCCTGTTTAGTGCTCTTATTTATGGAACTGTTAACAAAATACTGATTTGGGATATATATTTTTCCTTTAAGGGAAAAAGCTTTCACATTTGGTCTGGAAATGAGACTGTTTAAACTGTTGCTCATTTTGCACTGGAGCTGCCACATCTGCAGCTGGAGCTATGCCAAGGCTCTGATGGAAAAACAAGCAGATGGACTTCTAACATTTACAAAGGGTATATTACAGCAAAGCAAATGGGAATTAAATTAGTGAAGCCATACACTCAGGCATTTTATGTGAAAATGGAGAAAGTTCAGACATATCTTTGAATTGGAAACTGCTCTGTGCTCTGGTTTTATTTTATTTTATTTTATTTTATTTTATTTTATTTTATTGAGAGGGAAAGGAGCAGTTCCTCTCAGTGGTGTCATAGTGGGAAAGTAAAAATTCATTATTTTGTTCCAGACACAAAAGTTCTTGGTGGGATTTAGAGAAGACACTAGAATGGAATGGAGAATTGAAATCACTGAAAAGTGTCATGGTTTAATCCTGGCAGGCAGCTAACCCCCATCCAGGCACTTGCTCATTCCCCACTGGTGGGATGGGGGAGAGAATTAGAAGGGTGAAAGTAGGAAAACTCATGCATTGTGATAAAGACAGTTTAATAGGTAAAGCAAAAGCCTCAAATGCAAGCAAAGAAAAACAAGGAATTCATTTACCTTGGGAAGGCAGGTGTTCAGCCATTTCCAGAGGAGCAGGACTCCATCACATGTAATGGTGACTTAGGAAGACAAATGCCATCACTGTGAACGTGACAGAGTGGCTTTGGTGGGCATCTTAGGCCCAGCCAGGGTCAGCCCACACTACCCAGACTAAACCAGAACAAACAGAAATCTCATAAAGCTGAAGATAAAGACATTTGTGGGAAATGAAACAGGAAATTCTTCTTTTTCTTGTGCATTATAAATGTGATTCAGATGAACAAGTACAGGTTCTGCTCTTGAAATTACATTTTTCTTGGCTTTCTTATTTGATTTGCTTTAAAAGGTTATTAAGTGACACTTCTTGACCTAAGATCCAAGTTTGGAGAGTGATGAATTCTGTTTTAGCAGCTCACATGTTTCCCAGGAAATTTAGTTTGGGATGAAAAAGCTACTGCTATCATTAGTCAGTGTCAACAGTATTAAAATAATAAAAATCATACAGTTAAATTGGAAGTGAGAAAGAAAAGATTGGACTTGCCTTTTGCATCCTGCCTCCTATAAACATTTTTTAAAGACAGAATACCTCTTTTTTACAGTCAAGGGAAATGTTTCCTCTTTTGGTTTCATAGTGAGCAAAGCAAACTGGACAACTGTAGGAGTAAGAGAGAAGTAAGCTCACACACATCATAATGTTTAGGTAGAGCACAAGGTAGAAAAATATAAATAGGTACTACTGCCAGCAGAGAGGCTGTTAACAGAAAGCATTAACTATATATTTAGTTGAAAGTCTCCAGTCTGTGTTGTATTCAGGTTCAGTGATGCTACTGTTGTGCTTCTGGATAAACTAAAGCAAAACCTCATTAAAATGTAGCTCCTGGTGATTCTTGTAAAGGCTGTATTATCCAGAGCAGATGATAGCAGTCACAAAAAGGTGAACACGTCCAGCTCTTTGTCTGATTGGCAGCTCCATAATAAATGCTACATAACATGCTAGGAAGACTATAAGAGCAGGTCACAGAAACACAGCAGTCTTGATATTTCAGTGAATTGGGTTCCAGCCAGGAATGAACATTTTAAACATGGCCAATGATAAAGTTATTAAGGTTATACTGAGGATCAAATAATGACATGGCTACAGGCTGAGGGGGAAATCTAATCTCAGAGCAAGAACTCTGAAAGGAATATGGGATGCTAAACATGCTGTGGCTGAAGGGAATATTTTGATTCTTTAAAGAATAAAAGCCCAGAATTGCTGATGAGAGAGAGGTATGATGATACCTACCTTGAGTTTAGCAAGGCTTTTGACACTGTGTGTGACAACTTCCTTCCAGCTATCCAAGTTGGAATATTACAGGCTGGTGGGGTGAGCTATAAGATTGGGTCATCAGGCTCAGTAATTAATGAGTTGTATTCAGCACAGACCTCCCTGGGCTGCAGGGGCACAGCTGTGTCACCATGGGCTGCACCAAGGGCTGCAGGGGAATCTCATCTCCTGCGCCTGGAGCACCTCCTGCCCCTCCTTCTGCACTGACCTTGGGGTCTGCAGGGCTGTTCCTCTCACATGCGCTCACTTCTCTCTTCTAGCTGCTGTTGTACAGCAGTTTTTCTGCCTTGTCCAGCAGTGGGCTCATCATGGAGGTGGCTAGCATTAGCTCAGCTGGACATGGGGGAAGCTTCTAGCAGCTTCTCACAGAAGCCAAACCTATAGCCCCATAATTCCCAGACCCTTGCCACACAAACCCAATACCTATGTCTGTCAGTGGTCTGGAAGAGAAGACAGATGATATCAGATCAGCTTTATGGATGATAACAAATTGAGGGAAACAGTTGTGTTTTCAGGCAGGTTTGCTACTCAGAGGCCTGGAAATATGGGCTGACATGAACCTCCTGAAACTCAGCAAGAAGAACTGCTAACTGCTGCTGTTGGGAAGGATGAGCCTCTACAATACCAAAGGCCAGGCACTGCAGGAATCAGGAGCAGCTCTGCAGGAAAGTCCCTGTGGTTCCTGCTGGTGGGAAAGCTGAGCATAGAACCACAGGGATGCTGGTAGGCAGAGAGGGTACTAGCACACTGGGCTATAAGATCAAGGTCAGAGCCAGAGCATACAGTGAAGGATTTATTTCCTTTCTACTTGGCATTTTTTAGACCAAATGTGGAATAGTGCATCCTGTTTAGTCCCTCTAATGAAGAAAAACATCAGAAAGCTGAAGAGAGGCTGGAGAGTTTGGCTTATTCAGCCTGGAGCAGTGATGGCTTTAGGGACACCTAACAGGAGCCCCCAGTGCTGAGGGGATGAGGCGACAGATCTTGGCTTTGTGGCTGCTGATCTTCTCCCTGGTATCCAAAGACAGGACATGTGGGAGTGTTCCAAAGCTGTGCTAGGGGAGGCTAAGACTGAGCATTAGGAAGGAGGCAATTCTTTGCCAAGAGAGTGGTCAAACTCTGGAACAGGCTTCCTAGAGAAGTGGTTGATCCCCTATGACTCTCAGTGCTTAGGAGGCATTGGATAATGCCCTTAGCAACATGCTTTAACTTTTGGTCAACCCTGAATTGGTCAGGTAGCTGAACTAGATGATGTTTATAGGTTTAGTTCAGTCCTATCCTATCCTATCCTATCCTATCCTATCCTATCCTATCCTATCCTATCCTATCCTATCCTATCCTACTTTTGTAGTGGTGTAGGTGGGAGAGCAACAGAGAATGGGGAGGTACTGGCAGAAGGAAAATTTTTTTCCCCATGGTAACAGTTTAAAGACTGAAGGATGTTCTTGGAGGATTTCAAGACGCAGCAGGATAAATCCCTGAGCAGCCTGATCTGAATTCAGTGTAGACCCTACTTTTAGATTAGTCTAGACCCCCCTCTGAATTATTCTGAGCACTGTGATGTTGGCTGCCAATCTTGCTTATGGAATTAATGTAGTTCTGGTGTTGCTATTAAAACAAAAATTGTCTAACTGCGAGGAGATTCAAAGATCCAAAAGTAGGGATTAAAGGAACTCCCTGAAAAACACCCCTCAGTATGAAGCATGACTAATGGTTCATCACTTAGCTTACAGATGTAAGCATGAACAAACTTGGTAATAGTAGGCTTTTCACAGTAAAAGGAGATTATTTGTGCTTATATACCTCTTTGTGGATGAGAACATCAATTTATGTGTGCACTTAAAATCAAAAGGGAAAATTGTGCATCTAATTGTATAAATATTGTGTGTGAAGATAAGTACTGAGGATGCCCACAGACATAATGCTGGTTAGAGAGAAAGATAAACAGAAATCACCAAATAAACCTGTCATCTAATTGATCTGGCTAGATTTGCAGTTTTCCAAGCATTGCTAAGAAAGGTTGCATGCTTGGGTATGGCATGTTGAACTAATGGGTGGCTGCAGAAAGCATCTGAGCAATCTGTGATTAGTTATCAGATGCAGTGTATCAAGGCTGGCACCTGAGAGCCTCACTACTCTTCATCACTAGCAATCCACAGCAAAGGTACCTGTATATGCAAAGATTTGCTCTAGCTGAGCTCTGACTGCAGGCTTTGAAGCAGGGCAATGCTGTGACTCTGGCATACAGAAGTTCAGGTTAGTCTGTCATAAACCCCCTGGCCATGCTGGCAGGGTCAGTGGAAGGATGGGAGGGCATAGCTTATGTGGGTGTGAGGTGGCTATGGGCACGGGGTTTTGGAGAAACTTGTGCTGTCTGTGCAGAAATCTGGAAACGACAATGTGTTGACTTCTTACCTATGAAACTGTTCACTCCTCGTCACTGAAGGAGTGGGTAAAAGCAAGGCCGCTGTTCTTTACTATTTCTTGAGCGATATCTTAATTTCTTAAAAGTTACCATTAAGCAATTAAGTTCCCTTATCCAGTATATAAAAGGACATATAATTTCTAAAAACTGTTTTGATGATAGGATGGCACACATATAATTCATTTTCACAGCATAAACAGCACTTTACAGCTACAATCCATCAAATTCTTACAAATCTCTGTAAGTGTGCTTCACATTGCAAATCTATAGTGCTGGGTTTATTTTTAATCCATGAGCCTCTTCTGCACAATTATTCAGAGGAGTTTCCATGGTTATGTCTATAACCTGTAAACTAAACAGTGTCAGGCTGTCGGCACAAGCAAGGGGTGTGTTCAATGTTAAACTGTTAGCCTAGCCCTAGCAGAGCCTTGACCTGCTGCAAGTGCTGCTTTACAAAAAAAAAAGCTCAGGTAAGTCTGGGGAGACAGAACAAACCAGGGACAGCTCCCAGTGAACAGCATGAATGCAGTCACTGTGTTTCTGAAGATGAGAGTTGAGCCAAAAGGATAAAGCTGTGCTATGCCAGTTGGCCTTCAGGCTGAGGAATGGTCCCTGGCCCCTTTCATGTACTAGAACAGACATGGCCCTGGTTGTTGTGTTCACAAATATGTCATAAATTAGCAATTTAGGAATTTGGAACCCTGGTGACAGTCTTGTCAGCCACTTGGCCACCTCTGGTTGTTGGTACATAAAGCTGTGGTCCTGTGAAGGGCAGAAGCTGTGCTGCATATTCTCTGTTTTGTGTAACTTCGTGCTGTTACAGTGGGAGAGGATAGCCTGAGCTGCCACCTGTGCAAATAAAAACTTGTTCCAATTAACACGTATCGAATGAACACAGCACCAGATAATTACAGGAAGATATCTTTAGAAGGATAAAAAAGTATTTTTCTTTGGAAAATCAATGTGCTCTCACCCTGCCTCTTTAATGAGTGTTCATACCTGTCATTGCAGCCTTCCTGTTGAGACCGCATGTCTTCCTCCCCAGGCCATTAGCTGTCTCTTTTCATTTGTATTGCCGTGCCATAAAAAAAGAAAACAAACACTGTGGGATCACAAATGTGGCCATAATTTTTTATCAAGCAATTTAAAGCAGAAGCTAATAACAAGGAAAATGACTAATACTTGAATAGGTTGCTGCATATACAAACAATGTAATAATTGTCTCTCAGTCTGAGCAAAAAGATAATAAAAATGTTTTACAGTGCTCCTTAATCGTATGAAAAAAACTTAAAATCAAGCCTTTATTGCAGAAAAAGGAAGCATTAATCTGTCTGAGGGCCATTTTGTGGTGAATGCTTCCTGGGGAGGTGTGGTGATAATTACTTATCTTTAATAGACTTCTGGGTTGTGGAACCAAAATGTAGTGGTGAAGGACATATAGCAGATATTTATGAGCCCCTAAGCCACCATACTCCATTATATCCTACATCTAATGTCACTTGCAGGTCTGTGTTTTCAGCATGTTTCTTTGGGTCCCTTTCAGCATCCAGCTGCTGCAGGTAGTTGAAGGAAACGTGCTGGCTGAGTCATTCTATGATGTCACATGAGTTTTCTGCTTTCCTCTGTGAAACATCATGTTGTCAGCTCAGAGTGCAGAAAGGACTGGTTAAACATGGTGATGGGCACAGCTTTATGGGAATCAGGCAGGCAGCAGGGAAAGGGAGTTACAAAAGAAGCAGAGAAAGGGAGTTACAAAGAGCACTACACCAGGGAGGCTTTGTGACCACAGGGATTGGAAAAATGGACAGGAACAAGCTTGGCTAAAACAAGGTGTAGCCAGGGGAATCAAGGAAAAGTTGGTTTAAGCAAAACAGTGGAGGAGAACAAGCCCTCTTCCTGCTTGAAGTTAATGGCAAAATTCTCAGGAAGAGACCTATTATATACTAGGGTTTAATTCTTGCTAAAGGTTGAGCTAACTACTTAGCAAGGCGTTTTAGGTTTTTCTTAACTTAATTTGATAGAACCAGCTATTGACATTGCTTTTAGCAGGACAGCAAAACCCTAGTTCTCTGCTAAGTATTCCTTAACCTAGACCTGGAAAGTAATTTTGCTTTTTCCCAAGGGCTCCCAGATGGCCTTGCAAGAATTTTTCTCTGTTTGGTGGATATCAGAACTTTGTTTAAGTATAGAAGTTCAACCTTCTTCCTGTGTTTTTTGTGTTGCTTGTAATTATTCTGCATTCTTCCAGGACACATTTATTGTAGATGTACTCATATAAACACTAAGTTCAGCTGACAGCCCCTAGAACGGAATGAATAGAGCTACGAACTTCTATTCAGTTATTGACACTTAACTCTGTGTCAGTGGAATAAAGTACAGTCTCTCAATGTCAGGTAAAACTGTATGGATTATTTCTTTAATCTTAAAAAGCCTGGTCTAATGAAAATTAAATATTTCTCTAGCAAATCCATTCTACCCAGACAAGGACTATTTCTCTCACATATTATTTTTTTGTAATTTTTTTTTACTTTCAATATGAGTATATTCACATTACGAGACATGAGCAGAGTTTGGAGGTAGTTACTGTAAAATTAAGGAGCTTGGAAAATTGGACAAACCCTGCTGAGCCATCTCTTGTATGAATTTTGGGATTTGACATGCTTGCCTTCTCCCCACACTTTTTGATGCATCCTTTTATATTGTTCATTTTATGCTTTATAATTATTGTGCATTATATAAAACCGTGAAAATATATTAATAATTAATTATTTTAATTAGTAGTCTCTGTCTCTTCACATTGCATAGTCCAACTTACTCCCTCACCTCTGTAAGGGAGAAGCAAATTACTTTAGGATGGAGGACAAGAACAATTCAGCCTCAGAAGGAGAAATACACGCATGACATAGTAGAGATGAGCAGATGAGAAATGAATGAGTGTGCAAATTTAAGAATAAATTAATAGAAGCAGGATGTTTTGGTAGCATCTTCAATGCATGAAACACCAGGGACATCGAGAAACATTTGTGAAAATGTTTCTTCTGTTACTGTGAGCAGGTTATATATGTGGTGAGTGGAAAGTGGGTGGAAAAATAATTTTGATTTGTTTAGAATACAGTGTAACTTTGCAGCAAAGCTGGCTGTAGAAGCACTGCAGCACATATGTCCCCAGCTCAACTCTGAATCCTCCCAGAAGTGTGCTGTGATGGAAAGGCAAGCTCCGATACTTAAATTACTTGGGATCAAAGCAGGATTTTGCTTAGCTTTTCCCCCCCGTGTAACTATTAAGTATTGTCATCTGTCATTGTTAGAAGAAGTACTTAACAACACTTTAAACATGAGTTATCATTCAGTCTGCAGCAGTAAAAATTGCTAATCAGAAAACCCAGATTGGAGGCTAGCACCTTTCAGGCTGATCTGTGTAATGGAGTTGGATGTGAGAACAGACATTAATTTCAACAATGTGATTATTACAGGTTTTTGGCTTACAAAGATGGTGGTGGTAACTGGAGTACTTTAAGGATAAGACTAAAATATAGCTTCATGTCTTTTACTACTTTACCATGTGGAAGTGCCTATGTCATAATTATGAGAAGCCCTTATCTTGGGCACTGGATAAATGTGGACTGTTGTTCCATTATAAAACAGGGTGACAAAGCATGAAGTGCCGTGCTACCCTTCTAATTCCTTTCCTTACTTGCTACATGACTTCAGGGAGCCTCTGTGTGATGAAGAAGGAGATTCAAGGCTGAATATGGGTGGTGCTGATGTGGGCAGAAGGAGCTGGTGGTGAGGGGGAGCATTCTATGGAGGTGACACGACTCTCAGGATGGGGATAAGGAGCAGAAGGGAGCAGGATTCACTGAAGTCAACAGATAGCAAATTGTATTGAGCAACCTCTGGCAAGGATCTGTACCTCACTGTGAGGCACTAGCAAAGGTTTAACTCCTGTGATCTTGATCTGGGATGACACCAAGCACGTGCATACTGGATGTGTTCTAATACCCAGAAAATGCTTCTCAGAAGACACTGATCAAGGCAGTTTCCAACTGCCCAGCTGTCAACATTTTGCTGCTCGGAGGCCTTGGCTTGAAAGACGGAAGAGGTGTGAGACCTCTTGCAGTGAACAAAAATGAATCCCTGGGCCTCGTGCTGTCAAGCCAAAGGGGAAATTATGTGTCATTTCACATACTTCTATGAATACCTAAGTTAGAATCCTCCAGTAGATATTGTGACTTTTGTTTTCCACATTTGTTTAGATATATCTTTCCCAGATGCACGATGAAGGTCACCAGATTAGTCTTTGTTCACTCACTCCTGTCCAAGCATCTTGATATTTTTCCTGCTCAATTTAATAAGACCAAGTCTGAGGCACAGAGAGAATATAATAGACTATGAGCCAACTGTATGATCAAGTATATTCAGAAACTTCTTATACACGAGATGCCCCTTTGCTTCCTAGCTGCTGTGACATGATTACTGCATTACAGCCCTTTAATAACACAGTGACAGTGAGATCAGTGGTAACTGTAGTATATCAGCTTTATTACTGAAACCTTATGGAGGTCGGACATCCACCTGCTCTCCAAGCAGATGGCCCCCATGTGTACTTTTAATATTTTCTGCTTATTGTATAATTTAACTTTTAATCTAAAAATCCTTAGAGCCATAAAAGTTACGATCCTTTTCTGTGCATAGCACTGCATTAGTAATTTATTCCACTTGTGTGACATTGCTGATCACAGAAGCTGAGGCAGCTCTGTTTTGCCCAGACAAGTGTTTATTCAAGACCCTCTAGAGTGCATTCCTAACTCTTGCTAAAAGCAAGGAGCATGTTTGTGCCTGTACCTATCACAATGGAACTGAATTCACATGTGGGCAATGGCAGATGTCTGGCAGTGTTCACCAGCTGTGGAGCACCCATCACACCAGCCAGATTTGACTGGTCCTTGTCACCTTCTGCTTCTGCCTTGCTGCAAAGTGAATTTGCACTGATTCTTCTGATAACTTGCTTTCATTCATATTACATTCCTCTTTCTCTCCTTTTATCAAGCTAAAAACTCATTCAGGCAATGGTTTGGTTTCTCTGTATTATTTTTTTGTCTGGCGTAGTCTGACCCTGGTCAGAAATGAGACCTTCTGTCCTTTTACAACTACTGCTACTGGTATTACTGCAAAAAATCAATGGCATCATTAGAAAATAAAACTCCTGTGTGCTTTAGTGCAGCTGACACCCAGCTGATACATAGCTACATTAAGACATAGTGATATCATACTTACATATCCTTGTTAGTGCTCCTAGAATGATAATATGGACCTGGATTCTCAACTGCTCTTTTTAATTTCCCTAGCGAAGGGAGTTGCTCTTGCTCAGAAATCAGAATAGGTTATCAGCATTATCTATGAATATATGAACTTGAACTGCCTTCTCTGCCTTACTGGATTTGAATTTTTGCAGTGTAACACCTACATCAAGTAAGAACACTGTTGTCTACATAGACTTGGTAGGCAACAGGCAGGTCATCATCAGAGCAGAAGCATTTAGTGAATGTGCTTATTAAATTGGTTTTTTTTTATTGCATTATGACTACAGACTTTAGAAAGTAGAAATTGCATACTTTTACAGATTGACTTCAGGCTTTGAATGCCCATTTTTAGTTCACTTACCTAGTGGATGAAATTGCATCTCATGATAGCCTCATTGCTTCTTCTGTCCCAAGGGAGGTAATAGTCATCTCATGTATCTGCCTTTCCATGTTATCCAGTCCCAGATGTTTTCTATCCTACTAATCTACAGGCTTTAAACAAATGAACAACAAAAAAAAAGAAAATGGTAAAATGTTCTGGAAGGGAAAGACATGTAACTAACAACTTATAGCTCATTGCTTAGTCTTAGTATTTTCAAAGTTAATTTTTGGGTTCTTTTTAGTAAGTTGGGTCAGCTGAAAGCAAAGCGGGTGAATTTCAAATGGAGTATGAGTCCAGGCTGCCCTGAAAAAACTGGGACCCCATAGCTCTGAGAGAATAATACAACTGCAAAGACTTTGTCAACATGTAGTACCAGTACTGTCAGTGCTGAGTTAAGGTTGCTATCTATCAAGATAGATAGAGGACTTTTTTTTCCAACGGCTAATGTTATCCTTAGGTTCTAATTTCTTTCTACTAATGCCTTACTTATGTTTATTCATCAAACAGAACAGGTTTTGATCTGCCAATGCTGATTTTACTTTCATCTTTCTACTTTCAGCAAGACTTGTGTCTGGGCTGGGAGTTGTTAAAAATCAGCCCTACAAGTTCAGGTTCAGATGTTTCCCTTTCTGCTTCCCTGCAGAAAAGCAGAGATAGTGTCTTAGACCATAGTTCCTGAATAGGATCCTGGCTCAAATAACTTTTTCATAGCTGAGCACAGAGACATTGAGCCCTTTATCCCCTGAATAACCCTGCCATGGTCATAGTGTAAGCCCTTGCTGACTTGATAGGAACTTGGATTGTTATGAACCCATCCAGTGACCAACCCACTTCAACATGCTCAGAGAAGCATCTTAACAGTGCAGCTGGTAAAATGTGAAATGATTTGTAAGTGCAAGATAGAAGGAAATGTAGCTAAAGTGGAGAACAATGAAGTATATTCCATCTACAACTGTGATAAAAAATATGTGTGTGATTTTACATATATAGTTGGCCCTGTGGTCTGAAGACTGTTGTGGAGAGGTCTTCTGTGACATTATCTGTAGAGAAACAGAAAGCTAAGGCCAAATCAGCCCTCTTTCACTTAGGTATTGTCTATACACTGAGAATAGTTCACTTGTTCTGGTAAAAATTCATTCAGTTGTGAGGAATGGGGCTGTGGAATTTGACCACTTAAAAAGGATGAGAAAATACATTCAAAAAATACTTTATAGGGCCAGAGAGAGGGGAGGTGACTGGATCAAAGGGAATTTCTGTTGTCTAATTATTAACTTTCTGAGTTTAATTTTGTGTTCCATTTCCTCTTCAGGAAAGCATTTTTGTTTCATATTTAGACCCAGATATATGAAGTTGTTGCTGCCAAATCCCTGTTTGGGGAAATGTTTGATATTCTGTTTCTGTGTGAATGCTGAAGTGATAGCATTTTTGCTAACCTTTGAAGGAATTTATCAATATTTTAAACAGGCTTTATTTGCTGTCAGCACAACTTACCTGATTGGTTGTATGTCTATCTGTAAATAAACTGAGCCACATAATAAAGCCCATGAGTGTGTTTATACTGACACAGGCAGAACATGGATGAAAACAAGATTTTGCTCCTGCACAACGTATTTACTAGTTAATTTCATTAAAGGTGATATGACGAGAGGAGAAGGTCTGTCTCAATATCAAAGAATGACAAAAGGCAGGTAGACATCATGTGAAGAAGTATGTGGGGTTTGGAGCTCAATCAGATAAAGAGAAAAAGTGAGATATTTGGGAATTAGTCAATCCAGACGGACAACAAACCTTGGCACAGGGGAGGAGGGACAGGTTAATGGAGCATGTGGCACTATATGCACTACCATGGTTTCAAAATTGCCATTCTATGGTACTTTATCTTAGAGATTAGAAAATCAATATTTACTTAAATATATGGTGCATTGCTAGCAAATAAAAGTAGAACAGTGTTTTTTTCCTTCTCAATGGGAAGTGACTGGTAATTAGTCATTGAGATGGAATCAGGGGTGGGAAATCTATGACCATAGCTTTTCAGGCTGAGGCTTGTGGGTCTCCATGACTAAGTGACAGACAATAACCAAGATTTTGTTGCTTGTGAGTCCAATTAGTGAGAAGTCTGTGGCATCATCAGCATTCTTCAGTGTCCAGTCTGCGGAACCTCTCTCCTGTGGGGAAGTACCTTTTGTAAATGAAGAGCTAATAAAATATTCCATGGTAAACACATTTTCCTGCTCAGAGAATTTCAGGACAAATTAATTGGTGCTTGTATGGACTTTTAGGGCCATATACTTTTAGTACTGGGTTCACAGTGGTTATCATAATCTAATCATAAAAATTTAAATTAGGCTTCCAACAGTGAGCATTTTAATCCAAGATAGCTGGAAAATAGCTCCTCTGCAGTGTTCTTAATTTACTTAAATAAATTTGTCAGCATTATATATGTGTTATGCAATTACTTTATGTAATATATTATTACTATTTCCTTAATATAGTGATATTAAGTGTATTTTTGCATATTCATAGCTGTGCATAACAATCATAACAACCACTAAGAAATGATGTGATAGGACATTGCCTATCAGTGTACATTTCCCATTTGGAGCCAAGAGACAAGACAGCATAATGGATTTTTTTCAGAGTTTAATGAGTTCCTGTGAAGTTCAAGGTAAAACACAGGACTGGCACTCAGGAAGCTGGATCTTGCATATAAGTGGTTTGGGCAAGGGAGAATTTACTGTATACCTACAGAGGCAGGTTTTCTCCTAATTCCTTCAAGCTCATATGGAAAGGATGAGGACTCCAAGGACCTTGCACAGAACTAGGTTAAGTCTGACAAGAGGACAAGTGACAACCTCTACAGCTAAATGCTATAGGCCACATAACTCTAAATTATCTTTATGGACACTCTGCAGAAGCCATTTATAAGCCAAAGCAAATTAAAGGACACATCTAGAGAGGACGTATTAATGCAAATGCAGTCAGAATTAAGGTTTTATCTAAGCATGGGATAATCCTTATGAGAGATGCTTTGTATGGATAAACCTTGCAACTGTTTGTGATGTAAAAGCAAAGGCAAAGCAGGGTTATCGTGGAATGAGAAGCATGTAAAATAGAGGACACTGCAGACAGAGCAGCTGGAGCTGTGAATTCTTCAGGCACTGCCAAAGTGGGACTAGAAAGTGCCCTTGTGTGTCTGTCTCTGGCAGCAATGTCAGGAGATGCTATCTCCACTGGCGATTTCTGCCCCAGGCTTTCTTTATGCAAAGCCCATCCTTTTTTTCCCCCAAACATCTCCTTTTCGTGTACTCAGTGATCTTTTCCCTCATTCTAGGCTCTGTCAGGCTGGCTGGTGGGAAGGTGTGTCACTGGCCGCTATTCCCTGTCCCTCTGGAGCTGCTCTGGTGCACTGCCAGCCCTCTGGTGCTGGGCTGTTTGCAAGGGCACAAGGCTCACTTTGGCCCACAGTTCTGCAATCTCGCCGTTGAGTTCCTCCAAGACTCATGGGTTAACACCACCTGGTCTCAAGGATTTATGGAGACCTCATTTGTCTGCTTGGTCTGAGACTTCTGTATATTTACTTCAAGTTCATCTCACTCTTTTGACCAATCTGCTGGAAAGGTGTTGGGTCTCAAGAGCTCCCCATTGTCTTCAAAAGTAAAAAACAGTGCAAGGAAATAAAAGAGCTTCCCAGTTGTTCCCTTATTTTCCCCTCATGCTCCTTTTACACCTTTACCATCTCTCTGCTGTAACTGGTCTGATTCTGAATTTTCATGTATTTGAAGGAGTAGAGTAAGGAGAGCAAAGCATTTTCCAAGTTATTTTTAAATTATCAGTATTTCTGCTTTACATTTGACCCACCATGTTTTATGGGCTTTTCTGTTCTCCTAATTTGAACCAATGTCCTATTTTTTAAATACCAACCAATTTGCCAGTTCCTTTCCTATTGAGCTATGCGAGTTGTTTTCTTGAACTGCCTTTTCTTTTTGAATCATGACACATCTTAATATCTGATGCACTACTTTTGAGGCTTAACTCATTTTTATATAGTTCCATCTATTCAAGCTGAATATCCATGTGCTGGAGGATATTATGAAAAAAATGTGTGGACTTCTCTTAGGTGCACTGACAATTTTGTCATAATATTTTTATCCTTTTTCACTTAATATTATCCACCTCACGGAGGCAGCTCCTCTGCCTTTACCTACTAACATATTTTTCCTGTAGGTTTTGTTACTTGATAACATGGTATCCATCTGTTTTTTCTTCTCCATCATGTGGCTGAGATGCCTATTATAGAATCATGGAATGTTTGGCATTGGAAAGGATTTTAAAAGATCAGTTAATTCCAACCTCCCTGCCCCGTGGCACTCACTAGATTATTATTTAGTCTGAGCATTTTTGTTCTTCCATCTTTTTGGTTTTAGGTTTTTAGTACTGGTGTAGAAACATTTGGAAGTTCTGCCCTCATCCTGTCACCTGAAACTGGCATGAACCAGTAGAATGGCACTAAAAGGGGCCTAATTCACCTTCCTTATTTATCATGCTTATGCTGCAATTATTCTACCATGTTTCTCAGAGGTGCACTGAGCACTAGCCACAACCAGCCCATAGGTCACATAAAGCTGAAAGAGGAGCTCTTCTGCTGTCAGCTTTTCTTCTGCTCCTACTGTAAGCACTCCTTCATGATGTAGTGAGTTTTAGTGCCAGCAGCCTGACTGTATTATGATTAAAATGCATTTCATTTTTCTTGTTCAGGTTTTCCCAGTTCCTGAAATGCCTATCATCTCTTTCACTCACAGAGATGGTGGATTTTTGCCTGCGTCTTTGATTTCATGCCTGTAGCTGTCAGTATTTTCAGAGAATGCTTTCAATAAAGCCCTGTCACCCCAAATTAAGCCTCCAGAACACCTCCCTTGCCCCTCCTTGCGTTAATCTTAATAACACAGATAATGACAATGACAGTTCATTTTGTGCACCCCAAGTACCTGTGGGAATCTCATGGGATCTGCTGAAGTTGCCCTCCCACAGACACATGTCAGCACAAAGGATGACACTGCTGAGGTGAAAATAATCTGACAATTCATAGTCTTCATACAGGAACCTTTGTTCTGTTTGTTGCTTCACTTCAACTCTTCTGTCCTCAAGAGAATAGACTTGCCACTTGGGCAGGTAATCCATGTTCATCTATGCTAGGAGCAGTGAACAGGGGTTTTTTTGAAGTTTGTATTAGTTTAGCTTCTCCTTTGAAGAACTAATTAATATTACACTTTCTTTAGTAAAACTGGTTAGCAGTTTGTTAGAAATAATCAAGAACATGAGAGAAAACTAAAACCCCACAAAACAAGCAGTAAGGTGATATGCTGCACCTTATGCTCATGCAGCATAGACCCTTAGAACAAACCCTGCTGTACACAGTGTTCTCTTGGTTATTCAGCCATTACCTATGAACCTCTCCTGGGATTGGGCAAGGGTTGCCTCCTCATCAGGATCAAAAATTGTGCCACCCCAGTTCCACTTGCACTTTGCTAACCTTCCTTTGAATAGCAGATTCACAGCAGCTCATCAAAGCAGCTTCATCTGGGCCAGACAGCACTCACAATCATGTCCAAAATCCTGGACCAGCACTTAATCATCCCTAATCATACAAGCCAAAACTCCCCAAATTTTCTTTGCTCCCTGATCCCCAGTCCCAAACTGCTCTTTTTCCTCCTACATCTCCCAAGAAAAAGTGCTCTCCAGAGCTTCCTGCTCACCATCATCTGTTTTCTGTGCTTACCCATCTGTTCTGCTAGTACAAGAGTGACACTTGCTAAGGGTCAGGGCTATGGTTCTTGTACAGAACTCATCACTTGCATTTAAATCTCTCATGTCTTCTAGAAAACAAAAGCTCTCTGGTCACCACCAGTATTAAGCCTTCTTTTATTTACCTTCTGTTCATGGATGCTCAACATCTTTAAATTCAGACTGTTGGGAACATCTTTAATTCAGAGTTATTGCTTAACAAGTCGTCACAAGATTCTTGTCTCTCAGACATGTGGAACAGGTTCCCCAGGGCAGTGGTCACAGCACCAACCTGACAGAGTTCAAGAAGCATTTGGACAATGCTCTCAGGCACATGATGTGACTCTTGGGGTGTCCTGTGCAGAGCCAGGAGTTGGACTCGATGATCCTTGTCGGTCCCCTTTCAACTCAGGATGTTCTATGATTCTGTGTTCTCCTAATAGTGCTGCTCAGCTGGACTACTAGGACTGTGTAGAGCTCCTAATGCCAGCTGCACTTTGTATATATAGGTAGACTTGGTGTTGTGATACAAGAAAAGAAATGTAGAATAACTTTGCATTAATTTTTACTATTAAAAATGAATCTAGACAGTTCAGCAGACAATGTGTATTAATTAATATATTAAATAAGACATCAAGGAGATAAATGAAAAGCAGAGGAGTACAATGACCCTTTGCAGTCTCTTCTTCTCCCTGCCCTTTAAACATGCAACACTGTTCATTTTCAGAGGCTTCATTAAATTAGTTCTTCATTAATTGTGATGTTTCCTTCCTTATTGTCTGTTTCAGCCTTGTGGCTATGGTACTCATAGTGCTTCCAGTGCTGACACAGTCAACTAATAATAGAAATGCTGATCACTGTAATCTCAGGTGCAGGAAAAGTCCCACAGGTCAAATTGACCTTTAGTGTAGTCCCAAAGTTTCCCTGGGGCAAGTTTGACATCTTGCATAGCAGTTCATCTGCCCTGCACAGTTCCTATTCAAAGGGAAATCTGATTGTTTAGATCATGGTTTAGACAAGTGTTCCAGTAAGTTGCCTCTTCTTTCTTGAGTTATGTGTTCACTTTCTCCCAACACTGCTGTTGTTCTGACAATAATGAAAGCAGCTGGAGTAGGTAGTTTTTACCAGGCATCCTAATACTGTTATTTTAGAAGCTTCATTTATTTGCTTGGTGTCTCTGTGGTGCTGAGATAGTAAGTAGGCATATCTCAAGCTGATATCGGAGAAGTTTTACACAATCAAAATGAAACAGGCATTTTTTTCCTTCTCTTTTCAAATTCTGACATTGTGAAAATCAATTGAGTTACAAGTATGAGTGGAATTATAACCTTTTTTCTTCCCCTCATGCTGGTTTATGTAACTATACTTGATCTGAATTATAGCCTGTCATTGCTGCCTACATAACACCAAATTTTTGCTGTTTTTTCATAGTATTTGCTGAAAGAAAAACCTTATGGATTAATAACCCAAATTTGAAGGCTAGGCATACCCTCTTCTACTGGTTTATAGGATAATCTAAGTCAGTTTTGATGGGGAAATAGCATTTTTATTTTTAAGATTTAAGAGGTGTAGCTGCTGTCACATATGGGTGACAGTAAGAAAATTTTAAGACAAAATATTATAGCTCTAATAACCCCCTGCTTCCACTAAAAGCAAATAGGGGAATAGATTAATGCCTCATTATTTAGGTACCTAAAAGTTAGATTTGTACAAGATTCTTCATTTGTCATGGTAGACTTGTCTGATCTGTAGATAGCCATCTAAAATACAACACAATGGCCCCATAGGGGTGGGGTTATTCCATCTGCTGACTGTTCAACGTCTGGAGTGAAATGAAGCTACTCACAGCTGCTCCGGAGGGCATTGACAGGTCCTACAAGCTCTCCTCCCTACCTGGGGTTTGGTGCCTGTGCTTAAGGCAAGCCCTGACCAGAGCAGCAATTCCTGGGATCTGGCAGCTGGGTGTGCCCACACTGGGTCACAGCAGTGCCTCTCCCTGGCAGTGTTCCATCCCCACCCTATCCTTCCGTGGCATCCCCTCAGACCTCTGTAACTGCAGGTTTCTCTGTCTGTCCCTGGGCTGTAGCACCATCCCTGTTCCCTCTCTGCTCTTCTGGCTGGGTCCTGTGGGATTATCCTGTGTTGGGAAGAGCCATCACTGTTGGCCCCTGGCTTGGCTGACCTCACCCCACAGCTGCTCCCATAGACCTATCTTAGGTTTCCAAAACACATTCATAAGTGTGTGCAAGGCAAAATCACCATTCATATAAAGCTGGGAAATGCACCACAGTTGCAATGCTGAAATATTTTAAAAATCCTAGCCTTTACAAAGGCCCAAGATTTTAAGAAAAGGTTACAGATTTTACATACCCAGTCCAGTACAACTTATATATTCCTGATTAGAAATGGCATGGCTCTTGGGAAATCTGGTCCTTGAACATATCACAGAAATTGGACATCCAAAATCAAATCATGGTAATTTTCAGTAATTTCTGGGGAAAAAAACCAAAAACAAAAGCGGCCTATAGATGCAGGGAAATAAAGTTACTAAAGTTACTAGCAGTTGCAAGTGGTTAATACTTCTGAAAAAAATGAACTGCTGAGGCTGATGCTCAAATATTGATTTCTCTTCCTAAACTTAGGCAGCCAGTTCTGAAGATGTTGGCTAATTACCATAACACCTGAAAAAGTGTCCTGATTTTCAGAGACTCTAAGACTTTTGTATCTCATTAAAATCAATACCTTGAATAATAACTGCTACTGTTTTGCAGAATTATTTTGGATGCTGAAATATGTATTAGTGTCTTTACATCTCAGGCAGATAATCATGCCCTTATGTGTGCCATTTATTCACAGGCATGTGAATGTCTGGGTGTTAGACGTGAAAGACTTAGGCTGTTGCTTATTAAATACATCTGACCTAGAGAAAATAAATTGAATCTAAACAGAGAGAAACAAGGGAGAGAATTGATGTGGGATGGATCTTTAACTTTTTTTCTCATGTAACCCCAAAAATACTAAACAAAGTTTCCAAATTCATTAGAAACTTTCTTTTCTTACTGATTTGGATGGAAGCAGAATCTTCAAATTTTTAAAAAATGAAATGAAGAGACAAAGTTGAACCTTTCTCTCTCAAAAAGCTTTTACCTCTTGGCTATATATTGCATACAGTTAGAAGCCCATACAGTACTAATTCTGTGTGTATATGGTGGAAACAATATTGATGTGGACATCAGGCAACATTTCTTTACTAAGAGGGTCGTCACACACTTGAACAGTCTTCCTAGAGAGGTGGTTGATGCCCCAAACATGCCAGTGTTTAAGAGGCATTTGAACAATGCTCTTAACAATATAATTTCGCTTGAATTGGTCAGGCAGTGGGTCTGGATCATTGTAGGTCCCTTCTGACTGTACTATTCTATTCTATTCTATCCATTCCATTCCATTCCATTCCATTCTAATATTAAATTAAATTATTATTTCCATCTTTGCAATCTAACTTTGCTTTTTAAGTACCTAAATGAAAAAACAAAAAAACCCCAACTAGTTAAATTTACCATGTCTTTTTAAGGCCAAGTGAAGGCATGAAGTTGAAATGCTGAGAGACCCTTATTGTTACAATGCAGACAGGAACAGTGACACTTCAATGTTTGTAATATTAAATTTTTTCTAGATAAACACTAAAGGAAAGCAGAAGACAAAAACATCTGTTTCAGCCTGGGGACATACATTGATGCTGCTCAGTGTTACCACTGGCACATCAACTAATCATACAGACATTGCTAAAACAAAGATTGCTTTTTAATCCTACAGAAGCATTGTATAATAAAAGCTTCAATAGCCTGCAAACATATTTGACATTGACACACAATGCCAATAAATAAAAGCCATACAATAGATTGTGAGCTGTAAATGGGTGAGCAGAAACGGAACTCAGTGTAGTTTTCTATCAGTCACCTGCTATTTCTGAAGCAGGAAACAATAGAAATGACCTAGTGCTCTATTTCCTGTGCCAAAAGAAGTATTCATTGAAATTTTTTTAAACATATTGTAGGGAAATGAATATTTTATATTCACACTATTTGCAGCTCACAGAGCTCAGGTGATTTAGAAATAATGCTGCATCAACTTTCATGCAAAAGGCCCTTGAAGATGAGCTGAGTGCAATCTAGCACTGAGAGACGATTAGCTATTTTGAAGAATAAAGAATACCCTGTCCTTCATCATTAGATTTGATTTTGTTCACCAGCCCATGACAGAGCCTACAATTGGTATGGACATACTGCAATGTGTGCAAATTGTTTTTGTTAAAGACTTGGGACTAATGAAACAAATTGCCCTGAGTGACACCAACTATTTTTGCCTACATTAGTTCTCTGATTTTGTGTTAATGCTTCCTGATTACAGTAATTTCCACAACTGGCACTTTATTTCTATTTTTTTATAGGAGATATAGGTATTCCCTAAATTAAATGGTTTTGATGGCATGAAGCTGAGTTATTCAACAGAACCCTCAGGACTCTTTTCGCAATGGTGCCACATATTGGCAGCTTCAACTGATAAAAGTTTAAATACTAGAAGTCTTCAGTTTGGGATAGTAATGAAATCAATTCAGTGGGAACTGAGGAAAACAACTGCCTCAATTTTATGCAAAAAAAGAAAAGAGCACTCACTTCTAACCTTTCCCTTAGTGTTCTTTGCCTCTGCTCAAACAAAAAAGCTTCAAGATGGGCTATCTCTACTATATGAAAATATTTTTTTTGGTGAAATATTCTGGGAGGAGTAGGTAAAATGACTGTGTGCAAAACATGTTACCAAACCCTTGCTTAAGGGGTGCCAGCACCTATTAAAAAACCTCCTAGGCCAAGTACTTTCCAGAAATTATGATTTTTAACTTGGCAAGGATTTGGAAATAGTCAGTGTTGCAGATATAGGACTTTGGCTGGACCATGAAGACCTTGATCACCTTGCAGAAGCATCCCAGGTCCTGCATGGATGAGACTTGTATCCTCTGGCAGTGCAGGCGACATGCAGCTCTGGGGCAATTCTGGCTGCACGAGAATAAGGGAGCAGGAATACTGTCCCTCTTACAAGACCTAGAGAAGAGGGCACTGTAAGGTTTATGTGCTGTGTAACTGTCCATGTTCTGCCTCTGCCTGATAGCTTTCTTTGCAGGTCTTTATCTCTTCTTCAAATCAATGATAAGAACATGTAAGCATGTAATGCTTTCCACTTTATCACAAAGAAGTACAAGGGCAGAGGGTTCCAGGTCCTAAGGGACCATATGCACGATTCTTAATACAATACAAACCAGTGTGAAATCTTGTGGTACTGGTGACTGTAAATTGCCGTTTTTTTGGGGTTTTTTTGTTTTTTTTTTAATAGTAGTAACAAAAAAATATAAGATTACAAGGTAATGAAGCGTTAAAATAATTCTGGAGAACAAAAAATATTTTCTTGCTTTCAAATTCAAAGCAATTTAAGACCACCTGATTATGTAAACCAACGAATGAGACTGTTTTAAGAAGAAAAAGTAATGGGCCAAGGTCATCTTCCCATTTTGCTGACTTGTAATGTGTTGCAATTGATAATTTTGAATGGTATTTGTGTAAAGAGTCAGACATGTAAGGGGATTTTGCTGATTGTGTGAAGCGTTTTAAATGGAAATACAAGGCAAAATCTCCAGTTGGTTTCACTCTGTTCTGATAGCACGAGAATGAGGCTCTGTCGTGGTTTAACCCCAGCTGGCAACAGGCATCCGTTCACCTTTCTCTTTCATGAATTGGAGCTTAAGTATATGGATGGTAGCTCTGCTTGATTGGGAATCAGTTCTGCCCTGCACTGAATTTGATCAGAATTGCAGCTCTTAGAGAATGCCCAGACTGAGAAATATGAAGAGATTCAGTGGTACTGCAAATTTCCTGGTGCCTCTTTGCTGAGTGAGTGTGTTATATACCAGTGAGCATCATGGAGTTCATCCTACCAGCTTTTCTGAAGTGCCTTTATCTTTTCCTAAACACATCAAACCACATTTCTTGAGGGGAATCCTGGTTTCTTCTTTTCAGCAGTGTGCGATATGAAATGCAAAAACATTTATTTAATGAAATACATTTAAAAACCCCATTTGATTTAATGGCTCCTTCCTCCTGGGGGCTGCAGTAACATGCCTGTGATTTAACTGAAGTCTGTTTGGCAAGCTAATTTACAAATAGTCCAGTCCTGTATGGTGAGTAGTGAACTCAGCTCCAGTAGGTCTTGGATTAATGCCATGACAATATGTTATGCCAGTGGATGTTCTGGAAATGATAGGTACTCCTAGAAACAAATCATATAGATGCACATTTTGCATGGTTTGTTGGGTTGTTTTTTTTTTTTTTTTCTGGTTGGGTTTGGAGTTTTTGTGTCTGTTTGTTTTAGGTTTTATTTTTTCTTAAATAAATATTTGGCTACCTTGGGTGCATCTCAGGTATGGGTCCCAAAGAGAAGTATAAGAAGCTCCAGGAGTATGTTATGGCCTTTCTCCTGTTTAATAAATGTGAAATAAACCACTAATAATTCAGGCCATTGTAGTTAAGTGAACAATAGTGTATTTAGGAGCGTAAGAAGTACATGGTCAAAGTTGAATTTTAAAAGATTCTCAGAGACTTGGCATGTTAAAACAATTCCTTGGCAAAACAGTTGCTAGGCATATGCTATAGAAAAATGCTGATGGTGCCATTAGGCCATCTAGACTTCCCCTTTGTACATAGATGATGTAACTGCTGCTGGTGTAACTGAATGGTTGCAATGGGTTCGTGGGGTGGAATCCATCTAACTGGAGATGGCTACACCTGGGTTGGGCTCCCTGTCCTAAGAAAGAGACATTTGTGAGCACAGTCCAATTCATCATTAAACACATTGGTCAAATATACAAACTGAAACAGGTTAAATATATTTTACAATAAGTGACCTAGTGTAGACATGAATTAATTTCTGGTCAGTTCTTGATATGTACCATAGTACATGTTCTGTTGAAAAACCAAGCCCAAATAATATAAAATATTCTGGAGGATTGGTCTTCATAAATCTAATCTATTTTTGACACTGTCTCTGCTGTGAGCAGGGGATAGGACCAAATGACCTTGTAAGGTTCCTTCCAAGCTAAATTTTTCTATGATTATAATAAGATTTATAAGAATCAAGAAATTCAAAATGAAGTTTTAAAATGCAGTTTGAACTGTTCCTCTCAGCTCTTGTCTTTACAATGTCAGGTCTCAAACTAAAGCATTTTAAAATTTGTAGGATAAGAAGCCATGAGCAGCTGGTGGGCTTGATGGACCAGGTTTATTTTGTAAAGTATTTCCCTGGCTGAGGATGTTGAATAGCATTACAAGGAAAATCCTATTGACACCATGTTATTTGAGTTCTATATTCATGGCAATTATAATGGACCTGAGTCTGAACTTCTCCCTGGGGCAAAATTCCTCTTGAAAGAAGCAAGTGCTGCTGACCTTTATCCTTTAAGAGATTATATTGTCAAAATAATCTCATGTTCCTGGACACAGCCTGAACTCAGCCTGTGAAGTTTCAAAATACGTGATTAATTCAACTTTGGAGGTTTTAGCTGCTAGCTTACTCATGCTAGAGTGGCTAGGAGATTAAAAGCTGTGCTCTTCACCTCTGTTTACACGACTGGGTAGGATGAGGGAGCTGGAAACACAAATAAAAGGATTACTGCTAGCACAGCATGCAGTTTATGGCAATCCTGCTGGTGTGCATCTGCCTGGGTTCCCAAAATGTATGGGCAGAAGATTAAGTGGGTATTACTTGCGGCTTGGTCACCCTTCAGGTCTTCTGGAGGCTAAACTGAAGGTACTGCAACTCTAATCTACCTCCTCACCCTTTCAGAATTCTCATTCATAAGGCAACAGTTGAAATCAGATAATAAAAGCAACAGGACACCACTTCTGCCTGAATTTATGATTGGAAGCTGTTTCTAAGATATGGCTGCTGGAATTGAGAGTCTGTATAAAATTTACCTCCTCAAACAAAAACAAACCCAGTCCCTGAATATTAACTAAGAAAGAAATTGCAGTATCTGCAAATCCTCCCTTAGTGCTTTCATTAACATTACTAATATTTGTTTCTTGAGACATGAGAAAAAGATCATGAATACCAGCTTTGATCACCAGACTCAGAGCTGTAAATCCTCTTGGTGATGTTCTATGTCTTGTCTGATAGATGATACTGAAATTTTCTGAATAACTTCTGTAAATTCTTCAATCCAAATACTACTAAGACTGCAGCACTGTAAAATGGCTTTAGATGGAGAATTTTGCCAGAAGAAAAACAAATTGCTGCTTTAGTACAAAAGATTTGGATGGCTGAGTCTGAGTTACTCAGCCTAAGCTCCTTCCATTAGATCTATTTAGGATTCAATTTTAGAATGGCATGAGCAGCTTCAATCAGTGGCCAACATCGGAGCACTTAGTGCCCCTTGAGAAGCACGAGGGTCTCCTGCCAGGGCACAGCTCTGGCAGTCATTTGAGAGATTTTCATCACTTTGCATGTGTCTCAGGTATTTTTTGAGAGCTCAGGTGGCACTGGAGTCTTATTTGTGGACAGTGAAAACAAACGCTGTACCTCATGTCTGTCATAAAAAGAGTCAGGAATTAGTAGGTCCAGTATTTATATCTATCAATCTGCTGTCAAAGTTGGAGGTAACAATACCCCACACTGTCTTCTAGGGGACTGGCTTAAGTAAGAACATGATGTGAAAACTAAGCCTACTGAGTCAGGATTGGTTTTAATTGATAGTATCTTGTCTATAGCCTTTTAAAAATCTAGATGCTATTGATTCAAGTGGATTTAATTTACCACTTGTGCAACGTAATTATTTACAAATGATCCCCTGCTGCTCTCTCAGGAGGCTGACAAGCCAGTTGACAGAAAATCATTTAGCTGTGAAAGAGAATGTTTAGTATTGCCTAATGACTCAGCTCAGATATGTATTTTAATACATGTTTTTAATGCCAGTAATGGCTGATAAAGGGGGCTGGAAGCATGTTAAGGCTGCTGAATCTGGGGTAAATGTAAGAAAAAGCATTTACTTGGTGACTTATCTCTGAAGGGCTCGTGTGCTGAGGAAAGAAGATAGGAAAGTTGAATTGTTGGTAATCTAACTTAGATTTTTTTTTTTTAATTCTTTAATGCATTGGCATTTGATTCCCCCTCTTTCCCTGTTTGCTGGAACTGTTGTAGCTCAGCCAGTATCAAAGAGCTGAAAAATCAATGCAAGGCGCAATGTCTGTGAAAGGTCAGAAGTGAAAGAGAGTTCAGCCTAATAACATTTTAAAGTCCTATGGAAAGGATATTTCATAAAATATTAAAAAATCAATTTAACTTCCATAAAACTTTAGTTTAGTATCAATAATAAACAGGAGATAACTTAGCAAGGGAGGAGATGGGAATCAGGCATTCAGACTTTTACTGCAGTTTCCCTCATCTTGAGCTGTTTTTTTTTCCTGAATTGACTAGGAAAGAGCAATATCTTGAAGAACAAGGGAGATCCCAACTCCTCTCCTAATACAAATCTTTCTTTCTAATTTACTACTTGTACCTATGATACAGTAATCTAAATTTCTGCAGACTGCATGTGAAGGCTTCCTGCTGCCTGACCGTCTTTCAGTTCTTATGAAGTAAATCAGCTCAAGAACAGAAAATTTCACACTTCCTAATCCATTGCTTACATTTGGCTTCATAAAGTCATCTCATAATACATACAGACTAATAAATTTGGTTACTTCTTGAATACAGTTCAGATTGTTGAAAAAAGTAATGGTTAGGAGATCAGAAAACTGCTTAATTTCCAAATCCAAAACCCTGACAGCCATTGCCCATGTAGTTTAGTAGCTCTTTTATCACAGCAGAGATTTTCACAAACTGCTCATATCTCTCCATTTGGGAGTTTATTACTTTAGCCATTTGTCTGTTAATAGAACATTCAAAGCAGTTGATGTTTGTTCCATTGGTTTCAATTTTTTAGTGTGTCATTCATGTTTCCTTAGGCTTTGGCAAAAATAAATATTTTTCCAGAGCTAAGCAATGTCAGATTCATTGTCTGAGGAGTCCTTCTGTCACTTTTTTGTCCTTTGGGAGGGATTATTTTTAGGAAATTCTTGATTTCACCAGGACTTTTACACACGGAGTCTTACAGAAACATTACTATAAAATGTTTGTAACTGGTAATACAAATGGGCACACAACTTCTTTAATTGAGCATTTGTTACAATGGATGCTCAGTCATAATGGGATTGCTGCAGATCATAACATGATTGCCCCAAATCTTTCAGTAAAGTACACCTGCCAGGGTTTTATCCAGGCTTTAATTTTCTTGCAGCTTGCTTGGCATGTGTTAAGCCAGACAGAAGTCATGGCTTTGATATGAAAAATGGTCTGCAAAATTCTGGTTTAACTCTCTATGTAGATATCTGGAAAATTATAAATGTTTGTTTTTCGTAAGTTAAACTCACCAAACAGAACAGAATCCCCACTGTCAGGGCTGAATAACACAATGCCTGTTTTTTATCTTCATTCAAGAACAACAAACTACTGAACAACAAATTACTGATAAAATAGTGCAAAAGGGTCAATTCCAAAAGTCAAACTCTGTGCATACCAAACAGAAGTAACTTCAGCAGAAAACAGTAAGGTTGGCTGTTATCCCTGAAAAATGCCAATGATGGTGGGCTGGATCCTGGAAGTCATTGGGAGTACTACAGCTGAATTCCCTTTGGTTTTGTGGATTCAAACCCACAGCACCTTGTCAGGCTGTGTGAGGAACAGCTGGAAATGTCTTAGTCCCAAGTATCTCTTCAAGAGAGTAAAACAGCTTCTGCTGAACAGTGCCTTCTCAGTAATTTTTCTGAATTATACCTGACCCATCATTCTGTCTGAAATGCAACAGGACTTACTCTGTGACTCCAAGCCCAATGTGTGTGAGGGGCCCAACTCAAGCAGCCACATTGGTCTGGAGGGTTCAATTTTCTTGGGCAGACAATCTGTGAGGAGTCATGGGCATAACAGCAACTCCATCATGCTCACCATCGCTGTTCCAGCCTGGTACAGACACAGCACATGATGCTGTGGGGTTTTTCCCAGAATATGTCCTTCAGGGTGAGCCAGGAGGTCAGAGTCCAAACCTCACTTAAGACCAGACATCACCCTATTGTTTTTACCAGCAATTGTTGCCATGTTTGCGTTTTCTTAATGTATTGATTAACAATTACAGTCACTTGCTTATGACTGTTTCCTAAAATTCAGCAACTTACTGATAGTATATTTAAAATTTGTTTTCCTTTAAATACTCAAAGGAGATGAAGGACAATTAGGAAATCCTAACAGTCTAATTATTCCTTCGTGGTTTCCTTTAGCTAGATTTTTAATGTGCTCTTCATCTTATATTAAAGTCCACAAATCAATATGTATATAGTATTTCAGATAACATAGAGTAGGCAATCAAACAGTACTAAATGTGATGGAAATAGGATATAAAATGGGAAATTAGCTAATGGTTTAATTTAATTTATCTCTCGACTTGTCATTAAAGGAAAGAACATTTCAAGCATTAGTGAATGAGCAAATATTTACTATATTTTAATGGGGAAACTGATGATAGCTTTCTCATTGATGCTTCATTTCCTGAATGATCCTGTTCTTTCTTTATCTTTTTCTCAAGTTTTCCAGTCCTGGAACCTAGACTGTAGAATTAGATGATTCCATTTGAGAGATTTAAATCCTCAAAAAACAGGTCTAGGTTCAGATCAGCATGCCTTTCTGGGTTACTTTCCTGGAGGTGTTTGGAAGAGCATCACTGAAATGATGGGATACTGTGACCAAAAGCAGCAAAAGCAGCAAAAGCAGCAATAACAGCAATAACAGAACTAGTAGAAAATTTGCCTTGGGAGGCATGATTGCTGTGTCCAGTCTGTGGGTGGAGGAAACACACAGCTGCTTTCTAAGAAGTCAAGTTGTTGACTTCTGGCTGCTGCATCCTGCCTCTGTAGAGATGAGCCATGTAGAAGCTGGGAAAATGAATTTTACACCTATAACTAGCTCCAGATATCAACCACTTCAAACTATGGAGAAGAAATGATGAGAGGTATGCCACTGTCAGCAGACAAGGGTTCTGTTTCAAATAGCTTGACTTTTAACAAAAATGCCTGAAATCTGTCAGCTATTAGGTGGATTTGTGTAACTGGAATACCTGCCTAGGTTTATGGTCATTACCTTGGAGTGGAAAGCAAAAGGAAGTCCTCTTGCAAGCATGTACCACAAACAAAGACACCACAAAGACTCTCCTCACAGCTGAACACACTTGTCTTGTGCTCATTTGCATAATCAGATGAGATATTAACTTAGATAATAGCACCATCTATTGAAGATTTACAATAATATTTAGACTTCAAAATGTCATTTGCTACTTCACTTTTGTGGGCATTACAACTCTGTATATATTTTAAGACTGTAATTTTGTCATTGTATCTGATTTCTACTGGTAATTTATTAACGAGGATTAAATAAGCCTACCTGCCTCCTAATAAGGTTCCCATACTGTCCAAAACCCCCTCTTGTTTAAGGAGATCTCTGTTTATTTTTCTCTGTTGAGAAAGTAATTTTCCACCTTCATACTTTGGTTGGAAAGATAGAGCAGTCCAGAATGTTATTCTGCTCTCCTTTTATAATACATCATGATTCTAGCAGTACTCTGCTTTTAAAAAGGCATAATCTTTAGTTCCAGCAGACTTCTTGTAGCCATAGTCAACAATGTGTTCTGTTTCTGTTTGAATGGTTCACAGTGTTTGTGTTAAAATTATCCCAGATTTATGGTCAGGACTTTCAAAAACATGGAGCATTTTCTGTGATGCTAGTATTGAATTAACTGGCCACACTCTTTCCAGTGGTGTCCAGCCACAGAACAAGGGGCAGTGGGTAGAAACTGAAACACATGAAGTTCCATCTGGATATGAGGAAAAAAAAGTCTATAGTGTGATGGTGCCAGAGCATTGGAACAGGCTGTCCAGGGAGGTTGTGGATCCTGGTTCTCTGGAGAAGTTCAAAACCCACCTGAACAGGATCCTGTGCAGCTTGCTGTAGGTGACCCTGCTTTAGCAGGGAGTTGGACCAGATGAGCTCCAGAGGTCACTGCCAACCCCAACCATTCTGTGATTAACGTTCATATTTAAGAATGTGTAACAAGAAAACACCAGAATGTCCTGTGAGAAAGATTTGTGTTGTTGAGGTAAGGTGGAGGGTTAAGAAAATGTGGGTAGAATCTTGTCTCTTGGGCTTTTTCTGTTGATTTCTGAGAAGTATTGTAGTTTCTTATTTGTAAAATCTCCAGAGAGGAGGCTGGAGAAGTTTCTCAGAGTGCTTGTGTTTCTATGCTGTCCAGACTCTTCAGGGGAGAGATACAGTATTTCACTAGTATTCAAAATTATCTGACCCTGAATATGTTGGGTCTCTTGGCACAAAATTAAAAGATGTGGTAAGGTCTTTACGTGAGTTTCCTTCTGCCAGATATGATATTTTTCTTAAATTTCCATGGGTTTGTTTTATAAAGCATATTTAGTTGTGCTGTGTTTACTGAACAGCATAGCAAGTCTAAAATGCATTTTTATTTTCAGCATTAATTTTAAAGAAACTCCTGTCTTCGCCACATACAGCATCCTTTCCTGCAAGCTCTTACTTATCTCATGGGCCAACTCAGTTTTGGGGTGACAACAGGAGCAAGGGAGCATTCCAGGAGCTGCTTTTTAAGCAGCCCATTAAACTGGATGGAGGCTTGAATCTATTTCCCCGCTGAGCATGGAGCTTGCTCTTTCTGGATATTACTAATCTCACAGGGCAAGAAGACTATCCTGAGACTCATTAAGATATTTATGAGGAGCAGCATTGTTAAACTGAATGTGACTGCAATCAGCAGCAACTTCTAAAAGTTTATTCCATCCATAACAGGGTCTCCTGACCTTGTCTTAATACATGTGTGAAATGCACTGCGATGCAGCTAATCAGTGTTGGGGTTTTATTTTTATAGAAGGACATTAATCAACATTTGCAGACAGCCTGATTTGTATAAGTCTTCCAAATGCTGCTTCTATAGCATTGAGTTTGTTAAAGCAATAAAAGCAGGGAGTACAATTTCTGCATGATTGTCCCCTTGTTCCTGCAAGGCAGGCACATCTGAAATTTATTCGGGCTGGGAGAAACCTGTTGTAAGACATCCCTGTAAAATATTTTCAGTATGCCATGGCTGTTCTGTCTATCTTTCTGGACACTAATGTTCACCAAGTATAAAAAAGGAAACCACACTGCAGGAAAAAATATCTACTGTTTTGATCAGATGTGGCAAACCAAATCTAAAACTGCTGGAAGAATGCTTACTGGGAAGTCAGAAGAAACTGGATTGTCAGTAGAAAAGGTAGTTCAGTGTTTTGTGCTATTTCTTGGCTAGCTCCCATTTCTTTTGCCCAGTTTTTCCTCTCTCCTAGTAAACCATCTCATCATTTTAATGAACTCGAGAGAGTGAAATGTACTCCCCATTGCACATGAGTACAACTGTCAGGCAGTCAGAGAAATTTTTATTTATCCTGGAGCTGTAATATGCAGTATATGTGAGCCCAGGTATGTGTGTGTATATGGGTGTGAAAGGCTGACAGTGACATCCTTTGTTGTAGAGCCAAAAAAGCTGAAATTCCCAGATACAGTCCAAAGGAAACAACATTGATTTGACAGTTCAGCAGTACTTATTTGAGACCTTTTGCAGACATTCATTAAGCTTTGTTTCCTTTCAGAATTCCACATCCTAGCAACACATGAGGGTAGTCCGACATATCTATATCAGTACTAAAGTTTCACTAGGTTCAATATCCCTACTTGGAAAAACACTTAAAATACAAATCTGTTTGATAAGCCTGGGGACAAACCCCTCAGTTTTTGGTCACCTCCAAGATGTGCTACTTTTTGCTTTGATTTCAATATTGGTTCAGCACAGCACATTAAGGACATTCTTACATCTTCATATGCATTTAAATGTGGGTCGCAGCAGAATGAACTGGCAGGTATAATTCAGAGGTGGGTTGAACCCAAGGCTAATAGAATGTAGGTGTAAATTAGTATGGTGTACTACCTAACAAGGTAGCTTTACCCATTGCCTCACTCTGAACACATTTGGTTCTCCTTGCCTCAGACCGTGAATTTCATGCAGAGCTTTTGTGCTGTTATAAGTTACTTGGGTTTTTCGCTGGGCTAATGTTTCTAAAAGTGAACATTATTAAATACTTGATCTAACAGAACTATGAAATTGCCCATTTTGTGTTGTCATTTAACAATATCCTTGAGTAAGTGTGATTGTCTCTGGACAATGTCTGTGGCCATCTGGATGTAATGTGTGGAAGGAGACTGTCATGGCAGTGAGGGTTTTATTTGGAAGCCCAGCATATCTGTGTCCTGTCCTTCACTTTTCTAAAGACAGTCTCAGTGACTTTGGGCAAATTGCTTCCTTGTACCTCAATTTATCTGTAAAGCCTTAGGCATGTGAAGATAATGAAGATGCAATGGTCATTAAGGGTTTCTTGTATTATGAAAATCACAAATTCAAATTCAAATAAAAGGCAGCAGATTTAAAAATAAGGAAAAGGAATCATTCAGTTAAGCTATAGACACAATTGCCACAAAATATTATGAAGACCAAACTCACATGAGTTGCAGAAGTGACCGGATATATTTATGGTTCAATAAAGTCTATTAGGCTCAGATTTACTGGTTGTCTTAAGACTCAATATATTCTCTCACCACAGATTAACAGAACCTGAGAAACAAGAGCAGGAAAGTGACTCATGTTTCTTTCCTCCTTAATTTCTTTTGTTTCTTCGGTCTGCTGTCAAATTCACTCTGGTCAGTTTTACTGTGCCTGTCCTTGTGACCTATGTTATGTTTTTAGGAACAAAATTTCAGAGACAGGAATCCAGAGACAGTTTTCTTCCTCCCAGTTTTTTCTATCCTTTTTGACTGCTACAACTTACACCTTGCCTGAATTGGCACAGTGGGAACAGCACTACTAAATTAAATTAAATGTGCTCCTTACTGGGGGTGGGTATCACATACAGGCCATGGTCAGCCTGAAAAACTAGCTGGGAAGTTAGGCTGCAGTTCTTCAAAAACCCCCCCACAAACCCACACTGTCTTCTGCTATTTTTATTTTCACAGGCTCTGAGAATAGTGGAGCCTTGATTTTGGCTGGAATGTCTTGATGATACTTTGGTATCAATAATTAATGTTAATGATAACCAATGGTAATGGAATAATTAACTCTATTAGAGAAAATGTACTGTCACTGGGTAATAGCACTATTTTGTCTCTCAGTTTTGAAAAGAAAGCTTGATCTCTGTCTTATTTTTTCTGATCCTTATTTATTAAGGAAAGATTGATTCTCTTTCACTACAGAAGTGGACTACATCAGAGCACAGAATGTAAAGGGCCAGCTAGGCACAGTCCCCAGCTATTTCAAATAAATATTTTATTATATCTTTTAAAAACTGATTAAGGTAGGCTGTTTTCACCCACTATTCCTCCTTGAGGGATGTTTTAGAGTCTCATTTTTTTTCCTCATTTGAGTCTTCCAGACCCCATTAATACAATTTTCTTTGATGCTAACATTGTGCCTTCATTTAAATAGTTATTTTCTAGTATTAATGTCCCTGATATATTTATGAAGAGTTCTCATTTTCTTGTTCAGGCCTTGTTCTGTTAGCCTAAACACATCAAGCATGTCAAGTATTCACTTAAGAGATGATCTCTTTGCTCACTGGTAAGTCCTGTCTTAGCCTGTCCCTGTTTGAATTTATCTTTATTGAACATTTTGCATACTCTTCCAGATGAGACTTCCTCATTAACTCAGGACTAACCTACCCCTGAGGATATATGGAGAAGAAATGCTATCCTTATAGCACTCTTAGGAGCTGCACAAAAGACTACTGCCTATCAGAAATACTTCACCTGACTTACACAGCTAACACATTTGTATTTTCCAGGCTCACCACATCCTGGGTATGTGGACGTCTTGTGATGAGCAGATATACTAAAGTCTTGCTCTGCCGTTTGCAGCTGATGAGAACTCATTATAAAACTAAAGTTCAACATAATAGTCTGTAAAGGAATGACCTTGATATTGGTCTTATTAGATTTTTTTATTATTAGTATTATTCCAGTTTGCAAGGTCACAGAGTGCTACTTCATGAGTAACGTAATTCTATATTGGCAGCACCTCCCAACTTTCCTATTATCAAGTTTCGTGAGCACATCTCTATCTAATTCATTATTGAAAGCTTTATTTAGTGCTTTATATAAGCAGATTCTTGTGGCTATTCTTTTTTATAAATAAGTAAAGTAATTCAATAATGCTTTTCCGAGACTTATCCTTGAGGAACTGTAGTAGCGACTCACTTCAACCCAACATGTGATTATGTCCTTTTCTATATCTTCTCTAATGTTATTTGCAGTGTTTTGTACTAACTCCTAGTTCAATTTCTGTGTATCATCCTAGGAATTGCTTTACCCAGCTTCAGTTAGATGGGATTTAGATAGCTTCTTTGTCTTGATAGTTATTGTATCAAATGTAAGAGAGTGGTTCTGGATAGAGTAACTTCCATAAAACTCTGTCTTTTTGTGTCCTATTCTTCTGCTACTGTGTCCTTAATTATTTTGTCTTAGGAAACTATCTGAGAGCCTTGTTTCTTTTTGTACTTTACAAACAGACTTCTGGGTATCTCTTCCACTCAGTCCCCTCCTCCACTGCTACCTCTGGTGTCATCACAGCATTTATGAGGCTTATATTAGCTATGTGAGAGAACAGTCCTTAAATATAACTTTGGATTACCAATGATTAGTCTATAATAGAAGAACAAAAAAAGAGAAAGAAATTTCTGATGAGTGTGCTAAATGTCTGATCTTTGTATTATATTGCATAGTAAAGCAGCTGAACAAACACACACACGCTGGGAAGTCATATCAATATACCCTTACACATATTATCAGGGTAGGGCATCAGTGCTTCAGCTTTGCTAGAATCTGTAGTGAGTAGAATGTACTTATGAAAACATCACAAAACTCCTTAGGATCTGATTAACTGAAGTGGGATTTTTAAATTTTTGAAGGCATCAGCGGGAGCTGAAAACTCCTAGGGCTTTAAAAGAATGTTTTAAAAAAGTATGGGACTTCCCCCCAGAGCATTTTGAAGACACTGGAATGGAGGTGGAACCAGTGCACAGAAATCTTATTCCTAAAATCTGCAAGCATGGCCAGGATAAAACAGTACGACATCATGGAAAATGTTAACTTAAAAAAAATCAAGCTTCTATTGCTTTCTTGCTTGGGGGTGCTGTGAACCAAGTTGCCTGCAGTGTGGAGCAAGTAGGTGAAAATGTGATAGCCGTATAGCTTGCCAAGAACACAAACATGCCGGTAAATAAATCCTGTCGAAGAAGAGTCTACAAATTGCTCATCAAAACAAGCCAAGCTGTCGGATGTCTTCCTTATTTTCAGGACTCTTCTAGTATAAAAGATGAGGAAAGAACTGAATCAATGAAAGGCTGCTGTACTTGAAGACATTTTTTCAGAGCTTCTAAAGAATTCAGTATTAAAAAGAAAGCTATAAGTGACAGTTTTGGAACAGTTTGCCCCACAGGGGAAAAAAATGTCTTGAGAAAACCATGAATGTTAAGATGTTCTTTATTTTGGAATAAAACCAATCAAATGGTTCAGCTTTTATTCAACCTCTAAGCAACATATCCCCACTTAGTCCCCAGCAGAAGTCACTGGCATGGCTCTTCCTTTCAGTCACTTAATCCAGATTTAGGTGACTTATGTGTATAGAGAAGAATTTAGCTTCAGTTAAGGCCCTGAAAGCCTCACACTGACCCTATCTACAAAAGCTGGCTATTAAAGAAATTAGAGATAGTATTTCTTTAACTTCTCTCCACCTATTTCTGCCAAAATAGCTGTCAGATGTCATAAAATGTAACTGTATCCATTGCAATTACTGACCAGTACGTCCAGCTCTGTGTCTATACTGACTACCAGTTCAGCCTTATGGAAATATTCAAAGATGGGGTTCCTCTTATAAATACATTTTGTTCTTTATTCCTGGGTATATTATATGTTCTACCACTCATAAATTCATTTCAGTGAATGACCTTAAACTTGCAGTTCAGACTCACCCTCTGAAAAATCCAGGCAAAAGACAGGGGACTGAAACAAGTAGATTAAAGCTGCTGTGGATGTATTTCACTTTTGTAATCAAGACTTGATGTTACAGCGAAACTGTACACAGTGAGTGTCTTTCTGATTAGATTAGTGAGTAACAATTACCTCAGGTGCCACATGAAGTACTGTTAGCTATAAATGGCATCTGGAAAACACCAAGTAAGTGACAGAAGTCTATATAAATATAATTTGGGAATGAGCCAGCATTACCAAGGAGAGTGGTGAGTATACCCTCAGGCTGTCAACACAAGCATTGATTCCCTGACAGCAGAGTATTGCTTGTCTGCTGTAACAGCCCTAATACAAAGCTAATGGTGCTTTGAAGGAGATAAATAGGGCACTAAATTCTTCTTTAGCTCCTGACTTAAAGTACTGTTGCATACTCTACAAGCAACTACAAGATACAAAGTGGTTGTAGTACAGAAATACTTGAAAATCACTGACAAGAAGCCTTTGCAAAGACATAAAGTTGCATCGCTTCCTGACCTAATAGCTAAAAAATCCTACCAGCACATGTCCAAATCTTTTAGCAGAACACAAAAATGACATTATATGAAGTAACCTGTCATATTACTGTCAAAAAACTTGCTGTTAGCTTCACAGAAGAAGATTTGGATTCCCCTTAGCTGCATGCTGGTCACACTGCCTCTTCATCTGAGCAGCTCACAGCATATGCAGAATTCTTTAATATAAAGAAGAGTGTAGTTATTATTTTCCTGTAAATCACAGATACTTCCTGAATGTGGAAAACTTCAGAATACCAATCGTCCTTTTAAAGGCTGTACAGTACAGTCTTACACTGGAGATATGAAAGGGACTCTTCAGGCTCATCTGGGCTCTGCTGAATGGTTTGAACATCTTGTTATAAATGTATAATTTTTTTTTTCCTTTTAAATGCTATACAGGAGAAAGACATAAAGATAGAGCAAGAAGGAGAACAAGAGTGAAAGCAGAGTGAAAGGGAAAGATTCTGATTATTAGTCTCTGGAACTGCTCCCAACTTATGTCATGGAAGTTGTGTAAGTGTAGGAGGAGATCTCAAGAGGTCTCCTAATTCATCCCTGTTCAGACAAAGCTCAGTACCCCTTCCCCAAGCCTGATAAGTGACTCTTAACTGTGTTTTTAAAGCTTTGGACAATGAGGAGTGAACAGAAAGCTTTTTCTATTATCCAACCTGAAATACCATGTGAAAATTCAGAGGTTTATTTCTTGTCAAATCTACAATAGACAGAGAACAATTTTCAGTGCCTTCCTCATCACAGCTTTTTGCACAGCAAGAAGTCTGTTATCATGTTTCTGCTACGCTTTCAGTTTGCTGGCAAAACTAAGGCTGATTTCTTCAGCTTTTCCTTAGAAGTTGCATTTCCTAAGTTTTTGACATTATTTCTCTCCCAGTGGATAGTTTTACCAAATTTCCTGAATTCAAGACATAAAGCTCTATTTCTTTGATGAAAAGATTTTGTATACTTCATGTCTGCACAATAAGAGGATAGGACTGAAAATCATGATCAAATATAGTAGTGCCAGAAATAAGGTCTAAGTCATTACCAAATACAATGAAAGAATGGGGCCTTTTCCCTACCAAGCCCTTTTGGTGGTACTGTTGCAACATTCATACAATGAAATCTGGGCTGAAGGAAGCAACAGTTACCCTTGTGACTGTTAATCTACTTGTCTTCAGAGATATCAGGCCACAGTGCTCACACCGAGCATCCATCATCCTGATCACAGTGGAGGAGAGGAAGGACACCCACCACAATCTCCTTCACCACACTGGAGTTGAGAGCACTGGTTCCTTCAGTTTAGTCTTCTCAAAAAGGTTTACTCTGTCTTACTCACTTTTTCTCTCTCTACGTATTTTTAAACAGGCTTTGGCCCAGCCATGAATGTGGTACTGCTATAAACTGAGAAGGAGCTGCATGTAATGTCTGAAATGGCCAAAGCTCACAGATTATGCAGATTTTCAGTAGGGCTGACAAAAATTTTGCTGTAGCTGTTTTTTTCTCTAGAAGTTACAGCTAATGATCATCACTAAGAACAGAATGTCTGGCCTTTTCATTATTCATTTGTCATTATAGTTTTTTTTCTTGTTTTGTCTACAGGAAAAAAAGGCTTGGGTTCTGCTATTTACAATTTCAGCAACTCAGGTGGCACTTTCTGCTTACACTAAGCAATTTCTTTTTTTCTATAATCTAAAATTTTGGACAAAGGTTGCTGAGACAGGCTTACATGCACAAAACTTTACTAGGGTGTCCATGGCTGATGGCAGACATCAATTGCAACAGTGAAAGCTACTGTGCAGCAGGTGATGACAATAAAGATGACATGGTGAATTTTCTCTGTACTTTTTCCCTAGCACTGTACACTTTGACTCACACTTCCATCTGGAGTAATCCTCTAGTATAAACTAAAAGCTACAAAGGAAGGGAAGAAGGAAAGGGAGAGAAAGAAGAAGTGAGTTTCCTACATTTCTCCCAGGAAGCATGCATTTTCCAGGCGTGCTATCTACACGGCTCAGTGGAATGGGAAGAAGAGTGTTGAGTAACTGAACTGCTACTTCAGTTTTAAATGTTAAACTTGTGAAAGAATGGAAAATGTTTGTAAACCTTGTTAAACAATGTTTAAAGTGGTTTACTTGAATTTCCCCTCTTCACAATGGAGCCAGGAAAGTGTCTTCTTTAAGACACGATCTATCTTGCTTGTTTTTCCAAGTCTTTCTAATGTCTTAATTGTGTTTCTTTCCCTACATATCTAGTTAGCTGTCTCCTCAAATCTAACCTAAATCTGCTGCCTAGAAACTAATCTGGTTATGCCTAGTCCAGCAGTAGGTTTAATTATTGACTGCGATCATCCTTGTAATGGGCTCTTATATCTTTGAAAGCTGCTGTCAGTTTTCTTATTTCCTTGTTGCAACTCAGGTCCTTCAAGCTTTCATCACTGGTACTGGTTTTTAACCTGCATCATTCTTACTGATCTCTTTCCATTCTTCTAATTTTTTCCTTTCATTTCTTTTAGAGTGAATCCCTAACTGAATAGAGCAGTTCATCTTGTGCTTCACTCAGAACCAGTAATTTTCACCTGTCTTTTTACTTTGGAAATGCCTGCTAATGATGCCAAGAATTAAGGTTATCCCCATTTTCAGAAGCATTGTATTGTCTCATTTGATTTGAGTCCACTATGCTGTTATTTTCCTCCACAGACAGATATTCTCTGTTTTTAATTTTTGCATTTATATATTTCTCTTTGAATAATTTTGCATTTGTGTTTACGTATTTCAGTCTTGATATTTTCTGGGCAGCTTTTATTTGGCAAGGTACTTTTCAAGACTGTTCTTGTCTTTCCACCAGCTCACAGTCCTCTGTAGCTCTATAGGACTAGCAAATAAATTCATTCAAGTTGCCAGTGAAAATTCCGAAAGTACCAATACTTATATATCTGACCCATTTGCCTGTGGACTCACCAAGAGTTCTCACTCTCCAACTGAATTGTGAACTAGTGTTTCAATGAATATTTTTCAATTTTGTGTGTGCCTATCTTATTAAGAGCTTGTTTCCTTAGTTGCTCCTAAGATTGTTTTATTGTACAATGTTCAAAGTTTGCTTAATTCCAGATGTTTCACAGCTCCCATTTTCCCCCTTCCACTGGGGCACTTATTTAAGTATATTTGGTTGTTCCCGACTTTTTCTTCACAGCACATCTTACCTGCTTTATATGTGCTAAGTGTTTATAAATTGATGGTTAATGTTAATAATGTTAACGCAATATTTTTCTGAGAATCTGTGTTAGGTTAACTGGCGCATAATTCCCTAGATGTTTTCACTCCTTCCTTGTTTATACTGATACCTAATTTACAGTCCTATGGGACCACCCTCGCTTTTCCTTCATTTTCAGATATAATTATTAATGGCAAAGAGAATACACTGGCTATATTCTTAAGTAGTCAATGGTGAATTTCATAAATTCCTAATGACTCAGATACACCTAATTTATCTTAGTGTTCATTAACCTGTTCTTGCACTGGCTGGTACTACTGTCACCTTATTTAAACCAGTTTAGCTAAATGTATGCTCATGCTTAATAATTTTTGGTGTAGGCTGAAGACAAGAGGTTGTATACTGCTCCTTGTGATGTCCTTGTTTCTATTAGTGTTGTGATTAGTGTTAGACTTCCAAGTCATTAGGAATCCCCTGATATGGCTTATGCAGCTGTAACACTTTTATACTCCATTTTTCTCATCCCTCTAGTATAATGATTCTGCTTTTTCACTGTCCTTTCCAGAGATAAGTGAAAATGATTCTATTTTAAAACTCATCCAAGCTTTAGAACCATTTACTTGCCAGAAAGCAATACCAAAGGGTTTTGAAGTAATGAGGTTGCAGCAGTAAATAGGCTGAAGAATTGCTACTGGACTTGTTAGCGTTAATACTATATGACACACTCATATGAACAGCTGATGCTCAGTAGTCCAGGCTGTGGGATGAATACACCTCACTTGGAATTTAACGTGAATTTGAGGTTTTGGGATTCTTGTTTTCTTATGGAAAATTTAATTTCCTTGTCAAATAGCTGAATACTGAAAAAAACCCCGGTTCTTCCAAAATATTTTATAGAGAAAATACTACTGTGTTACCTTGTGCTGCCAGTCTCTGTGGTAAATTGGTGTCAATGACTTTATCTTTTGTGGTGTCTAGTCTCCCTATTTAAGTATTTCCAGTTCACTATGATGTAATAGAATATACTTGCAATTATTAAAAAAAAAAAGAAGAAATTAATATATATTATGTGCCACTCTTGGGGAAAAAAAAAAAAGACATATTTTTAAAATCAAAACCAGAATTTTCTAATCAATAATAGGGTTATCTGGAATCTCTTGACCACCTATAAGCCTGGCACTTGCTAGCCCTCTCTCAACTGAGATATATATCTGTGCTGCTGGATTTGCTGAGGCTGCCTTTTTTTCCCCAGAATCAAGACAGCTCTTCAGTCTGAAGCAGAAGATGTAGACCCAGCCTGAGTTGTATTTGCAGTGCTATAAATTGTGATGGCCTGTGACATCCCACAGATTGTTTATTTGATAGTTTTCATTCTGACATATAAAGCAATCGGCAACCCGTGGCTGAAAGCTGAACTGGCCGTTGAGGATTTCTGGAAGTGTGTGATGGATAATACTTTTCAGAAGAAGAATAGCCATCTTTGGGTTTATTTGCCAGCAGGATTCATTTTATCGAGGGCACAAACCAAGGCCCCTCTGTCACTGGGTAACAGTACTCTGTTACTTCTTGAGACAGCTGAGGAGGGAAAGTCAGAGGTGGCTGATCTGACCAAGCCCCATATTTTGTGCAGCTGCCTATCAATAAAAGAGTTCAACACTTTTATTAGATGCTCTGATGAATGAGCTTAGGATGTGAAATCACTGCTGGCCATACTTTGGTCAAGCTGACGAGTAAAAACTGGAATTGTTGGGATGGGAGTGAGTAGTACAGAGAGAATCTCATGGAAGAAAATAAATAGGGAAAATGTCCATCTGCAGTCTGAATGATGCAATTGTAAAACAGAGAAATTAATTAAATTCATTAATTAAAATTAATCTATTTACTTTTGGTGATCATGAAGCTTTCCCAGATATTGCTAATTATTATGGATGGTTTTGGTTTACAATAAAAGCTTATTTTCTGTACAACCTATCTCCTTCTCTTTCCTCTTCCTTGTAATAATACTAGAAAATTATAATGTGATATCACTGCTATTTTCATAACAAATTATTATGGTAACATATATGGATTAATGCGAGTTTTGACTGGATAAGAAATGTAGCAATTGGCCCTTGAGATTTCATTAAATGGAGCCAGAAAAGGTAGAATTAATTACGCAAGGGGAGAGATTTCTATACTTTTAAACATGTGTGTTGCTGGGAACTGTGTCTCTGTTTTAATGAAAAAATCAATAGCATAGCAACAAAATGATCTAAGAAAGCAAAATACAATCAGGGTACGTGTACAAAAATATATTTAAAAAATAGTCTTCCTGTGTTCAGTATGATACAAAGTGTTTGGAAGGCAGTGTAAAATGTATTTAGAAATACAAGGGCAAATTGCTTCCCCTCCAGAAAAATAATGGATATGAATTTCATTTCTTGGAAAAACATCTCTTTATTATTTAGAGGAATATGAGAACACAAAGGTGATTTTCTCTAGAGCCTAGTGATGCGTAGTTGCCTCAGTTGTTGACTAAGTGATGACTCCTTACAGAATTTGTTTTCTTATTGACTGAGTGAAGAGCTTTTCTGAAAAGCAGACCGCTTGAGAGAAGGTTCAGTTTGGCATCTAAAAATTGGCTTTTGCTACTGGTTCCCTTTTGTCACTGCAGATAACTTCCTGTTGTGGATCAGATCTCCATGTTTTGTTCCTAGAAGGCCAAAATAGTTATTTGTTGTCACCTTTAGGGTATTACCAGAGTTTTCTAGTGATTAATTTAATACAATGGCAGTGGGTCCATACATGTAACCAAAAAGTGGATAAATTATACAATTGATCTCAGATTGGGATCTGTGAAAATTGGAGTGTCCTTCTTTTGCACACACAGAAACGAAGCTAAAAAATTTCACCTTTAGTTACTGATGAGGGTGTGTCATTTTAAAAGAACAAAACTATAAAGGGAAAGAAAAAAAAATACTCCCCACTCTTATAAAGTGGCGTAAGGAGTCCACTAATATCTGGGCATATCTGGCATTGATTTTTGTTCACTGTTGTATTCTGTTAATTTAAAGTGATGTTTCTGTGCTACCCGTGGGGAGCAGTGATAAATACAAGAGGTGCCCAAGTGCCTTGACACCGCTGAACAGCCCAACTGCAGGACCTCACCAATTACATGGCTGCTTTTCCGTGGCAGACCTGTGTGTTAATTCACAGGTAAGAAAACTGTCAGCACAGCTTGGCCTGCAGCACTGACACCAGGTCTGTCACACAGACAGAGCTTCCCCCAAAGGGCACACATCACACTTGTAGGTTTTTCTGAGTGGCACCTGATAACATGCCCAGTGAGCTCATGGGATAAAACCTGAGGATGGGACAGAGACACTGAAAGTGCAGAGGACTAACAGCTGCCATTCTGGAGGGAGTCAGGAAATGAAAAACGTTGAGCTGTGGATGTCTGACCTCCTTGACATATCCTTTGCTTTTGTGATAGACCTTGGCAGCAGCAAAAATTCCATAGATATTGCAATGATGTAGAAACAAGAGAGAAGTAGAGGAAAGGAGAAAACCAGAGGAGCTTTAAGAAAGTGGAATACTGAGAAGGGAATAGCAAATACCTTGGTTAGAAGATGTTTAGATTGGAAAGTGTTGAAATGAAAGGGTTGGGGGCAATTTATATTGTGTGCTTTAGGCATGAACAAATCCTCAGTTTGTGAAGTGAAATCAAAGGGAAATGGGAACATTCCAGCAGTCTAAATGGAAAAAAAGTGTCATTGAAACTGGAAAACTGAGAAAGACTGGGGTGAAAAAAAAAAGAAAATTAAAGATGTAGGAGAAAGTTGGGAGGAGAGAACAAGAGAAGATGTTAGTTCTAAAAGTGATGGAGTGTTTTGAAAGTTGACTACAACAGAAGAATGAAATCTAGGGATTTTCCAATGTCCCTTTGGAGAGAGGCTGTAATCCAAACTGTTAAGTTCTGGGAGGTATCACAGACAAATCCATTTGGACAAATCCTTTTATAAAGATTTCAGTGTTTCTGAAAATATCACCTAATACTTTCCAAGTTAGGAGAGCCTCATCCTGTGTGTGAGATATCAAGCCATCACCACGTCAGTCATGGAATGTTTTTTTCTGCCTAATTTGTTTAAAACCCTCTAATAATAATTAATATATCAACTATCCATTTAATTATAACTTATTTATTTATTTTTCATCATGATTAAAAAAGTTCTAGAAGTGCTTCAGAAAGATGGACAAACCACCCCCATAGATCCAACCCAACAATTGTCCTTGAAGGAGCCATATGGAGGAATTCTGATTTTTCCAGCGTCAGCTTGTGTGAACACTGATGCAGAATGGGATAAACTGTGGGCTCATTCAGACTTCTGGTGGTTCACAGAAGTGCTAGTTCCTGAATCAGCTGATTTTGGTGGATGTGCATGGACCCCATTAGCAGGAATTTTGATCCCACTCTTCTTTTGTCTTCCACAGTGATTTGCACATATACACAAATGCCCAAACACTACATTGTTGGACATTTTGGCTCTTTTGGAAGCATAGACTTTGGTGAGAAAGCTCAGGCTGTTAATCCTTTTGTTTTCCATTGAGTCATTTTCTGATACACAGAATTCCTGCACTCTGGTGTTAGTACAGTGGTGGGCAGGTAGCTGTGGGGTGCATGGCCCTGCAAGTTATGTGTCGGAGCCAAGGCGGTAAACACCCCACATGCACTAGAGACACAAAGCTGTTCGTTCTTGAGTTCTTATATTTTTGAACCTATTTCACCTGTAGCTTTTTACTCTTTGGGTGGTCCACCAGGCTAGAGTTTTCTGGGTAGGAGTCATCTCAGGCTTTTAAAATGTGACATGAATTCTCCTGGCACACCAGCTGTCTCTAAAGGCACACAGCATTGCATTGTCCTCCCCTCTTCATACTGTCATGCTCCACAGCTTTTTTCAGCAGAAGAAAAGGAAAAGGTTATTAGAATGAAAGGCTTTATATGTAAAGAAGGAGCTGGGAAGAATTTAAAATGGCACATGGAACATTCTCAAAAGCTGGGCTTTTTGGCCTGGCTCTCCTCCAGAGCTTCTGAAAGCAGTTTCTCTATTGCCCTAAGCAGATCCAAGTCTGGCTGGCACCCAGAATGACAGTTTTTCCCTCCACATATGACAGTGTGATTGTCCCTACCTACTTCTTTGTGCCAGCCCCAGCTCTGGTTTGACATGGTTACTCTTTATAGGCATCTGACCCAAATGAAAATTAGCTGCAATAAGAGTAAGCATGGTGTGTCCATTAAGTAGCATGAAATAGTGGACAGGTCTGAACCACACCTGTGCACAATGGCTTTTTGTCCAGCTGTTGGGGAACAAACCCTTCCCGGGCAGCTGCTCACAGGAATGCTCCAATCCAGTGTCATCACATCTAACTTTGGGCCTTACTGAGGCACTTAAACTAGAAGTGCCCTCTACAGATAATAGAAAAATAATGTTCTTCAGAGAGAGTTTGGTATGGGGTTTACGCTTCTTCTCTCTTCATACTAAGTGGCTGGGAAGCCAACTGTAACTTAGATACCTGATATAAGAACATATAAGGACATACCTAGCAATAAATGAAAGTTTTCCTCTCCTTTAGGACTGTTGTAAATGTTTTGAAAGTGACTTTCTGAAGAGGAAAAGAAATAGGGTCTTGATCCAGAGGTAGTTGGAGAGCAAATAACCTCTTCATGTTCAGAAATATATTTTAGGACAATTTATTCTGCAATAGACATTCTGGACTACTTCCCTGTGTTGACTAGACCTATACTATACTTTTCTCATAGTCAGAGGTAAACAAAAATAGTTGGAAATACATATTATATTTTTGGTATGGAGAACAGAAGTATCTGTAAAGTTCCCATTTATCAGTGGGAAAACATACATATGATTCTTGGAAAACTTTCTTTAGAGAGCTTGAAATCTACTCTGCTGCAGTAAGTTCCTACCCTACAAAGCTGTGTGCAATGCCATCCCTGCTGATACACCTGCCCTTGCTCTTTATAATAAAGCATTCACCACTAGGCTCTAGCAGTGCTACCAAGATAAACTCAACCTCATGTCTGGAAGTCAAGCTGGATTCTCCTTGGGTCTTGTTTTGCTGTTGTCAGTAAAGATTCCGGAGGCCACACTCTGGGTTCAGCTGTACTCAACTTGATTCCTTCATGGGAGTTACAAGGAATAACTGGAGGCAGAATCTGACTTCATAATTGCAGCATAAATTCTGTTTATGTTGCACAAAATGGAGCAGAATTCAGAGTCATCTCTTCTAACTGCATTGGAGCAGCAGGATAACAGGAAGAAAAAGCAATAAAAAATTTTTACTTACTGTTGTAAGCAGATGATGCCAACTATACTCAGCAAGTAGAATTGTTCACTAAGAAATTGCCATATTTGCCTGCCTGCTTTTTGAGGCAGAAACGCTTAGGTTTTTTTCCCACTTTGAGTTTCTGCAATGCCGTTTAAATTGTGTGGTGGCTTCCACATTGTTGTGTTGCAAAAGAGAGTACAGTGTTTGCTATCAGCAGTCCCTGATGTGGAAAGCAATGAAACAACTGAATTGCTTCTTCAGAAAACTGAGAGACTGGGAAGCTTTTTTAATGCAGGTAACACTCACCTATGCTGCAGCTAATCATTGGCTTTCCAAGGAAGAAAATGAAGCATATTTATTAGTCAATATTCCTGTAAGTCAAACACAGCAGAGAGCGCATGTATTTGAGCAGTGAACTATTTTGCCCCCCTGATTATGTCATGAGTGTGCTATTGTCTGAGCTGACATGAATTCTCCTGGCACATCAGCTGTCTCTAAAGGCACATAGCATTACAAGGGCTGTTTAACTGCAGGTTATATCATAGAAACAGACAAGCTCTTCAAGCTCCCAGTTGTTAATGTATTTGTATTGTCCTGTTGATCGCTGTTTAGACTGGCAAAAGGTGCCAGCGTGTGCCATCTCGCTTTCATTCCCATCCTGGTCCTGCACCAACATGTCTGGGGGCTTCAGTGGAGTTGTTGCTCATGTGCACTTGCTAGAGATCCAAGTTATTCCAAAGAACCTTAAAAGAATGATTGCTTAAGCCTAAATATCTGGCACTGAGAACTAGACCGTCTCTACATTAGTTCATTTGTTCAAATCGAAATTGGTAATGGCAGAAAGTCATTGCTCTTTGATGGGTCTTTGTAAGTTGCCTTTAAATGAGATGACAGTTTCAGCTGCTTTCTGCCCTGTTTGGGCTGAAGAGCCTCCCTGGGGAATGGTGGTGTGTTGGGTGTTGTGTGTTGTGAACGCAGCAAAGTTATTGGAGCAGTACTGAGGTAAACTTGACCTAATTAGTGCTAATTAGCATCACATGAGGGATTCCCTGGGTGCTAACCCTCCCAGCCTGGCATCAGATGGAAAATAACCCCAGGCCAGCCAGCAGTCTGTGGGGATGGTATGGTAATTTGACTGTGACTCTTGACTCATGAACTTTTTCTCCAAACTGAGAATAGCTGGACTTTTGTGTAGGCAGGTACTGGGCTGCTAGCAGAGCAGGGAAACAGCATGGACCAGGTGACTTCCAGAGGTCTCTTCCCAACTCTACCATTTTGTGAATGACAAGGATAACAAAGCAAATAGCCAGGCTATATTCGAATATCCCAAATGCAACAACAATTGCCGTTAGGTCTGCCTTATTTTCTCCAGGATCTCAGCAGAAAGCCAGGCAAAATCTGAAGTCCTTCCTTAAGCATTGGATAAATTCGCTGATGCTAAATGTACAGAGCTTTCAACCCTAGAATGTGTAATGCCCTTATGGAATTCAGAAGATATTAATCTTCCTCAGGAATAGCAAGGGTTATAAATGGTTTTTTGATGGACTCTCTAGCTAAATGGTAAACAAACAGAAATTTGAATACATATTTTTTAAAGAACATTGTATTGGGTTTTTTGCATTATCAATGGCCTTCAACAGTATTACAGTTGGTCTTGTGGTGAAGAGTAATCTCTCCAAACATCATGAATAAAAGTCGGAACCAAATGCTAGCAAAAATGTTTCAACATATAAATAATGCAGGGATGTCAACAAAATTCTTACTTTTTATTTTTGGATGCTTGCATATATGCATTTATTCATGAAAGGGCATGAATAAAGGTAACATTTTGAATATATCTGAATCTGTGCATTTTCAAAGGTCTGTTAAAGGAATGTATGCTAGATTGTATGCAGAGAGCTTACACAGGTTTTTGGATCGTTAAGACTCCAAATAAGAGCTATTTAGCAGGATTTTGCTGGCTTTGGGGTAATATATTTTCCTTCAGTTCTGTGCTCACTTAATGGGAATCAGATGTTCTGTTGGCTTCAATATTTTATACAACTTCAGAGTATGTTTCTTTAAGCATTTTTACAAATTTTTAGAGGTTGGTAATAGATTTTTTTCTGCTTCTGAATGTTAAACATGAGATTTTTATCATTGTGCTATGCATTCTTCTAACAGTGCCAAAACCCAAGAGCCTTTCTTTGACTTGTTGAAAAAGCAAATGAAAGAACATGATTTTTAATGTAAAAAAAATTGTTCTTGAATTCTTTATCAAGCATAACCAGAAAATATTTTTCAGCCATGAGATACTAAGTATTTCTTATCCCTCTCCAAAATGGTAGACATTCTACTCAGTGTTTTATTCATTTGCCCTCAAAGGTTTATTTAGAGACCTCTTTTTGAAGAATTCAGGATTAGAGCATTTGATCTGCTCAGAAAACTTACTGAAAGAAAAAAAATGTAGCAATGAAAGAATTCATGCCCTAAACTTAAAAAATCTATTTCAAATTAGTATTTTATGACCTAGAAGCAGATTTTCACTTGGCTTTAAACAATATTTGAGTGCTTGCAAACTGGGAAAACCATACTTTCTTCCCAAAAGTGTCAGTCTGAAAGTTATTAACATGAGGAGAGGGCATTACACAGGTATTTATTTATTTAAACTATGTTGCATAAATTATTTTTGAAAGAAACTTAGAATCCTACTTGTGGCTCACCATGTTTTTGATTCAGTCTTAAATCTTTTTGATTGTCTCTCAAGAATTGTCTGTAAAACTAGTAAATATTTGTGGAGATAGTGTTTATTCTCCTTCAGAGTCAAAGATCAAAATTTCTTTTTGCTCAAGTTATGTATCGGCTATGTGTTGGTTATAGAAAATAGTAAGCTTGTGATGAATTTCACTCAATTTTATTTATTTAATTTGGAGAAAAAGAAATGCTTTACTAAGCCTGAAACCATCCCTAAAGTAGGAAAAAAAGTGGCAAGATGTAGTTTCTAAAAATGCGATCATTTTTATACCTGGAAAATTGGTATCTCGTCAAAATTCATACGAAAGATAAAGTCTGATAAAATTTTCTGCTGGCATTTTTCTGCAATATGATGTCCATTAAGTATTCAGCATACTGTTAGATGTCAACAAAATATTAAAATAATTTACAAATTCAGTATTGCTTTTATGGAAGAGAGACATGGAAAAGAATGTCTTCAGCTTCTGCTGCTGTTGCAAAGCCTTAGGAAGAAAGGTTCAGGCACACAAATGGATATCCTAACAGGAATAATCAGCCATGGCTACTGCAAAACACCCAGGCAGCTAATCAAGTTTTAATATTAAGGTAATAGCCATGGAATTTCTTCAACTTTAATAAGTTTTTAGGTTGTTGTTTTCTAGAAGAAAGTAAACAGTTTCTGAGTGGAAATAATTAGAGAAAAAATGGGTTTGAAGCAATTAATGTGGAGCAAATATTATGTTGGAGAAAGTTTGTGTGGGAATCAGATTTTTACCTCTACACTTTTATTCAGCCTGTCAGTTGTGAATGTTTCTGTCTAAAAAGTAAAAATAAAAAACCCATTTAATCATAACCCCCATAAATTTTACAGAAATTACATAACTGATGTTATTCATGAATCTGCAGGGAAAGTTTTGCATATGCAAATGACAGTTGCTGCTTTTTGAAGGCTTTTTATAAAGTCCTGTGGTTTATTTTTGAAATTGTTCTTGGCACTTTCTGAAGATCATGAAAGGGTTTAAAATAGGAGAATCAGACAGATTTGCTGATATTTTTCCAGTCTAAATCGTGCATTAATCTTGTGATTGGAACCCTATCATCTTATGTACAAACAACAGGTGGTGAGACATAGCAAGTTCTTCAATTAGAAATAACATCTTTCTTCCCTGCCCTACAATTTCATAAATGTTCTCAAGCAGTCAGAAAAGCCTGTAAGCTAAAGAAGCATAAGAATTATGCACCAGAACAGATAAATGGTCCAGCTAGTCTGACATCCTGTCTCTGACAGTGGCTCACACCAGATGTTTCATAGGAAGGTAAAATACCCACACAATGCACCTGATTGTGTAATATTTTACCATGAGATGCAATTTCTGCCTCTCCCCAGCTGGTGATCATCTTATGCCTGAAAAAAGGACTGTTTGCCCTGTAATTTTTAGCCCAGTTAGCATAATTATAAGGCGTGTTCTTATTCATACAAATGCCTTATCATTTTTTAATCTTGCTAAACTGATTTTACCTCTTAGATCCTTATGTCTTCTTTCAGGTTGTTCTGCCTTTTCCAGCATGCAGATTTGCTGATGTACTCCCGGGGATTGCTGCAGCCACTGGCTTGGGCACCCCACTTCGCAGAGAGCTGCTGTGCTATGGCAGGAGCTGTCACCCTCTCCAGAGCCACTGTGGTGCTGACATGGAAATTCCTGGAAAGGGTACAACACTCTTCCCATTTCTTGACTATTGCTGCATTATCTTTCCACTGCATCCTTGCTCCACATTCTGCCCCCTCCCTTCCATTAAGGCAACATAGGGGCTGCTGTTTCCTCTGACCACTGGACTGAAAGAGGTATTAAATGAGTTTTCTCCTCTCTCCTAGCCATTGGCAGTCAAGCGGAATCTAGAATTTAGGATAAAACAAGTAAGTAAAGAATTCTCAAAAAGCTGACAGACATTTGAAGAAATTGTAATTTGATTTCATAGTTCTGTATTTGCTTGTGGGGCTCATCACAGGACATCTGTAGGCTTCTGACATTGGGGATACTTCTTAAAGGTGGACTGAGCAAGAAAGTGAGGTAAATCCAATTGCTGTGGTTTTTCTCTGTTTTGTTCATAAACCCAAAGTTCTCAAAAAGTCACCACACCCTCCTCAGCAGGTGCTCTGCAGGCACTGGTATGAATTTTTTGATATGCCTGAACTGTGATTAAACGCAAAACTCCAACTAAGTTGACTGAACTTCATGTTCTCTCTGAACTCCCTGTAGTGCCATCAGGGGAGTCAGCTCAGTACAAATACAGCAATGGATAAATACCATAGAAGCAAGGAATAATTTCCTTTGGAAGGGACCTCAGGAAGTCTCTAGATCAGCTACCTGCCACAGCAGGGTCAGCTGTTAGGTCAGGTTAGGTTATTCTGGGGATTATAGAGTTAGGCCTTGAAAACACCTAGGGTTGGAGACTGCATAACATCTCTTGGCAACCTTTTCCAATTTTTGACTATACTCATAGGCAAAAAGTTTTCCTTATATCTGTTCTGAATTATTTTCAGCTTATGTCCCCAAAATTCATCTCCACTGTAACCAGCACATCAAACAGGAGAGATTATGTCTGGTGCCTTCCCAAACACAGATGCTGGACGTTTAGGACAGGTCCATAACACTGGAGAAAGGTAGAAGCTCTAGGATGGTAATTTAGACTCTTCTAAGTTGTGTCCACTGTAGGAGGAACATGTTACTCTCTGGAGTATTCTGTCCTTCTCAATTGTTCACAGAGCTTAGATTTTTATTAGCCTGGATATAGATTTTCATCAGATAATTTTTTTGGCTAGGTGGTGATGGATCCCACCCTTACAAAGGGCAATGGCTCGGAGCACTCAGAAACCCCTTTAGCTGAACTGGTGCGGATGACTGCTCCATCCAGGCAATCTTGAGAGGAGGAAAGGTCTGACTGTCGTTGAAGATTTACAGAAGCAGAAGCTGTATTGATTCCTATCGCTGAGCTGCTCTAACAAAGCTGATTTTTAATCCTGGTATGAAGGTACGTTGATTGGTTTTTAAATAGAATGTTCCAGTGCTAATGAACTCATCAATATGAAAATATATTGACTCCTGTGGTAATCAGTTTGTTTTATTAAACAGGCATTTGTCTTCCCTTAAATCCATTATATTTTCTGCATCTATCAGCGTGAACGAATACAGTAAATAGCAACCTGTACAACTTCATTGGAAGTCATATATTTTCATTGGAGCATCTATACATAATTTAATTACATGCAAGTTAGCAGAGTAAACAAACAACTGTGAAATGCTGCTCTGTTTTTTTTCCATTTTTTAAACTTTCTTTAAGGAGATCTGGTAAGTTATTGCACTGAATCTAGTCTGCTTAGCAAGCATTGCAAGCAGTCATGAAATTCAAACATTTCTTGATTTCAGTAGAGTTTTATTACTTCATTTCTCTGATGTTAGTTACAGACAAAAGCAAAAAGCTCACTTGTAGTAAGTTTGAAACTTGCATGGCATCAAAGTCATTTTGAGTTAAGCATATGCAGGAATTGTAGATGAATAATTCAAAAGTGCCCCTAATTTGTCATTAACAGATGAAAAATGTCTATCAAATCAAGCTTCCTCTGCATCCTGTTATAAGGTATTACATTGTAGGTCATGATGTGTCATGTCAGGATGGTGATGTCTCTGATTGCAACGAATACTCATGATTACCTGTGGTGAACTAGGACATGAAATGCCAGTCTCAGATATATCTTTTCCTAGATCTGACTTTCCCCATGGAAAACTGTGCCAAAAACAGGGACTACTTAGCAGAAAATGAAGACCTTTCTTGTCGAAACACCAGAACCAGCCTTTTTCTTTTAAAACTGCTTTAATTCAAAAATACACCATGTTTTTGTCTGAAATTTAATTCTTAAACTGGTGTTTTCAGTGTCCAATAAGAGAATCAATATTGTCTAAAGAAACACTTAATTAGATTATAGTGTATCAATATATTATATATTATATTAATTTATTAGACAATATTATACAAAACAACTTTTTAAATACACAATTTTTCATTATAATATTATTACAAAGAAAAAATGTAATCATCAGCAACTATAAATTGAGTAATCTCCTTTTACTAAAAATGTGATTTCATTTTCATAGTGCTCCATGATCTCGCTGTCTGTAGTCATATGTTCCCCTCAAGCAGAGACCTACCATCCATCTGAAATTTACTATTTCTCTTATATATTCTCATAAGATGTGAAACAGAGTTTTTACTTTTTATCTACAGTTCACCAGCTTTGTAGTTCTTACATACCAGACATTTCCTCTTCTAATTTTCAATATATTAGCTAAAAACACTCCAGTGCAGTATTTATACATCGCATTAAATGTCTCTAAGGGATTTATGTTTGTGTATGTGGGGTGCGCATGTGTGCATGAATGTGTATTCATGTGTGAATGAAAGCCAACTGGCATGCTCTGAAAATCAAATATCAAATAAGTGTAAGAAAATTTTGAAAATATCTATTTATATCAATGCAATATTTATATATATATGCATTTCCTCCTCTATTTTTCCAAACAATTCATTAAAAACTTGAGTTTTATGCACAGATTTCTGGTGTGTGATGAAATAGGAAGCCAAGTTTTGAACCAATTTGCTTGTGTTGTAGTCACAGACAGCGATGGGTAAGGCTATGATATTCATGGAAAATGAGGGAAACCACTTAGGGTTCAGCACCTTCTGCTACAGAGTATTTGCTGCACTGAGCACTGCTAAAAAAGCTATTACAGCCCTTATATCCTCACATGGCAAATCTTCCGAATCAAAATAGCTGTGGAAAATCTCTTTAAATGACTATTTGATTCATTGCTGATTTAGTCTGTGGCACAAATGGCAGTCCTTACTCCACCCATCAGTGAAAGCAGGGAGTCTTTTCTCTTGCCAGGCAAAGGAATATTTCCTTCTGGTTTTGGTGGAATGAGAGGTGTTGCACTTTCATTTGCTTCAATTTCTATTAATTTTTATTTTTCATAAATGTAAGTCATTGCTCAGCATGGACTTTGCAGCAGGTCAAAGAAGGCATAGCTCCACTGGCATCAATCGGCTAAGCTGATTTGCACCAGCTCAGAATATAGCCAAAAAGGCGAAAAATCAATAGTCACTCGGACCCTTTATCATTTTTTAATCTGTGGTATCAGTCATGTGTTACAAGACAATGCCCAGTTATTTCTTTTCTATGATCAAACTTCAATATGGACACTCAGTTCAGCATCAAAAGTTGATATGAGAGGCCTTGAGGTCCTTCACCTCAACCTTTCTGAAGCACAAGTTTAATTGAAAGGTAGTGGTGCTGACCTTCTTTCATGTGCTTCATTTTACATTGCAATGCCTTGTTCTCTTTTATTGAGATGTCAAATCAAGTATATCTGGAGATTTCCCAATGTGGTACTTTCAAGGCCTATGATTTAAACTTCCTCATTTTTCACCTGAGATGGAACAGTTTCAATTCTTCTGTCTACTGTAACTAGAATTTCCTAAAACCTGTCAAACTTCATGTGATGGTCCAAGCTTCTAGCAACCACAGACTTAAGTTCAAAAAGATGAATACTGTGGTGCCACTAAAATTGAAGGATATCTTCTTCAAGAAGATGTAGCCATTCTGGGCTTAAGGAAAACTGTTGAAAACTAACCATTTGTAAAGGAAAAAAAAAGGGAAATCTACCTTGTACTGTTTTCTCTTCAGTCATTCTACTTTTCTGCAATGTGTTTTATCTCAATTGGATACAGACCAGCTACAAGGGAAGGTAGCTCTTCTCTCAGAATTTAAGGGACTGAGTAGAAGCAATGGTGCCTATGAAGTGCACAAAGTTCTAGAGGAAATATTTTTTGTGGAAAATTGTACTGGAATTAAGGATAAAACATCTCAGTGAAAAAGGTGAATCACTGTAATGCCCACTTCGGGTAGCTGCCCCACAACTGATGGTAATAGTAAAATTATTAGGAATGTAACCTTAGATTTTTTAGATAATTTCAGGTAACTGAAAATAAAGAGAGGGCTATAGTGAAAATAAGGGCTGACATCTCTCCAGATTTGATCATGTTCCTGCTGAAGTGCTAAAGTGCTGAAGTGGAGAGCACATACTGCAGTGCCTGGCCTCATATTATCCTTTGGAAAATCCTACCTCGAAAACATTCAAAGGTAGATGCATCATTTCCAGTGAAGGGTGATAATACAAAAAGTGAGGACTTCAGGGCCACTCCTTTCTGGTGAATATCAGATGAGGCAGTTTCAGTAGTAATATCGATAGGGATCAAAACAGAGACTGAGATAGGTCATGTGAATGGGTGTGATTTCATTAAATTCATACCGAAGGAAATTTTTATTAGCCAAATGATTGGAATATCAAAGGCTAATAGAAGCTTATTTCATCAGTTTTGTAAAGTATTGATTTTGAAGAGCATGGATCCTGTGACTGAGAATATACAATGAAGTTATGTTCTTGCTAAAATGTAAATTAATGGCTAGGGTATCATATTTACATCAGCAACAAACACACAGGTGTGATAGCAAGAGGAAGGCAGAGAGAGGAAATCATCCTCTCATTTTTGTCTTTAAAATTAGATATAAAACTGGATAATGCATTACCTGTTTAGACATAGCAGGTATGTGCATTACCTGTTTAGACAAGCAGAGTACCTGGCTCATTCAGCTGAGAAAGATGCAGGAGCAGCCATGTTAGGCCTTTCTCACAATGGCCTTGGGAGGCTCTTTCCAGCACCAGTGTGCCTGCAGCTCCAGGCTCTTTAGATCTCTCCACCCTAACCCTAGCTGTAGTTAATTACCCTAGTTTCCTAGTTAATGGAAATAAGCAGAAAAGTTACGTGTCACATAGGCTGCATTACCCATATTTTGCTGGCAAATTTTGTTTGTGCTGAGAAGGTAGAGAAAGCTGGGGGATTGTCTTCTCCTATTGTTTATTGAGAGCAAATGAGAAGATGCAAATATTGAGTTGAAATATGTAAAAATTATATATGTATTTTTAGAAGCTACAATTTCTGTGATAGTGATTAGAAACTCTTGTGTGGATTAACAACTCATGGAGTTAAAAGTAGGGCAATGTTTTTCAGGTTCAGTAAAATCTGTGTATGTAACAACATCAGTGTAAAAATAAAGACGGCAATATGTAACAAGGTGAAATTTGAACTATACCATGTGGTGAAGAAAAAAATTGTGAGTTAAAAAATTTCACCATTTATTAAAAGATCACAAAAGTTTTTTCAGAAGGCATCTTTTTCAAATCTGTAAATAAACAAAAAGAGTTGGAATTACTTCTCAGGGATTCATATTAAGAACAAAAAGGAAAGTCATGTGGGAAAGACAGGGATATAGAGATTTCAAAAGATCTCATATAGACACACAAAAGAATGTGTAGACTCTGTTTAGAATCAGACCATCCTTCAAACTATATGAAGGAGTGTGGTGGTGTGACAATTCTTCATAAAGGATCGCTGTGGATCAAGTGAGGATCATCCCCGTGCTGGAATCCCTCTTGTCAAGGTGCATCATGGAAAGGCACAGTAAAGACCTGTTTGAAACTGGTGACTTGGTGAACTGATAGAAAAATAGCGTGGAAAAATATGAGCACATTTCAGTAAGAAACTGGCAGGGCCTGATGGAGTTGGCTCAAGCTCCCAGCTGCCTCTGCCATCCTGTCTTGGCAGAGAAATTCTGTGTCTGGGCAATGAGTCCCATGTGTCCTGGGATGACACTGCTACAGCCTGGCAGCACGGCACCTGTACCCAGCAGGTCCATGGGTTTTATTTTATACGGCAAGAAACACCATCTGGTCATAGCACGTGGCCACAGAAATGGCCAGCCGTGAGAGGTCAGCTGCCTTTATATCTCCACCTCATTTAACTCCTTTAGAGGGCACCAGCAGAAATTCAGCTAGTTCCAATTTTCTAACATTTACAAGTGAGTAAAATATCTCTGACATTGCTCCTTTTTATTCCAGTTTTTGCAACCACAACAGTTCTTTCACTGTGTATCTGTACAATTTGTCAGTAGCCTCTCTGAAAATGATAAAAATATCCTCCCTTTTAAGTTAATATATCACAGCAATTTTATTAGCTATGTTTTTGATGGAGTTCTTTTCATATGGTTGATTTTACAGTTCCCTGGAACTAATACTTTTGAATGCATTATTTTGTCCTTTGCATTTTGAAAGATGAACAATTTGGTGTTTTTTTCTGAACTTACTTGATTATATTTTTATACCATTTATTTCAGCTGTACCAATATTTGTGAACCATCTAGAAAGAAGCTTTGGACAGAATTGAAATCCCAATTAAAAACTCTGACTAAATTTTTTCCTAGAAGCCAGCTCTCCTTCCACTACTGTTTTGTTTTAATTTTGATAGGATTCTGCAACTGCTTAGGACATTACTGAAATGCACTGGGAAAAAACGATTCAAGTAATGTCACCCAGTCTGCTGGAATTAGATTTTATACTCTTGTACTCTCATTCTTTAGTAAAAATCAGATCTACTTCTAGCTGAAAGGCTCTAAAGTACTCCTGCTTAGCTGGAAGATGGTGCTTAGTAGAGGCTAGGCTTCTATTTTTATCTCTAGGCTGAAACTTCACACTAATAAGTCATACACAGAGGAAATGTCATAGTGAATAAAAGCAGAGTATTCCTCTGTGATTGCTGCAGAATGGTGAGCCCAGCTGGATGAGACACTTGCCCCAAGAAAAAGGATCCAATTACAAAAGCTGTGTTTGCCTTCTGGACACAAACCTGGCTACCTCCTTCTACTGATTTATCCCACTATAAAGAAAGAAGCTCCTTGTTTTTTGGGTTTTTTTTTTTCCCCTGTTCACTTGGGTAGGATTTATTGCATCATCTCATGTTGGGAATGGGAACTGTATGAGGAATCCAAGAGGATTCTGTTCTTCATTGCCTGGAAAGAGTTTTTCATTCTGTCATTGACACTGACTTTCTCCCAGACCTTACACAATCTAAAATTATAGAAATCCTTTGTGTCTTTTTTTTTTTTTCATTCTCACTAGACAATGAATTATATTAATTGTTTTAAGAGTTCGTGGGTTATACTGATGGATTTTTGGTCTAGATTCATAACTGCTGTGCTAATTGCATGAGGCGTCTTAGACCATCTTATGATCAAATGCAGCTTTGTCAAAATCACTTAAGGTTAGAGGCAACAGAAGGAACATGCTTCTCACGGCATCAAAATCAAATAAACAAATAAATCAAAATGTGCTTAACACCTGATAAGAAAGAATGACTCTGCTAACCTTATGTTTGCAAAAATTTGTGGAGGCAATTGGGTTCTCAGCATTTTGGAAATCCAGTTTTTGCACACGTTTCCTAACTGCAAAATTAGGAATCTAGCTTCCTGATTCTGTTTGTGAAAGTGTCTGCTGAGGCTTTGAAGCTAACACAGTAGCATGGAACTTGGACACTACCATTTAGAAGAATCATCAACCCTTGATTACAATATCTTCTTGGATGATATACAGCAGCAAATTACAGCATAAAAACCTCTTCCTTGGTAACAAACCAATGTTGCTGTGCAAGTGAACTGCTGTGTTCATTCTGTCTCTCAAAATTTGCACCCATTGTTTTTGTCTGAAGCTTCCTAACCATGTTGTGAAATGCTACACACTGTGTTCCCTCTCCACTCATCTGATGGTCTAAGGAATTGTCTTAATACCACACATTTCCAAAGACATTGAGTTCACCTTTGCCTTGCAGAAGAAAGGAAGGGGAAAGCAGTTGTCTCTGCTGTTTCTGTTTCAAAGAGCCTCTGGAGATAAATTTAAGCTGGTAGCTGTAAACTGCCTTTGCTTTCATCCACATATGGTTCACTGTTAGTTTTTAGCTGTTTACCATTATCTCTCACAGTTAGTACCTGCTTTTTTATGATTACACTTTTCTTTCTTTTTCTCTTCTTCATCTGCCTAGCAGATGATTTCCTATTAATAAATTATTAGATAATATGACTTTACAAATATGTTTTTGCTGTAATCATTTGCAACCGTTTTGCAATCTGTATTTTTAGGGGACTCCTTGGAGTCCCTTGTGCCATTCTGCTGAAGAATTTGTGTATTGAAAAATTTTAAGGTTAAAAAAAAAATATTTCTCAAGCCCTATTTTAAATCTGAAGGATTACTGTAAATGAAGTAAAAGTATGCAGGAAAGGTTAAGGTGTTGGGGAAGGAATGGATGCATGAAAAGAGTATTCTCTAGTCTGAAAAGACATGGATATGACTTAGAAGCAAGTCATATTAATTTCTTTCTCTGTGCCAAGGACTCGGAGTCTCAGGAGACACTACAGGGAATTGAGGAGCATGCTACAGACAGGTTATGTATGTTACTGGCTGGCACTTTTGATAGGCCATTTCTCATGACAAACAGCTGACTTTATTTGGCCTGTCCAGTCAGAATGAAATGCTGTGTGAGTTGTGGTGGGAATTGAAAGCTGCGCTAAGAAGTTCAGAGTCCAGCTATTTTGACTTCTCTATATATTTCTTAAAAACCTGCTTGTTTAAAGTGGGAATTCCCGTCAGGTCTGTTCTCACATCTCACATGCACTGTTGGTCTGCCTTGCTTCCAATGTCCGCTCCATTTTGTCCATCACTGTTCATGCTGTTCATGTGAACTGTTTGTTTGCAGAATATTATTCTGTTCAGAAACAGCCAAAGACCAGGATTCCAAATCCTTTTCAGTCAAATAACTATTCACAAAAGCAATCCTGTTTTTCCATGCTCCTGTCGTATTTCACTGGCAAATTAACCAGCTCTTCTCAGAGTGGTTTGGCTATCTTAGTAACAGTTGGCATCAAAAGTGATCTAATTAAAAGTACACAAAGGCACTTGTAAAACTTAAATTTTCATGTCCTCTTGTATTTAATTTTTATTATTTTAGATTTTACTTGACTCATCAGTGACACCTGTTTCTAAAGCTGAGGCACATCCAGAAGTGTGAAGGAGGAGCCTTTCATCGCTCTTGCCTCTGATAAAAGCAGTTTGCCTTTTTTGGATAGAGACTTTCCATTTCCAGTGCTGTCAATCTTATATCATTTATGGTTTATATTTAAATTAATAGTTAAAGAACTCTTTGAACAGATGCAATAATTGCACATCTTGTAGCCTGGTAAATAAGACAGCTGATTGGAGAAGTGATTACCTTTGACTTTCAGATTCTTTCCCTGTTGCTGAAATTTCAGGCTTCAGAAAGTTTTTGAAAGAATAAAATCTAAACATGGCTTTTCATATTAGTTTTCTTTTCCTTAGTGTATTGTTGTCACCTGTACAAGTTTGTGAAATCTCATCTACCACAGGTATGAAAGAGGTTAGGAGAGAGACATTGCATTATGAAAATGAATCCTAATCTAGGTGTACTGCAAATGACACCAATACTTCTGCATGCCTGGGGTTGACACTATGGATTAGTGCTTTATGTAGCCTTAATGGAGAGGACGATGGGATGACCATCCCCTGACATAATGGGATCCACTCTGTGGGTAACTCAGCACCACCTGGCTCAAGCTGTGGAGAAAAGGATGGCTCCTTGCTTCTAGAGCATTCAGTACTCACAAAAGGCTCAGCTGAGGTGCAGTCTTACAGGGAGGGTACTTTTTTTCAGAACTGCCTGGCTCAAAGTGGCCAAGTTTCTCCCCTGATATTCAATCCATGTGTTTTTCCCTGAAGTGTGGACAGATCGGGTATGCTGACTCTGGCCTGGGTGTGTGAGCTGTCTGTCTGTATATTCAAATGGAGGAACTGAACTGTGGAAAACATTGCAACTTGCTGCATTCATGCTATGGAAAGAGGGAGAAATGAGGCAATTTACTGTGAATCCATTTAGGAAGATCTTCAGGGTCATGGTCTCACCTTTTGCTTTTGTCTCCCTGGAGCCTCATACTTGCCTGTTTAAAGCTAATATATTGCTTTGTTAAGGGTTTGCTTTTCTTCAGCAGTGTCTGCATTTCAGTGACATGTGAAATGATCCTGACAATACAGGTCTGATATACACAGACTCTTTTAATAAGAGCAGGAGTGTAAGAGTTGGGTGAGTTTGCTCCAAGCTGAACTGTGCTGAATACAGATGAAATGGTCTCCACTAACATGCAGAAGAGGGATATTTTTTCCTAGCTTTTGCCCTTTCAGGTACTTGATTGGAGTATGCAGAGTTATAGATTATACTATGAACAAATACATTTATGTAGCTTGTTGTATAAAGCAGCTGACATCCTTGGATCCAAGTGGAAAATTATATTTCAGTATTACTGCTTTTCATTGCTGCATCTGAAAGACAAACATGAAGTTTGCATCCTCTGAACCAACACTGTGAGCTTTCTCACTCCTTCACTTACCACTGAACCTTTTGCCACTTTTGCTTAATTGACTGTTCAGAAAATGCTTTCAAGATGAATCAGTGACCCTTGTTTGGCAACCATGGTAGTGTCCTGTTCAAATAGAGAAGACCACCCATATTTTCTACTTTACACTGTCTGTATTATGCAGTACAATATATTTGCAGATGAAATAAGTGTAACATTATATAACTACTTTATATACCATTACATATATAACAGTGATTGTAACATAATACATAATAATTGTAACATAATACATTATGCAATTAAGTTGTCTGTAGTATGAAATAGGAAAGACATGCAAGGACAACATTTTTGCAACCTTTTCATATTAATGATTCTGTCCAGAAAAAGAAAAAAAAGGAAAAAAAGAGAGAATTAATTTAGGTATGTGTTTTTGGCATCTTTTGACTTGATCTGTATATATACCACCTGGGCCTAGATTTGAGGATTGACATGCATCTTCTGACAAGTCTGAGTATGCAATATGGCAGAAGAAAGCAAAACACAGATGATACAAGGAATGGAAGAATCGAGATCCACCAGGGTAAAATAAATAGCTGATATATTAGAAATATCTATGAAAAAATTCCCCAAGGCTGTACCTAGTGAAATGTACCTTTCCATAAGCTCTCATTCAAAAGAAATTAAAAGCCATGTGTATCCTCATCAACAGCAGCAACCTTTGGTGAACAAAGCCAAGAAGATATATTACAGAAAATAAGTTTTGAAGAGTAGCAGGCCAAATTCTTCTTGAACCAATAGAATGAAAAATAGGCTTATCCTCAATGAGGCAGCACAGGATTGTAGGTCTGAAAAAATTTCCTTTCTCCTCAGCTTCTCATGACAGCATTGAGGATGCTCTGCTCTGCCATGGCTGCAAAGCAAGAACATGTCTTATGTCGCTGTTGAGCAGCTAGCAGAGTAAGGAAGTCAGTTCTCAGTGGCAAGAAGGAAAAGGCCTTTATTGTTTTGATTTCATCATATATATAGAGTTTTCAAAAGTCACCCAGATTGGTCAGTCAAAAACCTCCCCCTAGGCCTGATTGGCCAGGTCTGCACCGTCCAAGTCTTGGGACACTGTTTTTAATGACATCCAAACCTTATCTTTATTTATAAAACACAAAAGGATTTCTCATGGGAAAGACCTGTGCTAGCCACAGCCTTACAGTCCTGGTGAGTCCTTTTTTGGGAACATCTGGGAGCAGAGACTGTTCTGTGGATGTGCTCCAATCCACACAGCATTTTTGGGTGAGGTTGCCACATACAATTGTAACAAAGTGTTGCCCCTTTCTTTAGCAAGTGTGTTCATAGATGAAAAAATGGGTTTGAGAAGACGTCAGGGATGTCAGTAGACTGGGACTGTTTCCCAAACAATCTGCAGCTTTGGTAGGATAGAGGAACCTCTTCTCTCACACTCTCTCTCCAAAGCTGTTTCTCCTTGAGGTAGCTGTCATCCCTTGCATAGGGTGACCCAACTGTGTTGCAAGGACCTTCCATTCTCATCCCAGGGACACAGTAGGTTTATACACATGTATGAGCAAGGGTTTGAAAATCATAGAGGGCACAGATCCACTAAGAGCCTATGGGGCAAGGCGACCCCCACCAAGCTGCTCTTCATCCACTGATCGTCCATGTAGCCAAGAATAAACATTAGAGGGTACGGACTGACTCTCTGCAGGTGTTGTGGTGGCCCTGGGGACCAATCACGACAAAGTCATGGTCTTCCAGAGGCAAAGTGACAAAGCTACCTTGATGGTGGGAGCTGTGATGCACGATGATGTTCCAGTTCTCTTGGCAGTCCGTGCAGTGGTATCGGTATGCTTCCCTTCTGCAAATGGTTTCTTTTCCTGTTTCAAAACAACTCAATTATAACTTTTCCTGCGTGTGGCATGAGGTAATTTTTCCTTCCCTCATATTAATGTCTGTCATCTGCCCTTTTGTCTCGCTAATGATTCTCAATCAGTCTGCTGTAGCAGCTCTGGATACGCTGCCTGCTCATGTCTTGGTAGGCAGTGCTGGAAGGTAACACAACAATAATATGATTCATTAGGAAAACTTCATGTAGGAATAACTTAAATATGATATTTAAAAGCTAGACACGTTGGCCAGCTTTGTCACAAATAAAATACTGTTCTTATTTCTTTAGGGCTAGACTGTAGCTTGGATTAAGCGTTTCTGCAATAGTGTAAGTGGAAATAAAATTTGGATTTATTTTCTAAATATTGTGGGCATGAATGGATAAAATGGCCAAGGGGGAGAAATTGTGTTTTTCTCCCTCCCAGAAAAAACTTTGTTTTAAAAATAACCTATGTTTGACATGAACATACAGGGTTGTTCGGAAGAACTGTCTATGCCTGAAGTAAACCACTTCTTCAGAAGGAGGCACCTCTTACATATATATATATATATATATATAAAATGTAGCAGCTGTGGGCGAGACTCACCAGTAAGGGAAAAACATAGCCCAAGGAGCACTGCTGGCCAAGCCCTCTTGCTAGGCAGGGAAGCTAAGGGAGATGGAGGGAAAGGTCAGTTATGTGTTGCTGAGCTGAGTCAGAAGAAAATGATCATCCTACAAAGCCAGGGCAAAGTGAGTTTCAAAACACCCAGTCCTCTGCATGGATTGATCTCAGACTAGTGCTATCAGGAGTAAATTTGTGCCTTTGGAACATAATCTGACCTTTTCTGACTAATGAACCACCAATGATGATAAATAAGACCTCTTGCTGCCTCATATTTAAAACTAATCCTTTCTTGCTTTTGAATGTTGAAAAACAAAAGTCACCCACAGCTTAATTTCCTTAATTTTAAAATTCATTTGCATATGACACATTATGAAAAACCAAGATTGTTCACCTTTTGGTTTTCAGCCTTCTTCTGCATAAGCACTTTCTTTTTCTTTTTCTTTTTTTTTTTTTTTTTTTTTGTGATCTGCTTGGCTTATTTGAACTGACTTGGAAATCCATGCAGTGTGTCAACCTCTACATGATACATTATCTCTCTCTCTCTCCCCTCTACAGGCAAGGACTGGTTGCCACAGCTGTCTGTATTAAAGCCATAGTTCTGGACGATGTACCCTCTAAAACATGAGCTTTTATTTTTTAATGCCACAGCAGATTTTTAAATTGTATTCTGCCTGTGACTCAGGTTTGAAATGCATCTTTTTGAACAATATCTTCAGGGTATACAGCTGTTGAAACTTCAAGATGTGTGACAGTGCATTCAGCTTCTGTCAATCACTGATGGACCTGACCTTTTTTCAGTTGACTGAAGTAAGAATCCTTTTGTAAGCACTTTTCCACTTCTCAGAGGGACAAAGCTTCTTCCCTATGCAACCAGGGGCCCTTCCTTCAGCTAAGGTAATTCATGACAAACACCTAGGAAGGCAAAGGTACTCTGTTTGTTTTTGGTTTTTTGTTTGTTTTTTCCCCTATTACTTATTTATTTATTTATTGTAAGGCAGGTCTTTCATTGTTAAGAATGCTTTGCTCCGTTCATTATACCTCAGTTTTCCTTTTCCCATCCCAAATGCCAGCCAGTGGGGAAGTTGTTTAATTTGTGTTTTCTGTCTTCTTCTGAAAGGAATCTTCCTCTTTTGTAGAACTAGGTATCATCTACTGATTATTTTTTAAATTTATTAAAAGATCATTTATTCATGTAGAACAAGAATCATGGGAAATATTTTATATATTTTTTCAACAGTGCAAAAATAGTGAACAAAATAGAGATCAGCGTTTAGGTGTCAGGTGGAATCTGTGGAAAGTCTTTTTAAGACACACATTATCTGAAAATGCTGCTGATAACAGAGCTAATTCAACTATATAAACACTCATACTCCATGGGAAACCACATCCACAGTAAAGGCTTCCAAAGCAGTTTTCAGGAGGCATCTTCCATGGTGCTGTACACTGGTCTTTAAATCCTCCACAATGCTTAAAAAAATTCAGTGGTGTAAAACTACAAATGAAATGTTTACATGAGAAGAGAGAATCCAACTTGAAGGTTTTTTGCCGATCTGAAGGTCTTACATCCATATAAGTAACCTCTTAGTCTCACAGTTTCTGCTGTTGATGTCCTTTACACTGTGATACAAGGTGGGAGGAAATGTAATGAATGTAGGCACTTTAGTTCTGTACTCTTTCAATTTTCCTCTGGAACTTGCAAGTATGAAGGGTCTATAAAATAAACATACAAGAGAAAGAATCTGTCATGCTTTTGCCCTGTGCTCTTCCTCCATTCATGAGGGGCTGTATTGGATGCTTTGCCTTCTGATTTACATCAGTTTTCTAAACGTAGGAGCATCCAAAGTAACTTCTGACCTTACACTAGAAAGCCCACATCTCAACAGGACAGCAGAGTACATTTTGGCCCATAGTTTCTTGAGTAAACAAATGTATAAAAAGTACATCTATTATGTCAGGCTTTGTCAAACTGTTGTTCCTGATCACATCCTTCCTCCCAAGAGATATTTTGAAATCTGAATTCATTAAAAAGTTTTTAACTGCAGTAACTACATTTGTTATTAAAACTGCATAAATTTAAATTTTATCTAAAATGGCCTTTTGCTTTTTGAAAATTATATTTTTATTTTTCATCTAAAATATGACAGCAGAAATGCAAAAGAAAACATTTGCTCTCTTATTGAACAACATGCTTCATCTGACTCAAAGAAATTTGTTTTAAAATTTGTCTTGGGGTGAGAGTGAACTGATGATATCAGATATTCATGAAGCTTTTCCTATTTTTTTTCTCCATGTCTTTGGACACTCAGTATTGCCATCATTGTTTTTGTTTGTTTGTTGGATTTGTTCGTTTGTTTGCTTTCCCCCAAATAGACATGAGGAGAAGGGAGGTAGAACTGGAAAGCCCAGACTGTTCTATTAGTTCCTCATTTCTTTTCCTCTTATCACTTTCTGTTTTGGAACTCTTTTGAAAATAATGAAAATGGGTTTCCTCACTTCCAGCCAGGGCATTTTATCTAACTGAAAGCAACCAGCAGGTGGTTCTTGTAAAATCTCATTAGCCTACGATTGTTTTTGACACCTCTTTGAAGGAATGCTACATTACCTTACAACTGGAAATATACCCCATGTACAGGTTAATTGTCATGGAATAGCATATTGGGAACACTAACATTTTCAAGTTTTATCTTTTAAAAGAGAGGATATTTTAGCAATGCAGCATAATTTTATTGTCTTACTTGCAGAGTGTGTTGCAGCCTTGGTACAAAACACAGTTTCCAGTGGTGACACAACCACTGAGAACATTTCTAAAAACTATGCCTGTGTCAGAACATGAAGATGAAGATCACTCTGGTGTGTCTGATCACATGCCAAAAGGCAATTTTGTAAATCCATGGAGAGGAGCCAAGAAGAGAGAAAGAAAACAAGGTAGCTACTTGGGCAGTGATGTGGAGAGAAGAAATGTACCCATATTCAGTCTCTCTTCAGTGTCTGCTCCTGGGTTGTTTCTTCCTCTTCTTAAAGCTGTGGAAATCTTAACCTGTTGGCATCACTAGGGACCCACTGATTAGAGGTCAAAAAATCTGTGTGGGTGTGGTGTGACGCTGAAAATCCTCTGAGCACTTCCAGAAGATTGCTCAGGTCAGAACTGTGGCATTTGATTACATTGGTAGTATAATACACACTCTGAAGGAAATATTTGGAGTCTGTTGTTTCAATTTAAATGTATGGGGCTGGTTTTAGCCTAAAAGCATTGAGAAGAGTTATTTTTATGATTTTCTCAGAGTGATTACTATGAATGTATGACCCACAAGAGTAGTTATTTTCTAGGGTTCTTTTTCATATGTATTTATATTCTGACTTGTAGTTGTTGTATATCTCCTAAAGCTTTCGAGAGATACTATATACATTTACATAAACAAATGCATATTCATAGTATCATAGAAAAATATATAAAAATGTTGACATAACGTACAACTGTCAGTGCAGTGTTTATGTTCTAGCTTTTCCTCATGCATAAAAAATGAAATATGTTCAAGTAAGCAGGGGAAGATTTCGCACAGAACAAAGAACCAGAATAAGCATGGCAGCACTTCTCAGCTCATGTCCAAGTTGGCAGAAAGAAGAATATTCAAATAGTCAAGGCATTCTGGGTCATGAGGAAAATCTTGTTTGCAGACAAAGTAATCAAAACTTAACATACAACACAAATCATTCCTTAACGTCAATGAGTTTCCTTTTTACTGATGGCATTTTTGTTTTCCGAAACATTTAATTGCATCACCTGAGGGATTAGCATGTTGTTATATTGTAGAGTTTTGCTTCTGCTCTTCACTACCTTTGGTAAAACAGATTCTCAATTAAAGATAAAAAGTGGGTGTATAATGTGATTTTCATAGCCTGTTATCTGTTCAGAATGACAAGGATTTCACTTCTCAGCATTCCCTCTAGGTCCATAAAATAGTATGACCCTGAAATAATTTTCATAAGTTTTCCCCTCTGAAAAATAACCACACTCCAATATGCTCTCTTGTGTTAAGGAAATAGTGAATCTACTCTGCTTCAGTTTCTCCTTGCTTTTTAGACTAAGGTGAAAGATAGCTCAGAAAAATCATTCTATGCCATGTCTCTAGGGCTTTTGAAATCCTTTTCCCAATATGGGGAACTAAAGAATTAATCTTTGGACAATGAGGACAACAGTGCAGTTAACCTGATCTAGTCTTTTCATCTGCATCACCAGATTTGGTAAATTATTTGCAAAATAATCACATAAAATATGATTTCAACCAGTGAGACTTTATCATCAGTGTTTTATTTGTTATATCAAGTGGTTTGGCATAATGCAATGCTTTTTTTACCAGATGAGAATGATAACCACTTCTCTGCTGTGTAAACAAGCAAATGCAGATATTTTTGTTCTGAAAAAAAAAGCATTCCGATACATAGCTAAAAATTTTGTGCATGCATAGTTAGTTGTTTGTCTGTTTTGCTACACCTATGTAAATGTACCTAGCACGTCCCTATCAGTCTCAGAGGCAGCTGGAATGAAGAACTCCAGGAGCTGATAAAATGGAAGTATGAAATATGTCTTGACTGCTGAGTTGAACCAGGAAGGAAATAGTGTGTTTTAAATAAGGTACATGGCTAATGAAAAAGAAGTCTTGTGGCAGCAGGCCAGATTGTACTTAGGTGAGGCAAAATACTTCAGATGATTTTGTATCAGAAACAGAGAAATGTAGATAACAGCTTCAGGATAACGGGACTCTGAGACTCAGAGCTTGTCTAGCCTTTAAAAATTTTTTTTTCTTTTTTTTTCTTTTTTTTGGCTGTATAAGGTGTCCTGTTTCTGCAGTCTAGAATTCTTACAACCTGACTCTTAAAACTCTTCTGCACCAAAGCTATAGCTTCAGTAAGATGGAGGCAAGCAGAAGCATTATGGCAAATGAGAGACAACTCCAGAAGGGTTCAAACTGGTGAAGACACAGGACACACAAAGATGCAAATGAAATATCAAGAGACAAAAATCTCTTGAAGTTCAGTTTTTCTGCCTGTCCTTGTGGAGGACATTCAGCAAATGAGAAGAGTCTCACAGCATTTTGGGCTGATCCTGTTTTCTGTAGTTGATCACTTAAAATTATGTTACAGATCTGATTATTCTAATTGACTAGGAATTGTGTCTGGAGCAGCAGCAGGTACACTGTAGCAGTAAACCTCAGGTTTTATAAAAGGAATGTTTAAATTATTCACTGAGATAGTCTAGTCACAGATATTGCTGCCATCTAAAGTGACACTAAAAGATTATCTAGGTCTACTGTGGTTATCACATGAACATCTTCACTATGGCACAGAGATGGAGGTGTGGATAATGTGGCTGCACATGTACACTTGGACCTCAGCCTTTAGCAACTGCACCCAATAGATCTGATGCTGCTGAGAGCCCCATCAGTCTCCATCTCCCAAAACCACCATGCTTCAGCAACAGAGCCTCTTGACACAGGGCAGGACAGAAGGGGATCTGTGGCCTGATCCTAATAGCTGTTGCTGCTGATTCTGGACTGTCAGTCTTGTCATATAAAAGGAAAATAAACAAAAACAACTTTCACTGGCCTAATCACACTGATAAGGAAGATTCTACCTGGGACAATGTGGCAGATGAAATGAAATCAGTTTCCCCAGGGAGTAGTACAGTGCTTGTCTTACATTAGGAATTAATTCAGACTGACCCAGAGCAGTAGCTGACAAAATGCTGTGAGAATTATAGCAGTTATACACAGTAAGTCCAGAGAAACATATATTGATTTTCATTCATACAAAATTAGAAATCTCCCTCAGTTTGCTAAAACCATTATCCAGTTAGAACTGTCAAAGCATGAATCATCTGGAAAACATCATCCTTATAAAATGATTGCTACATACAGGTTAAGAATGATTCTTAGACCTCTTAACATTGTGCCTAGCGGAAATTACTTTGATAATTCCTGGAGGGCTTAATGAAGATGCTATTGACTTGAAGAGAGGTTCAAAATGCACATATCTTAAACAATAAAAATAACTGAATCATTTGGTACATGGAACTAGACTTGACACAAGATCTGAAATGATCAGTTTTGTATTAAAAAGTTTGGCAGCAACTAACAGATTTCATATTTTGTCTCTCAAAATGCAATTCAAATAGTGGCAAAACTGTGTTTCAACCAGTGTTTGGGTTGAGTTTAACTAAGTACCAGTAATGGATATTTTGGTTTTGAAAGACACTGGAAGGTGGGGAGGGGGCAGGGGGCATGGCAAGAGTGAGTCTTGTGTGCAGAAAAAACGCAGGTATTGTTTTGCTTTCCTGCTCATTACTATATTATCTTCTTGATGTTTACAAATCTTTTATTTTTTCCATGTTTTTATTGGGATATGAGTTCTGTTATGCTGTGACTATCACATCTCCTTTGTAAAGAGCCCTTTTTCCCTTTTTCTTTTGCATTTCACTTGTTCTCCATGAGCTTTCCAGAATAATTGTTAATGGCTGTCAGGTTACTTTACTCAGTGTTTAAGTACCTTCTTATTAATTTCAACAGGCTTTCCAGTTTCAGTGAGTTACAAGTGAAAATATTTTATAAAGATATTGAGCTTTATGAAATTTGGGGCTCAGCCTGTTCTCATTCTTAAATATTCACACACATAGATCTGCATCTACATCTGTGTCGATCTCTGTCTACGTAGGTATATAAGTATATAAAAGATAAGATGTGTTCCAAAGAAAAGCATTGCACAAGAATGGAAGCATCCTTGTATTTTCCCAGCAGTGGGCACACTTCCCTAATTATTGTTGGTATAATTTTAACACAACTGCTAAGAGTTGTGCCTTTCGGTATATAGTGGTATTGCTCCATATGGGTGTCTGGAATGTCATGGGGATGGAGAATAAATCTCAGCTCTTTTTCCACTTCCCACTTAGTCTAATCCACTTAGTGCATGTAGAAATCAGTAATAGAGATCTGCTAATTCAGTGACATATGCTTCTAAATATTTCAATTCTAACACTATGGCAGAAAAAATCATTAGCTCAGTATGTTTTAAATCCAAGATACTAAACCTGTGTTACTCAGATGAATAGATCAGCTAAGAGGTGGCAGCAATTTAAGGGTAAAGTAATAAAGAATGGTAAAGTTTTCTATGTGATGGGCCCATCCCAAGGGGAATTCTTCTGAGGGAAAATAATAAATTAAAAGCTCTTTCACAAGCCAGCTTATTGCAAAATTGCCCAAAGAGCTGGAAGCAATGCCATTTTCAGCTATGTTATGGGTCAGGAATCTACCCATTGTGATTTTCAGATAAAGATAGAACCTCAAAATAAAAGATACAGAGGAAGAGTAGATAAAGGAGAACCTCAAGACAATGAAGATGAAGGTGAAGATGAAGGGTTTTGGGAGACCTAATATTTCTCTAAATATGAGTTTCCCCTCGCTGCCAAAAGTGATTTTTTTATTGGTCCTGACAGCCCTCAGAAGGCAGAACAAGTCCCAAGACAGAGCACATTTTTCTTTGATGAGTACCTAGCCCAGAAGTTACTGCTACCTGGCCCTACCAGGTAATTAATGCCTTGTTTAACATGAGATTTAATCCTGACTTAAAGGGAATATGAAAAACCTCTATGCTGCTTATAGAAAATAAGAGAATATGTACCATGAGAAAATCAGTACATGAAGGGATGCCTGTCAGCCTCTCCTATCTGCTATTACTTGCACTTCATAGGAGCCTTCACTGGGTGACTGAGCACATGCAGATATTTTATCTGCATGTGCAGCATCCCTGAAGTTACGAAGGGTTTTGTCCATGAAGCTGACAAAATTAAGATGGTTAGAAAAAGCCTTGCTAGATTTTCGTGCATAAAATGTATTTACTCATTATCAAAAACAATAAATCTTGAGAGGAGCAGCACCAGACATTTTCTCCCAGCTGTCATATAATCTTTTCCCTCAAATCAATAGCACCTTATTCAGCAATGCATCAGACAGTGGGCAGTTATATTGAGTAGTTATTAAATTAGACTCTCATCCATCCACATCTATTTGTATCTCCATCCTATTCCTTATACAGGCGTAATGGATAATGAAGCTCGGGGAGTTTTTGTTGGGGTTTCCAAAGGCAGCTGGAAGCATTGCTCTTGACCAGAGGCTGAGTTTTTGTGGGAGATGAGTAACTGGGTTTTCAGAATCCTTTGAAAATTGCACTGGCAGAATTTGGATTTGTTTCTGAGAAGTATCTAACAGAGGCTTCCTCTAATCTTCATGTTAAAAGACAGCACTGGAATAGCTTAAAAAGTTATCTTACTCCAGAAGTGAATCTGTAATTATCAGAAGTCAGCTGAATTGGTGATTAAGTTTTTTCTGAACTATTCCAGAGTTCTGATGCTGTAAATTTGGGATGAGCATATCAAACAAATTTTCTTTTTCTTTAAGCTTATATGGTAAGTTCAGGCTTAGGATATATTAGTAAGCTCATATGTAAAAAATCCACAACTAATCAAAGAAACAACAGAAAAAAAAAAAAAAAACCACAACAAAACCAAAACCCCCCACCTTACTTAGGCATATTTCTTTAGAAGTCATATTTTCTTCCTTGGAGAGTTTTTCTCCTTGGAGTAATATTAAAGGTTGCTTTTTATTTGGGATGCAAAAGTGTCCTGGTTTTGGCTGGAACAGAGTTAATTTTCTTCCCTTAGGAGCAGGCACAATGCTGTGTTTTGGGCTTGGTATGAGAATAATGTTGGCAAAACCTTCATGTGCTGGTTGTTGCTGAGCAGTGCTTACCCTAAGTCAAGAACTTTTCAGTATGAAAAGCAGGTGTACAAGAAATGGAGGGAGAGAGAATAGTTGGGACAGGTGACCTGACCTGGCCAGAGGGACATTCCATACCACAGAGCATCGCGCTTCATGTATAAACTGGGGGAGTTGGCTGGGAAGAGCTGATCACTGCTTAGGGGATGGGGCTGCACATAAGTCAGAGAGGAGTGAATAATTGCATTGTGCTTTATTTGTGTTTCTTGGGTTTTATTCATGTTTCTCTATTTCCTGTAGTTGTTATTATTAGCCTTATTATTCAGTTATTAAACTGTTCTGATCTCAATGTATGGGCTTTACCTTTCTCTGTTTTTTTCCCCCATCCCACTATGGCAGTGAAGTGAGCAAGCAGCTGTGGTACTTAGTTGCTGTCTGGGATTAAACCATGGCATAAAGAGAAAAATGTAGGATTCTTTTTGTAGAGAATGTGCTGAATTTTGGAAAGCATAATTCAGGTGAATAGTAAATTTCTTAGGACATAAAGTGTATGAAGTAAAAGCAATATCCGTTCAGAATAAACAAATGCAGTGCATATCTTCAGGATGCTGAGTATCCTCTGCATTTCAATATGAAATTATAGTACTGACACCTTCCTTTAGGTTCCCAGAATCTTTCTAGATCAGAGGTATTCTTTGAGCAGTGAAAGGTAAGGAATACATGCCAAGAAATCATAAAAACATTAAAGGCATAGAAAATATCAACCTTTTGTTCTCAAAATGTTTGTGAATCTTAGAAATTAAAAGAACACTGACTGCAATCAATTTTGAATAGCTCCAATCATAAAACCAAATAGCCATCAAAATCATGTAATGAAACAATAGATATGAAGGAAAAATACAGATGGCCCTCAGGGTCAAATCCCTGACTAAATGCAATAGATCCACTGAGTTAAGAGAGTGACCATGATTTACAGTGGTCAATGATTTGCCCTCTATGCCTTGCACTCTAACCTTCACTAATGCCTGGAACCATTGATTCTCTTTTTTTTCTGAGACACTGAATTCAGAGGGGAATTGTGCCCATGAAAGCAGGGCAGAAAAGGGGCCTTCCAATTTGAGTTGCCATTTCCCAGCGTGGGAGTGCAGTGTATTAATCAGAACAATCGATAGTCCCCTGACCCTCAATGCATCCCACTCAACAAAAAGACATCACCTCTGCTTTTGATTAATCAGTGCCAAGTATCCATTTCTGAAATAAGTCCCTCTGAGAAATAGTTATACCAAGCAGATTTAGGGCCTGATTTGCACTCCATTTGGGACAGTTTCTAGATGAGGATGCTCTTTTTAAGTTGAAGCCCAAGAGGGCATTTCCATTGTATTTAATGATATGTGTGGGTCTGTCCTTCAAGGATCTTCTCTCAATCCGTTTGCCACTCAGTCTGCACTGATAGGGTGATTGTATTGACCCAGACATAGGACCTTGCATTTGGTGCAGTCACCAGTACCAGTAAAGGCTGGGTGATGAACGCACTGGGAGCAGCTCTGGGGAGAAGGCCTTGCATTACTGATGGATGAAAAACTGGACTGAGCCAGCAATGTGCACTCACAGTCCTGAAAACCAACTTGTGCTGCATCAAAAGAAGTGTGGCCATCAGGTTTGGATTTCAAAGTTTTGAATGATGGATGTGTTCAGTATGGAGGCTTGCACAGCAGCCAGCACCTGCTGGTTTGTCCCTTGTTGCCTACTCAATGAATCAACTTAATGAGAGAAGGTGAAGTTCAGCATTACAGCAAATGCTTTCATATGCCACTTCTGAAACATGCCATATTACTCATTTAAGCTGGTGAACTCATTTTCTCCCAAAGACTCACAGGAAAAGAATTAAATTTTCTCCTTCTTCAACGTTACTGTTTACTTTTATGCATGTCGGTCACTTTAACGTCAGTGGATATTTTAGATCTCTCCCTTATCTTAGAATCTGCCTACCAAGGAGGATGTGAGTAATAAAAATAGAACAAGTTTAGTGCCTTGTGTTGCTGGGGTTTTAAGTTTTAATAACTTTTCTTTTGTTGTTGTTGTTTTTGTTGTGGTTACAAGCACTTCTACACATTAGGAAACAACAGTATGTTAATACAGATGTCATTATCAACACCAGATGACTAATTACGGTACAAAATTGAAATAAAATTTTGATAGAATGGCTATACAATATCCCCTCCCTTTTATTTGTTGTTCCTTTTTCTTTTCTTGACCAAATTTTTTGCATGAGAGTAAAGCCTGGTCAGTTAAATAATCCCAAAGTGTCATGTGATAGAGTAAATGAGACTTTTTATTGTGTGTGTGTGTTCAGCTAATGATTGCTGGAGTGAAGAGCAAGAAGCAGAATCACAGCATGCTGTTGCAAAATTAGTTTTTTGTGAATTTCTCTGGTTCAAGTGAAGAATGTACACTTCAATCTTTGTGCATAGCAGTTTCTGTATTCATTTTAACTGGCTCTGCAAGAAAATGCCAGTATATTGAGGTGCCCCAATTAAATTTTGTTGATGCAGTGAACTTCTTTATGGCTGAGCAGTGCCACTGCTGGCAATTAGACTAACAGCACAGCATACATCACTCAGAAATAATCAGTTGACTTCTGCATGGCAATATGAGGGACTTTCAGATGTTAAGCACTATTCCAAACAACCCTTTTTCAATTATTCCACAAATTTTCAAGGAACATGTCCATCCTCATTTATTTTAATCAAGGAAGTAAAGGACCTCTATTAGAATATTTTATTATATGCAAAAATCTGTAGAAATAATGTAAGCAGATGTTATAAAAAGAATGGATATGTTTAGCTAGAAAGTACAAGAAAAGGCATAAGAAAGACAACATCCCTTCTCTCCTCATCCCTGAAAAAAAGGAAACAACATTTTGAAAAATATGTGCTTACCAAGTCAATCCCATGTGTTCAGTGACCCTAATTGCATCTAGATACTGTGCTGCCTTAGATAAAACTTAATGGCTTTAGGGTGATGTTCTCAAGGTGATAGGAAGATCAAGACAGGATAGGAAAATGAAAGGACAAAAGGAGAGGTTTTGTTATATTTTGATAAAGTTAAATCAAAAGAATAAGTCCTATATGTGCTTGTCAGACTATACTGTGCCTTGTTTGTGAAGTTTTTGATCTGAATAACAATTGGTAGCCTCCTCCCTCTCCATTCTGCACAGTGTTTGTACATGGTATTGCAATCCCCCCTAACATCATTATTTTTTTTTAAAATTTGGGGTGGAATTGGACAAACTCCTGACTTTTTTAACATTTGTCCTATGTTTCTCTTTATATGTAAAGGCTTCACCTTTCTCTCACTCCCATCTCAGAGTTGCCCCGGGAAGCAGTACATTATGATGGGTTTTGAGAAAAGCTTTCTAGGGAAACTAGATCTCCTTGGCACAAAACCACAGTGCCCAGTATATCCTTAGGTGAATTATCTGGGGTGATGTTCAAACAATTATTTTAATCAGCAAATGGTGTACCCATAGATGATACTCAAGATGGTGCACTTTGTGGGACAAACATTGCTGTCCTACCATGTGGAGACCCCGCTGTGGACAGGCACATATTAGGCAAAGGACAATGCTTCAGAGCAAAGCACCTGGTGATCCTCAGCTTCAGTGACCAGAAAACCTCAAAATCTCAATTACTATTCATCTCTTTTAGGTATTTGGTGAGAGGACAATATTGATGCTGGCTTATTTTAGTCACCAACCGTGGAGTCATTTCAGAAGAAATTGCCGTTGTTTGGCCACTGCTTTAAAAATCTTTCTGTGAGGTGGTAGTGACTTAAAGGAGTTTATTTCTCTTTTCTGACTATAAAGGCAATCTAGATTACTGGGATAGATCTAAATGCATTACTGACTTATACATTTGCTTAGCTGAATTGTGCCCTAAATTTTTCAGAAAATCTACTTTCGAATGCACAGATATCCCAAGAAATCTAATAATAAGCTCATCAATGTCTCTTTCTTCTTTTAAAAATCATCAGACTGTGTTTGAATTACATCTGAAATAGCAGTAGAGGTTGAATTACAACTTTCAGCTGACTCATCACATTCAGAGATGTGATTCTGCTGATGAAACCTTTGTATTTAAGTGAATGTATCATTAGAAGTAGAAATTATCACAGCCTCAAACTTCTTCATTCAAAGCAGACCTAAAGCTGGAAGATGTGCTGAACTGTGCTTGAACATCAGTGCACTGGCAGATTTTCTGAGCTTTTGGCTTTTTCTACGCTTTTTCTTGCTCTCAAGTCCTCATTCTGTTTTTCCTAAGTTGAGTTTACTAAAGGTCTGCCAGGCCTGCAAGATCTCTGGCTTTCTGAACTGTGTTTTGTGTTATTCCTGATTCATGTGAAGAGAACATCACCGCCTTATACTAGTAGCAGGGAGGACAAGAGCTGTCACTGAAGGGCTGCCTGTATGGACAGCTTTGATTCAGGCACAGGAGGCAGTTCCACCTCAGGACTCTTGAGCTTTGTGTGGTCCAGTCTACCTCACTTTTTTGTCTGCTGAAGAATCTTCAATCTGCATCTTTAGGATAGCAGATGTTAATGAGGAAGGAACCTCCCACTATTGGGAAGGTATGAGTGTACTTTCTATGCTTTGCAGATGCCTACAAGCATACCTCTGGACAAGCTGGACAACATTCCAAATGGCAAAAAAGCATCTATCTCACATTTTATATTTCCAGGAAGCAAACAGGCACTTCTGCTTTCCTCCGGGTTTATCACTCTGTGCCTGCAACCAACCTCTCCTGTTCACTTTGACTTTTGTCACTGAAAACACTGATTTCAGGAAATGTAAGTCACCTCAAACCTGCAACTGAGAGCAAGCTGCATTTTCTGTGCTGGGTTTCTAATGACATAAAATTTTCCAGAACATTGTCTTCTCTCTAGTAATGGCATATATTTTCCTATTAGTAAATAGGTCAGCGGTGAAACTGAAATGGGAAGTCGGACCAAATTCTGCTTTGTCCTTTCTGTCTTCTACTGGCACATTTGGTGGTCCTTTAAAAAGTTTCTGACCCTGTGTTAAATTTGAGTGGCAAGGTTTTTGTAGTGATGGAGCTACAGGGGTGACTTCTGTGAGAAGCTGCCAGAAACGTCCCCCATGTCCGACAGAGCCGATGCTCTCAGAGACAGACCTGCTGCTGGCTCAGGCTGAGCCCATCAGCAACAGTGGTAGCACCTCAGAGATAACAGATTTAAAATGAGAAAACAAAACCACCGGTGAATATTCAGTCAAAGAGGGGAGTGAGAATATGTGACAGGAAAAGTCCTGCAGATCCCAAGGTCAGTGCAGAAGGAGGGGCAGGAGGTACTCCAGGTGCCAGAGCAGAGATTCCCCTGCATCCCCTGGTGCAGCCCATGGTGAGGCAGCTGTGCCCCTGCAGCCCAGGGAGGTCCAGGGTTGAGCAGAGATCCACCTGCAGCCCTCGGAGGATCCCAGCCAGAGCAGGGATGCCCAAAGGAGGCTGTGACCCTGTGGGAAGTATGGAAGATAAGAAACAGCAAAATAATGGCTTGAAGATAAAAAAAACTACTCAGAAGCTATTTCAAATGGCATAGAAAAATATTCAGTCCTGGTTTACTAGGGACTATCTCAATCAAAATATATTTATGCACTCATGCCTGTAATGGCACTGTACAGAGAGAAGACTGCCATAGTCTTATCATTATCCATTACTACTCATTATAATAATAATGTATAGTGAGTTTCTCTGTCCATTAAAAAAAGGCTGATGTACTGTACATGCCTTAAGTATAGATAATGAAATAATGCAATAATGCTGTAATTACCTTGTTTTGCTCTTCTTGTTCTACAGAATTCCAACCTCCCCCCCACCCTTTTTCCCCCCTCATATCCTAGCATAGGAAAAATTAGAAAATTAACAGTGTCAAGTGTCAGTTAACCTCCTTTCATACTAAGGATCTGAAAATTACAAGTAACTTAAATTTTTTTGCTTATTTTACTTTAACAAATGTCAGAGAAAATCAGGGCTAAAAATATAGTTCATGGGAAAGCTTATCTTCCCTATTTCCTTCTCCTCCTTCCCATTTGCCTTCCTTTTACTGTGCAATCTAAACCAAGTTGGTGCTTATTCAAGATGCAGTGCTTGAATGTTCTTTAATCACTTCCCATTACTCTCTTGTCATCATTCCAAGATTCATGTGGTTCACTTGCATTTGTCATAATCAGTCCAATGAGATTTTTTTTTTCAGCTAGATAAAGAAAATCACATGGGCCAAGGGATGTTCTTATACCTTCAGTGAGACAGTTTTTCAGGAGGGCATTTTGCATGAAGAGCTAGTATTTCATCAGTTCTCTGGTGCCAGCCAAGGCCTGCAAAAATCCCTACTTGATGTGGTCAACTTTTTTTTAACCTTTTACCTCCTACCATACTCCAGTCAAGTGCTGTAGTGGGAACCTGCAACCCCAAATTCTTCTCCCAAAGCCCAGAGCTTGTTCATGAACTTCAAGCAAAGTGGGAATACGTGGTGTTGATTTTCCCCATGCAGCCAGCTATCATGACTCTGCACATTAAGCTTGGAATATTAATTTGAAACTTCATAATAAAAGGCATACTAATGTTGTTTGATTGTTATAAACTCCCATATTTTAAGACTATTTGACCTATGTATACACAACAAATTCATCCCCCAAACCCCCACCAGCTTCTCTTCCTTTTACCGAATTAGTTTCTCTACCCCTGCATGCATTCCTCCCCACTCCTGCATTCCTACCCCACACTGTCTGCTAGAAACACACTCAAATGGGCCAAATTTCACCTGATTGTACAAAAATGAAGTTACATCAGGGATTAATTTTCCCCCAGCTGTTTTCAGATGTCAGATCATAAACTACTCAAGAGCATGATTTACTGCAAATCCTCAGAGGTTTTCTTAGGAGGAAATCTTGTGCTTTTGTCTAAGACTGGCAGCTCCCAGTTCACAAAAATGCACTCTGAATAATAAGATGTCCTTTATTCTCAAGCGAATTCTCTAAAGGTCAGCTTAAGCAGGCTGACGCAGCTATAACTAGGGAAATTTCTCAAACTGATGGCTCATTTTATTTTAAGAAGGGTGTTTAGTCAACAGATAAGACAGTACTAAGAGCTTGGCACAGCAGCATGTAATTGATGGTTGCAAAGCACTGTCAGAATTGAAGCCTTGACAGGCCACCCCATCTGCCCTGGAGAACTGTGGCTTTATGGTGCTTTCTCATTTCTTTCTTATGTGTTGTTATTCCACCTTCTTTTTAATTATAATTCTTTATTTATCCTTATGTAATTGCAAGTGGCTCATTTAATATTTCTCAAGCTGATTCATGGCAACTGCTCGGATGCCTACTCTCAGCTGGCTTTGTCTGAATGAGGGACTTTAAACCACTTCTGCAGTGGTCAGCACAAATTAGAATCTAAATAGGCAGTTTAAGTGAACCTTTTTGCTGTCAGGGTGAGCTGAAATGCCAAATGGTGGCCACTTCCTACAGCATAAATTTGTAATTTCTTAATACTTTTTAACATAATTGCTGTGATCGACTTTACTTTCATCATGGTGCCTGGAGAGGGATGAATGAAACCTAGATACAGTTGTATTAAATATTCTTCCAAGCATAGCAACCTTATTGAGTATATGGAATTTTTGAGTGGTTGCTTCTTTTTTTTTTTTTTTTAATTTAATGAGAAGAAAAGGTATTTTTGATTTGCCTGTGGTTTTTAAGTTTGCTTCTTTTTTTAATAAAGGCCAAAACATTTCCCCAGGTATACTTGAACTAGCAAAAGAGCACAGTCTTGTTCATGTTTAGAGATCAGAAAGCACAATTTCATTAGTAGCTCCTTCACCAGGAAATTCTTCCAGTTTTATGACTGGCAAATTTCTAGATTGCATCAGACCCACACAAAACATAGTTTTGCTTCCAGTAAGTTATTTTATAACACCACTGAATTGTATTTATTATCTTAATGTCAAAGTACATTCAGAAAAATTACATTTTTATAATTCCTTATCCAATGTCTTTCTCAGAGGGAAACTCCAACTTGGTTTTTTTCACCTCGATGCTGTGTTCTTGACATATTTTGACATTGTCCTTTATAAAAAGCTCCTCAGCCGAGCTATACGTCATGGAAATGGAGCTGTGTGTTTCTATTAGAAAAAGATTTGCTCTTCTAGAGCATTCTTAGATTTTACTTACTGAACACAATTTGTTTAAATCTATATAAGAAAGAAGTTCTTTATGTTTCTTTCTGTAGGAATAATTAGTGAAGAAGAAATGTTTAGATTCTTGTATCCTTCCTGGACTTTTTACTATTTCAGTTCTCTCTGCCTATGTGCTCAAGTGTCTGACATTTGCGAATGGAGGTAAACACACACAATTACCAATTCAAAGAACAAAAAATTACTTTAGCAGCAGCAAATAAATGAAAAAAACAGGGTTTTTTGTTTGCAGGTAACAGAACAAATTTGTTGAGTTTTTTTCTTTTGATTGGGAATTTTAATTTTACTTTTTTAAACCCACAGAGGATTGCAATTTGTAAGCCCCATTTTAATGATTTTGATTAAAAATAAAAGTTTTTGAATTGTTTGACAACAGAAAATAAAAGTAAAATATGTTATCAAAACTTTCTATGTTAAACCCCTTCAGGTCTGCACATTTAAATATGCATAAATGGCTTAATATTTTTATCTGTTTCATTTAGTTTTCAATTCTTATGCCACTGATTTCTATATGTTTTTTGGAGATGATCGACAGTTGTTTATGCTTGATTTACAATCCCTGCCTCTAGGACTGCATCCTGCAGGGCTGTCACCCTCCTGCAGCCCATGGAAATCATTAGCAGTAAATCCTCTCCTGAACTGGACCTTATGGTTTTCTGGTCTAACTTCTACGGGTGATCAATTTTGGATACGGATTTTTGTAACTTCTGATGATTCTCAGCATGGCAAGATTGATCTCTCGTGTAAGAGAACATCAGTTACTGTCCCTGTGTCTCTTATTTAATTAGTGTCAACTCAGTAGACTCCCACAGGGCTCAGATGAGTAAGAGAACAAGAAGTAGCCAGAGGTCCATCTGCCTCCAACAGTGACCAGAGGAGAGGCCATTCAGGGATGGCATGAAAGCCCCACAGCTTTCCCATGCCTCTTTGTCTTTCCCAGCATCTACAAGTATTGCAGCTGGAATAGCAGCAGTGTGTACATCGCTGCCCAGCACTTTTAGCATCTTCTGCTCATGAATTTATCTGATCACTTTGTGATCCTGCTGATGCTGTCTCCTTGGACTCCTGTGGCAGCAAAGTTTACAAACTCACTACCTGCTGTGCGTAGAAATACTTTCTTTTGACTGTTTTAAACTGATGTTTTTAAAACTAGTTTCAGCCAGAATCTCTTGAATTGCAGGATTGAATAAACAACTGTTCAGCATTCAGTTTACCCACCGTCTTATAGAGTTTGTAAAATTCAGTCATGGTCCTCCTCCTCAAGATGACAAGCTGAGGCACATAATTCCTCCTCTCTTTTTGGAACTTCTGAGGTCACAGCTGCTCCCAGTTTTGGTCTGCAGTGCAGGAAAGATAGTGATAAGCTGGAGGGAGTTCAGGGGAAGTCCCCAAGATGGTGGGACTTAAGTTCTTGCCCTGTAAGGAGAGTCTGGGGGATCTGGGCTTGGTCAGTCTGGAGCAAGGCTGGCTTTGGGAGAACCCAAAAGCTTTCTGCAAAAGTTTAATTGGAGGTGTTGGGTGACGAGAGGCCACAAACACAACTACAATACAGGAAACGTGTATACAACAGGAAAACGTAATAGTGAGGGAAGTTAGAAAATGGGATGGTGCCCAGAAAGGCTGTAAAGCCTCCATCCTCAGAGATGGTTAAGACCCAGGTGGACACATGCCTGAAAAACCCAGTGTAACCTTGAAATTGGATGTGCTTTGAGCAGGGTTGGGTCAGATGATCTCTAGAAATTCCTTCCAGACTCTCTGATCTGTCATCTTTTTTTCTTAGTCATTTGGGAATCACAAGGAGTTTTTGCAACATGGTGAAGGATGGCTTGGAGGAGTGAATAAGCTGGGTCTGCTGAAAGGACAGACACCTAATCCAAACACCACCAGGTTCAGCATAAGGTACACTTGCATCTCTTAGTCTCTGCCTTCTTTTGACATTTTGAGAGCTTCATGGAAACGCACAAAGTAGCCTGAAGGACCAAAGTCCAGCCTGGACCTGCCTACAGACATGATTGCCTTTTTTCTGTTTTGAGAAGAAAGAAGAAGATTATAAGTCTCTCCTAGCTTAAATTTGGAGTAATTTTATCATTGGGTTGGGATTTATTTCATCGTGATATTTTGCCACGATTGAGATAAACAAGGACTGTGTCAGGAAGGTATACAAGTTCTGATTATCTTACCACTGGTAAGTAAGGGCTACTGTTTTTCTGAAGCTCATTTAGGTCCTTTAGTATCTTTTTCTTACATGAAGAGCTAAAAAGTCACCAACATAGAAATTGCCCAGTTAGGGTTATTTTCTCTGTGTCCTTTTCTTGCTTTACTGGTGACTTCCCTCCCCACAGTCTCTACACACTTAACAATGACCCTGTTGCACTTTAGCTAGGCTTCCTCTAGCCCCAACTTCTGTGCTAATGCTTTCTGATTTGTATTCAGATTGGGTCTGGCATGTCCCCAAATAATGTGTTTTCCCTGTGAATGTACAAAATGGATAAGTCATCTTTTCCCCTGTGCTCTTCCACTGAGCTTTGGTTTTCAATTTGTGTTTGTCTGTAAAACCCCATGCAATGTTCCTAAAAGTCTAAGGCTTCAGAGAGAGATTTCCACATTGCTATTTAGACTGTGGCATCACCAGGAGGCTCCAGCAGATATCAAAACCCCACTATGCTGGGGCTGTGAGTGTGACTGATGGCTGCATGAAATTTCCCAGAACAGCATCATTCTCTCTTTTGCTGGATGAGCACTCTTGTGTCTCGGCTAGAAGTTGCAGTGGAAATTAGTGAGCTGGGGGGCAGGTTTCAACTGAGTAGGAACAATGGTCTTGTCATATCAGCTGCTGTTCCTGTGCAGCCTGCATGCTGTTCCGTGTGGGTGCACCCAAACACACTGTGAGCCTGAAGGTCTCTGCAGTGAGCTCTGCTGGCTGATGTGGATGTGCTTGCTAGCCCTGCCTGGTGGGCAGAGGCTCCAGGGCAACCTATTTCTGAATTATTTCCATACTTATTTTTACAAGTGGGGGAAAAAATATAGTGGTATTTGGCAGGACTTCTGTTTGTTGCTTTTTCTCGAGCCACGGGAAACAAAGCATCCAGGGAAACTGAAGGTCAGATCCTACAGACATTTAAAGCACTGCCAGATCACTATCTTGGCTTCAGATGTGAGGAACATGAAGGAATTTTGGACATGACTGAATCCCCATTGTCAGGGGACACTCAGAGCAGTTTTTACTCATGCAGTACCCTTTCCTTCTGATCATCAAGGAGTTTAGGAAAAAATTGACATCAAGCCTTAAGGTATTTGTCTTGTTAAGTAAATATACAGAGTGAAAGTGCCCAGTTTTAAAAGATACCTTTGTAAGCAATGGTTATGCTGAGAACAAACACAAAGCAAATCATAGCTGTGCAATCTTTGCTAGTCAAAGGACTAAACAACTAACCCTTTAATAGTAAACCCTTTTTCCAAGCTTGCTGCTATGCAGCCATGGAGAAGATTCTCTAATACCCATCACAGCCTAATTAGCCTAAGGCTTGTGATGAGAAGACTTTTTGTGCTTTCAAGGTGAACAGATGAAACAACACAATAAAAACAAACCCCTCCCCCCACAATTTCACATTTCTCTGGCTCTCCAGTGAGAGCTTCTGGCAGAATAATTTTTCCTCAAGGAAAAAGAATAAATCACTGAAGTAGATTAGGGATAGAAAGAACAGCACAGTGTGGAGGATGATTTTCAATCCAGAGAAAGTGAGAAAATTTTCATGCACAGTATTCATTTGCTTGCCTGATTTCACTGAGAATTGCCTGCTGAACATGTTTACTGTGTTTACTGTACCTACTTGATAAGCAACAAACAAAGCACCTATTCCATGCTGATGTCTGAAGTGTCACATCAGTTTGTTGTGTTTCTTTGACCTTAATTTTAATTAAATGTAATTGTTTTGGCTGCTGCTTAAATATAGCTGGTATGTTCCAATAAATCATTTCTAGGTATTTCATTAGTGGTGAGTACTGAAAATCAAGTTGAGCTCAGGAAGAAAATGTAGTTTGACTTTTTTAGCTTGTGCTTACTTAGCCAGAAGGAGTTACAGGATAGGAAAATGTTTTTAATAGATAATTTTATTTTTGAGTGGCTGATTCCCAATATGTAGAAACCATGACATAGAAGAAATGTATGGGAATAATACTGTAGATCAAAATTTATTCCAGTGAGGGTACCTATGAATGTACAGCCTTTTGACTATGGCTAAGCATTCTTCAAACTGGGACTCCAGTGAGCCATTCAGCTGTCCTCAAGTGCTGGAGTCTGGGGTCCTTCCAGAAATCAGTCTGGAATAAAATATTTAATACAGAAGTGTCTTTACTAGAAAAAAAAAGGAGAGGTGAAAACACTGACTTACTGGCTAGTTGATGACAGTAGGGATACAGAGAGGCTCCTCCCAAAGGTTTGGTCCAAAGCCTGCTGAGTCTGCTGGGTGTGCAGGTGATGCAGAACTGTTGTTTCTTCTTGGTGCTCCTTAATGCCTGTGGTGGGGCAGTAATTAAAAGCTTTACCATTCAAAGCCTTTGGCATTCAATGTCACCTGGTAGATCAGGTCATGACTTCATGCCAGGGAAAAACAGAGAGCTGCACCAGTTGCACTCTCATCAAGGTGGATGCTCCTACAAGGACAGGACTTCAAGGGGACCTCGTCTTAGTCTTGCAGTGTTCTCATGCTTTCACTGCACTCACCCATGCTTCTAAATTGCTCATTCCTTCAAAGGTTCGAGTAGAGAAGACCATGGGAGGGAAGGGTTCTCTGATTTGCTTGCAGGACCACTCAGCCTCAACTCTGTATCCTGCTTCAAAGCCTGAGATTAAACCTCTTTACTGGTTTTCTCATGCTTGCTGTCCTCCCATCTCCAGTCCCACTTTCCTGCTTCTACGTGCTTCTCTTTTCAGCCATCCTCCTCAACCCCCTCAGCACATTCCACTCCAGTGCCTGCTCCTCCTTTGCCCATTCCTTAATCTTTATGAATTACTTTCTAATTGCAGTCAACATCTCCGTTTTATTCCTTTGGGCTGTAGGTATTAAAAGAATTGCTACTGAAAAAGACAATAAAATATCCCTCTCTTTTTATGTGATTGAAAAGCATAGGGATCAGGACTAACACAGTTCCAAAGCCATCTAGAAATAAAGAATTCAGGTTTTGCTTAAAATCAGACTCTGCTTTTAGCTCGGTCAGTGAGATCTGAAGAACAGATTAGGGCTGGGAATTAAATGTTTTTTGTAAATTTTTTCTTGTTTAAACCTGGAACCAAATATACTTTGTCTTCTTGACACTGCATTTTCAGCTGATTTCAAGGGGATTATCCAGTGGGCAGGATCTGGCCTTTCTAACACTGGTGTCCAAAATAGGACAACATGGTAATGCTTTGATAGAGATAATAACCTTTTCTGTGGTCACTTTTCTTTAAGACCCAAAGCAATTTGAGGAAACTGATAATTTTCTACACATTTCTGTAGTGCATGGAATAATGGGCTTAAACATTTTGGTTAATAGCTGTTACAAAAAAAACAAAAAATAATTTTGTAATAGATAATTGTAACCATATATATATATATATATATATATATATATGAGGGTAGATTACTATTTATGGAATACGTTACTACTCAGCATAAAGTAAGATGGCAGAATCAGGTTATGTTCTAGTCACTGGCTAAAGTGATTGTGTTGTGTGGTGTGAACTGAGTTTAATTTAATGTCCAGAAGAGAGATACTTCCTCTCCTGGTAAAAGTGTTTTGGAAAACTAGGCTAATAAGGCAAAAGCTAAAAACAACATGTCAGGAATAAGCTCCATCACTCCAGTAACCAAGGTGATGTTAATAGCATAAGTTAAAGGAGCTGTACATGAGGCTGTTTTGTAAAACCCACTATGCTCCTTTCTTTATTCAAAACAAAGATTTAATTGGTTACAATGTAACTAAATTGAGGAAATAAAAGGTATAATTGATTATAACTCCTATATAGCGCTAATAGCAGTTATTTTTTATTGTATTGGCAGCCAAAATTGCATTTCCTCTCTGTCTCAGGTCACTTACCATCCAAATGAACATTTGTTAATGGAACCAGATCATTAATAGCTGCTTTACTGATTTCCATGTCACTGCTTGAATGCCCTTTTGAATGTACACAAAAAGTTAAGGCTTGGCTTCCTCTGCTACCTGAATATGAAATTCTCCACATTTTGACAACCTGCTCATTTTTCAGCTTTCAGAAGAACTGAAAAGAAAATGCTGACCACTAACCAGGTTCGTGTAATTACCCTGACAGAAAAAATCGGATCATTGTTAAAAAAAGGAAAGTGAGGAAACAGGGGGCAACTCAAGAAAATACAACTGGAATCTTATATTTTTGGGAAAGGACCATATTTGATACAAAACAATATTTTTTTTCCTACACAGAGCATTGCTGTGAGAAGAAAATGACTTCTTTCTGGGCAGATTTCACATTTCATCTGTGCCCAAATAGATATACATACTACACAGCTGTGTAAAACTGAAATTCTATTTTGTGCTTGTAGCAAAATGGATGAGTAACAGCTCAAGATGTACTTATAAATCCACTTTGCAAGGCATTCTGCTTACTACAGACAGCCTTACCTCCACCTGAGTCTGATGCATCCCATGGGCTTGGCATCACTTGCCAATAGGGAACAGAGAACAGATGGGTGAATGGATGTGGATGAAATTTAGGGCATCTGAATGGGGAAGAAAGATGGTCTCCACCCTCATGGAAGCACACTTAAAGCAGATTTCTATTTAGTACATGAATGACTGAGATACAGAGGAATTACCTGGCTTGCCAGAACCACAGTGGCAGAAGAAATACCTGGCATTTCAACGTGTGTCTTTTGGATGGCAGTCCAGCACCAGAGTCCCAACATCTGTTTTCCTTTCTGTGCCTTCATCGAGGCAACAAGGTCGTATCCAGCACTGAGATTATTTTGTGGCAACTCATGCAGTAGTAGAACACTCAGCATTTCCCTCAAGGTTAAACCATCATACCTAGATCTCTGGTGCAGTAAGAAATCTGTACAAGAACTGCTAAATTTTAGGAGTAAACACATTGATTTTGATCAACAGGAGATGCCAAAATCTCAACAGGAGATGCAAAGATTTTATGAAGAAGTGAGAATGGAGGACAAGATTGTGACATAGCAAAGTCCAGGATCAGTGTCTTGCTCTGATGAAAGCTTCCTACTTCAGCTTGAACAAGTAATTCAGTGTGTTTTTCACATCTCGTACACTGGGCCATCTGTTAGTTAGCCATCTCAGCCAAGATGGTAAGTAATACCTCACATTCCTTTCTTTCCAATGACTTTTTACAATGAAAATAAACAGCTCAACTTCTTTTCTCCAAATGCTGAAATATTTAGCATCTTAATAGCTCTGTATAATGACTTAGACAGTTGGAGAGATGGCACATGCTTCCCACTGATACCAAATCTATTAAAGTCTGTCTAGAGGAAAAAGAAAACCTCTCTCTTTTTTAAAGAGATTCCATAAAATCTCAGTAGCATTTTTAGTTCCTCTAGGTTATCTGCTAGACTCTTAGCCTAAAACCTCCCACTGTTCTCCAGTACTGCCAAGACCTGAGCTGGTTTTATTGGAGCAAACAAGCTGGAAGTATTTTAGTCCAGAATAAATCCACAGAACTTAGACTGGGAAATAAAAGAAATAAAAGGAAATTCTTAAGCAGCTCACAAGGGGTTCTTCCTTACTTCATTTCCTGTAATAATATATAATATTATATGCAGCATTTTTAGTATCCTTCATGACACAATTCTAAGTACATTACAAGAGGAAAAGATAATAGATCATAGAGCACAGACAGTAGATCATAGATAACAGATAATAGATAGGGGTTAGCTTCTCCTTTGGAGGATACCTTTTCTACCATCACATGCTGATAACCTCTCTCTACTGGAGAATTAAAATGTGTTTAAAATAGGGCAGGATTTCTGCTTCTTTATAGCTTGACTGTATGAAATTCCAGACAGGTCTAGCTTCCAGGGCCTTTGAATTTTTCATGCAATTTTCATTTCTATTCACTATTTTCTACCAGGAAAGTGGTTTGAAATGTGGATCTCTCCCTGATACTATTTTATCTTTCGTATTGATTAACTTATCCTAAAAATGTGAAGCCATTGCACAAAAAATGACAGACTGGAATATCCTGAGTATACTTAGGATACATTAATCTGCAACATGCATTTAAATTATTTTTTATGGATATCAGCAGCTTTTTTCAAAGACAATAATAAGGAAAAGAGTATGGAAAATGTCACAGAGTTTTTTCTTTTGTAAGTACATTTATTGTTCTGCAAATATGAGTGGTATACATAAATGCACATGACAGAGGAGGCTCTATCTAAATTATTTCAGGTCCTCCCAAAATTGTACCATTTTCACCCTTCCTTGGCTGCAGACAACCCAGGGTTGTGCATAGATTTATGTGGAGCAGATTGTGCTCTGTTGAAAGAAGTACTTGTAGTGATGGTTAGGTGATGACCTGTGGGTGAAAGAGCATAAAGTGGGTATTGTTAAGTCATTTAACTTTCTGCTTCATTGCTCATGTTGGCCACCTAGATATAAACTCTGTGTGCTTTAGAACAATGTTGTTGTCAGATTTTAATTTTTTTTTTGTCTATCACTATTTTGGTCTGCTTAATACCATGTTCAGATGAGTAAAATCATATTACTCATCACTATTTAACACACACAAAAGAAAAGGTCCCTACTTTATTGAATAACAATCTTGTCTGCAAATCCCTATTCTGTTTCATGGAAATGGAATACAATTAAGTTCCATTGAGGCACACAGGTTACAGGGTGTGTTGTGTAAACTCTGTGGAGACTTCTGAGATTCAAGACCAAACTTACACTTTTATAATGCATGTGTATACAATACTATTATTCTCCTTTTGCTTCAGTCTTTCATGGTTTTGTTTTCTTTTATTTCAAGATAGTGAAGCACAATAATTCATGGTATTTCACTTGCAAAGATTTTTTCTGGTTTCATGTTTTCAGTTTAAAAGAAAGGATTTCCCATTTATAATCATATTGAGAATATGTACACTACTAAGGACAGCAAAAGTTAAAGGCTGTTTTACCAAGTGTGGAAATCTAACCACATATTTATAAATTAGATATTAGATTGTTATCTACTGAACAAAGGGCTCGTATGATCCTATGTTCTGGTACTTCAGAGAGCACATGATTTTCTGTGGAAACACCTGGTGCCAGACACTTCACAGAGGAAACACAGGGCCAGTGGGTTTTGGGTTTTATGTTTTTCCCCTTTCAGTTGATAGCAAGAAGCTGCATATATGCATGAATTCATTTTAATTGTGGAGATATGTATATACATATATATATGCCTGTATATACATTTGCCTGTACATATATTTGAGTAGGGATGGGTGTATAAGTGTGAGTAGGCATCTTTCATATATACAAGAAATACAGCTGATTAGAGAGAACCACCTCTTTAAGCAAAGTCTGAAGAATGGTAGACATTTAAGTGAGACATTTGAGATCACACTTGCGTAACAAGAAGAAAAGAGTTAATATCTCCCTGACCACTGAAAGGGCTGGACATTGCTATCAGTGACTGGAGCTCAGACCAGAGGCTTTTTTAGATTTAGTGGTGGCTCCTTCAGCTGCTTTCACAACTTCTGCCCGATTTCCTTCCATCATGTATGCACAGGAATATTTCTGTATAGACCTGAATTTTCTTGAGGAGCAGAAGGAACAATGCCTTTTCTTCTGCTGCTGGAAGGAGGTTGGTTCTTTCCCCCGCCCTCATCCCTTGGTCACTGGTAATAGTTCATTTCTGCTTCACACGAGTCCAGCAATGGCATGTACCTGTTTCATTGTTTTCTGCAGTAAACCAAAAAAACCCAACAAAACAACCCACTAGGTACTGCAGGCAGCCAGGGAGAAGGGAAAATGAGAGCCATAATTATCCTGATGGGTCAATTATGCTCCCCAGAAACATTATAAATGTGTGTAGTAATAGCAATAGCATTTCTTTAACCTGGCATGTTAAAATGACGGCGATCTATAAATGTGTCAAGAACATGGAGCACCCAAGAACACGTGAGTGGTTTTGAGACGGCAAACAAAATGCATTTCACAGTGGACGCCTCTGTTTTCTGCATAAATATTTTAAGATTCTAAAATCCATCCATATAATGATTAAATAGGTGAAGCAAGTATCAGCATTTGGCTAAAAATATCTAGATGGTATATTTTCTCCACAGAAGTCCTACAAAAATATTTTTTATTGATTTTTAAGCTAACTGCTCCCAAAGTACCACAAACCATTAAAAGAGATGGGTATCTTAGTGCTGAATTTAGGTCAAGGTAGAATGTCTGAGTGACATGTTAAGGGGGGAAATAAAGTCTTCTGAAGTGCACTTTACTGGATACAATGCACAATTTTCTCTTACATGTGACATATGCAGTAAACTCTCTGACAGAACTGGAGTTGGCCTGTGGGATTAAGTTTTTCAACATCTGAGATGACTACTTTAGCCATCAGGCTTTGGGGACAGACTCTTTCCCTATCTATCAGTCTCTGGATTTCAGTCTCTCTCAAAGAATGAATATTTAATTATATATACAGTCTGCAACAACTCTAACAGAGGGAAAGGGTATTCTCCCAGAGCTAAGAAACCTCTCCCAGCGAAATTTAAGCAGAGGTTCATGTGTTACTGGGTCAAATGCTACTTTTGAAGAATCAGCACTTTCTTTGCATCTTCTGATGTGACTTGATGAACTGTAAGTATTGCATAAAACCCCTTCCTTCTGTCCTGGGAGTTGAAAATGGATTTTCAAGGAAATGTCAAAAAGTGATGACAATTTTGTCCCAATGAAAACAAAATAAGTAGAGATTCTCCTACCATATCAATCTGTGAGTAACAATTGTGTAATTTCACCAAAAAGGCTTAAAAAATCCTATGTAGTACTTCTCCACCCCAAGGAGAAGTGGGAATATGTCTCCCAGCCTTGGGGATCATGGGTGAGATAATTTAGGTTAAGTAAGAGACTAACTAGGGTGCAATATAATTTTCTTACATAAAGATAGAGCTAAGTTTGCAAGACTGAGATAGAAATTACATGCAATTGCTGCATTGATTTGACAGGCTATGAATCAGCAAAGAATTTGGGTCCCAGCACTGAGACATCAAAGCAAGTATGTATTTAGAAATAGTATCTGGAAGGTTAAATATTTGTATATGTAACTCCCTACCCCCCAACCCCCCCCCCAAAAAAAAAAAAAACAACAACAAAAAAGAAAAGAAACAGTGTTTTATCACTATTTTGTTTCAGGGATTAAACTCCTCAGGTGCATTGGGTGTTTTTAATAAAAAGGACCCAGCTGTTTGCATCCACTAACCCATTTCCTTTGCTGAATTGTAAGAGCTTTCAATATAGAACTATTCTAATAAAATGCAAGGCCCACTCAGCATAATAACAATTTCAATTATTTTGAAATACATTTAATTTTTTCTTGAGGTGCTTATTGTGATATATTAGTATGTAGCTGTCATTAATGTCCCAGCTTCTTTTTTTTGACAGATCTCCTGTTTGGCAGCTTAAGAAAGCATAATACTTGACTGAAATAAATGCTCCACCTGGGGTGGCCTTTATTGCTAATGTCAGTAGATACTGAAATTCTTTGTTCATGGGATGTTCTGACTAAGAAGTAATATTGAAACTCATGGTTGCAGTAAATTATCCTTTGTTCATAGTAATAGCTGATATTTCCTTTTGTTTCCCTTTTTACAGTAAAGGAATTGACATTCTTAAACATAAAAAAAAAAAATGATGAAAAATCTAAATAATCACAAATTCCTTGTATTCCTTGACATGCCTGCTTTCTCTTCTTACCAAAGTGGTTGTTTAGTTATGTTACCTACACAGAGCAGCATACAAATGAAGTGTTATTATATGACAGAAAGAAATAAAATGTTAGAGTGAATCATTGCCTTTAAAGTGAAAAGTCTGACACTACTGAATTATCAGCTAAAGTGTTGCTTTCTGAATGAATTAAAACCCCAGAGGAGGGCATACAAAGTTATATTCTGCTTCTCTGGAAGCTGGAATATTAATAATAATGTTCTTGAATCACTAAGCAATGCCAAACTGGATCCGCTGATGCTGCTAGCAAACCTCCCCTAGAAAGTGGAAATCAAGAAAGCCTATAGATTTAATCTGGGAAGGAATAAAAAGCACTTTACTCCTGCTGTTGACTATTCTGAACCAGCACAAGAAAAAAATTCTGCTACAAATACATATTCATTGGAGAGGGAGGAAGCTTGATTTAGTCCAATATCTCCAACTACACAGAGCAAACTCTGAGGCCAGAGCACAAAGTGTGCATTAACATTACAGAGGGGAGAGGGGTTATGCCTCGAGCCCCGGAACAGCTGAAGGAGTGCCAGATCAAGCAGTGGCAGGGAAATTTCAGCCTGCCATGGTAATACATTCTGGGTCACCTGAATGATGTAAAGGACAAAGGTATATAAGGAAAAGTCTGACTCAGGGCTGTTATCTGGCCAAGCACACTGGAAGAGAGAAAGCAAGTATTTCCAGCAATGTAAGGAATAAAAATTGCTCAAAATTTACACTGTAAGGAACAAAAATTACTCAAAAATGAATGCCAAAGTCTTTGTTTGCTCCCATGTGTCCCCTGCCTTTCCCAAGCACAGTGTGGGTCTGAACACTTGTCCAGCTGGCAGCAATCTCTGACCATGCCAGGGGGTTACACTGACTGACAGCCCCTGGAGGTCAGCCTTGCCATTGGTGTGAGGAGGGGTTCATGATTCGTGTGATGGGAGCTGCTGAGAGGACAGGGGTTGCTGTGCTCCAGAGTGTCATGGGGCAAAGACTGTCAAGTCTTCTGCAAAACCTTGGCTTTCACACTGTCCTTTCTCCAATGAGAGGTGTCTGAGACTCTGGGCAAAAAAATATTCCCTCAGGTGAAGCTGACAAACTCACAAATTAAATGATCTTCCTAGCAGCCTTTTTTCTGCCTGTTTTTGATGCAATCATTTGCAAGAGTTTCTTTTTGACAGGCATTGGGAACAGCAGTGGTGCTGGTGGTAAGCATAGCCCTAGCTGCTCTAGGCAGGGCCACAGACCACTCTGAGCACTTATTTAACAGAATCCTGGGGGAAATCCTGTGTTCCTAAAGGTGGCTTTCAGGAGAGGTGGCAGCACAACATCTCCTAAGGCCAGACCTGTTCCCTTGCAGAAAATGACTACCTGTACTGCTTACCCCAGGCACCTGGTCACTGAGTGAAGGGAGTACATTTTTGGAAAACTCTATAGAGTATTTTATTCTTCATATCTGCTCATGTTTTTGCCTTTTTACTGCTCAAAGTGGGTATTCATTTCCCCTAACTTTAGCCATCCAAAAGTGAAGAACAGATTCAGGCAATGGTTGAGCCCCTGCTGGAGCCCATGGAGATGCTAAAGGGGAGGGAGGGACAGGAGTACCTTCTGTGTGAAGGTGGCATTTTGGTAGATAGTGTGAATCGTAACCTGACGTGGAAGTCACTGATTTGTGAACTGCTCCCCAGCATGGGCAGCTGCCTGGCTGAGGTACATCACTTTTAGATGGAAAAACTTCCACGTAGAAGTCCCTTGCTGCATGTGTGTATGTGCTCCAGTGCATGGATATGGGAACGTTTGCTCCTCTGTGGCCTCTCACTCACAAATTTGAAATTATTGGCACTTGTGTGTAGACCACAAAGCAACAAATGACTTTTATACGCAGAATGCTTTGGAAATCACCTGAGCAGTGACTGATAGATCAGTGTGTTGCTTTGCTAATACTTCCCCACTTGGTTTTAAATCAAGGGAAATATAAATGGCTTCATTCTGCATTTTTTATCTTCCCTTATTGCAAAGTCTTAGAAGGTTTCATGGTCTTTTGCTGGGCTTGGGAAACAGTTATTAGTCGTCTCCTTCCTCTCATGCTCGGCAGCAGACTGTTTAATGCTAAATCTTCCTGTGAGCTCCAGAGGGCTGCAAATTAGCACTCTGTAGAAAGCAATGAGGGAAGTGATGGGCATTGGTATATGTCCCATATAAGTACCAGTTCAGCATATATGTTTTCACAGTAATCTCATTAAAATACTGTAAATCAATAAACAAAAACTGTAAAACCATAAATGCTCAAACACTGTGTGATTAAATTGAGTGAATCAAAATCCCAGATGCTATTTTGGTCCTGTGCCGTGCTGAGATTTTGTTATTGTTACTGACACCACAACATCTGCAAGGATAATTTTTACGTTCATTATATTTACTGTGTTGCTGAGAGAATTAGAAGCCCCTGAAGTACATCTTAAAAGCCTTTATTGCACTATAAAAGACTCTGTCACTGTAAACTCTATTAGCCAAGCTCTTCAGGTTCATAATGAGATTCTTAGGAAGAGGCCAAGACACAAGAATGACAGGGTCTTATCCCAGCTCCTCTTGGGGAGTGTGACATGTTGTGCATTGACCCAGGAGGAAACAAGGGATGCAAAAGGCTCAGTGAATTCATGTCCTTGGAATGGCAGCATGGGTTTGGCAGGGCTTCTGTTTGTCACTTTGTTTGTAGCCATGCCATACGCCTGCCTCCAGTTCTGTGCTGACAGGCAAGATATATGAACCTGCAGGAAAACCTGGGGATAGCTGACTAATTTCACTCTGCTTTTACCATTGCTGGTTTTCATATCTAAAAATTTATTTCATAGATCTATATGCAATGGAGATCTTGGCAGCATCTGGAGAACATCCCTGTGGCCCAGGCAGTCCTGGTGAAGCCAGTACAGCCACCAGAAAACCTCCCATGTTTCACTATTCTTTTCTTCTATTTTTTCTACCTTTTAGTTCCTACTGGTTTTCCAAAAGGGAAGGAAAATAGTATATTGGGCCAGCCAACAAACAAAAATATCACTAGAAACGTTTGACCATGGCATGGTTTTCTGTAGTTTTCTGCAGTTTTCTGCATCAGAGATGTGAAATGGGCCATTCATTAATTTTAAGAGGCACTTTGACATGGCTGAACCCGTTCCTTGCTTTGACTGTTGCAGAGGGATCACAGCTCTGCAGGGTGATGTGGCCTTTCATAAAGAAGCTCTTGAAGATGATGAGATTCACCCTTCAGGTGTCTTTTGCTGACCATGGAGATCCCTAGGATGGCTCTAGAAAATGGCTTTGCGATTTGAGATCACCAAAATGGGATAAAACAAACTCCATTCTTACTCTTTTAATCACTATCTTTTCCACCTGAATTTGTACCATGGACTTCAAAGGCAGCACTGTAGGTTCATTTTTCAGAGACACAATCAGTAACAGAGAATTGATCATTTCAGAAGGCTGCTGTTTATTTACACGAACACTGTAAACTGGTTCGTAGATTTATTTTTGCCATTGAAAGAATAAAAATTGCAACAACTTGTTTACCAGCGAGACAGAAAGATTCCACAAGGCCCTTTCTACCAAAAAATGAATGAAAAAATGCCCAAAAGATCCCAACCCCAAACCCCATTCTTCTTTCTGTATCAGATAAAATCTAGTCCCAACCTTCACTGAGCTCTGCCAGTGCAAATATTTTCTACAGCTGGTGGAACTAACAGTAACAGATAATTCAAACTCACAGAATTACTAGCAAGTTATTATTTTTCTCTGTATTAATAAAAACTGAGAACAACATATAGCGTTGCAGAGAATATGTCTTTCTTATATACAGTGAGTACTTGCTTCTTTATTAAAAAAATATTCTGAAATCTTTATTACAGAGAAAAAGAATATTATCAAAATAAACCAATAAATGTGACAAAATGTGACAAAATGAAGTGTGCTTGGTCTAAAAGGGTAGCACAAATTAATGTGCACACACAGATAGTAGAGCCACCCATGTAAGAGCCCCAGAACAGCGTGTGACATGTACATCTCCGTGTGAACATCAACTGTAAACCTTTACAGGTCTGATGTGATGTCAAGGTCTATATCCTACAGGTCTGCAGAGAGATGATAAACCCATCTTTGCCCCATCCCTGTAACTGTTCAAGACCTGGCTGCATGGGGCTTGGAGTGACCTTGTCTAGTGGAAGTTATCCCTGCCAGTGGTAGAGAGGTTGAAAGTAGATGATCTTGAAGATCCCTTCCAACCCAAACCATTCTATGATCTTTCAGATGCTGCTCACTAATCTTATTGGCAAAAATATTTTTTTTTTTTTTTGTGACAAGCCGTTTCTGCTTTGTTGAGTAAAAATTTCACAGAACTTTTCCTATGCACAACAACTCCAGCATCAGACAGTACAGACTTAGATCTTTCTACCCTAATACAAAAGAGGAAGCTGCTAGCAGGGTAAATATTTCTTGTTCAGATTATTAGTTTCCTTACATAGCTAAGAATTACAGGATTGGGACTAATTTAACATCCTGAATGTGACAAAATGTGGCTCATCTGTAGAAATCCTCACCATCTGTGTTTGGATCCATAGTAAAAATATTCCACTGAGTTGATAATTTTGCATCCAGTTTTTGAATCAGCCTAGAGTTTTGATTTGCCTGGATTTCTCATGCCATTTGCCAATCAGTTCTTAGATGATGAAATTACTCTCTTTTGCCAGACAGTTAATGAAGCCAGATCATCCCCAACAAACCTTTCAGACACTCTCTGAAGATATCTTAGACTGCTCCATTATAGACCCAACACAGGGTCACAGAACTTTGCAATGATTTGTGCCCATAGGTGTTCACTCTTGGGCAGTGTTTGAGCCTGGATGTTTCTGTCATGAGCACAACCAAGGAAGGAGGCAAGAGGTATGTTTTGGGGTGGCAGAAGGAACCTGAAAAACTGGATGCTTTTACTTCATGAAGGTCTTTTTGGAACAGGCACTACAGGACTTGGTGCAGTTCTCAAAAGCCCAGAGGTTGGCCAGAAAAAGGATACAGAAGGTAGGACAGAGAAAGAGAACTTCACTGACAAGTGGCTTAGGTCTTTTCCTTGAATAGAAATTTTGCCATTGATTTTACCGGGGTTAGTGAAGGTGCTAGCATGGAAATGGGAAGTGCACAGGATGGGGATTTGGGTAAGAACCTGCTTGACTGGTGCAATTTGAATGTCTGTCTTGTTGAATCACTTGTAGACTTCACAGAAAAAACTGAATATAAAACCAGGTTTTCTTATGTTTTCATCCTGACAGCAGTTCATAGTTGCAACAGGAAGAGAAGGATTTTTTGATAATGGTTATTTTAAATTTTCACAGCACTCAGTGGGCTGGAGTCTTCTTTGCGCCTCTCGAGTTTTACTGTGGTGTAACTCCATTTTCCCTTCTGAGAGCCATGGGAGTTGTCAAGCTGAAGTGTTATGGCAGTGAACTGAGAGAAGCAAAATATGATTGCCACCCCAGTGCAAACAGAAAAATTGTTGACCATAAATTGTTGTTCTGGTCTTATTTAATTTAGCTGTGTGATTATAAAGTTTCCTTTTACTGTCGACTGATGTTGGAAGACCATAAATAGTCCAAACCTGAAGTGTGTTTGTTTCATTTTGGCAGAGACAGAGCTGGCCAATATTTTACCTTGCCTGTGGGACTAGTGAAAGGTCAATAAACTCTTCTACAAAAGTGCTTGAGGACTTTGCATGAGAACAACATTTAGCATCCAGTTTTTGCAGCATCATCCACAGAAACTGGCCTGCCATCTCTGCTCCTGATCTCTTTTTTTTCCTGCTTTTTACTGCAAAACTCAGGGAGCTCTTTATAACAAGTGCATCATTTCCTTAATTGGTCCCAACTCATTGCTGTGAGTAACTCTAGAAGACATCTTTTGGAACAGCATTTATTGTAGGTCAAAGAATATTTGGAATTCATACTTCAATTTGCTTCCTTAATTATTAATTTGACTGGATTCTGCTTGTTATTTCATACTTCATTTTTTATCCAACTTCAACATAGGATCTTTTTTTTACAACCTTCTTTTTACTTTATGAAAAGCCACATTTTATACCTCTAAACAACAATAATGCATAATACCCTTTTAGCTGTTTTGATACAAGCAAGATTGAATTCAGTGACACTCAGTTTGTCCCTTAATTATAGGATTCTCTGTGGTTTCTAAACATTTTCTAACCCACATTTTATCAAACCTCAAAGTAGTAATTACTTCTACTATTCCTGTTTCTTTTCTTGTTTGATTTCAATGCATTAATAAACTCTCAGATTGTATTCTATGTTCTAGGGAAGTGTAAGAAATGACTACAGAAATAATACTAATATGATACATCTTGTCGCTTCATAAAAGAAGGCCTGAGTTTTGTTGTGCAAAATGTTGTAAAAATAGAGTTTTCTCCATAATAATTAATCCTCATTCTAAAATTCTGATTTTCTGCTAAAACCTGATTAATATTTTCCCTGTAAAACCATGGTGTTGCAACTGACAGAAAGAAATGAACCATGGAAGTAGGGATATCTGTCTTCTCTTTGTTGGGTAGCATAGTTGCCCTTTTTGTACATCAAGAACATAATTATCTTAACAATATACGGATGCAAGGTACATTTTTAAGATACATACTTCCTAAATTTTGTGTTCCATGGTAAAGGTTGAGCCTGTAAATTATTTCAAAACTTCCATGTTTGAAAAAATATAAGATTCTAACTTAGCAGCAGAACTAATAAACAATGGAGCCAAGTTAGGTAACCTTATTGGTGACTTTGTATCTACTTCCGTGTGAGAATTATCCCTGCATTTGTATGACTGAGGGAGAACTCGAAAAGAATCTCCAAGAACCAGCAAGTCAGAGATTTCCAGTGGTGGGTTAATGCACTTAATAATTTTCTTTTTATTGTCTTGCTTCAAAAAATATCACAGTTCTGTGTTTGTCTCTTTCCTCGCCAGCATGAACAAGAATTGGAATTTACCTTTTAATTGCATGTGAGCTCTATGCCAAGCTGCCTGTACAAAGCTCCCTGCATGTGCTGCACTACGAGACATTGGGAGACTCTCTAGCTCCCAGGTGCAGCTGGAGCAGCTCATATTCCCTGTTCACCATATCCAGCCTCTGTGCCAAGATGGGACTTGAGCAAAAGCCACATCTCCCAGCAGTGCTTTTTTCATTGGGAAGGAAAATAGGGTCTGTGGGTGGAAAGGAGTTGGAGCATATTTCTGCCACATCCTAATCTGCATAAGGAAGGACCTGGGTCTGCTAACCCCAGAGGTCTGTATATGGTCTGGGCTCTGGGGGCCAACCCCAGAGTAGTGCAAGAAGAGTAGGAAGTATGTATAGTTTAGTGTGAATTGGGAATTTACACCTCACTGCCAGGGCCAGTTTCAGGGGGTCATAATGACACCATCCACTTTCGCTGACATTATTCTCTAGTGAACAATCACTTGTGCTTTTGGTGTAGAGATGCAGATTAAAGCACATTTGAAAAATGTGCTTTAATTCTGAAAATCCACTGTTTCTCAATATGTGCTTTCACACATGTTGTTGGGGCAGGCACCTCCTCACAGACATTTGTTTCAGCAGAGAGTGGAGGGTGGAAACTGAGTTCTTCCTTTGCTGCACAATGCAGTATTGCCTGAAACCCTGAGCTACCACAGCACAGCTCTGTAGCATCTGGAGATAGTGATTTGAATCAAAAAACTTTGTGAATGTATTCTCTTGGTGCTAAGACGAGCTGAACTAGTCTGCCTTCCAACTTAAGCTCTATCCCTTAGTGCTTAGTGTGCATGTCTGCACCCCACAATCAAGACTCAACAATCTTTCCTTTGGTTACATATAACCCCACCTGTATTTAGTGTGTTCTTGTTATTTCACCTTCTCCCAACTCTATCTGACCATTCAGCCTTCAAAAAACTTTCCAGCTGGTAGGAAAACCACCTAAAACAAGATATCAATGTATGAAATCATGTATAAAGCAGGTATTTACTGCTGAGCAGTTCAGCTTGAGTGATGTGGGCATATTTAGGGTGCACTTAATCTCATTTTAAGTGGGATGTTGAAAATCAGACCTGCAAGTTGCTGGTATGAGCAGTTCAAAAGGAGGCATCACCTTTATAGGCATCTAACATTCAACAAAGTTAATTCCACTTGACAGTAACTATGTAGAAATGTTCATGAATCTACTTCTTGTTGAGCTTGAAAAAGCAACATGAGGAATGGTGGCACTGTAGAAATGCTGTTGCTGATGGAGAGAGGAAGTGGAAATGTTTATAGAGATCTTGGTGGTTTTGCAGTGATTCTGTTTACTGAGAAAGGATCTACCAAATGTTTTTAATATAGTGAACACATCTCACACGGCTTTCTTAATTTCCTCTGATTCAGACAAAATTTACTTTTCACCATGCAAGCCATACAGGATGCTTCATTTCCCAAGACTTTACTCATACCACAACTCAAGACTTTACTCATACCACAACTCTCTTTAATTCCCTCATATCTGATTGATCATGAGCAATGAGTAATACCTTCTAATAAGCCTACATTATTCCCAGTATAATTCTATTCCCCAAGTGTCCAAGCTCACCTTTCATGATCTCCTGCTCTAGACTCTCTGTGATTCTGTGGGCAACGAATTGTATTTCTAAGCTATCAGAGGTGAATTTACCCTTAGAACCAGGAGGTCTGAACAACTTGCTACAGTGTTTATATGGCTAAATCCTGAAAAACTCCAGGGATGAAGGCTGAACATCCCCCTCTGGATAATCTATGCCTCCTGACTGTCCTTGTGATGAAAAATTTTCTTCTTATATCCAGTCTCAACTTCTTCTGTTTCTACTTAAGTCCACTGTCACCCAGTTTGATGTCATTTGCAAATCTGACAAGAGTACACTCTGTCACCTACTCCAGGTGACTGATGAAGATGCTAAGCATATTGCAGGACTGACCCCTGTGCATGATCATGTAACTAGAATGTTATGCCTAGCTTTGATCCACCTACCCAAACCATGACATCCCAACCTGGAACCATGACAGAACCTGGGTATTTCAGGAAATACATTGGAAGCCTTGCTGAATATGAGATTACTCATATGCACTGCACTTCCTTCATTTAGATATCTAGTAATTTTATCTTAGAAAGCAATTAAATTGGTCAGCATTGATTTAGCCTTTGTAAGCACATATTGAGTATTCCCAACCACAGGATTCTACTTTATGTGTGCAGAAATGTGCTCCAAGAGGCCTTACTCTGTGATTTTCCCAGGGACTGAAGTGACACTGTTTAAAACTTAATTCTCTGGATACTCATCTTGGCCTTTTATAGAAAGTGGATACAACATTTTCCTTCCCCCAGTTGTCAGGCACAGACCCTCACCTTCCTAGCCTTTCAACGATGTCAGATTACCAAGCAGGTATTGTTTTCTGGAAGCAGGGACAGAAACAAGATTGGTTGTGATTTGTTTTTGTAGCTTGAACAGTACAGTCTACTTGCACACACCTTGCTCTTCATGTAGCCTTCATCCCACATATTCCATCATTATTTGACAGGTCACAGCCAGCTGACATCTATGCATTACTCTCTCACTCTTGGCTAGATTGAATGTATTATTTAGGCAGCACCAGGTCATCTTGCATTTGTCTTATTAGTATTTGGGTTTAGTGATTGGCATTTTGGAATATGTTAGACTTAAGTTTTAGCTTTGTCTCTTTTCCTTATCATGATGTGATATCAAGAAGAGGGGGAAAAACCAACAAAAAAATGGATTGGGAAAATAAAAGACTCTTCATTATTGTATACATTAACATAGAGATTTATTTGTTTGCAGAACAACTGCTGCTTATTTGAAACATCTTGTGTATAAACCAATCATTAGAGCCTTACTAATAGCCCATTAATTGTTAAGATAATTACCAGCACTCAAAAAATCAGCCTCTCTGATTCAGAATCAGATGTATCAATCAGGTGTTTAAAACAGGTATCTCTGTGGTCTGTCAACTCACATCCTTCTTTCAGCAATCACCTTTGTTGGATATATTTGGTAACACCATTGTCATCAAGTACTGATGTGCTAAATTCAGCTGATAGAAAATCCATTGTGCTCAGTCATTAAATTGTTTCACTGGGCACTATTGTCATTTGAAGATTGACACTTTATTTCTTGCCCCCAATTTCTCTAGTTTCAACTTTCAGATAACAGATTATTATATACCTTTATCTACTAACAGTATTCCTCTGCTCTTTGAAGTCTTTTCCTGTGTACTGTGTGTAGGCTGTGATCAAGTGATGGTGTAGTCTGTGTTTTGAGAAATGAAATAAATTAAGTGCCTTTACTTTATAATACTTTAATGTGGCTTTTTTAAATTTTGTGTAGCTCAGTTCCAACTTCTATCCTTTTTTCTTCTTTTTTTGTTTTTTTAATCTTTAAAGTTTTTCTGCCTCTCCTTACAAAGTATAAGGCTTAGCAAAGGTTTCCAGAAAAGGTCTCATTAATTCTATGTGTCATAACAATAATCTCTCTTCACTATACCCCCGCTGCTTTTATGCCAAAGATTGCACCTGCTATCATAGCTGCTGTATCAGTCAGAAAGAGATGGCTGGCTATTCTTGCCCTGCAGAATAAAATTTGTATAAAGAGCCAGGGGCTGAAATCTTCACATAATTTAGGCAAAATAACAGTGACAGCTCTTAAATATGTATTGTGAAAACATAGCAAGGCCATATTTTGTCTGGATCTTATGCAGGGTGGGTGGAAATTGCTCACAGCTTGCTGAGGTCATCTTTCATGTTGGGGGGGAGCCCAGCACTGAACACAGCACTCCAGAAATGCCCCACCGTAGTTAAGCAGATGGAAATTATCACCTTCCTCAGCCTGTTTGAGATGCTCTGCCTAATGCAGCCCAGGATGCTGCTAGCAGACAGCAAAATCCAGTTTTCATGTACACCTCAGGGCCAAGATCCCAGTTTTATTCTTTTCTGCCAGCTGCCACATGAGAAGTTTATAATATTTCTTTATCTTGCTTTGTTTCTAGTACCAACACCTATCTTGGCTACATGATAGGTTAGTTCATCAAATGAGGCAGAATTCCTCCTGTTTTGAAGCACTCGCTGGAGAGAGGTGTTCAAAATCACCTAGACTAGAGCCTGATTGTTTTCCCTCTTTTTATGTACTCTGAGTATAAGGTTGCTTTTTTTATTTGGCAAAAGCAAAGATTTTTGGCCACCATCATTTTTGCAAATAGGTGGTCCTGCACTGCTGAGAGTTCATTTTTAAAAAGGGTGAACCACCTGAATACTGAAAAGACATTTGCCACCTGGAAAAGTGTTTTTTCTTCAAAGTCAATGAAGGAAGTGAGATACTTTTAATTTGGATGGATTGGATTTTTTTCTGCAGATCTTCAGAGGTACTGACCTCCTCTCATTTTCTCATTTAGCATGTCCACATGTGTCTCTTACAGGCTAGAATGTTTGAAATGGTGGCAAAGCCGAATTTAGATTTCCAGGTTCCCTGGAACCTTGCAGCAGCCAGTTGCAAGAGTAGACAGGCCATTTATTACTCAGATGGCAGCTTTGGCCAAGGCTTCTTTCTTGTTAGTGTGACATGAGTTTGCTCACATCGAGCCCCTCAGGGGGAATCAATGTTTAGAAATGGTGAAACTATACCCAATGGCACTTGGTCCTTCTAGTATCGCTGCTTTGCTAGAGTCAATCCACTCTGTATTTTATGGCAAGATATTTCTCAATGCTTTGAAAGGAAATATTGGTATTCCTGTCTTCTGAAGATTAGAAAAGGAAAAGAAAGAAAAAAGGCCAATCCATTTTGTTTTGATTTGTTATTGCAAAATGGAAATTCAGCTGCCTGGCCAGCTCTCCTCAGAGATGCAGCATGTGATCTCTCCTCAGCCTTCCTAGTCCTCTGCTGCCTTAATGTCTCTTGTTTTCCATACATGTTGGTCATCTGAGGTGGCAGACCTGCCTTTCAGGAAACTGAAGGCAGTTTGCTGGCTGCTTCCCGTGGTCCAGTTAGGTTGTGAGATGCAGTTTTGTATTAATCCTAACAGAGACCTCCTAGTAGATTGTGTTGCTTATGGCTTAAAATCTCGACTTTGGGTCAAATTAGTACTGAGAGGGCAAACTCTTGTGGGCTAAATAGGTGTTATCAAAATCTTCAAAATCAGCCCCTATGAACTTAGGTCTCTCTGCAGGAGTGCAAATAAATATGAAAAGAAAGATGCTTTTATAAGAGAAAAAGCAGAAAACAGCATTTTCGCTCCTATACTTCTGCAAATTAATATCATGCTGTAACTTACTTTTCCTGTCAGTTTGGCAGGATATATTTTTTCACCAATTTTATTCCTATGCTGAATCATTTCCCTAGTGTTTATAAATGACAACTCTCTGTTGGTTTTTCTCCAGACATTGTATATAGTATTTGCCTGGTCATTAATAGTACTACCTGTCTCCCTTTCATTCTTAATAACATTCATTTTCCAGAATAGACTGAATGAGCAAGTTCCACAAAAGGGAAAAAGGAATAGCAGATGTGAAACAGCAGGTTGATCTTTTTTCCAGGAGCATTGTATAGTGGGGCGATCATTCTATCACATCCCTCAGAACAAACTGGTTGAGATTTACCAGGCCTAAGTACCATCTGAGAAGCTTTACTCTGTATCCCCTTACTGATGAGCTTGTGTGGCAGTTCTGGAGACAGATGATGGGAGAGTATAGAGCTGGGACTGAATGAAATGGGCCCTGAATGTCACAATATTGCATTCATATTGTAGGTATATTTCAACATTTAAAATAAAACAGAGAACAGTACCATGACCTTGTTAGAGGAACTCCTGACTTAGATTTCTGGTTCATATTGAATTTTTAGCTGTTGAAATTGAAACCTTGGTCTCAGACTTCATCTCTGTTCAGATGTGAATTCAGAGCAAACAACACAACTGTCTGTAAAGTTGGTTTTTTTTGTTTAAAAACAAAAAAGACTGACTGTTTAAAAACAAGAAAAGGACTAGTCCCAGATATTTTCCCCATGATACTTTGCAATGCTATAGGTTTACAGTAGAATTACACAAAAGTCAGTTTATGCCTTCGTTCAAAGTCACAGGGATCTCTGCTCCTAGAGGCACTTCCAGTAATCTAGCAATGTCCAAGGTGACCATTCCAAAACAGCTGCTCTCACACTGGGGGGGAGTCTGTGTTAGACGTGTTGAGGTTAATTGAATGTGGCAACCCTTAAAATAAAAGATAGGTGCTATCTTTTGATAAATTTTCTACTTTTTCTCTTTGAATACACTAGATAATAGAACTTTAGACTCCTATATAGGTGTGGGGTTTTGTTTTTGTTTTTTTGTTTGAGAAGAAATGCAGTTGACCATATTTGAGGTTAATTACACATCATCACAAACTAACAGCTTTCCTTTACATGCTGCCTGTTTTGGGCTGATGTGCCATGGCTTCTCATTTTCAATCTCTTATTTTTCTCAGTGTTTGACTTTTACTTGAAATTATGTTCAATTTTGTCCATGCTCCAATATAAATTAAAATGCTACTGTCTGAACCTGACTCAGAATTGAGGCCTTGTTGCACATTCAAATAAAATACCTTGTGCCTAAATAATAAATTGCAGAGTAGTTCACTCCATGAGTGTCAATAAAATTTAATTCAGGATAAAGAACATTTTTTTTGCAGTTCTGAATATTTAATGTGTGAAATAAGAATACATCTTTTTGTGAATTTTGGAAATAAAGTGGAAAATCTTTTTGTTCATCCTATGTTGCATTCATTGGAATGACATTGTAATAAAAGGGTCTTGTGGACAAGGTAACAGTTTTGTGCATTTACTTGACTATTGAAATGATCCAGTTACATATCCAGAGGGAATAAATTGAAATTACTTGAAGAACAGAAGAAAATTTGGCTTGTGTTTAGGGCTTTGGTATTGGCCTCAAGAAGTCAAGATTCAATCCCTGCCATGTTGAAAATGTGGTCTGGTAATTTTGTCTCTACTTGTCTCCAATATTTTTAAGGATAATATAGCATTAATGTCATGTGAAAATCTATTGCCTATTTTCTCAATAAAAAAACCTACTTGGAATCAAATTTTGGTTTTGATTTAATAAATTTTCTTTTTGTTTGTGGAAGGGGAAGAGACCATCGGCATTTTTCTGCTAGAAGTTACATTTATGAAAACACCTCTCCTGAAGAGTCATGTTCTGTAACCATTCCTAAAGCAAGGCACACCAGGTTTATTTCTTTCCCACTGTAAGCTTGTCCTGGGGCTGATCTGGCTAGCACATGCATAATTCATGTAGGGTACTCAGCTCTGCATAATTTTCTGCACAGTGTAAATATTGTGGTGATTCTAAGATACTACAGCTTTAATGTAATTTGGCTTTATCTTTAGTTGTTCCGAAGATCAAGGCAAATGTCTTTGACATTGGTAGCAAATGAATGGCCTGTCCTGGAGAGGACCTGTCTTTTTACAGGTGTGCTGCTCAAAGAAGGATGGACAGCCACATTAAAAAATGGAGTCCTGTTCATTTGGTCCCTAATATCCTGAATTACAATCTGATCCCCACAAATACATATAGGCAGGAAGGAAGAGACTACAGTAAATTATATGTTAACAACTGTGTTTTTTATTGTTCTACTAAGGGGAACCAGAGTCAGAGTTTTGGTAACATTTTAAAATGTTCATATCTTGATGGACAATTTATTGGCTCATATTTAAGACACATTTAAAAAGCCTTTTAGTTTTCTAGAAAGTTGATCTTCCATTGTGACATCTTTTATCTTCCTTTCAGCTTATGTTTCCTATGTTTTCTACCATATTGGTCATGGCGAGTAATGGTATTAGTTGAGAAAACCATCCTACATGAGAATCACTCTGACCCCAAACACATCCCTGCTTCACTAACTTGCTTTCAAAATTTTTATTAAATTTTGCTTCAAAGTTTGAGTTTTAATTTTTGAAATCTTTTTCAGTTGTGATTAATATTCTGCAGCAATTTATAGGGCTATATTACTTAAAATAAAACATAGTGGTTTGCAAAATATTCTGCCACTATAATACATCTCTTTAATAGTTTTTAAAAACGGATTAAAACCCCCACTGTTCCAGTATCACTGAGTGGCTATTGCATGTTCCAAATACATATTTTGATGAACACTGCTTTAACCATTGCCTCTGTCTTGCTGTAGAATAAAAAATTCTGCCATAGGAAAAAAAAATATAGCTACAGGCAAGAACAGAAGAAATTCTTGTAATGCCTAAGCCTCGGAAGAAGAAAGAACATTTGCTCAACAAAATAAAAGTCCGCTGTAGGAAAGGATGGGACAGATTTACTGCAAATGGAAAGCATAAAGGATCACTAGAATCAATGTATCCTCCTCAGCTTTCTGTTATTTTTAATGGTTTACCTAATACTATTGAGAATTGAATTTTCAGGTGTGGATATGATACTAATGCAGGAAATACAGCAAATAACGAAGAACAATGAAGCTCGACACAGAGGATTTAAATCATTTAAATGCCTTTTTCTAAGAGACAATGTAAAATAGCAAAGAATCCAATGAGGTAACAAACAGAATGTCACTGCAACATGTTACTAGGAGTTTGTAATAAATCTGGGGAGTTATTATGGAGACACTCCCCATGGCCTTCAACCCACAGTGCTTCTGTATTGGAGAAGGCAACCAGAATTGCCAGGAGTACAATATAAATCAGAAAAGATAGTATTACTGTAGATAAAGTAGTTAGACTGCACCTAGAGCACTATAAACAACACTGAGCATCACACCTAAGAAAAGACCTAAGTGCCCATGGGGGTGCAATGGGGAGCAGAAAGATTCAGTCTCAAAGGCATTTGCCTGAGGAAATAGTGTGTTTTTAGGGACTGAGATAAGATTTTGTGCTGACATAGCAGAGATTCTCCCAACTATGGAAGGGATTAATGGAAAAGGCTCAGGCAAATAAGCCGAGCATGCATCAGCTAAGCAGAGATTGCCCAAAGCATTATGGGGGTTTGGGCAATCTTTAGAGCTCCTAGCTACTTCAGGAACTCCCTGCAGCAGATGGCTGCTCCCAGTAATTGAACTGTTAAATAGTCAGGGAATTCACTCCACTGGTCAGTGTTTGTTGGAGGAGCTTGTTGGAGGTAGAGTGAAGAGCATTGTGTGGTTCCCTAGGCTTGTAATAATTCACCAACCTCTCCTGAGCAGGAACTTCTCAGTGACATCTAATCTATTGGACAGGAGCAGAATCCAGTCTGGCCATTTTTATGCAGCCTATCTACAAGAAGACATTTGAAGTTGGTCAAGGGCAGACCAGTAGTCTATTCTCCTGGGAAAAAATTGGAAGGCTATAGGTATCATGGAGACAGTCAATGGTAGTCTACATTTCATTTTTCACCTACTCTGTGGCATAACACTGACATCAGGCAGAAAGGGTGGCCCAAGATCTTCCTGGAGCTGGGTAGATTAGACTCATCTATCATATGGGCAGATAAGGTGGATAAACACCATGAAGTCCAGCCAGGACTCTGGATGAGAGAAGCATAAATGTGACGTCAAACTTGGAGGCATCAGAGTGCCCTCAGGACCGTGCAAGACCAAAAAGTGTAATTTACACCTATATGTTTTGACAGAATTGTGCCAGGAGGAATTGCAGTTCATCAGGAGTTATTCTAGGTAGGAATAATAAAACTGTGAAATGTAAATACTACAGTTTGTCCCAGCTTTCTTGGTCTTAATCTCTTAGTGTTCCAGTTGTGCAGAAGAAATATATAGAGCTGCAAGGACAGCAGTGCTGCTGAGGAACCTTGCCATGATCAGGACATAAATTTAGGACAGGAACTTCATGTCCCAAACCTGGGTCAGAACCTGAGATATGAGACATTTTTGACCAGCATCACTCCCAGAATATGTAGGATCACCACATAGTAAATAATTATTTTTTTGAAATTATTTGCAGTTTTTTGTAGAGGAAGAGATGGTCTCACCTTCTTTAATTCAAATTTGAGCTGTAAATTCAATTGCTGTTGTGGCTTTGTGCTGAACATTGTCATTAGTTGTGTCTAACTTGAGTAAGCAAATGAAATTTTTAGCTACACATTTATTCATACCCTGTACTCACCTTGCACATGTAAAAAACACAGGGTGCTGCACGTTGGCCGCCAAAGGTCATCTGAAGACTTTGGCCTTGCAGTAACCAAGATAAATTGGCTGAACATTGCTGCAGGAAGACCCTGTCATGTGAGGTATTTGCACACCATGGCTGCCTGTGATTGCAAAAAATAAACCTGATGATCTTTTCAATTCTGTGTACCATGTTTTCATCCCCTCAACCTGCCATCCTGCTCCAGTATAACAGCCTGAGGAACTGTACAAGGGCTTGCAAAATAATGGTGCAGAGAGCTCTTGTTTGGAGTAAGAGTATGAGAAAAAGGAAACTTCAGTACTGGTAAGAGTTGTTTTCAGTGTGTAAAGTGGAGGTTGCAGTCATGATGGTTCTCAATAAGCTGATGATAATGATGGATATATATATATGCAGATTTTTCTATCCAACAGCAATTTAAAACACTGGGTTTTGAAAGTATCAAAATAAGGCAGTAAAATATTGTTTTCTGAATCTTTGCTAGTTTTCATCTGCACACTGACTCAGGTAAGAATGATGGCCTCTCTTGTACAGATGACATATAAATTCTCTTTGGTGAGAGATGACTTAGTGTGCACACTGTCATTTAGGGTGTGAAAGTTCTTAAGCCTTGGTATAGCTATTGCTTAAAGGATTTTCATCTCACAGCTATGGAAGAAATTACTATGCAGTAGAGAAACATTCAGATTTGCTTTAAATTAGAGATGTAGGAGCTGGCAGCAGTCCAAAGCAGTGGTTAATTCACCCTGGGAGGCACTTTGTGTAGAAATAGTCTTCTGCAGGTGCCTAAGATAGCTTATTTAAAGCTGTTCTGTGTTAGTTTTGCAGTGCTCTGCTGGAGAAGACATCCCTTTAGGGCTAAGTTCTCACTGACTTGCATAGTGGGGGAGAGGAAGAGTTTGGAATTCTCTCTTAACTCTTGGGTAAGCACAAACGTGGATTAAAAACTTATTTTCTGAGATGGTTCCTCAGCAGAATCACAGGATCGCCAAGGCAAAGGAAAATAAAATGGGACAGGAAATACGAGCACTGGATCCATGGCTCTCAGTCCTTCCCTTGCTAGTGGATTGGTTTGGTGGTACAGATAACATGTCATGCCTCTCCTTATTATGAATCTGACTTCCAGGTACATTTGGTGCTTTCACCATGTGTCTCTTTTTACAGCATGCTAAATGCAACTGATGTCAGAAAAAATACTGTTCCAAAACTTAATGGCTCAGATCATCTGGATACATGGCCCCAAATATGTTTTTACAGGAAGGAAAGATTTAGCTCTTTGGCTGAATAAGTGGAGTAGCACCTGATTTTAGTAAAAAAGTCCAGCCCTGAAAATAACTATTTTAAAAATCCAGCAAAGAATACATGTAGAGGGAAGAGCCTGATCAACACAAACCTTGGTATCCTATATTTCTGTATTATAGAAATTCACTAAAAGTAGTTCAAGATCTGCGTTTCTATTACTATAAAACAAAATAACACCATACAAAAATTAAGCAAATGCTTAATATATATATATCATAAAAATGAGTTGCATAAATCTGTACACAATAGGATTGCTTGACAGGCAATTTGTAACCTTATACATAAAAGCCATATAATGTGCAAAAGATGCATATATTTTAAAAGCATCAGGCTAAGATTAGAAAACTTAAAGGTAATTAGTGTTTGTGTTCTGTTAAACACTGCTAAACAATTATTTCTTCTAAAAAGATTACCATGCTTTAAACAGTGCTATCACTGATCTCTGCAGTGACAGAAGAAGTTTTCAGGTTTATTAGAACTATATTTTCATCTAACAATAGAGTTTTTGTTTCATATTTTGGTGTCAGAAAAATTGGTCTGGAAAATTCTGATACTTCTGTGTCATCAGACATGAATGTCTTACGGCATGAACAGATCTTTTATTACTTCACTGTGATACTCTTACCCTTAAAGCAAAATAACATACAGGAAGTAAAATAGGTAGAGAGCTGTAGTATTAACATTCTACTATAGCAGTCACATTCTTTATATTGTTACTAAACATGAGAGAAGCATCAGAAAAACCATATTAAGTTGATTGTCAGGATACATTGAACAGTTTATGATAACAATGAGCATGGCAAGATCTCAGAGACAAAATTTCTTGCCTGCATTAATTTTTCTCTCAGGTTTATAAGGATCCACAAATATCTGTGAGCTTTTCCAGATTCTTAATCTTACTGAGATGCAGTCCTGCTGCCAGACTGAAGGGAGATGGAAAGAATAGAGTCTCTGCTGGAAAGAGAATCATGGAGAATTCTTACTAATTGTGTTAGATTAGGTTTTAGGGCAGAAATCCACTTCACGACATGACAGACTGTGGCCAACATCAGAGTCAGCATGACTATAGGAGATATCAATTTTCCCTGTTCCAGTAGTGTCAAATGTTGCTTATATGGTCTGGGACAATTTACAGATGGAATATAAATCCAGAAATTCACTTGTATGCAATTTCAATATGCCATCCCATTCATTCACCTAGAAAAGATAATAGGACTTTCTCGGGCTTGAGAGACACAGACAGGTTGCCAGGTGTGAAAGCTAAAAGGTTACAACCACATGACAGAACAAAAGGGAGATAACTGTGAGGAGCAGAGCACAGTGGGGAGATGATGATGGGGATGATGACCACCTTCTGCCTCTACCTTGAAGGATAAATGCAGCTGTGTTGTGGAGAAACATGGTCAGGCTGATCCCAGCAATTACCTCCTTCCTGCAGTCCAAGGTGTGGGATGGTCCTGCAGGGATCTTCTGCACCAGCCTCATGGTGCAAAAGAAAGGTTGGATGCTTTTAAATAAGCAGAGGGCTGCATGCAGCATGGGTTATAAGCTGGCTTTGAAAATCAGAATCATAGAAGAGTTTGGGTTGGAAGGGACCTTAAAGATCATCTATTCCAACCCCTCCGCCATGAGCAGGGTCATCTTCAATTAGATCAGCTTGCTCAGAGCCCTATTCAGTCTCTGAGCAATGAAGAATGAAGGTTAAGCTATATTTCCAGTAGTTTGCATTTATAAAAACATGAATTGTCCAGATATTTTAAACCTACTCTCTGAACTTCAAATTAATATCTAATAAATGTGATAAATGCTTGTGGAGTTATTGCTGAAATGACTTCAGTTTCTGGAATAAAATGTTTTGGGAGCTTATTAAATTGAACTGGAAGAGTTGTTTAATATATTCATGAAGATTGTATTGATTGTGGGATGTTTGTCTTAGAATCAAATGGTCATTGCTTCAAAATGCAAGATATTTTGAGTATTTTTAATATTTCATTAATCTTCACTCTGACTGCTTTGGAAATTTAAGCTTATGGATTGTTCTTTTAAGTTAAAAATTGTTCAGAATTTAGCTTCTTGAACTAGGATTCTTTCAACAGTATTTGTACATTATTTTTTCCAAAATGCAAAATGCCAGACATCGGGGAAATGGAATTGATTACATAATGGATAAGGCTTCTGAAAAGAACAAAATAACATACACTAAAGTGTACCCCAGTGACATCAGAGTAGGGCTTGGATTGTAGCACTTTTATAAAAACTAATTAATGTCTCATCGAACTCAGCTGGTCTGTCTATAGGATTAAGGTACTTCCAAGAGTCAGTAAAGTGAATCATAACAGTACAAGTTAGCTAGATATGTCCCTACATGAGTTATCACTGAATAAATTTGAGAGTTTTCTAAAATTACTCAGTGACATTTCCCAGATGCTGATCTTATGTTCTCTATTTTTTCTTAAGCTGCAGTAAGAAATATTGCAAGACGCATGTGTTCTGTGCTATGGACTGTACAGAATGCTAATTAGTTGTCATTAATTGATTTTTACTTTTGCTTAGACTGAAACTATTCCACTTAGGGTGAAAGTCTGCAGTCTTACTACTGATTTTAAACAAAAAAGGAAGAAGAGGGCTGGTTTTGATGTGCCAACTTTATAGAAAAAGTACCTTTATAGCAATAGGACTTCAATGACTATACTGCTCCTCTCCTTTCGTGCCCTACCCCTGGGAACACTTAATACCCTGGAGGAAGAGAATCTTAGCTGGTCTATTTCTCTTATTAAGGTAGTTTGACAGAGCTTTAAGGCTACATTTACAGCATCTTAGAATCCCACAGTTCTGCCAGATCAATGTAAAACAGGGCATTGGGAACTATAGTGTCAAAACTGTACTTCTTGTGAATAGTTTGTGGACCATTGCTCCTGTTTTTACATAAGGGAAACTGGGATGCAGAAACATGATTTTTTTCTCTAGCTCAAGACAGATGCTGAAGAAAATGCCAAATGGTTACAAAGGTGTCTAGGGTAGTGTTTTGTAAGTCATACTTGTTTCTCAGAAAAAGTTGAGCTCTCTGTGTTGAAGTGTTGTATAACCCACAACTAGATGTAAGCACTTAAGGATATTTCCATACCAGTGTGGAGTCTTTGAGAAACCAAGCATTTTTCAAGAAAAAGAGATTTTCTTGCTACTGTTCTACTAGTAGTTTTTATCATCCTGGGCATCTCTCATTTTCCCCAAATGCACATGTTGTTCTGATTACTTATGTTATTTTTGCAAGTGCCTTGAAAGAAGGCATAGCTTATTCATTGGCAAAGCCTCGAGCATGGGAAAACCTGGAGCTGCCCAAGGCTGACTGTTAAAAAGATAAATGCAATCTCATCTGTTTCATAAACTCCATTCTGACCAGGAAAAACAGAAGTGGTCTCTGTGGTTCCAGATTTGGGGAATATTTGTTCCTATAGCCAGAAAAGCATATTTATAAAAAATAGTAGACAATAGGAGAAATGCATGCACATGTAAGAACACATGAACTAGGTATAGGTTAAAACATATCATAATTTGTCCTAAACATGTTTTGTTTTTCTGGGAATATGATTATGTTAATATCAAAGATTAGACATAATAACTCATATCTAGTGGCTTGTTCATGGATGTGTAGTGATAAGCAAGAGGTGCTTGTAAAATGCAGGTTGGAATTCTGACATGACTCTTAGATCTGGGAATGTAACTTCTTGCAGAATTGCATGACTATGATAAAATATATATAAAGAGAAAAATATACATAAATACATAAACAGACACACTTTGGTTTTATCTCAGAGAAAGAAATTATATTAAGGGTAAATCTCACTATGAATTCTTCGTTACTGGGAAATTCTGCTGCTGGAGTGAAGTATTCTTTCCAGAAAAGCACATGAAAAATTATTTATCCCCATGGTAATCTTTATCTTGATTGACATCAGGAGCATGCACTGCTGTATTTTAGAATAGATTCTCAGCCAGTTTGAACTGTCATAGCATCACTTAAGCCAATAGGTTTATGAGAGTATGTATATTCTGAGATTCTTTACCGATCTGCAGGATCAAAAAGGCAGATTACTAATCACAAATTGAAAATTTGAAAGACTATATTGCAGGAAGAATGGTGTGAAACAGCTTGGCTCACTGGCAAGATGAAGCAGAAGAAACTGATCATGCTGTAAGGTGTTTGCAGGTAATTTCACAATATAATAGGCCAGGAAAAAGGCCAGAGTTATTCAGAGTTTCATGTTCAGAGGTGGCATGTTTCAGAGCAGTGTAGTTATATTTCTTCTTTCTATCACTGTAGTATAACCTCAGCCAGCACATTGTGTTCAGTCTGGAACACATAACTGCCAGATAGATCCTGATGAATTTGGGCTTGTTTTTAGATGAAACCTAAAAATGATTAGAGAACTGAAGACATTTTTAACGTGTTGTTAAGGTAGCCAGATGTTTCATCTGGGAAGGGGGGACTTTGCTTGGCTCAAGTTGTACAGGTGTAAATCTAAATGACTGAAAGCAAATGGTGTTAAGAGGGCTAAAATGGTGTTGAGAGGGCTAAAATGAAAAGTAGATGGGCAGGTCAAGAGCTGAAAGAAAGTCTAATAATATATATAAACAGGACAAAGCACTATGGTCTAATTCCATGCAATTTTTCAGGCCTCCAAGTCTCACCGAATTCAGTTTGATATTTGTTATCTAAACACCTTCATGGTTTCTCAGCAAGACTTGCCCAGCCAAACAACAGGTGATGCATTTGTGTATCAGAGCTGTAGCATGGGTTAACATGTTGGAGCCCATGCAGGCTGACAGCATACTGTCATGGCTCAATCCAGGAGCAGGCTGTGGCAGTGTAAAAGGGCAAAACCAACAGGGCAGGTGGTGGTAGGACCACTAATCAGCAACTTGTTTGTTGTCACTGATGGCACTACCTTCATCTGGCAAGGTGTTACGTTGTTCTTAGTTTGGTGTGATGAAATGCAGGCTTTTTCTCAGTTGTGAGTTGAATATGGACCTCTGTGAATGAATCTGGATCCAATGATTCTGAAAAGGATTTTGTGGCAAAAAATAATTGCAAATTAAGTCCAGCACATAACAAACAGCCCTGCATCTGAGGGTGTTGTGAAGGATTGCACACATGTTCAGAAGGGACTCAGTGTTGAAGACTTAGTAGAAAGTAACACAATTAAACATCCACACCTAGTTTGCTTAAGATTTCCTGAAAATAATTCAGTGTTGAATTTTGCATTTGAGTGACACGTTCAGAATGTGGTTTGCTCTTTTAGAGTAGTAGAATCCCTGAATCATAAGATATACTGAGTTGGAAGGGACCCATAAGGATCATGGAGTGATCAGGACTTTGCCCAGGATCACCCCAAAAATCAGACCATGTGCCTCAGTGCGGCTGCACAGTCTCATGTTTCACAGGCGACCACCCCACGCTGCACAGAGAGGGGCTGCCTGGGCCAAAACACGCCAGGCAGGCACGTGGCTGCGGCAAGCAGTGGAGCTGCTGGGGCCACGAGTCGCTGTAGAGGCGCTGTGATAAAAGAAGTGTAGGATTGTGATCTGAGATTTTCAGAAAATTTATTAAGGTCCACAGGTGAGGGTGCGGGGACGGTGAAGAGGAACGGAGCGCAAGGGATGGTGAAGGGACAGGAAATCAGAGAAGGCAAACCAAGAGCAAAGCTCTGCAGAGGGTTGAGAGGAGAGGGAAGAGGGGAGTGGTTAACTCCGAAGAGCCAACCTGGGAAAGCCAGAGGGGAGGAGATAAGGAGGGGAAAAGGGTTACACCAATAAGTTTACAGCAGGGGAGGGTACAGACTCCGGCAAGGGAGAGATTTCTAGAACATAAGCCATATACAGCTCGTGCTAATATGCATACCCTAAATCCTACTAGCACACTGCAGCACCTCAGAGCATTGTCCAAATACTTTGTGAACTCTGTCAGGCTGGTGCTGTGACAACTTCACTGAGGAGTCTGTTCCAGTGTCCAACCACCATTTGGGTGAATAAAACCTTTTCCTGCCATCCAAACTATATCTCCCTTGACACAACTCCAGGCCATTCCCTCGGATCCTGCCACTGGCCACCAGAGGTCAATGAGATCAATGCTGCCCCTTTTCTTCCCCTCACTCAGAAGCTAGAGACTGTGATGAGTAGTCTTCTCTTTTACTAGCCAAATAAGCCAACTGAGCCCAGTAATTTCTTGTACAGCTTCCTGTCTAGACCCTGCACTATCTTGATGATCCTCTTTTGGATGCTTTCTAATAGCTTTATATTTTTGTGTACTGTGGCACCCAACACTGCACACAGGACTCGCGGTGAGTCTACCCCAGTGCAGAGCAGAGCAGGGCAATCACTTTACTCTGACTGGTTGGTTGCTCCTCACAATGCTGTTAGGTTCTGGAGCACTGATGCATTACAGACATAAAATTTCTGTTGGCAGGGGAAGATCACTAAGCAGAATGATTTGTGACACTGATTTAGTTGACTGACAATGTTGCTTAGAGTGGTTTTCAGCTACTCTGGCTGTTAAAGCGTCATGTGATGGAAACAGCAAAATGTGGATACTGACTGAGGTTGTTAGTATCTATGAACAAGATCAGACATGATACTTTGTTTGCAGAAAAGATGATGGGCAGGTCTTTCTAAGATCTGATTTCTAGACCTTATTGATTTATTGAAATTTATTTATAGTCTGGTAACAGCCAAGCAGGGAACATCCTGCTTTCCAGAAGTTCTGAAGAATTTCAGTGACAATGGGATGACACTAAATTACCAACTCCTCATTTCCTTTCTGTTGGCAATTTCCTTACTAATTGTCTTCTGACTGGTGTTGACAGTTCCTTCTCTTTAGCAAACCCTTTAGAAATACACCATTGAATTATTTCTCTCAATTTTCACCACAGGTTTTGGTTCTGCCTACTCCACCCCCACTTACTGTTAAATGTTTGATTTCTTTGCTGCCAGATAAGAAGTTGTAGTGATGGACGTTTGAGGACACTCATTCCAAATGTTTTTCTTCAGCTATTTTTCTCCTTCTGACTGCTCAGTGGGATATTTTATTGGAAACAAGGGAGAGGGAGGATGCGAGTATGAAGGTGTTTGTTAATATAATTTAAACCAAAGGCTGGAATCTAGGAAATAACTGTATTTTATTTATTTCCAATAATTTCTAGTGCGGTGGTGTGTGATGAACCAAACAGAAACTGTGAGATGGACACATAGTGTAACTCCAGATAACATTTTTTTATACAGTCCCTTCTGTCTACCATTATTTTTTGTCCTTAGACTGAGCAGGCACTTAAAAGGTTTATAACAGTTGCAATGCAAAACCTTAATCAAGCAGCTTTTGCATGCATGGGCTTTTCATGAGGCTTTAAAACAACTTTATACAAGAAAGCTAAAACATACTATGTAGTGAGTAATATGATAAATTGGAAAATAAGCATTTGGTGCAAGGGTGAGTAGAGTTGAGGTTACAGTGAAATACAGAATGCACTTTCCAGAAGGAATAGAGATTTAAAATAAAAAGAAAGGATGGAAACATTATATTTTCCTCTGCAGTAATACAGCTTGGTTGCTGAAGACTGGGTAATTTGGTAAAGTGTAACTTATATGTTGTTTTAAGCCAATAGATCAGTCAAATTCATATTTCTAGATGGTTACCTTTCTCACAGTGCTTTTCATGCTACCAGTGTTGCAATGAAAAAAAGGGCAACCACCTCTGTTATAGACCCTTAAAATAATTTTTAGCTCTATTTTAAAGTTATTTGCCTGTTTATTAATGAATAAAAGAGTGATGGAACTCCCTCTTTCTCACCAAAACCAGATTACTGTTTTCCTTCACCTTCTTCACTGCATTAGCTGTACAAGCCTAAAGCAAACAAATGTCTCCTGGACTCAGGACCTCATAGATCTCATTTATTTTGTGAAGTCCCTGGAGGAACACCAAGCTGAGGGCAGCTAAGCATGCTACAGGGGTCCTTCAGGCTGTTTTCTCTTATTTCCAGAGCTGGTGCAGGAGATTCCTGGCAATGAGCAAAGAGAATCGTAGCTTTGTGTTGCAAAGGGAGAGGCAGATGGCTGAGGGATAAGCCTGTGAGGATTTTTACACCACAATTGACAAGTGTTTAGAAAGTCTCTGTTCATGTGATGGGCGCTTGTGTCCTTACAAAGGGGAGTCACTTGTCCTTCCCCCCGGAGAAACAGTGCAGAGAGGGCTCTAGCAGAGCTCACTGTGGATGCAGGCTCAAGTAGTCGATCTGCAGACTCCCTAGACGGGGATGAAAACAATATAGTGAGTGAAAAGTCCTGCTCCAGCACATGCAAAATATAACGACAGTGCTGAAAAACTGCTGCTCAGTCGGGTGATTTACTGTATTATTTGCACAGGAACAGGTAACAAACCATCATGCTCTAAACTTTCAGAAAAACAGATTACAGTAAATTGTTCTTTATAAGGATGGGACTAATATTCCCTATGTGTTTGATTTATACACTGGTAACTGAAATTTTATTAAAGGAAATACTGATGAAAAAGGAGGAAGAATTCTTGTGGAGTGTCAGCCAAAGCATTTATGTTGGAGGGCTCTCCAGGGAATGGAGTGGCTTTGCACAGGGATGATGGAAAAGTCTCCAGAAAGTCTTTCTCGGGGCTTTGCCACTCTCAGTGACTTGTACAGGGCACTGCAAAGAAAATTTGTGATCTGCCTGTTCCCTTCCCAGCCTCTGCCCTGTCTTTCCTTTTTGACCCACTGTTGGAGAAACCTGAGGATCTCCTGCTTTCCTGAGAGCATCCCTGGCTGGCTGGCTGGCTCTCCCCGTGCCTCTTCCTTGAAGCATGGTGCCTGCAGGCAGGGCAGTTTCTCAGCACAGCAAATGCTGCTGAGCTGTGGCTACTGGGATGATGCAGCAATCAGCCTCAGCAACTGCTTTACCGTCAATTCAAGAAATCCTGCCAATACACGATGTTCCTCTGGTCCATCTAAACTTTGTTTCCATTTGTGCTGTTCCAATGAGAATCTGGCCTGGGATCTGTAGAGAACATATTATCTACATATGGAAAAAGATTACTGTTAGTTTAATAAATCTCATAACTGAATAATCAAAATTCATCAGACATTCCTAGTAATCACAGTGATATTAATGCTTATGGTTCATGATAATCCAGAAAAAGCCCCACACACTCAGAATATTTGTAAGAAATAGCTTCTAACTAATACCTGTCCCATAGAAGGAGTTGGGGGTGCACAAGGGCTTGGGAAGGGACAGAGATGAGACAGCAGATCCCAGCTGACCCAAGGGATATTCCATACCATATGGCATCATGCTCAGCAAGCAGCTAGGGAGGTGGTTGGGCAGGGACCATTTTTTGGGAGTTATTTATTTCAGTTAATAAATTCTTATCTCAACCCATGAGTTTACTTACTTTTACCCTTCCAGTTTTGTTCCCTCTATCCTGCTTGGGGACAGGGAATGAGCAAGCAGCTGTGTGGTGCTGAGTTGCTGGCTGGGGTTAAACCACAGCATGAGCTTCTGCACTGCAAGTACTTTAACTTGAGAGCTGAAGATATATTACACTTTGGGGTAATGATCTGTCTGTCATAGATCACAGTCAACCATTATACTTTTGAAGTGAAAAATGAAGCGCAATTGAAAAGATTTGTTTTTCCTTCCAACTCATTTGTACCTCTTCTATTCAGATTATAGAATTTCAATAGCGAGCTGGGAAATATGTTCCTGCAGCTACAGTGTCACATTGAAATAGTGTCCTCTCGATAAGGTTTATTTGCTCACTATTGAGTGGTGTGGGTTTTTTTTTCTTAAATCAGAATTAGAATAGTGCCTGTCTCCTGCAATATCATAGATACAGCTGAACTTTGAGGGAAGGCCCATGTAAGATGACTCCTTAGGGATGATGAAACACCTTTCATGTCACAGCCTGGCTGTGGCATGAGAACGTGTGGAAGGTGCAAGACAAAAGTTATAGGAAACTTTAAAAGGAAGGAGACAAAGCAGGGGAAGCAATATGAATTCATTTTCCTTTCTGTGGAAAAAGAAAGGAGTGTAGTGTCCTGCTGTGGGTGATGTGCTACCCACCAGTGGCTCTCACAGGCTCCTGTACAGATTTTATAATTTTGAGCATGTGATGAGAGTTGAAACCTGTCTCCAGATGGAGGCACCTCAGTTAGGGGTTTCAATATGTTTCTTCAGTGTCTGAGATATCCCTGTGTGGATGATGGGTAGGACATAAGCCCTGTGGCACACACCACCCTTAGTAGCAGCTGGAGACCATGAATAATATCCCAAAATCTTCAAGATAGCAGACGGCACAAGGCAGTGGTCTTGATCATCTCCTGCAGCAGGTGATTCTTCATTGTCCCTGCTTTTGCCATCTGCAAAGGACCTTCCAGAGACCTGAGACAATGGCTAAATGAAAATGCAACAGATGTGTCAGTACTTCCCTTCTGCATCATCCCCTGGTTTTATTCTTATGTGCAACTCAGCTTGCCAAATAGCAACAAAAAACTACAGGGTTGTTACAGAATTGAAAATATAGCTTCTAATATAATAAGATTTTAATAACACCATTTATTTAAATGTAGACCAGACTCTGAAAGAATAATCAATATAGATCCAATGGTTTCTCTTGATTAGCAGTGGCTAGCAAATTTTGGAAATTATTTACAAACTTCTTTTTCAAAAACATATACTTTTTGGTGTTGTTTTATTTTTTTCTTGGCATTGATAAGAATATTCTCAGCAGAGTAGAAATTGATTTAATAAATGACTATGCACAATATGCTGTCAAACACACAATGTAACAAACTGCAGGAAATAGAGGACATTCTTCTTTCATGTATAGTAATATTAGGAGTTGCTTGTAACTATAACAGGCACTAGATTTTCAGGGAGAAATGAGATTTTCATTTTCATGGTGCCTCTTCAATTTCTAGAGCTAAGCTTTTAATATTTTTTCCCAGCATTTGTTTTAAATATAGAGCATTTAATGATAGCTTGGAAAAATTGTATTTGCTTTCATATGATTTATTTATTTATGAATTATTTGATAAGTTGCACAAAAAAGACAGTGTATACTTTTATTACCCATATTAAGTATGCTCAGACTGTACTGAGCAATTCATAAAATATACAATATATCTTATATGACTGCAGTAATTCACAAAGCCATTGTGAGTTTCCCAGGAGGGTGAGGGCATGGGGAAAACCAGACTGTCTCAAGCAAAATCCATAAACAGAATGTTCAAACTGATGACTTTAAATAAGAGGAAGGCTTAAATTCAGAGAGACAACATGATGGAATATCTTGTTAAGCATGCTTAAAGCAGCTTCTGCTTAACTTTCTTATTTTGGTGCATTTTTATGTGTCTGGCTTCCACCAGCAATAAAACATGTCCTCCTAGATCTGTTGATGAGATTGTACTGACACAGAGGGAAACAGGGATGATTCCAACAATTTTTGTTAGTTGAGTCTTCTCCCAGTTTGAAGGAGAAAATATTCTGTTATAAACTCAATTTGTGCTGTTGATCTGGTACAAAACTGAGCTCTTGCATTTGATAGTAACTTCCATGGGATCTGTTGTTCTGCAGAATTTTACAGAATCATGGAAGAGTTAGGGTTGGAAGGGACCTCTGCAGATCCTTCAGTCCAATCCACCTTCCGAGGCAGAGTAACCTTGAGCAGGTGATACAGGAAGATTCCAGGTGGGTTTTGAATGCCTCCAGAGAGCGAGACCCTACCTCTTCCCAGAGTAGCCTGTTTCAGTGCTCTTCCACCCTCAGAGTAAAGTTCTTCCTCATGCTGAGGTGAAACTTCTTATCCTTTAGTTTATGGCCATTATTCCTTGTCCTGTCACTGGGCACCACCGAAAAGAGTCTGGCACCGTTCTCTTGGCACCAGTCTTGGAGATATTTATACACACTGATGAGGTCCCTTCTCAGTCTTCTCCAGGCCTAACTCCCTCAGTCTCTCCTCATAAGAGATGCTCCAGATCCCTCATCATCTTTGTTGCCCTCTGCAGGATCCTCTCCAGTAGCTCCTTGTCTCCCTTGTACTGAGTAGCCCAGCACTGGAAACTGCACTCCAGACGTGGCCTCACTAGAGCTGAGTAGAGGCACAGGATCACCTCTCGACCTACTGGCCACACTCTCCCCAATGCACTCCAGGGTACTTTGACCTTTCTGGCCACAAGGGCACACTGACAGCTCTAGGAGGTGAGGCCCCAGCCCTACACTTGCCCTTGTTGAACCTCATTATGTTTCTCTCAAAGTTCCACTGAATGGCAGCACAGCCTTCAGGTGTACCAGCCACTCCCCTCAGTTTAGCAAACTTGCTGAGGGTACATCCTATCATCCAGGGATATTCTTATTTCTCATAGCTATTTCTCATAATTCAATATAATCCCCAGGGCTGTCAGTGTGGCCATTTCAGTTTCAGAACACCCAGGGATGTTTTACCTTGTGCAGAACCTGATTAGGTCTTACTGCATGCCCATCCACCATCATTAGGGCGGAGAAAAACATATACATACCAATCACCTGCAAACTACTAATGCTAAACTGTGCCACCAGTCTTAGTGCTGTGGAAGCAATCTCTGTTTCATTGTCTTTCATGTTCACATGCTGAGGAGTTAAAAGAGCTTTTTTATGATAGAAAGGCAAAAAAGTGTGAGAGAGTTCCATAACAGGTAGCTATCATCACTGAGCAATTGAAGATCCTGCATTTCTTCTCAGTGTCTGAGTTCTCAATACTGAGATCTCAATACTGATTCTGATAATCTGGGAAGAGGGTAAAATGAACCGAAGGAGCTAGAGAAACTGACCGAGACACATTTCTTCTCTTAGTGCATTGGTGCTTGACACAGCAGGTCAAATAGCAGTATAAACCAGGGTTCTGGAGATGAACTGCAGATAGATGATAGAGGACTGGGTAATTTGAAGAGTGTAAATGTTTCTGTTGTTCTTGTCTTGAGGGCACAAAACTGTCCATAACCTTGAGGGAATGGTTATGGCTGGCATATCTCTCATAGCTTAGAGCATCCAAAACATAAAGGTCAAGATAACAAGAAAACATTACAACCCAGCTAGTCTCACAGTTGATAAATTGTTTAATTATCTCAGTCCTGGGATGAATAAAAACCAGAACCATTCCTAGGAGATCCTTTGTAGGAGGTAGGCTGACAAAGGTTTAGTCAAGTATGGCAACACTAGCAAAGATCTAATAAGATCAGTGTGTCAAAAAAAAAAAAAGAAACAACTAGATCCTAACGACTACAAAGCCTCTCTACTCTGTCCTTAGAAACACTGTGCATTTGTCAGGTACTTAGGAATAGACGAAGATGGAAGTCTTTATGTACTGCCACCATTGGTAACTCATCAAATGTGAAGAAAAATGGCTGGTGCCTTTGACAGTTTTTCCTCACAAGTATCCAGGATCTGGGCTGGACTGATTGCATTCATGACTCAAAAATAAAAAATGAGATGCTGGAATTAAACTGCCTAATAGGCAGCAGAGATTATGGTGAATTGATGCCATCCAGGCAGGAGGTTTCTCAATCAATCACACAGAAAGTAAAGAGAGGAAGAAAATAATTCCAGTGCCCACTAACTGTCAGAATGGAAAGTAGCATTAAGTATGCAACTGCCAGAGTAGCTTCATTAAGGAGAAGAACATTTTCTCCAAATCCTGACTCAGGCTGAACCTGGAAATAATGCTTGGAGACGGATTATTCTTTTTAATTTTCTCCTATGCAGACAGTGACAAAAATGAGAGTGAAAAGAAATAATTTCTCCCCACCATTCTGTCAAAGTTGTTTTCTTTGGGGACCATATCTTCTTAGAGCTGCAGTTACACTGCTTTAATTTATACCAGAGTTAGGCCATCTGAATTTTGGAAACTTTGGAAATACTGATAGTTTTATAAGAGCATTTTTAATTTTCCATTTCATGTGCTGAGGGGAGAGGGGGGACAGAAATCCTGCCCACATTTTTTTGCTAGCACAACTCTGGTTTAAATAGTAATGGGCTATGTACTGGATGTATAGAACCCACAGATGAAGTGCAGCCTTCTGATTCTCCCAAGGAAAAGGGAAAATACAATCTCTGGAGTGGTCTCTGAAATTTGTGTTTCTAGGAATGGCATTTCATGTATCGGAATATAAATGGCAACGTAAGCTCCTTTCTCCCCATCTTCTAGGATAATTTGTGCATGGGATTTTATATTTACCTGGATCAAGAACAGCTTGTAAAAGGATCTCTGGAGAAGCCATAATTACAGGACTCTGCAAATGACAGAAAAGAGCTGTAGAAGAAAAGAAAAATGGATGGACATTTTAGGGTAGGAAATTAGTGAGAGGTCTTTATAATTAATTCTGAGGCAAGGGAGACTTCTCCCCTACAGGAAATGAAGAAAGATCCCTCCAGACTTCCTGCATTTCAAAGTCAAAAGAAGAGAGGAGATAGAGGTATTATTAATGTGATGACATTCAAGAACTAATGGCTCAAGTACTGTATCACAGGAGTAGAGGATTGCTTAAGATCATGCTGATAAAATCATCTGTCAGACTATAAAATGGTGTAAAAAACATCATTTGTTATGATTGAGGGTTAGTACTGTTTTGTGTGTTTTGGGAGTGCAGTGGCCGAGTTGAGTTCAGACTTTACTTTGGGCTTGTGTTGACTTGGGCCCTTTACAGTCAATTGAGCTGTAAGGCTGTCCCTGGACATTTGGGCAAAAAAAAGGACAACATAAGAGGTGTTGTCTTTATTACATTCTGGCATTGGATGTGCTGGGAGCTGACCTACCTTTGGCAGCCTTATGTGCATCTAACCTTATCTCTGACCTCACTTTTCCTGGGAGACAGCCCTTTACTGCTGCCTGAAACAATGGAATCACAACAGTCTCCCCAAGCATGGGACCTCAAAAGAAAGGTGAAGCAGGGGTGGAGGGTGACAATTAGTCAGGGTCTTTTGACAGAGGGGAACTTGTTAATTTCAAATGTCATTTGTCACAGCATAGAAATACCTGTAGGATGAGCTGGGGTGATTATACTGTAAAAAAAAAAAATCTCAGTTAACCTCTCCTTGTTTTCCATATATTTGTAGAGTGGTCACAGGTGGTCTGTAGAGGGCAGGGTTTATTGATATAATTCTAACAAGCATAGTTTGCTGTCCAACTTATAGCAAAGTCCTCAGTAACTCATGAGTGGCAAGGGAGAGAAAAGTAAGAAGCTCTGCTATGTATGTGGCTTTGTGCAATACACAAAGTGATACTGAAGCAATGATCCTTCTAAGTGTCCCATTCCCCTCCTCAGTAGATCACAGAATGTTCATTTGGGCTTTAACTATGAAGATCTACTAATTTATCCTAATTAAGCCTAGTTTATTTTGCATGTGCCTTTAAATTATTAAAATAAGTATAAACTCCATGTGGATACACAAACAGGTATGTGATATCTATAAATATAATCTTTTTTATTGCAAAGCAAGTTAAGCTGCAGTAAGATTTTATGTGCTGTTTTGCTGTATCTGTTTTGTTTTATCAGTTTTCATATTAAGGGTGGGGAAGACAGTGCATCTTATTTCTGTACTGAAATAGCTGAGGCCATCAAGACTTCCAGTATGGGCAAATTCTGATAGCAAAGAACTTTCTTTTGCTAGTACTCATTGCTATTTGTGGTTCCCAGGTGGGTTCAGTCTGTCAAGGCGGCAATGTCCATATTATTGGGAAAAAAAATAAGGCAGATGAATGCATCTGAAACGATATATACATCCATCCATGTATCTATTACTGATTTTACCCCTTATGATCAGCTAGAAAACACCAGGTGAAGATGGTGTGTTTGGAGCAGGATTTAGTTGGAGATGTATCCAAATCTCCATGATAAGTCATCCTGTGGGCTCAGCACTGCAAGCAATTTGGACACATTCCCATTTGTCACCTGGGAGTAAATCATGCTTTTAGAAGTCTGTCTTTCAAGGCACAAACATTGCTCCTGAGGTGCCATGGGAGATGCCATGGGAGATTTGTTCCAGGTTCCTGCCTTGTTCCTGTGTCTGTTGCCTTGAGTTAACTATCAATTTACTGGAGTTAAAGCTGCTAAGAAAAGTGACCTAGTTAAACACACAATAGATGGCTTACACACACACTCTGCGCTGAACAAGTGAAATAAAAGAGACTTATTTTTCAGAGATAACTGTGCTTTTTGTACATCACGCTGCACTTGGCAAAGTGGTGTTTATGGAAAGAGTGCACTGCTGGGATTAGATATGCAGGTGCCAAGGGGCCTGCTTTTTCTTGGAAGCATTTTCTGCTGTATGGGATTACTTTAGCCTTGAGCCATACACTTGGTAAACATCTGTCCTCTGCAGATGACCTGGCATCATGAGCAGAGTCCCATTTTAGAGGCTAAAAGTTCACCCCTTCCTTCAGGGGATTCACGGTACCTAATGTGTTCCCAGAAGAGGTTTGTCTCTCTTGGCTTAAACATCTAGTGGACCATGTTTGGCACTCTCCCTGGTGATCTTGTCCTGTATTCATCAAGCCTTACGTGATGGCTTGCTTTCTTGAACACATCTAAGAAGTAACTGGAAACAATGTCATTCTTACTACCAAACTTAGGTATCTTTGTCTAGAGTCTCTGGGGATGAAAACCCTGAATGTGCAAAGTGGCAAATATCTATTTAATCAGTATAAATAAATGTAGGCAGACAAATATGCAACTACTTAACATGACAAGCTGGGATAATCCTCAAAGGCTGGTAGTAGCCCACATTACAAGTCTCTATTTGGCTTGCATTTCTGTTCACTACCTCCCCTGCTTTTTAGTGTATGAAGACCACCCTGGTGAAACTTTACCTCCTTCTATCAGGAAGGATAATCTTGGGCTTCTGAGGTTTCTCTACAGCTTCTGAATGACTTTTTGGAGTTATTATCAGAGCCCTTTATATTCCTCTCTCCTAATAAGGGATCATTTTTCACAGAAAAAACCTCTCACAACTCCTTCTTTCTCTAATGTGCTTCTAAATGAGCAAAGGAAGAATTTTTTAAACAGACAGGCAGAAAAGTATTTTCCATCTATATTAACCATATGTCACTGCTCTGGAATCTCAGCTTCTTTCTCCTTGCCCAAATTCCAGTTGTTTTCAAAGAAAAAAGAGTTTCCTGAAATTTAAGTCAGCAAATGTGTGGACACGTATGCATAAGGATGTATAAGTGTGCAAATACTTTTTTTTAAAGATGTGGTGTTAGGGTTTGTCCACAGCAGTGAAAGGGAAAAGCTATTTTTACCTTAGCTCAGTAATTTTCAGTGACTGCAACTAAGATTTCAGTATTTCATAATACTTATTTTAGACTTATATTGGGGGTGAAGCTGGCAGACAAATGAGAGTGTAATGGATTAGGCATTAGAGAAAATTGGAAAATACAAATAAAGTTGCCTATTTTATGTGGTGTTTTTCTCCTCTATATGGCTATTACTATTTTGAAGCCATCTGTTTTGTAACTGTGAGCTATCACTTAAACTCTGCCAATATTTAAATTAATAGTTGAATAATTTTAAAAAACTTGACCTGGCTTAAGACTATTTCCACTTTTCTGAATAAATCTTCAGAAAATCAGAGCTTTCAGATGAAACAGAAAAATATGCAGTACTTTTTTGGAGGGGGAAAATGTTATGATCCAGCTTTGCAATTTTCTAAATGTTTTATTGCAGACAGTAAATGTAGCTATCTCTGACTCATACAGCAGGTACAAGTAATATATACCAGGCTGTGCATTCATCAGTCAATGCTTTTAAACACATAAGAGTTGTGGATTTTTATATTTCTTTACATTTTTTTTGGATATTAGTTAATTACTTTGACTCTGCAGTGGAATTGCGTCCATTTCAGAGGTGCTCTATACTAAATTCAGTAACTTTGGGGAGACTCTTTGTAAAGGACACATTACCAGGGGGATAAAAATCAATATAGTGCAGACTTAAGCAGCCCTAGCAGTGCAGGCTTGGGCATGGAGGATGTCAAAAGGACAGGAGAGTTTGAAGCTCTCCCAGAGGGTGACTGCTGAAAGGTGCTCTCTAATGAAGAAATGTTTCAGCTGCTGGACTATTTTCAGGAACACTGGGATACAGAAATCATTAAGATGTCTTAGAGTTTTCTTAGACTTCTATTTTTTGTCTGTCTCCTTGGTAAGATCTTTGGTTGCACTGCAGTCCCTGGCAGTCTTCAGAACTGGAGAAAAACAGTATTCTTTCATGTTGACAAAGAAAAGGCAAAAAGAATAAAGGCTTTTTTATCCATTTTCTTTATGATGAATGAAGATGGCTAAAAATTATACTTCAAATTCTTCCTGTTTTGATTTTCTGCATTAGAAATGCATTTGAAATTCATACTTACTTTTTATAAGGCTGTTGAAATGATTGAAAACCAGAGATAAAAAAGTATGTTGGCGATTAACATCTGTTTGACTGAAACAGTTGGTAGAAAAACTTTCTTTGTCAAATGTTCACCAATCCTATCTTTTTAACTGTGGCTAAGAAAATGATCCTGTACTTAATCTTCAAAGCATATTGAAAAAACTGACAAAAACTAAAAATGTCCTCTGAGTAGCCACTGACAGCAGAGAAACTCAAACAATGGCCAATATATGACTTGATATTTTCAAGAGAAAAAACCCACCAAAATGAAGATTACTTCAAGATTTATTTCAATTGCTTTTATACATTACACAGGAACATGAAGGAACCCAAACATATTTTTCTTCTCTTTGCTGGTTACATTTTGAAACTGTTTTTTAACAGGCAGTCACTGAAGAGGTAAGTAGTTAGGATCATATGTGAATTATAGCTAGGAAGTAGTTTTGTATCTTGCAAATGTCCAGATAAGGAGAAAATATTTCCAGGGGATGGTTCTTTATTAAAAATAATAACCCTCTGATATAATTAGTGCTGTAATTGCTGGTTAAAAACATGATTAGGGATCCACTCTCTCGTTTTGCTCTGCTCTTGACTGAGTTGCACTGCTCCGATTTGCTGATAAGGTCTCTCTTCTTGCTATGTGATGACACAGGATCTCATTCTGCTTCAGACATTTGCCTACTTGGATACTGTGACACACAACAGACCTTTTAAATAATGCTAGTGTTTTCCATGAGGTCAGTGAAGGGTCTTATTCACAACACTCTTTATGTCAGGCAGAGGAACAATGCCTCAAATTATATGTATAGACATATATTTTTTTAAAGCCTAGTGGGATTTTTGTGCTGACTATTTAACTGTCCTTTCTGCTGAAAGATTCTCCTGACAAAGGACCAACAGCTGTTTTTTAGATGGTGGCAGTAGGTCAGTTACTGGGGGTAACAACACAGGCATGGGGGAGAGGTATTCCGAGAGCTCTGTACTCCCCTCTCTAACACTGCAGCTGTACAGTTCCTTGCCCTATCATGCAGCTGTAATCCTGTCCAGCTTCCATCCCCTCCTTCCTCCCACTTCCCACTGGGCGTTTTTCTTTTCTTTCTGACTTTATGGACAATATTATCACTGGGTAGAACACCCATTGCCTTTTGTCTCCCATTTTAATTTTATTTTAGGACACCATCTAAAGGGATAGCTGTCTACCTGGTGCATGCTGCATACTTCAGTGACATTCTTTCAGGCCTCATTTCCTAAATTATGAAAAATGTAGCAGCATTGTTCAGAACAGCTTTCATTGCATTTTGAACAAAGAAATCATCAATGGGGCTCTTACTAGCACAATATCTTTGAGAATGGTATCAGCAGCATTGGCCATAGCATGTGACACTCTCTCTGTTTCTGTAAGGGTAGAAAGCATCCAGGCTGCACTGGGACAGCCAAGCAGCTGACTCCTGTCTGCAGCAAGAGGCAGCCTCCCTGTGTCCTGCTGTCCTTTCAGCATGTCTGGGTTGTTAGGGCTGAGATCTGACATGACGTTTTGTTGTTAATGGAAAAAAAGCCTCTTTCTTCCTAAAGAACTGTATTTACTCTGGGACAAAGCTGCCGCCTCCAAAACTGGAGAGGAAGGAATCTGTACCCTGAGCACCTGGATCAAGGTGTGCACTCGAGAATTCAGTTTCCAAAGAGTCCTTCCTCTGTGACTTGGTTCTCCTAAGATATACCAAATGGCTAAGCACAGACATACTTTTACCTTCCTCCAAAGTATTCTTGTTATCATTTCCTATAGCAGAATTCCTGGGAAGGGAAGACTTTTTCCTGCCCATCTTTCTTGGTCCTTTCCTCTTTCCTACTGCTTGTCAATGGGCTGGTGCAGGAGAGCAAAATTGTCACAGCATAAAATCATGTGAATGGTCTTGCTTCTTTGGAATAAAGCTTCATTTGGCTTAGTAGGTTGTCTTTAAAGGATATATGGGGAGGAACAAAAACTAGGCAAGAATCCTTCACTTTATGTGTTCCCAGCTTTCAGGTATTCTCACCTGAGCCTATTGAGTTTGATCTAGTAGCACCCAACACATCAAGTGCACCTCCAAGCTTTTCGCATTCATTACATATTTTGAAAAGGAATTCCTCCAATCAGTTCTACCATGTTGCATGAAAAAAGTCTTTATCTTCACTTTTATCTGTCTCTGACTAACTTCATCTTATGGCCACCAGTTCTTGTGCTAGAGGAGACAGTGAGGGTCCAATCCTTGTCTGGCCTTCTGGAAGCTCTGTGAAATTTGAAAACCCCAGCTGTATCTCCCTTCAGGATGTCTGTTTGCCAGCTGAAGAGTCCAGCCTGTCCTTATAAGTGATTCTGTATCTTGAATTTCCTTCATATCTTCCCCTGAGCCTTTTAAAGTGCTACCTCATGTTGTTTGTATGTTTGTTTTTCACCTATGGCAACCAAATATCCAAGTGTGGGTGCTATGTGGCATGACATTTTGGGTTTTGTTCTCTGTTTCTATTCTTATAATTTATAGTCTTTCTGAACTGCCTTCAGTGCTGAACTGATGGTTCCATAGTGCTGTGGATCACAGCTTCTGTCCTGACTGACCTTTCCTGACTTACTGCAGATATTTTGGCTGAAATAACCCCTGAAATAACTAGGTGTAAAAGCTCTGTACACCATCCACCATCAGCCTTACACTTATTCTCTCACAAAGAAGCTGGAGAAGTCCCAAGCCAAAAATTGTTCTGTGCTGGGAAAGAATTCTGGGAAATTATCAGTCTATAGCTACCCTGTTCTTATATCCTTCCCTAGCTATCTATTTTTTAGGCCCATTAGAGACATTCTTCTGTTTATGTTCCTTGGCTGAAACGTAGCAGTATGTATCCTCACTAAACCATCTCCATTTTGCTCTCCCTGTAATAGGGAGAAAGATATACACACTTTCTTGCCAGCTTTCTCCTCTGGCTGTCTCAGATCTGTGTGACTGTATTGTAAGAGCAGCTTTTTCATGGTCTGTCGCTTGTGCTTTGGTTCTAACTATAAATAAGAAATGCAATAGAATCTACAATTGCTGTTTTTTTTCTAAGTGACTTGCTAATTTCCAAACTTCAGAAAAAGTCGGTTTTCTGTTAAAGTTTGAGTCCCCTTGCTCATTCCAAATTTTCTGTATGTTGTAAATACAATGCCAGCCTGTTGTCAGGTGCAACTGCTCTGTGAGCTCCTTTAGATTGCTACTGCATGCCTATATATATGGTTGCTGACTCCTGTGTCCTTGCACTGTCTGTTGTATCCGCATTATTTGAGACTAGAAATATTTTAGCAGCGGGCAACAGAAATTTTTTATGGACATTGCAGAGAAGTCATAACTCAACCCTCCTAAAATATTTTCTTTTCTCCATAGTGCAATGAAACATTCTCCTTTTTTATATAGCTGGAGTGCTGTTGGATTCAGGTAGAATCTTTTTCTCACACCTTTGGCTCTTTTGTGAGGTTAGAAATAAAGGTGAGTAACTAAAACAAATTCCACAAAACATAAGTGATATATAGTAGGTATGAAATACAGAGATAACTGTTCCACATTTTATGCCTGTCACTCTAAAGACTTGCAAAATATTTGCATCTGAAAACAGGTAATTTGCATTGAATACCAATACAATGTATTAGAGCAAACCCACAGAGGTTGTTAAACTGTAAATGGTTGAATCACATCCTCCTGTTCATGGAAGCTTTAGGTTGCAATGATAATATTCTCAAGCATTTTTGTAGTTGGTGTGTTGTATTGTTTGGTTGAGGTTTTCTTTTTTTTTTTTTTTTCCCAAATGCAGAAGAATGTAGATAATATCATGTTTAATTTCACCAGCATTTGAACATATATCCATAGGCTTGGTCTGTAGCTAACTGCTGTAGCAACTGTTGTTAATTACTGGAAATGGGATTAGCATCTCCAGAAGCAACATCCGTCAGTTCCATTTTTGTCTGTTACACATCTTGCAATAAAGCCCCAAATCCTTAAATGTAGCTGTGACACTTTGGGAGGGAGAGGAAGATTTTGACTCTGGGAAGAAGAGGGATCTGTGAGTTTTGCACAACCTACAGGAAATCCAGCTTTGGCAGAAAGAAAGCTTCATTTAAAAGAAATGCATAATTTTCCAGTTAACCAGCTTGGTGTCTGGTTTAATACAGAGGTGTCTCTGTTCTTTGGGATGTGACTCTTGCTACTCCCATCAGAAGTAGGATGTGGTGAGACTTCACTCACTCATTTTTATGCTTGGAGGCAATTTGGGGATGCACAGGGTAGGTCCAGGAGCAGGTCAGCTGTGCTCTGCCAAATCACCAAGCCAGTCATGCCTTTAGGGAGGGTCGTGGTCGTTGCCATGTGGCTGCTGCTGAGACTGGAGCACTGAGCCCTGTGTGTCTGTACAGCATGCAGGGAGCTGCACTGGCTCCACAGACCAGTAATAACATGCATGCACCACTTCGGGTGCATTTGCTGGAATTTCAGCACAATTGTGTCCTGTCTGCCATTAACACACCGTTGGTTTTCCTTGTGCCTCTGTAATCTCGAAGGATGGTGTAGACAAGGCACTGCAGAGTGGCTGAGGGAATGCTATTCCTTGTCTGAATGCACAAACTACTTACTTAGGGTAAAGAAGACCACCACTGATTTTGTAATGTCTACATCCTTCAAAGGCATGGACTTTATGAAAAGTGACACAGCTCTCCAGAGGATCAACAAATACACAGCCTTAAAAATTAAAAAAAAAGATAGAAAATAAGGACTGAGGATTCCACTCAAGTTTTGTGCAGATCACAGCAAAAAAGCTGATCACAGCAGAAAAGATTTCTCTGCCAACTTCTAGTAATTTTCTTAAGGGCAGACAAACCTTTTGTTTCCATGATTATGAGAAACTAAGGGAGAAATACATGAAAAAAATTACAAAAAAACCCATATATCCTCTAAAAGCAAAACAGCTAATCCCCACACATCATTTACTACTTACTCCTCTGTAGTACTTCTATTTCCCAATATAAATGTGCTGTACCAAGAACACAACTAACACAGCCTGGTTTGAAGTCTTTTCAGCAGAAAAACAGAAAGTGAACTGCCAAGGGAAATGCTTTCTTCCCAAACTTGAGGGGAGCCTTTCCAGTTAATTTTATGTTACTAACTGTGACTCACACTAAAAAGCCTGTCAAAGATAATAAATCAACAGGAAAAAAGTATGGTCAAAGAAAAGGTAAAGTCATAAAAAAAAGAATTAATTTCAAAGCTCAACTGCTAGTGCCTGGTACAACACAAAGCCTCTTTCCTGTTACAGCTCAGCCTACTGATCTAAGAGTTGAACCTGCAGAAAGAGCTACTTATTGAAAAAAAAAAAGTTGTCATTTCAAAAAATAAATAATGAACAAAAATCCCTAAGCAGTGACACAGCACCTGTCCAAAGTCAGCATAGGTATTTTCCGAGGAAATAAAAATGAAGACAAGAAAGGGAAAAGTAATTATATAACCAGTTCCTTTGTTTCACATATGCTGATGTCCCAGTGATATTCTCAGATCCTTGGAAGAACTTTTCTGATTATCAAATTTTGTAAAAGTATTTTGGTCGCAATTGCCAGAAAAAAGATAAAAGCAAGCAGATCTGGTCTTTATATGTTCCTTTTCAATATGCTAGCAAGAATTTAGAAAATAGTGTTAAAAAAAACCTCCTGGTGTGGGTTTGGTTTTTTTCCAAATGTTAATTTATAGAAAACAAAAGCAACCAGAACTTTACAAAATACATACCTCATTTTGGGGCTAGAGATCCAAGAGGGGGGCTGCCTCTTTTCATTAAGGTAAGAGTATACAGAAATACTGCCAGATCAAGATGAGTCTGCATTTTAGATGTCTTCCTGACAATAATCATTAGCAATTCATAAGGAAATACATCATTAAGCAAATAACATATTAATTATGGGGTAATTTAAAAATACTTCCAACTCATTAAAATAGACTGATTAAAAAGCAGATTTCTTTCCTAACATCCTCTCTTTATTCATAATGACATTGAACCTGAGTTTCTTTCTGTTTCCCCAAAATCCAAATTTGTGGGAACTTTGCACAGTGTGTTTCCTCCAGCTTACATACCAGACCCTAGATCCAGAGATGCTACTTCCCTTTTTAGATGCTACTGAGGTGGGCTGTTACAGAGAGAATGTCTTTACACAAGCAATCACACTGATCTGGAAGGGGATTTTCTGTATTGATAGGCTTCAGCACCTGCATGCAGCTACAGGAAGATTTCTGGGGCTTTGTAGTCCTCATAAAAAAGTCAAGAAACTGCCCCTCCCTCAACCGTCCCCCCATTCTATTGAGAATCTATTTTCCTTTCCACTTGAAATCAGACCTTTGGCTTGCTGGGTAGTCTCCAAATAGTATTCTTTGAATACTGAAGAGCAGCTGGAGACATCATCTCCAAATAGTGTCCTTTGCATACTGAAGAGCAGCCAGAGAGATCAGCAGCAACCAAATGGCAAGAGTTCCTGGATACAGATTTTGAGAAAATTTCAAAAAGGAACTCTGAGCCTGTTCTCCAGGCTGCATGGAATGTGCCTACATGAAATGCACAGCTGGAGTGTGGTCTGCGTCATCCAAACTGGTATCTCTACGAGGGTGCCAGGGGCCCATAGCTGATTTTCATTTGCAGGAAAACTGGAGTGCATCTGTACCTTATTTCTGCCAGAGAATTACCTGATGGGAAGTCAGGATAGACATGAACCCTCATGGCCCTGAGCTAGGATTTTGGAAGCACTCTTGGAGACAAAGAAATACACACAGACACATAAACACATAAACTCTTTTGACTTCCCTGGGACTGAGATTTTTGTTAGCTTTGCCAAGGAAATCTAGAAATTATGTTGAATTGGGGTCATGTGGCAAATCTTTGGCAATTAGGGGCTGCAGAGGAGGGAAAAGGTCAGGGCTGCCTCATGCCAGACACATACAGCTCCAGCTGGCTCTGCAATGGACCCTGTGGGACACAGCTGAGCCCATCAACAAGGCTGAAAGCCCCTCTGTGCAAATGTGCTTGTGAAAGAGCAGAACACACAGGAAGAAGGGAAACAAAATGAAGGAATGAGAAACATCAGAAGGAAAATGGAGTTGAGAGAATGAGGAGGACATTCGTCATGATAGAACAAAGGTCACTCCACAAAGGACCCATACATAAGCCCACACTGGAGCAGATCCTGATCTGATTGTACTACAACCCATAGAGGACCCATGTTGGTGTGTGGAAACTGAGTAAGAAAAAAGGAGAAGCAATGAGAAGATGCTACATCTTGACCCTGGCCACCTTCACCACTTGTTGCCTCACTGAGGCTGTTGAATATAACCTGTGACAGCTGTGGGTAGAGAGGAATCTGTAGTAAAACTGAGCATGGAAAAGAGGAAAGGTGTTTCACAAGTGTCTACATATTTCTATTTTTGTTTTTTGCTGTTTAACAATACTCAAACTGGTACCAAATTATTTTGATTGTCAATAAATTAAGTTCTCCTAGGCTGAGTCTGTTTTGCTGGTAATCGAAACTGTTAAATTATATTTCCATCCTTATCTCAACCTACCAGCCTTCTTGTTCCTGTTCTTCCTATTTTCTTCCCCCATCCTGCTGGGGTGAGGTGGGGGAATGTGTGAGTAGCTGTGAGGGTGCTTAACTGTGAGTCTAAGCCATACCACCACAAACATATCCTTTCTGGCTAGTATCTTTGTTTTTCTATTCCCCAACTCTATATGACTTGCCATTTGAGAATAAAAGGTTGTAGTGATGATAAAATGTTCAACAACATCTGTAGTTAGAGTTCTCTCATTAATCTCTAAGCAGCAAGTTCCCAGCTTTTCAGTGAACATCTCTTGATATCATGGCGCCTTGTCCTCAATGACTGGATGATGTAATCTTTAATTTATAATTCACAAATAAAATTGTGTTCAAATTATGAATAATGGCCAGGCAGAAAGATACAATCTATCCCTCTCCTGTGCAAATCTACTGATTTGCATGTGACATAGAAATAAAATATTTTGGTTATGCTCAATTTCACATTATTTTGTAATTTTAAGAATTTTGCTGACAAAAATATTTAGGTACTTTTCTCTGCAATTTGCAATGCAGTTCACCTCTGGCAATGAAATTGAAAGGATGCTGATGGAGTCTGAAGATGCAGAAGGAAACACTTGGTTAAAGAAAAAGTATTACCTATGTTAGAATTGAAGCCAAAAGTTGCTTAAGTGGAGTCATAAAAGACTTCACCAGCATCTTTCTAAGCATCTAGGCCTCCATCCGACAAAACTCAGAACCATCTGCTTGGTTTCAGTCAAATATTATATCACTGAAAGCTGTGTATATGTCAGCCCATGAGGTTAAGCACATGCTTAAGTGTTTTGCTTGCAGGGTCACTGGGTCTTTTCAAATATGTAATGGAATTATGTCACCCAAGTCCTGCAGAATGCAAGCCTGAGACATTTCCTGCTGGGCTGGAAGTTGGACTTATTCATGTGATTGCAATTTTATTGCCTTGACAGCATTCAGGAATGTATTTGACACAAACTTCCCTATAGAAGTAATTTCTTAGCTGAACACAGGTGCCTCTGACTTTCAGAGCTCAGTTCTGGAGCTTTTTCTCCATGGATGGCCATGAAGTACATTTAGCCTTGTAATCATTCCAGGCAGCTTTGTAACTGCTGCTCTTTGCAAGTCGGATTATACCTGATTTGAAAAAGTAAAAAGCCATTGTTTTACTTCAAGTCATTAGTGCTCTAATTGGCCATTACCTAACCAGAAACATATATCCATTATTGCTGTTGTAAATCTTTCCTCTCTTTTTCCTTTTCTTTTTAACCAACTGGAAATGAAAGAAAAGAAAATCTAGCTAGAACTGGATGTCGACTTCAGATTTTTTTTTTTTTTTGCATTTCTAAATGATTTGGTACCCAGTCTAGAGGTGGGTTTTCCTCCAGTACTTAAGGTGCCACTTACATTTAGATTTGAAATGTTTGCATCAAGACAGTTGAGTTATGTTCACTAAGAAAGGATTTGGAGTAGATACTCAATTTTCTGTATATTGTTGTGAGCAGTCAGTCATTAAAGATGGTGTGATAGCCAAAGCCAAAACCCTGAGTCTGGAAACATTTCAACTTTATCATCCTGTTAAAGGAGGAGGGTGTGTGTGAGAGAGATGGATGCCAATAAAAACAATGAATCTCTGGCAAGAGAACTATTTGAAAAATAGTTTCCTTGGAAACCGCTTTATACTTCATACATGCTATCTTTGAGATAACAGCTTTTTCTTATCAAAACACCCGCATGGCAGAAAGTACCTGTTTGTATTTTCTCCCTCTGTTTCAGGGAGAAAGAAAGGTTACAAAAAAATTGATCAGTTCAGAATATTTTCCTTTTCTTCTGACCTGTTTTTTCCTGGTACAATTATTTTCCATCCCACAAGGAAATGCAAGAAGGTTTATGTATGCCAGTCCTGCAGTTTAGCTCATGGTACTGATGGGAGTTAACATTTAAGGGCTGAGAAGTGGTTTACTGTCTCTAGAAGTGTTTTGTGATAGGGAAATGCCACAGAATTTCTTTCCAGTGCTTGGTAGGGTCTTTTGCAAGTAAAACAATTATTGATGTTATAATTATGTCCCAAAGACTAATATAAGTTTTATTTTCTGATGGTGAAAGCTGATATCAACTTTGATTTCCTCAAGCTAGCTCATTCTTTTGAGCCCCAAGAAATAAATGGATGCAGTTTAATGAATTGTGAACCCTGAAAAACAAACAAACCTTTCCAGAGAAAATGGAGGCAGAAACACATTTGGATACCTTTTTTATTTGATTAGAGTCACTTGACTGAATTATAATATTTATGAAGTTTTGAAATGTATTTGCTTTAGAAGTCAGGCATACAACATTACTATGGCCTCAAATTTTTACAGTAAACATGTTTTAAAGTCAGAAATTACATTATAGCTGCTCCCCTACCTGCTGGTACCTGTGTAAATCTGAAGGACTTGTGAGCTATGAAGAAGCGTGAATTCAAGAAATGACTTCAAGTGGAAGCTCCTGCAGATTTCTATAATAGAAGAAGTCAGCTCTGCATTTAGGGTGGGATGCTTACCAGCTTCCAAAATTTTCGTGTACTTCTATACTGTAGTATCAGGTTCTCTGAACTATCTTCCTCATATTTTCCCCCATAATGCTTGGTCTCTTACAAAAACCTAGCAGTTTAAAATTTTATAGTAGGATTCATCATACCTACCTTTAGCTATCTAAGACCAAGATATTTTTTCTGGATGTCTGTACTTCTTCCACAGCAAAGGGTGCATGTCAACCATCTCCAGAGGATACTTCCCAAAACCCTACAATGGTTGTATAGAGCAACCTTGATTAGTCCCTCCCAGACATGTCTCTTTCTTTCCTTTGACGAGAGTTGGAGGCTTCATGACTAAGTTGGACTAGATAACAAAGTTTTAGACCTGAAATATTTATTTCTCAGGGCAGGGTTCAGGGAACAGCGTGATGGCCATGATCTCTCACACTCCTTTGCAGAGATCCTGCTTTCAGAAAAATAAATCAATCCAAAAGAAAAACAAAACAAAACACAACAAAACAGAACCAAACCAAACTAAACCAAACTAAACCAAACCAAACCAAACCAAACTAAACCAAACCAAACCATAAGATAGCTCTTCTTGATGATGTACCCACTAATTAATTTTTGCTATGGAAACCAAATCTTCACTATTAATATAGGCATGTTGAAAAATAGAGTTCTGTTTGGTTTAGTGACCTTGCTTGGTCTCAGAAATTGTAAGCCAAGTTCTTTTCTGTGGCCTATTCACAATAATTCTTGGTAATTTTTTTATTGAAATTCCTCTCTGTGTCTAAAAAAGGGAAAGCTTCTAAATGAGTGAAAATTAAGTTAGTCAATACATGTAAACAAAATTGTATTTACTGCATTTTAAACAGATGGGGTTTTTTTATTCTGACTCATTTGGTCCAGTGAACTACTGGACAGTAAGTATAAAATAATATAACCAATTTTAATTATTGAAGAACAGCTGTATTGCAGTGTTTATTGGAAGTAAACCCAAAAATCTTCTTACTTATGTGTCAGTGAGAAAACATCTCTAATCTCACTGAGAAAGAGAAATGGCAGTGTGTAGTTTAATTAGTCCTTATAAGTAATTTCTGTTTACAACCCCAAAATTTCAGGTGATGAGTTTTCTATATTTTTTGTTTCCTTGGTTGCATTTCATATCCAAGGGAGAAAAAAAAAGAAAGAAAAACAACACAAGGAAAAACAGCAACTTGGTGCAACTCTGAGTCATGTAGATACAAAACACAGCTTGGTAGCCTACTGTTATTGTCTAAAAATTCAGAGAAACTTGCTAGTACTGGAAAAATGGATTATGCAAATAACAGTGAGTCATGCTGACCCATCTTTTCTTTGGCTTTATGGCTTTGCAGTTGCTTGCTTTGCCTTGGTAAAGATAATCAATTAGTTCAGTCTGGATTATAGGGTTGTAACACAAGCATTTTCAGTAGATGTGAAGCCTGTTGATTTAACTATAAATTTTATACCAGTTGTAGGGAGAGAGGTACAAAACTGGATTTGGCAGAGTGAGTCCAATCATGGAATCTTTTGAGAAACAGTGGTCTTTTTCTTTTTGCTTCTCTCAAGTTCTGTAGTTTCTAGTCATATAAGTTATTGTTAATTGCCTTTGTATGCTTTGTTAATCCTTGTATGGCTCATTAGAGGCACAATCCTGTATCTACTGGAGTAATTTGAAGATTTTTCTGTTTAGGTCTTAAGGAACAGAATCAAGTCTTAACTAAAACACTGTGGTCTCTCAATTAATTTTATGAATGATCCTTGGGAAAATGTACTTCTAGTTCTAATTTGTTTTAAAGGTAAAAATATGATTTATCTCTTTATTTCATTATTTACTTATTTTTAGTTTTAGGGCTTTTTCTGTCTGACTGTTGGCACCACGTAGAAGTGCCTGAATTAAAGTTTTCAGTTTAACCAAGAAGCCTCAGCCTCCTTTGAGGCACTGGGAAGCTACCCTCACAAAGGAATTCACATCTTGGGTTCAAAGGACAGTCTGGAGAAGCTCTCTCTTCACTGACCTTAAAGTCAACATGCATTCCTAAAAATTTGGGAGTTAAATTGTACATGCTTTAATTAGATGCTCCCACAGCCATATTGTGACTGTCAAGAACGGAATGAATGCTTCTCTGTACCAATTTGGGAAGAACCATATAGGATTTTATGCCCTACTGATGCAACTTATGCAAGCCACAAAAATCCCAGCCTCTATTATTTGGCAACTCTAATTTCCTTGACATCAGTAAAGATAAATGGGAGTACCAGGGTACTGTTTATTCTCTTTTGTTTTCAGAAATGTTCCACATTTAACATCCCTTTCATAATAATTTACAAAAATATTTATGTACAAGTTCCTTTGTGTTACTTTGCTTCAGCACGACACAAGACTATCTGAGGTTTAAGTGTTTAAATCTGTTTCTGAATATGGTCCATACTTCTTTATTGGTGCCTTTAGGTGGAGATAAAAAGCTTGAAGAATGATGTTAGTTACAAATAGTCAAAATTATGATCTCTTGTGAAATACATTTTTTCTAGAATGAAATGAAATGAAAGCCTTAAAATGTAGTAATGAAAAAAGGAAGGAAATGAACTCCAGTAATTAGACCCTGGTGAGTGTTTCTGCACTGCCTAATTTTTTCCTGCTGTCCTGTTAGTTACTGAGCTGTTTATGCAAATTGAGTGCGCTCCAGCCAGAGGATGTGAGAAGAGCTCCCTTTATAGCTTGGAGATTAAGGCACTCATCTGAGCTGTAGGTAATCTTTTTTGAAGCTCCTGCTGTCAGCAAGAGTTATCTGCATACCCTCCTCATTTTGACTATAAATTTAATCATTTTGGTTTTTTTTCTAAGGGATTTTTTGCAGGGGAGTAAAAGAATAGCTTGCTTAATTGTCATTGTGTATTGGAAAAAAATACAAGGCAATTCCCAGATCTTGATATAAGAACAAATAATCAAGACAAGCAACTGAACTGACTTGATGATGTAAGCTTTCTGTAATATTCTGGAAACTGGTCTTCCCTAGATATAGTGCTCTCATTTCACTGAGTAGTAGGAGTGTTAAATCCTCACAGCCTTCAGCACACCAGTTAAAAAAAAAAAACAAACAACAAAAAAACCACAGAAAAAAAAGAGTAACAATTGGCAAATGTCTTGCACAGCTGCATTATTACCTATAAAATTGTGAATGCGACAAACTCACATACAGGGTAAATGAGATAGATAAACCCATACAGTGCACCCTCCAAAAATGATTTTAACTCATCATCAATAATGAGAAAAGTGTCTACATACCTTAAAGGGACATTTGAAATTTATGTAGTTGGACACTTAAAAAATCCAGAAACATCCAAAGTAGTATGAAAATAACAGGTCTGGAGGTTAAAAAAGTGCACAGCAATCTGCAGTATAACTCTCAGTGAGCTAAGATTTCTTTTAAAAGGAAACTTAAAAAAAAACAGATTAAGGAAGGTAACAATTTCATTTCAGAATATAAAAAAAGCAGCACAAGGCAAAAAAAAAAGGCACAAGGAAAATAAAATATTAGAGGCTTAAATGCCAGCTTCTGCTCTGTCAGCTTCTGATCATAGTTCAAGATTCAGATAGCAAGAAAATGTGTTTTGCAGCCTGCAGTGGCTAAGAACTTTACTGTATGCTATATTTATATAGGCTGTAACAATTTGATTTGAGTTTGTTTCCAAGGAGATATTTCTTTGTCACTTTATTGCTATTTTATTTGTTGCTTCTTTTGAACCATAGTGTTTTAAGTAGTAACTCCATCCTGAAAGATGTCAAAAGTTCTGGCCTCTCTCCACTGGAGAACTTTTACACATGCTTCAGTGTTAAATGAATTTAATTCAGAGCAAAAATCTAAAACATATCTAACTTCAGTTGCAGGGCTCTTCCGTCTTCTTTAATAAATACCCTGATCTCAATTTCAGTTTTTTCTCTTGTGCATTTTGTGTCTGGGCATCTGGCAGCATCAATGATCTCTGTGCAGGATGGTCACCCTATCTTGGGTCCAACCAAGATGTCAAAGTTAGCAGATCCACCTATTTTTTTGACACCCCTTATGGATATCTAAGTTCAAGTTTTGTGTGGTCAAAAGAGAGCTCTTAATTTTGTCCCAGAGCTCTTCTGCTCCATCTGTTGTTTTGACATCTCAGGACTACATCATCACATGGACTATCAGTCAGGTGTGTAACTTGGGCATTAACTTCAACTTGAATGTCTAAATTCTTCCAGCCGGGATATGGCAACATATTTCAGATATTTTCCCCTATGGCCTTCAAGCACTTGACTGAACCTGTCTTCCAGGCTCTTGTGCATTAATTACAGTGGGATGCTTTTGCTGACTGAGAGATATGACCTTGCCTAGGCCGTGTTGATGCTGAATTCTCCTCCCATAAAAGTTATTGTTTCAGTCTGTGTCTGGAAGCATCCGCTACCATCTCTCTTTCAGTTTCCCTGATGGTTGCTCATTTGGAAGCACTCTTGCTATGTTTATCATAAAGAACATTTGTGGCCTGTCTTTATTTTTTCTATTAAATTTTTGACTCCTGCCCCTGGCTGCTAACTACTGTCACTAACGCATAGAATGTTGATTCATTAATTACAGTTAAACAACATTTTGTGACTATTTCTTATGCTCTCCTTGGTATGTGGGAGAAGCTACCTGGAAACAGCTACAGAGCATTTTGTTCCTCTGCATCATACCCCTCCACACAAGTTATCTTTCCTATGCTGCTAAAGCTGTTTTGTTAGTGTTTCCTTCCTTCATGCTTGCTGTATACTCTCACAACTTCTGTGTCTGTCTGTCGGTCTGTCTATCTATCCATCTGTCTATCTCTGCTTTCTATTGCCTTTTACATGGATTATATAATTTTTGGGGTAGCAACCATCTTTGTTGTAGGATCCTAGAAATTCAATGTTGCACAAAGACAAAAACATTTATACATAAATCATTGTTAAAGACAAGTCTAATCTAGAACACATGCTGCTATAATCAGGTAAAAAATGCTGCTTGCATTTATGGTGTGATTTTCTAAATCAGTGCCAGCTACTCTGTGTGCTGTCAAAATAAGATTTCTTTCTGAGCAAGCTGAGGTCTAAAATAACTTCTCCCACTTAAGAACAGCCAATTCAAAATAGTGATACGAAGGAGTATATATATATATATATATGCTGTTTATTTGCTGGTTTTACTCTGAATGAAAGAAATGCCGCATTTTGTGGTGAAGAAATATAGATTTTTCACTAAAATAATTTTCAAATTGTCTTTCTAAGTGTATTTTTTTATAATGGATTATAGCTTCATCTGCAAGGGGCATACAAAGCCATATGATAGGAAGAAGATACATACCAGACTCTGGATCCATCTTTTCTAATCCTATTTTGTTTAAGTGAAACTAAGTAGGAGTTGGCTACTTGTACAGCAGAAGACTCCAGGAGATTCTAACCCATTCTCCCAGTTGGTGGAGTGTCCTTCATTTTCTTCCTCTTCTGCTCCCAGTATTGCCTTTTTTCTATTACTACACCATAATTCTCATGACCAGACCAAATGGCATCTGTGAACAATAACTAGAGGAAATGTTTCCAATATTTAGATTTGGGACTGACAGACAAGTGATTGTAATTTTATTTTTCATTTGAGCTAAATAAAATGTTAGGATAGATGTGACCAGTTTCACTGCTGCGTATGCAAAATTATAGTGCAGTGTTTTCAATTAAGTTTTGGAGTTCCATAGGTACTAATGTTTTACATAAAACACACACAATATATGTCATTTTCTGGGCACCAGCATGCTCAAGCCTGTAGAAAGTATACTGCAGGACAAGACATCTGTGCCCTGCAATCTAAGGGGCTGTTCTGTGTGCCTTCCTCTACTAACAACCTTTCATTTGATGTTTTAAAGGAATTTTGTCCTCATTACCTCTATGGATGTGTCCCCATTTAATTTGCATCTCCCTTGGATCACTGATCCTTGGTTTGTACCCAAAACAGTTCACCATTTTTTCTCCACTCACCCCCAGACAACTTGAATATACTCCCTGTTTCTGTTGTGAATTTTCTCTTTTCCACTTCCATTGTGCAATCTTTTCACACAACTAACGGCGACATTTCTGACATTTCTGTGACATCGCTGACATTTCTAATGACTTCTTCCTGCCTGCATCAAAGAGCATAGTCCAATTTCATGACCTGTGACCTATCAGGTGCTTTAACACCCCTGATCATTACTGCCGTCTTGATTTTATCAGTTTTCTTGATTGCATTCTGTTTTGTCAGCTTTTGCAACTCCGTCACCTCCAATGTCTCTTATTATTGCTTGAAGTGACCATCGTGGTGACCTCCAATACTGTCATGTCAGTCTCCTCCAGTCCATTCAGAATGCTAATGGACAGTCTCTTTGCCATCGTGTAAGACTTCAGGCTGTTGGAAAATGGTGCAAATATCTTCCGATGGTGACTGCAACTTGAGAACAAATAATGTTGGTCATCTTCAAACATTTTAAGCAAAGCTTTTGCCACAATATATTTTACATTCTTAGTTGTGTTAAATTCAAATGAGACAAGGACAAGCATTCCTTTTAAGATTTCTACCTCCTTTCCATCAGACAGATTAAAAATGAAGACAAGATTGGAAAATTTCATTTAATTTAAACCAGAATCAGAATTCTTTTTATTTCAAGTCTTCAACAGCATCACAAAACATTCAAAATATTTGTACAAGAGTGAATGTTCCAAGCCCCTCAATAAAGCACCACAACAAGGCAAACTGAGCAACCAAAATGACAGCTGCTACCTCATTCCCTTCTGCTTGTAAGACACTTTCAGTGTGTTACCATACCACAGAAGGTACCCTCTCTGGGACACAGGGCTTTTTGTGTTTGTTTGATATCCAGGACAGCTGGGTTACAACTAGATTTGTGACTTTGTGAGTTCAATGTGCTTTTAGAGCAGTAATACTTACTTCTCTTCTTTACCTTCCATATTAAACTTTTGCCCTCACCATCTTGCATTCATGGTTTCCTTTTTGCCTCTCATATACCTTTTGCCGCACCTGTTCTGAAAGGCCAGTCACTGTCTTAGATCTCTTTAAAGCAAGTCTACCAAATTAGAAAGGGCCAGGCTGCTTCTTCCACACACAAGGATTTTTCAGAGGTTACTAGGCTCTTGCTCAGAACAGGCATGTCTCATGTGCCTTGATACCCCAGAGAATGTGAAAGAGAGTGACTGAGATGAATTCTGCTGCTTTACTGATTCCTGCTGACCTCTTCTTCCATGAGGCAACATTGGCTGGTGTGGAAACACTGACAGCCAAAAGAGCATGCTGACAATAAGCCCTTTTGAAACTATAATTAAGCTTCACTTCTGTGAACAGTCCTTCACTGTAGAAAGCTGTTTGCTACCATTAGTGAACTTTACAGAATGTCTTCTGTAAAGCACAGTCATTCGTTTTACTCCTCTGAAAGGAAGAATGCAAAAAAGAAATGCACAGGTTTTCAGCTGTGTCCATCTGATGTTTTTTAAATCTCTTTCCATGTGCACAAGATTTCGTGTATGTTTTAGACAATTTTCGGGGCTTCTGAGTACAGGGCCACTCAGCTTAAAAGGAATTATACAACTGTCCAGGAGCCAGACTGTTTTTATTGCTCCAGTGCTTGAAAATTGGAGGCTGCATTCCAAAATTTGCAATTAGGAAATTTTCACCTGTCCCAAGAAGCCCAGAGTAACCTTGGCTCTGTAATCCTGGTCCAGCACTCTCATTTCAGCTCTCCCAGCTCCTTCGCAGCAGCCTGACATTTTCTTTCATATCTTTTAAGCTAGAAAGTGCAATAATAAAGTGTGGTTGTTGCTATTACTGTTTTATGTATATGCAAGGTTACTACCCTGACCTCTTAGAGGAGAAAACTCCAGAAATGCTTTATACAACCCATGCATATTCAACACAACACATACTCATGAAGGAAATAGATTAAATAATGCTTTAGAAAGCTGGGGCATTATGCATATAAATACATTGTGTTTATGTCTTCCATGCTGACCTCTGGCAAATGAATATGCAGCATCACCTTTTCTCAGAGGTGTACCTGTCATGAGATGGGGACAAATGCTTTCATGTCTGCCAGTTGCAGAGGGTCTTCATGGGGCTTCATTGGTGATTCTGAACAGAGGGGCAAGCGCTGGTGCCGTGTATGCCTTCCTCAATCAATAAAGACAGTTAGTGACATGAAGCAGAAATCCAGCCTGAACAGAAAAGTACTGGAGATCATGTGAGGTTGTTTGGAAATAATGCTGATCGCTGGATAATTCAGAAATGATGATGAAAAGCTTGTGACATGCCTGAAAGATAAATGAATCAAAGATAAGAGCTGGAAGAAGCCATGTCACCTCGTCTATAGCCAGCTGCCAGGGGAAGATTGTTTCCTGCAGAAACATGGTGAAATCACACTTGAAAACTTCTAGCCTGGATAAAAAGAGGGTAGGGGTTTTTTTTTGGTTTGTGGGGGGTGGTTTTTTTTTTTTTTAAAGGAAGATGGTCAGAAGGTGCAGTTTGTGAGATATACAGCTCAATACAGATTTAACCTCAGCCTCATGAATAAAAAATTACCACACTCTGTACATTTTAACCATTTTCTAAATCATGACAATATATCTTTTCTTTTTATGTTCTTCACTTTTTAAGTGTTTATTGTATGGTTTTATGTAAGTATTTTGAAAAAGCCAAATATAATAGCTAGCTTAACTCAGGAATTTTCATGCAGAATGTAAGCTGTATTGTACTATTTATTGTACAGGTAAAGAAACTTTTATGCTTGGTGCAATATAAATCGTGACGGTGATGGGCTGATGAAGTGAAAGCGGCAATTTGTACTTGACAGGGAAAAAAAAATCCTGCTTCAAATGTTATTGCTGGACAACAATTTCACAAGACTCTTAGCTTGATCTTTACTCATAAAAATGTTTACCAAGTTATGTTTCTGTCTCTGGCTTTCTAGTCACATGGATAAAGACCAGCATCCTATTATCTCTCCACTTGTTTCCTCCTGTAGACTTTTGTCTCCAGGAAAAGCTCATATAAATTGCTAGAATCTCAGCTAAAATAAAGTGCCTCATCTGATAGTCCTTAATCTGTGGTTACATGAATGTGTTAATTAACAATTTCTGAGGTTTATAGAAGTGTGGTTTTTCCATAGAGCATTGATGGTGTCTAGGCTTTTCCAGATAGCTCTTCTGTATTTCTGCTCACCCAGTTAAGATGGGAAATTAGGAGCTATCAGTCTAAGAAACTACCACATACTACATGTCGTAAGGAATTGGAATTGGCAGTTATGGTAGAAAAATTAACAAAGGGCTTTCATGTTGGTGACTAATTGTCGAATGGGTCAGGTCTAATATAAGTTGATTCGGAAACATGGATCCAGAAGAGTCTTTGTATATATTTAAATTGCATTTGAGTGTTATTTAAAGTCTTTGCTAGATAAAGAGCAAATTGTGTTTTAACCTTCATGTGGTTATTTTACAAGTTTACTTTTCTGAGACATGAGTAATTAAAAAAATCCATTGTTTCATATGGATTTCTAACTTTTCAAACAGATATAAAAGCCAAAAATTTGAAATTGGCCCATTTTAGAGATCTGGAAGAAAGCAAATATAGGTTTATTGAAAATTTGGAGAAATGCAATTGCTTTGTCTGTGTACAAGCACTGACTTAACAAATTTCAATGAAACAAAATGTCAGTACATTTTTTTTTCAACTAACTCACTATTAGTGATATTTTTCTCCAACTTACTTGTTTTTTTTCTGCCTCAACTGTCCAGTAGATTGTAATGGTCACTATTTACATCAGTGAGACAGGTGAAGCATGAGGTTTTGGTCTTTGCTTCATTCATTTCTAAATGTGCCATTGTTTTTTTTTAAAAAACAACCTGATAAATTGAAGGCAGTTCAGGGAAGAGCAGCAAAAGTGATCGAGGTGGTGAGAAGGGACTGACTTATGAAGAAAGATCTAAGTAGCTAAATGAATTTGTCTCGGCAGAGGAGATAGGATGACACACCACAACAATGACATGATGCAGGTGAGAGAAATTTTGTAGTGCAGCAGACAGGGTGGTAACTAGGAGTAATGGGATGGAGTTGCAAGAGTAATTTTTTTCACTGAATCTTTGTGCAAATATTCTGACAGTGAGATGTATTGGACTGTGGAATTGTGTCCCAAGGGGTGCAGTTGAAGCCTTGTCACTTCAGTCATTTGGTGTTAGAGATGACAAAATACTCACAAGAGAGGGAACCATCTAGTTTTGCTCTCCTCTGTCATCAAGATCTCTATTTCTGTAATGCAGTGCAGTGGGTTGACACTGTCTGGATGCCCAGTGCCTACCAAGGCTACTCTATCATGACCCTTCTCATCTGAACAGAGGAGAGAAAATACAACAAAAGGCTTGTGGTTTAAGATAAGTATAGGGAGAGATCACTCACCAGTCAATATCACGGGCAAAACAGACTTGATTCTGGGAAATTAGTTTAATTTATTAACAATTAAATCAGACTGGGATAATGAGAAGTAAAAACTAAACCTTAAAAACACTTTCACCCCACCCCTCCATTCTTCCTGGGCTCAACTTCACTCCCAGTTCAGAGCTGGCTTAGGGGCTTGTCTTGGTTTGAAAACAAACCAATGGGAGATCACAAGTCAAGATTGAAATTAAAAATAAGTGAAATAATACAAGGAAAAGCACTGACAAAGTCAGATACAACCTAACACCCTGTTAGGGTGGTAGTAGCAGTCCAACGAAGTAGTCCAGTTGAAGCGGTGATCTGTGAAGGTCTAGTCTCCAGCTGAAGATCCAGTGTAGCTCTGGTCCTCTGGGAACCCAGTAGACAGGGCTAGCTCAGGCAGTTCCAAGGCCAGGTTATATCCAGGTGGGAACACCTGGTTCCTCCCTCCTGGGCAGAGCATCCCACAATGGGATGAGATAAGTCCATGAGTCACACGGTGGGTCCCTGATGGCCCATTGCCTGTCATGGGGGTGGGTCGTTAACAGCTGATAATAGCTAACGGATGGCCCATTGCCTGTCATCCGACAACAAACACAACCCCACACAAAAAACAACACACAACAACCAACAGGGCTCCAGCTGTGGGATGTGGAGCATTGCCTTTAGCGTGCCACTGACTGCAGATCAGGGCATTACCTCACCAGAGCAAGGCCCCATCTGCCCTTCCCACACGCACGTGCACCCCAAAGTGTCTTGAGACTTCAGTATTTCCAGTCTCTCACAGTCTGTCTAGGCTGGCATTGGCTCTGTCAGACATGAGAAAAATTTCTAGCAGCTTCTTACAGAAGCCAGCTCTGTTGTCCTCCCATTACCAAAACCTGTCCACACAAACCCAATGCTTTTACAATTACGAATTCTCTGCAGGGGAAGCTCTGCTAGCAGAGGTAAGACAAATATCACTGTCAACAGCAAAGAACACAGGAATATAACACCTACATTTTTGTTTTTTTCTTTTGAAAATCTTTGCATTTCCAAGTTTGGCTCTGCAAAGCTCTTCTTTACATTCACAGATATAAGTGTGATTGAAAGCTGTGACAAGATGCTGATTTCAGGCACACAAGGGAGGAAATCTAGTAATTTTAAAACAAAAGCAGGAAAAAAGGTAGAGAAAATATGACTCATGGGGGAAAATGACAGTTTGCAAACTCAGCCAGCTCAAATGATTAAATCTTCTGCCATTTGCATCAAGATCCAGCTCCTCAAGTGGCCCAAGAAAAGACTGTAATAATGTTTGCTTTCTCCCACACTGCTCTGGCTCATTCACACATTCCCTGTTTGATAGTTCACAGTGCTCTGTCAATTGTTCTCTTTTCTCTTTGCAGATTAAGTGGGTATGTAATCTTGTGATCTGCCTGAACTGCATTTTGTAGGGGTTAAAAGGCAGTCAATGCCTTTGTGAGCAGTTATTTCATCCAGTGATTATGCAATTCATCCCAAATTTGACTGCTTCACTCCACAGAATCACAGGATCACAGAATCAACTAGCTTGGAAAAGACCTCTAATATCATCAACCTCAACAACCCATGACTAACCACCAAAAAATCAACTATACCATGGTACTGTCACATCTAATCTTTCCTTAAATACCTCCAAGGACAGTGATGACCACCTCCATGAAAAGTCCATTCTAATGCCTAATCCCCGTTCTGTGAAGAAATTATTCCTAATGTCCAACCTGAACCTGCCCTGGAAGAGCTTAAGAGCATGCCCTCTTGTCCTAATGCTGGTTGCCTGGGAGAGAGACTGACCATTGCCTGGCTACTAGCTCCTTTCAGGAAGTTGTAGAGAGCAACAAGGTCTTCCCTTAGCCTCCTTTTCTCCAGGCTAAACACTCCCAGCTCCCTCAGATGCTCCTCATAATACTTGTGCCCCAGACTCTTCACAGTCTCTGGACATGCTCCAGCAGTTCCATGTCCTTCCTGAATTGAGGGGCACAGAACTGGGCACAGCACTCAAGGTGTGGCCTCAACACCTCAAGGTGTGGCCCCGCCAAGTGTAGCGGGGAAAATAGGGAAGACCTGCTGCTCCTGATCCTGTACAGGCTGGGTCTGATCCCTTGATTGTCTTTTCTGTGCCGTGTAGTTGCACTCAAGATGATCTGCTCCATAACATTGTTGGGCACCAAGGTCAGGCTGACAGACCTGTAGTTCCCTCAATCCCTCTTCCAGCCTTTTTTGTGGATGGATTTCACATTGACTGACCTCCAGTCATCTGAGACCTTTCTGGTTAGCCAATCATGATAAAAAAAGATGGAGAGCAGCTTAGCGAGCTCTTCCACCAGTTCCCTCAGCACCCTTGCATGAGCCTCCTCTGGCCCCACTGACTTATTAGTGTTTAAATGGCTCAGCAGGTCACTGACTACTTCCACCTGGATTACAAGGGATCCAGTCAGCTCCCAGTCCCTGTCTACTAGGTCAGGAGGCCAATTGTCCTGAGGATAACTGGTTGTATTGTTGAAGACTGAGGCAATTCTGCTCTCTTATCTATTTTGCACAAGATTTTGCTTTTCACTCACCACTAGTTATTTTGTACATGTGAAAGCAGGTTTTAAAACTTAAAGGATCCCATAGCAGTGGCTGGGATCTCAGCTGCCTCTCTGAATCAGGTTTTTGTTCAGGTGTGTAACCACAATTCCATAAATACATTTGGAGCCCAGTATTCTGCTGAATTGTGTGGACTTGAGTCTCCACTGCATCTTTGAGGACCTGTGTCCAAGGCTGTGTACAGATTTCCTGCAATAGGTGCTTAGGGCTGTGAACATTACCACTCAAGAGAAAATAATGCAGATCAAGATCTTGATTTTCAAAGGCTGACAGACACTGGCTTGTTTTCCAGCTATTGAGGCAATTGGCTGTGAAACTTGGGTTAATAGTCCGTAGAAGGCAGTCACAGTATCATCTCTCTCTCATGACAGGAGGTCACGACTAGCAACCCTGATGACAGGTCAGTTTTTCATTACTATATTAAACATATTTGTGACAATGTTAAAGTTGGCATCTGAATCAAAAAAGGAGAAGTTTATTTTGGATATTTCTTCCCATCAAAATCTTAGTGGCTGCATGCTACTAGAGAAGCTTTTGAGATCTAAAGCAGTTTTAAAGTACTATTAAAAAAATCAGTGTTTTTGTTGTTTGCTTCTTCTTTCTACACCACTCAAGGCTGTTTTACACCCAGAAAACTGCAATAGTGTCATTTGTAGAATGATTAATTAAACACATGAAGTGTGAGAAGAATCATTTTATTTTAAGTAACTAGTCAGATGAGAGATTTAGTACTAAAAGGCATCTTTTTCATATAATATTTTGAATTTTTTGCTCATATCTAGACAAAAAGAAGCAAAATCAGAGGAGATGAAGGCTAATGAAGACTAAAAACAATGGGTTTTGAAATATAAAATAGAGTAGAAAAATAATGTCTGATGACCAAAAGTCACTAAGAGACACAGGGGAGGGGTAAAGCAGGAGAATTTTAGTGCATTTGGTACTGAAATGATCTGATCTTGAAAAGCTTTAAGTGAAAAATGAAAGAGCTTTGTGGAAACCAATTTAGGATGCTATTGTTTACAAAGGTCCCAAATTATTCTTAACTCCAAATTACCTTCAAGTAGGCACATATTTCTTCCTCTCCTTTATGAGGCTGCCAAAATTCAGTATTCCAGCTTGCTTCTAACCTTCCCCACGAGACTCGTTCCAATCCTCCTTGGAAGTCTTAAGAGCGGCTGGACTGCTGAAATGTTTGGCACTTTCATGAAGATGATTGAATAAGAAACCTCTACAATAAGAAAGAAATAGGTGGGGGGAGGACAGCTGTGATTTTTTTTTCATTCTTTTCCAGCAAATGTGGTGAGCTTGAGGTATGGTGTTCAAGCAGGGCTGGTTTATCTTTAAAAGAGCAGGTCTGTGCCACACAGAACAACACACCTCTGAAGATGCACACTTCTTTAGCCACTTGAATGCAGAGATTAAGTGTTGTGGTCGGCAAATTAACACAAACCCATTAAAAATGTGAGTAGAGGTGTATCTGTTTTTGTAGGCAAAAATAGGAAGTAGAGGAAATGCATTTATGGAAAAAATGTGAATGATCTCGAAAGAAATACTTTTGAAAATTAAGCCTCACTGTACTACTATATTCCCATGCAAGGAGAAGTAGAAGGTCATGCCGGTTTGAGTAAAAAATAATGTAAAATCATCTTAACACAGGTGGAAGATGTGGTTTCATCTACATGGTTTTCATGGTTTCGTCTACAGCTTGAAAATCAGGCACAAAGAGGTGTCCATGTCATTCATTCAAGGATATGTTGCTCTCTGTGCAGCTTCTGTCTTTGATCTTGGTACCTCAGAACTATCCTGGATAACAGGACCATCAGCCAAGTTGTAAAGAGGGAATATAGCAGAGGATGGAGGGACCTTACTTAGGAAGAAAGATTCTGTGGTTTAAGTTCTGATCCAGAGAATGACAAATTGTTTATACAAAATATAAAAGCATCAAGAGAAGAGTGGGTGATTCATTCCCTATGCTTTTGTCCCCCTGAAGTTCAGTCTACTGATTCCCTCTCAGTGAAAGGAACGAGCTCTGAAAATGTAGATTTCCTGCCCTTGTTACTTGTATTGGATTTATTGTCTCTTTGTGCTGGTTTTGGCTAGTATAGAGTTAAATTTCTTCATAGTAGCTGTCATGAGGCTGTGTTTTGGATTTGTGTTGAAAACAGTGTTGGGGAGGGGACACAGCTGGGACAGCTGTCCACAGCAATATTCCAGGCAGTGTGGTGTTATGCTCAGCATACAAAGCTGGAGGAAGAAAGAGGAAGTGGGACACGACTGATGTGATGACATTTGTCTTTCCAAGTCACAGGCGTGGTGGAGTGCTGCTGTCCTGGGAATGGCAGAACACCTGCCTGCCATGGGAAGGGGTGAATGTATTCATTTTGCTTTGGTGGTGTGAGTGGCTTTTCTTTACTAACTAAACTGTTTTTATCACAGCCCATGAATTTTCTCACTCTTCTGATTCTCTCTCCCATCCCACTGGAGGGAAGTGAGCTATTGGCTGCATGGGGCTGAGCTGCCAGCTGGGGATTAAACCACAACAGTCTTCAACTTTAGGAATTCCTTCACCATGCTCCTTAGAGTAGACAAAGTGTTTTTTCTCTCCATTAACTTCCTCACTTTCCAAAATATTTACAACCAGCTCAATAATGCAATTCTTGCTCTCTTTTATTTAGCTGTGGGGAGTTCAGGAGATCGGTCCCTTGCTGATTAGAATGAATGAATAAATACTTCAGCTTAAAGCAGGTGATTAATTCATGTGCCATATATCCTCTAGGAATTTATATATGGGCCATAACCTCAGGAGGCAAAGTTCAAGGACATACACCACCTTATGACACCTGAAAATATCAGTCCACCTGATAGCAGTTCCTAATTCACGAGTGTCTGAGAAGTGGCTCTGAAATGAGCAGAATAATTCTGGCATAAGAAAAAAGTACTTTATGGCAACTTTTCTAGGTTTGATGTTGTGTGACATGCACAAGTAATGCTATTCTATTACTTTCTAGAAGTTTTCTTCTACTAATTTCTTTGCAAATTAACAAAGAATCATTTAAAATGAAAGTTTTTCTCCCTTCAAGCTGTTAAAAAGTGATATGGGAATACAACAATGCTAGAATTTTCACACTGCTATGGACGCTTTAAGTTTTCATTAAAAAGTTGATGTTCCCACTGCCTCCAGCCAAAATTCTAAACAAAATTAAAGCAGCACCATTCATACTGCTGTAGAAAAGGCTGCTTTTGTATCGATTTCCTACCTGTTGCTGTAAATATTAATTTAGAATTGAAACTTGGTAAAAAGTGCATCCTGTTGCCCATAGAATGTTTGGGGTTTTGTTTTAGTTTTTTTTTGTTGGTTTTCTTTTTATTTTTTGTATTTTTTTGTCTGAAAGCAGGTTTCTTATGGAAACAAATGCTGTACCAATATGCAACACTTTGGCTGTAAAAGTGTTTCCTGCTTCTGCCCCCATTGTTTCCCAAAAGCATAACAATGTACTTCTTCATTCTACAAAAAGGGAGGGAAGTTTTCCTGTATTAGGTTATTGCACAGACTTATTTGGAATGGAATTCCTCTCACACAACTTCAGCTGTATAAAAATTGGCCATTAATTTGCTCCCCAGCAGAAACATTGTCTGCTCCAGAGCTTGCCTCTGCTCCATCACCATGCATCACTGAACTAGAACTCAAGGCTGGATTTTTGCACTGGTTTCTTACACAGATCATGCAACTCACAAGCATAACATGGTGGTGTTGGCTCCTGCTAGCAGCCAGGGCCATCAACCCATGTCCAAAGAATCTGAGCCAAAATTCTCCTTTTGCATATATGCTAATGGTTTTAATTTTCCTTTTTGCACAATTATCATTCAGTTTTTAGTTAACTAATTATATTCCAGGCACACTTGCTTAGGCTCCAATGAGAAGCAGTATCCTGCATTTAGTTCATGCTGTGTATATGCTCTGCATTGTTTTGATAAGTTGCACAACTGATAATATTCCCTTTGTAGACCTTTTTGAGTTGATAGACTACAGTTTTGCTCATTTCTCTTTTTACTTTTTAACACTGTCAGGCTACCCTCTGTTTCACTTGCATAGTCATGATGCTTAGATGTCTTTTTTTCCGGGGCCTGGAAAACACTGGTTTAGCTTTAAACCATGAAATATACAGGGACACTAGAAGATTAATTTAGACTAGTTGCTCAGGTTTTCAATTTCTACAGTTATATGAGTTTAATTCCAACGTCTTTTCATTCTGCTTACCTTACCACTGAGAACATCAGGTAAAATCAATTCTATCTCTCACAGGTGAGGAATTTTACACAGCTGTCTTCCTTGTTCAGCAGACTTGGGGAATGGCTAAATGCAAGGCTGCCTAGGAGCTTGATCCTGGATGGAAAGGGCTGTGTAGGTACAGCATTTACTAACTTAAGGGTTAAATCCTATTCCACACTCTCTCCCTTCAATGTGCTCGTTTATTTATGAAATATCTGAAAATAATATCTGGTTCTTCTTAAAAATGTGATCTAGTTAGTAATAAGTTCTATTAGAAATAAATATTTTTCTAAGAAACTACAGTGCCAATAAGCACAGTTTTGGGCAGGTTTACTTTTCCCTTGTCTTTCAGAAAGTGCAAGATTTTTCTCTCCCAAAATGCTGACAACCTCACAGCTAAATTAGAATGGCTTTATGAAGTAGTCTTGAAGTATGTTGGAGCCTATATAATCCTTTTTTTGTGGAAACAATCAGGAACAAAACAGGCAGGGTATTGAAATGTGTGGAATAAACATCCTTTTTTCTATAAATAAAAGGATTTTTTTGCTTTTCTTTGACAGTGAAAATATCCTTGTTGGTTTTTTTTGTCTTGCAGTTAAAAAAATCTGAGATTACAGTAAAAAAACCCAGCAACAAAATGATTAGTTTCTTTTGTGGCTGGTTAAACAGAGGAGGTATGAACAGAATTTTTTATTTCCCTCTGAGTCATTAATGAAACACCAGTGAAACTAATTCATGCTCTTCTAAAAATAAAGTGTTATGAATGATTTTATTAATTTTGCAGAAATATATGAATTTATTAATTTGATTTCTTATTTGTGAATGTCTGGGCATATTTTTTTATCAGGTAAGTTCCATCACAAAAGGTTTTCATTTTATAAAGAAGATCCTGGTGAAAGAAATGACATTTCTTGATTCCAAATTTTCTGAATGCATCATAGTAAAGTAAAGGTAAAGTCCATCTTGCAACTTCCTTGTACAGATTTCCTGATTTCCTCATAACTTCAAGCAAATTAATTGTGAGACTCATTTAGTGGTGGGCTTTATTTAATCTCACTTTCCTGTTTTAAAATTAAGCATCCAATGTAATCTGTTAATCTGTATTACCTCACTCATTAATGGAGACAGGCTAGTTCCAGAAATTGCAGTTTTCAATATCCTGAATGATTAAGAAAAACTCATGCTGAATGGTCATCCCTGACCCTATGCCTCTGCTGTGCCTGTACTTCATTCATCATTCAAAATATGTTTAAGAACTCATAGCTCTTTTGGGTGTTCATAAAGAAGAGTCAGTATAAAGAAGTCCTCTCTTGGGCCTGAATACCCTGCAAATGTGCTGGGACAAGCAAGCTGAGACACAGACTCTTTGGAGAAATCTTCTTTGTGGGTCATTGCAGGTTTCTTCAGGGTTAGCTTTGATTCCTAGCTGCTACCATGTGATTACCAACATTCATCAGGACCTTTCCCTCTTTTCTCCCTCCTAGCATGCACACAAACACTTTGTTCTTTCTATTGATTTGCTGTGCAAAAACATATCTGTTATATATACAATTAGTGATCTGAGTTTGTGAATTCAGTCAGCAGACTGTGAACTGAATCAGGGGCAGCAGTGAGTATGGAGAGCAAAAGCTCTGTGTTTCACTTGAGCAAACACAGGTATTTCCAGTCTATCTGAGCTAATTAGTCCAGGCTCTCTTTGTAGGCAGTGAAGACAGATTGTCCATTTTACTGTTCAATTCATCTAATCCTGAAGGAGCCATAAAAAAAAGTCGTATGAATCTCATTTTGAATGTAACTGTCTCTCTGCTGACTACACAGAGAGCTTGGGCCAACGAGCTCAGATGTGAATGTCTACACTGAATTTGTCTAGTTTGGGTAAGACATTTACACTTACAAAAACACTTGTGTAGGCAATCTTGACAAATGAGAGTGCAGGTCACAGATCTAAAAGGACTCCATAGGGACCCCGAATTATTAGCTTTAGGTTATGACAATATGCTGTTGTTCTGGTTTAACCCCAGCCAGCAACCATACCCCACACAGCTGCTCACTCCCCCACCAACAGGACTGGGGAGAGAATCAGAAGTGTAAAAGCCAGAAAACTCATGGGTTGACAGAAAGACAGTTCAATAGAGAAAGCAAAAGCCATGCACACAAGCAAAGCAAAACAGGGAATTAATTCAGTGCTTCTCAAGGGCAGGCAGGTGCTCAGCCATCTCCAGGAGGGCATGGACCCATCAAACATAGTGGTTACTCTGGTGGAAAAACACCATCGCTTCAAACTTCCCCTGACCCCTTCCTCCCCTTTCTTTCCCCCAGTTTTACATGCTGAACATGCTGCCATATGGCCTGGAATATCCCTTTGGTCAGTTGGGGTCACCTGTTCTGGCTGTGTCTCCTCCCATTCTCCCATGCATTCCCAACTTCTACACCAGCATGGCAGTATGGAAATCAGAAAAGGCTTTGGCTGTGTAAGCCCTGCTCAGCAATAAAAAAAAACAGAACAAAACAAAACACCTCTGTAATATCAACCCTGTGTTCATCATTAATCCAAAACACAGCCCCATACCAGCCACTGTGAAGAAAATTAACTCTATCCCAGCCAAAACCAGCACAGCTATGAAGACCTTTGTATTGGTATCACATTAAGCTACACCTGCTCATATCACAGCACAATTCCATAGTGAGGTCAAGATGTGTTCTTGCTCAAGTGACTGTGCACCAAACTTTTTTGATTTATGTAAGAAGCAGCAATGTTGTTTTTTTAGCTATATCAGTTTGGCCACGCAATGGCATGAACAGCTGTTACATGACAGACAAAAAGAGTGTCCTGTGGTAGGGAGAAGACATGAGGGAGGGCATAAAACACTTCAAGTGTGATCACCACCAAAGCTGTGTAGTGTTGAAGATGAAGCTTAGAGACTTAGCTCCTAGAGAGCTCTTAGGAGAGTCAAGCTCCCTTTCCTTAGCTGCTTAGCAATCCATTTTCCCTTATGTTTATCAGATGTCTTTAAAGTTACATCTGTAACAGTCTGTTTTGTTTTTTTAATAACAGTTTGTTTTTAAGCCATGTGTCAAAATGTCTCTGTTTTTAGGCAGTAAATGTCATTTTGATATAAATGTATGCACTTACCATCCTCTACGAGGTGATGCCTACTGTGACCATAAAGCTAAACTTCATTGCCTTGATAAATAGCTCATGTCTTGGTTGCTCAACAGAAGGATGTTGTAGAGCCCTTAAACTAGTGACCTGTGGGCTAAGTGCCTTTGAAAACTAAAATTTGTCTTTTGGTTTTAATTTTTACATAAAATTATCTATCATCTTTTCAAGGAAAAATAAGGATGGAAAAAAAAAAGCAATTTTTCAAGGAAAACTAGGCTGTCTAGCTAATTGTACCTACTCTTTGGGTCAGCAATGGAATAACTTTGTAGTCCTATGGAAATGATTGAGTTGTGCTGTGTCTCTTTGGTTCTGATATGTTTTATAAGAATGAGCTTGTGCAATTCAGGAAAAACATGTCAACGTGGAGCATGCACTCTGCCAGAACAAATATCAACAAGTAGACTCTTTTTCCTTTGAATAGGATTTACATAATTCTAACTGATGTATTTTTTTTTTTAATCCAGATGCAAAGCACAGTATTCAAATCAGAAATACTATAGTACTTCTCTATCTCAAATTTAATTAGCAGATAGACTTGTTAGTCAATATAAGGGTGGGAGATCACAATATAGTAGGTTTTACTTCTTCAAATTTTCGTAGTGTCATTTAATAACAATGCTACATCACAAAGAAAAATGCATAACGTACAAGCAAGCAGTGGGTAAAGACATATATCATGTGCCTGGTAAGTACTTTATAGCCTGGGGGGCAAATTCTCAGCAGCAGTAAACCGAAGTAGCTCTTTGAAGAGCATACACTTGCACAGTGCACACTGACAGTCAGGCTCTGGGGCAGACAGGCGAGCACAACACATTGTGGCAGGTTGATTTTATGCCAAGAAGCTTCTTCATTTCACTTCTGCACAGAACCTTTCTCCACTTCTGCAGGCTGTAAACAATCTTCTGCTCCCTTTCCCCAGCTATCTAGAAATGCAATCTAAATCCTGGACAAAAATCCATATTACAGAGAAAGCATTTAAAGAAGACAGCAAATGTGTGTAACAGAAATGAATGGCACCAGCTGTCAGCAAGTGCAGCTCTCGTTGACACTGCCCGAGGAAGGAATTGAAATATACAGGGTAAAGAAAGCCTTTGGGGTGTTTCTTTCTACCCATTGTGCCTTCTGCTGTAAGGAAACAGACACAAATCAGGGTGTGATTTTGCTGTGCCTGATGCCAAACAACTTTTTCATGCACTGTGGTTCCTGTGCCAATCATCAAATGCAATTGGCCAAGGGATTTTTTCAGAAAGGTTTTAGTCCTGAATACCCATGTCATTGTCAGGTGCAGTACTCCCAAGGAAAGTCTGTTTTCTTCTACTAGTCATACAGGGATCTCAGAATGAATATTTGGGATATAGGCAATGCAGATATCTAAAAGAGAAGGGGTGAGTTCTGTCCCTAGCCTCTGCTTTTTCAGTTGTATCACCTGCAAAAATTATTTATGAGTATCTTTACAAAATGTTGTTCATGAGATAAACCTATTAAAGACATGTCTGCACCCCTTTCTCTCTTCTGCTCTGTGAGTGGTAATTTGCTGAGAAAATACCTCAAGCTCCAAAGCTACTTCTGCCTCTGGCTGCTCACCTACCTCTCAACCATCATCTTGATATAAAAATCTCATTGGTTTTGAGTTATCTGTGCATAAGTAAGTGAAAACTCAAATTCCCATGTGCCTTCAATCAGGAACTATGGGTAGAGATTCAGGAGCTCAGCTGCTGAAGGGTTAATGTCATATTTGCTGCCAAGTCCCCCATGACTGTCCTCTTCTGTGTGACAGAATGCATGCAGTGCAGCTAGCAGGGTCAGCACTCAGACATCGATCTTGGGGTGGTGACACACATCAGCAGAGGATGTCTGGCCCAGCTAGTTGATTCAGCTTGTTTTCTGGGTCCCAGCCTCCCCTACAGGAGCAGGAAGCAATAGGTGTTCTCAAATCATGGAAACACAGGATAGTTTGGGTTGAAATGGACCTTAAAAATCATCTAGTTCCAACACCTCCACCAGGGGCAGGGAAAAGAGTACATTAGATTATCCATCTGGCAGCTGTGTCCTTCTACCTATTTAGGGAATCTCAGAGATATTGCACTCTATTTAGTGACTTAAAAAATGCTAGATTGATCTCTGAGATTCAATAGATGCACGGGGAGGTTTTCTAACCTCTTGACCTCCAAATTTCCTCAGATTTACCTGTCAATCTTGTTTAACCTTTTATCAGGAAACTGTGATGTGACAGGCCGCATTACTATTGAACATAGGAATAAGTGGCATGTGATGGACTGAAGGTCTGTCATTCAAGTGCAAGCACCCTTTGGGACCAGAAAGAAATAATTTGGTGGAAGGTGGGGAGGAGCAGAGAAAGGATGTATAGTTTTTTTAGTGTGATTTAAAAAACCACTGCTCTTATTTCTAATGGTCACTATTGACAAAGAGTGGACAGCAGTAGTTAAAATGTGATGAGGTCTGTTTTGCAATCTGCTGTTGCAGACTTTGCTAATTTTAATGTATTAAAGGCAACAGTATACCACATTTGCTCAAAAATAGTAAAAAGAGGCATCTATGTTGTATCTGTCTATAAATGGCAGGCTTGCCTCACAAGAAGCTGGCTAGATTCTATGATCATTGTCATGATCAAAGCCCATTCTGCAAAGAATGCAGAGAATGATTTTGCTTAAAAATCAGCTGCTGAAACAAACATCTAAGCATTCATTTATTTCTCATATGGCAGCATTAAAATAATTGGCAGCTCTGCAGCAAGCATAACAGTGAAATGTATTTGTGCTTCATGCCACAACAGAATGATTTTAGTCGCGGCTAGCACAACTTGAATGCCAATAAGGTACTGAGAGCTGTGAAACATAACCACCATACCGTATTTGAGGCTCAGGATTTACTCAACTTACTACAAAATCAATAATGGGATCATTTGTAACAAAATCTATTTGCTGAGAAGGAATGTCAGTGCAGGTGTTCATCACAGGAACGGGATGCAGACGGGGTACAGTGCCAAAGCCAAAGATACAAATGAAGGTCTTTTACAGCACACTGGCTGATAGCTGACAGGTTCAGAAATCCTGGAGACTAGAAGGATATTAATGGGACTAAGTGGATGGGAAGACATTATAGAATATAAACATCCACAAAACCAATGTGAGATCAAATTATTTTTGATCTCACATTTCCCAAGACTAGTCGGAATGACAATCCCCTGTCATCACAGTGTTTGTTGGTTTCTCTCATGAATATTGGTTTCAGAATAAGTGAAGCTGCTGAAAGTAAAACACTTCAGTTTTCCTTCTGACATCTGTTCTGATCCATGACAGAAATGGAGTTTTTTATTATTTTTATAGTTCATTAAATTATTCATTTGTATTTGCCATTCTTTGCCCTAACTGTGCCTTGGCTCACAGTCACCACAAATTAAAACGTAAAGCCAAAAGTATCAGTGTTCCAAGCACATCTGTGCATTCCAAGGGAAGGGTGATACATTTATGTCACCCAAATCACTGCTTTTGATATAACTAGCAATGTTTTTGAAACAACCAGATGTGCTAGCTGTTCAAGATGGATATCCCAGAATGGAACTACCTCCATTGGGCAGGTATTCACAAGCCTTGGCCTTCAATCATCTTCCATAAGGGATGGATCTTCTTTGAAGCATAGGTCTTTACCTTTTATGAGGACTTAACTAAAATAAAAGATTCTTTGAGTTAAAATTATTTTTCTTTTATTCTTTGAATGCCCTTTCTGTTTCTAAGCATGTTCAGTGAAATTCTATATCTATAATACCTGGGCAAAATGGCTGTTAAACATTCTTCATCTTATCTGAAATCACAGTTCTTGTAGGAAACAGTCACTTCTGACTCTTCTGGCTTATATTTTGTATGCATAAACAATTCAAATTACATGGATCCAACAATGTCACACACATTGCTTCAAATGACTGGGTTGCCTTCCTCTAGCATCAGCTTGTGATCCTGAACACATGAAATAGGGAAGAAGAAGTCCCCCTTTGCTATGGTTTACTATTCAGGGCTGCACCATATTGGTCTAGACTCTGTCATCTTCACCAGACCGAATTGCACCATTTTCCATGTTCCAGTCACCTCTAGATGTAGCTTTGGACTATGTGTCTCTTACTCTGTATGTATGAGAGAGACCTGCATATGGCCCAGGACATTTTTTGTTGGTCTTCTACAAATTGACACTGCTTGACTGTGTATCCAGTGGGAATTGGTAACTACACACCAAATGAAGCTTGCAGTAGGAGATTTGCATCTACCTTTGACTGTTTTGTTTTTGTGTGAAGACAGAATCTGGTGATTCTGAAGAGAATGCACTTAACAACTCAACAATCTTGATTTTAGAAACCTCTGTAGGTGGTCTAAATATTACTCAACATGATATAAGATCCCAACAGAACCTAGAAAAAAGAAGATGAAGTTCGCCACAGTTGCAAAGTTCAAAATCTTTTAAAAATCTGAAACTGTTTGTCTTGACTCAGGATCAACATTAACATTCAGAACTGACAACATAATGTTAAAATTACACTGAAGATAATGATTCAGTGCATTAACAGAAAGTGCTACATATTCAGACTCTTCTGGAAAGACAGCAGGAGGAAAAGAGATTGGTGCTTATTTGCCCTGTGTTCTTAGGGAGAATTGAAATGGATGGTTTGATTTCTGCAGTTGACAAAATAGTTTTGGAGGATGCTGCTGGAGGGACAATAGCAGAGCAGTAAAAGAGTAGGGTACCAGTGGATAAAGTACTCAGTTAAACTGAATCACATATCTCAAAACAACCACTACGTAAAGTACCCAGTTAAACTGAATCACATACCTCAAAACAACCACCACAACTGCTGCACCTGGTATCTGCCATTATCACTGCAAGTTTGTTGGCACGAAAGGACAAAAATTTTTGCAATGAATGTCTACTACTATGAATCACCACAATGTTTCAAAGTGCTTTTCAGCAATGAAAACTCCACAGTGTGTTCACATCAAAAATAAGGTCAAAATCTCTAACATCTCTTTTATATAGCATAACCTACATCTGTCTGACAATAGTGACTCAGACTAGAAAAATAAAGTAGCAACTAAGAAGTTCTTAAATGTTTAAGGTGTAAATGGAAACAGTCAATTCAAAAGATAAAAATGGGTGAAACAAATCATTCTAAATGATTGCCTCTATAATGACAATTCTGTCAGCACAAATGAAAGAAAGCATTTAAGCTTTGCTGTTACGGGAATGGATTAGAGGTTTCTACAACATGAAGTTTTTTCTGTTCCTTTGCAGTGTATGATACCAAATAAATGAAATTGTGTAATGAGCCAAATCTTCCACAGATTTTAGTGAGTGACTCTAATATGGTGGCAGATGGTGTAAATCAGTGCAAAATTTGGCAGTAGTTAATTAGTAATTGGAATCTGTGATATTTCCAGGGACTTATATGCATGCAACCCATGAGTTTCATCTGAAATCACAAAATTTTTCTTGCATTTGGATGAAGGCATGAACTTAATTTAGCCTCTCAGATTGTTCCTGGCATTTAAGTTGCCATTAGTCTTCATTCTGATTTAGGAGAAAGTGTGTGCTAAGAAGTCAGTTGGAAGACAAAAACTGGTGTCTTCCAGCCATTAAAATAGATGTTTGGCCATTTAGAGAAAAATCTCCTAAGACAAAAAGCTGACTGCTGCTGCATGATAAGACATTTTTCCAGATCTTTGCTTTTAAATTAACTTGAGAGGAGAGTTTGTCAGAAGGGACCCAGTGAGCGCGGAGAAGCTCTCTCTGATTGTCTGGCACATGTTGGAGGGCTGAAATCCGGGAAGCAGAGCTCTGATTAAGTACAGATAAATACTGCTTAGCACAGTGCAGAGAAAGGCTAAAGACAACATATGATACAGTTTTGGTTTTTTTTTTCTTTTTTTCTGTTAATCTGTCTTTAAGAACAATCTATCACTTTTGCAAATCATCTTGTGATTTTATGTACTAGTTATGACTTACTAAAGACATTTTTTCTATAAATATTGTACTGTTTTACCTTGTTCCTTCACCTAAATTTTGTATTGAAATTTATTATGATCACAGCCAGTGCAGAATTCTTTATTCCCAGGAGAGCTCAAGTCCCTTGCAGGTTTACTTAGATGCTCTCTTTCCTGGATGTAATACAATCCTTGCTCTTCCTGGCATGGATTTGTAACCATTATCCCATGTCTTCCATATTTGTGGTGTTTTGTCTGGGGCACTTTGTAGCTATCAGATACCAAGATAAGTCCTATGCTTCAGGTGCAGATTCTGAAATTAATTTAGCTCAAGAAAGAATAGAGACAATACTGAAATATGTGTCCTATCTTCTGTCCTTTGCTCTGCATTAAGGTAAGAAACTTTATGCCCTTTATGCCTGGTGTACAAAACTGAGGATCTTCTTCTTTTAATAAAAGTGAGCAGGCATGTGATGAGAAGAGCTTATCAATAGAGAGAGAATACACAGTGACTTATTTCTTATTTCTCTCTTTCTCTTAATGTTATGTACATTATAATACCCAATGTACATAATCTACGCAATAAAGTGCAGCTATAAGGATACCAAGCATGTTTTAGAGATTAGTTTTTAACCATTAAGTAGATATAGGATTCTCCAGACAGCAATGCACTGAAAAACAGGAAAGATCTCAAGGTGTCATCTAATGTATCATCTCACAATGCTTTCCACTAAGTCCAGTTGATAATTTCTACTTACCTGCAACATTTTATGTTTGGCTGTGTTGATTTTTTTTTTCATATTTTTCTAGTTTATTTTTTCAAGTTATGGAGAAATCAGTCCTTCAAGGTATCTACCGTTCATGCCCCGACACTCAAAGGTCATCATCCTCTGAGAATTTGATAAACCCTGTGCTCCACTGCTGTGGTTGTAGATGAAACAATGGATGAGTAGAACCATACCAAGAATATACACTTGCAGGAGCTGAGGTCCTTCTTATTCTTTCCATGGTAACATAGAATGACTGATAATCTCTCTGTGTGCAAGGTCTTCTGGATAGTTTTATGTCCAGGCAACAGCATTTTGTCCACTGCTTGGAAGAGTTGAAGCACCACCCTGTAAAGCTGTCTGTCCTTTGCTGTTGACAGTAGAGAGAGACAGCAAGATTCCTAAGACCCTGGTAAAGACTTTTAAATTTAGTAGGGAAAATGCTATCCTTTGTAACCACAGTATAATCATGGTGCACATGAGTGTTTAAAAACAGTGTCAACTGAGCAATGAGGGCAAAACCAATGAGGTGGTTTGAAAGCAAACAGGGCTTTTTTGCTTGCTGTTTCTGGACCATGCTTCAGTCAGGGAAATAAGCCACAAACTGATGTATTTATAGAATGAATATTTCTGTCTACATACTCCTGACAGAGAGAAGCAAGAAACGTTTCTGGCATTGTGTATTATTACTGAAAAAATTTCTCTTACTCAGTGTGTCTTGTAAAAAAAAGGGGGAAAAAAGCTGTCCTGAAAATGAAATGTGATGAAGAATTATCAGTGATAGACCCATGGCAAACTAATTTAATGCCTACAACTGAAGTTTTTGGTCTGAAAGGTAGGAAATGGAAAAGATCTAATGTCTTTCTGGGGAATCTGGATAACTTGAGTTTTCAGCCGTGAAAGCCTTGACTTTGTACTACCTCCTTTGATGAGATAAACTATGTTTGGCTCCATATTAACACCACCAAGTAATTTGTCTCTGTTCTGATACTGGTTGTATATGAGCAATGTCTCAACTACACCTTGTCCTGCCCTTTTACTGTTGCTATTTTGTAAATGGGAAATTGAAGATTTCCCTTCTTCCATGAAGTCTAAGGTCAGTGAGGAGCTAAGGTGACTGACTGCCTTGATCCTTCCTAGGCGCCTCAGGGGAGGAGACGTGCTGGAAAAACACTATGGACAGAAGTATCACAGAATGTCAGTGGTCCTGCTAGTCAGGACCCATGTCAGTGGCTGTGATCTTTACTGGATGTCAGACTTTTAAAAGTTTCAGGGGCTGCTCTAAATCATGCTGAGAGTTGAACAGTTTCTAACTCTATGGACTGGAGGGATGCAATACAGCCCCAAGTTGTTTTTACAGTCTTAGATCTTTCTGTCATATTACATGGATTGATTGCCTTTAGTGTTTTGCAGACCTTTTTCAGTTGCTGTATCTTGTATGTGGTTTATAAAAAGGAGTGAGAAACATAAAAACGTTTAATTTAGACTTTCTGGTGTTCCTGATACAAATTCAGAATGAGCAAAAAAGGTTGAGGTTTCAAAGTCACCACCACATCAAGCAGAAGGTTCTTCTCATTCGTCTTCTGTTCTCTTTTAAGAGGAAGAAAGAGACAGACAGAGCCATAATACATGTATACATTGCACCTGCTGTGGGTCTGACAGCCTTTATTTATGAAGGTCATCCCTCATGTCCAGTTCTCTTGAAAATATCATTAGAGATATTTCTTCTTGACAAATATGCTTTAGGGGATGAATCAAATATTATTGAGCTGTCACTGCCTACAGGTAGTTTGGGAGACCTCTCTCTCAGAGTAGTTTTTTTTGCCTTTGGATATTTGAATAGATTCTTGTATTAGAATTGAACTCAGGTCTGTAGTTACAAAAACTGCAAATTGAAGCTGCAGTTCTCTTAGCAAATTGGACAATTTTGTTAGCTTCCTTCTGTTGGGAAGTTTACAACAGTGATTTAATTACAAAGATGTCAAGAGAAAACTAACTTCCCTGAGAGTGTCAGAAGCATTCTCATGCAGGCAACATGGCGAATGTGAAAGCTGAGGGAGCAAGACAAAACTTTCCATAATGCTTTTGTATCAGACATTTAGTACCAAAGCTACGTGCAGAACAGCTGGGCACTGATGCTCTGAGGTCTGAGGATTTGGCCCTGGCCTGGCAGGGGAGTGTGCTGGACAGAGCCTTTGAAGGAAGGCCTGAAATAGGTCACTCACTGCAGTTTTGCTGTGGATTCTTATCACCATCTTTTCCTTTGTTCAGCTCTGGGCACCTGTGTCCCTCTGTGACAGCTGAGTCATGTGCATGTTTGACACACATAAAGGGGCTGAAGATTTTTAACTTGGTAAGTCCTTTGAAGTGCTGAATGTCTGTAAAACTGCTGTCAGAAAGTGCCAGATCTCCTTATGAATAACCAGATAGTCAGTTGCTATGTTTCCTGTCCCAGATTACCTCTCATGACTCTCTGGTTTCAAGTATCCCATGAAAATGCTATTTTTACTATGCCATACATTTATTCAGTCTTCCTGGATGCCTCCCAAAAGTTCAACTAATAAATGGTTCATTCTTCCCTCTCCAAGAAGTTTTTATAAATCTGTTTTCCTCCTGCAATCTTAAAGCTCCAGGGGTGAGACTTCCTGCAGATGTCTGCATGTGAGTTTTCTCTCACTGCCAGCCTTAGCCCTTGCTGCAGGAGTTGAACACCAGTGTTGGGTTTATTAGCAAAGACACAACTGAGTCCCCTCACTTCCAGCCAATTCAGGACACAACCTGAACCTCAGGATTTCTGCCTCTCCATTTTCTTGGGATTTTGAGGACAACAGGCACCTGAAGCTTTCACAGTTCTGTAAAAAACCCCCAAAACCTAACAGGTATCATTAGGTAAAACCATCTGTTTTTTGGGCATGGAATTTTTATGTTCATTTGTAGGGAATGAACATATAAACAGACTTTTAAAATTAAATAAAAGGCATTTCCCTCTATATATAATAATAATAAGCAAGGTCCTACCTCTAAATGTCCCAGGTGAAAAGTTATCTGACTTCTCTTGGCACCTGACCTTTTTTCCTACACTTTCAGGAAGCCCATTCAGCTGTTCTCACCCAGCTTCCCCAGGTTTAACTGTGTTCTTTATCTGTGGCTCTTGTAATAACCTGTTTTGCACCTTTGTGACAGCAGTTGCTTGTACCCTGCACAGCAGCATTTTGCTACAGGTCATACTAGAGCATGTACCTTTTTCATAAAAGCACCTGATCTGTACTTAAAGAAAAATGTTTCCGGCCTGTTTTTACTGCATGAAGTAGGTATATGGAAACTGTTGTTTGCCTGCTTCATTAGCCACTGCTTGCCTACTAAGCGACTACTAAAAAAACCCTCATGCTCACCCCATGCAGCTACACAAGTGGTATGAGCTGTGAATAGACAACAGAACAGATGTTGGAAGGTCATTGCAGAATCAGAAATTATGTACCTTTTGATTTAACATCTATCTTCCTGATTCCAGGGAAGCTGATTCCCCCTTGATTATTAAACAAAAGAGCGTTTGTTTTGGGCGAGCCTTTTGTTTGGTGTTCTTGCAGTGTACAGCATAACAGGATTCTGGGCCTTCAAAAAGCAATGATTGATGTTAGCTCCATCTCCATGCCTGTAATGGGTTTAAGCAGTAATTGCTGCATCAATGCCAAAAGATTTACAAAGGTCAAAATCAAGAGGGAGAGAAAACCCCTGTCCCTGTCCCTGCCACCAAGAGAGTAATTGTTATCAGTAGCTCCAATAATGGCAAAAGTGCTGAGCTTGCTTTGTGGTTCTGCCTTAAAAACTTGATTATGTTTCCCAGGTATGAAAACCTCACTGGCAGGCTTTGCATGCTGATGACAGTCATTTTTCTTCCCACTTGATTTTGACCAGTGCAGTTGTCCTTGAATCCAACCCCCACCCCTCCCAATATCTTGTTATAGTTTCAGCAATGATCTTGCTGAACAACCAAAGAGGTTTGATGGTGGATGATATTCCAGCAGTGCTGGATAGCAGAGAGTGGTGCAATAGCAGAACAATTGTCCTTCGTTGGACCACAGTCTGGCATCCTGAAAAGGAAGAGAGAGTGTGTTAATCTGGAGAGAAGGATGCTTGAATACATTTTGTAAGGATGGAAGTGATTGTCAGGGATGCTGGCAGTGCTACAATACTTCTCAGTTCAGGCTTGGGCTCTGCCACAGATGTTTTGACCAGCATTGGTTGGTCAGCAGTGAAACAGCCACATACAGAGAATAGGTTAGAGGCTGATTGTGATCAGGAAAATGCTGATACTTCTGCCCTTCTTCATGTTTGTGTCTTGCCATGAATCCCTGTCACCACTGTGAACTTCATTATCTCTGTTCTTGACAGCACAAATGTTTTGTATGGGTGGAAAACTGTCCTGGCTCCTTGTAATTGACTTTGGCATATGTAGAAAAAAGTAACCTAGAATGCATCTGGAATGGGTTTGAACTTTTTCCTCACTTCCATAGGTATCGAGTCAATGCAACTTAATTGTTTCCAGAAAGCCATAGCGGCCTTCTGATGGTGAGTCTGGATAATCAAGCCAATCTGATAAAAAGTGCTGTAATTTATCAATTCTGTTGGTTAAAATTCAGACCTCTTAGTTATGAAATTCAAACTAGATAAAAATGAATTTAACAATATATTCTGCCAAGTCTGCTTCTGTCTAACTTAAGGCCATGTATCCTAAAAAAACATGCAAATTTTTTGTTTGTGCAAGATTTCTAGAGACTGAAGAAGCATAAAGGGATTCCCCCACACCAATCTCAGGCCTAGAAGACCCACAGGCCAGCTCAGATTGTGGGAGAGACCTGTGGGCACTGTAAAATCAAGCAGAGAACAGCTGTAAGCTTTAGAGAAGACAAACAGCTGGAGAGAGGGTTACTCTCATGAAAAACACTTTTCAAAAAGCTCTTGATTCCTGCTAATTAAATAAATCTGAAATTATTCCCTGACTCACTGGAGTTTAATCTCTTTTTCAGCCTTCTTTAAAAGTTGACAGAATCACAGGCTGCTCACTGAAACGTGATGATGTTTCCACCCCGGAGGTAAAGTGAGGTTGGTCTGGATGCACATCCACTCACTGGCTTTATTATACAAGTTGTCCTAGTGTGACTAAGGCAATTGGGTTACACAGTGCATATTCTTGGACGATGAAACCACTTTAAAACTATGTTTGCATCGACTTGAAAGGGTTAGTTTCAGCTCACTGGGTAAAAGTGTAGCATTAACTACTGTGAGTAACTCTCTATTAGATGTTCATATTCTTATAACTAGGTCAAAATTGCATTTACTTAGTTACTCTGCTGCAGTATTTCAGGCTAAGAAAGCCTCCTTAATCCTTAGGCTTCATCACCACTGAGATCTCAAAGCTTTGAATGAGACCAGACAATGCTTTACCAAGTGCTTAAACCTGAACGCAAACAGGATGTTTTTCCTTGTAATAATATTTTCCTCCAAACACCTAGTTCTACTTCTAGTCATGTAATCTGTTTATAACTATTCATCATATTCTGTATATTGTAGACTCATACAATGTTTTGTGTTAGAAGAGACCTTAAAGATCACCTATTTCCAGTGCCCCTGCCATGGGCAGGGATTCCATTAACTAGATTAGGTTGCTTAAAGATCCATCCAACCTGACTTTGAAAACATCCATGGATGGGGTATCCACAACATTCTAGGCAACCTGTTCCAGTGTCTCACTCCCCTCACAGTAAAGAATTCCTTCCTAATAGCTAATGTAAATTTACCCTTTTTCACCTTAAAGGCATTACTGCTTGTCCTGTCACTACAGGGCATTGTCAGAAGTCCCTCTCCAGTTTTCTTGTAGCCCTGTTTCTAGTACTGGAAGGTGCTGCAAGGTCTCCTGGGAGCTTTTCTTCCCCAGACTCAAGCAACTCGAGCTCTCTAAGCCTGTCTTCAGAGGAGAGGTGCCCAAGCCCTCTGATCATCTTTGTTGCTCTCCTCGGGATGGACTCCAACATGTCCAACAGCTGAATAGAGCTGGAGAATCATCTCCTTCAACCTGCTGGCCACAGTCCTTTTGATACAGCCCTGGATGCAGCTGGTTTTCTGAGCTGAAGGTGTACATTGCTGGGTAATGTGAACTTCTTGTCAACCAAGGCCCCTAAGTCCTTCTCCTCAGATCTCCTGTCAATTCATTCTCTGCCCAGCCTGTATTTGTGGTTGGGATTGCCCCAACCCAGGTGTAGGACCTTGCACTTGGCCTGGTTGAAGTTCATGAGGTTCACACAGAGCCATGTCTCCAGCCTGTCAAGGTCCCTCTGGATGAAATCCCTTCCCTCTAGTGTGTCAACCACACCACACAGATTGGTGTCACCAGCAACTTGCTGAGGACATGCTCAATTCCATCGTTCATGTCACCAACAAAGATGTTAAACAGTGCCAGTCCCAATACTGATCTCTGAGAAATTCCACCCATCGCTGGTCCCCACTTGGACTGAGCAGTTGACCACCGCTATTGAAATGTATCCAACTGGCCACGTCGGATTAAAAGGTGGGTTCCTTCACACCCCTGAGAGGAGACTTGCCCACTACTGTCACCCATCACCTTTTCTTAGTTATGTTGATTGCTATATGGGGAGCTGATGCAGCTGCCTTAGCTCCAGAACCTCTTTTGATGTTATGGGTCTTTCCTCTTCTGTCTGCAGAGCGTTGATGTGGTTCTGCAAAAGTACCTCTGGCATCAGGAGAAGTGTTTTCCTCCTTCTGTTCTTTGCTCTTCCATGTTTCCAGTCTCCTGCAGCATTTTCCCTTCTTCATTACTGCCCCCTGCTCCCCTTTCTGTTTGTGCAGACCCCAGCTGAAGCTGCACCCTAGGAGAGGTGCCACCATTCTGCCTTGAGGGTCAGAGACGGTGAGTGCCCTTGACCCTAGTAGATGGTCACAGAACAGTTCCTGGTTCCTGGGTGTTGTGGACTTTGGACCTCAACTCTTGGCCAGTGGAATGTCCCTCTTTTGCTGCCCAGCAGCCATGAACTGTCATGCCAGACCCAGAGTGATAGATACAGTCTATCAAATGTAATACTTGTCAAACTGTATCTATTGGCAGATCCTTAATGCTTTTCCAATTGCAGGTTTATGGAGGTCATTGTTCTATGAAAAAATAATCTTCTCCACTGCTTTTATGTATTTTCCTGTCAATAGGACTGAGTTTTTTGCTATTTGCTATTTTTTTTGCATACTTCTCCCCATAAATCCTTATATATAGAATGGTGTAATGATGACACACAGAACCAAAGTGGCTCAGGAACTGGTACTGCTATGATGTCACACTCATCTTTGCACCATATCCTGTGTTTGCTGTTGCTCCCCTTTTCCCCTGCATGGGAGCAAAACAGATCCATTGGATTTAGGGGGTCAGTATGGAGCCCTTTGCTACAGGAAGGAGAATGGGTCAGAAAGGGAGTGCCAGGACAAAGTTACACCAACACTGTACTGTACTCCAGATTATACCATGGGAATATCCATTATTTAGCAGAAGTAATAGTTTAATGAAGAATAAAATAATCCATGTCCCTAGAAATGCTTCTGGGCTTTTGTCAAACACACAGTGATATTATAATAGCTTTCTGTCATAGTTATTATGATATATGTTATCTTTTTTCAGAACAAGCTATTTCTTTCTTCACAGTAAAATGATAAATGTACTAAACATAAGCTTGAATTATTTATTTTTCTGAAGTTTTTTCCCCAGTGAAATGTATTTAAGTAAATAATAGTGTTGGGTTTTTACCAGATAGCTCTGGAATTAAACTTCACATCTTTGATTAAAGTTGAGTTACTGCTGCCTTTCACAACACCACTTACAAAGGGGGAATTCATCTCATCTGCCTTCAACCATATAAAAATTACATATTTATTCTAAACTGATACTTTGATTTGTCTGAATTATCAATAGAAATAGGTACCTCTGGAATATACTTCATAATACGAATTCACTTTACGGTATGTATTTAGGATAAATGGGGTGCACAGCTTTAGAAATGGATATATATGATACACCAACAGTTGTAAGCACATAGATGAGTGCTTATATTAGGAATGTGTAATATCAGAAGAGGGAACTCCACTCATATTTCCAAAAGCCCTCTTAATCCACCAATTTTCAATTCACTCAGATTATGACTTCAGAACATGTGCAGTCTCACAGATTTGCCAGAGTGGCTCCAGTCTCAACATTGTAAACCAAACCCAAGTCAACATCCAAGGCTTTTCTTTTGTTCATGACTCCAACTTAGAACTGACTTCACATTTAACCAGATAAGGCATGCAAAACTCATGGGTTTTATGTTCACCAGCTCCAATTGGCTCCACAGTAGAGTCAGAATAGAGAATTGTTTCAAATCTATTGACAGAGAAGGCAACAGCTTTATGCAGTCTTTTATCAAAAGAAATATGCACTTTAATGCTTACTCTTAATAGTTACTGAGCTCTGCTCCACTTCTCCATGCAATGTTTTATAATAAGATGGTATTCCTACTTGCCATTTCTGTATTGATTTCATAATTTATTTCTTCTTTTTACTTAGTTCTTGAATTTCTAGATTTTTTTATATTTCATTTCCATTTTTTCAGTTTTCTTTGCAAGCCCTAAAACATGCATTTTCTCCCTGAAACACATCTTACCTTCTGTATGTATCTTCCCTTTTTCAACTAGAGAAATGAAGAGCAGATGCATTCACCAGTCTCTGGATGCTGTTTTGTATATATCTAAAAGTGTTTGAAGATATTAAATTCAGATTTTTGCAAACTCGGAGGAGTACCAGGAAAGATTAATACAAAATTTGTTTCTTGTAAACTTTACCCTTGTCTTTAGTTCTGTGTTCACTTGCAGGCGTGGTATGGCAGTAAACAGACCTTTAAACTAGCTCTGTATGTGTGTTATTTTTATCCCATCTATTTAATTTCTTTCTCATGTTTCTATTTATTTCATGGCTCTTAGTGGGTCATATGGACCAATTCACCTTTATTTTATCTGATTCTTTAACTATTTCTCAGTTTTCCCTCTATTTTTGTAAAGTATAAGGAGAGACCAGCTCTTTGAACCAAAACTCTCTCAACCAAAACTCCTCTGCTATGCTTCATATGTTTGTTTTGCTTCCAAAATTTGTAAGTATTATGTGGTTTAATTAGTGTTATTATAATTATGATTAGTTTACAAGGCAATGTCCTTTCAGCAAAATAGTGCTTGCACACCTTCATATCAGATAAAAAGGTAGATTTTTCTTATCTTAAAGAATAATCTAACTTGTCTATGGTGTACATATAAGCTAATGTATGAGATTGGATGGGTGGCAAATAAAACATTATTCATTTCTGCTACTTCCAAATGTGTCTTAAAATGCTGATTTGTTTAAACAGCTCATAAAGTCCTTAACAATTGTGAACTTCAATTGAAAAGAGATAGCAACAACACCACTAATATAAAAAATGTAGGAAAACTTCATTCCTGGATTCATGCCAGATTTTTGACAGCTATATTCACCAAGTAAAGTTTGAGAGGTTGGTAACATTATTTAGAAAATAATGAGAAAATAGAACTGAGATATTTATCTCATCAGAATTTAGTTAGAAGAAGAGGGGTGTAGGCCAGGGGTGGAGGGGTGGAGGTACAGAATATCAGTGAGTGTGAAGGCCTATAGATCACATGCATTAACATGTCGTCAGTCTTGTCATACATGAGGCTTGTACCATGACTGACAAGGGAGGAACTATTAATTTGTGAGGATCAAGAATTTGGAGTTAATGGAATTTGATTATGAAACTCACCAAAGGTACAGAATTGAAATATTTAAACAATGTAAGAGTGAAGCGTAATCATGCTTGAAATGGATTTGAAGAAACATAAGAACCTTGTTTCTCCTCTTCCCCTTGACTGTAAATGTTTTTTATTCTTGTGTATGTCATTGGCCCATTCATCAGACAGTTTCAGCTAGATTATGAACAGGATTGTTGTCTTTATGCCTTTCACATATTTCATACCCATTATAGGTTTTTGCCTGTTCTGCCAAAACATTATAAGTTCTCTTTCTTTCTGATTTCCATGAATACATGAAAGAGAAGCTCTCCTATCTGTTTCTGCTCTTAACACATACTTGAAAGTGGATTTGGGACAGAGGCGGAGGCACTCTAGAGGATTAGTTGAAGCAGGGGTTTACAAGATCTATTTCTTTCCTGCTATTTTATTCCTGTAATGGGAGCAGTCATCCACAGGAACTGGGTGTGATGCCTAGCAGGGAACTTGCTGCAGGCTCTAGTTAACTTTTTGCCATGAGTCTTCAAAGAAGATGAACCCTGATATTATCTAGCCTGTGATGTTTTTCCACTTTCCTCTGTTTCTTCTGCAATAATATTCTCGTCAATACAATGGGTACAGTTGTGAAACCTTTGATTGCTCTCTGCATATCCAAATCTCGTTGCTTCTTTGTCCATATTATCCATTTAATTAAGTGTTTTCTGAATACAGGAACCAGCATAAAGGTGAGTAGCTGCTGGATGAGATTGGAAGATGAACTCAGTGCTCAGCCTGCAAATATGCATGTTAGTCTCATATTTGAAAATTTTCTTAAAAGCAGTTTTCAGTATGGTTTTGCATGCATTATCATGCAAAAGCTATAAACATGTTATTGTACTGCACAGCATTATGGCCTTGCTTGGATTTTTGTGGTGCTTCCCCACATCTTTAGCTGTGTTTCCCAGCAAAATGTCCAAAGTCTTGTGCACTATGTGTGCTCTGCAATATGCCACCTCTAAATCCGTTCTTGAAAAGTGGTTTTGAACATTTCAAACTCCTATTTTGAACATATCCTCTCCGCAGTGGACCAGAAAAATGGGTGTGCATGGCTTTGGGCTACATGCTGCAATTCATCATGCCACACTGAACAGAAATCTCTATTGAAATAGGGACATTTAGGCTTCTGAATGCAAAAGGTTAAAAGAAAATTCACATTGCTTTACCTACCATCATATTTGTGGTTCCTCATCTTCCCACTTCCAATTTGTAAAATGAATTTTTAAACAAATATGTATAATTTATAATGCTACCATGCTATTAGCAAAATAACTCAGCTAATTAAAGAAGAAACCAGGAAAGGAATGACAAATCTTTCCTCTACCCCTCACATCATATCTGTATGTCTGATTATTGCTTTTCTGTGCTGCTGTTTCTTTATTTGAAAAGTAAAGCTACCACACAGTACATAGTGATTGCAAGAGTAACAACCTGAATAAGATACATACACAAGAAACTTTTTCCAAAATTAGATCCACAGTAGTCAGGAAAGGTAAAGAGGTAAGTAATAAAAAAGGACTTTTTTTTCTTTCTGGATAAAATTCCAGAAGTTTTAGGTATTCAAAGACTGCAGTAATGATAACACTAGGAACACCAAAAAGTGACAGTGTCAGTGCTTCTGTTGCTGTAGGACACAGTGATATAGTAATGTTTTTAACACAAAGTTTGAAAGTAGTAGCAGATCACACAATTAAGCCAGTGACTCAGTGAATTGCATCTTTTAAAATATCCTCAGCTTTGACACATCATGGGGTGACTTTATGTCCCACTGTTTTCACATCCTTGTTGATGTCTTGAATTAGCCAAGCATCTGTTACTCCAATGAAATCAGATATCTGTTTTAATATGGTTGTTTTCAATATTGCAGTGTGATCTGATTATTCTTTGTACTGAAAGAAATTGAACACATTCAATTCTATTTCTTTTTTCTTTGTTACAAGGGAAAATTATTTGTTCCATTATACTCTTTTTCGTACTGTTAAATGAGATTTACCTACCAGTAACTTCTATCAAAGCTTCTCCTTATCTGATTTAATATCTTTTAGATGAAAAATTATTAAATTGAGAAAGAAATTAATCTGAAATATATATCCATGCTCTGACTGCACACTATTGGGGTGGTAGTAATGTTAAGGACTTATTTTCCACAAAACATTGCATTTTTCTGACCACCCAGCCCTAACTAATGCTTGAAATCTCCTATTTTTAATTTTATTCTTTGACAGGATGACTTCTTTTCCTGGTCCAGCACAACTTACTGCTTCTAACATCCACTTCATGCTTAAAATAAAGGAACAAAACTTTGCTTGGAGCAGTGGACTTGCTCCAGGTTTACTCTCTGTACTGGGAGGGTACTTTCTGAACATGCAGCGAGCTCTTCTATCTTTGTAAGAGGCAAGGGAGGAAAGCTGCACTTGTAATGCCTTAATGTGTTTCCTGACACTGGTGGGCATTCATATATTCTGATAAAGTGTTTTGCATTTTTCATTAGTAATGTATGGAGTGACTCACATCCTCAAGGGAATTGCACAGTGCATTTTCTTGGACATCAAGGGAGAAAAACCTTCTTCAAACTTCTATATGGCCCAACACCTTTAAGTAGTATTAACGAAGTTCCAAGATATAGACCCCAATAAATACTCCTGGGTCATCTGGCTTGACTCTAGTGTTTCTTGACAAAAGGTAGCATAAATTATTTTTGTAGGCTACATGTGATGCATACTCATTGTTTCCCTATAGTTGAGATAAGAATTAGATCTGTAAACTCTGTGCCAACAGCCAGTTAATGAAGTTAGTCCATTCTACTTCTTGTCTAATTGCAGCTTGCAGCCCTGTCACAGAAGATCTGTCAGACTCCAAAATATAAATCTGTTACTAGAACCGTTGATGTAATTGTGAGTTTTCTGTAAAATCCTGTATCACTGAATAGATCATAGGTGAAAATCTTCCCTAATATAGATGTGTGCCAAGCTGTTTTATTCTGCAGTGATACTCATGTTCAGTGATGTTATGTAACCGCTCCTGTTCATCCATTTTCTCCTAAAATCCATTTTGGATGTCCTATCTTCAGCTAATAGGGAATTACTTGGATCTAGGGAGAATATTTTAAAAACTGGATCTTCTGATTTACTGAGTATATTGCACAGCAGGGTCTCTAACTCTTACAGAGATAGTACATTTCTAGTCACTTTGTAAGTCACAAGAAGCTGCACAAAACTGTCAGCAGCAATGATAATTGATGCATACTACAGAGATCAAATTGAGGCTTTTTTCATCTATCCTCACAAGCTGGGGATACTTTTTTCTTTTGGGAATTATTGCCATTCACATAAGATGCCCTGGAGACCTCTGTAAGAAGAGGTGGAAAGAGGGATTTAATCAAAGTACAGATTACTTACTTAATATATTTTCTTATTTATAATGCCTGATTTGAAAGTGTTTTTCTGATTATCATAGTTAATCTTAAAGAATGTGGTTGCTTATTAGAGAATACATGCAAAAGCCTCATGAGGAATTAATTTGTGCCACCCATGATTATATCCCTTGCCTAATTTTTACATAGGAATTTCTGGGTGTTTTTCTTTCCTGCAGAGATTCAGAGATTTCTTCAGCCTAATCTGGAAGTTCTCCCCAGTTACTGTTAACTGAATTTAGTAGATTTTATTGGCCTATTTACTTCCTTCTAATGCTTTCTCTGCTAACAGAACATAACACGTGTGACTCCATATAATCTAATAAATAAATTCAGTGTATGCCATTCTACTCCCTGGACTGGCTCTGATGTTGTCTGAATCATACTTGGATCTCTTGGTGGTTTACAGCATTCTCACAGCATAGTTATATTTAAGTCTCAACGCAAACTCAAACGGAAATGAAAAAATAATAATTAAATTGAATATTGCCATTGTCTGGTTAAAGTGCAAGGCATATTTAATTAACATGAAATTATCCATACTTAATTCAGTGTACTATTTAATGCAATGTTCAGCACAGATTGCTTTCAACAGTGTTATATTTCTAATAATGCATCTCACATGCATTATTAGAAAGGAGGAGAAAAAGCAAGCAATGGACAAATGTTGTTCACTTTGCTCAATACATGTGCTGCAGTCACAGGTGTGAGTATCTACACATTGTGGGAGAGGTGTCAGTGTTCACAATCACCCTTTGCACTTTAGTCCTCTAAAGGCAGAGGAATTATCTGCAGAACTGTAAATAACTCTTTGAGACTAAGAGAGATGACATATTGCTATTTTTCAAGTGAGTATTGTTAAACATTTACTGATTAGCCAAAATACTTATCCTCAAAATGTGTAATTTATTGATGCCATTTAATAGATTTACTTCTTTTTCTCATAGTACAGCAGCACAAGCTTCTCAACATTTTTATTTTACAGAATGTAGTAATAAGCTCAAACTGATACAATCTAAAAGGTCATGTTGAAAAAGGCATAACCTTTGATTGGGATCTAGCCATAAACAGTCTCATTATGGGAGGTTGTCAAAAATTGATGCTGTAGGGAAAAAACTGTAAGTTTTCTGGGATCTACTCCTCTACTTGCTTCAGGAACAGGTTTTCTCAAACCTGGTTAAAAATATAAAAATATTTTTTAGCAATGTCTAGAAACCAACTCCATGAAACATCAATCCTGGTACAGATTTAAGACTCAGCTCTGGTTCTGAACATGATGCAAAGCATGACAGGCATATCTGAAAGTCATATACCATGTTTGAGATTTACAGGATTGAAGGAGAGGCCACAAATCATAGAAAACAAGAATCCAGTTATTCCCAAAGGATAGAAGTGGATCATAGATATAGATCAGACTTTCCTGGTCTTTTGATTCTGTGTGTCTATGCCATCTTGGTGGGAAATGATTTTGCACTTAGGTGACAAAGGCTTGGAGAAAAGGCCACACTCATGTGGCCTGTGAAATAAGTGTGGTGGAAGGCTGCAAATTGATCTGCAATGTAGGATAAATTCACCTGGGATTTTTCATGTGGGTCAAAGTCACAGGGAAGGTATGACAAAAATAGCCTCAGGATTCCAAGCAAATGCACAGGATTCAAGACTCTGAAATTTTAGACAGCCCATGTCAAAACCCATGGTGCTGCGTAGCTTTTATCATTCCTTGGGATGCTTATTCTTTAATTTCATCACTGAGCATAAAGCAGGTATAGTCAGTCTTTCTCTCCTCTTTCCAGCATAGTCCTTCTGCCCTTTTACCATCTGATTTGTTCACTATTCATGAGAATGGAGCACAGAGGTGACAGGACCCTTCAAACATGTTCTAGAAAGTGGGAAAACTGCAGTTGGGCAGACATGGAACACATGCTTGTGTGCACACATGGAGGGGTGTGTTCATGCCAGCCTGATTATGCCTCTTGCTCCATGCATGTGCATTTGTAAACATAAAGAGTACTTTGTGTTCATTTCTCATACCCTGAGGGAAGGTTTTCATGGCTGTGCCAGGTCAAAGACAAATGTGGGCCATTTAAATGTTACTTGTGTTGGCCATGGACTGCTTCTTGCTGAAGTTTGATTTCTAATCTGAAGTAAAAATATATCGAAAAAAGAATTGGGAGCAACCACATGTCCTATGCCATCAGAAAATATTTTCTTCCTGTTCTGTGTGATTGGATGCCCTGGCCCAGTGTTTTCCAACAGTCCAAAAAGAAACATCTGGCATAAACTACTTTTTTTCTGTTCTAATGGCTTAGTTTGGAGCTGAAACAATGCCCTTTATGGATCTTGAATGTCTTTAGATAATGTCCCAAAGACATAAGATAGGGATAATGGTGCATTGTGTTTAAAACTTTAGCACGGGTTTCAAGAAAACTAGATACAGTTTCTTTATAGTTCTGGACAAATACCTCATGTCTGCTGTCGGTACACTGAGGGTAAAGCTGTTGTAATTCATGTCAAAATCCTTACAAGGATAAATCCATAAAGTCTCAGGATGCACTGACATATATCGCCAGGGGGACTATATTGATAGATAAAAGCCACTATGCTGTCAACAAATGTCTTACCGGTACATACAAAAATTGATGAGCTTTTCTTACTCTGTTGGGTGTCCTGAAAACCAGGAAAATTGCAACCCATCCCTGTCAGTTATTTTAATTGTGAGATGGATTTTCTAAGTGCAAAATTCTAGCCTGAAGTGCTCATAACTGCCTTAAATAAAGAGCAGGATTTATTTTACGAATTGGAATAAATCCTTGCCTAGCAAATTATGAGCTGCTATGTTTATTATTGGAAGGAAATGGACCAGGAAATAGTTAGGATGGTTAATGAACTACAGATTATTATTCGTGAAGAATTCCAGACATGTTCCATGAACCAGTCCTGCATGAGGTCTGAAACCAAAGTCTCTGGTTCATCTTTTGAAGTCCAACAAACTGTTTTGTTTAGTTCCAGATAATGGAGGGGGGAATATGTGCAAGAAAAAAGATATGCATGTTGTATCTTTTTTTCCCTTAATTTCTATTTGTAGTGAAACTGCCAGCCAAGATACAAACTCTAGAATCAGTCAAGAAAGATATCATGTTGCATCACACTGTCTAGCAATGAAGCTGACAAATTATTTAATAAAAATTAGGGGATGTGGCAGGTTTGGTGTGTCCAATGGGTGCTTAATTAAAAAGTCTGACATTACAGAACAGTATCAATGAAAGGTCAGCAAAAGCATTCGAATTTACTAAGCCATATAATAAATTTCCATAAGATATTCAGGAAATACTGTGGAGAAATACTACACTTATTGTGTTTGGGTGACTCCCAAACCTTACCAACCCTTGCATAGTATACATCCAGATACAGGAAATGTGTTTTTCTTTCACCTTTAAGAGGATCAGGACAAAACACAAAGTCTGTTCAGTGGCATTCAATAGAATGGAAGACCTCTTGGAATTCTGTTCTATATCATCTTCTGTGACTGCAGTGTCACTGAAGTCGGTCCAGAGAGGCTGACTGAGTTGATTACTTGTAGATCTGAGCATACAGCAGTCCCACTTAACCAAGCTGAACTGCCTTGCAGAGAATGTAATGATTGCTAACCAATGAGCTTGATGCAGCTGGGTGCTCCCAGGCTGAGATGCTGGATCCAGTTTGTGGCTCTTCAGTACTTGCTTGCTGAGCAGAGTTATGTGTTTAGAGACAGTCATATATTTATACTTCTGCATGGCCACTTTGCAAATTATGCTGAAATTTCCTACCTCTAATTACTTTTCATAATAAAGACATTTATTGAATAAAGACAATGCAAATATTGAAATTGTTCTGGTAGTAAAAGCAGAGCAAAATGGCTTTACACAACAGCTTCTTACAGAAAAACACCTTTCCTTCGCAGACTCACAGAGGCAGACTAGTCAAAGGATATGCTCAACATCTTGCTTGATGCCCTGAGTTAAGGAATTTTCTCTTGCATTAACCTGAGTGCAAACTTTCAGACAAAATCTCTGTCTTCATTGCTGTCATATTTATGATAGACATTCTGTCTTTGATAACTCTGTCCAGGATCATAAGATACCCTTCTTCATCTCAGGCTCCTGCCATGTTTGGTCCATCAACCATAGCTGCCTGCAAAACAGTACCCACTTTCCTATCCAAACCATTTATTCTTTTCCTACATCTATTCTGCTGCTTGTATCTACTCTCCATTTATTAATGATGCTTGGTTGATCTCCAGTGTTTGATCTTCAACAACTCCTTCTGGGTTAAAAGTTTAAAGCAGAAGTTGGAAGGCAATTTTCATTAACAAAATGGAGTTTGTGATTTGGTTCAGATAGATAGAAAAAGATTCATCCTGCCAGCTTTAGACATCTAAAGAGTAAATACGCACATCTGAGTGTGTTGTTTACAATCCTTTGTAGTCAGTGGAGGAAAACAGGCACTTCGTGGTCAGAAGCCATCTTATTTAAAGCCAGATATTTGAAGTAGGAGAAGAAACTGCCTCATTCTCTTGACTTGCTGTGGCTAGAACTGGTGACCCATGAAGAGTCAGGTGAGATAAATCCCTGTTAATGTAGGCACCAAACGGATATGTCTGATTTACTACTCTGCTATACAAAATGCTCTGAAGTCTGAGCAGAATCTGCTGCTCTGAGGTGATTCATTCTGCCTCAGTAGAAACAGCATTTAGAAAATGCCTTTAAGAAACACAATTCCCCAGAGCTGCTGGCTCCTGAGAGCTGCATGCTTTGTGCTTGGCTCAGTGGGAAGCCTTGCTCCCCACACCAATGGCATCACACCCCTGGAAATCCCAGTGCTTGTTTGGAAGAAAAGGGAAACAGTCTTCGACAAGATCCCCACCTTCTCTCTATTTCAAATGCTTTGACTCCATTAGAAAATATAAACACATGGACCACTTCTCACTACCTCTCTTTTTCCTCCAAAACTACTTCATGTGTCTCTTCATAATCCTCATCTAAGATTTGCTATAGACAAGTATTTCTGCTGAATATACATGGGCTATATGAGAGCAGATAAAGCTGTGACAAGGACGAGGGGGCAACACAGTGGTAAATCACGAGTATTTGTTCTGCACAGAGGTACTTCTCTGAGCACCCTGCCAGGGAATCTATCCCTGGGCAATACTGTATATTATAATAAATATGTCTTGTCCACAGAGGGTAGAAATAGCTTGCTTGTTTACAGTAAATATCTGTAGGCATATGAATTGGACTGTAGCCTATTTTACATATGGGGAAAATAAACCACAGCACAATCATTGTGGGAATGGCCAAATTTGAATCGTTATTAGGAATGTCAGACAACAATCTGTACTCATCATGTCCCAAATCTCCTCAAATGCTCAAGCTGAAATTTGTTCTTAGTCAGTACTGCTCTCTCTCTCCATTGCTGACACAGTCATAAACACACAAAACTGTGTTTGCAACAATAAGAAGGCACTTCTGTGTCCCTTCTACACACACTGTGACCTGTATAAAATTTCATTCTTTTTCTGTCTCTGAAGCAGCCCTATTCCTAACCCCTGTGGCTTATCTATTCCTTAAACATTAGCCTATTTTCCTCCAAGAGGGGTTTGAAATGCATTATCAGTTTCAGCAGTGTTCAGGGACCAGATAAGACAAGCAAAAATGTATGATAATATTATCTAGCAGTCCTATTAGGAATAGCATTGAGAAAAAGAAAAAAACATGGCACAGACTTAATGTCCTGCAGCTTCAAAGCGGTGTAGTAGGGCAGCTACACCAGAGATCAATGCACTGGTAATAACCCCTTGGGTTTCCCCTGCACAGCTCATGCCCTTCCAGATGATTCACACAGAGCCATTCTCTGTGCCTCTGCAGGGCAAAGATTATCTAGAGCTTGCTGGACACTGTCAGTTTTGTGGCCATGGGGACGTTGTGGCAGCAGCCAATCTGCTGCATGAGAGGAAGCTTTCATTATTAAATGCTACAAGAAACAAAAAGTGTGAAGAAGACAGATCAGTCTTCCTCAGGGTAAAATATCCTCCTTTCAAGCTGTTCAACAGATAGGAGCAAGTCAGTCACCTTGTATACGGTCATTAGGAGCATCTACCCACTTCATGCTCTGCTGGGAGACTGTAATAAGCTTCGTCTGTCAGATCTTCTCACCCCACCTGTTAGCTTAAACACTCTGCTGTGTGGGGGCCTCTTTCCTCACGCTGCAGAGAGCATTTAACCTGCTGCTGCCAGCTTGGTGGGGTGTTCTGTCCCTGCCTGCAGCCTGCCCACCTGCCAGCCCTGCTCTGCTGTGCTGCCTGGCGCATCCATCCTGCATCCCACAGAGGCTGGGAGGAACCCCCACCCCAACAAGCTGCAAGAGCACAGTTGAGATCTCACCTCTTTTCTCACTTGTCTAGTGACCTCATTTCACACATCTGATTCCCTTCCTCTGCCTCTTTTTACAGTTTGTCTCTTTTGCAGCCTCTGAGCCGCTAGTCATGTTTTTCCCATCAACCATTTGAATTTCTTATATTTAGAAAAGCGCTGCAGTTTTTTATCTTTTGTGTGATCATACTCTATCCCTATGCGCCTATTAGACAGATGTTTTTTAATCTTTAGTATTTTCTTTCAGATTTTAGTTATCAGCTTCTCTATAATTATTGTTTTACCTTTGCCATCTGGAGTGGTGGTCTTTTGTTGTTTGTTTGTTTGTTTGTTTGTTTGTTTTCCCTAACTCTTTCTCACTTTCATCCTGTTGAAATTTTCAGTGCATTGTGATATCAAACTGTGTAATAATCACCACATTCCCTGGTTTATATCACTCAAAGAGGCATAAAGAATTTGAAAAATCAGAGTTTCATTTCAAGAACTCCTGATTTTGCTGGAGAGTGTAGGAGAGGGTCCTCAGGATTTATAAGTTAAATAAATATTGCAGTGTGGGATTGGTAAATGAGCAAGATTAATGTTTCTTATGGTGCCTGAGCTGTACAAATGAAGGGTGATTTCCTCCATATCCCAGACTCACTGCTATCCTTCCCTAGTAAACCTGCCCTCATCTCCACAAACTTATTTTGTACAATCATCTATATATTTTATTTAAAAAAAGGACATCTTTCTGCCTTTCAGGATTCTTTTGGTCCTTAAAAATTAAAAATTTTCTACTGTTCTAGGTAACTAGAAGCAGCCATGAAGGGTTGCTCTCTGCCCTAATCTCTAGCTTTTTAGCATTGCAAGTAGCAATAACTTACGTCTCTGCAAAACAGTAGTTAGAAATGCGATCTAAAAATGACAGCATTTTACACTTAATTTCTTTGGGTGAAAACATGTATCCATGGTGACAGGAAAGGGCATAAGGAATTGGGTTTCAGGTCCAATGTTGAGTTACTCCCTAAGACTCACATGTCTTCCTTTCTTGAAGACCTACATGAAATTATGCTTTTCTATGCTTACACATCTCAAAAATTAGATCCTTAGGTGGATTGGAGAAGAACGTGTCAGGAGAGTTCAACAGTTCTGTACTGAATTTATAAACAGAAATTTCCAGCAGCTGCAAAACTTTTGGTCACATTGTAGCAGCTGGGGGTTTTTGACTCTGGAGAGCTGTAATGTCATTGCCTAGGAATGGGTGGGGTGTCATCCTTGCACAAAACAAGTGAGGACAGAGTTTAATGAGCCCATAATTTTGGGTTTTCAGCTGGAGCTGTCTAACCATGGGCAGAGCATGCACCACAGAAAGGTAGACCAACTGGGATAGTAGTCCTGGGGAGGGACAGGAAGGATTTTGGTGCTCCAGTGTAGCAATTCTGGAGAGATAAATTTGCCTCCTCTGTTTTTCCCAGCATGCTTTTAATCTAGCTGTGGCAAGAAATCCAAAGGGCTATGGAGAGAGTTCTGAAATGGAATTGAAAGTTTAATGAACACAAAATGTGCTCACAGAGAATGAAACTAAAGTATTATAATGTTGCGGTTGGAAAAGTCAGATTTAAAATTGGATTAATTTTTTTTTTGTATTTTTCAACAAGTGTTGTTATTGAGGAGTAAACTCCCTATAGAAAAAAAAGTTCAAGCCCCAGATCTATTGCAGACCTTTTGTTTGACCTCTCTGGAGGTTTTTTTTTTGGTTTTGCCCAACCAAAAAAAAAAAAAAAAGAAAAACCAGAGAGGTCAAACAAAAGGTCTGCAATAGATCTGGGGCTTGAACTTTTTTTTCTATAGGGAGTTTACTCCTCAATAACAACACTTGTTGAAAAATACAAAAAAAAAATTAATCCAATTTTAAATCTGACTTTTCCAACCGCAACATTATAATACTTTAGTTTCATTCTCTGTGAGCACATTTTGTATTCATTAAACTGAAGGGCAGGCAGTTAAAAAGCTCTCCTAATTACCCACCTTTCCAAAAATATTTAATAAAATTTACTAATTCAATCTTTTCAAATAATGAAAAGACTTCTAATTATTTTTCAATTAAAATGTCACGTTCTTCAGAATGTTTATGTTATTTGCATAAACCTCTCTGATTTCCCTTCAACTTAAACAAACTTTACACATATTACTATTCATGCAGTGCTATGAATTATTTCTATGACCACTCTTCTGCAGAGGGGAAATTTGATATAATTGCCTTAAATATTTCTTTGCATGAATAAGTACATCTTTGGTAGAGTAATGGAGTTTACAGGGCACAAAGTATGCAGTTAAAGTGATGAAAACCAGTAAATTTAAGGCATTTGTTAACACCGATGAGATTCCATGCTATGTCTGAGGCTGAACAAGAAAGCTTTTAGTTTGGTGAACCATATTTAATTTTGAAATATGACAGCCCTTCAGCAGCTGACTGGTACCATTCTGCCAAAGTCTTCTTTATGCTTCAGAGTAGCATAAAGATTTATCTCTGAAATGGCGTAATAGAAAAACTTACTCAAGTTGCCAACAAGCTACCAAAAGAACCAAGTTCTCCATTTCAGAGAATGCACAACATACAAATACATTCCATGTTATCAGATGCCTGTTCCTCTAATGTAACTTGTACCTAGATAAACTTCATAAATTACTAGTACCATAAAACAATAATGATGACACATTCTCTAACACTGCCTGATGTAGTAACTGCTGAGGAAGCAAACTGCATTACTGATATTTGACTCAAGTTTGCAGAAGAGAGGTTTTTCTTTTCTTTTTTTTTTTGGTTGGTTGTTTTTTGTTTTTTTTTTTTTTTTTGCTTACATTGAATTTTAGTTGTTTGTATGTATTGCACCTAGACAAAGGTAATTCTGATCTCCATGTCATTCTTGAGATGGTAAGGGAATATAATTTCTGTGTGGTAAGCAATTGCTACTAAAACTAATTGAAAAACACATTTATGGATTTTGAGGATATTTCTGTTTGTTCCAAAAGCCAAATATTTTTACTCTATCACCTCCATGTTTTCATGGAGATGAAAGACACTCTTTCTGGAAGGGAACTTTTTTTTTTTTTTTTTTAAACATCTGTGTAAAATGAGCAAGTCAGAGCATGGATGAAATGTGATATATTCATATTTTTGGGGGTAGTGTGTAGGAGCAGACAAAATATATTTTATAATTATATTTTATTTATATAATTAGCTATATATAAAATATAGGTAATTTTGTCCATCTTTCACAGCCTAGTGCTTAGCACTTCATTACTGAAACAACTCCACATGTCAAAGGAGCATTCCTCTCATCCTGCTTTGTCCTCAAGCTTCCCATCATTTTTGATGAAGGGAAAGGCCTGGCAGGTAGCAAGAACACTCTAATAAATTAAGAAGCTACAATGCAAAAGGAAAAGGAAGAGTTGTGCAGATAGAAAGTACCATAGTCAGAAAGACACACTGGGAGTATTTAGGAATAGAGATTACGATTCATCATTTTTCACTGATCCTAAGACACAAAATATTAGCATGTTTAGGAACTTTTCCTCTGTTGTTGCAGAAATAGGATTTAATTGTGGACAGAGGATTTTGAAAGGAGACATGAACAATACGATTAAGAAAAATGCAAGATCTCTGCTCATTTGTTGGGGATTAAGCCTATGGACACATTTCAGACAAATTGGCGAGCATCAATAATTACATTTATATTTACTTAACTTCCTTCTAATGCATCAGGTGTGATCAATTACCCAGGGCTGTCTAAGTAATTACCTTACCATCTCAAGCTATTTTTGACATACAGGGTCCACTGAGGCCTTTGATCTCTTTTAATAATATTTTTGAAGCACATTTTGAATGACATTTTTAGAGCATATATTGTATTTTTCTGTTTTGCAAGTGGTCTGTTGTGGGTGATCCCAAGGTTAATAACTTGTTCAAGGACTGTAATACCTGTTTCCAGGGCTAATATCTGAAAAAGCTATGACTACTTTAAGCTAGACAGAGCTTCTGTTGACTTCCTCTGAACACAGAGAGCCTCAGCATTGGCTGTGTATGCCCAGAGGAACATGGAGGCTTCTTTACTTCTGTAAAGGGGAAAAATGACCTTTCTGCATCCTTTTCTGTCACTCTCACATGAGCAGATAGATTCAAGCTGCTCACGCCAGCATGCTTCAGAAATGCCATCTCTACTCATGGACTCCACTGCAAAGAATATAACTTTTAGCTGACAATTCTTTTAATTATACAACACAGGACAATAAATTGCTTAGTGAGGATGTGCTGAATCACAGTAAAATATTTCAGGCAACTGGCAGTTGAGACTGCCCATGCTCCCAGTTTTATTACCATTGTAGATGTTTATTTCCCACCCTTTTCCTTCCAGGTCAGTAAATTCTGGTAGTGGGCCATTTACACTTTCTATAATCTATGTTATCCAAGGCTATAAACTTTACAAATGAATGGGGCAAACCTTGACTGCTGAGTTTTCTGGCTTTTGCTGTTACAGTGCATCCATCTTACTTACTTGCTCTCAAGAAGGCAATGAAGCATTGTGACTTCATGAGCAATATTACAATATTCAGATTTATCCTTGTGACTGAGACTGATACCATCATGGATGCTGAGATCTGTGTTTCTGATATCTGCAGCAGCTGTGATTTACCTGTTGTTCTGAATCTCATAAAGTTATTTACAGCATGGCAGACTGTGTGTGAGGGACTCTTGGATCAGAAAAGTTACTTTTACATTATTTGGAAAATTTTTAAGTAATTTGATGGAATACAAGCGCAGAAGTGAATTGGTGCTCATTTATTTACCTCTCACACTGGCGAGGTGTGTTTGGGTGATTGTACAGGTCTTAAGAAAAACTGATAATCTATTCCCACAAACTTTGAATGTTTGAATGTTTGTTTCAAACTTTGAAACTTTGAATTGCACAAAACAATCAAAATATTGCAAGAATGAATTGTATATATCAGCACTTCTGTTTGCAAATTTACCACAAAACTACATCAGTGCTTTCAAGAACTCCAAAAGATGGGATAAATAGGAAAGCTCTGCCACAGCCTGCAATATTGTTTGATAATCTGTGTGGTGAGCTGTACAATGCTGACAGAGAGAGAGAATTTAGTCCTTCTTCCACCTGCCTCAGCCACCTTTTCCTGAGCAGTTCTCTGATTCTTCACTTGCAGCAGTCTGTGGAATGGTTCAAATGAATAAAAGGGACTTTATTTGTTTGGAAAAAAATTGTTCCTTATTTGTGGAAGTCCTTTCTATTTCATCCAGTGCCTGGATTCCTGTACATGATCAGCCTGCTGGAAGCACTCCTCTGGCTCCAGGTCGGTGCTGTCACACAGCAGCACACACATGCTCAAGCTGGCACACTGCTCTGGTCATCAGCAGGCTGCAGGCTCCTGTCACACAGTGGCACTAAGATCCCTGTGTATCTATCTCATGCAAAAATTTAGAATAGTTCTTCAACTCCATAAGCCAGATTTTAGATATAATTCTTTGTCCTCTGTCAAGGAGTAGAAGGAAGGGGCTAAAGTGGAAACTACTGGCTCTTGTTGGCTGATTGTTCCTGCTCTGAACTTTTACATGGGATCTTGGCCCGTTATGTGCTTTTCTCATCTGCTGTGACAGTCAGCTTTCCCAAAAAATGTCAGACAGGAGCTCAGGCAAGAAATGCCCTTGCATATAGCAAATGCCTGAGCATATAGCAAAATGAGGCACTGATGAACAACAAATAAATATAACAAAGGTTGGGTTCTCAAACTTCAAGAGTTTGCTCCAGTGAAGAACAAAAAATGCTGGTTTACAAATCTGTGCTAATCCACATAACAAAGACACTGACAGCCACTGCAGCCAGTAGTGAATGATGACAGTACACTCCTTTGTAGTGAGTTGGGTTTCCTTCAAAACCATGCATATATCCTAGAGTCTTAAAGCTGTCTGTCAATATCACTACCCATCATTTTCTGGCTGTGATTTCAAGTTTTCCATCTCTACTTCTGCTTTCAAGCCATAGGGCAGGATTTTCAGGAAGGCAGTTGAATGTCGTTCAAGTTAAGTTGAAATTTAAAATGTATATCTTCATTGCAGATTTGTAATCTTACCCTGTCTTTCATGACTCTGTGAAAGGAGGATGACATTTTTCCTATATATTTCAGTCCATTTAACCAGCCTTCTAGGCTTCCTTTAAAGTTCATAGAGGAATTTAGAGAGGCTTCCTTCCCTATCAAAAAAATACATGTTTGTGATAGTTGCATTACTTTCCAGAGGTGCCATTCTCTCTTCGTTTAAAATCTAAAGTATGATGCTAAGTATTGTAGACTACGTGTCTAGGTTTTTTGATGGATAAAGTTAGGCAAAATGAAACCAATTTTGAACATCTGATTCTGCTTAAGGTTTTGGGTCATTCCCTTGGAAGAGGTCAGAAACCTGTGATGTAACTCTACATAGTCTTGGATGTAACTCAGAACACTCCAAAAGGAAAATATGGTTTTGTGGGGCATTAAGAGTAAGGTTTGTCTTTACGTCTAACCTTCTCAGTTCCATAGAAGCTTTTTTGACTTGCTTTATCAGGTGTTGCATTTTATGTGCATTTTGTTCTCAGGGCAGTTTGTTTGCCTGCTTATTGCACCTTAGAATCCTTATTAAATCAGGTTGTTGCATCTCACAGGGCTGAGAAAATATGTTAGCAGAACCATGAATGTAACACAGAGGGAAGCATTTTATTTATTGGGTTTTTTTGGCTATGTGTTTTGTTGAGGGCCAGGGACATATCCACATATTAGATGCTGTTCCATCAGATGATGGCAAGATGCTTTGCCCTTTGTTTTTCTGAGCTGGAACTTACTACTGTCATGTTTTATTTCTCGCTGTCATTCATTGGTGGCAAACTCTTAGAGAGAAAATATATATTTTGTTATTTGATGGTGAAACATTTGCAGAACAGTTTCTTCATATATGCTGAGGGCACATCATGTTATTATCTATGAATAAAAATAATAAACCTTAGAGAAGAGTAATGACATAACAGGGAAATTACATCTAAAATTTGTAGATTTTATCTACGAATCCAATAATACTTTTTCCATTGTCTAACTATAATCCTTCAGCCCTGTACACACCTTCCTATGGCTTGCATCCCCTTGAATATTAATAAAAGGTGAGGGATGTGGATTAGAGCTCTTATTTCCACACTATTCCATGCAGAAACAGCCCAGCATGATAGGACAGGGAGAAATGGCCTCAAATTGACCAGGAGAGGTTCAGGTTGGATATTAGGAAAATTTCTTCACTGAAAGGGTGTTTAAGCATTGGAACAGGCCGAGGGACTTGGTGGAGTCCCCGTTCCTAGAACTATTAAAAAACGAGCAAATGTGTCACTTTTCAACATGGTGTAGTTGACCTGGTGGTATTTGGTTGAAGGTTGAACTTGGTGATCTTGGATATTTTTTCTAACCTTAATCATTCTATGATTCTGTAGAGCAGAAAGCTCTGTGTAAACAAAACAGGTGTCATTCTTCCATATTCTTTTAAAATTATCTGTCACTCAATTTTATTATCAGACTCTGGAGCAGTTCTTAAAGAAAATATTGTACTTAATGATGACAGACTTCTTTATACTACATTTTCTCTTTGGACATGTATTCAAAACCAGAAATATCTATAAGTGAGGTTGAATTAAGAAGATACTTATTTTTACAAAATTGCTCAACTATTTTAGAGACAATCTGTCTAATTTGGCAAAATCTCCTCTATGTTGTAAACAGCATGAGCACTCCATTATACTTACCTATTAGTCTTCAGTACAGTCTTCCACCACTGTAGTAAATAAAAAGGATAGAAAAACAGTCTAGGAAAGAAGGAGATTATTTTAATTCTACTGGTATTTAAAAAGCAAAAACAGTAGTAGTAGTCTTTTAAGACAGTAAAAGTAGTCTTTTAAGACAGAAAATAAAACAAAAAGAGAAATAGAGCAAAAGAGAATTTTATGAAGAAACAAAAGACAAAATGTGATGGTAAGGAAGAGGAACAACAAGAGGAAAGTCAGCTGAATAATTTTCAGGGGTTGTACTGGGTGAATCAAATTCTGCCTGAGGTTTCCTGTTCTACTGAGAAAGAAAAGTAGCTATCTGTCTGAAAGTGGCAGAGTCAAAGAAAATACAAAGAGAACCCTTGCAGGTATAGATCATGCCAGCAAGATGCAGCTAAGACTGGGAGGAGTACAAATTCCTCTCTTGCGAAGAGGAATAAAGTGAGAAGCAGCAAAGCAGATGCTCTCCTGAAAGCAAAGAAGCATCATATCGCTCTGAATATTGAGGAAACAGCATGGCAATGAGAGTAAAACTTAAGTCCTCTTCTTTGTGTGATTGCTCCTATCCCTAACATCAGTTGTACAACCTCTGTTCTCTGACCTTCTTTTCCTGATTGTGTTTGAGGAAAGGCAGGAAGGGAGTGAACTGAGACACTTCAACAACTGCACGAAAAATTGAGTTTGGTACTGTTTCACACAAGGAAATCTAGACAGTCCTCAAACTGCATCACTGTTGTGTTGGCAGATAACCAAAGCTGGACTCAGGAATTGCTACAAAATTCTTTAGAAGATATTGGCTTTAGCTGTTGAAAGAACGAAGGTCTAACAATTAATGGTGTTGTAATTCCTCAGAATTGAGCAGATATTTCAAATTAGGTATAACCACATTAACATTCTTCTGCCATCCTTCAGAAAAAGATTATTCTTTCTGTCTCAATGAAGATACCAAGTATGTAATAGGATGGAGTCAGAATATCAGCAGATGGAAATTTAGTATTGTGATCAGATGATTTCATGCTTTTTTTTCTAGCACTGAACACTGGAGAAATATTTGAGATAAATATTTTCTTCCTTCTTTGCAGTGATATTTAGAACCAAGCCTGGCTGGTAAAACTGTGAGAAATTCATTGGTATAATCAGTGTCAGACTGGCATGTAGATGTGCCCTGTCATGTCTATAAGAAGGTTCTGTAAGCACATCCTGAGTGGCCCTGAGCTTTACAAGGTTTTATGATTGATGTAAACTTGTGTGACCAATGTAACATGCACTGCACATAATGAGACTCAGCGCATCCTCAGGTCATTCTGTGACACAGTGGCTTTCTATTCACAAGGATTTTGCTTCATAAGCTGAATTCAACAGAGATTGAGCTTTAAACACTTTTAAGAGCTGACATTGGCAGAGGTAGAGCAGGGACTCCAAAAGTCTCTGGAATTCACCCATTTCCCTCACTGAATAACACATACAACATTTAATTTGTCTTGTTTCAGATGAATAGAGTGAAGGCAAAGGGTTAAGTTTTTAAATAAAGAGCTGAAGTTTAGCTGGTAGCAGGTGCATCACAAAACCAATATAAAAATCAAATAAAATAAAACCCAAGGACAGAACGGTGTGACTGTCAAGGGTTCCTAAAATGTCCTATTCTGTCTACTCATATTTTCTTCTTTTCCACCTTAAGCAGATCACAAAATTTTAAATGAAACCCCTTAGCAGCTGTTGTTTACTGATTTTATCATCACACCCATTTTAAAGGTCCAATACAAACACTTTATTACAATATCAATTTAGAATTGTAATCCTTGTTTTAAAATACATATAAGTTATTAACAGACCAAAGATCATTTGAAAAGCCTGCAATCTTAATGGAAGAAATTTCTGGGGTTTATTACAGACCTTTGTTTGTTTGTTTATTACAAACAAATATCTTGCTTTTATTCTTTGCTGAAAAAAAGTAAAAAAGGAGTTATACTGGTTTCTAAAAAAATTTGCATATTCCTTGACCCAGGGGAAAAGATGACAAGTTACTGATTCTGCAGCCCTCCAGATGTGACATCCTGTCAAAATGTGGGAAAATGCAGTTCAGTCCTCTGCTTCAATTAATTTTATGTGAAGTGACCCTAGCTGGCATGGTCTTTTTTAAATACATGTAGAAATACAAGTAGAAACAGTACAGTGGGAATGCAAAAATGAACTGGTATTTCTGATGAAGGCAGATCAAAAAAGATTCTGACTGAATAATGAGGCAGACCTGTCCATAAAATATTGATTGATTTATTGATAGATTAATTGATGTGTTATGAGTATAGCCATTGATGTAACTTCTCTTTTTTGGAGCTATTCCATTTTTTTTCCTTCCTGCTTGCATAATGTCTCATTTACAGCAGAGATGTTGTAAGCAATTTATCTGTTTCACTCTCTAAATTTTTCTATATTTTCTTCCAGATAGATTGTGATTTATTATTTCCATATAGTGACACTTGAAAACCCAGATTACAATTGCATTGTTTTCTGCATAAAATTGGATAAACTCCATTTATATTCTTTTAGTGACTCTGACTCTGGATTTTCTTTGGTTAAAAAGGAAATAAATTCATACTTTTATTTTCATTATAGGAAAGATTTATTTTTTTAAATTTTAAAATGGAATAGATTTCTTTGTCATAAAAGGAAAAAAAGCACAAATGGATGGGGTTTTGCCTATGCTACCCCACCAACTCCCTGAAGTGGTACTGTATTTTTCAGAAAGTGGCTGGGATTCTTTTGTTGCTTATGTTATGCTGTGTCTATAGAGGCACAGCTGTGCTGCAGCATCTTGTCTAAAAGGGAAATAGACTATATTGATACATAAGACAGACTCCATCACATTGCATAAAGCAAATCCATACAATGAGGTTGACCTGCTTTTGTATCCCTTTTATCTTAGCAGTACCCAGGCACAACCTTCACTCTGAGATAATAAAAGACTCAGTGTGATCCAGATTGTTCTTTAATGAAAGGATTCTCCCCTTGCCTGGTTGTAAGATTTGGCTAATGCAGGAGGAGGTTGCAACCAGCAAGGTCTTTCACATGTAATATATAATTGATGCAGGATTTGACTGGCAGCAAAGACTCATCTAAAGTTATTTTTATCAATGCTATCCCCAACATAATCTCTCTCACTGGCTTACAGTTTAATGATGAAGAGTCTTTTGAGCACAATCCTTACTTTATTAATGAGATATTGCTTGATTTGACAAAATTATAATTCTTTATAAAAGACTGGTTGCTGCTTTTCATTCATGGCTAGGATGCCAATATGGTTATTTTTATTTATTAACACCAAAAATTTTGAATTATTTATTTGCTACTGTATACATTATCAAGCAGTAGATGAAGATTTTAACACAGTGGAACCCACACTTTTTCTTACTTGTCTACTTACTATTGCATATCAGATTTACACTGATGTAAGGTATTCAGCAGGTATTCAGCAAACTGATGGATTATCCAGCTACTCCGTGTTAAGCTCTGAATAAGGAAACAATCATCCTTTTCACTATTTAGTGATTTGAATACCTATGTTAAATACATTTTTTAAAAATACTGACAGAGAAATACATTCTTCTCATTAGAGGTCATGTCTCTAATGATATTGTTACATTACACACATGTTAAAACTCCCCTGAATCTAGTAAATTTACAGGTGCATTTGAAAACAAGAAAAACATGAATCTGTTATGCTCTCCATCGTGTAATAAGAAATGCAAATTATTGAGGGCACAACTTAAAATTTTGTTTCTTAAACAGAATCTTATTGAATAAAATTTTATTTTATAAAAATTAAATTTCTTAAAATTCTTAAGGTTCTGTGTGTAAGGTGAGCCACATAGGAGCACTTTGGGGAGATTTGAAGAGATTTTGTTTCCCTTGTTTACTGATTTCCATTTACTGCACAATACAAGTCCATGTTCAAGAATAATCTTAAGATGAATATACTGTTTCTTTTCAGTTACACAAATTTTGCTGTTCTATATTGAAAAGAATTCTCTCCAGTTTTTTCAGATGAGAAAAAATTTATATTTTAAATGACTAAGTGAATATCAATAAAACAAATTAATGTAACTTACCAACAGAGAAACAGTCCTCTGTTCTAGGGACCTTCAAAAGGAAAATTGGGATGACCAGTCTCTTCACAGCCTACAAGGAAGAGAGACTGGTACTATTGCATGAAAATCTGTGGATGGACTGCTTACCGCCTCTGAATAGGCACCGTGTGGGATGATCTCCTTTCTTCCTCCAGACTTCTATGATGGTTAGTCTGCAGGAGGCGATAATACAGGAAAAAATACAGGATGAGAGATCACTTTTTACACCCTCCCTTTGTTGCTAATTTGTTGCACCCAAATTACAGAGCAGGTTGCTTAAACTCCCACCCATTTATTACATTCAAAACCTTGTTATAGCAGAAACAACATGCTTTGTATGCATAGTCAAGAGTTTATTATTAGTTTAATTAAAGTCTTAACGGTTTAATCAGAGAATTATTATTACAGTAACACTGATATAAACATTCATAATGCAAATTATATGCAGCTAAAGTGATCTGCACAGAAATTTGCTGATATTTACCCCATTCTCTTGTGTTGTCCTCTCCTCTTCCACTGCACCTTGGGGACCATCAGCCAGAGGCAGATGGTATAGGCAGTCCTCAGCATCATGAATCCTTCACAGAGAAGAGCACAGAACTGTTGGTGACTTTTTCTTCCTCCTCCCTCTAAGATCATACTACTAAACATCTTCGTATGTTTAGTAATGTGCTATACCTTGCTCTTTCTTCAGTTGTCTGCAAGCCCACATTGCATCTGAATTTGCTGTATATGGTGCATGTGTTTTACACACCGTGGAGAATTGTTCTTTGTTAGTTTTTCTCCCCCTGTATCTGCCTACATTCCAGGGTGTACTATTCAAATCCTTGGTGCCATCCCATACGTGTACTCTCAAGCCCATCCCATTAATTTCCTGTTTATGGGCTGTGTTTTGTCATAGAGCCAAGGGTAACCCTTTTTGCACAATCATTGTTTGTTATTGTTATCTGTTAGTTCAAAATACTTCAGAGTGTTGCAATGCACAGTCTTGCACATATACAAATAAAGGTAAAATAAAGATAGTAATCACCTGAACATTTGACAATTGCCATTACAGTTAAAAGAAGCTCATACAAAGCTTGAGACAAACCAAGACAAGGTCTGACAAGTCACGACATCTGTTTTGTCAAGGTAATGCCAAGCCTGCAGATGACAGAAAGAGAAGGAGCCCTATACTTGCCTTGCAGTGTGGATACACCTTTGTACAGGGCGTGTGTCCTCTGTGACAGACCTGTCAGCACTTTGTCATCTTTGTGTTCACTAAAAATGGTCCAAAGGAGCACCCTGAGAAGTACCAGTCAGTCCCACTGCTGACATGGAACAGATCTTCCTGGCAGATATGTTGAAGTGCATGGGAGACAGGGAGGTAGTTAAAGACAACGACTGTGGCTTCAGCAAGTCCTGCCTGCCCTAGTGACCTATGATGGAGCAACTGCATCAGTGAATAAGGAAAGACCTATGGATCTCCTCCACACAGACTTCTCTAAGGCATTTGATATGGTTACCCACAGCATCCTTGTCACTAGATTGAATAGATATAGGTTGGTTTGACACATACTTTTAAATGGATAAGGATTTATCAAAAACACTTACGATGAGGGTAGTGAGACAAAGGAACAGATTTTCTGGAGAAGTTGTGCATGCTGCATATCTGCAAGTGTCAAAGGCCAGGTTGATTGGGGCTTTGAGCAGCCAAGTCTAGTGGAAGGTGTCTTTGGCCATGGCAGGGGCGTTGGAACTAGATGGCCTTGCAAGATCTCTCCAACCCAAACCATTCTGTTATTCTATGAAGGAGCAGTGAGCTAGTGCAGGCTCCTCTGCTCCTGCAGTGCAGGTAGCTATTGCCTGAGTACTGCAGGCACAGCCTCTCCTCTGGCTTTCAATATGCTCAGGAGAGCCAAATTTAATTACCAGTAATGTGAAACTGAAGTTAAGCTAAGCAACATAAATGAAAACATAGGTACAAGCTTTGTTTTCCTTCATTTCTTTGCTGCTTATGCTGAGGGAGGGTGCTCTTGTTTTATATCCCTTGACTTTTACATAGCTGAGCTCTGATTGCCTAATGTCTGATTAGCTCAGAGTGAGAGCAAATAACTGGTGAGGAAGGATGGTTGCTACAGTGCTGGATGCTAAAGCTTTATGATTCGTGGCCCTGAGTAAAGAGAGTATTTTGTTTGAAGAGCTTTTGTTTGTTTCTTTGAACTCAGCTTTGTTTTATTTTAATTCATGACTGGTATATACACAAAACTTACCCCCATTTCTCTTGGTCACCATCTGTTTTTCCTCTTAATCTTTTTTTTTTCTTTTCTTCTCTGAACTCTACCTCTGCTCTCCCTCAACACCTGTTTGGTTAAGCAGCCATTTCCCTAAAGTTTTGTGACACAAATATGAACTGACATTACCAGTCCCCTGACAAAGGCATATCTAATGCTTGAAAAACTCCTGGCTGTAAAGCTAAAGCAGAAAAAAAAAAATTGTATTTCCCCTTCTGGCAGAAATTCAGTCCCAAACTAGAGAGAGATTACATCTAAATAATTGTTCTGATGATTTAACATATCAGTAATGGGCATGTTGATAGTAAACAATATTATTTTATTCAGCTTGCAGTGGTTTTATTTGCTATGATGGTTGTGCTAAAGAGTTGTAAAACAGCAGTTCTTGATACTGGTGTGTTTTTTTCCAAAAGACTGGTACTTCTAGTAGCTGGGATTCTGACTTTGTCTCTTTTTCTTTAGGCTAAAGTGTGTTTGCTCAGAGAGCGGACAGAATCCATTGTGCTTATTAATGCAAAGTAATCTGGAGAGCATGACCAGTTAATTAAGCCTATTAGCTATGATCACAAGCATTAGGACCTCATCCTCTGATATTTCTTTAAATAGGAATACATCCTGTAAATAGCTCCATTGATGTGAAAGGGTTGGTATCATTTGGAATCAGGAGAGAAGAAGGAGGAACAAAGCAGGAATTGCTTTCAGTTAGATATGATAAAAATGTCAAGAAACATTGAACTCCAAGCATTTTCATCTTTGTTGCTTTGACTAAAAGTCGGTGACTGCAAAAGGTATCTTTGTATCCTGACCTTTAACACATGAAGAACTGTCAGACTGAGCAAGCACTGAGATGCTTATTTATACTGTCTAGAGATGAGGATGTGACAGGTAAACGTCTGTGGTCTGACTTTGCTTTTAGTGTGTATTGGAAACCCATTTCATCAGCAAGGTGAAAATAGCCTTGGCTTCTTCCAAGTATTAATTTCCAGAGTTTTTCAGGGTGACTTCTCTTAAAAGGCACCTCAGTTTGGAAGAGTGTCTTCTGGGCAGTAAAGATGTGGGAATGTCTTTGAAAATGTGGAGCAACTGAATATCCATCTCTGTTTATTGTTGCAGGGATGATTCCATGTGCTCCTTGGTCAAGAATTTCACCAAGGAGCTGCATCTCTGGTTACAGCAGTTCTAAAGTGATACATTGGGTGCACAGAAAGGATTTTCCTTTCACACTGGGCAGTTTCTCAGCACATCTGCAGATGAGGTTACTTAAGCATATTAGAGGATACCCAAGATGTCTGGTTTTGGGAATATTTGTCTATTGCCTATAGAATTAGAATACCTGACACTTTACATGGCTAAAATGTATTTAGTTTTAAACAAATAAAACTTGACTACACTCTTTAAAAATGCAAAAAGAACAGAAAAGTAATGCTGTGATTTTCCTTTGGTATTTCCTACCTTATGTAAGGGCTTTCCAGTCATGTGTGTCACTCAAAATATTGAATCTCATGATCTCTAATTCTCTGGGGAAGAACAATGAATATATGAGTGAAACTATTTTTGTGAGTTTTCTTTTAAATTCAGTTCATTTTGTTGCTGCAGTGCTTAGAATACTCTTAGAAAGTCAGGGCTTTGGTGGGTTAAATGCAGCTTAAATGAGAAGCTAAATGCTTTTCTGGTCCCAAAGAAACCATAATCTAAGCATTAAAGGGAGGTAACAGAAAGTAGGAGGCAACAGACTCTAGATCATATTGGTACTTTCCACTTCCCAGCTCCGACTGTGCTACTTAACTTGCTCTCAACAATCTGATATTTCATATAGTTTTCTCCCTTCTTGATTCCAATTGTAGTGGTTTATATCCAGCTTTGCTTTTACTGCTGTAATCTGTATTGTTTATGCTATCTTCATTTTCTGTCAGCACAGCTTTCCCATTCCTGCTTTGCTTTACTGTGTTGCCATATAAATAACTAAGGAGGAGGCAGCTGTAGCAAAAACTGAGCTGTGCTGGGTTTTATAAATTCCTCTGGTGAAAATTAGAAATCATTTGACTTATACAAATTGCTTGGCTGGAGGAAGTGAGTTTTGCTGGTGCCTGGAAAGGAACAGAAACAGGCACAGAATTTGGTGGTATTGTGCCAGGAATGTATTTTTCATTCATTTCCTGAAGGATAAAGCATATAGTCAAACATCTCATCCACTCATGCATATTTCTTTATCCTAGAAACAAAATGACAAAAAAAAAAAAATAACATGGATTGAAACCAGGCACCAAGTGAAACAAACCCAGTGAACAAACAACATAAAGTCAAGCTTTTATCACACCACTGTGAAAGATATACTCAAACAACTCAAGGTAAATTACTGTGAATTAATCACCGCTTTAGTGAAGACATTGCACAATAATTCTCTAGGGTCCACTTCTAAAGCATGTTTCCCTTCTATAGAAAAGCTTGGTGTTTCTGGGAGATGAGCACTTTGTATTTCTCATAAGATATCACTGGGATAGATATCAGTGACTGAGCTGGTTTTATTTAGCATTTGAACGTTACCATTACAGAGAGAAGTGCAGTACTTCAGAAAGCAAAGGAGATATTAAATTGAGGGGAAAGTGGAGGAAATTATGTGCCATCCAATGTATGCACTTGACAGTGCATTGTTGAGCTTGGAGGAGTGAATTTGAAGGAAATGTGTGTCTGAGCTATATCCCTGAATGGGAATAGGTCTGGGATTGTAACCCAGCTGTGATGGTGAGCTGTACCTGGGTCACTCAGAGCTTGTACCACCAGCCTGCACCCCTCACCTTCCTCACCTGAAACAAATGAGATATATCCAAGGGGGAGTATGAAACACCTCCAGTTCATTCCAATTCATCCTGATTTAGGTCAGCTTCACTAAGAAGAAGGCTTCACAGAGTGCCAGCCTTCTTCTGGGCCTCTTTAATTAAGCAGAATGGCCCTCACTCTCCAGTATTTAAGATACTTACCTGATTTGCCCCTTAGGTCTGTCAGATGATATGTCATTCTCATTTGTTGGTCTCTGTCCATTGTGGAAATAATGTAATATTACTTTAAATATCACCAGGTGGACATAAAATGGGCAGCAGGACTGCAAACAAAAAAATATTAACAAGCCCCAAGGTGCTTAGTGGCAAGGAGGTATAACCATACAACTCCCTGGAACTCCTGCCTTGATTTAACAGAGGTGGTTCCAAAGAATTATTGCTCAGGATGTACCTCCTGTTTATTTCCTTGTTAATGCTCTCCTGTTGCTGGTTTGATTTTTATCATTCTGTGCTTGCCTTTAGAAAACAAGCAAGATGGGGCATAAAGTGGGAAGTGCTGCACAAAACTCCACAAATGCTTACAGCCTACAAAAGGAAAAAAAAACCAATTCCAGTTTCTGTTTTAATTCTGCATGCACTGTCAGCTTGTGCATATTGAAACATGCAGATTGAAGCCTGACCCAATTAAAGGCACTGAGAATTTTTGCTGTGGACTCCAGTGCCCAGAGTACTGACCCAAGTGTCTGACATACAGGCTGTAGAGTTCATACTTCTTGAGTTAGGAATACAATTCCTTGTAGAATGTCGCAAAATATCTTGGAAAAATAGAATGCCTGTGTGTATATTACCAATTTTTGTAAAAAAAATTAGATAAATGAGATAAATAAGGATAGGATGTTTTGAATTAATAGATAATCAGCTTTCTTCAGCTGATCAAAGAAAAAGGTATGTTCCTAATATCTGCATAAACAAGAAATTGATAAGATACATTTGTTAAATCTGAGGTAAAAATTGTTTGGGTTTTCCTTTTTTTTTTCTAAGAAATGAATGAAGAAACATGATCCTTCTGCTTTTAGCAGAAATGTAAGTGAGAGGCTTTGATTGGGTCCACAGAGAGATCAAACACAAAAAACACAATAAAGGGAGAACAATTGGAAGAAGCTGAATGAGTCACAGAGCAGTGCAGAATGATTACCTTAATCTCCACTATGTGTTTTCTGCTAAATAACTCCTTATTTTGACTTTTATAAAACCGTGACAGGTCTTAAATTGTTCATCTCTTTTTTTTTTTAGATTGTAAGAGAGCTATAGGAAATGTGGTAGGATATACAGCTACTGTAAATGCAGCCGCTGGAAATGTAACATCTGTTACCAGCTCCACTCACATATGTGTGCTCTAGACATGAAAATAATCTTAATAATTTCAATTATACTGACATAAAGATAAGCAAGCAAATTAATGCATTGTGGGAAGGATAATTTTTGCCAAATATCTAGAAGCAAAATGGAAAGATTAATGTTTTTCAAGATATTTCACTGAGAGTTTTCACTCCAATTTTTTCATATCTTTAAAGTAAAAGTTTTACTATTCTACTGTCATGAGAAAAAACCAGATTGTTATCTTTTTAGACTAATCTTTTTCATACTAATTTATATATCATGAAGACATGCATTGAGCATATATTAACAGAAATGTGTAATTTTCTGTAGCATACATTAGGTAAAGTTGCATGAATATTTTCAGTTGATAGCTATAAAAACTTCATCTGCTTGCTGCCCAAATTTAGAGTGCACTGGCCAGAAGGTGGTGCTTTCAACCATAGATGTGCAAATCGGGAAAGAAAACATGACTATGAGCTATATGAATAATGGGAGCTGCAGTGAATAACAGAATAAACCGGAGAATTCTGTGTATTTATCTAAGTCAAACACAGATTAATAACTGCCACAGTCCAGAAAGAAGCAGGTATAAGATGGAATCCTCTTTCTTATTTAACACTTTTCTTAACCGTGCTTGTCTAAAATAGATTTCTCTTCCTGATGCAGCACAGTGGTAGTGCAGCTCAGAAAAGAGGAGTGACAGTTTCTACCTGGCTTCTCCGGCTCAGAAAGATGGAGGAGACTTTCACCTGACTGCAGAATCCCTGTTGGTCTCACTGTTGCACAAGTTTGGTTTAAGAAGCATTGAAAAAGAAAGCAGCAAAATGATGTGTGTGTGGCCCCTGCCCTTGAAATATCTTCAGTTTTTGATCATCTGCTTTGGCTTTCACTGATGGTCCTTAAAGCAGCAGAGGAGAAGGTTTGCTATAATTTTGAAATATGTGGATTGCATGTGGCAGAGGTTGAAGGAAAGGACAAATTTCACCCTTCAAATGGTTTTGCTTTCTCTGTAAACTGAAGAATAAGAAGAAATCTTCTAGATACATCTTCTGAATAGCTGCACTATAGGATTACACACAAGTGTGCACCTGGTGCCTCTTCAAACACATTATGTACCACTGTTCCGCTGCCCTCCAACGACTTTGGCAGATCTTAGGGAATTCCCTTGTGCTTTAAATCTCTACTGCTCAATCCCTGCACCTTCCCTACACTTATGACTGTATCATTTCATCTCTGAGTAGTTTTATTGCCCTCAACAGGGTTATTTGCATATGTAAAGTTTAATAACATACTTACCTAAATGTTTGCAAATTCATGTCAAGAAAATTATATCCCAAATGTTTGATCTGAAATTACACTCCTTTGATTAGAACTCTTCTCTTAGCCTTTAATATATCTCATTGAGTTGCTTGACCTCTAGGTGATCATCCTAATTATCATCTCTCTTTTCATGTTAATTAACTACTTGATGGGAGATTTGAGGTAATGGTGAAATAGAAGAAAATAGGATGGTTCATAACCAGGCCAAGATTTCTGGTGAACATTCACTGTATTAAAAACAATTAATTAAAAGTTTATGGACACATAGGTTTTAGGTTTTTTTAAATCTTGATTAATTAAGCAGTGTTCCTGGGAAAAAACCAAACAAACCCACATGTATTTTAGTATCAGTAGCTAGTTTTCTTCAGACTTCAACAGAATTAACTTTCTGTTACAGTTATTGAAAATCTCTTTGGATGAGATCTTTAGTTGTATTTTTAACATGTTAAGTTTTTTAGTTCTGTTGATTGAAGCGAATTAATTTTGGACTTTACTAATTGGGAAAACTGTCAAATTCTACTCCAGGGATGACATGAAAACTAATAAAGATATGATATCTTTAGAAATCTATGAAGGCTCTTAATCCTCAGGGTTCCTATGTCGTTGTCTTCAGATATTCTGCAAGGGTGAATTTCTCCCTTTCTCCCCTCACTGAAGGTTAGCACAAGTCTATCTAAATTCAAACACTATTTAAAGAACTTTGGTATATAAATGGTGGAGATTTAGCTTACAGTGAATGATAACCCACTGGTCTAGTCACAAAGTCCTTTCTCTGACATCCTTTTCAAGGGACTTTCTGCCTTTGTAATGGCTTCAGGCTCAGCTATATGGTAATAGAAACTTTGGCATTTTCTATTAGGATGGATAAAGAGATTACTGCTATAAAGAGATAGAAAGCTAAACAATGTTATCACTTTCTGAAGATTATATAGTTTATTAAATTTATCTAATCCTTATTAATTCCACACCTAGGGGATTTAAATTGATGGGATGCTTTGAAAAAGACTTTGGATCCAGGATGAATTGAACTACATCTGTTCAGAATAGACCCAAAAACCTCTATGGGGAAGATCCCTTATCTTTCCATTTGTATATGCACTCATCTGTCTCATATTTTGGATTATTAATAAATAAATAAATTTTAAAACCACAGAATTTGCCTAATAAGAAAGGCGAAATAGAGTGAAATCCACACTGTGGATGAAATGGGACTGCAGAGCCGTGGCTTTGTAACATAATAACTTACAGCACAAATGCCACAATAACTGTGCCTAATAGAGCTCTATTCCCCATCCTCTTGTTAAAACTGCACCTGTTCATAAGAGATAGCTCTGTCCTAGGGAAGGATTACTCAGCCTCGTAATTTTTCTTCATCTTCTTCCTTGTCACTGTCATACTTAATGCTGCAAAGGCTGGAAAAACAAAGGTCTCCAGAGGCTGGCGTGGAGATATTTCTGCCTCACATAAAAAGAGCACTGCAAGCAGCTTCAGTTTGTTGCCTGTCCAAGCAGGGTCACCCTTCCTTCTTCAAACATTCTTCCTACATTCAAAGGAAGGTACTAGCTCCCTTACAGGGTGATTAAGCTCAGCCAAAATTGTCTAATGGAAATGTGGTTTTCTTTTCATTGCCGGTAGTAAACACTGAGGAAGAACTTTTATTCCCCGTGGTGGCAGAGCTCTGTTAATCATAGGATGAAATTCAGTCTGTGAACTCAGAAGCAGGCTGTACAGAGAGCATCAGACACACATCAGAGGCCAGTGGAACTGAATCAATTTACACTAACAGAGATCAAACCCAAAATGTCTGGCATGGTCTGGTGAATACAGCTGATGAAGGGGGCAGCCATTTTAAGGATTTCAGTACAGTTGCTCTAGGATTTCCAACAGAACATATTTTTTGTCAGAAAATTGCCTTTTGATCAAACCCAACTATTTTCCCAGGAACTTGTCCATCCAGCTGAAATTCTGAGCTAAAACCCAGAAAATGTTCTCAAAAGAGGATAGAGCAAATTAATTACTTTTTAATTGGCTCTTTTTGTTGTTGTTGTTGGCTTTTGGTTTTTTTTTCCCCCAGAATACATTTTCTTTGAAGATGTGGTCTTTTGTTAAAAATGTTATATTTTAAGCACAGAAATGAGATAAAAAAATCAACTTTCTCAAAGTGCAGGCTTCTGAGTGATTAATCAGCTTCTCGTAAGTACTTTTTCGGGGAAATACCAAATTAGCTTTGTTTCATGATGAACATGAATGGATACAGCTTTCACTGTCACAAGCCTTTTCATGGACAAAAATCTGGGATCTTGCACAGCCTTGTTACTGTTTTTCCCAGAAGAGAGGCTGAGGCAGGCAAGGACTCTCTCAGGACATATGTGCACAGATGGGAACAAGCAGACTCAATCTGCCTTTGCTTCATGGCCATATTGGCACAGAGCTTCCCTCAAGATAACCTTTTGGATCAGTGGGGCAATAAGCTGCTGAACATAACCTTGGCAGTTCCCAGCTTGTCCTGCTGCATTTGTATAGGCAGGCCAAATCCCACATCCCAGGCAGATGTGTCATGGATGAAATGAGCAGTGAGATTCGAGGTGAAGCGAGATGGCAACAGGAAAAGGAAATTTGTACAATTTTGATATTGCTTTCTAGCTCCTGAAAAGGTTAAGATTGCCCATGGGAGGAAGTGGAGCTTGGTTTGGTTGCTGGATTTGGGGTCTGCTTTTTCCTTTGACAGCAAATATTGGGAGCTAATAGTAATTTTGTGAGAAGGAGAAAAACATCTAAATGGTTTATGGGGGAGTTACTGGAGGTACCTGAAAGGACACTTTGCACTGCACACTTCCCAGGCAACAGGTATCAGCAGTTATTCTCCTGTGGCCAGGTGGGAATGATCTTTATGGATCAGCATCACTTATAGCCAGTTGTTGCAAAGCCCTGTAGTGGTTAATTTCTCAGCATTTGCTAAATGCTACCAGTCAGCGCTCTGCTGTAATAGATGTGGCATGGGAGAAAGCAGACATAATCCCCACTGCAAAGAGTTTAGGATCTAAATAATCTGCTGCAGTTTATCAGGCTCTGAGTGTGATAGCAACACAATCATCAGCAGCTGAGTAGCTCAGTGATGGTTATCAGCAGATGTTCATCCTCAGCCTTGTGGGATTGAACACTAAATGATTAATAATTCCCATTTTAAAGTAAAACACATTAACTGAGAAATCGGGATTTGCTTAGCTTTTGCTGAGCATTAGTGTAATTCAGATAAAAAGAAATAAATAAAGTAAGTTACAGTGCTGCAAGCAAAGGTTAGCTGTTCGATGCCCTATTTACTGAAGATATAGGATATTCTTAAGAGGAAATTCAGAAAAAATAGGACTGTGAATTTAAATCTAGTTGAATGATGAAAGTGGCCATTAGCCTGGACCCAAGCTAAAAAGGATTATCCTTAAATACTAGATCAAGGCAGAAGGCTGGCAGTTGTTCTTATCAAAATGTATTTTATTCCTGGAAAATTGTTTATTTGATTCAATCAGTGCAAAGTGAATATAATCCCTTTTACATTAAAGTAAAATATTTGCCAATGAACATCACATGAAATTACCTATGGAATTAGTGAGAGGACAAGACAATTGATGAAACATATAATTTTTTTCACACAGTGGGAGTAGATATTTATCTTTTTAATTTAAGGACAGACAGAAGGTAGTCTGCTGTCTTATAGTGCATACTTGTCTGGATGGTGAACGACATAAAGTATTTGAAAGTGTTGATGGAGCATTAATATAAAATTGAGGATGCCCTTGTCAGGAAATACAATCAGTCATTATTTTTTCAGCATGGCCCCAGACTAGAGCCACTTGCTGGTGGGACTGGTATAAATCCAATGAAGTTATGAAGCTACCTTGGCTTTTCTAAAGCTCACACATTAACACATCACCTCTCTCTCCATGGAACTTGATCTTTCGTTCCCAACACCCATCGGTGTGGCTTCACAACAGCTGGCTGGAGCTGCCATGGTAACATCTGCTTGTGGACATCCATGCAAACATCTCCTCAGTGACATATGGCAAGAATAAAACACTGATTACACTTGATTGGATGAAAAGTACACCTGACTCAGCACCAAATCTGTCACCCAGATTGCTGCTTTTCCCTGATTTTCCATATCAATACCATGGTACTACCATGGAGACCCTGGCAAGTTCAAGAGTGACTGGGGGATTTTATGGGGTAAGTGAAAGACATAGAAGCTCAGATATAGGTCAGCTTTGCCCTTCATGGTTGATGTTGCCAAGAGGGTCTATTTGGCATCTTGACTGGAACTGTCTCACAAAACATAAGTGTTTCTGGGAAGAGGCAGAATTCACTAATGAAATATTTCTCTCTGGGCAACCTGTTCCAGTGTTTTATCATCCTCATTTCATGACTGCTCTTTTTTAATCTTTCAAATATCCTGATGGTTGAGATAAGTTCCTGATGACTAGAAAAAGCAAGCAACATGCCCGTCTTGAGGATGGCCTGTATAGAAGACCTGGGGAACTGCAGGCTGGTCAATCTAACCTCAGGAACTTGAAAGTTTATGGTGACAATGTTCATATGAAGAAGTAGAGGATGACCAGGAGAAACCAGCATGGATTTATAATGGTTATATTTTGCATGAATAATTGTATTACCTTCTATGATAAGAGAGCACTGGTGGTTAAGCTGGGCTTGACTTTAACCTGTATCTAATCTCCATGAGCCTCAATCTATTGTTTTCTGATGTTTTGTCTAATGCGGTTTCTTCCTTTCATTATTCTGAATGTACTCCAAGTTTTAAGGCTACTTGTGTTCATTCTCTGAAACAAGCAGGCAGCTGTCCAACCAACTACTGCTCATATATAAGAACTGTTTATTTTGATGGCAGAGATGTGGTCAAAATCGTATGTAAATAGACATCAAAAGCTGATACACAGAGAAGGGTTTGCAAACAACATAATGAGATTTCACCAGAAGAGCCTTACAGCCTTCAGAAACTTGCAGTTCGTGACTTCCTGAGGGAGGCCAGGTCTTTGTATTCAGTGTAGTCATTGGATTCTTTTCTTACACAGATTTAGTTAGGCTCTTGTTAAAGTGGGCATGAGTCTCATGCCTAAGTGATGTAGATTGGGTACTCATTGGTCACTTGTCCAGAGATTAAACTCCTGCTCCCTTTTAAGGGACTGTGTCTAGAGCAAAATGGATAAGACTTTGTAAGTGAGATAATCAGTATTTATCATGCATTTCTCCTTGCTTTCTCTCTTTCTGTGATGATATATTAAACACTATTAGGTTAAGCAATCATAAATTTAGAGACTATCCTGAGATTATTTTTCTTAATTTTAACTTTTCATAGCCAAGGTTTTGTAAAGAACTTAAAATGATTAAATCATGGGGTTGCATACAAAAATGATCAACAAAGCAATTATTAATATTTGCCCATTTACACTTTGCTGCTACAAAACCATATTTTGGTGCTGTATTTTTGTGTATTGTTAAACAGCATTTAACAATTTCTAGTTTATCCTTGCTCAAAGTTCAGTGTTCAACAGTGCTACACAACCTGTTCAAGGAATCCTCTCAGCTTTTCCTAGTAGAATACATTTTCCTGGCTCAGATCATAACAAAACAAAACAAAAATCCTCACTAGAGGTTTATCATTTCAATGGTAAGAAAACCATCCTTGAGTTTTGTAGCATAGTTAAGGAATACATAATTACGATATAAGACACAATAAAACATAATTTGTCACACATTTTGATTACTTTTATCACATAATACCAAGCTTGAGGGTTAATTATGTTTTGTAATTCCATTAAAAGCATAATCATTTTTGTATGCCAAAAATCTCCTATTTATCACAGTGCTGAGCTACCAACTGAGAATTCTACCATTGTAAAGTTGAAGCACTTTACAAAATAGGTGAAGTGCCTGTCCTGATTTACTGATGGGAAAGCTCAAGGGGGGAGGATTGAAGTGATTTTCCTGTGCTAAATTATCAGACAAATATAATCTGAAGGTATGAAGCAGTCCCAGTAGGGTGCATTCCTCATCAGGTAACAACATCAAGGGGCTTCAGTGGTCATGCATTCTTTATCTTTTATTTAGATGCTATTTCATTTTAGTGGAGGTGCCTTTTTCAGTATTTTGTCTCCTTGCAGACTGGGTTCCTTAGTTCATTGTTTTTTTGATATATATAATGTGACTAAACCAAGATTTTTCTTAAGTGGATGAAGACCTTGGATCACAAAAACTTTGGAGGGACTATCTGGGAAGTACTGGAAATATTAGATGTTACTGAACATTACCTCTGAATCTGGACATTTTTATCTGCTGTAATTCAAGAAAATTTTATCAAAACGTTGATCTTGGCTTCTTTTTATGATAGCAATTAGTTTTTCTAATCTATATATTGTATTTTCTATTCTAATTTCCCTGTCTTCTTCAATTCAGCCATTCTGCTGGTCAGTTCCTTATGTTCTACAACCCTATTGTCTGTGTTCGCAACATTTTATAGGATTTATTGCAAATATAAGACTTATTGAAAAAGATAAAATATTTCAGCCTCTGAGCCCTGGCATTATCTATGACTTTCTCCATGGTATTTTTTTTTGTTTGTTTTTCCTAAGTTATGATTGCCCCTGTTACCCTTATTTACTTCTTACTTCCTTGGTAATTAATTTCATTTATTTGAAAATCAGTCTCAGACTTGAGTTAAGCTTCAAGGAATAACACTGTAAAAACAATATGGATTAAAGAAAACCAGACTCCAGAACTTTTCCTAGCAGTCCCTAATTGACTATACCTTCTCATTTTGTTGCTTTCTTGTTTGCACCATTAAAAATGTTTACACAAATATGAAGTTTCTCTTCAGTTTAAAGCATTATGCAATTATTGAATTAACAAGTATTGTTTCAGTAGTGTAAATTTTCAAAACCTGCTGCATACTATCAGTAAGCCTAAACTAATTAATAAACTGAATTTTTTGCTTTTAGCCAACTACATAGATGCTATGCACTGAAGCCAAGACATATTTAATCTCTTAGAATCGAAAAATCATCGAGGTTGGAAAAAGTCATCATATCCAACCATTAATCCAGCACTGCCAAGTCCACCACTAAGCCATTTCCCCAAGTGCAACATCTCCATGTCTAATAAATACATCCAGGGATGTTGTCTCAACCACTTCCCTGAGCATCTGTTCCAATTGGAAATCTTCTTGGGGAAGAATTTTCTTCATATCACAAAACCTGCACAAGTAGACCAAGCCACTAACACCTTAATAAGATTTAAAACTTTCTTAAATCTAATCCCACGGTTTTTTCCTGGGACAATATTGGAACTGCTGGAAGTTATTAACACAGTGCACTTATTGTGCCTCAGGGAAGTTAAAAACTACCCTTTTAGAATAGAAATATTTGTTATTAGTAAAGCTATTAATGGGGAAAAAATAACCTGGAAAGATTCCAAGAGAATTCCAAGCCTCAGTGTAAATGAGTACTTGGAATGTTGCACTATCTCTATGAAAACCTAATTAGTTTGGTTTTATTTTAGAAAAATCAAAGGTCTCCACATGTTTATTTTGAAGTATGGTTAATTTGAAAGCATTGGATTAAGATTTTGTATGACTTTTTATCGTTTTTTTCCCCATGTACGTGTTCAAAGTACATTAGTAAAACAGATACCATTTTTCTTCAGAGGCCACTGTGGTCCATCAGGTAAATAATTTATGTTTTGTGCTGTAGAAAGTCATAATTGTGTTTTCTGCAGTGAATAATAAAGAATCCAAGTTTTCTTTCCTTTTATTAGTTTTACATAAGCATTAGGGGCATCTCTCCAGAGATAAAGGGGAGGGAACACAGAGCCTGTTTTTAGTTAAATGATGTACATTTTAACCTCTGCCTCTTTCTCTATTTATTGCAGACAAAATCCAAGAACAGAAGAAAATATCTTCCAGGCTATGAAGCATAGAACTTAAAAGCTAGAAAATGACAGAATTAAGATTGCATATAGATTTTATATATATGCACTTTCCCCCTCATCCGTAGGACTTCTTCTTCAGCCAAAACTTTCTGCAAAAACAAGAATATTAATCCTTTCATCATCTTGGATACTGCAGTCACTGCAATGCTACCCTTGGACTTCAAAACATGAAATAATTTGTTCCTATAGTACCTTCATGGATGTAAGTTATTTCACAGTGTCAGAGCTGACCAGTTGACTGTTAACTGCTGCATAAAATAAGAAAGCACCCGGTTTTCACTCATTTGTGTTGAATGATTAGAGGCTCCGAGATATTTTCCTTTTTTTCCCTCCCAAATAGAGTACTTAGATCTGCACAGTATCCACTACAGTAAAAACCAGCTGCAAACATCTCTCAATCCAGCTGTGAAGGACTAGTGTCTCCACAAATCAGATCCTTGAGCACCAATTTAGAAACACAGAAAATTCAGGGTTTCCCTTAACCATGGGGCTCTCAGTTTCCTCTTCCATGGGGTGTCTTTTTTTCCCTTCCTTGTTCTCAAGTCTACTTTATCAGGTCAAAGATTCCTATTCAGATGTATAACAAGCACAGCATTGGTCAAAATTCACAACAGACCCAATATCAAAACAGAGATTCGAGGCTGCTCAGAGAAAAATCCAGTTTTGATTTTTTTTTTACTTGATCAAAGACAATATCTTTTCCCTTGGAAACAATGATTTATTTTTCTATCTGGAGCCTTCTGCAGAAACACTACACTTGAATCAGCCCTTAAGCATGGAAAATTTCAGCACCCAGCACCAGTGTCTGGAGCAATATTTACCCTTTGACTTGTAGGGACTTACAGAGCACAGTTGCTTGTCTTAAACACTCTTTAGGCCACAGAAGGACTTTGCCTTAAGAAAAGAGTAAATTTCATTACATTAAGTGATCACCTATAGTATTGAACTGTAGCTTGAATAATTAATTATAATTAATATTATAAATAAAATAATAATAATGTCAGTTGCTTTTCCCTTCCCCACAAATGCTGTAACCCCACAAGAAGGCCACCATATTTGTCACACATGGTTTGCTCTTAGTGAAGCCATGCTGGGTGTCACCAACCACTTCTTTATTTTCACTGTGCCTTAGCTTAATTTCCAGGAGGATCTACTCCATGATATTGCTTCACACAGAAGTGAGACTAACTGACCTATAGCTACCTGAGTCTTCCTTATTTCCTGTATCGAAAATGGGGATTATGTCATGTATTATATGAACCAAAATCTCACTCTGGATATGTCCTTGTGGAATGGAGTACAGCTCAATTCCTTTGCTTCTCCTGTCCATTAAAATGAAAATTGGTTTTTTCCCCCTGTGCTTACACCTTCGCCTAGGCATATGTGCACCTTGATCAGTAGGCAAGTCTGCACTGGGAGTTGCACCTGAAAGGAGGTGAAACCCCCATAAACCACCCCTTAGCTGTTTTTATGAAAATGACTGTTTTGCCAGTTTTGTGGCTTCCAATTCTCTCCTGTTATTATGAAATAAAAAGCATCCCACTGCTCATTAATTAACATGAATCAAAAATTCTGTCACTTCTATCTGCTTTATCAAGGTCTGTGACTGACAGCAGCAATTAATATCTAAGAATCATAGAATTGTTTAGTTTGGAGAAGTCCTTTGAGAGTGGGATCCTTTATGGGTTAATGGAGTCCATTAATCCAGCACTGCCAAGCCAACCCTGTTCCTAAGCACCATATCTACATGTCTTTTACACACTTCTGGGAGAGCTGGAAATAAAACCAAATTATGACAACAATGATTGTGTGCAGCCACATATGCATGTAACATGCTTTAATTTTTCTTGAAAAGAAAGCAAAAAAGAAGGTGTATGCCCAGTGGAAGCAATGTCAGGTGGCATGGGAAGAATACAGAGATGCTGCTTGCCACTCTAGGGAGAAATTTAACAGGAGTACAGGTGTGCTGGCCAAAGATAATTCCTCTTTCTGCCACTCTCCTTTTCTGATGCAGGATGTATTCATATTCACTTTCAGGACCTAGAGCTTCTGAGCAAAAGATTCAATGACTAGAAAAAGGGCAGCACATGAGGGAGCTGCAAAATTGGAATTCTAGGATTAGCAGAGGAACAACTGAAATTAGCAGCAAATCAATGAGCTATATATGAATTCAGATAAAATGTAAATGTTGACAGAGGAACTAAAAGCATGAAGATCTTTGGATACCCAGTGTCAGATTTAGCCAGATTTCATACTGAACACTACACCTTCACAAGAGATTCCAATTTCTGATGAATCTGATTCCAATTTCTAGATGACTCTAGCTCTCCTACACTGGCTAATTTTGCAGGGGTTTATCATGGCTTGGCTTGAATATCTATTACCCTTCAAAGAAAAGAAATTAAATTTGGTTCGTTTTCTTGTCCTTAGAAGAGATAAAATTCCTTCAGAAGTAGAAATCTGTGGCAGCTTTGTTCTAAGGACTAATGGGTGGAATGAGAAATCTCCTTTATTCCATTCTGTAAAGAAGGTCTTTGTCAGATGTGGAGGGGTTCATATCAAACAAAAAGGTCTCCAAGGCTCAAGAGACAGGAGAAAATATTCTGAGATTACTTCTTGTCATCCTTTCTAAATAATAACAGAACCATGCTACTTCCAGAGCCCTTAACTGTTGAGATTTGACATTTATTCCAATTTTTTTCAAGTCAAGTTTGTTTCTTTTTTCTTCATACAATCTCAGATTTCAGAGAGGAAATGACTCTGCAGAACTTTACTCCTTCAAAGGGGGCCCAGAGATGACATGTGAGAGTTGTTAACCTCTCCTTTATCTCCCTTATCTACTGCTCTTCTTTCAGATTTTGACTTCAGCAGTCAGACCAAACACTTTCTGTTCGATTTGCTCTTTTTCATTTCAAAAGAGAAACTCATTTCTCTGAATACCCTTTTCTATTTTTCTAAGTAAGTTTATACTGAGATTCCAAATCACAGTGACTATTATTTAAAGGAATTCTTACATATCCATTGAGAATAAGCTAATAAGTTGGACTATCCTTTTTGAAGCAACTTATGTTTGCCTGACAGAAATTCACAACTTGTAGATGTCAAAGAAGTCCTGAGGAGATTATATCACAAAGTCATAAATGCCTTCTAGTTCACTAAATTAAGACTTTAAGCGGCCTGCAGAGTCATTCAAAGTCCCCTTTGTGTGATGGAGCAATCTCAATTTTTTATGAATGCTTATATGTAGTTGTTGTTCTCTGTTGAACATTTGAATTATTTGTCAAATTAAAATTGAATACAGCGATGTTCAATAAACCAAATGTTTGCCCTTACCATACTTAGAACATTTCTTCCTAGCTCTCAAGACCTAAAACTAAAAAGCACAAAGATAAAAATATGTCTACTAATTTTATTTTTTTCAATTTTTTTCAATTGCAATTATTATTATCACAAGCTGTATCTGTGAAGATATTTCTCAGTGACTGATGGTTTCTTAGAAAGAAGACTGAGCAAGAATATATTGTAAGAAAGAGCAGAGGAGAATTTCTCCTCATCCCATCAGCTTCTGAGACAGAGACCATGGACCCTTGATGTAGTTTTCTGCCATGTCAGGGATATTACAGAAGGTGACCCCACATGTAAATTTACCCTGTCATTTTTGGATACTTTTTATATTCCTTCCCCCTTAGGAGGTTTGTTCCATAATCTTCTTAAAGCTACAAATTTTTTGATATTCAACCAAATGGGACATTACAAAATTGTCCTTTACAATACATCTTTCTCTTCTGGAGGTTGTTTTTTGTTTTTGGTTTTTCTTTCTGTTGTTGTTAATCTGGTATTTTGTAGAGAACACTTATGGCTCCACTAAACCTGTCAGTTTGCTCCAAAATTAATGGGATATCTGTTGGCCTGATCATTGTAGAAGACTTTCTGTTTACTTTTTTGGCCTGAATAGTTATCTTCCCCCAACTGCAGTGTAGTGTACCCTGTTGTGCCTGTAAAAGTCTTGTAAAAAGGCCCTAATATTTACCTAGGTCCACTGGAATATTTTATCTCATATGCCTTATTGCAGGTTCATCTGTGGCAAAGCCACTCTCCTTCTCTTCTGTGCTTTCTGTATTTTTGTCCTTCTCTCCTTTTGTATTTCAAACTGATTTTGTATCAGGAATCCTTGGGCTTAGTACCTTGTTTTTCTTTCTTTTTCTATTTCAGAATGTTATTCAAAATGTAGTCTCAAGTTCTCAAGGTCTTTCATTGCTTCCTCTGTGTTTATCTTGATCTTTGCTATTGATAATGTCTCTCAGATTTTCTTCAGTGACAATATTCATTAGCATAGTCCTACTTTTTGTGGCAAAGATCATTAATGAAAATACACATTAGGTGGCAAGATCATTTCTACACTGGTACTCTTTGTTCAGTAACTCCTGGTTTGAAACACCATTGTTGTAAAACCTTCTTTTTCTATTTTTGTGTTTTCTTTCATTCGCTGCATTCATATTCATTAGGCATTTTTCATGTGGCATTTCTCAAGGATTTTGCTGCAGCCTAGGTATGCTCAGCATATTCATCAGATCAGTTAGATACTTCATCAAAGATACACAATATGGAATTACAGCATGCAAGACTTAAAAACTATAGTAAGAATGTATATGTACCACAGAAGGAGAAATACTGTAAGTACAACACAAATGTCTTTTTTTGTGACATTAAATTGTCAGGTTGTATATTCTCTGAAAATAATTTGCTTTGGTGTCCAGTATTATATTTACTAGGCTGTTACACCTCCCACAAATGTGGAAATCTTTATTTTTGTGCTTATTAAGAGAAAACTAACTTGATTTCACTAAACACAGCTGTTGGAACACCCAGACATCAGGGGAAGTACTTCTCCCTACCAATAAACTCTGAGAAGTATTTCACAGCAAAGCTTTAATTACATTTGTCATTTCTGTGTTTCCAACCCAGAAGCGTTTAGTTTTGATGTTGCTGCTTGAACACAATGCAGTTGTCATGCTGAGATTTTTACCTTTTAGAAAGGCAAGAAGGAGAAAATTTAGGTCTAAAAAGCATACTATGTGTAAGTAAATGAACTAGGAACATGCTGATATTGGAGATACCTTATTATTCAGAAGTCTAAATTAACTTTGTATTTTATCAGGGAAAAACAAAGAAATGTTATTTTTGTTAAGTTGAAACATTTGGTCTATAAATTACATTTAGGTTAGTCAGCTTCCTGAAAATAAAGTTGTAGTAATGAGAGCACAGAGCTAAGTGTACTGTTACACTCAGTGTAAATGAACATTTCGTTCATGCAAGCATCAGATTCCCTGTGTTAAACAAGCCTGATCTAGGAAATGTGTGGGGAGTACAGACACATCCCCCAGTGTGCTGTGCTGGACCTGTGACTACATGTAATAATTTTTAAGTACCTGGCCCTACCTAATTTGTGGTGGATTTGTCCCATACCTATTGTAGAAGTGGGAGGTGTTAGCAGATGAGGCACAGTGAATGAGAAGAGAGGTAATGCCAATGGTGTTGGCAGTAAAAAGAGCACAGTGTCAAACTCTGGAAACAAGCTCATCTGAGCAGATAATGGGCACCCAGATGAGGATCTGTAAATAGGCAATCCTGCTTGTCCTGACAAACTGTCAGGTACAAAGGCATGATGGATGGGAGGGCACATCAAAACAATAAGCCTGTAATGGAGCTGAAAAGTTACAACTGTTCCAGTGATAAGATGATGTTCTTGTTGGAGGTGATTTGAAAAGGCAGAATATGAGCACTTAATGTACAAACCTTTTTTGGCATGGTATCTGTTCAGTTTGTGCATTTCGACAGAGGACTGGGCTTGCTTCCACACAGGGCCTGACGATGACACAAGTAGATGTATACTGTCCTAGAGGTGGTTCTGTGGCTGGTTCGTATTCTTTATCACAAAAAGTTTGCATTGATGCTGCTTCTGTGGCAAATCTTGCTGCAAGTCAACAGTGTCTGCCGTGCAAAGGAGCGAGCCCCTTCGTTTTCTTTCGCATTCGTATTTGAAAGAAAAATACAAATTTTGTATTTGCATCTTTGTATCTGATCTGTGCTGGACAAAATTTTCCTTTTCCTTTCCAAGCTGTTATTTTGCTGAGCTGAATGAAATGAATGAGGTTTTTTTTAAAACTTTTTGGGCAATTTATATTCTTTTTGCAAGTACACAGATTTAATCACATAAATAATTCACAACTCTCTGGCTAGACCAACCTGTAAGCTTTCTTCATACACACCATTTTAAGCCTAGCTAGTAGAGGAGTATGCTTGTTCTTGACTGGTTTTAAAAATGATTGTATCTGGCCAGCATGAACTTATTATAAAGTGCCTAATGTCTTCTTTGACTCAGTCTTTAATAATCAGATCACTTGTTCTCCAGGTTCCCTGCACCTTGAGCTAGAAGACAGTTGCTCACCATTCTCCATCTTTTCAGTCCTTACCTTGTAGAGTATATTTAGGTCTCAGAGTAGCTCTCTGTTTTAGTTTTGTCAATTTTTACAAGTGTGTTCTCTAGCTCTTGGCTCTCAAACAGAAAACCTCAACACTTCCCCTGTCTACCCTCATTACTGTTGAAGAAGTCTCTGCCAGACACAAGTTCAAGGCACTGATTCTCATTCTTCCCAGGTGGGCTTAGTATTTTGGACCTTTCAATTTCCTTGCAAATGAGTTTGGCAATTCCATGAGAAGCTGCTTCTTGTTCAAACCTACGGTGCCCTTGTATAGAGTTGACTTTTGGGCTGGGAATTTAAAAGTTAGCTTGTCATGGACAATTAAAGCAAAGTCAATATCCTCTTAGAAAGTCTCTAGAAAAGCTTCTCTGTGAAATGCACCTTTTGCCTTTAGCTCAGTTATTTAACAAGCTATTAGTAGTTTAGTCAAGCACAGGAAACAACTGAACTGTTTAAATAACATTAGCAGTTTCACTCCAAAGAGGTGAAGTTCAGGAGAAGATTGAATCTCTCTCCTTAAGAATCAGTCAGTTCTGGAAGGCAGGAAAAAGGAGAAAAGAGCTTAAAAAGTAGTGAGCCCCTGAGCAGACCTTAAGTAGTACCAGAAGTATAAAATCCAGCATGCTTCCCTTTATTTTCTTCTACAAAATCCAGTTGCAGATGTGGAATGTGGAAAAAAAAGCACAAAGACCCTTAGTGTGTAGGCTGATAAACGTCTTCAACTTGTCTGCTGAATGCTGGAAAGAAATGTCTAATGGATTTAAACTTGGTATCAATAAGATATTAAATATGTATTTTTTATTTCTTTTTGATATACAATTCCAACAAGCCTTTGTAACCTTGGCCATTTTTCATGTTTTACTCATTAATTTTTTCAAATTAAAGGTTTTTTTTAATTGTTTGATTTTTCTGACATCTTGATTGAGTGATAGGCACTTTCTGAATGGGAATCTCAAATTTATGTTATTGGAAGTTTCTTGAATCACTCTCCAACCTAATATGATTTTCCTAGAAAGGTGAAGGTAACAAGAAACACACAGCTGCACAGACCAGGTTAGGAGCTGAAGTCACTCAGCCATATGTGCTTTCCAGGGCCACTACTAGCTAAAAAAGATTCTTGGCATGAGCTGTGACAGTGGGAGAAATGCCAGCATCCTGAGGGTTAGGGAAAGGTTTGTTGAGGTTTGTACTCAGCACTCTCTCTCTCTGTAAAGGTGTCACTTATTCCTCAAGGACCTGCTAGAGCTTTAGCTCAGGGGTGGAAGCTTGCACTATGAACCAGCTTCTGATGATCTACTAAAGTTAATTTTGCAACTGACAGCAAAGTGCTGAGTTAGGTCCCCATTCAGTCTGTCTCACCTTTCTCTGCTCAGATTCGTGTTAGTGACAAGCAGCTTTGTTCAGGAAGAAAATTAAAAGAAACCATAGGTTGAAGTGATGCTAAATTATTGAGAGAGGTTTTATTCTCCCCTGATTTCACATGAACTCATATTCTACCCATCTGTGCAATGCAGTCTTTTGTCTTCTAGCCAGTGCCACTGAACAGCAGATAAGTGGTTTGGATTGCTGCCTTAAAATATACCAGTCAGATGAGGCCAATCTATTTCTCTTGTACTCACCTATAAGACATATAAGTAATTATTTTCTCCTGCTTATGTGTGACACTTTTAAATGTTTGCATATTGAGGTACATATTTACATATGCTAGCATGGTGATTTCATTTGTTTATATAATTAAAAGAAATAAGTCTTTTACAATGCATTCTTGTTTGGCACAAGGCTAATGATAGAAAATCGATGGGGAAGAAATAAAATTCATCTGGCTTCTGCAGGTATTCCTTGGTCTATGCAAAGGGCTTTGTAGTCTTTTCTGACAGTAAAATTTAGATAGAAAGATGTCATATTTACTATTGTAACATGTCTAGTAGTTTGAAATTTGGTATAAATCTGGATAAACCCACACTGTAACCTACTCATTGCCTATATACTCATGGGGCTTGCAATGAGTCATTGAGATCAGAATCTGGGCAATAGCACATCAAAGAAATACCAGGGTATGCAATTTACAGATGGTTTTTATTTTCTACTTTCAGAAGCTTGAGCAAAAGGAGAAGTAGTTTATCTGATCAGCTTCTGAATACTTCCATGTTTGTTTTACATTCCTAAGCTTCCTAAAGTCCTAAAACTTCATTTTGCTAAATTGCGTTTTCAGTTCAATATGAAAAGACAGACCACCAAGTGGTCCCTTTGTTCTATCAATTAATCATTTGTTCAAAATATTAAACAGTTTGATAGTTGAAAAGTGTGTCTATTGCCTACATTAATATTTTTCTCCGTGGTCACTGCTTTTATCATTATTTATTTTGATAAAGAGTTGATAAGTGCACAGCATTTTCTTCTAATGAAGATAGTACTGCACTGCGAAAAGCTTACAGCTGAAGAGATTGGAATCATCTATGGTCTCAGAATAAGAATTCTGGAGCTACTGATGGTTATTTCCTATGGTATCTCCACAGGAGATATTGTTTTATATTTTTTCCAAAATTCAGATGTGAGAGCAGTATGCAGAATTCTCCTGTGATTTTTATTATTTTTATATCCATAGGTAAATTAATCTCCAAGATATGTCTTACTTTGCTCAGAAAATAAGAAAAGCCAGTAAAATTTTCTTACCTATAAAGTGTCTTCTAAGATAAGAAGAAATACCTCCTAAAACACTAAAATATTTTCCAGATTAAAGGTTTTCAAGCCATAAATTCTTCCTTTTTAAGGTACAGCCTTTCTAAGTGTACAGCTCTAAGCCTGGCTGTTTTGAAGAGGTTATTTGAATCAGCCTATTTCAATATGTCTTGCTCTCTTTTCTTTATAATTAACTGTGTTTTCAAAGGTCTTTTTTCAATCCACACCTTTTATCAACAGTTATTTGAGATTCATGTCTGCATTTTGATAAAAGATTTTAACAATTCCCTCACTCTGACTATTGAAATATCCCTGCAGATATGTGATCTGTAGATGACAATCTCCCAGGTTTTGGGAACTGTGAGTCTGCTATTGTTGCTTTTAATTTGTGGTACATTAATATTGTTAATGTGACATTCTTAATCCTAAAATAATAATTGTAAAAAATCAAACAGTTCTAAATATCTCTGAGAAAATTGTATGCACTTAGTTATTATCAAACAATCAGTACTAGCATCAAGGAATTAATTTCTATGGCTGTCATGTTGAAACAATGCTTTTCATGTAATCATCTCTGGACACAGAGTTCAGACAAAGTTCTTCCTCCTCTGAACACACAACAGAAAAATAGAATTTCAACCAGTGTGCTCAGTGGTGCATCTGCACACATAGAATACAATTCTTTCACCAACCTATACATAAAGCTGGTGTATAATTTCTCATCTGCCCCAGTAATTAAATAGACCTTCGGTGTATTTTCAATACATACTGTCTGACCTTGAAGCTCTTTACCTAAACAAGAAGACTTCAATAGGAGGTATAATTAATCATTTGGAGCACAGTGCAACCATTCTAGTTTTCTAAGACCAATTTTGACATTAATACATTTTGCTAGGAGAATCACATCTTCTCTGGTCAAGAGTGAAATAGCTTTTACATCTCCCTATCTATCTAATATATAATGATAAAGAGTCATTCAACATTGCAAAGTAGCTTGGGAGCCTCAGAAGAAAGACACAAAATTTAAGTGCAAAATATTATCTAAGATGAACTCCTGCAATAAATGACATCCATCATCAGTTTCTGAACTAGAGCCTAAAATATACCCATTGAAGTACATCAATTGCAGAGTGCATATTTAAAAACATGTTTCATCCCATATTACTACAGAAATCAGGGAAAAGATCCATGTATGGAAATCTGCCTCTTTGTAGATGTGAAAAATTGAATGTGTCATACTCAATTGGTATTAATTTTATTGCCTATAGAGATAGCTGAAATATTCTAAATATTGTGGCGATGAGTAGCCTAAAACCAAAGTAGTTATATTGATATCTTTTTCTTATTGCTGATTCATTGTTTTTTTCATTTGTTGAATTTCTTATTTCAAAATGTTTTATAAAGTTAAGAGGAGATATACACAAGTTAAAATATGAAGAAAACAGCTTTTAAATTTGTAACTTCCCCCCCTTTTCTCCTTTTCCTTTCTACAGTGTGGTCTTTGTTACATCATTTTTGGGAAAACAGCTGTAGTTTGGACAGATCTTGTCAACGTGAAAAAAAGCATCTTGATGGTATATTCAGAATCTGTCAAGTTTCTTCTACATGAACAGAAAAGAATTGAAAAATATATGAGCTGAATTGGAAAGGAAAATATGAAGTTCTTTTTGCTGTTCTTACACACAATATTAATGATATTGAAGAAAACTCAAACAGTTTCTCATACTGATAAGATAGGCCTGGCAAATCTTTCTTCTGCATTTCTGTGTTCTTGTTCTACAGTTCCAACTTGCAAATGTCATCTCCTTAAACAATGGCAAGACAAAAAGTGCAAAGGAATCTGGACAGAGTTAAGAAGGGACAAGAGAAATATGGTTGATGGTGAAAAAGCTTCAAATTTCTGTGTAGGGGGTTGACCTTGGCTGAACACCAGTTGCCTACTGAGTCTCTTTGTCATTCCTCTGTTCAGTGGGAAAAGGCAGGGAGAAAATAATATGGAAAAAAACTCATGGGTGAAGATAAGGCAGTTTAACAAGGAAAAGCAAAGGTTGCAGATATGAAAGCAAAGGAAAACAAAATATTTTATTCTCTACTTCCCATCATCAGGCATTGTCTGGCCGCTTTGCAGGAATCAGGGTAGTAGTTGTTGCTCTGGAGGACGAGCATCAGCAAAAGGAATGCCCTGCCCACACCCCTGCTCCCCCCAGCTGCCTCCTCCTTTCTCCTTGCTGCTGAGCAGATGCCATGTGGTATGGAATATCCCCTTTGGTCATTCGGGGTCAGCTGTCCTGGCTGTGTCCCCTCCCAAGACCTTGCCCACCCCCAGCTCAGTGGTGAGAGGGAGTGTTGCACAGACTCCACAGAGAGTGTGCTGGAGCCAGTTTGTCCTGACCCCATGATCTCTGTGATTTTCAAAGAAGCTGAACATTACAGTAGTGATACTGTACAGACTGGGATCCAAATGAGGTGAATTTTGTAGGGAGAGATGTTATCTTTTACTGCAGCCAGTGAAAGTCTCAGGGATACAGCTTCTAAAGAAAAGGGCTCAAACCGTTTAAACCAACAGATTTCTTGAGATTTTTGCTCATTTTCCAGTCACTTCTTTATCTGATTTTTATCAACATTTGTTTTGGTGAAACACGTCTGTCAAATGTCTGTGATGAGGGACCTTTACCACACTCAAATGATTATTCAATTACTTTCTAAATGATTGGTAACACTATCCGGGATGTGGATTATTCTATGAGATCTTTCTGTGACGCAAGAACTTGAATGTATTTTGAACGCAACAATCATGGAATAAAATTTAAAAATTATCTATCAAGTGTGAACCAGAAGATGCCTTCAGCTTGGTTTCTTATTGACTAACTGTGGTTGTCAAGGATATCTCCAGGTTTGAGGGCTTTTCATGATAGGCGGGAACTATTTTCTGTTTGTCAAGAATCTTGGGGACTCAGAATACTGGAAAGTAGGTACAGATACATTCCTCAATGTTTCTTAATCTTACAATAATTTTCAGTAAACTACAAATGTCATTGCAAGAATCAGTTACAGATTACCTTTACTTCCAGTTAAAATTACTTAGTCAAGAATGTCTTCCCATCTTATTGATACTAGTGCCTTCCTGTTACTTTAGCCTTACTACAGATTGATAAAAATCCACACACCCCCATCCCATTTAAAAATCTCGATATCCAAGAAAAGCTCTTTTTTGTACCTTGTTGCTATATAATTTAGTTCTCTGACATGTAAAAGTGTTAAAACCGAGCCTTGACATTATGACAATGCAGTTTACTTTGTAAGTGATCTCAGATGAGGCAGACAAATTCATATGCTTTCATGTGTATCTCAAAACAGATTTTAACCTCAAGAAATTTTAAAAAATCCTCAAAATTTTTACTATTTGCTTTAGATGAAATCCAATGGAACAAACAAATATTTTTGCTCAGGAGAAGAATTTTAGAATGGACTTCAGTTTTTTTCTGCTTTAAGTAGTGGGGGATGATTCCAGACTTCTGAAAAGATCCCAGAGATTGTTGGCAAGCTGGAAATGTTACTCATAAAACAAGTGGCAAAACACATTTTCATCAAGGCATCACTGTCCTTATAAAATGACCCTTTTATTTCTCTCAGTGATGGCATATGGTTTATAGATTGAATAAGAAATGAAAAGAAGAAAAAATATCTCCTGAAGCACTTTTTTTCCTCAGAAAAGGTTAAGTAGGACTTATGCTTTTTTGTTTGTTTTGCTTTTTTTTTCTTTCCTAAGAGCAGGGCAGCGAGACTCATGCAGGAGAGAGATTTCTGAATAACTGTGGGAAGGATTCCATTTTATGTAAGGGATAAGATGATAAGGATTATTGTTGCAACATTTGGCTTTGCTGTTTCCCTCTGAGATGAATTTTGGCTCCAAAGCTGAATACAGAGGACAGAGACCAGTTTAATTATCTTGGGATGGGAGCAAAAGACTTTTAATTTGTGATCTACACCAGGCTCTTCTTAAGTAATCTTCCCCTGCTGACATGTGTTTTTCCTTTTTTTTCTACAAGTACTCACATTTCCATTCTGTCTGATTGGCTGAAATATAACCAAAATTTGAGTGTGTAATCAGCTCTATTCAGACAGACCCTGCTACCTGAGCACTGCTTGTTTGCTCCTATCTTCTTTGTATGTGCCTTGTTTCTTAATATCCTTTACAATATACATGCCGAGTAGCACTCAGGCTTGATTTACGTGTACAATGCATTTGTGCACAGAGGAGCAATCACAGCAAGTTTACACACAACCCATCATTAATCTGTTCAGTGGTGCATTCCCATGTTAGTGTGGAGACACATTGACTTTCCAGAATCACACAGGGCAGAATTCACTGCTGTTACAAGGGCTTAGCACAAGTTTTCTCCTCTGTGGTATGTGACTAATATTGTCCACTTAACATCGGGAGGCTGTGGCTCTGAAGCTCATCTCATTAGCATTTGTAAAATACATCAAAAACTTGAAGTGAAATACATTATCTGTAGAAAAAAATGATACAAACATATTAAAAAAAATACTCCCAAGTGAATTACCTTTTTTCATTAGGAATGGGGCTTCTCCTGTTTCTGTACGTCTGCCATCCTCACATTTTCTGAATGTTTTCTGATCTACATCTCCCACTCATTTTTGTGTCTAATTTTCCAGAGTGAAGCTCAGAATGTTTTCCTCAAGTCCTCAAATAAAACTAAACTGAAGTGTGGAGTGGCTATAGCTTTTAGCCCTCAGCAGCTTTTTGGAGAAGCATTAATTTTGTTTAGTAACTGTTCTATCATTCCTCTCCTCAAAAAAACCGTAACAAAACATCATCCCACATTGTACTTTTCTGCAAGCCTTGAGTCAAACTGAGAAACTTTTATCCTGATAAAAATCTTCCAAATTCTTTTGTCTGCTAGAAATAGTGGAATTCCCTGTGTAACAATGCTACTTAATATTCCTTCTACATTAAAATCTCATAATCTACATTCTTACAGTGCTTTCTGTTTTAGATGCTTGTATACATTTCAATGAATGCCAAGTTGCTAGCAAGCTTTTAGCCATATAAATTCCTTGAAATATCCTAAACTTCTGCATAAGTGATGGCTTTTCTTAGACAAAAAGACATGATAATCTTGTGAACCTTGGGCTGCAATATGTTTTTAAAAGGGATACATAACATAGAGGAAACCATAATTTCACAATGATCCTGAATATGATGAAGAACTTTTTTACTGTATGGGTGACCACTCACTGAAACAGGTTGCCCAGAGAAGTTGTGGAATCTCTCTCTGGAGATATTCAAGAACCATCTGAATGCAAAGCTGTGTAATGTGTTCAAGGATGACATTGCTTGAGCAAGGAGACTGGACAAAATAACCCACTGTGGTGTCTTCCAACGTCACCCATTCTGTGATTCCATAATTCTGTGAACCTGTGATCATACTTTCTTGACAGTAGACAGTACTCTTGCCCTAAAATTTACAATCCAATTTGCATAAACTTCAATGAATTATTTTAAATTATATTATCTGTTTCAGAATGTTTAAATACAGCTTTTTATTTGTCATAGTTTTTCACAAGACTTGATGGTTTCAGTTTGGATGTCCATTTGTTGAAGTGATGGTCACAGTCTTGATCCGTCAGGAGTGGTGGAAGCCCATAAAATACAAAGTTAATTGGGTTAATATAAGCTCAGCCTAGGTGGGAATGCTCAGGTACCTCTCTGGGGATGGGGAGTTTTACCCTGTCTGTTGCACCTGCTAAGACATGGCAGCTGTCAGTGCAGTTGAGCCAGTTATGCCTGGTCTGAAGGGATTAGTATCTTCAGACCTACTGTGAATGTGTGAATATCCCAACATCTCCCCAAAGGGGTTTTCACACCTGAGCCCATTATGTAAGGGAAGACTTTGGCATATTAAAAGCATTATCCCACCTTGCAGGATCTGCTTCTTACTGGCCTCTTCCCTTATCTGCCTCAAACCCCAGCTTTGTAATTTCTGGTGGTGTGTGCACCTGGGCAGTTCTTTGTGCATCATGACCAATGCACTTGGCTACATTTGCAAATGACTGATTATTTTGAGTCATTAGCCATTGATATTCCAGTGTCTCACAGCAAAAGAAGAACTAGCCATATTAAATTCTGTGAGCTTTAAGAGATTAACAAAATGAGTACTTCAAGATGGAATTTCAGACTGTGTCTTAAAAGACTTGTGAAGGTGCATACATATATTGTTATCCTTCTCAGGACACAGACAGTTCTTATGCAGCCTTTTGTCAAGTCTTAGCCTTTCCCTAATGCTTATCTTTCACTAAAAATTAAGAAGAAAGCTAAAATGGCAAAAACAATTTAAAATAATTTTGGTTGCTCAAATCCCAGTAGGTAGTCAGGCATTTCAGAACAGATATATCACTGAATGGAAATGTGTCTGTGTTTTTTAAGCTTTATCATTACATATTTCTTAAAAGAAATAGTATTTATATGTCAGAATTTGCTACCATTTGTCTGTTGCAATTTATCCTTTAATAAAATAAATTAGGTCAGAATGTTCAAAACAGGGAACATGACTTTTTCTAATGCAGGGATTCAGTCACAAGCTGAAATAAAAGCTTTCAGCACTTTGAGAAAGAAATTCAGTCACTGAGAATCTCTGACTTCTCCATCTTCATCTTCATTAAGAACTTTGAAATTGCAAGTCTGCAATTCTGATTAACAATCACTTCACCTAACTACTGCCATGAAGAATTTAAGACTATGAACTTCAGCAACAGTTCTAAATTAGTTTTCTAGGTTTTTCTTTATTATAAATAAAAAGACATACGATTCTCCTTTATCCCTCTCGGAAATGTCCATTTCTCTCAGTTCATTTGTGGCAAAGAGATGATCTGTAAAAGCAGCTGATTTAGGTACCCAGGATGTTTTCCTTTGCATATCCCAGCGTTCTCTGGGTTGCAAGACCTGGGGTAGCTCATGGGTTAAGCTATAAGCTCTCATACACAAATGTAATTTCAGATGCAAAAGTTAAATGCAGGGTTTTTTATTTTTAATCTTGACAATATTTCTCAGATTGAAGTGTACTATGCAGAAAAAAATCTTAAAATTTAACACTGATTAGATTTATGTAATATTTGATTTAAAAATGTTCGCTTTCATCATATAATTAAGGACTGCTATAAGGGACATAAGTTCAAGAAAAGAATGGTCACCTCACAGGAAAAATAAGAAACACCTATAAAAGTTCATAATGAAATACTTTGTCCATCTTATAGAATCAAGAGTTAATAAAGGAGGAAATCTTGTATAACTGTTGAATGCCTTTTCCCATCATTGACTGAGGGGAGAACTCATCGCGATCTTCAACATCCTCATGAGGGGGAGAAGAAGGGCAGGCACTGATCTCTTCACTCCATGACGTGACTCAAGGAAACTGCAGAAAGCTGTGTCAGGGGAGGTTTAGGTTGGATATTAAAAGTTTTTCACCCAGAGGGTGGTTGGGCACTGGAACAGGCTCCCCAGGGAAGTGGTCACAGCGCCAAGCCTGACAGAGTCTGGACTACAGTGTGACTCTTGGAGTTGCCCTGTGCAGGGCCAGGAGTTAGACTCAATGATCCTGATGGGTCCCTTCCAACTCAGCATATCCTATAATTCTATGTTTATATGATTTTACTTATTTTATTTATTAATTTTTAGTCAAACTTGGGATGTGTTCTCAGAAATTACTCCTTACTGATTTGTTGGCATGATTTTCCAACTCAATGGGCATTCAAATATCTCATTGTAAAACATGCCTTCAAAATGCAGAGCTTTTCTTTCCTTCACAAAGAAACTGACATGCATAATTTTATTCTGATTTCTGTGTTTTCATTAGGGTTAAATTGCTTTAGGTTCTGGTGTATAACTTCAGGACTGCCTCTTGTATTCTCTGGGTCTCACCCATTTGCTCTGAGTAGGAAGTCTTGGAAATTACATGCAGTCTCAGAGTGAAGTATAAACTCACCAATAAATCTGGCCAGCAGGAGAGAAAGGAAAATAGAAGTATTACTCTCCTCCATATTCCATACTGTATGAGACCATGGTCAGCATAGAAATCTGGGTGAAGAAGGCAGTGTGGGGGCATTCGGAGTGATGGTGTTTGTCTTCCCAATTCACCATGATGTGTGATGGAGCCCTGCCCTCCTGGGGGTGGCTGAACACCTGCCTGCCCATGGGAAGTGGTGAATGAATTCCTTGTTTTAATTTAGTTGGATGAGCAACTTTTGCTTTAGTTCTTAAACTAGCTTTATCTCAATCTATGGGTTTTCTCCCATTTACCCTTCCAATTCTCTCTCCCATCCCACTGTATTTTCACCATCATGGTTGATTTATCTTCTGGCTGGGATTAAACCATGGCAGTACCCTAGAGCATCTCCGAGAGTGCTAGACACTGTTGGGCAACCATATCTTCTTGAAAGTGATCATTGTTTGATCATATTAATTGTAGAAGAGCTAAGACATTTGGTGTACATGTTGGAGTCTACATACATACATCTATGTGTATCTCTATCTAGAACTGATTGCCACATAAACTTTCCACAAGGTAAGGGATCCTGCAATGTGGACTGTGACAACTGCCCTAACTCAGCTAATATCCGTTACAACTTTTCTAATAACCACCCCCTTTGTACTTCATCTCACCTCAGGAGGTTAAACATACTCAAACAACATAATAGAAAAATGTCTTCTGAGGGCATTGGCAGACAGTGGCTGGAAAAGAAATTATTTCACCGCTACCAAGACAATGTCCAACTGAACATGCCCAGAAGACAGTTGTACTTACGAATTTGTAGTTTCTTCACAAAACCTGAACTTCTCTTTAATCTCCAATCTTCTTACTTTGTTAGGCAAACTTCTTCCCATTTTACTATTTTTTTAATTCACACTATATCCTGCAGTTCTGCCTTTGAAATCATCCACTGCAAAATGACAACATGATTTTTCCTGTAGTTTGTCACAAAAGATTTACATTGTTGATGGATTCTGTTCTAATTGTATTACTATTGGCTCAATTGGCATACATTTTACTCAGAATGTCACTAGGCCCTCTATCTCAAGGGGAAAAAAGTGACTGATTTTCATTGAAAAAGACAAAAACCTGACAGGGCTACAGAAGAGTAATTAAGTACAGATTTTATTCAGTTTTAGAGTCTGGTTCTTTAAATATAAAGTTGGAAAATTTTCTAAAGAGCACTACTAGGTTATATTACAATGACAATTTAATTATCCATTCTAAACACAAACACATCTATCACTAAATGAAGGAAAAAAACCCCAGAAGATACTGTATGAATTCTTGGCTCTGAGAAATTAATAACAGTTTTCCTACTGACCTCACTAGGGACGGGATTTTCAATGCAGCATTTGTTAACAGTAGCGAAGGGACAGCATGGAAGGAAAACAGATTCTCCTGGTATCATAAGAATAGCTACACGTGGAGCAGCAATGTATCAGCTTCCTGATAATAACACAGATATTTACCTTCCCCTTTCAGTAACACCCCAGACTTGATATTTTTGAACCTACGTTTTTAAAGCAAGCTGACAGCTTGGTTTGTGCTGGGTGAGAGAAATACTCTCAGGGAAGGATCTGAAATTAGGGTTTCCATTCATAACGAAAGGGTAGCAACTACATAAAAATTACACAAAAATAGAGGAGAAATTGAAAATCTTATTTCCCGTTTCTTTTTAAGCTTCTTGAACTTTCCAGCCAGCTGTAGATGGCAGGTGTTTTGGGTCATGCTTCATTTCACACTGGTGAGTACGAGGGAAAATGGTTTATTTTCAGCAGTGCTAAGTGGCTGTGGAGCCAATTACTTCAATAGGCTCTCAGCAGCCCTGTGAATCAGGCCAATTTTTTTAGGCTCTATATCATCAGCTTCATGCCTTGTCCAGTTCTCTAAAACTCTTCAGTTCAGCACATAGTGTCCAAAAAGGATAATAAAGCACACAATGTCCTCAAATAGTCTGTACAGTAATATACTTTAAGAAGGCATTCAGTATATATAAGGCATTAAGAATATAGATATGCTTCACAGTGTTGCTTAAGTGATTCTTCTCCCCCCATACAGCTCATTTAGGCACTTCTAATCTTTATTAGATATCCTTTCTATGCTCATAGCAATAAAAAGCCATTTCACCTAGATGCAGTTTTGAAAGGATTTTGCTGATACAATGTTTTTAAGCTTGAAACGGATGACTTCAGACTTTTGCTTTTAACTGTGGATCTTGGAAAAGAATAAGTAAAACCATGTGTCACAATAAGGAAATCCGAAAGGAAGAGTCAAATATAAACAAAGCCATACAACAGTTGAGATGTGTGCAATCTAGAGAGTCTAAAGGACTTGTTTCAAATCACCTGTATTTTCCAGTACAGGGACAGGCTGTACTTAACTGGCATTAAGTCAAAATGCCTCTTCCCTGGAGCTTTAGTCTTTGGTTCCAACACACTTAATTGAAAGCGATCTAATGTCAGATGTTTGAGTGTTTGCTGTCAGCAGAACAAATAATACACTATACACAGGGAATGAGTTGAGTCTGGAGACAACAGTGGAAGTGTTTCAATGTCATCATCAACTTTTGTATGGAATAAAATATTTATTGTCCACTGCTATGGGTAGCTAATTAGGGCCTTTATGTAAATTTTCTATATGCAGATATTCCTTACTGAAAGGTATTATTTTCATATTATGCTTTTTTTTTGGTATGGATGTTTTGTTTTTAATTGAATTATATTTTCAAATATATTTAGGCCTTAAAAAAATGCAAATTAACAAAGAGACGTGTAGAGACCTTGTGTGGCAGATAAGCAGCAAAGATCACACACAGAAAGTTACAACCAGAAAACTTTATTGGGAAATAAGTAGGGAAGGTTGAGACCAAACTCAACAAAGGTCGGCTGGAAATGCATTTTCTTGACAATTTTTTGATGTTATTTAAATTTCTTTACAATGCTTTATAATAAATGTGGAATGAAGGGGTTTAGATAATTTCTGAGGGTTGTCTTTCATCTGTCATCTTTTAATGTCTGACTTCCTCAGCCCTATTATCTTATATTTTACCCTCTAAATTCTTGGGAAGCCAAAAGTCAAATAATCTACCTCTCTCTTATTAATTATGTTGATAGGACTTCAATGTCAAGATTCAAGGCCTATCATTATTTTGTCCTAAGTGAATTTTTGTTAGACTATTTTTCTTTCTGAGAAAGAAATTATGGCAATATGAATTTGTCTTCTAATCTTTCAGTCCTTAAAATCCTGTGCTTGGACATCTGGATATTTAAGCACTTGAATTGGTCATCTGTGTAAATAAGAAATATTTGAAGACTAAAACATATCACAACTATATTAAAGTAGAAAGTTAAGATTGTCATCTACTGATGCATCTATAGAATGTTTTAGCACTTTGTTTTCCTAATCCTTTTCTAACAAGTCTCAAAACCAAAGTTTGAATTTGTAAAAAGAGTCGAAAAATGAACAACTTAAAGAAAAAAGAAGAATAAAAATCAAGAATAAGAAACTAAAATGCTTTGAGATTTATAACTTTAATGTATTTCTTTCTTGTTGCCATGGTTCTTTATTTCTCTTGTGGATAATTTTTAACAATAGAGGATGCCAAATTATTGGGAATGCAGATTTCTTTTGAACTAAAGTAGTCAAAATCCCTAAAATATGAGAGGTATAACCTAAAGAGGTGCCAACATTAGTACATCAAAAGGCCTTTGAAGAATCACATGGGTAAACTAGTGTAACATTATTTTGCCCATTCAGAGGATTAACCTGGCATAATTCTTTTTTATTCCAACGCTTCACTCACCATATCATCCATTTTTTTCCTGAGGAAAACTGTCTACACGTCATAGCTGAATTTTAAAATCAAAATATTTCCTGGCCTAGAACAATACATCCTTCAGAGAGTAACAGAGCTCAAATGAGATGGAACATGCTGTTCCTCCTCTTGTGTTGGCAAACCTGCTCCTCCAAAGTGCACAGACCTCTGTGAAAGAGCTCCTAAGGGGGAAATAGCCTGAATGTCTGCAGCAACATGCAGAAGGAGTATGCTGCCAGCCATAATATTTTAATTCCTTGGCCTCTCGGATCAGGGAGCTGCTGACTCTGGCCAGCCAAAGTCAGGTCCTGAAGGATACAGATTGTTAGAGTGGCAATCAGAGCTGAGAGGAAAGTATGTTTGGTTTTAGGGACTGCAGTGAGAGCACTGATGTACTCTGTGTGAACATCTAATATCCAGTCTGGCTAAGAGCGCCAAGATTTTTCCATGCATCTGCATTTGTAGGCACAGACTCTTGTGTACAGACCTGGATGTGACTCAGGAGAAAGATGAGAGTGACACATTTGTTGGCTAATAGTCAGTCATCACGCAGTTCTTCATCTGGAAACAGAATTGGGAACCTGCTCTGCATGCAAGGTTGCTATGAGTTTGGCTGTCAAATACAGGAAGGATGCCTCCATTCAGAATGAATGATCTCATCTCTGGTGCTCAGTCCAAAGGACAAGGGACATTTTAGGTGATTTGCCATTGCATTATGTCGTCTATTCTGAGTGGTGCTCAGAAATATTCCAGCTTATATTTTGATGGAGCAGATCACCTTCTCTCTTCTGGACATATTGTTCAACTCTCTTTATTGTTGCCAAAAGGTTTTTGTTCATAAAAGGAAGCAGCTGGACATGAATAATTTTTCTCTTTCTGTAGGCATACTCAAAATGAGAGGGGCATTGAAGATTGTGTCTGCACACATACAGAGAGCCACTAGAGGCCATCATATATCTCTCTGTACTAACACTAATGCACTTAATTTTTAATGCATAAAATTAACACAGAGGAACCTGTTGTGTTCACAAAGCTAGAATGGCAACTGCTGGGATCTCAGAAATGGAAAGGAAAAGAGAAAAGTGCAGGCTCCAATGGACACAGTAAAAGAATAATTTAAATTAGAAAAAAAAAAGGAAAAAAAAGAGAGATGAGAAGGAGACATTTGTAAAATAATGTTTAAGGAATTAAGGCTGGAAGTGATGTATATGACTTTTTACGAACAACTATAACAGAAGGAGAAGCAGTTTCCCTGCATAACAAGAGTGAGAGAGTCCACTGCAAATGCTTGTGAGCAGGTGGCTGCTAAAGAAGTGTTTTTCACACATTAACTGCAAAGTCAAGTGTCTCTGTGCAGTTTGGTATCCAGGTAACATTACCAGAATAATTTCTTTCCCAGAACAAAGAATTAAACAGTATGGCTTTGACCTCCAAATGTGTTTGATGGCTCACAGCAGGCTTCTAGTTCTTTGCATCTATTACAACAAATTACCTGGCATAAATTGTCACATCTATTTTTTTTCCCAAGGAAAACATATTAAGGTACAATTAAAATGAAAACTTAAATGTAAACAAGAAACAGTGTTTGTACTTTCTAATGAATTTATAAATCCTATCATATTGTAATCACACTCTGTCTTTCCGTTTGATCCCATTAAAGTCAACATGACTGCATTTGACATTAGCAGGAAATTCATCCATCCTTTTGCATTAGTACTTTCTCATCCCTGGCTAATTTTTTATATCTGTATTACTGTAATGCCTTGGAGTAATCTTCTGTGGACAGAGCTTCCACTGTGCTAGGCATGAACACAATCTAATGATTAGACTGTAAATATTAATATATTTGCCTGAGTTAGAAATTCACTGATTGTGTAATTGCAATTCTCCTTCTCTAATAGAATAGAATCATGTCAGACCTATGCTTTGGAATCACCCTTTACACTCATGAAACCCCACATGGAATTGTACCTTTTGCTCTGGGTCCTACCTTCAGCATAAGAAGAAGATTGACCTGCTGGAGCAAGTCCAGAGGAGTATATGAAGATGATCAGAGGGCTGAAGCACCTCTCCTATGAAGACAGATTGAGAGAGGTGGGGCTGTTCAGTCTGGAGAAGAGAAGGCTCCAGGGAGACCTTAGAGCAGCTTTCAAGTACCTAAAGAGTATTACGAGAGAGCAGGAGAGGTACTTTTTAAAGGGGCATGTAGTGACAGGGCAAGGGGTGGTGGCTTTAAACTGAAAAAGGGAAGTTTTAAATTATTTTTATTAAAATTAAAATTAAAATTAGTTATTAGAAAGCATTTTTCACTATCAGGATGGTGAGGCACTGGCACAGGTTGCCCAGAGGAGCTGTGGATGCCCCAGCCCTGGAAGAGTTCAAGGCCAGGCTGGGTGGGGCTTTGAGCAACATGGTCTAGTGGAAGGTGTCCTTGCTCACAGTGAGAGGGTTGGAGCTAGGTGGTCTTTAAGGTCCCTTCCAACCCAAACCCTTCTGTGATTTTATGGTGTGTACTTATATGAGATGGCTGGATACACAGATTGTAATTAATGGTCAAAGATGCTGAATTCAAGCAATACTCAATATGGAGAAGCAGGAGCATGAATTTGCACAGTTGTACTAATGCAAGGAAGGGCATATGCTTCCATTCAGTGTTAGTTGGTGTCTCTGCCTGTCCACGAGTAAATCAGTGCATCTGCAGCTTACTGTGTGCTTACTGGGATGCTTCCTTGAGGTCTAACTGACCTATTTAGTCCTATTAGTGCTTGACTTTACTTGAACTAAAATTGTTGCTTTGCTTTTTAAAAAAGGACTAAAAATCCAGGGATAAATGTAGATATAATGTACACATTCTGGTTATTTAACTTATCAGAAGATTCACCCTGTTCCTATACTAACAGACTATAAACTGAATCTACCTCAGAACTCCAGATTGTGAAGTTTGACTAATATCAGAGAGATATTTCTTATCACGCAGCTTCCAGTGATATTATTAGTACTACTGATACAAGTCATTTCTCAGTGTTGGAAGAGGGCACTGCCCTTCAGTATGAATAAGACTGCCAGAATATGTAAACAGTTCCTGTTCAAATTTTGCTCAATGACAAGGTTGCCATGTAGCAGCATTAAGATATTTTTTCTGAATTCTTTCTTAAAGCAAATTTTAACTCATCTCATACTTTGCAGACACATAGGAAAAGTAGTCTCTGGAAAGGCAGAGTGCTTCTCAGGATTGGTGATTTTGTCTGACTGGTGTCTTTCACGATTGGGTTGTTCAAAGCCTCATCCGACCTGGCCGTGCAGATTTGCAGGGATGGGGCATCCACAGCCTCTCTGGGCAGCTTGTGCCAGTGCCTCGCAGCCTTATTGTGAAGAATTGTTTTCTTTAATCTAAATCTACTCTCTTTTAATTTAAAGCCATTAGCTCTTGTGCAATCACTAAATGCCCTTCTCAAAAGTTCCTCTCTATCTTTCTCATAGGCCCTCTTTAGATTCTGGAAGGTGATAGATGACATCCCCAGAGCCTTCTTTTCTCCATGTCTTTATGGGATGATGAGTCAATATTCCTACTCCTGCATACACTGTCTGTGCCCATATTAATCCTAGTTATGGCTCTGAAGAAACTCACAGGTAAGACTGGTTCACAGTCAAATCATTGAGACATACACCTGCTCTGCGTGTTCCTTGTAGTGTGTGCAGCGTCCATCCAAGTTCTTGGTCTCTTGAAGTCTATTTTCAAACCTCCCTCCCTTCTCTTCCTGTTGCAAAAATATTACTTGCATGGGAACATGGGCTGGGAAAATCTAGCCTTACAATTAGCCTTTGCCACTCACACAAGAGCTAGCTTGCTTACAAATTGTCTTCTGAATTTAGTGATATCAGATTGAAAAGCAATTTTTACTTGCTCCTGTTTCTTACTGGAGCTTATCACAGTTCCAGTCTGCTTGATTTGTCACTTTCTGCTCTTCTTCAAATAAAAAAAGTGAAGGAAAAAAAAAAAAAGAAGCCAGTGGAGTCCAGAACTTAGCATTTAAATTTGCTGGTCAGATTTAATTTCCTTTTAGTTACTGAGCTAGCAGACCGGAGAGGGTGGCAAGGTCTGCAAGGGGAAGTGACCAGCAACCAGCAGCTGTGAGGGCCAGTAACCTCTTCAGTCACACATCTAAACCAAGGAAAAGATATGTGAAGTTCTTACTTAGCTTGTTTCAAGAACCTCAGTGATGAAAAAAGTGATTTTCAGTGTTGTGCTCAAGTCCCTCCATTTGCTGTCAAGTTTAAGCAGGGAAAATTATATCCTTCTGCACCATTGCAGTACAGGAGTTAAACTAATAAAAATTCAGGTGACTATCAGTCCTACTCTTCCATAAAGCAAAATCATATTAGGAATATATTTTGGTAGGCTTCTCTGATCCATTTGTCTTTTGTTTTGCCTAAAGATTTATATTTACTCATCTGTTCATTATATTTTTTATTTCTCACTTCTTCAGAGGCAGCACAGGGTTGTTGTTACTTTCTCCCATGTTTTTTCATTTGAAGGTCTGTATTTAGCTTTTTTTTGGTATTTTTTAATTATTTCATTTAATATCAATCTATTTTGATTAAAAGACCTTTAGCATGCCCCTTGTGTACTCATTCTCCACTTGCTCTGTGTTGCTTTATGGTACCAGGTTTAATTATTGCTCCTTACTGTTCTATATCCTGGTATTATTTTAATTAGGTTGACTTAAATTACAAGGTTCATTACTTACATCAGAAATTAAGGACCATGAGTGGAAGTCATATTCACTTGATCTGTTCCAGATCTCACCTCTCCAGGCTTCAGAAGCCTCAATTTTCTTTGTTGGGTTTGCACATTACCTAAACATTCTTGCAGAGTAAATGGTGCTACCATGCACTGAGCGAGCCCAGGGCTGGTGAGAGCAGCCAGGGAGGAGCATGAGGCATTTCAGCAGGGTCTGATGGGAATGTCTGGTGAAAGGCTCTGAAAGTGTACATGATCCCCTTGGCATGGGAAATTTCTTAGGAAATCACAGAGCAGCTATTTTAAGCCTATCTCAGTCTGAAGGCTTTCAGCTCATTATTCTTGCCTCCCATGAATATCCATTCTATGCATCAGGAGAATTTCTTTTTCCAAAATTCACAACCCATGTCAGCTGCTTCTCTTTACAGAGAGACATTCTCTGATTTTTTTTTCTGGGAGGAGGGGGGGCAGTGGGTTTTTTTTTCTTATATTAAAAAGCCAGATCACTGTTCAAAGAGTCACTAAACTTCCAATTTTTCTAGAGCTTCCAGCCCATCAACCTGACTGTGCACCTACCTATTTGCAGTCTTTAATGCAAATACTTTTCCAGAGTAATTCAAAAGACAAAGCAGACAAGCCTACAGTGGTAAAAGACTAATATTTTGGGATCTCAGACAAGATATCAGTCCTGAGGTAATTAAAGCTTCAGTCACAAGCTAATATTAAACGCTTTCAAGTTCCATTAACAGTTTTCCCAGTTATAATAGATTGTTAATTATTCATCCTACCTCTTGACTTGTACAACCAATTTTAACTATTATATTGTGTGAGCCCAAAAGTTCTGTTTCTGTTTTTAATCAGACTGTGGTGTTGCCCTTGGTATTGTAGAAGTACTCAAATTAGTTCAAAGAAGTACTGTGACAAGAATTACTCTGTTCCTGTAGCCCTTATTCATACATTTTATGTCCCAAATACAAAAGGAGCAATACAGTCTCACAGTCCCTGTTCCAGGGTTAGGGAAGAGAAATCATGGAGTCTTGGAGCGATCTGTAGCGTCAGAGTGAAAGTCTGAGGTAAACACAGCACTATACATGTTTGGTTCCTGGTCCAGTAATATAACTATCAAGTTACTAACTGATACAGTGTAAAAAGGTCAACTGGATAGTCCATTAAAGCATTCCCTTAAATCCAAATTAGAATATTAAGGAACATTTTTTTTTTAATGAGGGAAGCCTTATCCCAACCATGTCTAGCATTTGAAAGATGTAAATCCATCATTTTTCACTGCCCTCTGTATTTCAAATGATCAGCAGTGGAGCAGTGTTGTTTTCTGTTATGTTAAAGCTTACATATTATTATTATAAAAATCAATTCATTTTAAAAATGGGGTTAATATGCACAGGAAGGGCAGTCAATGTAGTTCTGGATTGCTTTAAGGATATGTTTTGTAGAAGTAATCAACCAGCCACTGAACAAAAATTATTTTCTCAGACATGGCTATGAATTTTAATTGGTGTTAAAGGATTCAACTAGATTAACTTAATGCCAGTAAAATACATCCACTGAGACAACATGGGAGAAGAGCTACATTGCACTGGGGGAATATGGGAACAGAGCATGGAAGCAAAGGATATTGTCCCACAGTGGTATATTGACTTCTGCAAAGAAGTAAGAATGTCAAACTGTTGCTATTACATGTGTTTCTGAACTGAATGCAAAATCATTATTGCTGTCTTCCAGCAGTGACTACAGCCTTCATCTGAGATTGGTATCCTCATTATTAAACAAACACATAGGGAGATGCTCTGCTCTGCAGAGCTCACAGTCTAGAGACAGACAATGGTAGCAGGATAAGCAAGAATGTAAAGAAGTGAGGTAGGAAAATATCAAAGCAGAGGTTTGTAGAAACAGCACCAGAATATCCTTGTGATTAAAAGTGAAGCTGTCACTGGTACTTCAAATGCTTCAGGTTCTTTGAATATTCCCATTACCTGTTTTCAAACACGTTTCACTTTGGGATGATATTTTCTTGCTTTCTGTTTTTCTCTCCATGTGTGTGCCAGTATCCAATTACAGCTTCAAATATCCTTCATAGTGTAGCAGGTTAGTATATTATATCTGTTCATACATGGGTAAATGTGTCACAAACTAAAAGGGATGAGCAGATAAATAATCTGCTTATAGGTTGGTTATAATTATGTCAAGCCCCTATGACAGCTTCTCATATAAAAGTCTTTTAGCTTCTTGCAGTATAAACTGCCATATAAGAAAATAAATATATGACTATGTATAAGTTCATAACTATACTTTACATGTCTATAAACTATGGACTAAAACTCACAGGATGATCTAGGCATTTAGATCCCACCTGATCAGCCTTCTCTATCCAATCTCCACTAGTTGATAGTCAAATGAAAACATAATGTTCTCAAACTTCTGCTCCGTGACCACGAAGATTTACTGGTTAAGAAAATCTACAGTGCCTGGGGCTTTTTCTTGCACTCCCTGACTGCTCCCAGTGCTGTACCTGTTTGGCAGAGTAGTTCCTTGCTTTTTGAATATATTCAGCTGTACATGACACATTTTCCCCATGGAAATAAAAGGTGTATTTGTCTGAAAACATATCTTAAACCAACTCTACAAGTAATGAAAACTAAGGAAACTTCAGCCCACTGTTCAGTTCTGATAAACTGAGTACCTTTCCTTGTTATATAGATTACTTCTGCTTCTTGGATGTCAAATTTCTAAGTAAATATTTGTTTTCAGCTCTAAAATTTTCCAGGGTTTAATGTAAACTCACAAATTTTTTTTCCAAAGTACAACATAGTTTTCATTAAATTTGTCTTAATTGATGAAAATCTATATATTTGATCCCCCAAACAGCCCAGTAGGCTGAAAATAACTGCATCATATTCAGGAAAAAAATGGCAAAAACCCAAATCCTGAACAAAGCATATTTCTGCTGCTTTGGAGAAGAGTGAAATCTTATTCCTACTAATCAAAAGAAACATAAGACTGAGAATGACCTTCTGGACTGACAAATTTTAGCTGCTGATTTTATAGTCAGCCAATTCACATATTGTCAATCATTAAATCACTAAACTCATTTTGGGGTGTCTGCTTTTCTGCACAATATCCACAAGAAGGCTATCCAAAACCTTATTTTCTGATTGCTAAAAATATTTTACCAAAGTGCCTTGCACTGGGCCCACTGAAAGACAGATACCTTTTTTGAGTCCTTGATTTATCCAAAATCCTGTCTAATTTGTTTGAAATGCAGTACGTTGAACTGTCAGTTTGGCTCTGATGTAGTTTTGTTTACAAGAATTTCACTTACTGCCATAATTATACCTGTCTTTATTCTGTCTTGATGTGTTTTAACACCAGAATGTCAATTTGTCTTAAAGGAATGGGGAAAAAAACCATGTTACTGAAGCTCTCAATCTTCATTTCAAAAACAACTTACAAGAAGACTGTCAATTTTTATCCATTGAAGAAAGTAATTGAAAGAAAGTATTGAAAGCCATTGAAGAAAGTATTGAAAACAAATAATCTGATCAATAACATGTTTCTCTGAGAGCAGATTACCATCTCGTTGTTTCCTTATACATTAAAATTAGCTTTACCAAACCTGAAACGAGATTTCACAGTCCAGCTGCCAATATCTGCTCATTTCTCCTTTTCAGTGAGAGGACAGTGATAGTTCTGATGATAGTATATTGCTTAGCATGTCAAGAAAACCTCTTTTCTGAATACCTGCTGAGAGATGAATGAATTATTTGCTAGACTTTCAAAGCACAAATGATTTAGCTGTGCTAGCTTAAAATGGTGTTGGTCAAAATAATTCATGGAGGTTGTTCTCATGAAGTGGAGCAAACTGTAACAAGCTGTATCCGAGCCTGGTATTTATGATTTTCAGCAGCTGTGTGAACTTCTTCCATTCTGAATAAGCAAACACTCTGGGTGTCATGAAATTCTGCAATACAGCCAATCATATGTATACAGTGAAAAAGAAAGGCTGATTAAGGAATAGGGTTTTGTCCATATTTATTCTAACTTACTATTTCTTGGCACATAGGAGGATAATAAACACATGATGGATACACCACAAAGAATGATTGTAAGTGGTTTAGCCATTCAGAGATACTCAGTTAATCCCCTCACTTCCTCAGAGTAGGCTTATCTCTGTTTACTTCAACAAAGATGGTTGCTGCAGTTGTATTTTTTAAGGATTAAAGCAAGCCTGACAGGTTAAGCTTTAGTTTTAGTCAAGAAAGAGCATGGAATATGAGGACAGATACTTTTATTTGTAGAGTTGAATAGAGGAGAATACCGAGCTTCTACTCTTTTTCAGAGAACCAATTTTGAAAGGCTTGCATAGAGATACTCACAAGCTGCCTACCAAAAAGAGGCAGGAGAGGAATGCATGCAAGAAATTAACATGGTAAAGAAAATGAGAAGAAAGTTAAAGGACATAAAACAGAAAATTATATTAAACATGTATGATGGACTGTAGCATTGGTTTATAGTGTCTAATAGCCAGACAGTACCAAAAGATAATTCTTTGCCATGGAAGCTGGAGAAATGGCTGGGAGCAGTGGATCTCTAGACCCATGCAGACTCTCTATTTCAGATCACATATAGTTAGAGGCAAGTTCTCTGGAGGACAGCTGCTTAGAACTTTGTAAAGGCTCACTGGCTTCAGTGGATGCTGAGAAGTCAGTAGCAATATCTACTTGCTTGGGTGGAGGAATAAAACTGTTTTCTGCATACATCAAGGCAAAGACCCATGTACTTACCCAAGAGACTGAGATATTATAGAGATGCAACTCTTCTGCTGGTTACTCTACTGTGTTAGTGAACATGTGGTGTCCCCAGCTAAGCATAATGTTCTAATCACTGGCTCATGAAGTGTTTAATTAGGACCTTCATCCATCCCTGACACATGCAGAAAGACTCTGAGTTTTGGTAGATGCTGGAGTTCTGCTTCACCAGACAGGACTGCTCTGTACCTTTTCCACAAGTTACAGTGCAGGTCTGTGTTCCAATACATAAAACATTTTCACCAGCCATGTTAATGGAGGTTGACAAGTTCACTCAGTGCACAGGTCAACATATTCAGGTAGAAGACAAAAGACTGAGTTTGTTTAGTCAGGAGGAGTAAAACCTCTGTGGGGGTTATACTCTTTTTTCCAACAGAATCTTCATGTCACCAAGACTCTGACTTCACAGTTTGAGCCCTGTCACACAGCAGCATTCAGCTGGTGGAAAGGTACCAAGGCTCTGCAGAGATGTCTGCTTTGATAAGCACCCTAATGCACACTGGGGCTCCGGTGTCCCTAAATATCCAGACTGGCACCTGTTTGGAGAATGGTACATATTTCTGACATCTGCAAGTTCCCTCTTGTTAGAGATTAGGGCATGCAGCTGCAGACAAGAAGACTCAGTGCATGTGCATGTTATATTCTGACTTGGAGCTGGGCATGCACCCAAGGAACTGGGAAATGTTTTTGAGTCAGGAGTGTCAAAGAAATCCTACCTAGCAGTGACTCTCAGTAGGAAACAAAGACTCACGGGGAAACCAGGAATATGTCTTGAGTGACATGCAGCAAATGTCAAAGAAAGTGCCTTTTCCTCTCCACAGCAATGCTGCAGTGCTGCTCTGCTTCTTGCCATGACACAGCCTCAGATCAACATGGCAAACGAGACCCAAGCAAGGCAAAGAAACCTGAGAGAGCAAGACAGTCGGGTTGTTGTTGAATTATGCAGTTTAATCAATTAATATGTTTTCAGAGAGCAGTCGTTCAGACTGAGGAATTAAGTGCCACAGGAAACAAATAACAGCAACAACAGTGAATGTGAGAAGAAACAAGAAGCGGCTGTCTCAAAAGAAAAAAAATTAAAAAGGGCAAATTTGAAAGCATAGCTCTGGGAGAAGGGTTGTTCAGTCGAACAGAGCAGAAGGGGGAGTTGTGTCTGTGGGATAGTAAATGAGGGTCTCAATACTTTTATGATGTAGAAATTTAGAAGAGACTATGGGATTTACTCATGTTTGCATTTATCCCACATAGTTCTTTCACCTAAGGACTCTGACCCAGAAAACATACATGGACATCAGTATGGCAGTTAAGAGTATTGAAAGTTGAACAGTAAATGTTTGCAACAGATGGTGGATTTCCATGGTAGCAGAATAAAAAGTAAAACTTGCAGATGATAGTGTGGGCAGAGAACAAAAAATAATAGAGTACATCAAGATATGAATCATAGAATGAATGCATCACAGAATCATAGAATGGTTTGGGTTTGAAGGGACCTTGAAGATCATCTAGTTCCTACTCTTCTGCCATGGGCAGAGACACCTTCCACCAGACCAAGTTGTTGCAAGCCCTGTCCAAGCTGGCCTTAAACACTCCCAAGAGTGGGGCAGCCACAATGCCCCCAGGTAACCTGTGCCAGTGTCTTACCACCCTCCTAGTGAGGACTTCTTCCTGATATCTAATTTAAACCTTTCTTATTTCAGTTTAAAGCCATTACCCCTTGTTCTATCACCTTATAAAAAGTCCATCTCCACTTTTCTTGGAGGTTCCTTTTAGGCACTGAAGGGCTTCTCTAAGGTTTCCCTGGAGCCTTCTCTTACCCAGGCTGAACAATACCAATTCTCTCAGTCTGTTTTCATAGGAGAGATGCTTCAGCCCTCTGATCATCTTCTGGCCTCCTCTAGACTCACTCTAACATGTCCATATCCTTGTCATATTGTCCAGAGCTGGACACAGTTCTTGAGGTGGGGTCTCACAAGGGCAGAGGGGCAGATTCACCTTCCTTGACCTGCTGGCCATCTGTTTTTGGATCAGTTCAGGATGTGACTGGCTTGTTGACAAAAAATTCATTGTGTACCACAGCCTTCTTCATGTTCCAGATAACTAGGAATCCCCTTTTCTTCCAAAGAGGACTTGCATTTTCCCTAGTGTTCTTTTTATCACCTACATACCAACACAAGCTTTTCTTGATGCCCTTGATAACCTTGGATAGGTTTAATTCTTTCAGGCCTTTAGTTTTCTGCAGTGGGTCGACCCTGGCTGGATGCCAGACACCCACCAAAGCTGCTCTATCTTTCCCCTTCGCAGGCCGATGAGGGAGAGAAAAGATAAGAAAGGATTTGTGGGTTGATATAAGGACTGGCAGAGATCATTCACTGACTGCTGTCACAGGCAAAACGGACTCAGCTTGGGGGCAATAACTGAGTTTATTACTAACAAATAAGAGCAGGATAATGAGACCTAAAATCTTAAAACACCTTTCCACTCACATGCTTGGTCAGGTGGCTTGTAGCAGATTCTCACTGTCACCTGTCCCTCCCTTTCCTTTAGTCCTGATCTTGGTCAACTCCTCATCAGTTCCCAGGCAGAGCTCCATGCATTCCAGATGGTTATTGACCTCCTCCTCACCTCCCTTACCTGTCCTTCCTAAAGGGTCTGTATCCTTCCATTCTAATGCTCCGGTCACAGGAGCTATCCTCCCACGTCTGTGTAATGTCAACAGGGTCACAGCCCTGCAGATCTGTGTGTGTCTTCAACTTCTCTTGTTTACTCTCCATGCTATGGGTGTTTGCAGAGACAGAGTTATGTTGAGCCCCAGATGAAGCTGATTTACTGGCTGGAGTGGCTGGAATTCCTTTGTGCTGCTCTTCAGATACTTTCCTGCTTACCTGTTATGCCTTTACAGACTGAGCATCTCTTGTTGGCACAGGCATTAAATTGGTAGGAGTAGGATGGGTTGAGGCTTCCCCCTTCCCAGCAACTTGTTTCAAGCCCTCCTCACCATCTCAGCAAGAAAAGGCTCATCCCCTTCTTTAGTAGGCAGAGGCCATTAGTCCCCACTAGATGAGGTTTCTCAAAGTGAATCTCATGGTCTAAGTAGCCAAACCCCTGGCTGTGGCACCAGTCCTGCAAACCACTTGTTGATTCACCAGGTTTAACTGCCCATTTCAAATCCCTTCCCTTTGACCAGAAGGATTGATGAAAGACTGTCTCTGGTCCAGAGACCCTTTCCACTGCTCCCAGGTCTCTGTCACTCTTCTTGATCCTGCTCATACTGCACCTGGCTGAATGCCAGGGGTCCACGTGAAACAACAACTTTAAATGTTTAATAAACTGAAACACAGGGTATTTCATTGTACAGAGAAAGACTGTGAATTGGTTTATTTCTACTGATGTCAAACTGGCTTTAGGTCCCAAAGTCCTCATTTTATACTGATTTACACCAGCTTAAAATCCAGTCCAACAATTTCTGTCACCACATATCAGTTTCCTGGGAGCATAGCTTTGAATTCAAACTCCTGTGTTGCAGGCCCCCTCATTTTGATCAATTCCCTGGAAGCTGACCACAGCAAACACAGAACATTGTTGACAATTTTTTGATGTCGTTGCTTCACAGATGCCACCGTGATTTAAAATAAACTCCAGCTGCAGCAAGCCCTTCAGCTGATTTCCCTAATGAACTGCAAACCTCCAAAGTTTTTCTACTGACCTTGCATGGAGTACACTCTCGGAAAGGAAAACAGTACCATTTCAAAGTAAAGCTCATTTACTAACTATATGAACTGTCTGTCACTTACTGGCAGAGCTCAGAAAGCTGTGACAGTGAGGACCAGGTCACACCAACATCCTCTCAAAGAGAAAGTGGGAGAGAACCACTGTGAATTCAGAAAATAAAACACCTGAAGTGCTGAAAGTGTGTGATACGTCTGTTCATGGAAGTTACGGTTGAATGGTCCATTCAGTCTTTGGCATTAGGGATTTCAACTGTTGAGTCCTATTCTCTTTATGAACTCAATTACTTTAGGAAAGTCTATGAATGAGGGTCTCCTTACTGAGAATACTGAGTATTTGTGATTAAATTAACCCAATTCACAGACAACTTTTGGCAATATTACAGGAACCATATTGTTGGTTGGCTTTTTATTAGTTGAAATGGAAGGAAACCAAGAAACAAATCTGCAATAAGCACTTCCCTGGGTATGTCAACACATCAGTAAGAATAAATTTCATGATATTGTCATGTTACAGCTGCGGGCTGAATGTATCAAACTAGATAAAAACTGTATGGGAGAAACAAAACATACATCATTTAGTAGAGCTCTGCCTTCCTTAATAATTTTTAGCTGTCTCTAAAACAAGTTTCTGACTTTTTTTTACATATTACAAGGCCATATTAATTTTAAGACACTCTGCCACCATGACTTGCATCATAATGAGAACAACCTATTTGATAGGTAATGTCAATAAGAACAATAGGAATTTTCAAGGAATAAGGTATTAATTAAAGGAATGCAGATGTCAGACTGTTTCTTTTTGCAATAATCTTTTAATAGCAAAGTACTGTTCTGTTACTCACTCCCACTTCCCTTTTTACAAATGAAATTTTCAAAGGCTAGCCATTTCACCTCTTTCACCTTAGTGAAAGAGGTGAAAAGAACAAGGTGAAAATGTTCTTTTTCACCTTCATTCCTTTAGCCACTTTTGTGTTTTACAGCATCCCTTTATCAAAGCATTAGAAGTGGATTTTAGGGATGCAGTAAGGTACCCACAATCCCAAGAACAATACAAATGTCTTCACTGCCCAATTTTATTGTGAGCAGTGTGTTGGTTACTTTATACTTCCATGTCATAAATGATTCATGGTTGGATGCACAAGCAAAACAGTTTACTGAAACTAATCCCAGCAGTGTGCAGACCTATTTGTATTACTCTGGCAATGTTCCTTGCAGTAGCACAGGCAGTTGTAAACATAGCAGGAAAGGGATCTGTAACTAATTCTCATAATATTCACATAGCACCAGGAGGAGTATCATCTTTGTTAGTATGGAGGTCTGCAGCCAGAATCTTCTTCAACAGACCAAATTTCCCATGCACTAGGAGAGGGATTAATCTCCTTGTCAGTAGCTGTACTGCTATGGTGGAGGAAAAATGGTATAAAAAACCAGGCTTATGTGCTGTTTTTTACCGCTCTCGGTGGTCTTAAGGGTTGGTTGGCCACAGATCTGCTTTTAGATCATCTCTGAAAGAGGCCTTAATTTATATCACTATTGCTGTTTTAGCCACTTAACTTTTCCATCAACAGAAGGAGTTTGTCCAAAATGGATTTGTTTCATGTATCCCAAAGCACACTGTCTACTTGTACCCATACACTAATGACGCACAAAGTTGGGTTCATGTTCTTAATTGAAATGATTATTTAATTTAAAAATTATTTGAAAAAGGTAGGTCATATAAACTAGCAAACAAAGAAATACAACAGCAAATACACAAATAAGGTGTTCATTTAAAACAGTTGCTTTCAAAATTTTTAGGAGAATTCACTAAAGTATTGCTTCATACTGAAAATTTGGATTGATATGCAATGTATTTTATATTATCTGCAGTGTTAAATGTACGTGAAATAAAATTAAAGGAGAAAATAAGGAAAAAAAAACCCAAACCAAAGCCCCCAAACAGAACAGAGTACAAAGCTTCTCAGTCAGTTTCCATGGAGAATTTTTGGTTTAAAGGAAGGTTTCATTCTCCTTATGAAAGAAAAACATGTCTGGGTTCCAGTTTGAGTGGCATAAAGACAAAAGTTGGACAAAATTTTATACTTAATCGTCCAATGTTAAATAACAATGATTCCTATATAATGATTGCAGAGCCATAGCTGTCTTTGAAAGCCTCCAGAGGGACAACCTATTTATCTTAGCACCTAAACGTGGACAGGCTGAAATTCAGCCTTTGTAGAGACCTAGATTTCAGTCTACAGCTCTCTGGCACTTACAGGACTTTTAAACACAGAACCATTCTAGAGCAAGACTCACAGAAAGAAGCAAGGTTGCCTCCTAAAGAGGTGGGAGTGGTGGAAGCAGCCTGATGATGACAGATGACACTCAACAGCTGCAAGAGATCTCTTAACTGTTTTAAGAGTCACAAAGGAAGTTTTTAAAAAACTGAAAGAGAGGAAAAAAACCCTTCAGAACAACAAATACTCACTGCAGTTGGCCTGAAGTATGAACAAAGTACCTAGCTATGGAGCTGAAAGGGCTTGAAAAAAGCAATACAATGCTTACAAAATTCACATTTGTCCTCTTTTTATGAACCTCTTATGAAGCTCTTGTCTTACATGCTGAGTGAGAAGCACTGGAAGTATTATCACAGCATGGTCATTTAGATGATATTTCGAGCTTGATACTGAAATAGTTATGCTATCTTAAAACACGAGATATGACTAGAAGTGTCTCATTGATAGTTGTTAATGGGGATTCATTTTTGTGTGTTTCCCTTAATTTCACCCAGCATTCTCTTTCTATAGATCTGTATTTTATCCCTTGCTGTGTCTCCAAAAAAATTGTCTGAAGTCTCTTATTTCAATTTTTAAACTAAATTGTTTTTTAAATGTGTATTTTCCCCTGTGAGCTCTATACAAGGCAGATGCTGTGAGTGTCTTGTTAGATTGCAAATACCTTTTGTTTTTCAAAGAGTCTCTGTGCTCTGTGTTCAGAACTCCACTGTTTTTCTGATACTAATCGTGCACTAAGGCTAACTAATGCATGGATGAAAAAATCCCTTTAATGAAAAAAGAATTTTTAGTCAATGTTCTTTCTTAAGTAGAATATAACAAAAAGAACTGAAGAAAAACCTTCCTACAGTTACGAACTGAATAAAAAACCTTCCTACAGTTCTTCAAACAAATATGAGCCTGACTCTCTGTTCTTTTATGTCTCATCTGTAGTTTGATGAAAAATTGCCTTTCTCAGCAAAGCTGGTTTAAGAAACTCATAATGCCACCAATCTTCAGCCAATTATTCTTACCCCTATGCAGCCCTTTGACACTGCTTCGTTATGCCAATAGAGTTGATTCAGGATGCATATTGTAAATTAAATGGTCCAAGGTACAAGTAGAAGCCAAACCAAGGATCAATGAAATCTAATTCTGTCCTAGTCCATGAGGGGTTTGGGGTGCTGCACGGGTGCAGCTATTGCAGCATTGCTGGTGTGCTTTGAATGATCGCTTCAATTACAGGCGTACTTTGATGTTAAAATGCTACTTTGAACATTTTTGTGGTGCCAGCAGCGACCCTGGCAGTTTGGCTTTTCCAATATATGTCTATTTCAGAATTAGCTTCCATAAAAGAGAAAAATCTACCATGACAGTCAAATGGTCTCTGCTTGAGAAAATGTTTTGTTCCTTTGAAATATGTTTTACATTTCAGCAAAATTTCAATGGAACATTAAACCTAAGGAGATTCACTTAGATTGCAGAAGCTGTGCTGTCTTTATGCATGAGTGTCAAGCAATAAAGCACACACACCCCCCGTGCATTCTCTTGGTGGGGAGCCCATGGAAACTGCCGCTTTTGATTTTATCTAATGTTTACACGCTAGGCAGTCTTCCTTCAGATATTGAGGGTTGCTTGTTCCTAATGTTTGGGCATATAGACCAATCCATCACATGAAACTGTCAGTGACATTTCTACCCCTTTTCTGGTTTTGTCATTAAATTGAGGAAATAAACATGAGACCCCTGCTTTATCCCTTCAGTTTTCCTCTGTTAAGGGATTATTCATTCACTTCTATGTGTAAAGCCACGAATTGCAAATGAATGCTGATGTATTCATTTTGTACCTGGAGTCTTATTATTCAGCTGAACTGTCTCTGAATTTACTATGCATTGATACTTCAACATGCTTTTGGACAAAGATTTTTATTCAATCTATATTTCTAAAAGTGTCCGGAAACAATTCTTCTTCCTCTGTTCCTAGTAGTATGAAGATTATGATGAATGAAGCCTGGTTTTTGTCCTGCTCTTTAGCCTAAATGAAAATGGTACAAGGACATGAATTTCACCTGTAAGCGGAACTTGCTTTTAGATTACCCACTATGAAATATACTTAAAAGCATTGCATGTTTCCTGTACTTTTAGATCAGAGAATCACAGAATATTCTGAGTTGGAAGGGTCTCACAAGGATTGCTGACTCCAACTCTTAAGTGAATAGCTTATACAGGGATCAAACCCACAATCTGGTGTTATTAACACCATGCTCTAACAGATCAGATGGACATTTATAGCACATTTATACCTAGATATTCCTGCAAAGCCATCCAGGGAAGACCTCTCTGTTAATAATAGATGATAATAATAGATCGAAAAGCAAGATGCATATCTCACTCATTTTGAGGTAGGAAAAATCAAGTTTCAGAATGGATTTCAGCTAGAAAGGACTTCTTAAAATGAATGTAATTTGGAATAGACTGTGGAAGACATAGATATGTGCCCTTCAGAGATGAAGTGTGGACAAGAGGGCCACAAGTTGCTCAGAGAAGAAGACTGAGTTCTCTGCTTGGCTAACCAAAAAGAAGTAGAAGCTGATAGGAAGGACTTTATGTAATTTCCCCAAAGATCTTGGTAGAGCTTGAGACAAGGGTTGCAGGGACGTGTAAGATCCTTTACTAGATCAATTGACATAATTATAAAAGCAAAGAGGCAGGGGTCAGGCACACCTCAGGTCTAGTCCAGCTCACTCCATAATCCCAGACATGACTTTTGATTTCAGGAGGACAGTTGAAGAGAAACACCCCTCTAACCTTATCTGAACGTGTCACCTGGAAGTGGGAAAGGGAACTTTTCAAGAATAATCTGGGATGTCATATTTAACTGAGTGATCAGAATTTCTGAAAAAGTTTTCTGTTTTTAACCCAACAGGTTTATGCAGCACCACTGTGACTGTTTTTCCCTCTGTTTTTCTTTTGTTATTCCTAGTAATTTCCTAATAACATAATTTTTACTATGCTGTCCATTTTTTCACTGAAACATCCAAGATCTTTTACCATGAGACAACGGGTAATGTAAAGGTTTAAATTGTGTATATATTATCTTTTTCTTTTCTCCATTTTTGCTGCTTTGCATGTAGTGACATTGAACTTGACTTATTCAGTTTTGTGAGATCTTTCTGCAAACCTTTGCAATTACTATCACTTTTGAATACAGTGAGCAATAATTTTGTAATCAGCAAACATTTCCATATCACCTTTCCACAGAATATCTCTTCTGATGAACATCACAAGTCCTAGTTCAAATCATTCAGACACATCAATGGCAGTATCCTTCCACTGTGGGAAAAGCATTTCTTGCCACCTTGTCATAGATCTCTCTCTTTATCCAGGAAGATGTCAAAAGGTTTTTCAAATCCAAAACCACTATGCCAATTACATCAAAGTTATCTGCATGCTTATTGATTCTTTAACAAACTCTAAAAGTTTTGTGAACTACAATTTCCCTCTACAAAAGCCCTGTTTTCTATCTTATTTCTCCATGTACATTTATGTCTCTGCTAAATCTACCAACAGTTTCTAGCAATTTGCAGACTACGGAAGTCAAATGTACAGACCTATAATTTCACATGTCTTCCTGAATGATAAATTTATAAATCTGTAGCTTTTGTCAAATTCAATTCCTTTACTAATGGCGATGTTAGTAATAAATTATATACTACAGTTAACAATTACACAATTTACTACTTGAGCTTCTTCGTAGCTTCAGAATGAATAACATATGGTACTGGAGATATTTTACTCTTAATTTTACTAATTTATTCTAAAACATCCTCCACTGACACTTCAGTCTGAGACTGTTTCAATGACTCACTTGTCATAGGAAAAGCTCTTTCCGATTTCCACACTGTTGCAAAAATATTCAGTCAGCTTTTCTGCTGTGGCCACATCTTTTCTGTTCTTGTAACATCTCAATCATCTCTCAAAAGGACAGGGAGAGAAGATATGTTTGAAAAATTTGTGGGTCAAAATAAGGACAGGGAGACTACCCACAGATTATCATCATGGGCAAAACACACTTTGGGGATGTAAATTTGATTTATTTATCCAACAGAGTAGGAAAAGGAGAAATAAGAACACATCCAAACCACCTTCCACCTATTGCCCGTTTCTTCCCAGGCTCAAGTTCACTACTGACTCTTCTGTTTTCTTTCCCTGAGCAATACAGTGGGACTGGGAAATGGGGCTAACTTTGCTCCTTTTTCCTCATGGTTTTTCTCTGCTCCAGTGTGGGGCCCTTCATATGGGAGACAGTCCTACATGAACTATTTCACAGTGGGTCCCTTCCACAGGGTACAGTCCTTCAGGAACAAACTGCTTCAGTGTGAGACCCTCACTGGGACACAGGTTCTGCTAGGATGCTACTCCAGCACAGGCTTCCCTTGGGGTCACAGCCTCCTCTGGACATCCTCCTGCTGTGGCTGGGATGCTCCAGGGGCTGCTGGAGCTATTTGGATATTTTCTCCACCACTGACCTCCATGGGCTGCAGGGGCACAGCTGCCTCACTGTGGTCTGCATCACAGGCTGCAGGGGAATCTGCTTCAGTGCCTGGAACGTCTCCTGCCCTTCCTTCTGCACTGATCCTGGGGTCTGCAGGGCTGTTCCTCTCACATGTTCCCACTCCTCTCACACCTGCAGTGCAGTTTTTATACCTTTTCTCAAATACGTTACCCAGAGGTGTTACCACATTGCTGATGGCCTCAGCTTTGGCCAGCAGTGGGCCCTTTTTGCAGGTGTCTGGAATCAGCTGTATTGAACAGAGGGACAACCTCTGGTCTTTTTTTTCTCACAGAGGCCACCTTTGTAGCGCTTTTAATACCAAAATCTTGCCTTATAAACCAAACACTATATAAATATTTTAATATTAGTTTTACTTATCTCTAAATCCATTCCTTTTGCATCTTCCTTCCTTGCTTTTACTTTTAAAATGGCAAACCTCATGCTTTGGGGTTTTTGTATTTTCCTTGTCTGGATAAAAATTCTATTTTTAAAGGAATACTTTCTTCATTAGTGATGTGCTCTGTATTGACTGTTATAATTCAGAAATTGGATCTTATGGTCATGATAAATAGTTCCCTGAAAATGTCAGCTCAGTGCTTCATGCCTTTTTCTCTGGTCCTAGAATTATGGGCCAGAGTTATCCATAGTTAAGGGGATAAAGAGAGGTATACCTTTCTTTGTAAGGATCCTTAGGTGCACAATTTGTCAGGTAAAAAACGCTGAAGATTCGCCCATGCCTGTGACACATATACAATTTTTATAGACTTTGCAAATTAGCATATCTGACAAAGATTCCCCAATAAGAAGCTTAATAGATGAAGTAATGTCTCCCCCATTCTGGCAACTTCTGGAGTCTCCCCCCTTGGATAAGGCTTGAACCCTCTTTGTAAAAATAAGCTCAAAGAGCTGTGTCAACCAGGATTTTTATGGAGAACCAAGATAGCATAGGGGCTTCAGACCCACAGCTGGGAGACTTTTAGAATGCTTTGTCTTTCTGCCTAGAAAAAAAAACTGGAACTAAGTTACAATAATAGGCTTCAAAACCTACAAATATGCGTGCTAAGAATACAGAGAATATATAAAAGGTATATGAAAGAAAAGGCAAAAAATCACCATGGCATCAGCTCAGCAGTGGTCAAAACTAAATTAAATGTGAGGAACTGTGAAGAAAAGAATAGGAAAGAAAACAGCAAACATAATTATATCAGTAGGAGAAACTCTTATCCCAAAACCTAAAAAAGGATGGAACAGAACTGGAAGAGGTTCACAGAAAGCCACCAAGAATAATCAAAAATAGAGAATGGCAGTCAAGGGAATTCATAAATAATCCAGGACTATTCAGTCTGAAAAGTGACAATTTAGGGAAGGCTTTGACAGAAATCTGTCCTATCATAAGGGAAAAGGAATAGATAAAAAGAGACAGATGGTTCATTTTCCCTTCCAAAGCGAGAATGAGAGTATCACATGCTGTTAGCAGGTGGTAGGTTCAAAGGAAAAAAAAAAAGGGAGGTAGTTGTCTACATAATATGTAGGTAGGTAGCTCTGTCTCCCCAGGTCACTTTTCTTCCAGTATTCTTTATAGAAAAAGACACTGCAAGCAGTGTATGAACCACTTACAAGCAGACAACAATGATTTAATGGCTGGCTAGAGCACACAATGGGGAGCAAAAATTGCCATGCCTGTGCCTGCAGGCCTTGTGATTGTCTTTGGATCAGCAGTTGTATGATGGTGGGAAGTGTCTGTCAGCCCTGTTGTGCTCTGGCATGGGTTAGTCTTTGGTGCTGCCAAAAAGCAGGTTCTGTGCTTTTTCCACAGGTCTGAGTACTTTCACGTCAGTATTTTTCTCCTGAATTCCTAAGTTGCTAATTGTTGCCTCTCACTTCAGTGTGTGTATTTTACTTTCATTACCTTGTAAAGTGTTAGCTTACTTACCCCCTGACATCTGAAAAACAGCTTACTCTATAACCAAGCCAAACCTGAGTGCTAAGTTGGAGGTAGGTGCTTCTTCATGGGATACACTTTGAAAGAACTTTGCTCAGGATATTTTGGATCCTAAAGGTTTCCCTGCACTGTAAAAGGAACCAAACAAAAATATCACTTTGAGATATTAGACAGAAATACCTGAGACCTGATTCTACTAAAGGTCTGCTTCTGTTTCAAGAAGCTCCTGAGTAGTAAATCACTGTGGACTTCAGAGAGCATTCACAGCAGGCTGCATCATTTTGATCTTTCTTAGAAATCTGCTTGTCATCAGTGATGGAAATAGGACATGGGGCTTGGCCAGCCTTTGGTCTGGCTCAGCACAGCTGCTCTTGTGCTCTGAAAACCTGTGCTTTGCCACATAACTGTGTGGTCTGGATTAAATACTTTGATTTTTTTTTTTACACCTTTTTGCAAGAAATTTCATGTTTCTTCTGGCATAGTGCCTTTAAGCAGTGTTGTCTGTATGTTTTGTTGTTTTTTTTTTTTTAATTAGTTACTCTTAATTTGTTTATACCATGCTTTCTTGGAGGTTTTTTTCTTCTCTTTCAGAGGTTTCTTTTATATGAAGAGGATGAAGTATGGAGAGGAAGGAAAACTTTTCAATCAGATTTTGAATGAGTGAAGCTTGAGACAAAATACAGTATTTTAAGAGTGTGTCAGTGTAGATTTAGCTACTTCATTTAGAATCATACATATTCTTCTCTTGCATATTTCACAACACAATCATTTTGGTATCTCACTATTTACTATTTATCATAACCCATTATTACAATTTCCCAGATAATGAGTGTTAATTAAAGCATCAGATTATTCTCCTCCTTTCTATTGGCCTTAATTTTAGCATTTCTGAGCCACTATCATGGCAAATTATGATAAAAAGCAAACCAAATAATATATTTTTTAATCTAAGCATGACATTTTTGTTTACATAAATTGTGATACTTGTTATGGTTAATTTGTTTACTATATTTAACCCTTAGCTTTCTGTAAGTTCTGGAACTTTTCTCGAGCAGCTTCATCTACTTTGTCATTTCTGTATATTATCTTCTTGTTTCTCATAATTCGTTTATCAATTAAAGTTTTTCCATGCTTCTTATGTCCATATCCTCACTTGCAATCAGTCCCTTCAGTTCATTCATCTTACTTTATTGTTTTTCAGTATTTATAGACTTCTATTATGAGAAAAACCCATTTTCCTTTGATCTAGTTATCTCTTTTTAGGTCCATATTTATGTCGTGAAATGTTTATTAGATGTTTTGTATCTTAGGTTTATTGAATTATATCTTTTTTGGAGGCTGAAGATTTTGTTCTTAGAGGATAATCTCAGACTGTTTTCTGTAATTCCCTTTCTAGATTCCACCTAATCTTTATAAAAATGAAACAAAATCAACAGCTTCAACTATTTTATATTTTGAAGTCAAATATCAGTGTGTGTTCTGTATCGGCCTAGACAGAAATCATCCTATTTTTTTAGGACTGATATATTTCAAGGGTTTCTGAATATCTACTCACTGCCTCACATTACTTCTGCAAGCATATTTTAATGCAATTCTTTGTCAGCTTGTGTACCAAACCTTGGAAGCCTTCCAGAGAGTACTATTGTCAAGACTTTATGTCAATACTGACAGATCAAATTTGACATCCTTTCTTCCCCCTGCTACCTCATGGGCACTTTATTGACAATGTAAAACAGCTACAAACCTTTTGAGGTCCATAGCTTTCATATGTAACAGAGAGGTTATGGGCATTTACAGCTCAAGTGTTGAAAGCAATCTTAACTTCTAAAGAAAGACTGCTCCCGGTCTTTTCTCCACACTGCCCTAGGACAGACTTCCAAAGAGTCATTTTTATCTTCCATTACCTCCTGAGCTCATGGAATAAGGTGTAGGAGGACACAGTCAATTCTGACTAAAATCTCCAGGACCCTCTTGGGGGAATTGTGATGAGTCTCCCCCAGCCAATTGCTCCCAGTTTTTATACTGGGCATGACATTCTGTAGCATGGAATATGACTTTGGCCAGTTTGGGTCAGCTGTCCTGGCTGTGCTTCCTCCAGCTTCTTGTGCCCCTCCTCACTGGCAGAGCTTGGGAAGCTGCAAAGTCCTTGGCTTGGGGTAAGCACTGCTCAGCAACAACCAAAACATCAGTGTGTTATGAACATTATTGTCACACTGAGCCCAAAACCCAGCTCTGTGCCAGCTACTAAGAAGAAAATTAATTTTATCCCAGCCAAAACCAGGACACCCTCTCAGCATGGTATTAAGAAAGCAGAAACACCTACAAGGACCCTGAAGGCTGGGCATGTGATAATCTCCTGCTTGGGTAGCTTAGTTTAGAATGAAGTGAACTTGGCCTCAGTTTAACCTTAAAGCACAGGCTGGAGGGAATAATTGTACAGCTGCCATATAGCTGCCATGTTACAAATCTTACTGATCATGTTGATTTGGTATTTTTTGTGCCAAAGGGGGGCATTACTGGCAGAAAAAACAGCCTCAACTAAACAAATGGAAGGCAAATTCTAAAAAAAATCGCAAAACTGAATAGCTCCAATTGGGTAAATCCATTCTTCTTAATAACTGAGCATTTTCATTATACATTTTATGGCTGACACGCTTCGTTATTCTTCATGTTTGGTAATAGATTTCATGGTATTGTCAAAGTGGTACTGATCACTCCCTTGAAATGTTTTTAATTTCAAAATGTGCTCTGCTGTTCCATGAGAACTTTGCTTAGGTGTCTAATGCAACTGTCTTTTATTATAGGTCAGTTGGTGTGAATCCCATCACTGGTAATGGAGAGAAATACATTAAGATAAAGCTGATTGGATGGAATCATTACTATTTATTAGAATCAAGATCATTCATTTCCCACAGTTTACACTAGATGAATATGCATGTGTAGCTAGCAGAAATCATGCCAGCTCAAATAATTTAAAGTGATTATACTTTTCCTTAGCAATTTTATGTTAAACAAATAGAAATTGAACTTGAGACAAAATGTACTTGAGAGATTTAATACCTTAAAATCGGTATTTGTTCTTTTTTTTTTCCAGTTCCAACACCAATACTTTTATTTTAGAAATTATATTTACATGTTAAAAATTCATAGTTAATCCTGATTACATATTGTTCTTAATCAGAAGATGATGAAAATTATATTTAATATAAATGACAACAACAAATATAGGTATTTGTCCCATTTATAACATTCAATTTACTCAAAAATTGAAATTGTGACCCATGAAAAAATTTACTGTCTTTCTAAACCACAGGTTTTAGATTGTGTCAAAGACACTAACGTGTCAAAATACGTTTTCATGTTGAACGGAAAAAAAAGAAAAATACCCATTTCTCTCATAAATAAGTTTTATAACAAATAGTTTATTCCACTTGATTGGAAAATCTTGTTCCATAAATAAATAAATACACACACGAATAAAGAGAGTCTGTTCTAGTTTTATCTCCTTTATTTGTTGGTTTTTTAGTTGATTCTTACAAATAAATGCAAAATATCTTTTCCAGAACTGTGCAATATACTGCTGAGTAAGATAACAAGAAGCGTGGAGACCAAAATATATTCAAGAATGGATGTTGTGTGCTAAGGCTGGCCAGATAGCAGACACCCCAAAGCCACTCTCTCAATTCATCTCTGCAAACTGGACAGAGGAGCAAATTTAATGAAAGGTTTATGAGTTAAGCTAAGGACCAGGAGAGGCATCACTCACCAAGTACCATCATGGGCAAAACAGGCTCAACTTAGAGATATGAAGTGAATTTATTACTAACAAAATATGAGCAGGATAATGAGAAGTAAAGACCTTAAAAACACCTTTCCCCCACCCTTCTCTCCTTCCTGGCTCTATCTCCTCACCATGGTCTACACCATGGGCTGAAGATGAATCTCAGCTCTGGTGCCTGGAGCACCTCCTCCTCCTTCTTCACAGACGTTGGTGTCTGCAGACTTGTTCTTCTCACATGTTCTCACTCTGCTCTTCTCTGGTTGCAACTGAAACTGTGGCACAACTTTTTAAATATTTTTTTTTAAATATGTTATCACAGAGGCATTATTACCATTTCTAATTGGCCCAGCCTTGACCAGTGGCATGTCCATCTTTGGAGCCACCTGGGATTACCTCTGCTGGACACTGAGGAAACTATAACTACATGTAGGTTAACCTAATGACTACATATATATTAAACTAGTTGTACAGGATCTCTTTACAGTGAGTGAAAGGTATAGGTAGGGGACAGAAGGGGACTAAACCCCCTTAAGGATGAAACTTACTATAAATCCAAATAATCCAGTCTAGTGAAGGTAGTATTGAGGTTTCCATTTAGTAGAATATCTAAGTTCTCAGCGAAAATGGTCCAAAATGGGAATTTACAAAATTGTCTCATGTTTTCACTTATTGAACTACAATATTTCAGTTACTCAGTAAAGGGGAAAAAAAAGAAAAAAAATATTATGTGACATATTCCATTAATTACACCAAAGACAGTATCTGAAAATGGAAAGTAATTTCACACAGGTGATTTTTTTTGTAAAGGTGCTGGTCCTTGTGCTCAAGTCCTTTTTTATTTCTTTGCATATGTTTATCCTTGGCTGAACTTTTATGTCTTACAGACAGGGTTTTTTATTATCTACCACATTTTCATATTTAAAAGTGATAATTGACGTATATATATTATAGATGTGTTTGGTTTATGGTTCACTTGGGAAATCTGTCACATTCAGAGGTCTACTGAGGGTCATTCTAAAAAGGCAGACTTTCTGTACAGTTATACTGTCCTGAAAAAGGTGTTGCGTAGTTATCATACTTAGTAGATCAGATGGTTTGCAGCAGTACTTCTGAAATGCAGCACCAGAAATAACTTGTTCTTTTGAGAAAGCATGTCATGTGTCATATTTGCATATGGTGTTTGTAAGAAAATGAACATTCATTATAGTCAAACAATATTTTAAAATCATGCCTCATGAAAAAGTGATTAGGAAGTTTGCACAAAATCTGTTACTAATATATTAAATCCACAAATAAATTTGGGCATATGAGCTCTAAAAAGTAATTTTTTTTTTTAAACAGATAAAACAAATTATCAGAGTTTTATGGCATATTATGAAATTGACAGAAGCTGCACGTAAAGCTGAAGTTATGCAGTGTTGAAACAAGTCTGTTATGTGCATTGTATGACAAATGTAAGAATTTTTTTCCATGATTTAACTCAGAAATAATAAAAACAAGGCTCTGTGAACTGGAGAAAACAAGGCCAGACTTCCCTTAAGTAGATCTATGGAGACATTTTTCATGTCAGTGTGAACTTCTTCGTGTGTTCAGGGGCAGAGTACTGTTGGGGGAGGTTTATGAACATTACTGTGGGGCTCAATGTCTCTCATTTGGAGTCAACAGACAGATCAAAACCACTATATACTACCTTCAGGTTTGGTACTAAATTTCCTATATCAAAATAAAAATAAAGGCTTAGCTCCTTCTGTGAAACCAAGCTGTCTTTTAAGCCGGGGTCAATGTAACTGCATGTATATTCTCTGTAAGTAGTTTTGTTGAGCTGAAGTAATTCTTATGCTAACTGTAGGCAAGACAGAGCAGCGAATCAAAGAGAAATATTATATTTAGGGATTCAAATAACTTGTATCTGGAAAAATTTCTGTTTGTTGATGTTACTGTTGGAAATACATTCTTGTTTTTTAAAACCTGGTCCCCTAGAGTCCCTCATGTTTTACGTATTAGGGAAAAAATATTCAAGTGAATGCTTGTTTCCCCACTATATCACTCCCTGAAATAACATATATAAATGCAGAAGTGAGAGGAAAGCTTTTCTGCCAGCAAAGGAAAATGGATGACAAAATAAACGGCAACTGAATGAAATTGTTCATTCTGCATTTGTCAGTGGTCCATACAACAGTATACGGACATGACTAGAGCGCATCTGTAAAGTATATATGAGACTTAGTTTAATTATTTGCTCTAATTATTTTCTGGAATTGATATTCCAGCACAATGGGGTCCTGATCTTGGTGGAGCCCCTCTATACTCTTTGTTTACAGGTAATGAATAGAATATATTTGCCATACAAAGGTAATGAATGTAGAATACAGAGGGAGGAAGACAGGCCCTTATTCTTCTTTAATGCTTATTATACAGATTGAGGAGAAACTAAACATCTTTTGCGTGGGATTGGAAAACAAAATTTTTACCCTCAAACAACAGCAGTACCACAATCTGCTGTTTACACAGGAAAGAGGCAGAAGTCCATTCATTTTGTGCCTGGTTATGTATGCCCTTCTAAAGTCCCTCACAATAAATTCTTCTCCCTTGGACTTTTGCTTGTATTGTCTCTGGACAGTGGATGAATGTAACTGTTTTTAAGCGGTTTGGGGGGAACCTTATAAACATATAAAACAATGTTGGAATATATGTAACACTGATTTAGTGTTACATAAATGAAGAGCAGTGGGCTTTGGGGCTGTAGAGCTGTCATGCAGTCATGCTGCTGAGTGCATTGTCGTCCAAGAGACAAAATTGCTTGGACAGGTACTTAATTTCTTGTGCACATTCTGATTCTCATCTCCACCCTCACCACCACGCTGAGCAAGTGACTGTTATTCACGTAAGTCTTTACATACTTTTTAAAAGACATAATTTGTAATGAGAAACAAATCAGGCACAAAGCAGACAACTGAATAGGAGAACCTGATGCAGCTCTGACTGGTAATGGGGAGTTGCAGGAATGTCCCGCTCTTGTCCCTAATAGAAAAGAAAGACTGGGGCAAGAGGATCCTGGGGTACTGGGAAATGCAGCCAGAAGACTAAAAAACTAAAGATTCAAGGTTGTTTAGGTGTTGACTTCCTACTGAATTTGATGGGAGGCAAGTGACTAAACAGCTTTGAAGATTTGAGATCAACTGCCTCCATCAAATCTGTCAAACCAAACTCAGGTAGCCCAACAACTCAATCATTTTCTGTCTGACTTTCTTTATTTCTGTAGCTCTAAAGAACAGACATTTTACCAGACCTTTTTGTTTGGAGCAATCATAGGAGCTAGAGGCCTGGCATGTAACTGGGAACATATGAAGACACACAATCACAGGTGCAGGAAGTTGTTGTAGTCCTAAAAATGCATTATGGTAGAGATGTTTCCTAAGCAACCCCAGGTTTCATGCCTTGTCCTTGATTTCTTGTGTGAGAAGCCCTGAATAATACTTCACAAGGGGATCTTCTGACTGTGACAATGGCATGGTTATAGTATAGGTACACTGAGGCATGTGTCTTCGTAGTAAAAACACTCATGCTGTAGAGAGGAGAATTTTTTCTTATAGAGTAACTGTGAAGGAAAAGGAAAGAGAAAAACATGAGCAGGTCCAGAAATTTCTCTAAGGGAGTGTTTAATGAAGGTGAAAGTTGTCTCCCTGCACAACTGCAGAACTGTATGGTGCTCTCAATTTACTGCACGAGGGCAGCCTGACTTGAAATTGTAAAACAATGAATTACAGCAAGCAGAAATCTAAGGCAATTTTTTGAATCATATAAAGTAGCACCACAGTTGACTTGAGTGTAGTTACCTTGGTCTCCACTAGCAAAAATATATCAAAAGCAATCTACATAATTTAGCAAAGAAGCTGAGTGGGATTTACATTTTATTAGTTATTTCACAAAGTCTGTTAATCCCTAAATGAAATGCAGTGGCTGTGATGTAGGCAACATACATCTTCGTAAAGACACCATCCTGACCCAAAGTTATAGTGTCTAATAAATGAATCAGCCAAAATATATGGAAAGAGGTCCCGGCACCAAAGTTTTGGATGACAGATGAAATGTGTAAGAGGATTAATATCTGTTCTTTTATTTGTTCATGCAACTTTATAATTCTTAGTAGCACGTGCCATTTAGGAATGGATTTGGACAATATGGTTTATGATAAATTGGTTACTCAATTTAAATTAATAAAGGCTTACATACATTAATTTGGTTGTTTATAACTTCTTGTGAAAGCACTAAAAAATATTTCACCCTCTCCTTATAGATGATGTCCCATCATCTGGTTTTCCAGTTGAATAAATCACCATTGAATTGGTCTCTTCATTTACTGGTAATTGATACTTTATCAATCAAAGTATTAATTTTGCTTCACAAATGAAGTGAGCTGTGGTCCTCCTGGGCAATGATTTTCTTTAACTACCAAGGAGGACTGATCTCTCTAGAACCCATCACCACACAGTATCATCCCTCATACAAAAGACTATTTCAGAGAAACAGAAACTCAGGTGTTGATCTTTTTAAAGCAAAACATACTGATTGGACAAGCATAATAGAAAGTAAGTGAAGAATTCCTGAGACATTAAGTGCTTTTGATAATATTATATCAAAATCAAAATTTGGCGCTTTATGCAGTATTTTTAAATGACAATGCAAATCATTGTGGCTTTTTGAGTATATAATTCAAAATTGAGTGACAGTGACTGGTTAATAATCAGGCATATATAGTATAAATAAATCAAATGGAGGACAAAACAAAAAGAAAGCCTAATAGTAAAGTCCAGCTTGGATGAATGAATGAATACATTTATGATTGTTCTAATAGAAAAGGGATAGTATTTGTTAAATTATAAAACAGTGACTTTCATATTTACTAAATAAGGAAGAAAACTGAAAAAAACCTCACAATCCTTGACATTAAGAATATACACCATATTCAGTGCTTAAATTAAAATATGCATTTATATACATACTTCAGGTTGCTCTGATCTTTAAAGCTTTTAGTTTAGCTGAAAAATTTAGAGTTGAGCTTTATGTGCTCTTTGATTTACTAGGAAATATCTTAAAAATCTGTTTCACATAACTCTGTCTCTCTCTTGTCAGAGTAAAGATAAGACAGGGACAAAATACAAAATGATGGATGCCAGGTATACTGACTCTTGTTTACTTCCCAATATACCGCATGATCTTTAGTTATTATTGTTTTTAAAATGTGTTAGATTGAAATGCCATTGTGTTAAGTGATTTCTAGACACAAGTGCATAAAATGTAGATTAATGGAAATAGAGGTTTCTTCCTCTCCTCAAGCCTCTTAGCCTAAGGAGATGTAATACAAATTAAATTAGCTCTGCTCTTGGACTAATGCTTGTAAAAAATATAAAATTAATTGGCAATGAGTACTTCCATTTCAGCAATGACAGGGTTTTATTTGTTTGGTAACACGTAGGCTAGAAATTTGAAATTATATTTTCAATGTTTATATATGCATGAATGTAATTATATTTAAACATGGTTAATTATTTGCAGAATAGAATTTGTATTTTTATTGACTGCTTTCCACTTGAAACTGTCCTTAACCCATACAACAAACTCAATAGCTGAATGCTTTAAGGTTACCTGAAGATGAATAAGAAGCTATAACTAATCTTTGAAAACCCAAAGTTGAAATTTGTTTGAAGTGAAACATGTTTATGATTTTTCCATTTGACTTTTAAATAATAGCAAAATAATCTCTAATTTGAAATGTAATATTTTATTGACATCTCAGCATTTTCCTCAGGTATCTATCTGAACATGCAGTGGACTTTGTGTTGCAGACAAGCTGAAGTAGAAATACAACATCTGAAAAAATATGAAAGAGCATAGTGTTATCATTTAAGATACAAAAGTGTTAAGACCTTAAATTGCCACATTGTTTCTGGCACACACAAGTATACATGTGAGTATCATGAAAGAAAGCTATACAGCTACTTGAATATCTTGTACTGGAAAATATAATTGATAAGGTTTTTAATGTAAGGTACTCAGCTGTGAAATGTTAAAATAAAGACTTGTTATATTAGGGTTTTTTTAATTTTTTTAAAAAATTATTTTTTATTTTGCTTCAGGGGACAGAGCATTTATACACAAGACAATAAAGAATTTGTAAGGACTTTTATTTATCCTCTTGAAACCAGAGACCCATCTAGGTCCTCAATATTTAGAAAGGTAGAAATAAAATCTTAGATATAGACAGAGAAGTATTTCAGACTTATCAGAATGCAGACCTTAAGTTTATGTGCCGTAGCTTGTATAAAAAGCATAGTACATTGTATATCCAGGACATTAGCTGCATACACTTTGTTTTTTTGTCATTCAAGAATCAATCTTGCAACTGTACACCCAAGTTGATAGGTGTGGCATGCAGAGTTTTATTTTCAGTCCTAAAATAATTTCTGCAACAAATCATGTAATTGTAGTGCTGAGATGGAATCACTGGCCCTCTGTCCTATCATTTTGGATTCAGATATTGTTCCTGCCCCCATGGACCACTCTTGGATCCTTTGTTTGAGGGTAATATTTTGTCAAAGTAATGATATGGGCTGCAGGCATTAGGTATAGCAAATGGTTTTATCTTGTGTACAGCAGAAGGGTTATATACCAGAGCTGAATGTATGACGGATTTAATTAGAAGCCGGGGGGGGACTGAAGGTTTGTGACAGGAATAAATCAATGTTTTTGATCATTAGACCTTGTGCAGATTCTGCTGCTATAATGGAAAACTAGTACATGCTATTTCCTTCAAAACCCTTCACATAACAGCGATATATTTCTCTGATGTACTGTTGGACAGATTTCTTTGACTTTCACCATCCCCCTTTTGATCTCACTTTAAATTATTACTAAGGTATGAAAAAAATATTATTCTTTTGGTTGCTACAGTAACATTTCCTATAACCCCCAGGCATGTTCTAGCTCTTTATCATATGTTTATGGCAACAGCTAAATGCAAATCCATGAGGAAATAAAATGATAGTCATAGTGCACTCAGATTACTGGACCCTCTGTGCACCACAGAGGTGATGGACCATGTCCTCAGTCAGAGCTAGACTCATTTGTTTCAGGGGAAGATCTATTCCAATCATTCTAATTTACCTCAATATAAGCCCATGCTGGTTTTGAATGGCAGCTTCTGCCATTAATGGCAGTGAAGGCATTGACAGAGTTCATCTGCATCTCACTGCCCATCACTCGTGTGCCACCTTCTTCTGTGGGATGTGTGTCTTAGGCTTTGGGGGCTATAAGTTAGGGGTTATTTCTCTCTCTTAGAGATAGCTGTATTGGGACTAACCACATTTAAAAAACCCTTCCTCTCTTCATTCTCTAATGCTAATTAAGCAAAATCAGATGCACTTTGAGAGACGAAGTGGTTGTGTGCCTCAAACTGTGTAACTATAAATATATAAATGTGTGCTGAAAACAGCGTGTGAAGTTCTGTGTCTGTGACTGTGTGCATCTCCCTGTGAGATGAGTCTGTTCTCCCACCTGGAGCAAATAGCAGATAATACAATTATAGAAACAGTTAACTCCTCACTACCCATGGGTGGAATATCTGTGTTGTCTATTATTTAGGCCAAACTAAATAAAAATCAAAGCTTTTCATAAGTGCAGCCTTGATTCAGGTATAACATTCATATTCTCAAAGGTCCATTTCAATAAGTACTGTCTAGTTTTAAAAGACAGTTTACACACATTTTGTATTACATACATTCTTTACTGAATTTACCTTCATTCAAAATTTTTGTTGCTACATTGAAAGCAGATTGTAGTTTCCTTTTACTGTAATTTTTCCCTAGTGTTATGAGAACTGTGAAAACCTACAGTCACACCTGTTCAGATGAGAAGAGCTAATACAAATAATATTTTATTTCTCATAGAAACTGCATTTTGTGCTCACATGCATGCCTGGTAGGCCAGATGTGAATGAATAAACTACAGAAAACAGCAAAACATTAAATCATGAAGGCTGTTGGAGGAAACAGGTTTCCTTGTTTCTTCTCTGTAGTCTTCACTACATGCTTATTACAGTATTCAACTCTTTTATGGAACAGACTGTTATGGTTAACCCATAAATAGAGCTTTTCCTGTGCACTGCACTCTCTTGGAAGCAAGTAAGCCTAGGAATTTGTGTTGGAGGAGAAAGGTCCAGCTGTGTTCTCAGAAAAACACACCCACTGCTTCCCAATAAATATGATTGTGGCTTTATAAATTGCTTAATATCATCAATCAATCTTCTAGATTCATAGAGTAAAGAGTATATTACTCTTTTAAAGGAAAAAGCTTGTCACTGTCATACAGAATCTTTTCCAATTCAGTGGTGGTGGCTTTTTAACAGTTTCAGTTTGACACTGACTTGGAGGAACAGATGAAATTACTCCTCCATAGTGTCTGCAAGGCAGAAAACAATGATGATAAAACCAGGAATGCTAAGCAAACCACTAAGTTACATGTACATACATGCATGCAACTATTCCTCAGATATTAGGAATTTTTTTAAGGAAATATTTAAAGAACCAGGAAAATTAATTTTGTCCACATATTCATCTCATCTTCTACAATACGAGAACTGAAAAATACAGACATTTTATCCCAATAGATTTTAGTTGAGCTGTCTTTTAGATAGAGATGATATCACTCAGAACATACCTCTGGTGCCAATTTAGAAACTGCTAGACCTGAGGTTTATCAATTTGGTATTTAAAAATGCATTTATTTTGTCCACTTTTTACTGACATAATGAGATTTGATTATTTTGGTGTGGGGTTTTTGTTTTGGTTTTCTTACTTCTCTCTAGCTGACTTTAAATTCCGTATTGGTTCCTGTAGGTACCTCCTTTATTTTTTAGTCTTTCTGTGAATGACCCCTGATTCACCTTCATTTCAATAAGATGTTTGCCAAGAAGCAACACAAAAGCTTTGGGCTTTGTGCCAGCTCTAGCCCCAGACATTCACCTACATTCTGTTGAGATAATGGAAGTGTCCATAATGAGATAATTTAATGTCATTGAACTGTTTCATGCATTAGAAAAACAGAAACATGTATAAGCATGGAAGATTGAATCAAAATGTAAGGAGACAGGAACTTTAACCACTTTCCATTTGGCTTCTCTTGCACTTAACTCTGGCATTGTGGTTCTGGGCTACTATGGAAGACATGATACTGGATTTGAGTAATAACATCAGTATGCTACTTTTAATGTTTCTGTGAAAACAAAGAAGTTCTACTAGATATGTGCAGCCTCTCATAAAATCAATAAACAAAATTGCTAAAAAGTATCATTTGGGTAATTTTAGTGAAATCTTTAGTTCAAAAATATATAGCATTTTACAAATTTAGGCCAAAAGGCTTATTGGGAATTAAAACAAAATATGGCCTAATGTGTATTTGTCACAGATCCTAAAAAAGAGCTAGTATTAATACCAAAATGAAGCAAACCATCAGATTTTTGAACCCTAGGGCAAATACATTCTTTAGTGTGAAGTGAAGAATGTTGTGGAATTGAAAGAGAGTCACACATATAAAATAGAAAGGAAATGTAGTTCAGTATTTAGGGTGCCTCAAATAAACTTTATGTTTTCTTTAAAGTACATTTTCACAGCTCCTTTCTTGTCTAACAACAGTTTTATATCATAGAAAATCCCCTGACTTTGATAGTGTGATTCCAGGTTATGACCTCCCTGTAGTCTTGTACTGAACCATTTGACTATTGAATTAAAGACACTCTGGAGTGCCTGAATGGAGCCAACCACTGTGTGGAGGAAAGGGAGCAGAGATCTGTCCTCCAGTGCTCCCAAATGATAGAGGGCCAGGCAAGTCTGATCCCAAGATAAGATCACAACACACAAAGTTGCTAGTGTTCAGAAGAAATATTTTAATGCATTAAATTCTGGTATCACTTTTGTCAATCACTTAAGTGTTTTTAGTTCATATTCATTCCACTTAGCTTTTTTCTTTTCTTCTTTTTTCTCTTTTTCTCTTTTTCTCTTCTTCCCTTTTCCTTTTCCTTTTCCTAAAAGCCTTGGAAGAAACAAATCTTCAAACAATTCCACAACTGTAACTTGAAAAAATATTTGGGGAGGCATCATACTGTCCTGTTTTTCCTTTTTTAAATAAGTTGATTCAAACAAAATAATTCAACTGACGCCTTGGTATTTCAAAAGGTCATTTCTGCACCTACTAAATCTGTGATGCCATCTTGTTTGACTTTTATACAAGACCTCTGTGTTTCAAATCCTGCTGTCTGTTGGGAGGATGTCTCTGTAAACAACTGAAAAATATTTCTTTTATCCTTTTCCAAATTCCTCCTTCACTTTATTACTCCAAGGAGTTCTTTGAAAACAAAGCAAAGTAAAAGCATAAGTCTCCTGATATGGCAAGATCAGCCACGTCTCACTGCTTTCTCTTTGTTCCTTGTCTGTCTACACTCATCTTTTGTTTCAGCTTCTATATTTAGCCTGTGAGCTCTCTGAGACAGGGGCTGTCTTGTTTTGATCCATGTTCTGTGCCAAGTGTTAAAGCAGTGCAAATAAATAACACTAATGATGTGCAGCTCAAGTGTGTCAGGATACTGCACTGCTGTGCTCAGCTCATCTGCCTGGTGAGTCGGGAGAGGGAGGTAGATGTAGTGACATTGCCTGTCACTGGCTGCTGCTGCATCTTAACAGCCACGGAATCTATCAAGTTTCATATCAACTCACTAGTTTCCAAAGCTTGTTCTGAGTTAAGAAAATCTGTAGTTCTTTTTAATGGGCTGTGGAGGTAAAAGCAGCATGTAAACAGCAGTATTAAATGCCCAGATCTGGTAATTTTCTTTTTAGCACTGTCAAGTTTTCAAAAACTTTTTTTTTTTAGGGGGAAGAAAAATCTACATTGGAAGAAACATTAGGGAAGAAAAAAAAATATTTAGAATGTATTTAACAATGTAGTTTTGATCTTTTTCAAACTAAGTTCTACCATAATTTTCAAATACCCTTTCCTTTTAAAATTATGAAACGGTGGGAACACCTTTGAAAGAGAGGCAAAGAGATGCAGACAGTACCTGCTAATTAATTTAATTTTATCAGAGTGAACTTTAAGAAAATTATTCAGGTACTGGTATTTGTTTCTATTTTGGAATCTTAAAAAAAATCATATGAGGAGGAGATAATTTGCCATTTAAGAGTATTAGTATCAAAACCATAATTTGCAATGCAAAGTTTTGTCTTAATTCTTTCTACTACATCACTGACTACTTCCATATGATATGATATTATATGATATCTATATGATATTTTAAAAAGAAACACACACACATATATATATAAATGTATTTTTTGTTCTGTGATTTAAACTTAATGTATTGCTATTTTTACTTAAGTATTTGTATGCTTTATAAATTAATTCTCAGAAAATACAGAAGCTGTTACACCCCTATAGCTTGCTATGTTTATGTTCATAATATGTATGCTTTGGTACCAGTTCTTAGCATAACTATTTTCCTTACCATTTTAGAAAAGAAATTTTTATCAAATATATTCTCATATTTCTCCAGGCATTCTTTAGTATAAAAAAATATTTTCAGTTGCTGATAACTAGTATCTGTAAGGTTTTGCAATAAATTCCAATTTTTCTGTTATTTTTAAAGGACTTCAGGATGGAATTTTGCCTGAGAAAATTGCATTTTCTTACAAGAATGTAAGAAATAGTAATTAATAGTGATTGCTTTCCAATGCATTTCCCCCCTTTCTTACCCCAAATTATTTTCTAATTTCTATTTATTTTATTTTTTAACAGCTGGGTATTTTGTGGATGTTTTGAAGTGGGAATGGTCTTGGTGTTTTTTCTTTTCTGAATATGAATAGAACAGAGAATTTAATACTTTAAACATTCTGTATAATTGTATCCTCTTACTTCTTTCATTGATAGTCCCGTTTCCTTCTTAACACCTCCATAAAAGTCTCCCCTGTATTAGAAGGAAAGGACTGTCATAGAAAAGCAGGAAAAGATGTGGAAATATTACAGATGAGACAATCGAAATGTTCTGTTTGTGATTACAAGGAGGTTGGTTGTCAGACCCTCACACTATTATTTTTAATCTCTATCTGGCTGAAAACTCAGTGAGAAATGGATATTTGTTAAATTTCAGCCCTTTTTCTTTGTGGATAATCTCAAAAATAGAACATATATTTTCTTTGACATTAAACTTCTGAACCCTGTTACATACAGAATTTTGAAAGGATTGCTAAAACCAGTAAAGTTTATTAAGCCAATACAATTATTTTCCCTGCCTAATTACATCAATAGATCTCCACAGGATTTCTAAATAGTTTAAAAGGAAGTTTGTATCACCAATTTTTACAATTCACATCATACCCACCATTATGCAGTCCCACATTGTCAGTAAATTTGTGGTCTGCTCAGTTAACAAGGCACCTTAAACCAAAACTGATCATGTAGAATATCATGTGAGAGGAATTTACAGGTTGAGACTTATCACTACGGAATATAATTTTTCATAGAGAATTTAAAATTGTTTGATGAAAAACAGGAATTTTTTTATATTATTAATTTCTGTCAGGGAAATTTTACACATAGTAAGTCTAGATCAAACTTGACCTTTTATATGAAGAAGAGAATTCTCTTACTTCATAGATCCATAGGGTAATTTACGTTGCAGAGCACCTTTAGGATCATTGAGCCCAACTGTTAACCTAGAGCTGCCAAGTCCACCATGTCTCCAAGTGCCACCTCTACACATCTTTTAAATACTTCCAGGGATAGTGACTCCACCACTTCCCTGGGCAGCCTGTTCCAGTGTTTGACAACCTTTTTGGTGAAAATTTTTTTCCTGATATCCAATCTAAACTGTCCCTGTACCTTCCCTGCATGTCAGATACCAGGTGAATGGTCAGAAAGGGAAGAAACAGTTGAGTGTGAATACCTGTCAGGAGGGTTTTTCTAAAAACTCCTGAACATATGTGCATTCCAAATCTTTGTGAGTCAGAGATCAGTTTCCTCTGATACACTTTAGCTAACTTACCTTGCAAACATTCCTTTTTCACGAGCTTAGATTTATTTTTGATTCCCCTTTTGTCTCAGTAGAGATACCACTTCCTGCCTTGGGTTTACAATGTCTCTTTGACAAATTGCCTGCAAGTTGCACAGTGCAGTGCTGAGCCTAAAATCACCCTGTGAATCTTGCACAAACAGGTTTGCCACTTTTTCCTAGGATGAATCCTGAGAGTGCCAGTGGATCTGAGACTCTCTCTTTATTGTCTGTTGTCTGTCAAATACATTCTGGCAATCAGAGGCTTTGGGAGCACTCTTGCAGCTCAGTAAAGGAGTACTCTGCAAACCTATGAGGACTTTGACTTATTTGTGAGGTGTCACTGCTTGGCAATAGATGAGCCTTAAAAGGTCTTGTTATGCTCTTGGGATACCTACTGTTTGACATCGCTCCTCAAATCATTATGAAGAGTGGAAAAACATAAAAGTAAAACTGAAAGTGATTTTACTTACTGAAATGCAAATTTTATGAAGTCTTTTATTGAAGAAATAAGAAGTGAAATAATAGCATACTCTTAATTAACTTAATCTGATTTAAATTTAAATCTATTTTCACATCTCAGTCAGAGTGAAGGGTCTGAAGCCTGGGTCATTTTTCAGGTGATTTTCACAGATCACACAGCTATGGCCCTGTCCTTTAGAAAGGCCAATCCTTAGGCTTTGCTTTCCTCAAATAAAATCATAACTTTTAGTTAACCTGCCAATCTTTTTTCAGCTGAAAGTAAATTCATCTCTATCCACTTCCTATAAATCCTACATCCTTACAACTGAGTCAATCAGGCCATCACTTCCATGCTAGAAGAATCCTGCCTGACACTGGATTTATCTTCATTAGAAAAAGATTTCCTTGTCTGTCTCCACGGGACAGACATGCTGGATAGGCTCAATTACATTTGGTGTCTAGCCGACTACAAGCAGATCCAACTGTCAATGAGAGCATAAAAATGGGGTTCTGGCCTGGATATGGAAAGATCGTTTATTATCTTAAATGAAATTCATCCTACTGAATGATTTGAACTTTGTTAATTGGTGACTTAAGTTCACGGCATGTGGTAGAGGGTACATAGCAAACAGAATTTGTACAAACTTGTAGTGAATACAATGCATAATGCATGAGGAAAGTGTAATGAAACCAAAAAAGCAGAGTCACTCTGGATTTCAGTCCAGACACCCTTAGTTATTTAAAAGTCATTTATGTATACCAAAATAATTTTCTATACTTATTCAAGAAAAGCAATTCAATCCAAAGGGGATTCCATTAAATCCTTTAGCAGATATCAAGCTGAACAGAGTGGTCCTTCTCTTTAGCAGATATCAAGCTGAACAGAATGGTCCATTCTTTTGTTGAGCCTTTTGCTAAGTAAAGTTGGTCCTAGATATCTGAAGTTCAGTGGGGGGAAATGCCATGTCCTGCACCTTCAGAGGACTGACTCCAGGAAATACTACACATTGTGATTCACATGAGTCTGTGACTCCATGAAACCTGGTTTTATTGGAGTGAGAGAATTAACAGATTTGTTCACTGTAAAATAGAGTTCATCAGGTCATTATTAATCATTAAACAAGTCCAGGTACAAGGGCTATTAAGCTTATTTAGCAGCCACAACATGTTTCTAATATATATATAGATGGAAGTGGCTGAGGGTAATGTTCTAGGAGGTACAAAACGGGAAATAAATAGTATCCAGAAGTTATGTTGGGAGTTTTACTAATTGCTATTTTCTTTTATTAAATTTTTTTTATAATGCTGTGTCAAGTAGTGCAACCTGCTGGCACTCTTGTCCCCCCCTCTTCAAGTTTTGTTTAAAACCACTGTCTAGCTACTACTAGTTGATAAAATATTACAAAGCTTTCCATCAAAAAACGAGGTTACAAAGTGTAAAAAACCTGATCAGTTCACATTCCTCCTCTTTTCTGCCTTTATAGCAGTTTTTAGTCATTGCAGTGTTTTTGCTCTCCCTGAGACAAGGCAGGGCACACAGTCTATGATATAGTCTGTGGGGTAGATGTAATTCATCTGGACAAAGTCTGTTCTGAAAGAAAGTCATGTCTAGCTAAAGTATCATGAGAGAACATTATAACCACTTCTCTAGCACTGATGTATCGAACAAGATTCACAGTAAAAACAGAAAAGATATTGGCATGGTTCAAAGAATTTACAAGCTGGTATCTCACATGATGAGAAACTGGTAGGAATAAAACCCATAGGAGAGAAAGAACATATCTCTCACACCCCATAGCTGTGCAAACCCCATAACAGCTGAGCCCCAAGGATAGAAGTGAGCAGACACACTGGCATAAATAAACTAAAGTTTGTGTAGCCTGTAGGCATGGCTTCCTGTAAGACACAGAAATTCAACAAAATACTGAGTTGTCCTGCAGAGAAGCGCAACATTTCTGGACTTTGTGCTTTTGCCTAGTGTTCAAAACAGTAATTCTTTCTCATGAAATGTCATTTCTGAGAACCTAATGCAGAAGTTTTTCCTCAGCCTGAGTCATTAACTAGCTACTCTCTATTGTCCCCTCACTCAAGCATTAGACAAAGCCTTTTCTTGAACCTCAATAGATAACCAAAGGGCTTTGGATGATCTGACTCAGAATTCAACACATTTCATACACCATTGTGTCATCAAATGCATTTCTTTAAAAAAGGAAAAACCATACAGGCCTTGATTTAAAAAAGTAGAACCAGATTAAAAGGACAAATCCAGATATGAAAAGTCAATATATAAGCCAAGATAAAAGGAGGAGATATTAGTAAACATCTGTGTGGAAAAGGGAGGGTTTGGTGATTAAAGGTGAGAGCATGCACACAGCAGGCACATACCACAAGGGTTTAGAGGGTAAAAAAACTGAATAGTGGAATGGATTAAGAGGCCAAGGGCAAAAGCAAACTAGTAGTGTTGACTGCAAGAATAAAGATTAGATCAGTAATGTAGTTATGCTGTTGATTCTGTTACTTTTAAACCTGTGCATTTGAAACAGATTTGGCATACACAATACTGTGTTGTATGAAGTAACAAAAAAACATTTTAACTGATAAGATGCTGAACCAGGACTTCAACCTTCTCTTATCCATGGAACAAAAACCAAGGAAACAGACCTTCTCCAGATAAGCTTATTCTATTTTTTGTGTTTTCATTTATAAAATGTTCCAGAGAGATATGAGGTCTGAGAAAATACTTGGATATCTTTTATTTATGTAAGTCTTAAGATTGACTGAAGTTTTGAAAGATCTGTTTAGTTCCTACTGCACTCAATTATACTTCTAAGTGATTATACCTGTGCACTTTTCCAGTTTCCCTGGTGCAGCAAGATGTGGTAAAGGCATATGATTATTTATGGAGAGTTGCAGCAAGGCAGAAATTCTTAACACTAACAGTAGTACACAACCAGTGCTGTGAGTATGGCTAAAAACATAGACAAGGTATTCACAGGTACTGAGGAGAGCTATCAAATACCTTTCCCCTAGTTATCTCTATCATTTTTTTAATATAAGAATACAGGGATTGCAATGTTTGAAAAGAAAGAAAAAAAATCTTTCACTTTATGATATTGAAGCCTTCTACTGTTACATATTTATAACTCTTCACATATATTCTAAGAAATCATTAACATTTTATATTAATAGAGTGTCTTTATCCAGAGATAGTTGTGGGCAACACTCTTTTGAAATAGCTGTAGAAATTGCAAGCCAAATGCAATTGTAGGCTGAAAGCAAAACTTGGGAGAAAGAAATAAATAATGAAAAAAATGAGAGGACCTACTTAAGAAGGCTTTTGTGGGTACCAGAAAAGCTACGGTTACTCTGGAGAAAGAAAGGCCACACTTGTTAGAAATTATCTAAAAGAGAGCATTAAATGCCATAAAATAACAGAAAGGTATTCAATATTTCTTATAAAATAGGAGTCATAAAAAATTGGTATGGAAATCCATGCTATGCAGGACTAAATTAAGTAATAACATGAGGAGGTACTTTCTCTATAGATCCCAGTAGAACAAGGAGTGGTCTTTATCTTGATGTTGTGTGTAAAACTATCAGTAAATGACTGGATGTTCAATAAATATGTTGGTTCTATTTGAAGAATAAACATGTATCTGAATAATGTCCCAGAAGAGATGATGAAAGCAATGAATATGGTGATTGGCTTTTCTAAAACTATACACTTTAAACATTCTCATGTAATTTATGACTAATAGTTTAAAGGATACAGCTAAGGATCTCTCTGGGCTGTTAATGTTGATTTTCCAATAAGCTTTGAAATGCTGTAAAAGCTCCAATGTTCTGAAAGAAGCTAATGTTTCACAATTTGTTTTAAAGAGGCTAAATTGGCAAACTTTTCTCAGTTACAGGTTTGCCATCATAATGCTAGTTCACAGAGAAACAGTGGTAAATCTGATATGTGTTAAAAAGGTTTAAGAACCAATATAATTAATATTAATCTGGAAAAATGTACAGAAAAATCTTTGGAGTAGTATGCTTGGTAGATAAAGCAAGCACAAATAATTTATTCTGGACAGATTTCTCTAAAGCTTCTGACTTGATTCTGAAGAACATATTTTTGAAAAAATTAGAATGATATAAGAACAGCCTGTACAAATTCAGCAAAACAGAAACTAGCTAATCCTGGGCCTTCACTGCAGGAATTACTGTCTATCTGACCATCTTTTTTAAGATTCAGTTCCTGACATGTGCTTTGTACTGTTATCAGAGACTTGCAAAAATACAATAAACCCTCACAGCATTTGCAGTGAATATCACTGGTCTAAGTAGTGAACCTTCTCTTCATTGCAATAAAATGAAACAATAAAATAGCAACAATTTTTTTTATTTTGAATTTCACAACAGACAGAAAATTTCAGAATAAATGCAATCCTTGCAGAAAATCATATTTTTTTCACCACATCAGTAAAAGTTATTGTGAGGATTTGGACACAGTTTAAGCTAAATAAAGATTAGATATGTAATCCCAGGTTTTGATTGAAATATGAAGACTATATGTGTTCTTCAAGCTGTTTTTAATTGTATCAGTCAAACAAACAATCAAACAAGACCTCTAGAAAGTGTCTCTATTGCAGGTCTTCAAATTATTTCAGGAATATTTAGGCCAACAGGTTCTTTTCACATCAACCCAGTTATTGCCTATTATGTGACAGTAAGGCAAAAAGCCCAAAACAACCCAACCAAAAAGTCATATTCAGCATGCTTTATTTTCCGAGATAGATTTTATATATCTGAACCCAAAATATTTTTGTAGTATAATGGGACTTTCTCATTCAGCTGTAAATGTGTTTTCTTGTGCTCTAATGAAGCAGTTAATCAAGTCTGTTTATTCATCTACAGAACATATATTCCTTGTATCAGCCCCTAGTTTTGTACACATAATGTCATGTATTCCGCATTCACTGAATAGTTACTGATATAAACAGATAGGGTAGGGCCTTTTTGTGTTTTTTTTTTACTGGCAATTCATATTCAAATGCTTAGAACAGTAAGTGAGTACTGAGTTCACATATTAAAAAAGAGCATGTAAGTCCTTCATTCTCCATATGCAAATTTGAAAACAACTTCTCCATTTATGTCACTACAAGGGGATGTTTGAAAATCTAGGTATCATTTAACTTTTTTCAAAAAAAAAATCACAAAATCAGTTACTTGTGGCTAGCACAGACCTTTCCCATGGGAACCTTTTCTCTCTTCTTCCTGTGTTTTATTAACAAAGATAAAGTTTGGATGTTATTAAAAACAGTTTCTCGGATGTGGACAGTTCAGGCCTGGCCAATCAGGCCTAGGGGGAGGCTTCGAACTGACCAATCGGGGTGACCTCTGAAAAATCTATATAAGATGGAATTAAATAATAAAATTTTCTTCTGGATGCCACCTTTTGAACCCGGGTCTTCTTACTCTGCTAGCGGCTCAACAGCGACAGTTACTGGCAATTTCAAGTTGAGAAGTTGGGTTGGGATGAGAAACAGAGAGTCAAGAAGTCTTTTTCTGTGAATATAGTCCCTTCCTGAGTATTGCTACCATTTTAATGCCCTCCATCTCCTGTGATATTTCCTTTGGGTTGAAGACAACCACATATATTTTGCATGTGGGAAGTTAACATACAAAGGGGGGCACAGCGAGGACAGCTGACCCTGGCTAATCCCAGACCATATGTCATCAGGATCAGCAAATAAATTTGGGGAAGAAGAGTGTGTGCTCATTTATTCATTTGCAGTGATGGTGTTTGTCTTCCCAAGTCACCATTATGCAGGATGTCCTGCTGTCCTGGGGATGGTTGAACACCTGCCTGCCCGTGGCAAGGAGTGAATGAACTTCTTGTTTTGCATTGTTTGTGCACATGGCTTTTGCTTTATCTATTAAACTGTCTTTACCTAAGCCTCTGTTTTTTCTTACTTTTAGCCTCCTGATCCTCTTCCCCATACCACAGTGGGGAGGGAGAGAGGCTGTGTGGAATTAGCTGGGGTTAAACCATCATAAAAATACATAACTAAAATTAGCATTTCTGTTTAAAAGTGGTACACTCAAATGCACACATGATCATATCTACAAGTACTTTGGAAGGTAATGACAGAGGGCACATTTTGTTGTTGTCAGTAGTGTCTGTTGCAAGTGGGCAAATGGTTTTTGGATGCTGGAAGACACTATTTGGTGTAAAGTCATAGAATCATTTAGGTTGGAAGAAAACTTTTAAGATCATCATCATCAAGTCCAGTTGTTGACCTAACGTTGTCGAGTCCACCACTAAAACATATCCCTAAGTGCTACATTAACACTTATTTTAAATACCTCCAGACATGGTGACACAACCACTTCCCTGGGCACCCACTTCCAATGATTGAAAGCCCTTTCAAAGAAGAAATTTTTCCTAATAGCCAATCTAAAAGTTTAATTTAACAGACTTATAGAAGAATTGCATAGGAAACAATCAATTCCACAAAAGCAAATCTCTAGAAATATATCATCTCTCTATTACAGTGTGGTCCTAAATGTGTAGCATGCTTTGGTATTCTTATTGGTTACCAGTGAGCTCTTCATTTAAGACAGAGCAGATAAATTTGAGACAGAACCATTTCTGTCACACTTGCTGTCTTGAGGAGCAGGAGGCTCCGGATTTATCTGTACTTGATGTTTTCACCATACTGACACTCTTCGTGACAGAATGTTCACTAGGGAACAGAGGAGAAAATGTGATTGAAAATTGGCTCATTTATTGTAATTTTAATCCTGTGAAGGATGTAACATGTTAATGCATAAATATTTCTTGTGTATATATCTGGTTGATCACCTGGACAGTATTATCTAAGAAAATGTGGGGAAAAATAGGGCAATTCCTATTTTTTTGTTTTTAGACTGAGTTGGTAGTGTAAAATTTGGCTGCATTTTCTTTTCTTGGAACTTCACCAAATGTTACTACAAAGTATTTTGACACTGGTATAAATTAGTCCCAGGATGCACAGTCTGTGTTCTAACAGTTTCTGTCACCTCACAGCAACAGAGCAAGGGACGAAGGGTGGTAGAGTCTCCAGCTGTGGATGAAAACAGCCTCTCCCTCCTCTGTCCATCTGGTTAAAAAAATGGATTGTCTGGTTCTGAGGGGAATATGTCAAAGGATTCATAAACAGGAAAAACTGACCTTGAGAGTATGATACAGGCTCTGACACTAAAGTACATATTAACAAGAAAAAAAATCTATCTTTGTGCTTTGAAAAGCTTTTGAAAATTATTTATTTTATATATTTGAAAAAATTACTTCTACTGCTACCAGCGGTTTGCCAACCAGGTCTCTCATGATCTTTTTCCTTTTTGTTTAAGAAATACTTAATGAAAATCTTAAAAAGGCGAGCTCCTATTTTTTTCTCAGCTACATTTGCAGAGAAAATCAGAGAGACTACAGACATTACAGTGCCTTAACTGAAGCTGTTGCTATTACTGTTCCCTGAAAGTAACAGCCACTGCAGGGTTAACACCTTGATTGCCATTTAGAAATATATCTAGAGTAAAGCAGTATGGCTGAACCAACCAAAGTAAATGCCAGTATTAACCATGTGCCTTTTGTTCTTTTTTCTACCTTGGCTCAGGACAGAAGTAATTTGCCACCAACCTCTTGGGGCTATTGCAAGTATGCAGTGGGTAGTGGACACTGAGTAAAGCTTGGTTCATGTTTATTTCATATTATCTAAATGCTTACTGAAGCTTCCCAAAGCTACAGAATAGCTGGAAGTTTTCCAGAATTATTCTCCATTTCTCTGGGTCACAGTGTCTAAGAGGTCAAACCACTCAAGTAATTTTTAAGTCCCAGCTTATTTCTAACAGACAGAAAAATCATTCATGACTTGCTTCTGTGAACTGCAGGAGCACTGCCATCATTTATACCTCATTTTCTTGAGTATCACAGCATTACTTACAGTAGAAGGGTCCAGTCCTATGCCACAGAAATAACTTTCACTTCAATTTCAGCAATTTTGTGACTGTGTTTAGAGTTTTTGATCCCTGTAGGACTTCATCACTTGTAGAGAATTCAGTCTCTGATTATTGTCTGCATTCCCTGCAAATCATTCTGAATAAGTTTCTTAGTGATGTATACTGAAGAGGAATTAGGCACCAGAGAGATCAAGCATGGATGTGTCTCTGTCTTTAATTACACTGTGTCAGGTTCTGATGCCTAAGTGAAAACATGATACCATTTAAAACCCAAAGTTGTTTTTTCCCAAAACTGTTATGATTATTTCCTCTCCTTTCTTTTGTGGTGCTCAGAGGTGTTAAAAAACAATCAATTCACTGCAGGCACCTACTAATAGTACTACTCTATAAAACAAACAAAAAAAAAACCCCAAGCCAGACCCATCACAAAACTGAAAATAGATAGAAAGATTTTGAAAGTTTTTGTGGTGTTTTTCCAGTTTTGTTTTTACATGAGTAACTGCTTTAGAACCAGGGAGCTTAACATTTAAAGGGCCACAGTGCTCAAGGAGCTTTACTCATGAAAATTGTTTGTATTAACTCCCTTCTTGTTTGAGAGTTACTCTAAAAGGACAAGATGCTCTAGAAGTGTAAATCAGCATCACTTTCAATTTTGTTTAAGAAATCCTATAATAATTTGCAGGAATGTGTATTTGGTTGGTTTTTGCTGGTACTGTTAAAAACAGTCTTTTCATAAACAAGGAAAATAACACATTGTAAAAGGTAGTAAGTGCCACAGACCTGTAATATATTCAATCCAAGTCCTGTAAATCAAGACAGGGAAAGAAACTGATGAGTCCAGCTTCTATTTATCACTAAAGGTGGCCTCCATATCACCTAATATTAATAATATAGCTGTCTAACCTTACCTGTCTAAAAGCTGTCAAGTCCGAGCTAGTCATCAAAGTTCCCTCTGTAGCAAATTGAAAGGAGTGGCTTCATCCATAAGGTGATCTATGTCAGCCTAAGATAAATGTTTAAGGTGGAAAGATGGAATAATGTAAGGTGGAAGAGATGTGAGATGCATCATTCTCTGGACAAATGTGTCTTACTTTTAGCAATAAAGGTCATGGAGACAATCTGGCTAACTTGACCCACAGGCAGATAATATTAGATGAGAGAAATCCTACCTGGCACTGTGGCACTTGAGAAATCATATTACTTTCCTGTGACTATTTGCACATCTATAAGATGGGGCATATAATATATCCCTATATCAAAGATATGCTTCAAAAATTTTATTCATGATAAGTCTTCATGACCCTTGAGTAAAATTCAGCATAGGGATTGTACAACATCTTTCTCTAAGGGCAGAAAGTGCAAATCCAATAAATTTATATTATCACCTTTTTGTAAATACCTAGGTTTTGCATGCAGCATTCCACCTTGAGCCTTGTAAACAGGCCTCAAAAAGCTGAAAAGATACACAGAATATGTGCACAGTTAAATGAGTTTGGTGATTGTCAAGCTATTTCTATTAGGCTGTAATAGGCTTGGTATCTAGGTCATGTTTTGCTCAGAAAAGAATGAGAAAGAGCTTTAAATGCACTTTTCATCTCAGCAGAATGACCCCATATGAATGCAAAATTGAGCCAGGAAAAGCTGTTAATCAGAGATTAAGCTCCAACAAATAAGTTTTTTGCCAATAATGTCTGTGGTCATCTACTGTGATGTGTTCAATAGGATCATGTTTTGAATTAAAAAACAGTCCTTTCCTGTTCTATTTCTTTTAGGGGAATGCTGACAAAACACTGTTAGAAATTGTTCAATGTGTTAGGAAAAAAAATGAGCAAACTCAGAATTTCAGTTATCACAGTTTGTTCTCTGCTTGTGAAGTACTAATGATGAGTGGGCTTATGGAAGCTGTAAAGTAAGAAGCAGTCCACTGGAAAAACTAGTGAAGTGAAGGAGAAATTTAGATTCCTGCCTGAAGTCTCACTTCTTGCCTAAATATTTGCCTATTTGCTTGAAAAGGAAAAGAAAACAGGCTTCAGTTTTTCCTGTCTGTGATTACATTATATCTTCCCTACTAAGGACAAAGACAATATAGCAATCAAACCCAAGAAGTGACGTTTTCTGCTCAGTAGAAGGGGGATGAGATAAAGACAAGCTGTGGCTGGTCTGTGGTGTTGATAACGGGAACTTGGACAAGTTGGACAAGTTGCAGCAGTGAAGCCTTTTAGTAATTCTTCCTTTCAGGGTCACACAAATCAGGTGACATTTTTTTAATGCACAGAGAGTCTGCAGGAGAATGGACATAGAACACAGGTTGATTTTTAACTTACTGGTTAATTCCAGCCAGGTCCAGCAGGCCAGAAGGACAAGTCTAAACTCACATGCCTGGAGAGACACCAGCTCACTCAGCTATTAATCAGGCAGGAGGAGTTTGTCTTTTTTAGTCCTTAGAAGGGTCTGATCCCTAATGTTTCTAGGCTGCCATCATAGTCTCTCTAGCCTTCTTCCTACCCACCTCTCATCCCCATCCCCTTATAGGAAAATCCACCTTTCCTTATCAGCTTTTCTTCCTCCAAAATCCTCCAGGTGTTCACTGTTAGAATCTCGACTATTACATTTCTATCTGTATTTTTGCTTTTCTTATCTTACATGGATTTAGTTCATGTGTTTTTGTCACACCTTGTCACAATTTCCTTGGTAAAATTCAGTCGAGATCACACAGCTGCATGAAACCAGTGCTTGACCACAGATAGATGAGCCTCTGGGTTGACAATTACATTTACATGATCCTGATTAAAACTTAAATGATTGACTCTTACATATTTCTTTATAGCAATCATGTATCTTAGAAGAAAATGTAAGTATGTTGTGTATACCCCTATATCTGACTCATCATGCTTGAGAATAAACGAATCTTTTCTTGTGTTTCTAATTATTACCTTGAGCTACTGAAAAGGATTCCTAATGATGCATGAGGAGACACCCACAGTATTCATTTACCAACATGATGTGAAATTTCATGGGGCACAGGAGACTAAACTGAATCCCTAAAAAGAAAGGTAATCAATATCATGCAATTTGAACATGTTTTGTGTATGTGCACTGGAGATTTGGTCTGAAGGAAGTTAGATATTCTGGAATAGTCTTCCAGTAAGAAAGCAGGTTTTTTGAAAGTTGGATCAATACATGGTGTGTCTGTTTGTACGAGCATAAGTCTGCACACGTGTCCTAGGAGAATTTTTTTCCATTCCAAATGCTACACAATACCTAAAAAACAGTAACGAAATGGACAAATTAATAACTCACTGTGGAATACAAATAAACATACATGGAATGAATAATAACTTGCCCCATGTGCATTGACTACAACATGTCTTTTGCTGGTTTTTGGAAGACTCAATTAAAAAGAGCATATTGATTTAGGATAGTATTTAAATGTTTTATTTAAAACATGTGCTTAAGGTGAGCCAACAGCTCGGTGCTGAGGGTTACATTGTGTGTTTTTGTTAAGATTATTAGCTTTCTTAGTCCTTCCATAGATTTCTTTACGAAAAGTAGGCATAAGAACTTATCACAGTAAAATATTCTCTTTAATTTCAGTGCTTCAGAAAACCTGGGTACAAATTTATCCTTACTAATTCAGTCAGCATCATTTTATAGCTAAATTTGTTGTTTCTCTTTAATGCTTCTGGATTATCTTTTTTTAGTACTCATCTGAATGACAAGAGATCTGTTCTGACTATGGTTGAGGGATTCTTTGAGTTACTGTAACATCAGATATGAGACATACAGATGTTCAGTCTTAACCCATGTCATCTGTGCCACAGTCGAAATTGTGTCTGTTCTGACACCATTATAAGACTCCTCAAACATTTTATTATTTGTTTCTACTGACTGAAAAAATGTTGACTTCACGCAACATGATTCTCAGCATTTATGAAGTGATCAGATATTACATATTCTTTGGAGGAATAGAAAGTTGTGAAGGAATAAATGCAGTGCCCACATATATGATTGGTGGTGTGTTATAATTCTGATAGCTGGGCAATGGTGCTTTGTAGCTCTCTAGCATCCATCAGTCTGTTTACCTCCATCTCTGCCTTTCTGGTGCCAGCAGCAGCTGACTGGTTCTAGCACTGTGGCACCGACAGGACCTTGCCTGGCACACTGAACATGGGCAAGGCAGAGGTCTGGGATATCCTTGGCTCCTTGTCCATGGTCCATGTCCCTGAAACTAGAGTATTTCACTGGCTGGTCATTATGTTAAAATAGGTTTTTAACACATACCTTCAATTTACTGTGGAAGTTTGCTCTATTGATGTGATTTTAATTCCCAGAGGCCTCTAATCTTAGATTTGAGAGGGAAATCTTTCTTTTCATTTCCCAGCAGCACACTTTATTCTTATGATGTAGCTTTTCTCAGGTAATGCTAAATAACTCCATTCTGTCTGCCATTTTCTTCATTAGATTGAATCACAAAGGTAAACTGGAGTTCACAGAACTGCAGGTAAAATGTTCCTTGGAAAAATTTTCTTGATGGATGAAAAAGTAAAAGGGACTATTCAAACTTTTTAAAAATAGAAAGTTTGTGTCATGTGATAATTTTTTTTGAGAAGCTGCCCAAACATAGGTAATTTCTTTTTGACATTTTTCTCCTATTTGCTGCTTTCCATGCATGATAGTGTGAGCAGAAAAAGAATGGGCATATTAAATAACACTTAGGATATTTTCTAGTTTACAGCTTCCTCTCCCAGAAAGTCTTAATCTCTGACACCAAAGTTAACTTCCTACACTAAATCACACTCATTAGGAATAAAAACACATTAAATAACGTACCTGCAGTGAAATAGTGAAATATCCCTTTTAATCCTTCCAAGAATTAAAATTGACAATCCTATGACATTGTCATGAAGGTTTTGGAGCAAATTTCCTGTAATATTTATGTTATTAACTCAGAGGATTTATAGAGAAGGAAGAGGTGAAGAGAAAGAATTTGTCTCACCTCACACCACAATACAATTCAGTGGCCCAACTCAAGCAGAATTGTCAGTGATGAGATTAAACATTACCATCTAATAGCAGATAAACTACTTTTGAAGTTAGAGCATTCAGTGCCATATTGCCAAATACCACTCTGGCCATTGATTAATATTAATCATCAGCATTTGAAATGATGTTTCAGAGCACCATTTGATCCAACCTAGCTACAAATAGATGGAAAATAGGAAATAGTTGACTAAAGATTCCAGGATGGTGAATGAAGAACCCTGAGGAAATTTTGCCATGAGGTTTCAGAACTGGAATTGTTTCTTGCTGGTTTCCACTGAACTTGCCATGTTTTTTCATAAGGAAAATCTGATTGAAGAGAGAGCTGCAAAATATTCTGATGAGTAAAGAAAATTCTTTCCAGTGAGAAATCAATATGCATAACTTATCAAAAGTAGATTGAACACTGACTTAATTAAGGTGTATAAAGATCTTTAGGGGAAGAAAATAGCAGATACTAATTGGCTATTCAATCTTTTGTAAAAAAGATATTACAAGAATGAAAACCATTGGAAGTTAAAACTAGAACATTTCAAATGAGAAATATGACACAGATTTTTTAATTATGGGATAAATCAAGCATTTGCAGGCATGGAGAGGACAAAAACCTGCAAGCAGTGACATACTTCTTTTATTCATCTTCAAAAGAAGGAGTATACCTGTCTAGTAAACATGTTTTAGATAAACTAACATAAATAGACTCAGAACAATGTAAAAGGAAATTGTATGGTGTGTGGAAAATTTAGGTGATTAAAACAGGTGATAGATTTGCTTCTGGTTTTAACTGAGGGCTGATCACTCTCTAGGCAAGGGCTGGCCAATTTCTATGTATTTACACTTCCTTATAAAAAGCTGGGGCTCAGATCAATATATCTACATTTGCACAGTTGTAGCTGATTTAATACATCCTTTCAGTCTGCACTGGAGTCTGTCCTTCCCCATTTTCTAGCACTTACAATACCCAGTTTGGTTGGTTTATCAATCAGGATGCACAATCAGGGAAGAGAGGAACGTGTTCTCTTGTCCAGCACTCATGTGCTGTGGTCCACTGTCTGGCTATCCCCAGACTGCAGCACACAGGTTTCCTTAGTGTATTTTGTTCCCAGATGGCTTTTGGTAGGGGCAGAGTCTCTTTTGGTGTTAGTCTCAGTCCAGGACTGCAAATGGTTCCAGAGACTTGAATTTCTCCAGCGAAGTGAAGTGTGCCATGAGACGAAAATCCAGCGCACCATCATTTATTGATTTCTCTCCCTGCTGTTTAACCTGTTTATAGTTGTCTTAGTGCATGTTTCTTAGTCTTCGTTTCAAAAGTGAGATTCTTCCAGCAACCTCTATGTTCCTCTGGGCATGACCACTTAGACAGTAACATTTGCACATAAGGGCCCAGCGGGCTGGAGAGGATTATGGTTCAAAGAGAGATTGAAGATTGTAAATGCAAGGCAAATAAAATAGATAAAGGGGGGACTGGGAACACTGAGATCAGATGACAGGAAAATATTACTCCTTCAACTTGGTGTTCTAGCTATCTATCTATCTTAGATTTTTGGTGGCATTTCCAAAGTAGGTAAGTAAGATAAGGATTTTTCCTCAAGTGAAGTTTTGTGTAGTATATTCACTAAGGCTCAAGCACTGCACTCAGAGAATTCATTCTTGTAGGTTGTCACTATGAAAATAATATTTGGTGTATTTTTAGAATGTGTTGCAGGAGGCACTGGAAACATTTTATATTAATAATTTACAGCTTTGAGCCCATGGTGTATTACTCTTTGCTTATTCCTAATTTTTTTTACCTTGAGATCAACATGACTGTTGTCACCAACTACAGTGGGAATTGGGAATATTAGACCTTTTCCCATTTCTGTTTCTCAGATGTATTCCTGGTGATTGTTAGCATCACTGTTAAACCTGAAAAGTGTCCCTTTCAATGCAACATCTCCCAGACATTCCTAAACTTCACAAGTGGTGATTAGTTACTGTAATATGTATGTCACAGACCCACTCAGACCCCAAGCAGCTGGAGGTCATCTACTCTGTCGCTGTGTCCCAAAGCAAGATCTGCAGTGTCTGTGTCAGTCCTTGCAGATGTGCAGCTAAAGAGACCTCAGAGAGCTCCAGTGATGTGTGCAGAGCTGCCCATGGCAGTCTGATGCTGTACTTCACTGTCCTTGCCGTTTCAAAGCTTCTTCATATGTGTATTCCAATTTTCCTTATTGCAGTTTAAATCCATTAATTTTTCTCCTGTCCTCCCTGGACATGGAGAACAGATCTCACCTGCCCCTCTACAGTAGTTTTTCTAAGAGGTGAAGGTTATGCTGTACCTGATTTAGTGTTATTTATTGTCAGATGAGTAACTCCAATTGTTTTATTTTCCATTTTTCTGATTCTCATTGCTCTTTTTTCCCCTGTCTCCCTCCCTCAGCTTTAAGTACAAATACAAGAAATAAATACCCCAATCCTGTGGCTAGCACAGGTCTTTCCCATGAGAAATCCTTTTGTGTTTTATAAATAAAGATAAGGTTTGGATGTTATTAAAAACAGTGTCCCAAGACTTGGACGGTGCAGACCTGGCCAATCAGGCCTAGGGGGAGGTTTTTGACTGACCAATCTGGATGACTTTTGAAAACTCTATATATATGATGAAATCAAAACAATAAAGGCCTTTTCCTTCTTGCCACTGAGAACTGACTTCCTTACTCTGCTAGCTGCTCAACAGCAACACAATCCCATTACACAATGCAAAATACATTGCTGCTTGGATTATCCACATTGTTAATATTTCACTTGGCCTCTCTGAGTTCTCATTATTATCTTCTGTGGATTAATTTCTTCATTGATATTGATTGTCTGCAAATTGTTTTGACTTGAATATTTGTCTCATGAAATAGTTTGAAATATCATTATGAGGTGGACAGATGCTCTGAATTCACTTTGAACAATAAATTTCTTTTATTAAGTTACATTGACAATATTTTTTTTAGTTCTATTTCCTGCCTGAACACCTTGCTATTGAAAATTAAGCAGCATGTTTCTCTTTTCTTTGTTTTAAAGATCACAGTAATTCACTGTAGATAAATCTCACCTCGAGTGTGTAAGCTTCAGTTTTCTTCTGGAGAATATTAATCAATGTTATACAGCCTTAAAACAATCTGTATGTTAAACCTCTCATTTTTAAGGTGTCTCTTCTCTTACACATTTACCTCTAAGTTGTAAGCAGAAGCCTTTTAAGACTTGGCCTGAAGGTTTTGAGTAACTTCTCTGAGGTTGGAAAGATAGATATAGACATTTATAGTGTTTAGCACCTCACAGATAGAGAAAATCCGTAGGTGGAATAAATTCCATTGATTTAGTGAAACAGCATCAATTTTAGCTATTTAGGTTGCAGGTCAAGCAGTTCACAGCTTCTTATGGGATTGGCTTAAGTTGCATTATTGCGAGATAAGGTTTGCATTCAATTCTACAGGAAAATTAGAAATGGAATGTGGGAAAACAGGACAGAGACTCCACGTGGGCCATGAATCACAATGCATTTTTACACACAGACCATTCAGGTGAAAAGTGGAGGGAACTATGATCTAGCAAGGAAGGTGTTCTAAGCATACATCAAAAGGGTTTGAACATCTTGTAGGGAGACTGGTTCATAGTGAGGCATTTATCAGAAGCAATCCAGTCAGAAAACAGACCAAACTAACTTTCTTTTTCCTTCTCAACTACTTTCTAAAAGTAAAGTTAAAAAGCAAACTCTGGAAAGCAATTTTTTAAATTCATTTGTGGCAGTAATCTAGCCTTTGATGTTTATCAGCCAGGATATGAACACACGACAACAAAATAAACTTGTGTGATGCAAATACTTTTGTGAGCACTGCTCTTAATGTTGTCATGTTTGTTTTCCATTCCTGCTTTCAACAGCACTCAAGCTCTCTCATGGAAAAAAGATATTGCTCTCAATTTACTCTGCTTTACTAAACAATTGATAAGACTCATCTTGTTTGGAGACCTTGTTATGGTTGCCACTTTCCAGATTAAACTGGAATATTTCAACACAGAAAGGTTCAGTGAAACAAGCAAAAAGTTAGATGCATGGTTAGTGCCCATCCTATAATGCATGAACAGTTAAAACTGTGATTCTTACTGGTTGTATGTAGCTCTGAATAAAATATTGCTGGAATGTGTTCATAACTGTATTTGTTGTAAGTTTTGAGATAAAGCAGATGAAATGGTTGGGTGAATTATTTATATTGTTATTGTATTACTAGTGTATGTTTTTTATCTGAAAAAACCCCCAAACCATTTTGAATGTTAACATTTCTGGCATTTTGTTGTGGTGGTTTCTGCTCCAGTGTCTTAATTTTAAACTTCCATTACATGAGTCAGGTTTCCATTGTACTTTTTTTGGCATTTACTGCAACTCAGATTTTTGTTCTGAGGACCCCACAAAAGGGATCCATGCTGGATAGGTTCAGGTTAGATATTATATTTAGGGGAGATTTAGTTTCAATGTTAGAAAAAGGTTCTTCACCCAGAGGGTGGTTGGGCACTGGAACAGACTCCCCAGGCAAGTGGTCACAGCACCAGCCTGGCTGGGCTCAAGTGTTTGGACAATGCTCTCAGGCCCATGTTGTGGCTCCTGGGGTGTTCTGTCCAGGACCAGGAGTTGGACTCAATGATCCTGATGGGTCTCTTCCAGGCCAGGATATTCTATGATTTTGTGATTCTGTGTTCCTGAAGGACTGTACCCTGCAGCAGGGACACACAGGGGAGCAGTTTGTGAAGAGCTGCAGCCGGTGGGGAGGACTCTCATTGGAGGGGTTTGTGGAGGACTGTCTTCTGTGGAGCAGTCTTCCCACACTGGAGCAGGGGAAGAGCGTGAGGAGTCCTTCCCTGAGAAGGAAGGAGTGGAAGAGACAGCATGTGATGAACTGTCTGCAGCTAACATTCCCTGATTCCCTTTGCTGCTGCAGGGGAGGAGGCAGAGAAATCTGAAGTTGAGCCCTGGAAGATTGGAGGGGTGACAGAAAGGTGTTTTAAGAATTAGTTTTAATTTCTCATTACACTACTCTGATTTGATTGGCAATAAATTAAGCTAATTTCCCAAACCTGAGTCTGTTTTTCTTTGTGACAGTAATTGCTGAGTGATCTCTCTCCATCCTTATCTCAACCCACAAGCCATTCATTTTCTCTTCCAAGCCCAGCTGAGGAAGGAAATGATAGAGCTGCTATGGTAGGCACCTGGCATCCAGCCAGGGACAACCCACCACAGAGTACTAAGCCTTACAGCAGTTTATCACTGGCCTGCTCCCTACACTAGAAGCTTTTCTCTGTCTGCATAAGAAATAGAATATATTTGTTAGGCTGTTTTTAGAGACACTGATGCTAGCAGGCTTGGGAGGGGAACTGGCATGGTGATACTAGTGTGCTCAATCCATTGTCCTAAGGGCTTTCCTGATTTCAGTGAAAGGTGCTCCTATTCCCTTCCCTATGCTCCTGACAAAAGAAACAGTTTGGATATGATTGGTGTAGGAGAACAAAAAGTGAGTTTGTTGTCCTGCTTTAAGTGGTGGTGATCCAGCACAGGGCTGCTTGCAGCTATGTACAGAAAGAACTAGTCTTAAGACTTGCCTGCCTTACTATCCCTTTTCCTGTTTCTTGGTTCTTTTTTTCTGCTTTCATCCATACCTTTCTCTCTGTCAGTTCCCTTCCAAAAAAAAATCAGTGAGAATGTAAGTATTTTTTAGTCCCAGTCTTGTTACATCCGTGTTCAAATCTGTAATTACTGAGGTGTGTTCCTGGCATTGCAAATTCTGTTATCCAAAAATTATGCAGTACCCCCATCCATTACTTGTGAAGCACAGTCATTCCTCTCATACATTGCCCTTAACCACCTCTTAAATCCGGCCATCTGTCAAGGAGTTATCCTTGATCTTTATCAGCTTCTTTTACTGTTGTCTATTATATGCAGCAACTTCTTGTGTCATGTGCAGTAGTTTCTTACATCCTGCCCAGCTAGGTTAATCTTGGTCCTAGTTAACAACATAGTCATGTGTCTGCAGTACTGAAATCTTGAAAAAAAAAATAAAGGATTACAAAAAGTTTGTTAGAAATTGACATGTACAAACTATATTTGCATGTTTTTTATATACTATTATTATGTATATGCTTGGTTAAAGAGCAGAAATGAAAACTTATTGCATAGTGAAATGTTACCCCTCTATGCCAGGAGTGCCTGAAAACATCACTGAAGCTGTGGAGTATGTACACTAATTAGATAAGAGCACATCTTATGTAATTAAAGGTCTTTGGGACTAGGTGGGAGAATGGAACTTGACATTTTAAGACTAGCAAGATACACGACCAAAACATCTAGATCATATAGATTCTCTGATGTCAGAAAATTAATTGTTAGAAGTGCTGGATATCAGGAGACAGTGCTGCTCAACAGATTTGTGTGCCTAGGAGAAAGAAGCGACAGAAAAGGCGTATAGAGTAGGAACAGCAAGACAATCCAAGGCAACTGAACAAATGCCCATAGCATGAATCTGGGCTGAGGTTGAGAGAGTGCTTTTGCAAGAAGCAGTGCTTAAGGAACTGTTTTTTACTGCTAGCGAGGCAAGATTATTTTATTTACTGAGTCCATCTGCATTCAAAGCAACAAGACCATTTATGCTTTCTCACATAGTTGAAAACTCGCAGTGAAGAAATCCATCATCACTGTTTTTTTGGTTTTTTTTTTAATTTTCGCTATGAAAATTGTGCAAAGCATCCATATTCCCCATGGCTGCTTCAGCGAAAATTGTGCACACTATTTCTTAGATAGAGTGCTGAACTAAAATATTAGGTTCTATTAGATGAGCTAATTTATTGATCTGCATTATTGTTAGCTAAGTTTTATCTTTGTTTTATAAGGATGATTATTGATTACTAAATGACTTAAATTTCAGTAAACAGCACAGAGAGTGAGTTAAATTGAGTTATCAATAATTAATTGCTAAATGTTAGCATATATTTGCATTGATCTTTGGTAAGGGGGTTAAATTCAGAAATTTGAAATGCTCCTGCAGTTCTTCCAAGAAAGTATTTTATTACATTATTATTAGATTCCTTAGTAATTTTAAATATAACAATTCAACTCATTATAACTGCCACCACCTTTCTTCCGGTTGCCATATTGTGGTTAGCACTGCGGTCTAGTGCCAACTTTGAGCATATTTTATAACCCTCTGATTTCCTTGCTATTTCTAATCCAAAGTGTTCATAAACACAGCAAGGTTACTAATAGGTGAGAAAAAAAATATTCTTAAGTCATTACAAGCTGGTACTATTTAATTAATTTGGATAACTTATATGGATAAAGTAGGGAGAATTAGTCTCACATATTTAAGAGATTGGTTGGTTGTTTTAGGTCCTGTTTTTGTGATTTCTCCTGAGGTCCTGTGCATCTTCCAGGGGTCAGTGCTTCCTTGTAAATGAGGGAGAGTGGGAAAAATATCTATGACTCTTCCCTTGCACAGTTTCCTTGTACAATGCCAAACCCAGTTAATTGACATTTTAAATACAGTGGATTGAGCTTGGTCTGGTAAGAGGCAGACTTGCACTCTGCTCTGCCTCTGCTGCTGTGAAGAGGCTTTGGCAGGAAAGGGGAGCAGGAAAGGCAGTTCAGAGCTGTGAGAATGCTCAGACATGAACAACATATAAGGTCATCTGTCAACATCCAGCAGACACAGATAAAGATTTATCTTCCCTCTGGAGGGTATAAGCCATAAACACAGGAGTTTCTCTTTTGTTTATTATGTCCAACAGGTGGTAGAATACCAGATATTTGTTATAAATCCTGCTGATCTCTTTGCTCCTCTATAATTAAAAACATCAGCAAAGTTAGGACTTCTGCCTCTGCTTCAAGGTTCCTCAGGAGATAAGAAGGTTAGATGAATAACAGGTAAACCAAAAGGGGAATATATTTTCTTGAAAATGCTGGAATATCTAATTTCTGAAGCATTATGAGATTTAATTATGCAACTGCTTGTTCAAATTTGATTCACCAGCAAAAATTACGGATGCAGAAGATGATGATGTCTTGCATGGGAGAGAGGAGATTTATGTGCTTTTGCAGTTTGACAGGCCTTAAGACAGCTAGTTCCCCAAGACTTAGTCCCGTTCGCAAGATTCTTTGATATCTGGCCGATTTGTCTAAAAATACCATTTATTTGACACAGAACATAACAAACATACAAACATAGAACAGATTGACACACATAGACACACAATGAATACATAATTGCAACACTATGGTAGCTAAAAATGCAATTATGGGGTAAAACCTTGCTTGAACTATAAAGATAGTTAAAAACGCAAGAAATGCTTGCTTGAACGATAATGCAAGTTAACAAAAGCTTGCTTGAGCTAGCTGAAATGCAAGTTAAGAAAGGTACCTATAAGTTAGCTGGAATAATACAATTTAGGAAACTCAAATGATCTTACCAAATCCATATTTGGAGCTGGAATACATTAAGATTTCCTCACTCAATCCCAGGGAAGTAACCGCAGGGCTGCGTCCAGACCTGGAGAGAAGGCATTTCTTCACGCTCCAATATTCATGTAGAAAGCTTCTGATTTTACTGAGTTTTTCGTGGTGTTTTATAGGGAAAAGAGTGTGTATTTTGCGGTCACTTGAAAATTATTCACATTCTCTCAGTGTCTCGCTCTGAGTTCCAGACGCCAGCATTGATAGTCAGGATTAAGCCATTGACTTAATCTGAGCCATCGATCTCGGCTAGCAATCAGGGAGAGAGAGAAGGGTGGGGGGGTGTCTGTCCTGCCACAGATGATGACAATGAAAATACCTTACTTGCTGCACTGAAGTCTATTACTGCTATGGAAAAGATCTTTTAGTGCCCCTTTCTCTGGTGTTCAAGTACTCATTGCTCAATCCCTAAGGTAAGCAACTTGTGCACCAAGGGAATCCCAGAAACTCTTGGAAACAGAGGAATTTTCAAGTGTTTCGTCAGCAGAGTGCTGGACTGTGGGATGACAAAGAAATATCTGTAATATCACACACTGCATTTACATCAAGGCCAGGCAGAGCAGAACTTTCTTTATTGCTTTTAGTGGTACTTGTACTATAAACTAGATTCTAGAATTCTCAGACCATCCTAGTGGTATTTCTTTGTACCACATGAAGTAGTTTGTTGTAGTGAATAATTTTCTGCTTCCATAAACCTTGTGTAATTCTTCTTTGTTGTTCATCTGAGTGGTCATTTCTAATAGAGACGTAGTAAAACAAACAGGAATAAAATATGACTGAGTGAGAAAACTTAACTCCAATGAATTCAGCTCAGATATCATGAAGGTATCTGGCATTAAAGCAAAAAAACCCCCAAACCAACGAAACAAACAAAAAACCCCAAAAATCACCACCACCAACAAAAAAAACCCAAAACCCCAGAAAACCAGCAAAACCAAAACCAAAACAAAACAATGACAAAAACCCACCCCAACCCAAACTAAACAAAACAAAACCAAAACCAACCAACCAACCAAAAAAACCAAACCAACCAACCAACCAAAAAAACCCAAAAAAACCAAAAAAACCCCACAAAAAGCAAGAACCCTCGGAGGTGTGGAAGAACCATGGGCTTAGTCTAACAGAGAAAATGAGATGGAAGGACAAGATACCTAAATCTGTGCTCAGACTAGGTCCTAATTCTCACTAGTCTCAGAATGGGATAATCTCCCCGAATATTTCTCTCTCTTTCTCTCCTTAACTCCTCCTGTTTCTCAAAATCACTTTAGCAGTGGACTATTAGGTACGAATGTAAGAAGCAACTCACATTTTCTTCAGAAAACTTTATTATTATTACTCATATTATAGTTTTATCTATCTATCCCATCCTAAAATTTATTGAAATAACACCATTTTCCATCTCCTTCAATAGGTTTTAAGTCTATAAATATTAAAATTCATCTTTTCAAAGTTATTTCAAGTTAAATGCTAGGACATGAGTTAGGATGAGACAAGAAGCAATCACACTTTATAACACTATAACTCTACCTATTATGTAATTACACAGTTATTGCAGTTTGTGTAATTATACTGTATCTAAGCAATTAGTAGGATTTCTTGTAGCAGGGAGTTTAGTCCCATTTCTTGTACTGCTTTTTAATACAATTTTATATCGTAGTCCTACAAAACAATTTTGTATGTAGTTACATAATGTAGTTATTTATACTTTAATTGCAGTCATTTATGTACAGAACTTTGCAGTTAAGCTGATGTATTATTAATTACCTGGATAAGAATACATAACTACCCCAATGCACACACTACACCAGTTTCAAATCCAACTACCAAGAAACCCTATTGCTTTCTGTAAGTAGTACAATGTTTATCTACTACATCTGAACTTCGGTTCTAGATGAAGTCAATAGATTTCATTGTAGAGAAGGGTTTTGTTCATCAAGACAAAGGGAGACTGGCTTTTGCCCCACAAAAATAGAAGCTGAATGCCTCCTGTGGAAAACCAACACAAATTAAATAGCATAGGGAAATCAAAGCATTCAGTTTGACATCAGAGCTCAAAAACTCTCCTAGTGATCTTAAAAAGGCATGAAAAAATACTAACTGGCTTCTCTGTGTTTTTTGGGTACCAGTGGATAAAGCTTGCCTGAGCTTTATCCAACGTGTTTAGGATAATGACAGGTGTAGATTGCTATGTACACCCCTGGTGAAGTCTGGGACACAGCTTTCCTTCAAAGTGTTCAAATAGAAATGGCAGCTTACAGACAGTGTATAATGCTTACATATCAACAACTTACTTTGGATTAAATAATAATTTTTTCCCCTTATGACTTTAAAAGGATACTTTTGTCAAGATCTTAAAAGTGGATGAGACTTGAGCTCCTTTGCTTTCTCACGTATCAGATTGAATGATGAGCACTATACAGATCTAACAGTATACACCTGGATCAGCAATTCTATATACATGATACCAGTGTTGCTAAGTGCTGGTGTCATCTTTCACTGCCTGTGGTATTTTCAGTACGTCACCGTACCCTTAAATCTTCTCAGTAAGAAGCTACATCTCTTACCACTCAGGCTCAGTCTGTTCCTGTCCTGCAGCCTGCTACTGCCTGTCCAGAAAAGGGACTTCCTTTGGGAAAAGGTCCCCCTGCCCTTAGCAACATTGAATGGGAACAGCAGAAGGCAAGTCACATCCCTGTCTCTGCTTCCAGCAAACTGTTGAAGCAGAGAAGCATTTCCTCACGTGCACTGCTAGAAAGGGTGTGAAGGTTTCAAGAATTCCTCTAGGAGTAGGTATCAGTCCTGAAGGGAAATCAGATCAGCTCACTGCTCTTACTTGTGCTGTCCCTTGTGCTCTGCTGATACTTCAGTGATCCTTGTCCATAGCACTTGGCAGTGTTGTGTCACCTGGGGCAGGATGGCACATTCTGGGATTGTGACCGCAAAGGACTGCACTTACCACACCACTGCTATGCAGAGTGTTTGCATGGTTGCACACACCATTAAACCTACAAACAGGTTCTGCAGCAGCAGGATCCAGGGGTCTGTGTTTAGGGCACTGACTGATGCGCGGAAACTTCTGATGGGAACTCAAAAATCCTTTTATGATAAAATAACCTGAAAAATTAAACTCTTTTACTTAGTCTGCGTGTTGAAGACTCACCACATTTTTATCTTCCCTCAGTGTATACTCAACAGACACATCAGAATTATTTGGCAAAAGGTGGTAACCTCTTCAGCCATCCTAAAATAGGGAGGAACCACATGTCTTTAATTATTTGAAGAGAAAAAAGAAACACAACTGGGTACCCCAAGTGAAGGACATTTAGATCAAATGATAACAGATATATATACATATATATATATAGACCAGATATACTACTTACCTATCTGTTAATGAATTCAGTTAGTTTCCCCAGTTTGAGTTTGTTTTTTCCATGACAATAATTGGTGAGAGTTCTTTCCTTGTCCTTAGCTCAACCCACAAGCTTTTTGTTCTATTTGCTCTCCCCTGTCCAGCTCAGGAGGACAGTGACAGAGTGCTTTTGGTGGGCACCTGGTGTCCAGCCAAACCACCTCTGGCTCACATATTCTCACTCCTCTCTCCAGATGCATTTGCTCTTCCAATGTTTTTCTCCTCTTCTTAAATGTGTTATCCCAGAGGCTCTACCACTGCTGTTGATACATCAAGCTTTGGACAGTGGCAGATCTCTCTTGGAACTAGCTGGCATTGATTTTAACAGACAAGTTTCTGGCAGCTTCTCACAGAAGCCATCCCTTTAACCTCTGCCCCCACCACATAAACCCACTACCAAAAAAAAAAATCTACATTTAAGCCACAAGTAAAATGAAAACATTAAAAGGTATGATTGCAACCTACAGTGCATTATTTAAATAGATATATATTCTCATTAAATTGACAGTGGAAATTATTGGTGAAGTATCATTTTGAAGAAAAACAACATAATGTCAAGTTGAGCATGTTCACACAATGGAAGCCTAATTTTGATTTGGCATGATAGCTGTGGTTGTCAGGAACTTGCCCTCTTGTTCAAGTTATGCTTTAACATTTTCTGAACCTCCTACTAGAGTCAAAGTTAAATTTACAGTCTTGACATTTTCCTCTGCCTTTAAATATCCCTGTGACTAGCTATTCAAACATTTTCCTAGTAGCATTGTTCCCTTGTGTTTCTGAAGTTTGTAATGATCTTCAAGTTTGAAGTTCTGAAATAAAGCAAGGAATAATTTGAAGGGGGGGAAAATGTATGATTATGACATGAAAATAACTTTTCAACTCCAGTGGGCTGATGTACTAAGATAAAATCTAAATTAGAGCATTTTCATATTCAGTCAGTGATGCACATGTATGGATGTGCACGTAAAGCTGTTAACCAGATCTTCCATTTTGTCAGGCATAGGACAGGGAAAGTCAGAGATGGTCGTTCCCCTAATTTACAAAGAGCAGGTCAGTTCCATTAGTAAGAAAGCCCACAGAGTTTGCCATGTCTTGGTTGTTAGAGCCACACAGAAAAAAGCTGATGCATAAATTATACACTCCTTTTTTTACTTTACCTTTCTTTTATCATCAATCTGCTACGAAAAATTCCCTGGCTATGACTTTGAGTCACCTTTTTGTGGTAGAACTCCTTCTCATTTAGTAGAGCTCTAACAGGCTCTGTCTTTCACTAATTCTCCCTGTGATAAAACTAGATAAATTTACTACGATGTGAATCATGTCACTGAAGAAATTGCATCTGGAAAACCCTCTGAAGAGGATTGAGCAATAGGTTTAGAACAAGTGGCTCCATGTCCCTTGAAAGTCCACTTTACAGCTTTTCCACATTTTACAGCTTACCCACATGTAGATTTTTACTTAGTGTAAGTTACATATAGTGTTTCCTCTCCAGAATATTCATATTACCAATCATTTCTAAAAGAATGGCTAACATAACTAGATGAAGGAGAAATATTAAGGCAAGATGAAAAACATGAGAGCAAGTTATCTTTGGCACAATTTGACTCAAGATCCTTAGGGCTACAAATTAATGACGTGATTTTCTTTATGCCAGTTGAGCGTCAAAGACCTGTTTCTTCCCTTTAATAATTATAAGGTGCTTAGTAAACCTAATGTACAGCTTTCAAGCACTACTAAAATGGAGATGCTACAGCAGTGTGTTCTTGTTTCTATTAACTTAGATTTTAGAGATTGTAGTAGTAACTTGTGATGTATACGTTACCGTGGCGATGGCTTTCTTAATGAACAGAGTATGAAATTGGCTCATAAAACATATATACTTTTAGCCTGTAGACTGCAGGGGCTTTGTATGAACGAGTATTCATTCTTACTAGAACGTATGATTAGTGTATTACATGAGGCTGATGGTGTATGCTCAAAGGCTCTTCTTGTGGCAGCAGATGCTGATCTGCAGAGAATTAAATAACTTTTCCTGAACCAGAGCCTTCCACTTGTATATAACAAACGTGGGAATGGTTGGGAACAGCCAATTCATGTTGCATGCAGAGAGGCTACATGCAGACTCCTTCAGGCCTGAGAGCAATATTGCTTTGTTTGCATGGCACCACACTGAAGATAATAAATTCCCTCTCTCGGAACAGTCACAGCACAGCCATTCAGCATTCTCTGTACTACAGAAAAGAATTGCCCAAGGCAGGTCAATGTCTTTAGCCCATTCACTAAGAGAGAATGATACTTAAAGGGAGAGCCAACTTGCTTAACTGCTGTCTGAAGGGCCTGAAGACTTCCACAGTGATCCTAGAACTTCAATAGAAATCAAAACTCTGCACAGCTGAGCACCACTCTGTAGGCACAATGTACTGTCAATTTTCCAGTGAACTTCCTATTCAAACTCATAGCTCCTGCATGCTCTGAGGACAGGCTCAGCATTAGCAAGTCTGTCAGTGCACTTAGTGCAGAAGCAAAATAGTATCAGTGTGTTGGGTTTGGCTGGGGTAAAGTCAATTTTCTTCAGAAAAGATTTTAGGCATTTTATCAAGTTCTGGTGAGGATAGGTATCCCCAAGGTAAGAGTCTACCCTGCCCAGGCCTATTCTGATCTAGAGAGTTAGGATGATTATATTCTTACTTCTGCAACTGAGTGTCTCCCAACTCCACTTTTTGGTCCCCAGATTTCAGTATGACAGTAGGCAATGGGTCCCACATATGTAAAAGTGAAAATTATAATTGAAAACTTAAGTAATTTGTCAAAGACATCACAAAGGCAGGGTTTAAACAGAGATAATAGAGTTTACCAATCCTCTGGATAAACACTGATAGAGAGAGTGATAGAATCCCCTGTGTAAAGCGACAAAAAATAATATCTTTTCACACAACTGAAAAAAAAAGTGTGTTAAGTACAATTACATAAGGAAATTCTAGGCTTTTTTTAGTTAATAGACCAGGTGCAGAACACTTGATTCATTTTCAGAATAATTTGAAAAAACTGTTGCAAATGGTAACAGATAACAGATGAAATTTGAGGATATAAGTACACTATTCTCACTTTAGCACAACATAACTACTTACACTGTGACTAAAAGCAATTAGTATTTATCAGTGCAGACTTCAAAGTTCTTTTCTGTACACATTTCTTGAAGATGTCAGAGACTGATTTTTTCTGGATCCTCAAACAGAGAGTCCTGCATTAAGCTATTGAGTAGCAAAATAATCCTATGGATGTGCCTTGTTCAAAACACAAGGGAAAATATTTTCATACCACTTATGTTTTCTTCACTCAACTACACAATGCTGCTTCTCTCTGTTATTGCTTCTTTGCTCCAACTCCATCCATTTTCCCCATAAATCTGGAAATCTGTCTTCCTTTTTTTTCTTTATAAGGCCAGCTTTGAAAGGTTTTTCCTGGAAGTCATACAGAACTTTATTACATATTTATCCAGAACATTGTTACATAGTTTTAAAGGGTAAATGAAACTGCAGTCACAGCATTCATGTAGGAAAGCCCCTTTGAAAACTTCATTAATATCAAATAAGTGGATATTTCCTCAGTTTTGGAAAAGTGGAATTTTCAGAATGCAATAAGATTTTAACAATATTCCTAATTCTGAACACATCAAGAATTTCGGTCTTTTTTTAAATACCAAAATACATGGCATCCTCAAGCATTTAAATTACTTATGAGCTCTGAAAGTGGTAACTCTGTAATGTACATAGTGGGAATTACCTAGTCCTGTAGCAGAGTATCTGAACATACTTTACATCATGATTTCTATCATTCAACTTACCCTCTTCCAGAATTATTTCCGTTCCTCTGTAGTCCCACTGAGTCCCATCTGATTTGTCACCATGCTCTTTGGTGACACTGAGAGTAGAACAACTCCTTTAGATGCTTATGGACTTCTCTGTTCTGGGCAGTAATAAACTCCAGAGCATCAGCATTTGCAGAAGATCGATAACAATGGAGAGCTAAACCCAGTCTGGCCAATCCACATGGCACCCATCAAAACGTCCCCAGCAACACTCAGAGAAGGGATCTAAAGTGATTAGAGTAATACTTTTTCATTGAATCAATTTGGCAGGTGGGAGTGGTATTATTTTTTTTTTAATTTTGGTAGAAATTAGATTCTATGGAAAGACATTTTCATTATAATACCTAACAATCCACGTAGTATAACTTTTGGTTATATCACCTTTACCAGTAATATAATACTTTCCATTCCTTCAGCTTAAAGCTCTGATTCTGCTCCTCATAATTTTGCCAGACTTGGACAACAGAGACTAAGGTTCTTGTCTTAAAATTATTTATGCATTGCACACAACTGCTGAGAAATCTGATGGATATAATGGTAAGGATACTATCCATTATCTTTGGAAGGTCACACGGATTTGGTGGACAAGGGTGTTCCTGAGCAATGGTAGAAAGCAAATGTCACACATATCTTCGAGGAGGCTAAGGGGAAGTTAGGATCCAGGAAACGACAGGCTGGTCAGCTTCATCTTCATGTCTGGAAAGGTAATGGAGTAAATTCCCCTGAAATGCCTTTCCAAGCATATTAAGCAAAGCAAAAAAGATAGAAATAGTCAGAATGGATTTTCAAAGGAAGGATTATGCCTGACCAATCCAGTAATCTTCTATGATGATATGACTGGCAAGATGGATGAAGTAAGACCAGTAGTTCCTATTTATCTTGTTTTAAGCAAAGCTTTCCACTCTTCCATCCATGACATTCTCATAGACAAGCTGACAAGCATGAACTCGATAAGGACAGTGAGATGGATTTGAAAAGTGGCTGAACAACTGGGCTGAAGGGGTTGGGATCAGTGGCATAGCTGGATGCAAGTCTTTAATAGTGTATTCCAGGGGTGATACTGGGACAAATACGACTGAATACCTTCATGAATAACCTGGGCGATGAGCCAGTGCACACCTTCAAATAAGTGCACAGATGACAAAAAACTGGGGAAAGTAGCTGTTGCATGAGATAGAAGAGCTGCCATTCAGATAATCTACAGACTGGAGAAATGGACCAACAGGGACTTCATGAAGTTCATCACAGGGAAATATCAACTCGTGCCCCTGTGGAGTTATAACACCATGTCAAGTACAGACAGGGGGGGCTGGAGGCAGCTTGGAGAAGAGGACCAGGAGGTCCTGTTTGCATGATAGTGATCATAACATAGTATTGAGCCCTCGCAGTAAAGAAGGCCCTAGATGACCCTTCTTTGAGCAGGGATTTGGAGTAGGTGACTTCCAGAAGTTCACTCACTTTCCAGCTTTTCCATGACTGCGAGGATGGAAATGTTCTTTTGTCCAGGAGAGGACCTTGCAGAGGACTTCCCAATAAGCAAAGGTGACGATGAGTGTTCACAGGGCAGTTGGAAATGGGCAAAACCACTGAAATTTGAGACACTCTGTATTCTTAGTGTAGTCTGCAATACTGGCTACTGACGTGAATGCAGAGTGCTTGTAGTCTGGATCTTGCTCTCTATCTTTCTCAGGGGAATACTTGCTTTCCCTTCTGCTTTTTCTTCCTGCAGTCACACAGCAAAGTTGATGCACCTGATACTTTTACCATCTGCACAGTAAAATCACTCAGATTTCTTTGATGGGAACTGTGTAGCCTTGTGCACATTAGAGATGTCTCAGATTTCCCAATGTCCTTTCACTGTGATGGAGTTTAATATAACTTCCCAAAATAGCCTACTTACTAAATTTCTAACTTCCTGCAAATGTGGTTTCCTTAATTCTTATAACCTTGTCCTGGTGCACTGTGAAAAACAAACACTTCTTGAATTATTTTAAGCTGAAAACATATTGGCCTCTAATGCTCTAATCAAATTAAACAGAAGATCAAGTTAAGCAGTGATCAAATCAGCTGGTCCTGTTATTTGTGTAGTCAGATTAAATTCTGAATATCTACCCAGGCAGGTATCCTCTAGCCATGCATGAGTACTTCTGTTAAAAGCTCTGAAAATTGCATTTGGCGCTGTCTTTTTTCATGATTTTATTGTGAGGAGTCATTTAGGATATAAAATAATTATTATCTCTACAGATGTTGGAATCAGGTAGTTACTAGAAAGCCTCATCTTTCTTAAAAGAAAGTAAACAAGTAACCTTTCCAAAAACCCCCAGACAGTGTGGACTTCTGCAGACTATGTATCTGGTCAGTGAGAGGAAGAAAAGAGAGAGGAAGAAATACCAAATTTTAGTATTTTTAATTTCGTGTTCTCAGAAAATTAACTTCATTATTTTGGAAGCTTTGTTTTCTTACACAGCAAGCATTTGAGATTAACAAAGTTCAATTCCAAGAAACCAGCAAATAAAAAAAAAATTGAAATGAGATATTGAGAAACCAATTAGGTCAGTTCTCTATGGATCTTTTCTTTTTACAAATCAAGATTGATTGCACTGAGATTGAATTGCAGGAGGCAAACTGAACAATGCTGCACATAGAGCACTGTGTGCCTTGTGCTTCCTGGCATGCTAGCATTACCTTTATGGACAAGTAAATCAAGCAGTGATTTTTCTTTTCCAGACATGATTTCTTGTACACTTCTGGTCTTCTATGTATACCAGTATCCATGCTCTTCATTAAAATTGTTTGTCCTTATGGTACAGACAAAATAAAAAGACCCAAATGACTATGTTTAATTATCAGGTGATTTCATGTATTTCAAGTTTTTAAATTTTCTGATGTAAAAAATCTCCTTATTAGACCAAGATATTTTTGATCCTTTGTTCAATGAGGGTACATTTGGTCTATGCATCATTGCAACTCTACAAAAATACAAAATAATTTAATACTACTATGATACTAGAACACTAGTAGGGTAATACATATTATGGAGATACTATAAATTCTTTTATCTATTTCTTAATTTTTGAAAGAATATTTGTAATTTCAATGTTTAAAAAAAATCACCTGGGTCACATGAGAACTTGTACGTGCCAATAATCAAACTCAGGTAACTTCCCTTTCCACAGGTGTTTATTTGCTCTTTCTTTTCAAATGTTCAACATCTCATGGGCATTATTGTAGACTTTTCACATGCTGGTAAAACTAAACCTTTAGACATATTGCTGTAGCTGTTTGGAAAGCTGCAGGAAATATGTGTCTCAAGAACTCAGAAAGCTATCCTTTAAAAAAAAATGAAGAGAAGTGGTGCTGTTTCTAGCTTTAGAGCCTTTAGGCATTCCCTGTCTGCAGTCACTCTGTGCTTTGAATTTGTTCCTGTGTTAACCTCTCATTCTATAAACATCTCTTGTCTCAAAAGAGGAAAAGTAAAATTTTTGTATAAATCCAGGAGCTCTGCTGTCAAAGGAGTCTTAGCCTATACTTTGAAATTGGCCTATTGAAAAAAATCTCTGCTACAAGCAGCTAAAGCCAGCTGGCCTGAAGGAAATTTGACACAAGGAAGCAGTATACAGGTGAGATTAAATTCCTAATTGTAGTGACCTACACTTCACATTGGATGCAGGCTGCTATGGCTCCCCCCGGCAGTTCCCTTTTCATCTGGAACCCTCTAGAACACCTGCAAGTATGACTCACGACCTAGAAAAGCCTTATGCCTTGCTGAAATGGCCTCTGAGGACCAGGGAGATATTGGATAGCATTTCAAGTGACATTATCTGTCTTCAAACAGGCAGTAGAAAAAAGTAATTTGAATAGTATCACTCTGGAAAGTCCATTGAACATTTTGAACAGAACTCCTTCAGTTATGCTGGGAAAACAGATCTCCGACCACAAGCAGGCAACAGCACTCATAAGATAAAAATTTAACTGTATAAGAATTTAGAGCTCATTGTTGCCTTTTGACAGACATGATACTGGTATGATTTACTCCTAAGAGCATTGACTAGATGGTAGAGGGGGTCCTTGCAAACTTTCCTGTGGAAACCAGTTCTCATCTTCAGCTCTTTGCTTATGGGAAACCTTGAGTGAATCAGTAAGAACTTTCTGATCTTCATCATAAAAAGGAATTAAATTATATGTATGTTTAAATGTGTGCTTTTCTACCATTATTTCATTCAAGAAAGAAATAACATTTTTAAAATGAACATGATTTTTTTATCATGTTGTTGTGCCAAGCAACAAAAGAAGACATTAATAAGAATATGTCTTGTTTGTTTTGAAACTGTGGTGGTAGGATTTTCTTTTCATGAGCCTTGTGCAGATAAACATGTACAGGTCTATACATGCATGACAGTTCTTTACCATGTGTACACATGGTAAAGAACTTGGATTTGGACAGTTTTACATTTGATTGATTTTTTTTAAAATTAAAGTGTGTTGCCAGCAAAATATTTCTGTCCATTTCCAACTAAAACTTTTAATTTTTAAATTAAGGAATATTTTCACTTTTTTCAGTTTGAATAATATCCTTCTGACATTGTGCTTGCTGATAGCAGCAGTGTGGTTGTGCAGAAAAAGTGATAGGTCTCATCTATTTAAATATACTATTCTGAAAGTTTGGGGATTATTTTGATTTTGGCATTTAGTCCAAATCCAGGAATAGTAGTACCAATTAGACTTAGCTAATTAATCTCCATATATTTCATTAGTCACAGATTATTTTGAATCTAAACAATCATCCAGTCTGAGTTTAGTGGACCAGAGTGTTTCCTTTTTGGCCTGAGGAGCAGATGCAGAGCCTCAGATGTGCAGGGCACAGCAGTGAACAAGCTCCAGGCTCCAAATGCCAGTGCTCCTAGAGCTGAGCTGAAGAGCACCAGGTGAGGTGGTCTGTCTGTAAGGGGCACGGCTTTGAAATGTGCTTATTATGGGCAATCACCCAAGAGGGAGGACTAAGAAAAAGAGAGACTTAATCCCATTGATAAAGTGTCATCAAATCCCATTCTCTCAAGGATTTAAGGAGATAATCCCAGGCAACCCTATTGAAGAATTTTCCACCACCTAGTGATAATGCTACAAGAAACTCCTTCCAGCACTGTGATATTTCAGTCATGTGTCATCTTAGCTGCTTGCCTGCTCAAATTTATGGAAAGCTGTTTGTAAAAAGCACAACATTCCCTCACCCACTGAATATATAACAGATGCAAAAATACATTTGAGGTTATATATATTAGAAGACTAAACTGTTCGATTTGACACATTTAGCTTGTTGGCAATGTGCTTTGTTTAAATTAAAAAATAACACTTTGCTAAAGAAGATGAAGTAGAATGGTGCATTGAAAGAAAGTATTAATCATTATTGGTGTAGTGATTTGCTCTTTATTACCATTGTTGCATCAGTAGCCTCAGGCCCAAATCCAGATCGCTGCCCCATTAGGGTAGACCAATGCATATTAAATGAATTAAAATACACAACATTTCCTATACACTAACACCTAACAGGACTGTTCCCTTCTCCAGAGAAGATGAGTGCTTTTTGTGTTCAGATGGTAAGGACCCTGGTGAATGACTGGGCTTCATTTTGTTTGTACAGCAGAGGGAGACCCAGGTGCCAATAACAAGTCCAGAGCATTCTCAGTGTTGCCATTTTGGGGTTTTGGTGTCACAAGTGGGAGAAATGGGTGACCATGTACTGCCTGTACATGGTCATCTGGGCACCAACACAGCCACCTCTGTGTGTGTGTTCAAGGGGACAATGCCACTGAGGATGGCAAGAACATTTTGTACAGGGTGTGAGAGAAGAGCCAGCTTTGGTGTGCTCATAAGTGCAAACTGCAGCAGAAAATGGTAAATAACATGTTCTGTTGTGTGTTAGGGTTTTATTGTGTTCATGCCTGTATTTCACATTAATTATTCTTAAACATTGGCTACCCTGGCCATATTTTGCAGGAAATCCACAGCTAATTATCAGAGCATTGGTTTTGTATGCCCTTTGGGTGGTTATAAATTAGTTTAAATCCTGCTGATTCAGTAATTTTACTCCTCGGAGGGTCTCAGAGTTGCATCTGAGGTTTGTTAACTAACCTCTCTTCATTTACTATATTTAAGTACTTTTCAAAGGCTTTTACAAAAGATTTGGCCTCACTCTGATAATGCAGCTGCATGGGTCACCTGCATAGCTGCAGTGGGAAATTAGCACTATTTGTGAAGAATGGATATGTTCCTGGGTGGTGTTTCCTGAAAATCCTACAGGTTCTGGGAAGAGCAGGAAGCCTTAAGGCTTCCAAAACCATGAAGGTTTCCAATTAATAACAAACAAAAACAAACACAAACAAAGACTCAACAAAACCCCTCCAACCAACAAAACAAAAAAACAAAACAAACCAAATTAAAAAAAAAAAAAAGCCAAACCAAATAACAAGAAGGACTTCAGAGATTTACATTTGAAAAGTAGGATTTTTTCACATATTTCACATGAATCTGTATCCTAGGCTCTATATGAAGTTAGGTAGGAAATTCTGGCGAAGTTTTCCTCTGAGATTTCCATGCTCTGATTCTGCTTGAGAGATAAATAACAGCAGCAGATTTTATTCTCTCACAGGAAAATGAGGTGTTTCCATCTCAGCATGAAACGAGAATCCTGCAGGTTAGACAAATACTGCAATTCTGAGAAAAAATAAAACTAAGCTTTTATTACCCCAAAACCTCTGGAAAAAAGCAAAAACAATTCTTTTCCCTAAAATGTTGCTTAAGTGGGAAGCATAGGAGAGTTTCTCTAATGTCTCAGAAAATGCAGTATTTATCTCCTTTAAATGAAAACACGAATAGTATTCCTTGTTCTATAGATTAGTGATCAGACTTCTACCCTGGGATTTTGCTCTGCTTCCTTGAAAAACAAACAAACTGAAAATTCAAGGGAAAATGCCTAATGTCTGTCTCTCTCTTTTTCTAGTTTATATTATGATTTTACCTTTTTGAGTGAAAATGTGTAAATGGCTTCACTTTTCTCTTTCTCAATTTTTGTAAACATCTCACAGGTGAAGTCATCTGCAAAAAAACCATGATTCTGATTGAAGTGCAAAGGGCAAAATTGTAAGAGGCTGAACTCTTCACTGCTGCAGAACCATTTTTCCGAAATGTTTTTGGGACACAGAGAGAGACAAGGTAAGGGATCTATAAGGCAATGTATCCAAATGTCTATGAAAGGCTTGTCCATAAGAAAACAATAAATTTGTATGTTTTAAGTTTGTTGAAGCTCAGAATTTCTTTTCCACAGCGAGACTTTGTGTATTTAGAATAATATGTGAAAACAAAGGACAAAACTCATAGAGTTATTGGGTGGGGTAAAAGACAGGGTTGAATCAGTGTCACAATGTAATCTCATAAATCAAATAAGTCTGTTCTAGTTTGGGGATAATGTGGTCTGTGTTAGATAATGAAATGTGATTTCAAATAGAGAAGATTTCAAAATGATACCTGAAAAAATCTAAACGTTATATTCCAAAATTGCCCAAGTGTTCTATTGCCTCAGCTATATTTTCAGACCCAATTTTGTTGAAGTTGACATTCCATTTTAGAAACATTAATGTTGATGAAATGTCATTTTTTAATGACAAATGCTTGGAAACCTTTAAATTGGTTTTATTTGGACTGTATTTTATTTAACAACTGGTCTTTGATCGTTGAGGTCCCGAGGATCAATGGAAACTAGAAGAGACCTTGCCAACAGCTTGCACCAAGTACTTACAATCTTAAATATTGCTAGAGCACCCTTCATTTTCCATGCAAACTGTTTTCCTGGCCATGCCTTCTTCACCCTCATAACTCATACATAATTTGTAGACTGGAGAAAGCTACTTTGCATCACAAGTGTGAATTTCTGATATCCACAGATGTGTATCAACTTCATAATTGTAGAGGTTCTTACAGCTTGTTGAAACGTGATAAATCAAAGCCTTCTGTTGTTGAAAGCAGCCCAGTATCATTCTTTGGCAACACTTTGGAAGGTTAATTCTTCAGAAATTGTATCATCTCAGTTTCTGATGAGATCAAATGAATGTTTAAAGTAGCGCATATTGATGTATTATATTACTCCAAAAAGTAATAGAATTTGGTCTACAGAAGGGATATGAGATGTTCAATTAAAAAAGACGCTGTGCCCTGCACAGTGGCTGGCTTGCAAAATTCAGAGTACTGGGCCCATTGCTCCAGACTGCACGGGTTTGTGGGGTTTTTGATTTGCTTTTGTGTTGTTTATTGAATTGCCTTTGTCTTGACTCATGAGTTTGATCACTTCTGTTTTTACTGTTCTCCTCCCCAGTCCTGCTGGGGAGTGGAGTGAATGGAGGGAGGTCTGTGGGGTGCTGAACTGCTATCTGGGGTCTGTGCACAACAATTAAATATTCTCTTTCATTTTTAAGTGCCAAAATTTTCTCCTACACACATCAGTGTTGCAAATTAAGCAACAAATTAATATAGTCTTTTTAAATTTTCATTCTTATTAAAAAAAAAAACCAAATAAAGCAGCTGAGTTTCTGTGGGAGTTTTGTGAAGAGTAAGAAAATGTTTTGTTTCAGAGGACAGCCTTTGCCTTTGCTGTTATTATGCTGCATCCCAGGGAGGGACCATGGTGTGCTCTGCTGAGGTTGTGTTCAGGTGGGTAGGCAGCTATAGGGGCACAGGGATGGGGACCCAGCTCAGTTTGTGTTGGCGTGGCTGAATTGTGTCTGAGGTTCTGCAGCATGACGCCAGCCAGGGCTGCCAGCTGTTAGCTAGCAGGGCATCCCAGCAGAGCTCTGTGACACAGCTGCAACCTCACAGCTGCATGTTCCCTTTTCATGCCGGAAAGTCTGCTCACTGTGGTCACTATAACACAAAGTGAATACACTCGGAGCTCAATCTTCTGGAAAAAAGAAAAAAGATTGGCTTGTTCTTAAGAGCACCTTATACCTGTCATGAAAAAATGTAACCACAGATCAGCATAATTTTATGGAAAATTAGCCATGAAGTAAATAAACAATTAAGTGTATTAAATGTTTTAATGGATATTGTATCATGTCTTATAACATGTACTTAGATTCTTTCTATGCACAGACCCTGCTTATAAAACAAAAAAATATTTTTATGAGTTTGAGTATTGCTGATAAAAGTAAGCTGTCATGATGAAACTGAATCAGAAAAGAAGAATAAATCCTTCCTATGATTTTATCTCTTGCAATTTATGTTTTTCTTCTAAAATTCCAGGACAAAGTATGTTACCAGTAATGGGGATCCTGCTCTCCTATTTTCTTACTTTTTATTCATCCATAAAATTAAATCACAAGACAGAAAATACAGTTTCCCAAGTTTCAGTCAACACTATTGATGATGATTGAATTCAAGAGGTAGACACAGCCTTCATTTTATGTGTTTTAAACATAGCTCATAAAAGTAATACATTAATGTCATGCTCATCATATAGAGAGGGAGCTGAGGCACATAGAATCAGGGCTTTCAAAAGCATATGCTGCAGCGTTTAATTATTTCCTTTTTTTTCTTTCAGAACTCCTTGTGGGGACATTAAAACCCACAGTTTCAAACAGTTTCATGGAAATTCTTGGCCAGATAGAGAAGAAAAAGTTTAATAGAACTCCAGCAGATTATGATATTAAAAAAATCCTTCTCCAGATACAAATTTATTTTCATTAGTTTGTAACTACTTGTCTTTGAACCAAGTCTTCCTTTCTGTTCTCAAACAGCATCAAACTCTTCTCAGAAAACAAAATTCAATGGGTGGATTGTTCCTGCTACAGACAGCTGCAGAAATTTTAGGTTAAGTATTTAAGATATGTGTGATCAGAACAACACAATTTCCATCAAAGTTTTTACATTTTGTCTTACCTCTCAGGATGCTGAAGTCTAACCCAGCAGCATCAGCAGGGAATACATGTGTAAATTCAGCCCTGATGTGTGGGCTGTGTACCTGAGAGGCTCCTTGCTGGCTGTTGGTCTGCTCCATATATAAACACCTATGGGGGAGTTCACCTTTCCTGCATCCCTAGAGGACAGTGGACCCTTCGTGACACCATGGGGAGCACGGGTACAGGACTGGGCAGGCCCTAGAGGGGGAAACCACAGGGACACCTGCAGGGTGTGACTGTGCCTTAAGTTTTCCCCAAATTCTGCACTTAAACTGACAAGAAGTGAAATAGCAGCCTATTCTTGCTAATAAATAATGGTTTTCCTTTTTCTTCTCTGCTACTGTGCAATTTAAGTAATGAGTCTAGTTCAAGTAGGGCTTTCAATGCTTTCAGTGCTTTGTGAGGAGATGTATTTCCCTAATTACTGAAACAGACACTTAAGAAAAAAAGAGCAGGTGACCATTACGAGGTATTCTGTTCATTATTTTCAGAAACACACAGTATTGTATGGATTAATGGTTACATTTCATATGCTGAGACATGTCATTGAGAAATGAGCCTTAATTTGACAACCATGACAACCAAAGGAACAGAATGATGTTTCTTGGTTACCTACAGAGAAAGGATACAGGTAATAAAACTATTAGGTGTTTGTTTATTTGCCATCTGACAAGCATTTGAATTTTACTTCAGGGTTGTAGGTAATGTTTCAGATAGATAGAATTTATAATGTTTCCTAGAAAATATGTTGAATCCATGTATTCATATTCTTTCATTTATTTCTTGATGGGTTTGTACTTCTATTATGTTGACAAACACTTTTTGAGAAATGATATTAGGATATTATGAATTGCATTGCATTATATACACAAAAATTGCACATCCTCAGGAAAAATGGTAGACAAGAAGCCTTGTAAGACAAGCAGCCCTCCACCCTATTTTTGTCACTGAGCATGATGTCATCAATCTGCTTGTGGAGGAGGTGACTGTGAGTGCTCAGCTCCTGTCTGGGAAGGGCAATGCAACACAAAATTACCAATTATAAAGATATTTTTACATGCACGAACATTTGCACTTTACTGAAAACAGCAGGTATTTAAAAGCATGTTTCTTATTTTAGTATCGATGTTGGGAAAATAAATCAATTACCTAAAAAGGAATATTAAATTTTACTGAACAGGCTTCATTTTATTATCATTTAGCAAAACAGAAAACCATGTTTCTTATCCTTCATAGGGACTGAGTCCACCATCAGTGGATAAGGCTCCCTGACCACAGCAAGAACCTGGTGCTTCCATACTGCAGTTGCTCTTGTGCTTTGCTCCTATATAGAAAAATGCAGTTTAGTTTTTGACAGACTTGTGAGAAACAGCTGTACCCACATTAGGCATCTTTAGATATGTGTGGTGGGTGTGACTAGAGGAGTGAACTGGTCCCTTTGGGTTTGTTTTATAGCCAGACACTGAGGGCTGGGTTGAAGGGAATATGACAATAATGACAACAATGACAGCAACAAAATTTAGGCTCTCGTTCTTGTGTAGATGTTCAGAATTAACCAAAGGAACAGCTCCCTAGCATTGCTTAATTCTATCAGCTGCTGGAAGAGCATAAAATGACTCAGATGAAGACTAAAATTAGGCTTAATGAATCCCATCCTAATTTTTACAGGGAATTGGCATTTGGGGAATGCACAGATTTTTTCATTTTAATTAAAATACCATAATTATGTTCTTGAAAACCATTTGCATTCCGCAAAACGTTTTTGAATATACCTCCTCCTTCCTATTTCGAGACTAAAAAAGTCTTGAATATTTTGTCTTTTAAAAGTTGAACTTCTGTTAGTACAGTTAATTATGGTTTCATTTTTGTGCAACATCCCCGTGTTGATAATTTTTTTGAGGATATATCTTGACTATGGTGTTTCCTGGGATTGCCCACTTAAGCTTGGTAAGGCTCCAGCATAGCTGACTGGAGCAGAGAATACTGAAGCTCTGCACTCTGTGCAAGGGGCCAGTGAGAATTATTCACCACCCCCAAACAGAAGAGAAAAAAAGAAAAATTAAAGTCTGTGATGCTTAAGTTAACTGAACTGTAACATTTAAAGGGTGTACAGTAATATCTTAAATTTTTCCTTACAAAAGAAATAAACAATCCTAAAATTGTAGTAGTATGCAAAGTGGATTTCTTGCATTTATTTGAGGAATAGGAGTTCATGAGTTTCTGTTTTAATTAGAATGAGTCATAGGTTTTGCATTTTCTTCTGTGACAGAGATTTTTCACTCTATTAATAGAATATATTCTTTTTTAATCCCAGTTAGATAAGAAACATCATCTCATCATGGCATGAGTGATCTAGAATTATATTTGAAAATAAAGTTCTTTAATTATAATTGTGATCTGAGAATTAATTTTAAATTGTATTTTACAATTTTTTTTAATAAGGGAAAATAATTTTCTCTCTCTGAACTTTCAAATTATTTGACTTTGTCAGAGGAGCACAGTTTATTCAATAGTTTCTGTGCATCACAAAGACATAACGCTCTCGTCAATGCATTTCCTGGGAATTTTTTTGGGAAATCCTGGAAATTGTTTTGGGAAATAATTAGTCTTGTAACATTCTTTATAATATAAAATTTAAGCTTACTCCTCATGTTTAGAACACTTTCCGAAACCTCGGTGCTCAAGTAAATAAAAACAATTTCCTATTTCCTATCCTAACTTTACTTCTGGATCGCTCAGTTTTTCTATCGGTGAGGGATTTAGGGTTTTCACCCCTGTGTCTGGAAATCAATGGGTATTTATGGATTACTCTGAAAGAGACTGGAAGAAGCTTCAGAGAAAAGAGGAAGTCTGTTTACATTCCATGTTCAGAATAGCACCCATGTGATTTTTCTCAGTATATCAAAGACTCCTAAAGAAATGCTAGATGTCTACAAACTGGAAAAGGTTTGAAAGTTTTGGATCAATTAAGAAGTACTTCTGATTCTCTAAAACCTGCTCCACAGGTATGTTTCTTGGCAATATTTATGTGCCCTTTGGGAATTAATGTGTTTTACACTTTTTTTCTTGTCTCATAAAGCAGTAAATCCAAATCCCTGGTCTGCTTATTTATGGGCCTTTGGTTTTTGTCTTTGTTTGGTTGGTTGGCTTTTTTTTTGGTTGTTGTTTGTTTGGTTGATTTTGGTTTTTTGTTTTGTTTTGGGTCGGATTTCTTTTTGTTGCTGTTTTGTTTGCATTTTTGTTTGTTGGTTGGTTTTGGTTTGGTTTTGGTGGGTTTTTTTATTTTTTTGTGTGAGTTTTTTGTTTGTTTTGTTTGTTTGTTTGCGGGTTTTCATTTGTTTGTTTTTGTTTGTTTGTTTGTTTGCTTTTACTATTGGTCTAATTTAATGTTTCTGGAACCTTGGAGTGTGTCTGTTCTGATGAATAAAAGAAAGTCAAGGAGTAGCCCCTGGACAGGATGCAAGGTAGAACTGTTTGGTTCATGTAGAACTGTTTGGTCTATGCTGTGCCAGGGACAGCTCCTCTCTGTCAGGCTGGCTACATCTACAGGCATACAGTAGCCCTTGGCATCTTCAGACTCAGCCAGTGCCCCTAAAACATAAGATGCAAAACTGTTAGAATATATGGCAGTAGTGCTGGGGAGAATAATTTCAAAGTGCCTAAACTAATGTAAGGATTATATTGCAATCTGATAGGGAGAAGTTTTTAGAGCAGGAAAATGAATCTACATCTTCTATGCACTGGCATATGGCACACTGTGAATAATCAAAGGTATGAAAATGGTTTGGATAATATTTTAAGACTAAAGAGAATTGTATCAGACAGACCTTATGCGGTTGTATATACATTACCTTATGGAGAGAGGATCTCTGTGGCATTGTTCCCTGAACTGGAATGAAAATAACTTGTTGAAAACATGCTGGAGTGTTTCAGGAAATGTCTGGAGAGTGAGCTGACAGTTAAGGAGTGTGGAGAACCAAGTCTGACTTGTTTACAACTTGTTTTTGACTACTCTGTTACAGCAGGCAATGTACATGTATACTGAGTATTTCAGATGAAATCTTGTCTGTGATTGGTGATTCATTTCTAGTATACTTTAAAAAAAAAAGATGCTATTCGTATAGTCAGGAATTTGTCATTATGTTGGCTTTGTCATGATGGTGGCTCACCATTATCCTCCAATTGACTAAAAATTTAGGATTCCTTTCTATGTCTGTCTCTCTCAAATTCCAGAGAAATTAGGATTTTCCTCATATGTAAAAGCTCTTAGTCATAGTGACCTTCTAGCACTACTGATACTCACGCACTTATTTCTAGGGCATGTATTGTGTTTTTTGCTCCTTGAATGGATTTAGGATATGGGGACTTACAAAGATTCTCTGGGCCCTTCTTTGCTTCACTGAATCTTATCTGTGAATTTTTGCTAAGATAAAGCTAATGCTGGAACACTTCCCATAGTGGTCAGATTTGCAAAGAGCCCATCAAAGGTCGCCAAGCAAATGCTGACAGGTTTTTACCGGAAAAAAAGTATCATGTATTCGCATCCCTGAGCAGGGCATGTTTAATATGAATATTAGGATGTTAAGACAAAAAAAGAGAAAAAATACACAATTTCAGCAGACACCAGAACTACTGCAGCTGTTTAGGGATGATACACAGGGCAAACTGCATTTAATTGCTGAAGTAGATTAAATGTAACACTGTACCAGTAAATTTTGCAAAGTTCAACTTATGAACTTCCACTTTATGGTCAAAAGGTATTTTATTCTTCTTGTAAAACAGGCCTAGTTATAACTAGACATACTCTTCAAACGATATTTACAGTCAACGGAAGGGTCTCCCAGAAAATTATTCATTCCCTTGGGGTTTTATATGTCAGTCTGGAGGTGCCTGTCTCTCCCAACTAATTGTAGAAATAACCTACATTATCTAGCCTCCAGACCCATCTAAATCAAGATAATTCATGACATAAGTGCATGAACTGCATATGCCTTAAATGAAACCTCCCATGTTGCTTGAGCTCTGCTGTGTTTTCCCTCAGCAGGTATTCAGTCTGGTTTCAGTTACCTATGAGGGCAAGGACTTCCAGTTGTCTGAAGACAGCCAGACACTATTAGGCCCCTTTTTATCTAGCAAGTCTTTCTCCAAAAGAGTACTATTGAATATAAGTAATTTCTTTTTTAATACCAGAACCAAATTTGAACTAAATGTTATTAAGAAATTAATTAGGACAGTTGTCAGTCTGAAATTATTCTTTCAAAACTGGGGAGAGAGCCTATACATTCTGTTAGGCAAGTATTTACCACAGCTTCACATTAACATATAATAGTGGTTCTTTTGCTGGGGGCTATTAAAAGCAGTAATAGCCATATGTGCTTACATTAAAAAAAAAAAAGGTGCTGTGCTTCTTTTGTTTTTGAATTCATTCCTAAGTGCATCATTAGCATTCAGAAAGAATTATAACAAGATAATGGCTGGAAAATAACCTTTATAATGATCACTGTTAAATTTTAAAAAATGATACATAGGCAATAAAGACTTTAAAGAGCCCCTTCATTGTATAACTTGGTGAATGTGTATGAACATATAGGCCTCTTTAGGGAAGATCTTAGGAATGTGTGCTTTACCTGACAAGGAACAGAGCTCATTACTGCTAGAGTAATCAATAACCCCTGCTAATGTGTTCAGTTGGCGACATAGACCAGATCAATAAAACCTGCCACAAACTTTTGTTTTAGGAAATGAAACCTTTTAGTTCTTAATTAAGGGAGAGACCTCACATCCTTAATGATGTTTGTGATGACTGTTGCCACAGAGGACAAGAACAACTGCATCTGAGGTTTGCTCTAAAAGACTTTGACAAAGTAGTAAGAGAGTTGAGCCAAAACTAATCTAAATTAATTTAATTTATTTTAATGCAACAAAATGCAGGGAAAAACTTTCAAGAAGAAGTATTCTGATGAATTGCTGTGGTTATCGGAGGAAATAACACTTCCATTACTATAATGTATGTCTGCAATCTGGCAACCGAAGATACAGAATCAAATCATGCTGAAGTGCATTATGTGCTACTGATTGTGGGTCTTTAGACATGGCCACTGTAAAATGTAAGTTTTTTACTTCATCTCTGTTAATATTATTCTTCTGTCTTCTGTATGCTGGTGCATTTCCTACAAGGCAGTTAAGCTAAGGGAAAGCTCATGTGGAGTGGAGAGCAGGAGCAAACTAACAATAATGACTGCACTGAAAATGGCTTAGCTATTTACAGCTAATGAAAGGATAAACATATGAGAGGGAATGGATTACTTTAAATGTTTAATCAAAAAATCCTATTTACATAATACATGAAAGATGTGAATGGGCCCATACATATGCATCTTGGTGATGGTGTTATTGTCTTTTTCAATGCTGGGATACTGGAAAACAACTCACATCAAAGGTTTGTATAACTGGAGTTAACACTTTCATGTCCAACATAGTTTCTGTGATAAGACTAGCTGCAACGAAGTCCTAAAAGTTCAGACAGGGTTTGAAAGCAGCATATCTAAGGGCTTATATTTGCAAAACATTAAACCTTCACAGAAATTAGCTATAAGTTCACCTGTCTAAGAAGATGTGGTGATATGGAAAAGAATGAAAATGAAAGAAATAAAAAGGAGATTTTCTAAGCATTTGTATAATAACCTAACCATGCCAAAGCTCACAGTGTCACTAATCCTGCAAATGCAAATCTATATGCCTAATTTTACTCACATGAATGATTACTTGCAGGAGGTCCAAGCCCAAAGATCATCATTATTAACTGAGAAGTACAAGAATCTAAAAGCATTATGATTGACACCCCTTTCATTTACACAGTGCAAGACACACACTAAATGTGCTGAAAGAAGTAGTATTACAGCAGTTTAAAACTGAGAAGTTAAATTTAGGCTAAATACAGGAAATGTGTGATGTAGATAAAATACAGGAACAGTGTGATGTAGAGGAGATCAAGGCAGGTAACGAAGTAAAGATATTACATTTCATGCACTTGCTCAAAGTAACTTTTGTTTTAAATATGTGCAGATGTGGCTTGGAAACAACACTTCACAATGAATGCAAAATCTGGCCTGTGTAAGGCCTAAATTTTCTACAAGAGTTTGGGGTTACTTTGGTTTTATTTTTGATGGTCTTTGGTGTATGTGGGGGTTTTTATATTTTGGGTTTGATTGTGGGTTTTTTGGGGAGGTTTAGGGTTTTGTTTTTTTTTGTTTGGTTGGTTGGTTGGTTGATTTTTGTTTTGTTTTGTATTTTATCCTTGGCTGAGACCAGGACAGTGGTTTTTTTTTGTTTTGTTTGTTGTTTTCTTAACTTGTCATTCTTTTTAAGCTTAAACAAATTATGATGCAAAGAACTGCAATTTAAATTTTATGATTCCATATGTTGCAAGTGCTTGTTCTGGAGAAGCTGTTCTCTTGGGAAAAGACCTACCTGTACTCATTACTAGATGAAGTACAGTGGACAGTTTCATAGCATTTCTTCCCTATCTCTAGCCAGCTTCAAATGCAAACATCTAAAGTTGATTCAATAGTTTAAATACAAGTATTGGCTGCTTTTAATTTTCCTTACCATATCTGAGACATCAGAATATAGTTTGTATCAGGCAGAAGACCCAAGGTAAATATCTTGCCTTTTTGACTGAATACCACATGGCATGTCTACACTATATGTTTATGTGTAGGCAAATGAGCTGCTTCCCAAGCCAAAGCTAACTTCCTTTACAGGCAGCAGATGAAGGGAGGTGAAATGAGCTGACTTACAGAGACACCTCTTGGAGATGCTCACGTTGAGGTTGAGATGAAACATGGGAGGAAAGAGTTGCTCTCTTTCTGATGGCAAAAGTTGCTTGCTGATTTGCCTAGGTCACATATTTAATTCTTTAAAAAATGAGTTCTACCTTCTATGAAAGTAATAGCACCTCTGTATGCTTTAATAATATATTCTGTCTGAAGCTACTGAGGGCTTTGCTGCTAACTTGAATGATAGCAAGGCTGGTCATTTTATTCTTATGAATTAAAGTACTACAATACAATAATTATTCTCCCACACTTTCTATTTTTGAACAAGGTATTTCAAGTCTCAGATTTCTCATGCCTCCAAGTACATTTAGATGCTCATATAGTACACCATGCACCTATAGAAAACAGCGTATTTTAGAAGATTAAGCTGTATAAAATACAAGCTAACTTTCTGAGAAAATAAAGAGGGGGAAAATAGCTCTAAGAGGCTCTATTTCAACCGGATGAGGAAGTTTAGTAAAGATATATGATCAAAGCCATGTAATATATACCTGCCAGAAATAATAGGTACATATTGAAATTCCACTTTTAACTTTGGTTGTTTGAAGATTTGCATATATCCATAACTGTTGAACATTTTTCTTTCTACTGATTCCATGAAACAACATGTAATTCAATTTAATGTGTTAAAAAAAGTCAAGGAGAGGGAAGAGAGTATGCCAGGGAGACTTTCAGGATTAACATGCAGTGCTGAATATTTAATTAACCAGGGATAACAACAGGTAATTATGAAATCAAGCAAAGTTCTATTATGCATCATTTTATAATTCATGCGGGTGTGTCATAAAATTACAAGCATTTGTACTTTTAAAAAACTAACCATGTGTTTAATGCAAATGTAATCACGCTAATGTGATTCACATTTTTTAAAGTGCATATTGAGAGAGTGGGTAATAATGAGAGGCTTTGTAAACAAAATCACTGGGAGATACTAATAACGTAGCACTACTAAAGTGTGTTATTTATTGCAAAATTTGGAGGAGAGAAAAAAATGACCTACAATCAGCTCTTCATTTTCTGTTTTTAATTCTTAGGTATTTTAGGGTTGTCCTTTTCTTCTATTGTTCCTTTATTTGTTTTTCCTTCTGGCCTTGGCTATGTAAGTCTGGGAGAAGGAGTGAGTGATCAGAGGGGGTGAGAACATATTGATACCATTTCGCTTTAATTCAGCTGGTTAAATGGAAGGAGATAATCTCTTCCTATGAACTGCCTCTGGCAGAAGCTCTGATGACTCCAAGGGGAACCTTAGCCTATGTGGATAAAGTTATATGACAGAGTCATATATAAAGTTATAATTCATAGAAAATGAAAAATTACTTGATGTCTAAGGTTCATCATTACATCAATGTCTAAACCTAGCTTGTCAGTGGCTTCTAGTAAACCACAAAATTTCCAAGATATTCACATAGGATGGAAAATTTGATCTGGTGCTTGGCAGCTGGAAGGCAGGGGGAATACTCCAGACCTTTTTGAAATAGTAGAAAACATCCATGTTTAGACAACTGAATCCCACCATGTATATCTATGTTCAGGTGAAGTGAATAGCTTTCCACTCCCCACTAGTGCTATTGAATAGAATTAGATTAATTTTGATGTCTGGTGCGCTCATTGACCTAAATGTTGATGTTTTAATCTCAAATGGGATCCTAACATCAATGCTAAAGTGAACGGATATGACTGTAATGAGACCAGCAGCCTGATCATCCACGTCAGGCAGAGTAGTGCCAGCAAGATCAGCAAGTTGACTTTTCCCCATGCTCAACCCTGGTGAGACAAACCTGGAGTGCTGTGCTCAGTGCTGGGCTGCCAATTACAAGAGAAACATGAACTTGCTGGAGCAAGTTCAATGAAGAGCCACAAAGCTGATGACGGCCTTGGAGCATCTGTCATATGAGAAGACGCTGATAGAGCTGGGACAGTTCACACTGCAGAAGAGAAGGTTGAGAGGGATTGAGTCAATGTATATAAATTCCTGATGAGGGAGTAAAGAAGAGGAATCCAGAGTCCTCAGTGGTGTCCAATGAACTGGTTACCCAGAAGGGCTGAGGTATCTCCTTCCTAGGAGATGTATAAAACCTGACTGACATGGCCCTGGGCAGCTTGCTCTAGGTGACCCTGCTCTGAGCAGGGCATTGGAACTGTGACTCTGGAGCTGCCTTTTCACATCAATTGTTCTGTGGTTCTGTTCTGCTCTGATGGTACGTGCAAGGAAGGAAGAGCTTTTGAAGGAAAATCTATTTAGAAATGCCTCAGCCGGGGAGGAGGGGTTCCTGGTACCTGCATATATATCTGTATATGTAAATACAACCAGGAGGACAACTAAACTGAAGTTCCTGGATTTGTATTCACATGCATCCAATATCCAGAAGAACCTACAGTGCGGACACAGAAGAGTCTAATATGGTAGCCCATAATGTAACCTTAAAAGCAAAGCAAAGTGTCACCAAAGTGCAGACCCTTTCCTCTCTCCAATGTACCATTTTGTTAGAAATGCGCTTTAATGCCTCATAAATGTCTCTTGGTGGGAACATGGACTTTAACTAAAGTTTTTATACGATTTCTAGGTCTCTACTCATAAGCAAAATATATCCAGAATATTTTTTTGAGTCTTTTCAACTATTTACGCTCAAAATGTTACCAGGGAATTGTTCATGCCAGGGTTCTCCACAAAAGTCACAGAATTACAAAATCACAGAATGGGTCACGTTGGAAGGGACCACAGCAGGTTCATCTGCCCCAACCTCCTTGCTCAAGCAGGGTCATCCTAGAGCACATGGCATAGTATTGCATCCAGATAGTTCTTGAGTATCTCCAGTGAGGGACATTCCACAACCTCTCTGGGCAACCTGTTCCAGTGCATGGTTAGCCTCACAATAAAGTTCTTCCTCCTGTTCAGGTGGAACTTCTTGTGCATCAGTTTCTGCTCATTGTTTCTTGTCCTATTCCTGGCACCACCAAGAACAGCCTGGCTCCATCGTCTTGGCACCCTCCCTTCAGATAATTGTAGACATTCATGAGGTCCCCTCTCCGTCATCTCTTCTCAAGGCTGAACAGTAGAGATGTGACTGTAGTGGATTTGCCTCTTTATACTGTCCATAATCCTTCACCGTTATCTCAGTGCTAATGCTCTCAAACACTTCCCCAAGTCCTCACAAAGACATAAGAGTGTTATATTTAGTCAGGTCAAGGATCCCTTCAATTCAGCAGTCTGTGTTCAACAGCAATAGAAAACTGCAGAGAAAGTACAGATAAAGCTTATAAGGTACTTTCTTTTAATAGTACCTCATTATATCATTCATGCCCCTATTATTACTCACTAGTCCATTATTTAGAGAAAACATGTTATAAATAAGTTGTTAGTATTTTACAAACAAAGCATAATTTCTCTTAAAACCTGCAAGGGGAAGATTTTGGTTTTCTAAATTTTTGCTTAAATGCTTTCAATGTGTTGTTCTTGCAGCAACCTAAACACGCATCAATGATTCAGCTACACATAAATTGTCACTTCTTTGTGACGAGCTTAGTTTCCAAAAACTTTTCTTTAGAGAAGAATATGTGGAAGAGGTAGTAAAATTTAAATTGGCAACATGGCTCCTCTCATTCAAAGACTCTCTACAGACTCCACCTAAATACTTTGGCTTCAATCCCATTTTCTTTAAAATGCTGTTGTAAATAACTGAATGACAGGGAAAGAAAGCTAATTTTATTGCTGCATCTCTGACTACAATTTCTGTCAAAAAAATTTAAATTGTATTTGCAAGCTGATACCTAGTTTTCAAACTCAAGACATTTTGTGGAGTAGTTGATATTTTTCCTCTACACTATTGTAGTCAAAACTCTAGAGCATGATCTTCCAGCATTAGTCTTAGAAAGCTTTTTAAAAAGATTTTATAGATGACTCATAAACTTTGAAAAATGGATCTTATAATGAAAATGCTGACATGACATTAACCATAGCAGCAAGAACAGCACCACAGTAATTTATTTACATGTTGCTTTTCAATTTCTTTGCATGCTATTGTTATCATTTTTATGGCAAGTATTATTTTTCAACAAGTTTCTGATTTGCAATTTTATACTGCAATCTTTACTCTTGGCTGGGGTTTTCTTACAAATTAATTATACTCTTAAAGAAAATTGCTTAGACCTAGAAAACTGACACAATTTATTATTGTTTCCAAAGGGAAAACTTAATGTCTTCACTACAGTATGGGCTCAGCCCTATTTTAGTTGTCTCTATAGTAATAAATATAATAACATAAATAACAATGTAATAATAATTCTTAAAAATCATCAACAGACATCTGTTCAAGTCAGGAAAGATTGCTGGCCTAATTGTCTTCTCAATTCCAAAGATTTAATATTGGTACAACTCCAATGTCTGTGAATTTATTACCTATTGTACCACTTAGAAGAGCTAAACCTATCTCTTTTCAAATGGAATGAACTAAAATCTGAAGGAATGTATATAATCTGCTGAATTTAAGCTCAATATTTATGGGGAAGGAGAAGACAAGGACTTTATTCAAAAGAGAGTTATGGGAAGAATAACGACACTTAGTTGTCAGTAAACTATCAAAGCACAGGTACAAGGAGATAATTCAAGTCTTAATTCATGATCAAAATGATGACTTAGCTGTCATCAGAGACTGTGGGATATGCTGCACATCTGACACAGACACAGAAGAAGACAATGTGTTCAGGGAAACAAGCATGGAAAAAATGCAGGAAATGTGTTTTATATTAAAGGTGTAAATACTAGTTTGGATGCTACACGAAAATAGACTGATTGAAAATCCATGACTAATGTAAAAAGGAAAGAAGAAAAGGGAACTTCTGTGACTGGGGATTACTCTAAGCCACCAAATACGGACAATGAGTAAAACCCCAGAGAGAAATCTTTTTGTGACTAATAGAAGAATAAGTAAAGTATCTTAACTAATAATAAGGGGAATATTTAGTTATCAAGAGGCCTGTTGGGAGCAGGGAGAAGAAAAATGGATGGTTCAGGAAGATTTTGGAATTAGTTTAGAAGTTATTTAAACTGAAGTGGGAGACATAAATTAGACAGGCAAGCTCTTCTGTACTGATTCTATTAAAACGTGAAGAAGTGGTTAAAATGAAGGTGTGAGTGATAAGACTATGATATGAACCTTAACAATACATCAGATAGACAAAAGCAAAGTAAAAGCCAGGGATTCTAAGGAAAATAACTCTCAGAATTGGTAAGGAAGGAAAGTATATATAAATGTATGTGTATGTGTAACGGTGGGGGAAATAAGCACTGCAGAAGAGCTGATTGCTTTTGAAAGAAACAATTGCAAATTATTCCATTTCAGATGGTGGCTGGGGGAAGCACCAATAGATTAACTCAGCTAAATCAAGTTATCTTTGTTGTCCTCAAATTCAACAGGAAAGTTCACAAAATGCTGACATGAACAAATACTGAGAAGAAGTATTAAGGGAAGCATTCACATGGGACTATAGACCTTGATGAGAAAAGAGACGCAACTATGAAGGGATTTCTAAAAAACTCCACTCTATCAGTACATTAACAGTACCAGGAAAGAAGGTGTTATTTTGTTTGAGAGTGGAGACAAATTCTGTGTGCTAACAAATAAATGTGTTTGCAGCCCTGTTTGTAACACTCCTGCTGGGAAGATTCAACCCACAACCCAAATCCCACTGTGTACTTAGAGAAGCTTAGATTCCTCATGCTCCTTTGCATTCCATTTCACTTCAGTCTTGAGGTGAAATCACAGAAGGACTTCTCCAATGAAATGCATGAAGTTCAAAGTGTGAATTCTATTTATTACATAGGATGCTACCCCAAAAGTTCAGGTGCCAATGTTACTACTCATTATATTAATTGTTCCAGCCTTTATCCACTAAAAACTAATACAGAAATCTAATGGGGAAAAGAAATAGTCGCCTACTTTCTACCTGTGTATCAGCTATATCAAGGTAAAAATATTCTGATTTATAGCACTGAAGGAGTATGAGGGAGGATTTGATTTTTTGCAGGTTAGTCAGTTTCTTTCCCCCAGTTCATCTTACGTCATGCTTCAGGATATTACAGAAAATGTCAAAATATCCCTCTTCAGTTTTGAGATCTTCTCATTTTACCCATATTATTAGTGCTATCAGTCCTATGATAACATTCAAAAGTTGAAGAAATTACAGTATAAGTAGACAAGACAGCAAAGAGTGCAAGAAAGCCTTGCAGCATTCCTCTCAAGTACATATTTTTTACTCATATTGCCTGTCCACACTCTCTGCTGCAACCGTGCCAGGGGATGAATAAAGAAACACAGAAGAAATAGTCATCTTGACATGCAGGGGAGGATTTCAGAGACTTAGCAGCACCAATCCATAATTATATATGAGAGGGGAGATAGTATATATTACACACATAAACTTGTAATTGTATTTCATCAGGCATTCCCAGGCACTGCCTGATAAGGGGTGTATCTGGGTACATCAATCTAGCAAGGTGAGAAGAAAACAATCTCTCTACTGTGTCCATATTATCTTAAAAGAGCAGTGACTGCTTCTCCTCTTTGTTCACCTCATTGATATGTAGTTTTGTACACAGTGTGCTGTTGCTGACTCCGTGATGTACTCTAGGCTCTGCCTGCTTTATTTATTTATTTTCTTATTTCTTTCTTTCTGCAGTGAGATCAAGGGAATGGAGCTCAGTATGGAGTGCAGGGGACGGTCATTTGGACTGCACAGGATTGACTGTGGATGCTTTAGGGACAAACCAAGGTCGGGATGGGGGGAGGGAAAGGAGGAATCAAGTTAACTTGGGGAAGAGCAAGACGGGAAATAGAAGTATAAGTTGATAGATGAGCAAGTTGTGTGAAAGCAGGGGCTGGTCAGTGCATCTGCTTGGCCCTGCCCTGTACCTGACCATTACAGTGTGTCCTGGCTTCTCATTAAAACCCATTTCTAGCTATTTTCCCGACGGAGGGTCTCTGTCCTGGGTGCAAAAGTGTGTGTGTGGGGCTCAGTGATAGTCCTGGGGCTGGGACCAGGAGTCAGAGCAGTCCATGTGTCCATGGTGCCAGTGACTGGTGTGAGCATGGCAATAATAACTAGTGAAGGTCCTTCCAGATGAGACAGAGAGCAGATGATGTGGGCTGGGAGCAGTGGGAGGACACGTGTCCCTGAGGGTGCAACCACTGGAGGAGATGGCAACTGAAGGTGCCAGCTGAAGGCAGCTGGAGTCCAGGCCAGCTGCTGGAGAGATATTAGGGTCTGGGATGCACTGAGAGATACATTTGGGTGGGTGTGTGTGTGGGCATGCAAGGGTGTCATTACTGGTAGCTAAAGTGGGACTGTGGCCTTGAGGGTTTGTATGTCCATATGGCAGGAACTGGAGGGACTGGGACCCAGGGACAGCTACTGGTCAGACTGACTGTCAGCATGGAGCTGCCACAGCCTCCTCCCTAGCAGGCTTCTCTATTTGAAAACTCTGTAACCTCTGTAGACCAAGGAATTAATTATATTATCCAAACCACATGCTGCATATCAAGTTAAGGAGCCTTACTTGGTTCTGTATTCCCTGAAATGATTTTAGAGCATGAAAACCTTTATTGACACATATAAAATACAACCCTATTAAAATGAAGATTAGGTTTATGTGCCTCTCCTCTCTCTCTTTGTATGTATTTACACAGACTGTAGACTTAAACTACAACCCACATTATTTTAAGAAAGGACTAATGTGTAGCAAAATTCTCCAGGGCATGGAAGCTAAGAAGTTTAGCAGTTTAACTTGTAAATCTACTATAATATACAGCAAAAATCCCAGAGTCATAATCCCTGGTTATTCTTCTGGATCGATGGCCATTTTGCCAGCTCCAAATCTTCTATTCTTTCTCTTCTCTCTTTTTTATGTCTTTTTTCTTGAGGGATGCTAAAGAAAAAATTGGCAAGGGAAAGAAAACTAAACACTTTCCTCCCCCATCCCCCCAAATCCTTCCTCAGTGTTTGAATAACCTTTAAAAAGTTGCTGTAGAAATGACTTTCCCATTGATAATATGAAAATCACTGAATTCAGAAGACTCTTAATTTACTTTGTACAGTCAAATTCCATGTAAGTATTCAAATTATATGAAGACCAAGTGCAGTCTAAAATTGTATTTTTCACAGTTTAAAAAAAAAATCCACTCAAAACACCCAAAAACTTAATGTCATAGCCTGAGTGCCACATCTTGGAGATAATCTATGTTTATTGCATGCCAGCACCCTCCCGTCCTTCAAAAACTCTGTAGGAAGAGTGGGGAAAGGAAGCACAAGTTTTATGCATTTTGACAACGTTTGGCATCTGATCTCTTAACTAAATAAGAATTCCATTACTTTCATGGTCTATGAAACTTTCTGAAAAATAAAATCCTTCCTTAGTTCCATGGGAATCCACTTGAAAAAGGTCTTATTGGTCAATAAAAAAATCTTGTCATGACTTATAATGGCAGTGTGCATGTTGGGAGAAATATTTATGTATTTATGTACATATGAAGACCAATTTAAATTTTAGGCAAAATTACATCCTTTCTAAAATAAAGTAAAAAAGAGCAAGAGAAATCCATCAGATTATTAAGTCGATGAGGAACCAAAGCAACAGAAACCAGAAGATCATACTGGTTTTTCAGTCTGCTACATACTTTGTACTTTTTCTTCTTTTTCTTGATTCACACTTGGAAAAGAAACCAGAATGGAGCATTTAGATCAGCAATGCCACTGCTTTGATGTTATCTAGCACATTTATCAGTGTCTGCTTTGTTTGTTTTTGTGTAGTTTATCACAAAGAGTAATTTCAAATGGACATTCATAATTTGTTTGCAAAATGTCCTTTTTCAGCTGTGGCTATATTATTCTAGTATTTTTTGGGACCGGTTTAACCCAAGCAGGTGATTAAGCACCATGCAGCTGCTCACTCACTCCACCTCCTCCACAGTGGGATGGGGAGGAGAATCAGGAAAAGAGTAAAATTCAGGAGTTGAGATAAGAACAGTTTAATAACTGAAACAAAGCAAAACAAAACACAGATGAAGATGAGGATGATGATGATGATGATGATGGTGATAATAATAATAATTAGTAATGAATGTAATAAAAAAGGGGGAAGAGAAAGAGAGCTGAGTGATCCAAATGATGTCTAATGCAATTCTCACCACCAGCTCAGCTCACCGCAGCTCTCAGCCTGTCCCCAAGTCACAACTGGGTTAACTCCCCCCAGTTTATATACTGGGTAGGTTCTGTGGTATGGAATATCACTTGGCCAGTTTGGGTCACCCTTCCTGGCCATTCTCCCTCAGAGCTTCTTGTGGAGCTCCTTACTAGTAGAGCATGAGGCACTGAAAAGCCCTTGACAAGTTAAGCATGACTAAGCGACCACCAAAACATCACTATGTTATCAACATTATTCTCATACTGGATCTAAAACACATCACTGTACATCTACTAAGAAGAAAATGAATTCTACTCCAGTTAATACTGGGAGAGGGACCTACAAAACATTAAATCTTTTTCCTTCCACGATTACTTTCATAACTTACTAATATCTTAACAGCATCTAGGCCCTTTTTAACTTGGCAGCTACAAGTTAATAAGTTACTTACCCAAGTAAGTAAGTTACTTGCCCAAATAAGTTAACTTTTGTCTCATGTAAAATCTAAAACATGCTGTTAAGCAATACAAAGAACGCAGTGGCCAGCTTTGCTGGTCACATATGGCACTGTACTGAATGTTCTTAGCAACAGAGACCTGAAAAGCAACAGAGCATATAAAAAAACCCCTAAAAATATCTGTAAGATGTTTCTTATCTGGACTTTTCCAGTTATTTTCAACATTTCAGTGAGAACAAAAGAAAGTCCACATCATAATTTAATTGAGAGGTATTGTCTTCCCATTTGTAGAGATAATTTGCTTATTATTAACTTACAATTTAAGGCTAGATTCTGAAAATATCTTATTCTTTATTCTGTTTCATGGAAATCAAGGCATTGTTCAATAAGAATGAGTTTATCAGAAACTAGGCATGCTGGAGAAAACCTTAGGCAAAAAATGTTTTCATACAAACCATTCATTAAATGACTGTGAATAATGAAGAAACTAATATAAATTGCTGTCTATTCACAGACAATTCAGTAATGGGCTGGATTTGACAAACTGTGTGTTACAAATAATTCACACCCGCAATGAATATGATCTCTCCAGCTGTATGTCTGTTTGGGATTAATATAGGTTTTTTCAGACCCATTTTTCTCCCTACATCATCTGTTTGTTTTGTTCTGTTTGTACAGTTTGCACAAAATTGCTCAGCTTGTGGTATATAGCCAGCAATTAACACCACTTAGCAGCTGTTAAATAGGGTAATCGCCTGTTGTTCTCCTCATTCAGGAGCTAATTGCTCTCAGTGCGACACTCATAAACCCACCAGAGCACCAGGTATGATCTGCTGAAGATGACCTGATGTGAAAGGGGCTTTACTTTCCCTCCTCAAAGATCAGTTCCACTGGCTACTAACGCCTGTAGAGCGGAAGGACATAGGAGCACCGGTAAGGATTCCTTTCATAGGCATCAGGGGGTTGGTGAGCCCACGGGTGGCAAGGTTTGGTGGGTAAGAGGAATTGCAGGTAAAATCACACTCAGCAATGAGTGCCAGTGTGAATGGCAATGGCTCTATTGCTGCCCTGGTTTTAAGCGAGCAAATTATGAAGTGCAGCATCTCCTGTGATGGCATTGTACCTGAACGGATGGTTAATATTTTCTCATTCCTTTTCCTGACTATTATCCTGAAGATATTTTTAATGCAGATGAGACAGGGATTTTTTTTGCTATTGAAATTGACTGCTCAAAACCTAAACCATGCTAGTGGCAGAAAGAAATGGAATGAAATTCATTAATTATTAAATTATCAGGATTAAGTAATGTGATTTTGTTACATTATTTACATATGGAATACATTTAATTTGCTCTTCTTGGTGAGGTATTCTTGAAGCATCCGTAATCAATAACGTGAAGATATTTCAAATATATGCACATCTTCTCTTGGTCTGCAGCCACACATAGAAAAGAAATATGCCTCCTAATAACAAATGAAATATGCTTTGTAATTAATGGGGAACTTACCAGGGCAGCAGTCGGAAGTAGATTATTTGGGTTTTATTGCCTGCACATATCTCTTTGCAGCATATTGAATGTGGATCTAGAATAAGTAATGTGAAGTGAATTGTGGTGTCTTGAATTTACCTCAGATATCCTTCATAACCTTTGTGCTGGTCACTTATGCTGGATACTTTAGAAACACACACAGATTTCAGGTTTTCCCTATTTTAGAAAGCTATTAGTGTCCTAATTAGAAAATCTAACAATGACTTGTACCTCCTTAAGTGCTGGATAAGAACTCTAGGCCTCTCATACAATTGGAAGGCAGTGTTATCCATGCTCTTCAGGAGAACATGCAAGCAGAAATACACAAAAATAGTTATTCCAGTAAGAATCTCTCTGTACTTCCTATGTATTAAATCATACACCTGCAAGATAATAGGTGCATTGGAAGGAACCAATTTTTGATAGTCTGCAAAGTGTTAAAGTTGGTTGCTATTCAATTTTCCCTCCAAGATAATTTAAATAGTTTAGTTAAAGGTCGAGGTAAATATCTAGAGTGGAGGGCTGAGGTTTATTGTCTCTGTTATGAGCTAACACCAAAAACAAAACAGTAAGTTTTTGTTTACACTGATAATTGGTTTTCTTTATTGCTTTTCTGTTAATCTGACAGGGTTTATGAATGCTGTTTGGATGTGTATTTATGTACTAGGGTCAAGCACCAATTTCAGGAGCTATAACCTTTGCATATAATTCATATTACCAAACAAACATACAAAAACAAAAAGCCAAAACCCAACAAATCCCAAACAACAATAAAAAGGGTGGAACAACACAAATGGTTTGCAAGCTGAAATTGACAAATATTGTAAAAAATTTAAATGCATCTGTTACAAGTCAAATCTATTTCACTGTACGAATTTATACTATGCCTATATGTATGTTTCTGTTAAAATGTTCTGCATCAGTAGGAGAGAAATGCAGAAGTTTAGCATGAATTCGTTGTTTTGGCTGTGCAAATGATGCATCCAAGTATAATTCTTCTTTCTGCAATCCTAGTACCCAGAAATTACAAATCCAAGCTGGGTCCTTTTGTTCTCAAACAGCAGAGGGAAAGAATTACAACTCTAATAATAATCAGCCTGCTGATCTAGAGACCTATACTGTTCTCAACAGCTCATACTAAAAAAAAGGTCTGAAACCTGTGTTGTGTCCCATATTATGTGTGTATACATCAGAATTAGGTATGCCTATATACATATGAGATGGTGATTTCCAGAATGAAATGCCTTGATTAACCTGCCTTGATCATTTGTTTACATATGACTCACACCCACTATTACTGTCACCTATTGCTACCTACTAGTTTGATTATTAGAATAATCATCCAGAGAGAAGAGTGGAATTTGAAAGTTTTTCCCTGTACAAGAAGGCTCAGATTTACAGCTTTATTCCTCTGTGAAGGCTGAGACCGGGTGAGTAGTCTGATGACACTTCAGGATTCACAGAACACCTCCCTTGGTCCAGAAATTTCACTGCATGTTCACATCCTTGTAATTCTTCCCTTGCTTCTTCCAGCAATGTTCAATACTTTCAGCCTGCTGTCTCTCCACGTTTCTCCAACTTCTGCAGGAATATACTCCAGCAGATACACTCTGTCAGAGGTATCAACACAAAATTACCTAGTAAGATGAAAACAGCAACATTCCAACTTTTCCAGGAACTGTTTCAGCCAAAATACAAAGAAAAGCTCTTCTGAAGCTGTTATGCATCACACAAGAATCTATTGCTCTAGGCAATTGACTGATATTCCTATAGCTGTGGGTATTATAATCTCAAAGGGAAACACACCAAAGATTTTCCATTAAATAGACCGCCCCAAACCCCATGAAATTTCAAAGAAAAAAATCAGTAATTAACTGAGTTTTGGATAGAATACAGAATTGAGAAAAAGAAAAGACAACCGTATAAATTAATTTTCTCATTACATTTTTCTTTAAAGTAATCTTTTTTTTTTCTGATTATTTAATGAAAATTTCAGATGTTTTACAGCACTGTTTGTGGTGTGCAAAGGTAAGAGACAACTTTCCAAAACGCTGCCTATGTTTCACACAACATTATAAGTCTATTTCATTAAGAGCTTTGAAATTCAAGCAGTTATCAACTATTTGCATCCAAATGCTAGCTTTATGTTTGTAATTGTTATTATTAGTCCCTCTTCCAAAGCACCTCAAGTTATAGTTCAGCCTACTAGGGCAGGATCAGTATCGAGTTGACTAGCTGTAATATGGACTTTCTATTTCTGTTAATGATAAATGAAAGTAAAATGTAATATTATTTAAATAATTTGTCTGGCAACTGCGAATATAACAAAAGGGGCCAAACTAAAAGTACAAATAACTTCAGTGACATGCCATGTTTTTCTATGGGGGATGACTACTGGTGAGAAATAAATGACTAGGAAAGAAATTAACTTTCCTATTAGAACCTTTAAGGTTTGGAAAATTTCTCTTTTTGGCTTATTGCTAAATCAAGAGTTTGTTATAGACATAATTCAGTTTTTCTTTAGACTAATCACAAAATAGGAAATATTTCAATGTACTTTTATTTTCTTTTACAAGATATCATAGGCACATAAATAGAAAAAATGATGTTTCAGTTCAAATAATAAATAGGTCATTAAACCCATGCTACCTGCTAGTGAAGTACATTAAGCTTTGATTGGTGTTCTTAATCTTGCGCTGTAGAAAAATAGAAAGATATAAATCTAAATATCAACAGTTGAAATATGTCCTATAGAGGTATATCTACCTTGCATTACAAAAGCTTCTTTTGGTATACCATGTGTGATGTAGACAATTATTTTGTGGCAAATATTGGCATTTCAACTGGTACCTAAACCCACCATGTTGTTTCGCTTTAAATCCTCTAGATCTTTTATATCATGAAACAAAACTGAAGGGAATTTCCATATGGAGGGTGCCTGTAAGACATGAGACATAGGCTGCTCTCTGTAGCACCTTGTAGGAAGAAGTCCTGGAGCAGGCTGTGGTTAAGGCTCATTAATATTCTCTGCCACTGAAGAGCAAGGGCTGCTGGCATTTTAGCAGAAATCATGTCAGCCACTTGACACTATTCTGGCCTTGAGATGCATAAATCGGTTACTGCTGTCTTATTTCCATAACAAGTGAGCAGATGTAGGACAGGATGGTAAGGGAATGCTTTCACTTGCTTTCAGTTGACAGGCCTGCTAGCTTCAGGAATTGCTGTTGTCTAGCTACCTTTTCTAATTCTTGCACTTCCCTTGCAGTCATGTCAGTAATTGTGAAAGCAGATTGGAAAAAGCAAATTGTTACGCTGCATCTGTTTACTGATCTCCCTAATTCCCCAGCTCTTAGACTATGTATAAGAGCTGAATGCAATAGAAGTTCTCGTCATCAGGAAATGTATCTGGAACCAAGATACCAAGCTGCAGTTTTAAAACATCTGTTTAAAGTTCTGAAATGTGCTTTAGAAAATGGAGGGAGAGCTGTTTTTTCTGAAAAAGATGAGATCCCTGCTTCAATGAAGAAAGATTTTCAGGATAATTCCAAATCCTAAAGCTCTTCCTTTTTTTTTCAATAAAAACAAATGTGGCCCAAGAAATTTGTTATAGCTCTGCACAAGTTTCTGAAGCAAGGTCTGTAGAAACCCATTGAAAGTATTTTTGTTGCTCAGCTATAGAAATGTATTCAGTGCCTCTTCCCACTCTCATTGCACTATGAACATTATAGAATGATTAGTTTTTATTCTTTTCTCCTGAAGTGTTTAATCCTTTTTTCTCCTGGCTTGTCTTGCATCCAGTCCATGCCTTACACTCTCCAAATCTAGGAGATACTGGAAAGGTGCTGAGAAGAAAAGAAATTGTTTTCCACATAGGGCTCAATTAGAGCATGGAATTTATTGCCACAAGATGTAATGAAGGCCAAAATAGAAATTAGTTAGAAAAGGGACTGGATCTGTAAAAAACCCCCAAAAAACAGGTCTTTAGTGACTGCTAAACATGATCCTAAGGACGTAACCTTGTAACCTCTGGCTTGGAAAAGTCCCTAACCTGTAATTATGGAAATTTAGCAGCTGTATGAGCAACAAAACTACTTGACCTAAGCCTTATTCTATTCAGGTGGGTTTTTGTTTTGTTTTGTTTTGTTTTTTTCCTCTTGGACACTTTAGTAGGGATAAATGTCATTTCTTTATGACTCTATATAGTAGCTTTTATTCTGCTTCAGATATTTCCTGTGTTAGATACAACCTAGTTAATTTATAGCTGTATGACCATACTCTGAGTTAAAGAATGGAAAAAAAATAAAGGAATGCAATGGAGTCAATATACTATTTGCAGTAAATTTTTGTTTAGAATATCAATAATTTTTTCAGTCCCTTCTTTCTGAAGCCCCTTGTGGATTAATCCAGTTGTTAATCTAATACAGACAGAAAGAAGGTGTGATTCTCTAATTATTATTATTTTCTGGTAAAGAACATTTTAACTGCTGATATTTGGTTTTGTGATACTGAAATGAAATGCAACAGGGCATCTAGCAGAAGACTCCTGAACCAACGGATGGGGTTTTTTTGGTTTGGGCTTTTTTACCCCAGTAATATTGGGTATTTTCCTAACTAATTTTCTTTAAAAAGTAGGAAATAAAGCACCTATTTTGAGATTTTATGTGCTGGCATTTACTTTACAGTATTTTTCATTCAGCGTCTGAATGACCTTTATTTAATATTCATGTTGCTATTGCAGATATAAAAATATTAATAAAATAACTGTTCAGTGGTGACATATACAGGATAATTTTGTAACTAATTACGAGCAAGTGAACATGACATGGCATCACATCCTTATCACAAGCATCTTCTTTGAAATCCACCGCTGTGCATTAATAACTGTTCTCAGTCCCTACCAGCTGCTCACCCACTCCCCCTACAATGGGTTGAGAAAGAGAAATAGAAGGGCAGAAGTAAGAAAACTTGTGGGTTGAGATAAAGACACTTTAATAGGTAAAGCAAAAGTCACACGTGCAAGCAAATCAAAACAAAGAACCCATTCACCACTTCCCATGGGCAGGCCGTTGCTCAGTCATCCCCAGGACAGCATGGCTCCTTCATGCACAAGGTTGACTTGGGAAGACAAATGTAATAACTTTAACTGGCCCCCTTCTTCTTCCCCAGCCCTTTTTATTTCGAAGAATGATGCCATATGTTATGGAATATCTCTCATCAGTTGTTGACAGGTATCCCGGCTGTGTCCTCTCCCAAGCTCTTGTGCACTCCCAGCCTCTTTGCTGATGGTGCCATCCAGAATGTGGGCTCATTACCCATTGCATGGTGCTGCCACATACAGAGGCATTTCTTTTTTTTATTCTAGTTTGCACAAAATAGGGAGCTCAGTGGTAATCCATGAAAAGCTAACTCACCGACCATCAGGATGTCTCTCCATTTGAGTTTGGGGTGTGTTTTGAGTAGATGGTCAATGAGTTGGTGGTTGTGATTTTCCACTGGCAGAATTATGTTTGCCCCAGTTCTGCTGGCTTCACTGCTGGTGGCTATCACTCAGACAGCCCTTTGTCTTGGGATTGACTTCACTCTTCCTTAAAACAAAAGATTAGCCAAGCACACAATGTTTGCAATGCAATTTCTTAATCATAATTGTCCAGCTACAGCTCCTGATTGATACTTCTGACTCAAACCCTTATTGATGACAGACTTGGATCTTGAGAGGCTTAGTATCATAGGTGTGGGGTGAATTGTGGAAAAGGCCTTGACTCTGTGTAAGTGCTGCTCAGACATAACTAAAATGTCACTTGCTATCAGTAGTTTTCAGCACAAATCAAAACACAGCCCCATGAAAGTGCTACAAAAATAATACTATCTAACCAAAATCTGTACACACACATGCCCTCATGAAAAATATTTGATATCCCACAATAATTTTGCTCAATGTTCCATCTCCAAAATCACTAACTGACTAGAAATTTTGTAAGCAGGCTGGACCCTATCGATAAAATTTCCTCAATAAATTTAGACAAATGGCCATCACACCAGTCATTTAAAAAAATCAGTAAATGCTTCTGAAATCACTGATGCTCCATTTTTAAACCATGAAAAACTTATTTAGAAGCAATGATATTTAATCTGTCTTAGTGGTATGTAGTAAATTATAATTTAATATACATATTCATCATTTATTATGTACAATTTTTGGAATAAGATTATATGGAGGTTTGTATTATACGTACAATTTCTGTGATAAGATTTTTTGAATCCATTTGGGAATGTACTTTTTAAAAAAAAAACTCTACCAAAATTTAAATGCTTAATATGTTCAGATATATTTTAAGGATTAAGTGGCATCTTTTTTTTCCCCCCTGATTTTAGCCCAGTAGAATGAGATTCCTCCCACACACATGCTTATAGTGGTGTATGCAGATGTATCCTGTCAAAAATGCTTCTGCAGTGTCTGAAATAAGACAGTAGGTCCACTACACACTTATATAGAAGCAACCTAATGAGATGGTTGATTTAACAATTAAAATCTTGACTAACCCAAGCAGCAAGATATCTGCATTTTTTCAAAAATGTACCAAGTAGACATCAGCTTTTTCTTCATCCCTATTAGTCAGATGACTACCTTCAAGAAGGATCAGTCCTATGTTTCATTTAGATCCGCTCTTGGCTATTAATTGTCCTTTAAAAGCTCTTCTTGTTATATAACACAACACTGGCCATTTTCACTTTAATTGAGCTTTTATTTTTTGAGTGTCTTCTTCCTGCATCTACAAAACTCAACTCTGTATTCTTTTTCGGAATGCTTGACCTTGTTTCCAGAGGTCATGCAATTTTCTTTTTCCCTCTTGATCTCAACAAGGAGTTTCACGTTCATCTAAGCTGGTCTTCTACCCTGCTTGCTTGACTTGTGACACAGTGGAATTGCTGCTCTAGTTGTTTCATAACATGGTTCTTAAAGACTGAACAGCACTCTCGAACTCCTAAGCCTTCAAAAGCAGATTCCCAGAGTACTCTGCTAAATAGCTTCTTGAATAGCTTAAGGTATGCTCTCCTGGAGTCTAGGGTAACAACTCTGCTGTCCTTTCTTTTGTATTAGCAAACTGGAACAGATTGCCAATAGAGGTCTGGAGCCTCCATCACTGGGATGTTCAAACACTGTCTGGACACAATCCTGTGCCATGTGCTCTAGGAAGATCCTGCTTGAGCAGGGAGGTTGGACTGTGAGCCCTTCCCACCTGTGATTCTGTGATTACAGTGAAAATTTTTAACTTGACCATTTCATTATCATTGTAGCCAAGGCAGCCACTTAGCATCACATCTCCCATGAGTGGTTTTCATATTCACTACAACTAATGCAATATAAGTTTAGATAGAATATCCTTTGGAGATAAAGGCTTGAAACACTAATCATCAGGTGATGTGGCAGGCTCCGGGAGGGTGGCAGAAGCCGGCACCCCCCAGAATGGGGTCCCTGGTCAGCGTAACTCCACTGGATTCGGAGCGGGGCGGCCCCTGGGGTCCTGCGGTGTGGCTTGAGTCCTGTAGCCACAGAGATTCAGGAGGAAATGAAGTAAGATGAAGAAACGAACTGGAATCCATCTCTGTTCTGCCAGGGAGGTCTATATGGGGTAAGGGGAGAGGGTTACAGGGGAGGAAAAGGGGCTGCCAGCTCAGAGATGAAGACCCCTCTCTGACGCAGACACTGGCTTATAAGGGAAGAGAAAGGGGAGGGACTGTCTCCCCCAGAGCCAGTCCCAGGAGGAGGAAGGGAAAATTGGCAGGGGGAACACACCAATAGGTTTCAGGTACAGCAGAATGCATATTTCAAAATGAATCAATAGTATACAGAGCAGGGAAACAAAGCACATGGAATCTTAAAAAACCACATTGCTACAATCAGGGACCATCATAAATGAATACTCTTATCATGCCTATTTCTTACACAGGGCCAGTTCCCTGTTTTCCCACCAGGATCCCATGCCACAGCTCCTCTATAGCACTAGAAAGTTCTCCCTAATGGATTCCTGTTAAAAAAAAAAAAAAAGTGTTGTGTTCATACCACAAGTGACCAGTGTAAATAGCTTTATCATATTATTTCTAGCAATGTAACATAACATAAAATTATGGTTATTCTGAGTTAGAAATATAGTTCTAAGTGTAAATCAACATTACAGTTTGACATAGAGATACCGAACTAGCCTGAAGAGAACAAGTGTTCTATTGTGGTAGGAGAGAGCTCACTGAAGGTTGATATACCCTGTTGAGAGAAGGTGTTTCAAGTGTTGACTAACTCACTACACTTGCTTTGTTCTTTGTATACCCTTAAGATGGATTTTTACTTATTCAGTATGCATAGAGCTTTGCAGGAAAAGAAACAATATGTCTTCAGTCCTATTCTTCAGTATTAATACTTTCTGTCTTATACTACCTATATTCAGAGATAACAGTCCTTTAAATGCTGCCCTCTCTACATTGTCAAACACGGTGGAAACAGACAGGCATGGAAATTCAGCATCAGAAAATGACTTGCTTGCTCAGGGTCAGAATCGCTTTTTGTTGTGTTGTTTTTGAATAACCTGAATGGAGTGCAGGGCTCAAAGGACCACTATATACTGCCAGTATTGAAGAGGACTAGAAAATAAGTATTTTCCAGCATTGTCAGTCAGTTTTTTTGCCTGGTTCTTGCTAGGCTGCAGAGTGGAGAAGAAGTAAGGTGAAAGCACCTGTCTCTATATTTTTTCTTCATTGCTCTTTGATATATTCTTCAGGAAAAGCTGAGGTATGTACTGACTTAAATGCATTGTGCACTGTATTTGTAGAATGGATTCAGGGTGTAGCTACTTTTTAAGCCATTTCAACATATTTCTCCAAGATTTCAAAGGACCATTTATTCGTTCTTAAGGAGACTCACAAGGTCTAACTTCTGTGTTTAAGTAGAGTAATTTTCGAGTCCTGCTGTCAAAAGAAAGAAACGGGTTCCACTTGAGTGCAGCTGAGCTAGTTTCTAGCTTTAGCTCACCCTAAGAAAATCCTTTTTCTCCACTGACTGAAGAGGGAAACTGAAGCTACTGATCTGCTAAGGCAGGGCTCTGATGGATGAGTGGAGAGAGCTTGCCTTGGAATGGTACACACACCTCTCTATCTTGCTCTTGCTTGATGGACTCCGGACCTGCTCATTAATCAATTTCTGAACCTCTCAGCTTCTTACAGTAAGATATCACTGATACCACCTTCCCTTAAGACATCCTGTTATAAACTACAGCTGCTGACTGATGGGTGGGAATGGCTTAACTCAGATCAGTGGCCAGCCTTTGTCTGTGTTCTGCCCTTGCTGAAGGGACATCTGAAGTGGACATTAATCAAATGCTGCATAGCAAGAGTTTATGGTGCAATTATCTGAGGGAAAAAAACTAACTGAATTTAGCCTGCAATCAGGAAGTGGTAGACAAAGAGCTCAGAAATCTCTGCAGCAGTTAGTTAGAATGGGCAGGAAAGGGTAGCGGCTTCATTAGTTGTCTCAAGCAACAACTTTCTTGCTTGCCAAGAAGACCTTTAGCTACCTAAGACAGATGCCTAACATCAGAGAGTGCAAATTGCTTCTTTAACATCTCTCTAATCACATTCCTACTGAGATTGCATGCACATGTATTATCAGTTCCTGTCATGATGTACCCTTGTTCTACAGGTGCAGCACTGAGGTCTTTGATTTCTTATGCAGAGGTTATGAAAGAGTTATGAGACAACCATGACAAGTGGCAGTCATAACACAGCTAAAAGACTGCAAACTTTTAAAATCTTGTACTTTGTATGCTTTCACTAGGTACTTTAAAACCAAACATTCAGTATCACAAACATACATTTGCATACACAATAAATAATTTGCAAGTTTCCAATTTTAAATTTAATTAATATTAAGTACGCAGTGAAATGTGGTGAATCCCAATGAATAACATTTTAATTTTGGTGGGATATTTAACATCACCCAAAAGGCCAAAATGGGGGAAAATCAAAGTTTTGCACCTGATAACCTAGCCTCAGAATCAAGCTTCAAAGCTTCATTATCCTTGTCTGAGGCTGTTTTTTATGTGTAGTGTTTTATTCAAGCAAAGACTAATGAAAGAGTATATTCATATGATTAAAAACATAAAATATAAAGAGGGAAAAACCACATAAACATATATCTTGACCTTAGATAATTTTTTAGTATCTATAAATGAGGAAGATTAAAATTGAGTTGCTTATGAACACATGATTATGAGCTATTAATTAAAAGGCAGGAATATGAAATTGCCATTTTGATTTAATTTTTTTAAGAATGTGTTTTAAATGGACTCCATTTTGCTTTGTGCTCAGTCACCACTGAGCTGCACCACTCATGCAGCTTTTTTCTGTTCCTGTGAAATATTATAGCTATTTGAAGACCCACTGCACTGTGATTTATACTCATATACATACATATGCTCACCTTGTAACGGTGGAATCAGAGACTGGACTATATTGAATAGAGAATTTGGAGATAACAGCATGTTTATTGGTCTGATATCAGGAACCAGTAATGAGATGAAGAGTCTATCAAAAGATATGACAATTAAAAAACAAGGCAAAAATGACCTATGTTTCAGAGATGTGATGAGATTCATCTCACTTATTCACTCCACTCAAGAGCCAGATTAGTCATTGATCCATGTTTCCTATGCCCTAGACATAAGATAATTTGTGTAAACTGATTATGGATGATGCCTGTTTCTTTTCTTTATTGTGGAAATAATCTAGATGACTAGATAAATTTGAAGATTAACTTTTTCTTTTTTTTGTGGTTACAGCTAGATGATCTAAATCCCACTTTTCATGTTACATTTGATCTGAGAAATATTTGCTCTATTTAACTGTACCTCAGTCATTTAGCAGTAATTTTTGATACAATAAAAGCTACTTTAAAAAAAGAAGAAAGAAAAGTAGAAGAAAGTTATCATCTGTATTTCCTGAGTATGATGGACTTAGTTTGGACTTTTGTATTTTTTACTTGGTGTTTTGCCTTCCTGAGTTTCTGCATTATTTAATTTAGTGTTGCTCACTCTATGCTATTTAGCTGCATGTTATGCTTCAGAAAAAACACATATTGAGAGTATTGTGTGCCTGAAGAAAGGATACAAACCAAATACTTTTGTTCTATTGTTTTAATTTTAACTAGACCAAAGTGTGAAATGATACAACTTAAAGCTCTTTCAGAAATGACATTTTCAAGCTGTCATTTCTTTATCATAGCAGAAGGTGCTATGGCCTCATTTTGGCTCCCAGTGCTGGATCCAGGCTTACTCAAAAATGCCGAAGTTTCTCAATGAGCTGCCAACAGTTTGCCTAACATCTGGGTGATATTCAGAAAACCATATTTGCTGTCAATAAAACCTCTAGAAAATCTGGAAAAAGTGAAGAAAATGTTGAATCCTCCTAGAAATATTTTTTTAGGCATTGAGGGAGCCCTGATCTATGGTTAGCCATATATATATATATATAGCCAGTTTTGGGTTCATCTTAATGTCAGGAGACAAGGCAAAATGTACTATGGGCCAGTAGCAAGGTGGGACTAAAATTCCCAAAACCCCTTTTTCTCAAGTTCTCCAGTAGATTTGTGCCTCTATGAGTCCAATTAATATATAATTGCCTAAAGGAGAGTTAATGCATTTAAGTCCACAAGCGAGGAAATTGGCATTGAAATGGCCAGAAAAAAAAATTGAGGTAGAAATTAAATGTAAATTACTTATCACTGGGGAAGAATAGCCTGCCGCAGTGTTCCTTCTGAACAGCTCTACAATGGAGCTTCGTAAATGTGTGTAGAGAATGATGTAACACAGCTCTGTTACTGTCCTGGATGTGGTGTTTACATCAGTTCTTGTGTCATAAACATTTGAAGGAGTAGATTTGGGTCTAGTTCTAGAAGGAATGTGGTAAAATCAGGGTTTGGGTTTCTGTTGGTACATTTGGGATTTTTTTGTATGTATGTGTGTGTTTTTCTTTTTTGGATTTTTGTTATGGTTGGACTCAATGACCTTAAAAGTCTTTTCCAAACTCAGTGTTTCTTTGATTATAAACCACTTCAGGAAGGGAGGTACTGACTGCTGCCTACTCCACCTATGCCACACTCAAAGAGAGATACATGTGCCTCCCCTGTCTTTACTGGGCGAAGGGTCTGGGCATAAAGAGCCTTGGGGACCAACCTTAACCATCTTGGCTCTCAGGCTGCCACATCTGACCAGCTCTACACCATCCATCAACAGTTGAAGGACAGGCTGACTCTCCAGGGTTTACTAGTCTGATCTTCATCCTTGCAGTGACAAAACTTAACTGCCTACACTGCCAAGAAGCCCTGAACTAGCTCTTCTTATACTAGCATTGAAAATGTTTCTAAAAAAATTTATTTGTGTATCACTTATTACACCAGGCTAAAATCAATTATTACCTTCCTTATTCTACTTCCTTATTCTACTTTCAGAGTGAATTGTATCACATAATTGATTTATTTATTTTAGATGGGTCTGGATGGGATCGAGTCAATTTTCCTCATAGCATCCCACAGTAACAAATAGCAAACTATTAATAAACTACTTTTATCTCAGCTCCTGAGCTTTTCCATCATATTTTCTTCCCCTGTCCCACTGAGAAGGGGAAGTGAGAAAGTCATTGGGTGAGGGTCTTACAGTCAGCCTAGGTCAACCTCCCTTGCTCTAGAGTTTAGTAACTACAGAAAACTTTCAAGTGAATTGCAGCTGTTCCATGTGCCATATAAATCAAAAAATTTATGCACTTCCTGCTCTTATTTTAACAGTGTGTGAAAATTATATCACTTTTTTTCCTGGCTCATGCCTACAAAAAAACTTACAGGTTGTTACGAATATTCTGTAATTACAGAAAACTTGTACTCCATGATTTCTGATAAAAGCACAATTGAATGTCCATTCAGTAATTTAGAGGACATCAATAAAAATAGACATTTACAATGGAAAGAAGATAGATAAGTGGAGGTGACATTTAGCTATTAAATTTCAGAAGACCAATAGAGTCTACCATCTACGTCTTTATGAGGTTTCCTTGTCTGAATAGTTTATAGCAAACAGGAAGATGGATTTTCCTTTAGATTCTTTATTCAAGTTTTATTTGTTTTATAGTTTATATTTAATTATTTGTTTTATTTATGTTTCAGAAGTTAACAATTATTTTAAGACTTGTAAATCAGTTTAAAGTATAATAGAATAAAGTTTTAAATATGCATGGTTACTTAAATGCTTTTCAGTATTTAAAAAAACTTTCTGAAAATCCACAGAATTCCACAGGCAGATCTGCAAAAGAATTGGGAGCCTATGGCAAGAACTGGGAGACTGAAAACTTCTATTTACCTGGAGACATCCAAAATACACAGACACTCCTCTTGCTCCCCTGTTCCACAGTCAAGAATTGATTCTGATAGCAAATTAGTCTTTGGGCACTCAGGTAGCTCAGGAAGACAAAAAAATCATTTTTACACATAGCACTGTAGGTTAAGAGTAGCTCATTACAGATTATAATACACTCTAGCAGAGCTATTTTGTATATTGGGCAGTTCATAATTATGCTTTAGTTGAAACTTTGTTATTTTCTTTTTCTGATTAGATAACAGTAGTATTTCTATGGCACTTGTGATAGGTGCAACATAGAGAAATGCACTAATTTCCTAACATGGAGAAATACTGCTAACGTGGAGGAAACATTACCTTTAATTCATCTCTGGACTTTCACCACTGATTTAAACTGCAGATGTCTTTGGAGGTGGACAGTTATGAAGTTTGACCTTCACTCACTTTGTTAAAATTAGCTCTATTGCTTTTAGTCTGCTGAAGGCAGGTGTTAAGAAGAAGTATTTACATTGCAAGTCTCAGCCTCCTTGTATTTTCCAGTGTATTTCCTGTGAAAATCTTTCGACCCTTCCTGTGCTATTGCCACAACAACTAAGCTTCAGAGAACCTGTGAAATTTCTCTTTTCTTCATCTTGCCCCTGACTAAGAGGTGGACTGTTGCTGTTGAGCAGCTAGCAGAGTAATGAAGGCACCAGTTCTCAGTGGCAAGAAGGAATGACCTTTATTGTTTTGATTTCATCATATATATAGAGTTCTCAAAAGTCACCCAGATTGGTCAGTCAGAAGCCTTCCCCCAGGCCTGATTGGCCAGGCCTGCACTGTCCAAGTTCTGGGACACTGTTCCAATAACATCCAAACTTTATCATTTATAAAACACAAGAAGAATTCTCGTGGGAAAAACCTGTGCTAGCCACAGTGGACCTCAGCCACTCTGCTGCACCACAGGCTGCTGAAAGCCTCAGATGCAACACAGTTATCTTCACAGATGCCTTCAATTGGGCACTGCACTGGCCACTGGCACCTGGAAAGGAAACCTTCAGGAACAGGTCACACCTCAACATCTCATTCCAGCTTCCTCTTTCCAGCAGAAGCGTGGAGGTTTTGTTTAAGTATTTCATCTGCTACCTCTTGTCAACTGAACTGCAATTAGAAAGGTGGTCTTCTGACAGACCCAGCACCTCTTAGTTGTCCAACTTTTCAGCATGTCAGAGCAGACTACTGTCAGGAGTGTGGGAAATGGCCAGCTAGGATGTCACTGCAATTTGCTTTTACAGGTCAATAATTTGGAACATGTTATTTTTCAATGTTAGACTGCAAAATAAGATATGAGGTAAACCCAAATATTTTTAATATTGCTTTTCACAGTAAACCACATGCACCATCTCTTAACACACATTTTCAGTTGTTGCAATTAATGTAATTATGGTTAATTTGTTGTATAAATTATTAATTTAGAATCAGTGCACAATACTAAAAACAACTTAGTATTAACTCCTGATTTTTATATTTAGTAATTGACACAATTATTGATGTTTTCTGGGATTTACATTAAAATGAAAATTTAATAATTTTTGTATTTTTTCTAATTCATAATTACTGTGCTGTCATCTAGGAGAAATTTGAGATTTTACAGGCTACATTTTAGTTCTTACTTCCATGTTGTTTGTTTAATTTTGCTATTGGAGAGTAAGATATCATGGTGATCAGAATTGGTTTCATATTGGATTAAGATAATTGTTTAAAAGTCAAAACAAAAAGTCTCCAGAAAAAAAACCCAAAACAGATAATTGATTTTTTTGGTGCATATGCGATACACAATTCAATTGAAATCAGACTACAAATTATCATTTTTTTCTAGAAATAAATGACCAGACTTGAAGCTGCTTTGAAAATATGTGCATATACGTAAGTCAAATGTGATCCAATTTCAGCAATACAATGTAATTTTTATCTGAGGCTGTTGTAGCAGTCCAGCATGAAGCAGCAGCATAATCTGGCCTCCCAAAAATAGCCAATATCCTCCTTTGGTCATTGCTTGGAGCAAAAGGATCAGTGAATGCTTCAGAGCCACTGTGCCACGGTTCTGTAAGATTTTGTCACTTGACTCTTGCTGACCCCAGTGGGATTTGCAAAACTGGGATTTGCAAAATAGGGATTTGGAAGGTAAGACTGTCTAACAGTACCTTTTCTTTATCTCAAAATAAAACCAAATCTTACTGGCTCTTTTCACAGCACTGCAGAACATTACATGAGGAATGAGGCACACGGCAATTTTGCTAATTCCCTTCTTCCTTCAAACACCTTTCTGAATCACTCTTAGAAAATGTGATCTTGCAGCAAAGTGCTGTTTCTTTTCTTATTTTCAGAGTCATCCAAATGTCCTTTGAGAAAAATTAAACAAACACAAGAAAATAAAATTACAACCATTTTTTGTCGTATCTAGCCTGTAAATAGGAGGACTTTTTCATCTGAATGTCATGACTGACCTTCACTAAGAAAATGTTGTGCTTAACATGGCAATGATTTATTTCCTTCTAGCATCTGAAAACAGAAAGGGTATAGAAGAACACAATTTCAAGGCTTCAGTTTAATAAACAAAAAGAAAGTTTCTACCCAGTAACAATTTAAAGTACAAGGAAAATTGAACTATGCACATGCACAACAGATAGCTCCTGGGTCTGGGTCCAGGAAAATTTTGGAATTTCAAAGACATGTTTGAGTTGAATATCCACATCATATATACTAGCTTGGATTTGGAATGTTAAAAATTAATATTGAGTTGTTAGTGAGTTTTTATGAATTTATCAGATAGTGCAACTTGATATTATTTTCTCACAAGGCTCAAAGGAAAATATGTGAATAGAAGTTATACTACAGTGTTAACGATTTGTGCCAGATTTTGTGATAAAAACATAATCTCGTTTACCAAATATAAGTGTGATTTTAGAGATTATATTCATTAGTTCCTTTGTAATATTCAGGCCAGTCTCTTTAGTTCACCATAGAGGCACAAATTTTGCTGGCATTCAACAAGGATAGAAATTTCAATAGCAAGTTATGTCAGTATTATGTTCAGAATACATCTAAAATTTTTGTCTTCTAATTATTTTCCAATTCCAACATTCACATCTAAACCTAAGTCACCAAAACGGCTTCTTCATGCTGTATGCCTGTTTCCACTATTCTGCCAAGTGTCTCTGATTCACATTACCTTGGATTTAAATGGAGGTCTCCATCCAGAAGAAATAATTTTTATCTATTCCATTGTATGTAGGCAATAAAAAGTACATCAAATTGGTGCAAATACAGAGGATACTTCTTTAGAATTTCTTTTATGTAATGCATTGTGTGGGAAGTTCCATATTTCTATAATCCACTAGCTTGTATTTCATAACCAATTTCACTCAAGTTTGATAGAGTTTGTACCACAAGGGAACATGGCAGTATTTAAAATGGATCATCTTACAGAGCACTTAGAGCATTTCCACAAGAATTCCTGCAATAGGGCTATCATTCTCCTATGACTGTCATCTCTAATGATTTTATTATAGCTTTTGTGGATATTTAGTGCAATTTCTTGAAAGTTTCAGATCTTGAAATACAACATTATCTATGAGGTTAAACTTTCTTTTAAAAAGTTGAGCCTTAAGTATTCCAAATTTACAAGAGTAGATTTTCTTGGATATTAATTTTTAAATATTGAATTTCAAGTTTCTCCATGATTCTTTGCAATAGGTGATGTTAAATCCACCCATTATATCTTTCATTGCTGGAGACTCTAACAGCACATGTATGATTTTTCTTGCTTTGTTTAGGAGGGCTTGTATCCTTTGTGATAGAGATGCTCTTTAGGCAGAGATTTGAGAAACCTTGCAAAGGCCATAGCTCCTTTTACACTTTCTCATTTATCTACCCTGGTAAGTATGTCTGTTCCCAGCCAGCTGGCCAGGGAAACTCTCATACAGACTGCTGTAGTGTAAGGGGGCAAACCTGCCCATGGAAATGTCTCTTGCTCACTAAGACACATAGGTAATAGTCAATTTGTGCCTCACTTGTGTGGTGCACACACCTTATTCAACATTCATCTACTTAATTCCTGCTGTGGGTTCATGTTAATTTTATTATGCTTTACTTTTAGCATTGTTTAAAATCATTTTTAGCGGTGTTGCTTAACTGCCCCACCTCTAGCTTGAAGCCACTTTGTCAGAACCCTGTAAAGTAGTTTCCTAATCAGTTTTGTCCTCCCTCAACCCTATTCTTTTGCCTTGTAGTAGTGTTTTGGGTAGCTGACCACATAAAAATCCCATTGAATCCAATTTGTGGCCTCTCAGGATGTGAGAGATTTGACGACTGGGGGAGCAGAAAATGAGTGAGTGGCTGTGCTCCTGGCAGAGCTGCGAATGTGGTGGGTTGGGTGGCACAGCAAAGTGCTTGGTGGGAGATCAGTGGGGCAAGATGGGAAAACTCAAAATGATAGAAGAGAGCCCTGATTCCTTCCTGAGACAGTCAGCTCCCAAGTGCCACTTCATCCCGAGTCTTGTCCTTCTGATCCTTGTTGGTCATATACCACCCTTAATACTCCTTTCTAAAGTCAGGAAGAACAAGGCAAAACCTCATGGAAGTAGTTGAGACTTCATAAAACTGGTACGTCAGATTCAAGGGATACTTCAGGAGGAAGAGTAGTGAGAAACCTTACAGGGATCATTACAAAATAAATTGGAATGTGTGCTGGGAATACTGGGATACTGGGAATCTGGGAGATCTAATCTGAACAGGAGAGCAACCTTAGCCCACACAGGATTTTGACAGGTTTTGCTTTATATTAATTATGATAACTTTGTATCATTAAGTCAATCATGATAGAACTGATAGAGACAAAACACTATTTTTTTTTTTAGTATCTTTCAGTAACAGAACACTTTATGAAGTTGGAGCATCTGTCAATAGATGCAGGCAATTCATTTACCAGCCCTTTTCTGTCTTTCATCTTTAAAAGTTAACATCCGGAACCTGTATATTATTCAGCCATTCAATATGCTTATACATAATGGGAAACCAAGTGGTTGTTTAGCTGCATAAGACAGAAAAGTGAGGAAAGGAGATTTTAAAACAGGGCTCTTTCCCTCAAAATGGAGATACATTGAGGAAATCTGGAAATTTCCTAGCCTTCTGGATTTGTTTTATAATCAGCCTAGAAATACAGAAAACACTTTTGTACTTCACTGCACATGACTGGAATAGTAAGAATTTCTGGACAAGCCAGAGTTAAGCAGAAAGCTAAAAGGGATATTAAGCAAGATTACTTTATGTCATGATCATTTTAACTTCTCTGGTCATGCTGAATATCATCAGACATTTCTGTCTGTTCTCTGCAATTTTCAAGGGGTTATGTATAAAATTTCCTGGGATAGCTTGCCATAGAACAACTACTTATTTACAGGAAAAAAGCAATGCATTTTTATCTGAAACTGGAATTTGCAATGCCTTACATTTCACTTATGAAACATTGTATTGAGTGCTTCTAAATGGCGCTATTATTTCTTGCAAATGCATGAATTTTGTGTTTTCAAAAGCTAAAATTGGAAAGTATTTTTTATTACTTTTTATGATTAGTAAAAAATGAACATCCTTAAACTGATTCTATCCAAGACACTTAATTCTAACAACAAATTTGAAACTGTCAGTATACCAATCATTATACAAATTTCTTTCCTTTGAGAGTAGCTTGGACAAAAATAATTTTCCTGAACCTGAATCTGGTCTTTTTTGAATAAATGTATTCATTATAACAGAATTATATAGCAACTCAAATTTTTCTTCACAAATATATGAATCCCTCAGGACTGAATTTAGCTGGGTCTTCAAGTCCCACGGGACATAAGAGTAGAAAACACTCCTTGTTCCTAACAGTATAAAAACTAGGGATCATGAAATGACATCATCACTGAGCAGGTTGAAACAAGCAAACAAGAAATATATTTTTACCTGAATACATAACACTGTGGAAGCCCTGCCAAGCAGCATTCCAGATGTCAAAAGTGCAAATCGGTTCAAAAAGCAATATGACAAACTCATGGAAGAGATACACATTGGGACTTTAGCAAACAAAAATATCTCTGGCTCCAGAAATCCCTAGACAGTCTGCTGAAAGCTGGGAGGATAGAGCAGAAAACACATAGGATAAACCTGTATTTTAAAGGCTTGCCTGGTTCTCACAGCTTCTGTCTTGTCAGCTGCCACTTCCTATTGACAAAGACCATTCAGCAAACAGACCCTTGGTCTGGTTCAGTGTGCTCTTCCTCTTTTCCTGTATATTATGCAGCTCTGCAGAACCAAGTGAGTCTCCTGTTCACTCTTTTGATCTAGACATGCAGATTTGGTGACACAGATGTGTTTCATCCCCACAGTGGAGCTGTTGAGTTGATTCTTGACTCATACAGAGAGATGCAGGGGCTCTAAATTATTACCAAGTTAATCAACCATTTGTTATCATTTGTTTATAAATACTCCAAAGAAACAGCATAGCTATGAGGAAAGATATTCTTAAAAGAAAACATTCTTTTGCCATCACATACAGTGAGGATCTTAAATCTTCTGTCATTACAGTCAGCAGAGAAACAATTTGTAAATTACCATTAAATGACTGGTAGACTCAGACTTGAGAGCATACTAAAAAGACAGAAGTTCTGAAGAAGATATGTACTCTGAAAACTCTATTTACAGTGTCTGCTTTACATGGGGCATACCTTCTGACATGTCCTCCAGCTACTGAGACCTTTTTCCATAAATAAGACAGGCTGCCAGGGTATTCCAGTGTTCTACACTGCAGCAAGTTATTTGTGTCTTTCTGAATCTACATGCTCTGTTTTTTCTTGTTTGTGTACTTAACTTTGCTCCAAGGAAAATTTCATCTCCAATTTCTTTTGCAGTTTTGCAATGAATTTAGGGGGCAGGAATTGACATTTAATAAGTAAATTTGTAAAATTAACTAACTTAGTCTATTTCTTGAAAGAATTACCCTTTATTTTTTCCTACAGACGCTCCAGCTTAAATGTTGCTTTATTACCTGCTTAAGTCCACTGCTGAAAATTCTGTATGTTAAGAAAAATTTTATATTTCTTTATTGTTAGTTAATATAGCATATCAGCCTTAATTTTTAAGTAGCTGAACACAATTTTTGTTTTTATGTGAATGGTCATTTGCAAAGTCAAAGGTCGCAATTATTTGACCAGGAGATACCTAGTGTTCTTGCAGATTCTAAGCAAAAATCAGAAAACAGAAGAATAAAATGAAAGTAGAATCAAAGATTTCAACATATTGTCTGGGAGGTCTTTCAAATAAAACATAATATTTTGTCAAACACAAGTTTGGAATATGTTCTGTAGAGATGTTTGCTGGATCTGGCTGGGATGGAATTAACTTTTCTCATAGCAGCTCACCCTGTGGGAGAGGGGAGTGAATGAACTGCTAGGTGAGAGTTTAGCTTTTGGCAAAGCTCATCCAATACAACATGACTCCATTTTATTTCCATCAGTTAACTGATAGCTGTTCTCCTTTTTATCTAATTCACCAATAGTGATCAGCTGAAAATAAACTGATTTCTTTTTCTCATTCTCATCAATGTTCTTCTTATCTACTACTTCATAGCCCTATTTTAATCCTACCAGTTCTGTGGATCTTTGCCTTCTGATACTACTTTAGCTGCTGCTCTAAACAATACAAACAAAAGAAACAAAGCTTTTGATCCACAACTTTCAATGTCATGCATAAATTATTTCTATCTTGGGAAAACACAGTTTGAAAACCCTAGAATAGCTATAATTTATTGAAAAATGTAATGGAAAACAGCATGCCATGGGAAAATCTCAATAGTTTTTTACAATTATTTTAAAAAGTATATGGTTTCTACCTACTCAATTCCTTCTGCTTTCCTCTCTTTTTATCAGTAAATACTATAGAGTGAAGAATATCCACAATTTATTTTTTTACTTAATTTTTTCTGAGCTTGTTCAAATTTTAAATTAATCTTAGTCTTTACTTTCCATTGCTTTAAGCTAACTCTTCAAACAATAAATAAAAATGATCTGAAAAGAGTAACTGAGCATCAAGTTTATCAGATGATGTGTCTTATTTCCCATGAATAAACAGAATTTGATACCAAGAGTATTCCAGTCACTTTTTCTGCTAAATGTAAAAAAAAACAAACCCCTAAACAACAAACTAACAAATCAAACCCCCAAAATAAATAAACAAACAAACAAAAAACCTGCACCCAAATAAAAAACCCCAGCACCAACCCCCAAACTGTTATAAAAAGAATCAATGAAATCTTGAACATTCCCTTGAACAGGGAATTTAAAAAAATCCAGAAAAAAATGTTATCATGGCATTAGAGTTCAAAGTAGATTACAACATAGATGCCACACCTGACCCTATTAATTGGATGTGGCTCTTCTTTAGAGGTTTAGTTCTGTGCCCCAGAATTGCTTCCTCCTCACTGTTAAGGGGAGCTGAGGACGAGAAGCTCAAATACAAATATGTGCCCTGGGGAGATGGAGCCTGCTGCATATGCTGTATACATATATTACCTTTGCAAATGCACCAGCATCTCATTGTTTTAATGGCGAGAAAATGCTAAGTCTAAATTCATTTATTGCTTGTTTATATTCATTAATTCTTAAGATGGTGCTCTCCCTGGGCAGTATCAAGTGAAAAAACTCTGATACTGTATATTAGGAATATCTTGGCTGTATCACTTGAGAATGTCATAGTTCCTTGTTGAATTTTTTTCCTCTAACATTATAACATCAAAATCAACCTATACCACGGTTCCAGAACTGTGCCTTTTTAAAAAATTCTTCCAAGCTAAGCTTGGACAAAGCAGTTTCTGTTTTATTGCTGTAATTCCTTAGACTTGAACTCTCTGTAGTCATTTGAAAAAACTATGTAAGTTTGGTTTCTAACAACAGGTTAAGCAGAGATTGAACTGAAACAATATTTGCAACTGTCAGTAGGAAGGACCTCTTCTATTCGATAAGACATTTTATTTATTTAAAAATATTGTAAGAGAAATATTTCTATTTCTAGGCCTTTCAAACCAGGTGAGTTAAATTTTTGACTACTAATCACTGTCATTTACCATTATTACTCTAATAATAAGCTGCTTATTACTGTCTGTGGAAGGGAGAGAGAGGTAGTGATTCCAAAGCACTGCTCAGTGAACTTTTTTTCCACATAATTTTACATTATAACAATCACATAGTATGTTTACCATGCTCCAAAATAAAAACTGACGTTTTCTATCTTGAGTTTCTGAATTATTAAAAAATAAATAAAACATGAGTAAAAAGGTTCTCACAATGAGATTGGAGAGATAAATTTGCAGAGTCATATTAAAAACACTAGTAATAATTATTGTGACTGCTTGACAGGGAGGCAAGGTTTTCATGTTTTGACAGGGGACATTGTGGTTCTGCCTCCCAGGCTCTCTTGAAAGTGGACCAGTGCCAAAATACACACACAGCTTACTCCAAGGTGGCACTCTAGTGGAATCTTCAGGGAGTTTCATGATTCATTTTTCAATTGAGATGAGGTCTGAGAGAAGGCAGGCTGAGCACAGGCAGTTGGAGCAGAAGGAAACAGCCAGTCCAGAGCTCAGAAGAGGAGGTGCAAGGACCAAGGCCAGAAGAACGAACAAACAAAATAAGGCAATAGCAGGGGAAGGAGCTTGGATAAGAAAGGCAGAAACAGAGGTCTGTAGAGACAAAGCAAGGGCAACAGAGCCTGGCAACAGCAACAATAGCAGCAAGCCTGGATTGCTGCCAGGCGTACTTAATCACCACCCTTCAACAACAAATACGCTGGAAAACTCTCAGTGCTGATGTACATTCCAGTTTCTAGTACCTGCCCCATGTAGGGGCTACTAAAAGTACCAGACCTGCCTGGGGGAGATAGGTTATCTTGCAGCCTTCTGAACTGTGGCTCTGAAAGATCTGACTCTCAAAAAACACAGCTCGGCTCTGGAGGAAAAGATTTCTTCTCTTTTTCTTCTGCCTCAGCAACAGTGGTTGTTTTTCATGTTTTTAAAAGCTAATTATAATTGATACATGAGGAGTGCTGCGATTGCAAGGTCAATTACTCAGAAGTTAGAAAAATGTCAGAATTAAGGTTGTCCTATACAGCCTTAATTAGTCTGTCTTAGATGTAAGAATTACCATCTATAATTACATTAGCACATGCAATTTTTTTCTTAGCATTCTCTCCTCATTCAGTTCACAGACTGCCAATCAAGTTTTATAATGAAAGAGACTGTCAGCTGTAGGATAACCATGTAATTTTTTTTCCAGAAAATGAAGATACACAGCTAATAAAGTGGGAGCTGAATGTAAGAATATTTAATAATTGTGATTGCTGGATACTTCCCAAAGAAACTGGACTTCATCAGAGTGTTCCACTGTGATTCTGGTCAAGTCACAATCATGCAGTATGGGTTTTTCATCTCTTCTGTGTCTGGTTTCTCTAATCTGGAGCTGGAGAATAACAAAATACAATGTGATCATGCAGAGGCTGTTATCATAATGCATAAATGTAGAGTGTCAAATCAGGGTTACATTTGAAACCTTAATTCTGGTATTTATTAGTTTTGGAGTACTCATCTGGCAATATTTTCATTTAGTGCTTCTCCTTCGATGTTTTGCTTGTGTTCTTTAGATTCTAAATGTGATTGGGTGATTCAGACCATAGTGCCAATCTTGATTTTTGTCATCCTCACAAAAGAGTCTAGACTTGAAACATTTTGAAACATGGCTATGCCTTTAACATTCAGACTGGGTTTATGTCAGAGTGGTGGTTTGTGGCTAGCACAGGTCTTTCCCATGATAATTCTTTCTGTGTTTTATAAAAAAAGATAAAATATGGATGTTTTTTAAAACAGTGTCCCAAGATTTGGACAGTTCAGGCCTGGCCAATCAGGCCTAGGGGGAGGTCTCAGGCTGACCAATCAGGGCGACCTCTGAAAAAACTATATGTATATTGAAATCAAAACAATAAAGGCTTTTTTCCTTCTTGCCACTGAGAACTGGGTTCTTTTCTCTGCTAGCGGCTCAACAGCGACAGTGGTCAACAGAGGTGGTTAATTCTTATATTTCCTTATCTTTCCTTCTTTTCTTTGGCTAATTCCCATATTTCCTTATCCTTCTTCCTTTTTGTAAAAATGCAAATTTTTATTGCCATAATAACAATAAAGTTAATGTAAAATGTCTCAATTACCTCAGTTAGTTTTAACTATCTACCCGTGAAAGTCACAAAGTTTTAGAAAACACAGATGTGATAAATCAAAGTTGACATGATTTATGTACAGTTGCTTTTGCTGTATGAAGAAGAACCTTGGCTAATATATTCCAGAGCCATTTCTCTTCATAATCAAATACCAGTGTTTTTAACTCACCAAAGTAAACAGTTTGGGGACAGGGACAGGGTGTGTCCTGCATCTTATCCCTCCCCACTGGGGCATTCCTACGGAGAAGCATTGCTAAAGATATGTTGGGATGCTTCACATGGTATCAATTCCCAAGGTTAGGTCCTTTTATATTCTGGTTCCCTAATGTGCTCCCCAAGAAGCCGTGCAACTTGTGGGAGTTGAATGACAAGGATAATTTTTCTCATGGGCTTCTATAACATCAGTGACTGGTGAATGCTCACCTCGGATGGTCAGAACTGCCAGGAGGAAATCCGTGTGAATATCACTCTTGAGTTCCTGGGCAAGGGAGCACGCAGCACCCATCTGCTTTGTCTTTCACCTCAGCTCTCTTTTAGCAAGAATTGCAGTGTATTTCCTGCAACAGACAAATGAACAGTATCTATAGAAGATTCAGAATCTGGAGTTAGACTAAAAAAATATTAGTAGTCTTATCAAAGTCCTTCATGACAAGAAATTGGTTTTTTACACTGTTTTGTTATCAATTGATCTCAGAATACTTTACAAAACTTTAACCATATATTCTTTAGTGTTTTTTCCAGTTTAGATTTATTGTTAGTGTTCAAAAATATGCTACATTTTCAGTATGCTTACAAAGCCCCAAGACAGAGAAAACCAAGAAGTATCTGCTCATCATGTAAAACTTGATGCACTGGAGGATAGGGATCAAGGCATATTGCATGTAGTTTCTCTTTGATAATCCCTCTTGCCAGTTTAGTATCACACAGTCATCTGGAAAACCAGCTTAATCAGAAAGAAAAAATGGAGTGAAAATAAAAACAGCTGCAAAACTTTTTCAAAATTGAGCAGCCTTTCTGTGGACAGAAAAAAGCACTTCATTTCTGAAATTAATTTTAAAAAAACCTGCTAATTTTTTTTAATTGCATAATGGAAACCATTAATATTATTAGTATATATTCTGTGCTAAAAAAAGATCTGGAATCATGTCAGGCTAGTTTGATTATCAACATATCCTTTTGCCATTATGATGAACAGCGGTATTTTGACTAGAGTTACATTCAGCTGCCAGGTTGGCTGTTACAGCTGCAGATATGGGAGTAACTTTTGTGTGCAAGGATTTTGCTCACAGTGTGACTAACATGTAATCCAAAATATTTTTCGATTCCTCTAACTTATTTTTCATATTAACCGAAAGCCTAAAATGACTTCTTTGGTCAAAGATGAAAAGTGAGTGTAGATTAGGAGTTTTCCAATAAATTACTTTAAAACAAATGTATATTGGAAGAAAGTACCTGTTTTGAAAGAAATTAAACTACTTTTTTTGCATTTGAAAAATGTTGTTGAATCCTTTGTAACATTTCTGAAGTTTCATTAACTTGAATTTCAGCTTTGAAAACTATTTTCCTATAACTTATACATAAACGTACTTAATCAATAAAATTGAAATAAAATATATTTTCAGAGTAAAATGTTTCCTCTTCGCTCATACTATACTATTATCATTATGCTAATATATTTTAGACAAACTTTTCATTTTTTGTCTAAAAAGAAAGTAGGCTGTTAATGAGAAAAAACAAGATTTTCCACACAGGTTTATTAAGCATGAATTTTGCCCTAGGCAACATTTAGACATGACCTATTTGATTGGCAAAATTAAATCAGATTTAGAACTCATTAATTATGCCTTCCAAATCTATTTTTTTTCCTACTATGACACAATAGTGTCACAGCAAGCAGCCATGATATCTAGAGATAGGCTGTGTTAGTAATATTTCAGCTTAAATCATCTTGAAGTATCAGAACTAATGTAATATATAACTTATGAAATATTAAAGCATGGCATGATATCAACATAGTACAGTCAATTAAAAGAAATACATTATCAAATAAAATTCAATACAGTGCATATTTTGTAAAAGATGTAAATGTTTATGCCTGCATCAGAGTTCCTAGCTAAAATTTTGTGTTAATGCTGACAGATTTTGTCTCCTTTTTAGAGAGAGATTCCAACTCTGATGTTTCTTGAAAAGACATCAAAAGCCAAGAGATGAGAAGCAAAAGAGCAGAAAATAGCTTGTACCCATCTGGTTACTGCTCAGTTTCCCATGGCTAGAAGGTCCTCCCTGTTTCTTGATTTGAAACAGGGGTCTGAAACTTACATCTCCCTAACAGTTGTTTTGCTCATTATTCTTAGAAAACTTACTCTCTTCTGTTTTTCATTGCCTTATTTTTTATACATCTGTATAGTTTAAAAGACATTGGAAAAACCTTACATCTTGTTGGATATTGAACCAGTTGAGAAGATTATTTCCAGTAAATGCTTCAAAGAGTGTGTAGGCATTTATATAGTTATACACAGCCTAATAGAGACTGTAACTTTATTATTTACCTGAACTAACTGCTCAGTGACTATCCTGCTTACTTAGAAGCCTTTGGAAACCCAAACCTGTGGTTTTTGATAGAAAGGTGGATGTGCTGTTTTACCTATCATCCATCATGGAAGCAGCAGTACTAAAAAAAAAAAAAAATCTTCTATTTCAATTTCAGTAACATGTGAGTAGACATTTTAGAGATGTTACTAGTAAAGAAAGAATTTTAATTGTCCTTTAAAATTAGTTTGATGAAGCCCAAATAATCTCACTAGGCTCTTGTCTGAACAGTCAGTCTAAGATTATTGAAGACAATAAGAGATTTAATTCATCAGAAGTAGGAATCTGAATTAACATTCTTTTATCACTAAAATTAAACTGTCTGTTTTCCAGTAGGGTTTCAGCTTGTTATCTTCTTTCTTTTTCACACAGCCCAGCAGAAGCAGGTGGTCTGGCATTAATAAAAACCACCCTGGGGAAAATTCTGAAGAATCACTCCTTTAAACATGCCTCATTTTGTCTACTTTACATACTCATTCTCCAAGATATCCTTAAACACATTGAGATCAATACATTAGACTGTCTAATTCTTATTACCTACACAAATCACTCTTTTCATTAACATCACACTTACATTAGCAATTATTAGCATATTACCATAATTACATCATTATTATAATTTAAACTTGTAGATAATTTATTGCTCAAAACCAATTCTATTAAGCAACTCAGATGTTGAAACTTGTTATAAATAACATTCCTCTGTTCTCCTTGCTAACCCACAAAGTTACTTTCTATTACAACCTACATGCTGAGTATTAGGACAGCTTTCTCTAATGCCATACCTCTTATTTATTTTTCTCATATGAAACGAGTAGAAATTTTCTTCCACAAGGCAGGCTTCTGTTGGGCTAGATGTCTTCTGACCTGTTTCCTCTGGAGCAGATGCATTCATCACACCAAAATCTTATGAGGCAGATGGTGTTGCCACCTCAGCTGTGGTGACTCACTTGAATAAGAAAACTTCATATTAGGAAGAGGTAAAATCAAGCTGAACAAAAGAGAGAAAAAAATTTGATTAGCAAAGGACGCCCCTACTCTGTAGGAAAGCTAGAAATGAGATCTTCAAAATCACAGGATTATCTCAGTCCCTAGAAAGAACATTAAGCCAATTCCTCTTTGAGTTCAGTTCCAAAGGCATGAAGTAGAAGGCATCCATCAAGAATAATTAAGATGGATTCAAAAATGGGCCATTCATGCTTGTCCAATGCAAATGACTACAATGAAATTACTAGCTACATGGCCAGGTAAGAGTAGTGTAAAATATATTTACTGAGAGTATATATATATGTGTGTGTGTGTGTGTGTGTGTGTGTAATTGAATTTACTAAAGGTTTGAATGTTCCATCCCCTCATTTGGAAGTTGAGGAAGTGGCAAACAGATAGAACAAGAGAAAAGCACATGCATTTCCAATCTGGTTTTCATCCTCTGATGAATGTTTCAATTAACAGCTCCAGGGACTGAGACTTGACAGGAGCCTTAAGAAGTTCATCAGGCAGCAGTGCCAAGTTCTGCACCTGGAGTGTAGTAATTCTGTGCTATAGGAGACTACTGGCTGAGGAACAGCCAGCTTGAAAGGCTTCTGGGGATCAGATAGATTTGTGCCAGTTTGGGCTGGGATAAAGTTAATTTTCTTCATAGTAACAAGTGTTGATTTTGGATTTGTGCTGGAAACAGGGTTAATAGCACAGAGATGTTTTAGTCACTGATGAGCAGGGCACACAATGCCAAGGCCTTTACTGCTCCTCACCCAACCCCACCAGAGAGGAGGCTGGGGGTGCACAAGGAGTTGGGAGGGGACACAGCTGGGAGAGCTGACCCCAGCTGATCACAGGAATATTCTGTTTTCAGCATTAAGGGTAGAATTTTGTGTTAATCATAACTGGAGTGTAAACATAGGCTAGTCCTTTAATTTGTCAATTATACTTTCAATTAGTTTTACATGAAGTCTTATTTTGTATAAAAAAAGTCACAGAAAAATGAGAAACACATGCTCTGAATTAATGACAGTCCAGTCACCAGATGCTTCCAATTCAAATGTTTGTCAGGGTCATAAATCAGGTACATAAGATTCTGGCCTAATGAAGCAGGTTGTTACTGTCTTCTATTTTTTACCTCATCTGTGCAGATATTGTCAGCTACATCTACACTAGATTGGAAATATTAACAATACATTCTAAGATATCTGAGGAAAGTTCTCTTCTGTCTTTTAGGCTTAATTTAATTGTTCGGCTATAATGGGAAAGATAATTTGGCATCACAGTCTTTTGGATACATACTTCCAACTAAAATATCCCACTGGGATCAAGAAATAGTATAGCAGCATTTAATTAGGGTATTTTGCATGAAATGTTTTGCATAGTTAACTAACATGAATAAGCCTTTATTGCATAAACTATGGAAATCAGAGTATTAATTCAATAAATGCATTAAAAATAGTAGAGTGAAGGACACATTAAGAAAAGCCAAATAAGCATATAAAACATCAAAAGAAATATGTCTTAGTTTTTCTTCCTTTAAAAAAAAGCTGAAAATTGTTCTTTGTCCATCTCCAGTATACCTTGTAGATGGATGTCCCAAATCCAGCTCATTAAGGCAGCTGATATAATGAAACTGAGCCACTGTCCATGTCAGAGATTAAATCATAGGACAGAATAATTTGAAATCCCTAAACATGCACTCCAGGAGCAGCCCAGCTCTGTACTAGAGTCTAGGAGAGGCCTGTCATGATTTAACTCCAGCTGGCAACTAAGCACCACACAGCCACTCGCTCACTTCCCCCTCAGCAGGAAGAGAATTGAAAGGGTAAAAGTGAGAAAAGCCATGAGGTGAGATAAAAACCCTTCAACAACTGAAAGGAAATATACTACTACTATTACTACTACTACTTCTACACTTATTACTACTACAGCTATGATGCTTAGGACCTTGAGGTAATGAAAAGACAATAAAAAAGAAAAATAAACCCCAAGAAAGACAAGTGATACAAATTGCTCACCACCAACTGACTAATGCCCAGCCTGTCCCCAGGCAGTGGCTCCCTGCCACCTCCCACATCATTTTATTGCTGAACATGGTGACTTGTGGCATGGAATATCCCTTGAGAAACTTCAGCTGTCCTGGCTGTATCTCACCCCAACTCTTTGTGCACCCCCAGCCTCCTCCTCACTGGTGGGGAGCAGAAAAGACCTTGATGCTGCCCAAGCTCTGCTCAGCAGTGACTAAAACATCCCTGAATTAGCAACACAATTTCCAGAACAGACCCAAACCACAGCCTCATACTAGTGACTATGAAGAAAATCATCCCAGACAGAACCAACAGATGGACATTGTCATATTCATATTCTGCATTTATTATTTCTTTTCCAGTAAAAGGAACCCTGGGTAATAGCAGTATACAGGAAACAATATTCTACAATGGGCTTCAGTCTGGATATCTAGGGACCAGGAACTGCAGGTATTGTTCATCATATACTTGCAGAGCAGGTAGTAAGTTACTGAAAATCTCTTTTACAATGGTCAAGAACTCTCTTTTATTATCTTCAAACTGTCTCTGTATGTGTAAATTGTCTATTCATAGTCACATTTCCATTTGTATTTGAAATTACTTGTTGTCTTTTCATGAGATAAGTACATATATTTGATAAAAACTACCTTTCCTATGCAGCATGACCAGTACAAGAAATTTGCTTTGTTGTACAAATTCCATTCTCACTTTCACATTTGCATTGATGTGGAAACATTCCGACTAAATCAGTGTTGCAACTTCTGCGTTATAACACTGTAACATATTACCATTTAGTTTTTTATATCCTTGCAAATCAAGTCTTCAGAATATCCTAAAGGCATAAAAAAGGGCATTCCAGATTGGTCCTGTGGCTCAGTGTTTTGTATTGAATGTGTGTGTGTGTAACAACAGCTGCAGAAAATATGTATACCCACATATACATATATATATGTGTACATACATACACATATATTTGCAGAATATTTTTATTCCACTCTTTCTGTTCCCTCAAAACTTTCACTGGGAATGGTTATTGCATGTGTATAGAATCACAGAATCATTTAGGTTGGGAAACACCTGTAAGATCATCAGGTTCAGCACTGCCAAGTCCACCACTAAGCTATGCTATATAGTGCCTGTCTAAAATGCCTCTCAGGATGGCCACTCCATGTCTTCAGTTTTGGGCTTATCTCTATGGTAAAATCATTGAGGTGCTGGAACCAGTTCAGAGAAGAGCATCAAAGCTGGCGAAGAATTTGAATCATAAGTCTTATGGGGAATATCTGAGGAAGCTGGGGTGTTGAGCCTGGGGAAAAAGAGTCTCTACAGACCTTCTCTCTTGCTTGTCAACCAACTGCAGTCATAAAACTATATTTACTTTGCGTCATGTTTTAGTCCCATGTTTAACTGTATTCCTTGAGATGATTTGTACAGAACTAGAAACTCTCGAGTGCAATTGGTTAGATACGTACAGCTGAAGGATGATTAGATATCAAAAAAAGATTTGGGGAATAGAAGCTGGTCCACCTATTCCTACAACACATTTCTATAGTACAGAAGAGCATTTGCCATCTTAAGAGGGTTGGTCTGCAGACAGAAAACTCTTTTCTTTTGAAAAGGTCATTGCATTTGATATATTTGAGTGCTGATGTGAAGCAGCTCAGAGTATCAATGCAGCTCCCACAGCAAACTGCTTATCACTGTAAGACAGATAAAACTTTGTGTCTTTGACTGGTAGAAACCAAAAATAAGACAAAGCATACACTGGGTTGCCAGAACTTTTAATAAAGATAATTTTCTATCGAAATAGTTATCTAAAATGTACCTTATGTAAATATCATATTTTAATTCTAGGCATAGATAACCATTTGGGAAGATGTTATCAGAAAATTACCCTCTTTAATAGATCATGTATCTTTACTTAGTTTTTTGCTGCTCATCTATATATCAGATATTTAGAAATAAGTAGCAAATATAATTCTCGGCAGCTATGATCAGTTACAGTTCACAAAAAAAATGTGACATCGGTGGAACTGTTTCATTTATTTATAATTATGAATCCATAACTGTTACATTTTGAGCTCCCTTTTTTTTTTTTTTAATCCTGTATAAATTAGCAGTAACTACACTGAAGTAAAATGTCTCAATTCACACCTGGTTTACCTTATTGCAGTGAATTTCCACCTATTTAACAAAGATACATATGTGCTGAATTTGGATCCTGTTAGCCATACCTGCTGGCAAGCTTCCAAGAAAGATAATCGTTATATACAAGGAAGCTATTTTCATGGAATATAGTACTAATGCTGTGACATTTCGCACTATCTGATGTGTTAGGCTGAGATATTTTCTATCAGGACTTATATTTCTTGGCCAGTTGAAGATCTTTGGAGGATATTACTTGTTTATCTGCCTTTGTTTTTAAGAAGCAACTGCCAAAGCCCAAATGAATAGTGATGGTGCAGTTGCAACTTCTCTCTTGTAGGATGTGAAGGTTTATAGAAGAGTTTATAGAATGTCAAGTCATATTATCAGCTACATGGAGATATGACCTGATGGGCAGAAATCACATCTTCAAAGTGTCATCCTGATACACTGGAGACTGAGAGCCACTGCTCTACCTTTCAGAGGTATGAATTTGTTTGCAGTGATATAAAAATAGCTTCCACTCTGGATACAGGAAGACTACAGCTTGAAAGGTCAATATATAAATATTCTTCAACAGAAGATCTTAGGCATGAGGTGCAATGCTTTTCAATTCCTTTTGTTTGTTCCTTTTTACTAAATGGAACTGTACTTTCCTGGGTTAGTAGGAGGAGCATTATTCCAATAATGACTTGGGGCTGGTTTTGCAATGACAACAGCATCATCAAACTGCTATTTAAAGCCTCTGAGCTCAAAATTTAGGCATCTGAGTTTAGACAGCTTTCAAGGTGGCATTTTGGGGTGAAGACTGAGGTAGTTGGGTAAGGCACTTCTGTCACTCGGCTCCTGTCCTACATGCATCTGGTAGCTTTATTTTAGCTGTACAGTCTTCACCTGTGCATTCAAAAGTGGAGTTCTATTCACACCAGTGCCTAACCTTGGAGGCACTTCAAGCATGTAAAGGACTGCTGTCAACACTGACATTTTCCAGGAAAGTGGAATTTGGCATCTGAGCAGCCCTGGCTTCTTCTTCAGTTGTCCCCCTTGGGTCCATGATGTGGCTGTGAATCTGTCAGTGTTATTCATGCCACACGTACTGTAGCAAGCCTTGCACACACCATATGTGACACTTGTACCACTGTTGTTCCCTGGTTAGAGATTCTATCCCAGGAATAAGAGAGCCACATCCATTCCTTCCTTTCTTTGAAGGAATTACAGGTAATCTCCATTCTGACATGCTTTTTGTCACTTTTCTTTGAAGTTTTCCTGCTGAGAATGAAGTAGAACTGTCACACAACTGCTTTTTTAAAGGATTTGAATTAAGAAGAATTTGGGACAGCATGCTGTATTTTATCAGGGTTTTGGGTTTTTTTTAAATTAGTTTTTAATTCTGGGCAGTAAATGTCACTAAAGATGCCTGCAAAAGCACCCACACCCCCTTTCTCTGCCTCCACCGACCTCTGCCCCTCTGAGAGCAACAGCACTAAATCAGACCAGAAGCTCACCTTCAGTGGTGCTCAGCAGCAGATGTTCAGGGAATGAACATTAAGAGCAGGCTACACGCAGAGTGATACTTGCCCTCCTTCTGTTCTTGCAGCTTCTGTCTCTGGTTCAGGGACCTCCTGAACTAAAGCCAGAGACTGAAATCAGACCACCATGTTTAGTGGTCCTTGGTGGAGCTTTCCTCCATTACCTTGCCTAATCAACTTTTGAATCCATTTATATTCTTGGCAACCAAAACATCCTGTAGCCATTGGTTCAACAACCCATTTAAGTATTGAATGACAAAGGTATTTCCTTTGAGTATTTCAGAAAATTTTCTTTGTCATTACATTTGATGTTCTCTCATTTCCGTGTCATCAAAACCAAAATACAATTACCCATTCCATATTACTTATGTTTTTACAGATCTCTGTTATATCTCAGTCATCTCTTGTCTCAATTGAAGTGTCTCAATCAGTTTGATATGGTTGTAGACATGCTTTGCATGTCTTTCAGCCTATCAGTGACACTATGTTTGTTTCCTTTCCTGTGAGATGACTGGAACACCATGAGGTTTTCAAAATGTGAGTGCACCAGTGATTTGTGTATATTTATAGAATTATAGAGTTTTCATTTCATTTTCCATTCTGCTCTCTATCCTTCACTCAGCTGTCCTTGACATTGTCTTTTGCACCACAGTTAAGTATTAAACTCACCCTTCCAGAAAGTTATTAACAATAATTTTGGTTTTTGTGATATTTTTTTAATCTGGAAATTTATATGGACTTCAGTGCATACAAAATTTAATGTGCAGTTAAATGAGTCAATTTTAATGGAATATATGAAATAAATTGCTATAGAATGTTCACATGGAGCGAACTGAAATAAATTTAACATTAACAGAAATATGTTAATTTTTTTAACCAACTTGAATAATACAAATTAAGATTGTGGAGAAATGAAACTTATATTTCTGTTTATGCTACCTGTAGTAGAAAAGAATTTTAGAGCTTTAAGAAAAGATCAGCTCCGTTTCAGCACAAGTATGATCTAAAAACTCAAAATTTACAGATTAGGACAAAATTAAGGAAATTAAATACATTTGCACTATTTTATAGACAAATTAGAAGCAGGGAGTGAGTTTACCATACCATACCATAGAAAAAGAGCTATAAATCTTTTGAAAATACATTTGAAACCTCTGAAAATCTTAGCCACTGTTATATCCATAAGATCATCCAACTTTATTAAAAATCCTAAAGAGAACCACAACTTTTCTATCTGTTTACTCATTCAGAAATACTCATGTCTTATTACAGGGAATATACAAATTTGCAAGGTTTTTGAGTTTTGCTAACTTTTGAATGATTAAAATTTGTAAAGTGTTTCTCTGTTTTGTCTGTAACAGGAATTTCTTCTGCTCTGTTCCTCACTGAGGAAACAAGGACAAACATGGTAGTAGAGAATAGAAAACAAGTGGTCCTATTTCATGTCCTTCACACCCTGTGCATATCTCCTGGTTAGTGATGCACCATATCTGTTGTATTTGATTCCATGAAATCATGTTGCTACTCAGAAGATATTTTCTTTCAAGACTCTGGGTCAGAAATGAGGACAAATAAACTCAGATGGAACCTAAGACAAATGTATTGATGGCTGGAAGTAAACATTCTAAAGAATCTGGAGCCAGTTTATTAGTGTTGTGGAATTTGCTATAGAACCTTTAAAAGCCATAACATCAGGGGCACTCAGCTTTGTAGATTTTCTCCAGGGGGAAAAAAACAACAAAGTCACCTGTAGCACTGCATCCCATGTCACCAGGTTGGGACCCTGGGTTATTTCTGATTTGTGGTGCAAGAATACTATTCTCTAAAATGCTAAGACTGTTTCCTGCATTCTTGATATACCTTTGGAGGACACATTTCTGGCCTAGTTGTAATATCTGCAAATGTTATAAAACAGGACAGGAATTCTACTGAGGACATTAACACTGCATGGTGGCTTTGTGGAAAGATTTATGCCATTGGATATTTTGCTTGCTGTTAAATTTAGCCCACTATTCTCTTTGTCTCTCACTCCTGCCTTTCACTTGCAATATTGGAAATGTGCCAGTTCTGTGAGAGTTTGCTTTCCTTTTCCTGACTGACACACATACTCAGTTTGAAGTGCAAACAACTCAAAAGGTAATTTGGGGATCAATATAAATAAAACTGACACTTCTCTGATGGCAAGTTCTTTGTTATTGCTCTGGGTAGAAGCAGTAGTGGACAGGCTTGGAATATGGTGTGGCATATGATGAATCACTCTTTCTCTGTTGGTATTTTCTTTGTCTGATTTATTGTATTGCTCAGACCAAGATATAGATGTTCTATGTAATATGCGTATATGGATGCAAAAGCATGACATGTAGTAAATTCATTTATAGTTCATGTCTGACTTTTGGGCCACATGCTCTCTTCCACTAATTCATCAATTTCAGACTTATTCTACTACTATAAAACAATGAAAAGCCACCATCCTTCAGGAGCAGGAAGCAGTCTAATGCCTCATTTTCTTCTCAGATGTAGAATTTTCTGCTTTATAAAGCACTCCATGATAGAAAAGAAAGATCAGAATATTAATTGATTTATCCTGGCATAAAAATGCCATGTTTTTTAAGTAATGTAAAATCTCCAAGAAGTTCTAGTTTTAGGCAGACAACACTGAATATTATGGGGAGACTTTTTTTGGCATGTCAAAGATGAAGGTAGATTGAGGGCATTCTGCTTATCCTTGAAGCTGGCAGTCCAAGATCCAAATTCAGTCTGAAACTCAAATCTGGATGACTGCCAAGCTGAAGCCAATGAGCCCCATCTCTCAGTGGGGCTGTGCTCAGTGCCATACTGTGTACAGATATGCACTTCTGATTTTCTGGTAAGAGGGTGGATAGCAAGCCTGTGACTGTCTGCATTTCCGTGTGAGACATAAATGTGCTCTAAATGGACCAAGTACCAAAGAAAAACATAGAACAGTAGAGAGAGCAAGAGAAAGAAAGTCTTAATTAGTGGAAATGGGAACAGAACTATGATAAAGGGAAAAGACATTGCTACAAAAGGTGAATTTTCAGGATTTCAGGAATAAGGGGAAAACTAATTTTTGCAGTTGTGTTTCTGCAAGTGATATAGAAACTCTGCATTTCCAACAATCAGCTGGGAACTGAGAAAGATGCTAGAGTCAAAAATAGGAACACTGTTATATTCTTACCATGAAATGCTAAATGTGTGTGCTTTTAGTTCACTTATTGTTCACCTAACTGCTAGGCAATTCACAGGGTGTGGGGCCACTTTAATGTTGCAGAGCTGCCATGGAACATTTCTGTCAGAAAAACCGTACTAGAAACACCAAGTTCCCATAGGAGTCTGATAAGATCATTTAGATCCCAGACAGAAAGAAGGAATTAGCAGTTTTATGAGGATTCTCTTGAGCAGGCTATAAGAGTTTCATTGACATTTATAGCCATTTTTTATTAGTCATAAAGGGTATCTAAAATTTTTTCTACTTAGTAGTATTTCTTGCTCCCATCTCTAGCCAGAGATTCTTCCTATTTTGTGCTCAAGTTAAAAAAAAAATAAACAAGAAGATGAGACAGCTTTGCTGGACAACTATAAAACGCTCCTGTACAATGGATTCCGTCTCTGTGCCTAGTAGACTTTGATGTGACCTAATATTTCCTAGGCATCATTTTCTCCTCAAATATTAAACAATTTCTGATATAAACAGAATCCTATTTTTCCTGCACACTAGTTGTATGAAAGCTATATGAAAAATCATTAAGTTGATGGAATCAAACAGGACTAAGACATACAACGTGGGATATCTGTTGCCATCCAAAACCAGCTAGAGCAAAAGCCTACAGCTCAAGCAGGAGCACAACTTCTGCACAGACAGGAAAGAGTTCACTGGCTAAAGGTCTAATTTGGCAAATGTTAAGTAGGAAATGAATTCTACATTCATTTACACAAGCAGTTACACAAACAAACACATGCATATTTATTCATAGCCCTGTTATGTATCTGCAGAGCTCAAAAGGCTAATAAATAGCACAATGAGCTTATTCATTGTGAATCATTGATGGAATTTACTTCTTGTTTTCATAGTGTGAATTACTGGTAGATGTATCAGGGTTTCCATGATTTTTTTGTTATTCAAAATAATTCACTGAATGTCTTGAACAAATAGCATTTCAGTGTACAGATTTTCATATTTATGAATATTCATGAATATTCATGTATCATTTACTGTTTTTTAGCTTGTTTGGAAATTCAAATTTCATCTGATTTTTGACATGTTTACTCATGTTAATGTATTCCTACACCCTAATATTGACAATACTTACACTTGGATTTTTGGGAAAATTATTTGCATTATTGTTATATTCTGTGCATTATTATTCTGAAAGAACATACTTAAAATTCTCTGGATACTGTTTTCAGAATATATATTTGAATAATTTTCTCTTTTTGCTAGTTTATTTGCAGAAAATAAATAGAAGCAGTCCAAGTAAAACTGGATGGAAACTTTCCCACTATATCTCCCTTCAGCAGTCTTATTGAAAGGTTATCAACACATTCAGTGTATTTTGGATGGATTGTTTTATGACCATTATTTACACATGTAGTTAAGAAACCAAAATGAACAATCAAACTGCAATATAAAATTTATTACTTTCCCTTGAAAAGGTTTCCTTTGAGCTTTTTCCAGGTACCATTTCATACTTTAAATTAGTATTTTTATCTATGTACCCTACTCAATGTATTCACTCCTTAAGAAATTTAGGATCCATTCTTAAATTTATGTCTCTTAAAATTTCTGGTAGTTACCCTTAATTCAAAACTGATTGCTGTGTTGTGACTATAGACCTTATTAATGTGGACAGAATAAAGAGAAGAGTGAGAAACTCTTATGTTTTAGTTTCCATCACACTCAGATCAGGGAAGGTGAGGTCCCATAGGGACATATGTTAATATAAGTGTGGCAAAATAGATACAGTTAATAGTCACTTGTTGGTGTTTTATCAGAGGATAAAATTATACAAAGTCACACTTGTGAAGGCAAGTCTCAGGTATTGTTGCCTAATAAAGCTCGGGGAACATCACTGGACTTCATGTTTGACTTTTCTATAATAAACATTTGTCTAAACTCCTTTAGCTTTCTTACAGTATAGCAGTATTATAAGTAAGAAAAACTGGAGAAACCAAGTGCTAGAGCTCAGATGCAGGAATTTATTTTTTCAGAAGTGTGATGGTCTCTTGATAAATCTTCAAGGAAAGCATAATGCAAGTATCACAACAGGAAAAGTTGTATATTATTGGCTTTTGATTTTATGCGTTTAAGAAAGATTTGTTAATGAAAGGAAGATGAAATTCAAATTTAGCCCAAATATAGCACTTAAGTCTGTAGATGGATTCCCATGCCTGGATTTATTTTTTTAAAGCTTTCTGTTTGCAAGAACAAAATTGCTATTACCTAATATGTTGAACACAATGAATAATATAAAATTACTTCTACCTCCATCAGGCAAAAAGTCCACCTTGCTCAAAAGCCTGTCTCACACATATCTATCCATATTTTATAAAGCTATATATGATATTATGGAACATATATCATCTGCTGTCAGCACAGCACTTGATTCCCTGACAGGTACAGAAGCCTTACAAATGGGGGACCCACAAATGGTTTGGGTTGGGTCTTGTGACTAGAAGAACTTCTGGTCAAGAGGGCACAATTGTCCCAAATCCCAAATGAGAACCACCCTCTTCTGATACTATCTGTCTTCATATCAAAATGTATTTAAGAAAATGTTTTGCTATTTATCACAAAAGCGATCCCACTGATTGTCTTGTTGAGGGGTCTTTGCATCTCTTCCAATACTGCCACACTCAGCTGAGGTACCAGCTCACAAAACAAAAAGATAGGTAATACATTTTTGCCCCCCAAAAATATTAATTTTATTATAATGATACATGTTTTATTTTTAGATTTGTATTTTCATAGACTTTTCCTCTCATATTCTTTTCTGCATTTATCTTCCTGTCATTTAGCCTGCTTATCTTTTGGGAAACAGTTTTCCCCAATTTTTTATCTAGAATTATTCTTGGTGTAATTGTTATTAATTTTTTAATTTACTTTTTTTTTCTAAATATATTTTTAATTTGCGATTTCATTTGTGTAAGTTCTATTTTATATACTCCCACCTCTGAGCAGATGACAGCTTATCAGGAGAACAAACCTTCTTTTCCCTTCTTTTTGATACCGATATCAAGATAATGTTGGCTGTGTTTTTCTTTTTTTATCCTCTTGTCCTTTCCAGCTGCCTTCCTCCCTCACTTCATAATTGTTGTTTTGGTACATTAATTATATTTTCTAAGCCAATAGCCCTTAAAATTGAAGGGAAAAGGTGAAAAAATAGTCCCAAAAATTCAAATCCTATATTGAGAGAAAAAAGTGTTTAAAAAGTAGATATATAGGTATAAGCAATCAAATTAAGGGAAAAAGGTATTATATTTGCCTTCATTGACATATTTTTAACACAGCTAACTACAAAGCCAAACCTGTGTAAACAGTGAATATAAATAATAAATGTTTTCAATTATGTTGGAGAAGAAATGGCTCTGAATAGGATTGATTTTTTGTGCATAACTAGCTGTGTCTCAGCTGCTGTGTTATGCCACAGTTAAGAAGGAAAATGTCGATGGGCACAATGATGTGACCTCCTGGTGTTTCAGCCCATTTTGGCCAAATTGCAGAAAATAGTGTGGAGAAAATCAACATTTTAAATTTTTTTTTCATTTGTCCATGAAGGCAATCATATTCAACTGGAAAAGACTCTCAATACAAGATATAGACTTGTTTAGCCCTTTAAGAGTTTCAAAATTTAAATGTAAGCATTATTTTATAATAATAATTATATTTCCTATTTGTGTTGGTTATCAAAATTAACCACAAATTCTGAATGGTTGCAACAGAGAGGAAATTAGACTCCTCAATAAAAAAATTATTGTTCAAAATTTTTGTTCTGTTTTTTTCCACAGGCATAAAATCCAAGAACATCTCCAATAACAGACCATTATGTAATTAAAAAAAAAAAAGAAAAAGAAAAAATAAGGGATAATGATATCCACTAGATGGGAATTGAAACTAGGTAAATGCAGTCCAGGAAACAACCTTCCCTTTCCTCTTTCTCCTTTTCCCTTCTCTCCTTACCTCAATTAAACATTAGAATAGCGAGTCTCTCAAAAATTAAGAGATACAGGAAAATGTTTTAAGGTGTCCCCAGAACCTTCTTGTCTCCTGGGTAAACAACCCCAACACTCTTGGCCTATATCCATTGGAGATGTGCTCCAGCCTTCTGATTCTTTGAGGCCCTGCTTTGATCTCACTCCACCAGGTCCTTGTCCTTCTTATCCTGGGGGTTCCAGAGCTGATGCAGCACTGCAGGTGAGGTCTCACCAGAGCAGAGGGGGAGATTCCCCTCCCTCTCCCTGCTGCCCACACTGCTTTGGATGCAGCCCAGGGCAGGATTGGCTTTCTGGGCTGTGAGTGCACATGGCTAGATCATGTTGAGCTTTTCAGCAACAAATATTTAGTTACTTACAGTAGCACTACACGGAAGAAGCACACGAAGGAAAATCAAGTTAGAATCAAGTTAGGATGATTTGCTGTGGAGAGTGAGAGGTCAGAAATGCAAAAGCATAAAAGAGATTGTCCAATTAAATGGCAAGTTTCAGAGTGGACCCTCTTGCATTCTAAACTCCTGATGGAGCTTAAGTGTGGCTAGGTCCAATCTTAACCTCAGACTTGGACAACAATTTATGTCTAACAGGATCAGCTGCATGGATTTAATTATTATTAATTCAGCATTCTATCAGTCACTTATCGAGGATCTGCTGTGATTAAGTGGTATCTCTGTCCTGGGTAAAGAAGGATTTTCTAGTCTCAAGTAAGGAATCTCAAACCTTGAGAAGCATCTGTGCTCAAGGGAAAAGTCACTTGGTGTGCAGTCCAGTTGCAATCTGGAGAGAACCGAAATTAGACTCATCCAAAGAGGACTGTCATTAGTAGAATGTCTTTCTGCCTTGAGAAGCAACTTTGAGAGGTGTCCCACCTCAAGAGGAGATCACTTCCACACTAGCCACACTGCCTAAGAGGAAGGGCTCAAAGAAAGCTCACTTGGCCTGTCATATTTGTGGAATAAAGTGGATGGCTCATTGTCAAATTTCATACAATGGGAAGGTGTACATGAGACACCTGGTACCCATAGGTTTCTGTGTTTCTTGATAAACAAGTCTGGAAAAACCCTTTAAGCACATGGTTGATGTTCCCAGCTCATATGCATTAATGCCCACTGGGTCACACTACTCCTTTGGAGGTTTCCTTAGCCCAGAACAATGGCTCAGACCTTTATCTCCTTTGAAGCCTGCACCAAAGCTCTGCTGGTTTGTTTAGGGGACCACATCCATCACAAATATTCACATAATCATTAATTCCTCAGTCTTTTTTATGCTGAAAGTAATGGAAATTTTATACTAATGACAATCTGTTCTGATTAATCATACCTAAGCTTTTTATGACACATAAAAGCTTTTCTTGTCATATTTTGCAGCTTTCTCTCCTAAATATACCTTTGTTCCTCCTTTGCAGAATCTTACTGGCAGATGCTTTTTTTTTCCCCTGGAAAAAAAAAACCTGCAAAATCCCGGAAAACCTCACCACAATTGTCAAGTGGCACTCCAGCTATCATTAACATAACTGCATGTGGCAGAACATTGTGTAGGTGGTAATGGGACTGTGACACGTTTAAGTGTCCCTATTCTAGAAGGGGCAATATCTACACTAGTCAGTAGCATAGAGCAGTCAGAACAGTTCCAAAGTTTTCTGAGGACTCAGTATTGATTCCATTTTATTTCAGACTACCTCCTTTCTAGTACTGCACACTAAATGCCTGGTAGTTTTTTGATGTAGGTGTAATCCCAGAGTGAATCATCTAGGTTAGTCTTATTATAAATAAGTCCAATTTATTAGCTCAAAGATTACTTGAAGATATAAATTTTAACGTTATAAATGGGTACCATCAGGAGATTTCCATCAAAAGCACTCTACTGGTCTGACTTTAAATTCTGACATAAATGTGTTTTGTAACATATCCTTTTTTTCCCTTCTAGTTTCAGATCAGAGATTTGTTCTACAGACTTCATACTCCTTTCCTTTAAGAAACAAGTAAGCAATGCAATCCTCTGAAGCAGCTTCAACCTGTTAGGATTTCAAAATTAGACCTGAAAAGAGCACACCTTTCTCCTCTTCTGAGATATTGACACTGGCAGTGTTCAAGATGGTAATAAGAGAACTGCTTTTGTTCAATTACTGCTGCAGAATACAACAGTGAAAGAGGCAGGGTGATTAATTGCATTCTCTGCACTTTCACAGCTCTTCCAGAAGCTGGTAGACATTTCCCTATGAAATGTCAGTTAGAGACTGCTAAATTATGTCTATTTTTGTTTAATATTAAAAATTATTTTAATAGGCAGTATTAGAAGCTGAGAGCGCTCAGTACAGAGTTGTCTCTTGATGCGGGTCAAAGCTACAGATTACCACACTTCAAACATTTTTACCCATCAAAACCAATTCCACATGTAACAAAGTAAACAAGAAAACAAACAAACAAACAAACAACAACAAAAAAGAAGTATGAACCAAAAGTGACTCAAACAACAGATAGATTAGGGGTATTTCAATTCCTTACATGATTATGAGATGTTTTTATATTTTCATCAGAGATACTTGCACCCTTACTATTACAGTTGCCTTGATTCCAATTTTGACTGTAGTAATTCTACCTCCTTCCTAAAAAAAACTCCTCTGGCTTTTTAGCCTTTGGTCCTATCTTTAGTAAAGGGATGCTTGAAGTCATTGTGGTGACTACTCCCAGGAGTATTTCTGCATTTACCTCAGAGCAGAACTGTATTATATATGGTATGTGCACTATATAATTCATGTAACTTGCACCTTTCTCCATAGTCCTGTTTTTCTCCAGGTGTCCCTCAAGTGCGAGTTTGCATATTTCATAGGATAGAGACAGTCAGTGTCTGAAACCTGGTTGTGTTCGACTGCGTGACAGAGTGAACAGCAACTGCTCCCTGAGTTGTGTGATGGTGTCATGACAAGTGTACAGATAGTGACATGATAGGTTGGGAGTGGCATGTAAGATCCTTATTTGACTTTGTATTAGGCCTACTCCAGGAAATACGGTGTTTTAAAAATAATTGCACAAAATGTTAAGAGCAGAAGAATAAAACCATTTATATTCCTGCAAAAATGCCTTTAACACAAAGCTCCTGTTTCATTCTCTCAGTACTCCCTTCTCTTGCCTGTGTTAATTCAGTAACAAGGAGAGAGGAGGCTTATGTCTTCTGACAAGGCTACTTGCAAAATCAAAAAATGCCAGAACAGCTGGGGGACCTCTGGAAATCACCTAGTCCAACCTGTGCTGATGTGGGTCACCTAGTACAGGATGCTCAGGTCCATGAACAGCTGGATTTTGAACAACTCTTAGATGGAAACACCACAACCTACCTGCTACAGTGTCTGATCACCCTCATAGTAATTTTTCTCTTTTCTTTAAGTAGAATTTCTAATTCTAGAATTTCAGTTTATGTTCAAATCACTGTCTAGGTTCTATTGATTTGTATTGACCAGCTTTACACTGACTGAAACGAGAGCTTAGATATTCAGTGCACACAAAGACACCTACCTATGAACATCTAAATGCAAATGTCTACTCTTGAACTGATTACCATTTCATATATCTGTTATTTAAGATCTGTAAACCTTAAGGGCGTGAAACTTTAACAGCTTGAGAAAATCAAACAAGTAGGTAAACAAAAGTATGGCAAAGTGCACAGGAGAACATATTAGCAATGGTTACTTAACGATGTTACTTGCTTAACTGCTTAAGTAGAAAACCCATATTAAGATTTAATTGGAATTTTAACTGGAAGACAACATTAACTCATGTTACTGCTGGTTATTCACTAAAGCAAATGAAATGGGTTTATTACTAAAATTATGAATGTAAGGTAGTTTCTCAGAACCTGTTCTGAGGGGTTTCCAGATGGTTTATTTCTTCTGGTAGTAAAGGAACCATATGTTTTCTGTCTGAATTGCTTTCTGCTTTAAACAAAAGAAAATAATAACAGAATATAACATAATTAAAGGGAAAGACCTTCACCTTCATCAGGTTTTATGCAATATAAGGATGTACATGAGTTGCCAGGGACTCACCACATCTTTCTAAATAGACAACTGCAAATAAAACTAAGTGTTTTACCTTTGCACCTCTTGACAGTTTCCTGCAGTTTGAGTGATTAGGGACCCCAATGCCAGCAGAAGCCGTTAGAGGCTATGTGGGTATTTCTGACAAGGCAGAAAGTTTTCAGACTAAGGAACATGAATTGGTGTATTGGGTTTGTATGGCTAAACTTCGGTAGCAGGGGGCTGCAGGGGTGGCTTCTGTGAGAAGCTGCCAGAAGCCTCTTCTGTGTCCAGCAGAGCCAATCTCTGGCAGCTCCAAGACGCATGTGCCACTGGCCAGGGCTGGGCCAATTAGAAATGATGGTAATAGCTCTGAGATAATGTATATAAGTAGAAGAAGAAAAAGGTTATTGCAGATGTAATTGTAGCCAGAGAAGAGCAGAGTGAGAACACGTGAGAGGAACAGCCCTGCAGACCCCAGGGTCAGCGCAGAAGGAGAGGCAGGAGGTGCTTCAGACATAGAAGCTGAGATTCCCCTGCAGCCCCTGGTGCAGCCCATGGTGAGGCAGCTGTGCCCCTGCAGCCCAGGGAGGTCCATGCGGATGAGTAAATCCACCTGCAGCCCATGGAGGAGACCCACACTGGAGCAGGTGGATGCCTGAGACGAGGCTGTGACCCTGTGGGAGGCCTGTGCTGGAGCAGGGTCCTGGCAGGGACCTGCAGACCCATGGAGAGAGGAGGTCACACTTGAACAGGTTTCCTGGTAGGACTTGTGACCCTGTGGAGGACCCATGCTGTAAGAGGCTGTCCTGGAAGGACTGCACCCCACAGAAAAGTGACTGACATTGCAGCATTTAATGAAGAACTGTTGCTCATGGGATGGACTCATGCTGTAGAAGTTCATGGAGAACTGTCTCCCATTGGAGGGACCCCATGCTGGAACATGGGAAGGACTCCTCTCCCTGAGCAGCAGCAGCAGCAGCACAAACAACGTGTTACGAACTGACTGTAACTCCCATTCCCCATCTCCCTGCACTGCTGGGGGTGAGGAGGCAGAGCTGGGAAGCAGACGAGAGGAGAAGGTGGTTTTACGGTCTGTTTTTGCTTCTCATTATCCTGTTCTGATTTTCTTAGTAATAAATTCAATTAATATCTCTAATTTCAGCCTGTTTCACCCCTGACAGTATTTGGTCAGCAATCTCTCCCACTCCTTATCTCAACTCATGAATCTTTCTTTATATTTCCTTTCCCCTGTCCAGCTGCAGAGGGGAGTGATAGAGATGCTTTGGTGGGTGTCAGGCATCCAGCCAGGGTCAACCCATTACAATTGGATTGCATCTTCATTGCTTAGAATTAGTTTCATTTAGAGTAAATTTTTCCCAGAGAGCTGCAGTGGTCCAAAATAGTGTGAGGGAGCAAGATTATGATTAAGCATAATGGTCAATCAGGTCCCGATTTTACTCCTTGAAGCCTTCTTATTCGAAGTGTAGATTTTATGATCTTTTTTTGCAGCTCAGTTGGTACTTAAGGAACAGCAGTATGAAGGAGAATATGGTTAATTATCATCTCTAGAGGTGTTGGGATTTTTTTTGGACATAGTGCAATCCACCAATATTAGAGATTCCCAAACAGTCTCTGAGTGAGATACCAGGTCTCTGCAGAGATATTAGCTTGAGGAGTATAGTAATTTTAGAGCAGTGATTTGTCCATTCTAATTAGCCCTGCTTAGGCAAATGAATCCAGTAATTCAGTTATACTTCTTCTAATAGTGATACTTTGTTCAAATTATTCCATTCAGATTTCATTGCTGATAATACTTTAGTGAAATATATGATGTATGTGGGGACAACTTCTCAGTAGGTTACAGTAAGTCTAAAACCAAAAATGGAGATTTTCCATGTAAAGTAAATCATTTTGCAAAAGCGCATCAAAGAAAGCACCATTTTGAGCCCCAATTAGTACAAAATTTCACAGAAATGAGAGCATACTTTGCATCCTGCAGAGATATAAAGCTCAGCTCCATTCCAATTATAAAACACCATGATCTGTACCTTTGCAGCACAGCACACATCCAATGATTATATGATAATACTGTCACTAGGAACTGTTTACCCAATACAGACCAAACATCTGTCTCTTGTCCAAAAAACCCTATAAAACCTACCACTCATAAACCAAACAATAATTCCATAAATAATATTTTAAGATACTTTTTAATGCATAGGATTTAGGAGCCATGTATGAAACTCTATCTCAGTGACCAGATCCATTATTAAATTTTATAGTTGATCCCAAAATATTTGGATGACTTGTTCTGTTAGAGCCTAACCCATTTGTATTCATTTAACAGCAGCTGCCAAAGGGAATCCACAGGTAATATAGCAGAGCCATAAGCTGTAATTAACCTCCTGTGGCAGTTCAGCAGACACAGAGTCTTGTGTTTCATTCCTATTCTGTGCCACTATCATACAGCCTGTCCAAAATGACCTAGACACAGGCACATCTGATCAAAAGGGTACCTAGAATCAGAATGTGCTATAACCAGCCTGCTTGCTACTGCTGTTGTAATGGGCCCTGAGGCACACCAAAAAGTCACTTGTCTTCTCAAAAGAAGACAAATGTAAGATTCTATTTAAATTCTTGCTTCAGTTTCCATTTTGCCTTCAGTGATATCTTTTACAAAAGATAATTAGCGCCATAAATGAGCCATCTGCATCACTCATGTTGATTTTCCACTCCCGCTGGAGCTGAACCTTTGGCCTTTAGCTTAGCCATTTGGTGCCTGTGAGACTAGCCGTATGTCATGGTCATTGACAAAGATAAATAATGATGCCTTACTGAAGTAAAGAGAAGCTATTAATAAAAGTAATGTGAAATGGGCTGATCTGAATGCTTCTCACTGGCAGCATGCTTAAACAAAAACTTAGACTTCTATTAGCACTCAAACCTCATCTATAGGATCTCAAAAAAAAAGGAGAAAAAATAAAAGAAAGAAATTATTTAAACATTACATAATCTGCTTCTATCTCTGCATAGGCTTTAGCTGCAGCATTCATGACAGGATGTGTAGCCAGATTAAGAGAATGTTGCTGAATATTTCAGGATCTCAATCAGGGTGCAAGCCTTATTTTTATTGATTTCCGGAGAAAATGCCAGTGAAATGAGAAGAACTTTTCTTGTTGTTTGCCACTTTGAAGAACCATATAGAAAAGGTTTCAAAACAAACCCCTTGCCAGGTCTGTTGTCTTTAAATCAGTTCTCTTTTAGTCAGAAGAGAGAAACATCAAAAACATCATTAAAGATGATTCTGTATTATCATATCTTGTCATCCAATAATTTTCTTCACTTATTTTTCACCTAGTACAAAACTCCAAGATTTCAGATAGTGAAGTTTGTATCAGAAGTTCTCCTGAACTCTTTAGTAGGATTCTCTGGTCTCTAAATGCAGTTTCTTGAACAAACAGCCTGAAGAGTTGGTAGCTGTCAAAGGATTAACTCCTCAAGGTCCAATCCAATACATAATAGGTACTTGATTAAACTGGAGACTCAACTGCACAAATGACAATAGACTTTGACCAAAAAAAAAAACCAAATCACACTTGCCTAATACTCCTTAGTGGAAGAGACTAGCAGTTGGATGGATATAGAGATGTATTGAGCTTTGTCACAATATTATCACAAAAGAGATTTTTTCACTATGAGAATAGTGTTCGGATGAGAAGACTGACAATAAATTTCTGATCACTGAGAAAAAAAATCTTGTGGTTCTCAATGTTGAAGGCTGTTCTTACACTGATATTCAGTCTGACAGGTAATATTGACATTTAGTCTTTTTTATTTTATAAAGAAGAAAGAAGATACTCACCCAACAATATTTTCATTCATATTTATTTTTCAGAGATGTATTAAATTCACATAAGTTACTTGTTACAGCTGCTATTGCATCTGAAGTCAGCAGATCAGTGAACAACTTAAAACATTTTACATTTGAGGCTGCAGACTGGTATTCAACACAATCAGTGAGGACAATCAGTCCCTGCATGTAACATAGAAAGCCAAGACTTTAGAACTTGCACAAATTCTGTCTCACCATAGACAAGTTATTGCGGTGGTTATTCTCATGCTGATAACATTTTTATGACCCCAAGAAGAACCACTCAGACCTTTACTGGAAAGCAGGTTTAACTTTCCATTCATGTTTTTCTTTTATTTGTTTACTGTTTTGGCTGTTCAGAAGAAGCATTCAAATACGTTGCTTTTTAAGTCAACTTTAGTAGCACAAATTTCAGCTCTTGTATACAAAGTGCAGTTTTGGGAGATCTAAGACACATTGAAACTGGAGCCTGCAATACTTAAATAAATAAAATGTCAAGATGTCTGGTTTAGGATATTAGCTAATAAAAGAACAAGGAAAGAAGTGCTACCATTTCTGGCAGTTCCGGTCCTAACATCCTCATTAATATAGCAGAGGATGATTTTTTTTAAACATGTTCATAATCATCTCTGACCTACTCTCTGAAACTGAAACTGTTTTTTCTTCCTCAGTAGCTGACATTACCTTCCTGCATGTTTTGATGCCTCACAGTAGAGACTTTGTGATGTGCATTTGGTTTAGGCTTTATGGTTTTTGTGGAAGGCACATCAAAATACATAAAACAAAATCAAAGTGTCAGAACATCAGAAAGATACTACCAGATATTTTAATTTATGTGAGAGTGTAGAAAGGCAACTGAAGTCTAGGTTTTTTTTCCTTACTGTAGGCTAATTTAGTCCACATTATTTATTTATTTATTTATTTAGGAATCTTCAGAAAGTATATCTTATGCGAAATATATAAACAAGGAAGCATTTGAGCAGATATTAAAAAAAGTGTTCAGTTTTCTGGGTATATAAAAATCTTAGCCTTTCTTGAAAAGGTAATAGGGTATAAGGAGAAATTCACAGTTGAAGATTTCATAACAAAGCTTAAAAATTAGCACGTTATTGTTAGAATTACAGGAATGGAATGCCTGTTGGAATGAGGGCAACATTTCAAATAAAATGGGCAATGTCTCCAGGTATGTCTTAAGTACAGTAGAATAGGTTATTAAAACATATGTCAATAAATGCACTGTGGTAACACCCCATGAAAAGTGAGGAAATTTGACAACTTTGTTTTATCCGTCACTGAATCACAGTAAAAAGAGATAAACAAGATTTGTATATGTACCTAAATCATCTCTCTATCAAACCCAGATTATTTTTAACAGACCATTGTTTAGTCCAGTTTACAGTGACTAATGTCTTCCAAAAACAAGTCACAGAGACAGTTTAATGATTTAATAAATCATGTGGGACTGACTTAGGATATTTCATTCCACTGTACAATAGAAATTAGGATGCAATTCAATCCATTAACAGGGATTTTCTCTACAAATTCTATAATTTTTTCCTGTTTTGTTAAGTGCCAACTTATTGCCCCTTCACTACTCCCTTTCATTATTCTTTCTTTTGAATTCCCTCCAAACTATACTCACTGAATTCATTGTTATAACACTCATTAATGTCATTCAGTAGTTCTGCATATTTTTTTAGTTCAATCTGACCTTTAAATATGTTACTGACTTTGAACAATTTATTCTGCCCACTTTTAAAAGAGTAGTGTCTAAGGAAAATAATTTTGTGGGAAGGGTTTTGTTCAGCTGTGTTTTGGAAAAGCTTGCTACAAATAAACAAAAAACCTTAAAAATATCCCAAATTATTTTCTGTCAGATTTCTAGTCTTTCCAGATGGAAGTAAGGTTTGTAAATTTGGATAGCTTCTTTTGTTTATCTTCATATAGTTTGGATGATATTCCTTTTTTTGAACTCCTTATACATCTTTGCAACAACAGTTGCAAAAAATTGTTTTTCTTGTTCAAATCTTACACCAATAAAAGGTCTTTCCTTAAAATATACTCTTTTTCAATTGTAAATCTGTGCTTCAGAATTCTACAGTTCAAATTGAGTATATCTTTTTACTTCCATCTCTTTCCAGATTTACCTTGGAGGACAATGTCTAAAACTAGTGGAACAGGAATTTAGTATTGATTTTAAAATATCTTTAAATCTTAAATAGTTGTCTAAACCACATAATTGTCATTACATATTTGATCAGTAACAAATGGTTGCTCACCGCTTAGTCTACCTACACATCTATTATTCTATAGATGCTTTTTACCATTGATTATATAAACTCATTACATAATGATTCATATTATTGATTATCTAAACCATGCAGTAATTGTCTGAGTGGGCAATCTAAGTTTCTTAAACAGGAAGAACTTTTTTTACTGCTTCATTGAGCCTGGAAGTGTTCAAGACTAGTTTGTGCAGATTGAAAGATCTTTGTGCATTTATTTTTTCCTATTCCTTCCGACAGAAATGCCATCAGTGGTATTCCACAAGCCTTCAGGCTGTTACCTGAAGTTATAAAGCAGGTAACATTTGGCTCAGTAAGTCAAATGGAATTTACATGCTTATTTGTCACGTACATAAAGCTTTATTTATTGAGGAGTTTGAGGGTTTGTTGGTGAGCAAAAATGCACTGATTTTGTTGAGAAAACCTAACCTGAGACACATAACATATTCAGGATTCCATATACAGTCTTGGACAACCTGCTGTCAGGTCAAAAGTGTGTTGGGGCACCAGAGCTCATGATGCAACTGGAATGAACCAAGATTTTCATTCTGGCAGTGATCTTGCAGCTTCTACCACCCCATCATTCAGTGACATTAACATTTGTCACTGAGTGCTGAGTTATAACTTATAAAATTGTTTGAATTTTATACTTTTGGGCCTTTGGTTAGTCTGTAGTTTGGCTACTGGAATACACTCTGCATAATGATGGAGGGTGCTACGTATCCAGGCTTCACCAGTTGCCTTGGTCCCTTTGCTCAGCTGCTATTTGTCTTCCTTCCTTCCTTCCTTCCTTCCTTCCTTCCTTCCTTCCTTCCTTCCTTCCTTCCTTCCTTCCTTCCTTCCTTCCTTCCTTCCTTCCTTCCTTCCTTCCTTCCTTCCTTCCTTCCTTCCTTCCTTCCTTCCTTCCTTCCTTCCCTCCCTCCCTCCCCTCCCTCTCCCTCCCTCCCTCCCTCCCTCCTCCCTCCCTCCCTCCTCCCTCCCTCCCTCCCTCCTGCCTTCCTTCCCTTTCCCCCTTCCTACCTCTCTTCCTCTTTTTTATACCAGACATGTTTTTCCAGCTCAAGGTTTACATTTTCAGTGACCAGTAAATGACAATCAATGTATTGTCTATAGCTCTGGGGCTTTTGTTCTGAGCTTGTGTCCTTATTTTCAAGTCCTCTGAAAGTTAAACTCCCTTAAACACCACATTGTTACAAGAGACACCAGATACCAAGTTCCTGCTACCTGATTCCTCAGCAAATTCTCCTAGCAAGTTTATAACAAATCAAATAAGCTCTATCCCTGATGCCTTGTAAAATTAATGTAGGGAAAATAGTGTAATGCCTGCAGCCTTTTACTCACAATGTCTGTGTGGTATTTATTGAGCCATAACAAAACAAAATCTGCACATGATGGAAGTTTGAGTACTACATGAAAACAGTGGGTGACACAGTACCTGCAATTGTATGCAACAAGACCAATGAGTTCCTTAGCAGGACCTGTCAAATTCTATATTCCCAGATTAATATGTAGATTTTCATTAAACACTGCTGTACAGTTTTATTGTCTCCTTAGCATAAAACTCAGCCTTGATAAAGCTGTTTTCTCTCCTGTTTTTCTATATCTGTGTACCTCAAAGGGCAAGGGTATTGAAGTTTTTAAGTTGTTAAACTTTTGATAGACATCAAACTGTAGCAATTATTCTTTTTGTTTAAAATTCAAATTTTCTGTTGTAGTACTTGCACAAACTGTATTAACTCTTTGCAATGATAATTCCAGAAAGAATAATGCCAGAGGGATAAAGAATATGAAAATCTAAGTCAGACAGTAGAGCTTTTAATTGGTAATTACTGCCCTTTTTTATTATCATTATAAGCTTTTAAAGCCTGTTGACTTTTAAGTCTTCTCCAGCTTTACTGCTTGGTTTGATACTTTGCCTGAGTCTGTCTCCCGACTTCCTAAGATTTATTCCAAGGAGTTATTATACAAATTATTCCTACACTGACCTTTATAAAAGCACTGTGATAATTGCGTGTTTTCCTACAGTAAATCCTCATCTAAACCATTGTCATCTGCAGCAACAAGGAAACACAGGGAAGGTAAAGTTTCCCTCATATGCAATTTAACTTGGTGCATCACTCACATGAAAAGAGTTCACATCCTGGCTACACTGAAGGAGGGTGGAGGTTTGAAGCCTGGGATACTGTGCCTCTACCAGAGCCATTGGACTACAGGGTGCCCTGGTTTTCTAGAAGGACTTCTATTCCCTTAGTCCAGAAATTTCTTGGAACTCTTCCTCAAGGCAGAGAAGAATTTGCCCTCTCCTCAAAGCTTTTATTCCCTCTGAAATGTTCCAAATAAGGTAAAAAAGATGTCTTTTCCACAATTTTTGTGGTTTTAATGGAGGACCAGTAGAATTTTGTACTTAAATTTGTTGTGTCCAGAGTGGGATTAAAGAGTGTCATGCAATAAAGAAAGGATAATAAAATCAATGCTAAAACTGATGGGTGAATAGCTACATTTTTTTGCTACATATGCAACGCCTGCAGGGACAGTTTTGATACCTGTTGAGCACCTGGTTTACCAAAGATAAGTGTAAAGAATATAGAAGTTTTAGGGCCCAAAGGGAATCAACTTTAACTGATTTAAAGATCTTATGATCTTGGCCTCTCATATAGAGGAATGGCTGATGCTTGCAACAAAGTAATTAAAGATAATATTCAACTCCAAAATTATAATCATAAATGCATAAAGAAAATAACAGAAATTAAATTAGTCGCACATGCTGGTACTATGCAGGTTTGGGGTTTTTTGTTTGGCTGGTTGTTTTTTTGTTGTTTTCTTTTATTCACTTTGCAGATAGCTTTTATGCATATAACCATTTTTACACAATCAACCCTGAGAATGTAACGTAGCTGTATTCCTATGCATACATGAGCATGGAGAAAACAGTTTATAGTTCTGCATAACACAATACACAACAAAAATTGAGTCAAATACTTCCTGAAGTCAATAAAGATTTTCACACAATGGTCATTGGTTTGCCTGGAGCATGTCAGTATTAGAGATTTTCTACTTCTAGTATTAGAAAACTTCTACAGACGTTGAGCCAAACAGTCTGGGACAGCATGGGTGGCGATGAGGAGAAGGAAGAGGAGGGTGGCACCTGTGATCAGGTGAGAGAGAGGAGAATTGAGTGAGCAGCTGCATGATGCTAAATTTTCATCTGGGCTTAAACAATGACAATTATACATTCTGTATTACATTTTGACTCAAGCAGAATTTCTTCCACATACTAGACGCTTACTCACACAGACATGTTGCCAAATCGAAAAGTTTCCAGTAGAACTACTGTTGCTCTGACTGTCCCCTAGCAATAGGGAAGGAAATAATATGCTGTTTTAAAACTTCTAAGTATAGATTGCTTTTGCCCTTGAAAAAGCTGGCTTTTCTAGACTATAACTAGAAGTTATAGTGGCACTGTAAATCAGACAGCAAAGGGTCATACATGAATTATGGGTTTCAGAATAATTTCCAGAAGACAGCATGTTATGTTAGTTGAAAATAATGTGTTCACTCCTTCATGTCTTGCACCTTTTGTATCCATTTTCACCCTTGTACAGGAAAGTTAATTGTATTAGTAACACTTTATATTCTCTGTACACCAGAGAAAAGCAAACCACAACATTTTGATTACTTAATTTTTATTTTAGTAAGTGAAAATTTGTTTTATTTTTATTTTAACAATGAACGAGGGAATCTAAAGTGAATTCAAAGGAAAATAGTTCTGCAGCTATTTCTATTTGATGACCAAAAGATTTATTGTGAATATAAAAACTGCTTTATTATTCTTACTATATATTTTTGTACCCAGAAAAGCTCACAGTTAAATGTTTCCTAAAAAAGGTGGTAATTTGCTGGTGTATTGATTGTATAGTACTCATAGAGTACCAAGAAGAGATTTTTTTTTTATCTTAACCTGTGATTTTATTCTTCTGTGTGAGGATGAGTATCAGTCTTAATTTTACTATGATGAGTGTAATAGCCAAGTGTACTCCAACTGACAAATTATTGTAGACATATATATAATTGAAAAGTAGTTTGCATAGAAACCAAAAGTAGAAGACACTTATTCAAATGAAGGTTGACAAAAATCAATAGCATTCAACACCATTCCTTTCAAAACAAGACTTACTTTCATACTGATTTATGTCTTCATCATAAGCTACATCTACATGGCAGAAGTATTTGGGGTACTAACATGCTTTCTTGTTTCTAAACTGCAGCCACTGGACATTGGATTCACAACAAATAGTTTAGCTCCAGCTTGCATACAGTCTCACACAGGTTTAGTGTCATGCTGAGGATGTAACACAAGTTAATTTGCTCTTCCTGCATCTTCTGTTTTCATCAAAGCTTTGTCACAGGCTGATTCTCATAGTAACTGTACTTTTAGGAGTATTTTGTGATATTAGTGAATGCCAAAGGGAGTAGGTGTATTTCATGTGAGAAAACAGAGAGGCGGCATGGTAAACACACTGGAAAGATCAAAGCAGTTGGAAATGCAGAGGAAATACAGTAACACTCTAATACAAACGTGGAGGGCTTGCAAATAATATATTAATAAAAGATTGAAATAAAGTAGCAAAGTAGAAGCAGAGATCAGCTGAAATCTCATGACATTCTTTCAGTAAACTCAAGAAGAAAAGCACATAAGGAGCATTATGATGAAGTCCACTCTGAGATTTATTTAGTCAGAGATACACACTTCAACATGAAAGTCAGTGTGACTCCCTAATCTTTCGGCTGAAAAGGATTTTTGGTGAACCACCTGATAAGTAAAAAAACCCCAAAGTTCACTGGAAGATCTGGGAATCAATGAGGATGCTGAAATGTAAGGATTCTCTATAGAGTGCCCAGGTTGAAGATGAGTATTTTTTCGTTATCTGTGCGTTCCATATCATGGCAAAAGGCATGACAGAAAACCAGAGAAAACTATTAGAGTGATTCAGTAGAGTCTGCTTGTGTCTAGACTTGGTGCTGAGGCTCAGAACCATGACTCCAAAGTCAGAGGCTGCACTAATTACTCATTGATCCAAGCATTTTAAGGGTTTGCTGTTGTCTGACCATCTACATATAGACACCAAGATATCTCGTCAAGTACTTGTTTTTAACAAGTACTACAAGACGACTAATAATCACAAAGAGCTTGTTGAAGCCCTATCCTCAAATACAGATCTTTGTTATTTAGGAGTTCCTTATTTTTTTTTTTTTCTGCTTATAAATCTATCCAAGTCAGTATGTAAATAAAGACTTCCAATTTTAATCAAAACATTTTGTAGAATCACCAAAAAATGTCAGTAGTAATGATTCTAAGTTTTCTTTTAGGGAGCTGATAAAACTAGAAGCAGCTTAGGAGCAGATAGACAAATGGCAGAATTTGTTATTTCACAAAATGTTGGAAATCATGTTTGAAAATACACCAGCTTTAGAAGTATTTGGACAGTGATGAAAGCAAAAGCCTTGAAATTCAGTATCTCACATGTGATGATGGCTAATCATAGATGCATAGATGAATGTGTGAGGAGAAGACTAACAAAAGCAAAGTTTTTTTGCTGGAGTGGTCTCCAGTACACCAGTAAATTTGCATATCATGAACTTTCTCGAAGTGGTGTATGTCCATGTCTAACAGCACTCTGTGAATCAGTTTCCTATTAATTTCTCTGAGTTTCAAATTGCTTTCAGAAACCTTTGGTGCTCTTGAAATTCAAAGTAAGTTGTGCCAGAGCAGCTCTACCATCAGTTTAATCTGATGCTCCCAAATGTTTGTATTTGAAAAGACAGTGACAAATATATCCATTTTCATAGCCTCTGTGTCATTTGTGATTTTGTGTATCTTTTGTATCTCCTTGACTATTTCCTCCCTGTATCAATTTAGCAGATTGAATAATACCTTTCTCTGTAGTGGTTCCTTGTATGGGGAATGGTTCCTTACTTCCTAAAACGAAATAATTCCTGTCACATTTCTTTGTGACTCTTTCTTCTAAAACTACTGTATCCTTTCCTTAATAGGGGAGTCCGATATTTAAATATGTTTCAAGGTGAGGGTGTTTGGGTTGAATAGTGGGACAAGTCTTCTTAAAAAAAAAAAAAAAAAAAAACCCTCCACTCTGTTCTTTTTATTCTTCTTAAGAAGTCCTAACATTTTTAGTTTTGCCTTGCTACTGATCATTGAGCTATTTTCACACAATGAAATCAAGATCTCTTTCCTGAGTTCTAATTGCTCACTTAGAGCCATGAATGTGTATGGAAAGTTTGGATTACTTTTTCCTAAGGGCATTGTTTTAGATATATATGCATTGAGTTGTTCTGTGTAGACATTCAGTTTTATTAGCAGACGTTATCACCTCACTGTCTCCTTTTCCTGGAGTGTTTATGAATAGCACTGGCACCAGCACAGATCTCTGAGGAACCCTTCTCCATTAGTGATCACTCTCCACTGGGAAAATAGACCATTACCTCTTACTTTTGTTTTTTTTTTGTTTTTTTTTTTTTTAAGAAGCATTCCTCCATGCAATGGCATCCCTTTTATTCCATGGTAGGTTACTTTCCTGAAGAACGGCTAGTGAAGAATCTAGTCAAACATCTTTTGGAAATCCAAGAAACCCATATCATTTTTGTCTGTATGCTTGTTCTCACAAAAAGGCTAATGAATTTGTCAAGTACGATATACCTTTGCGAAGAGGGAGAAGACTGTTTTCTTTAAATTCACATTTATCCTCTGATCTTGTCTTACAATCTTTTTATCAATCAGAAAATTACAGACAAAAGATTTAATTGTTCACAGCTCTTGGGCTTTGTCATGGACACTGCTAGTAAAACTGATAGTAGTAACTAAAGAAGTAGTCAAATCAGTCAGTGGCATCCTAGGAGAAGGTCAGCTGCCTGCCAATAAGCAAGATTTATAGTGTTTCTAGAAGAGAGGGTTAAATATCTATCTTTATGTATAGACACCTGCTGTTGGTGCCTACATTTAGGAGACTTAATCTGGAGCTGAATTTCACCCTATAAGCTGTCGAAATCTAATTTCTTTGGCTAATGTCATTGTTGGGCTACTTTTGTAATTTTTAAAAGGTTGTGAAGATCGTGAAGATCATGTGAAGGTCCCCGGTGACTGCAGAAAGGCCATTACTGCTCCCATCTCCAAAAAAGGCAGGAGTGACAGTCCATGGATCTGCTGCTCAGATCCATTGGCTGCTCAGGCCCAGCTTGGTCCCTGGGAAAATCAAGTTACTCCTCCTTACAGCCCTTGTTGTAAACATAAAGGTGAGGAAGATGAATGGGAATGGTACGCAAGTATTTAGCCAGAAGTCTGGAGTAAAGACTTATTCACGTAATTTCTAGTCTGAAGAAATACACAGTCTTGTAATTCTGTGCCTGAAGTTCTTTATTGCACATTGTCTACTTTTTCAGGAATTGTTGCAATGCTAATGAAATGGATTTCAGAGATTGCTCCTACTGGAGCAAGATCAGTGGAATCTGATGTATCATAGCCTTACAGTGACTAAAATGTTCTAGAAATTTTATAGTATAACATAGTTCCAGCCCTTTAGAGCTGAAAAAACAGCTAGAAAAAGAAAAACGATGCAATAAAGAACCTGGGGTAAAATGCAAAGTATTAGAAGTTTGGTCATGTTTGCACCTTACATATATCACATTGTTATGTCATAATCAAGTAAAATAAACAGACTGCATATCTAATTTTTTAATGAATCCAATTTAATTTTGTTTAATTTTGCTTAATTACTCATTTAATTCCCAGACTGGGCATGCAGCTGTAAAGCCAGATGACCTAGAAGGTTTTGTACTTTACAAAACTGGACAAAACAAATTCCAGTAAATTTCAGTATGATGAATTGTTATAATAATCTGCAAAACAAATCAGTGTCATAAAAATTTTTCAGAATAATATTATCCACACTAAGAAACCTTGATGATGTTAACTCATCATATTGAGCACTTATTTTTTTTTCCAGAAGAGGTAGTCAGAGTACTAAAGTGTAATACAGTATTTACATACTTGCCAAAATAAAATATTTTTGCAGTATATACCTGTTCAACTCAACATTAAAATTTGTGTCACACTTAAAAATGGAATTCCATTGAAAAGTGCTGACTTATGGCAGTATCTCAGCAACATGCTTAAATTAAATATAGTTTGTAAACGGCAATTTTCTAATCTCTCTTAATTACACTCTGACAGAAAATACAAGAAGATTTTCTTTTAATTAAATATATATGGGACAAGTAGACAACATCCATTTTATCTAATCACCTTAAATATTCAGAGGGAGTTAACAAAAATCCCTAGGGAATGGTCATTCTGGGGTAACAGGTAAATCACAGGTTCACAAAATGACTTACAGAAGTTTTATGGTTGCCATCCTGCATCAGAACCCAGTATATCTACATTGTTCTAGTCTGATGTCTTTCTAATCTGTGTTTATTTTCATGATGTGAAAGTACCTCTAAAAAAATCTCTTTTGATGAAAATTGGGATGTTAATTTCTCATGCTGTTTTCAAAGGACACACAGAACATGAAACCTTCATGAGTACACAAATGGAAAATTTAATTCCATGAATGGTTAATTCTCATGATGTCCATTAATGGTAAATTCTCAGGATGTCCTTCCTCAGTTGAAGAAAACCTGTCCATCAGCACCACCAACTTTTTCTTTCTCTTAGTTTTGTAAAGGTCATAATTTTATTTGCTGTTCTGTCTTGGTCTATAATATTATGCATGTTTTGTAGCATGTTGTGCTTAAAATTTGACATTCTGCTTCCTGAAGTCTGCTACAAGAGGAAGCAGAACTGAGAAATCATCGCAGATCTTTCTTGGTGCTGTTTATTGATCTCCTCCAATATGGGAGATGGACACAGCCTCTCCCATTCCCAAATTCACTGATTTATTTCAAGATTCCACTTACAATGAAAATTAATAATTTATAAAATATTGAATATTGTAGGACTTGGGACATTTGAATCCATCTTAAAAATGTTAAATAAGTACTATATCTTTATAATCTTTTTTCAATTTGTCCATAACCATCCTATTTTAATAGAGTCATGTCTATTACAATTCCCCATCAAAGCCATACAACTCAGTGTAAAAGTGTTTATAAGATTTTAAACTGGAATTCAAAATTCTTGATTTTCTACATCAGCTACTACTTGACAGAGGTCTGACAATATGCTTTGATACAAATATATGTCAAGATGTTTCTTCTATTATAATCTTGTTACTTCTTCAATGCTTACAGATTATTCAATACTTTCCCTGATATATTTATAGGATCCAGAATTAATCTTTATATGGTTCTGTTCACAAAGGTTTACTTTGCAAGGCAATTGCACTTGTCTATGCTCTCTGATCTTGCGGGAATTCTTAAAAATAATTGCTAATGGGTTAGAAATTGATTGGCACATTTCTTAAGTACTTTAGTGTGGTCTCTTGCAACTTGTGGCCTCTGGAATATTGATGTCTGTAAGACACCAGATAATAGTTACTTCTTTATTTGTTATGCAGAATATACTTCAAAACAGAAAATAATGGGAAAGAAGACAATTCATCTGGCAAAGTTTCTATTAAAGACTTAACTCCCTCACAAAAAAACCCTTCAAAATAACAAACCCAAAACAAAATTCAAAACCCTCAAAAAAGAGTACATAAATAAAACAAGGAAGAAGTAAGATATAAATACCCAAACTATAGTGGAACTCCTATGGAAGATGTGATATGAATGTTTTTTTCAGAAATACTGGGTGAGCATATGGGGGTAGGAAATGTCTTCCAACTATGCCTAGTATAGTTGTATTGGTATTGGTTGTATTGGGATTGGTATTGTACAGCTTAGTAGTATTGATAATAATTACCTACAGGAGTGAAAACCATAGCTGGTAAAATTTACTGATATCAAACACCAGGCAGCTAGGGGAGAACCCCACAGTGTTTGCTCAGCACAGCAAATCACTTCATCTGATTAAGCTTAAGAAATTTAAACAAAGGGATTCTGAAATGAAACAGCAGTTGACAATGATACATTTCCAGAGCTTTAAGACCTTAGGGCAAAGAATCTACCACATAAAACAACATTGAAAATCTGTCAGTCATTTATTCATCTGCCAGCTCTCTTCATGGTGCATGGTGGGATTAGATAATTTTCCTTTCAGAGATAAATATATATCTTCAGGTAATTAGGTTGACAGAAGAAAATGTGCAAGAGGGTAAGATACAGAGCCAAGTGCCACCAGTCTCCTGTTTCCTCCTTGGCCAGAATTCAAATTTAAGCAGAGGAATAAAAAATAAATGCACACTAACAGCCGAGAGGAAACTTGCAAAAGCAGTTTCAATTTTCTTTCCTTGCTTCTTATTAATAATATATTTGCATCAGAGGAGAATCAAGGCTTCTTAACAGTTTATGTTTGATCCCTCTATGCTCTTTCTCCAAAAATATCTGTAAGACTTCCTTCATAAGATTTCTACTAATATGAAATACATGAATATCTAATTTAGGTGTCAGTGGAATAATTTCATCACTTTTGCTGTTCTGCCCCTTTCCTCAGTTATTTAAGGATCTAGAAAAAAACCCCCACACAAACCTTTCCAAGTAGTCTGTATGTTCTGCTGTATTTGTTAAGGACAATGAATTATACAACACAAAAACTTAAAAGCCCATACAACATATTGACCAGCCTGAAGTGAGTATTGATGCTGTGCACTCCAACAGCTATAAGAAGTATATTTTTGATATACTTAACTGCAAAATTATAAAATATCTCTGATTAACTGATGTCTAAATTTCCCATAGTATATTCTTATTTAAGTAACAAATTTCTAAATAAAAACATTGACAATATGGTTTAAGAACATATCCAGAACATGTCTGGATGCTGTGGGCATTGATGATCGGGGTTCTGTGTAGAGGAGATGCCAAGTCATTTGAAGATTCTGTTTCAGTACACCTGCAGGTATACTGAATTACACAGGTAATTCTGCTTTAATAAACAGCTAAGAATTATGGTGAATTGAACCAACTTAATGGTAATTTACTTTCACATAGTGGCTTGTATGTTAGATGAATATCAAAATCCAGTTTCAGGTTTCTCTTTAGCCTGAGAATGTTCAGACTGAGAACTTCTCAAAATAGTGAACTACTCATGCAGACATACATTTAGGTAGAGAAGAAAACCTACTCCGCCTATATGACCTCTCATTGTGAAGCAATGAATACAAGTTTCTTTAAAGAAAAGATGGTAAAATGATGCAGTGTGAACTTATACTAGTTCAATCACTCAGCAAGGAATAGGGTGTTTATTTCCTATTGTATGAATTTTGTATTTAATAGGCTTCCTGACCATCTTGATATCACAATCATTCCGGGAGACAAATCAAGGAGAACTCAGGCTTTCTGGACAGACAGGGTGTGTTTTTTAATGACAGTAGAGAGAAGACTGGATGCCTGTTCTACCTCTTCAGTGAAGAGAAACGTTACTTTGCTTCAGATTGGTATTATTTGCTATGATGCCTTAACTTGGCTTACCTGAAACAGAGGCCAGACAGAGTTAGGAGAATAAAAAGTAGACAAGTTTATTAAAGGCCTTTAGGTACATTCAGGGCAAACAAAGCCCACTTGTGAAGCTACACCCAAAATGGACCCCAAGTCATGAGGTCTTCACATTTTTATAAGTTCTGTCTTATTAGCATACTGGGCCTTAATTCTCCAATTACACTTTCATGTAATGATGTCAACCACCACAAACCTGCTCCCCGCAGTTCACTGTTTACATATTTTGGGGCTCCGAGGCAGCAAAAGTGTTCTTGGATTTCCACTCAGAGGAATTGTTTTGGCCAAAAGTGCTGGGAACAGAGGTTTTTAGCATTTTATATGAAGCCCAGAACTATACCAAAGCTACAGATCCATGAGGAGTAGAAGCTAAAAATTCTTAAGGAATCAGTTGCACTTCAATTTAGGCAGCAAAAGAAAAAAAAAGGAGAATCTTTATCACATATTGTATTCATATTATATTGAACTCAAATATGATAAAATAGTGTGGAAAGATAGTGAAATCACCACAGGCTCTGATCATATAAGGAGCAGTGAGCAGGAACTGCAGCGCATCCATGCAGAGCATTTCCTTGGAACACTTGGCAAGGATGAAGTAACTGTGCTCTTTCCTGGAAATCAAGAAATCCCAAAATATTTCCATGGAATATCACTTTTTTTTCCCCCACCCTGGACTGCCAAGCTGAAGTGCCTTCTAACATGAGAAAACAATGACTTAACAAAGGGTCAATATTTCAACTCACTTACCTATCCTTTCCCTGAAATTAATGCTTACTTCCTTCAAAGAGCACAGATCCGATGCTGAGATTTCTGGGACTGAATTTTCCTTTTTTGTACGTGTTTGTTGATCATCTTGCATAGTAGGGAGATAGTCAGTGTTTTGTATCCTACAGCCTTAGTTCTTTACAAGTTTTTCCATATAATTGGATGTTTATCTTTATTTCTTTCCCATCTTACAAGAACAGTAAAAGCCTAAGTCTTCTGGACCCTATAGAAAAAGAAAAACAGAAAAGGCTGACAACTTGTGATGAAAGATATCCTACTGGAGAATGAAGATGTAAAAAAATATAGACCTTACCAAAGAGGAGTAATACACACCTTGAAAAAAATTCATTTGGGGAGTTGATTTTATTATAGTATTTCTCTCCAGTAAATCTTCTGAAGGATGGCATAGAAGCAAGGAATGAAAAGAAAAATAAAATAATTGACCATGACCCTCAGTTGTCTTTTGCAAGCGTTATTTCCATAGCATGGTGTTGATATGAGGGAAAACAAACACAATTACCATAATTTTCTTTGTGTTGATTTGAAAGATTCAGAATTCTAAAGTAGTTATATCACTCTCTCTTCAATTTGTAAATTTATCCCTTATGTCTTGGAAAGTCTAATGTTACTAAAGAATGATGAAACAAAAAACATTGTGTTCAAAACATTTGGTCTTTTACTAATTAGCAAGTACACATATTTGAAAAATGCCTCACCTAAAGTGAACATTTTGTTTCATTAACTGAAATTTTCATGTCTAACTTTTCCTGAGATCTAGAATATTACCTGTTAAAATCAGGTTTTTTAGTGATGCTCCCCTGTCGAGGGCAGTCTCTACATACATAAGGTGATTAGAAACTTTCGTTTCAGCGAGATTGACATTATTTGTGCATCTAGTCCAATTGACTGGGACCTGACTGAATCTTTATTTTACTAGAAGGCAGGTATGGTGATTCAAGATGTATAAGTTACATATTAAATTACCCACAACAGTGCAACATTTAATTCAACAAGAAGAAAAATGGCAAGATTTTTTTTTTTTCTCATTAAATTCCACTTATATTTCTGATCATTCTATATTCCAGATACAGACAAAAGAGAAATAATCCATGAAAACAAATTAGATAAGCATCAGCAGGATAGAAAATTTTTTACACAGTAATATTTATGAGTTGTATAGTCCTTGGAAGTAAGTAACGATAAGATGTGTTGCCTTTAGTGATATACTGAAGCAGTCACACAACTGCTCCTATTTAGCTTATCACATGACAGCTAGTCAAAAGATATTCAGTGGTAACTGACAAAATGGAGAAATATCTAATTAGTCTGGAATTCATTGCTACCTAATTGTGGAATTCATTGCTACCTCACTTTATTGTTCCCAGTGAATTAGTAGGTCACACAGAAGAAAGTGTAATGTGTATCAGAATATCTTTGTGCTTCTGCGTATACAATCAGATTTGACTGAAGTTAGGAAAAACCCCATCCTTTATCTTGAAACTATTTTAGAAGAAATTCGTATATGTAAATCATGCGGAATCTTCTGACTATCTCTGAAATTTCCAACACCTGACTACTGCTGCAAAATAAACTGTCTGAGTCCTTAAAACTCTTTCATCACTGAAAAAGGATGTGGTGAAACCAAATAGAAGTGTGCAAGGCAACTGCATGTCCATGGGCTGAAAGGACTTCACTCTTAAATGTGAACCAGACCAAATGCTAAAAACTAACTTTTCATGATGTGAAGAAACTTTTCTAGTCTGTGTCAACCACAATAAACAACTGTCATGATACAGATCTTCATCAAAACTCATGGAGTGTAAAACATTCTCATTTTGTGGCATCACATCTTCATCTGTTTAATACAGTTAAAGGGAAGGTTCTTCTATCCCTACATTATCAGCTGGTTTTTATTATATTTAGTCCTGATGGACTCCTTCTACAGTAAAATATTATTCATCAAACATGATAGTGTCTGGCTGAAAGTGACTATCTGACTATTTCCCTCCGCTTGAAAAAGCTTTCGCAGGTCAGTGTTCAAATATATATGTCAATGAATAAAGTAATTTCATCTTCAGTATTGTCAGTCTGGTATCTTTCATAGGTAATAAATCCACTCAGAATAAAAAAGTGGTATTCTTGGTTATATCATAAAGATCTCAAGGCTATTTCCTGAAACTGATATATTTCAGCAAAATGTTTATAATATTTATATTGTTGAAGAATGTTCTTTCCTTTCCTTCTCTAAACTTGTCTGGAAGGCAAGAATTTTAATTCAGTAGTACAGAAAACATGAGTAAAGTTACACGGTTAGTAAGAAATAATGTGCAATTTTTTTTTCTTGTTATTATAAGCACAGAGACAAAACAGAGACATAGTCACAAGATTTAACTGTTTTTTATTCTTCAACAACAAATTATACTTGATTTACTCTAATATATTTATTGTTAAAACTAAAAATAATTTTTTTCCTGACTTACAAAGGTTCTGCAGCACAAGCTCTGTCACAATGGGATTTATGAATAGACATAAGAGATTTTTAAAGTAATTTTTGTACTTAATTTCCAATAATTTATAACACCTTCTGATGATACCCAGATCTGAGACATGCAATGGTCTGACTAATGCAAAGTTATAAATTTGAAAAATAAAATAAGTATTAAAAAATAGCTAAAAGTACTGTTCATGGAAGTTTAGAATTCATTTTAAGCATTGAGGATTAATGAGCTCTAGTTGTTTAAGACTTCAGCAGTAGATCACTGATTTTTAACCTAGTTTAACAGTGTCCAATGCTTTGAAGGCTCCTTGGCAGTTCAATTGAAACCATCTGTTAGTTTTCTACAGAAAAAAATGTCCACATAAAGAAAATCAGGTTAATTAAAAGAATCCTTGTTATCAGCTTCAACTAAGGCTATGGACTAAAAGACCATGAAGATTATTAAGGGTCTGTTTACCATGCTGAGATTAAATCCCTCAAAGGGTTCATAGACAGGGGAAAGAAATAAGATGGAGGAAAAGAGGAGGAAATATTCCACAGAATACAGATTCAGAAAGAAACCTTAGCCAGAATAATTTTAGCAACATAGGAAAATATTTGTAACTAAAACATATGGAATAAATACTGTGTATGAAGATACAATAAAGTATTTTGAGATACACTGATTTTCTTAACCCTCTCAGAAGTTTTCCGGAATGTCTCCACTGGCACATGGTAAGTAAATTGTGGAGATGTTCTGCTTTTTGTTACTGATATTGCCATGACAAAGAAAGCTTATTCTCTTCCTGGATTTGGAAGGATTTCCATCTGGACTTGTCCTGAAAGGACGCCTGTGACATCCCTAGAACATAAACTTATAACAGAGTGAAAAAAGCAATGCCTTGCTACTTCCCATACTATGAAGTGTTAATGAAAAGCCTGCAGAGCTCTTGTGCTTAAGGCCAGTTCCAAATTACTCAGTGGTTTTCAACCAGCTTCCTGATATTACTGTGATTAGATTTAGGAGTATTGAATTAATGTGAGTAGAAAAAAACATGTCTCTCTTGCTGACGCTGTGTGCTTCATGAAGAACAGAGGCATCCTAGGGGCTTAGGGGCTACTAACTTCACCAAAATAAAAGTATCAAACAAACACAGAAAGAGAGAAAGAGAGAGAGAGAGAGAGAGAGAGAGAGGGAGAGAGAGGGAGACAAAGGAAGGAAGGAAGGAAGGAAGGATGGAAGGAAGGAAGAAAGATAAGAAAGATAAGAAAGAGAAAGAAAGAAAGAAAGAAAGAAAAAGAAAGAAAGAAAGAAAGAAAGAAAGAAAGAAAGAAAGAAAGAAAGAAAGAAAGAAAGAAAGAAAGAAAGAAAGAAAAGATTTTTTAAAACTGGTTTTCTTAGTGGGATGCAAGTAGGAGGATTCTTTATGCTTGTCTGGCTTTCAGCTTGTATCAATGTACTGAAAATCATTTAGAACATTTTATTTATCTTCTAACAGATGTATGGAGGAAAGATTGGAGCAACATCCTTTTTTTAAACAGTGGATGAAGAGAGAGTTCATGATCATCAAATTCTATAGGATATTGGTATATGCTTGCCTGTAACAAAACATCTATACTTGCAAGGATCAAATGCTTTCTATAGTCTCTTCCCAGCTCATCTCTCTTCCTTCCTCATCAAGCCCTGCACAAACTTAAGAGAATTTGCAGTAACGAAGCTACTCACCAACACAATTTTCATTCTTCTCCATTCCTTCCTGTGCATCCTGTTCCTTCCTGCAATTATTTCATCAGCATGTAGGTTTGACCTAACCCTCCTTTCTGTCCATTCTTGGTTTGTAAAAGAAGGGATTACGTCTTTAATTATCATACTCATTCAAGCACACTTTTCTTCAGTCTTTGAATCAGAAACCCTTGCTGTCATTATTCTAAAAATCTCCTCTTCATGTTATGGATTATCAAAGAGTCGTTGCTCTTCTAACTCCTCTTCATAGAGCTGAAAGAATGAAAAAATCTGAGAAACAGGGATGGAACATTTCCACATTTCAATAAACTACTGGATACTGGGGAAGAAAAAGAAGAATCTCATTTTTGAGTCAGAAATTAAAAATTCTGGCCATCTCTTTCTTTCCAGATCCTTTGAAATAACAGAAGAAAAGAGTTCATGAAGAAGATCTTGTAGTCTTACTCACTTTCTGTGGTAACAATTCTGTATTTGTGGTATCCATACTACATTTGTAAATGGTTGGTTTTGTGGGGAGTAGCAAAAAAAAAAAAATTCTGCAACAAAGACCAGTTTCTAAAGTTCATAAAATGTTCCTCTGCTTAGTTATTTTTCATTTAACATATGTGGTTTTTGAGTTACAGTTTACTTTTCAGGATACAGAGGAATCTGAAGAATGAATGGCTTAGAAATTCCCCTATGGATTGACAGTGCATCCTTACTGAGAATCACAGTTCCACATAGTTAATTTTTACTTAATTCATGATATTTTTCCAACACAAGCTCTGACAACACAGCCTCATGCTCAGCCAATTTATGTTTGGTTATTCGTCTTTACATTCAGGTGGTGTTCACCTCTAATCAAGATCAGAATCCCTTTTCTCTGGAATAAATATTACGATGTAACAGAGCTCTGCAATTGTTGACCTTGTGTTACTGATATTAGATTACAACATAATAATCCTGCTTTTTCCCTTTTATTCATTTCAGTGGTTTTACTGTTATATCCATATGATTCTTTACAGAAAAGGCACAAATACCACAAGATGTTGCTTCTCTCTGATTAAAATATATTGATCACACAAGATTTTGACGATGTCATGTCATGTAGGTATCAGCTCTGCTGTCTACCCAAGAAACAGTTCTTTACACAACTGTTGCTAACATGTTATAGGCCAATGACTAGTTGATTATGTGTTTTGTTGTTAAATCAATCCATTCAATAACAGTGCTTAACAATTCTTTTGAAAAAGTGCATGCTGTAAGAAAGAGGAATAAGTTCATTGCAGATTGTAGTCTTTGCAGCAATTAACCTAAAGTTTGGGGTTATTCAGATTCAGTAAAGAGCAGAGCACACACTTGTTATCTAATCCAGCTGTGTCCTTAGTGTATGTTGCAGGTTTCAAATCTTCAACACTTTTGCTTGGACCTGCATTCAGGAAAGAGAGTAAATATACAGTGATTTAGGAATGGAATCTTAACTGTGCTCTTAATTTATATTAAAAGTCAATATGAATTAAACTAAGTGAAATATTACTCCTCTTGTGCTAAACTTTCTGAGTTTCCAGTTTTGAATTCTTCAGAAATTCTGAAATGAAACATTCCAGAAGGCAGACCAGATTCCAAACCACTTTGGTAGCTGTGGCTCATTTCTAGACGAACCATGCTTATAGTAAGAGCCCAACAGAACAGAAAATTGAGCTTCAATCTCCTGCAAAGCCAGCAAATATGCTTAGCACCATGCTGTTACTCTCTGTAAGTGTAATAGATAATAGTGCACCTAAAATGCACAGACAGCTGTGTGAGCAAAAATCTGCCATTAAACTCTGACACCTCCCCCAGAAATTCAGAAGTTCATTAAAATATTTCTAATAGACATTAGTCATTCCTCTCTAAGGGATATTAGCTTTCTTGCAGTGCAGAGATATTAAAGATAGGACTTCCACACCAGACAAGCAATTAGACGTGAGCAGACAGATCACCTAGCTGCTCATTTATTCTTTAATTGATTTGAGTTAAATAGATATTTTGAAAAGGGCCCAGTAAGTGAGGGAAGTAGTCTGAGCCTATAGAAGGACCTGCAATTTTATTTATATTCCTGTAGTCTCATCCCAGATGAGTAGAAACAGTAGTGCACATAGTTTCCATACTGTGCGTTAAATCCTTGCAAGCTTGTTGCTTTCCGTCTAGAGATTAGCCCTATATACACAATAATTTGGCAAACCACATGGTAAAGAATGACTACAGGGAATAAAGTAAGAGTGTCCTATGTTGTCGACTTATCCAGCACATTTGGGGAATCAAAATAACAAGAAGTTGAAGAACACACTCTAATAAGGAATGAGTTTAGCCTCATGATCATACTAAAGGGTAGCAATAGCTATTCTGAATTGATGCTACTTATTATTTTGTATTTACATTTTCTTAAGTGCAGTTTCTATTTTTTCATGTCCCTAGGACTATTCTTTTTCCCAAATGCTGACCTGTTCTATCAAAGCAAGGATGAGGTCACACAATGTTATTTTAAAACAGATTACAGTCTTCCAATGCAGATTTTACAGAATGTTTAAAGTCAGCAGCTTTCACAAATTTCATTGGCTAAAGGTTTCCCTTCCGTGTGCAGACAGCCAGCTAGCTGTGTCATCAAAAATTTATCCACAGCTGGATTTATGAAACTTTTAACCTTGATGAAAATTCCTTAAGTTTAATTGTAATATGAATTAAAATTAATTCTGTAACTCATAAATTCAATTTACACAGACTATTTACATATGGTATATGTATGGTGAAATTTGAGTTCAGAAAAAACTGTGGTTGTGGTGTCATCCCTTCACCTATACATCAAAGAAATCTGAACATTTTCTTTCCTTTCAGCAAAGTTTTTCAAACCAAAGATATATGAGATAGTGAAAAGTTATGTCCACAAGAATTTATTACTATTATCCAAGCAGTGATATTGCTCAATTTTTCCACAGCTTTTTCTTTAACAAATGGAATTCAAAATGGTTCCTATTACTCATCTTGGTGGATGGGCTCTTTCATCCACACATGGTTGCATTGAATATCTAAGTTGTGCTCTGGCTCCCTAGTTTGCAGTACTGGTATTTTTTACCAAGTAGAAGATGCATATGGAAGCAGAAATATGTGTGACATATGGAGTAAAGCAAGCAAAATTCTTTTTTTTCCATGAAACTGACTCAAACTGCAGAAAAAAAACTGAAGGAAGAAAAGTGTTTAGTAACATCCTTGTTTTCTGTGGTATTTTAACTAGGAATTCCCTGGAGTAATGCCAGAGATTATTTAACATTGAATCTTTGGGCAATACCTGAGGATGACTTGTCAGCAGTTGGCAATATAAAACAACACAGCTGGAGACTTATGTAAAGGGTGCAGTAAATCAAGCAAAATAAAAAAGGGTGTCCTAGGTTGCAATATTGATGTAGTTAAGTATTCTATTACCACCAGCTGTGGGCCATTAGCTGCTATCACCCACTCCGGATGACAGGCAATGGGCCATCCTTAGCTATTATCACTTGCTAATGACCCACCCCGCATGACAGGCAATGGGCCATCAGGGACCCACCGTGTGACTCATGGACTTATCTCATCCCAGTGTGAGATGCTCTGCCGAGGAGGGAGGAGCCAGGTGTTCCCACCTGGATATAACCTGGCCTTGGAACTGCCTGAGCTAGCCCTGTCTACCGGGTTCCCTGAGAGGACCAGAGCTACCACTGGATCTTCAGCTGGAGACTAGACCTTCACAGGATCACCGCTTCAGCTGGACTACTTCAGTTGGACTGCTACTACCACCCTAACAGGGTGTTAGGTTGTATCTGACTTTGTCAGTGCTTTTCCTTGTATTATTTCACTTATTTTTAATTTCAATCTTGACTTGTGATCTCCCACTGGTTTGTTTTCAAACCAATACAAAGGGCAATTTTAAGCTTCAGCACAAGGTGTGTTTTATACATCCTCTTTCTGTTCTGGAAGGATTGGTTTTGGAAAGTATTCAGTGAAGCTTTTTTTTATTATGGGTTGTGGGTTTTTTTTTTTTATACCTTCAATCATAGTCATTAAAAAAAGTCCTTTCTTAAAGTTTGTATTGGAATTTCAATGAACCACATGTCAGCTATCAAAAAAACTTGTAATTACTCACCACCAAACTATGTTCCTAAGGCATTAAACTTGTGACCAAAGTAATCAAATACCAAACAACTTTAATAAATTTTTTCTCATTTTTCAATTAAAAAACAAAGCAACAACTTAAATATCTCTGCCTTGCAGTGTTATTTCTCATGAGCTGGAGCAGTGCTATACTCATAAACAGTATTTATCTGCAAAATACCCAGAGAAAAGTGGGGTCAAGATAGAGTCAGTTATCTGACAGGTAAATGGATGTGTCCCCTGTTTTTTGATAGTCTAATTATCCAAGCTGAGGACCTAGATTAACCTTGCTGTAGCTCATCCCTGCTTTTTTACCAGATTTCCTCTTATTGCTGCCATTTGGGTCTGGATTTACCAGGGAATGACTAGAGAAGCTATCGTGGTTTAGATGTAATGTGAATGGTTATATGCTAGGCTAGCTGATTAACAGAATCCAGCTATCCTGAATCCCTACTAGCCTACATCCATCACAGCTGGGCTCACTGCAGGAGCCTTGATATTCTATTCATAAAGGTAATCTCTCTGAGAAAAATATATCTATAAACCTAGAATATTCTCAAACAAAACATCTGAGCATACCTAAGACCAGATTTTAGAAAGAGTGGCAGTATCTATACTAGTGAACTGAGTAATATTTAAAATGGTACAAACCTGAAATATTAAACTAGACAGGTCAGAATCTGCTAGAAAGCTGAACTATTGGTACAGTCCCTGGGGTTGTTTTGACCCACTTTTAAATGAAACGGCCAGGCATGATTTGGAGCCTGCAACAGGCAGTGTGAAGGCAAACACATGTTTTAACTCTGTGGGCACAGGTTATGCTGTACCACATAACCCCAGGGTCAAGTAACGATTCCCATTTTGTGTGCAGTAATAACCACATCAGGGTGGCTATTACTCATTTCCTAAATTCATATTTATGCATCTATTTAATAGACATAAATTTTCACAAGAAACTATGTTTCCATAGGTTCTAGCTAAAGGTTTCACTCTTTCTACTAATTTTCAGAAGTAGATAAGTTTAGGACAAACTGATCTGTTACACAATTACTGAACTGCTGAGTTAAAGAAACCACCCATCTATAAACTCTTTGCCTGAAACAAATGTTTTTGGGTCAATTTTAGCCTCTGCTTTTGTGAATTATGTTTTACGTTAATTTCCTTGTGTTTTATTAACCTAAGATTATAAATGCATAGGGTTAAAAGGGATCTGCAGAGGAATCATTACCTGTCTTCTTTTGATGTCTATTAATTTTGATTATGTTTCTTAGTGATCTGTCTTATAATGTTATTATCAAAAGATTTTGGATTTTTTCTGAGTCATCACTTATTGGTGGTACTGTATGTGCCTGCTATAGAAATTTTTAAATTTATTTAGAGGTTCCTTAAAAAATTTTAGTTTATTACATCTGTCTCTATTTGGTTATATGGTAAAGAAGGGCAGAGAACGTTATTATGTAGTAAAATTACTAATAATATAACTTCCATAGGGCATTAAAAATGTAGATTTTGCAAAGAAAACTAAATGTTTTACTCAATCATAGTTAGTCACACTAAATTCAAGCATATTGACTATGATGAGAAATCAAAATTTCAATCAACAGAAGTCACCATTATGTACTTTTCTGATATTTTAATTCAAAAAGCATATGTATGAACTGCTTTTCATGGGCCTGTGGTTTTTTATGGTCAGAAAATAACAATTTTATAAAAATTTATTCTTATTATCAAAACTAACATAACTCTGGACACTTTGAATTACCCTATTTATTCTTCCATTTTCCTTCTCCATGGGGGCTGCTGCCCATTCACCCAACAACCTCACCTTTAATATTTGTCTCCCATTTTCCATGTGTATCCTGTTTTCATCCTTTATTATAATTTTTATCAAACTGACCAGTACAATTAGAGAACAATTCTTTGTCCTCTAATAGTCCAGGTGAAGTAGATGTCACATCACCAGATATGACTACTGGTGTTCATGAGCATGAAAAACTGGCCTTGAGTGAATGGAACTAGTAGATGTGAAGACGTGGGCCACAAGTTTCATTCATAGTTCAACAACATTTTTACTATAGAACTAATGAGTATTGTCGTAGGAAATCATATTTTAAATAAGTATTTTTAAATGTCTCATTTATATATCTATATTAAATTAATTTCATATACATATATATATATAAATATGTGTGCACACATACTCTAAATTTTAGCCTTTTCCAAAATAAGTAAGATAGCTGAAGACATAGACAAGCGTACTAGTTTTCTTAGCGTAGGATTTCTGCTTCAAATTTGTTCACTTTTTAAAGCAATTTAATTTATGCCAGTGTTCTCTCATGGGGTAGATATGCAGAGGCACATATTTTGCTTTCCTCACTCTTGTAGCTGGTTATGTCAACTTTTTACTTTGCTGCCCACCTTGTTCTGTGTTTCTGGTTTCACCAAGAAAAGATAGTAATTTTAGAATGTGCTGACAGCTATTTGTTGTCTTGTAGTCTCTGTTTAGAGCAACTCTTGACATATCCTTTTCTCAAAGCAGAGTATTGTAGTGAGGATAATGTTTGAATATAATACCCAGGGGCTGGTTTTGGAATATGGACATAATCAGTGGAATTAACAGCATATATAAATTGTCAGTACTTTTTTTATATTTTATTACACCATGGAGTTCTGCTCACTTAGACCATTTAAAGAGAATTTTCAGCTCAGAAAGCTTAATGTCAGGTTCCCAGTTAAGGATGGTATAATAGATGGAAAATAAATCACTGGATAGAAAAAATTATGGCAAAAATATATGTCTACACTAAAATAACCATTATCCTTAGGGTAATAGGAAGGGAAAATGCAATGCTAGTTTTCCTGTTCTTTTTTCTTTCTTCAACTCCCTGTGTTTATAACATCCCAATTTGTTGTGACATGCATCAATCCTGCAACATTTCTATGCAGGCTGCTTACATGATGACTGTTTATCTATTATCTGAAAAAGGCACAATGCATTTAGTCTTATGGCATACCTCTGAATCACAAGATGATAATATTGCTGTTGAAAAGAAATGTGTGTGCTGGTGGGGTGGGAGAAGTAAAACAAGGAGATAACAGGTCCGTAAATAAATAGGATATAAACTCACAAACAGTTACCTGATAACCAAGGGGTCTTTCTTTTATTACTCACAAACTGAAGTGATGCTTTGTGAACATTTTATACTGCGTATCCCACAAAGAAACCACTGGGTGAAAAGGCTCAATTAGCTATACACAGTGGTTAAAAAAAAAATTTACATGTACAGTTATGATAGTGATGCTACATTTATAGCACTCCACTGTGCAATCAGTAGCTCATAACACAGTACTGTCCCCACACTAACGTATTTCTACTCTGGTGTATTTGGTGTGGATGGCAAGGTTTTGGATGCAGGACGGATATAGGGGTGGTTTCTAAGAGGAGAGCTGGAAGCTTCCCCTATGTCTGACAGAGTCAATACCATCCAGCTCCGAGACAGACCCACCACTGTCCAAGGTTGAGCCCATCAGCAATGGTGGCAACACTTCTGGGATGACAGGGTTAATGAGAGTAAAAAGCCTGCTGGGGAGCAGCAGCCAAAGAGAGGATTGAGAGTATGTGAGAGGAAGAGCCCTGCAGGCACCAAGGTCAGTGCAGAAGTAGTGGCAGGAGGCGCTCAAGGTGCTGGAACAGAAATTCCCCTACAGCTCCTGGTGCAGTCCACGGAGGCAGCTGTGCCCCTGCAACCCATGGAGGTCTATGGTGGAGCAGAGATCCACCTGCAGGCCTTTCAGGATCCCACCCTGAACAGGCGAATGCCCAAAGGAGGTTGTGACTCCTGGGAAAGCCTGTGGTGGAGCAGGCTCCTGGCAGGACCTGCGGCCCTGTGGAGAGAGGAGCTGGAGCATGTTAGTTGGCAGGACTTGTGACCCCATGGTCAGCTGGTTCCTGAAAGACTGCATCCTGTTGAAGGGACCCACACTGGAGCAGTTTTTGAAGAACTGCAGCCTCTGGAAACTGCAGCCTCATATTGGAGAAGTTTGTGGCAGACTGTCCCCTGTGGTAGGGACTTCACATCGACCACATTTCCTGTTCCCCAGTGCTGCTGGCAGGGAGGAGGTAAAGAAAGGAGGAGTGAAATTGAGCCTGGGAAGAGGGGAGGGGTGGGGGGGAAGGTTTTGTAAGAATTGGTTTTATTTCTCATTATGCTATTTTGGTTTGATTGGTAACATATCTAGCTAATTTCTCCAAGCTGAGACTGTTTTGCCCATGACAGTAACTGGTGAGTGATCTCTCCCTGTCCTTGCCTCATCCTTGTGTGAGGTGCTGAAACACGTGTCCTTTTAGGAGAGGCTGGGGGAGCTGGGCTTATCCAGCCTGGAGCACAGATGACTACATGGGGACCTAACTGCAGATCCCAGTGACCATATGGAGGTTGAAGTTGTTCAGGTTGGAGGTGTTCAAGACTCAGCTGGATGAAGCTCTGAGAAGCCTGATCTGACCTTATAGGTAACCCTGCTGTGAGAAAATGGTTTTTTGGACTTGAGACATCCTGATGTCCCTCCTGGCCAGAGTTACTCATTCTGATTAATTTTCTGAAAAACTTGAATGCACTAGGAATTTGACAGAATAGTGTTTGATGAATGCAAAATGAATTGACTTTTTTCAGTTAAGGATGTAGATGCTTGGCATCACAAAATGCTGTATATCAAGTTTTATTTATTCATCCTGAAAATGCCCTAAGTAAGTATAACAAAACCAAACAGTCACAGAGCTTAGATAATGAATCATGAATAAGTGAAGCAGATAGATCACAGTAATACACATAAACAAACTCCCATGAATGTTGTGGAAACTGTCTAATAACAACTAAGTTTACAAAAATTTGAATCAATTTAAAAATAATTTCCAACAAGCCTGAAGTCTAGATTAATTAGATGATTTATTAATGAGAATATTTGATTAGTTTTTCTATATACAAGCTGTGTATGGTAAACAGTTCAAGTTCACATATGCAAGTGAAATGTCATATTTCTGCTGTGGATGATTTGTATTCACCTGCAACTGCTTTAGAACAGGAGTTGCTATGAAAACAGATTGCTATGCCTTGTCGACTTTTATTGCATTTTTAATTGCTGCCTAAAATTACATAGTAACACCCGTCTCTATTCTTCTGCTAAATCTACATCATCTAACATGACAATCCTGTCTAACAATGGTTTAGAGATTCCAGGAACATGAAAATCTCACCTTTTTTTCAAAATTACTGGTTTCTTTCTGATGGAAAAAGTTATGCAGCATGATTTGTTTACTTTTCTCATAAGCCTTGATGCTCAAGCATTTCATTGTTTCAGCTTTTCTTGTTGGCACATAATTTGCATAATTTCTTTTAACTGTTTTGCATCAGAAAAGTAACCATCAGAATTACTTCTCCAAGTAATCCTTGGAGAAGTAATAATGAAAATAATTGTACTTTTAACTATAAAAACAGTGAGTCCAACACCATGAGTACTAATAGAGAGGCATTGTCGCTGTTGAGCTGCTAGCAGAGAAGTAGAAACCCAGGTTCTCAGGCAAGAAAAGAAAAAATTTATTATTTTGATTTCCATATATATAGACTTCTCACAGGTCACCCAGATTGTTCAGTCAAAAACTTCCCCCTAGGCCTAATTGGCCAGGCCTGAACTGCCCAAGTCTTGAGACCCTGTTTGCAAAAACATTCAAACTTTATCTTTGTTTATAAAGCACAGCAAAATGTTCTCACGAGAAGGACCTGTGCTAGTCACAAGGCATGATCCTCCAATTCTTCATTCTCCAGCTATTTCTACCTAGGCAAATATGCTCTGTATTTGACATTACTCTAAAGAATTTACACTGTCCTCTGCTTTTCCAGATAATATAAAAAATATAAGCAGTCACAGCCTGAGCCTGTGAGTATCTAACCCAGCTTCTAATTCAGAATGTCTTTTAACCTTTCCTACTCTGTGAAGTTAACATGGTTATTTATTCATTTTGCTTTTTATTTATTATTTATTATTTATTATTTATTTGATTTTTTAAATTTATCTTGCTTTTTTTCCTAGTGAGGCTCTGTAGGGCTCCATCTTAGACCCTGTGCTCTTCAACATCTTCACAAATGGTTTTGATACAGGACTTAAAAGGAACACCAAGTTTGCCAATGATGCTACATTGTGAGGCGTTGTTGACCCCCTCGAAGGCAGAGAGGCCCTGCAGAGAGACTTCAAGAAGTTAGAGGGCTGGGCAATCACCAACCACATGAAGTTCAACAAGGGAAAGTGCTGGACCCTGCAGCTGGGATGGGGCAGCCCTGGATGTATGGACAGCCTGGGGAATGAGAAGCTGGAAAGCAGCACCATGGAAAGGCACCTGAGGGTCCTGGTCAATGGCAAGTTGAACATGGGCCAGCAGTGCCCTGGCAGCCAGGAGGGCCAGGTGTGTCCTGAGGGGCATCAGGCACAGCATGGCCAGCCAGGCAAGGGAGGGGACTGTCCTGCTCTGCTCTGCACTGGGGCAGCCTCACCTCCAGTGCTGGGGGCAGCTTTGGGTGCCACAATATGAAAAATTTATAAAGCTGTTGGAGAGTGTCCACAGAAGGGCTATGAAGATGAAAAAGGCCTGGAGGGCAAGCCACTCCTCATGGCTGAGGTCACTTGGTCTGTTCAGCCTGGAGAAGAGGAGACTGAGGGGAGACCTCATTGCAGTTACAACTTCCTTGTGAGGGGAAGCAGAGGGACAGACGCTGATTTCTTATGACCAGTGACAGGACCCAAGGGAATGGCCTGAAGCTGAGTCAAGGGAAGTTTAGGTTGGATATTAGGAAAAGGTTCTTCTTCCTGAGAGTGGTTGGGCACTGGAGCAAGGTCCCCTGGGGAGTCATCACAGCACCAAGCCTGACAGAGATCAAGAAGCATTTGACCAATATTTTGTTTGGAAAATATCCTGTGCAGGGCTGAGAACTGAGCTTGATAGTCATTGTGGGTCTCTTCCAAATCAGACTATTTTGTGATTCTGTGATTTTGATGTAAAAATAATGAGATAATGACTCACAAATTAGCACAGCTTTACAGAGACCATTAATGAAACCTCTACTCTCATCTATAAAATCTATAGTTTAAGCAAGACACAAATCAAACACCCAGTAAATGCAGGCTGTTTGAATCGACTCTTAACAGCCAAAACTGCCTGGAGAATGAAATGCTATTCACTATGGAAAAGTAAATGTGGAAACTAAAAATGAGAATCCTAGAACAGTTCTTAACTGTTCTGGGGATTGGTTTATTGGTTTGGGGATTTTGGGGACTTAAGTGGGGCTAGGGGGTTTTTGGAGGTTTTGGGGGGTTTCGTAATTTTGTGGTTTTCTTTTGTTTGTGAGCTTATTTTTCCATTCAGAATGAGAAATGGCCAATAACATCAGACTTCTTAGAAACTTGAGGAATCTGTGTGTGTGATTAAACAGTTCTAATACCAAATCTGGTTCAGCATAAACTAATGCAAGTACTAGTGGCCTGCTATCCAAGGAAATATAAATCTCTTTTTGGGCAGCTGAGTCAATGGATGAGGAACATGAACAAGAACTCTGGTTATTTCTGTATTATATTGCACAGCTTGTAGCTCAAAGTTCTCATTATGACAAAATCCTCTATCCTGAACATATTCAGCACATACTATACTTAAGAAAATCTGAGATTTTTTTTTTTAAAGAGGCTGATATATTCAAGTCAACTGATTGTGGATACTCTCAGAGAGAGGAAAGGATTAAGTTTGTCTCTTTCAAAGATCTGGGGAGTTTTATAAAGGTCAGACAGCTGTCACAACATGCCTATGTCCTCTTCTGACTGTTCTGAAAGAGATTGGTAGCTGAAAACATTTTATGAATATTTCAAACCTATAACTTCATTAAGACTCAGAGAATGCCTGAAGATCAAAACCTCTAAAGGAGATAAAGGGTTAGATTTTTGGAACTCCGTTAGTTCAGTGAGATCTGAGATTACATTTTGCCTAAGCTGTGACATTATTATGCTTCTGCTGGTTCCAGAGAACTCTAGAAATCTACAGAAGTCTATGTTTTAAATGTTTATGGGATATAAAGTTTGCTAGGATTAGACAGCACTTGTGCAGCAGCTTTCACAATCAGAAGTTTCAAATTTAGAAGCTAAAATTCTAAATAATTCCTACAATTTAATCTTCCTTCTCTTCAGAGAAACTTTTTTTTTAATTAAGCATGAGATCCTAAATATGTGGAAAAGCCCAAATAAAGTTCTGTGAGAACATATCAGCAATAGAGGGGAGGCAAAACAAGACAACAGACATTTTTCTTAGAAATACATTCTATAGAAAAGAATCAAAACCAATTTAATTATGTGATAAAAATGGACACTATTACTCTGCAGCTTTTCAGTAGCAAATGGTCCAAAAATACACAGATGCTTAGTTTTATTGTAGTAGCAATTGATCCCAGGACATCCCAGGGCATTTAAAACTAAGCTTATGGAAATATACATTAAATCAATGTCCTATGATAATTCTATTATCCAGACACAGTCTACCAGAAAAAGAGTAAGATTTTCCATTATCAACTAGTAGGAAATGGAAACTGTTTTTAGATAGGTTCTAAACAACAACTGCAAATCAGTTAGGAGCAGCCTGCTCCTGCATGAAGGCATAGCTTTATGCACCATGTGTCTTGTTTAATTTTCAAACTGCATTGCAGACTGCAAGGAGTCTACTCCAGACCACAGCCTCAGTGCCCAGCTGTCATTAGGGTTAGGGTGCAGAGATCCGGAAAGTCGAGAGCTCCAGGGACAGTGGGGCTAGAAAAGGCATTCCAAGGGGACCATGGCAGGGTGCCAACACTACTGCCACGCCTTCTGTGCCACCCGTGTGATGGGATGAGGGGAAGCCATATCAGGAGTGTCTGAGGTCACTTGGCTTTTTCAGCCAAGAGAAGGGGAGCCTGAGGGGAGTCCTCATTGAGGTCTACAGCTTCCTCACGAGGGGAAGCACATGGGCAGGAACTGATGTCTTCTCTTTATGACCTGTGTTAGGACACAAAGGAATGGCATAGAGGTGTTACAGGGGAGATGTAGGTTAGATATTAGGAAAGATTCTTCACCCAGAGTGTGTGGCCAGTGGAACAGGCTCCCTGGGAAGGAAGTCACAACACCAAGCCTGACAGAGATCAAGAAGCATTTGGATGATGCTCGCTGGCACATGGTGTGATTCTTGGGGCTGTCCTGTGCAGGGCCAGGAGCTGGACTCAATGATCCTTGTTGGAAGGGTCCAACTTGACATGTTCTGTGATCATGCCTTATTGGTATATGTGCTAGGTCAGGTTATTAACTTTTTCCACTTTGAAGTCTGTGTTACCTGTTATAGCTTAATGTATGTATGACCTTTTCCCCTACTACAACTTAGTTCAAAAAGTATCAAACTGTTTCTGTTTTGGTTTTTTTTTTAATATATATTAATTTTATCAGTTAGAAGATTGTCTATTCCATGGAAGATTACCTCCAGTTTCCTGAAAGCAAACCTCACTTACGATGGCAGTATTTGAATTTCCTCTCTGGTTTAATTTTTCAGTACAGGCAGCCAGACAGTTACTAATTTGCATTGGAAGTTTTCACATTGACTTTTTGTAACATTAATTATCTTCACTTCCCTTTTTATTACTAGTTTATAGTGTGCCATGGCAATGCTTAGTGTGCTTATTGATAAGCTGACAAAGTTATTGCAGGGGACAGTGAGGTGGGTTGGCAACTGTGTGAATTGCCAGGCTTCATGGCCACCAGCACAAAGGTCACCTGCAGGCCCATCACCAGTGCTGTGCCCTAGGGTGTGACACTGGGGCCAAGGCTGTTTAACATCTTGATCAGCTGCCTGAATGACAGGGCACTGTGTACCCTTCACAGCTGATGATTCGGAGCCAGAGATGCACATCTGTCTTGAGAAATCAGTTCCCAGAAATACAGGAGAGAATCCTTACTGCATCACATTACCAGTTTTTTTTTTAGCCAGAGGAGAACAGCACTCACAGAGTGTCCCAACAGACCTAGAATGCAGCTACAACCATTTCAGCGAGTGATATCATTAAGCCTTGGCTTGCTTGCTTTTTTTTCCCTATTTTTGCTCAGGGAAATACTAAAAGGCTAAAGGCTACCAGGGTTCTGTCTTAGTAGGAACATATACTTTACTGCCAGTTTTTGAAAGAAGAATATGAATATATGTGAAGGGGTGTTAATGTTGGTAAATACATTTCATAACTAATTGAGCAGAAAATATTTTATAATATCCATCATGTTCATTAACAGAAAAGTCACATTTTGCATACGTGCCTTTTCTTGCATTTGCAGAGCACCGTGACTTTATCTTGGTGACACTGGTCACCAAGCTGAGTGAATCTGATTTCAGTTTCAATTTACAGACAATCGCATATTTGTTTCGTTTGCTGCTAAATAGCACATCAGCACGTCGTTATTGTGCACCACTCACTGGTGTGATAATCACCTTCAAACCACCATAACTGTTAAAACTACAGTATTAAGTGTAAGCAGGACTTTTAAAAGCAATCATCAAAGGGGAAATGTGCAAAATCATACCATTTAGCAGGGGGTCCTAATAAATGAATGAAAATTCTGCAATAAGCATCTTGCTTTTGAGAGGCTAGATTAGAGCCAGCTTTCTACAAGCAGGAGCAACTTGTTCCAGTGTTATGTGCAGAAAGAGGTATGATGGCAGACTTTGGCATCTGCTCTATTACAAACAACACACCGTGTGCAGGTCAGTTTATGGTACACTAATAGGATGTACTCTAATATATCCTTGCTTGTCTTAGGGAAAAATGAAGTAAAGTGGAGGGCAACAGTGCTTTCAGTTCTGGGAGGCATGGAACTAAAGCCAAGGAAGGACAGCAGCCCTTCACTGTGTCTCATAAGCCTCCCTTTAGTCTTTCTCATTTGAAATCTATCACCCTAAGATAAATGTGTAGTCTCTCTCTAATACACTGAAAAATATTCACAGATCACAGCAAGCAGAGATTTTACAGGAGGCAGCACACAGGGAATTCATGAACATTACTAAACAACCCATCCAAACAACTGCTCAGATAGCTGGAATCATTTGTCTTTTCCAAAGGCCTGCATTTCAACCGGAAAAGTAGTCCAATTTCATACTAGTAAAAATGGAATTACAGTAGTATTTTTTGGTGTAAATCTAAAACATTTTTTTAACAGCCAATAAAAAAGCTGTTCCTCAACATCATCTTCCTTGAGAATAATATAATTCACAGAACAAAATATCTGTAGAGGAAGAAATCCACTTTTCATCAGTATACTACATGATTTCTAATCTAAGATAAATTGCTCGATGCAAAACAATTTTATAACAACTGTTTCCCCTTTCTTATAACCTTGATAAGGAGAAATACTGATCAATGATTAAGTCAACAGCCCAAAGAAGGGCAATCCTATGGAAACAATTTCATTGTGAATAGGCAATTGCCTACAGGCTGTCTGCTAAAACCTGTTCTGAAATTACCAGGGGGAAAAAAACCCAGTTGTAAAATCTCTCTCTTCTATTACTGCAGGAAATTTTTTGGTATTATGCAATATTCAAAAATACGGAAATCATATTTAGTCACTGAATCCTTACTAAACTATACAACCTGCTTTTCACCATCTGTTACATTGTACCCACAACTATAATCTAAACCTACGTTCATCATCATCATCATCATTGTCATAATAAAAAATTAAAAATAAATGCATTTTGGATGGAAAGTAAATATTTTTAAAAGTGTGCCCAGAGTCCTCTTTTCCCAATTTAATGAGCATATTTCCACTTTCAGTTTTCCCAATCTGGCACAACACCTTAGCATCTCCACTACTATCACTGTAATTCTTTCTACAGATTAATCATAAAAAACTTTTCCCATCTTGTTCCTTGGTCTCAAATAATCTCCTTTCCCTTTTTTTTCCCCTACCTTTAAGAATATATCAAAGTGATAATTTTGTATGTATTTGTGTGATTTATTCTGACACAAAATGAGTTTTTAAAAATTTTATTAAAGATTTAAGTTCATGGAAGACTCTTCTATTTTATTAATTTCTCTGCCAGCTGTGTATTGTGGTGCAAATGACAGGTACTCTGTAACTAATTTGATGTAAGAAATTGCTGTTGTGTTCACAAAAGATCTTACTTCTCAAGTCGAGGACAGGCAGTGGCCATGCTAAAATCTGAAACTGTACTGGAGAGGAGATGTAATCTCTACCAGGAAGCAGGCGTGATAGGCAGAAAATCATGCCTGAAAAACAGGCAAGAAAAGATATTTTTCTATACCAAGTGGCATACTGTAAACAAGGCATGTTTACTGACTCCTGATTTCTTTTGCTCTCTATCCTCTTCTTAATCATCATCATCATTCCAATGAATCAACATCATTGACTCAAGAATGAATCACACTATTAATCATGTTTACAATTTTCTCCTGCATACAATATCTTATCGCATTGTAAGTATTTTCCAAATTCTTTCTGCTTTTATTCTTCTGTGCAGAGATAACTGCTGCAAATAGCAATTCCCTTTAGGATTTACTAGAGTATTACTTGCAATGGTTTCACAGAAAGAAATCTAAATGCAGTCTTTGAAATTTAACACAAACTACAGTTAGGATACATTCTAGTTAAGCTCTTTCATTAATTTTATTGTATTTGCAGCCACTGTTATCTTTAATATTTTGCTTTGGCTTTAAGTCCTTGGAGGGTTTTTTTAAATGTCCTTAAACTCTAATACTCTGAATTGTGAATTCACTTAGCTTTGAAATTGCAAATGTTTTTCAGAGAAAATAAATAATAAAGAATGTCCAATTGTATAATTTTAATACTTACATTTCCAGATTTCCATCTGAGTTTCCCATATTACATTTCTTATACTACAGTAATAATGATTTTCTGCACTGCAACAGTGAACTTTAATTTAATTACCATCAAGTGCTGATCACTGTAGTATTTAAGACCCTTGCATTCTCCCAGGAGCTTTTCTCTGCAGTTGCTATGATGTGCTTCAAGAGTTTGAAAGTTTTTACACTTCAATGAGCATTTTCTGTTTTCATCCTGCCTTAGAAATAAATGTATTTATTATTTTCATTATTTTACCTTTGTAAGTAAGTTAATTGCAATCATAGTTTGAAATCCTAGCTTACTGCATTCTTTGTCAAGAAGTTAACACAAAAAACCTTCTGCACACGTAACAAATCACTTGGAGGTGCTTATCCTCTATAGCTACCCCGGAACATTATGGTAGTAAAAAATTTAAACAGAAATGTCAAAAAGCATAAAGAATTGGACTGATACCTGCACCTATGTGAAAAGTAATTTGCAGCTTACACAGAACTAGGAGGAGTGTCTAAATCACCAGCTGCTTTTGTTGCCATTCAGTGACACCACAACAGGATGGTAAATTTCACAGGGAGGGTTCTTGTGAAGTTCAAAGACAGGGAAATATCAAGTTCTGCATCTGAGGAAGGAATAATCTCCTTGCACCAGGAAGGACTGTGTGAAGCAGCTTTGCAGGAAAAGACCTGGGTAAGCTGGTGTACAATCAAACTGACTATAAGCCAGCTATGTGTTATGGCAAAGCAGCCTCTTGGATTCCATTTGGAAGAGTTGCCAGGCAATCAAGGGATGTGATCCTTGCCCTCTGCTTCATCCTGGTGAGAAACATTGGGAGTGCTGTGTCCAGTGCTGAAGCACAAAAACATCAAAAGTCTTGAAATATTTTCCCTATGAGGGAGGCTGAGAAAGAACCGGTTGTTCAGTCTGAAAAGGAGAAGGCTTTCATCAGTGAGAGAAGAATCCCATTAGTGTGTGTAAATAGCCCATGGATATAGGAAAGAATATGAAGCCAGTGGTGCCCAGTTCACAGGACAAGAGACAATGGGCACAAACTGAAATATAGAAAAACGCTGGAAAACACAATCACCAGAGAGATATGCCCAAGAGTCACACCATGTGCCTGAGACCATTGTTCACCAATATTTGAATGAACTTAGCCCCCTAAGGCATCTAATGGTGACAAAAATCAGGGACTGAGACACATTCTCCAAGAGTAAAGAATAGAGAAAGAGTCTTGTCAGCTTAAAAAGAACTTTAGATCCAGACCCATTTCAATAAACATCCTGATAATTCTATAGTTATTATAAGAATATCCAGATACTACATTATATCGGGATCAGGGGACTGGAGCACTTCTCTTATGAGGACATGCAGAGAGAGTGAGGGCTGTTTAGCCTAGAGAAGAGAAGACTTCAGACAGACCTCAGAGCAGCCTTCCAGTACTTAAAGGGGGCCTAGGGATAACGAGGGACTCTGTATCAGGGAGTGCAGAGATAGGACAAGTAATGGCTATAACCTGAAAGAGGGTAGATTTAAGTTAGATTCCAGCAGAAATGTACTCAGAGGGTAGGTAGCAAGGCACTGGAACAAGTTTCCCACTGGAACAAGATGCCTCATTACTGAAAGTGTTCAAGTTTAGATGGGGCCCTAAACAACCTGGTCAAGTGGGTGACATCCCTGACCGTGTCAGGGACATTGGAACCAGATGACCTTTAAGCACCCTTCCAACCCAAACTATTCTATGATTCTATAATTCTATTTTATTAAGAATATTATCTTCAGGATTACATTCGAACAAAATTGCAGCCATAAGTATGAAAGTGATGTTTGAAAGGAGAGACTACTAAAAACATTTACAAGTTGTTATGAGAGAAATAGGTTGTTTAGGACCTGGTCCATCTAACTTATTTACAATGTTTACTTTAGCTTCAGGTGAATCACACCCTAAAATAACTATTTCTCACCACAGACTGTAAAGTGAGACTCAGTGACAAGCTCAGATATAGGTGTTGACATTGTAAACACCAGGAAAAATATATATTCAAAAAAAGTTCCCTTTTTTTGATATGTCCATAATGTATACAGCACAGAATTAGGATCCTTAGTGAAACTTATATAGAGAGAACACTGTATATAACAATCATTGCTTAACGTTTCACTTAGGAGAAAAAAATAGAATCTGGAAATCTTCCAAAATTATACATCTGTTCCTTTCAATTTACTGCGCAGAGGAATAGGCACACCAAAAAACAGGGGAAAATGAATACATTTATTATTAATTGATGTTCTCTCTACCTAAAACATTTAATTGATCCTTCCTGATAGAGAAAACCTTTGGCTATACTTTTCGTGCTAGGAAACATGGTCAAAACACCTCATGCTTGACCCAGAAAAACACTGACATTAGTGGAAATTCTTCCAGTGTTTCTGCAGCATTAATTTAGGACTGCAGTGTGGGTACAATGGGGAAAAACAAGATATAATTACTCAGATGACAAATAATGTAAATTTAAATATTACATTTATCTCATTTTTGGTTGGATTGGAGCATTCTTTATTAGTAAAATAAATGAGCAAATGGGTGGAAGAAGAAGAAGAAGAAGAAGAAGAAGAAGAAGAAGAAGAAGAAGAAGAAGAAGAAGAAGAAGAAAAGAAGAAGAGGGAGAAGAATGCACACACTGAATTTACTGTAGGACTGATGGTGGTGCTAGAGATGCCCAAAGACAAGATTGGAGCTACCCTCTGTGATAAGGTGAGGTTGGTGCGGTGAGGTTGATAAGGCTACCACCAAAGAAATCAGACTCCTTTTCCTTGGGTACGATTTGTATTCCTATTGTTACTTTATCAAACAATGTAAGATTGTTTTTTTTCCTGAGCTGAACATATTCTGGTTGTATTTCCCCATAAATTCTTGAGGTTCTTTAGAAATATGATGCCATTCATGGCACAATCTGTGTTGGTTAGAGACTGTGTTTTTCTTTTTTGACTTCCAGGGAATTAATCAAAACCTATGCCATCACCACTCTGACTGTAAAAATTATCAGGCAAGGCTTTTTCATTGTTTAGACTGTTTTAAAAAGTACACTTCAGAATAATGCCCTGTTTATTTTCAGCATTTCAAATCTGTTGTAATATAGGGAGTTTGCTGGGTTTTCAGCTCCTAGCCCTTGAAGTCTCCTTCCAATACTTACTTTCCAACAGCATTTAAACTATTTATGGGTTAATTTCTTATGATTGGTCCCTTCTTTTCTTCATTTGCTAGAATCAGTGTTTTTAACTTCTGTATTGATAATCATAATGGCTTAATTATTATCTGCTGTTGCTACATGTGCTTGTGCCCACTTCAGCTGGGGCATACCATATATTGTAAATAATCCTTACTCTTTTCAGCAAATTATTTCTGCTTCATGTAAATTGTATGTAACTATAAGAAAAAAGTAGTTATGAATAGAAAGTTAGAAGGATGACAGGGGTGGGAAATGCAGTCCCTTCAACATATCTAATGTGATTTTCTACCACAGCTCTTATTTATAGAAAATGAATCATGTGTGGTCTTTTCAAAAAGCTGGTATTACACCAGACACCAAGGCAGTCTCAGCTTGCTTAGTATTCAGTATAAAGTAGCGAGGTTCCAGCTGGGATTAGGGAATTAATTAAACAGCCCATGTTTGACTAAGGTAGCTATCAGTGTGAGCTGGAGTGACCCAAATATAATAACCTGTGAGTACCCAATGCATTCAGCCTGAGGGAAGACAGCAAGGATAAATGCACTGATACCTAAAAATCAGGTTTGAAAGACAGAGGAAGTGGAAGGAGATAAAAGAGCAAAGCTGTACCTCTTTTGAAAACAGAAGTTAAATGTAAGAGAAATGGAGGGGAAAAATAAGAATTAAAGTGACCACATTGAAAAGATAGATTGTTCCCGGAGGATGAAGTGTTTAAATTACAAAAAATAAATTAAAAAAACCCAACAACAACAACAAAAAAAAAAAAAAAAACAAACCAAAACAAACCCCCCAAACCTCAAAACTCAAAACTCATAAGTAGAAATCTGGAGAAACTGCTAAAGGGGAGTTTGCAGCAAAGTACTGAGGGACTCAAGGCTATGTAGATTTTATGTTTTAGGGCCACCAACAGAACTATGTTGCTGGTTACACAAAACATGAGGCTTGTTTCCAGACTGTTCAATTAAAGGGGTATGAAGTTTTTCACTGAGGACAAAAAAGGCTTATATATTGATTTGCAGGCTACCCAGTCTTTACAGATGTCTGATTGGAGCCCTGAGTTTAGGTGATGTCTAATAAATGTATTCTTCATCTTGAAGTCTGCCCCATCTTGAGGTGAGGAGGTGAATGAAGGATGAAAATGAGATACCAACAAAGCTGTCCCAGTAAAGTATAAATGTTAGAGTGGTGCACACACCTTTCTTTGAGGGAATAAATACGCCAAACATCTTTAAGGAACCTGTGAAGAGAGGAGTGTTTTCTGCCAGACTTCCAGGAGCCTGAACAGGAGTGAGTGCTATGCAATGCCAAGTTCAGCTAAAGGATTCTCCAGCATCTGCAGACCAACATTTTTGCTGCATTTTAAGAGTCATGAAGCCTCATATTGTTCTGCATAAACCCACAGCATCATACTATTCTCTTTTTCTCCCAGACTGAAGATATGGCAGTATTTCCCATTGGTATCATATAGAGAGCTATACTGCCATGTTATGCAACTTGTTAATTAGAAAAAAGATTTCACATTGTGTTATGAAGAGAAGGAACAAATTCTTCCAGCAATAAACTATGATATCAATAATGCACTATAGTACCCAATGAGTGTGGTAGATGTGAGAATGCAACCACTGATTCCCTGAACTTTTCAAGTGATAAAAGTTTGAGCTTAGGATACCAAGTCTGAGACATCAGTAAGGTTAGCACAATAGAACCTTTTTTAAAATCTTCTATTCATGGAAATTACAGAAAATATTCACAATTGTTTGTATATTTTCCTGTTTATTTGAATTTTATTTGTCTTTTTTAATGTCATTCTTACTTTTGAGACAGTAGATTCGAATCATTCTTCAATAGGCACATTGTTGTTGTATGACATGATAATGCTACATAACTGCTAATACAGTGTGAGAAGATCTTTTAAGATGTATGTCACTTCTGATAGAGAGGATGAAATACCATTAATATCATATCAGGAAAATAAAGATGTTGCCAAATGACTCATACAAATATTCAGAAATAGTGCAGGCTTTAAAAAAGAAAAATAAAAAGCAGACCTAAAAGTCTTTTCAGATCATTTACTTAGCTCTTATCCATTAAAAAATACAAACACTTTAGTAAAACTCAGCAGCAAATTAAATATTTTTCTAAGTGAGAGAAGGTGAAGTAATAAAGCAATTTAATTAAATAAAAGGTCGATGTAACTACAAACGATACAGCCATGGATGTGTTCTATTTAAACAATGGCAGACATCTGATAGCAAAATCATGAAAAGTAGGAGTATGTTTCAAAGTGTTCTTTCCACTTACTTGCTGTGAGCACCAGTCTTTAAACCCTGGGAATACAAAGTGTGGCTGAATTATGGTACGAAGTGAAATGAATTTTGCAGGGTCAGCTGCATCTCAGAAAAGAGTGTATGACTGAAACCTTTATGGTTTAATTCAACAAAACTGACAGGCATGTTCACAAAGTTCTAAGCACTAAGGTCTCTTCAGTAAAAGGTTATTTATTGGACATCAGGGTCAGCGAAAATTATAAAAATACAACTAGTTCCTTGACCTTTGTTAGCTCAAACACATTCACCTTTTTGTGAAATGATTGTGCCTGCTGCATGATTTTGTAATATCAGCACATCATTTTGATGTGTAGAATAACTGAAGACCCCTATTGCCTGCCTCTGTGGACACCAAGTGCTTACTGCTACTGATACAGAAAATTAATGATTACATGGAACTGTGAGTCCCCCTTATACTGTGACTCACAGAACTACATTTCTTTGTCTTTAGACATGAGATTTCCTTCCTTTGTTGTTCTATCTATACATCTCTCAAGTCAGGACACCTTTTAAACACAAAGTAAAAAGGGAGCATAACTACAGTGAACTCTAGTTGACATCAGTTGACCACAGGTTTATTCTGACATGTAAGATTAGGTGGATTTGTAGGTGTGCTCCAGAAGCAGTGCTGCCTGCACACACATAAACCATGGGAAATGGCCCCAGAACTACTTTAATTACAAAAGCTACATGACAATTAACAGAGTACATTAAATGAGACTAGAACAGTGGTGTGCCCCTAAGCCTCACAAACGGGCTTTGCCAGATTAGCTCATGATGCAGCTGTGGCAGCTCATGCTGGCAGACATGCTTTTATAGATTGCCAATGTATTCCCTCACCTACAGAGCAGATAGAACAAAGACTTTCAATTTAAGGAAAAACAGACTTCTTTAAAAACTCCTAATCTCTTTAAGAGAAGGAAACTCAGGAGAAACAGTTTATTTCAGAGGCACCAGGAGGATTCTATCCCTACAGCTTGTTTCTAGAAGATTTTGACAAGCTCAGGGGAACAATTACTCCCAACAGATATGTCAGTGTTTGTGAGGCAAGAAAGCTTCTGCAGAAGATAGCACAGCTGTAGTAATCAGAGGCTGCAGTGAAGCCTTTTGATAAGGTTTCTTCTTTTATGGTTCATGTTCAAGACTCCCATGTTTGGACATGCATTCAAATAATTGTAGGCAGTCAGACACATACTATTACCAAGGGAAACACAGACTAACAAACAAGAAGTATTGTACAGTCACTTCATCTCATGACACTACAGTGTTACCTTTGTAAAGGTATATTTGACCACAGAAACCAGAAATTTTATTTCAAAAAGATTACCATTAACCTAGAGAGACAATGAAAAGATGCCCTTCTGTTTTAATAGTGTTATGTTCAGAGTGGAGAAGATTCAGTAATACCAGAAAAACAAGAAAACACATAAACATTTATGTCAAATATTAATTAAAAATGGTTTTGAAGAGGGGAAGAAGATGCCTAAGACTATTCTTAGAGTCTGGTTTATTTGCTTCAAAAATTAATCAAGGCCTGTACTCTTCCCGTGGAGCATGCCAACACTATAGATTCTCACTTGTGTATCTCCCTCATAGAATAGTTTAAATTGTGTTCTGAATTACATCTATATATCAGCTGTCCTTTTTTGCTTCACTGGTGTTCAGTTAAAAGAGGAATTTAATTCAATGTCTACATGAGGGAGCGATATGTCCAGTCTAACCCTTATGTTCAAAAATCTTCCATGTTCAAATAAAAAAAGCAAGGAAGACATTAACTTCAAATTCAAACTTCAAACTTTTCTCTTTTCTTAAAGAACTGTTGTAGTCCACATGTCCATGATCTTCTATATATATTCTCATTGCAGGTGCTTATTTTCTGGTAGGACAATTGAAATGTCAAACACAAGACACATGAAACTTTTGAAACTCTTTGGAGCATTTAAAGCAGCCATTCCACCCATTTCGTTACAAACTTCAACATACAGGACCTGTCCTGATAAGCAGGAACTCTGGCTGAAAAAGCCTTTCCATCCTCTTTGGCAAACGCTGCAACCACTAGGCTTTATACAAAATAGAGACTTCAGGAAGAGTAGCAGCACATCTCTTCTGTGAGAAGAATGAGAGAGATGCATGTTCAAAGAAATGAGGTGAGATCTGTATTTCAGCTGAATTCATTTTGTCATAGAACCTAAACTTGTACTTGAAACTTATGTGTGAGACATAAAAGATGACTGTTGTATAGTAACAAGTATGACTTCCTCTATTCATGCTCTGAATTTGTAGATGTGAACCAGCTGATACCTGGATCCCAGATGGTCCAGATCCATCTACAGATTTGAGAAGCAAGCCCTGTACTGGGTATGATTCTCAGGGCAGTCACACTGCAAATTCTTCACTTCTGTGTGGTGTGTTCCACTCTCTTGAAGACCTAAGGATATACTATTTTTCCCTTCTTCAAAAGTCACCTATTGTACTTCAACAAGCTTATGTTGGATCCTATCCCTATCTACCTGAAAATTTTCTATTGACTAACTATGGAGTTCTACTCTAAGAACTTAAATAAATTTGTGTGCAACACTAAGAAATACCTTTAACTTTTTGCCATTGTAGCACTAAGCATTACAAGTTTCTCTTTTGATCTAGACCTTAAGCTTTTTGTGCCATATCTGTAAATAGGAACTAGTAGAGACTTCATTTTTAATGTGGTCACAGTTCCTATAAATAATGCAATGTACAGGAGCAGTACAATCTATGGACATTAATACTTGGGGATCTGAGGCCATGCCCCCATTTACTTGATACTTGTAAGGGCAATTATGAAGATATTACAAACAGATTAGTTTTTCTAGAAGCAGACAACATAACAAAAGAAAATACTTACAAATTTTCTCTTGGTGATTTAGGATGGATATCAGGGAAAAAAAAAGTTTAGGAGGCTTGAACAGTCCAGGAACAGGTTGCTCAGAGGGCTGGTAAAATTTCTATCCTGTGAGGTTTTTGGGATTTGGCTGGCAAAGCCAGGGCTGATCTGACCCAGTGTTGGTGGCAGCTGTGGCAGGTTGACTTTGACAGCTGCCAGATCCCCCCTCAGTTGCTCAAGAGGACAAGGGGAGAAAATAAGTCAGGAAAGCTCGTGATTTGTGATAAATATGATTTAATAAAAGAAAAAGCTTTTTAATAAAAGAAAAAGTGTATGAAACCCAAATATAATAAGGAATTTATCTACTAATTCTTACTGGCAAACAGATGTGCAGACAGCTCCTGGGGAGCAGGGCGTCCATACGTGTAATGACTGCTTTGGAAGATGCATGTCACGACATGATGTCATATGTTCTCAGTGTCCCCTTGATCAATTTGGATCAGTGTCCCCTCCCAGTCTCTCACCCACTTTCAGCCAACTGGCCTTGGGTGTGGAGAGACAGCCTTGACGCTGTGCAGGCAGCAAAATATGATGGCTTATCAATACTGTTCTAGCAAATGCACAAATACAAAGCATGGCACAGTGATTGACTTTTACCCTTTTGTTACTGCATGAAGGTCATAAAATTGTTAAATGTCTTCCTCATGACACCAAAAAACTCTTATTCGTTGTTTCATTTACAGACTTGTGCAACTGCAAAGACTATAAGCTGAAATAATGAACACAAACTACACCATAATAATTGTGAGTCACCTTCAAATATCAAAACCCATTTGACAGTATCCAGGTCAGCAGACAATTTTAACCAAAAGATAATCATACATTGACTGCTATCTTGCTTTGTAACCTGACAATACTTTGGCCTAAATTTCTGTCTCTATTTCTTCAACATGCCTTGGGGGACACTATCTCAGTTTTATCTTTGCAGAGGAAATGAGAAAACTGTCTTTATTTGTCTTATGGCTCATGGAATTAAAAGAAAGAAGAATAGAAAAAAATTGCTCATCCCCTGACTTGCAAGAAAATCTTTCCTTTTAGTTTAAGACAAATAGGCTTTTAGGAAGTGCAGCACCATAATGCTCATGAAGGAAAAAATAAATCTGAAAGACTTCTGAAGCTTTTTAAATCATTAACGCCACATTGTCATCACCTTTTCATTTTCTATTCAAGTCACTCCTTAGTTGGTGAAAGCTAGAAATTGCATGACCCATTTCCTATACAGTTGGAAAACCCAGTTAGCGTTTTCTTTCTTCAGATTCATTCCACAGAATCTGTGTGAATTCTTCTAGAGAATGAATGCCACTGCAGCTAGACTTGCATCTAGGCAACCTAGGAGATAAAAGGTCACTTGTGACAGAAATACAAACACATATTTACTGATGGTAAAATAACTTTTAAAGGTATTATGTGAAACCACCACACAAAGTTTTGAAAAATAAGAGTGTTCCAGTCATTTCCTAAAAAGAGCTTGCCAAAATAAGATGTGGTGGTTTTCCAACTCATATGTTTGTTTTCACTTTTCTTTCTGTTTTCTCAAATAATGCCTAGCACAGTGCCCCAGCAGAAACTTTCCACTGGTGTGTCCTTACAGGGGAACAGACTCTTTAACTCCTTTCAAGAGTGCAAGGACCTCCTAAGCTATCATGTTGCCATACCTATTCATGCTGTAGGAAGATGAGGATCAAGACAGTGGTTTTCAATTTGTTTTCATCTGCAATCTGATCTGTGAGGCAGAGATGGCCTACTTGCTTGTTTCCATTTTAACCTTCATTGTGGGAAAACTGTAGAGCTTTAACTTCTCTTCTACAACACCGGAGAATGAGTGTCTATGTGGGGAAGATGCAAAAAGGAAACAGTTCTTTGTCATTGCAAAGAAGCGAAGGTCAAGGACCCTTTGAGAGGGCCTTGGTAGCAGAAATTGTATTTCCCATTATCAAGTTCATTTTCTTTGGTTTCTTAAATAAACTCATGGGATAATATTTCTTTTTTTACCAAATTAATAATATAAATTTTAGGCAAATTTAACAGTTACTGAGCTAACAAAAGTGTTACTTAAATGAAATTTGGGTAAAGGAGAGTATGTTAACAAATGGAGAAAAGGAGCTTAATATTAAACATCAATTTCATACTTAAGGCATGAATTCACAAGTAATGGTGAAAAAAATCTTGCCTTCAGACTACAAAAGGTATTAAATAGAAAGGAAACACTATTTAGTGAACTAAAAAAATTCTCCCAGAAAAAAAAAAAGACTGGAATTGAGTTCTGGGCAACAAAATTTGTCTGCAACAGAAGTGTCTACAAGTATTTTTACTCTCTTTGAAGAGCTGGTCATGATCGTTAGTCAATAATAAGTCTTGCTTCTTATTAAGGCAGTTGAAGGTTTCTCTTCCATGTAGCTTTGCATGACCTTGTTTTCTAGAAATGTTAGTGAACAGGCTCTTAACATGTAGCTTTTTCCTGATCTCTCCTGTACACATTATGCCACCATTCTACTATTCCTCATTGGCATCATTCCTGAGCTAATACATAGTTCCTGAACATTTGGTACATATCAGCCCAAATTTTCGGAAGTGCCATTATGAAAACCATTGGCAGGTGTTTTTCACCTGATTTCTAGAGTCATATTTCTGGAATTGGTTCCACCTTTTTTTTTTTTTTTTAATCTGAGAAAAAATGCTCTCTGTGTTACATGATACTTGGTGACTAGATAATTCAATGATTGACACTACATGTCAAGATGATCTCTACAGTAAATTTAAACATATTATATACCCATCAGAATGAAAAATGCCCAGTTATATTAGTAAGTATTTAATTCCTTCAGGAATTGCTCCAAATAATCAAGTGATATTATAGTTATTGCCTGCCAGATTTTTAATATCCCTTCCATAATTCTACTTCAGAGAGCCAAATATCTTATTCAGAGTAGTTTTTGTATCTGGAGACTCTTTTAAAATATTAAGTCAATCTTCATCTCCAGGTTACGTGAAGTTCTTCATCATTTCTATTGTTTGAAATAACAGTTCCACCTAGACGCCTACTTAAACAAGGCTTCTAAGCCAGGCTTTCCCCTGACAGCAAGAATTTAGGAGTAAACCACCTTTGGTGGGGAGTGCGTGAGCAATTCACAGGGCTTGGCTGCCAGCTGCGGTTAAACCACCACAGACTCCAGGAGCTGAGTGAAATGTTTGGTTTTGGGAATAATACTATAAATCCACATTAAAAATATTCCTTAGGTGCAGAATTTAAGCTCAGTGAAACTGGTGGAGAAGGATTTCAGTTTTCGTTTAGGATTAAAAGATTAAGTTTTAAAAAAAAAAATTATAGTTTTATATGTACATACTTATGTATTTATGTATTTGTATTTATACCAATATTTAGGAAACAGAGACACTGTTTCCCATATTTCTCCTGTTCTGCTTTATTTTTAGTTTCATTGTTCTGGTTCATTTGGTCACTGAATTTTTTTCTGAAATTGTGTCTCAAATTATTTCTCCTTGCTTTTGCAGATATTTTTCCTAATTACTGAATACTTCCAGGTTGTTTACATCCTTCCCCAGATAGGTCTGAATGTTTCATTCTCTTTCACACTGCTTAAACATATTGTCTTAGCCAATTTTTTTTTCTCTTTTTCTTCCCTGCTCCCTGCTCTGACTTTCTTTTCTGTCAATTTTAATCTGTATTTTGAGCCCAGGAAAGATCTCCCCAGAGTAGCAGCAAAAATGGTATTATGAATATTCATAGATTGCTATGATCTTGGAGTTTTAAAATAGAACTGCCTATTGTCATAGTAAGGCTTATTCTTCGTATTATAAAATATTCAGTCTTGCCTATAGTTGATCTTCAATATCTGGGGCACTGGGCCTTTCTAATTTTTTTTTTCCCAACACTTTTTCAAGTTTAACTTATTAATTGTTACACATCATACCAAGACATTGTAATTTAGCACTTTAATAGCCTTTTCCCTCTTTGATGTATATGATATTCTAGGGGGAAAAAAAATGAGGTGATTTGGTCTGCTTGTGGGTTAAAATTGGAATGGTCATTCACTGCATAGTCCACATGGGTTTTTTTCCCAACAATTTCTATCACCTTTATTAATCAGAGCCAATTATTTTCTAAACCTTGCTGTCTTTTGAAACTTTAATTTCTAAAGTCTACTCTGTGGAAAATGCTCCATCTTTTTCCATAAATTCAATTTTCTATTCCTATAAAGAGAAAGCAACTTTCATATTTGAAATAAAGTGGTAAGCTGTAGAGGTCAAATGTTGCTCCTTAAAAAAGCCTGAAAGCCAGTTTCTCCTTTTTCTTCCTTATTCCTCACACATCAACTGAGTTATGCAGTATTAACACTGGAGCACCTTTTGTTAATAAATATTAACATCACTTTCTCAAAGAGATAACAGGAAGACAGACAGTAAATGAATAAACATATACCAGGTGAACAAAATATCACTGAAATATTGTGTTTAATGTAACAGGAAGTAATACAACACAACCACTGTCTATCTGCCTTTACAGTTCGGCCCTCCTACAAGTTTTGGAAACTTTTATTTAAAGTCCTCTCACAGAGCTGTTTGGTTTTAAAGACTCTTTTTCCCATAACTAAAAAATAAGTTCAGTTACTGGCTCACGTGTCATGTATTATTTGAGGTATCTTTTAGCTTCTTTAGATCTAGAACTCTTAGCAGTGTTACACTTACCATAATGGACAACAAATTTCAGTTGAAGGAGAAACTCTGTGTTATAACACTTTGTAAGAAGCAACACTTATTTAAATTAACATTTTCTCTAGAAAGTTTGGAATTGTATAACAGTGACTTTTTTGCCAAAAATGTTTTTACCTGTATCTTTGACCAGTTTTGCTTCTGGGAATTTGATTTGTCTATAAGTCATGCAGAGTGTAGTAACTTGCAGTTTAAATATGGCAAGCAAAGACATTTCAAGCACCTAATTTAGCAGATAGAAATATCTTTTCAATTTAAGTTGGACTAGAGGGAGAGGGACTGTCCTAGAAAACAAAGTAATGAGCCCAGGGTAGGAAGGGCTGTTGAAGTCATTGGGATGAATAGTGTCTGCAAGAGAAAAGGAAGCATAAACACAGACATCTGTGGTGCTAATAAATAAGCAATGTGTAGAGTGTTATTTTATAACAGAAAATAATGCAGATATACAAAGATTAAACTTTTTCTGGTGCATCGTGGTCACACTAATCAACATGGGAATACAGGATTCTTCTAGGAAAACCACAGACAAATGCCAATGAAAGTTATAATATTTCTGAACTGATAAATAGTAATTTGGACTGAGAATAATTTATATCTACTGCTAGCAGATTTGCTTGCTAGTATTTTCAATCCCTGGTTTCCACTTAGATACTAGGCCATCAACAGTAACTCTTTAGATGTAGCCATGCAGACAAGGTGTCATCCAACTGACAGCCCACTTTTCAAACCTTTATCTCTCCAATTTAGGGGCAAGAATGTTGGAGGAACCATATCAAAAGCCAAGCAGAAGTCTACATATATGACATATGTGGCTGTCTCTATCTCTCTGACTTCTGTATGTTTCAACTCACAACAAATATGCATACAAAAATGTTTTATTATATTTCACAGACACTTTATTTGATAATAATTTAGTGTTTTGCTCAGAAAAAAACACTTATTTAAGGTGGTAGATTAACTTTATTTTTGCCTTACTTTGCCTTATAGGTAGGTATCATAGAATCATAGAATCATGGAATCACAGTATGATTGGTGTTGGAAGGGACCTTCAAGATAATCTGGTTCCAAACCTCCCGTGCCATGGACAGGGTCACCTTCTACTAGACTTTCTCAACGTGCTAATTAGAGAGGTGTTCCAGCCTCTGTGGCCCTCCTCTGGACACATTCTAATAGGTCCACATCCTTGTTGGGTTAGAGACCCCAGAGCTGGATGCAGCACTCCAGCTGGGATCTCACAAGGGCAGAGCAGAGGGGCAAAGTCACCTCCCTCGACCTGCTGGCCATACTGCTTTTGTTGCAGCCAGGATGCAGTTGGCTTTCTGGGCTGTGAACACATCTAGCTGGGTCATGTTGAGCATCTTGACAACCAACACTCCCAAACCTTTCTCCTCAGGGCTGCTTTCCATCTATTCTCTACCCAGCCTGTATTTGTGCTTGGGATTGCCCTGACCCAGGTGCAGGACCTTGCAGTTGCCCTTGTTGAACACCATGAGGTTCTTCGCTAATGCTAATGCTAATGCTAATGATGGTAAATCAACCCAAAAAATGCTACAAGCTTATGTCTCTAAACAAAATTTAGGTAAAGAGGATCCTTTGAAAGTAAAACTTAAGTTTACACTGAAAAAAGTTCTTGAAGCTGCAGTCATAGTTGGAAGCTTTCTCAAACGGAAGTACAAAAGGCTGTGTTCTTGTTCTTAGGTTTCACTTTTCTGTTGTTTGGGATTTTGTTTTGGGTTTTTTTTCATTTGTAGAGAGAATTATTCAATATTTAAATTTTCAGTTCTCATGCTTGTGTACATGTTGACATACCTTAGGCATAAAGAAAACCTCTGCAATGCACTGAAGAGCAGTATCCTTGAATTTTTCTCAGAAAGAACAATTATCAGTAGCTTAGAGTAATGTCTTTGTTTTGCTAAAATGGAATTTTAATTAGGTAGGGATAAAGGCATGTAATTTGTTATGAGAAAGTCTTATCCATAAAGTCTTATCCCTTTTTTTAGCTGTAATATTCACTTCCATACAAGCTGTCTAGTATGACTCCGAAAGAGCAGCTTCACATACAGGGTACATCAAAATCCTTGCTTGCTTCAGGCGGATTTTTCTGTTATCACTGCTCCCAGAGTGGCCTGTTAAGCTGGATAAATATGCTATCTTTTTTCCAGAACATAATAGAGTTGTTAAAGGCGATACATAAAAATTACTATCTACAAATCATCCATTTTTGCAAAGCACATGAAGAAGAAAAGACATCAACAGCATTTGCAAGTAATTAAAGTGGTTTCTGATTTTTTTCCCCCCACTAAAATGCACTATGTTTTCTGCTTGGTAATGATGTGTCTGCAATGGCAATGTACTGCTTATACATCTGCAACTCTATATGCAGTAATTCTGTCCTTCCTTATTCTGCATCATCAGGATTGTCAGAAAATGTTTAACATATATTCTAATAAAGTCCCTCCCTTTTTATGAAAATGCCAACTTTATTAATTCTGTATACATACATTTCTTTCAATCTTGTCTTTCTTCCAGTACCTGGTCTAATAGCTGGTATTCACTGAAACAAATTCACCTTGGAATGAGTCTAAATATTTCATAAGCTTGATTTAATTGCTGTCATTTCCAATAGCTTCTCTACTCAGGGGACATTCTTTTTATAGGAACCCTACTGGCTTTTTTACTGTCAATAAAAATTTTTTTAGACATCATTAAGTTATATTTTAAGGGTGAATGAACCTCTGGAGTTTTCCTTCTGATCACTGCTAGTTTCAAATCTGAAATATTTATTTCTCTTTCAAATCTTAGATTCATTTCAAGCCTAATAAAACAAACAATGGTAAAGGCACAGGTACATCTTTAATAGTTTTTATTTGTGTGTCAATCACCATTTTATACTCTGCTATGGGTAATTTTATTTTCCATGCATTTTTCCAACATGTGGAACTGAGAAAAAAATAACATTTGAAGAGATTCTGTGACCTAATATTAAAAGCCATACCATAGTATCATTTGGTTACTTTTTTCTGTTTATTATTTGTTTTAATCACATTATAAACTCTTAACTCTTAAAAATGTATTCATTTACTGTATGTCACTCTTGTGACATACAATCCTGTAAGATTTTTCAATCAGAAAATGCTATTAAAACTTGCAACTAAGTCTAAGATTCTATATACCCTTTTGAAATTTTTAAATAAAATATTACTTCTAATCTTTCCTTGTTTTCCCTGTGTATGTGTATCTATGTTTATGTGTTCAGATAATACATTGAGCCATAAATATATTTAGTCATGAACTTGACCAGCCACATTAAATGATAGTATGCTTGTTCACATCTGCAACAGTATGGAGAACATATGTGATTGGCCAAAAAGTAAATACATGAACTAGCACTTTAAACTTTAACTCCTGTTTCTACTGTAGCCTAGAAACAGGAAGAAAGATCACAGGAAAAAGGAAAGTTAAAGGTAAAAGTAAGGTGCGCATTTAAATAAAGATCCCAACTGTTATTCCTTTGAAATAGTCCTCTTGCTATTTTCTGAATATACAGGCAGAAGATTTGCAGTCTGAAAAAAAGTGTGTAACTTTCTGTAATGTCAGGTAGGTGTTATCTTCTGGAAAATTTGACACTTGCATTTTCTGATGATTCACAATAATTTTAAGTTATTTCAGTGACCTATTAAGTATGTTACAAAACCCAGATTAGTAAAAATGGTTCTATCTTTTACTATTATTTGACAAGTGCAACAAATTATTCACTGATATAGCATAAATAGATATGTGTCTTTCCACTCGTATAACTGGTCTGACATTGTGCATATACAGACTAACATTCAAGTTGATATTAAAGTAAAAAATATTTTAAAATTATCATGATTTTCATTTTTACAGATTGGATCTTAGGATATTCAGACACAATTGGATGCCTCAAAGCATCCAAATTACCTTAGTCACAATGTTATCTACTTTGATTAAATAGCTCATTCTAGTATGTCTTATTTGTAATCCATTTTCAATGTTGTAGAGATAGCTTCAAGCAACATAATGTGTCCTATGAAATGGCATAGCATTGTAACAAATATCAGCAGACGTGTTCATCTGGAAAATCAAAAGAATGTGTGATGGATAATATAAGAATCATATGATCTGAATGACTGAAGTTCCCTGTGGTTATATCCATGTTTTGTCAAGTCTGGCCCTCTCCTGTAAAGCCAGATCAAATGTCTTTTTTTGTTAACAAGTCTGTGTTTGTAGAGACAAACCTGCTCACTGAGGATATGATGTCTATACTGTGTGCCTCTCATAAGAGTTTAATTTGGAATGGCTTTAGTTGTGCTTGGCTGAGTTGGACTGAACACCCTTTGGCAGTTGAAGTGCATTTAGTACTCTCCTGGAGTGAACTTTTTCATTTTGTCAAAAAGAATCTGGTTTGTAATCTGAAACAACTGAAGTTTTCACAAAATAGAATTGTCTTGTGGACTCATCTCTCAAGGCTCATTTTAGTATCTAGCAGAAGTTGTGAATCTCAAAAGCAGTTCACATGCACATACATAATTTCTGTTTCCCCCCATTGCTCTCTGAGAAAATATTTGAAACATTTTTGAATAGTATAACAATTCTCACAGGCATATATGGGTTGTCATGTAAAAATATGAACCAACATTTTTCAAATATGTAGACAAATTCTCTGTGCCAAACATTCAACAAATAGCTCTTGTGCTCATGAAAAAATATGTCTTTTTTTTAATAAGCTTTGCTTCAAGGTACATCTGGAATTGCAGCAAATTATATAGAATCATAACAAGTAGCAGAAAGACATTTTATGTTATGGTGACAAGTAGAAATAAATAAAAGTTCCATAGTAAAATTTAAAAACAAATTACTTGACAAAAGTGTGAAAAGTTGGTACTGAAATAAAAGTCAAACCAAAGAAAACAAAAGAAAACAAACCAAAACAAACCAACCAAGCAAACAAATAAAACCCCAACAAAAATCTAACCCAAACCAAAACCAAGATACTTAATTATTTACAGTGCAATAATTGTGAGGTTTACAAAAGGAGTTTAAAAACACTTTTCATTACTCATATATTCAGTGACCTCCAAGTGTCCCTCCTCTTCCTTTCCCTCCCTTCCACTCCTGCTCTCCTTCCCTTCCCATTTCCTTCCTTTTCTCACTATGTACATATTGTTCATCACTAGAGTATTTGAGAACCCTCTGAGACCTTTTGAAAACCCAGTGCTTATTTTATCTTTATTTTAGGCATAAAGATATAGAAGGAAAAGTAAAGAGAATGAAGGTTCAAAATTAACATTAGAAGAATCTGTGCTTACTATATAAATTGTACTACAATTAGTTACAGCAAACACTTCAAATACTGATAATTACTGAAATAATAAACATTTTAATCATGAATCCTGAGTTATGTTTTCTCTCCCTTGTCCAGCTGAGGATGGGAGTGAGAGATCAGCTTTGGTGGGTGCCTGGCATCCAGCCAGAGTCAACCCACTGCAGTTCCACATTCCCAGAGGTTTTTAAGTTCAACAACAGCACATTGCACTGTGTTTTAGGAACAAGATAAAACATTTCTTCCAACCACTAGTTTAGCCAGAATTATTCTGTCTCTAAACTTCCCTGTGGGAACAAACCCAAATCTTTGTCTGTTTGTTCCTGCTTTCTGAAAACCAATCCATATACAGACACCACAAAAATCAACTGCTAACCTTAACTGCTGTGAAGGTCTGTGAAGTTATTTGTATAGTGAAGCTCATCTTGCTGTATCTCTTAGTTTTGTGCATTAATGCCTGTTCTATTTTCTCCCTCACAAAAGTAATTTGATATTGGTTTTTTGGTTTTGTTTGTTTGCTCTGTTTGGTTGGTTTTTCATCTATATTTGACATTTATGAGGCCAGTGTTTTACTTAACAGCTTTCTTATGGTTTTATCCAATCCCCAGCTCCAAAATAACCACAGAAGTATTTACATTAAGGAAAAAGATATTTTTTAAATTTAAGGGAAGACATATATCAGCAGAAGCATAGTGAGAGGACAGAAGACCCTGGCTGAAGTGCTTGGACATTGGGGTTTATTCTTGTCACACTTCTTTTTTAAAATTTATAGACTAACACTGTTTTTGAGGAGGTATGAAATTCCCAAGAAGCTGACTTGAAGTTTCATTAGCAATAGTCAATGGTAAGACAAAAAAGAGAATTATATTTATGGGCCAAAATCCATACAGACAATATTTGCATTTAACATGAATTATAACATTCAGAGTCAGTGCTCACTCTGATTCAAATTTATGAGGGTATGAGGAGACAGGTTAAACACATCCTGTATTAGATCAATTTATATAATTATAAAAAAAATCCCTTTAAGTGCAATATGCTGCTTTTCTACAGAAGAGTTGAAGGAATGATAGGCAGCTGTAAGGCAGGGGGTGACAAAAAAGCAGATGAAAGACATGTTAAGTTTATACACAAGAGAGAAACAGGCATGAAACAACTCTGCTTTCAGTGCTGCAGGGTTGGGGTAGGGCAAGTATAACATAGAGAAATTCCCATATCCTGAGCCCATGATTGAGGGTAGTCAATAGGTTTGTGCAGTTGGAAAGGAGCTTTGAAGCAGTCCCTTAAGAATCTGGATTGTGAGATCTTTGTAAGTGGTTGTCTTGTGAAAAACATTACCCACTTAAGGTTAATTATTTGGTTTATGCTTTATCAGAGGTCTGCTTGAGCTCACTTCAGTGCATTGTAGTTGTCCAGATTCACCTATACAGGTGTCCTTGAAGAGACTCCCTTTTGGTTTGGTGGGGTGCCATTTGAAAAAATAGTAGGGGAAATCTGAAATTGTATTTCAAGGCATGAATAGCATTTCTTTAAGAATTTTAGCCTTTGTTTTAGATTATGGTGGTATGTGATTACTAGGGTTTTACTGTCAGTGATGTGTTTTGCTTTTTGTACTAAACTTCCATGTATTTCTTTCAGAGGTCATTCAAAGATACAATCTGAAAATAGTTTGGTGCTGCAGTTTTCTTTTACTCAGATGAGATGGGCATATCAAGTAAATCCTTAATGGCCTGGCTGTATATCACAGACTTTTTTATGTGTTTTTCAAGTATTTAGGGACTTTTCTGATATGTGAGATATGTAGCAGTTTGTAGTAGCAACTTGTTGTTTATCATCTCATGCTGCCTCTGGTGTCTGAATTATTAGCAAGGAAGCTGCATCTGGGGCTGATGCAGGAGCATGTCAGAACTGGATGATGGAGAGATGGTAGATATGGAATTCGTGAGAAAAATTGGTAAGCCAAGGTTACCACAGATGTTACTCTTGTCATCTAAGTATGTTAGCTACACCAAAACATAGTTATTTAGATTCAGTTCCTTTAAATAGCTAACGAAACTGTACAGATATTATGAACTACCTATTTCCACTATCTTGACAGTAGTAGCTGTGCACGCTATTGAAAGTGTCATTTATATAAGGTAATTATTCCTGTGGATAAGAACATAGTAGATGTTGGATTGTGTCTCAGTGTTTAAACTGGAATTCCAAGCACTTTTTCTTAGTTGTTGCTGTGTTACTTACTCATGGGATGGACCAAATCAGTAATCACACTATTGTTCCTGTTACTCAAAGAAATGGGGCATTCTACCACGCACATAATAAAATTTTACTTCAACTTTTCATAAATTTCCAGTTCTCCATTTGATACAATTCTGGCATGAGAACATTTCAAGCTATCAAGAATTGTGAATCTAGTGTGGAAATTGTTCACTCCACTTTCACAATTTAAATAATTTTACAAACCCAGCGTTACGAATTTTCTTCCCAAGCTTAAAGATGTGCTTTGGCATTCAGACCTGAGATTTTCCAATGCAAAGGCTTAAAACATCGCTAGTAACAACAGGAGTTTGCTGAATAATCTCATGGAATAGAACAGAGCATTTGGGATAACATTAATAAATTCTTCTACTTAGCGCCAACACTGGTCCCATTAAAGTGAACACCAAAGTCTCAGAGTTTAGAAATCTCACAGACACAGCCATATTCATGACAGCTACATCCAAGGCCTCTTCATTTCTCTCCCTAAATTAGTGAGTTCTATATCTGCTGATTCTGTGGCCTGTGCTCTTCACACATTTAGAGAACAAAGGTAGTGAAACAGGGTAACTGTGATACGATTATGAAAAATATTAGAAAAACAATAGAAGCACTATATCTCAATGAGAAAGCAAAAGAGAATAATGTATTTGTAGAATGCCAACAGAGTGTAGAGAGCAAAGCAGTTGCATGGATATGTAATCATTATTCAGAGTAAGAAAGGATGTCAAAAGCACTATTAGTACTAATAGTTTTCTAACTGGCCATCAATAGAAAACTCTTTCACCTCCAGGTTGAAAGGGTCAAAGTAATTCTACATCCCAGGCTGCAATAAACTGGCTATTTCACATCAACTGATATCTGCCCTGCATTAGGGACTGTTATACCACTGAAGGATTTGTCCTTTGAATAAAACATTAAATCAAAATCTTTTCTGCTCTGTAGGCATTATGGATAACATGACATGACTAATAGGAGAGTAATAATGATTTGAAATCTCCAAAGACTACTGACTTGATGTTTATCAAATATACATAGTGGATAATGAAAGCAGTTTATAAAGACTTGAGCATCAAAAAGTCTAATACACAAAAAGGAGGTGGGACTTCTTAGGGACAAGTATCCCATTCTATTTCAAACACAGACCCAAACTATAGTGAAAATATGGGCTAAAACAGGAAATTACTAAAGCAACTAAATTACTTTTTTTATTCTATTGACTGAGTTCTGTTGACTTTCAAAATGATATTTTTTATGACTATTTAAGTATTTCTACCTAGCAGAAGGAGGTGAAAAAAATGGTGAAAACAGACAGATTTTAGAAACCCAGAAAGAGATTAAATGAGTCATTTTACATGCCAATCTAGTGCATAAACAGAAGATGAATGATTTTCTTGTGTTCTCCTGTCATGGATTGCTCTGTGTATTCATATACATTCCAAAGCTGTAGCTCATTAAGCATATTTTCTTTTTGAGAATTAAACATTAAACTTGCAAATGAAGTTATGTCTATTGGCTATTATGATTCTGTGCAATGCTGTAGAATTTCAGTAGGGTTATATATGATTGTAAAAATGGAGCCCACAAATAAAGTTGCCATTTACCAGTTTCTAATGGGGAACTCACTTCAATCCTAAACCCTAATTTTTAGACATCACAGAGTTAGTGACACAGCTTGGTCATCTACATCCGTGGAACAGGGGACTACATCTGTTAAGTGGATCAACTGGTTTTCACACAGTCTTCCTTGAGTTAATCAATAAAGATACTACCTTTCTGAACTAGCCAGACCAGGGGTTCTTGACCATCTGGTCCAGCCCCCTGCTACAGTGGGGCTGTGTCCATGTGACTTTAGAATACCTCCAAGATTGGAGGCTCCACCACCTTTCTGAGTCACCTCTTCTAGTGCTGTTACTCTTACAGTAAAAAAGTGTTCCCTAATGGTCAGATAGAACCTCCTGTGCTTCAGGTTATGCCCGTTGCCTCTGGTCCTGTCACTGGGCACCACGGAAAAGAACCTGTGTCCAAGTATTTTGAACCCTTTTTCCAAGGGTTTATGTACATTGATAAGATCCTCCATGAGTCTTTTTTTCTCTAGGCTAAACAGACTCAGTCCTTCCAGTGCTTCTTTACAGAAAGAAATTATCTTCATCATCTTCATGGCCTTGGTATGACTTTCTCCTCTCTGTCCATGTCTCTTGCACTGAGGAGCCCAGAGCTGGACACAGTCCTTCAGCTGTGGCATCCTGGTGCTTAGCAGAGGGGAAGAATCTCTTCCCTCTACCTGCTGGCTAAGCTTTGCTAGTGCTGCCCAGGGCACCACTGACCTTCTTCACAGCAAGGTCTTGTTGCTGGCTTGTGCTCAGCTTGATGTCCACCAGGAACCTCAGATGTTTTCCACAAAACTTCTTCCCAGCTGGGTGTCAGCCAGCATACATTGGTGCCTGGGCTTGCTCCCCTTCCTTGCATTTCTCCCTTCAGAACTTCACATGGATCCTGTCAGCCCATTTCTCCAGCCTGTTGAGGTCCCTCTGTTGTATTAACCACTCCTCCTTGTAGTGTGTCATCTGCAAAGTTACTGAGGGTACAGTCTGCCCCGTCATACAAATCATTAATGAAGCTATTGAACAAGACTGGATCCAGTATAGATTTCTGGAGATATACCACCAGTTTCTGGCCTCTAACTAGACCAGCCTCAGGACCTGGTCATTCAGACAGTTTTCAATATGTGTGTTCAAACCATGCATATATACATCAAGTATGAAAGAAATATTTTGTAGAAATATTCCCCTCTCTCCTGAAGTCTTTAAATTGGGTTATTAAAAAAGACTTTGTAATTAGCAGGTCAGTAGAGAAAAAAATATATGATTGCCTGACAACCTTTGTGTATAGAATAATTAGAAAATGAAATGAGAAAATGTGGGAACTGAAATCTTCTACTGGTGTAATATTCATATTTATCTAGTTCAGTAAGCAGAGACTGATAGGAAGACATCTCATATGCTTCCTCCTTTCTGATAGATAAAAGCATCTATCATAGGAAAAAAAATGAACAGAACAGTGAAAAAATAAAATTCTTTTAAACATACAGTCTTCTTTTGCCAGGCTTTAGTGCATCATCTGTAAACTCATTCCCATTGAATTTATTTATTCTTGATTGGTTTCAATACAAATCATTAGCAAGACAGATTTAGAAGCATTTGTCCAAATACTAGTGCTAGACAGCATATTCTAGGCTTTTAAAGACAACAGCATGAATCCAAGACTGGCTTTTCTAGGATGAACAGTGAGGAGCAGATGTCAGGAATGGTAAATGCTACATGACTGTGGAGAGGATCTGCCACATGTTGAAAACAACAACAATGTACAGTGTAAGTCTCCCACAGAAATCTTGATATATCAGACATAACTGTGAAACAGAAAAGCAAGCAAATGACTGACAAAAATATATAAAAACAATGCAGGAAAACAAACAAAGGATCAAAGCCCAGATATTTAGGTTTTGTTGTTTAATCCTAGCTTGCAAATAAATGCCATGCAGGCACTCACTCACTCCCCGGGTGGGATGGGGGAGACAGCTGGAAGTGTAACAGTGATAAAACTTGTGGGCTGAGATATAAACAGTTTCATAGGTAAAGCAAAAGCTGTGTTCACAGGCAAAGCCAAGCAAGGAATTCATCCACCACTGACCATTGTTCAGCCATCCCTAGGAAACGAGGGCTCCACCATGCACAGCGGTAGCTTGGGAAGACAACCAACCACCACTCTGAACATCCTCCCCTTCCTCCTTCCTCCCCCAGTTTCATATGCTGTCCATGATGCCATACAGTATGGAATATCCCTTTGGACCTGCAGTCCCAGCTGTGTCCCCTCCCAACTCCTTGTGAACTTTCAGCCTCCTTTTTGTTAGGGTGGTGAAAGGAGCAGAAAAGGTCTTAACTCTGTGTAAGAACAACTTGGCAGCAACTAAAACATCTCTGTGTCATCACCACTGTTTCCAGCACAAATACAAACCACAGCACCACACCAGCTATTGAGAAGAAAATTCTCTCTGTCTTTATTAGAGGTGGGAGTGTGTTTGTTGTACACCAAGTTAGATCTTACATTTTAATTTCCTCAAAAAATAATATAGTTTGTACACACTGAAATTAATCTTCAAATTAAAGCATCAAATGATAAATGACAGTCATGTGGCTGCCTGCACCAAAACTGTGCTGCTGATCTGAGCTAGCTGTTCACAGATTTTCTATCCAAGGTTTATGAAGAACAGAAGCACAGAGAAACATATGTCCTCAGTAATTACTTTAAAACAAACATAGTGGGATGCTTCAGACTAATTCTCAGTGATATCAGATTTATTTTGGATTTTCTTCTTTCCTGTTTCCTTTTTTCTTAAACTTCTATTTTTTTTTGTATTCACACAATAAAAAAAAAGAAAACTGTGAGCAGAATTAAAACTGTTACTCTATAACACACTATTGGAACTAATAGTAGAGACTGACTTAATAACCTATTTGATGTCTTTATTTGTAATCATTCTTGCAATATGGCTTCTAGTAATGCAAGCCTTTCTTCTGCTTTCCATTTTCAAACAAATTCCTAGAAGTAAAGACACCTGGGATCTGTCAACATGTTTTGCATAACTAGAAATAGTGTAATATGATCTTGCACCAAATCTAAATAAGAACATTTCATCTTGCAAGCATTCATGTCAGAAGTATTTTGCATTTTACCAGTGCATATGTTTTTCTGAGTTTTATACTAACCTTATTTTTTTCTTGCTACCTTTATGTTTTGTTTCTGCTAAAATTTTTGCCCCGCTCAGTGCCCATTTTCTTCCCAGAAATATTGCCATTTTTTCCTCTCACTTCAGTAAGTCTCATTTGAGACAATGATAAAACTCTCTGGATGAAAGATGTTAATTCTTTTTTTTTTCCAGGTCAAGTGTAATTCTTTTTTCTGTGAAGAAGAAAGAATATAATGTTGTAGCAATTTAACCTGAACATAATTTTTGTATAATTTCAGAAAGATGGAGGGTTTTTTTAAGAATGGCACATCATTTTTTCAGAGCAACAGACTACTGAGGCAATGAAAACAATACTTTAACTCCTGAAATATCAAAATGATACAGCAGAAGATCACAAACACACAGTAAGGCATGTTATTTTATTCTGGGGTATGCAGATATATTTTATTAGGATTCCAGTAAAAATCTGGTAGTGCATAATCTATCATGAACTCATCACATCATTTCCTATTGTTCAAGTCCTAAATTGATTGAATCTTAATGAATACTAAACAATCACATGTAATGCAGCAAAAATAAAGGTTTTAAATTACATGTGCATCTTTGAAAATTGAGCACATTAACTAATATGAGAAATGGAAAGCAAATTACAAGTTTTAAAGCAGGCATCATTATGTTATGTATCAAGTCTAATTATTCATTCTCAAACTCTAAAGAAGAAAAACGAAAAAAGAAATTTTTATTTACAAATAGATTGTACAGTGTCACTGTTCTTCATGTTTAAGTCAGACAAACTCAAATGACAGCCACAGTTCAGAGTGAGTAACTGATTAAAGAAGCAGACAGAGATGGATTCAATGCAAAGGTTAGAAACAGCAGCAATACAAATCTAACATCACTTTTATTTACCTGCTTTTTGAATCTTATGGACTACCTTTCATTTTGGATTTCCTCTAAGTGATTGTTTCTGGCATAATGATTTATAGATGGTTTGCTAAGTCTGAAGCCAAATTTAAAATGCTAAAATTTCATAAGAAACCATCATTCCAGCTTTTGAGTGTTCCAGCTTAGAGGGGACTGTTAGCAATTGTAAACAGATGATAATGTAATTCAGTTCATGATGACAAGTAAAACTAAACTGTAATATCTCATCATAATGTTATTTTGTAGTCTTTGATGAATGAATGAGGGATTGCTATAGAATCATGGAATCATTTAAGTTGGAAAAGACCTCTAAGATCATTGAGTCATTTATATTGATATAAATATATGTTACTGAAAATTGCACACATGTTTAACTGCATGAGATATTAACATGTGTTTCTGTTTCAGGACATAAAATTATCTAATTCATTGCAGAAATAATACCAATTATTCAGGAAGCAGTAGGACAATAGAGCTAATCTACTTGTACAAATTAATCTAAAAATAGTTCATCTATTCTCATTGAAACCTACTATGCAGAAGAACGTTTTGTTATTTTGACTTATTGGGTTTTTTTAAAATTTTCTTAAGCCCTGTCCAACCATCAGTTGGGGTTATACATTGCACAATCACATTAATATTACATAATGCATATGGATCTTTCCGGTTGCCATTGTATTTCCTGTAAGGTTATATGGCTGCAGTCCAGTTCGTAGTTACCAGTGACTAATTCACAAAAGACATTTCCTTTTTTTCTTTAAGGAGAGAGAGAACCTGACTAAGACTAAAGGAGGGATTGCAGAACAACATTACAATTTTTTAATTACAAAGCACTAGCATCTTGTTTTTCAATCCTATTTGACTTTTTTGCTTGACAGACCCTGTAGTATCATTAACCTGATGAAAAACATATGAAAAATACATTTCTTAATGTTGACAAAGGACTGATCCCAACACTAATATTCTACACTGAAATAATCTCAATTTTGTTTTCCACCTACATACAGTTATATTTTTATTTCGGGCTCCAAAACTGATATGTGAGTGTGGTCGGTGGAGTGGAACTAAGGTTTTTTATTCATTTTTTCCTGTGTTGCTAACTGCAACTGTTGCTGTGTTTGAGCAAAACCTTGTTTTTCATTTGTTTCCTTATAAGTGAAACTGGGACCTGTGTCCATTTTATGGATAATAATTCATGATGAACAACCTATCACAAGGGACATACCTAAGCCAGCTGATAGTCTGCCTTTGTTTCTCTGTGCAGCAAACTACATTGAAAAGTGAAGTGTTGCTGAATACTAATCTGAAGAATGACAAGAAACACAGTGCAAATCCAAAGGCTTTCTCCTGGTTGTATAACATACTAGGAGAGCAGTAAATAAGTTTGCTGCCATAAAGATACAATGTTGTTATTACAAATTTATTACATAATAATTAAGGATAATCAGAAGGCTCAGTACAATACAAACAGGAATGAACACAGGGCTGAATGGAGATGGTCATTCTTGTGACCAAGTTATAAACTGACATATTCCAGTAGCAAAAAAGAGTAGGTGTATTTCTAACAGAGTTTGAATTAAAGATGGATAAAATAGTATAGAAAAAAGTGAGAAGTCTGAACAGATGCCTAAACTGTTTAATGGAAGATTCAACGGAACAAAAAATTAACTTTTTCTAAACTAATAGGATATCTAATATCAAATGACACTTCATCTGTATGTCCAGCTATCTTTTCTGCTTGCCATTGTTAAACAATATTTCATCTGTCCAGAATAAGACTTGATTTACAGAAACATCCAATTTTTCTCTGTTTCAGTCAGTCAAGCACTTGGCTAATACACAATTGAGTTAATGAGAAGTCCACAACTTACTCAAGTCTCCAATGAATCAGGGCATGATTCGCCTCATCAAACTTTAGACACCTACAGAGCATTTATTCATTTGACCTATTTTAGGCATGTACTTCACAATGAGATAAACCCCTCCTTTGACATGTTCTTTTCCCCAGTTAAACTATAAAAATTTATTTCCAATCAGACTACAAAGGACATAACTCACTCAGACATAGATATTTATGTTATAGATTTTGCATCTGGCCATGTGAATGCCAGCCAGGTGTCTGATCCTGTTTCAGTTCATGGAATTCTGAAGTTGGCCAAGTTACGAGCCAGTATTTGACCCAAGTGACCTAGAAAAACAGAAGCAGCACAGAAACTAGAAAAACAAAATCTGTATTTTTGGGAAAATTATCTTTGACTCAGCTAGCGTTAATGTTTCACTGTACCTATTTTTCCTGAAGAATTTAATTTCTTTGCTGAATTCTGGTAAGAAGGGTATTGGCCAAGTAAACTATTGAGTTTGATATGAGACAATTCTCATGGAATATCAGGCTGTGAACTGGGTACCTCAGTGATTTATGAAAAAAAAAACAAAACAAAAAAACCCCAAAACCAACCCCAAAAATCAAACAAAACAAAACAAAACAAACCCCCCAAAAAAAGAAAAAATAAAAAAAAAACAAAAACAAACAAAAAAACCTACAAAAAACCAAAACCCCCACAAAAACCAACCAACCAACTAACCAACCAAACCACAAAAAAAAAAACAAAACACCAAAAAAACCCTAACCAACAAAAAACAGACTAATGAAGAAACTTGAGTAAACAATATAAAAAAATGGAAATAAAATCTTTAAAAAAATCCCAAACAAAACCCACTGAAGTGTCAGGAATATTGTCTTGCACTCAACTCCAAAATCAGGTTTATTTTGAAAGCTATTTCATGATGCTGAATGAGTATCTGCTATTACTTATTTTGGACTCACTGAATGTGAGAAAACAAGTTGCTGAAGCCACAGGCTCAGATATGAAGACTCGTGGAGATTTAATTAGCAAAATGTGGAAAGTCTGGAAGTCCAAGGCAGTAGAGGAGAAACTTTCAGAACACAAATGGCACTGGGTCAGGATAAAACAACTAAGCTTCTCTTTATGGAGACAACATAAGAAATGTGTGGGACTGTGTTTAGAACTAAAGCTAAAGGAGAATACATGCAGACAGTCTGTTATGAAGGTGTGGATGTTATTTTGCAATACCAGCCAGAATGCATTCTCGAATGTAAGGCACTTGGCAAAGCAGGGGTGGAAAGTAGTCTCGGAGCAGCTATAAGTACACTTTTCCTTCCCTCAAGATTGGTAACAGGATTAATATCTCTAATGAGGATTGATCACATTTCCCAGAACTTGTAAAATTGCAATTGTAATTGTCACAAGAGTTGGAGAAAGCTCATTTTCACTTGGCAGGCTCTTCTCCACTGAAGAAATGTCACTGCTTCTACTCTAGTTAAGTAAGGATTTTTATCTTCTCATTTTTCACACATTTCTACTTTTAAGCTACTTAGAGACGAAATTCTTCACATTTTCTTCATATTTTGTACATCAGGCATTGACACACTTCCTTTAGATGATTAACTGCCTAAATATACAGTTACTAGGCTTAGACTAGGAAGTCAAAAATCCAGATTTCTTTCAGTGATTGAAAAAGTACATAAGAATGGCTAAAAAAGAAACAGTTGAAAGATTAAGTCTGAGACAATGAATCAAAATTAATTACTTCTACCACAACTTGTCAAAGTAGGTGAAAAATATTTACAGTATGCTAAAAGAGAAAAAATGGAGCTGAAAGAGAGAAAACCTCCCACCCACTCCAAGCTGTCTAAATCTTGCATTTTAAATTATTTGTCAGACAATTATTGTAAACTATGCAAGAAAAACCCCTGAATTTCAATATGTGAGTTCTAGGTTGTTATGCTAAGACAAAACCAAGCTAGTCCACAACCCTAAGGGCCGTATTTGTGTCACCAAACTGGATGTAGCACCAGGTAGCAACATTATTCTCCACAAATCAGGCACCTCCTTAATAAAAAATAGTAAAACTTTTATAGGATGGTTTGAATGCTGATGATAACAGATTGTTATTAAAAAGAGTGTTGCCGTCAGAACTGTAAGGAAACATAGAGAAGTAATAGTACATATCTGTGCTTAGGAAAGTTTTTATTTTAATGAATAAAATAAATCCCAAGATGAATCCCAAAAAAAGCCTGAGGTTTTTACTTGTTCTTCAGTATACAAAGACCTAATACAGCTTCATAAACCAAACATTTCAGGAGTGTTATACAGTGTCTTAGTGAGTATCTGTTTTGGAAAAATGTAAATACTTCTCCTCTCTCATTTATCTATGTCCCTCGTGTTTTCCTGTTTTTTGTTAATTGGTCTTTCTTTATCATCCGAAAAATCTTGGTTTGAGTAATATTGGACGAGCCACCCAAGGCAACTTTTGCACAAAATGCTGGTATTGGACAGGTTAAGTCCTCATGTGAAACATGGACTAAATTCAGTGTCTGAGTGGTGACAGCGCTGGTTCTGAAAGAGAGGAAGAAAGAGCTGGGAATTTGGTTGACAAGGGTGAAATATCATGGCTGAAAAGAACAATGGGGTTTTTAAGAACTATGAGGGTAAAGGAAGCTGAGAGGGGTCTTTGAGGGATCAGAATAACTCAGAGGTTGTTTCAAACGCTGGAAGGGTTGTGAGTGAGTAACTGGGAGAGGTAAGGAAAAATTTGGAGGAGGCTGTTGGAAGCTGGTGATGGTACATAATTGTTTTCTGACTGTAACAAAAAAGTGTTAGTGCTTTGATTTTATTTCTTAATTTTTCAATTGTAAGTATTTTTAGAATACTTAATTAAGCTATCTGGGCCATGATCCAGAAATATACTTAGGGCCACAAATTAGCTAGGCTCTTAGGCATATGAAGAACCTCAAGCATGTGTGAATATTCACAGGCTTATGGTTTTATATGTTTAAGTCCAGCGTTAGAATGTATTTTAAGCGCTGTGAACAGAACTATTAATGCACATTTTTATCCTAGAAAGAAACCTACTTTCTCCAGCTATAATTCCAGGCAAATTTAATTGCATCTCATAGGAAGCATGGTTTAGTCTGATTGCCAGAACTAGATCTCAGACCTCTCTAACATGTTGCACTATAAGAGATGGAAGAAACTTGCTTTTGCCATGTTTCTTTTGTTCTCAGGATAAAGAACAGCACTTTCTGTGAGTGTTAACAGCTGGAGACTACAACTCACTGCATTGACCTGTCTTGCAGAATGTGGAATCCCTCCCTACATATTTTCAAGTCTTCATACTTAAGGGAGATGATGTTCCACATTGCATAGTACCTGTACAACATCGTAAACCCACTGCAAGTATAATCGTTATTATTATCACTATCACATTTTACCAGCTTCTAAAACCTTCATTATTTTGCCATACATCTATATGAAGCCAGTCATCTGGTTCAGCTGCTTACTTGATACTAAATCAGCAGCTGCAAAAGCATGCTTTTGTGTCTGATTTCAAAGGTGTTGCTTGAACATAGCACAGAGGTGGCTACTTGGCTTAGCAAAGGTAGGAAGAATTAAAAACACCATCTGCACCCCTGTCGGTGTGTTCCATAAACATACAAACATGTCATGAGTGAAGGTGGGAGAGAGAATGCTCAGATCTTGAAGGAAGAAAGATAAATAGGTCATAGTTTAAATATACACATCTGAGTGAGGAAATAACTCTGGAAGTTTCAGCTAGCAGTAAAGGAACGCACAGATACAGGCGACACCTGTTCTGTGGAAATTAATTGCCATATTAAAAAAAAAACAAACAACAAAACCAAGAAAAGCACCCATATATAAAATAATTGCATGTCCTCACTGTAAAAGTTTTAGATTAGAGTACAAAATCTCTAAGGAAGTAAATAATGAATATGCTGCACAGTAATATGAATTCAAAGATTGAGTGGTTTGGGCTTTTTTATTTTGGATTGGTTTTGGGTTTTTTTGTTGGTTGCTTGGTTGGTTGGTTTGTTGTTTTATCTTTTCTAAAAGCTAGCCTTGGTTAAACATATAGAAAATACCAAAGCCCCCAAGCCAGTATCCCTCAATCCTAAAGAAAACTGTTTTATATTTCTATCTATATTTAAACAGTTTCCTGAACTGAGTGATATCTATGATTATGCCATTTTAAAAGAAACTGCAGGGACACACTGGTAACATATAAACCAACACATTTAATTTTGTTATCGTGAAAATCTTGAGGACTATATTAAATGATCAGCCAGGGAGATATTTAGAATAAACACACTTTGATTAAGCTCTTCATTTCAGTTCTGAAGAAAATGGTAGTCTTCTAATCTTATCTGAAATCTGTGAATTTACCATTGTATTTCCAACAGTGAAATTTGGAAAATGAAAGGTCTGGAAGGAGGCATTAGATTAAAATTCTTAAAGAGTGAGGAAATATTTTATAATGGACTTTAGAAGGACTTTCAAATTTTAGTGAAAACCCACCTAGTGTGGATCTATTTTTTTTTTTTGTAATGCAGAGGTTCCTATCCTATGCCAACTTTCTCTCTAATGGCAGCTTTGTTAAAAAATAAAAGTGTGAAGTATTTCCTTTGCATTATGAAAACACTCTTTCCTGAAACATCAGAAGGCCAAAAGTGAGGTTAAATTTGAACCTGTTTATTCAACTTTTCTCCCATAGCCTAAATGATAAAAGAGTCTGTAGTTCTTTGAAGAGCAGAATGGAAGAACACAGATATAGCGAAATGCGAGCTGCAAACCATACAGTTGCATGATTTATTGCATATTCTTTGCTATTTCCTACTAAAATTTGAAAATGAGAACAGTCCAAAGGGATTATATATATACTTCAAGAATAAACACATACTTGCTTTACAAGGAGAGGAAGCAAGATGACTGTTAAGATTTATACTCATATTTTATTCAGAGCACTATAAACTGAGTCTGTAAAGTAGTTAATGATATTGTTCAAATTTAGTAAAGTGAAAGTATGTTTATAAGTCTTTCCAGAATCAAGAAAAGCTCTTACCTTATGTGCAAAATTCTGAAAAAAAAATTGACTGTGATTTTGATCATCTCAATTCTGTGTATATTCAGAAATCAGAGAATTGGGGCACCTTGTAGGTTAAAAGGGCTCCTCCAGAGCTCATGTAGCCCAATAACTTCTCAAAGCAGCTCTGCCTGAAGCAGCTTGCTCAGATCATTCTCTTGGAAAACTGCAGGGGTTGAGGTTCCTGTGAAAGCTCTGTCAGTGACAATCTATACTCACAACAAAACCCTTTCTACATATATCCAATCAGATAAATGTTTGACTCAGGTTCATTGTGTCTCTTCCTATCACTGAGTACCACTTAGAAGAATCATTCTCTACATCCTCTCATCAGTATTTAAGAAAGGAGTAACCTCTTTCCTTTACTTTTTTATGACTTAAGAAAATAATTTCTCTCAATCACTTCTTATATTTCACACTGTCCTACAACATTGGTAGGCCTCTGTACTGGAATTGCTGGTCTTTGCCTTGGTAAGAGAAGTCAGTTTTTTAGCGAGGCCAGATTCGTGAGACAAGGACTGGATAAGAGTATGACAAGGAAGGTATGGTATTAGCCAGACTGCTGTGTTTGAAGGGTGGCCATCAGCCTTATTGTTCTCCTGACAAAACTGACTTAGGGCATTGCGTGAATGTGATTTTCATGAAAACTGCCTCACCAGAAGAAATGTGCTCTTGTCTTTTTCTAGACATGCCGCAGATCTGCCAATGTAGAAACTACCCCAATGCTAGGGAGGATACTGTCCTGTGGCTATGTCTGCAGTGACAGAGGGAGCTCTTTGTGTAAGATAAAGGACCAGAAGTCGGCCTGGCTCAGATCTGTGCTCCTCTGTACATCAGAGAGGGCCACTGACGCCTGATGTTCGTAGAGAGGACACCGTGGCTTTCTGCAGCTGAGTATGGGTGCATGCTCTGACCATAAGCAATGGACCACTAGATTTGTGAGTCAAAGAAAAGAATCTATGCCAAGACAAGGACAACTCAAGACCTCTGCCAGGTTTCCAGAGCATTAGAACAGATTTATCAGAGCAATTGTGCAGTCTTCATCTCCCCTGAATCAGCAAAAGCCTCAGCACCCTGTTCCAGTTGACACTGTTTTGCACAAAGGCTGTGTAACAGACCATCTTAGAGATCCCTTGCAACATCATCCATTCTATAATTCTGTGATTCTGTGTGGTTGCCTTGGATATATCTCTCTGACGGAGATTTGTTTGGGTTTTTTTCATCCACAGTGAATAAACTTCTGATACTTCAATCATTTGTGTGATAGTGAAAGAAACATGTCTTGAGTGTTTGTCGTAGAGCTACATAGAAATAGATTTCACAGAGTAACGCAGGAATGAAGGCTTGAGGAAGAAACCCAGATAAGTGAATGCTTGTGCCATGGAATGAGCTAAGCCAAAAATCAGGCACTTTCTCCTTAGAGAATTGTATTTTTAAAAGATGGCCTGTAGTGATGACGTTGCAGGTATTTGATTCTACATTATGATAATTACACAGGTAAGAAATTAATATTGCAATCAAAATGCTTCAATCACAGGGAGAAAACCCTGATTATTTTATTGATCATTGCAGAAGTTTATTGTAGAAACTTTTAAATTACTATTTGACAGATTGTTTACTGCATGCTGTGATACAAGGGGAGTTCTGGCCATTTCAAAAATAAGACTTAAGTCCTAATTATGTAAAAAATGTGGACAGTTGTCATGGAGTTGTTGTCAGAGCCAAAGGTGGAGTGCTAATCAGAGCAGGGCAAAAACATGAATGTGAAATTATTACAATTGCCTGATACAAAAATAGAACCTTCTTATGACCATAGAACTGAAAACAGTGAAAGGTTAATGCCTCAAGAATACACTTGTTCCCTCCAGTTCTACAAATGATTACAGAACAAGCAGAAATTTTTTACTTTTCTATCCTTGTAGAATATGGTAAATGAGTACCATGCAAACATTAGGTCTAATTTATTACAGCTGTGCAACTGAAAACAGGTGCTGGCTAATAGTGCTAAAAAATCAAGTCATATTATATATTCAGAAATACATCGATTTTGCTGAATGCAAGGCACTGCTAATAACTTTAACCTGATTATGTGATTAGGATACCCACTGAGAAACTAGCCAATTAAAATAACCGGGTAGAAAAATTCATTATAAAGTATGTAAAAGGCAAATTCACTGTATAAAAATAGCAGTTTATGATTTTTATAATAGCAGGTTTTCTTTTTGCATTTTGGTTGTTGGATTTTCAGAGATAAGGCAACATAGTTCCCCATTTATAGAAAATATGGAGACATTTGATATTATCAAGAAGGAAAAGAACTCCACCTGAAAAATTAAAATATAGCTACCTAATAATAAATTCAATCCTGAATCAAGGCCCATGGCTAGACCAGGACTTTCAGAAAGTGACTGTTGATCAGACAATTCTAATGCAAACTGGGAAACAATGACCCAGAGCTAACAACCCTGTGAAACCCACCGGTGACTGCAGGGAACATCTGCCTGGAGAAGCAAAATATATTATTAACACCCACTGACAAGTACTGTTAAACCATTGCTGAGGTGCTATTTCTAAATATCATGTTGTAGTCCATCAATTTCTTCTGTTTTGGGTTGGTGTTGGCATAGTCTACGCCTTAACTATCCATTGTGGATTCATTATCTTTAACTAGGGATATGGAAAAAAATTGATTTAAAGATTTCAGCTATGAAGTTATTGCAAGAAGTTGTTTAAATATTCAGAAATTACAAGGGTAACCTAAAAGGTAGTTATGCTATCAGTGACTGCAACCAGAGAACTTTCTCATGAGAGTATTTATTAAAAAACCCAAGATCAAACATAATAATGTTAGTTCATAAAGATTCTTCTTGTCTAACAAAGATGTGTATCTAAATGATGTGATATCGAGAACTAGTCAGAGAATTTAAAAGCTGTAGAAATATTATGTTGCATATTTTTCAAAGCACTTACAACCAGAGTGTGTGAATGGCCAGAGAAGCTTGCTAACATCTTGGTTAGAAGCAATGTACAAAACCAAGTGGTCCATTCTCTTCAGTGAAGAACAAAGAAACAATAGGAAACAATTGCCTGTGCAGAGAGACTAAGGCTGTATAAAGGTTTTTCACCCTGTTGATATGAAGGCAAATTTGAAACTCTGGAAAACATACATGGATGAAGCTGACCATGACATAAATTAATTCAATATTTTCCTGAAGCTCAGATCAGTGGCTAGTAATATTCTGTAGGGACCAAGGAATAGACATTTGTTACTTATCATTAAATAGAAGAGTCAGTGAATAAGAAGTACAATAAATAAATGGACAGTGTCTATCTACAATTTATCTGAAATACTGCATGGAATCAGAAAACCATAATATACAGACTACTGGTTTCAGGGAGTCACACAATCGCAGAATCACAGAAAAGTTGAGATTGTAGAGAACCTCCAGAAGTCATCTGGTCCAGCTTCCCAGCTACAGCAGTGTCTCCTAGAGCTGGTTGCCCAGGACCCTACCCAGAAACTTTTGAACGTCTCCAAAGAGGGAGACTCCACAACCTCTCTGTGACATCTGTGCCAGTGCTCAGTCACTCTCACAGTAAAAAGGTATTTTTGGATGAGCAGAGAGAATCTGCTGTGTTTCAGGTGATGCTCATTGCCTTTGGTCCTGTCACAGGACACCACTGAAACAAGCCTGGCTCCATCCTCTGTAACCAGGTCCCCCATTTTCTTGAGCAATGGGCCCACATTTATTCAGACTTCCTTTTGTCATCTATTCTTCTTGTATCTGACATCTCTGACCAGGTTCAGTTCCATTTGGACTTTAACCTTTCTAACTTTATCCTTGGATTCATCCCTACTAATCCTAGACAGAACTTCCATGCACTCCAGCTGCTCTCTCATATAAAGTGCAACTGTGTCTCCCCATCCTTTTCTGTCTTTCTTGATGAGCCTGTATCCCTTCATTGCAACATTCCAGTCATGGAAACCAACCTGCAAAGTCTCCAAGATTCCAACACAATCAAAGCCCTGCTTTGTTTATTCCCCATGCTGTCCACATACAGGCACTTCAGTGACCCATCCCAAGCTGAGATCCTGGAACGGGTTGGGAGATCTCCCCAGAATGGTGCCTTTGAGGCACTTTCTTGCTGATGTGTAAGCACTTTCTTGCCATGTCACCCTATGCCTTTTACACATTAACCCTGTCCATAGGTCTCTTGCAGGGCTGCTGGTTGCTCTTGCCTTCTGTCATCATCCTTAATTTAAGCTGTTGTTAACCGTTTCTATTCAACTCCAGAAAGCTCCATACATAACACAGGATGCAAATTAGGAGACAGAGTACTTGTAGTTGGACTACCTGAAGAGATGAAAAATTATGAATCTAATGTGAAAAAGTGATGCTGTGATTTTTACAAACTTCCTTGTTACATATCACTATATAATAGTTCCTGTCACATATTTTAGTTAAAATGAAATATTTAAGACTTATATGTCAACTGTTCCATTTTAATAACATAAATAAATCTATTCTCTGATATTCTTTCAGAGATTATTTTCTGTAGGTATGCTTCAGCTCTACAAGTTGTCTTTGAATCACAAAGCTGGAATCAAAACTAGTAAAACAGAAAAATAATGAACTTGATATTTTGTCTTAGTTAATTTGTAAAATTTCCAGGATCCTGACAACACACAGATTGAGAGTCAACTCATATAATTCCAGCCACTGGACTACACTTTCACTGGTCTTCAAGATAAAGTCCTCTTTCAAACATACAACAATTTTAGGGATTTCAGGGGTAGCTTAAAAAAGAAAAAAAACCCAAAAAACCCAGAAAACATATCCCTACCCCATTTGGATCTTTACTTGGCTGCCACTTTCTAGTAAGTCCTGAACACCTTCAAATATCTGTTAAATTTAGGACACATATAAGACCTTACAGAACTCAACTGTCTGCCTGTCCTTTAATATATGACAAAGTAATAGTTTACAGCAGTCTGGGTTGTGCACAGGTTGGAGCCATTCCATTTCAAATGGATTATGGAATGATGAATTATGGAATTAATGACTAAAAGTATCTCCTACTAAATAATTTTAAAGTGTGTTCACCTCTGCCTAAACAAAATATCACGTAGAAGCAAAAAAAGTTATAAAGAGAAGCACAGAGTCACATTTCACAGGAGAAAAGATTCTTAACAATAAGTGTGGCCATCTTTAAATCTTCTATTTATGATATTTTCTCTTATGCACACAGCTTGAAGACAATTTTTCAGCCATATTCCTAAAAAGGTATGTTGTTATATAACTTTGTACATAACTACCTACACCTTGCAACAGGCCTTCTTTCAGTGCCTACTCATGGAACATCCTTGTTCCAAGCTCTCTAAGTGAGCTAAATTGAACAGCATTTCAGCCCAAACTGTGTCTCAAACCAAGAATTTTGACAAAAGCTCACCACTGATTCTCCCCTGCTTGGGGCAGATGTTATAGGAAACATCATGGGGATCACGCAGTAGAGCACTGATCATCCAGGCCATGATAGTTCTGTCATCCAACACCAGTAACGCTTGAGGAGATCCTGCAAAGTGTGAGCATTTAGACAAACACTTAGCTATTTTCTGAAAGTGCACATGTAATTCTGAAATGGTGCTGATGGCCATTGTCGCGGGTATGTAAACACGGAATCTGACTAGCAAAGTCCGAGTCTCTGTAAACCTCCTGGGCCATGAGACATAAATATCTTTCAACCAGTGTGATAAGAGTCTTCTCCCCTTCAATATTTCAGCCCCATCTGGGGGTGAAGTATAACTAGCTTTCTGAGTAATGCTAAAAATTATTGTGTCTCACCCTCAGACATGATCAGACAGAATCACCACACAAGGATAAACAGTAGATTGTCTAAGACAGAAAAACAGAGGAGAAAATGTTAATTACTTTAGTAGGCTATATATTCAGACAAAAAACCATTTTGAGTACACAGGTTTCTTCTTACATTCTTCTTATTCTAGAACAGACAACAGACTTCTTGTTACAATTAGTGGATTTCAACCTATAAATACTCTACACTTTTATTTTCTTGGTCATTGAAATCACTGCTGTAGCATTAATGCATTCATTAGAGGCATGTTACTCTGCTACAGAAATTGCAAATTTTGTCCAGTATTTAATCTCTTTTATTCTGCTACTATATCTTTAAATTTATGGTGTCAAAAACTATTCCTTAAAAAGTGTGCACTTTAAGTCCTTTGCTAGTACATGAGTGTGTTCATTACAATAGATTTAAAAAGAACAGCTGTGGGGTTTTCTGACCGAACACGAATGACTTTACCTTAAGAATAGGATAAAGTATTACATGCAGGTTGAGGCATTCATATTTCAATGGCTAAAGGAACCAGACACAAAATACAAGGCAAAGTAAAAATAGCTTATGATATATGTGTACTGCTTCACTGCTGGTCACCTTTTGTACAAATATAATCTCCATACGATTAAATCAAATCTGCATTGGTCTAAAAAAAAAAAAAGCTATAAAATACAGTCACTGAAAAAGGCTATTTCCTTTACCACAGTTTTTTATTTCAGACTGGTTAAAGGCATTGAAAGAAGCACTACTTAGATAATTTTTTTTGTGAGTAATTTGTGCAACCTGTTAGAAATAAAACTTTCTGATAGTGCCCATAAAAGCTGAATTAGTAAGAGAGAGCACTACACTAATGTCTGCGATTTAGTGTAGCTCCTTAATTGGATACTTCTCCAGCAGCTGACATTCTGAAAAAAACAGAATTCAAATTACTTTGGCAAAATCTTGACTTCATAAGATCACTGTTTAGACTGTATACGTAATCTGTATACTGACATAAATCCCAAAGTCAAAGAACTTCCACTCTTGGAAATGCTTTTAAATAAATATAATTTATCACAAACTTCTGTTTTTATTAAAGAGACAGCCTTATTATTTTGGGAATTTATATTGTCACATTATTACAATTAAAATGTAATCAAATTGCATTGTAATTCATGGATTATATTTCAAACTAAGAATACAATTAATGCCAAATCATTTACATAGGTTTGTATTTCAATCTCTCCTCCCTAAATAATCTCTAAACAATTTCATTTGTTCATTTTTAATAGTTTATGCTTAATTATTCACTTTTAAATACAGGTAAAAACTAAAAAGAAGAAGTTAAAACAATTTTTCAAACATTTTTCTCTTGTTAATAATGCAGTTAATTTCTGGTATTATAGGTTAAGGACTGCAACATCGATGAGTTTATAAAAGGTCTTGGTGAGAAGTTGTGGACATAAAATTATGTCTCTTAAAGTATGCTGATATTTTAATCAACAAAATAACAAAGGAAGATAAAAATTTCAAATATAAATATTACATTTTTCTGAATAGGTGGGAAAAGCTGACCAATTCAAATACAAACCTACACAGCACTTGCAGCAATAAGGGTGATCTCTTAGGTAACAGAATAATTTCTTCCCAACTGTTAATTACCATGATGCCTCTTGTCAAGACTTTGGTAGAGGCAGCAACAAATTGCAGCCTAAACAAAAATATGGCAAAGGCTTATATTAGGCCCAAATGAGACATTAAAATGTGGTATAAAAAATAGAACTGCAAGTAGAGAAATTGAGAAGCTTGTGAAGAAATAACAATCTATTAATTGTGTCAGAAAAGTTTGGAGGATGAAGAATTGTGGTGGCCTTATTAAGCTGTAAAGCCTCTGGAGACAGCTCTTTATAAGCAGGGTTTAACTGAATGGAAAAATAAAGTGGACTGTACAATAATTACTGAACATGAAATCCTGGAATAATTTAGTTTGGAAAAGACCTCTAAGATCATTGAATACAACTGTTAACCAACACCACCACAGTCACCACTAAACCACATCCCTAACTGACACATTCACAAGTTGTCATTTTAGTTTCCAGGGACTTTTCCACCTCTCTGTTGGGCAGACTGTTCCAGTGCTCAACCACCCTTTTCCAGAGAAGAATTTTTTTCCTAATATTCAACCTAACCTACCCTGGCACCATTAAAAACCATTTTGTCTAGTCCTGTCCCTTGTTACCTGGGAGAAGAGACCAACCTCCACCTGGCTACACCCTCTGTTTAAGCAGCTGTAGAGAGTGACAAGGTCTCCCCTGAACCTCCTTTTCTCCAGGCTAAACACCCCCAGCTCCCTCAGCTGCTGCTCATCAGACTGGTGCTCCAGACACTTTCCCAGCTCCCTTTCCCTTCTCTGGACACACTCCAGCCCCTCAATGTCTTTCCTGCAGTGAGAGGCCCAGAAATGAGCACAGGATTTGAGGTGTGACCTCAGCAGTGCCAAGTACAGGGGGACAATCCCTGCCCTGGTCCTGCTGGCCACACTATTGCTGATCCAGGCCAGGATGCCATTGGCCTTCCTGGCCGCCTAGGCACACGTTGGCTCTTTTCTTCCTAATTTGCTTCATGTTACAGCAAGTTGAATAAACATAGTTGTCTAAAGAAGAATTATTCTATTGATTGGAATGTACTTAACTAGAAAATCCTTTTTCGAGTTAAATAGACATTACTTTCTGTTAACCTTTAGAAATTTCCATTTCTTGAGCATCTACTGCAATTAAAATTGTCTTAGCTTCTGAAAATCTCATTGGTAATGAAAAACATATACACATGTCTGGAACCTGTCTTTTTATGGAAAAGTGATTTTTGGTCTGTCCTTCGGCTTTACTGATCCACACACTGAAAAAATGTCAGCATGATAAAAATCGTGGCACATATATTGAAACCACCACAGTTTCATACAAACCTATCTTGGTAGTGCCACACAAGAATCCCTGTGACAGCTGATGGGGCTTTTAGAAGAAACTGTAAAAATAAGGATCAAGGAAAATGCAATGAATTGAAATAAATATATAACACCATATTATATTATTCAAATTTCATAATAAAAAATTTTGCTCAAGTGTTCAGCTATTTGAATTTCATTTGTAAAAGTTTAATCTCTTTGAAAAGAGCAGAGCATACTTTTTGATTCACAGGATTTCACAGAGCTATTTCAGACATATCAAGTTTATTACAGACGATTACTTAACTGTTTGTAAGATTGTCACACTGGAAGAATTTATACAATTTCCTTGCACATTTAGCAAGCTTGTGGTATAAATAAATTGTTAGAAGTTTTGTTTTGAGACATATCATCACAGTGTTAGGATAAGCTCATCATAAAGGATAGTTCTTTCTGTTGTAAGATTTCTGTAGAATACTTTATTTTTGGTAGTCTAAATGCAGTACACATGCATCCATTTTGAGTTCTTCAAATGTCCAGGACCTGATCCCAAGCGCCCTGAAAAACATTGCAAGAATGATTTTTGGCGGTGACAAAAACAAGAGATAAAAAAATCTTTGGTCAGGTAATCTATCAATCAAAATAACCTGCCCCCTCGAGTCAATTTGGCCTACCAACTCTTTAGGAATATTAAGAGTATCTTCTATTTCCTCAAAGATGACAAATGAGAAGGTATCTCTGTAATCTTTCTAAAGATATGTGGTTTTCAAAACAGCTATTTCAGAGCACCAAGTGCCAAGTTTAAAGCTTACCCTTCTAGAACCCACTGGTGCCTTAAGGCTAGAAAGATTTAAAATATATCAGGTGTGCATTTTACTAGTAACAGATTTCTCATTGAAATCATGTATACCAAAGTTTTGATCTTCAAAGCATTTTTCAAATATGAGCTAGTTAATACTTGTGTTATGCTGAAATGGGTAAGTGGAAAATTCAGCTTTAACTGTGAATGGAAATATAAGAAAGAGAACTTATTTGCCCTAGACAAAATGTAAATCTGTGAAAGTCTAACTACATGTAAATTCAGGCTAGGTTATCACAGTGGTTATTAAATAGACTTAAAACAACTAAGTGTATCTCGTAATCATCACTGAGCCACACAGGAAAAAAAATCAGTATGAGTCTGCAGTAGAAGAATGATACTTTCAGACTGTATGTTCAGTTTTAACAATTTCCTTATAATGACTGTACCTTTTGTGTTTTCCTACTGAGCTTTGAGGACTCACCATATGCCAAAAAATGTGTAATGTTTTCAAGGCGAAATTCCATCAAAAGTGATTTGCTAATGCAGATCATTGACTGCTCATGCAAATAAATATTTTAATAGTACTGATTGTGTTAGATGAAAAAGCATAAAGTGAACATGGTTTGGAGGCTGTAGAAGATGAGGTTGTGAATGAGGGACACAAGCAATAAAATTACAGTATTTTACAGAAACAGTGGGAAATATGTGAGTGAGCTGTTGACCTCCCTAAAATCAATGACAATTCCTGGCTTCCTGAAAAGTCACATACAGCAATATTTGCCTTCTTTTATTTAACTAAGAAGGAAAATATATGTATACACATTTCTTATTATTTTTAATCCAGAAATTTATATTGCTAAATGTCTCTTTCAGTGAAATAAGACATATATAATTGGTTAAGTAGTTTGAATGAATAAAAAAAGGATTAATAGTCCAGGGGAATTATCTAAATTGGAGATTTTACCTTTGATGGTGTTTCAGTACATTAAACAATTAACATTTAAAAGCAGTTTTTGTATTAGGTTGCTTAAAGGAAAAGTATTGGCCTTGATTTTGGTCTAAATCTAAAAGTACTTAAATTTTTCACACACATGATTTGGAAAATTTCTATAAAGAGGCACAATTCTTTCTCATAATTGAGAGAGATCTGTGATCAGAGCAAATAAACAACTATAGAAAAACATATCTCTAGGCTAGAGTAGGAATAGAATACTTTCTTTTCTTGAAGATTTCACCATGTTTACATGAAATAATAGACATTATCCATGGCCACAACAACAATAACAAAAGAAAAAAAAATTTAAAAAGGAAAAAAAAATCCTCTGAGAGACTGAAATGACAAATGGTTTAAATATTATTAAAATCATTGAAGGACTTCTTCCTACTGTAGAACACTGCAAAGAACCAGCTGTCCACCTGCGCCACCAAAGCCCATCCCTACCCAAATATGGTTACAAACTGGAATTTGGACTGTGATAGGGAACTCAAGATAAGATAAAGGGGCTACTATTGTCTGATCATCAAAGGTCTAGGGAGATGAATGTATCCACAAGTGACACTGGAAGAGACACTGGGATGCTGAGGGCTCAAACATTGAAGGGGGAAGCTTCTGATGTGCAAAGTACCTGCCCACATGCAGAGGGTGAGCTCAGCTCACATTAGGCTGTAGCTGGGTGTTGAACAAGGTTAGGGAAGAGGCAAACCGAGTGAGGAGGGTACTGACCCTTTGTCCTTGCTCAGGTGAACTCCCCTGCAAGGGACATTCACACAACCTAAAGGTGCTCACCTCTGGTGGCAGGACATAATGGACTCAACTGCACTGATGTAATCAGACAGATGTGTCATCTTAGAAAGTGTCAAAGACTCTCAAGGAGTCCCCTGATCCACAACATTACAACATCCAGCTGAAACTCCTCACCCCAGGGGAGGCATCTGGGAATTCCCACTTGAACCTCAGTGAATATAAACCAAACAGATGTTGAGTTCTTGGGATTTCTCCCCATCACTTTTTTAGGACTTCCCCACCACCTGTTGGATCCCAACTGTGATTACCACTTCAACCAAAATAAAGCAACAACAAAGTTTCATCACAGGCCGTACAGGTGGTGAGATCTTCACTCTTTTGTCCTTTCTCTCTCTATCTCTTTTCCCTTGTGCATGTCCTTGCATGATGTGCTCTCATGCTTTCATGTTGTTATATAGCTGTGATAATGATAACCACAATAGCTACATACTTGTTTCCCTTTGCAACCATTTTTTTTTTTCTGTATTAAACCCTACATATGTAAATTTACAAACACTGATCATTTAGTATTGTTTCAATCTAATCTTCCCTAAGGAATCTATTAATAAGAACCTAGGTTACCTTTGCCTTCTAGGGTGGTTTGTAACAAATCCATGTCCCCTTCCTAGCAACCTTTAAGTGTTTTTTTTTTTTTTTAAATTATTATTCCTTCTGCCTTTATAGAGTGTAATTAATATTATTTAGTGCCTCTACATGCACATCATTGCAGTAATTACATGGAACTGACATAGCTGTAAACACAAATTCTTAGAATTCAGATTATCATCTCCTAGGCTACTGCTCAGAATTCAGATACCATTCCCCATGAATGATTAAAAGAGATGAAAAGAGGCATGCTTGTAATCACTGTGACAAAAGATGTAGCATTGTTGATGCTTCAACCATATTGTCATGGGAAGTCATCTTAAAAAGAGGGAGGAAAAAGCCCTTCTATATTGTCACATATACAGTAGATGTAACTATCAAACTGTACTTCAAAAGGCAAAAAGAAAAAAAAAATCACAACATGCTTAACATGTTTTTCAAGAATGGATTGAACAAGGATCCCAGGGGAAGGATTTTAGGATCTGTGAAAAATGATGGTCATGCTTTTAATGCCTGTGACGGTTGGGACTGGTTTTCATTTATGAAATAGGTCTTGTTATATGTTGAAATTGAAAGAGATGTGGGGGTGGGGTGTGGGAAAAAGAAAGAACAGCAGAAGGGATTTCAGAACAGAGGAGACGGCAGCATACAAAACATATAAAACTTTTATAAACTGGGTAGCACTCAGGTCCTTATGCCAACCCTAAAAGAGCAAACATAAAACCGCCCCTTGTTACCCAGGTGCTGGGGCAAAATGTGACATATCAAAAATAATTAAAATTGTTCCTTTGGAAAATATTCCACTGTTCTTAAGAAATTACATCTTCTGTAATGTCCAGTGTTGTGCATAAAAGAGATAATTGCTTAATAAAATTTTCATTAAAATTAATGCAGGTGAAGCCTTAATACACATGATACAGACCTGCCATCTAGCAATCATAGCTTAATAACTTGATATTTGGACTGTCTGTGCTATCTACATCTGGACATTTCATCCATGACAAATGCAAGGAAACATAAGAAAAAAGAAGTTTTGAGCTTGCCTTTGCCTTTGTTTGCCTTATGCCTGGAGCATACTCAAAGACAGCTATACAACAACGGAAAGTTTCTTTACCAAACTGCTGTGATAATTTAATTATTAAATTATCCTAAAACAAGGATTCTGCAAAATGTAGAACCTTCTTTGTGTTTCAAAATTTCAGGGTTCTGCCCCATAACCAGAAATGTAGAAAAAATGGCATCCTTCTACTCCCACCTCAACTGCTACCCTCCCCTGAGCCTCCGAAGAGTAATGAAAAGAGATAAAGAGTTATCAGAAAGAGAATGATGAAATATACTTGTAAAAACATCAGAACTCAATTACCTTTCCTGACAAATGTAGCCCAAACTGGCTTTCTCAGTCAGCTCTGAGAAACTTTTTGCCTTGGTGTCGAGTACTTTTGTCCTTGAGATCTCTCTGGTCACAGGTCAATTGCTTGTGTTAGACCAAATAGGATGGATTCCCCAGAGCTATGCAAGCTTTTAAAGGCTCAAAATTCAAGTTTCTTCATTCCCTGCACTCATGAGATTCAGGTTATTCCTACTGGGTTTAATTTCTTTCCTAAGGATGCAATTTCTTCTGTCTGAAAAAGAGTATCTTTTTGAAGATGTTATCTCTTTGTAATTATATCACGATTGCTGAAATTGGTTATTGTGTCCCCATAGCATCTTGTAGTAAAACCAGGAAACTGCTCAGATACTATATATTATAGCTACAGAGTTCCAGTGTGCCTCTTAAACTGATAGTTTAATTAAAGGAAATAAATTTATTCTAATCTAAATTTTGTTATGATTTGTGCTGAGAACATGCTTTCCACACCACAGCTTGGAAGATCTGGGTTCAAAAAAGTTATTTATTCTCTTTAGGATAGATTTACAGCAGAAATTATGTTTAAACATTCCAAAGCTTGAGTTTTAGACATCCTATTGCTTAAAGGTTTTCTTAACACCAAGTATTAGGCCTGGATCTCATAAGGAATGTAAGAATTTTAACATACCTTCAGGCAAGGGCTCCCCAGGGTGTTCTTCAAACCCCTAAACTAAGCAATTAGGTTTTCTTTATTGTCCCTATTACATAGCTAGAATCCAAGGAATGGGATTTACTCAGTTTAATGATTACAGACTTTGTCTAAGCTAACCTAAAAAAACCCCAAAGGCTGAAAATAAATATATCCAAGGAAAACAGAGTAAAGGTGGGGTTTATATCCAAATATTCACTAGAACATGGTGAGAAGAATAATGGATTCAAAACTTTTCATTGAGTGTGCTTCTTTGCACAGCTTTGCTTTGTTTATAAAACTTCATCTTGACCCATAAGCTTTCAGTTTTTGTTGTTCCAATTCTCTTTATCACCCCACTGATGGGGAAAAGACCAAGCAGCTGTTGGGTGCTTAGCTTCTGGCCAGAGTCAACACAGCACAGTGGTTCATTAAAATACTACTCAATAATAAAGAACTAAGGCATGCAGATATTCAGTGTTAACTGCATATGAACTAGGAAAAAAAAAAAAAAAACAAACCAACAAAGCAAAACCAGTAAATCCCTCAGGCCTGCATAAGAAAACCCTCTCAAAATAACTGGTAAAGTCTCATAACCTATTACTGAATGTAAGATTGTATTAGGTGACAAGTAACTTTTCCTGCAGGAAAAAAAGCCTGCTAGAGGATGAGATAATATCACATGCAAATTCTATATGACTTTGAAAAGTTATGAGCAAGGACAGGTTCTAAAAACAATGGACAAATAAACTTGTTTAATCATTTGAGGACTTTATTGATTAAGGCCCAAAGACAAGTCGGACACTTCCGCAGAAAAGTGACCGATATATTTGTACAGGTCTGTCAGATGCAGGGCTCTTTGCTTGTATTTCTCTCCTGCTACTTCAGACTCATAAATGATTACCACCTGTGTACAGCCAAATCCACTGGTCACGTACTTGGATTAGCTAAACAAATATAATCTGAAAGAGATTTGTCATGTATGTGTTTGATGACATCAATAAATCCAAAATACATGAGAACACTCTTGAGGTATTTAAATCATAGTATTTTTCCTTTCTAAAGGCGTCAGCCTCCAGAGGGTGATTTATCTCATCTTAAAATGACCATCTAGAATAAGTGGATTAAAGAGCCTTCTAAAAATGTGGAAGTACATATTCCTTTTTTGTGACTACAGGAGAGACTGTCAAAGGAGGAAAGTTCCTCCAGCAGGTATACATACCACTGCCAAAAAACATGCCTCTCTGCTTTGATTGTTTGAGAAACTTAGTTACAACACAGGTTTCTAAATGAGTTTCTTTGAACAGTCAATTTGAGTAATGCTTTGCATGTGACTCTTCTAACTTGCTCCCATTCAGGCATAGAAATTCTTTTCTTACCAGTCAGCTCTAATAGGAGCCAGAAAGACACTGAGGAGAAGGCCAAATCTGAAGAAAAGGACTGAGTAGGGCTATTTCAGCCAGCTTTCCTGAAGCACTGCTAAACTGCTTTGGAAAGAATCCTTTAATATTTTCTGTCACAGAGCTGCTCTTGTCATTTAGCCAAAAGCAAATCTTATTTTTCACCTTGCCAATGCAGATGTTCTGTGGGTCTTTCATTAGTGCAAATGAAGCAGCAAACAGGGAGGCCTCAAACTGTTCTTTTTCCTACCCCTGGCCATATGAAGAAAAAAGAGTTTCAGCCACTATGAATTTCCTATTTGTTTTCCTCCAGATTTCGTAAAGAACTAACAGATGTGATCCAGAAAAAAAGCCTAGAGAATTTCCAAAGATACCAGTTCTGAAAGTTGAGTTGCCCTAAGTAATGCATCTAACATGCAGCCAAGTTATGCAGAGACAAATCTTAAATGTGTTGATATCTGCTGTCAGACTCCTCTCTCCCTGTTTTGTCTCCTGTGTGTCTTTAAGATTAGTAGCTTTCTCATGCAGTGATCACTTCCAATCTATGTCAATAAAACACTCAGCAAACTGAGGTCCTTTCTCCCGATGTAAATAATTCCTGCAGGAGTCATTTGAACATTTCCTAAAGGACTGTACTTCATCCAACACTGCTGCTCCATCAGCATCAAAACCTCCTCAGGGAGTTTGATTTTGCTGAAATATGGATTGAAATTAAAAAAAACCCAATAAATATTTCAAAACCTACAAAGTTTCATTTCTTAGTTGAAATGGAGGATTTTGATTTCTCATTTCTTCATAACAAAAACCATGTATTTTTCTTTCACATTTTAAACTAGAAAATCATAAGATCATAGTATAATACAGGTTGGAGGGGACCTCAGATGGTTTCTAGAACAACCTTTTGCTCTGACAAGGGTCCACTAGAGATCTGACCAGATTTTTTATGGCTTCACACAGTCAAGAACTTAAAACCTCCAGGGATTGAGACTACACAACCTCTCTGGGTTACTGGTACAAGTGCTCAACTGTCCCTAATGGGCAAAATGTTTCTCCAGTCTGTATCTCTACTGCTTCTATTCCTACCCATTGTCTCTTGACCCTCAATGCACTGCAGGGGAGAGCTCAGCTACCTAGAGAGCTTCCCCTTAATCAGTAGGAGCTGCTGTTTGGTCCACCCAAAATTGTCTGTGCTTCAGGCTGAACAAGCCCAGCTTCCCCAACTTCTCCTGAGAAGTGTTCCTGTTCCCATCATCTTGGGATGGACACTGTTTAACAGTATCTTCCCTGTAGTTTGGAGCACCATGTTGGGTGCTGTGTTTATGTGGGGTAGAGGAGAATAGTTTCTTCCCCATATCTCCTGGCTCTGCCCCATTCCTGCAGTCCAGGTTGCTGTTAACCTCTTTGTTTCCAGGGAACCCTATGGGCCCCTGATGCTCAGCTCTGGTGCCCAGCAGGACACTCAAAGATTTTTCTGCACAGCAGTGTCCTGGGCAGTCAGTGCCCAACCTGTGTTGTTGCAAGGGTTTTTCCTTCCCAGGTGAAAAGCTTTAAATTTATCCTTATTGATCTTCTTTACATTCTTGCTGTCCCACTCCTCTAATCTGTCTTGGATACTTTTGAAAGGCAGAGGAGCCCCAGAGCCCACCTACTACTCCCCCTAGAGCAACATCATCTGCTAACTTGATGGGAATGCACTCTGATCCCTCACAAAGGTATTGAATAGGACAGTCCCAGGACAAAGCCCTGTGGTACTTCACTTGTTTCCAAGCTCCAGGTAGATAATGTCCCACTAATCACCACCCTCCAAGCATGATTATACAATAACTTTTTTAGCCGATATTGTTTTTCACCCATTCAGACAGTAAAATAACAAATTGGAAACAGGAATATTGTGGGATACGCTGTCAAATCAGGCCAGTGATTCTTCTTCAGCTTCTTCTCTTTCATTTTCCCGGAAATCATATATTTCTCAAGACAAAACCAGAAAATATTCTGACTTTTTCAAATAAAATTATTTTTGACAGTTCGTAATGTTTCTGCATTTTAATTTTGTGGGAAACTGAGTTTTTTCTCACTGAATTGGAACAAAACCAATTCTGAATTTTGAACAGACATATTTAATAGTGGTTACTTTGCTGGTCTGTAACACTGTTCTTCTTGCTCAGGACCAGAGCTGGATCAGAGCTCAACAGTAGCTTGGCTGCATCTATCTGAGGACACCTCTACCTTCCATGCCTTGTACTCTTGTGGAGTTCTCCTTCCCATGCAAGTGCAGGGATATGTGGCACTGTGCACCATATACCCATTAATTTAATAGGTGGTGGGAGATGCTGTTTATCATCGCCCACTGCTAATCTCTTGTTTGTAATTCACAGGTGACTGAGTAAGTAGATGGATGAATTCTTTATTTTTCTGGCAGATCTTGGTTCTAAAAAGGTCAAGGAACAGACTTTTTGTAAGCTCATATCACTTCACCTGCATAGGATAAAAGCAGATTGTACAAGGATTTTGCCATCAAGTCATTCAGTTTTTGAAGATACTGGTTATTTAGTTTCTTCAAGTCAACAAATGGGTCCTGCTAGGGAATACAATTATCCCTAGCTACCAGACATCCTTATCAGCTAAAAAAATACATGTTTGACTTCTATTGGAGTTCAGGCTATTTACTTACCGTGTTCATGGGACATCAAGAACACTTGAGTCCTGTCCAAGCTGTGTGCTCAGAAATTTAGTGCTGTCTCTCTGTGTTAAGGATAAATTTGCTGAAAGCCCTGGTGAGGTCTGCTTATCAGTGCCAGTGGGTCTGCAAAGGGATTTTACTCTTAGAAGTCAGGAATGTAACTTTGCACAGTAGTGATATGCTCTGCTGATTTATCATATTTCTCTTGTAATTTCCTCCCTAACAATGTTTACTTCTTTCTGAAGATAAAAGCTTTGGAGGATTTTCAGAAACTGTGAAATCCTATTCCTTTGTCAGGAGCATTTCTTTTATTACAGATAAACTTTGTTTATCCATTCCATTGCTTCAAAACATATTTATTTCAGTTTCATCTGTTTGGGCTATATTTTCTATTTATTAGACCAGACACTTAAATTAATGTAAGTCCTTTTGTACTTAGATTAATAGTTAATTTCTTCTTCAATTCCTGCCAATTCAACACTGTCTGGACAATCTTTCTTTCACTTTCAAGCTGCTGACAAATATGCTGAGGGCTGGCAATGATACACTTAGCAGAACTGAGTAAAGGAAAAGAAAGACAGGAAAAATTTTTCTTGCTGGTACTACAAGTCACTAATTTCTCCCTGGGAAATAAACTTTACAAGGATGATATTTCTTCTTTTTAGATTAAGCTTAGTGAAACTGTGTTTCTTAAATTTTTAAAAACTTTTGCCACCTGGAAAATAATAAGAAAATATATGCCTCTTAGATATGCCTCACAGACTTTCTGTAGGAAAGAGGAAAAAGAAAGAAAAAGGAAAGGAAAAAAAAAAGAAAATTAAGAAAAATACTTCCATAAACTGTATGCAAAGCAGTTAACTGTTTACTTAACATAGGAAAATCTTGACCTCCAGAAAAGCCTGAAATCTTGTGATTAGAGATCTAATCATCTTGGAAGATGAAATACATAGATTTGACTCATTTAGAACCTACACAGGGGTTGAATTTAGTTCTCTGGCCTTCTGTACAATTGACACACAAAGATATCTTTTTGGATGTGACAGGACTTCAACTTCTTTTTAAACAGGTTTTCTTTGAGAAAGGGCTTAACCAAATGGCCTGTTTGGGGTGCCTAAGCTTCTTCACCTTATTTGATTTACAGCTAAGTCTTACAGCTAAGTCTAAAGACCATATGTAATTAAGTAAAGGTGTGGAGTTTTAGAAACAACTTGTCCTCAGCATTCCCTGTGGAAACACAGGTTAAATGACTCAGGCTCTGCCTGATGGACCACAGATCCACCACAGTTGGCTGTTTTTGTAGCAGATAAGAGAGATGGGTTAGAAACTTTTCACCAGCATCACAGAAAGATTTTACATCAGCTATGTAATGCTTTTATGGTTTTTCCTACAGCTTCAGAGCTGCTTTATGTCACACTGCAAGGCTGGAGTATCACAGCCCAGGCCCATCCTGGCAATGACAATTCATTTAACATTAAGGTCCTACTCATATTTCATGGTCTTATTGCAAAGTATACTTGCTGAAATAACTGCAGTGATCCAGATGTGCACAAAGATAACCAAGATCAAGAGTGACTGTCATCTATCATCCTTTATGACTCTGTGATGTTTTTAAATGATTTTGAGGTTGTAGGGCTGACTAAGTAATTTAATGAATGTGATCAACAGTTTCTTTTTTTTTTCCCCAGAAGTTAACAGTTATGCTTGAGTTGCTTCCTGTTTTGAATATTCATTCTGCTTTCCTTTTAGTATATAATTTAGGGGTCCAATTAGGAAACTGCCTTCTCTGAACACCCTTTATCATCCATGGAAAAAAAAATTGATGGCTCATCCTGGATTAATTCCATGTAACTAGGGCAGTTTAATCACTGGATTTTCCATCTTTTCAACGGAGAGAATGGGAGCTAAGCCCTGCCTTCAGCAGGCTCTCTCCCTCTGGAGGTGTCAAGCTGCCTCTACTGAAGGACAAAAGGAGCTGGAGGGGACTAGCCTCTCAAGACAGGCGCCTAAATTTGATTTTCCTTAATTTAGTTGATGTGATTAAATTTGATCTTGTGTGAGTTTTGTTTCCACTTGGACTTTTAATACAACTTTCCTTTATTTGTTCTGAGCTAGGTCACTGGGAAAACATTTTGGGTTTGTGTTGTTTTGAATGCTGGGCTTTCCTAAAGCCTGTCTGCCAAGGACTCCACACATTTAACTATGCCAATAACAAAGGTTCCAGGAGGGGTCAGAGTGTCTCTGACTGAGAAATCCTGGGAGTGACATCCTGAACAGTAATTCTGGCCACAGTCAAAGATTAAAATATAGCGCAGAGCTAAGAGAGGAATACTATGATTCTCTGTCACTGCTAGAAATTGCTGTTCTTCACATAAATTGTCACATTGTATTTTTGAAGTGCAGTTGGAATGTACATACAATTGGATGCAATTACCTCAGAAGTCAGGTATTTAACAAATACCTCCCTTGGGAAAATACTCTGAGACTTGTCTGTTTACAATGAGAAGCCAGACCCTAATTCTCTCAATCCTTACACACACACATTTAGGTTAACACTCCAGTCCTAGTCATACCTATTCAAGGCCATTTTAACAGTTTAGGCTGCTGATGCAGCACTCTTTAAAGTCCCGTTAAAATCCGAAAACTCAAGATCCAGGCTTGTTAGGCTGGATTTAAAAAAAAAAAAAGTTTTGGGACAAAGTCTTAATTTCTGCTTGCAGCAAATACAGACCAGACAAATTCTTCACTGTCATTATGGTGCACAGTAATGTATTCAGGAAAGAAGCCATGTGGCTACATAGCTGCTGCTCTTATCAGATTCCCAGCAGTAGTTTCTGTATTATGTCATGCTCATGGGCATCCCCCATCCTTCAGCCTGCTGTGTCCACCCACCAAACTTATCTGAGCTCTGGTTCACTTTCAAGGACAAACATGAAATGAATGTTAAGTGGATGTTTTAAGTGGTGTCATCTTTTATATTTGTGAAAACATTTCTTTTCAACGGTTCAATTTAAGTATGTTTCCTTCAAGATCAAGGAATGCCCTTATGTTTGGGGCACAGAAGCATTCATCACTTCAAGAGCTGTCCAGAAAGGGACATGATTGCACAGCCTTGGAAAAATATTCAGCATGCAACATTCTCCCTCCAATTCTGCCTTTCTACCTCTGCCTCTGTTTCTTTCTCTGCCTCTATCTGTGTCTTTTTGTCTTTGTGTCTTTCATTCTCTCAATAAACTATATAGAAATATAGATGCATATTTACCAACTGGTAACTAAATTAGTTATAGATTCTAGTTCAGCTGTTGTCATGCGACCAAAATCTTTAGGTTTTTTTTCTTTTTTTAAATTATGCCATCCATTTTGAAAATAATATTTTTTTCATTTTCAAAACCATCAAACAAGATATTTGAAGTTTTTGTTGTTAAGGTTTTCTTTAGCTAGAAATTTATCAAATCTATTTCCTTAAAAAACATTACATTCAATGGAATTAATTTCTCAAGCTGAAAAAAACCTTTAATTCAAAATATCACCAGTAGTTCTACAGGTTTTTTCAAGAAAATATTGCAGTAGGCTGTGTGAGGGTACTCATCGTGCATCTTAGCAAGTCTTCTAGAATTTCTGCACGACTACAAATGTGACAAGAATAGCAATTCTTACTGCACCAGTATTAGAGGAGCTGAGATTGCAACCCAGCTGCTGACATTGGGGATGACACTTTTTGATCTAGGTCTTCTTTCTTGTATAAATAATAAGCTGTATTTTTGGGTTTTGTTGTTTGTTCACAGAGACAAGAGGCTGCTGCATCACCCTGTTGTCAGCAAATGGAAGAAAGCTGTTTCTTCATATGCATGCTGTAAACATATTAGAGTTATCTTTTATACTTGAAGAATATAATTTGCCCACTTTCCCATTGCTATAATTGCTTTATAAATATGATAATAAAGAATAGGTTTAGATCAAATGAGGAAAATACCCCTCTTTCCTCTGCTTTCTGCTACAAACTGGAGGCAAGGAAGAAAAATTACACTTTGACAACTCTGGTCATAATGAAAACTTATATTATAAACTCATCACTGGTATCTTGACTTCAATTTGATTTACAGCTTTCATAATGCTTTCCCTTGCTTATGTCTTCATTCCTTTCCTTCTTCCCTCCTTCTTTTTTTTTCTTCTCTGGGGAATTAAAATTTTATATTGAAGTCTTGGCTCTTCCTAAGACGTATTGCAGACCTTCTCTTTTCCTTCCTTTAACTTGTACCTCTCTTAATACTCAGGAAAAGTTTCAGCTTGTTTGGTAATTTATCATGTATACAATAAAGACACTGCATCCAATCAGCACAAAGATCAAGTATTCTGTTGGAGAGGACAATGATTTCTAGAGAGGATATGCAGTCAAGCAAACACACACTGCGAGTGAAAAGTTCAGGAGGACAGCCAGAGGGAAAGAGGTGTGCACCATTTCAGAGCTGCCCTGAAGAGTAGCTCTGCAGTGGACACTGAACTGATGCTCCATGTTCAAATTTTGGAAAAGGCAAAAAATGTGATTAAATCTACTGAGATTGGAGGTTTGAACTCCTTTTTTGAACAGAAGGGAAAAAGGAAACACACTGAGCTCTTTTTTTATAGGAAGTGAACTGCTTTGCAGAAGTAATCAAGCTGAGAGCTGTGTGGTTCAAAGGCAATTTTAGTCACTCATATGGAGTACCCTCTGTAGTGACTGAGAGATAGTGAAGAATGAACCTCCTAATGTGCAGTCATGAGGAGCAAAGTATACACAGGATAAAAATGTTTAAGGTATCCAACTGATTAAGAAATCTCTGTTTATTAAAATATAAATTCTTTGCTTGCTAAGTGCTAAGGTAAATTGAGAGTAAAAGGAATGTAGAATCTTAAGTTTCTTCTGGACATTTGGATACTTTTTGATGATAAAAATATATTTTATTCATAGTAAAGACCAAGACAGTAGCTTCTGTCTACTTTCTCCAATTATAAATCTTAGGTCAATTAAGTTGTTATGAATGTAAAATCAAGAGAAGCTGTCTTCCTTGTATTTTCACCCAATATATTCATTAAAATCCAGATTTTTTTCTTTTTATTTAAGTTTCAGAAGTAAGGTGCTTTATGAGTGCTGAATTTGATTTGAGTCACATTTTCACCTGTTAAGTCCTAAGATCCTTATAGAGTACCTGTCTTTTTTTACCACCTGATGGTTAAAAGATAAGGAAAACCATATCTAAACAAGTGTGGAGAGAGAATAAGAGGGATCCTGAAATGGGGACTAATTCTTTGCAGTTTAAACCCAGACACATTGACTGCCTATTGTTTCTGCCAGGATACTCATGTCTCCATATCCTCATTTGACCTGATCAGGTAGAGAAGGGGTAAATGTGTTGCATTTATTCATTTTACTATTTAGACATAGACAGTCCTGAATTGTATTTTGATTTTAAACTGTTCTGGTTAGTTTTTAAATTAGTTTATGCCTTTAACATGGTGCTCAATCACTATGATTCCAACAAAAGATTAAAGAAAATCCTACCAGTCAACCTCAACTATTAGAAACTCAAAATCATGATGTTAGGATGTATTTCAATCAGAAGTGAAGACATAGCACAACATTTTTAGAAAAACAAAACATTCTCTGTTACAAATAAATTATTAATAAAATAAACTTTCCGGTTTTTACCAGTAGAGCTTAATCTTGTAGATTGTAGGCATTGTTTTAAAAGAGAGCTAGGAGCTGGTCTTATGTCAGACTATTAAATTGCCCACTTTTACTTCTAGGACAAGGAGTTTGAAGAGCCTCAGCCATAAACCAGGTGTACTGAAAAGTGTTAAACCCTAGGAACTTCAATACATTTTCATCTTAGCAATTTTTCATATACCAGGTTACAAGTACCTGTCCCTACATGCTCTATAGCAAGTGCACAGTAATGCAATTCACCTTCATCCTTTTTCATTGTTATCTTGCCTAACTTGAATGACCTTCTTTGCCATGAACTGGGAGTATGCACAGTGTTAGTGTTGCTCAGTGATGTGACAAGATGGGATGGATTTAATTATAAATTCAAGCCTTAGAATAGTGAACTGCAAATCTACCTATATTAGCTGGGAAAGGCATACACATCCATGAAGATGTGTTCATAGAGAAACTACTCTAAACCTTCAAGTGGTACTTGTTTCCTTAGTACAACATTATCCTTTCAGGTTTTTACTAGGACATAAATAGAGGTACCAAAACATCAGAAGAAACTTTATACCTGAACTCCAGATCTGTTTTGCACATCTGTTATCAAATTGGCTGATAAACCTCTCTGTGCTACTAAGAGCCTTGCCTTTCCTGTGGGATGATCAGCGAAGTTCTGCAACTGCCTTTTCCTGACAATAATGGAAGATAATAAGGATGATATTAGAAGAGTCCCTGAAGTCATAAAAAGCAAAAAGCACAGAAGCCTGAAAAGATGGCAACATAAGCAATTGAAAACAGTATGTGGTGTGAACAGCCCACAAATGTCAGACTGTGCAACTTTGTGCTGAAAGCAACAAAATTCAAACTAGGAGAAAGCACTCATTCTGCAGATACCACATTTAGAAAGACTAGCCAACATCAGAAAACAAAAAATCACTCTCGGTTAAGATAAAAAAAATGCTACTCTTGTCTGTACTCTCAAGCACACCCATTTAGGCAGATACATTTTATTGCAGTGATACTGACTTCTGCTGCAGGCATTAAGCTACTATGGCCAGGTGTGAATTCAACAAAAAGAGAGATGGAGCCTTACTTTTCAAAGTAACAGCACTAGCACTCAGGAAGCAGTAGTCATTGGGGCTGGTAATGCAGAGCCCAAGGCGATGGTCTAGCATAACATAACTCTAGATGTCACCTAGAAAAAAAAATTAAAAGGATTCATCCTGACATAGCAGGTTCTTTTACCTCTCTGAGTATCTATTCACCAGTTAAAGCTGAGACAGCAATATAAGGAGATCATATACTGCAAGAACCATAGAGATATTTTGTGATGAAACAGTGTTTCACTGGAAAATAGGAATTGGTGGAGTATAAAATATTTCACTGAAAACCTCCTGAGCTTTCACCAAGCAAACCTTCACCGACAGCACAGGAAATCTTCCCATAACTCTGTTCAGATTCCTGGCATATTATTCCTTGTGCAGCAGCTCTGGGACGCCTAACATGCTATTGCTAAGCACACTTGCCTGCATTCTCAGCATTGCTGTCTCTCCCTGATACATTTCAGGGAACAAACCTGATTCTGACAATAAACCCAGCTCCTGTCATGGAACCTGTAAATATCTAGTTCACAGTTTCGAGTCAGCCTGCTTGCAAGTTTTCTTTCAAACTGCATACAAGAAGAGTACCTCTATACCCTGAGTGATGCACACTTCCTGGAAGTGCTGGCTGATTTTCAGGACAGGCAGCCACTGCAAAAGACAGAAGCTCTGTGATTTGCGGCTCCACCCAGATCTCCATGCCGGCCCTGTGGAAGGCACGCCCTAGAATGACTAAAGAAGCAACAGCAATCTGAGGCGCAGTCCCCAAGGGCTCAGTATTTAGGACTAAGGCAGTAACTTCGGCAGTGTGACTGCATTCCATGTTACAGTTCTGTGAGAAAGAGGGCAGGCATCTCTGGAGAGCTGCACAGCTATTCCCCTGTGCTGATTTTGGCTGGGATAGAGTTAATTTCCCTCTCAGTAGCTAGTATGTGGCTGTGTTTTGGATTTGTGCTGGAAACTGAGTTGCCAATGCAGAAGTGTTTTCTTTCTCCTGAGCATCTCCATCAGAGTGTCAAGTCCTCTTCTGCTCCTCACCCTGCTGTGCCATTGAGGAAGCTGGGGGTGCAAAAGGAGTTGGGAGGGGGCACAGCCAGGACAGCTGACCCCAACTGACTCAAAGAATATTCCAGACCATACGGCATCATGATTGGCAACAAAAATCTGGGGAAGGGGGAGGAGAGAGGTATATTGGGAATTAAGTAATTTGTCTTCCCAAGTAACATGTGATGGAGACCTGCTTTCCTGGGGATGGCTAAACATCTGCCTGCCCACGGGAAGTGGTCAAGTAACTAATTGTTTTTTGCTTTGCTCGTGCATGCATGTCTTTATCTCAACCCAGGAGTTTTCTCACTTTTACTCTTTGGATTGTCTCTGCCATTCCATGGGGGTTCAGTGAGTGAGCAGGTGCATGGGCCTGAGCTGCTGGGTGTGGTTAAATCATGACATCCCCTCACACTCACATTTCTTAAACACCACATCAAGTTTCTCATCTCTTACTCTTCAGCAGAATAAAAAAAAAAAAGTTTGAATTCCCTAGAAAAGAAAAATAAAGCAAGTGGTTTTCCTGTCAGCTGCACTTGTCGCATATATTTTGTAGGGTAATAAGTAATCTTACATCTCAGCCTTCATCTAGTACTCCTAGAAATATACTTCACAAAGGTATGATTCTTCTGTCAAACACAAGTTACAGGCACAACTCTGTCTTTGTCTGGCTTTGTCTATTGTACGAGCTTTGTGCTGAGGTTGATTAGTATAGAAACAGATCAGGTTAAAACAACTCAGTCCTACTATACTGGACCAAAAAAGGTTTTGTTCTCCAAAACCAATATATAACCTACGCTTTTCGTAAGTTTAATATTACCTAACTTCAGTTATTTACAATAATGAGGCAGATGTAGTATAAACTTATTTTCTAGGGATCATCTACAGGTTATATTACAAGCTTAGCCTAGCCAATTATTCTTCCAAAAATCTTAGGCTTATGCTTAAGAACAATCTTGTTCTCTTTGTTTTAAAATTTAATCTCTCATGGAATATTCATGAGTTCATCGGACAGTCAGGAAGCAAAGCAGTGAGCAGTACTAAGCAGAGAAGGACCACATGGAGAAACTTGCTCCTGATAGGCTCTGTCTAAGCCCTGATGGGTGGATTGCTGGAGAGCTTCCTCAGTGGGTTGTCTATGTTGTTACTCTATCCAGGGCTGAAAACAATTCCTGGAGAATTTTCTGTTGAACGCACAGCTGGAAAGACAATTTTTATGCTGTACAAGTTTGCTCTTTAAAGGTATTTTGTTAATTTTTCTGTTGTTTGCTGCATTATCACCTCTCTGCATCTTGTATCAATTATGGCAATTCACAAGCAAAACTCTGTGAAGTTCCAAGCAGTACATATGCTCTTACAAGAGATCTAGAGGAGGGTTTCTGTGGTAGACTGCAGTTCCCTGTTGACATCAATGAGATTCAAAGTTAAAGTTATAGCAACCGAATTATGAAAATGAATAGATTTGTTCAATAGCTTCCCTTTTATATCAAGGTATTAGTAATATTTACTTTTTAACTTAGAATTTTCTTTCAGCATAATTTCCCGAAAAGGAACATATTCTTCAGCAAATTTTGTGGCCTGGGAATCTGAATATCAGGAAGAATTAAACAATGTATGATAAAGATCCCTTTTGCCTTTATTTTAGGTGATATGAAAAAGTATTCATAGCATAATAAAACAAAGGTCTTTATTTTCTTTAAGGGATCATTATGGAGGGCTACACTGTGTGTCAATAATGGACAGTTTAACAGAGCTATGCATGGCACACAATCACATAATTATACATGATAAAATGAAATATTCTTTCAGGCTATTTATACAACATTTCCTTTATGTAATGGAAAGGGACTTCTAAGCTTTTCAAGAGCAGACAAATTATGTTTTTCTGGGATTGGGCAAATTATCAGGAAACCTCGCAATCAATAATTCAATTTACCATTTCTCAGAATTAATCCATCTCTTAATGACTTTTTTACCCCCTTGCATTGATGTGGAGTCTAGATAGAGCTGCAAAACTGCAAAGTCAAAGAAATATATTTTTTCCATGTTTGAAATGATAATGGTGAAAATAATTCAGACTGACTGAAGACAGAGACAATACCACAAACTAGGACAGTCCATGGCTATTATAATTATTATTAAATACTTGGTGTCAGGGGAGCAAGGGGGAGTATACCAGCAGTTAAATTTCCATACAGTGATTTAGTGATCTTCTAACAAGGCAGAAATGATGGATAAAACAGATTTGTTGGCTCTGCAGGAGATTATCGAGAATTCTTAAAGGTGAAGGTAAATCTATGTGCAAAGACATATATAATCACGATCTCAATCTTGGTAAAACAGAGGAGGAGCTGAGTACTTTGCCACCTGACGAACACTTCCAAGAAAATCTGTATATCAGGCAGCACTAGTCCTTGCTTCCTTGGAATCAGCTTTGGGCTCCTCATAGCAGTGAGCACAATGGTAGCAAGCTTTGTATTCCACACCTACAGACGATGGTGAGCACTGGGTGACATTTGCATGCAAGCACAAATTAAGGGGCTGGTTTGTTGGTTTTCTTTGTAAGGATTATTTAGGATCTTTAAAAAGGGAAAATATCATGGATCTAGACCATTGCTACCAAGAGTAAAAAAAAAATAAAACTAAGAATTAGTTTAAACAAAGAATTAAACTTTCAGTTCCCCAGCAAGGGAGTACCATCTGGAAAAGATCAATGGAACAGGGAGAGACAGGGAAAAAAATTAAAGAGATAATTTTTTCAATTATTGGCAATTTGGTCCCCAAAATTAATTTTAGGGTGATACAAATTATTAGGACATTTATAGGAGCAAAGGATTTCCAAATTTTTCAAGTATACTTAGTTTTTTTTAAATACCGATCTAAACATCTAACTTTGACTGCTCTAATGCAACATTAAAGTTTATTTTGAAATGTGGCTTGTAAGTTTTTAAATTGAAAAGATGAAATGTTTCAGTATTTCAGAGGCAAATTAATCAAATTCAGATTGATACAGCAGCAGTTTATTTTAGCTTATTTTATTTCAGAATTATACAAATAAACTACATTCCCCCTCTCAAAATTATATATAGATTGGATTTCATTTTAAGCACATTCAATTCATTGTTTTGTGATATTTCAGATATGGAAGTTCTCAGGAATGTCTGCCTTGGCCCAGGGTCCTCTAATTTTTCCCCTAATTTTTTGCAGGTCCCAGACCTGCAAAAAATCTAAGTGAATTCCAGTGAAAAGCAGCCATCAAAACACAGCAGAAGTTAGCTGAACTCAAGTTGTTTCCTGTATTTGGCAAGCAAAACTCTCATTTCTCCATATTTGGGATTACTCTTCAATAACAGTTGTTACAAGAGAAGACTGCTTGTAAATAGTTCTCACTGTCAGCAAGGGAAAGGACAAGTATAATCGTAGACTTAGGATTTAAAGAATTGAAGTATTCTTGTCATTGTACACTTTTTCTCTGCACTTGTTGATAGGTGTGATGGACCAACCCATAGAAACAACGGGTCATGGATGAAAAATCATTACAGGACCCATTAGTTAATTAAGTGTAGTGCGCTCACTGACCCTGGCAGAAAACCTGGCTATTTTTCATTAAAAATGAAAAGTAGTCAATGTTCTTTGCGTGCTGTAGCATCCAAAAAGGTAATTGAGCCTCAGTGAAACTTGTATCAAGTTTTACGCATTTATGGATTTATTTATTGAAAAACTTTGTCTCACTTGAATTAATGGACTTTTAGCCTTTTTAAACACTGATGTCCTTTCACCATTGTGCACCAGTTCTGGTTAAGTAATGTGAATACTACAGAAATGCAAACATATAATGGTGTAGATACTCATGAGCTAAATTTCATCAGGTGCTAGAATTAACATGTGTTGTATTAGCTAGTTCCTGCAAATTAGGTAAACATCTGCTAAATATGAGGCACCTGGGAGTTTCAAACTTAAGGTAAGACTGGGACTCAAGAGAACTTAGCTTGGTTTCTATTTGTATCACAGACTCTTATTCCGTTTGCCAAGTTTTCCCACTGCAACCTTTCTGACAGGTCTTGATTGACAGCAACAAGTCGATTCATATTTAAGGAGATTATTACAAAAAACTCTTGGGAGGGTTATACTGAAATTTCTGGTGTTGTGGGAGATAATGTTTCACACTCACAAATGGGAATAAAGTCACTTAAAATGCAATTTTAATTAAAGATGTAAAGAAAGCTCTTACAACACAGATGAACATGATCATGTTATACAGTTCTTGAAGAATAATATTTTAAAGTGTCTTCTCTGACGAAAATCTTACAATTTATGCTGCACCTAATACCACTTTTTGTCTTTCTACTCACTTCCAAAAGCTGTGCCTTGCACCACGCTTGTACTTCACAGGCTGATTAAGGTAACTTTGGCAGCTTTTCATTCAGTTTTCAGTTCTCAGCAGAGTCGGTGCAGAGTTGTGAAATAACCATAACCTCTTTAGCTCACCAGAAAAACCTAAATAGTTTTTTCATAAAGGTTGCATACAGTCCCCTGTTTCTTACTCTCTTTCCCAGACTTTAGCCTTTGTGTTTTGGTTGTGGAAGTAAAAGACTTTTTATCTCTTTTTCCTTCACCACATATCAACAGAATGACCTTCCCTTCCTTCAGTGCACACTCTCCCTGTTTTTTGGGTGAAGGCTTGTGACAGTTTTACTTTCTGCCTCAACATCAGCAGTGTATGTGCTTTTCCACCTTCATTTTTACCCAGGTGGTTGATCTGCCTAGTTTTATTCTGGATACCTTGGTTGCCGGATAAACAGCTCAATTTTGCACAAAATTGTTTTTTGCTTGTTCCTTGTGAAGGAAAGTGCAGTGCCTTAATTTTTTACATAGAGGAAAGGGTGAAGGAAGAGAATCAATGAGAGATGATGCTACTCTTGAAGGGGTTTCATCCTTCATGTAGCTTGCTGTTTCTGAACTGTGGTATTACAATTTATATTTCTCCTTGACCACAGTGAAAGTACAATCAGCTTGGAACAAAATCAGGTGTCCTCAGCGCTGGGCATTTTGTGAGACAGAAGCCTCAGGGCAATGATCTGAGAACACACCTCAAATGTGTGGGTTTGGGATTCTTTAAATCAGAAGTAAATTAGAACATTTTTCCTAAAACTAGCTAAAAAATTTAAAAAGTAGCTGGGATTTCTATGGACCCTTAAAGGTCCATTTTCAAGTTTTTGCTGGTTCCTAATCATAGCAACTCTCTGAATGTATTCAAATGACAAAAAGAAAAATAGCTCAAAATTTGTTTTGCTGCTAAGGAATCAGCTTTTCACATAGGAGGACTGAGGATCACACAGCACATAAAACCTCCAGGTTCAAATCCCACAACAAAGTCAAAAGAACAAGAATTTAAGTCTTATCCTCTTAATGCTAAGAGAAACCCTCAACTCTTGAAATAGTTCTGCTTTTGGAAAGAGATACCTTTTTTTATTTAGAAACAAAATATATCTAGGACTGAAGTTACTTATTCAACACAAGTTTATTCTAAAAAAACTGCTTTTGTATCATCTTAATCCCCCCAAAAACATTAATGAATCTCAAAATGCTATAAAACAAGAAAAGAATTTCTGGTTTTATTAGCTCTCTGACAGCAGCAATGCATATTGAAAACTAGCTGCCACTTGACTGTGTGGAAAGAAAATATCACTGATATAGGTCCCATTTCTGTGAGAACCAAAACTGTATTCACAAAACTTTTTCACATAATTTCTTGTATTTCCCTCTACCATACATGCTTTTACACACCTAAACTGCAGATTCTGATGGTATGTCATTCTTTAAATATTTAATCTATTTTAGTAACATCAGGTGAATTACTTTCAAAATAGGCAATGGATACATATATACTAGAAGCTGCCATTTTTATGATGTTCAACACAGAACAACTCTTTAGAAGGAAATAACTTTTCCTTTCTTTGAGGAGGATTTCTGCATGTCTGACACAATATAAATAATAAGTACTTGATTGTCATCTAAGGTAAGCTGATTTATGTTTTCCTGGTAATTTTCAAAAGTGCATGCGTATGAACTGGACTGATAGAATTTATTTTATATGCATTTTCATTAGTAGATGGTGCAATGTATCATTAATGTAAACCAAGAGAAAGCTCTTGACACAATAAAAGTACAAATAAAATAAAATATAAGATTAAAAGGTCCCAAGAGCCTTATTACCACAAAAAAAAAAGGTTCTGATAGCATGCCAGATTATATCAACTGAAAGTAGCTTTCTAGTACCTGAAGAATAAGAGTTATAGTGTATGAAGATACTGTAAGAATTACATATAACAAGATCTATAACAATTTTCTCTATTTGAAGGTATAAGTAGAATTTCCCCTTTCTTCCCTGTAGAAAACAACTTTATTGAGCAGAAAATTTTAAGGAATAAAATCCTTAGAAATAGAGTTATACGAAAAAAATGAAATATGTTTCATCAGAAAGACATTATTTCATACAAATCAGAATATTGTATGGGTCAGAAACATAATTGTATCAAGACAGAACTCTGAACCTTTTTACTTGGAAAATTATCTTTTATGTATAAGATAGAGACGGCTGAAGTCCATGTCTAAACAAATCATTTGTTCTGAACAAAACCATTGTTGGTGCAGATAGCTAAACAATTCTACATTGCAATAACATATTATTTCCTAATGATTAGGTTTCCAATCTTGGCTGTCACTTGAATTTTAGCAATTTAATCTTCATAATGTGAGTCTTTTTTGCTGTTTTTAATTTATGAAATGAAATGAGTCTTTACTTTCATAAGGCACACTGCTTGTTAAATGCATTTATAGGTGTTCCCTTTAAATGGGCAAACACACTTTTAATCAGTGTGGATTGTACATTGTCTGGAAAGAGAACAAAATATTATATTCGAGAAGCTCTAGGCCAAGATACAGTTTGATTCAAAAATATTTCTTTCTTTACAAAGGAAATATAAAGGCTTCTTTGTATACACGGTTTCTTTGTATGAATAATCCCTGTTACAGATCAGAAAGTGGCAGACAGAAGATAAGAACACAATCTCTGTTCCAAAGAATTTAATATCAAAATAGTAGCTTAGTAACTAAATTACATAATAACAGCTTATCAAGTTGCACATCTTTGTCTACATATTTCTTCTTTCTTCCCTGAGCGGTGTAAACCAGGCTTCAATCCTGCCTTTTACCCACCTGCCTGATTTTACCAGCTAATTCAAAGGATCTATTAAAATTCACAAAGTTAAGCAGCAGCTGTGTAAGTATTTGCAGGGTCAAGCCCTTGTAGTTTAAATCTTTACTACATGTGTATGCAGAACCTAGCAATGGGGGGCCTTGAAGGCTCATTTGCATCTCCTTGGCAGAAACCTGAGTGCAATTCTTTTGCGATACTCCAAATTCTACCTTGGAAGCCCTTTGGGGAAAAGGAAAAAAGAGGGGTACAAGGCTTCCTGGAAAGAGAACATTTTTGCAGCCGAGCTACATGGAAAGTACATCAAAAGAGCCTTTCAGGTAGCAAGACTTTTACACTCTGTCATTCAAAATACATTTCTTAGTTTGGTATTCATGGGAAAATTTTAGATTCTCTGTGTGTATATTTTCTTTTAATTGATATAAACGAATTTACAAATGTATATTTTTTCCTTTTATTTTTCACTGTGTATTTGTAAGCCCAGTTAATTTTGCTAGAAGTAGACAGCATATTTGTATTTCATTAGTATTCATTTTCGCTGTATTTTACTAGGAAGTTACCTGCAGGATTGTAGGCTGTGCAGAAACTAAGCAAACCCATAAAGATCCCTGGGAGTCTGTGCGGAGAAGTGTCTGAGAAAAGGCTGGGGTTACATACCAGTTATAGGGACTTGGTTCTGAAAAAAATTATAATTTGGAAATTACTCAACTGCTATCCTTCAGAAGTCTCTTTAGCCATATTTTTTTTTCATGGAATACCTTTCTTATCCCAGAGAGACATTTTGCTTTTATTCTCTTGCCTTTTAAACCTTATTTATGGGTAGAATTGAGAAAAAAGTAATTTTTGTAGGAAATTTCTTGTCTGAACCACAAGCCAAGATGGAAATTTTAAGTGTTGACTGTTTCACATCAGTTTAGAAATTGACTCAGAAATATTCTGACTTTGTGTAGATATGTCAGAGGTAAATAAATTTTCCCCGGATTTGACACCTTTCTTTTACTCTTCTGAGTCACAGTTAGGGCATCACCATCCCAGGGGCTGGGACAGCTCCCTGCACACCGGGGTGATGATTCCAGCCACAGTCCTCAGGCACTTCCATAGGGACAGGACATCAGCCCTTGGGTTGGCACCTGGAGCACCAGAACCATCGTCAGCCCCAGGTGTGGCTGCATCAGGATGGGGACTTTGAAATGGTGTGGTCTCTCCCATGTGCCATGTCCATGGCCGTGATGTCCGCAAGGCATGTTGAGAATGTCACACATGGTCACCATGGCGCGCAGCAGACTTATGCTACATCTTACCTAGGAAATTAACATGGGAGCATCCTTGCAGTCAAATAAATTACTGTCTGTCCTCGAGGTTTGCTAGGTCATACCCCAGCGTGTATTTTGTCCATTCAATACATCACTTTTTCAAACAATTTCCAGTCCCGGGTGACAGGAGTGACAGGTAAAACACCTCAGGGATCACCTGCAATAGGGTTGCAGGCATGCAGCCTATGTGGGGAGTGAAAGAATTTGCTGCTTCAACTGTGTGGATCTTTCTCTACTGGTTGTCCTCACTGCTCAGGAACATTCCTGGTTATAATTTATTTAACTGCCATGGCTGTAGTCCCTGAATCTTATGTCTGCCCTAAAAGCCCCCACTGTATCAGTAGAACTTGGAAATGTGCATTACATCAAGGTGAATGCAACCTCTGTGAAGCTGTCTAGAACATGATGAAGGCACTAGCTATCACCATAAGGTAAGGCAGCAGTGGAGATACCTAACAGTATTTTACTGAATTAATTCAATATGAACTATTGGCCATTATAAAAAAAATAAGATATTATACTTTGTATTGATTTTTTCCTGACCCTTAATCCAGCTGTGGCTTACAGTATGAACTTCAGAATTTACTGCTTACCTCTTATATCAGTGTTCAGGTAGTTCTAGCCTAAAACACATGGATCTTCCATTACAGCTCTTTTATTCTGTTTTACTAACCTATTTGTTTTAGTATAGACTCATAGGCTGTGTTAAAGGTGCTCCAAATTCTTCTTAGTAATCACCAAAGTTTAATAACTCCAACAGATGCTGTAAATGTCATCACTCTTTACATTTTATAAGTAATGGTAGCCATGCCTTTCAGCAAGACACAGTGGGGTATGCTTACATTCCTCAGCTTCTCATTTATATGTTAATAACTCTCAAATGCATTTATTTGATTCTCATTCAATATTTTCTAGTGAATTGAGGTAAAGCTACCTTGTCTGAGAATAGTATCTGTTATTTTCTTTTGGCCAGTCCTATTAATGGTAATATTGTAATTAAACACACTGGGGGAAAAAGAAAGTAGTGAGATAAAAATTGTAGTTGTTGAAGGTACATCATTGATCCAGAAGGAAATCATAAGGGTATATCAGAAGAACTAAATTATTGAAATACTAAAAACTGTGTGGTGTGCCACAGTACCAGAGTGTAAGATTATCTACCAGGGATCTAATAAGAATTTCTTCTATAAATGGTGATATCTTAACTGGAAATTAGAAATCACGACAATCATATGTTAGAATTAGCCATACAATGTATGCATGAAAATAGTACACACACAATAGAAGACCTCGCCTGTGACACAGCCAGTAAAGGTCAAGAATTACTAAAATCTTTTGTCACATGAAGAACAACCACCAAAGTGTCATTTTGGAAGGCAGCTTCCAAAAGTAGTCTGCTGGGTTTCAGACTGGTGAAAAGGATACAAAGGTTAAAATAAAGGAGGTAATAGTATGAAATGTCAGGATAGGTCTAATTCTGACCCTGTTCACTAAGCAGAGGACAAATCCAGATGATAGAACAAAAAAGATTATTAGGAGGAGACAAATGAGGTGTCTCCATTATGAGACAGAATCCAAATAAGTTAGTTGTTTTGCTAAACTGAATGGAAAATGTGGAGACGGTATTTTCAGTGTCCACCTAAGAAGGTGGCTATGTGCCAAGAGAAATAAATAAAACACCAGTATTTCTGATTTCTCTGCTTTCTTGCAATATTACTTGAACACTACTCAGTCTTTGAAAGGACAGTTTTTCTGTGATGACAATAAGGGAAATATTTGAGTTGTATGAATGGCTTTGACACCTTGGGCAACTCTTTATACAATATTTAGATATGGTAGAGAACAGAGAAATGTGGGAATGGGAAATGAAGGTACAAGAAAAACCTGTTGAGAAATGAGATGTGGTCACAGAGATCACAGGTCAGGTCTTTTGCTAGGGGTAAGTGTACATGGTTACATGTGAAGGTAAGTGTGATCATATTCAAATGAATCTGTAATTAAACTGTGTGGCTTCCCCTAGGGGAAAATAAAAACCAAACCAAAAACAAACCAAGAGCTGTTACAATCTGAAAACTGCAATATTCACAAAACAAATAGGCCCATAAATTTAAGCTAGAAATTGAAAGGAATTATCTGGCCTTTCTAGAAGTGAGATGCCAAACATCCTTGCAGAGATGCATGGGGGAAAAGGTATTTTTATATAGAGATATTTCAGTTTATCAGAGGTGTTGTACAACATGTTTGTCCTCAATAGCAAATTATGGTACTGAGACTTCTGTGTCCATTCCATTGTTCTCTTTTGTTACTCTACAGGTTGTTATTAATTCATCATTCTGTCCACACCAAAACAATAATAGGTGAATCTGGGCTAAAAATTATCTTGCTCTTTTGAAACTTCAGGCTTCTGTGTTACTAGGGCAGACCACATATGACATCATCTAATTAGTTTAAGAATTTTGATGCAAGTTCTACCATTAAAAACAAAATTCCCCCCAAACAAACCAAACAAACAAACAAAAAAAAAGCCAGACAAAAAAGAGAAGAAAATAGAATGACAAACACAAAGTGGCTTGGAGGCACATAGTGCAAAACTAAAGAAAAAAGAACAGCATTTTCTACCCTAAAAGTGATATTGTTTAAGTTAAAAACATTCCATTATTCAAATAAGATTGCTTAAAGTTAACAAGTTCTGGTGGTTTCTGTGGAAACAGGGTCAGAAAGCTCTAGGTAGTCAGTGTGCAGCCGTTAGCTGAGAAGATCTCTCACTTGCAGATTTCAGGAGTTGCCTGCCTGCTGGGAAATGTATAAAAAGGCAGCTTCCAAAAGCAGTCTGCGGGGTTTCAGACTGGTGGAAAGGATGTAAAGGTTAAAAAAAAAGGAGATAATAGTATAAAACTTATGAAAAACTACATATATCTATGGAAAAAAATCTGTACTAATTACACATATCTATGGAAAAAATCTGTACTAAAAATATCAAATAATATTAAACAGTATAATAATTTTACTTTATAAAAGATAAACATTTTTAGTTTGCTGTATTAAAAAATGGAAATTTCAGATAATTTCATATTTTTGTGAGAAATTTCATTGCAGTCATAGCAACAAATACTAAGGAGTCTACAGATAATGATTCAAGCTGTAAACTGATCAGCTCTGCTGCTAGTATAGAACCTGTGAGAAGCAGGACAAAATAAGAGACAACCCACAGGGGTTCTGGATATAGGAATTTATTTAAGAATCAATTAGAACTTTATCCCATTTGTCTACCTCATATACTCAGTGGCTCACTGTCCTTGGTGCTATGTTCACTAGACCTCAACTTCTCAGCAAGGATGTCACTACTGGTCTGGGAAGTTCAGTTAGAAATTGTGTCAGCCCATATTCCTAGTTCAGTCCCAGGACTCCTTGCTAGCATGGGCATCCCCTAAAGTTCCTCTCCATACATCTCCCACATCTGCAGGATCCTGCCACTTCTAGGATTTTTCCTTTAGTCAGGGTCTTCCCCTTTTTCTTTCCCCATCACCTTCCTCCTTCTATGACCACTTTTTTGGGAACCCTTCTTTTCTACCATGAGCCTGCAGTTTTCCTTACCTAGATAGTCTGTGTGTAAAAGCACAATATGGGGTCCAATGCCTCAGTTTTATGGCTCTTCATTAATTGGAGGATTCAGGACTGGCCATTTTTGTTCAGAGCAGATATTAATAAAACCTACAACTAGCCCATGCCAGATGCTGCTGGCAAGTAGCAGGCATCTGCTTAAGAGTTCAGAAGTTTGGGTTTTGAAATTCACTGTGCATGCCACATAGACTCCAATTATCTGCTGGCAATCGCAGTTTAAGTTGTTTTTTCACCTACAATAGTATCACAGAGTAGCACATTCATTAATGCATATTCTCTCTGCGAATGACAAATTCAAACTAGACCTGATTTTGGGAAGCCATTGTCTTCATGTATTCTGTAAAACAAGTTAGGGGATTGAAAAAAAAGCACCTTAAAATTCTGCTCAATTTTTAAAAAATCAAAGGAAAGGAGAAAAATTAATAAAATCTCTGAAAAGGAAATTATAAATGAACAGTCAGCATACCCTGGCATTCCTCTCAGTTTATCAAATTTCCCACCTATCACATGTGGAATAAAACTTGCTCTTTTCCTTTTCCTTTTCCTTTTCCTTTTCCTTTTCCTTTTCCTTTTCCTTATCCCCAAAATTAAAAAATCTGCACCAATAAAAACAGCTCTGAGTGTTGCAGATGGGTCTAAAGGAAAAAAAAAAAAGGAAAACCAGAATTGTTTTGCCTTTCTTCAACTTTATTTGGCATGGAGAAATTTCTCATGATGTCCCACTGATGGTGTTTTACAGTGGCAGCAATAATTTTCTTGGTTCAATAAGAAAATGGAAAACACATGGCAACAGTCAAAATCATTTTTGTGGTGGGTCGGGACATAGAGTTTTGCTCCCAGATGAAGTCTCTCTGCAGGAAACTACTCTGTTCCTGCCTTGCAGTTTCTGATTGAAGACACATTGGAAGTTCCCTAGGTATGTGAACCCAGTACTGGGCTCAAGAAAATATGCATTGCCCTTCAGGAAAGCAAAAACGAGCTTCCTCTGCTTTTTTTTTTAACTCATCCTGAAGACAAGTATGTTTGATTTTGTTACAAAACAATATTTTGATTCACCCAGGTTTGAAAACACAAAAGTAATATGCAATGTCTTTGCAAAATGCAGTCTTTGTGTTACTCTTTACATGCTCCTTTCCTATCATTTGCTATTCAAAGACCACTCTGAGGCAGGAACTTGTCTGCCTGATTGCTCTATACTACTCTATTTAAACTCTCCTCCTTTTTCTTTGACCTTAATCCCCGTGGGTACCTTAATGTTGCTCTGCTCTTAGTCCCAGCCTCCTTGATATTCATCTTGGATGCTACTATCACTGCAGCTTTGCTTTGGCCTTTTACATAGTGAAAGGGTGAATGAATCACAAGAGACCTCAAACCGATAGATGCTAAAAGGTGTGATAAGAGTGCAGAGAGCTGTCTTTTCATTTTTCACCCCTACTTATGTATTTTCTCTGCTCCTTGCAGGTTTTATGCAGGTGTATTTTTCAGGGTAGTCAGGCCTGCTGAGATGTAAAATGAAGCAGTGATAAAAGTAGACAGATGCATAAAAAATGAGATTGTGACACTGTTTAAGGTGCTTCTGTAAGAAACAAAAGGAAGGGGGAGAACTTTGTGAAGATCATCCCTTTAGCACTGTATTATCCCTAGCTGTTTTGGTTTTCCCTAAATCTCGTAGAATCCCATAATTATGGAATCTGAAGAGTCATTAAAAAGAGATGCACAAAAACATCAATAATAATAACAATAATAATAATTTTCTTATCCATATACTTGCAAAGATGTTAATGTCAAATATACCCTCCTATAATTTGGATGGCATTTTGAAAAATATCTGGATTTTGTAGTCAATCATATTTGTAGGTAGAATAAATTGATGATCAGGAATTCCTGAAATGGAAGGTCTTCTCTTTTATGAGTGGATAGCAATGGGCATCCTTTTGTTGCATTAGAAGTTCAAATGTTGTCATCTGGTCCAGAACTCTTTTATGGTAAAAATTCGTATCTATCAGAAAACTAGCTTGTCAAGCTGAAGTGTTTATAAAAAGTATAACTGAAAATTTTGTTATTAAAGTGTTCAGGTCCAGATCCTATTCTAAATAAAATAGAGGAATAGACTGTGAAACTGGAGTTCTATTTTCAAATTGTGCAGAGAAGAGGTTTGGGTCAAGTGTTTTTTTCTGTGGCCAGAACTTTGCTACTTGCTTATTGATTTGTTTATGTGGGGCTGATAAACACTGAATGTTTGGGATTTCATTCTGAATAACACCACAACCTAGATACACAGGCTCCACAATGTCTTGGGGGCCTGAAACAGGGAGCAGAATGAGAAACTGCTGCTGAAGTCAATTCTCCCGCATCCAACTCAACAACAGTGTTGTCTTCAAAAAGTTTCTTATGCTCTGAGCTTGCAGTATTGCAGCTATATTAACCACTTTTATATGAAAAGTGAAATTGCACAGGGCACAAAACACAGCCTTATTCCACTGTACAATCTTCTTTTGCTTTGACTGCTTTGACTGGGGAAAAAGTTGTTTCTCACTGTTACAAAGACAAATTTACTGATTTCCTAATGATACTTCCAGAAAATGCAATGTGAAATCCCATTGAAGATCTAAATATCTACTTCAACCTAAGACAACAATTAAATTTGCTCTTCCAATTTGTGCAATTTCTTTGTCTGTTTCAAAATTTCCATCACTTTATGCAGAAATCACACAGTAGTTATGATGACTCTAAATATGTGTGTTCCACTATATTTCAGAAGTGCAAGGTATATTAATATCTTGGGGCTTAGTAAAGTCAAAGCCTGGGAAATGCAAATCAAACTAAGTTTGATATTTGAATGACCTTTGACAAATACATGTGACATTTTGGTAAAATAAATGATTTTGAATACATACGTCAGAGTGACTAGGGGTTTAAGAAAAGGTTGTTCATGTATGTCTATTGGCACACACAGATACACATATATACAGAAAATTCAATAAAAGCACAGAAGTTGTTAGAACTCAGGATTTCTGGCACAAATAAGGCTTCAGAATTCTAGCTGCAAGTATTCTTTTCATGGAATCTCTCACACTAGGTGTTTTGGTTTTTTTTTAAACATGTGACATTGCTAATAATATTAAAAAGTTATGAATGACTTCCACTGAGGAATACCTAAACTACCTTATGCTTGTCAGAAATTAAAACAATGGAAGCCACTAGCCCATGATGAAGCTAAATAGAAATGTTAAGCTGATGGCTTAAGAACATAACTTTGTGCAGCTTTATGGCTCCAAAACTGCCCTAGAAGTAGTAAAGGCAGAAAGGAGAGAAGAGCAACATTTATTGTGTTATCTAAGTTGCTGGCAATTGACAGAGATAATTGGAAAGATTTCTGACTAAAAAGACGATTTGGGGTATAAACTGACTTGTACACAAGCAGCTCCTTTGCAACTGCTGCTGAAGCTTCTTGTTCACACAGAGCAGGGACTCATTCTGGCTCTCTGCAGTTTCCTCCTGCTCTGCTCCTCTGAGTTTCTTTTTGATGGACAAGCTCTGTGTGAAAAGGGCACAAGCAGTTTTCAGGCACAGGAGCAAGGAAATGTTCTGAATCTCCCAGTCAGCACACATCCACATTGCTCAGAGAAACAGCCCTCTGGGGAAAGGGAAAAGTAAGAAAAGGGAAAAGAGAATAAAGAAAGGAGAAAAGTGGCAATAATACCCCTAAAGATTCTGTGGAAAAAACTGAACAGGTGAGAGAGAAGGAATATAAGCAACAAAAAAATTGTTTTGTACCATTGTTGGTGCATTTCCTTATTTCTTTTTAGCTAATCCTGAGGCAAAGCTCATCTAACTAAAGATAGCTACAAACTAATCTTGCCACTCACTGCATATATGTCTCACATATATCAGGACCCATTTCAAGACTAAATACTATGCTTTCTACAATAATTTCTCTAGTTTCTAGTTAATAATTGTTTAAACCACAGAATGAGGTCTGCCCTGTAAGAACACGTGTTGGACGAAGTGAAAAAGCTCACAGAATGTGACATAAAGCTAAAGTTACACCTTTCATCTGCAGCAGGTCTGCCCTGATGTGTTCTTTAACCTTCAAATGAATTTTGAGATGAAAATATACTCTGTTAACTATCAGAAAGTTCCCCACATTTTAGCTGCATTAAAACAAAAAGGTACCTCAATATTTATCAGTTCCTAAATTTCTTTTCAGCAATTAGTACTTGCACGTAAAGGTGATCTTTGATCACAGGTGAACAAAGAACTTTAGAAATGCTACAGAGTTAATCTCTGACACATTTTGCAAAACAAAATAACAACAAAAAAATTTTCCATCTAACCCCCCCAACCAACCAACCAACCGACCAATCCCACAAAAGAAAACCCCAAAAAAACCCCACAAAAAAACCTAAACAAAAACCCCAACCAAACAAAAAACCCCTAATCAAAATCACTCACCAAAAACCAAAAAACGAAACACAAACAACCAAAACAAAACCAAAAAATGCCAGGACAAAATCCCCAAGCTTTTGCATGTAAGACACATACCACAAATTTGGATCAGAACATAATGAGTTTCTTTCCTCATTAATTGTAGTCCAGATGTGGGAATTAATTTTAAATTCTGTTCCATAGAGAACTTTTCAGTACTTCCTCAAAACTGGTCTGCCGATTTTTAGCCACATGCTTTGGTCAAATGAAACACCATACGTGGTCTCTCAAACCTTACTGTAACCATCTACCTTTCCTTCCTTGGTTATAGTGATCAGGAGATGGAGTTCAGAACAGAGAAGGGAAAAAAGAAAGATCTCATAACAGATTTCAGAAGAACTGACTTTGCGCCCTTCACAGATCCACTTGAAGAAAATTTATGGCATAAGGCTCTGGAAGGAAAAGGGGTACAAAGAAGCTGACATTCAGGGATCACCTCCTCCAGCTAATGAACAATCCATCCTGTCAACCAATAAGTCAGACAAAAACTGCAGAAGACTGACAAAAGGTCTGTATCCCCCCTGTACTGGGGGCTCCAGAGCTGTAGACATCTCTACTATGAGGAAAGAGTTAAGAGGAAGGACTAAGAGAGCCTGGAGAAGAGAAGGCTCATTGGGGATCTTATCAACATGTATAAATATCTGATGGGAGTGTACAAAGGAGAGGTGTAGAGTCTCTGTCCTTGGAGACCTTCAAAAGTTATTCAGCTAGTCCTGAAAAACCAGCTCAAGGTGGTCTTGCTTGAGCTTGGGTGTTGGACAAGGTGATCTCCACAGTCCTCTTCCATCCTAAACCATTCTCTGATTCTTTGATTCTGTGATATGGCTTAAGTGCCATGGTAGTAACACTTCTTCTGAAGCTCTAGATGAGGCAGAGCTGGAAGTCTTTGATAATGTACAGGCATCTATGAAGAGTTTTTGGAACTTCATGATACACACGCTTCATAATATTTCTCAATGCATTGAAATGCTCTTAATTGTTAAAATAAAAGGAATTTCACAAGGAAACTACAGAAAAGATGCATAAAAAGATGTCTGGATATTGCCCCTGCCGAGGAAATTCTGCTGCTGCTGCTGCTGCTGCTGCTGCTGCTGCTGTGGGGTCTCTCAGGGCACTAACAGGACTTAATGGCCCTGGCCATCCTCACTGGAGTCCCCCGCCCATGGGATCAGGACCCCCATTTTCATGTAGGCCTTGGCAGACCTGTCTTGAGCCATCCTCTAGTTATCCTCATCCCTAGTCCTGTGTACTGCTGCACTGAGAGTGTTTCCTGGGTACATCCTGGCTCCAAATCCCTTTGATCGATAATCACAGGGCAACCAGCACAACATATTGCCACACCAGACTTCCTTTGCTGCTGTGGGACTGTGCCCCATCCGTGGGGCCATTGCCCATGCCACGGTCACTCTTGGCTCCTGGCTCTCTCTCATGAGAAAGTTCTGCTTCTCTGCTCCTGGATGGCTGGAGAGCCTGGATGACTTCTCTACTTTCTCTGTTACTGCTGACACTCTTACTTTCTCAAGACAGATTTTTCCCCTAAACCTTTCTGTATCTTTGGATTTTTAACTAGTTTTCCTTTAGGGAGTAGCTCATTTCTAAGATATTGCTATGTCTGATTGATACCCAAGCCAAGGTCTTATGAAATTTAGAGTGCTATCTTGCCTTCTGAGTAAATTCTCTCTTAGGTGATACTGTTTAAAGAGCTTTTGATCTCTTACTGCAGAGTTCTAAAACCTTGCTGTTGACTTCTCCTTTTGCCCAGAATTAAAAATATAACTGATGTGTTAAACTTTTTTTTCCCATTAGAAATGAGCAGAATAGTAAAAGGGATAAAGATGTTGAATGCATATGACATAAAAGAAATTTTACATGATGCGTGTATGTACCCTGTGCATGTAATTACTTTTTGATGTGAAAAAATCTAAGGGCAAAGCAAGTACTGGTAAGAAAAGCCAGATTCTGAGTCTAAAAGAAAATGCAGTGTGAGGCATGGGAAGTCTGCCTATCTTTTTACATGTTTAGTGCCAAACTCAGTCACTGCTTACCATGGAATTATTTTCTCTTTTTTTTTTTTTTTAGCTTCTGCCTTTTCAAGGTATGTGCTCTAAGTCCAAGAACTAATGAGTGAGAAACATGAAATTCTGAAAAGCCAAGATTTCAATAAGATTGCATCCCATAACTATTTCTGGACAATACAGATATAGTGAACTGTACCAAAAATGGATATGTTCTAATACATAGTGGGACCATGAGCCATCCATGAACATGAGCCATCCAGACAACATGAGCAATCCATCTTACCAGTACTTCATGCAGAAATCTGCAAAATGAAGACCTGTTGTGACACAAATAATCACAGCCAGTAATACTTATTTTTCCTCCTTGAGCATTTTATTTTCTCTTTCCCAAGTCAGAACACTAATCCTTGTCTATCTTAGCTTAATGTGTTGAACACATCACAGGACCAGTGAATTCCCCACAAGCATCATAGAGATCAGTTTCTTTCTTCCTAATTTTCAACTATTTAATCTGGAATACTTATATTTTCATGTTTAGATGAAAAGACAGTAAAAAAAGTCAAGAAATTGTCAATAATAAAAGAGACACTTAAAATCAGATGGTTAGAGGAGAATTGGACCTTGCCAAATATATAACAACATGGTGTTTAATATTTTAATAGTAGACACTATTGGTTTGCCAGTTACTGATGGTGTTTTGGCTGCTCAGAAGAGCAATTGTGTTACCTGATTCTTTAACTGATCAATAGGTAGCTCATAACAAAAGCATAAAATTTCCATTATCAACTTCTCATAAAGTGTTCTGACCATACAAGATGCTACCTATGAGAGTAGCTGTGTGTTTTACATATGTTAACAAATGATTTTAGCAGTGAAAAGCAGCAGTTTGATATTAATCATGACCAGTTGCTACAGTGTTGCTTCTTTCCTACAGTTGTCAGCAGAAGGTGCGCACTGGAGCAGAATTCAATTCCCCAGTATCATATAGAAAAGCAGCTCTTTCCTGTACTTCTAGATTCTAATCCAATAATTACCTCTTCAAGGAACATCAATTACATCCATTGCACATGCCTTGGCAATGCTGGGGGCTTATAACCACTGTAATTCAGGTGCAGAACTCAGCCCACAGTGAACTCAAACTGTGCATCCTTTTATTTGCCTTGGAACTCTAAGGCTACCACTGGTCATCTAATAACATCTGTGTATTGCACCTACTTTTTTTATACACATCTCAAAGCACAGGTTAAGCCTGTCCTGACAGTTAGTGTGAAAAAGTGTGTAGAACTGAATAATTACTACATTATCTCCTACAGGAGCTAAGAGCAGTTTTTTACTTCTTAAAAGAAATTTTTACTCAAATTAAAATGTAGAAATAAAAACTGGTAGGATAATAGCCATGGAACTTTGAAAATTGTACGCTTCATGGATAATGCAAGGGTAATGTTTTTTATAAACAGTGAAAGTTCTTGTTATTTTCCACCTCTTTTATCTCTTGTAATATGGTAAGAAAATTTAAATGAATAGAGGTGTGAATAAATAGACAAATGTAATGTGATCTAAGCAATCTAAGAGCAGGACAGTAAATGAATGAATTTAACACCTGCTAGTATGTACTTTCATTAAAAATCCTCACTATCTGGGAATTGAGAAATAAGACAGTATTGCTATCTATACTGACTGCTATATTGAGCTGATTGTTAAAGTTAATGTACTGTTATTACTTTTCTTTTAATCAATCAGTAAATGGTTTGATACAGTATTTTTTTTTCATGCTCTGGAGACCACTGAAACTAATATTAGGTGCTAATACAGCTGGATTACAACTATCATGCCAATATGCCAAACCTTAAAACAAAGTTTCAGGATTGTCATGTAGAACAGGTGCATAATTTGGTTAAATAGTTTTTTCTTTATTGTGAAGATATTTAATGTTTTGAACATCACATGACATTAATTTTAATACTAGAGAAATTTTGGTTTAATGTCTGCAACAAAGCCAGATTGCTGTGCCACTTCTGCCAAGATGGGACTGAGAATCTTCTGAGAAATTGTGCCTTCAGATGAGTGAAGATCCATGCTCTGAATGCTGCACAGCCTCTCATCATCTCCTTTAAAATTCCTGTGTCAAAAGCTCAACATGCTCAGATCAATCTAATTCCATAGCATCAGCAGAGGATTGAATTTGCAATGTGAATTTTGCAAATTGCAAATTTTGCCTCAATCAAACTCATGTAATGTTATCTATAAATATGCCTTTGTTTCCTTTGTTTTCCTGGGATGTTTTTGGATGTGGGTTCCTTGGATATTTTTGGTGATTGAATTTCATTACTGTGTCTTTAACATGCATATTTCCTAGTAAGTTATTCTGTTTGGTCTTTGCTTGATTTGCTTGCACTTTTGAGATTAAATGACACATGCTATTATGGAACACAGGTGACACAAGCATACAAACAAACACAAATGGATAAACACAGTGAACAAAGAAATCTTTTAACAGATGCTTTAATTTGCACCACATAAATTAAGTACAGAGATCTAAAAGTTAATTAAAAATGTTGATTGGTGAAACTAAGAGTTATAATTAAGCTGTCTTTCCTGGGTGACCTAGTTAAGAAATTTTACTGAAACAGTTTCCGCTACTTTTTTTGTAAGTATGTATTGTAGCATGCACATCACTTGAAACTAAATATTAGTGAACCACAAAAATAAGGATTATGTAATCCTAATTTTATAACTTTAAAATCAATAAACCCTACAGAAAAGTATGGCAATTTATTTATTCAACCCGCTAATATACAGTTCTAAACTGTTACTATAAAAACTGTGTTATGGTATTCTCAGCATTTTAAGCAAGAGAATATCTGTGTTCCACTATAGAACAAAGAGGTCAAATTCTGTAATGTCCTATATTCTATCAAATATTGATTAAATAAGCCCATTAATTAATAGTATGATGTCAGTATTTGATGCCTCTGCTCTCCTTTTCTTAGTCCAGACCATAAGGCTCTCTTATTCATAGAAGCTGTTGCCTCAAGGTAGAAAAATATTTCCACATAATTTTTTTTTTAATTTGGGATCATCCCTAATGTTATGTTTCTCATTCCTTCCTTTAATTATAGCTCTCTGCTTACTAATAGCTATTATGAACAACTTGTAAAATGTCACAGAAGTACATGTGAAGACTGATTTTCCCAAATATTATTTCCTTTCCCCCCTTTAATTCTAACTAGAATGATGTCTAGTATCTTCAAATTTTTGGATCAGGTCCAAAAAGTGTTAAATAGCCTTAATGTTAGCATGCAACTTCTCTAAAGAGCAACATCTCTGTAAAAAATTATTAATAAAACCAATCAATAAGAACCATAAAAATTTTAAGCCAGCCTAATTATTGCACTATGTAATTAAAAAGAAGTATCTTATATAAAAAGTTGTACTTTTTATACTGTGGGGTTGCAAAGTTTACTATGCATCTTAATTAATGGACCTTCAGCCAAACCCCCTAGTCTGAATACTTTTGGAATTTGGAAAAATGCAGATTTCTGACTCTGTTTGGATCCTAATGGTCCAGCTGTGCTGTTTAAAATTGCTGAATTATTTATCTGAGCACTTCTCCTTTTAAGAGTGCCAAAAATGCAGAGATAAATCCTAGTTTCTGCTTGGACAGGGTTATTTTTCTCTCAGTTGCCTTGATGGAGGTGGAGCCTGCAGCCATGTGGGTGTTTTTAAGTTGTTATTCTATACCAGGCACATCATCTCAAGGGGTGCAGCTTAAGGTAGAATTATAAGAGGAACATGCAGCAGAACCATGGCTGGTTTTGTTCCTTTTGCCAGGGGAGAAAAGCAGTAAGAAGAGTGGTGGGATGGCATGGCATGGACTGTCCAAACTGGGAGGGCTTGTCCACAATTGTGTTCGTTGTCTGAGGCTCAGGTAAAAAATGCCAGCTTTGGCAGTGCCTGCCTTTATCTCCTTTGTCCTGGGAAGCCACATGTCTCTGGCCACAATAACATCAGGTCAGTTGGACTTTTGTAAGCATATTTTTTTTAATGCAATCACCTTCTTTCATACACAGTTGTTATTAGTATTGCTCCTGTTACTGTTTGTTTTCCTTATCTTATTGCTCTTTTTTCCAGTGAATTGTGAGCTCAACCCGTAATCTCTGCCTTTTTGTCCCCTTTTCACTGGAAAGGGGAAGGGAAGTGGCTGCTTGGAGCTTAATTTCCAGCTGGTTTTAAACACTAGCAGATATTTATTCCTTCTTTAGGCACTTTTTACTTATGTGTGCAATGTTTCATGCTTACCTTGCCATCTGTCCTGGAGTGCGGGAACATAATCAAGTGTAGTTCTTACAGGATTTATTATGCTGACATATTACCCATGACCACCCTTGTAGAAAATATAAAGTTCCCTAAGTAAATCAGATTTACACAAGGTTATATACTCACCCTGGTAATCCTGTTTTGAACAACCAGAGTTGCTTCACAAAATCCACTTTTGATGTAATTGTGCAAGCATGAATGAAATGCAGGTTTGGAAGAGTCTAAAGAAAAATGCAGCTCTGAACTTATGTGCCTTTGCCTCAGAAAGTGACAGTGCCTTAATGTTAGGATGAGTATTATAATTTCCCTTTCATTAACAATTTCTTTCTTTCCCAAAATCCTAACAAAATAACTCTTATACTAACAAGCTGTCCAAGAAGATAATTTGTTTTGGAGTAATTTATAGGGGGAGAGTAACATTGATAGGTTGTTATTTCTCCATGGTGTGGGAGTGAATTTGTTATTAGCATTATGAAGAGACAAATCCTGTTTAACTGGAGTATAAATGCAGGAATTTAAAGAATTAAAGCATCACTAAGTATCATCCTTATTCAAATACATTAATTTGCTTGGGTAATTGTTAGAGTCCATAAGCAATCATTCATTGAATGAAATGTTTTGGCCTAAGAACAACGTGATTTACAAATGTGCTTATAATACAGTATTTAAATGGGAAAAGAAAAATTAAGCCAATAGGAGGCTAATTAAATTGAGACTATTAAGAAGAGGTTTCAAAATATGCTCAGTAAGTATCTGAACGAGAACATAAGGAGATTAAATTAAAGGGTATTTTTGTCCTTCTGCACAATCATCAAGTATCAGATTGTTAACTGATAGGACAACCCAGCCACTCTATTTTATGACTTCATACAATACACAGATTGGTTACTTGAATTACAGAATCATAAGAACATAGCATGGCTTGGCCTGGAAAGGATCTCAGAGATCATCTCTTTCCAACCCCCCTGCCATGGGCAAGGACACCTTTCACTAGGCCAAGATGCTCAGAGCACCATCCAACCTGGCCTTGAAAACGTCCAGGGACTGGGCATCCACAGCTTCTCTGGGCAACCCCTCAGAGTGTCTCACCCCTGCCATGGTAAAGAATTTCTCTACTGGCCAAGTCAGAGAAAATGTACCAACAGACTTTGATCCTCAAATTTTGCTCAAGAGCATCTGAAAGTAACACACTGCAAACAACCAAATTGCTCTCCGTTAGTCTCCCACTCTTTTTTTCCTCCCCTTGAAATATTTAAAATCCTACTTTCATAGAAGGACTCATTCAGTTTTTTGAGTCTTGCATAAACAAATCAACTGTGAGGACTGACTGTGAGTGTTCCAAATGTAGTTTCTCTTTTTGTTTTAGTCAATATTATAAATTTTGAAGTTGTATATAAATGATAAAAACGGCAAAGTGGATGAGGTTCTCCATTCCTTTAACAACCAAATACTAGACCTACCTCTTGTACTACTGATTATAGTTTAGAATATACCGTTATGTAAGTCTGAATTTAGTAAACAGCAAGAAAAGAAATATTTATATTATCAAATTAATGTGTATATGTAAAAAACCCCAATTCTTGGTGTCATCATAAATGTAATCTAATTTAAATGTACTGGCAACTACAAAGAAAAAAAAATCCTTGTCTAAGGTTCATGCTGGAAGTCATATTTCACTATGGTTTCTTTCCTGTTAGGGACAAAAAAAGCCATAAAGAAGCCTGGAACTTGGAGCTCTCACATAGCTGGCACTAAATAACACAGAATCAACACCATCTTATATAAAGAATACATAAATAAATAAGCCATTGGGTCTTCTTTACAAAAAATACAGAATCAGTGAAAGGCTCAAGCAAAGGAATTTTTCCGCTTTGAAATTCACATTTAACATATCCAGTTTTCCAAACTTGTCTATCCCTACTGTATTTAACTATTTGATCTTGAAGAATAAAAATTTTATTCATTACATAGATATTAGTCATGCCACAGAATGCTTCACTAGAATTTGCTTGGATAGTACATTGGATATGCTTGGATGCTACATTGGATACTACTATTTGTTGGATGCTATTTGCTCGGATACTACTGTTAGGTAGCTGGTGCACTATCACAAGCTACATAAACTAAAGCGAATTTTGATCTCCATAAACTATCAACAAGAGTGCTGTTTTCTCCAGAGTATTCGTTGCATAGTGATTTCAATGAAACAATATTTATCTGCATCTAAAGCCAATACATGGCTTTGTGACTAATTGCTTGCTAGTTTTTGTTGTCTACAGTGTGGTGTCTGTAATAAATAATTCAGAATATTTGTTAAGACTTCATGTCACAGTGCAACAGAGGTTGCAGATAACCAAGCTGCAGGCTTGGAAAAGGTAAATAAGGCAAGACATTGGGTCAGGCTCCCTTTACTCGTTTCCATACTAATTCGTCCAGAGCTCCTGTGATCCTCTGTGCATGTACAAAATACCTAGGTAAACCTAACTCTTACAGTGTATGTTGGTATTAATAATGCATTTGGAGCTCTAAAGTTCCTATTGATCTGGTAATTTGTACCACCATTGTGTCAAACCTTGGCTAGTCAAGAACAGCAATTTCTTTTCATGTTTGGTAAGTTAATTTTGTTCTTTCAGTTGAATTAATAGTGTTATTTTTCTGTTTTACAGAACAAAAAGCTGGTGTGATATTAAAGGCTCCTCTTTTAAAGTTTACATGCTACAGTCAACTTTCACTTACTTCTAGAAGATATGAATTTGTCTGATAAACGTGTTAATAAGAATTCTTTTTTATGTCTATGCATGTAATCAGGTTTCAGTGTATTCCTAACACAGGAGCACACGCTGTTAAGTGCATGGTCACTTTTGACAATGAACTGAGGAAAGTTTTAGAAAATTAAAATCTGTGAAAATAAATAGCATGTAAATACATACGAAAGTGTGATGGACAATTTGATTTACCTAGAATGTGTTAGATGACCTCAGATGGAATAGTTGACAAATGATGCACTATGTAGTGCAGATCCAGCACAATCAATTTTTAATCAAAACTGTGGCCTATATGCTTGTAATCAAAACCCTATTCATTGCTGAATAATTTTAATAGAGCTAAAACAAATGTAGTCATTAGGGGACATTTCAAATTTTCTTAAAATTGCTTCACTCAAAGGTAGTTAATTGAACTCATTTATAGCGTTATTTTCAGATTTAGTCTTTGCTTTTAATCTGCCACTGTGAAATTTTTGTTAGTTTTGTTTTTCTTCATGTCTGTTATCACTCTTCTCTAATACATATAACCTTGCAATGCCTTTGAAGAATTTCTTACAATCTTCTATATCAAACCAGATTATTGTGAGTGTATAACACTGTTAAATCCTATTTCTTCTTATAGGAAAAAATTGTTGTCTGTTTGGTTTTGGTTTGTTTTTTGTTTTGGGGTATTTTTTACAAAAAGAAGGCAATTTTTTGAGGAATTTCTGTCAAGTGGTACAGTCAGTCAGTGGGCAAAAACTCTGCTTCTTACTGTCCCATGGGACTTCAGTTGTTATATATAACATCACAGACAGAGTAGTAGAGCTGTGGCCCGCTCAACTCTTGGTGGAAAGCAACTGCATTCAAAATATCAAGTGTGGAAACATTCACTTTCTATTTAATGAACAAGAATACCTGTTAAAAAATTACTGTGGCGTTTACCCCAAACCTGATTTTTCTGATTGTCTGGATTTTCTACACGATGACAAGGCCAACATAGAAGTTTTTTTGTCTGGAAAAGCATCAGATATTACATTGGTCTCTCTGGTGCAACTGGAATTGATGTTTCACCCATGAACTGCCTCAGTTAAGAGGCTGAGAATTCAAAGAGGTCCCAGGGAAATAACCACACATTTCCCCAGGAAAACATACAGCAAAATTCAGCCATCTGGACAGGGATGTACTAGGGATCTTATACTTTTAATTTTTCTGCTGACATTCATTGGTAGTCAAACAAAGAAGTCTAGTCCCCAGGTCAGCCAAATTACTCCTTTCATATAACAAAAATATATATTTTTTGTGAATACTTCTAGTTAATGGTTTAAATCCATTTGTCTAATGTAAGCAGTGTCAGCTTAGAAATCAGTTACTTAATTAAGAAATAAAGGGACATTAAATGCTCAACTTCAGTTAACTGTAAATCATAACTTATTTGTAAACATTGTAATGCCAGTGGTTACTACAGACTCCTCTTTGCCTTGAAGTAACAGCAAAACATTTTCATGCATATATTTTATGGCTCACATGCAACAGAGTGAAAAAACATTTTCTTAATACTATGTTGACATAGGATTCTTCATAAAACCTTGAAATGCAGTAACAGGTTTTGTAAAAGTGAAAAATATAACTGCATAGATGAATCCTAATAAATCACGTTATGTGTCATATGCTGAGAGAAGCGAAAATATTTTTCCATGTTTTGTGACCCATTAAAGTAAATTGAAATTTGGTTGCCACAGTAGTGATGTTTATAGGATTTTTTTTTTTTACAAGGAAACATCATCTTCAAATTTTCTTGTTCATCAAGTTCACTTTAAAGATATTTCCTCGTAAAGCAATGTCAGACCCAGTCTAGAGATATTTTTTCATTTACTTCAAAGACATTTCAATAGATTGCATTATTACTTTAAATTTTACACATTTGTCACTAGAAACTTTTCTTAAAAGAAGGATTTTAAGGGCTTTTTTGATCATATTATTGCACTTCTTGCTGAAGAATTAAACTGAAGGACTTCAGTGTAGGCATAAATTTGGATCATTGAGGTAGGGAACAATCAATGTACTCACAAAAATATATACGTACAAAGTCCCAACTCTCTGAATAGTGTTAAAATCTATTGTATAGTGAGTTCAGCAGAAAACTTGCTCAATACAAATATAAGCAAAGGCTGTAGTAGTTGGTACAAAAAATAAAGCATGAAAATAAAGTCTATAGCTCATTTTGGAAATATGGCTTGGGGTAAAATTAGATGAAACTGGGAAGTTATATTCAGATCCTAAGAGAATTTATAATAGTATGGAAATTATAGGGTAAAATGCAGCTGCTACTCCCTGGATGGAATGTGGTTGGCATGCTCAAAACCTGTTCCAGGATGATTCCCCATACCCACAATCTGCATCCATAGCACCTGCTAAGGGGGATGGAACAGAAGACGGAGTGAAGTGCAGGAACCATCGCCAGGCTCTGTTGGGATCCCTGCAGGATTGCTGAGCTGATAAACTGCACATCAACTCTCAGCCAAGAGAGATAGAGGAAGATGTCCTGCTGCTGAGCCAAAAACTGTGCAAAATGCTCTCCTCAGATGAACTTGGTTTGTCACAGCCTAATTGTAATATTAATGCACACCTCCATCCCAAAGTTATCTGTCCCCAAGGTACGACCACCCTACACTGGGCATGTGCTCTATATTTTCTTGGACTTTAAAATATTTTTAAAATGAAGTGAGTTTATTTTAAACAAATCTGTAACAAAGGTATGCATGACTAGAGTCACTCAAGCTCCACCTAAACATATAAAAGTAAGTTGAGAATGAGGAAAACTTAGGGATGACTTCACTCTAACTGCTGGGGTGAGTTGACAGGCTGAACTTGTTTTCTCCCCATGGGGACACCTGTTGGGCAATAACCACTCCAAGCATGCTGAAAACTTCTATTGGGGATCAGAGCTTGTCTGTGTATTACTTTGGGTTTATTAATATTTTTTATTCATTTTTATAAATGGAAGAGCAAAGACCAGTCAGGCTGGAGGTCTATGTTGTGCTGTCACCCTGCTACTTGCTGTCAGATATCTGAGATGACATCTGTTACATACTTCTCCCTTCCATAATAGTTTGGATTATTTATGTCATTTGGCTCTTTCAGGCAGGTAAAGGGTGAAAACTAGTTGCATAATTCCAACCCAAGACATCTGAAATCAGAGAGATTGCTGACAGACACATTGCCATATTTGAAGCTATGTGAATCCTTGTAGGTAAGGCAAGAAAGGCCTGTGGGCTTTGCAAGTGCACCTTATCAGTCTGAGCATCCTATTTCCTTCCCCATCTTTGATAGATGGGATAGATGCCTGCACTGCCCTAACGCTGCCACACAGAATTACCTATCTCAACTCACACCTTAAAGCACTCTTTAATGCCAAAAAACAGTAGTTAAAGTTGATAAAGCACCATATGACCGGATAAAAGAATGTGTAATATTCTGAGGCGATTTCAACTAAAGATAGGAAAATCCTTTATGTTCTAGTTGTGAATAAATGCAGCTGGGCTAGGTTAGGTGAATAAAGGATGGGATTAAGGGACACAATGGCTTGTATATAAAAATGTCCAAAGGAATAATTATACTACATAGGGTCAAAAAAGGAGACCTTTTTCTTGCCCTCTCTTGTATATTCTCGATTTTCAGTTTTAGAAAAAGTGGAAGTACAAGTTCCCTCATTGTTTCTTCATCTAATTTGTATATTCATGGCTTCCTGATTCCATACAATGTTTATATTCAATTACAGCAAATTGGCCATGTTGTTCCATGTGTTTTAACAATGAAGTGTTTAATGTTCATGTTAATTTTTTTTCCAGTAAGAAACTATTTGCATGTTAGGTAGCAAGACAGAATCAAATGAATATATTTTTCTCATGCAAGATGACCTGTAAGTTTACTTAATTGAATTTATGACCTGCAAAGCAGAGAAATCACAGGGCTCTGACCTCTTCCGGAGGTTTATTTTAAACATGGACATTGTGTTCCCTTATCAACACCTTGCATTGCTCATTACTGCTAATATCCTGTTTACATAAAAGTTTGTTCTTCCTACTCTTTATTGAAGCTTTTCACAATGCCTCCATAGATAATTTATAAAATTTAACATAATATTATCAGAGCTTGGGAATAAGTAATCGACACACATATGATATTATGAACTTTCAATTTATCTGCCTCAACATAGTCTGGCCACACGTATCTGCAAAACAACTATCAAATACAGAGCTTGCAACTCAGAAGTCTGTAACCCAGGCTAAAATTCTGACAACACTATATATATCTGTTTAGCTGAAATAAAAATATTTAAGCCTATCCACCTATGTATTTTCTCTGATTGTTTCAGTGTTACATATCCTTCACTTTTACTCTGCTTACTCGGAGTTCATGGTCAATAAATGAGTTCATCCTGAAATTAGTAAGCTATTTGAAATAACTGGTAGAATAGCCATGACATTGAATAGAAGCTCAGAAGTGTATGCAGTGCAGGAGAACATTATTTCTGAAAGTGAAGGTCATTCACCTCAGGGAATTTGAATAAATGGAATGTGTTGCAATTCCCATTGAATTCCTATGAGAAATTGTATCTGTCATAGATATAAAAATATTGATATCATTCAGTATTGTCATAGTAAGGAGAACATAGCACATGAAACTTGTACTGGCTCCAAGACTTCTTTACGATACACCAGATCATCAGAGTATAACCCAATAAATTGCCCAGAAAGCAGTGGCAACAACATCCAGTTGAGGCATTCTGGAAAGTCACAAACAGAAGTTACTACCAGTATTCGAAAAATTGGTTACTCATACTGCTATCAGATTTGTTGCACAGCATTTTCATCCTAAAATCCCTCTTTTTAAAAAAGGCATTTAATTATGACTTGTGCACATAGAGGGCTGAAGCAAAATAACTTAAACCCCGTGAATAACATCATAACTATTTTCTGTATGGCTATGACCAACTGCATAGGCCATTACACCTACAAACCTATGGTGAGTGGTCTTGTAGGATATACTACATCACGTTGGTGGCTCTACATGTGGGTCAAACCAGAGCTGCAGCACTCAAGATGGTTTGTGCCAGAGCAAATATTCACTCATTTCCCATCTGAAAGTCTGATGATTTCAGAGAGTCAGAAAATGTCTTATTCTCTGTTATTCATCAACTTCCTTCATGCATGCATTTGTCTGTGTCAGTGTGTGTATGTGCAATTCCCAAAGTTAAAAAGAATTTATAATGGCAATTACTTGTGCAACAAAAAGCAAAAACAATAAGGACATCCACCACTTTAAACAAATGTTCACTCTAATGCCACTGGAAGTAGCATTGAATAACTAACCTCCATCCAGTATTCATATTTTTGTAAAAATACACTGCTAGCAATCCTAAACAGATGGCTGGATGTTGTAAAGATTATTATTATTATTATTATTATTATTATTATATTAATGCAAAGGAGTGTGAAAACCTGCACATCTCTTTCTGGAAATCAAGAATGTTTTATAATGTTTCTTGGAGCACAAGTCCTGCGAGGAGCAGCTGAGGGAGCTGAGGTTGTTTAGCCTGAAGAAAAGAAGGCTGAGGGGAGACATTATTGCTCTCTGCAGCTGCCTTAAAGAAAGCTGTCAACAGGTGGGGGTCAATCTTTTCTCCCAGGTAACAAGCAATAGAAGAAGAGGAATTGCCCTCAAGTTGTGCCAGGGGAGGTTTAGATTGGATATTAGGAAAAATTTCTTCATTGAAAGGGTGGTCAAGCATAGGAGCAGACTGCCCAGGGAAGCATTGGAATTAGTGTCCCTGGAACTGTTCAAAAGGAGTGTAGATGGGATGCTTAGGGACATGGCTCACTGGTGGAGCCAGCAGTGCTGAATTAACAGTGGTACTCAATGATCATGAAGGTCTTTTCCAAGCTTAATGATTCTATTATTCTGTGTCCATTCATTTGGTAAATACCAAACCCATTTAACATGTTCAGCTACATTTATTGATTATCTGTCAAGACTATCTAGCTATCAGACTCTGAGTTATAGCTGGCTGAGCACTTGTCCATAAGTAGCTGCAAGATGAATGTAGGAATGCTGCTTTATGAATGGCATATCACACATGGTTAGGCAAATGCAGAAGCCTTCCCAGCACGCTGTTTCTAACTGCATTCAAACTGTAGCAAAGCTAGTTTTGTATGCTCTGAAAGTTTCTGTCTCTGTGTTAGATAAAATTCCCTTTTCCTCAGCACCGTTGGAATCTTAACTTCCTCCAAGCCCCTTACAATAAGGAATGAGATGAGTAAACAGTTGCCTAAAACAAACTGCTCCTGTTTAACCTCTTTCTTTCTGAATGTTTCAGTGTCTCAAGATTGTTTCCCTACCCAAACTTTTCTTTGTCTACATTGAACTTCTGGCCATTCCATATGAAAATTAATACATACACTAGGCAAGCACAGAATAAAAAAAAAAATCAGAAAGATTCACTTTGCTTGAGTTGTTCTTGTTATAGCAAAATGTAAATGTATGGATAGGTTTCAGTATATAAACAGTTTCGAACTAATAGTAGCTGATATGTTTATAAGCTTGTTGAATATTAGCTGTATTTAACTGCACCTAGAAATACAAAATAATAATGTGTTGTGCATGCTAATTAACATTAATTTACATTTGCATAAAATATAGCATTATTAATTCTTCCCATATAGTAAGGCACATGACTCAGGAGAAAAAAAATAAAAGGAGTTCTGGTAGGCAGGTGTGAACATGAGCAGTCAAGAAAAAACAAACAAACAAACACCACAGGGTTTTTCTTTTTTTTTTTTATAGTGCCCTTGTTAGCACCTGCTAAGTGATACTGTAGAAAGCAAATGATTTCCCCATCCCTGGAGTTGAACTCTGAATAGAAGCTTGATGGTTTAGGCACGAAGTGACAATTTTCCCATCCCTTCTGGTATTTCCAAAATGTAAATGAAATTTTTAGCGCAAGAAAAAAAGCCCCAAACTACTACACATGACTTTTCTAAAGATTAGACTCCCATATTCTGATGCTGATAGGTTAACAACAAAACTCAGACTCCTTGGAGCATTTAATCCCTTTTATCTATCACATTGATGTGAATGTCTGGATTTGTAAGCAAGGAGTTAAAAGTTTAGCTTTAGCAGAAAAATAATTTATTTTTAATGTCTCTACACACCTGTTATTCCTCTGGCGAAGAAGAACTTAAATAACTGCATCTATTGCTGTCTGAGCATTAAATTCAAAAGGTTTTATAGTTATGAGAAGAAACAGGCCTTTATTAAGCCTTATACTGTGGATTTCTCAAGCAAAAAGAACATGAAGTGCATTTTTATGTATTAATTATTAAGAAAAAAATCTTATTTTTGCTTTTGAAATTTTCCAATAAACATACCAGGCATTCACTCCATTTCAGATTGCACTTTGTGGAGAAATTAGCCATTTGAGTGATGTTTTGAAAGCACTAAAATTTGTTACACTGCAATGATAATAAAAAAGCTGTAAAAGCTTTCTTAGTGTGATGAAATCTTCAGTGAAACACATCTCTTTCTTCCTCATCCTCTCCAAACACTCATTTAGTTTTTTCCATCTCTCTTTTCCTAATTCTGATTTTTGCACTGAGTAGTCTGACATTGACTTTTAGTGTATGCCAGCAAAAAACAAGTATTTTTTATTTTGTATTTGTATTTCCATTTAAAAATGTCTTCTTAAAAATTAATGTATGGACTTTGTAGCTTACCAGAAAAAAAGGTGGTGGAATAAAAAAAATATTAAATGAAAACACTGACATAAAAATAAGTGTTCTCCTATGCCCACCTGAGAGGTAGTACAATGGACACCATGAGAGCAGGACAGTGGAAAAATCAGATGATTGCTGTAATTTTCTTAGCTTTGTCTACATTACGTTTACAAAAGCACAATAAAAACCTACAATGGAAAGAAAAGTCAGTTTAATATGTGCCATTTTCTGTTTCATAGATAGATTTTCCACTGGGTTGATTAGATGTTCATATTTTTTCTCTATTTTTTCATCCTCCGTCATTTAATGAGGGCTTCTTAAAGAAGATGTGAGAAAGAACAAGCCTGGAGAGCAGTTAGTGAGCTCCAAATCAAAAATCATACCAACTCCTGAACTTTTCTACTATTTCTGTCTGCATTAAAAGAGAAAATGGCTTTAGTTCCTGAAATGAAATGAAGAAATTTTCTATACTCATTATACGAATTCTGAGGGTTTAGACCAATCCAACTTGCATTAGGGATTCAGTTCAAAATTAAAACATCCCTTTTTAAAAGTCTATTTGTAGGTCTTACATGTGAGCTGGTTTTCTAAGCTCTCAGTGTAGTCATTGACACTTGGCCACTACAGATAATCTGTAAATGAGTTTACCAGGCTAAGTTTAATAACCTAAGTGTGGGAATCCTGTGCTTCATAATTACCTAGCATTGTCCAAAGCATGCAAGCACATCAGGGATAAGTATCTGTGGTCTTGGGGAATATCTTGGAGATCTGGATCCCAAATGAAAGAAGTTGGAGTCTCCTGGTTATCCTCCATTGCTAGATATTTACAGTTTGGAATATTAATCACTTTCTCAGTGTCCCATTTAAGGTGGACTGGAGTACTCTCAAGGGTCCACTGGCAGTACATGCTGGGAATTAAATTCAGTTTCTTTACAAAAATATTGTCACTTAAGATTGACTTGTTTGACTTGCAATGGCTGTTTTAGAAGGGCCTTGGTCTTCCCTAGGATCTGTGCTGCATCTTGTAACTCCATGAGGAAGTCTTGGATATCTAGAGCTTTTTTTACTGTCTTTTAAGACCTGCTGTGAGCTTTTTACACCAGCAAACAAAGGAAAGCCATCTATAAAACTACATTTGTAAAAGGTATTTGAGAAAGCCTATTAATTAATGAATGAATCAGGAAGAGGAGTCTTGAAGAACACTTGTGGGGCACTTGTTACTGAACAGGGAAGGACAGATGCCATCTGATTCTTTGATTTGTAGGTTTTATTGTAGAGGACTAGTGCAAGTGAGTGAAATGTTCTCCAAAAGGGAGAACAAAACTTTCTGGGATTGCTACTACAAAACTTAAAATCACAGGCCCATATAGGAAGTACAAGGGTTTTGGTAGGTGTAGAAATGCACTTTTGGTATCAGGGGCCTGTACAACCATTGTTGAGGAAATGAGAAAAAAAAAACCACATGATTTAGAAAAACAGAAACCTGAGCTACAGAAACTACTTGCAGGCGAAATCACATTCTTAGAAGCTTCAACTTACAGTCTTTGCAACATGCTGTACCTTGAATTGTAAAATATTAGATTTTTAAAGACCTATAAGTCTCATTAGCTGAATTGAGAAACAGAAAAAGCTACCTCAAAACTCGTTGACAGCCCTCTCTAGTTATTCACTTTTCATCCTCACAAGTCTGGTGTACCCAAAAAACATCATGTAGTTAAAAAAATGGAGGGGTGGGACAGGCACCAGTACCTGTTCTGTGGCATGAGACCACATGGTTCACATAATTGTATTTCTGTGATAAAATAGCAAAAGAATATGTGCTGTGAATTTGCCAGAAAATCTTCCAGACCAAAGGAATCACAGGAACACCTGTGTAGAGTAGTAAGAGACAAATGCAGCAGGCAGTGGAGTGTCCAGATGAGGGAGCAGCAGGGTGGTCAAGCAGGACTGTACCATACCTGCAGTATTCTGAAAGGTCTCTTTCAGTGTCTGCATGGATAATTGTTTAATTTGACTCATCCCCCCCCTTATCACAGTATAATTTTCTTTGCTATGTAAACCTTTAATCTTTCTTAACAGATAAGTGAGCTGTCTTTTTCTGAGGAAATAAGATTGGATTTCCTTGGTTAAATTTCAGTGTGGAGTCTACCAGGAACATATTATTTTTATCAACAGTGTATAGCAATCTGTTATCTTGAAGAGTGTGCTCTGTTTTTTATATGGAATATTACAATTTTTAATACTCTGGAGCCTGACTTGACTATACAGTAACAGATAATCACTGTAATTCTGTTACTGAATCTTAGTGGACCATGTAGTAAAATCACTTTTGGAAGACTGATACTGACTTGTCTCCTGAAAAAAATGGACAGAGGGGTAGAGTTGACCAGTTTAGGGTTTGCAGGAGTCTAGGGTGCCTCTGAAGGTGGTAAAATGACAGTCTGTGAAATTTACCAGGGAATTCTCAGTGATCATTATGAGACAAATTCAAACATAGCTTGTGTGTGCAGTTGCTTTTCCACCCACTTTCCTTGAAGGCTCAGGATTTAGCGTTTCTGAATAAACTTGCACGTACACTCTGAAGCCTAAGTGGAATAATAATATGCATATTGATCTTCTGCATTTTTCCCTTTTCCTTTCTATCTTTGTGAGGTTTTTTGTTGGGTTGTTTGTTTCTGGTTTTTTGTTGGTTTGGGTTTTTTTTGTTTGTTTGTTTTTTTGGTTTGGTTTGGTTTTTTTTTTTTTGGTTTATTTGAGATGGTTTGTGGTTCTTTTTGTGATTTCATTGATTTGGTGTTTGGCTTTTTTTATGGGGACTTGTGTTGATAGATTATTCTCTTTCATAGGCTTTTTGCAGACTCCTGAAAGGCTGCTCCAAGTGATGAAGAGTCAGGCTCTTGCTAGAGCAGAGACAGAGCTGATAAGCTGGTACCGCACAGGTGAGCTGAGAATACAGGGCATGAGAGCAAACTGAAGAGCTTCACTTAAGATAACTCTGGGGACAAAAACTGTCATTTGGAAAGGGTTCCCATAGCATCTCATTGCCATCACAATGAAGGATGTAGGTTAATGAAAGGCACAGACCAAAGACCAAAGCGAGCTCTAATAACAAATGCTTACAAATACATAGGTCTGTGTGATGCTGATGTCTTGAAATGAAACGATGACAGGTTTTGATGTCACATGAGGAAAAAAACCCACTCCTATATGAAAAGGTGGGTGGCTGTTGAAGCTGTGAGGCCTGGAACACACCGACACAGTGATACTGGGATGCTTAATCCACCCATCTATGTGTTCCCTTACTGGAGAGGTAGATAACCTACCCCACACCCATCCCAAACCCACTGACTCACACTGCGTCAGGGTTGGACTACAGGCTTTGGTTTCTTGTCCTGCTCCAGTTAGAACAGGTCTCATGATAGGCACCCCCATATACCACCTTCACAGCATTTCCACTCCTAAGGGTCCATTTCCCTTCTTGGCCTTCCTTTTCACCGTTCTTGAATCTACCTTTCACCACCCATTTCCTCCAGGTAAAAAACTGAACCTATACCTTTTTTCTCAGTTAGTACTAATTTTGATAACAAATATGTTATTTTTGATGCCAGTTGCTAGGCAATCTTGGCATTATATCCTGTTACTGATGGTTACCTGGGTGCTGTTTGTCTTAAAACATTGTACTCCCACAAATGTTCCCACTACTCCCCTTCAATTATCTGTGAAGTTTGGCAGTTTTTCACATATCTCCCACTTAACCACCTGTGAGAGTCAGCCATCTCTCACAACTCTAACTTTTCCCTGCTTCCTACACAGGTGCTTGTTATGTTCAGCAGCTTCTGGTGTCCTGTCCAGCACATTTCCACTTCCTGCTCCATCACTTATTCTGACCCAGGTCCTCCTCATCATCCTGAGAGTTCACTTGCAGTCTTGACATGTCCACAGTGACTGATGTTGGCTGTCATTGCCCAGTCTATCTCCCATCCCTTGAAGAAGGCGCATAGTTATGATGAGCTGGGATGGTGTCTTGCTGAAATCCTGCACAGCCTTCCTTCCACTTCATCCCCCAAGGTAAGCACATATCCTTGTAAGGGGGTTGGAGATGAGAAAGCCATGTCCTCACCTTCTCACTTTAAAGAAAGCAATTGCAAGACCACTTTTGATATCGATTACCTTTTTAGTACTTGAATTCCTAGATGATTGATTGTGATGGTTTTGTAAATTTCATCTCTCCTGAAGGCTGGACTCCCACATCTTCCATTCATCCTCTTGTGACTGAAGCTCTGAATTCCTGTTATTCCCTGCAGTCACACACATCTTAGAGACAGAAAGATCACATACAATGTATTCCACATATTTATGATGAGGCTCTGTATCACTGAAAACCACACTCTCAGGCTGCACAGAGAACAAAACAACAAACATGTAAAATATGGTAAGTTGAGTTCTATCTCTGCTTCATAGCAATAAGTAAAAAGGCGGAAGGTATGTTTTTATGACTGATATCAGTGCAGGTACCAGAACAGGACAGATTTTTCTGAGTTTAAGAATCCCCAGGCACTGCCCACTCATTGCTTCTACTTGCACAGGCCTCCTGTGAAATATAAGTAAACAACACATCACTCGGGCTGATATTCTCAGGTGAACACCTTTCAATAACTTCCATGATTGTGAAACAAACTTTTCCTTAATATTCTAGAAAACTGAGTTAGTTGAGTGAACAATACATTCTCCTTAACAGTTAGTCAAACACTGTATAGAGAAATTAAAATGAGGTAACAAAAGCTGTATTTAATGGTGAAACAGATCCTCCCAGGTCTTTGGTATGGTCTTGTACTGCAGCAGTACAAGCTGTGTAGCAGGTCAATGATATGGACATTCATACTGATTTGCCTTTATTAGCTCAGCTATCTGCTATATTGTTACAATTTTGTTTTGTCTCAACAGTTTAAGTTTTAAGGAATGATGGCTAAATAGACATTGCTGCATCAATTATTCTGTCTTGTCTTTCTAGCTTCCTTTTTATTGTTGCTAGATAAAATACAAGCACTCAGTAAAGCTATCTCTGAATCTCCAGAGCATTCAAACATCTGGCACCAGGATGACTCATTCAAGGAGTGCTGCATCCCTAAATCAAATCACACAATCTGTCATTTTTGAAATTAAGCTATTAGAGAGTGTTCAAAGGAGGGCCACAAGGATACTGAAGGGTCTGGAGGAGGGGCCATATGAGGAGCAGCTGAGGTCATTTTGTCTGTTCAGCCTGGAGGAGACTGAGGGGAGACTTTGGGGTCTTCAACGTGCTCACAAGGGGAAGCAGAGGGGCAGACATGGATCTCTTCTCTGTGGTGACCAGTGACAGGGCTCGAGGCAACAGCATGAAGATGAGTCAGGGGAAGTTTAGGCTGGATATTAGGAAAATGTTTTCTACCCAGAGGATGGTTGGGCAGTGGATCAGGCTCCCCAGGGAAGTGGACACAGCACCAAGCCTGTCAGAGTTTAAGGAGCATTTGGACAATGCTCTCAGGCACATGGTGTGACTCTTGGGGTGTCCTGTGCAGGGTCAGGAGTTGGAATCCGTAATTCTGATGGGTGCCTTCCACCCAGCATATTCTGTGATTCTATGATTCAATTAAAACAGCTCTTGATAATTTTGTGAGGAAAACTCCACCAGTTATGCCAAAATTGTCTAACCAACAGATTTTCACAAAAAATAAAGTTATCTACCTGTCTCTTCTGCCTTTCAGTGAACTCCACAAAGAATATGAGACATGACACCTCCCCTTCATCACTGAGAGATCACTCCACAGCCAAGCTTCCTGGAGGGCTCACTGGCCCTATGGCTTGACTTAATCCCACATTTTCTTATTCTCAGTTTATTCTTATGTATTGACACACAGTTCCCTGAGAGGCATCAGACAAATCTACTCTTTAAAACTCTGCATCCTTCTTAGCTTATAAATACATCAGAAGAAGTGGCATAACGGAAATAAATAAATTGCTCCCCCCGCTCACTGAAGATAGGGCAAAAAAAGAAATAGGCTTATAATGCAGCAAAAGATACTTAGGACCCTGACAGGCTTGTGGCAGAAGATTAAAATCAGACATCTAGTTTTCATTTAGCTTAATATACAGGACTGAATGCCGTGATAAGTCAGCAGGTGATGACTTGTGGTATCAGACATCCCTGCATTAATGGACAGGGGAGAGACAAACACTTTAGTGATTTAACAGCTTCATCTGCCTGATTTTGGCTGCTAAGAAAAATCTACCACAGCCCTCAGTTTAACCATTGAAATAAGACTTAGCATTAAGTACAGCCAAACTTTGGAATAATTTGTGAAAGATATTTGCAGAAAATATATATCAAACCTCTGTAAAAAACAGCTTAGGTAGACACCAGTTAGAAGTCTTTGATCCTGCATATGATACAGGCAGAGAATGACAGAGTTTGAAGGGTGAACACACAGACACTCCTCCCTTCTTCTCCCTGTATGTTGTGAGCAAATCACCTAATTCTGACAAATTATCATATATCATCTGGGCCACCAGAGATCTGCAGCACTATTTTGAGAGCAGCAGACACAAGCTGGTACCATTTGATTGTTTCATTAAGAGACAGTACTCTTTCCCTAACTCTGGTAGGTTTTTCGGTTGGTTGGTTTGGTTTTGGTTTTAGGTTTGGGGTTTGGTCTTTGTTAGATCTACTTCAAAACATGAGGACGTTTATTTCACACTTTCAAAGTAAACGGTAACTTTAGGATGCTTCTCCATCAGGAAAGTCTAATATTAAGAGTTAAACTTAAATAGTGAATATCCACAATAATCAATTCAGGTTTTTAATTTCTTATACATTTTTCATGGCCAAAAAAAAAAAAGAGAAAAAGGATTTCTTATACAATATGGAATTGAAAAGCACTTTGACTTCTTATTTTGAGTCCTTCAGTTTTGAGGCACACAGAAAACTGAAGTGAAGCATTCATAATTATTGGATGACTTATAAAAAAAGTCTCTGTAAGTTTTTTGATGTTTCATTGACATATTCCAACTTGTTCATACTAATTTTTTTCTTTAGAAACAGTGTTGTGGATCATCAGTCTTTTAAGTGAAGGTATCTTTTAAAATTTTGAAACATTTAAAGAATTACATTTCAGCTTCTTACTGGCATTATTTGATGTCTTTGTGAAAAAACAGAATTTTGTTTTGAATTTTACAAAATTTTGAGAAATTAATGCTAAGAAGTGAAAAAAGTGATTGACACCAACATTCCTTTATATTTAAAATTTGAAGAGTTTATTCTTAATTCCAATTCCATATTTTTGGTTTTTTGTTATAAACTTTGTTATCAATTTTGGAGGGTACAATTAATCTAAATTTCATTCCAATTTCAGTTGTGAACAGCTACAGCTTCAATTTTTTTCTTCTCCTTCTGAGGTTCTTTTACTTAAAATATGAAAATACTAACCCAAAATTTTTACCAATATAATTGTAAGAAAGTATAAGTTTATATTTTCATTGAACTCCAAAAAAGACAAGATGTTGTTTCTAGTGTATCTAAACTTCTCTAATAAAATTTTCAAGATACAGAACATTGCAGTAAAAAGCATTCAAAATTAGTTTTAATTTAAGCTCTTTTTAGGACCATATTTTCTTTTCTGTATCAATAATTACATGACCTTTTCCATTTAAAATTTTGAATCAGAGTGAAAAAAAAGACAAAAAAAGTTTCATTTTTCTACAGGGGTGAAAATTGCCACTTCAAACTGTTATTGTAGTATTGTTGTGCATGAAATACATTTTACATAAACTGAGGCTGGTTCACTGTGCAGCATATCAAGAATCAAGACAGATTTGTAAATGGCTTTGCTATTAATAGTTTAACTATCCATATATCTAATGATATAACTATGTTTTCAATGACCTCACAACTAGCAGCAAACAGGATTTTTTAAAAGAAATATATTGCTGGTTGTTAGCTTTTTTTTTGTTTGTTTTTGTTTGGTTTTTTAATTTGTTTGCTTGTTTGTTTGTTTTCCATAATTAGTTTTATATCCTAATATCCTGACCAAGGTCAGGCTGGTAGTTCTGGATGTCTTCTTATACAAGAGGAACTTTTCTGTTTTACTAGTTCACAATTACCAACAGGTAACCAATGAAATGTTTTTCACTTTTATAGATGTGTGTGTATGTGTGTGTATATATATATATATACACTACTGTGCATAGTATATTTAGCTTTGTTTGTAGCCTTGTTTTTGCTATTTAAATGAATACTGTAGGCAGAAGATAAAGGGCTTGCCAAACTGATAGGATTCAAATTAGTGTATTTATTGCCAACACTATTAATGCAAATAGTGGAATACAAGCTAAAAGCAAAGCATTAAGAGCAATCTCCACAGATATACTCAAATTCTGTAAAAATATCACATAATTAATAATTATCTAAATGTACAATTTGCTTTGTGACTTATGCAAAGTAGTTCTTCCTGACATTTCAGTTTATTACTTCAGCCTGAGTTTCTCTGCTGAAATTTGTGATTGTATATTTCTATGGTAACCCTGGAGGAGGGAAGGGAAGGGTGCCCAGGGAAAAGAAATGAAGGATGCCACAAGAAGGAAAACAACATGAAACTGAGAAAAACATCCAATGAAAAAAAAAAAAAGGAATTACAACAGATTTTAGAGGAGATTAGACCCACACAAAAAAATCCCTCATTCCATGGCCAAATAAGAAAAAAAAATTAAAAGCATATATTGAATGGAAGCTCTGAACACCCTTATTCTTGATAATTCATTTTATTGTCAATACACATTTAATCAGGGACAGTGGAAGAAGAGTTACTGGAAGATGCAGGGCTTAACAGGTAATTTTAAGTAACCTAAATCAATATCTATGCTCCCTGTGTAGTTTGTAGTGAATTGAAAGTTTTATCTGACTTTATAAACCAAACTAAAGGCACTTAGGTTTTGAATATTGTCCTATATAGATAAGGGAGATACAGTCAGCTCCAAAAGGGGATTTCATCCCATCAGAGTGTCCATTTCTTAACACCGATTGTAAGACGTGACTGATTCTTATTCAGGTAGGTGACTCAGGCACTTAAAATTGCCACTTTTCCAGGTTAGTTTTTCTTCCTAGTGGGCAAATAATAATCTTGTGTTGCTATCTGAATGAATCAATTTGTTAGTAACATCTATCTATCTATCTATCTATCTATCTATCATCTATCACTTTAAAATAATTTAGGCATCCAAACTTTTTAATATATCTTGATATAATTTAGGGTGGGGAAAGTGAAAGAAAAAAAAAAAGATAATCTTTGGAGCTACCTACTGAGTTTTTGATTTTGAATAAGCTGACCATTTTGAGCACCGAAATGCTTAAAATAAATGTAGAGTCTCAGCATGGTACCAGATATTTAAAACTCACTGACTGCTTTCAAAGGAAGGAGCATCTCCCCAAGGGCAGCTTCTCTGTTTTCAACCTCCTTACTACATAGTTAATGTCACACAGGGGCTGTGACTGCTGAATTTGACACACTGTGACACATGGAGTTAAGTGAAATTGTGCACTTTCTAATATGAGCTCATCACCTCCATATTATTTTACTCTTAAATGTCCCTGTTCATAAGGCATGAGGAGAATAGAAGGCAAGTATTTGTCAATATCTTAAAACTGAGAGTAATTAATATTTTTAAAATTAATTATCTTGTATGTGTTCAACTCTGGTTAATTTTATCTTTTTCTTCCCATGACTATTATAGCAATTTGGGTATTTACATTTTTCTGCTAGATGTAGGAGATCATCAAGGGATGTCACTCATGTGGCTCCCAAGGAGTGTTAAACAGAAAAACTCCCAAACAAGAGGAATTCTAACATTAATGCCAATGTCATAAGTATCAGACAACCCTTTCTTGTCCTTTATTATTTTAGATTTTCCCCAATGAATAATTTAAATGAAGCTGTTTTTCCTCTGCTAAATAAGTTGACTATGTTTTTCTTTTCAGAAAGAGTGAACTTCTCATTTTGAGAGCAGTGAATACTCTGTCAGAGTCCTACTTCTTCCTGATACCAAAGTTGCTGCTTACATGAATAAATGCTGTATTAGCACATGTGAAGAGGTGGAACCAGGTCTTAAATCACTGTCATCCATCAACACAAGTGCCTGACTGCTTGTCTTTTCACTGCCTTGTGTATAAAATCTCAATTACATACAAGGTAGGGTGGAAGGGAGGAAGAGTGCATTAAACAGTTCTCCATATTACCATTTCATGAGAAAAAAAAGGGTGGAAAATAGACATGAATGAGTTCCAAAGCTATTTAGAACAGATTTCTCAACAAATAAATAGAATCCCGAAAGTATATATGCTTTTAAGTGCTCATCTTAATTACCTTTTGGTTCTTCATCAGGAGCAAAAGGACAGATTCGTATTTTCTGCTTGAATAACTTATTTTGTACTTCTATGGAAAAAATAAAGCAAGGCTTACAAGACAAAATTACAGTTTGCATATCTCATTTAAAACAGATTAAAAAATGTCTACTGGATATGAGTAGATCTCACATCACCCACTACCCCACAAAATCAGTATGTATTATTGTGAGCAAAAGCATCCAACTATGTTAAGAACACTTGGTCACTAGAGTAAGAGGATGTACAAAACCACAGATACCATCCTTTCTAATCAAGTCCTTAAATAAAAAAGTAATGTACCCTCTTCTGTTCTTTTCATAAACGTCTACAAGACAAAAATACATACAGAAAACGTGGTTGCTTATCAATTGTCAGCTGGAAAGGAAAAGAAAGCCAAAACCAAAAGCAGACATAATGAAATTTTCAGGTATCAAGTTTTGGAGCCTTGTTTTATTAAAAAGATGTATCATAATCATGTCAGTACAGCCTGGTTGTCTGTCACATCTCCACCTCTGTGGAGGTGAACTGCCATGTGCTTTCATGCTCTCTTGCTCCCTTTCACACATGCACTTTACTTGCTGCAACCCACGAGTTTCACAGTAATTGACACTGCCTGTAAGAGAAAAAGAGGGACACGAGTCAGGCTTTCCCACCTGATGATCTCTCAGCCACTAATGGTTTGGCAGGTCAGGAAACTGGACTTTTGTACCCTACAATTTGAGCCTCAAAGGGAGGTCACTGGATGCTATGTTCCTCCTGCTGCTACCCAGGGTCAGTAGCTCTGCACTTCATTTCTGGAACACCATATTTGATGCACCACACATGACAGATGACTGCATTAGTGCCCATGACACATCAAGAGAATGAAATGTAGGATGCACCGATAGAGATGGTAGCAGCTTAGGAGTATGTAGGCTTTTGATTCTCTCTGGCTTTGTGGCTTTCTAACATGCTGATATAAGGCTCAGAAAGGAATCTCTGTATGCAGCTCAAACCTTCTTAAACTTTAAAATGGATATTGTTTTTCTTTGTTGTGTTTTTGTTTGCTTTATTTTAATTTTATTTTGAGGGATTTTTTTTGGTTGATTGGTTGGTTGGTTGGTTGGTTGGCTTTGATGCAGCTATGTGTCCACCAGAAAAGATGAAAAAAATCTGTGAAGATCAGAATCAGCTTTTTATTTAAAATTAAAACATTGTTTCATATTCACTTTGTAGATTTTCTTTTCATACAAATATTCTGAGTCATATCAGGTGCAACATATTTTTTGGTTTTCTGTTGCTAAGAATTGCAAAGAAGTACAAAGCACTAAGCACTTTTTTCTTAAAAAAGGCATGTTTTTGAATTCCCAATATTTATAAAGATGAAAAGCCCAGAAACAAAAAGTCTCTGTACACTTTGTATCTAGTCAGCCATTTGTGTCATAAGTACTTTCATATGAGTTACCGGAATGCTTTTTAATTAACGTTCAGTGACTAACCCACCATACATACTTCTTATACCATTTTGCACTCTGTACACTTATGCCTTTTGAAGTATACTCAATTTAAATGGTATTTTCCTGTCCCTCTAAAACAATTAGCTATTTTTAGATACTTTTAGGTTACAGAACTTCTTGTTTTTACTGATCACAAACTTATATTTGTGGAGTGAAACACAAGCACTGTTCAATAGAGCATAAGCTACGCTCCATCCTGCACCATACTGCACATTACTCACCAGGGCACAACAGTGCACAGAAAATATAAGGCAGAAAGTGAAGTATGCAGTTCTGTTGATAACATTTTGATGGAATACCAGCACTCAAAATAAAATACATACTCAGCTCAACAGTGACTCATACATTTGAAAGTGAATAGGAAATTTGGGTAGGCAGAAAGTAATGATCAATGTGAGAATTTTACAAGAGGAGGGAATTTTACTTGTAAGCCCTGCTTAGAGTCTGAAAAGGCTTTGAAAAGTTTTGTGAATTATGGAAGTAAATTGTATTCTCCCACTTGTTTGGTTAATAGACAGGAAGGTAGTTAACATCCTGTTGTTTTTTTCCAGTTGCAGAAATTCACAATTTCACCAAGCAGCAAGATAGAAAATCCTAGCAGGAGAAACAGAAAATAAAAGATTGATTCCCAGACCGTGGTCAGTTCATGCAATGCTGATGGTCTGTGAAACCACACAAGCAGATCACAGAGCATCCAGAGCTCCACAATGAAAGAGGAACTTGCAGCTGGCTCATCTCTGTACTGACTGTGATTTATAACAACAGCCTATGACCAACAGTATTCAGGCCATAGCACATCAGAGGCCACTATACTGTGCTTGGGTCTTGATATGCCACTGAAGTTCACAGCATGCAGTCCTCTTTTTCTCAAAACACAGGGTGGTGATCTGTCCTTCACCTTCTTGGTAGGTGTCTGTACCAGCCCTGTATCCTGCATGAAACTTTGGCCAGGTTGGACGGGGCTTTGAGCAACCTGACCTAGTGAAAGGTGTCCCTGTCCACAGCAGGGTGGTTGGAACATGATGATCCTTAATGTCCCTTCCTGCCCAACCCATTCAATCATTCAAAAAATAAAAACCCTCACCCAAAACCAAAACCAAGCAAACAAAAACCCCACAAAACAATGCAGTAACCATTTAATAACATTCACAATTCTGGATTTAGGATTCATATTTCAAGCTTTGATAAGAAAAGGGATGTCTTTTGGAAACAGAATATGTGGAAGTACTCTTCAAATGCAAATGAATATCTAAGAAACAAATTATTGATGTTTTACTCTGCTTTTGGATGCATTGAACCATTTTGTAGCCTAATAATAAATTAAGATAAACGGTAAAAAACTATTTACCATTTAAATTCACTTAGAGAAGTGGAGCCCTTAGCTTTTTCTCCCATCAGATAAAATCTACACCAGGGAATAAAATTTCCTTGTGTATTTTTCACTTTCACAGAGTTTTTCACTGACATACAAAACTTCAGAGGTCAGAGAGAGAAAATGGGGAGGGTTTATTCAATGCAACTGGGTTTTGATCCTGTCAAGCATGAAGGTGTAACACAAAAGTAGAGGACCCCTGGAAAATTAATGTTCAAAATGGGAAGGAGACAGTGAGACTGCATCTCTCTTCATTCTTTTTTTTTTGCAATGAAAATACAAAGAAGGTAAAATAAAAGTGTTTCCAGAACAAATGTCTTAAATAATGTTTCCTTCTCATTTTAGTGTATAATTGTAGCCAGAGAGTTGTAACTGGCAGTAGAATATCCACAAAAACAGCTCAACGTAGGAGGCTGTAGGCAAGGGTAGAAGGGTTTGTTTGGTTCTTTAATTCTCATTGTACAAAATTTTAAAGGTACAAAGAGAACTTTATCATGAGTTCAGTGGTTTAAGTCCCTGCAATAAGAAAAAAAATATCTGTATTCAAAGATTTTCTTTGAAACAGAACATCTAAGACAAGACAAAAGCCTATAATGGAGCCTGTTAATGTAACTTCTGGGAATCAGCCTCCCACTCTGAGCATGAACAATCTCCAATCTATATTTAATTTCAAATTTAGATCACAGTGAAGCATAGAATATCTCCAACCTCTCTTAGCAATTTGTTGCAGACTTTGAGCACTCATATTGTCTTTTTTTCCCCCTAAAATCTATTCACAATTTCTCTTTCTGCAGCATGTGGTCATAGCCTCTAATATCTTTGTGGTGTACCTCTGAGAAGAATCTGGCTCTAGCTTCTCTGCATGTTCCCCCTGAGTGCTTGAAACCAGCTTCCTTTCATTTTCTCTTTTCTATACTGACAAAATCAGTTCCCTTAATCTTTCCTTCCCTTTCCTTGAACACCCTGTGTTCCAGACCCCTGAACACCTTGGTGGCCCTGCACTGACTAATTCCTTTATGCAAATAATTCTTGAGGACTGGGGAGACTGAAATGGACATGATAGTTTGGATGCTGCATTCTTAGTGCCAAAGAAGAGTTATTCTGGCCTACTGGCTACACCCTTTCTCACAGAGCTCAACACACAGTTGCTCTTTACGTCTGCCAGGTCACACTTCTGAGTAAGGTTTGGCTTGTCCACTGGGACGCCTCAAACCCTTTCTGTTAAGCTGCTTGCTACCCAGTACGTCCACAGCATTTGCAGGGTGTTGCATTCAGCTTTGTTCAAACTCAGAAAATCTCTGCCAGCTTCCCCCAGTTTGATACCATCTTCATATGGTATTGCACTTCCTCCCATCGTACAGGACAGCAGCGAAGACAGTAAACAACATCAGTCTCAATATCAGCCCCTGAAAATGACTGAGAATGATTAATTTTTTCAAACCTGAATGTTACTTGAACCTCACAAATGGGATCTGGACATACTGTGGCTGTGGCGCTGTTTCAAGATGAAAATAAAGACACCAACTGTAAACCTATTACTTTATATGAAATCATTGAATACATGCAGAGGAGTTATTTATTTGGTCTCTATTTTTTCCCTGCTATGTCAAATAGAGATTTTCTCAGTACTTTTCTACATACTTCCACAATAAGAAATTACTACCAAATTTTTTAGCGCTTGTTTCAGGAGATTGATGCTTAAGTTTTTCATATTCACATGTCTTTTTTTTGACAAGGTTCAAGGACTCCGAACTAGTCAATGTCTGAATGACACAATACACTCAACCAAGTTGAAGAATTATCCTTTCATAAGAATGCCTACAGTATGGGCTATGGGGAGACAGTTGTTCATTTCTTATTCATATTCTAAACATAAATAAGCATCCTGTACCTTTAGCTGGTGATAAAGAAAAGGCAGCAGAATGATAAGTCTGAGCTAATAAATATCAACTAATGGTGTCACAGGGGTTTGGGGTGTCTCTGTTTGAGGGCAGAGTACTTTTGTTTAATGTTATATATGTATGATTTATACAGTCAAGACTGGTAAACCACAGTGTTCAACCACGGTTGACTTCCATCTTCATGGATTATGTTCTAGAAAAGCCAAGACTTCAACAATAGAATTTCTAATTAGAATTAGGAACACTTCCTCATGTGGAAAATTACTGCAATGTGTCAGAGAATACCCATGGCAAACTTATGCTGCTGTTGGTAAAACAAAATGACTCCTCAGAGGCAGAATGAGCTACATGTATGAAAATACACTTCGTCAAAATGACTGAAACTTCTCTAGAAATTTCTGTTGAATTAACTGTGATGGTTGTAAGGAGCAGTGCAGGCTTTGCCTTAGAGATACATTTTAGCTTTACATACCTTGCTGGTTCTGTGTGTCTGTGTGAATTTGTGTGTGTATACATACACATACATGCATGTGTATGTTTTATTCAAAGCAATATTGTATTGTTTAGTATTAGTAAAGTACAAAAAGATTTTGAAAACAACATTGTCAAATTAAGAAGTGCCTTCAGCGTGGTGTAGCATAGTGATAACAGTTGAGAGTCCAGGTCAAGCATGGAAAATTCCCATGACTCCAGTATCTAATGTATTTTTAAAGTGCAGACATTTTTAAATTAATTCTAACTGATACTCAAGTAAGAAACCATATTATAATTACAAAAATATTGAGCCTTTTTTTTCTCCTTTTGTTCAGAAAACTCCAATTGTTATATTTTGTGGCCTATTTCATTGCTGTGTCTTGTTAATTCAGTCATGTTTCATTACTCTATTGACATGGCAGAATATGATATTACTGGAACAACTGAATATGTCAGATCAAAAATATTGTACAGCAACCTGGGAAATGAAACAATTTCTTTTTCTTTCGTGTTAAAAAAAGGCAGAGATTTAATAAAGCGCTGAAAACATTCACTTAAAATTGTATTTAAAACTTTAAATTTAAAATCTGTTATGGTTCATGGGCAAAACATCACATCTCCAGGCAAACACAGAGTAAAAGTGCAGTTTCTGCTTTGTTGTTATTACGGGAAATACTCACACAGAAGTCTGGCAGGCTTCCGATGCTTGGGAATATGTGACTTAAATCTGATACACTAAGTAGGTCTCTGTTCAACATCTACTGAAGTCCTGCAGCTCCGTGTAATTGCAAAGGGAAGAGAATTGCCACTTCACACAAAAATCTACCTCAGCTGCTCTCACTTCGAGGCAGATGTGCAGAACAAGATGCATGCAAAATTTAAGAAAAATAAAGAAATTATGGTGTTCTAGGGATACAGTGATTTAAAGATAATGCCCAAAGTGGCACATCTTTACTGCTACCTATGTTGTAGAAGGCTCTTTGTCCTTTATCTATGGGAAAAATTGAAGAGTTAGAGAAACATGGGACACGGTGAATTACTTTCTTAATGGCAGCACAAGAACAGAACAAAACCGAAAATGTTTTATTCAGTACATAATATTTGGGTTTCATGGAAATTGACTTACAGGATCTTTCTGCCTCTTCTTTCTTTCCAACTGTTGTTAGATTTCTGAGAGACAAGTAAAAATTATGCTTATGGCAGAAATGCTTAATGTAATGTATGTCCCAGAGGAGTAATGTACCAAAGGTGGCAGAGGCACAGTAACAAATGTTGTATTTTCTTGTGTGACTGTAAAGTGACTTTATACATGTGGGACCCTAGGTGGACAGCAATGCTGAAAACCTTCAGTTTCTATTCTCAGTCTGGATAAATCTCTAAACTAAGATGCTTTTGACTTAAAAAATGTGCCTTAGCAATGTTTTTATTGTATTTACGGGTACTGTTGTAATCAGATCTTAACTAGCACTTTGGAAGCTAGTGAAACAGCAGAAATTCAGTCAGGATTCTTTTAGAAGCACGCAAACAACAAACCTCAACCATTTTATCAAACAGTGAACAAATTCATTTTTCTAATGAATATTCTTCAATAAGACTTGTCTTTCTTCTTCTTTGCCATATTGCAACCAGTGTTGGAGTTACAACCAACACTGAGGTTTTGCTGGAGCCACAGACTCCCCATGAACAATTCTTCTTCCCAAGCTATTAATTTGCATTTGTCAGCAATCCTCCTGTCCTCAAGACAACTTCTTGCCTGGGATTCACCCTGTGGAGTTTATATTGTAAAAATTCTCTTTAAATATGGGTGTCATAAAAAATTAAAACTTTGAAGAATATGATTCTTTCATAAATGCCAAGGTAACTATATTTGAAAGATACTGGCTCTGAAATGTAATCCCACTCTAGAAGATTTTTATCTCAGTAAGACAGTGGCATGAGCGAAATGCTGTAGAGTTAATGGGACAGAATATTCCAAAAAGAAAATTCCAGAAAGACAGCTAAAATATACAGAAAAGGTTGTTGTATGATTTGCCCATATGGTATTTTCAAGAAAACTGTGAAATATGATCCAAAACTCATACTAATTTTTTTGTGTCTGATGGACAGAGATATTAGCTTAACTTTCCAAAAAGTGTGTTTATTGAGAAAACAGCAGTCAAAAATGTATAGTAACACACTAAATGCTGGTATATTAACTACAATAAGAAACACCATTATAAAAATCACAAGGTTAATTGGATTTCAAGATCATTATTTCAAAGTAATTCCTTTGTATTCAGGTTATCTACAGTCCAACTGCATAATGAAGGAGGAAAAAAGGTAACTAAATTATAAAAAAGGTGCTGTATTAGCTAAGGAGTAAAACCTGGATGGTTATTTGGCAACAATTTTCATGCTATTTAAAATGTGTTACAAAGATATTGCTCAATAGGAATATTATATTGCTGATTACCTGTATATGTCACTGCTTATGTTAAAAGTGGGGATATGATAAACTTAAAAAAAACTCCAAGTAAATATACTATTCTAGAAAGTCACATAAGGACTGTGGTGCTCTAAGGGGGTTTATGGTAAGCATACAGATAGCAAAATACCTTTCATGAAATGATGCTGTCTTGCTTGTGACTAATGAACAATAAAGGAACAGGAAATAAAATATGTCTTCAGCCCCCAAAAAACTGTGCACTCAGCACATCTAGAAGCAGAATATTAAGAAGCAGAGGATGGTATCTATGAAATGGGCTGAGCAAAGTGATGCAGTGATTCATGTCCAGGAGATAAGAAAAAGGTAGGTAGCCCTGTGAAGCAGGTCTAGACCACAAAAACGATAATATCCACTGACCATCTCCAGGCTCTCCTGCTCTTTTCCATAGAACTTCAAAAGTTGAACCACTAAAACCTTTTGAAGTGAATCTTAAAATAATAGTAGCTGCAGGTGACGTTTGGAAAGATTAGCTCTAAATTAATTGAGGAACAAAATATTCTTTGGTTTTAAATCTGAGGGTTTTCATTTATACAGATCTTTTAAAAAATTAACCTTTTGTCACTCTTTTGATCTGAAGGATGACTGTGCTTACTGAGTTCACTAGTCCAGCACAACCCACAGTGAATTCAGTTCTCATTTCAGTACTCTCCTTCCCCTCTAATTAATGTAAAAAGTCCACATAAAATGTAAACAGGGCAAATGTTAGATTAGAATGCTCTTTTATTTCCTGGGATTTATAAAAAGGGATGAAATTCTGATGTTACAACCTGCTCCTGAAGGTGAGGGTAACTGAGGTTCTTTTTAATAGATCCCTTGGGGTGGATTAGAGTGAAACAACACTAAATCCTGTACCTGGATCTGTGGATGGAGATATTTTTCCTCCCCACTATGTGCTCTTATTCTTTCTTTCTCTTTCTTTTCCTTATGTATTTTGTTAAGCAATATTTTTATACTTTTATATTGTCATATTTCTATAGATAATAACCAAAATGGCTACAAACTTCCTTTCCAGTGCAAACAAATTTTTCTGAAATAAAACCGCCATATATAAATAAACACCATTCATTCAGTGGGCTGGGGGATATGAATCCAGCCCCAACAAAGAACTGTCTGCTTTTGCAAATGGCCAATTGTTTGAGTGATTGACTTCAAATATTTCAGTCTCTCACACGTGACAGACCTCAGAATGAAATATACCCACCCAGTTTCTGTAAGGTGATTATAGCTGGATGTCTACTGCGGACAAGGCATATAATAATTGCCTTCTATTTTTTCACTAAAAAGAAGGAAATGAGACAGGTTAAGGATAAACAATGCAATAACAGGAATGTTGTCCAAATCTTAGTAGCTACAAAATGTTATTCAGAAACCATTTACCAAAGGACTCTGTCCCTCTACCATCTCTTAGATATTTTTTTCTACAACTAATTGGCAGGTATTGCTTCATTATTTGAATTAATTTGGTTCATTATTCTTCAGTTAATTAGATTTTAATTTAAAATCAATTTGGCTGGAAACAAAATACTTTAGCTAACAAAATATTAGATAATTTTTTATCTTGCATTAAAAGCTTATAAAACTTGACCCTTCCCATTAAAGGCCAATAAAAATTTGATGGGCTGAGTTGGACACAAGCTGTTCACTCTATTTCAAAGTTAGCTACAAATTAAAGCTTTGGTCAAGACAATATTTTAAACAGACGAGAGCAACCTTTGAAGACTTTCTACTTTTTTGCACTTCACTCACAAAAAGTCTTCTTTCTCTACTCCTTTCCTCCCTATCAAAAAGCTTTTGACAATTGACTGGAAAGAATGTATAGGTAAAGTTATGCTTATTCTTATCCTTATATTTCAGGCTGTCAAAATGGTACGGTCAAATTAGGGAGGAAGGAGCAGAATTTCTTTCTTCCATTCCCTTGCAGGGGTGCGGGAATCAGTAACAGAAGACGACCTAGCTCTTCAGAACTTCAAAGCACCTGCCCCCCTGAATGTCTCAGAGAATTTTGAATAGGTGGTATGAGGCTGTGAATAAACAAAGCTTGACTGTTTCATCCACATATTGCCTATTGTAAAGTATTTGTCAGATGTCCTGTGAGAAGGATTTCAAGGCTATATATTGTTTTCATTGTGCTGCTGCTGATCAGTTCTGATAAATTCTAGCTACCTGTATGACCTGCTTTTCTCTCTTCACACTTCTCAGATAAATGGTGCTTTTTAAGTTATTAAATACAAAAAATAGTAATACTCACATTCTACTCTTCAAAGAAGTGTGCAATAACAATCAGCATGTTTCAGAAGAAGAAAGTCCTAAGTGCTGAAATATTTGGAATTACACATCCTGACATTACTCCAAGATAATGTATATTACAACTCAGATCTTTTACTGACAGTAGTTAGGTCTTAATTGCATGAACAATTAAAATTTTATTACTTTTTTGTGAAAAAATAAGTTATAATATTAATTATTTTTATATCATTGCATGTATTTCACCTAGTGTTATTTCCTATAAAGAAAAAGTAGGATGTTAGAGAAAGGCCAGCAATGGGATGAGAAAAATAAATGCTGTACTGTCTAGAACCTAAAAAGAGAAATTCCAAATTCCCCCTAACCCTTTACCTATGAGTAGATTTTGGGTTCCTCTTAAAATTGGAAGAGAAGGAAGCTTAAACTTGTGGCAGTGAAAAAATTACTATTTTTAAGTTGTTTCAGATTTTGTCTGATACTATTTCAGGGGTTGAACACCTGCCAATTCAAAACTGTAGTACTAATCCACCAGTAAAAATAGTTCAAAACTATTGAGATCATCAACAATGGCATACAATCCATATTTTTACGCGGGTTAAATGCTCTGTGAAATTAATGAGGTATTTAAAATTTTGCATTACAAGCATTACAGTCCAACAAAGATATTTGTTGGAAATACAGCTCTATTTTAAGTAGATGATAGCATCTGCAATGATATACACTGTTGAAGAGAAATGTATGCTTCTAGACATCAGGAAGAAAATTAATTTTCGTGTCTACAAGAGCTTTGGGGAAACATAAATGGCACTTCATCATGTTTGGTTGGACCCTTTTTTAACATAATTCAACCATTTAAAGACTGAAAACCAAGTTTAGGGTTTTTTAATGTACATTCTCTGACATGATTACATTCCCTTTAGAGATATCTGGCATTCACAAAAGAGTGTTTTCAGTTAAAAACTTTTGTGAAAACATGCATTTAAATTTCAAAATAAAATCAAGATTCTTGGGTGATTTCTCTCTAAGTATTACAGTATATGATAAGTTTTCTACAACAATGGAAAGTTTCAGAAGTCAAAAGGCAAATAGAGACTTCCAAAATTATTATTTTAAAAAGTATTTTCCATTGCTTACATTTCAGTTTACATTTTTTAAATTTCTGTAGCCCAAAATTTGTACTTTCTTTACGTCAGGAGTGGCTGCACAATAGACATTTAAACAGAATGTAATATGCCACTCATACAATCCAAAAGAAAAGAAATTTTAACTGGAGGATTTCTTCCTACTTGAATTTATTAAGCTCATGTACACAGAGTAAAACAAGGAAACATCTGTTTTCTGTTTAGAGTCCAATTAATTTTTGAAAGCTAAAGTCTTCCCCACTTTACCCCGACAAAGATATGGAGTTAACTTGCATTAGCAGTATCTTGATGAATGCAAGGCCATTTCTAGTTTTAATATGAGTAACAAATCTTATTAAAAGCACCTGGAGACTGTCAAACATATTATGTACTCTTGTATAAGATATAGTAACCATTTTTAATATTGAAAGATAAAGTCAGAGTTAAATCATCTAATGCCTTAGAAACAGATTCCAGGTCATTAACTTCCGCCTCTTTCCTTGGACATTTTGACCTGTCATCCTCTTTTGCTCTGTTTGAGAAGAGCAACTTTGCACATTTTGTTGTTTTAAAAAGTCCTTTCACTTTCTTAGTGGTAAAGAGATTAAATACACTGTAATGAAGAGCAAGTTGTGGCCCCTGAGTTTCAGTCTGGCAATTGCGAAACAGAACTGAAAGTGATATTTCACAGGAACAGTTCTTCTAGCATCAGTAAACGCATTGATTAACTTCTTTCCATTAACTTGTGACCTCAAAATTAAGCATAAATAATGCAGGGACAGCTGTTGACCACTAAAATGTGGTTCATTTTCCTTCCTTCCCTTCCATTTTCCTAGTTGAAGCTTTTATACAGAGATCTGTACAGGAAATACACCGCATAGTTGATATGCAAGTTGATACGCATGATGTATGAATGAGAGTGTGTGTTCTTAAAAATAGCAGAAGAAGTGTCACAGCAGGGTTTTGACAAGTGGAGGACGTGCAACTAGTCAAGAGACTGGAAGCAGCCACCCATGGATAACAGCAAGGCATTGAGCTGAGTGTGGAAGGTAACAAGCTAAATCCACAGCAGAGTTGTGGGGCAATCTCCTCCTCATGCTGCTCAGTGTGGCTGTGTGCCTTTGTCAAAAGCCTTAAAGGCTGCAAAGAGCAGCAGCACTACAGATAAGCCTGGAAGATATGAAGAGGAATCAAGGTGAAAAATTTCTAGTCCTCTATTCCATCCTATGTAATAATGGTCATAGAACATATTAGAACATACATGTCTCGTATTTTGTACGTGAGGATGAAACAGTGAGTGCAAATTTGGTATTTTCTATGATAAAAATGATTGAATTCCATCTTACCATTTTTTTTAAATTTTGTACATTATTTAAACATACACACAGCCTCAGACTGATAAACCTGAAGGCTTATGATATAAAAGGGATTTTTTTGCTCTCCTCTTTGAGGTCTGTGTCACATCCTCAGAGGAATTTTCTTTAACTGCACTTGCAAAATGCATTCATTCGGTCCTTGCTTCTCTGGACTGTCAAGATTGGAGAAAAATTCCATGACAGGAAGAGGACAATGTTTAAAATGCAAGTTCTCACCTCAAGTAAGAAGAGTTGTTAGAAGAGTGGAGCTTCTTTACTTGTAGTTCCAATTCAACACAGAACTCTCATGCCCGTGTGCAGTGACTAAACAAAACTTTTACAATTACTCTGAAATTCTTGAGTAATTAATTTTTCTATCAGCAAAATACATGGCTAAATATTAAATGTTTAAAGCCTTGTGAACTGAATAGTTTAGGAATAAAAATGAATCAAATTGGAAAGCTGTTTGTCACTTAAAGGCCAGATGACTTTTCTTTACAATATGGCATTGCTCAATCAGGTGCTCCAGGAGAGTTTTAAATGCTGTTTTTAAGCATCATCTGTGGGCTATTGTCAGAGAAAAAATACTGTATACAAAAAATACAGAGGAAAAATTAGAAAGATTGCTGATCTGTCAGGTATAATGATTGAGTTTCATCAGTCATTCCTGTCTCAATGTTTGGGACTATTTTTCCTCCTAGTAACAGCAGGATCAATGGTTCTCCTTTTAGGAAAGTTTACCTGTTACTCGGCAGTGATGCACCTTTCTTGCCTATAGAATTAATTCTTTAAGAATACAAACCTACTAAACAATTATTAAACAAATCCAATAACTGATAGGTAGAGGAATTACAGGGAAAAAAAGCTACCAAGGAACATTAAAACTCTGATGATATAAAGATGGTCAGAAGCAGAAATCTACATACTTATGAGTGTTCTAATCACTTCAACAGAAACTCACAGAGTGCTATGAATTACAGCATAAGAAAGCAGAGAAATCTCAGCTTACTGCCACAGATGATGCATTAGTAACAGTCTTCTAAAGAAGGTAAATAGTTATTTTTTTTTCTTTTTTGCATTTCCCAAATTACCTGTTAAAGTCTTACACCTTAAAGAACATCTTTGACAAGCAAATATGGCCTGATCTACTTAAAAACACAGCAGCAAGGCCATTGGATCTGCATCCACGTAATAGAGGAAAGAATTTTGTCTAAACGTATACCTAAGTTTTAGTACTTCTAAAAATTCTGTGATCTTTTCTTACAAAAATTTGATGATAGTTAGTATATTTATTTCTTTATATTTATGTCAATAATTTGAAAATGGGCAAGAATATTGTTTCAAACATTGCTGCAATGAAGCTTTTGCTCAATCACAAGCCTGATAAATAGCTTTATAAATCTCTCAACACACTCAGGGAAATAAAAGTTCTTCAGAGACCTTTTCTTACAAACATTACTGTCACATCCAGGGGGACAGCAGTAGATGTCTGATGTGACTCAACAAAATTTATATGACAGCTTCCAACAGGAAGTGCAAGAAAACAGTTTCTGTGAATGATGAAGGTGAAAGAGTTTAAGATATTGTCAGAGCAGCGAGAGCAATATCCTTTTTCACAGAAATTGCATAAGATCAAACCTTACACAGTTAGAGTAGATTAGAGCCTGTAGTGCATGACACATCTTAAATCATAGGCATGATTCCAAGTTGGCAGTATCATGAAGTGAAACAGGTATGAATAATGCAGACAGCAAATGAGTAATTAACATGCATTTTATGTTTATTAATCCCTCCTCTGACACATCGTTAGGGGCATTTTTGAGGTTTTACCTTTTGATTTTACGAAATCTTGGCAGAAAAATGTTCCTTGGGACGTTCTCTCTCATCTAGAGAATCTGATTTTGGAACATCTGCACAACCCACAATACAAAATCAACATCCCCTCCTCAGCCAGCTTTACTCTGTAGATTCTTCATGACTGGTGCTTCAGACCTTCTCATGTCACGCACCCAAACTCTCCCACTCAGGTTTCCAATTTCTGCAGACTGGTGCTTCCTCTTAAATGATCTGCTTATTCCCTGCCATCTTCTGCCTTAGTCTTCACTCATAACTTTTAACTTCAGACTCTTATCACAGCATTACTTTTTTTACTAGGTTTTTTGCCAAGCTTCTCATCTGTTCTCCCTTCTGAATTGCTCTCTGCTCACCAGAACACCCACAAAGGCACTGGACGGCCTTTGATCTCCCTGCTTTGTAAAAGCCAATTTCAACATTAAGCGTATTTGTATTTTAAACCCACAAACTGAGAGCTTATGAAGTAACTATACTGATTACAATAGTATTTCTGCTAGCTTTTTTTAAGATGCACTTTCCTCACAATGTGTAAAGTTCTCACCAAAAATCCTGCTGGAGTTATTAACATAGTTTTTAAAGATTTTTGACCTCATTTGTCTGTTCTCAAAGAAATTAAAAGGAAATGCTAATCCCGGAGAAAAATATTAAATATGTATCACATTCTGCAGAATGCATTTACTGTTACACTTCTTTTTTATACAAATATTAGCCTGCTGTTAGTTCATCTGAAGGTCATCAGTATCAGTAATGCAAATGCTTAATAGTTTTATAAATCTGTAAGTTGCCAAGGTGCTTCTGCAATACACAGAAAAATAATTCACCCTCACAAAATAAATACTTTGGCAATCAGTTTGAAGTCACAACCTGTAAATACTGCCAAATGTGTATCTCCTATAATAATCAGATTTTTAAGATTTAGACACTTAGAAACTTATGACCAAAGAATAGAGAAGATCTTAATAATAGCCAATGATTAACCAATATAGCAGTTTGTGCCAGAACAGTAAAGGAGGACAGAAAAGTACAAACCTGTCTTGAGAACTACACAAATATTCACACTATTCATCATATTCTTTAACAGGCAGATTCTGACATAACACTTTCAGTTCTTGTGGCCAAGTAATAAAAATAGGAAGAGTAAAGCATACAAAGGTAGCGACTGGAGATAAAACTATGGATGCTAGAGGTTGTGCCATAGAGAGAAACAATGAAAAAACCCAGTTCCTCAGCCATAATACTGCACTGGATTGTGTGGCACATTCTGTGTCCTTGTCCTGCTCTCTGTAATAGCCCATAATTGTCTTACTAAGATATTTGTTGCATCCAGCTCTAGAGGAGCCTCTCTTGTGTAGCAATGTGGTTTTTTAGGATTCCATGTGCTCCCTTTGTTTCCCTGCTCTGTATGCTATTGGTTCATTTTGAAATATGCATTCTGCTGTACCTGAAACCTACTGGTGTGTACCCTTTTGCCAATCTTCCCTTCAGACTCCCTGGGAATGGCTCCAGGGGAGAAAATCCCGGCCCCTTCCTTCCCTTTATAAGCTGATGTCTTCATCAGCCCAAGGTTTTCATCTCTGAGTTGCTAGCCCCTGATACCAATCCCTCGCTTTCCTTTTCCCCTCCTTCCCCTGCAACCCTTTTTCCTTACCCCAGATAAACCTCCCTGGCAGAACAGAGATGCATTCCAGTTCGTTTCTTTGTCTTACTTTATTTCCTGCTGAATTTCCGTGGCTAGGAGACTCATGCCATGCCACACGGACCCCAGGGGTCACGCGCTCCGAATCCGGTGGAGTTACACTGACCAGGGACCTCGTTCCAGGGGGGAGCTGGCTCCTGCTGCCCCCCCCAGAGCCTGCTACATCACTCTCGATCTGGTAGACTCCTTGTTTTTCAAAGGAAGCACAATGTGACTCAAGGTGGCTTCAGCTATTTCTCCACACAAGCATTAACTCCACACACCTTATATAAAATGAGTTGGTATTTAATATCTTCTGTCACTAGAGCTAACTCTGCCTACATTAATATCAGGTTTTGTTCCCTATCTTCTCTTTCAGTTATGGTTCGTGTATCGTTTTCCGCCCTTCAAACCTTTTTGTAGCGTATTTAGCAACATTAGCAGCCTGGTCTAGTGAAAGGTACTTTGCCCATGACAGTGGGGTTTGAAAGAGATTATATTTAAGGTCCTTTCCAACCCAAGCTATCTGTGGTTCTATGATCTTCATTCATGACAATTCCCCAGAAATGTTTTGTTATTTTCAGAAACACAGAGCTCAGTTTTAGCAAAATACATAACTTTTGTGCAGTTTGTTCAGCTCATTACTCAAGAGTTCCATCAGAGACCACTGTGTGCTTGTTCACATTTCCTGCACTTTATAAGCTAGCACTTTATGATCTGGGCTTCTGAGATTGTCATTAAAATAATAATACTTTATTGATCCCATGATGCCTTTATTTACCTTGCTGTTTCCTGTTTTTAATTACAGCAATTGAGAAACTGTCTGAAGTGTTTCATTTGTCAGACTAAATAACACCAGCTGTTTGGAATTAAAACATTCAGATGATAGGTGGATTAGACTACACTTAGATAAAAGTGTAGCCTGGTGTTTTCCCACTAAATATTTCCAGTAGATAAAGATTTTATATTGAAAACTGCTATAAAAAAACCCCAACAAAACAAAAACCTAAACTAAAACAAAGAAAATAAATTTTAAGAGCACCAAAAAATCCAACCACACCTCAAATGCCAATAAAATAATTAGTGTCATATAATTTCAGAGAAATAATTTTGGATTGAACCATATTTGCCAGCATATAAGCTGCTTAGAAGTGCTGGTTTTTGTTGTCACCTTTCACTGTGGCCTCAACACTGCAGTTTCTCCTGTTACTGACCCATTCCATGCCAATGCTTCTGCCACGGCTTTCAGTGTGACTGTAACTTCTGCATTACAGGTGGTGGTGAGTAAAACAGCAATGGCACCTGAGAGAGTGAGAAAAGAAGTCAAAAATAAATGAAGCAGAAATTTCAGCAGCCACTGGATTAACCTCATTTTTTTTCAGGCAAGACTTTTTTTTGAGAATGATCAGTTATACACAAGAAATTATGATAAATCTGTCATCTCTTTTCCTTTCATTTCCCCCTTCTTCACTTCACAGCGAAAGAAAACAGGGAGCTGCTTGAAACTTCAAGAGGATGCAGCTGGCAGATAGCTGAGCAAGATGTTTCTGAAGAGTTGCTTATTTTCTGAACAATAGTCTCAGGTCAACTGAAATTACTTAAATTAATCTAAAAAAAGGAGACTCTTAAAAAATTCCCAAATGATTTTTTGAAAAACTACGAATGAATTTGAATAATGAGCAATTTTTGTAGTATTGTGTTCTGATAATTCCCTTTTGAAATCTTCCTGAATTACTTTTGTAAGGGTGGAGAGGCAGGGAAGAAATCTTCTTGACCTACACTAAATTTATTTATTTATTTAAATGGAAGACTATGCCATTCTATTTGTTTGGGTACACTTTAAACAAATAACTGAATAATAATTACTCACCAAGCTCTCTAATGGTTTGTGCAAACCCCCAGGAGTGAGGAGACAGACGAGAGAGGCAAGAGCTGGCAGCAAGTTGCTTTAAAACAGATCCTACAGCTTATCACCAGGCAAAGAGTGAGCTAAGGAAAGGGGTGTAAGGTGCTTAGAGAGGGCATAGCTACAGATGTTCTGTTTCCTCTGCTTTCAAAACCATTCCCTGAGACTTTGGAGAAATCATAATGAAGACAGTTTTCCACAATTACTTATGTGACTGAGTAAAATATTTGTCTCCAAAATCCTTTTCAGTTATTGTATAAACAAATTGGTACCTAAACTTGTGTTCTGTCTTGTTACATTTTCTTTATTTTACATTGAAGTCCCATAAATTCAAATATTTTGTTAGCCTGACACTGTCAGCTTTATTCATGGAAGAGCAACACAAACCCCATTTCATGCTGAGTACTTTTATGTAGTCAGCAAGGTATGTGTTCCCCTTGTGCAACACCTTCCTTTTTCCTTAAACTTATTTCCTCTTTCGACACTAAATTCCAGTTATATGCAAGATGACTTTGTAGAAATGACCAAAATATTCTTTTAGCTCTCTGGAGGGTATCTTACTCAAACCTAAAACTATTTTGGACACAGTGAATACTCCTACCAAAATTGACCCCTGACCATGGAATTCCTAAAGATTGGCTAGGCTGAAAAGCAGTGCCAAAGACCAAATGAATCTGGGATTAACTGGCTGATCTGAGTATGGGTATGGGAAACATTTACTGCAGTGAGTACGTCAACATTTCTCAGTGAAAAGAATGGAAATGAAGGTCCTTCTCTTTTGGTGGGTGTTATGATCCAATTATTAAGGTTCTTTAGAAATACCTCTGCCCGAATTAAGGTACAAACGAGACCATATGCCAGTCAATAGTATGAGTTTTATTTGATAGAAAATATGAGAGAGAGAGAGAAGAAAAGAGAGAAAAAGAGAAGTAAGAAAAGAGGTGGGGGGGACAGAAAGAGGGAAAGAGAAAATATCACCATCCGTGGATCCCAAAGATGTTGCGTTGATCCTCTCCAGCTGGTCTTCTCGGTGGTGGTGGTCCCCCCGAAAAGCACAGGATGCCATGGGTTAATATACACTCAGACCAGGGGCAATGTCCAGGCATGTCCCCCCGGGGGAGGGGGCAGCCTCTAGCTGCAGACTCTGCTTGCATCACGTGCACTCCTGTGGTGCCAGGCCTAGCACTCTGGGGTGTCTGTGATGGATTGTGACTCCCCCTCAGCTGCCTCTCACGTGAAAGTCCCGTGGATGTGGCCTGTGGGGTTGGGAGTTCCACAGCTGGGCCAGTCTGTGTAAACCTGCCTTCTGTGAGCTGTGCTCTGCCCCCACCCCAAACTCAGCCAGGGATGATTCTCAGCACAGCTGGTGGCTTTGGTCTTTGTGTATGCATACCTTTCCCTCAGCTTGAGATGATTGAACAATAGGTTTCCCTTTATCTAATCTCAGCAGTTTGACTCAGTCCAAAGTCCCAGTCAGGTATCTTCAGGGAGGCTTCTTTGATTGTAGCTTCTTTATACACTTTTTGTTATAATGAGCAAAACTTTATATCAATGTTTGAGGCATGAACTATTTCAGTCTCTGACAGTGGGACATAATAAACAAGTCAGCCTTTTAACTTAATTCCTGTTTAACACAACCTTTTTTTTTAAATCTCTCTCTGAAATACCTAATTCTTCCCGCTCACCCTATAAGAATACTGATGTGTCACCTGGTGTTGTGGATTCATCCAGGCAGGCAGGCACCAAACAAACAGCTCTGAACTGCTCTGGTGATCATGATAATCTTCCTCCTGCTAGTTCTACATTCTCCAAAACGTCACAGTTCTTTTATGTATTCATGTAATTTAATTGTGATTTCCTCAAAATTACTAAGGTCTTCATAATTCCTAGTGAAATAGATGTTCAAAACATGTTCCTCTCAAACCAGCTTCTTCTCTGCATCTATTGTCTATTAAAGCAAATGTAGAAGGGTTGTAGAAGTCAGTTGGGGGAGGGACAAGAAAGCAGTATGCAAATAGCATAAAACAAAACTAGATATTTTTCATACATAATTATCCAAAGTAGTTGAAATTTAAGAAAACATTTCAATTAAACTATGACTGCTCTCTTTAATGTGGTTGTATGGTGTTAGTTGCAGCATGGATCAGCACTAAAAATTTGAAATCTTTGTGCCTTCATTTCAGCCTTTATTACTTTTTATGAAAGGCAAACTCTCACTAGACTCAGCCCATTAGAGAAAATTATGCACGGATTTTCTTCTTCCCTTTCAATCAACGAAGTATGTTCACATCAGTGTTCAAATAGAAAATTAGTTTTATAATACAAGGGTAATGATATGATAATTGTTTCTTATGAATATATAACCTTGAAAAATATAATGATAGGGGAATCTTTGTGTCCTTAAAACCAATTTTGTGTCAACTTTTCCTGGCAAACATTACTGTTATCCAATGTAGCACAATACTTCTTTTGTTTAAATATGTTTTCACATATCATTAGGCAAAATTTCCTTGGTTCCTGTGAAGATTTCCAGTTTATTACAAGGTTTAAATTTACAATTCCCTCAGAATATTCAACAGGTTTTTCCCTGGAATGATATAAACAAGCTTTATACAAAATATTTTCATGCTTTCTCTTAGTTCATCCCTCCATGTCCTTTATTTAATTTATCCTTACGTTTTAGAAAATACACTGAATGGAAGTTATTTAACAGCAAAGATTAAAGTTTATTTATTTTTTTACATACATATTTGATTACTTATTTACAGATATCCTTTTTTCCCTGACAAATTTGATTTATGTATTTTGATAAAATTTTAATTAAGCTATACATCTCCACATTTCTTCTGAATCTTAGTAGATATATTTTGGATTTCCAAAAGTAGGTAGATATAACATCTAGCTCTTTTTCACAGTACAGTAGTATTATTTTTAGAAAGAGGGGTGAAAAATAAACCTGAGAAATGACACACATAATTCACATGGGATTTTTATAAATTAGAAATAAAATTGTTTCTATTTTTCACAATGTAAAACATTAATATATTCAGTGTTTGGTAGAATTATTATTCTTGCCTGTGACCAGGAATGTACTTCACAGACGTAAGGTTTTTTCATATAGGTAAGTTCTGTTTGAGTCACTAAGAACAAACGTACATGAAAGTGCTATAATTTGCATCTGTTTACTTTAGACTGTAATAATTATAGAGATAAAAGCCAAAATTTTAGCTCAGAAATTGCAGTTTCTGGTCTTCAAATCTTCACAGAATCCTACTTAATTAAATAACTGTGCCCTCTTATCTTTAGAAGGCTAGTAATTTAATTCAATAATTTAGCAGAAAGTTAAGTGACACTACAAATATTTTGTGTAATTTAAATATCTATTTGACCTAAAATTGGCTGTTACAGGTAATCATATTAGATGTTTTTTCTAGTCATATTCCTGCTGTTCTTAGGTGCAAAAAGACTAGGGAACTTCTTGTGAAATGGGGCTTATGAATTTGAACAATGTAATGTGTTGCAGAGAGACATGCTGGATTATTGGCATGCAAAAGATTAGGTTTATTCCTACAGTCTGCTTTTTTAAATAGATCAGTCACCTCTGAATGAAATGCAGCTTACTGTCAACTTCTGCTGTAATCGTTGAAGGTATTGAAATGAGCTGAGTCCACAGTCAGTTTATTTTAAAGCAAGAATAAACTAATCCATTCTGTCAAAAACAAGGACACTAATTACTTTGAACTCTCAGTATGAAGCAGGTAATGAAAGGAATGGAAGAATAAAACAGGAGGAAAAAAGACACAGGAACAAAGTGTAGATTTGTCACTGAATTTTGATTTAGGACCCAGGAAGCACTGAGCTTTACAACTGGTGAATCTGCAGAACATAAACTCATTCCCAGAACCATGCCCAATCTTCCCTGGGGCATTTAACACACGTGCAGTTGTGCAGCTCAGGTGGGACATGAAGGCTAGGACCTGAACTTAATGCTGCTCCCAAGCAAAGGTGGCCTGTGGTCCACACCCTGACATCAATTATAATTTTCCTTTAAATCTTGGTTTTTATAATGTGGGAAAGTCATGCATTTTAACTTTCAAACAGTAATGTCCTTCTGGCATTTTTCTAGCAGAACCTATTGCCTAAGCTTATTTTGAGGTACAAGATGTTCCTGAGGAAACATTCCATATTTCTCTTTGTACTGTGATACAAGAAATTTTTGTTCCTTTTAAAATAACTAGTAGTTATTATTTATTTTTTCTTCAAATCACAATGTAACATCTAACTTTTTTAGTTTTTTTATATTGCCATTGCAATTAACCTGTTAGGAGTTTTGCCATCTAAACTCTCATATTGGGCCAACAGACTTTTAAACAACAAAAACCAAAGGATGTTAAAAATTTTGTCAGTAAAATGGGTTTCAGAAGATCAAAGCTACAATAATATCTTAGGGTCTTAAAGCCAGGTCTCAGAATTAACCTGTATATTCTGAAGTTATACACTATTATAACTCACAATAGCTTTCTGCTAGACTACAGAATGAAAGAAGCTAAATGGTTCTGGACTTTTTTACATGCTGCCAGAAAGACATTCATATTAGGGTTCCAAACTTTGATAAAATTAAAATAATAATTACCTAACTCCAACAAAACCCCTCTTTTTTATGGTTATAGAGAACAAATTTACTCTTCAAGGTGTAGGTCAAAAGGAAGCATTGTCAATCCATCATGAAAGAGAAGAAAATTAAGTGTTAAAATATATTTTCTCAGAAAGATTTTCAGTTTTACAACAAAAGTGATTTATATTTAAAAAATGTATGAACTCAGAAAGATGTTTAGCCCTGAAAACAGAATTTCTTGCTTGTTTCTGTTGAGAAATATTTTTATCTATGAAGTTTACTGTCATATATTGAATACACAATAACTGTACCAAATACAGATTATGTTATCAAATATAAACACAGGCTGTATTAAAATACAGCCCCATACAAAACATTGATGCTAGCGGGTTTTGTCTTTCACTTCTTCTTTTTGCATTTATTCTTGGAAAGGTCATTTACATTCCTACAATTTAATTAGTAGTGCCTCAACAGAAAAGTAGGTGTCAGTACAATTTAGAAGTAAAAGTCAGTGAAATACTAAATACCCAGAAACTCTGGATCAGTAACAGAAGGTGATTAGAGTGAGCTTGAAGAGAAGCCAGGATGCAGTTGATATTGTGAACAAATTTTTAATAACCTTATATTTCAACAGAACAACATATGGTTTCACATGGATTTCAGGGGGAAAAAATGGCATGTGTCATTATTGCATGGCAAGGTGCCACCTTATAATCACACTTTATTTGGTAAATGTGTGATGCAGGATTCACATCAATTATTCACAGACACCGAGAAGGTAAGCATACAAGTAGATATTGTTTTAAAGGATTTGTGTGCATTACATGAATGAATGGCCTGGAATGGTGTGAATCCAGTGAATTTACCCTGCTCTTTTGGCTTAAAGATGGTTGCTGACACACCCTAGGTGAGATAGATAAGAAATAGATAAGCAGGAATACTGCTGCTAATCTAAATGACTGTGTTAGTGGTTAGAGTAATTACTCACCAGTGAAAATCCATGAGTTCTTTTACACATATTTAACAAAACAGCTTCAACCTTAAACTAAAACTGTTTTTTATAGGTATGTTCTTTTCTCATTGAGCAGTGCCTTGTTATCAACTGTGATCACATTCTACAAAGATCTTTTATTAATAAAGATCTTTTTAATGTGAGAAATGTTCACTGCATATGGAGACCACAGGTGGAAATGTTATAGCTTCAAAATGAAGAAGTGTGTAACTGTAAGTGTCAAATGTAGATATGTGGACAGATTATTAATCAGTTTAATCAGTCTCAAACAAAGATGTATCAACTGTTCTATGTCAAATAAATTAATATATAACACCATTTTTTAATGCCCTGGCTAGAATCTCTAGTGCTATTAGAACAGCATGATAGGATTTATGTCTCCAAATCAAAGAATTTCAGGAAAAAATGATGAGTTCTTTCTCAGACACAAAATAAAATGAGATATGAATAACTCAGGCGACAAGAACATCTGATGCACATAATCTCTGTTACCAACCACTGACATTGTATATGGAATAACTTATTAGAAATCTTGGAGGTCTTTAAGAGTGAAGAAAAAACACTGAACCATTTCAAAAATCCTCTCCCTGATGTGATTCTGTAGTCAAGACCTTGTGAATAGTTTACAGTGGGACACTCAAACAGTGGAATGATGTACTTTGCATTTGAACTTCAACAAGTCTAGAAGGTGAATTGCTGTGAATGATGAAACCTGTAACAGCAAAAAACCCAACCCAACCCAACCCCAAAAAAAAAAAAAACCCAAAAAAACCTCCCAAACCTGCTTTACAAAAACTGCCCTGGAGTAGCCTTCTCAGATATAAAACTTCCATGGCACAAAAGTAGAAGTTAGTTCAGAACTAAGTGAAGACTCAGGAGAAAGGGAGATATTTCTGCAGAGCAACTGGTTACTTAAAACTAGTAATTATTTTTTAAAACCTTTCTTTATAATTCATTATAGCTTTATAAAACTTGTTTTTCTTTTATGCTGTTTGACAGAACTTGGATTACAGTTTTAGTGTTATGCTTCTTCATTTTATAGAAAGATACTTTTTACTAGTAAGTATTCAGCTGAGAAAAAAATACTCAGATTTCTGGGTTTTCAGATTCCTTTTTTAATTTGTAGCAAAGCACACAACATATTTAATATTTTTCACAAAAAACATATGACTGTTTAGTGTACTGTAGGAATCTTGATCAAAACTGAAACACATTTATGGAGAAAATATGAAAATTACATTAATAATGACAACTAACAATGTCATCTGCATATATTGATATTACTTACATAACATTTTCATGTTGCACTGCAACAGTGCAAATACTCATTTAAACAACCAGAAGGATTTATGTATGCCAAAGAAGCTGAACATCTTGTCTGCCTTTCTCATAGGTAAGGAACATAAAACTTTACCTGCATCCTAAAGAGGCAGCAGGTTCATAAATTTAAAGCCATTATGGAAAATATTTTGTCTTGTATACCTTTCCATTTCTTTAAGCATTTACTTAATTACTACAGAGTCCACATCAATACTTCAATTTATATAAAAATATGTGTTACTTTTCTCATTAAAAGATGTGCAAAACATTAAAAAATCTACCTTGGTAAACTTAGAATGACTTTAAAGAGTACATAAAACTTGAACACTATTTTAGAAAAAATACTTTAAAATTTACCTCTTGCTTGACAAATTTGCTGTAAATTAATTTTTAATATCTGCCTCCTCACCCCCCCCAAAAAAAAAAAAAGAAAACTAAATCAAGGCATTACCATTAAAATACAGAGCACTAGTCTGTAAGTCTGGTGTCTGTTTCTTGTAAAGTCTCAAATCAGATGTAGCAAAATAATCAAATATGCTCTATGCATTCCCTAGAATCTTAGAACAGAATTTTTCAGCAGCTTATTATGTGTGCTAACAATCAAGAAAGAGTAATGAGGAATTCTTTGGAGCCAATGTTTAAGGCCTAATCGTCTTCAATATCTAATAAGGAAAAAGGACTAAAAGAAGACAAACTTCCACATAGTCTACAGGCCTAAAGGAACTGGATGAGGTAGAAATCTCCAAGTATTACATTCCTGACAGGCATCCATGTTCTGATTGGTGGGAATTTTCATTCATCACTGGAGAGTAATTGACTCTTAAATGTAGATACTCCACTAACTTTCATCTTCCAACAACAACAAAAAAATTCTTGCTGTTATAAATCACAATAGCAATAACCGTCTGAAAAATAATCATTACTGTAGTTAATATTACATTCTTAAATTATAGTTCTTCCTTTAGTTGAAAATATGAGTTTAAAAAAATCAAATAATTAGTAATCAATTTATTTTATTTAGAAAGTTAAAGGTTAAATTATCTTAGATATACTGAACATAATTAAACACCGTAGATGTATTTAGCATGCAGGATACTCTAAGAAAATCTATTTTCTCTGCTGAAGGTATCTTGCTGAACCTCTTTATCCTTCAATTTATTAGGGATGCACAGATGCAAAGAAAATAAATCCATGCCATTAAAAACTTGTATGCATCTGGATTATTTGCAGCACTATAAATCATTAGCCAATAATGAAATGTAATTTTAAAAACCTTAGGCCAGACTTTCAAAGGCATTTAGGTACTTGAGGATGTAGGTAGAATCCTACTACAATTTACAGGAATTTAAGCATCAATTCCCCATGAGAGTCGATGACATTCAGGATTTTGCATGGTTTTGAAATACCAGTTAATTAATTAATTAATTAATGCGTTTAGGTACTTAAATTATTTTTTAAAAATCTGCTGGATTATCAATCCCCCTTGAAACGAGAAGAGTAGCTTGATTTTATAGTCATGGGCCCACAAAAAGAAATATTATATAATAAGGAAGATGGGGATATGTGGTGTGGAAGCTGTATAACAGAAAATACCAACGCGTGACTTTTTGCTCAGAGTCAATGAGGTGTCTTGCTATAGAGGTACATATGAACCACTCTATACATGACTAGATGCTGAGAACTACAGTGGGTAGTAATTTGTGTTAATGATTTTTATTGTAAAACTGAGTATTGGGGACACTAATTACAGAGTATATTAACAAACACAACTTCAGGTACATAAAAAGCAGATTCAGGCATTAAATGTAACTTATAAGAATAACAATCCTGTTCCATAAATAGCTCCAAGAAATCAAAAATAGTCTTTTTTACACTATTGAGACAGACAGAAAATCAGAGCACATACCCTCTCCCAAATGTGCAATTTCTTCCTGTCCAGCCTACTCTACCCATTTATCACATTTTTTTTCTGCCCTGTGTTATCCCAAACTTTGGCTGCACAGCATTTAAATGGAACCTCATGCAGCCAGGCAAATGGGGTTTTAAAGGCCACCTCAGTCTTCTGCTCCTTGCCTGTAAGCAAAATCTAGCCTTAAAGTGCCACTCATTTCACTGCATTACAGACATCTTTTAAAACATGATGCAATTGTCTTTCTTCCCTTAAGAGTTAGACATTATGTGAAGAGTCAGATCGTAAAAGAGACTCTCTGGTAAAAAAAAACCCAAAAAAAAATCCACTAGACATATTAAAATGCCTCTTTTCCCATAAGCTCAAAGTAATTTTTCTACAGTGAAGCTGCAGTGAAAATATTCTGTATTCTAGTGGCATTTTGGACCTTTTTAATTGGTGGTAGTGGTGATGGGATGGAAATCAAAGCATAAACTGCACAGAGAAATAACCATAGGGTTTATTTCCTAGATAATGTTTGTACTAGGATATTCTAAAAAAATCCCATTAATAAGTAGCTCCATTTTCATACACAATACTCTTATAATATAGTCCATTTGCTTTTGTAAACATACCATGATGCTTTGGATGACAGGTAATTCACAGCTTCAATATCCTCCACTAATTGAACCTGGATGAAATAGGGAGAACACTAATCAGAACTGATTTCAAATGCTGCTCACTTGAGGGAGTGAAAATGGTATCTTGTCCCAAGAGGAAATGTGGATACTGCATTAAAACGACAAGTCCTATGATATCCCGTGTCTCTCAGGAGAAACAGGAGTCTAATAAACTGCAAAGTATTTCCCTGTTGAGGTAGAACACCAGGAATAAGGAGCAAATTTTAATGAAACCACTTGACTGCAGATGTGAAGGATAATGGCTTTCTTCCCATAGCACTCAGTTCCATTTGCCCAGCATTATTTCTGTTCCCACTACAGAAAGGCTGGTTCCCCATCTTTGCTCAGTTTGATAAAGGCTGAGTTAGGTGCTTTGGATCCAAGTCTGTAAAAACAAGTCCCCAGCTATAAAGTTCAGAGATAATTTTTGAGATCAGACCTTTATTGTCAGATCTTCCACTTTATTTGTTATAAATCTGTGTCAGAGTCTCTAGGAGAATATATTTATCAATACATAAATATATAAATCATAGGTATTATTTCTGTAATAACTGGAAAGGTATATTTGCCAAGGAAAAACATCTATTTGAAGGATCAGAGAGTGTTAGTCCAAAGAGAGACATAAGTGAAGAGAGTAGCAAATTTTTGGAGGGAGATGTAATGCAGTGACAGTAAAGGTAAAGAACAAACCAGAGACCAGTCAAGCTGAGGAGGCAGCTCTGGGACTTCCATTCAGAAGGCAGAGATGCATTCCACATCCACAGAGACTAAAAACTCTTACAAAACAAGAAAAGAAATGTAGAGCAATGATTGTTAAACGTTCTATTTTTTCACAAAAGATGAATAGGATAGAGATGGGTTATCTGATAAAACCATCTCAGTGACAAAATTGCTTCTCACTCTGTTCTGTTCCACTCGTGTGCTTTTTCCCCCTGCAGATGAATAGTGTATCTAACTAAAGAACCACCCACTTAATTTCACTTTTCAGGTTTATCTCAGCTTTTATAAATCTGATCTCATTTACAAAGAAGGAAATGTAAATAATTTTAAAGCAGCATAAGTGAAAATAAGAGTTGGTCTTATTTAGATTAATTTCATGCTACTTCTAAGTTGGCATTCAGCATATGATATGATATTTTGGACTTTCCATTGGACTCACTGCTATTACACTAATGATACGTTTCTAAACCATGTTAATTTTTTAAAAAAATTTTGTTCCAAGCAGAGCAAATGAGAAATATTTACACATCTGTCTTTGAGGCTATCTTACAGGCTGGATTCAAACTTTATGCTCAACCCAGAGAATGATGGGATGAAAAACTTTCCAGAAGCAGTTCAGAAGTTACTGTAAGACAGAAGGAAAACACCTTCCTCACTATTTTGTTGATTTTCAGGTTGTTTTTTGGCAGAATAAATTAATTATGGCCTAATACAGCTTTCATTTTCTTAGGGTAAGACTTAACAGACAAACATAGAACGTGTTTTTTTTGCTCACAAAAGAAATGTTCTTCACTTTTTGAACAGTTTTGATGACACATATAGATCCAAGCCCTGAAAGGTGGTATGGTGGAGTGAATGTATTTCCTCCTGCTCCAAGGAGAAATAGAAAAGTATTACAGTTCAGGCCTCTGCCAGTTATTTCAACCCTGATAAGCAATCAGTCTTGTTTCTTTCCCCTTCTGGGCTTCATTTAAAAAAAAAAAAGTGTGCAATTTGCCATCATGAAGAGATCTGATCTTCATCAAGTGTCAACAATTGTGTGGTTCTGCCACACAATATCAGTCAAATTCCTGCAGTGGAACTTGACCAAAATCCAGAGACAAAAAAAATGTGAAGGCAGCATCAATGATACTGTGAGCTGATCATTTCAAGATACTACACTGCCCTGAAAATCACAGATAATTCCATGATTTACCTTCCAAAGTGATACTCTAGAATGCTCATGTTAATAGTGAAGAAACAAGTCAACTTCAGCAGAAGTGTTAAAAGCTGAGGAAGATTTTTTCTTTGTTGCCATCTTCTATCATTCTGTTATCATGTGATTTCACTTATGAGTCATTTCAGGGGAATGAAATCCAGGAAGGAAGATGCCTAATATCAGTCAAAGCCTGCAAGATCCAGAGTGGAATTTCCTATCTATTTTTAAAGCATTCATACAGGAGCAGAAGTAACAGTCTGGTACATCAAACCAAACCTCTCTATCATTTCCCCTCTTCAGTGGAACCAGGGGAGAAAGATAAGAAAACCCTCATGGGTCAATAAAAGGACAGGGAGATCCCCCAACACTTACTATCATGGGCAAAATAGACTTGACTTTTGGGAAATTTATTTACTATAATGCAAATTGATAATAGAGTAGAATAGTTATAAATAAGAACAAGAATAAAATCATCTTCTTTTCATCCCTCCCTTCTTTTCTGGATGATTCAGTCGTAATTCTTTTTCCTTGCCCTTCACTCCCTGGCATGCAGTCATTCATTAACAGACTGCTCCAGTGCAAGTCCCTCACAGGACACAGCTCCTGCCTGAAAATTTTTGCATGTGCTCCTCTCCACAGGTTACAAGGCTTCCTTCTTTTTGATCTCTTCATGGGTCACAGTTTCTCTGTGGGATGTCCATCTCCTCTGGTGTGGGGTTGTCCTGGCCTGGTGGATGTCTGAGACCCTGTGGTCTTCCATGGGGTCATGAAAGTGAGGAATCTCTATTCTGGAGCCTGGTGCACCTCCTCCCCCTTTTTTGCCTCTGACCTTGGATGCCACCGAGGCTGATGATGGGCTCAGCTTTGGGCAGTGGTGGGTCTGACAAGGAGCCTGCTGGTATTGGCTCTGTCAGACATGAGGCATCTCCTGCTGTCCTCACAGAAGCCAAGCCCTCAACATACCCTGCTTACCTAGAGCTCACTGCATAAAACCAACGCGCGGTCACACTTCCCTCTTCAGCTTACTGTTCCATCAATTTAAATAGAGAAGGGGTTTCAAATATGAAGTATTTTATTACTAGGAGCAAAGAAAGAGGTGATATCAATAATTCTTCTTGTCAACCACAGAAGTAAACCTGTTTTGAAGAGTAAAGGCCAAGTTTCTGCCTCAATCAGAGCTGTTAACTCTGTCCCATGAATTCTATTCCTGGATTTCTATTCTTGGCTTTCTATTTCTGTATGAACTTGAACAAGTCACTTGTCTTCTTTCTGTTTAGTACTTGACAGAAGTTCTTCTGAGGTTAAAATCATTATTTAGTACATGCTAAGATCGCTGTGTGGAAGGTCACTGCATAGGAATTACAGTAATTATTTTTCACCATGAATTTAAACATGTTTGCATTTTGAAAAGAAATTGAATTCATTAATATTAAATAATATAATGCATTTAAATATTACTTTATGCATGATTAAGAGAAAATTATCTTAGTATGCTTGGCTGGTGGAGTAAAAGCTGATGAAGCATTCCAGTGAAATACATAGATACACATACATTTACCTGGCACCTGTTTCACTGTTAAAGGAGAAGCTGCTGCCTGAGCACCCTCACGCTATTCGAGGAGTCACACATACCACCTGAAACTTTAACTGCTAAGACCAGAGTCTCTTCCCAGCAGGAGGCTTGAGTGAGCCAACTTCTTGCTCACACACACACTCACTCGTGGACATACTTCCTCCTTCTTTGGGCTTGACCTTAGGTTTCCCATAGTAGAGTCTAAGGCATTGGATTTACAAAATTAATGATTTAATAGTGTGCTACAGCAGCAGGTCAGTTCGAGCCAGATGCCTCCAGAGATGGACACAGAACAAAGAAACCATCAGGCAATTATTCCCTTATGAATTTTGCACCTGCCCCTCATGCACTCTTCCCATGCCTTGCATGCTTTTCTTGGTCCAGTGGTGATTTTTGATCTGGGGTCTTCTAATAATTTGTTGGATTCTTTGTCTTTGTCTGTGCAGGCAGGTTGTTCACTGTCCTTATCTCATGAAGGTACAGATTCAGCTGGCAGTTGCAGTGTCTTTGTCTTCTTGTTTGCACTGGTGGTGCACCTGCTCTCTGGTAGAACATGGGAAACTAAAAAAGCCCTGGATCTGGGAAAAACACTACTTATCAACAACCAAACCATCACTGTGCTATCAGTGTTTTTGTCATACTAAAGACAAAATACATCACTGTACTAGCTGCTAGGAAAGTTACTATGAAAATGAATTCTATTCCAGATGAAAGTACATCTAGCTGTAATTTCACAGCTTCCAGCCTAAGGCTTCACCAAAACAAGATACTCATGCTAAGGCAAACAGTATACGAAATAACAGAGTATTTTAACTATGTAATTCATTCTATATAATATTTATTTAAGCTAGACAACTACCATCTCCAAACGTTCACTTCTTGATCATTGCAGATTCCTGTAATTCACTTCTCAATTAGTCCATTGCAGACAATAGACAAATATTGACTGCCCTCAACAGAAAAGGCTTTTTGTTGTTTTTGTAGCTCATGTATGTGGTATGCAGAGCTACAGCATGTCCTGGAATCTCTAGAGCAAGAAGGCTGGAACTCAGGTCTACTTTCTCATTCTTGCTTTGCAGTTTGTCTGTTTGAGCACTATCCCATGCTCACATATCTGCCCTGGACCTAGCTGAGGTCTCATCACCAATGCTTATGAGATATATTGAAAGTTCTAACTTGCTCTGTACAAAAATATAGTTGATTTTTTTTTTTTTTTAATATTTGTTTCTGTGCACAGGAGGATGAACATTTGATTAGCTTCCATTTCTAGCAAGCAGTATTTAGGGATAGGTAGATCCAGAGCAAGAAAGATGTCATGTGTCTTCTTTGTTTATACCTTATAGTTGTTACATCACCTACCTTTCCTAAGATCAGGTCAAAACAAAACCAACAACAAACCAAAACCAACAATCCAAAACAACAGAGGAACAAAAAAAAGCAAAACACATGGACCATACTATTGTCTACTTTGAATAAAAAATTTTCTGAATAGACTTTCAGTATGTTGGTAAGAATTACAAGAAAGGTGCTTTTTGAACAAACATATTCAAGAAATGCTTATGAAACACTTCTCATTTCAAAATAGAAGTCAGGACCAAAGAGGCATAAGATAACTCCCATTTTCTGGAGTGAATTTGCAAATATAGTTTGAAATAGTATATTTCTGAGGAACTACTTTGCATGGATCTGAGAGGTTTTTGCTTATATGTGACATTAATCCACCTATACTCAGGCTTCAGTTTTCAGAGATATCCTTCCCATTTCCATGACTTTCCAATTTTTTTCTTACAAACCTTATAATTTTCCTCTTGATTAACAGAGCTATTGCAAAGTTGTTCACTGTCTTCAATGGACTTCTACCCTGAATGTCACTGACATCAGTGATGACATCAGAGGCTGAAACAGTTGCTTAGTTTTCTCACACCTCTGACAGTACTAAGATCTCTTATAAAATGCTGGATTTTATTAACAGATTGAAGGGATACAGTCTAAAGTCACATCACCCGTGATATTATACAGCTGATCATCTTGCTGCTGCTCTGCTCAAAATACAGATTTAGACTGGTGATATTAGAGCTTGAAAACATGCATCCTTAGAAATTGTATCCCCAAAGACAGATATTTATATACAGGAGATTCATACTATAAATTCTTTCTTGAGCTTGTATTGATTGTTGTTAGAAGTAAAAAATTGGGTAGATTTAGCTTCTTACTGCATCATCTGATGGGAAACTGTATCTTTGTTGCACAGATGCTAAAGGGAATGAACAGACAGATGACAGACAGGAAGTCATTGCACTCAAAATGCAGATAAAAGACATAAACTCCATGCATGACAATACTGTAAGACAGTTGCTGACAAAAAAGAGAAAAATGAGAGTATAAATAATAAAGGTTAATTCAAATGTATGAGTAAAGCTTACAATTATGAAGGAAGTAATTTGATCAGGCATCATTCAAATTCATGAAGTTTTTAAAAATTTTCATCATCTGCTAATAATACATTTGTCTAGGAATTTATTTTACTTATTTTTATTATTACAAAGACAATGGTAACTTTGGAGGAAGCTGACCAGATGAAATCTTTACCTCACCGAGTTTCTGAACTCATTGAGTATCTGTTCCTCTTCTGGACCAGAATTTCAGCTGTTGGGCATTTTACTTGGAGGTCTTCAATTCGTGCACTAACCAGCTATTTCATTGGTGAGATCTAGTGTAAGTTGTATCTGTGCACTTAATTATAGAAAAATATCTAATAGTTTAAAACTATCAGCAAAATTGTATAAGTAATCTTTTCTTTAGCTATGGTATTCATGTGCCAAAAAAACTAGATTAAAATAAAAACAGGCATTTTGTGTACCCTGGATTGACAGCCTAAAAACTTAAGTAATATACCGTCATCCAAACTTTCTTACTGAATGAGCAATGCATTGAAAAATAATTTTATATTAATTTAATTTTTAAAAAAATCCACCTTCAATATTTAATTTGTAGTGATCAGTCTTTTCCATTAATCCATAATGGTGTGGAGGTTCTAAGGCAATATTTTTATGTGCAAATCTCAATACCCTGAAACCAGAACAGAAGCAGCCTGTTCAATGCTAAGAAGGTTGTAACCCTGAGGAAAGACTAACAAAAGTGACATTTGTTTTCATGTCTAGTGAAAGTGATATTTGTTTTCATGTACTGGGAGTAGCTATTGAACAGAAACAATGACTTCGGGAAATAAATATGTAAAACTCTGGGTCAGCCAATCACTTAGATGGACTTAACTTCCAGTACACCAACAAGATGACAGGTGTATGTGTTTTCTTTCTGAAGCAGTCATGTGCAAAACCTTTCTGTCCCAAATGTTAGTCTGCACTTTTTTTTCTATTCTAAAGAAGTATAATTTTTGAAAGGATTGCTGATTGCATTTCTTGTAATTAGTTGTCTCATAAATATAATTATTAGAAAGGATGAATAGAAAATATTACAGTAGCCTGGAGTCTGCGGTAGTTTATAAAGTAATTTGTGCTTACAAATTGTGATGTAAAGTGGTTGGAGTTTTTTAACCTCTCCTATAGGCATGCTTTTGAATTTTTGCAAGTAGATTAATCTATCTACATGATGAAGTGCTCAGGCATGTAAATACCTGTGACCTGAGTTGAATTAATCTACTGTGATTCAATACCAGAACTCGACTGCAACTAATAAAGATTGATGGCAAAATGAAAAATTCTGATTCACCTAATGAGCTTATTGGTGCATTTAGAACTGTTCATCTGGCAAACCTTTTAAAGTTTACATTGGGATATTTCTATTTGCAAACAGCAACTCTGGTGTTTACATTTGCAATAAGCATGTTCTAGATATATGGGTTTTGTTTTGCAACTTCTGTAATTTGTTTGAAAACGTCTGATAGTTCTTCATGATGATTTTATTTTCTTTTTGCCTAAAATATTTTGTTTACTTAGAAAGGAGATGATAAGGCTAAAACATATGTTTAAAGTCAGACTTATTTAAAAAAAAATCTGTTCCACTAACTTGATGTGATTCATTTTAGTGGGTATTAATTACAGAGAAATTGAGATACACACTTTTCATGTTTAACTGAAGAATAGAACACGAGTTGCATGCCTATTGCTTTCTTATGCTTAAGCATGATTGGAACTGAATTTGCTCAATTGCAGCAGAAATGGGCCTGCATGTACTGAGCTGGCAGATGTGGTAAAAATCTTCATCAAAGTGATGTGTGATAAAATGTCACGTATCTGGCAAAATCTGCATTTTTTTTTTTTTTTTATGAGCTGCTAATCACACAAGGATTTGGAGTAAAAAGTTTTTAGCAAACCATTAGTTCCAGGAAGACAGATGGAGGAGGAGGAACCACGTATGGAAATGATTGGAGATGGTAGGACTCTGAGGAAAAAGAAGTTACGTGGGGGAGCAGACATTTCCAGAGCCAGAGGTTAACAGTAAACAGAAAAATAGGGATCAAACTCTGCTTCTGGAAGCTGTAGTTGCCAACATGTGCACATGTGCAACCTCCTGTTAAAGTCAATGGAGATAAGACAAGCAAAAGACTTTAATTCAGCTTATCAAACGTACGGATTTAATTCCTGTTTTCAAAGATAGGCAACAGACAGTGTTTCAGACTTCCATCGGCACAGATGTGGAAGCTGTGACTTAGGAATCTGGGAACACCTGGGTCAAGCCTTTCAGGCTGGAAGCTGAAGGTCAGGCAGGCAAGGAATCCTGGGCAACTAAGCTGATCTGTATCTGTCTAAACCAAACCAATTTTTTCATCCTATTTGCAGGGTTCAGATTCCTTCTAAAATTAAAGGCAAAATTAATGTTTAAAAGCTGTCCTTTCATAAAAAATAAGCCAGTGAAATGAGTGACCTTGCATTTAGTGCCCTTGTGGTGGGTTGAACCTGGCTGGATACCAGGTGCCCACCAAAGCTGCTCCACCACTCCCCTCCCCAGCTGGGCAAAGGAGAAAAAATATAACAAAGGATAGCAGAATGAGATAAGGACAAGGAAACATCACACAGCAATTACTGTCACAGGCAAAACAGACTTGACTTGGAGAAATTAGTTTAATTTCTAGTGAATTAAATCAGAGTCGGATGAGAAATAAAACCAAATCTTAAACACCTTCCCACCACTTCTCTCTTCTTCCCAAGCACAACTTCACTCCTGATTTCTCTACCTCCTCCCCTCCTGCAGCAGCTCAGGGGGCTGGGGAATGGGGGCTGGGACCAGTTAATTACATGCTGTGTCTCCTTCTCCCTCATCAGAGGGGAACTTCTTATGTTGAGAAAATCTTTAATTGTAACAAACAGTGTTTAGTCTTGCTGCTGATGACATCTCAAGAGTCAGAAATAGTTAATCATTTGCTCAGGGAGTTACAGGGAATGAAAAGGGGGTTGTGAAACCAGGTCCAGCCTAACTGCTGCAAAATGTGGAACATATGGGAACTTTCTTAGGAAAGGACGTTCTTTAATGTTTCCTCTTTGTAACTTACAAGCCTAATCAGCAAGAAGGGAGATTTAATCCATGAAAGATAGCAGCTAACAAGCAAGCTCTAAGGGATGTCCATGTGTTAGGAAAAAAGTTGAGGGCTTGACATGCTTTGATGACCTCAGACCTGGGAGCTAACAAAGCTTGGGAGGAAATGCAGAATTTATGTGCCACAAGGACATTTGGCAGTTGTCCCAAGATGAGGAAGAAACTAATAAAACCAGGTCAGTAATTTTGCTGGAATCAGCTCCAAGTGGGTAAAAGGTAATTCTGGCAGGGGAAATCTGCAATCACCACCACTGATCCAAGAAACCCACCTTCCAAAAAGAAGAAAAGAGTGAGCATGCAGACTAATTAGCATGAGAAGCAAGGGAATTATTAACCAATAGAAGATAGAATACTAATTAACAAGAGAACCGTTTAACTTGTAGTCAATGAATACTAATCCTTTTGACAGTCACATGCCCTGCCAGGAACACCAGCAAGGGCTGCCGTGCTGCAGTATGGGCTTCCCACAGGCCACAGCCTCCTTCAGGGGTCCATCTGCTCTGGCATGGGGCCCTCCATGGGCTGCAGGGTGACAGCCTGACCCACCATGGGCTGCACCATGGACTGAGTTAGAGCACCTCCTCTCTCCATTCCTTTTTCACTGACCTTGGTGTCTGCAGCGTTTCTGTCACACATTCTCACTCCTCTCTTTTGGGTGCTGTTACACTCTGTGTTTTTCCCACTGTGCTTCCCACAGTCACTACCACCATTACTGATGGGCTCAGCCTTGGCCAGCAGTTGGTCCCTCTTGGAGCTGGCTGGCATTGGCTCTTTTGGCATGCAAGAAGCTCATCGTAGAAGCCAGCCATGTAGCCTGATCACTACCAAAACCTTGTCATGCAAATCAAGTACAACCCTGAACTTTCATTGAGTCCAATTTTGCCATTTAACCTTAAAATTTTAAAGTCAAATGTAATCCATAGACTACAAAAAGTTGCATTTCCATATGAAAGCATAAACATAATTCGTCATAGAAGAATTCACAAAATAATGAATTGCAGCTAATGAAAGAAATATTACCCTGTTCAAAAAAAAAAAAATCAAGGTCATTTCAATGGCACAGATTTATATTTATTACATTTGGAAGTGATTCTGTTCAATCCTACTTCTACCCAGACAAAAAGCAAAACTCTGACAGCAATCAAGAACAAGCCCACAATATCACTGGCTTATTTGTATGCCCACATTACATCTCCATCTTGTCAACAGTGAAATTTGTCCCTGAATTTAAAATTAAAGCCAAAATAGTCCTAAACCCTCTTTTCGGGCTTTGTTTCCTTTTTTTTGGGGGGGTTGCTTGTTTTGTTCTTTTCAAATTTGTTTAATGTTCAGATGGTTTTTGAGTTTCAAAATAATGTATTAAATTTGCAGAGTTCTTGAAGTCTTTGAAAAAATCTTTAAAAAGTAACCTCTCAAATGCAGTTTTTCACCTCAATGTAAAATAGTTCAAACAATCATGCAAAACCATGACTATGAAAGACAAGTTTTAAACTGTAAAAGAAAAGATAACCAGATGCACAATTACTCACCAAAAAAATATTTCACAGGTATACTGCAATAATAAAAATGTAATTTAAGGATTTTCTGAGGATGAGAGATAAGATCTCCCAGCTATGTTTTCAAGGGACTAGAAAGGATGGTATCAGGTTAGAATCTTAGGGAGAAGGCTTAATGATCACATAACAGAGATTCATCAGCAGCTTAATGTAATTAATTTGTTCACCATTTATATCTGTAGTTTAAACATAAGAATCAGGCTCAGGGGTTTTATTTGATAAATATAAAAGTAAAAAACATCATCCCAAAAGACGTCAGGTGACTTATGACTGAAACTATTTTCTTTTATTATTCTTCTGAAGTGGAAAATTTTGGACTCACAAATGATGTTTTCTTTTTCAACATCACATCATGCAGCATGCGATATGTTTTGGCATGTAAGCATAAAAACAACTAAAAAATCCAGACTTGCAATTCTCAAGTTGAAAAGATCCTCTTTAAACTACCTGTTCTAAAATGATTGGTTGCATTTATTAATCATTCCCAGTGAGAATAAGGAAAGGAATCATTGTTGGTTTTATTGCATATTCTGCAACAGTACACGCAAAGCTGAGTATATACTGTAGTTCTCAAAGCTGACATAATTTGGAATCTTATTTTGGCTTTTATTTTGTTTTGTTTTCCAGGGAAACTTGGTCAGTGTTTCTTCTGCTTCATTCATGAACTCACAGCTCGTTTTAGTGTACAGAGTTGCACATTTAGATCAAATTTGTGTGTATTTGTGCTATGAGCTCAGTTAGTTAGTGCATGATGCTAAAAATGCCAGGGTTGTAGGTTTGAACCCCACATGGGCCATTCACTTAAGCATTGGACTCAATGATCCTTGTGAGTCCCTTCAGACTCAGAATATTTGTGATTCTGTGAAATTTCAAAGCCTCACTCTCATTTCTTTCCTCTGTTTCTCCTGAGAATCAAACTTATCCCCCTGCTTTAAGAAATCTCTTTAGCATTTTATCTTATACAATGGCAGTGAAGAGACATGAGCCTGCTGCAATCAGAATTGTGATTGCAGCAATGGGAAGACAGATCAAAACTATCTCAGGCACTAAGTACAGATTATATGGGCTAACCCCAAATCTAACTGCATTAGGGTTTATGCAGCCTGTAGGAATGATGTGGCTCATGCAGCTCACCACAGCTGCCCTGTGGGCTTTAGCTGACCGAAGCTGGCTTGAGAACTTGTACAAACATACAGAGGTACCACAGCTCACCTGGCCAAAAGTTCTATATGGCCTCTGGTTTGTTCTCTAATGCAGCAATGTGGAAACAGAGCAACAGGTCCTACATCAAACCACTGATGCTGCTATTTGTTTCAACCATTTTAGCTGAAAGGAGAACTTTTAAGGAAATGTACTATAATGTATGTGGTGTAGCTTGTCTGTTTACCTCACTCACTTTCCTTTCTTTAAATAGATATTTGCATATAAATTGCTTGGAGCGATATATTAGCAACCAAGGATGGTGAAAAAAAAACTTTGAATGAATTGTAAATCCACCAGAGGTTTTTTCCAGACTTAGAAATTTATATATAAAATGAAATCTCTTCACAAAATGCAGTTCCTTAAAGTTGCCAGCACTCCTGCATTTGAAAATTATATCACTGTTGTAGAAGTAAAAGACCACTGAAAGCAGAATAATTAATAAGACAGAGAGATGTTCTTCTCCTTATGCTGACTTAGAAGTTCAGTATTTATAAATGTAGTAGTTATTGAAGGGTAAAGCTGATTGCTGCCATATTCATTCACTTTAATAAACTTCAGAGTGGAAAAGCAGAGTGCAACAGCAAAATGTTGAGAAAAAAAAAAGAAACTGAGTTCAGAGAGAATCTAAGGAGGAATCTAAACTGAGGAAGTGCAGTCTGAGCAAAAAAATGACCTTTTTGAGGCACACAATAGAGAGGCAATCACTGGGTTCATTGAAAGACCTGAACCCTTTTCTTTAAATGAAATCAAAACATCCCCACTAATTACACATGTCCAAGTGCTTAAATTTTAAATAGAAAATACCCTTGTCATTCTAAAACTCTGAATGAAAAGTGAGGATACTGGGTGTATTCTATTTAATTAGAAGAAAACAAAGATCTGTTACCTCGATAATTATCGTTTGGCTAACCAGCATAAATATGAGGTCAATAGCTGACTTGGAACTGACTACTAAAGGAATAAAGTAAAATTAAAAACAAAAACAAATTAAAAAACAAAAAACCACAACCCCCCCCAAAAAAAAAACAAACAAAAAAACCCCAACCAAATGACAAGAAACCCTTTAAAAAAGTATTTTAAATGGATTGTGATGAACTAGGTTTATCTACTGCTTTCTTCTGCCTGTTTTTTTGAAAGAATCTAAATATTACCCAGAAAAGGTAACAGTGCCTACAAACTGTGGTGGGAACTGCAGGACATTTGATTTGGGACCACAAGACATTTTGGTTATATGGTGTATATTTAGAGTTGTACTTATCGTATGTCAGAATTCATTTTTAACCTAAAATCTTTAAGCAATAAGATCTCTGTCAGTTGTTTCAGAGTCTGGTTGTATTTGTCTGACCGTTTTTATAAATAACCTGGGAAAATCCCAGTACATGTATCAATATAAAGAATCATGCCTTACTGAGTAATGTTCCCAAATATCCAATGGGTAGGAAGAAAGCATACCCCTAACTCTATCTCTTCTCTTCAAGAGGGTTGAAGAAGGAATTTTTATGAGGGGAGTGATAGAACAAGAGCAAATGGCTTTAAACTGAAAGAGGCTAATTTTAGATTAGATATTGGGAAAATATTCTTTACTGCCAGGGTGGTGAGAAACTGGCACAGAGTTGCCCAGGGAAGTTGTGGATGCTCCATCCCTGGCAGTGTTCAAGGCCAGGCTAGATGGAGATCTGAGCAACCTGGTCAGGTGGAAGGTGTCCCCACGGCAGGGGATAGGAACTAGATGATCTTTAAGGTCCCTTCCAACCCAACCAATCTGTTATTCTGTGATTCTTCCCCTGGTCAGTACACTGGTGTCAAGGAAAGTAGGCACAGGGACTTCTCTTGTGCAATATCATTTGTGGTAATCTGATTATCACAGATATTAGCAGACTATACTATCAAAAATATGAACCTAATTTCATACAGCATTAAATAGACAAGATTCTGATTTCCAAGGTGATCAAAAATTGCATGGTTGAGATGGCAAACACACTTGTAAATTTATAGAAGTTTGGAAAATTACAGGTTAAGTGTACATAGGTAGATCAGACAAAGCAAATTATCAGAAGGCAGCACTGAGCATGTTGAGATGGCTGTGAAGAACAATCAATCAAAATCTATCAAAATACCCTGAAGAAGTTGAGGGTTTCAGTTACATCTTTCTTCCTATCATTGTAGCACATGAGATTATGATAGTTCTGCTGGTTAGTTTTGAGTCACTTTTCCTATTTAGCGAGCCAGTCAAGGGCAAATGCAAAGAGAAAATGAGGGGCAATAGGAAATACAGAGGACATAGAAGGACACGTCTTTATGTTTATATCCTCAGACTATCAGGGCCTTGACAACAGGCTGGCAACAAATTCTGTCTTTGTGCTTTGTTTTTTCTTCCATTTTCTGCTGAGTTACACTTTGGGCTTGTTTCTTCTTGTAGCGAGACAGAATCAATCTGCTCCTATGCTGCTACTTAAATAGTCAGACTTTTCTTTTTTCCTAGTGAAGAAGGAGGGGAAGAACAGAAAAGAATTCACAGGTGGAGCAAGGGCAAAGTAGATCCCACAGGACTCTCAGCAGGGCTTCAATTAGTTCAGCACTACTGTATGCTTCCCATTTTTAGTCCTGCTAGAAAACCAAACTGGTGGTCACAGAGGTCTTTAAATCATAAAGCTAGAATCTGCAGAGAAAAGCAGAAGCTGAATAATCTTCTTCTTCTCAGAAATATTTTCCCAAAATTTTCTCCATGCTCTGCCCACATCTAACTGCCCATTTTTAAAGAGGTGATGGATGAGACATGAGCTCCAAACTTCTGTTATAGTTGTAGGTCTTTTGTGGCAGTTAACGTAGTCAGTTACCTTTCTTTTGTATCTTCTCTGCATCATTGCACTGTTGCATAGATGTCACAATGAACATTTGATACGACAAAATTCATAATCTTTTGTTTAGTTTGTTCCTCTGTCCATGTCAAACTAATTTTTTGGCATAGGCTGGTAGACTCCCTTACTAAAAGTCATTTCTATATTCTGTGCAAGAATAACTCTCTGGCCCTGAGAGTTACTCTTGTACCTTGCCAGCAGGAAGGAAGAAACTTTGTGCACTGACATGCTGCATGATCTCCTACATAATGAAAATGCAGCAAATGTGTTCAAAATGAAAGGAAATGAAGAATGACAATAGCGGTCCTGTTATGTAAAATCCTCTTAGCTTTTGAAATGTCACTTTTAATTGTCATGATGAAACTCTGAATAAAGTAGGCAAACAAAAGACCTCTAACGAGGGCATACAGAATTGCACATGGAGAGTAGGTTCCTGCAGAGTGTTGATGCCAAAGTCCAATATTAGGAGGGCAGTTGCACTACTGGGAGATGTAATCCTCCAGATAAGATATTAAAATGATATCCCATCTGCTTATTTTCAACATCACTTTGAGATGATAAAGATCTCATGATACTGGCTCAAGGGACATGATGGTGATGGTGTTAGGGAGGGTAGGGAATAGGGAATAACTGTGCTTCCAACTGGAAAAATCACCCTTTGTTAAATATTATCATTACAAATTAATTGGCAGTGTAACAAACATTCATGACTATACAGCATGCAAGAGCATGCAAGATACAGGACAGACTGGTGACCATTCTGGACTGTGCACTCAAGCATTCTATTACACAGTGAAGTTACCCATGGAAGGGAAAAGAAAACAGTGTACTGGTATATTTGCAGAAACACCTTTCTTTGAGTACACTTCTGCTTGCTTTAACATCAAATTCTACATGAGATCAGGTAGAGTTTAGGAAGAACAAAAGTTTTGAAGATGTGTATCTAAATTCCTAGTGATGGACTTATGTGAATATTGCCAGACAGATATTTCAGTCATCTGCTTTCTTAATACATTTCAGTAAAAAGATACCAATTCAACATTTGAGCTGTATCTAACAAGCATAAGCAGCAGTAACTACCACAGAAATGTAATTACTCACAGTCCCAAAAGATTATTTCCATGGTCTACCCAGGACTTAATTATGTAGCTCTCAAAGCATCTGAAACTATACCTGCCATCTGTAGACACAGTCCAGTGGGTAGGTGGTGAGACAGTGTGTCAGAAATCCCCATGGTGTTTCTTAGGCACAGGCTCTGAGTTAGCAAGGATACACAAATATTTTGATTATTCTGCCTGGAGAGGCACATGCTGCCTTTCAACTCCCAAGTTAACAAAGCCACACTCTCTGTCTCAAAGTTCAGGGGAGAGGATGAGAGGAGGGAAAAGATGTAGTAAATATGATGAGAGGAGGGAAAAAATGTAGTAAATATCATGAGATGGTGCACCATAATCATATCATGTGGAAGTATAGAGGGAGTCTCTAATATGCAAAGGCAGGCAGAAAGTAAGAACCAGTCATCATACTCTGAAAACAGGAAAGCAGACAGAAGTTGCAGCTGGGCACTTTTCACAAAAATAATTGCTAATTCATTACTGTCTTCTGTTGGAACTCAAGATGAAGAGATTATTCTAGGAACTTAAGGGCACTGTTAGTTAAGGTAGGCATTTGAAGCAGAAGTTGATGTCCCACTTAACCCTAGCAAAACGAAATCAATACTTGCAAAAATGTATCAAATGGGTGAAGGTGTTGATTCTTTCTTTTTATATAGATTCTGAAATACTCAGAGTGATAATTACCAGCAAGCACATAAAATTAGGAACAAAAACCTGAAGAGGTACAATTCTGTACACGCACTAGCAAAGTCTCTGTTCAAAATGTCACTGTGAGCCATGAAATATAAATAGCAGCTGAAATGTCAATCTATCCAAATACATGATCACAAAAGATTAGACTCGTAGGATCATAGAATATCCTGAGCTGGAAAGGATTCAAGAGTTATCGAGTCCAACTCAAAACTCCACACAGGGAAATCTAAAAGCTAAACCATATGTCCAAGAGTGTTGTCCAAATGCTTCTTGAAGAGTGACAAGCTAGGGGCCATGACTACTTCCCTGGGGACTTTTTTCCGATCATTGTTCATACTTTCAGTGAGGAACTTTTATTTAATGTCCAGTTTGAACTCTTTCTGACCCAGTTTTCAGCCTTCTCCTTGTGGCCTGTCACCAAACACCAGAAAGGAGAGGAGCACGTCCCTCTCCACTCCATGTTGTTGTTAAAGACAGAAAAGAGGTGATTTCTCAGTCTCCTCTCCTCTAAGCTGAACAAACTTGTATTCTCAGCCACTCCTCATAACTCATGCCCTTTAGTCCTTTCATCATCTCTGTTTCTCTTCTTAGGAGGAACAATAATATGAAGTTTGTGAACTGAAAATTCAGAGTTGATATGTTTGTTTTTTTTTTAATGAATATTTATTTTCTTACACAATCTTTCCCAGAACTCATCTCACACAACTTTAGGTATTTACTTGGATATGTACCATATCAGCTCCTGAATCAGTCACTGATATTCCTTTTCCCAATCAGTGGATAGGAGAAGGCACTGTGAGGCAAAATTTATGTTACTTATCTGAGCTTCTGGTTCACGATATTTCTTTTTCACTAGAAATTCTTTTTTCTCTTCATGGCTTAAAAAGTATCTAGAAAAGGTATGAATGTCATATAGACATACCAAAGAAGATAAGTACCATCCCCACATTATACTCCAAGTATCAACTTCAGCCTATAATTTAATGTCCATTAGACTGTAAATATCAATACCAAGGCTACTAAATAAGAGTCTGAATCAATAATGAATCTACTAGCTCAACACTGTTGGGAAAATATGAAAAGCATCACAAATAGGACAGGGAAGAGCTTTATTCCCTTGCTATCCAGAAAAATTTTATTTCTGTTAATTACTCAACCAGACTATTTTTGCAGTTGATTGACTTCATAGCATCATGAGTTTAATTTCTAGCATGAACTGTTACAGTAAATTAAAACTTAATTTAGCTAAATCATGTTGTACGAATCACAGAATTTCATCCAGCAACTCCTGCATCAGGCCCATGATTCGTATGAACCCTACTTGCCTGGAAACCCCATCCATATCACTCACAAAATAGAAGCATTTTCTTTTCATCAAATAACATTTAATTTTCCATTACAGTAGTGTTAAACATATACCTAAAATCCTCTTTTTAATATGTACAGGAAAAAAAAATATTACAGAGCCAGACTCCACTCAGTGTGACACAACCTAAAGAAAAGACACAATGGCTATTAAGCCAAGGAAATTTTCTGTTGGATATAAGAAGAAAAATTGCAGAGTAAATAGGTGGGGACTGGAACTGGATGCTTAAAAAGCCTGTGAAATCTTCATCCTCAGGGACTTTCATATTTGAGTGTTCAAGGCCTTCCTCAAAGTGATCTAGATTTAAGTTAGTAGTTCTCTGAGCAGGAGATTAGTCTAGATAACCGCTAGAGTCCTTTCCAACCTAAATGGTTACATGAATCTATGGTTTCAAGAGGTGATTCTTGTTTGTATTCTGAATTAGCTATTTTCTAGTCACTGGCTATTTTAATGTGTTGAAACTCTGTCTCCTGTCAGAATTGTTGGGGTTTTTTTCCACAGATGAACTTGTAGACAATGATTTAATAATCTTATCTTGGGTGTACTTTGCTAGTTTTCCCAATTTTGACCTGCCCTTGTAATTTTTGTCTATAATACTTCTAATATATCAATATCCCCTTTAAAGACAATCACCAAAGAATGCATGTAGGCATGGTAGTAAAAGTCTCTCAAGTGCTGTACACAAATACAGCCTCCTCACTTCTATTTAATATTTTTCTAGTTGTGCATTTTAAAAAGACATGTTCACCGACTTATCTGTAGAGTTGCTCAGGGAGATCATATTCTTTTAATTAACTACTATTTCCTCTAAGTTCATCAGTTTCACTGAACACCAGGATGCCATTTCTCATCCTGCAAGTGTGACCTATACAGTTTGTTCCCTGATGCATGTCCTTTCACTTGGCTTTGTTAAAATATGCCGTCCAAAGAAAAGTAATTTCCTCCCAGCAATATAGTTTAGTTGAGTTGGTCTTTCCCAATTATTTATTACTCACTAATTATCCATTATCAGCAAATTTGATCAGACAATTGATGAAGCGTTTGAAAAGCAAGAACTAACTTTTCAGAGTCATCTGATTATGATTCCTGTTGACACTGATATTCATTTGTAATTATTTTGTAAAGCATCTTTCATAGCTGATATTTAAGCTTCATTGATTTTGCATGGCAGTATCTTCACCAGAAGGAAGAAAGACAAGGAAAACTGTGTTATATAAGTTTAACTGCATTATGTCAATGCAGTTTTCTGCTGCAGTTACCAACCAAACCCATTGTGCAAAAAGATCCCATATTTGTTTGACAAGGTACATTTTCCATAAGGCCGTGTTGACTGCCATTTTAATCTTTGCCAAAAAAATCCCTTGTCAAAGTGACATCATTGTCAAAAACCCCAGCTTAATCATATTATTTACCCTCCTTGAATATTGTTAGACCAGGTACACAGTTTAAAAAAGAAAAGAATCCCCACCTCAGTATCTGACAGAAACTTAGTAAAGCAAATAGGGAAACATTATTGTCATAAACATGAGCTTTCTTTGCACTCTTTTGATACTGTGGATATTTTTTAATGATGAATGAGATGAGAATTTTTTTGTATCTCCTAAAATGTAATGAGTTCCTAAAAATATCTCAGTAATGGTGATACAATTTATATTTTTTGTCTTTTTTTATTTTTGTCTCTTTTCCATTCATTCATTTATTCATTCATTGGGAGTGGTAAGGAACATATGAAGAGTATAACCTTTCATATTTTTTGAAAACATGTAGCAACATTGCTTTTACTATGTGTAAATGCAATGTTTTAGCGATGTAAATTAAAAAAGCGATGCTGAAAATATTTGCACAGTAAGCTCAGAAAAGTTTATTTGAGATCATTGTTCATTTTCTAGATTACTGAGACTGGAAAGGATGACTTCTTGATCCATGGGGACAAAAGGGGCAGCATATCCTTCCCTTGACTTATTCGTATAAGGTTTCCATATCTGCTAACATGTAAAAATAAAAAAGAATATTGCTTCTGTGGTGTAGTGCCCAGTATTTCTGTATGGGTCTGTGAGTTAAAATCACATCAGGCTAGTGGTACATGTATGAATCCACTGCAGAGACTATGGCTAGGTCACACCTTCTCTTGATCATACAGTGTAAAATAGATCTGCACATGCTTAGTAGCCACTTGATTTTGGTGAACAGAAGTCTGAAAATTCAGATGGTAGTCTGAAAATTCCAGAAAAAAAGGGCAGACTCACAATAAAAATGACAGACATGGCATGCATTTGCAGTTGCTTAGACTTACAATTTTTTAAAGCTCTTTCTTGTCTTATGTACAAACTTAATTTTATTATTTAATATCTGGAGTCACAAACTTCAAATTTTACGGGAGTTTTCTAAATTCCCTTCATTCTATGTTTTTATGAGTGCCTCTGGTAATCAATACTTATATATTGGGATTGAATGGTCATCAAAGATAAGTAAAATATAAATGTACTAGTCTGTCTGACAATCAAGGTATGAGTAACTAAAAAAAAAAAATCTGGTATATTATAATGAATATTTTTATTAGGTTTCCAGCAACTTAAAGACAGGCCTTTAAAAGGTTATGGTGTCAAAACCAAATTAGGCACATAAAAGGGAGTATTCTAATTAACTACATATAAATATGAACATTAATTTACATCTAATTATTTTATCCCTTTAAGTTCAGTGTAGCTTTTGAGGAAAAAAAAAAGGCTAAATTAACAGCATATAATTTTATTGATGTCCTTTTCAATAAAGGGATAATTTGAATGAATTGCTGAGCTGGTGTATTAGGACACAACCAAACTGGAAAGCAGCCAGCTGACATCCTGAGAAGTTCATGTAATAGTATACATTAGGCTAAAGTAGCTACCAGATATATTATCCCAAAGCCTCTTAAAGCTCTTAACACTGGGTCTGCTGAGAACATGCAGGAGAAAATCAGACTAGGCATTGTCAGGAATTTACCTGGAATTTCAATTGAAATATTGCTGTAATCTCCCTGATTCTTTATTTTTCTTGCAATTATTGCTTGCCCACCCCAGTAAATTTGTCTAATCTCACTGAAAATATCATATTGAAACTTTCTGGCCAGCACAGTAAATAATCATCAAAAGACAGTTGTTAACTAGTTATACATGTAAACCTGATGGCCAAGGGACAAATCTGAACATGTTATTAATTTGTGTTATATGTGTTCAGTGCTGCATAAAACATGGTTCTACTCCAGAAATACTCGTAATCTGAACAGACTAACATAGCAATCAAATCCAATGCTCTGCTCCAAATTAGAGAGTTTATTGGAGTGACTTCTGTGAATATGACTTATTTTAAACCAACCAATAACCTAGAGTCAGTGTCACAGTTTAATTCCAATAGGCAACTGTCCTGATTTTAGGTGGGATAGAGTTAGATTTTTTCCTGGTATCTGGTACAGAGCTGTGTTTTGGATTTATTGTGGCAATAATGATGATAACACACTGATGTGTTGGTTGTTGCTGAACAATTATCATAAGTCAAGGACTTTTCAGTGCTCTGCCAGTGAGGAGGGGCACAAGAAACTGGGAAGGGGCATGGCCATGACAGCTGACCTGAACTGGCCAGAGGGATATTCCACATGATTCTCAGTGTTTAAACTGAGGGGTGTTGGTTGGGAGGCCCTGATCGCTGCCGGAGATGGGCTGGGCATTAACTGGCAGGTGGTGAACAACTGTGTTGTGCATCACGCAATTTTGTGCTTTTCTCTCTCTCTCCTTTTCATTGCAGATATTATTGTTAGTAGTATTAGTATCATACTATTTAACTTTGTTGTAATTATTAAACTGTTCTTATCTCAACTCATGACTTTTACCTTTTTTTTCCTGATTCTGCTTCACTTCCTGCCAGGTGAGGGAAGAAATGAGACAGCAGCTGTGTGGTACTTAGTTCCTAGATGGGGTTAAAATATGGCAGCAGCTAATCCACACACAGCTACTTGCTTGCACCCCACAGCAAGACGCGGGGAGGTTTGGAACGGTAAAAATGAGAAAACTTGTGTTTTCTCATTTTTGAGATAATAAAGACAAGTTTTGTTGTTTTTTTTTTAATTGAATGAAGAAAGACAACAAAGAGAGGGGAAGGGAAGGAAACTGCGAGGGAAATAGGTGATGCAAAAGACAATAATTGTTCTGCACCAATCAACTGACGCCCAGCTAGTTCTAGAGCAATGCCAGCCCCAGACGACCTCCTCTCCCCAGTTTTATTGCTGAGCATGGTGTCATATATTATGGGATATCCCTTGGGTCAGTTGGGGTCAGCTGTCCCAGCTGTGTGCCCTCCCAATACCTTGTGCACCCTCAACCTCCTCTCTGGTGGGGTGGGGTGAGCAGCAGAAAAGGCTTTGACTCTGTGTAAGCTCTGCTCAGCTGTAATGAAAACATCCCTGTGTTATCAATGCTGTGTTCAGCACAAATCATAGCCTCATATCAGCTACTATGAATATATTTAACTCTGTCCTAGTCAAAAACAGTACAGTCACTAAGTGCTTTAAAAGTAAAATATTATTTATGTATTCACTATTAGGAAGAACCATTACACTGATAGTTTCCAGGAAAGGATCCTTCTGACAATGAGATAAGAAAGAAAAGCTGTACTAAAGTATGATTTTTTACTGCAGAAAAATACAAGCATGGCTTGTCCAAGCAAGAGGAATTTTACCTTTCAATTTCTAATGTGCACGCCAGGATTGTGCTGCTCTAGTATTAAAATCCACTCAGTTCAATGCCTGTCTGCAGGAACTGCACATTTGTAATTAAAAGGAGATTAAGGTAATTTACTACTCTCTTGTCTGCTACCCACTAATTTTCTTTCAAAAGGAATAGCAGCGCACTTCAGGGATCCAAGCACACTAACTGCTTGGATGAAATAAGGGCCCAGTAAATAATATAAGTGGACATTATCACATCTTTTCATATCAATTGAGTAATTGGATTGATCTGCTTCTTCCCAACAGTGACGAGGAAGCTAAAGCTTTCTGAGATTAGAGTTTCTCTGGGTTACCTTTTCAATCAAGAAAAGGATCCAGATTGCCAATGCCTTAATATTTTCAACAGGCACTTTTCATTTATTCGTAAGAAAGCCTGAGATTCATCTGGGATTCCTCATGTGTAAATCTGTATCTGAGCTGAGCACTAAGCTCCTCATACAGCAAAGAGCAGCAAGCATTTTAGCAGGCAGTTCACTATGCACAGCATAGTCATACAAATCATACCCAAATATTTTTTTTCTTTTTTCTTCCATGAATAGTAAAATAGGATGACTAAGTCAAGTGCAGATGTCTATACTGTGGTCATCTAGATCAACATTCATAAGCTGATAGCTCTGTAATGGCATGCAAGGTGCCCTAGCACACCTAAGACATTAACACAAACCTCAAAAATATGATACAAGGTCTGGGGGAGATTCATGTTATTCTCTAGTGATGGATGAAGGCTGCAGTGCGAAGTACCCTTACTCTGTATAAAGTCCCCAACTGTATAAGTTAGTCAACTTCCACCTTTAGACAGGGAATCCCATTCAAGTGACTGAAGGTATCATATTTTGAACAATTATCCTCTCTCTTCAGTGTTTAATAGCTCCTGTTAACTGTTAAACCACACAGCTGAAAAATACTGATTTAATAACAGCAGTATGTAAATACTATGGATTATATGGTATAGCATACCAACCGGATGTTTGTTTCCATTTTCAAAAAAAATTAATTTTTCTATTATGATAAACTGTTGAGCTTTGAAGTTTATTCACTGTGCATTTGCTCAAAACAGTGTAACGTTGCTACTATTTCTTCATTATAAATGGTATATGTGATTTTGTGTGACACTGACAGAAACTGTGGGATAAATATTTTACTTTTCCATCAGGTTTTATCAGCTACCTAACAACTGAAAAACCAGGAAGTAATCTACCTTCTACAGTCTATGCTTATTGTTCAGCCTATTGGATAAATGAATGCATCTCTTGAAACCTGTTAAAAAATTAATCACTTTTAGGATGCACAAGACAATACTGGCTCCAGTAATGCATGCATTCCTTTGGCACAGATTACTGTATAATATTTAAAGACAGCTGTTTCTCCAAAAGCCAGAGATGGTAGGACAGATGGATAGGCAGAGGGGTGGCAAATTCCTCAGAGAGCTTTATCAACTGCTTGCCATATTCAAAAGGTAGAAGACAATAATTTACAGTGTAGCAGAGCTTACATTATATAGTCAGTGTAAAGAGTTTGACCTGTTAAGCTGATCAAGTTTTTTAGTACTTGCATTAATACACTTGCTCTCCTCTTCTGCTGAGAGAACTAAATTCAACATATATGCTTTAACATCTGAAGAATGCTAATTCAAGGGCACAAGTCTCTATCTCTACAATGAAAAACAACCAAATAATCGTTAAAAAAGCCCACATGACAGTAAAAGACACTGTAAATAGCACAAGTCCATGTTAAATCCTTTCATACCACTTCTATTTCTGCCCATGTGGCAAATCTTTTGCAATTTAACTGTTGCTATTTGTATCATTGTATGAATGAATGGGCCAGGCTTTTTGTGTTAAGAATTCTCTCACCAAAGACTGGGGTTTCAATATAAAATTATAGTTAATAAGCAAGAAAACAAGCACATGTGATACTCTGCAAAATTACAGAGTATTTATTTGTGACATAAATTTATTATTGTGCAGCTACACACAAAATAGGTACTGCAGCTCAGTGTGTTCTCCCTCTTACTTAAACTGTGATTCATGAAGTCAACCTAGTTACTGCATAGAGGCAAATAAAGCTGTGCACAGAGGATATAACTTACAAAGTACACACAAGAATCCAAACAATAGAGTAAATGTACATTATCACGCTAACACAGTGTTCCAGCACTCCATGCACTCATAAGTGTTTAAAATGACTGTGACTTGCTTAAAAAGCAAGCTTTTTGAGACTAAATATAGAGCATGCACGGTGTGTTGCTAATTCAGTCTCAAAAAAATTGAAATAATTCCGTTTTACTCCAGCTGTCTCCTCAATATTTACACCGGAGAACAGATTTTGATTCCTTAAAACGTGGATGAAAAACTTCTACTATATCTTTGAAATTATTCAGTTGCATTAATTCTTTAGAAATTGTGAGAGTTAAGAAATAGTTGGTTGTCAGTTATTGATTCAGTGTTCCAGTCTTCCAGCCCATGTTCATACTGGGTGTATTTCTGGCAGGATTTCCACTATCTCTCTTCAAACAAAGGATCTGGAAATATGTTTTAAAATAAAAGCTAAGAATTCTCTTGCATTTAGATGATATCAGTGACTAAGGACTAAAAACAAATGCTAACTGTGACAAAAACTCCTTTTTCAAGAGTTGTCAATATTGAGATGGGGAAATCTGTCCCTGTGGTGAAAAGAAGAAACCTGTGTGCATTTTGTAATACAGGTGCAAGAGCCAAGTATAGATGAAGATACCCTCCAGAAGGCTGAAAATAATGTCTATTTTGAAGCCATTTCATACTTTTTGGAGGATGCAAGAAGGAACTCGGAGTTCTCCAGCACTGGCACTTGATGGTTGCAGAGCACAGCTGAAAGTTCCTAAATACCCTTTGAGACACAGAGCAGTTAATGTAGCCTGGAATGAGGACATAGGGAAAAAGAAACACTAAGAAAGAGGAGAAGAGAACAACAGATGGCATAGCTGAAGTATAGTCAGCAGCATAAACTGCAAGGGAAACAAACAAATCCCAAAGGCTGTGAGTAATAAATTTGCACAGTGGGGAACACACAGTTCTGGAGGAACTTCAGTCAGAAAATAAACTGTGCATCAATCCAAAGCTTTCTGTTTAGTGCTAGCTGTCTTAGTAATTTTTCAACAAGCTTTAGGAATTTTTCCCCCTACAAGTCTGTTTTTTACCCCTACAAGTCTGTTTGGAGATTGCAAGCACCTGCAGGAGGAAAATACTTTCCCTGACGCCTGAGGTGTCCTTGTAGCACCACGTCAATGCCCTGCAGACCGAAGAAGAAAGATTCATCTCTAAAAGCTTCAAAACACAGTTGCCTATCCCAAACACTGTTTAGGCCACTTTGCCATGAGAAAAGCACAGAAGAGTCAAAGCCCTAGGATGGCATTAACTCCGTGTCTGGCACAGGCGAGATCTGGTTGCCACATCTGAGTTAATGCATCCAGACAAAAATTCCCAGCGTGGCAAACTGTGTGAAGAAGCAGGTGCTCATACACAGATCACAGTCAAACAAGGATCACCATGAGTTATGGGACAGATGGCATTTGTGACCACCAAAGCTCCCTCAAATAAGCCTCCATGGAACTTGGACTGTTTTAAGCCACTGTGATGGGAACTTGAGATAAGATATATGTGGCACTACTTTCCAAGTGTTGAAAATGCTGGGGGAGAAGAATGTGTAACTGATAATTGTCAGAAAGCATATGCAGAATTTATAGGCCACAAGTAAACCCAACTCAGCAACTGTGCTGAAATCAACTCCACCTCAATAAAAGGTAATTCTGGCAGGGGAGAGTGCAACCACCAATCACAGCCCATGAACTAAAGATACCCACTGACCCAAAACAAGAAAAAGACTCAGCATGGCACTAATTAGCATTAGAAGCGAGAGAATCTTTTAACCAATACAATCAATGTGTAGCCAATGAGCATTAATTCCTTTGTTTGCTAAAATGTATAGGTAGTGACAAGCTTTGAACAACATTGGGACCCCCACCAACAAGAATCACAGAAGCACAGAACCACAGAAGCACAGAACCACGGAACAAGCTCAGGTGAAAGCAATCCACAAGGCTCATCAACTCCAAGTCCTGTCCTGGCACAGCATCATCCCCAAGAATCCCACCAAGCCTGAGAGTATTCTCCAAATGCTTCCTGAAGTCTGTCAGGCTTGGTGATGTGACCACTTCCCTAGAGAGGGTGTTCCAGTGCCCAACCACCCTCTGGGTGAAGAACCTTTTTCTAATATCCAAACTAAACCTCTCCTGACACAACCTCAGGCCATTTCCTCACATTCTGTTGCTGGTTACCAAAGAGAAGAGATCTGTGTCTGCCCTTCCTCTTCCCGTCATGAGGTCCAGCTTGAAGAAGCAAGCTTGGGACGCCACTGGATCCTGGGTATGTTCTGCTTTATTTGTCTCTCCCTCTTTCTCTCCGCCCACAATCTTTTATGTTTCTTTCTTGTTCAGCCTTGGAGGAGAGTCTTACAGCATGTTTCAGCATCCAACAAGGGACTTTTCACAAGGGCATGTAGTGACAGGACAAGGGCTGATGGCTTTAAACTGAAGGAGAAAGTAGGCCTAGATTACATATTTGAAAGAAATTCTTTGCTGTGAGGGTGGTGAGAAACTCACACAGGTTTCCCAGAGAAGTTGTGGAAGCTCCATTCCAGGACATGTTCAGGACTAGACTGGATGGTGCTCTGAGCAATCTGGCCCAGTGGAAAATGACCCTATCCATTTGGGTGGGGAGGAAAAGAGGTCATGATTTTTAAGGTCTCTTCCAATTTAAATAATTCTGTAATTCCATGTTTTTCAAGAAATATAGTATGATGGAGGCAATATGTTGATTCAGGCTCAGCTGAGGATGGCTTTACTTGGCAGCAAATGTCTGTCTTCTGCTAAGCTCTGAGTTAATGACCTGGTACCCCATGAGGTCATATATAATCAGTCATTCTTGGAAATGGAGTTACAAGGTTTAATCTAATTTTATAATGAGGGGATACTCATGTGAAACCTGGTTTTCAATAGTGGGAGAAATTACTCAAAGCACGAATCTTACTCTACTGGTATATTTCTTCATTGTGGTAAGGTCATGGCTCCCCTGTTTGTAGTTTATTCTTCAGTGCTGAGTCAAAAACTATAATGATGTAAAACTGTAGGTGACAGGGATATACCCACAGACAAAATTTAGGCCATGATTGTGGAGCTACTGAATGAAGTGACTACATCTCAGTCACCTGATGCTCATAACATGATTAAGAAATGGTTCCCAGAAGTAAATGTACATTGTTGCTGTGGCTGACATTATGTCAATTTTGAGAGTTCACTTCTGAGGGTAACTAAGAATAAGCTGGGAGCAGGAAATACAGTTCAGCTAAGAAAAAAAACACCCGAAAATCCTGCATTAATCTGACTGCACTGAGCAGATTAATATAAACAAAGACAAAAACATAGTAATAGGAAGTAAAGATAGAATAAATGGCTAGGCCATTAAGTGACAGAGCATTAAAAACCAAAAATTGAAATCACAACTAATTTTGAGTGTACAAATTAGAGTGCGATTCATATGTTTTCTTCCAGAAAAAGAATTAACAGAAGAATAGCTTCACTACATTGTCTTCCAGTGAAGACAGAGTGGAGTTGCTAGAGTATCCAGTACGTCTGTGCAAGAGTGGCAGTTGGGGCTTAGGACCTGAAAGAGACCAGACATTTCTGCATCACCTTCTCATGGTCAAACAAGATTCCCTAAGGACTCTCAACTTGTGCTAGATGACTCTGCTGATCAATTGATTTGAGCCCAAATATCTACTTCAAGATGTGCTGAACCCCTACGTCCAGTCTTTTTTGTGTTAGATCAGTTTGACCCCAGCTGATGTCTACAATTTAGACTGTTTTGCATGCGCACATCTGGCAAATAATGAAACTTTGGACATGTAGATATCTCAACATGGAGCTGAATCCAACTCTGCAGGAGAAACATACCTCATCTGAGAGAGATGAGAGTAGAAGTTTAATCCAGTTTCCTAAAATATCCATCTAGGGCCCCTGAGACATCACAGAGTAGTTGAGCCATTTGTAAGGTGCTGACATATGGCAAAGTAAAAGAGATTTGCGCCATTCTGGACTGGCAGCTGAAGACCTTGGGACATCCCTGTTGGTACTAAATACCTGTTTATAAAATTGAATTGACTGTGAGGGTCTATGACATTGATGTCTGTATCTCACCTAATCTCATAGATTGCCCTAGTGAACAGAGCCTGACACTTCTCAAGTGAAATTTATTCTTCTGAAAAAATGCCTAAATTATGTCGCTGCTTTGAGCTGTGAATGCTTATACCTTTCTATTGACTATAAACAGATTAAGATGATTTCATGTAAAGGTAGATATTGAAATAGAGATTAGCTGAACTGCAAATTTGTTGCCCAGACTACAAAGGTGGCCCTGGGAAACCTTAAAAAGAAATTAAGTATTTACAGTCCCACTTTTGCATTGTTGAACACAGTAAGATTTTGGACACTTAATTTAATAGGAACAAAATTGGAGTTTTATTTTAAATCAATATGAAAAGCTTCACCAAAATGGAAAATAGTAAAACTGTTTAATAAATGCAAAGGTATGGATATATATTAGGGAGATTTTAACAAATATGTTGAGGTTATACACTGTTAGTATCTTTGCAAATGAGGACTGAATAACAACATCATGAGCTTTGAACTGAAATATCTGGCAGTAGATGACAGCTCCACAAGTTTACTATGTGGCAGAAAAGACCCTTAATGCCTGCAAATAGCCAATGTACTACCATTATCTAGAGAGGGAAAAGCTATGAGTGCAGTGGGAAGCTACACACAGATTAATTTAGCTCCAAAAAAATATGGTAAATTGCTTTCCGTGTTCAAGAGGATTTGTAGAAAATCTACAGAATAAAACACAAAAAAACCAAGATCATGTAGTGACAGCATGAAGGGTGATGTCTTTAAACTGAAAGTGGGTAGGCTTAGATTAGATATTTGGAAGAAATTCTTTACTGTGAGGGTGGTGAGGCACCAGAGCAAGTTTCCCAGAGAAGGTGTGGAAGCTCCATTCCTGGACGTGTCCAAGACCAGGATGGATGGGGCTTGGAGCAATCTGATATAGTGGAAGGTGTAGCAGCTCATGGAGTGGGACTTGGAACTGGATGATTCTTTAAGGTCATATAAAATATTCTATGATATTGTGGGTTTGAAGTCAATTAGTTTAAATTCAACTAATCAAAACTCACAAATGTATATAAAGCAGTGCTTTATACAGATTTCATATGCCATTTAGAACTAGTCCACAGTTTTCCATCAATTTTTTTAACTGAAATTAGAATTTTGACTAAACCAAAGTACATTCTCAAAACTATTTTTTCTTGAAAAACTTAGGAAAATAAAGTTTAAAAAAATGTAAGATGGGATTAATCTCACTTAGCTTTAGAATTTTACAGTGAACAAATGTGTTCACCAAAGCTATTTACCTTTGGCTTCCCTTTTAAAAAAAATTTTGACACCTACTGTAGAAAGAGATGAACTTCACTTGAGAAAAACCGTGTTTTCTCTATAATTCAATTAAAGGTGGCATATGGCAGGCTCAGATGCAGAATTGCACTACTTATATATGCATCTGATAAAAATTAATCCAATTTCAGGCTTCTAAAAGCACCTCAAAAACAACAACAAAAAGATAACTCAGAAACATTTCATAACTCAGATGCATGTTTTCCCATGCTTCTGTACCTGACATTCTCTTACCAGTCTCCCTGCTCCTCTGTGTCTATGCAATCTCCAGATGCACTGCTTCACCTTTCCAAAAGGCAGAACAGACCCAACAATTGTCAGTACAAAGTGACTGTCTAGTATCTCTACATTTTTCCCTTCGGAGGAACATTATTTTCTGTCTCAGTTGAACTAACCATCTTTCTGTTCAGACTAGCTCACTTACCATTTTCTTAGCATAATTTTGTATTTCTATATAATTCTACTGCGCAGTATCAGGAGTTAAAAAAAGAAAAAAAACCAAAAAACAAAAAAAACCCCAAATTTCCTTCCTTGCATTCCTAAAATCAGAGATATCCCTATTAGAAAGGGCAGTTCTTGGAAATATAATGCTGCTGTTGAGTTTCTTTTGAACACAGAACAATTTGACAAAGGAAAATGAGATCTTGAAAGATGAGCTGAAAGAAGAGATTTGCCCTCAGTTAGGAGAAGCAGAGATAATTGTCTGAGTGAAATATACTGAAACTTTTCTGGAAGTGTCAGAAATTACTTTTTTTTCAGTCACTGTCATGCAGTCAAAATAAGAAGTCTGTATAAAACTCTGAAAAGAAATATACCCTATAATCCCTCGGGATCTTGTGACATATGTGTATAGAAACAAGCAAAGGAGAGCCAAACATATAAAGCAAATATGCCTAACATTTACACTTCTGTTTTGAAGTCAAAATCTGGAGAAGCCTGCACAGCTCATTTCCAAACAAATAGCAGCACTGCTAGCAGCTTTCTCACCATTAAATGGAAAGTCTCACAGGACACAGTATTCCCAGGAATAAAATTTATGGTCAGAAGTTACTTCACGAGCATGATTCCACCATTAGACTTCCCTGCATAAACAGCAGAGGAAAGTAACTCTCTAGCCCATCAATTTTACCTGTGTAGTCATGGTAAAAAAAGGAGGAGGTATTTTTAAACATGTACTGAAGAAATTTTGATGCTTTTTCAAGTGTGATTTTTTTTTTAAACAAATAAATATTCAAATGTGTTTCAGAGTTTTTGTACAGACCTTGCCAAATAAATGAGCACACATTTTAATTGTCCTTAGAACCTTGTATCTTCCATAACAATCTTGCCAATCCACCTTTGGTAGTTGTGGCTTGGTATTGAAAAGCAGGGACACCAATACAGCTTAAGAATAATGATTTTAAGGTGGTGTATAATTGAAGTGTTATAGCAGTCTATAAAATTTTGCCAATGATTCAAAATGGCTTGAGGAAGCTCAAGTAATGGTGTTGCAACCTATATACGCTTAAAACACCTGCTAGTAGACTTAGAACAATACCATTTCAGTCTTGACTTTTTCAGTTTTGTGTATGGTTAATTAGAATTAATTTTTGCCATGAAAGAAAAAAGCCCCAACCCCCATCAATCAGCTATTGGATTTCACAGCACTGAATAGAAGACATGATTTGTTTTTACACTTCAGACTGAAGTTGTGATGTTTTTCCAGCATGTGTATTCTGACATAACAAAAACATACAACTGAGTTTGCAATAAGATTTCCTCTTCTTTTAAATTAAGCTTTCTGTCAGGGATTGTCCCACAGAAAGGAAACATTGGATAAATGAACGTGTCTTAGAATTAACTATTATGAGCATGATGACATAACTGTAGTGTATGTATGATTTGTAACACTACTGTTGTTTTCCATTCAAAACTGTAACATTTTCAACAGTGAAAGCCAAAATATTCCACCATACTTAAAATGCAGCTTCATAGTGAAGAAATCTTTTCCTAAGCTAGCAAGAAAAAGAAAAAATCCCCTTAAATAAGCTTTAACAACTGAAGCTTCTGCCCAGAAACTCTGCAAACCTAAACCCAGGTTCTCTTAAAAGAACATATATAAAGATTATAGCCACTTTGAGCTTCCTCTGCTGCTAAATCAAAGCAATTATAACTTTTTCATATACATACAAGCCTCCAGCAAGATCTTTCTCTTAACATAATGTCACCTTACAGGATGGCATTTCTAATTTAGGCACCTTGTTTAAATTTTGTTGGGATAAAATCAATGCTCAAGCAAGAAATTCTGCAGCAGATACTTTGGTCTGTGCTATGCAGATGTAAGTTTGATTTTGACTTCCATTCACCTATCTGGGTACACCACCCTTGTAGAGAGCTGTCCATTTTTCACTTTGTATTGCAGTACATCAGGGAACTAAAACTTATCATGTGTATCATGCAAGTTGCTTATTTTGTTGACGTCAACAAATGCAGTTTAAAGATGTGAGATTTCCCTTTCAGCACCCTTCAGGTATGATCATGGCTTGCACCCTAAAAGTCTGTAATTCATACAGTATATGCCTGTTAATGTCAGCAAACATACATTCAGAAAAAGCAATTAATTGGTTATTAAATTTCTGTGTCCATGGCAAAACAGGGCTGGGTGCAAATGAGAATAAAGCCACCCTGAATCACAGAAAATGGATTTGTCTGAGACTCCTTTTCCAATGCTCTTTATCACCCTATGAGAAATTCCAGCAAGTACAGTGGTAGAAAAAGAATAGTAGAATAAAGACATGGAATTGCAACACTGAATGAACAATGACCTATGATAGATAACCAGGACCTCAGTTTCTATTGCCTCTTTGTTTTTCTGTTCCTTGGCTTTCTTTATTGCCTTCTGCAATGGAAACAAAGAGAAAGAAAAGTGAATGTCCAATCCAAGCTCTCTGAAGTTCTCCAAAAATTCAGATGTGGTTCTTTGGATGAGGATATACCACATAGCCAGTAAGTGTCCCCCTGTAAGGAAGCCTGTCTCCAGGTGTAGGGAGGAGCAAGGCAGCAGTTCTGGAAGGCTGATGTCCATGAGATTCATGGGAGTAGTGCTGGGCAAAGGAATAACAGTACATCAGCTGTGTAATATGCAGACATTTCCTCTCTTAACCTTTCTCAGTTGATGCCTTGTAACTCTGCCCATGAGAAGATGTTGTGGGGTGTTGTGCTCTTGGCACCCAAGAGCCTGAGATGAATGCTGGTTGGAGGGAGTTCAAGCCTGGAGGGAGTCTGGCAGTGCACTTGGCCTGACTGCACCAGCTCCCTGGGAGTGTTAACTGGAGCATGTCTCTGTTAATGGAGCATATGTGTTTCGGTGGGAATGTATAAAAATCTTTTGCTGATATGGTCTACTCATCATTTGCTCATTTTACTAAACAAAACTTTTCACTGTCATGTTATGTGGTGTTCTTTTCCCTCCACTGGAACATGAAACATAATATTCACCTAGAAATAACTTGGATTTTTTTTCAGGGAATATTTGCCATTATGCTCAATGACCCAATCTGTTATGAAAAGTGTACTCTAGACAACATCTTGAACATTTGATAAATAACAAAGGGTCCATGCCTGGGACCATTTCATTTTCCATGCTAAATTAAGAATACTATTTTGCCCCCACTTCATTTAAGATAGATCAGTAAGGGCTTATCCACTATAAACTTTTCTGATGTTTTTGTCTCATGCCTCATATGCTGTAAGATATCCAAAGACTGTGCCCACCCGAGACTCAGATATTCAAGTAAGCTGTAATTGCAGAAGTGGTTCTGAATGTGGCTCAAATCATTGCCTGGACATAAGGGGCTGGCTTTTTCCTCCCAACATATCCTCTTGAATATTCTTAGAGTTAAAGGGATCACTCATGGAAACTGATTCTTTTTCTTTGCTACCCCAAAGGTAATATGAAAGATGAAAGAAAGAAGAATGAAACAGGATGGCTATTTAAATCTTGCACCTTTCCCATGGAGGAACTGGAAAGTTAGGATGAACTTAAATGCCATATATTTAAAAAAAAAAAAAGAGTGGACATTTCAAACTCTGTGATGAGTTGATGCTCCTTTGAGGCAGAGTGGTGGTAGAGCAGTTAAAGCGGAATGAGGAACCCTGGCTTCCCTACAAGAAAGACCTGTATGCCTATGAACATATAAAATCTAACGTATTTGGTTATAATAATACTTCAGTATTATTTTTGACATAATGAAGATAAAAATACTTCTCTACATTTTCCCCACTGTTTTGTGCAGAATAAAAAACAGAAGACAAAAGCTAAATTTTACCACAATTTATATGAATATCAGCAAGTCTTCATACATCTGTAAATACACTGTGTATCTTCAGAAAGAATTTCTATGATCACGTACATAGTAACCCGTGTTAATAGGTGACAGAGTGAGACGAATGCAAAAGGAATGTAGGACAAAGCTTATAAATTGCATCCCAAAAGTAGCAACCACAGTAAAAAATGAGTCCTGAAAGAATTTGGTCATCTGCCTTTCAGTAGTTAAAGGCAAAGCACAACCTCTAGGCTCAGATGTCTTGGAAACAGCATTTAAAGTTATGAAAGACAACTAGGTTTCTTCTGCCACCTTAGATTTGATTTGTAAGAGCAAGAAATTCAATTAACATTTCAGTGTCTTGGTTTACTATTCTGTGACTCTGCATCTTCTCTTTGCATTGAGATTGTATAACGCACACAAATACAGTTAATTTTTTGCATAAAACCCTCATGCATTTGGCTAGTTACCAATAGATTTGGCCTGTGCAAATGAAGGCAAGAAAACTTTCACAGCTATTTGCAAAATTATATCAAGCAGAGCACATTTATTTGAATTTGTTAGATTATAGCTCACCTTCTTTTTCCCTTAGATTCAAATTAATCTTGATAGCAATAATTAATTTTCAGCTTCAAGATTTAATAATATATTAGGGTCAAATTATCACTAGATAATTACATTTCGTATTTTGGAAACCTGTAAAGCACCATGATTTGTTTTTTTCTGTTTCTTGAAGCACGGATACTCTGAACCTATCCTTTTCTTCCTGCTTGATGGTTGGCTAACTATTGTTTTAAAAATGTACTGTATGTTCATTCTGATGGAAGATCCATTTGGATAAAGCAACACCTTTTTTTGTCATCCCAGAGGTTTTACAAACTTTTCATCATGTAGTAATAAGGAATTGAGTTTCTGTCTTGAGGGAGGCTTGGGAAATCTTCACCTGTAGCTATTACCAATGTTACTGGAGCATGGCCAGATAATACTGTATTATTGTGGTTAAAGAGATTAGTATGAAATTCAGTGTCTGATCTGAAGCCAAAATACATTTTCCCACTTGAGACACATCACCACATAGACCTATTCTGGGCAGAGTCACACTGTCATTGACATTACTCTGAGAGAAGTTTTAAAATTCAGAGATATCTGATTATATCTGATGCCAGTCTAGATTAATGGAAATACAGAGCTGCATTCACCCCAGCTCCTCAGCTGCTGCAAACACTTCAGCAGGGCCACTGTGCTTCCAGAATAGACTTCCCATAGTAGAATCACAATGTCATTGAGCAGCTAGGATGAGTAGCAAGGTAACTCTAAAGCAAATGTAGCCCTATGTTTTGAATTAGGAAACCAGCCTTTGTGTTATTGTAGGACAAATTGAGAGTGGCTTCAGTGGGAGTACTGAGTAGCAAAGGTAAACACTGCAGCCAAGTAATGCTGAAATGCTAGGAAACTTCTCACAGAAAGAACTGAAATGCTGCAAAACTGTGACTTTACTGATGCTCCGAGTTTTAGTGTCTCTTGAGATTTTGTGTCTCTTCAGGACCACTGTTCAGAAAAGCTGGAGCCTTTGTAAGTGGTGTTTCTAGACAGGAACACACACTGCAGAGGTACACTGCATAAAGCAGCTAAGCACGCGAGTCTAGTAAACACTGACCTTTATCTTTTATTAAATTTAATGCTATGCTGGTTTAAAATTTTCCTCTTAAAAGTTTAATTGGAGATTAAATGTTCACAGTTGGAAATGTTTCCTTATCCACAAGAACTTCAGTCATTATTTATTTACTACACGTCTGACCCAGGCTGCAAAGCCTTGCCTTGACTTTGGGGAGAATCAGTTATAGTCTTGCAAAGGCAATTGCTGCTTCATCAATTTCTCTGGTCCTAAGGATTTTCTTTTCAGCTCTTTTACCTTAGCTATGTTGAAATATTTGTCAGGCTTCCAGTAGTGTGTGCTGTACTTAGACATCATGGAAGTTGTCTTTCGTGTTTGTCATTGAAAAGAGGGTTATACTGATAACACATTAAATATTGGTTTTGACTTATTTCATATGACACTGCATGAGGAAAAATATACTGACCTAAAAAAACATGAAACCATTACTTACATGTTAAATAGCACTTTCCTGTAATTATTCAAAATTCTCTGGTGCATTGCCATTATTTAGTTGCTATGGAGCCTTTAGTGCAGTAAGCCCAAAGCCATGACAAATTCTTAACCAGATTGTGTAGTTTAAACATATATAAAAAATAACTAAGACCTGGAGAAAAAAAAAACCAGAAATGTGATAATAATGGTCATTCTGATACCACTGAATGTAGGTGCTTATTTTAAGCATATATTCTTGCTATGCTTTATAGATGAAAAGCAAAGAGAGAGATTATTTGCTTAGGACAATTCAAACTGTTAGTGAATCGGGCAGCTTTCTGCACATCGCTTCTCTTCACGCTCTGTGCAATGAGCTGCAAGGACCAGGTTCTGCTAGATGCTAAAGGTTAAATGTGGTGAATGGGACTTGATGTCCCTGCCATTTGGGAGGGGATGGGGCGGAGGTGATATGAGAACTGGAGAAGCCCTCTAGAGCTTATGTTCTTTCTTTTGTTTCAGTTGACTGCATATAACAGTCTCTTTCATAAATGGGTTACACTTCATCTTAACACTAGCTAATATTCTCTATGCCTACTTATCTGAGCTGCCAGAAAGCTATTCTGGACCATATTGCTGGCTGGAAAATCTGTCCTCATAAACTCATTCAAGGATATTTAAACAAGCTTGTTCTTGTGCCAACACTGTCCTTTAGCTTAAACTGTTTTGATTCTTTTCCTTCTTTGGCATTTATCTCCCTCATATATTTATGGCAAACAATCTTGATCTCTCTTGACCTCTGTTTTGCTAGAACAAATAAACCAGATTCTTTTGGGACCTACCCACATCAAAAACTGCAGTGCAGTGCAGATCCCTACATTTCCATCAAACGAAGTAGCTCTGGGCCAAAAGACACAGAGTATAGAACAATACCCAAGGCAATTATTGTGCTTCTTCCAGATCTGACTCAAAAGAATAAAATGCTACTGGAAACCACATAGGTTGTGTCATTTAGAAATGTCAGCTCATGATATTACAGCACTCAAGCACAGTGCTTCAAATAGATTCACTTTAATTTGTCATAAAATAGGGTCCCTCTTGTCTTACTCATCTTTGTAGACCATCTCATGCTTGTTCTGCTGTGAACAGATCTGCATTGAACAAATACAGTTAAAAGTTTTATATGTCATTTGGGTATGATTAAAAGTTTGATGTCATGCGCATATGTACTATCAATCTAGAATTACAAGACAACTTAATGTTAAAAATATTTTTCTTGTGGGAAAAATAAGAAATAAAAAAACTTGAAGGGCAGTATCAGTTTTTTACTTTCTATTAAGAATTTTAATATCTGTAGTAATAAATGTCTTCCAGCATCCCTGATTCTTGTTATTCATATCATATCAGAAGTTCATTACATTTATGGACTTTTTTGCTGCATCAGTTGGTCAAAAAGGTTTAGGATGATTTGTCTAGAATTTTAAAATGTCAAGAAAATTGCTCCAACTTTACTACATTAAGATGTGTTTATATATATATTCTTGCAGTACAGTTATTGTAGTATACCTTCTCTAATACAATGTAAGGAAGTAAGTGCTTGTGTGTAATACTGTGTGAAGAACCAACACACAACCACACACCCCACTCAAACCAGTGATTTTCTCCGAGATATAAAAAAGCACCCCAAAACATATCAATATCACGGGAATATAACCCTCTTAAAGTAACAAAGGCTTAGAGATAGGAAAATTACATGTTCTCAGCAGCAAGCATTGGTGACAATCTCAATTACAATGATTAAAATGTTTGATGCAAAAGAAGTGACCTCTTCCACTAGTCTCCAGAAGAAGATGATTCTCTGTAGTTAAATGACTTAAGCAAATTTGAATTTGAAAAGGAGTGCACAATCCACTGTGGCATTCAAAGATAAATGATTTGCACGTGACAGAGACAGTATATGATCAGCTCCACCCTCTCAGCCGGAGAAGCAAAATAAGATGCATAGCTGAGTTACTAAACAAAAGGGAGCCACACCAGTTACATGGTGTATTCCACTGTCTGTCAAAAAGGATAGGTGTTAAAAAGCAGCTATTGAGCTGCTTTGTGAAAGCATGGATCCAGGGTTTATTTATCCACATACTTATTGATCTTAGTACACAAGATCTTATAGCACTGTTGGTGCCAGAATGGCAACTCCCAAGCATGTTGTGTCCACAAGCGCAAATCAGTCACTCAACCTATCCTCAGCCTTTTGACAGTTCTCAAGTGGGACACTCCAGGCTGCATTTGAAAACATAAGTTCGAACTCTTTGGGTTATGCTTTTTAGTACCTTTGCAGCAAAATTGGGACTGGATTTTAAAAGACGATACCAGGCATCCCACTCCTAAGATAAATGCAAAGGGACACCTTCAGCATTTTTCAGGTATGTGTGTAGGGGCACAACCAGAACAGAGGAAGTGCCAAGAGCTCAGTTGGTTTTGTCCCTCCTACTCCAGGACTTTCACACCACATTCCTACAGCTTTGTTGTCACAGAATTCAGCTAAGGCATGCAGTTTTCCCTCTATTGACACAAATGGGCACAATGCGACCTGCACATACAATAGGCATAGGAAGATGCTTATGCTCTTGAAAAGAAATAGGCATGTAAAATTTTCTACTATAGATGATCTCCAACTCAAAGTTGAATATTAACCCTAGATTTGAGAATTTGAATGGCAGCCTAAAAATCTTATAGTTAGCAGTTATGTGAGGACCTTTAAAATGTTGGTAAAGAGAAAATTTAGAAGGGCAAAATTTAACGGCAGCTATATAATCCAAATAGTTTCAACTATTGGCAATAACCCCCTGAGATTTAAAAAGAATAAAGGGTCTTCTTGAATAAGAAGCCCCCCCTGCCCCTTGCTGTGTAGCTTCACTGGTTCATTGTGAGGTAACAATTCAGTAATGAAGAGCACAAGTTCAGACCAGAGAAGCAGTGATATCTGATTTGCTGATACCCAAGCATGGCTACCATTAGCTGTGCACACAACTATTTGGCTTGAGCAAGAGGCAATCAGACAGGCTATTACCAAACACTGCAGTGCTTCCCAGAGATAAAAAATATGTGACACTCTACATTTCAGATTTCTTGTTTCTCGCCTACTGATTTCCTTCCCATCAAATAAAATTAATGTTTAAGCACTATATAAGTGTTTTAGCATTTTCCAGTTTTTAATCCCAATAACTTTAAGCTTTAATATCAAGGAAACAAGTGTTTGAGACTGTGGCAATACTAATTGTTACTATTATATCTTGTTCTTGTATTTGCCTTATCTAAAGTACTTGCAAAAGTAATAGGTGTGCATTCAGCCAGTTAAATTCAATATTATAATTTCTTCTTGAACGACAATTTGACTTTTAAAGAGAACATCTTGTTAATAGCCTTCACCAACACTATTTTGTGAGTGTCATTAAGTTTATTTGGCTAGTGACAATGTGTATTTTTGGCATTCGGGAACATCTTTAGAACTATATTATCATTACAACACATCTATGTTTCCTACTTTAATTTTATTCTGCCATCAGAGCAAATTGACAATGCATTAATTTAAGTATCCAATTTAAACCAGATAAAAATGAATGTATTGAAACTAGTAAAAACAAAGACAACAGCAGGCTAAAAGTTTATGGAAATTGAATTACAAAAAAGTAATCTGAACAATTTTGGTGGTACTGCTCCTTTGTCTAAATATTCTGATTGCAACAGTTGATTTCTATTGTTTTTAATAAAGTAAATATTTCATGCTTTGTTGATCACTAAAGAACTATGTAAATTTTTAAGGACAGCTTAAAAGTGCGTGTTTTTGTCTTTTCACTTTTGAATGGCGTATGTGATTCTATATATATATATATACTTAACTTTTAAATTAATTTCTAGTTTTACTTTTTGCTTTCTCTTCAACTGCTTGACATAGGAAAAAAAATAATGCAAATATTTAATTATATTTTTGTTGCTCTATTTAGGAAATAAATTTCCAAGTATTAAAACTGGAATAAAAAAAAAAAAACCCAAATCAAACCAAAACAGAAAAATCCCCTAAAACAAACGAACAAACAAACCAAAAAACCAACAAAAAAAATCAAACAAAAAACCCCAAGACCAACCAAACAAAAACCCCCAAAACAAAACAATGACCAATTCTGGAAGTGAAATTATCTCCATATAAGTCTCATCCTAACCTGTGGCCAAGGTGGACAACCACATTTTGGAATTAGGTAGCACTCCAGGGCCACATGTTTTCCAGGAAGCCAGAGAAATCTGAAAAAAAGCTGACATTCAAGAGATAGGAAAGTCATATTTTCTTTATACTAATTTATAAAATGTTTTCATCTTCATTCCATAATCACTTCTCTAATTCTTCTCTCTGCATCGTGACTTGTTAGTTCAGAAGACAAAGTCATAAAGAGATGCTTAAAAAGAAGAAAGAACTGTTGTCTCCTACAAAGGGACAACCCACCAGCAGTAATATCATAACAAGAAGGAATCTCTGCATATTACTCTTGGAAGCATGTGTTGATTTCATAGATTTGTGTTCTTTCATTCAGAGACTATTAATAAAGTTATTTATCAGGCTATAAAATTATTAAAGTAGGTACAGCAGGAGAATATTTCACAAAGATGGAAATGCAAATGAAGTGCACAGATACAGAGATAGAGTAAAAGATGAGACCAGGAAAGAGCTGTGGTCACCTGGAGACTTGATGAATATAGATGAATTCCGGAAGTTTGGTAGGCACTGTGTGGAGCTTCAAATGACAGCCCTTACAGAAAATTCAGAAAATGCCAAAGATGCAGAGAGGGGGGTGGGAGTAGGGAAGTGGATGTGGAATATCTAGAGTTCTCTGTTGGCACAGAAAAAGCAGGCAGATGTGGAGAGCAGCATACAAGCAAGGGCAGGGAAACAGCCACAAGCCTGCTGCCTAGTTTATTTATGCCAGAGTCCTGGAAACCCACGGTTTCAGAGACTGCTGCTAATGAGGCAAGAGCTGGGTCTCTACAGCTGTTGAGATGGCAGGCAAAGGAGAGCAGCATGATGATGTTCCAGTACTGTTATTTTAGCTTACTATCCTAGTTAACCTGTCTCTCCTGGCTAGAATAAAAATATTCCCCCCCTCCATTTCTTAGGACATTTTGGAGCAACCTATGATGGTCTCACCCTCAAAACACAATACGAAATTGACGTTTGCCCTACGTTAGTACATTTATGACAGTAAATCAAGGCAAAAAACGAAAACCTTAAACAAAACCAACAATAAATTCTAATTTCTATTAAAATGCAGTTTAAACGGATTTGCATAAATTTTTGAGTATCAGCCTCTTTCTTTTGTACTCATCCTTTTTTCTGTTTTTATGGAAGCTTGTCAAAACAGAAATTCCTTCACGGGAATTTGTGTGATTTGAAGGTGAAGGGTTCTTTCTATTTGTGTGCTGTTGGTGCTTTTTAAAATTTTCAAATGATCTATTCTTAACGCTTCTTTCCCTATTGTTCCACACAGTCAGTTACCAGTAAACACTGCAATAACTTGAGGCGTTGTCCCCGAAAGCTGCTGAAGCCCCAACAGCACAAAGGCAAACGGCTGCGTGTGATGAGCTGGCCAGGCAGGCTAGCACCGGAGCCAGGTCTGGGGAGCACGCAGCGGCGGCGTGGAAATCAGGGGACAGAAACCTGGCGGGAACCATGGTGGGGTGAAGAAACATATGGAAACGGTTTCTGTTCTTCCAGGGAGGTTTAATAGGATCTTCGGGTGGGGTTCCAGGGGAGGCAAACGAGGGAGGAGATCAAGGGAGAGGCAGAGGGGCTGAAAGCCCAGAAACTGAGACCCCCAGCACACGTTGGCAGGGGTTTATAAGGGAGGCAAAGAAGGGAGGGAGTTAGCTCTGAAGAGCCAACCCAGGAAAGTCTGAGGGAAGAAAGGCAGGGGTACACACCAATAGACTTCTGATAGGGCAGGGCACATAATTCAAAAGAACCAATAACATACAGAGAAGGAGAACAAAGAAAAAACCTCTGAGACACAGTGCTCCAATAACATATAAATTTTAGGGTAAAACTTTGAAATTGCAAAAAAACCCTAAGATAATACTAAAAATGTCACATATTGATCACATCACAGGTAAAATTTTGCTATTTCAGGGAAGATGGACTAGAATTAACTCAAGGCCATACAGGTCCAGATGGGAATTAGCAATTTCTGGGACATGTACTGTTAAAATAATACAAAACCTCTGGATTCTCACTAACATGAGAATCACATGTTTTGTCGATTTGAAGTTTACAGAGGATCAATTTATTTAACATATGTGTAGCAACAAAATAGTATTTAGCAACATGCAATGAATAAGAATAAAGAAATTGTCTCAAAACCAGCTCAGAATTAACTAAAATTTGAGTAACTACACAGATAAATCTATAAAATGGGATTTTTAATCACTGAAGATTTTTTAATTATGATATTTTTTCAGAGGGAGATGAGTGCTGAGATGAGATTAAAACGTTATTTAAGAAACTCCCACATTGTAAATATATGTCAACAGCAGAAGGAGTCATATTGAACAGAGTTGAGAGACTTTTCAAGTATAAGATACTTTTTTGTGGAGTTTCATGTATCTAGAGCACCTAATTCACATTATTTATTCACTGTACCATACCAGGGTTTGTGTTAAACTTGATACAAAAATTGGAACAAAAAATATATTCAAACCCACAGTTGCATTATATTGTGTAATTTCTCCATTTTCTTCAGTTGGTATGATTGTTCACTCTCACTCATATGAATGGACTCTATATTAAAAGGTAAAAGATATAAAAGATTTGCAGAAATGAGAAATTTAAAAAGTGAAATAACATGGCCTGCTTAGTATAAAGTATATTTTTTGAAAGATGTGACTAGTTAGAGATAGTAAGAGTGATCTGGGAGAGTACTATGTGTGATTAAATAGGAATAAAACTGATATTAAAGACAGAAAAAATACTATATTTGAAGAAAACTTGCCCGTGATAAGTTTAAATTTATTTAACAAATTTGCAAGGGAAATATTCAAACTCTGTCACTTGAGACATTTATAATGAGAAGAGGTAGCACGAGATATAGTGTTGGCAACAATCCTGAGTTTGTCCCGAGGGTTTGAACTACTTGAACTGATATATTTTCTCCATTTCTAATTCTTCTGATCTATGGTCAGGGGAGAAGTAAAAGGTGAATGAAACTCAGAAGACTGATATTTCTGATTTGGGTGAAAAATAAAGCTCAGGTTACAAAATGCTTTTCTATGCATACACAAATACAAATACACATATACATACTTATGTTAAATTATATGCATACACACTCCCACATACACTAAATTTCTTTTTGCTGGAATATTAAGTATATCTTCAAAACATTCATAAACAGGAACCTGTATTGTAGCCAATAAAAAGTCAGTACATACAAAGAGATTAGAAAATGAGGAAAAAGTCATTAAAATTCTCAGACATCCTGGAGAAATTAATAAACACTTTTACCCTCTGTAGTAGCTCAGAGGAAAGTATCACATAGAAATTGCTAGATGAGCCAAGACAGAAGCTCCAGGCTTAGTGTATGCATGAAAGATACAATATTAAGCACAATATCCTAGTTAGTTCACATTTACCTTGTTGCTTAAAAAAGGAAGATACAGTGACATGCATGAATGTCTCTGATCCAAAACTTGTATTAGATGTTTAATGACTTTTAAAAATGTGTTATAAATTTAAACATTCCTTATAATACTTATTTACATGACGTAACTGGACACATTTTTAACTTCCATCTTATTGACATACAGATTTGAAAATGTAATTGTGAGAAACAAAAATGTGCCTTTCATTTAATATTTAGATAATAAAATGCAAATTGTATAAAATAATATATTACTCTACTGATAGCTACTTTAAGAGGATATTACCAAGGATCTTGGACTTGGCTGAAAACGAGACCTAGGAGCTAGATTTCTTAATGTTTTAGGAATATTATATATGGAGTACAGTGTTGTTGCTATGAAGTGGAACTGATATGAAAAAAGTCAGGGTCTATTACTTACACATGATTGATTTGAGTGTGACATCACTGACAAACCACTTTTGTGTCAATTTTTTTAGAAATAAGGAAATAGCCAATCTTCAGTTAGTCCCTTAAACATAAATCTGATTTTATTTTTTTACTTACATATTTTATAAGACATTTCATTTATTTTTACTCTCCACTGAGATCAATCTATCCTAAATTCACTTTGAAAAGCACTAGGATCCAGCCAGTGTTAATTCCTCTGTATTCAGCCTTACTGTGCCTGCACCTCAAATCCTGTGTTCAGTTTTGTGTATCTCACTTCAAGAAAGACTTTGAGATGCTGGAGTGTCTCCAGAGAAGGGCAACGGAGCTGGGGAAGGGTCTGCAGAATGAGTTTTATTTAGTTTGAAGAAAAGGAGGCCCAGAGGGGACTTTATTGCTCTCTAAAGCTGCCTGAAAGGAGAGTGTAGCCAGGCGGCTGTAGGTCTTTTCTCCAAGGTAACAAGTGACAAGGCAGGTGGAAATGGCCTCAAGTTGTGCTGGACAAGGTTTAGGTTGATCTTAGGATGAATTTCTTAATGAAAAGGTTGTCAAGCACCAGAACAGGCTGTCCAGGGAGGTGGTGGTTCACCATCCCTGAAGGTCTTCAAGAAATGACTTCATGTGGAACTTATTGTTGTCATTTGATTTACATGGTGGTGTTCATTCAAAGGTTGGACTTGATGATGTTGGAGTTCTTTTCAAACCTTAATGATTCTATAATGGAACTCCTTTAGGATTTTATTTCTGTATGTGACCTCAGAGCTTTTACTCACTGGTCCAAAAGTAAGTGTACATGGTTTTCAGGCTGGACATATCCTGCAGGCATCTCTGCCAGGGGTGGATCCACCCAGGAATACTGCCCTGTAGTACCCTTTTGCAGACAAACGTGTACCAAAGTCAATCTCAATTATCACTGCTCCCCACCTCTGTAATGTATTAATTGTGCATTTTCTTCAAAATTAATATTTTTACATTAGGTTAATTCCCACCTGTCCCCCATCAGGACAAATGATGTTGCCCAACAGAGACAATCAAAGGGGAGAGAGGGTGTGTGTGAGGGGAAGGATGCACTTGAACACCTGGCTATGTTTCTCTGGACATGGATGACATAGTAAGACTAATATTTGAAAAACAGCTGACACAATAAAGCAGGAAACTTTGCAAGTTTTTTACTGATGTCTAGGTCTTTTGAGATAGTAGGAAAGAAATGGCTCATTGTAAGGTTTGTTTTTCTCACATTGGTTCCTTATTTGTTTCATAAATTTTATATGTATATAGGGTCTCTTGAATGCACAGATGAATATCTTGAAAAAATAATTTCTGGTTTCTGGAAGGAGACTAAAGAAAGCTTTTTCATGCAACCTGTGGAACCTGGAAACCCACATATAGCTGTTGGAGCTGAGAATGAGAGACAGACTGAGCACACACAATTCTGAATATAGATATCCAATATAATTGCAATTTGAAACAATATTATAGCAAAGAGATTGTATCTTGATCTGGCAGCAGGACATTCTTTAGCTATTAGAGAACGTGAATAGCCTCATTGCCCAGGCAAAGCCCATATCTATCAGATGGGAGGTCCCAGTGGCTCTGCCAAGTAGTGGAGGAAATTGAATATTGGACGCATCTAGGTTGTGGCCCATAAGATTTACTAGGAAATTCAGAACCCCTTTTACTGTGAAACACTGGTACTACTAGGTTTTATCACTTTGGAATGAGTGAATACTAAAAAGAATTCCAGTTCTTGCTTTAGTTTAATTATCCTCATAATATTTTATGTGACCCAGGAACTTGGTTGGTGTGCAGAGGATTACGTGATTAGAGAGATTAATGAAAAGGAAAATCTTCTCGATGAATACTTGATGATTCTTAATTCAACTTGTTAATTAGGTCAGTAGTATTTGATTTGGGGGTACAATGCAATCTATTGCAGTTTTAGTTTCCTGTGTTTCTGAAATGCACTTCACATGCCAGAATACATCCTGCTATGAAAAGTAGGCATTGAAAGAATCCCTTTCAATGCCTTCATGGTAGAGTGAACATGAAGAAATTAGAGGGCATGGTAAGTAAGCTTGTGCTCTTTTCTTAGTGTATATATTTTTAGATCTATTCATTGAGAGATAGAATACCTAAAAAACAGCAATTGCAATGCTCTCAGTTCCCTTTCAAGTATTTAAAATTAGAAACAAGGAGAAAAGTACAATCCACTTGTCACCTATCAAACTGTAGCCCATTTTCTTGACTTCATACCTCCGCCCTCCTGCTGGATCTAAGATCATATTATTACAAATGTAATTGAAATGTTGTCTAATATATATATATATATATATATATATGGGATTTAAGAAAACTTTGTTGACTTATATCAATTTACGAGACACAAAATTTCTACGATTAGGTCAATCTTCTTCCTCTTCTAAAACTAAACATTAGTAAATAAAAATCACAAATATAAATGCTTGTTACTGTCCAAAACAAAATTATTGTGGCTTTACGTAATGGCTGTTTAAGTTATCAAATCACTGTCCTGATACAGCAGGAGATTGGACTTATCTCAAGTCCCCAGAGAACTCTTCCAGGAGAAATTAGCCTATGATCCTAAAATTTTCTGTTTAGTCAAGGCCTTGAATATTTACTCTGTTTCATTGTCTCTCTCATGTCCATGCCCCCCACATTTAATTTGGTTTAATTATAATACTAAATAAAAAACTCACCAAAACTTTCTACTTAAAAAATTCCAGGAATCTACTTAAAGTTCCAGAAATCTTAGCGGACTCCACTGAAGAGGCCCATAATATACACCATTCTTTGCCCTGCCATAAACTGAAGAATACAGGGCTTTTTGCATTTATTTGTGGAGGGTCAGACTAATCTATTTAACCTACACCATATACACTGTCAGTAAAAGTGGAAATGCAGTAAAAAGAGGATTTGTATGCACTTTCTGAAGCCTACCATCACCCTAATATCTGAAAGTTCCCCTGATTTCATTTTTTTGTTTATGTCTGACTAATAATTTTGACCCTAGTACTGAAGGGGATGGGTTTCTCATAGCTGACACCTTCGGGATAGTTCACAGAGCAGCAGTTATGTAGAGGTGACTGCACTATCAAGAAAAATGTCTAAAGACACAGTGCTGTCTCAATTCATGAAAATATTTGCATAATATGGGATTACTTTGTCAGAGTAAGATAAGCAAGATCAAGCTCGCTTCCAACACTGGACAAATGTGTTCCCAGTTGACACAGATGTGCCAGTGGAAGTGATTACTTCCAGTTCTTCATGATTTCCAGGAGAAGAGCAAGTCTCTTTCATTTGCTTCAGGCAAAAATCAGACAGGCTTCCCTAAACCGTGCATAATGGTGGTTCCAGCTTGTCTGAGTGTTCTTGCCTGAAGTGTATTACAAGGTATACTTATGAACTAAGCTCCTGACAGATCAGTGGTGGCAATGATTTCCAGCAGGGCATTGGGGAACAGCAGCTAGAATAGTGATTTAAAATAGTGATTTATTATCATGACTTGGTCTAGAAGAAACCATCCTTGGATTGTTTAAATTCTAAGTTAGTGAGTTAAAATTTCCCTTTTCTGGAAATACAAAAAGTTTTCTTGTGGGGATCTTTTTCTCCATAGTCTTCTCTGAGTTATGAGGTAAGATTTACTTATTCTTCCATATTTTGCTCTATTATTTCAAATGCTGTAGGAAAAGATTGTCAAATTCATTTTATTTTAAAACTTCTTCTGGGATTGTTTCACATTGTAAAAAGTGAAAAAACCCAACCTCCAAAAAGCAACAGACAACTTCTCACATCCTCCTGGTTCCTCACCTCACTTAACTCCTAAACCTCAAGTGTGTTACTATCAAGGAAAGTATTTTTTAAAGTTGTAAATTGTCTTCTGATGTTATCACTTGTCTGAATTCCCATGCTGACATAACTGTATGAAAATCAATTCATCTGTGTCATCTTGGATTCCATTGTAATTTACTTTCTAAGATTAGATATTGCTTCCAAAATGTCTAATCCCGAGATTGTTTTAACGATTCTTTGCTTATCTGTTTGTAACATGAGCAAACTTTGTCAAATGTTTTGCTATCTCTCAGATGAAAAAAAAGTCTTCTTTTTCCCTCGGTAGAAAAGTATGTGAAGGCAAATAGTAAAATTTCCTAAGAGATGGACTCAGAAAAGCCTCAGAGAAGGAATTCAGAAGGCTGTAGGTTAGGCTGTTGTTTTGTGAAATACTCAATACGGGTTTATAGCTAAAGGAACTCTAGTCATTCTTCAAGACAAAGTATCATGAAAGGATATGAGATCCTGGGGGTTGGTATAAGAGACCCAAAAGATTGGTTCAGTAAAGAGAAAAATCCATGCTGAGAGAGGGGGGGTGGTAAATGAACAACAAAGCATGGTGCTTATGTCTTCCTGTGGCTTCTGAGCTTGCTTAGACCTGTAAAATACAAGTCTATTTTAGGGGCAGGTTAAATCACACTAGTTTGAGATGCTGGAACAATGCTCCTTGCTGCACAGCAGTGTTAAGTGTCATTACTAGGGGGAAGATTTGCATGTGCAGTCAGATCTTCAGGCAAAACTGTTACACAGATCAAGACTAACTATGGATCTGGTTTTAGCTATTTCACTGAAACATGCAACCACTTGCAGATTCCTGTTGAGTGTTGAAATGGATTAGTCAGAAAAAAACCCCAAAACCAAATCCAAAACCAAAACAGATTAGAAGCTTAAAAAGCAAAATGTTTACCTTCAATATAGTGATTATTCTTCTCTCAAATTAAAAAAAAAATAAAAGCTATGGTTGTGCTGCAATGTTCAATTGAAAAAAATTTATTGCACTAGAAAGAAATGCCTCTGTTTCTTGTTGCCATCACAATAAAGAAACCATTAAATTTTGCTTGTTACAAATATTTCATTTTCAGTATTGTTGTTAGCCAAGGAATTGGCAGAATCAGTAACTGTACAGCTGTAATGTGGATTCTCTGTATCCTGGTTTACTTCAACCCCTGGAATTTCTTCTGCTTCATACAATAAAGCACAGGGTAGAGCATGCAGTAAGGATGCCCCGTGTGTTTCCATCTCCCAGCTATTTGGGACTGAGTTCATCATGAGATGAAAACTTCACAATAACTATGTCTGGGAAAGGTGACCCAGAGAAAAGTAAACTTGAATCAGACACCTAATTATTATCCAAAATGGAAATGTAAGCTGTTTCTAAAAGGCCTTGTCACTTGAGATAAAACATATAACTGATTCAAAAGATAAGACAGCAATGCAGGGAGCTATAGGGCCATGGAATGATATGATCTGAGCACTGACAAAGGAAAATTATTTTAGTGACAGGTGCCAGATGAAGGTGAGGGCTGCAATAACAGAAACAAAAGGTTATACAGTAAGTCGCTGCAGTAGTCAAGGTAACAAAATTTGACATGCCCAGCAATTTACCTATCATGCTGAAGCATTGTATTTACCCATAGAAGAGAAAAAAAACAATAAAGAAAAGAAAAAGATGTATGGTGGGGAAGAAAATCATAACCCAATCATTCATGGTAACCTTCAACCTGTATGTATCTGTTTAATTGCTGATAAAAGCTTTAGAGCTGGTACAATCCTGGTCAGTCGCAGAAAAAGCTTTTTATTCAGTGCTTGGTGAACTATTTCTAAAAGCCTGAATGCTATGAGAATTAATCATTCTTGAAAGAACTGGTTTGGCTCTCATTTGATAGACAGAAAATCTATTCTGACTAGGAACTTGCATCCAAATAATCTTCTGTCACAGCTATTAGAGGATTGCCTCAAATTCTCTCCTGTAAATACTCCTGTTATTCCTCAGCATTCTCCAGGCAGCTAACCAGAAGGATAGCCAGAATATCTTTCATAATTAGTTCTTTTAATACCTTTTCTTAAGAATAAAGAAAAATTCCCTCCCCTCCATATGAAAACTGTAACCCAAATATGAAAGTTAATTCAATTATATGAGACATGTAATGCATTTTCCATAACAGCAAACCTGCAGTGGACACCTTCCTGATTAGTAATATTTGATAACTGTGGTATACAACTTGTAAATATTCACAGAGGAATGAACAAAGGTTATGGCTATCTTCTGAAACTCAGGGACTGGGAGAGCCTAGAAAATGCTTGATCCACTGTGGGATAGTATCACCTTCCAATGTTCTGAGCTTGTTGATTGCCTAAAGAAGACACCCAAGGGTTTACAGTTCAGAACCCTCCAATTATTTTCTGCAGAGTAATTTCAGAATGACTTTAGCTAAGAAAAGAAGAAAAAAAAAAGAAAAAAGTGTATGTTATTTCTATTATAATCATTATTTCTATAATATTGATCAGCAAAAGACATAGGTTGACACAAAATCTCAAGCCCCCTTTTGATTAAAAAAACTAGCTGTTAAATGATTTTACATTCATGAAAATTGACTTCTTAAGAAAATTTTTTTGAATATGCATCAACAGTGCCTACTGATATTTCATTATTTAATATTTCAATATTCTGCTACCTCAGCTTTTAAAAAGCCTTCCCATGTAATAAGGTTGTTTCAGTGCAGCAATTTCTTTCTCCACTAACCACATATTTATCGAATTCTCAAGGCAATTCTCAACCTCATCCTGTACATACACACTATGATTGTGCCAAAAGAGGATTCTTGTTCTTACTACATTACTTGCTAATGTAAATATATTCTGCATTGTCATATTCCCTGTAGCATGACTAAGGTGTAATTCCACTAAGAAATTTGTGGTTTATTATTATTTCAGTTTATTTCTTATAATCATTTTCCTGTAAAGACATATGCCAAATGATCTGTTTTACTTTTGATCATTGTTCCTTTAAAATTTTCATTCTTTTGTTGTAGATTTCAGGAGAGTAGACAAAATTGGGATGGTAAATGTGATGGTAAATCCCTCTGAACAAGAATTATTTGTACCAGTACATAGATTTTTGTCTCACCAACTCACTATGCCGTTATTTCCAGAATAGATGCTTTGGCCTCCTCCTTTTTTATGTATTTTTCCTTCCTTTCTTTCTTTTTCATGCTTTTTCTGATACTTCCATCATTATTAAAGCTACCACTTCTTATACCATTGTAAGGAAATTACGATTTCTTTAAAATAAATATAGAAATAATGAAAAAAATATTCACAAGAAATTTTGTTTAAAGTATGGAAATATTCCCCATCTGGGTAGTTTAACTGTAGCCACCAAATCAGTATTCGACAAAAAGTTTAATATCACAAATTTCGTTTCAATATGTTTAGTGAATGCAGTGGTTGATATCATCAGGCACCTAGAGAAAATGCCTACCACCAAACAAATAGAATAAGAAAAAAAAGTGGTTTATTTACATTAATAATTTTGTTTGTAAAACTGTATGGGTTAGAATCCTCCGTGAAAATACAGAAAATTGACCCGCATTAATAAACTTCTTGGAATTTTACCATCACTTCACTGAAATACCCCATGAACTAAAAGTAATTTTGACTTAAACATATGCAAGTTATTAATGTATGCTATAAGATACAGAGATATACCAGTGTCAAGAAAACCAGTATTAATCAACATGTCTAGCAAAACAATTTAAAAATACTTTAGCACAGAAGGAACAGCCATTAGAAACTTGTCCTCATCCAACATGACGTGTGAATTTGTTAAGCAGAGACCAGGAATGTCTGCATGTACTGCACTGAAAATGAAGCAAGACAAAAGAGAAATCCTGCAGACCTCTTCACAGATGAGGAACATTTGAAGTGTATCACACTCCACATCTGATGGAGAATACAAACTGTCCAGACATGTCACAGATCTCTAAGGCAGCAAAGCTATTCTTGGTGTGCAGTGGGCATTACCTTAGAAAGTCTTTCAATGACTGTAATAGGTTTCAGACAGTGAGAATTCTCTTTCTACAAAAAAATATATGATTTCTAGATCTGAAACTTTTGCATTTGAATTTGCTCAGGAAATCAGTTTCTAGTGATTACATGAAGGACAGTGATAGTTGCTCTGGAGTGATAATGCATTCAGATATAATTTCACAGGACCATGTTGAAACTCATTACTTCAAGCCAGGTAAAAAGTAATTTAGATGTGCAAATAACAGGCTATTTAAAAAAATTGAATAGCTCAAAATTAAAAAAAAAATCACCAGTATATGCATTACCTACAAGCAGCGTTAGATCTAATGATCTTAATTTGGAATTAAAGAAGAATTTTATAACTATTCCTCAAACTTTAGCACTAATTTATTACTCATCAAGCACTTGTGAAATACCCCAAAGTCAGCTTGCAATGGTGATCTAATTTCCTGAGGTGCTGGGCCAAGTCCATTATGTAGTGTCATCAGCGTAGAGATGACATCTGCTATCTAGACTGTAACTGCCTCTGCAGTTATCAGTGCCGCAAAATGTGTGTGTGTGGAAGAGAAGGGACGAAGACAACAGGCCAAATGACTTATGATTTTTCATTTGCATGGTAAATCAGTTGAAGTTAATTTGATATTGTAAATGACAATCTACTTCTTAGCAATTCTACCAGTCACTGAACATCCACTAAGAGTTAATGTAGAACATTTGGGGTCCAAAATGACTTTTTGGAAAAGCTGCAAACATCATTCCTGTATTCATACAGAACTAGTAAGTGACGGATCCTGAGATGCTTGAATAAAGTCCAACAAACTCTTTTATAAATACCTGAGTTTTGACTTTTTGCTCACTCACCTGCTTCGTGTTTAGCTTAAATAATAATAAGCTTAAGAACCTATCATTTCAGCCAAGATGACAAAGTCTGATACTGGGTTCTGTGAGCCCAAATAAGCTAAAGACTCCCCAGCAGTGAGCAGACTGGATGGCACAACTGAAGCCTGGAAGTTTTGTAGAACTGCATTGAGAGATTGAGGGCTGTATAGCAGCTGGCTCTTCAGAATATGCGTCTGAAGAAGAAGAAAATAAAACATACCAGATGGCAGTGGAGGCTCCACAGCAAGAAACACAGAAAATGAATTTTGATGAAACTAGGGCTTATCATTACTCAGTCCTCTCTGTGACTGAAATAGAAACAATGTTTGTTTTCAGACAAATTCAAGATTTGTAACTCAGCTTTTATGTAATCCATAACTCTTTATAGGAAGCATTAGCTACTGCAGACCCATATTTATTCCCACTGTAACAGACACATATTAGGTACAGGCTCTGCAGAGTATGACCTTTGACTCTAAAAGGAACATGCAGGTATATCTCTTCTTTTTTATCTTGGTGACAGCTCCCCAAAACAGCATCAAGGATCTGAACTCAGTTTCCTAAAGTCTCATTTTTGCTGAGCATGTGTGACCCTTGTGAGCATGGTCACAAAGCGCACTGCAATCCTCTGCAAGGCATGCCTCTGATGAAGAAGACACATGAGGAAGGAAGCTGATTTGTGTTTCAAGTTCAGCAATAAATCTACAAATCTACGTATAATCACAAACATCAAACAAGTTGAGAGAAAACAAAAGTAAAAGAAACAGAGGTTAAAAATCCTTATTGTATCTATTTATTAAATAGGTAAGGTGATAAAGAAATTTTGCTTATTATGTTTAGCTCTATGTTGTGAAAAGGGATACTCAAGTGGTGGATTTCTATGAAGACATCACAGAAGTACTCCAGGCTCTTGTCTAAATCATTTTGGTGGTAGTTGAACACATAAGGATGACATTTTGCCTGACTCTTACCACCAGCAAAGCCCTTGTTTCATTGCAAAGGAGCTACATTTCATCTTGGATGTAAGATACTCCCTTAATTATTCATAATTTTACTGGGTAATTGAGCCCCATGTTTCTAAATCAATCTAACGTTTTCAATTAGCATCTTTTGAGTTATGTAAAAACATTGTCAGTTGAATAATCAGCAGTTTTGTTCTCTATTTTTGCAATGAAAGCAGACCTTCTAAAGGTAAGTGTTATGTTTTTCAGTCAGTATTAGACAGAGAGACTACATTTTTTTGACAGTAACTAAAAAATGACAGTAACATAGAGGTAATCAACAATTTTTCTGTCTCTTAATCTAATAGAAGGTATGCACTTATCATAGAAATGTCAAAAATGTACTTACAAAACATAACCAGAACTCTAAGGCAATGGGATCAATTCAATACTTTTCTCGTTTATAATACATCAGATAAACCCATGTTAAATGATTTTGGGTCAAAACCTTTTAAAAACTGACAGCATTCCTTGTTGTTATTATTGTTCTAATTCTTTTTTAAAGAGAGCTGGCTCAGTAAAAGGTACTGTAAAAAAGCCAGATCCATATGGTTGTGGTTTTTTTGAAGACAGTTTATAAAAAAACTATATTCAGCCAGTGCAATCTGCTTTATGTATTTAGAAACATTTTAATTTTAAGAAATGTTGTGTAACTCAGGGATAGTTCCAAATGCGGCAGATAAGCAAAGGAATTAATGTTTGAATCTCCATATTTTGTGTATTTAATCCAACTTTTGAAATATCAAGTGCTAGAACTAATGTTATTAACCCTTTCAGAGTGAAAAATATGCAGGTTTTCAAATTTTTGCTTTGTGATTTTGATTCTTCCCTCCTCATTGTAATACAAACCAATGCACATCTTCTAATCAGAAAAATGAACCCAATGAAGTTTTTAGAAACCTCTCAAACACCAGTGAGAAAGACTTCATCTGGTTTATGAGACATTCCCTAAGGCTGCCTGGAGTCAGGCTGCCCTTGTTAAAAATATACCACAGAGTCCAGCTTGGACTGCACTCATCTGGTTGCAGAACCCACGCTGACAACAGGGGTCATGGGATCCTATTTGCAGGTATGGTTTTGCTTGCAAGGCAGGATCCACCTCTCTGTTTTTGCCAATGCCATGTCCAATTTCATTAGGAGAGCTTTGTAAGAATAATGGGTGGCAGGGGAGGAGTAACCAGCTGTTCTGTGAGAGAGTGACAAACAGGATCATAGCTCATAGTGGAGCCCAAGTTGCGAGGAATAAATATCTTGAAATGTCTTCTATTCCAACCTTTCATAAACAAGGAAGTCTAGACAAGAATATCTAGCACCCTGTCCAGTTGAGTCTTGAAAATCCCAAGTGATGGGCACTCCAACACATTCCTGGGAAGGCTGTTCCAGTGAATGATCTCACTATAAAATAAATTGTTTCTTATGCAAGATGAGCAAAGGATATGGGAGAATATGTCAAGAGGTGGTGAGAAAATCAACAAAATGGGATAACAATGAAGTGACCTTGTCCTAGGTTGCAATATTGATGTAGTTAAGTATTCTATTACCACCAGCTGTGGGCCATTAGCTGCTATCACCCACTCCGGATGACAGGCAATGGGCCATCCATTAGCTATTATCACTTGCTAATGACCCACCCCGCATGACAGGCAATGGGCCATCAGAGACCCACCGTGTGACTCATGGACTTATCTCATCCCATTGTGGGATGCTCTGCCCAGGAGGGAGGAACCAGGTGTTCCCATGTGGATATAACCTGGCCTTGGAACTGCCTGAGCTAGCCCTGTCTACTGGGTTCCCAGAGGACCAGAGCTACTACTGGATCTTCAGCTGGAGACTAGACCTTCACAGGATCACTGCTTCAACTGGACTACTTCAGTTGGACTGCTACTACCACCCTAACAGGGTGTTAGGTTGTATCTGACTTTGTCAGTGCTTTTACTTGTATTATTTCACTTATTTTTAATTTCAATCTTGACTTGTGATCTCCCACTGGTTTGTTTTCAAACCAAGACAGACCTCTAGCACTTAACAAGTCAGCAACGAAAGGTCTACAAGGAACCATCAGGAAAAATTTTGCCAAATTCTCTCCAGCAACTCATCATACTAGGGTGCTTCTCTAAGGGTACATCAATGCACAGGGGAATAAACACAAGTTATTACCTTGTTAAGAGAAGTTAAACATGAGTTAAGAGATATGTGTCTAGTTGCAGTGTTACAATCTTGGGGTCGTGGAGATGAGCTGGGATGGTTCCCATGACTCAAATCTTGCAGTGAAGGGATACAGAGTCATTGGAAAAAAAGGCAGCTGAGAAGGAAATGTTGCCTTTTATGTTGCAGACCAGCTGGTGTGCATGAAGCTCTGTTTGGGGGTGCATGAGAAATTCACAAACAGGGATAAGGATTAAAGGGAAGACAGATAATGGCAACATTATAGTGAATGTCCGCTATAGGCCACCTAACCAAGAAGAACAAGTGGATCAGATCCTCTACAGACAGATAATAGCAGTCTCCCATTCACAGACACTCATCCTCATGGAGGATTGCAACCACCCAAATATCTGATGGAGGGACAACAGCAGTCCAGGTTGTCCCTGGAGTCCTCCAATAACTTCCTTCTCTAAGTGATAGAGGATCTGACAAGAAGCAGTCGCCCAGATTAGAAAGGTATAGGGACAGCCAGGTTAGTGCTCTACCATGATCCCCCAGGCATGCCTTTTGCAGCCCCAGTGTCCCAGAACCTCAGTTTCTCCTAGAAGGAACGTCATTCCTGTAGTCCTTGCCTTGTGGTTCGGAGAGTTAAGAGATGTGGAAAAGCAGTTGCCTGTAGTAACTGAGATAGAAGAACTCATGAGCCTTCGCCACCACGTTGGTGTTGTCAGTAGATCTCCTGTCTAATTTTTGAGGGGGAGTTCAGTCTCATGGACTGAGGGAGCTGGTTTATATCACTGGGAAGTCACTCTTAGTAATCTTTGATTGCTCATGGACATTGGGAGAAGTGACCAAAGACCACAAGAAAGTGAACATAACTCCTGGCTCCAAAGAGGGCAGTAAGGAGACCCAAGGAACTACAAGCTTTTCAGCCTTAACTCAATCTCCAGAAAGGTGGTGAGCCAAACAAACCGGGAAAGAATTTCTAGGCCAAGTAAGGACAATAAAATAATCATGAGTAGCCAGAATGGACTAACCAAGAAGAAGTCATGTTTGACCACCTTAACAAACTTCTACACTGAAATTACTGTCTTGGTATATAAGGGAAGAGCAGCGAATATTGTGTGCCTGGAATTCAGGAAGGCCTTTGACACTGCCTCCTATAAGGTCACCACAGATAAGCTGTTATATATGGGTTGCATGAGCAGACACTGAGGTAGACTGAAAACTGACTGAATGGTCAGACCCAGACTGTGGAGATCAGCAGTGCAAAGTGTACTTGGAGGCCACTAATTACTGGAGTTGCCCAGGGGTCTCTCCTGAGCCCAGTCCTGGTCAAGATCTTTAATCATCTAGGTAATGGGGAAGTGTGTGTTCTCACCAAGACTTCAGAGTGCACCAAACTGGGAACAATGAAGAACGACAGAGGGTCATGCTGGCATCCAGAGGGATCAGTTTTTTTACTAATTTGAAGCTAGAACATTATTCCATTTCAGTCTGTAGTCACAGAAAATTCTTTCCCTTTATTGTCTTCTCTTAAAAATCCAACGTTCGTGACTCTGCACCAGATTAGACTAGATGAGTGTCCTCAGAATGGAAATCATCAGCTTAATACCTCTGTGCTCACCAAATCTTTTTCCTAATAGATCTCAGAGCTTCATTAATGATTAGCAAAGTTTCTTTCCAGTTTTAGACCCTGTTTAGCTAGCAATCTATGAATTTGCCTGCTGGCACAGGGAAGTGTACAGATTCCAGGCATTAGAAAGAGCACCTGTTTTTTCAGGACTAAAAAACTGTCTTGAAACAATATAATTTCTCTCAATCATATTTCACAGAATTTCCCCCCCCATACTTTTGCTTTTATTTTTCTCCATTTTAATTAATATTGACAATTCGAAGGGGAGAATAATTTTTTTCAGGAGTGGACATTTTTATTTTGATCTTCTGAGCTTATCTGTGAATACAACTGAAAAATACCCGAAAAATCTGAAAATAAATTATTTGAAAGATATTCTATGAGAAGAAATCACCAAAATTCAATTTTTATAAAGAAAGTTGCCATCTTCTTACAATGGGAAGCTTGGATTTGAATTGTTTTTAAGGTTAAATACATCTGGAAGCAACACTAAGCCTTACCTAGCCAGAAATAATCTATCTTTGTATACTTTGGCACGTTTTTCTTAAGCAAAACATTTATATGATCACACTGCCTGTATCTGTCAATCCTCCTCTGCTAGCACTGAAATCATCAACCAGCTTTCAAGTCCATTGAAAATAACAGATGAGGTCTTAAAGAGACAAAATTTCCTCAGGTTTCATGAATACCATTAATAATACATTGTCGTTTCTTCCATCAGCACTTTCAGATAAAAGGAGAAAAGCAGTTATAAGTGATCACCTCACCTGCTCCAAGAGTGAGCAGCCACCTGGCCAATCTCAGAGAATACTTACTGGGAACCTTTAAATCAGCCAGGGCAGGTGCCCTCTCTGACCCAGGAAAATAAACAGGAGACTGGAGCAAGCAATAGATGCTCTGAATATGGACATAAAGGGAGCTGAGGACGGGTGGATGGAGGTGAGCACAGAGGGGAACAGGGCTAGTCACAGCTTGCTAGAAACAATTTTGTAGACGACTAGGTGCCATTAATTCTAATTTTTTCAGGATCACCATGATTGTGTGAGGGTTTTTAACTGGGTTTGTAAGTCTTAATTGTCATTAAATAATTGTTCACCATTTCATTGTTTTACTCTATGCTTATTTTAATACACTTTTATGATTTAGTGATAAGTTGACTAGTTTCAAAGAATTTTTGTTATCATAAATATAAATATAACTAGAAATACATAGGGTTTGGTGAGAGTAAAACCAGCAATTCAGAAGTCTGTTTCTCTGCTCTTGTGTAGGAGATGAAAAGGAGGAAAAGAAAAAAAAATGTCTGATGTTTTTAGACTGTGCTTAGCAGATGTATCTCTAAATCACTTAATCTTATTAAGTGCCTTGTTATCCTCATTTTTTCCCCAAATAAAAATCAGTGTCATGGCACCCCTGGTGCAAACCAGCTCCAAATCAAAGACTAACTGCTGAGCTGTGAATGCTGGGCTTTCATGAACAAGGCAGGGTTCTGTTTTCCTTCCTTCTGAAGGGAAAAGGGATGAATAACATTCATTTCAGATTCCTTTTACACTTGGTTACCTCTGTGCATGAGTTTACACTGTGCATGGCACACACAAGCTAAGGCTTCTAAGAGAAAACTAATAGACCTCAGCTGTGTAGTAGAAAACATTTAATCTTGCAACATTTGAGGGAAGAAAATCTCAGGTTAATGTGAAGGATCCACTTGGAAAAAAAAGCTGCATTTATTACATAGGATGAAATTCATGGCAGGAAGTCTCTGCCCTGCAGGGGATTGACATTGCCTACAAAAACTTTTATGGTTTCCTTCAGCAAGAGTAGAGTTAAACCAATGTTAAGTCCACCAATTTTATATATTTCTCCATTTGGCTTTTAAGATTTCGTACTACAGCCCACATGCTCAGAGCAAAATCTCTGTGCACTGACTGCTCTTCTTATCTGTCCTACCACTTTGTGTTGCTGTTTATCAGAGTGCTGTATAAGGTCTTTGCTGTAGTAATAGCAAAGTCCTTAATAGGTGATGAGGTCTCATGGAAGGAAGTGCATCAAATACTGCATTGGGCACTACAGTTTTATAGCTATTCTGTGCATCAGTGTGGTTTATGCCCATCAAGTAAAATGAGTTGGTGCATCCAACACACAGAGGATTACTATTGAATCTGAACAGAGGAGTGGGTTGGTATTTCAAGATAATAATTTCAGATTAGTGGGAAAAGGGAATAATGGGGGAATATGTGTCAGAATTTATCTGTTTGCCATTCTAAGCTACAAAATGCTGAAAGATGTAAAAGTGTTCTGTTCTCTTTCTTGAGCTGGAGCACCGAAAGGAAAAACTACAAAAGGAGAATTTATCTAGTGGGAAAGTAATCTACCTCCATTTACGTCAAAATTTTGATGTGAACATACACAGATTTATTTTATTTCAAAATGCTGTTTGTTCAGCAACAACCATGTGTAAGACTTAACGAGTTACTTTGCTGCTGTTGTCAGGCCAGTTCTCTTTCTCAGTGGTTTTACTGGAGAAAGGAAACAGGAGCACTTTATTCCAACTCTACTTGTGTGCCAGGTATCACTGTTTCTTACAAAGAGAGATGGGGCAATTCCCACTTCAAAATTTCATACTATTGCATTTAATAAGGATCAAATTTCAAGGGGTTTCTTCCTTGTGATATAAAGAATATCTGAGATTATGGAGCAGAACATTGTAATGTGGTCCCAGCTCAGATTCCTTCTTAGATGTATTTCTGGTAATTTTGAAGATTATAGTTACCAGACTCCTTCAGACTATCTCTTGTTGCGTTTCTTTAATATTTTCAGCACATTTCTTGTCCATAAATACAGCAAGAGGAAAAAAAGTCAGTGCTCCATCAGGTTTTTTCAAATAAATGTTAACACATATCCATACACACTTATGGATGTTGTGTCCTTATATCTCTCACAAGTGTAATGTTCTGTCAAACATTTTAAATTCTTTTGATTGGTGATAACAAATTGCAACCCAGTGATTAGACATATAGCAAATAATAATAATAATAATGATAATAATAATAATAAAACCAAAACCAATAGCTGTTATTTATTTATTATTACTACTGCTATTATTAAAATATTCCAAACTGTAAAGATGCTTGCCTTTGGACTGTACTTGTAATATATTCCAGCAACATTTTCACCTCATTCACTATTTTCATATCACCCCAAGTGAAAGGAAAAATAAGATTCAGTATCACATACTGAGTGCGGCACATATCAGAAATTTACAGGATCAACATGTGGGCTTAGACACTACTAAGTGTCCCAGGTTATTAATATCTTAACACCTTTAGAGGCCTTTCATCTTAGCCGTTAGATCCTCATGAGCTCATATGCGTGAGTGGTTTCAGTCCTCTGGGTCCTGTGCATGCATTTGAAAACCTTGGCTTCAAAGAACTTGCCAAGATTCCATTGTGAGAAGAGGTGCCATGTCTGGCAATATGCCATAAACAGTAGCACATCTTGCCGCTGGCTTTGGTGTTTTTATGAGTTTACTGTGACTGTAGGCACAAGCAGTTCTCATTGTTACATGTGGTTTGCTTGAAAGTCAAGCATCTTAGGGTTTGGTTTGATTTAGATCAAACTTTCCAAAGCACAAAATACATCTCTATGTTGCTAAATGCATCTATGACACCCAGTGGTCTTTGGTTCTCAGTGAACACAAGCAGTGGCACACACAAACACTTCACAGAGCCAGATGCCTTTGTGGCAGATGAGACACAGCCATATAACACTTGGCTCTGGATCTGTGTCATGTGCAGTGCCCCCACAATTTTTTTTTTAGCCTGAGTGTGTCTCTGATATAATGAGAAATCTGTGTTTAGTCCCAGGGGGAGAAGCTTTTACAGCATGAAAACCAGGATGTCTACTGCTTGTCCCAAGGCAAGGCACATGAAGTTGAACTAATTGTGAAGAATCAGTGCTCACCAGGTAATGTTGAAGAATGTTACAAAGCAGGAAAAAAACTAATCATCTGCAGCCTTCATCTACTTTCTTAATTGAAAACAATTTCTATAGAAAACTCACTCCTTAAGATGGATTTTGCGTCATGGGGAGCTGATTGATAGTACTCCAAAAGAGAGCTCAGTAACAAATTAACATTTATGCAGTGCTGAAGACCGAGGGATCAGGGCTTGGGTTTTAACTCTGAAGCTAAATTACTTGACAAGACTGACAGACCTCAATTTTCCCACATGCTATAACACTGATTTTCAGCCAGATTTATTTGTCAGACCAATATGTGCTCTTGCCTGGATTTTGAATATTTATTCCAAATGCACTAAATTTATACAAAGGAAGATTGAAAATTATTCTACTTAGGCCATTGAAAATATTCTGTTTGCTCATGAAGCATCTCTAGAAGAGTTTTTAAGTTTCCCAGGATTTTTTTCTTTTACCATTTTTCTTTCTTTACAAAAGTCTCTAACATATATAGATAAGAAGTATTGCATATATTAGATATTATAATAACTCCTCACATAAGAGATGTCTGTAGAATTTATCTCTTCAGAAAAGTATGCTTTTGGTGGTTTCTTTTGTTGTTTGCTTGTTTGTTTATTATTTTTGTAGTTTTGTTTCATTGTTTCCTTGTTGCGTATTTTCTAATTTTAATTAAGACATGAAATTACAGAGGGTGGAGTAGTGGAAGGATGTGAAGGCAAGCCAATGTGAATATATTTACCAGAAAAATATCTTTCAGCAAATCTTTAATCAGTTTAACAATGCTATCAATTAGTAAAGAACATTGATTAGGTAAATCAATACAATTCTCGTTTAGCAATCCAAATTTCTTCTCTGGTTATGTCCAGGTTCTGCTGGTATTAACATGCTACTGGTACTTGGTTTTCTTATAGAATTTATATTCTCTAAATTAAATGAAGGGAAATATGCATTAACATTACTAGTGACATATGTTTATATCTTTTGTTTCTGATTTGTTCAAATACAGAAAAATGCTAGTCTCAGTCTTTCTCTTAACCACCTTCTACATAATTTGATTAATTATGCAGATTAGTATGTTTATTAGATGCTTGAATAAAGTTGTCAGGTTTCTAGAGTGTAAGTTTTATTTCTATTCTGTTGGAATTTAAGGACACAAAACCAACAACTTTTATATCACATTAAAAATGGCAGGTGTTTATATCACATAAAATATAGCAGGTGTTCATCTGTATGTGTGTGGAAATTAATAGATAACCACTAAATAAATAATGTTATCAGCTCTGTGTTACGTAAGATTTCAGATGTTTCCCATATAAATTACAAACATATTTTTAAATATTACTCTAGGGTCTTTGGGTTTTTCTGCCAACTTTATGGCTTTTCTACAGGGTCTTCTCTTTTTCTCTTCCTTCCACCCCCCCCCCCCACCAAATAGCAGATTTTATTTTTGGGGATTTTTCACACATTAATGATAAAGTATATTTTCAAACCAAAGCTAATTTTATTTTCAGATGTCTGTTTTTATTGTTTGCAATAGGGGATTTTTTATGTATTTTCTAGGGGATTTTTTAATGTATTTTTGGTCCTCAGAATTATTTGAAGCTTAAATATCAGATGGGACTTTCATCAATATACCATTTTATTATACATCCTAGACTGTCAAAGAGAGAAAGTTTTGACTTTCACTTCAGAGAGGCCAAAGCTCCATGTAAATTTATTAATGAAAATGTTAAAATAGGCCTCATCAAACAAGGAACACTCCTCATCAAAACTTGAAACATTGTTATTCATCATTACTATGTTTTACAGCCCTGCAGTTAGATCCTGTCAATATGAAAGGGTAATTTTCCATTTGATTTTAATTAATGTTGAGAGTAAGATCATTTTCTAGCTTTGTAATAACATCAAAAAGCAATCAGACTTGTCTGGCAAGATTTAGTGCTTAAAAACTTATAGTGAAGGACCTTGAATATCCTCAGTCCTTCAGGTGACAGGGACAGACACATTCCCCTAATTCACAGTCAACAAAACCAGACTGTTCCACATGGCATGTTATGAGCCTTTTCTGAAGGAGTAAAAGGCTTTGTGTCCTGTGTGAGCTCAGGAGGGAACTGCTGAACACAGATCTTCAAAGGGTTTTCAGCAGAGTATCATGGCCTTTCTTTGTCCCTCAAAAGAGGGGCAAATGAGATGGTAACGAAGCATGTTAAACCTAACCACACACTGCATCACCACCCAGAATCACATCTGCCTGCCATGAGACAGATTGGAAATCTCAGAGACCATTCAAAAATTGTTAGCAAGGTTAAAAAAACAATGAGTAATACAGATTTTTTTTTTTTTAATATGTTAAACATATATTTTTAGCAGGTGTTTAAGAAAAAAAATTAGGAACAGGACATTTCTATAAGAAACTTCTTTGGTTTAGCTACAGAGAAGGTGATTGCAACTGCTCATGGATTAATTTTTGTTTCCTACATTCAAGCAGAATATTCTAAAAACAAGATATAGAAACAAGGCTTTTTTTTTTTCTGTGCATCCAAAACAACTATTTCCCATTATTTAAGTCAGAGCTAAGAATCCAAAAGCCTTTGAGGATCAGTGCTATTACACATCAAAAAGATTTATCTCCTAAGCCAATCATAGTCATGAACAAAACACAGTGGGAAGAAAGAAAACCAAAACCAGCAAATCTGATGAAAACTATGAATCATTGGTAAAAGTTTAACAATTATTTCTCAGGGTTTTTTACAACTATCAATTTTTCAATCACCTAAATTACTTTTATTAAAAAATCTGGGCCAAGAGAGCAAGTGAAAGTAGCAGTTCCTCTCTCACATTTGCAGTGGAAATTAATTACTTATTTTAAATAAATTTGAAAAGAAATCTTAGAGAACACAGGCAATATAAAAGTATATAAAATGTATCCATTGAAAATCTCTAGTTAACAGGGAATAGGAAAATGGAACACAGCTGTATGACAATATGAAGGATAATTTTTTTAAAAATTACAGGTTCTGTAAAATTATAAACTTTTTTTTCATCATGCAGACAATAAAAGCAGTATCTTTTACTTAAAAGACTTAAATAACTGTGCTCCCAGAAATACCAACATATCATTAGAAGAACTGCAATACAGCACTTATCTATGCACACACATGCTTGCAGATGACACAAAATTGGGAGGAGTGGATGATACACTGACCCAACAACATGTCTCTGCCACAAGAAAAAACTAATGGGCTACACTAACATATTGTTACCCAAAGTTTGATGAAAGTGATCTGTCCTCTCAGTCCTAGTGAGGCCACAGCTGGAGTTTTGTGTCCAGTTCTGAGCAACCCAGTTCAAGAGAGATATGGATATTAAATATTTTGATGTGCAATACTTTTGCACTATTCCAGGTATTTTCAGTGCTGAAAAAATAAAAAAAAAAAAAACCCAACCCATACTCTATACAGAAAGGTACAATGTATGTCCAGGAAATGTAGAAAATTCCAGTTAGATGGAAGAGAAACACTTTTACGGTGAGGTTGGCCAAACACTGGAACAGGTTGCCCAGAAGGGTTGTGGAGTCTTCATCCTTGGAGATATACAGAACCCAACAGGAAATGGCTGTGTTTGGACATGCTCTAGCTGGTGCTGCTTGAGCAGCAGAGTTCAACTAGAAGATATCCCAAGGTTCCTTCCCCCACCAGCTGTTCTTTGATTGTATGTTCTTGAGATATATTTACATGGTAGCATCCATAGATTGTGGAAGAAAATGGTGTACCTCATGAACAAATACAGCTAAGATATGAGCCATACCTTTCATGTGGAACTTATTGTTTGGTTTTTTCCCTTTTATTGTGCAAATGATGCAAATGTTCATCCGCCTCTACACTGAGTCATTGTCTAAGCAATGGCATTAAATAGTATTACAGATTGTGAAGAAATCATGAATGCCGTTTGATTAATATTATCTCCATTGAAAACATATAATAATAACTGAGACTCCTAAACACTGAGGATGGGATTCTTATGAAGACATGAGGAAGTCTGCACTCAGTCACCCTAAATTTCCTTTACAGTAAACAGAAAAAAAGTAAATAGGATATGAGTCCCCTGATGAATTTTAGAAGTTTACTTTAGGGTGAGATGAATTACTGTTTATACGGGCCTCAAGAGACTCCAGGATACAAACAACATGTGGTTTAAAATCATCTTATAATCAACAGTGCCAAGAGTCCTACTTCTCACTCCACAACACTGAGATTTGGAAAGAACAGAAAAAATTGAGGTGCTGATCTTCTAAAGTATTTATCTTTCATGATCATGATGAATATGCAGAGTTAGCCAAATACTATTAAATCTCTAATGAAAATAAAATCAAGATTTTAGAAAATGGAACTAAGTAAAATTATTTGAATTATTGGAAGAAAGCTATAGAGATCACCTTTTTCTGTTTAAGATATGTTTATATATAACCTGGAAATTGTTTATTAGGGTGCATATTTACATAAAATGTTCCAATGGTAATAATTAATCCCTCATTTTTGTAGACAGAGATCACATCTAGCATTTTCTCTTTTTGATCTCCCAGATCACCCTTTTCCTTTTATCTACAGGGAATAAGAGTTGTGTGAAAGAAAACCCAGTTCTCAGAGTTTGGACTTCTGTTTTTTTCTCTTTATGGGTGACTTTTTTTTTTTCTTCTTTTTCATCACATTCCTTCAGTAAAAGCCATGATATCTCCTATTATTCCAGTTATTTCTGACCTCCAGTCTTGGGCTTGTATTAGACCACCTCTCCTGAATTATTTCTTCTACCAGAAGAGTTACATTTTCTGCTATCAGAAGGAATCCACTAAAGGATTTGGGTATTGCAATGCCACACTCAAAGGGTCCTGAACTCCTGGGATGGATTCTGAGTTAGGTGATTAGACTCCTTATGGTTTACATGAAGCCTGGGGAATGTTAAGGGAAAAAAAAACATAATGGGAGTAAGTGTAATGAATGGAAGGCATAGCTCATCAAAGTAATAAAGAATGCTGACGACAAAAATGTGTATTAGATCCTACCTTTCCCTGTGTCTCAAAATCAAACTTCAGGCTGTGGAAAGCCACCTGATATATTTGCTTGGAATTTGCATTTCCAAAACACTCCGTGCAATTAGATGTTTGGATCTTTCAGAAGTAGAAACAAGGATTATGCTTCTCTTTTGACACACTCACATGGCTAGAGAAGAGAAACAGCCATATGTTTTTAATTTAACAGTATATCCTTCACTGTAAATGGGAGAGACCTCAGCTCATCTCTCTGAGAAGCCTTTAAGTCACCTTTCTTTCCATCTGCCAAGTAGCCAACAGCAATTTGAAGCTATATGTATGTTTAACAGCAGAGTTAGAATAAAGGAGAGAATGAATTTCTCTTGTTCCAACTGCAGTATTTTGTAGGAAGTATTAAAGATTTCTAGGGTCAAAAGTAAAAAAAAAAAGCAAGCCTGCCTTGATAAGCACGTGTCAAAAGGAAGGAGGAGGGCAAGAAAGTAGCAGAAATATTGAACTGGATACCAAGGTCTCCTTACAAAGCTGTTTACTTATTTAATCTAATTTGTTAGTGAAACATTTAATCAATTACTATTGGATTATAAGTGGACCATGTGGCTGTAGCTATGGTTAAATCTAATGGAGGATAAATATGTTCATGGGTATTGGAAAAGATTATGTTGCTCCTGAAATCTCAAGAATAGAGAAAAATAAATGAATAAATAAGAAACCTAAACAAAACCTCATGTTACAAAACACTTCCACTCATTTTCAAAATAATAAATTTCTTTGCACCAAATTCAAGAATTTTAAAGGGTATCTCTTCTTGAATGTCACTTAAAACCTGCAAAACTTTGTGGAAAGGGAGGTCTCTGAAAGCTTTTGTTCTACATGATTGCATCTTCACAGTTCTGTCACCAAACTCATTGAACAAAAATCTGCTCCTAGAGAGACTGGTCTCATTCCATGCCAGGTCTGCACATGCTTCCTCTCTTGAGATTTCTCTTTCAAGATCTGTAATCTTTTGCAACCCAAATCACCATCAACAGGAGGAATAGGCCCCTCTCTCCTGAGCTTCTGGCACTACCTCAGCCTGATCCCTAGAGTGAAAAAAAACAGCAATGTTGAACGAGGAGAGAGGCAGGAGAGACAGCTTAGACTGTGGGCTAAAATAGGATTGAAAGGAGGCAAACTGCCCTAGACAAAAATCTTCACAAAGGTATTATGTGAAAGAAAATGAATTCCTAAAGAGCTACTTGTGTTGTCAGCAGCTGTTGCTCATGAATAGCACAGTTATAAACACAGAAGGCTGATGGCCAGGAGGAGGTTGTCTGCTGTAGACTCAGATCAATATGATGCAAGCCAAATGCAAGATGTATGTCCAGGAGATAGACATCTGAGTCAAATAAAATACAACCTATAATCTCTGAGTTAAATAAAATACAATAGAGCCTCTGAAGGTTCTAACGTAATTTTCAGAGGGAAAACTGGCACTAATGCCGTGGAAACTTAACATCGATACCTTGGAAGAATTTGGCCTTATATGAATGGAATCCACATTTGTAAGGAAGCCTGCTGGAAGGAAAGACTTTAACTCCTTTACGAATGAATGTAATGTTTTATGACTTGTGACAAGTGCAAAATCACATCCACTGCATTCAGGCCACTTATTTAAATCAAAGATGTTAAAGTTAGCGCTGCATCATTTAATGAAAAGTGTTAAACAAAAAGGTTAACTAATCCTGAGTAGGTCATGGAGTTAATAACCTAAGAATACTCATTGAATTAGCTTTCCAAATTTATCATGTCATCCCCTGAGTAAAATTTCAAAGTAAAGATAATGAGGCTGTGGGGAAGAATAACAGATGTGGAGTATTAGAAGCTGGTAAATTGCATTTCATGCACTCATAGAGTTAAACATAAAGGGACTAAACCATCACACTTATTGACTTCTACATAGCTCCTTGTTACAGCAATAGCTTCAGCTAGGCTAACAACCTTGAAATGTTTTTAAAAAAATCTTGTTTTCTACCTCACAGGATGCATGAACCCTTGAAGTAACTAAAATTATAAACAAGCTTACAAAGTGGTCAAAATCAAGTAGAGACTTAATTTTCATTTTCCTCTCCTTAGAAATAGTCTTTCTCATAAAAAGTAGGTTAAAAATTTTGTGGACATTTTTTGCAAAGTTTTGAATTTCTGAGCAAATACCTGTATAGCTGCAAGCTATGTACAAATCTCTCACTTTTGAGTCCCATCCTATACTATGTTTCTTCTGCATCTGTTCCTCAGATGCTCATGGCTGAAAAGCATCTGGTACTCAAAGCTTGAAACCAAGAGAAGTCCTTCTACAGCTTTGGTAACTTGCAAGACTTTCAAGACAATAAATGAAACTAGAAGATGTAAATGAACGTAGAACAGAAATAATAATGCTAGCATTTATCATATCATTGTTTTAAGATAATATCAGACTGTAAAGATTAAAAACTTGAGGGAAAGACCTGGAAGAAGGAAATGTTTGATTAGCATGAAAGGTCAACAGTGTAACTCCAAATATGAGCAATATTTTAGATGTCATTGTGGGTTGCCAAATAAGGCTGACCTCAGCGTTAGATATCTGGTCACAATTGTGGAGCTCATTTTAGGCTTTTAATTTTAATGCCACAAAAATTAGGTGGAAATACTCATCCATTTATGTCCCAGTGATAATCTCTGGAACGGAAGTCAAACATGCTTTCCCATTAAGTGTTAACAGAGAGTTAAGAGCCATCGATGAACACATGGTAACTCACTGCATCCATTTTTAACCCACAGGAGATGCAAAGTCACTCACCACAGATCAACAGTTTTCTACTCTCAGCAAAGCTGAGTGAATTACCTGATATTTACAAAAATAGGGGCATACAAAAGGAGAATCATGGCAGCTTATCAGCCAAGCAGTAAGTTGGCTGCTTTACAGTAACTTGCCTGTCAGCTCGAGCCTTTAAATTACTGTATGCTTCGAATACAGACAGATTCTTTAAGACACTGAATCGTGAGGTGGGAAGGTATGAAGACTAGAGTAAGAGGAGCACATGCCAAGTATCTAGGGGCAGAAAGAAATATCATACTTATAGAAAAGATATGCAAGTTCAACAAGACAAAGACAAATATTGCAATTAAGACTTGATGTGAAAAACAGATAGATGTCAGGGACAGAACAAGAGGAGCAAGTAAAAACACATCCCCAGTGACAAAGGGAAATATGGTTTAAATTGGATTGATATTTAAAAGGAGAAAAGTTGGGTTTTCTTCTCTTTTGTCAACTTTGTATTGTGTAAGTGGTTTTGTATCTCTTTTTGAAATCAACTTTTAACCTTTTTGCTTCCTTTTTTTCTTTTTTTTCTGAAAAGGAAGGCATCTGAACCAAACTCGTCCACAGAGGAAACATATTCCCCTGAACTGCCATGCAAAAAGTAAGATTTCCTGCGAAAACATTCCAGGAATAAAACTGTAGTACAAAAAGCAAACAAATAACTTATTTATCTCATTTACAGATTTCTTTGCTATTAGCAAATATCTTCCAGTTCTTGCAGTGCCTTCATTTGCTAATTTTTCTTACCTATCTATTTGTCATGAAACTTTATTTTTTACATTGATTTTTCTAAAATCTAAGATTATTTAAATACTCTTCAGGTCTTATTTAATATGAGTAGAACATTTCTTCTAACATTAAGAGCTTTATTGAAGTTCCTAACTGCTACCATCTACATTCTGTCACTACTCTGCTGTTTCAACATGTATCTGATTTCTGCTTTTTTTACTACATACTAAAACCTGAGCTCCCTGCACAGCCCGTTTCATTCAGAATGTTAAGAGGTGATTATCTCAGGCAGAATTATGCTTAGCAGTAAAAAGCAGAATCTCAGGTAAATTTGTGAACTATACTTTTTAGTAATTTTGTCCTGTTCTGACTGGAAGGTGGACATAAATTTCTGTTTATTCCAGATGTTATTAGGCTGAAAAATGATGCTGGGGATATTAAGAAGCCTGTCATAATTTCTAATTTACTCTAAAAATGTCTGATCTGGGTTTTGCTCTAAGTTTTCAGTCATATTATAGTTTCTAAGCCTACCCTTGACACTTAGATTCTTAAAAACTAAATGTGGTGATAACCTGTGAGCAACAAATGGAATGGAAACAGTCGTAAGCGTAGGAATTATAGTCAAATCAGTTTCAGAAGTGTGTCTCTGCCCCTCATATCTAGGCCATTCCCCTAAAATATTCTTCTAACCTGTTTTGAAGCCTTAAATTCTAAAGGCTACAATCACTTTCTTAGTTTTCCCCTGTTATAATGATGAGAATTTTTCCCCTGGAGTCTTGTATTAATTTATTCTAATATATGATTTCACATTGTATTCCCACCATAAATAATAGAATGAAAAATATCCCCTTTCATGCTTTCTGTGGATTTGAAGACTGCAACTATATCTTTCTTCACTATCTTCTGCCTAGATTAAATGCCCTTTAATTTTTCAACCTTACTAAATCTTCTAAACCTCTCAATATTTTTGCCAGGCTCTGGATTTTTTCTAACTTGTCCATATCTGTCTTGGCATCCTAAAGAAATAACTCATTTTATGGGGGATTTGCATGGCATTGGGCAAATATCTGGGAAAAGAGTACCTTGCTATTCTTTCATTGAAACCATTGCAGTAGAAGTTTCCATGCATTCTTGGAGAAAGATCAAATGCTAGCTGGTCAAACAGGCATTACAGACTGGAATACATATATCAACAAAGAAACAGTTATTGGAAAGCTGTAAAGCAACTAGAAAATTCACAAAGGCAACCAAAATCTGTATCACAACAGCACATCCTGTATCAGTGGTGTGAATCCCAGATGAAGACTAGTCACCAGTAGTGTATCCCAGAGGTTAACGCTGCAGCCAGTATTGATTAACATCTTCCTTAATGATCTGTACAATGGGATGGAGTGCACCCTAGGCAAGTTCATGGACAGTGCAAAACCAAGAGCCCTGATTTATAGACGAGTGGAGCTGGAGAAGTGAGCAGAGAGTCATCTCATGAAGTTTAGTGAGGGGAAATGCCAGTTCCAGCCTCTGGGGAGGAATAAATCATAGACTGGTTTGGAAGGGACCTTTAAAGGTCATTTAGTGTGATATCCAAGCAACTGAACAGGCTGGGCTTTACCAGCTGGAAAACAGACTGACAGAGGGATTGGGTGGACAACAAGCTGAGCAGCTGCCAACAATGTGTTTTTGTGGTGAAGAATGCCATCAGCTTTCTGGGCTGCTTAGCTATTGTCGTCACCACTTCGAGTGAGGGCACCCTCCCTCTATGCTGAGTGTCCAGTGATGGACTATCCAGTGTAAGAGAGGCATAGACCTATTGGAGCAAATCTAGTACGTGATTACTAAGGGTTTGGAACATCTGGACGACAGATAAGAGACATAAGAGAGTTGGGAATGTTCAGCATCGACAAGAGATGGCTCAGAGATCTCATCTCTGTGTTGAAGAATCTGATGGGAGCCGTGTAGAGGACACTCAGCAGCACCCAGCTACAGGACAAGAGGCAGCAGGGGCACATATTAAAAAGCAGAAAATCCCATCTGAACACTTGCTTTTTTCATAGGAGGGTGGTTGAGCACTGACACAGGTTGCCCAGGGAGACTGTGAAGTCTTTAATAATGAGATATTTAAAACTCGAGTGGTCCTGGCTAACCTGCTGTGGATGATTCTCATGTAAAAAAATCTAAAGAGGTTCCTCGTAACATAATGATTCTGTGATTCTGTGAAATAGGATTCAAAAGAATGAACATATTATTCTCAGAAAAGTCTGATTAAGGGAAAGGAGACTGGTGAAGGAAATAAGAGAAGCATTAAAAAAAAAAGTAGCAATGGGGAAGGGTGGAAAGTGTAAATGAACCCAAGGGCAAGATTGTTACCCAGCAGAAACTCCTTGGAGATTTAAATTTGGCTTGAGACAATTTTTAGATCATCTATTCCTACAACCTGAAATGCCCCAAAGTAGCAAGTATGACCAACAACATATTGCATGTCACAGAAACACGGGAGATAATCTTGATAATTTTTTGCTGCCTACAGCATGTTGTCCTTTTCACCTCCTCGATTATATCAGTAAGATAAGATTAAATGCCTCTAAATATTTTTTCAGGTCTTATCAATATTTTCAAACCAGAATTATTTCTTTCTGTTCAAGATCCAAAGTAAGGCTGGTAAGACACACATATATTCATATTTTTTTAAAGGAAATAAGAAAAAAATAATACAGGTTAAACATATAATAAAACCTGTAATTTGAGTGAGAAGACACAATTCCAGAAGTAAATCATATCAAGCCCCATGTTGTCAACTGTCCTCACCTAATTCTCTACAGCGAATGGAGTGTGAGCAGAGAAGAACAAATGTTTGGACTGACAAATGTGCATCAAAAACTGATGAGTTTCTATGAAGTAAATGTTCCACAGCAAACTAGAAGTGGATAATATGCACCTCAAATCTGCATGGCAAAGGAAAAAAAATGAAAGAGAGAAGAAAGGAAAAAATAGTGGAGAAAACATTCACGCTCATGCAATCTCTTTGAAACTGAACAAAAGGTTTAACTCAACTGCCTGCATTTCTGATGTAAAAGTGCAGGCATACTAACCCTTTTCTGACAGTGATGAAAACCACAGCTGATGTGGCCTAAAATATAATGAACCCTATTTTCACTTTTCTTTGTTCATTCCCTATATTGTTCAGTTTTCTGCCTTTAAGTAAAACCCTGCAGTGCCTTCTTTGAAATAGCGAAGTTGAAGAGTGCTCCTCTCTGACAAGATTTACCTAAAAAATAAAAATTAAAGAATTGTATTGATGGTTGGATTTATTTTCATAACCTGGCATAATTTTCCCTCCACCCCTTGTTTCTAAATTAAACTCCTTAGATTGCCATTTTTATAAAGCACATTGGCCTCTAGGAACCTAGACAGTCAAAACAATCAAATCCAATGTACAGCTCCAAACAAGCAGTGTGAGCTGGTGCAAATGCCATGTGCACTAATGGATAGATTTGAGTGAATCTTGGCAAGGCAGTTTAAAATGTTGCTTTCCTTAACTGTCCTTCTTTTACATCCACAAAATACAGACACTGTCCTGAAGTGAAGCCAGAACAGGAGGAACATGTCTGCTCTAATTAGTGATTAAATGCATTGCCTTCTGCTACCCCTAATATAAGGAGATATCTTTGCCTGATGGAAATCTCCTAGAAAAAATCTGTTAGACTATAAGCCATTTAATCAAACTCATCTATTGAATCCACAGAGAAATCTAGAGTTTCATACTTGTACCTGCCTCATTAATCACAAGGTTACCAAAACCAGCCTCTGTCTTGCTCAGAATCTGTGAGAGACCAGGAGAAAAGGTCTTGACTACTCAAAAATCATCTATGGAGAATGTCAGACAGATGAGGCCACAACCAGTCACCTTATGCCTCTCTATTAAACACTGGGAGTGAAAGTCTAAGATAGAGAATGTCTTAGAGAAATCCATGAAGAAAATAATTGCAAACAAATATTTAATTTTATATTTGGAAACGAAAAAATCTGTTGAACTCTTTGCAGTGGAGGCATACATGTGTCTTAGTAAGAAAAGCTGCTTGTACATATTAGTATAAAAAGTACTTCCTGCAGTTTCCTTGCTGTCCCTCTAGCCATTCTGTCCAGAGATATCAGAAACAAAAATAATGAGGCATGGTACATGTAGAAAAAATGCTTGCAGTCTGCACATTAGCAGAGATGGGAAAAAAAATACTGCCAATCCTGGAAAATATTTTTTTTAGTATTTTTCTTTTCATAGTAAGTATATTTGCATTATTTATTCAGGATGATCAACTATTATTCTTCATTAAGAAATAACTAAATCAATTGAAAATCTAAAAAAGGGAAGCAGACTACAGCTCACATTGTGAACACCAGAAGACATTGGAAAGGGAATTTCCTAGAGCCTACAGGACATTACAGACACAGATTAAAATAATTGTAAAGGATAGAGGCAGGCTTGAGCTTCATGGAGGGAGACCTAGAGATGACCTGAAAATGATACAGCAAGAGCCAGACCAGCAGGGGAGCAGACTATGCTTCCTGAGGACCAGAGGTAGCTGAGAAGATGTTTCTGATACGAGAAAAGGCCAGAAGCAAGAATTGGCCTCAGTGATATAGTGAGCAACAGGCAATTTTCAAGTTACTTAATTTCAAGTATTTTTGGTTTATAGTCAAATAAAATCTGGTTCAGTATTGTTTTGAAGTGGGTGTATTTAAAACACTTTCTGGATTTTGGTGAATAAAGAGAAAGTCTAGAAACTTCTATCTCAAAGCTATCCTGCTGACTCAGAGTCCTATGAAAACAAATTAGGTTTTTTTCCTCTACTCATAGCAATCTGGAAGATATTAATGATGGCATATGGTCCATTGTTCAGCACTATGACAGATTTTTTCCAGATTATGACTTTGCATCAAAGCATGACTTACATGCTGAGTATAGTACTTGTTATTAATTCATTAATTTGTATGTGTCTGAAAGTATCTAGTGCTTTTCATAGCTGTTTAGGAATCCAGAAATATAATAGCTTTGCATACAAACATTTATTTCCCTTTATTCTGATTTCCAGACACAAAAGGTAACAATTTAAATGTCTGACTCAAAAGAATAAAATAAATTTTGAGAAAAATATTGGGCCTGTATACTTCCTTTATTTTTTTTTCCTTCCCTGCTTAGGTCTTACATGAAAGATGTCATATGGCTCATCCCAGAATAGTTCTGTTAAACATCTGAATTAATTGTCATTTCTGCAGCACTCATCTGCACATGAAGAGAGACTAGAATTGTGCCTCCACCACTTTTATTTTTGCCCCAAAATTTCTTATTCCAGCAAATTTGGAATTTTGGAAACAAAAACTGTCAAGATTGACAGGTGAGAAGTCTAGGGGAAATATCATAAAAAATATATTCACAAAGAATAAGAGAAGTTTAAGAGAAAATATATGTCAGTGCTTCTGCAATTGTGAAAATAATTATATAGAGTAAGACACATTTTTACGTACAGGGGATACCAGCAAGTGTTCTAGGATTGGCAAAATATGATTGCTTTATTTTACAAATGAAACAAAATGGTTTTCTCTCCTTTTTCTGTCTAATGTCTGAGAATTTCCCTCCAGAAAGCCACTGAGTATCACACAACTATTTATGTCAGAGTTTCTTCCAGGAGACAGATATCCTAAATCCATTTGCTTCGTGGAAAAGTTGGGAGACCAAATACAAAAGTCAGCAAACTTCAATATATGATCGTATATGATAATTTTTATCATTGCAATTTTGACAAGTCTTTTTATTTTCATTTAGGCATTCCACAAGGATTGAAATTAATGACTTGAACATTGAAGTCTTTGAAACAAATGTATCTGGAAACAGATGTATTACTGATGAATACAAATAAAACTATTTTTCAGGGGACTTCCCATCTGGAGAAGACAATTATTGCATGTTCTATATTATATCAACATCTACCATAGGCAGAATTTGCAACAAGATAGAGACACTATTAGCTCTCAACATATCTTTGAGTTTGAGTGCATTATGATTTAAGAACCAGTTATGTCCCAATCTGGAAAATCGCTGCACTTACATTACATCTGCAGAGAGTTACATTGAAATCTATGAACATCATAAAAATCTTTCTCAAAACTGAGTCTTCAATTTCTGTGTCTGGACTTGTGAAATTCAAATAACAATTCAGACTATAAAGAAGCTGCATTTTCTAAACACCTAAGTAATTTATCTTGCTCATGTCACCAAGCCAAAACAGACTCAGTAAAAGCATTCTGCTCTTAACAGGCAGAGCAGACCAAAGGTACTGCAGACTGAGGTACTGCAGAGGACTGAACAGAGAAAACTTACTGTTCCTTAGCAACATTACCACTGGAAAGCAGGCCAGATATAGAGTTCTGTATTACCAGGATTGGTAAATTCCTCTTCATTATCAAATAACCTTTGATTCAGTTTGTATTTTTTATTGATTTTTTCCTTAAATTTCCTGCAAAAAGCATGCTAAAGATACAAAGAAATATTTCTCATTATCTGAACTAACTTCTTGTGGAGATATTGCCACATTGATGTCAAATTATTGAAGATGGACTGTTACACATCGCTGAATTATGTTTTCTAACTCAGATCAGTGGACTGGATGCTCACATGATTTAAATTCATGTAGTTTCAGTAAAGCTAATGGTCCAATGCCTGTTTGAAACAGTTAAGAATACTTTGTGAATTTTGTATCTTTCTTTCCTTGAAACCCACCCATAAGCTTTACCTCAGTCACCTCAGGATTTGGATCCACGTGTTTCTAAGATCTAAGGGACAGCTCCGATATAACCCCAATGCATGGCCTCAGGTGCTGAGAAAGTGGCTAACCCATGAGACAAAGTCATGTGATAAAGTCTGTAGAAAGATATAAAATGTAAAATTACAGACAGACGAAGACATGCTGAGAGAAGTATTTTTAGTAGCTCTGGATTCAAGGGGAAACAGAGAGCTAACCAGAAAACTCCAAAGTCTGACAGAGAAATAGCTGTCTTAGGAACTGTCTTTTGGCCAATGCTATAACAGTGAGCATATTGAAATTGTACACTGAAGGATACAGGGTGTCCCTGAAAGAATGTTGGGCTTACTAATTCCTCTTAATATTTCCCAGTTTATAGTTTAATTTTGCATTTAATGAACCTGAAGAGTCACTATAAAGATTTCAATGAGAGATGAGGGACAAATGCTATATACATAGAAAACCTATCCTAAATTTTATTCACAGATTGGAAAGCGCAGATTTAAAAAAATTACATTTCTTTTTAAAATATAAAGAAGTAATAGGACCCATTATCTGTTCCACAGCCAGCAAAAAGCTACTCAATTTAGAGAAGTGACAAGATCATGAGAGAAGGAACATGATAGCTAACTAATGAGACTAATAAAATAATAACCTGCTGAAATTGCCCATTTCTGCACATGAGCAGTTTTCCCTGTTATTAATTGTTATTTTATTTTATTTTATTTTATTTTATTTTATTTATTTTATTTTATTTTGTTTTGTTTTGCTTTATTTTCTTTTCGATCACAGCCTTTTCTCTGATGAAAGGAGTGGAAAATATGCAGCTGGAGGGAGACTCTTTCATTTGTTTTTTGTTTCCTTTGTGGATTGTTACCTCCTAGGTCACAGTGTCCGAGTTAAGAATTAAATGAGAGAAAACACATCAGACAATTTCAGCCTCAGGACAACTTTCATCCCAACTACTTATTGAGATCTGCTCAATTTGGAATGTACTTACTTTGTGGACACTAGTTAAAGTGTGCTTACATAATGTTCTGACTGCTAAATTTGGAAACAAGGAGCATTTAAACCTGTTCTGTGTTTTCTCTGGTGGTCTCACACTTTATTCAGACACATTCCTTTCATTTTTTCTAAAGTTTGTTTCTCTTCTCTGCCATTCCTTTGTCTTTTTCTCCTTGGCTTGTAGTGCCCTTCTGATAAAGCATACAAGCCTCCAATTTTCTCCCTCAAGCTGGAATGTTCACTATCACTTTCCAGGACTCATCTACTTTCCCAGTTTTTTCAGTCACTGTCAAAATTTTCATCTCTTTTGTCTCCCACTGTAGATACTTCAGTAATGTATTACTATCCCTGCATTCTGATTTTTTGCTGACCCTAAGCTTAATCAAATAATGTCTTTCCTCCTTTTATGCTGCACGTTTGTGCCAAGGTTTTCCTTAAACCCTGTTTTGAGCATCTAATGGAGAAATCATATTAACTCACCCACTGTTTGTGATTACTCTTACCTGGTACTTACATCGGATGATCATGTTTATCCATAAAGGGCAAAGTGAGTATGGGAGAAAGTCAATTTGACAAATTGCCTCTATTCACTTCCACTCTATCTCCTGCTACACCCCTGTTCTATATTGATTCTCTGCTCACAGGTCAATTTCTTCATGTGATTGTTACTCGCTAGTAGTTTTACGCCACTTCTCTCTGCCCAGAGGTCTCACTGCCTCACACTTGCTCTTTCAAATATTAAGACTTTTAAAAAAATGCAGAGAGGAAACAATAGATAAACAAGGCACAACAAGAGCTGTGAGAACAGGCTATCATGAGCATAAGTGAACTTTTAAATTCCATTGTGGCTGATGACTTAATTTCTTTGTTTTGGCTCATATACTAAGTACTCCCACTGCCAGTACTCCCATCAAATCATAGACAAGAACAGCAAAAACTTCTGACATGAAGTTGATAGGATGGATATTCTTCTGGATGAAAGCAATATTATCAGCTTTTGAAAGAGATCATGAGCATGTAAATAGCCGAAACAGTGTACTTGGATTTTTCAGAAGTTCTAACAAGACATTTGCCCAGACTTTCACCAGAGGCTCCTAAAGAAATTATGAATGACTGAAGGAAGGTATTTTGTGAATCAGCGAGTGGCTAAAAAGATCAGAAATAAAGAATAGAAGTTTATGTCCAATTTCACAGCAGGCAAAGGCTTCTGGTAGGATAGCATAGACTCTGGAACATAGGGCATTAAACAGATATTATAGAATCCTCAGTAAATGATCTGGAAAAGAAGACAAATAATGATGTGATTCATTTTACAGATAATATAAATTTAAGTATTTTCCTACTAACCATAGGGGGAATTTTTAGGAACAGCATTTTACACTGTCAGAAGTTGTTTTAATTTGGGAATACTGCAAAGTAGTTTACTGGAAAGAGGAACCCGGCAAGAAAAGTCACTTCTTTGGATAAACACAAACCAGCACTAACTTCTACATATGTGGATTGGAAAACCAAATTGTGCCTGACTTTGGTACAATAAACTTCAGGATTAAAGATAAATAAGTTCTTCCCAAAACTTCCTGCAAAAAAAAAGAGCTCTTGAAAACGCACTGGAATTGAGTTTAGTAAAGTACCAAAAATGGTACAATATCATTAAGTCCCCCACACTCTCCCACCCGCCTTTGGTTTCAACTTTCTTTAAGACTCTGCTTGTATTTTCTCTTGAAAAATATTAAATTACTATGATTTCTCACTATTCACAAATATTAAAATGTGCAACAAAACTCATGGTTAGGTTTACTTTGTTAAAGAACATCAAAGGCAGCTTTCTGCAGAGCTGTACCTTGCCTAAGCAGCTCTGCTTAGAGTTTCAATTGCTATTCTCTGAATGCCTGCATGTTAACACTGTTATTGTGATTTTAGAAACCACAGACCAGTATTGTCATGTCTCACAGAGCTGCATATCTCAGAAAGGCAAAGTGAGAATTTCTGACATGGCACAACACTGTGTTAAATAAAAAATGTTCACAGAGTATTGCAGTCAAATTGAAGAATTAAATAGAAAATGACTGGGTATGACTGAAAACTAAATAATTGATACTTGTGATTAAGTAGCAGTTAAAGCTTATTTTCTACATCATCTTCTGTCTTTTGGGGTTTATTTTGTTCAATTAAGTAGTATTAAAGGACATGGGGACTTCAATGACACGAGGACTTGGTGCTATCCCTCTGCCTCGGACTGACACGAATGCAGAAAACGCCAGTGGCAGTGGCTCCCACCCTCTCCACTGGAGAGAAAGCTTTGTTAGGCTGACATTGGACACAGGACCAGATGGCAGATGGCAAGCAGAGGATTACAGGTCCCTAGAATTGAATGACAGGTTTTATTCCCAGTGCCACTGTAGCTGCAGAGAGTTTTCAAAGTTCAATAAGCAGAAGTCACATAACTTGTGAGCTAATCTTGCCAATTAGAAAAGAAAACCTTTAAGAGTAGTAAGTTTGGCCAGAAAAATACAGACTTCCAGGGATAATGAGGATAATATTGTATAAATTGACAGTATTGCCTTCTTTTACTTTAGAAAGAATAAACATATGGTATGTTTTGTTCCCAGTTCTTGTTATGAGATATTTCAGCAATACAACATACAATTTGGTGATAACAGATGAAGGAAAAAGCAATGCTCTTCATTGAGCAGATAGACTTCCTGGTGTCTGTCAATGCTCTATAACTGCAAACTCACCCACAAAACCAATACCTGTATCACACAAAACTTTCTTTATACAATGGTTTAAAAATATAAATCAGAAGTGGCTACGTTATTTATATGAAAGACAAGGAAAATGAGGTGTATGCTGCTTTACTGACAAATTAGTAGCATGTTAAAAGCATGGAAAGGTACCTTCATATACAGAAATGCATCTATTTAGTGACAAAATAAATAATCAGAGTAACAATTAAAGTTTATATTATTTTGCAGATCTATAATGTGTATTTTTAAAAAGATATTTGTTAAATGTGAATGAATATTTAATAAAAATGGAATTTCATTAATGATTATTCGAGAAATTGTATGTCGTCTTCAGAATTTGTACCTTTAACGTTAAAGAAAAGACCTGCAGAATACAGCAAGGTGTAATTAAAGTAACCTGTACCCCTGACTATTCCTCATAAATAAGATGTTACCTTCCTCCATGTTCTGTGTAATTTTCAGAGTTTTTCCCAGTAGCCTTTTTGGTATGTCAGTGTTTATCTTAATTGAGTGTATACTTATCAATGCTGAGTAAAAAAATCATCATCTTCAGTCTTCTGTCTTCACTTTTAGTGCTCAATAACACTAAAGATTTATTGATTTAGAAATAAAGCTGCAATCCAAATTGCAAGAAAAGATGGTGAAAAGAAATTAAAAGTTGAGAAGATGAAGACCTACGTATGAAAAGTTTATTAAATTGACACAACAAATACATGATTACATACTTTCAGTATACAAACACTGAATTTGAAGGCAACAAAAAAACAACCTGGCCTTCTCGAGGATGAAAAAAAAAAAAGGAAAATCATAAGCAGGCAATGAAAAATTAAATATCAAATAAGACCTATAGACATTAGGAGAAAAACTAATGATCAGTGACAACTGATTATACTGTTTTCCTACATATTATGCAATAGTTATAGGAATAAATTTATTATGCTAAAGGTAGCAAACAAGAAAAAAAAAAGAGGGCAAGGGAAGGGAAAGGCAGGGTAGCAAAATGGTTCAGAGGCTAAGATTTTTCATACTTCACTTTAATGCAATGAAAAATTACTAAAACAAATGACTTGAATAGTTCAGGCTGCCACAAGATGGAAAAGCTAGAAGTGTAGATGCAGAAAACTGAGCACCAAATTGACAGTGCAGAGGAATCAGTGAAGCGCCGACAAGCCTTCCTTGGAATTTTACAGAAGAAAATGAGAAATGGCAATGTGGTATGATGGATTCATCTTAACACCATCATAGAAGTGTAAGGTACAACCCAAACTCCAGAGAGCAGAGTGTGGAAAAGAGGAAGTATGTAAAACTGAGAAGCCTCTACTTTTGTCTAAAATTAGTGAATACAAGAATGACCGATCTATTATCCAGAACAAAGAAGTGTTAGATACACAAGCAAAGTAGAAATGGCTTGAATAGGTGATTCACCTTTGTTGAAGCCTGCAGAAAATTCCTAAGATTCCTTGAATATCTGAAGATGTGGATTCTTTCCTCATACTAAATGGCTGAAAAAATAAAGCAATTCACCCTGCACAATATCTGCCTCATGAAGTGCTGCAATTATTACTGCCATGCATGTTTAAACCCTTAGCTACTTTCACAGTTTTATTCCACCTGTTCTGTCAGGGTTATTATTTCTCTTATTAAATCTCACACTGAGAGTTTTTATAGTTTCCTTATTATGCTTCTTTGGTTTTTTCTTCTTTTTCTTTCAAAAGACAAATAATTAGTCTGCCCTTTTCACTATAATCGTATGTTCTACCTACTGATATTGTTAACATATCACAGTGTTTATTTTATTTGGATGGCTGTATACTTCCCACAATTCCTTATTAGATTTTGTTTTTCTTTTCCTGGCCCTATAATCTGTCACAGTATTTTATTTCCAGACGTATTTATCTATCTATCTTACTTTTCAGTAATAAGATCCCAGAGCTCACATCTATATGAAAAATAACAGATATAATGACCTGAAATGTAGACTTAAAACACATCCTTCTCACTGAGGAATTCCTGCAGAAGAAAAGCCGGTATTTCTATGTACTGTCAGCTTGGCTTTTTATTAGGCAGAAGTAAATGTTATAACTTTTTAATAATAGTTTCCTGACTCCTTCAAATAAGAAGGTCTGTCATTCTCCTTTCTTTTCTTTTGTGATTGTCTTGATTTGCACTAGTTGCAATTGTTCACCATTGTGAATTTGTTTCTTTAAACATGACAAGTTGCTGTCTAAGAGATGGCCACTGCTGATACCCTTCATGTCAGCTTGTTCTCTCTCTGCCCAAGTCTTCAGCTCCTTCTTGAAGCTGGTGAGAGATTGCTCCCAGGTATTCAAACTAAGTATAGAAATGCATTCAAACCTGCCTGATGACTAAATCCATTTTTCATATTTCTTGGTTTATCATTTGAGTTTTCAGCACAATCTTTTACATACTCCATTTCTCGGACGATCTTTATAACTCTCTGTTCAGTTCTTTCAGTAATAAATCAAATCACAGTTATATCAAGCTATTTCCTTCAAATTACATCACTAAGTCCTGTAGACTACTAATTTACTGACTTTAAGCCTATATTGACATCATAAACAGCAGAAAGCTTACTGTGTTCATATTAGACTTTGTGAATACAAATACATTGTGTCAGCACATCAATTCCAAGAGGCACTTATAGCATAGAGATACTATACCATAATGAACATTCCTGCATCCTGTATCCTGTAGTACATGCAAGCTATTCCTTAATATCTTAAAAAAATTAAATGCATAAATGAAGCTTATTCCACAATAACTGTATTATATAACTGACCTTTTTAACTAAAAAAGGTGATTTTCCCTTTTTAAACTCTTCTAATAAATGGTAATATTTATGGATTAAATATTATATTTTAGAAGTTGTAATAAGATAGAACATACCACAATGTCAATTATGTCTTATTTTCCAAAAGGTATATGTGATTTTTGCAATCTGTTGTGTTGCTTTAATTCTTCATATGAAGAAATTTTGTACGGTGTCTAAATTAATTGTACATTCTTTATTAATTCACCAGTTCAATACCTCATGCCTTATTGCTTTGAGTTTTCTTCCTAAATATTTTTTAAATTTACATCTCCTGACAGTTTATGTAGCTGAAAATTGCATACCTGAACTGTGGTACTTCCTGTGTGTTTAATATCATACAAATAGGGAAAGGAAGCAGGTGGGACTGTGTGGGAAACAGAAGTCATTAGAGCAGAACAGCATACACAGAATTAAAGGTTACCTGAAGAATGGGAGAAAGAGACAGGCATGTGGTGGCAAAGGAGAAGGGGAAACACAAAAACCAGCTCAATCTTCACAGCTTCAGGAACTGGAGATGCAAGGGTAGAGAGCAGAGCAGAGAGACTAGGATTGCTGCACTTGAAAAAACTCATTGCAACTTTGGTGAATACTTTAATCAAACCAGCCTTGATTTCTTGTACATCCAGCTCAGTTTTACTACAGAGTTTCTAAATTACTATTTTTGCTTTTTATTCATTATTGCATTGTTTGTTATCCTGTCATAATGCTCACAGAATAGCAATACCACTGCCTGAATGCATGGTTTCTAAAAAGTCAAACAGAAAATTTTCTTTAACAATATTTTACCCAATGCTTGACTATATTTTTGGCTTTATTATACTTCCCACCACAGAATTATTAAAGGTTCTTATTCTTAGTTATTAAATGTTCAAACCATTCCATATCTCTTGTCACTTTACCAAAAATGTGACTATTTAATCATATGACCATTCCTATTTTTCCAGAATTTATTTGATAATTTTGAAAATAATGATATTTTTATATTTTTGTTACAGAATTGACAGCTGTAAGATGACACTGTGAGATCCAACAGTCTGCTAGCTTAACTTCAAAAGTCATGAGACCCCACAGTTCCTCCTGTGTGCTAAAATCATTACTCTCACATATTACCCCTACTGCTTTGATAAAAAAATAAGAAGAAGAAAGCAAATGAGAAGTGAAGTCATTGCTTGTTAATTCACTGAACTCATTGATTGAATAAAAAGGTTGATTGCAGTTTAAGAGCATTAAAATCTCCTCCAGTTCTTGGTGCCAATTCTCCTCATGCTGTGTAAGAAAAAAATACTACTCACTAACAAATTGTCAGATAAAGAGAAATTAACTGACATAATAAGAGAGAAATTGTATTTGATGCCAAAATTGTAACTTGGCCCATGCTATGGGAAAAGATAAAGAAAGTACCTCCCCACATCTGGCGTGCCAGCAGGTGGGTATAGTTTAAAAAGCTAGTAGGGAATAAACCTGCAGCAGAAAAATCAGTGGCAGAGCATACTAACAGAGTCTGCAGGTTTCAATGTCAGTCTGGTGTATGGATGCAGGCACAGCATTGTCAGTGCTGTGGGAGATAATGAACACAACTCATTTCTCTGCTAAAACAGAGCCAGGAGACAGAGGAGATTCTGTGAGTCTGTAACTGATGCAGGATCAGACAGGGTGTGCTGGCAGGTCACCCAAAAGTTGTTGCACATAACATGTGCAGATCTACGTGTTCTAAAGAATAAAAGCCTTATGAAACTTCTGTTCATTTCTGCTGGTGCATTGCCAATGTGTGAAAAGCCTTGCAGAAAGATAGAAATTACCTTAGCTGTTTCAACACACTATCTGCATCACCTGTCACCTTCAAATAGTTGATTAGGAATGAAGAAAAATTCATACAGCATAGTGAGAAAGAGAAAGCTTATGTATCTTCCTCAGAAAGGAAAAGAAGAAATAACTTTAGTCATGGTAATTGTTGCCATTAGAACAAACATGCCCATACAGAAAATAAGTGTTTGCCATAGTGCTTGCATTTATAAAGTTTTATCAGTCTGCCTAAAGTCACAGAGCTGCCTTGGAGGACACTGCCTTTAGAAATATTCTATATACAGTTCAAAAATGCCTTCATTGAATTTGTACTGCTACTGTTTTGATGTGTGTAGCAAAAAAGGGATGGGAATAAACATACTTGACTTCTTGTCTAAGTATAGCATAAAAATGGCAACAGCACAACAAAGGGATCTTCAACCCAATGGAGCACAGAGTGTAAGACCCTCAGTCAACGCAGTTATGTTCAGTTTTCAAAGCAAGGACCACAAAGGGCCTGAGAACAAAATAAGCAAAAGAAATTTTCAGCTGCTTGTATTCATCATCTTGTCAGTATTTCCAGACACCAGAGGAGAAGCCATACATGCCTCTCAAGAACAGAGCAATAGCAACTGGAACTTTAAAAGAGCCAAAAATAATGTCAATTGAATGAAAACTTTGTAAAAAACATTTTAAGTACTTTATTTTAGCCAGAAAGCCAGAGCTGCAGTAGCAATCCATTGGCACAAATGTCATGGTTCACCCCTGGTTGGAAGCTCAACCCCACACAGCTGCTTACTCATTCCCCCACAGCTAGATGAGGGAGAGAATCAGAAGAATAAAAGTAAAAAGAACTCAAGGGCTGAGATAAAAGCAGTTTAATTGGTAAAGTGAAGCACACAAGCAAAGCAAAACAAGGAATTCACTCACCACTTGCCATGGGCAGGCACATGTTCAGTTTTCCACAGGAAACATGGCTTCATTAACAGTGAAAATAAAGGTCATCACTTCAAAAGTCCCAACTTCGTCCTTCTTCCCCCTGCTTTTATTGCTGAGCATAATGTCATACGGTGTGGGACATTCCTGGAGTCAGCTGGGGTCAGCTGTCCTGGCTGTGTCCCCTCCCAACCCCTTGTACACCCTCAACCTCTCACTGGTGGGGTGAGAGGCAGAAAAGACCTTGGCTCTTTGTAAATTCTGCTCAGCTGTGACTAAAGCATCCCTGTGTTATCAACACTGTTTCCAGCACAAATCCAAAACCTCCCAATACCAGCTACTATGAAGACAATTAACTCTATCCCAGAAAACAAAAACGGGTCAATGGGTGGTGATAAAAACAAGGTCTGGTAACCCAATGTCCCATGAAAGAGAAAATGCAGACCACACATCAAAATTTAATGAAGACACTTAGCATCATTTACAGAGGTTGAAACAAAGATGTTTTTTTAGAAAATGCAGCTTATAGACTGCTATTCATACAGTTCATATGTATTCATATCAGTACAATCACTACAGAAAGAGAATACTGTGTTTTTTCAAATATGCTGCTGTTTGCTGGGATAATTGCATCACTGATCCTTACAGTATATCTTTAAGGATTCCCATGTGTTTTATCCTGGACACAGGAGAAGAATTTAATCATTTTTGTATCATTATATCTTGCATAGTAACATCTGGATCCTAAAAATCTCTTATTTAAGCTAGAACCCTTAACATCATATTGGAACATTCACTGTTTCTTCATTAAATATTCATATTGAGAGTACATGCAATCAGCTAAAGGAAATTAGTACAAAAATACAATTGCCATGTTTTGTTAGAAAATATAAGGAGAGCACAAAAATGTGATATGCTTTGATCAGGTGATAAAACAACTTGATAAAAGCAATTACACACTTCAAATAAATCAAAGTTTTTGACACAATGCTTTATAATACCTTATTCTGTGAAGACATGGAGTGTATATAATCAGTTGGTCATGTGCTTTAGTTGATATTCAGAGGTAGCGAATGCAGCTTAAGGGTGAAAAAAATCAGTGCTAGATTCTATGACATTTGTGAATGCTGAGAATTCTTCAGGATCTGATACAACACAATGTTTTAATCAGTAATCATATCGTGTGTATCTGGATAATCAAGTAAGATCTTCACTAGTATGTTGCATAGCTCAATGGAAGCTTTGAACAAGGAGGAGAGAGTGCTTTTACAGTGTTCCAGATCTGCCAGGTACAAGGTCATAACTGAGCAAAACACATTTCAGTGCAGCAATGAGAGTGTAAGTTGTTACATGTGGGAAGCACTGCAGGCTTCAGAAACAGAATGAGAGATTATTTCCTGGAAAGCAGCAACTCCAGAAAAAATGTTAGCAGAGAGAACAGGGTCAATGTGGAAGCTCAGTATAAGGTTCAGTGAATGTTGTCACTGAGTTTCTAAAAGAGTATCAAGAGAGCTAGATAATATTTGTACTCAGCATTTGTATGAATTTGAAGATTTCTTCATCCAGTTTGAAGTCTGCACTTCATGGAAGATATGAATTTAATGAAGAGAGTTCAGAGGACCCAAAAAAATGACCCAGTTGTACCTAATCCTTGAAGTGGGATGGTTATGCAATCCAATCGACTAGTTTATTGAAGAGAAAAAGAATTTACTTGATTGTGTTGCACAGATGCTTAACCATATGAATTATATTTGATAGAAAAAAGGTGTCTTAATCTTGCAGAAGAAGGCATAAGGAGATGCAGTGCATCGGAACTGAAGTTCGACTTATTCAGCCTTGAAATAAGAGGCAGTAAGATGCAGTGGTGAAGCTGATTAACTGTTTGAACAACTTGCCAGAAGCAGCCCATGGACTTATTATTGTTTGGAGTCTTTAAAAAGTGATTAGATAGTTCTCTGAGAAACATATTTTAATCCATTTTCTGGAAGAAATTCTGCAGCTTTTAGAGGGAGAGCACAGGACCAGATGGTCCCTTCAAAAGGGAATGCAGGTCCCTTCTGTTCTCAGTGTCCTTGAGCGAGAAAAATGTATCTTTTATTGCTGTCTTTTTCAGAGAAGCGCTCCGAGTAAGCATTTCCAGGATTAGTGAGCTGGAGGATACTCCCATGGCAGAGCTGCATCTCCAGTCTCATGCAGTGTGTAAACAGCAGGCAATAAAGTTGTCTGCTTTCTCCCAGAAGACCATGTTTCACCTACAGAACCTACATTTTGGGAGATGATGAAAAAAAAGAGGTATAATTTGGTTGCTGAGTCACACCTATGTTGGGAGAAAAACAAACAACTTCTACTTAAAAAAATAAACCATGACCTTTCAGATTGGCATATATTTTATTCGTAACACATCAAGTCTTTGCATTGTGGAAGTCTAATGAAACCCTTTTTCCAAGTAGAAACATATTTTGATTGGTTGTGTCTATATGTGTTTCAACTTCCAGATAGTTTTATTTACTATTTATAGTATACCAAAGAAGTCTCAACAAAATAGAAGATACAAAACTCAAAGAAGCAATGCGCCAACAGTCTATTGTCTATTCTTTCAATTATTAATTAATATTAATTGAGATATTTGATTTTCTGCTAAATCCTATGTTTAAATTCCTTTTTTCTTTTTTTTTTTTAAATTGAGTTGCCATGAGCTAAAAAGAACTCCTGCAGTGTTTCTTCCAGGATTGTGTGTGCTTTTTATCAGACTTCATTCATCAATACTGGCAGCGTGTTAATTATCTCAGCTGTGAATGACCTCCTGCTATTTTACCAGGTAAAATAAAAGAAGGACCAGAAGAATAGAAAAAACACTGGTTTTGCAGCCAATACAGAGTGGGAAAGTTCTCTCATGATATTCTTTTCAGTGATGGTCCCCATGTAATTTTTTATGACAAGCAGTGGCATCAATTGGAATGGGATAACATAAAGCAATATCACTTCCTACAAACAAAACCTCCTATATATTGTAAAACAACGCACTGGCCTGTAATTACTTCCTTTTCTGCACTCCTCAAGTGAGAATTCCTCTCTGAAGAAGCCTGAAGAACAAGTGTTAATGGAAGCGTAGCAGAAATTCTGTTGCTACACATTCTCACATTTCAGTTATTATCATACTGCTGAATTTGCCTATGTTGCAACATTGGCCTATTGTGCAAAATGAAACCAAAACCTTGTCTTTGTGGACTAAGGATACACACAGAAAAAACACCACCCTGGCAATGTCTAGGAAAAAAAACCCAAGGAAGATTTTAGAAAACATCTTCCACTATGCAACACTTATTATCCCATATAGGGAACTCTATCTCATGTAAGTGAATTCTAAACAGTATCATCATACTGTGTTATGTTCTGTGATGACACATTTTTCTCCTTATTCAACTGAAAACCTCCCTAAGCTCTTTTCTTTTAAGTGATCTTGATTTTTTTTTGTTACATGTCTTCTGTACATGCTTAGAAACACATGCACCATTTAATGAGATGCTCTTGGAACTCCCAGTTGAAAACCTTTGGAATTCACATGTTTTTCATAATATGACAAGTTAAAATATTTGTGATTCAAAGATATCAACATAAATTGATGCAGACAAAAACTAGAAAAACTATATAACAAGAGAAGCCACATTTCTATTTCTTAATTTTAGTGTGAATTGATACTCTTGAAAGACCTTACAGTCCACAGGAAAAATCCCACCACCACAGAGTTAATAACCACCCTTACCTCTGGTTTGAATCATTTAGAGTAGAATTTCACCTGTAAACCCAATTCACCTCTCATTTAATCTACTTTATACTGATACAGAAATGTTCTTGGCAATACTATAAGGGGCATGCTAAAGGGACATGAAGTAATTTCTTTTGTGTGGTTTTTTTCCCCACAGTCTTGGGTAGTACAAAAGCAGTTCAGCTCACTTGTTTTTCCATTCACAAGTTTCTTACACAGCAAGAAATAGCAAAAAGAAGTGGAATGTGAAAAGTAGCAACTAATTCTCACATTGCTGTTCTGAAAACCTGCTAATTGCCTCACAAAGCTCAGTTGTCTCACTTTAGTTTTCAGTGAAGACTTGACAACAGATAACAGGTTTCAGTAAATTAATTGTATTATATTAATTGGGATACTAGGACTAATTAAACTTGGCTTTTGCATTGTTTTCAACAGCAAAAGACAAAAGAAATTCAGTATCATAATTCATACGTAGAGAACAGAGACAATGGACTATGTTTTTAAAATAATTAGCTAAAATCCATTGTACAATAGGAAGCTCTAAGGACTTAAAGAGCACAAATGTCTCAAAACACTGCCAAAGAAGGAACTTTCCATAAGATAAGCCACCACAACAGGAACTTGATATAACCTCAGATGGCAAACAGGAAGGTGCTAATTCCAGGCCTAATGGAGGTGAAGGTTTGGAACTAGCACACTGGACAAAAATTCCACTGAGCAGACTATGGGAAAGGAAGATACTGCTTATACCCATGCCAGCCCAAGTTGTGGGAACATCTGGGACCACCCTGTGGATACCCAAAATTTGGACTGTATAAAGGAGGTACTGACAGAAGAATGACTTGAGATCACTCACCGCTGAGAAGACCACGGTGAAGAAGGACCAGCAGGATGCCACAGGATCCACTGGGTGGTGATATCTTTCTACTTCATCTGTCTGTCCATCTGTCTGTCTTTCTTTCTCTCTCTTTCTGCCGCCCTTCTTTCCTGTTTCTTTCTATCTCTTTGTCTCACATTTACTATTAAATAAAATCCATACTATTGACTTTGGCATATGGTTTTGTTTGCATCTTAATTTGGGCAGAGACATCTTTTAATAATCAGATCATGACAGAAGCTTGAGGAGAATATAATCCTCACAAGCCATTGCTCAAGTGATATTGAAAGGTCACATCATATGTAGCTTCAGTCTCTCATAGGCAGTACTGCAAGTTGTTTAACATGAGGAGTGGTCCTCTAACCCTAACAATGTAACAGGTCTTGTCAATACAGCAATAGGAGAAATAGTGAAATTAGTTGAAAACTGTTTAAAAATAAGGAATATCTCTAAACTGATCAATTATAACTTGATTAGTCACAATCGTGGCCAGTAGACAATGGGCTTTTCACACATTTACAGATTTTCATATGAGCAACTTACATCAAATGTCACATATTTTTTCTCAGTGTCTCCTCACATATAGTTGTCAAACTAGTAGGAAATTATTTAATGAAATAAGGACTGAAAATAATTTTTCCAGAACTTCTGTATTTTCAGCAATCAGAAAAAGCCTAATTCCTTGAAATAAGATCTTCCCCCCTCTCTACCCTGCCCCTCAAGGTTTTGATTTACCTAAGATTTTGATTTGTCACTAAGAGTAGGACATACTTGATGAAGTTATTTTCTTTTCTGTAATCTCACTTGCTGAGCCTGATGCAGCCAGTGTGCATTTAGACTACCTCAGCCCATACAGAACAATAATGGTATATGATCAGTTCATTCACAAGGTGTGGGGGGAGAAAAGACTCAGTCATCATCTCCCTCAGACTGAATTTCTTTCTAACAAAGGCTCATTTCTCATTTGCCTGGGACTATTTGAACTTCTTTCTAGTGAACAAACTTAAATTGCTGCTCTATACGGCATTCTGGCAGGGACTGATGAGATACCTCTTGATCCCTCCTGAAACAGTCTATCAATTTCACATAAAAAGTTTTGGAATACTTACTTCTGAGAGACTCGGGAAAACCATCACTTAAGGCCTTCAGTTTCAAGGAATCAGAGAATAAATGTGCCTTCCATCACCAGCTCGGAAGAATATTACACTACCAAATGCAAAATGGAATTCCTTTCATGTGGAAGAGACACTGAAGACTACAACGAGCTGTGACTATCATGACAGTTAGGTTTCTGGTTTTGAAGAAATAAGTTCACATGTGCACAAGTAAAGGAGAAATTTGAACAACATTTTATCAGCCATTGAGTAATTTTTTTTTACTACCACCTTTCCACATTTTTAGATTTAAAGATTTTTTTCTTTGAACCTCACAGGAGAAATATTGTTTTTTCTTAACTTCAGGATACCGCAGTTTATCTTTTGCCATTTACTGAGAGTCTGAAGCCTAGATCCACCATCTTAAGGAACCATTTTAAAATTATCTCAATGGAAGTGAGTTTCCTGCAAGCCTCAACTCCTAACTTGTAACTGTGAGAAATAATTTTCCTTTTTCAAAGTAAACATTTCTCATGTTATAAATAGGAATACTGAGCAGAAGTAATTTCACAGCTTTTAGAGTAACTGGACCATTGTGCATATATGAAACAAAAACCCTTCTAATGGTTTCTTAAAAATGTGAAAAAAATAGGAATTTTGGGGTAGCTGACATTAATTTTGGTTTAAGCTATTAATGGTGAAGTCTAAGCATGTCTTACTGAAAAGAGTCTTGTGTGAGCTGACAGCCAAAGGACAAATTTCACATATTGCAGACAGAATTCCTGAGCTGAATCACATCCATATTTTAAAGAACTTTTATATTTTCAGAAGAATATGTTTTGAAAAAGAGGCTGATGTGCAAAATATCAGTGAGATTATAAGAAGTCTGTACATAAAGGGAAAAGTAGGAATAACATTCATATATATATATATTTATATATATTTATATATATGTATATATGGACATATGTACATATATACATATGTATATATGTATATATGTATATATGTATATATGTATATATACATGTGTGTGTCTTTGTTTCTATTTTATTCCTCTTTGACATGACAGAAGTAAGAAGAAAATTATTGGTAGGTGGTTTTTTTACCACAGGAAAAAGGAAAAATCAAAGCATAGGCAATCTATGATTCCCACTGCTTTACAATATGGAGAAACAGGATATACTGAGAATATTACATATATCTGACGGCACTGTTGGTATCTTCTCTTGGTATTTCTTTCAGAACCCATAGAGGTATTTCATCCAACCCATATGTATCATAGTTCTTGTGTTTATTTGCTCACTTATATCGCACAGATGTTTTGCACAAATCTGCAGTAGAATTGCCATAAAAACAATGAGAAAAAATGAGAAGAAGCACTATTTTTAGACCTGCAATAATTTTACTGTGGAACTATGTGTCATACACCAAACTGGGTGCAGTTAATAACTGAAATTTATGTGGTTCAGGGTTGTCACTAATTAGGTTAGTTGCCATGAAATGCAAGGGGTTTTTTAATGTGTTTTTATATGTGTTTGCTTAGTATCTATAAATTTTAGGATGGGTTCTTTCTTACTCTGAAATTTTTGTTTCTAGGGGGATTATCTAAATAATATTAGGCTTTAAAAAAGGGATACTTCCTGCAATGAAACACATAACTGGGAATCAATGCTAAATAATCTGTAGTAACGTCCTGAAGAGAACACCTTATTGATTCCTTCTGGATTCATATTTTTATCAACAACTCAAAAGATATTAAATAGGCATTGATGTAGTTTTCAGAGGGCATCAAAACGGAAGGAAAACCTGGTAACAGAAAAGTCAGGTCTGAATCAGTTCATAACATGTTAGAGGCATGTTTTGTTACAGAGAAATATGAATATACACACCAGAGTATGTAGGGCAAAGCCATAAGACTGTGAGAAACAAATGCCTAGGGAATGGAGGAGGCACAGGGAGGGTTCTGAAGTATCGCAGTTGGTAAATAACTGAACATGATATTCCACATGGATAGTTTGAAGAGCAGGACTAATATGTCATTGAAATATGTAAAAAGGTAAACACTGAGTGTCTTTAAACATTACATTTTTTTAAAATTTGGTCTTACAGTGACACTCCAGAAATCCGTAGGCAGTTCTGACATATATTTTGGAAGGTTACTGGAAAATTGGAGAAGGCTCAGAGTAGAACCGAAATACACGAAGGATTATAAAATACATTCCAATGAAACACTCATGTAGTTCAGTCTAATATATTATCAGAGAAATGGTTATGACTGTTATGGTCTATGAGTGCCTACACTTGTTAATAGAGAAAAAATAGGCACTTGCTAATAAAAAGCCCTTTAATTTAGAGCCTAATACATTGCAGTCATATGGCGAGAAGTTGCAGCTAACCTCAAAATGAAATAAGTTGCCCATTTCTTTAAAAAGTTAACATAATAGACTACTTAAATACCTTATCAAGAGTTGTAGTGATTCTCTGTTATCAAACCAGGAAAGGATTTTTTTTAAGGTAAATTAACCATAGATTTTGAACTTCTGACAGGATTTAACTCAAGGAATACAGTATATTTGAGAACAGACTAGCATCAAAATCCATTCTTCATTACATTTTCCCAACTGAAAAGTTAAGCTTTAACAATCAATGTATAGTTCTTCAGTTTTCTCATTTTACAAACAATTTCAGTCTCATGATCTCCAGATGTCATGCAATAGCCAGTACATTGTCATAGCTGATTCACAGAAATATGGATTCCTGATTAGAACATTCTAAGTTTGCTTAAGTCTAATATGCCACCTTGGTATTCAAATGTTGCACTTATAAGTAAATTATACCACTAAACAAACATTAGTTATTTGTATCTATTATGTATTATATCATAGAATAAATATAAATAATTTTTAAAAGCCCTACAACCAGTAAATAGTAATACTTCCCAGAAGATTTCTGTTTTAAGCAGGATAATTCAGCATGTAATGTCAGAGTTAAATAAACCTTCTGAATCTCAGGGGATAAAAATCCATCATTCTGTATACTGGGCACTATTTTGCCTCCAAAGTTTACATTGTAAAGATACTCTCAATTGAAAGTTTGTTCTTTTTGACATGCACTGGTTCTGCAGAAATAGGCTATTACATATGAATATTTTTTGTGCATCATACAATAGTTTTTCTTCATGTTTAATACAGATTTTTACAGTGCACCCATTCTCATAATATTTGAGAGTTTTTCTTTTGGTACTCATTCTCATAGTGTGGGAGCATTTTTGTTTTGGCATTTTTAGTTTCCTAAATACAAGCAATAAAGTGTGATTAGAGAAACCGTTAAAGCTACAAGTGAACATATTTTTATAGAAAGATATAGTACACTCTACTCAAGTATGCAGTCAAACTATGGAAGGATTGAAAAGGTTTTAACCTAACATGTTTCAAAAAGATCCATTCAACACAAAATCACATTCTAATTTACTCAATTGTCTGTGATTTGGTTTCATTTTGTATCTATACAAAGAATCACACTGGTTTCATACAAGCTTATTCACCCATCTCAAAATTTACCTTAGAGGTATGTAAATGAGAAAGAGAAAATTATTGTTTCAAGACAGCTGAAAAAAACATACTTGATGTCTTTTAATATTTTTTATTTCACATATTCTTTTCCTTTTCTACATTTTCAATGTATCTCTCTTGTTCTATTTCTATATCTAAAAAATCGCCAAAAATCTGGACAATTCAATTCAGGAACATCTGTTGTAGGTGTTATTTTTGTTACAGCACCACCCTTCGCCCATTTTCTAACTTTTTCTAATTTTTCTTTCGCGAAATTCAAACACATTCACTCATACTAAGTATCTGCATTCTTTCACCAGCCATCTGTTAATCCACCACCAAACACCAAAAAACTCATCTCATTTGTTTTTTAAATTTTACGTACTTTCATACTGCTTTGACTTTTTCTGAGAGCTGACAATCTTGAAAATAGCCTTGTATACTGGTGAAATTATCAGCACAAGTTGTGTTTCTTAAAATATTTCTTAAAATATAAAGTTTGTCAAAACTTTATAATGACATAAAAAGTAGATTTTTGTGATAAATTCAAAGAATGATGGAGTTATACAATATTAGATTCACAGAAACATATTTAAAGGTCATTTAGTAGAACCACCATGGACAAAAATATCTTTCACTGCAACAGGTTGCTCAGTCCTGTTCAACTTCACCTTGAACAATTCCAGTGATGGGACACTCACAGGTTGTCTGGGAAACCTGTTCCAGTGTCATCATAAAAAAAATTATTTCTTATATCCAACCTAAATCTACTTTATTTCAGCTTAAAAACATTGCCCTTTATCCCATCATTGAAGGTCCTGATAAAAAGGTTCCCTTCATTTTCCTTGTAAGCCTTTGACTATCAAATGGTTGCAATAAGGTCTCTTCAAAGCTTTCTCTGGTCCAGGCTGAACAGAACCAGATCTCACTCAACCTGACTTCACAAGAGAGTTGTTCTGCCCTTTGATCATTCCTGTGGCCCTCCTCAGGACCCACTACAACAGGTCCACATCTTTCTTGTGCTGGAACCTCAAAGCTGGATGCAGCACTTCAGGTGGGGTCTCACAAGAGTGGGCTAGAGGGGGACAATCACCTCCCTCATCTTTCTGACCACACACTGTTTCCTCTATCAGTGGGATGGGGGAGACAACTGGAAGAGTAAAAGTGAGGAAACTCATAGACTGAGATAAAGACAGTTTAGTAGGTAAAGCAGAAGCCATGCACACAAGGAAAGCAAAGCAAGAAATTAATTCACCACTTCCCATGGTGAACAGGCAGATGTTCAGTGATTCCCCAGTACAAGAGGGCTCCATCACACACAATGCTGACTTGGGAAGACAAACCCCTCCACTCTGAATATCACCACCTTCCTCCTTCTTCTCCCCAGCTTTATATACTGCGCATGATGTCACATGGTTTGAAGTATCCCTGTGGTTATTTGGGGTCACCTGTCCAGCTGTCTCCCCTCCCAACTTCTTGTGCACTCCAGCCTCCTTGCTGGTGGGACAGTACAAGCAGTAGAGAAGTCCTTGATGTTGTGCAAGTGCTGCTCAGCACTAAGAGAAGCATTTCTGTATAATCAACACTGTTTTCAGCCCAAATCCAAAACATTGATCCATACTGGCTACTCTGAAGAAAATCAACCAACACATTCCATCAAAACCTAAATGTTACAATTTAAAGGTAGGTATGTTGTGAAGCAGCGTATGAAAGGTCTTACAGAAAGAAATCTAGGTAGATTTCATCTGTAGCTGTTCCCTGCTCAAGTGAAGCAGTCACTCCATTGTAGCCCACTAGATTAGTCAGGCACAATTTGCCCTTGGTGAAGGAATGATGGCAATCTCCAGTCACCATCCTTCCATATGTTTTGACATATCTCAAGGATGTTCCATGATTTTACCAGACAGAGAGGTAAGGCTGACTCGTCAGTAATTTTCCAGATATACCTTTTTGCCCTTTTTAAGAATGGGGGCAATGGTCTGACTTCTTCAGTCACTGAGGACTTCACCTGAATGCCACAGCTTTTGAAATATGATGGAAAGTGATTTGGCAACTGCATCATCCTGTGCCCTCAGGATCCTGGGACGTATCTGATCTAGTCCCATGGACTTATGTATGTTGAGGTCACTTAGGTGATCTCAAACCTGACCTTCATTCATGATGGGAGGAGCATTTCTAATAGTTGTGCACATAAGGCACACTAGACCACATTAGGCTGGGCATATAAAAATATTTTACTAGTATTATTGACTATTTTATTGTTCTCAGCAGAAAACAATATTGTAATTATGTAAAAGAATTTGAATTTTTATTTTGATTTTCAGAAAAAAAACCCCAAAATGCAATCGTTTAAGATGGTTGCATAAACAGAAAGAATAAAAGCTATTTCTGATTAACTCAATGTTTATTACTGAGATAATCTAAAAACTTTAAATATTTTAATATATATGATTAAGAGTTTTGACTCGGTTTCATGTTGCTTTAAAAATAATAATAAAAAAAAGATGAAGTAAGTGCTTCTCCTGTAAATAAATTCTGAATACTACACCACAAATGCAACTTCAGACTGGAGAACACGATCAAGTTATCCTAAGTAAGAGCACACATTGAATAATCTGCAATAAATAGCCATAATACATAAATAATAAATAAATATTTGTGCTCCCAGTTCACGGCAAATACAAGATAATTGAATTCAGAGTACTCCTTTTCTCTTAGTGGCTATGTTAACTTGAATTACATTGTATTTGCTTTAGGCTGAGTTGCATCTGCCTAATAAGTTACCACAGATCAGCAGATGTATGTCAGCTTTCTACTCCCCAGCATGTGATTAATATTCAAGGCCCTTCCTGTGTTACTAGCTCTAGCAGTTGAACAGCTTTTAATTGAAATTGCAATTGTCACTAAAATTCAGTATCTTCAACATATTCATGCTTTTAGTACTTATTGCTGTGCTTTACGAAGCAAAATCAATATTTATCTTTTTTTTTTCTTTTTTACCTTTCTATTACATACTAATTTATGTTTCAAAATTCCATTATGGTAATTTACTAATTATTTTCTGGGTGGTCCTCCACTACATCAGTTGCCTGCTATGCTAATCAGACTTCAGGGAATATCTTTCTTTCTAGTCATTGTCAATGTCAAAGTATTCTAGAGGGGAGATGATTAGCAATGTAGCTTCATTGGGCTTGAAATGTACTGAGGCCTGATCTCCCATTCAGGCACTAAACCTTTGAAATTTTGCTTCATGTCAGAACAGTGCACCTGCTCCTGCTCAGGGGCATGGATGGAATGAAGGATTTACAAACCCCCAGAGAAGTTCATCTACTTTATCAAGCAATCCTGTCAGTTTTTCTGCAGAGTCCAACTTCTAGTTATACAATTCCTATGTTTCATCCCTCTGGTTCACCAGTGGGTAAACTAATTTCCTACCTAATGGAAGGATTTGTGACAGCTTAAATGTGACATGAGGCTAATGAATTGAACTAGGCTGATTTCAAAACTCATTCCAACAAAAAAGACTTTATGACTTACGAATTGTTTTCACAGCTACAATTCATTTTTAAAAGCGTACTTAGCTTAGCTCAGAAAAAGTCTTTGAAGTGCCATATCCAAGTCTAAAGTGACTATTTTTATTTTTTATTCTCTCCCCATCCCTCCATCCTCACTCCCACTGATATCTGGACCGTCTTTCACTGGTTTCCGTTCACACTTTGAAAATATTGTCTTCTGCTGTACTCCAGCTGGCAGGAATTCAGCAGCTCTCAGTATTCACATTTGGAATCCATCCTGAGAAGATGAGGGATTGAAGGCAAAGAAAGGAGAATTGGACTATTTTTCCTACATGCTTCTGCAGCTAATCCCACACTTCTCAAACTAATTCAGTTACTGATTTCTGAAACAGTCATCACAGAAGTGCAAAGACAGACATGTGAGCATGTTTCACAATTCCAAGAGATGTCATAGGGGAAATGTTTGCATGGAGAAAAATAGCTACTAGGAAGAATTCCATATTTGCTCTTACCAAGGTGAGAGTTACTTTGTTGAGCTTAAGGACAGTGCAATAGAAGCTGAATGTGAACTCATAATTAGCTAATAAAAATAAAGAATGGTATTAAATATTTCCTTGCCAGCTGCTCAACAAGAGTCATATTAGCGTGTGCTTTTTCTGTAAAATCTCTTTCTGTTGAGAACAGACTAAAATAAAACATAATCACTGTTCATGATAGAAGTCAAACTAAGGATAGGATGAGTAATTGTCTAGATGTATGCAGACAGATAGTTGTGGTCAACGGCTCTACATTCAGGTGGAAGCCAGTGATGAGTGGTGTTCCTTGGGGCTCTGTCTTGGAATCAGTGCTCTTTAATGTCTTTATCAATGTCACAGACAATTGGATCAAGTACACAGAGATATTGAGTGCACTCTCAGCAAGTTTTCAGATGACACCAAGGTGAGCAGTGCAGTCCACAGGGCAGAAGGATAGGAAGTCATCCAGAGGAACCTGGACAAGCTTGAGAAATGGGCCCATGGGAACCTCATGAAATTCAAGAAGGCCAAGCACAAGGTCCTGCACCTGGGCTGGGAAAATCCCAGAGATGAGTACAGACTGGGTGATGAACTCACTGAGGGCACCCCTGAGAGGACTTGAGGATTCTCGTCAATGAAAGGCTGGACATGAGTCAACAGTGTGTCCTCATAGCCTAAAAAGCCAGCCCTATCCCAGGCTGCATCAAAATGGGAGTGGCCAGCAGGGTGAGGGAGGTTATTCTCCTTCTCTATTCCACCCTTCTGAGAGCCCACCTGGAGAGCTGCATCCAAGTCTAGGGCCCTCGGCACAGGAAAGACCTGTTCGAGGAGCACCAAAAAGCCTGTGGAGACAGGCTGAGAGAGCTGAGGTTGTTTAACCTGGAGAAGAGAAGGTTCTCTTCTCAATGAGGGGACACCTTATTGCAGCCTTTCAGTACCTGAAGGGGCCTTACAAAAAAGGTGGAGAGTAACTTTTTACACAGGAAGATAGTGATAGGATAAGTGAGGCTGGTTTTAAACTAAAGAGGAGAGATTTAGATTGGATAATGGGAAGAAATTCTTTACTGTGATGGTGGTGAGGCACAGGAAGAAATTTTGCTGGGAATTTGTTGGATGCCCCTTCCCTGGAAATGTTCAGTGCTAAGTTGGATGAGTCTCTGAGCAACCTGATCTAGAGGATGGCATACCTGCCCAAGGCAGGGAGGTTGGAGCTGCCTGATCTTTAAGGTCCCTTCCAACACAGACCATTCTATGATGCTATGACTATGACAAGGAGTCTCAAACTGCAGTGGGTTGACCCAGTCAACAGCCAAGCATAGTCTTGCTTGGTTCCCTTTCCTCAAGGATGGTGAGAAAAAGGAATAAATGCAAGAAAACTCTTGGACTGAAATAAAGACAGTTAGATAGAAGAAGTAAAGTTGTGTTCACAGAAAAAAAAAAAAAAAAAAGGAAAAAAAGTAATATATTTACTACTTCTCATCAACACGCACATGTCCAGCCATTTTCTGCCAAGTGGGACCTTGGCACATGTGACAATGGTTGGGAAGACAAACACCACAACTGCAAATGTCCCCCATACTGCTTCCTCTCCCAAATCATTTATTGCTGAGCTCAATGTCACACTGTATGGGATATTCCTTTGGTCAGCTCAGGTCAGTTGTTTTAGCCATGCCTCCTTGCAATTTTTTGCTCCCTCCCAGCTGACCTCTCAGAGAGAAAGGGAAGGCAGGGCAGAGTGAGGAATAAAAAAGCCTTGATGCTGTGCAAGCACTACACAACATTAGCCAAAACACTATGTTGAGTTCTCTGCACTGTTTTAGCCACAAATCCAAAGCACAAGCACTATTGAGGCTGCTATGCAGAAAGTTAACTTTATCCCAGCCAGATCCAGTACTTGGAATACATTTGTTAAGTACCAGATAAAAAGAAAAAATGGACTCTCTGGTCTACTTAAATTCCCCTTGTGATATTAGCAAACTAATCCATTTATTACATACATTTCTGACAGGTGTAACTATATAAAACTCTGTCACACATTACAAGCTCCGTTCTAGTATTTTGGCTGCAATCCGAATAAAGCGCATACTTTTCAGAAGATTAGCACATTCCCTCTGAGGTGAAATTCTGGCACATTTCCCACTCAGTTTAGTATCTATGTCTGTATTATTTTTGTGTCAGGATTTGAGCACTGCTTACTGAGCCAATGAGGGCATCTTGGATGACATTTTCACTATTAAAACTGAAGGCTATATGAAGATTGTGTGTATTCATATTGTGTCCACTTTGACATGAAAAATACCCCATTCCCCACACTGTGAATGTGAACACCAAGTATATCTCACACATACCACAGGGATGGGATTCAAGCCTAGGTTCAGAAATATAAAGTAAAATATCTGTGTGCTATGTGTCTTAATTCCCAATATAGGCAGTAGGGATCCAGGGATTTTTTATTTGCCTAGTATCATGTGAGAGAACTACATGTATCTGAAATGCCCCAGTGGGATTAGAAGTTAGGACCCAGAATATATGAGACCTGCATCCTTTACAACTGACAGATGGATGGAGGTCAGCAGGAAGCATCCAGAATGCTACTATGTGCCATATTTAAGCCACTGAGTCCCTACATTCAATGGAGAGAAGAGAGTTATTCCTTGGTCTGGGAACTGACTCATTTTCTAAACATTCATGACTGGAATGCCACTTTTGGTACTCTGGGGTATCTGAAATATCTGGACTAGGCTGATACTTTTGACATACAGATTGACAGATGCAGTAGACAGACTCAAATCTATGAGAAACACAGGTGCTTCCTCAATGAGCAAAAGCCAGATAAAATATACAATCTCAGAACATGGCAGACTGATGTACCTACACACAAACAACTAAATCTAAACCCATCTATTTGTTCATTACATTCAAAATCTTGTAATGTGAGAAAAGAAAGACACCTGACAGATTATCCAAGACACTGTCAGGGAATACCTGTGGCATACCAAGTGTGATTACAGGTTTCCAGGGTGATGGTCAAGGGCTTGGGGACTCAGATGTTTTTTTTCTTCAGTTGTGCTTGTGAGGGAAAAGGTCTTGAGATGCAGTAGATGGATCATGATGGTCAGCATTGATAGTGAAACAGGTATTGAGCCCAAAGATTTGGTTCTTAGAGCCACAAGACCTCCTTTGAAGACTGAGGGTTGTTGGGTAGCAATAAGATCCTCTTGATCAGGAGGGGCAAAAGCTTCTTTTCAAACAGGGAGGGAAACTGGTAAAAAGAACTTTAAAATATGAACAGTGGAGGATGGAGATTATGACCTACAGCCAAGTGAGGAAGTGGTGACCCAAGTTGGAAAAAACAGGATATTGGGTAGTGTGGACAGGAGTAAATTTGTAATCGATGAAACAAGACCCATCTCAATCATATGCACAAATATGGCAATGCCAAAAAAGCACTGTGGTGCACTCATGCTTTTTGCTCCTGGGAAACATGCATGACTGAGCATCTCTCTGACGTGTCTGTGTGATAATGCACCGTGTGAGAACAATCAGGAGGAATTGGAAGTTTGTGTGCATGGAATGCATGGAGCTCTGCTAGGAATGAATGCAGAGCTGAAACTGATTTTATGGTTTAAGATTAAATAACATGGCAACATTAAGGTTGGTTTCCACTACAGCTCACATGATCAGGAAGAAGAATCAAATGACATTTTCTTCAGGCAAATGAAAGAAATCTTATATTCACAGGGACTGAGTTAAATGATCTTCAGAGATCCTTTCTAACATCTGCATTTCTGTGATTCTGTGATTCTATAAAGGCAAGAATTTATTGCTAATGTAGAAAAAGTCCTTACAAGTAATCAAAATGTAAAAATTACTTACCATTATTCTAAATACAGTCATACTAGCAGTCCTATTCAAGACTATTTAATTTAGGGATCAGAATAGGTACTGGTGTTGTTTAGAGTCACCAATGTCCCCAGTCTTTTGTTAAAAGACTGACGATATACATGGTAGTGTGTCTTTTCTATTCAGTTTACTTGGGGATATTGCTGTCATTCCATGAACAAAAAAGAATTATGTGGGAACCTCATCCAGTTCTAGAATTCCTGCAAAGCTATACATGCATGGAGTCTAAGACTAGTACCTGTACTACTGAGAAAAAAAATTAAAGCACATTTAAGTGTATATGAGTGAAAATGTATCTGTCTTGTTGACTGCTTAGAAGTGTTACTTGCACTGCCAAAAATAATGGATATGCCCTTAACACACAAGACAACAATGGCTAAAAAATATCTTTCCCTGTCTTATCTAGCAGCACAGATATAAAACCTAAGTCTCTTACATTGTAGAAAACCAGGTTGTCTTTGAATGGTGTATCTCACTGGACAGACAGTTGTGCCTTCACTATGTCTCTCTCTGCTCCAGACCTTGAACTCCCTGAGGCACCTTTCACATTATAGGGAGCTACACCTCACCTGTATTTCTGAATTCAACCAGATTAGTTCAATTTTGTCCTTACACTGAGCCTGCCCTAAGAAGCTGTCATCCCATGGTGTAAGATTCAGCAAAAATAGTTCACAGGAGCATAAATGTTTTGATATTTCTGCTTGTCACGATGTAGAGAGAAATTCCATTGATTGAGAAAGGAGGAGCGAAACATTATGTGTCTAAGCACCTTTTCATTCACCATGGAAAATGGTAGGAACAAAAAGGCTACATAGCAATTTCTAAACTTGGGTGGAGCTATAGAAACACGGAATGTAACCAGGATATGAGACAGAGGTCTATTATTGAAGCCATTTCCTTGCTTCAAAGCTACTGGCATTTAGCAGGGATTTTTTTATCTACATGAAAGAATCATAATTTCCCCAAGATATAAGAACATTCCAAATCATTTTTATTTTAGAATATTTCACCTCCCACATACAGCTACTCCTATCTCATTAGTCAAAAGTTTGCAATATGTTCTCCTCGTCACTGTGTAGCAAAATACTTCGACACCTAAATGTGCAAGCTCTTTAGTTTCGTTCAATATTAACTTGTAAATTTTCCTGTGAGTTACCTTACAAAGAAGCAATCATCAAGCAGTATTTAATGCTATCCTTAGTTCTAGCCTCCAAAAATCTTGTGATCCTATAAATTCCATAAAAATTAAGGGTATAATTTCTGACTTAACAATTTTACTGAAAGCTCTCAGTCTTTTATTTGCTCCACAAATGATGTAACTATACTTCATGTTAGTCAAATAACTCATAGTTCTTGTTTTGGTTTTTAAAATTGCAGGAGGTTTTTGGTTTTTCTTGGTTTGGATTGGTTTTTACCAGTTAGGTTCTGCTTTGCTCCTATTCTGGCACAAGTACAAGGGCTGTGATAACTGACCTTTACACAAAGAAGACGATTTCTTGCTCTATCAATATTTCAATGTCTTTTGTTTTTCTGTTTTGGCAGAGATGACATATTCTCCTTCAGAGGGAAAATTAGGTCTTTGGACTCATGTGATGAAACTCAGGGGAATTGTTAAGACATGTCACAATGCAGATTAAACATTCTGCTTGATAAAAGTCAATCTAAAGGTCTTGACTGCTCAGTTCATTTTGCTCATGATGTTTTCCCTCATTTTATATTGCCATGAGGGATGCATTATGCTTCCTCAATTAAGGTCTTAATCAAGAGGCTATTTAAAGAGTTCATGCTATCTTATAAATTACATCTTATAAGTTCTCTGTGATCCTTTTTTTATCTGATTTCCTCTGAGAATGAAAGATTTCAAATAAAAGTGTGAGTGAGGAAGGAAAATTCTGAGTGTATTTTTAAAAGTTTCATTCCTACATCAATTCTCAGAAAACCCAGCTGGAATAATGAAGATACAAACATAAATGCAGACATGTGATTTCTTTAAAAAACCCCAATCCAGCTGTAATCCATTTGTCTTTGACTTTTCCATTCTGGTTTCTGAAATCCTTTCTTGTTTTATAACATGAAAGATATGTTAATCTGTTTCTTTTATAAACTTTTGTTACTGTTGGTTGAACAAAGCATAGCAGTTACATAGATTTTGAAGAATCATGGAAGGAACATGTGGACCAAGAAAGCACTGGATGAACAAATACTAGTTTGCACGGGCATTTAATTCTCTCCGGTATCTACAGGAATGTGCCATTTTTGCCCAGATACCATGAAAGTCAATAATTTTATCAAATAATAACAACTGCAGCAAATGAATAGCCTCCATAACTATACAGAACAATCATTCACAATAATTATTTTTACTGCTGTAGCTAAACTAATGGCAACATGGAAAACATTTTCAGAAGTCTTTAGGAAAATTAAATCCACAGAAGCAAATGGGAACATCGATCATCACTGAAATAAAGAGATAGAAAACCATGGAGGGAAATTCTTTTAGAAATTTTATTAAATTTCTTTGTCAAACACCAATAATCTAGTCAGTACACAACTTTAATGTCTTCAAATAAAAATTGATTACTATCCAGACTTCAATATGGTGTGGAACATAGTGAGGCCATAGAGAGACCTGAAGAATTTCTCTTGTAATCTCTTTATATCCTGTGCCACAAAAATCACCAAAAATCTCTCCAATGCAAGTATCTATCCATCTCTTGAGATTGCCTGGGTGAAACATTGCTTTGAAGTCAGCATTTGCAATGTTGTCATCCGTTCATTATTAGGTAAGTATAAAATTGTGCTAATTCTCAGGAAGCTCAAAACTTCTTTTCAAGAGGTTTCTCCAATTTCCCATTTTGAGCTCATTTCTTATTCAGTTACTGCAGCTAATTACCATTAATTCCTTTGGTATTCATTATAATAGCACTAATTATAACAGAATTGTTTGGTATTCATTTTCATAGCACTGATCATAAAGAATTCATTTGACGTTTATAAGGATGTCACATGTATTGTCTCAGCATACAATTGCAATTTAGCATCTGTAAAGTTAAAATTCAGCTACACCTTGGAAGAATTACATATGTGCCTACTACAACTGAAGAGATGGAGGACTCGGTCCACTTGTTTGGGACAGAATTTTTTTCACAGTCAGCCATATTGAGAAAGTGAAATGAATTTTGACATGTGTCTTGGTGTCTGGTAGAAGTTTCTAGTACAAAACTCAAACAGATTTTCATTATTCCTTGGTGATCAACACTCCGTACTGAACACAGAGCTGTATCTTTAGATGTATAAGTTTCATGTATGAATTTTAATGAAGAGTCAGCTTTATGCTGTTCACTAAGAATCTCAACTCACTAAGAATTCAGATTCTTAGTGAAAGCAATGAAATAAACACTTCTAAATCTTTCCAGCTGAGAGTTAATTGTGTATATAAAGAGAAAACATTCACAGCTTTTATTTTTCTAATATATAGTAGCTTTGGTGTAGATGTGAGCTTTCATGCTTTCAACAGGCTGAAAATCTCATCAATGAAATGACCAGAATAAAATCTCATCACTTTTCCATAGTGGTTAATTGGAGTATATCAGCTTAGTTATATAACTACCGATGGTAAAATAGCAGTGCAAGAAAATATGTAGTGAATGCTATCATGATAAATATAATATAATAATATAATATAATATAATATAATATAATAATATAACAGTGGAAATTGCACTTAAATAAAAGAAAACCTTCTTGACCATGAGAGTAGTTAAACACTGGAACAAGTTTCCCAGGGATATGGTGATGTCTCCATCCTTAGTGTTACTCAAAATCCCACTGGACTTGGGCCTGAGCAGACAGCTTCACCTGAAACAATTTTGGGCAGGCAGGTTGAACTAAAGGTTACTGGGATCTCTAGCAACTCCAGTGATTTTCTCTTTTTTAACGTGTAGGGTATTGGCACCTTCTCCTGCATGAAATAAATTTAACATGAAATTCAAAAGAAACAGGCCATCTTCTAAACCAATTAGCTAAATGAATTAACTGGAACATGCCACATGGTGAGTAGTCAGTCACTATTTTCCCTTTCATGCAAGTTCATGTTGCAAATTTGGAATCAAGCTGCACAATCTCCCCAGTTTATTTACAGAAAGCAATATTTTGAAGAGTATACTTATAAACAGGTTTTAAGGCCTGTTTTGGAGTACTTAATTGATCTTGGAGTGTTTCAGAGGTACTCTACTAAGACTGAAGAGGGAAAGAGAATAACATATTAGCAAGGTGCTCATGTGAACATCCTCTAATCATTTCTTTATTGCATATCATAACCTAATGTAATACTAGTAATCAGTAGCTCTTGAGAGACATCAATGCAATATTTTTTACATGTGTAAACAAGGAAATGACTCAATACTGATGATGTTTATGATGGTGGTAATACAGAAAACTCATATTACAATAACATTTTATAGAAAAACTGATTAGAAGATATTGACCTACTGATGAACTGAATGTTAATCTAAATTTATTTTGAAAATGAAGGGTCATTAACTAGTCCAATCAGAGCTCTATTTAAAGAAAAAAGGGGGAAAAAAAGAAAATGAAAGGAATCACTTTGTCTATGATTATTTATTTGATGATCTTCTAATCCCAACAAGAAAAGATGGAATCTATCTTGTATCTCTATTCTATCTCTAATCTATATCTGTATCCCATGAGGCCTGTTATACTAAATACCAAATGAGACTCCAAAATAAATTCTTCACCTTTTCTATATGCCTCTTTACCTCCCCCTAGGGTGTAGAAGCATCTGGATTTTCAAAACCACCTGCAACAAAGCTGACTCATTAAAAGAACTCAACTAGTTAACAATGGAAGTCATGGGACTGTTGTTAAGTAGTTGTTCTCTCTCAATAGTCAGCATATGGTTACATACAGTGTGATATCCATGTTTTTTCATGAAACTATAAACAAAGACTTTCAATTCTGTCTTTTCCACAATCAGCTGCCCTGTTCCTGTCATAAGGCTGAGCACAACTTCTGGTTATGAATTTTGAATATCATAAACCCAAGCATAATCCATGATTCCAGGAAAAAATGTGATTGTCACACATATACTTGAACACTAGTTATAATTATTCTCTTTGCATGCACAAAGATCCCAGTGTTTCTAGAACATATGAAATCTATTATGTACATAAAGATCAGGTTTGAATATATAGAGGTTTTGAGAAAGCACTAGGTCATTATTACATTTTCAGAAATATTTTCAGGTATGTTAACTTCAATAATACCTATGCATATGATGCAGCTTATAGTTTCAATAGTTCAACTATTACGGTGGTCACAAGACCATAAGTGAGTCACAGTATCTAGAAATTTCAGTTCTTTATAATTGCCTGAGTTTTCTTATACATTCTCTTCTTTTCATACTTGTGGGTTTACTTGGCTGGACACTGGCATCCACCAAGACACTATCCCTCCCTTTCTCAACAGAACAGGGAAGGGAGAAAATAAGAAGAAAAAAACCCCTCATGGGGCAAGATAAAGGCAGTTTAATAAAGCTAAGAAAAAGGTCACACATAAAAGCAAAGGAAAACAAAATATTTTATCTTCTATTTCCAATCAGCTGGCAATGTTTGGCCACTTCCCAGGGAGCAGAACTTCAGTACGTGTAGCAGTTGCCCCAAAAGACAAACACTGTAATAACAAATACTCCTGCTTTCTCCTCCTTTCTCATAGCTTTTATTGCTGAGCAGACATCAAATGGTATGGAATATCCCTCTGGTCAGTTTTGGTCAAATATCCTGTCTGTGCTCCCGCCCAACATCTTGCTCACCCCCAGCCTGCTGGTGAGAAAATGTTGGAGAGACAGCCCTGACGCTTTGCCAGCACTGCTCAGCAGCAGCCAGAACAGTGGGGTGTTACCAACTCCTTTCAGGTACCAATACAAAGAACAGCACTGAGGGGGCTGCTGTGGGGAAAATTAACTCCATCTCAGCCACACCCAGTGGTCTCTCTTAATGATTTTACCTAGCGTTAGTGAGAAAGTGAAATAATCAACATATATGGCGGCATTGTAGTCAGCTACATAATGCTAAAAACAGCATAGGGAAAACAGGCTGTAATTAAAACACAGAATTCCCCTTGCACTGGCAAATGATTAAGAGCTGTGTTGTGGAAAGAACAAAGATAAAGGTATTCCGAAGAAAGAGAGCAAAAGATGGTTCTGCTTATTACACTAGAGAATTTTTATCCATAAGTAAAGTCTATCCTGCTAGTAATGCCATGCTGACAGGGTTGCCTAGTTTTTTTTTTAAGCAGTCCCTAGAAATGGATGCTGGCTGTTTGAAAATACAAAAATATCGATCCACCTGTCCAAGTTTTTGCACTAAATTTTCAAGGTGGTATTATTTCCTCTTGAAAGGCTTCTTGATGGCTGGCCAGAAATCAGCACCCATCATTGAAATTACATAGTTTTTCATTTGGGATGTAATCATTGTGATTTGCTCTTAGTGCCTGAAATTTAAGTTTTGGTATTTAAATAAAAAAATTTTAAAATTAGACATGCAAGTACACTCAGATGTTCTGATCTAATAAATTGTGAGCTGGTATGGAGTTCCCCCTTGGATGCTGTTAAGGTGAAATTCTAGCTTCAACCAAGTTTCCCTCTATACATTACTATGCCATGGAGTCTGACAGAAAGTATTGCTGAGATGATTGAGTCTTCTAACTACACCTGCCCAACTCCACTTTGAATAGAAAGTTATCCACCTTCTATGTTCATGATCCTTACTAAATAAAAACCTAAAATTTATAGCAGTTATTCTAGAAACTAGCCGTTATTATAGAAATTATTCTATATTTTGCTGCTACCTCAACCTAAAATCCCCCATGATGTAGATCATAAAGAAATAAACAAATCTCTAGACGAAAATTCAGGGACTGACAGTCTTAAAATACCAGCTAATTCCTATCTTAAAGTGCAAATATTAAACCAAATAAATACTTATATTAGAGCAGCGAGTATTTAACATGAAAATCAGCACCTGAATTTGCAGGAGAAAACAGAATGGAAGACACCATGTAACGTGATCATGGGTGAAATCTACACTACATCCTTAAATTCCACTAAGCCAGCACAAAGATTGCTACTGTGCATTGGCTGAATAATATGATGTGTTAATTGAAGTGTCCTGTATTTCAGTAGCACACTCTGAAGTTTTCAAAGGAGGGGATTGTTTTCATAAAATCTACACTTTAAAGAAAGGTCAGCTGGATTAGGTCACTTTGTTCCATTCGATGGCAGTTTTGAGGATCTCAGCCTCATATTTCACAGCTCTTTTTCATTCCTGTTATGGGGTCTGGCATACTTTCTAAAACAACAAGTTTCCTAAACAGGGAGTTGCAAAATAAAAATAAATTTAAAAAAATTAGAACATAAAAGGAAAGAAATAAAATATTAAGAGTGGGCAACACTTCTATTTAAATCATTATAAGCCTATTATCTCTGAAAGAATAACTGCTATTTTTCCCCACTGCTTTTTCCTCCATCCAAAGCTTTTTCTCCAGCTGCAGTTTGATCACACTCAGTTTTACTCCAGGGAAATGAAAACACAGCATCACAAATCAGTTGTATGTGCATGATGCAATTTTAGGGTTTTCCAATGACCTGCATTGTCTAAAAGTGTGTGCTATCATCCTTACAAGATCTTATTTTAAACTGGCTTCACACATGGAAGCACTTGACAAAAACCCAAGAACTTTGGCCTCAGCGGTCCCAGAAGGTAATCAGGAAGCCATACAGTATTGCCACCAGGTCACTTCTCAGCATAAGAACAAGGTTAATTGCATGTGGGATTATGTATTTAAACCACAAAAACCGCCGAAGTATAAAAACCTCTGTAATTTCGTTTTGGATTAGTCCTGTAAAACCTGTCTCTTCTATCACCCACCATTAAAAGAAAAAGGTTTCCATATGGGTTAATTTTATCTTTCTGGGACCTCTAACACTAAAGCTGGATGAGAAAACAGATGTTACATTTGTATCAGTCACATTGCTAATTGTTTTTAAAAACTAAGACATCTGATTATTAACCTGTCCTTCTACTTATTCTTAGTAGCCTTAGTTGATTTAAAGTGTCAATAGTTTAAATCACATTTGGTTTTTCACAATTTGTGTTTTGACTTTGTCAGGCTTGTCATTTCCAGACAATATCATAGGACAACCTGAACTGATACACCCATGTCTTGAGTTTTCAAAAAACTACTCTTCCTTTATAATCCTCATTTGGGCCTAGAGTTAAGCTGGTGATCATTTTCAAATTTTGGGAAAAAAAATATTTCTTTGCCTGTTCATTGTCTACAGGTATAACATGGAGAAAATCTAATATCCAAGGCTTCTCAGTGTCCCTTTTTATGTTAAATAATTTTTCTTTTCTAAGGTCACTGGTTGTACCTCTTAGTGTGTTATGAGAAATTCTAGTGCTGCATTATATCAGGATACCATTTTTCCTTTCATGGTACCACTTAGATATTGTCTATGGGTTATAGTCCTCACTAGCATTTTAAGGTACTGTATGTTTGATTCAGTTGACTAAACAGAGAAAATTCAAGCCTGAGTAAAAAGAATATGTTCCAAATTGACTCAGTTGCCTAAACCTGAGCAGCTTAGTGCCCTTCACAGGTATTTGGACTTAGATCTTCTTTACTTTCTGTAGCCAGTTCAAAAGGTTGTAGGCCTCCAGAAGATCTGTCATATTCTTCTGTGCCCTTGCAGATATTTCTGCTATAATCAAATATTTCAAAAGGCAGTGTGTGTTTAAGTAACTGAACATCACCCCAGGAGTCAGCTCCTAATTCAAACTGAGAGTTTACAGATCTAATTCAAATTCTGTAACCTCTTTATATTCCATTTTTAGAACCTTCTAAATAAACATGAAGTATAGGAAAATCTTTTTTCCAATCTTAGAGGATATATGAAAATTTAAAAATACACTACTGGCTGTAAACTTCAGTGGGTAAAGCAGTATAAGCACTTACGAAGAATCCTTTTGATATCATAAACCAGATCAATAAAATAAGCACATCATTGTCTTCTCTAAAACTTACATCAGGCAGAGTTTTGCCCTCAGATGAGAATGTCTTCAAAAATGGAATTGCAAATGCAAATGTTGTATTTATAACAGAATATAGCAAAGGTAAAACAAACAGAATCATGTTTCATTTAATACTGCAAGGAAATAATACTCTTCACTGTATTTGGAATTTTCAGTGGCTTTCTGCAATAGTTAATGTATGAGATATCATGGCCAGGTATATTTGTGAGCTTTCATGTCCAGGCTTAACATCAATGCAACATGCAGAGGGACATCAGGAGACAAATTAAGCTCATTCATTACTGAAAGAGGTAACAAACTATTAATAGCACTTGCTAGTATTAAAATTACTTGGAAGGGCACTGAGGGAAATTGGGAAGGCAGTTGATAATCATATTTACTATGGAAGGAAAAAGTGCAATCTGTGTGGCAAGGAAATATGGGAATCATTCTCAAAGAAAAATGGCAGAGTTCCAGGTTCAGTGATATCTTCAGCTTCTGTCTGTGTCTTTTTGAGTATCCTTCCAAGTAACATGTCTGGCACCTGCATGTCTTGGAATGGTATCACATGTTCCCTTCCATTTGTAGAAAGTGTTTTATATTTGCAAAATGCCTCTAAAAATTAGTTCTTTCAGCTGTTTGTGTTTGAAGCTCCTGGAAACTGCAAAAAGCATGAAAACTAATACCTATGATGATTTTTAATTTTTTCCTTAAACTGTATTTATTTCAATACTAGGAATAAAAACTGAAAGAAAACAATAGCTACAAAATTGGTATGAATCATGCAGGCATATTGTTTGAGCAAAATATTTTATATTTTCTTAAAATAAATAAATAAAGTATGTATTTTCTGGATACGATCTGTTTTATTTCAGTATCTATAGTTAGATGAGTGGAATCTCATATACTTAAAGCTTTGTATTGCCATGAGGTCCCTGATAAGAGCTCCAGACTGCTGGGAAGAAAACAACACTCCACTTCTTTGCAAGTATTAGACTACATTACCTTTGTCATTCTTCTGTTTTACCTGATTGAATCAGCTATTCTGGCTTTCAGAAAAGAAAAGAAAAAAAGCCCCAAACAAACAAAAAACAAAAAAAAAACCAAACACCAAAACCCAAACAAAAACGAAGACAAAAAAATGCTAAAAACCAACACAGACATAAAAAACCCCAGAAGAACAAGACTTAAAATTAGCTAACTCTTTGAATCAAAGCAGCAAACAGATTTGTAGGTGCCAAATAGAGAAATGTACACAGTGAAAATAATTATATCAGTACTATATAGCCACTGAAAACAAAGCTTAAAAGTTGGTTTTTTTTAATAATTGACTACACAAGTATTCTTAATGAAGGCAGAATCTTACAGGGAGTTGAATTAATAAAATAAATGTAATAAATGAACAATAAAGTTCATGTATTCATGCCAATTTTTCAAAAAAGGGTCCACCCCATCATGTGGATTTTAAAAGGAATTATTTAAGACTTTCTGGATGTTAAACATTTCTGACAACCAGGTTATTTATTTAGGATGCTATTTTGAAATTATCTTTTGTACTGATTCAATTTTTAAACAGTTCACCAAGCATTCATATTTGCTATAATTATTGTAGCATTTATAAACACCTCTGCTTTTTTCAATTCTTTGGCAAATATAGTCCTTGTAGGCAACAACAGCATTCTCAAAATCTCTGATATCTTCCATTTCTGTACTCACAGAACACTACAGGCGTATGAAACCCCAAATTTGTTTGTTTTCTGCTCACACTGTTGTTAAGATTTCCTTAAGGAGGTTAGAATTCAGTAACCAAATTCTTTTTCATCTAGATGTACACAAATTTTTTTGGTGGGGGTATTTTAAAATGCTTTCCATTAAAATGAAAAATGTCAAAATATTATTTATATTTTAAAAGTTAAATTTAGACAGCAACAGAGTGACTCCATAAAGAAGCACACTTAGATTTTGGACTTCCTGTTGTATATTTAATGCTCTTTCTGAAAGGAAGAGTCATAGTAATCCAGTCACAGATTCTTTGTCCTCAAAACTTCAAACTTTCATGTTTGCACTGTCATAAACATTCCTGAATGGAGCGTGGAACTTCACAGAAATCAGAAAGAATTTAGGCGTTTCTGACAATCCTTCCCTCAGAGATGTTGTTGTCTTGCTGCAATTTCCTATACATTGAAAGTAGCACAAACAAAAAATATAGAAGAGATTTAGCAAATATCTGTTTTCCAACTCAGCATGTGCTATGATTCAATGATTCTGGGATCCAGACTTTATGCTAGATGTTTTTCAATGTCGTAGGCAATATCTCTGACCTTATAATGGAATAATGAAAACCTTACTAAGGAAAAAATAATGCAAATTTTAAAATCTTAATCTGGATCTTTAACTTTACAATATTTCTAAGACATTTTCTTGGATTCTGATGTTTTCTTAAACACATTTAAGCTGAAAAAAGTTGTCACTTATACCACTTAAGATCTAAACTAAGATTCAGTCAACATGAATACTGACATCAGGGAAAGGTGATGTTTCTAACAGTATACTGAATTTGGAAAAAACATAGATTTCAAATGTTTTGGACCCTATTGTAGAATATTTCTTTTCTTCTGCCTGAAGAAACACAATAATTATGCTTAATGATCTGAAGTCACATTACACTATCTGCACAGACAATGTTTATGCAGTATAAAAGAAGGGTGGAAAAGCAAAACCTCTAAGAATTGTTTCTCCGAATATTCATGTGTATATAGTACTAACCAGATGTGGAATTTTCTTTTAATTAAAAAAAAAAAAAACCAGGAAAAGCCATTAAATTTGACCTGATTATGCCAAATTTACACAAATAAAGAATTTACTGTGTGGAAGCACTGTCTCTTGCTCTCTGTCATGTAGAAATTGAGGGTCATTTCAAAACTGACGTCAAAGTATTATGTTGAGTCTCTTTTGCCTATAGCACAAATCCATTACAAACTATGGAAGCAAATTAACTAGACCTCAATGGAGATAAACAAAAATGCAAGGTTTTTCTAAAAATATCATTCAAGTTTGAATCATTCACTACTGCAGATTATTCAGTAGGATATTTTGAAGAATGGTGGACTTGAATTCAGTAAGAATATTTAATGTACCCTTTCAACACAGGTTTTTAGCTTTAGATACTGGGCACACAGCCTCACCTTTTCCATAAATCCATTTTGCTAACCATTTTTAAATGGCAGCAAAATATACTATGAAAGTTCAAAGTTTGTAAGACAAACAAAAATAACCCCTTCTCTTTTTTCATTTCAATTCATGAACAGAGTCAATTGCCACAGCAAAGGCGTTTCCCAGCCTGGTCTCTTTTTCTTCTCTTCCTTTTATTTTTTTCACTTTGGAGTTAGTGTTTTTGAACAAGAGCCCTGAGAAGTTGTATATAATAACTGATACTTGGTTCTGAATTGCTTCAATGGAGATAATTGAAATATTTACACCAAACATTTTCTGAGAACTTCTGGGATAAACGAGCAATGTCACATTAAAGTAGCTACAGTGTAAAATCTTTCTGACTTCTTCTGTTAATAATGGCACTTTGCTATGACTTTGGTATATACAAAATATATTTCTAAGTTGATCTAATTCCAATTTTTTTATATTTCTTGTAGACCAAGGTGTAAAATTAATCACAGGACTATTTATTCAAAGTTCTGAGTGAAAGACCCCGGCTATGTGTGAGTGAATATGTTTGAAGTTTCGGAAGACATTACTATTTCTGTTTTATGGATGGAACTACCATTCAAGGAAATAAAAAAATGTCTAAAACAAACAGAAAAAAATTTGGGTTCCATAAGGTCAAGAGTTTCTGAGGAAAAAAAAAAAATCTATGCACAATTCCTTTAAAATATGTAATTTATTTTAAAATAAACTATGGTTTTAAAAAACACATGTCCCAAGTACTGGAATTTACTTTACCATAAACTGTACAGAATTGTTCTAAACTACAAATTTTACTTTAATTGGCAGCAGATTTGGACAACTTACTTTTTCCTTCTGCTTTATGTAAACCACAGTAATCATATTCACGTCCATGCCTGAGCGCAAGCAGCAAGCCTCATTCTTCAGTCTAAAATTTCAGATAGAAACCTCCAGAAATGGTCACAGGATTTATTCTCTGAAATCTGTCCCAGTCAAGGTCAGTTAGGTCTCAAATATCTGGGAATGTGTAGGCTATACATGAAGCTCCAAAGTTTAGATTCAGATCAAGTTCTTCTAAATCAATCTGCTCATATATGTAGGGTTTTTTTCTGAGATCATTTGATGGAGAAAGCAATGTGGTTTCAATGGAAATGTACAATTCTACACAAGCTAGAAAGGTGGTTTTGACCCCTTTCCATGGAATGAAAACACAAGGATGTAATACTGATGTAAGAAATTGGCATGTCTTTTTCCTATATGAAAGAATAAGAGGTACAGAAAAATGTATGTCGTCCCCCAGTATGGAGCCTGCAAATTTAACTCTAGCAAATACACCTTTAAAGCAGGAATGTAAAAAAAAAGCCACCTCAGACACGAAGTTGATACACATGGAGATTGGATGTGGCGTTGCGTCCCCGAAAAACAGCCAAAAGCACCAATGCCACATGGAAAGGCAGTCGGCTGCGCCGTGATGCGCGCTGGGCTGTGCCGGGGCAGGGGAGCACGCTGGAGCAGCATGGAGCTCGGGGAACAGAAGCTCAGCGGGAAACAAGGTGGATGAAGAAATGTACAGACGCAGTCTGTGGTCTTCCAGGGAATTTATTAGGATCTTCGGGTGAGGATCTTCCACATACGGCAAAAGGGGGCAGGAAAGAGGGGACAGGCAGAGCGGCTAAAAGCCCATAGACTGAGACCCCGAGCACACGATGGCAGGGGATTATAAGGGAAGGGAAAAGGGGAGGAGTTAGCTCTGTAGAGCCAACCAGGGAAGGCCAGAGGGAAGAAGGAAAAGGGTACACACCAATAGACTTCTGATAGGGGAGGATACATAATTCAAAAGAGCCAATAACATACAGAGCTAAGGGGAAAAAGGAGAAACTTCTGGACATGGGTGGGGGGTGGGGAGAGTGCAGAGACACACTGCTACAATTGGAGACAAGGTGCTTAACTGCTCTGACAATTGGGATATGAGGTGGATAAAAGCCCATCAGTTAGGCAGCCCTGCTATTAATGCTACAAACAGTATCTCTTCAGCATGGATCCTACTTTTGGTCTGGCACTGGCCTTGAATTTCCTAAAGCAATCACTAGATACAGTCTTCTTTTCTAGGGCTATTCTTCCTGTGAGCAGTTTTAACACAGCATGAGCCCTTGGAGTCAGAATCTACCACTGCTTAGTCCAGCACTGTTCTTGAACAGCTCCTCCTGTCCTTCAAACTGGATTTTGGAGATACTTCCCAAAAGATACTATAAAGGAACATTATAAAAACAAGCTTGTAAGAAAATGTTCATCCACTTCAAATCTGTTCTTAAACTATGCTGATTACTCTCAGTTTATGAACATATGGTGTTAATATTTTATATTTTTTGTAACCATTTCTGCTATTCTCCTTTTCCACACATAATTTATTTTTCTTTTTTTTTAATTAATAGTCTGCTCATTTGCAGGAATAAGAACTTTTCTCTTGTAAGTTTGCAATGTAGGTAACTGCAGTTCATTCAGGACTGGAACTCATTTGTCCCTTGAGAGGCTGATAGATACGAACAATCTCAGCAGTACTTCGTACCAGGTAAATTGAAATTTCCTTTGTATGTTTACAATTGCCCTGTACATCATGAAGATATTTTCAGTTCCTTTCTGAAGACAGCTGGTATACAAAATCTTTTCAGTTGGAATCTAGTAGAGCTGTTACTCTAGCTGTTTATAAGGGCTACAGATCACCTGCTTTTAGAAGGGGTGGCAGTATTTAACCTTCCTCTAATTGTCTGTGGATCCTGACAACCACAGCCTTTGTATATCTACCCTAAGAAGTTATTTTTACACAAAAATATAGATCCCCTGGCACCTATTAAGTTTTAATAAATCACTTTGTTCTCAATATTTTCTTTTTAAATTTCTACTTTAGTACAATTTGTGCTAAGATTTTTTTAAAAAATAAACTCCTAAATAAATTAAAAAAAAAACAAAACAAAAACCCACAAACTCCCAAAAGACCAACAATAAAATAACCCACAGCAACCACCAAACAATAACTAGGGGAAATAGTACATTAAGGAAGAACTTTTGGTGGATTTCTGTTCTTTGTCTATCTGCTATGATATCTATCAAGAAGAATATTGCTTTACTAAAGTTATTTGCTTTCTAGCTTCCATTTCCTATAAAGGCCATTAAAGAAAGACAAATAATTTGTCTAAATAAAGAGTCCCAGTTCTATACTCTACAGGAATAGGAAGCCATAAGCCATTTCAGGTATTACAAGAAAAGATCAGAGCATTTTCTTGGAAACTCAATCATAAAGAAGTAGTCTTAATAAGAGTCACACATAAATTACTGCAGAATTATGCCAATGCTAAAATGTATTTTTAAAAGTGCATGCAATAAGTACTGCATATCTAATGAAATAAATGCTATTGCATGCAAGCTCTCTGCTATGACAATATATTTATTACTCTGCTGAAGAAAGCTAAGTGTTCTGGGCATTGATCACAGCAGGACTTCATTGTCTTGAACAGCTTTCCTTTAAAAACAGTTTTGTGTCTTTAAAAGTAAGCATTAATGACAAATGCTAAATGCATGAAGAGTCAATAACTGAGTAAGACAGCATTGCAGACTTGAGAGTGAAATGTTGGTGCAACTTCTGACTTACCATTGCAAAGTATTAGGAAATATCCTTTCAAGACAATTGCTGAAGAGTCTTGTGAAAAAAATTGCCATGGAAAAGCTAAGCTCACCTGGGAAAAATGTGGTCTCATTTGAGGGAAAAAATGGTATTGAACATAATATTGGGTTTAACACCATTCTGTCAGAATGTGCAACTTTATAAAGAATGGTTAGAGTTTGAAGGAACTTTAAATATCAGTTAGTTCTATATCACAGAAACTACTAATGGTATTCAGTATTAGTGTAAAATGATTAGAACTTGGCAGAATTTCTGTTAGGAATTGTATTTCTATTACTTATAAGCAACAGGAAAAGCCATTTAATGATGAGTTGCATGCATCTATTGTTACATCATAAATCTCATAAATATTCTTTTCTGTTTAACTTTTTCTTTTTTTTATCACTGTTGTTTTACACCCATGTCACTAGCTGTGAACAATTCCTAGAACAAGAGGCATGACCAATATTCAAATGAAGTGAATAAAATGTGGGACTATGGCCAAAAAAGACTTAGTCAATATAGTCACTGGTGCCTTCTTGGCTGTTCAACTGACCATGTACCAGGGACTGGACATGGATGTTAGCAAGTGGATATAATCCTAATAATGTGCTTTAGCATGAGTCACGTCATTCCATACCTCCATTCTAGCTCCAGCTCAGAATTAGCTTCATCTCCACGGCCTACATTATGGGAACTTATACTCCTATTTAAATATACTGGCACTGATTTATATATGTTTCTTAGTATTGCACTAAGTCCCACTGGAACAATAAAATAGAATTTAAACCTGATCTCCTATTTTTCCCCTTAACAATATCTATTCTGTGATAATTTATAGTATTATTGGTATGCTAAGTTCTTTATAATGCATACTCAAAATGCAATTAACTCCTTGAACAGTCCATAAATAAGACTGGCATAAATTTTCAACTTTTTATATTTTGATTTTTGTCTGCCAGCTTAGGTACTACTATTTTTAATGGTCTTCATGAAATCAGGAAGAAGTTCATCCTATCCACATGAATAACTACATTTGGAGCTTCAGTATTGTAACAAATGATCAGAAATGGTAAAATGATTCTCCAAAATCACTCTCCCTCATTTGTTACCAGTTTATTTCCCACTCAGAGTTATAGAGTTCCCTCAATTCAAATAAAGTCCTTCCCACCAGAGAAAATTTGTGAACTTCGGTAACTTGTGCAAGCATAAACAATCCTCCTTTAAGTCCAAAATGAGTAACACTTAACTTCAATCTTTCTGCAGTATGTTATGCTAGGCTGAAAATATAGGGAAAATAAAAACTTCATAAATTTTTTGGAAGAAGTATGACTAATCAGAAAGATTTAACGTCACTTGAAATGAAGAATTATCTTAAACATTATTGTTTTTTGTTTTCACACTATAATGAGAATATAAAATTTGCTCAAAGTGCTGCTCTTGCATATAATCAACTCTGTTATTTCAACAACTGTGTTAGTAATTTCTTCAATCAGAATCAATCACAAAGTTCTATGCTTAGAATTAGACATAAGCATCCTGTTTTTCACATGTGTTGGAGTTCCTGAGTTCAGTGGATGTTACGGGTGTGAAACACCTCTATGAGTCAGGCCATGAAACACATACTTAAGTACCTAATGAAAGGTGACCTTACTATCATAGGAGGCTGAGCACCCATATTGAAGCTAATGAAGCAGCAGTACTTACTACGTCTGAAAATTAGATTAAATTTAGCTGCATAACTTTAAACTTAAAAGCAAGCCAATTTCTGATTAACATGGCGAGAATTTTCATCTTCTTGCCCTGTCATTACCCTCCTAACTGTCATCCATCTGTCTGTTTTTTTCTTTCCTGGATGTGGATCATAAGGGAGGGTGTATGCATCTGTGCGTGTCTGTGTGCATGTGTGGGTTTTGGTTGTTTGGGATTTTTTGTCATTTAAACTTTTCCAGCCTTCACAATTTTTTGATAGTTTTGTCTTTTAATAATATCTATTACTGAGTAATTCAGAAAGACAAGCATGTTTCTGGTTGCCTCAAATGACCTGGCAGTAGACTTAAGGTGAAAGTTAGAAAAAGTACTTATCCCCTCTGGTGTCTAGTCAAACTCTATGTTCAAATCAGAGTCATCCAGAGTAGGTTACTTGAAACTGCAAGGGTGGAGGATCCACAACCATTCTGGGCAAACTCTTCCATTGTTAAATCTCCCTCAAATTATTTTTTTTCTTCTGCTTAAGTTTAAAAGGAATTCCCTGGATTTCAGTTTGAGTCAACTACTTCTTATTGTATCACCAGATATTTAATGTAAGTGTGCTTAAAGATCTGTAAATCAAGGATTCCACAGAGTATGTCACACAATGGATCAAGCAATACAAGCAGGTAAAGAAACTCTTGGAAATATTTCTTAAACAAACACTTCCAGACAGCCCATACAAAGGAAAGAAGGTACATTTATTTTGGGCTGCTGCTGTGCCTGAATACATGAAATTTCATACTGTTTGGCAGTGTACAAGTTTAGAAAAAATCTTTGATCCTTACCTATTAAGGTATACTTCTTTTCCCTTTGATCCTTTCCTATGTGATGATCTTAAGAAATTGTATTTAAAACACCACAGTTGTCATAAAAGCAGTGTCTTGCCTAAATCTGCAGCTAGATCTTCTCCTTTATGCACTACGGATTGCTCAATACTCTCTGGATGGAGCTTTCCATAAACATCTAACAGACTTCTGCAGAAATGTTCTGTTATATTCACAGTTTGTATTTTAGTATACTAGGACACTGTCAAGCACCTAGTGTGTTGGAATCTGAAGACTATTTTCACATGAGATAAAAGCTAGCTCTGAGTTCATGCTGATATTCAATCTTAAGAAAACCCATTTTGAGGGAAAAACATTTTTGTTTCCCGGTAGCTGTGAAGTTCCCATTTGAAGCTGAAAAAAAATGCAAGGATTTCATATTCATTGTACCATGTTCCCTTCTTGAGCATCAAAAAGACCTTCAGATTCTACTTCACCTTTTACAATTAAGAATTTATTATTCAATCACGTCTTACTAGTAAAATGCTGCAGAAAAATCTCACTTTATTTATACAGAATCTTGTAATGAAAGTTAATGATATAACTGATGTCATGATTTAAATATAAATATATTATAAAATGATGGCATACGGCGAAGTATTACTACTTAATGACTATCGAGAAAATAAATTATTTGTGTGGTGATCCTGTGCAGTTTTGATTTTGGATGGCAGTTCTCACAGGAGTTTGGTCTAAGAGCTCCTCTAGACAGTCTCTAGGAGAGATTTGTGCAAGAATACATGAGTTGATTAAGTATGCAAATTAAAGACATTAGGATATTGTCCTCTTCTGTAATGCAGAAGAAATAAATTTCTGTTTGTTCTGTTCTAAAGTCTTGGGGGCAAAGCTCCTAATGTACTGTTAGAGAGTGTGGAAAAAGACAAAAAAACAGCAAAAACATGAGCAACAATTAAAAAAACCAACACCAAAGCAACAAAAAAAAAACCCCAAAGAAACAAAGCCCAAACAATTTGTGTTCAAATTCTTAAACCTACTCTACCCCTGCAGCCCCTCAGACTACTGAGATTTTGCCACATAACCCAATAGATTCCACTTCTCACCTCTGTGAATCACATATTTAAGAACTATCATTACAATCCACATTTATTACACAATCTTCACAATTTTCACAAACTTCACTCATATAAACTAACCCTAATCTCCCACAGCCAAATTAAAATAACATTATGACAACACCAAGTGAAAGTGGAAAATCTGTGCACGATCCAGTCCTCATTTCTTCACCACAATTACAAGAACCAAAATTCCCCATTGTCATTCCACTGTTCACACTAGTTGTGTCCAGTCCATGTTTTGCCCATTGGCCCTCCCAATTACTATCCTTGTATCAAGCTCCTCATGCCCTGTATTATGCACCAAAAGGAACCACTGTGTGCTGACCTTGGTTACGCACCAGGTGCCCATGGAGCTGCTCTATCCCTTCACCTCTTCAGCAGGAGTTGGGGGCAGAATGTAAGGTGAAAAGAAAGTTGTGGGTCAAGGTAAAGGCAGCTTAATAATGCAAAAGCAAAGGCTGTGCAGAGTCTTCATATTGACTATAAAAGTAAATAAAGCCATTTACTATAAAGTAAATAATAGCAATCCTTTTCTGTGGAATACTGGAATTATTGTTTCAATTTCAATGTGGATACAACTTCTACAATGTAAGTGCTTTGATTCCCTAGGCTGAAGGGACTATATAAGTTAGAGAGTACAAGAGCATCTTAACCAAATATGTTTCTTTGGTCTATTTTATACCAGAAGAAAATACACATCTCTTGACCTTGCACATGTAGACCTGAGAAAGTTCCCTGAGAACATATTTCTCTGAATGTACAATTATCTGTTTTCAACTGCAGAGAATAATGAGTCCCATTTTAAATTATGCAAGTCTAAATTGCAAGGGGCATTAAAAGGTCATATCCTGTCCCTCAAGACAAGATAATTAACAATGTTCTGTACTTGTGGTACAGTCTAAGAAGAATGTTATTCCTCTGTATTGTGATTCCACATGTGAGCATTTGCAAGGCAGTTTCCATATTGACCCATACGGCTTTTTCCAATGTTGAATAGATTGGAAATAAGCGTGATTTGTGTGATATCATAGTAGTTCAAGTTCTCTGAGCATATCTGGTTCAGGAATTGAATTATTTTCTGTTTCAAAAGTCTGGCATTACTCACAAGCAACAGTATTTTCACCCTTTACCAGCCCTGGAACAGGTTTACCAGAAATATTGTGGAGTCTACATGTTCGAAAGCTGTGTGGACACAGTTCTGGGCAACTTGCTGTAGCTTGCTCTGCTCAGTCAGGGAGGCTGGACTAAAGGATCTCCATAGGTCCATTCTAACTTCAAACATTGTGATACTGTGACTTTCCACTACAATTGCATTCCAATTCTATTTGCTCATGCAGTCAAGGTTATTGATAATATGGAGGGCATGTCCATCTGCCCTGTTTTGGGGTCCTCCATGGGCTCAAATGTGAATATTTGCATGAATATCAGACATGGTCTTCCATGGGCTGGAAGACAACCTCATCACCTCAGATTTCTCCACAGGGTAGCAAAGAATCTCTGCTCTTACGCCTGGAGCACGTCCTCCTTTTCTTCTTCGCAGACCCTGAGATCTGCAGGTCTGTTTTTCATATTTTTTCTTACTCTTTTCTCAGCACCTGCACATCATTCTTTATAATTTCTTAAATATGTTGTTGCAGAGGAGCATCCCTGATGGGTCAGCTATGGTCAGCAGGAAGTCTGGTTTGGAGCCATCTGCAGGTGTCTGTGTGGAGCACAAGGCAGTCCCTGGTCTCTTCTCACAAAAGCCACCGCTAGAGCCTCCTGACTACCAAGGCCTTGCCATATAAACCCAATAAAATGGAATTGTTTTAAACCTACATATACTCTTCACTGTAAAATAAATGAGCTTATTTAACTGGACATCATAAATAGTATCCTGGTTTCTGGCCTGTTTCTGGGTACATTCAAGAATGTATAACGATGTTTTTCCCACCTAATTTCAGCTGCTGACATCAGAAATACATATATGGTGTCTATGCCTTAGGTCAGATAGATTTTACTCTTTTTGCTATTTAACCTCTAGCTTATGTGCTAAGTGAAAAATATTTTCTACTAGATGGCATTTGACCTTCAACTACCTCTTTTCTTTGTTGTGGAGCCTGGGGTAGCAGGGCCTTCATGCTTTTGTGCAAAGCCTATCTGTTTTTTCAGTTTTGCTTTCACTGTGATGTCACCTAATTATTCCCTGCCTTCAAATCCTATGTGTTTTTGTTTTGATTTGTTCATAAACAATTAGGCTCAATGCAGGTTTGTTTCTTTTTTGGTTGATCTGGGTATTGTTTTAAGTTTTTACCTTGAAAGAATTTTTGCACAATACAAATATTTGGAAGGGGTACAACACAAGGATGTAGATTTATTCATATAGGAAGGTTTTACCTTATTTCAAATACAGCCATTAAAAAAAAAAAAAATCTATATATAAAGATCTATATACTCTTACACCAGGAAGGTGATAGAGCAAATAGTTTTGGCAATCATTTCTAAAGTCAAGAAGGTGATTAGGAGTAGTTGGCCGGGATTTATAAAAGACAAATTACATTCAAGCAACCTGACGGTGTTCTATAATGAAATGATCACCTCAGTGAAGATCAATGTCTTTAGTTATACTTTCCATAACATTTTCAAAGCCAAAATTACAGAGTACAAGCCCAATAAATGGACAGTAAAGAACTGGCAACATGTTGGGCATCTAAGGGTACAAAACTGTTGGCATTAAGAGCTGCGATCAAACACAAGGTCCGGCTGGAGGCCAGTTATGAATGCTTTGTCCCAGAGGTTGATATTGTAGCCAGCAGTGTTTGACACCTTCCCTGATCACCCGGACGATGGGGCAGACTGCACCCTCAGCATGTTTGTAGGTGATACAGAAGCATGGGGAGTGTCTGATCCATCAGAGCAGTGTGCTGATATTCACTGGAACCTCTGGAGGTTAGACACAGGAATCTCATTAAATTCAACAAAAGGAAATACATCAGAGGAAGAACAATTCCAAACACCAGGACAGGCTGGGGTCAATCAGCTGAAAAGCAGCTTGGCAGGGAAGGACCTGGGAGTCAGGGCTGCCAGCAAACTGACCATGAGCCAGCAATGTGCCCTTGCAGCAAAAAAGGGTCACAGTCTCCAGAGCTGCATTGGGCAGTGTTGCCAGCAAGCTGAGGGAGATGAACTTCCCCTGCCCTGTTGCTTTACTCAGCCCTGGTGAGAAACATCTGCCATGAGAATCATCTGCACTGCGGCATCCAGGGGCGGATGGGATTCTGTGATCTAGTAAGGCACAGAATTCTGTGATTCTGTTCCTTACTGAAACAAGTCTAACACAACAACAAAAACATGACTAAGATTTTGAAACACCTAACACAGACAGAGAGGCTGAGAGAACTGGGGGTGTTCACCCTGGAGAAGAGAAGGCTCAGGGGGATCTTAATGTGTTCAAATACTTGATGGCAGTGGGAAGTAAAGAAGACGGAAACAGTTGTGTTTCATGATGCACAGTGACAAGACCAGAGGCAATGGCCATAAACTAAACCACAGGAAATTGTATTTAAACATGAGGAAAACCCTTTTTTTCCTGTGAGACTGATTGAGTACTGGAGCAGGTTTCTCAGAGGGGCTTGGTGTCTCCATCCTTGGAGACAATGAACACCTGACAGGACATGGTCCCAAACAACCTGCTGTAGGTGCCCCTGCCTGACCAGGGTGGTGGAATTAGATCTCCAGAGGTATCTGTCAACTTCAGCCACCCTGTGATTTTATACACAAATAGTTTTAGTTGTCTAATATTTAAGTATTGAAAACATTGTGATTGAGAGGCATTTCCTGTTCACTTTAAAAAAATATCATTTTTAATGTCTTTGATACAGTAGGACTATATTCTTTACACTATTGCAAACCAGCTTGCCTTACAGACCAGTGATTTACACAGAAGACTCACTTATACACTGGTATTATGTCATAATTTCTTTGATTTTTTTGTTAGCAAAAATGTCCAAAGAGCATTATCTTTTCACTTAAGTGGCATGTAAGACTTCAACTCTGAAAGAAGTTGTTGGAATAGAAGAACCCCTCATAAGCAAATTAAATGGAAGACAAAAGGAGAAATAATAACTATCAGAGCCAAGGACAGCCTTAGCTAAGAAAAAATCCGCTTTGAAACTCAGATTTAAGTTCATTCTCTTGTGAAGCTTCCCACTTAACAAATTAACTAAGCTATAGGTCACAGCTGATGTCACTATTTCTTCTACAAGAATCCAATATTTTTATTGTTATTCTTCTCAGCTGCTTGTTATTAATAATTTCACCCAACTACTTCAGGCCTAATATCTTTATCCTAACGCTGCACATGTTGTTGATTCTCAGCCATCTTTCAAGTTTAGCTACTAGTACAACTCATTTGCACAGAAGCAGCAAATTAGTGATGCTCCACTACAGTAGTTTATTGGAGTTTAATGTACTAGTTCCTCTACATTGGCTCAGTGAAACTATTTCAGACAATATTTAGCAATAGCTTCACTTTTGCAAGTATCAGTCACTTTGCATCTGTTATACTGTTCTGTGTGGTGTTTCAAGACATGATTTACTGAAGGTCCATAATGTTCTATTCAAAATCTACTGAAGTGATATTAATTTTCTTCTTTTTTTTTAAATTATGAAAATCAAAGTGCTAAAGTTGGGAGCAGCATCAGTTGTGTTTATTCTTACAAACTGATAGAATTTCTGCTGATTAGTACTGCACTAGAGCTCACAAAGGATGTTGTGATGCCTAATGGCTAGAGAAGGAATGTGAATCAAAATCAAATATACAGATTTAAACTGCTGAATATTCAGATAGCATTTTGTCTTGTCCTGCTTTTCGAATCCAAATAATTCAAATAATGAGGTATTACTTTGTCTTGACTTATGCTGAAATTAATCCATGACATCTTGATTGCAATCATGATCTGATCATCAATTTTCCTTCAAAGTCAGATTTCCATGTCCATTTCCTTGAAAACATGACAAGCTTTTGCAGTCATGCTTGCTGTCAGTGTTTCTTGTTAGGAAATATATCAAGGGCTGGATTAATCACACATAATATTAGAAATCCATCACAGAAACATCTTTATCTATGGTTTTCCCCCTAGGCTCTCTTTAAAATCAATGGGAAAAGAGCAGAATTTTTCAGAGCATGACTCATCTGACCTATTTTAGCTGTCTATTTTAGGTCGAGATGAATCATGATCTAGAAGTGCTTATTTCTCATCACTGACCAAACTAGAAATGGAGATGTGGATGGGATCAAATGAATCCTTGCAGTGCATTTGATTTAATTTTACCTGAGATCACTTCACTGCATAAAGGCAGGACAGTACAGATCAAAAAAAGTTTTTGGCTAAATGGGGAAATAGCTCACACCGGTCATACAACCCCATGCACGAAGTCTGTATAGAACCTGAAATTCCAGTTGAATGCTCAGGATGTACCAAAGTTCCACATTTCATAGCTTTATTGTGTTAAACAAATGGTTAGTATCTTGAATTTTAGGATGGTGGATTTAAGGAAAGTTATGAGTTTGATTTTCTAACCACGAAGACTAGGCTAAGAAGGTGAAATGTTTATACTAATTCGGGAAGATGCTATAAGCAGTGGATATTATCACATTGCCTGATTCAGAGCAAGTTATCAGGAAAGAGAACATGGAGTTTTATTCAAGATGAGAAACAGACTGAGAATAACATCAGAGAAATGCTGTGAAGAAATATTGTATCTTTAAAAAATATCTTCATTAATTAAAATATTTTCAAGCCTAATAATTTTTTTTCACAGATTTTTTCTGCTCTATGTCTTTGAAAAACATACAGCTCCTTTTTATTAGTACACCCTCTTTCCCTCATAACAAGTTTTTTCTTGTTAATGATGTGTTTGGGTACAAGAGAAGGCACACTTGCCATTCTACAAGACACAGAGTTTAAAAACCAAACTCCTATCTTTTTATGTATTATTGAACTAGAATTTATTTTGCTTTCTTTTTTTGTACTTCTCTTTGACAGCTTAACTGGCTGCCTGAAATAGTCTAGCTACCTCCAAACCAGTAATCCAATGTTTTGCAATTCAAATATCATCGAGTTCTTGGTATTTACAAAAACAGGTGTGTCTGCTTATGTGCCACATTTGTCCACACACACACATACAGCTGAACTATCCCAAACAGGACTCTAGGAGCAATATTTTAGTTTATTTGTTTTTCTGGTGAACCTGAACTCCCCACAAATAATGGAATAAAAAAAAAAAATTGTAAGTCAAACAAATCTACCTATAAATTAAATAGAGAAGTGTAAGATGTTTTAAGAAGTAGAATAATTTTTTGCTATTCAGGGCATTTTATCAGGATTAAGAGACATATACAGTCCCTTTCCAGAAGAAACAGCATTTTTAAGAAGTGTCTTGACTGTTGCAGTAGGGATATCGTGACAAAGGAAGTCCTTTTCCATTGCTATAGACACTGATCCATCTTAGTCCCAAAAATCTGCTTAAGTAATGAAATATTGATGAACAGGTTTAAATATCATCAAAAGGAATAGAACTGTATAAAATCCTAAAGGACAAGAATACAATTTAGATTAAAAAATATTCTCAGTGTCTGTGATGTAGGAAGAAGATCCTTCTTCTAAAGGGGAAAAAGAAGAAAATATTATCACAACAAATACAACTAAAGATTATCCCAATTCTAGTAGTTAGAGCAGTCATCTGGGAAATTAAACCTTTGTGATCCATTCCCCTACATATGGATATTTTTCCAATGAAATTGAGAAAAGTAAAGTGCTTGTATAAGCATGTCAGAAAATGGCTTTTGAAACCAGACTGTGGGTGCTTTTGCTCACCAAACAAGTCTTGTATCAAGTCTTGATCTTCATTTCAGGGTGGTAACTTATGAAAGTGTGGCCTTGAATTTAAGGTAAAAGTAAAAATTATCACAAGGACTTGAATAAGTTAGATAATGAAATTTTACTTTTTTTGTGAGAGAAAATTTCCCTTCTTAGTCTACACGGTGCAGTAGAAAATCTTTCTAAACTACATTAAACATTTTCTCTGTAATAAAATCTCACTCCTAAACCACCTCTAATATATTGCACCTTTTTCTAATTGTTTTATGTAAGATGTTGATCCTGCATTCACTGTTTTTAGGGGGTTTTTTGTCTTTTTATAGGTCTGTTTTCTTCACACTCCTTTGATTTTTCCTGAGAAATAGATTTTTTTCAGCTTTATTGTATTCAAAAATTCATTTGTTATTTTTAGTTCACTCTCTGTGACTTTATAATTCTAAACAGTAAGATTGTATCCAGGAGTGTGTGAAATTAGGATTATTTTATTTTAGTAGCTCCTACTCTCAGCACTTTTGTGTATTTTGAATTAGATATTACACATGGAATTAAAAAAAACCCTTTTATTACAGGTTGTAATTTCCTTACCATGTTCCAGATGAATTTCAGGATGGAGGAGAGCAGAGAGAACTTGAATCTTTTGGAGACATTTTCTAGTAATGTTTTCTCAGTGTCACAGATGAAGTCATTCACTTCACTCCTAAGACAGAAGCAACAATATACTTTACTGTTATAACAAAACACAATAGTAAATGCAATGGGGTATAATGAGATTTGATGGCAAGGTACACAAGAATTTACTGCACAGAGGACAAGGTCAGAAAAAACTCTGAAAGACTCCTGTTGAGTCATGAGCTTCAGAAAGGCCCCCCTTGTGTTCTAAATTCCTTCTCAGAGAAAAGCCTAGGTGCAGCTGGATTTACTCCAAGTCCTAGACTTCCAGTGATTTTTGTGCAAAGGATGATATATGAACAACCTGTCCTTTACATCACTTAGCTAAGATTTCAAAATTTCACCTTGCTTATTCCCAGTTTACAGAGTATCTGCTGCAATAAGGAATCTATTCACACTGAGGGAATAACCTTGAGAGGTGTCCCTCCTCCAGGGGAGATCCTGGCATGCAGCCTGCAGCCCTGCAGGAGAGTTGAACAGGCCCTGGGCCTTTACTATTTATGGAGCAAGCTGATTGACTTATATTTGCGTACAAGCCATATTTTATTTGGCACATGCTTGAATTAGCCCTTGGCTATTATGTTTTCTGTCTGCCCTGAATCCATTTCCAGAGGGATGCAGCCATCACAATCAGCCACATCCTTTAGGATTGCTGCTGGCACTTATCACTTGAGCAGGAGAATGGGAAATAAAGGTCTGGCTGGGGGCAGGGCCCACACCAGCACACTCAACAGGTGCAGAGTGTGTGGTACAAAGCCTTTCCAGACTGAATCTGTGCACCAAAGGTGAGACCAGGACTTGCAAAGTAAGAATTTTTGAAGTCTATTTAATAGTTGCTGTAATCCTTTGATTTACAGAATCTACTGTCACAGCACGACTGCTGAAGAAAAAAGGAAAATTCATTTTACAAGGCACTTCAAACAATGAAGAAAGTGTTATTTTTTACTAAGTTTCTGCACTTCTAAATGAAAAAATATCCTTTTATTACAATGAAGGGAAAAAATTCAGTTTCTTCAGATCTAAAAGGCAAGTCTTGAAATTAAAGTATGGAAAACAATAGTATATTTTCTACTGAAATAAATTTAAAGTAAATCTTTAGTTAAATATGAAAATATTTTTTTGTTGAGTAATACTCAACTCCCCTAATTTTCTCATGTAATGCAGATGTATTTTGTTATTTCATTGATGTATTTATAAAATTCTCAACAGGAAAAAAAAAAATAAACAACAAAACCCGAAGCCAGAAAGAAACAATTTTCCTAAAAGTTTGCATTTTTCTCATGGGATAAGAGCTGAAGAGAAGTGTAGAAATGGGAGAGAAAAAGGTTTATTGGTTCATCCTCTTCCCAACCTTGACCCTGAAAACAGAGAGCATCATATCTTGATGATTCTAATTTTGAACTGCTGTGATTTTTGTTTTGTTTTTGTTTTGAAATTCTCAGTCAATTTTCGATAAAGTGTTATAGAAAGTCTTGCTTTGTCTTCTCCCTTTCTGGAGCTAGACAGACTGTCTCAGTCTTCACCCAAAAACTCTATACACTATCCTTTTTGTAGATATAAGCATTCTTAAAAATGAGCTGAAGGTTTTTTAGTTTTTCCATTTCTATTCCTGGTATTTTTCTCTCCAAACTCCTCAAAATCACCCACAGAAGTACAAAAGAAACCCAGAGAACAATAGATTTGTCTAAAATATAATTTTTCATGGCTTATAAGCATCAATTTTGGAACCAAGAATAACTGATAAATAATCTTTATTTTAACATGTTGCAATTCTAAATGGAAACTATTTTCATGTGCTTCTTGAAATGAATCTTTTCAATGTTCACATTGCAGGGAGTTTAAGAACAGCAAGGCTATTTCTTTTCAGAACTCTGTAACCGTGTATCAAGCAACACAGGAATGTAAATGAAAGGCAAATTAAAGACTAATTTCCTGATTTTTAAATTTAACTAGGAAACTGCTTCAGCAAGAAAGAACTAGAACTACATTAATAAAATATGAAGGAGCAAAGAGAGGAGGAAATATTCAAGCTTTTTTTCTGATACATGCTTGAAAAATATGAGATTTTAATGATCTTACAGTCTTACAGTCATTCCGGCCACATATTGCTACAGAAGAATATGCAGCAAAATTTAGTGGCAAACTCCAATTTTGAGTATATTGAGTAGCCTCAAACATATGATTTATCTCAGTTCATTGTCATTGTTTCAGGGCTCCATTGGCAAAGCTCACATGGACTGATGATTCTGCTGTTAATGTAGGTGGATGTCTATTACTGTATGAGGAAGGGAGGGTTCTACACAGGTAAAATATGAAAAGCAGTGAGAAAGGAAGAAGGGATTTTTGCTAAATTTAACCAACCCATTCCTATTTAGTTGTGATATTACAATGTATTGTACTTCTGGACTAATTAACCTACACACAATATTCCAGGAGGAAAAAAAAAAAAAGACAGTGGTTAATACAACATCTATGCATTTACTGATCTCAGAATAAGATGCAGAAGGTTTTACAAGATTCCTGGAAGCAACTTTCATTAAATGCAATTAAAAATAAAGATATCATTGATGGTTCAGACAGTCCATGGTAGCATATTATCTCGTACTTGGGATGGGGAAAAAAGAGAAAGGAGAACCTTAGTTTGGTTAACATGTGTTACGTCTTACGTGTTACTGCCAGTTATGGAAAGCAGCTATTGGACCTCTAATCTAACCTGTTACAGCCATTCTTATGTTCCTATGTCTTCAGAAGTCTATAAGAAAAAGAAGATACCAGAAGCCAGGTAGGTGCTAATTAATATTTATAATTAAAGAACTTGAGAAAAGGGATGTAAAGAAGAGACAAGCCTCAAAAATACCATGGTACAGCCCTGGATGACAATGCAATATCCCATTGCAAAGAAACAACACCTAGTAGAAGGCAAAGGAGGGATGCAAAAAATATATAAAAAATTAGAGTCTTTACTCAGTCTCCTATGCAGCACCAGAAGAATGGGGGAGAAGAAGAAGGGGAAAGAAAAGAAGAAGAAGAAGAAGAAGAAGAAGGAGAAGAAGAAGGAGAAGAAGAAGAAGAAGAAGAAAGTATCCACTGGTAAATTTAAAAAAATTTAAAAAAATGTAAAAAAGAAAAAAGTGTTAATTTGAATTTAGGGCTGAAACACCTACAAAGAAAATACAAATGACTATGATTTGGGGCCTAATCTTAATAAGGCATTTAATTGTTTTCTCTCTTTTTAACTTTGTCCAAATGGGGAATAAGATTTTTTTGGTTGTTTTTTGGTTTTAGGTTTTTTGGGGGTTTTTTTGTTTGTTTGTATCTTTGTTTTTGTGGGTTCTTTGGGGTTTTCTGGGGTTTTTGTTGTTTTTTTTTTTGGTACTCACTGAATTTGCTGTAAAATAAGAATATATTTAAATATAATGTAAAAGTAAAACTGGATCTTTGAGTGATGGTCTAGAGATTCAGCATTTCTCTCGTACTGGTATCACTAGTAAAATCAAACATACTGAGGTGGTCTAATGGGGACATTTCCTGACTAATGGGATGCATTTCTAGTTATGGTTCAGTATCAGATTTAGAGCCATGAGATCCTGAAAGGGACAAAAGAAAAGAAAAAAAAATGTTTTATTTGTACAAATGATACCTATAGAACTTCCATAGAATTAACCAAACATATTTTGAAGGACAAGTCAGAGTGCAGCTTAAGAGGGGGTGAAAAGGCAAAACAAAACAAAGCAATGCTGATGGCCAAGAATATCACAGCTAATTAAGTTGCTTGTTTTTCCCTTTTTTCACTTACTTTTGTTCTGCAAGTTAAGCTTCAAAATTTAGTTTAAGGGTTTATTTACTTCCTTTTATCATTGATTATTCTGACTTCATTGTTCCTAATTTTTTCCTTGGTTCATGATGGGAACTTTAATAAAGTTCTGTGCTTGTTAAACACTTGTTGTTGACCGTATTGCCATCCACTTAGTTGTAAGGAAACGTGAATAGACAGGTATACCAGAATCTCCTATTAAGGTATCAAAAACCAGCAAGCTATCCACACAAGCCAATTAAATGGCACTGTATGTCCCCAAAGTAGAAAGCACACGGTGTTACACATAAGTTGATATTTTATTCAGCAAATAAATCAACCCTTATACAACATACTCCGTAAAACTAATCAAGCACAATATGCTCCATATGGATTAGCAGTCCCTTCACCCCAGGTATATTAAAAAGCATTTGGAAAGCTGCTTTACCATTCTATAAGCTAAAACTGAATGATGTTCCTTGGTATTTCACAATCCAATAAACAATGTGTGCACCAGTAATCCATCATTAATTGAAACTACAATATGTGTAATATATTCAAGTATTTCCTACTTTCCAGACCTCCCTTGACCATGGATACATGTGATTGTGCAGAACACTTTCCATCTGCATGAACTGGTGAATAAGCCCATGAATGTGTAAGACACTCTGGTGGATAAAATACCTCAAATTTATAGAGCATTGAAGAACACACACATATTCCATTTGCATATAGAGCTGACAAAATACAGTTTCTATTACACAGGATATAATTTTTAATTCAGCTTTTGTCCATTAAGCCTTATCTAATATCCAGAATCCTGCTCGTGAATGTAAACTAAAGCCAAATAGCTTTAGAGTACCCAGATACACAAGCTCCAGAGAGTCATCAGGAGTTCAGGCTGAGTCCTGCCCTGTTGTGGGCTTGAGAAAGCTCTTGAAACACAAGGTGCTTTGAATGATATATATTTGATATAAAAAGCTAGCATTTTCTTTATTGGACTTTGCATTCAAGTATTTTGTCCTGTCTTTTTATAATGAAAGGTATTTTGGATGCAACTCCAATTTCAACTGTCTAAATACTCCACCATCACTCTGCAGCTGGAGAAAGGAGAAAACATTTCTCACTGGGGCCCTTCATACATTTATAATCCATATTAGACAAAGAAATGAAGGATTCTTCTATATAAAGAGGAAAAGCAATGGTTACAGTACACCTTTGAAAAGAAAAAAGGACCAAGCAGAACGTGGGCATGCTAACTCTCCGAGTATTGTGATGGTGTGATGTGTATTGTCAGCAATTTTCACATTATTATTAAAAAAAATGGGTCTACTGCTTCTTCAAATGAAGGAAGATTGATAAACAAACACTTTCTTCAGAGGCAGAATGGAGCACACAGGTGATGGTTAACACAATGGCTCTAGCCCAGCTTGGAAATCTCACTCCCTGCAGGGCAAAACTATCAGGGTTCTGAGAGCACCAAGGACCCCTGACTGTCCTATCTGCCCTCTCCCCACCCTGTCCACTTCAGCCCTGTCCCTGTCAGCTACACTATGGAATGTTGGTCCCCAGCTCCTCCCAGCCCTCTCCTGCCTGGCCACTCATGGGCCCCACTGAGCCCATCACCATCCCCAGGGAGATGGCTGATGGCCAGGGCTGTAGCTGCCTCTGGCACCCTCCCAGCTGCCCTGCTCCTGGCTGGGGTGATGGAGCAAATCCTGGCTGCCAGCCCTGCCATTATGGGGAGACCCTGACCCTCCCAGGGAGGCCCCAGTCCACAAGGAGTCACTGTCTCTTCTCTCTGTCAGAAATATTATTCCTGGCATATGCCCACAATGACAGATAAAAAATTCTCAGCAGACCATGACAGTCCACCAGCATTTCCAGGCAGAGCTGATTTTCCAATGTCAAAATTATTAGCACATATTTGTGACAATGAGAGGTGGCCAGTTTCCACAGAAGGAGTGTGGCTACTCCATGCAGGTGTGCTGGCATCCCACTCATGATGGGGCCAGCAGGGTCAAGGAAAACAAGCCTGCACGGATGTGTCAACTCACACATAAATTCATGAGCACTGCTTGTCATTGCAAATTTGGGAAATAATATGATTCCATATTAATTATTCTGTTTCAGAAACCCTGCAGGTTTCATCAGATAAGTCTGTTTGATATCCATCTTTGCATGCAGTATCCTCAGATATTGCAATGACCTCAGGGCCTTTTTTGCAAATGTCCACAGACCTCTTCCTGCTCCCTTAGCAGCAGTTCGATGTGTCTGATGACTCAGTAGGTCTGACCACTGCCATAAACACAAAAGTGAACCACAACATGGGCCAGACAAGCTTCCTGCACTGTCAGGAGTTGCATACTGAATCTGAGACTCTTTGCTAAGTGCTCCTTGTTTTGTGTGACATTAGGGAGGCGAATTTACCTCCCTATATCCTTGCATTAGGGCTGGAATACCAAGGTCAGTGCAGGTACAGGTCAGCAACACTTGGAAGGTCTAACAGGCAATTTTGCTGCTGTGATTTGATGGGCTGAACTCCAGAGCATAAGGCTCCCTAATGGTACAGAAAATTACTGCCCTCGCCAACATTTCTCCAGCCAGATTGCTGCCTTTTACAGAACATCCCGCTGCAATGCCAAGGACTTGCTAAATGCCCCAGAAGTGGAAACAAAACAGCTTCAGGATACCACTCCAGGTACTGCCTCTGTATTTTTCCAAGACTTAGCTCTTCCATGGTTTTTGCACAGCAAAGTATCTGAAAGACGACAGAATCTTCCCAGAGCCAGAAGCAGGTAAAGTCAATGTAACAGTCAATAAAAGACTTATGCACTTGCATTTTTTCATTAGGTTCTCCTATGCTTTGTTTTCACCTGTTTTTCTTAGTAATACACTTGTAGCCTCACCTGACTGAAGCAGGTGATCCATTAAAGGTTGTATTCATTTATTTAAATGCAATGCCAAGAGGATGCAGAGCACACAAGGCAGCAGAAGATCACTAGGCTGGCAGCTTTCACAAATCGTTGTATCTAGAGTAATAAGTGGGCTTTGTTTTCTCCAGCCTTTAAAGATTACAGCTTTTGACTTCACACAGAAAAAAGCTGATACTTCAGTTTGTGAATAACCACCATCCTTTGCAGAGAGCAGCCAGAACCTACTGGAACATGGGGCTTTACAGCAGGATTTACTCGTGCACTTTGGCAATCACAGGAACACCAGAAAGAACTGCTGGGATTAAAGCTATGAATACAGAAGAGGCAGATGTGAAGAAAATAGCATGTAAATGTATGATGGGTCAAGATGTAAGAACATGCTGCCAGCAATGAAAAGATGCTGTAGGAGAAGAGAAATAGTTTACCCTCTGCATATATTACACACACCGTGGTGAATTAATCATCCTGTGAGAGAAATGATGCTTAAGGAAACTTGCTTGGCTCTGAAATTTGGATTCCATTTTGGCACAGAAGTTTGATATGAATATTTGCAAGGTAATTTATATGGGCAAGATTGAGTCACTTTCACTTAAAAAAAAGAAAAAAGCAACACCTGCTATATACAGGTTTTACTGTCTGAAAACATGAACAAGAATCGAAAGAATACAAAACTGCATGTTTTTCAGGTTGTAGCTAGTTTAGGTACCTCATATGTAACTTGATAAACAAGCAATGGTCATGCTACTTTAGTCACTGAAGGATAATTAACTTTGCTGAAGTGTGTGTGTTTCTGGGTTAATGATGTATTCAACATCACAGCTAAAGAAGACAGCTCTTGCCCAGCTGCTTGGTGTTCAAAATACTCAAATGGCTGAACACGCTCAGACTAATCTATTTCTAGTAGTTTGCAGTCTGAGCTGAACACTACAAATGCTGAGCTTTCTTAAACTACTCAACCTCCTGGATGAAAAATTGCTGTCCTTTTTTCTCCCTATGCCATCCATTCCCCATCTTTAACAAGGGGACAGGTGCCCTGTACCTAGGAATCTAGGTTCTATTCTATTTTATTATTAACAATATGAGAAGGCTCTATTCTGTTTTATTATTAACAGAAATTAGTAGTATCCCCCACGAATAGAAGCTAAATGCCTCTTGAGGCTACAGGGTCTTTTTTTTTTATGGCTTTTCAGTATGCTCTTTTTTATACTGATATATAAATACTGCTTTAAAAGTTGTCAATTTCAGTACTGCTTTAACTTACCCAATTCAACACCCTTTTCAGGGTGAAACGACAATGCCATTAGCAAGAGGTTTGCAGCTCAGTGCTAAGCTTAATGTGATGTCTTCTAGTTTTTATTAACTCTTTGAAGACTGTATGAAAATAGAGTTGGTTTTACCAGTAAAAATGAAAAAAAAATCATAGATATTTCTCATAGCTGCACATTTATACATTTTAACTTCTCAAGTTAGAGGTCTGTCAATACATATTTTTTTCCTAGAGTATGAAATAAAGTAATACAAAAAATGTAGAGGAATTAGACAAAAATAGCATATAATTAATGTCTGAATTATTAAAGGATGAGTTTTATTGTATACAAAATCAGCCAAATGGCAACATAGAGAAAAGATTCCAAAAAGTATGTTTTCATAGAAATGAAAATTCAGAGGCGGAAACAAGGAATGTGTTTGTAACTGAAAAGTGGACAAATAGTAGCCACTTACTCCACTGATCTACTGCTTGTTCTCTCCCCTGACCTGGAGGTTGCACTTACTAAATACACTGAGAAAACCATCCTCACCTGAGCTAAATGTATGTCTGACATTTGCACTATTACAAAGTATTTGAAAATCAGTGATAAATGTAACTTTTACTGTTTGGTCTTGATGAACAAGGCCTTTTACCCTCTAAACAGCATCTCATGCAAAGTGATACCTGCTTGGAGAAAAACTGAAGTTGTTAAACCCCTTTTCTACTACACAAAACTTGATCTCAAGTACTGAACTCTTTTTTTTGCTATCAACAGTTTTGCTGCAATATCACCATCAATCTAATTAGATATTTCCAAATTTGCAACAGTGTGAGTGTGCAATAGTGTGAAATTCAATTAGAAGTGAGCCGGAAGTTCATCACTAAATTAATGATATTTACTGAAAATTCATTAATTTCTCTTGAGCTCAATTGATATTCTACAAAGACCTTTTTTTTAATCACTTCAAAATCTTCAGCTTTCATTAAGTTGCCACCTACACAGATAAGAAACATCAAGGAGAGATTTCTGTAGTACAAATGGATTGAATGGATTGCTGCATGATTTTCACATGTCCTTCAGCCATGACAAGGATACAAGAAAAGGGCTTGTAGAATCCAGGCCAATAATCCAAGGGAAACTGTTGAGGAAACAGATAAAATATCAATGTATGATGGGTCATGCTGGAGAAAACATGCTGTTTTCTAGAAAACAAGGCAAAAAAAGGTTCTGTAGGGGAAAAATCAACAAGCCAAACAAAACCATCAACAACAACAAAGAAAACCCACTGCTATTATTTCTTAAAATTACGCAGACATGTGGATAGATTAATTATGGGAGAGAGAGCATGATCAAAGGTTTGTTTAAAATATACTGGATGAGATGTCATACAGCAAAATGAGATCAAGCTTGGAATTTGAAAGCAAAACATAACTAAGAAAGGGAAGAGCACTTAACATACAATTTTTTTTAAAAATAATCTTTTAGTAGCTGCACTGTGTTAAACAATCATCAGAAGTCCATGTTTTTGAGCTAGCTCTTAAAGAGGAGTTAAACAGAAAGTCCTTCTAGGTTAGCTGCCGAAAACTTTCCCATTTGACTTTCTTATTGCAGAAGAGCGTAGTCATTGACCAGATTTAAATACTGTAGCTTACAAAAATCTATGTTTTAGAAGTTTATGAGTTTATGAATAGTCCAGGTAAAGTGAAACATTCTTATACATAGTTGTTTATACTAAGATCATATGTGTAATTAGTGGCATTCAGATTAAGAGGTTTCACTGGCATGGCCATTTTGGTAACAATAAGCTCATTTTATATTACCTTTATATGAATTATTTTTCTATTATATTTTTATTATGAAATATAGATATTTCTATTTATTATATTTATTATTTTATATATTATATATTACATATTACATTGTATATATAACATATCTTCATTATAAATATATTTATTATATATATACTATATATAATATAAAATATTCCATATTACATATTTATATGTATATTCATATATATTTATTATAAACCTATTTATTTTACTTTGATATTTATGGAATAAGGAATGTGTCTTCCAGTCCAGGTTAATGTTTTTTCAACTCTATACAGCACACAAATCCATAACCCTATATGTTAACACTAGAAGTTGCTTTATACTTTTGAATTGGTAGTGTTCATATCTTCTCAACTGACTTGCTGTTTATTGTAGTGTGCTTATTTATAGAAGAGCTTTTATTGATTTTTTTTCATTGTCAAATTTAGTTCTGGTTGAAATACAGAACCTAAAAGAAAGGAGGAACAATTAATATCACTTTCTACAACCCCTGCTCTTTTCAAGTAGTGTTAAATAAATTATGATATACTACAAGATTTAAAGCCCAGCAAGAATCCGAAGCCTTCTACAGTCTTTGTAATGTTACAGTTTAAAGGCAAACAGCTCTGTCTCCATAGGCAACACTTTTGAAGCTTCTCTTCTCAAAGAGAATTTAGCCTTTTAATTGAAAAGGCAATTTTTATTGAAATATTTTTGATCAAATTGAAGTAAAAGCAGAGCTTTACAAACTGGCCTCCTGTAAGTGGACACATATCTATGTGTATGGTTCTGCTTGGGTAACGGGAAATAAAAAAGAAACAGTTTTATGAAAGGCAACCATTATATTTGAAGCATATAAACAAAAATCCCATGACGTGTGTTGTGAAGCTGTCCTGCAGGTTTTCTCTAACTGGGTAAATCTCTGACCATTGCATACACCATCTATGTGTATCCACACATAAATATTAAAAAAAGTGTGGATATTTGCACTTGTGGACATGGCTTAGTGGTAGCATGGTAGTGCTGGGGTAACAACTGGACTCGATCTTGAAAGTCCTTAATGATTCTGTGATTCTGTGATTCCATATTAGTCATTTTTAAGGAAGTTTTTCTGTTGCAATTTGTGACACGTAGTTGCAGTTACAATTCAGAACTGCCACTGCTTTCAAAGAACGAGCTTATCAGGCAACAGAGATCTAAATATGCCTTCGGTATTTTAAAATAATCATATTCTGAAGGAAATCTAAACAAGTAATTTTTGCATCAAGGAAAAGTGCCTTAAACCACACACTTTTCCTGGCTGGGGTCAACATTAGAGATTATTACATTTTCCAGAGGAAATTTTCATCTTTTGGCAAAAAGAAGTAAACAGGAACTGATTTGACAGCAATATGTCAGCCTTAATCAGTTTGCTACATAACTGTAGAATGGCTGAGCTTGGCAGGCACTGCTGGAGATCAAACAGTCTAACCACCTTATTCAAGCAGTGTCACCCACAGAAGTTTGCTCAGGGTTGTATCTGATCAGGTTTTTAATTTCACCATATTTGGACACTATACAACCTCTGTGTGAAACTCATTCCAAAATGAAAAAATGTTTCCCTTACATTTAAATGGAATGCCCTGTTTTTCAGTTTGTGCCCGCTACCTCTTGTTCCGTCACTGGGCACCACTGAGAAGAGTTTGGCTCCATCTCTTTTCCTTCCCTCATAGAGAGTTTCAAAACATTTATGAGATCCCCCTGAGCTTTCTCTTCTCCAGCTGAATAGTCCCAGCTCCCTAAGCCTCTCCAGATATGACAGATGCTCCAAGCACTTCATCATCTTGATGTCCCTTGAGTGGATCTCTCTGATATGCCCATGTTTCTTTTGCACTGAGGAGCCCAGAAATGTCACAGCACTTCAAATGTGTCTTACCAAGGCTAAGCAGAGGGTGTGTATCATCTCCCCATAAAGTTGTCATTATGTTTTTTAAGAATTTTCTGGGCCAGGTTGTACCAGCCGTGTGATGCTCCCATGATCTTTAAGGTTTCTTCAGCCCAAACCATTCTATAACTCCTTTAATGAAGTAAACAGTACAGTAAATGCAACTGAATTTAAATTACAGAAAAATTGCTTGTCTAATTTCTAAACCCATGCCATCGGGCATTTATATAAATCTATGAGCTAGGTGGCTCCTCCTTTCTTGTTCTGTTTTAAATCACAAAACATCTTGGAAGTACTCATGGAAATAAATAAATTGAACAATTAGAAAATAAATTAAGGGCAGAATCATAGACGATTGAAAGTCTAATAATATAAAGGAGATTAAACATTGAAAAGACCATGATAAGGAATATTATGAATAGAAGCAAAATCAGAGTTCACTGCATCATCTTTACTATATGTCTAAGAGAATTTCAGGTTTTTATCTCAATTTTATATGTAAGAGAGAGCACAGGGAATTACTGCAAAAATCACCCACTTCCATAGCAGCTGCAGATTCCTTCTTGCATTATTTATTAATTCCCCAAAATGTGTTTTTATGTTTTTTTATTTTAGTGATTCTTTTCTCCATACACTACAGAAATCAGTAAAATAAATTCAATCTCTTCTTCTCCGTGGGTGACATCACTAGCTGCATAAGATTTCTTGAGATTACAAAAATTGTACAGAAGGTCTGTTTCAATAATGTCTTTTTAACTCATAGGTAGAACAGAGTTGAAACAGTTCCAAGAGACCCATAAGCATTTTTTTATCACACAAAATGGAGAACTGGAATTGTCAGTGGGGAAAATGAGAACACTGTTATGCACGGGAGTCAGTTTTTAAGGAGAGACAATTACTGGTGAAGTCACTAATTCGATCTATGAGTCTTCTTTCAACCCCAATTTAGGCAACCCTTGGACTCTAATGTATATTGGAAGAAAATGCCCTTTCTGCAATCCAATGACTCTGAGAACAGTTATTTTGTGAATACTCTTCCTGATAATTTCTAATACGTTTTTTCCCTCATGTCACATGAACGAGGATTTATGGGAAAGGAAATTTTAGCAGAAGTATTTCTCCTTTCTCTGGATATTTTCCTCTGTTGAAGAGTCTGTACCTGAGGAGTTCAAGACTAATGCTTCTCTCTTAGAGTAGAATGTAAGGTCAAAGGGACAGATTTTTTGTTTTGTGAGCAGCATAAAATAATATATGGGTTATGTGTGGCAACAAGGGACTAGAGTTTATGATTTCAAAATATTCACCCAAGTATTCCTTACATCACCACTACATGATTGTTGTCATCACAATTTATAATTTAGTACTTCTGAAGTGAATCTTTTAATGGCAGAATGAACTTCCTGAACTTCTCTGGGTGTAGAGTCTCAAGGCCCAATCAATCTTCTTGTGGTACAGCTTAGAAAAAGTACCATTCCAATCTTTTTAAATGGTATACACCTAGCTCCGTTTCGGTCCTTGATTCAGTTTCTGTGACAGCAGAGATTTACCATGAAATGCTGCAAAGATAACTCACTAAATCCCCAAAGATTCTAAGCATGTAAAAACCCCAATAAACAATACTTTGTATGTACCTGTCCCCCTGGAAGGTTCCATTCAGCTCAGTAATATTCTGTTTTGGCCACTTGCCTCTGGAGCATTGTAACTTAATCCGCCGCATTCTCACTGACACTTTGAGCAATACCAGATCCTTAGCACCCTCTTTTATCCCAAACCTGAGTTTTCAGAAGAATTAATTATGACATAGAAGAGGGAGTTGAACAGTGTTGCCTCTTCCATGCTGATGGTCAAGTGTCTTTGGAGAGCCTTGTATTTGACAGTTGGTCACATTCTCCTTTAAAAGGTTCACCCTGATTTAATTTTAAAAATCAAGCATTTTAACATGAAGCAACTTTGAAGCATGTATAAAGGAAAGAAAATGGGGCGGGGGGAAGCAGAGAAGGGTCAGCTTCAGAAATTATGAAAATGTTTTAGCTTGGGGTAATAATGCTATGAAGTCCTAGCACAGCTTTCTGTGTGAATGTGTCAGGTTTATGATATGTGCAATTCACTGCTTAACTATTAAACTGATGGATATTTACTTACTGATACTGATTACATAATAGATATTAGAAAGGCCAATAATCTAACCATAGTACAGTGTTTTTAATGTGTATTTATACCGGTCCTAGTACAGTCAGTAACAACTGTGATTGAAATCACAATTTTAATACTGCTTATAATGATGCAGATACATTTAATGGACTGTCAAATGGGGATGAGCCTCTTACTTCTGTGGGATGTTACTATCACATTACTGCCTACACCTGAAAGGTTTTAATGGTATGTTAATCCTGCAGATCTGTTTCACTATTAAACACAGATCTAAAAATCCTAACTACACTTCTAAATAATAGGCTTCATAAAATGTAACTTCACTTTTACAAAGTGAGATCATCCTGGGTTCACTAAAGATAGACAGCTAAGAGAGAGAATACAGAGAGTGTTGGAGTACTCCACTCCAGCACCTCACAAAATAAATCCTTGGCAATTTAATCTCAAGAAAGAGAGGAGGTTGTTGATAAGTTCAAAGGGGATGGTTTTGACCTTATGAGAAGTAGACCCATAATTTATGAAATAGATGCGTAGTGTGAATGAATGACTAGATCTAACCCATTTGCAGCCTTGCACCTCTGTACCTCTCTGGAATACAATTCTGCCACCACAAATGGCTGTGAAAGTGGAGAAGCCACACTCTTAGATAATGCTTCGTCATTGTATTTGCAAGAATGACAAGCAGTTTTTTACTAGTAAATACAAAAAGTATGGATTATTGAGAATTATATGTTAAGATAAGCAGGCCTTGGAGTATTTAATTTCAAATTAAATTTTTACTTACTAGGCATTCCTTTGCTTTTCCAAAAGGCTTTCAAGTTAGTTTTTTAAAATTTGTATTAAAAAATAGTTCCTTAGTGTTTTAGACATGTCAGCAATCATGTTGTACAAGTTGCTGAGCTGTTCTTACACACTTTGTTGATATCTCTTGTTTTCTAAAACCCTAGCTTTGGTTTTCCACATTTTCAAACACTGTGATCAATAAATAGATTATTAATTCATCTTCCAAAGACCTTTTTTTAATACAAAAACTTGAAAAAAAAGTTAAAAAAAACCTTCCAAGATTTTCTGAAAAACGACAATTCAAATTGTCAATAAACATCCTTATATGTGTGATGACAATTTTAGCATTTGTCAACGGTTTTCTATTGTAAAAAAAAAAGAAAATACACAGAAATCATAAAAACATGGACAATAATCTACCTCTGTCAACATACCCATAATCTAATACACAGGGGTGGATATGTAAGTCTACACTATCATTTTATTCTCAACAAACCATCAAGTGGAAAGAACATAAACTGATTCAACTATAGCAAAGGAAGTATTAAAAACTATTAGCAGAGATTTGTTTGTTTACCAGGTAAAAAGCACAGTGTAATGACTTTGCCCTTAAATGTCCTTTTTATGGCTGAATGGATAAAAATAAATTAATATTACTGGGCTTTTTTATTCTTTATATTAATTAATTTTTTGACCATTGGGTTATTGCAGTGATTTGTTGCTCTTAGATTGCACTGTGTTCTCATACTAGAACTGCTGAAAAAATATCTCCTGTACACTTATAATGAGCAGGCTCAAATTGCCCTGTAATGTGACACATCATCCTTTCCTCTTTTACCAACTGAAAGTGGGAACATTAATACATTTAAGGTAGCCTGAAGAGAACTGCTGGAAACCCAAATGCCATTAGATTGAGCCCTTCCCCCACACTTTCCCACATCAGATATTACTGCATCAGAGTAAAATGAAGAACCATTCTTGCTTTTATTACATGGCTATCTGGTGGTATTGAGTTCAAGGTCCACTGTACTACCCCTGTGAGATTTACAGACTAGGAAAGAAACACATCTCTAGGAACAGTGACTGAAGCTGGATCGATTCAAGCTGGAAGTGAGACATTTATTTTTAATCAAAAGCTATCAGAGAAGACAGACTCCACGTCTTACAGTGTTCCAAGAAAGCTCAGACCTTGTTTGTAATAGGCTGATGTTTATTCAAATGTCAATTATTAGGCTAAATTCAAGAATTATGAATCAAATTTTATGCATGCAAAAATATCAGATATGCTGAGCTATTTGAGACCCTGGCTTTAAAATTTCTGAATGGGAATTTCACTTTATAGATAGTTGGCCGTAGGGTGAGATTATCATTCCTATTTTACATATTAGGAAAATAGACTAAGGAGCAAATGTGTAACAGATTAATTTTTTAGTCCAAGAATTTTTTTCTTCTACATAGCATTATTTCAGCTCACCCTTTAAAAATACATATATAGAGAGCATTTGGGTGTACAGAGGTCTCCTGCATGCATCCTTGAGCACTTTTTTTTCTCTCCAGTATTTGAACATGACACTTGATATGTAATGTCTAAGAAAGGAAGTTGAACTGCTACGTGTGTGATTTAACCCTTGCTTCTTTTCTTCCCAGATATCTTGTGATTGGTGCTTACTGTCACATCATTACTGTCTGACTTCTACTTCCTGCAGTGATAGAATCTCTTTCGTTTATGGATTTCACCTGCTCTGTGCTCAGCAGACTCCCTGGGCTCATTCCTTTTTTAGAAGAATTAGTGTCAACACTCCTCCTGGAAAAGAAGCATAATATTCATGTATAATTGTTCCTGCTGTGTTGAAGATATGTGTGCAACATTCGTTGGAAGGTTCAGCTTAGGAATTTAACAACCACATATGTGAATTCTGGCCTAATCCCTACAGTCCCTGCCAATGCAGCAAGTACAAGTCAGCATTTGCAGGCATACAGCAGTCCAGCAGATAAGATGACACCCTCTGGGTATCTATTGCCACCAGGGATATTGCAAGTTGAAATCAGCTTTTCCACACAGACCAGGAAGCTGATGTCTTGGACTCATGCATGTGTTTTTCTTCTACTGTATTTTTTAAATTAATACAAAGACCCAAGGCAGTCCTATTGTTCCTGCTGCCATACTCTCTGCTGCTTCTCTGAATCATTTAGTGTTTGGTTACCCCTGCTCCCTGCAGGCGTAAAACTGATCTACATTGACCCTAATTGGTTTAGAAAGCCTGCCAGGATCACAGTATAATATCACCTACCTATTTGCTTATGCTGTGTTATTATATTAGATTGCAGCACAGAGCAAAAACTAATCAAGTGTAAGAATTTACTGTTCAGGTAGTGTAGAAAAGAAGCAAAAAGAAAGAGAGCAGCAATGCTAAAGCTAATTTAAGAAAAAGTCCCAGATGGATCCTGATTGACCCAATTAACTGAGGACCTAATTTGGGAGCCTGATTGCTGTAGGCACTGGCTGTTGTCAGAGGACAGACACAAGACTCTGTGGTGGGTTGAGACCATCTTAATTCTGAATTATTTTCTCCACCTCTGTGGAGGGGCCTTTCTCTCTCCTTAGCTGTTAAGTATGCTTATATTTCCAACTTAAGTATCTCTGGTATATAAACATAGGTGAGACAAATCAGGGCTTAAGCAGAGGTGAAAAATTGAGTTGAAATAATTGTGTAAAGAACATGAACAACAGCAGTATGACTGGATTCTGTTTCATGTGTAGCTGATCCTGAAGTTACTGATGATGACTATCAGAGACAAGAATTTTCCATCAACTTTACTGTGTCCTCACTGAGTTTGATGTAACTGTCCATGCAACTGAGTTTAGATATTTCAGCAAGACAGAGTTTTCAGGTAAACAGAGATTTTTGAACAACTTTTTTTTTTTTTTTTTTGGTCAGAGAATGTAAGAGAAGTAAATGCTAAATGTTAATTACTCAAATAATCAGCCATTTGCAAAAGCAGCCGGGTGCCATGCTGAGGCCAGGTTTGCACCTCCCCTGACTGAGAGGGATGAGGAAAATTTTTGGGATACCTCTGATCTGAATAAGAATGGCCCAGGTGCAGAGGGGGAGTGTTCTCACCAGCAAAAGAATGACCGTGATAAACTGACCTTTACTTAGCAACTAGCTGGGCTTTTGAGCCTTTTTCCGAAGGGAAAAGGGCTATAAGAAGTACATCCTGTGAGGTGATGTAATGATTTTCATCATGCCAGTGTCCTCTTCATAAGGCTCAGGTGCAAAAGTCCCCCCTGGAGGAAATATTAGGATATTTGCACATACGCCTGGACATGTTCCTCCCTTCTGATAGGACATAACTGGCTTGACTGCACTGGTGTGAGAAGCAGCTGTTATGTCTTAGAAGGACTCATAAACCACCAAAGACCCCTCAAGTGTCCCCAGACTCGTTTCTCGAGCCTTCCACCAGATGACTGTGGATGATACACAGTGTTACATCAGGCAGTGTAAAATGTCTATGCCATGGGAGATGCCTGGGCATTCCCACCTGAACCTGAGAATATGTAGCACATTGAACTTTGTGTTTCACTGGCTTCCCCCACCCCTGATGGATCAAGACTGTGACCATCTCCTCAACCAGCAGACATCAAAATTGGAACAATGAAGTCTTGTCACTGGATCCACAGATTGTGATATCTTTTCACTGTGTGCTCTTATCCTTTCTTTTTCCTTCTTTCTTTTCCTTCTATACTTTCTTAATATTTTATACTTTTACATTGTTATATTTCTACAGATAATAACCAAAACAGCTACATAGCTCCTTTAAATTGCAACAAACTTGTTCTAAAATAAACCAGTCATACATATATAGATGATGTAGATATTGGTATAAAAACATCACTCGTTTCACTCTAATCTGGCCCGAGGGTCTCTTATCAAGAATCTGAGTTACACCATTTCAGGGCAGGTCATAACAGAGGATGTGCATCCATGTACTTCCATCTGAATTGAAAATGGCGGGCTAAAGGTTATTTTTGTTATATGGTCAGTTCTTTGGTTATCTGTACTGGAAAAACACAGATGGGAATAGGTCTTAAATGTTCACTATTATGTAGGTTTTCAGGCCTATGTGAATTTATGTGTGAGACAGAAACATCTGCATAAGTGTTTGCTTTGCTTTAGGAAATCAGATCAGATTTGAAGCGGAGGCCATGTCACATACCAGAATCTCAGGTGTTAGCAGTGGCTAACCCATGCAGAGATTCTTCCACAGAGAAGTGTAAACCAAGGTACAGATTGACAAAGAAGCCAACTGAAGGTCATACTGTCTGGGGTCAAACAGGAATCCAGTTAAATACAAAGGCGAGACATTAGACTCAAAGAAAAGACAGTAACATTTCTAGGCGAGTGGGAAGACTGAAGCTATTTGAAGGAAAATATCTGTCATGTAATATTGATTTTCTACTGGTTGTTCTTCTATCTGCATAGCATAGGCTGTGGTCTCACATTAGATTCATCAATGGAGTAATTGTGCTAAGGTGGCTTATGATCCAAAGATGCAATTCTTGCTTATGCTCCTGCCGTTAGAAACTGCTGTCACTGAATCACAGACTTATGTTCCTCAAACGCTTTAAGGTTGTTTGAATACTTTGAGGACTGGTTGCACTTAACTGAAAAAGACTTTGCACTTCTGGAAATTCAAATGGGTAAATGACAGCATCTTAAAATATCTAGAAATTGTTTCCTTGGAAAGCACAATTTTCTGATCCATCAACTAACAGTAGTGAGAAGCTGGAGAAGTGACTTATTGTGAGCTACCATGCTGAGAGATGTTTTATGAGCTAACAATGCATTGGGAGGAAAAAGCCTTATTTTTAACTCAGTGCTGGAATGAGATCCAAGATACCTTTAGCTTACATTCCTTCTCTCTTCTACATTGGTCTGTGGAAGAAAACCCAAAACCGTGGGGTAATCCAGGAGAAGCAGGATGCCTTTGAAAGCCTCTACATAGGTATTCTGACAGGCTAACCTGGCAGTCTTCCCTAACTATAGGGAGACCCTCATCACTGTGTTAGGTCAAAGATGATTCTGGGTCTCTGTGCACTGAATGGGTAGCTGTTTAGAATCAGCCACCTCAGCACACATGATATGAGGAATGCGTCTGCATAGGTGCTCTGATCAACTCAAAGCTTCATAGTAGATTCCTCTGATCTCTCACACTGCAGTTTTCTTTTTTGATGTTTGTATTTGTTGCTAATAGGAAATTCAATTTTTTTTGAGGGCATTTTGGCTGCCATTACCTGTAGACATCATTTGCTTTCATTTCCTTACAAAAAACCAAATGTTTTTCTACAGTTTGCATTCGGTTTTTCAAGTCTATTTATCTGTCAGCTAAGAGCAGCTCCAAGAACACACTCAAGAGCAGAAGAATATTATGAGACTGTACAATCAGGCACAGCCCAATTATGCTCATTTAGCAAATGAGGTAAAAAACAAGAAAAAAAACCAACCAAGAACTACAATGAAACCAAACTCACAAAATCCCCCCTGAACTCCAACCCAGAGAATTTCAGTACTCTGTGGTTTCCTGAATTGAAACATTTAACTTCACAACTTCAAAGTTCTTTCACTGTGTTCATGTGTGTGTGTAGTGGGAAAGATATTACATAAATATAGATTATTCTATAAACACACTGAATACAGTAAAACAAATGCAAGTTTATGCAAAACTATCTTTAACAGCATGCTTTTGCAGTTCACACAAAACATAAAACCCTATATTTGGACACAAAGCATCTTCTGCTGCAAGTTACACTGTAATTTAGGAAGAACATAATTTTGTGATTTAGAATTGGGAAATCTATTATAGCCTCAAGTACTGAATCTCAAAAATAAATTTTCAGCAATGAAATGCAAGTGATTTAACACCATTGATCATGTGGTACAAAATGCAATCAGTTGGCTTTTAATAGGCAAAAATATAATTAAAGGAAATTATATACAATCTTGCTGTTTAATACATCTATACATGCACACACACAATAGGCAGACTGATAACTCTTTAACTTATAGCTATCTCTAGAAAATTATGGAACAAATAACTTCTTATTTGTCACATAATGAGAAAGCTTTGTGCTTATACAGTGATTTCATTCCAAAACCTTTCTAAACTGTGCCAGGCAGTGTGTCTATTTTGGACTCTTTACATGTCAAGGATTTTATAAGACACAGAAAGGCTGGAGGTAAGAAGCAAGCAAATGAACACCCCAAAGTAATGTCAGAAGCTGTGACAGAGCCAAGGAGAAAGGAAGTAGTGAAGACATCGTCAAGGCACAGGGAGCATCAAACATCTGTCTACTCACATCTATCCATCGAACTTACGAAAACCTATCCCCAACACACAGTAGTCTAACTCCCTCTTAAATGCCTCTAATGACAAGGACTGCACAAACTCCCTAGAAAGCCTTCCTTGTGCTATCAATTAATTAATTATTCAATCTATTAATTATACTGGTATTGGCTTCTGCTAGTCATTTTGTAATTGGTTTTATATTGTTAATTATATTGGTAAATTTTACTCGAAAATTCTCCAGATCTGATGGTCTCCATCAGGCAGTGACTGAGTTCAGCTTTTCAAACCATTTTGCACCCTCCATGTGACAATTACCGCTGGGCTGTGTTTCTCTAGAGTTTGTGTATGACAGTGCCAAATGGGACTGTGTGAAAATGCTTACTAATGTCAAGATGCATCAAATCTTCAGCTTCTCCCTTGTCCACTAGGCAATTACCCTGCCACAGGAAGAACTTGGATTGATTTGATATGACTTTTTTTTTCCTTGACAAATCCATGTCAGCTATTCCCTATCACCTTGTCCGCAGGGTGCATCCAAACTAATTAACAAGCTGTTCCAGAATATATTTCTGGTATTGAGGCTAAGCTGATGCACCTCAGTCCTACATCTTACCTCTTTTTTTGAAAATAGGTACAATGTCTGTCCTTCCTCATTCCTTAGGGAATTCACCTATTTTTCATGTGTTTATTAATTACCAATGTCTCCTAGACTTTTTCTGCTTTTTTGACTATATAGTATGAATTAGACTAACTTACTTTAATATTGACTGGTTTAAGTCTGTGTCTATAATTAACATTTCCAAACCTAGATTTTAGAAAAAATTTGAGTTTAAATTTAAAAATCCACATGTGAGTTTTTGTATAACATTAACAGACAGAGCACATAGTATCTTTCACAAATTATTCAAGGCTCAGAACATTGTATTTAAATGACATTCAGTTTTCTAATTGTTAAGGGAAGTTGAATTTGGAAGACCACTTTTGTCTGTTTGCTCCTGCTCCTCAGTGTGTGTGCTGCCAGCACAAGGCTAAGCACATATCACACAGATGCAGATACACACATAATGCATAAATACACATCCACACAGCCACACTGATGCACAAAGCGAGAGCAGAGCCTTTACAGTAAACCATAAATGCACCAGCAGCAGTCTCATCACTGTGAACAGCAATGAGGGATGAGCCTGCTTCTCCTCTTCAGGTGATCAGGAGGACAAATGCTGGAGCAGCCTGCTCCTGTAGGACTGTACCCTGTGGAAGGGACTCACACTGGAGCAGTTCATGAAGAACTGCAGCCCCTGGGAAGGACTCACACTGGAATATTTCATAAAGGGATGTCTCTTGCGGGGATCACAGAGGAAGAGCGAGATAGTCCTTCCTCTGAGTAAGAAGGAGTGGCAGAGACAACATGTGATGAACTGACCACAGCACACATTCCATGTCCCCCTGTGCCACTGAGGGAAAGGACGTAGAAAAATTGGGAATGAAGTTGAGCCCGGGAAGGAGGGAGGAGTGGGGGAAAGGTGTGTTTCCCACTGTCTTCCTCCCATTTGAGTGACAATAAAATGAGTTAATATCCCCAAGCAGAGTCTGTTTCGCCCGTGACAGTAACTGGTGAGTGACCTCTCCCTGTTCTTATCTCAGCTCATGACCCACTTGTTATCTTTTCTCTCCCTTGACCACCTGAGGAGGGAAGGGACAGAGCAGCTTTGGTGGACACCCAGTATCAAGCCAAGGTCAGACCACCACAACCAGATGGACATATGGGCCAAGATGCTTCATTTGTGAAATTGGCAGCTTTTATCCTCTCCACTTTCCCACACCCGCTTTGGACAGATTTTCCTATCCACTTTGATCTTTTCCCACTTTACCAGCTTTACCCACTCCCATAATCCTCACATGGAAATGTCCATGTTTTCTCCATTCCCTCTGAATATTCCACATTTGTTATCTTGCCTGTGAGACCCATGATGATCTTTTTTCCTCAGTGTTATCAGCTTCTATGCTCTCTAAGACTATGCTCCAGTGGTCTGTTTACTGATTTGTGAGCTCTGGGATTTGGTATTGTCTCTCTTATCTCCCATTTCTTGAAGTTTCTGCATCTAGGTATTTAATTTAGTATTTTTCTTCTATCTGCTGGGGGAGTTTGTCTGTTTGTTTGTTTATGTTGAATAGTTGTTAATGGATACTCTCAAAAGCCAGATGTCCCTCTATTCCAGATATCCAGAAATCTTTTATCCTGTAACTTTATATTAATGTAATGGCAAAGTTACTAATTCTTCAGGATCTTATTTTTTGATTCCTTGCTCTGTGATGGTTGCATTAATGACTTTCTTTCTACAAGGATATAATTAGTTCTAGCAATTAAGGCTTTTTATAACTTTAATGTGATTATATTAAATATTAAGGATCAGAAATAAATCAAACACTATATTTGGAACATTTTATATAACTTGTTTTTTTTAATAAATCTACCTATTTATTTTTCTTTATTTATTTACAGTTTCTTCTGTAATTGTCAGAGCTCATTGGTTAGCTACTGCCTTTCAGAGTTTTAAAACACCTTGGTGAACTTGATGTGGGCTACCATTTTATTCCCTTTCTATTTATTTCACACAAAGTCATATTGCTTCAGGAGGTACCAGACCTTCATTTTGAGTAGCTTTACCACAGAAATGCAAAATTTTAGAGAACATGAAATGAATAGAATAAATAGAGACAGCAGCATGTCAGAGCACATCTGTGAGAAATATGATTTCTCATTAGGATATGGTTTCTCAGATTAAAAGTACACTAATGATCAGCTCTTAAGTGTGTAACTGCAGCCATCACAGTCAACCAAACAGACTTTATGCATCTCTTCAGCACCCTGTCCCCTGAGACTTGTCAAAATGTACTCCCATTATATTAGTTCTATTTGCAGCACACTTTTTTGATAGTGAAGGCATTTTATGAGGAAATTTTAGGGCCATGTGAAGCCCTGGTTAGAAGGAAGGATGCGGGGAGTATAGGGGAAATTTAGCACATCATTCGTCTCATAGACAGACTGGGTCATGCAGTTGAGCCCCAGCCCACACTGGACAGAGCTAATGAGGTGCCATAGAAGGCTGTAATCCCTTCCTAGGCATCTTCTTCAGTGCCTCAATAGCCATCTTTGAGTCACAATCTCTGGAGGTGTTTAAATCCACGTTGATGTGGCATTTAGGGAATGGATTTGGATGGACTTGGCAGTGATAGGTTAATGGTTGGACTGGATCATTGTAAGGGTCTTTTCCAACCAAAATTCCTCTGTGATTCTATTCCTCCACCCAGAAAACCCTTTTGAAATATAGTAGCTTAATTTTGGATTAAAATTTTTTCTGTCAAAAACCTATAGGCAATGATTATTCACTACAAAGAAAGCATCAATAGATTTCTGATTTCTGATGTCTACGACTGCTTTGATTTATTATATACGAAATGCATGAGAGGGCCTGAAACAAGGGTCTTATAAATACAGGTTTATTTGGAACTTCTCATGTAATGTATAGATATTCTTTATAAAATTATGCTAATTATTTTTATATATCTGTAATGAATGATTCACCCTTTTGATCCAACAGAATTCTGTGTTTAGAGTAAGTATGAAACCCCTGCAGTCCCTTACAGCTCAAAAGCCCCTGGGGATCTTAAGGCAGGATACAACTTACCTAACATTAACCCTTTAGACATCAAGTATCACACCTAAGGAATTTGTGCAGGCTTTCTCAATTGCCAAGGGAAAGAGACAAGTATGCCTTGAGGACATTTTGTCCTAGCTATCTCAGACAGAATCTTAGCAGTTGATAAATTACTTTCTAGGGGTGTCTCTGTCCCTGCATGGTCTACAGATGGAGTTTTGTCAACTAGCCCAGACAAGTAGCTGAACTTTCATAAGGTTAAATAAAGGAAAATCAATGCAGTCTTTGTGACTAGCAATCCAACATTTTTTTATTTACTGGATTACTTCATTTGTTGTGAAGTTTTAGGTAGCTGAGAGGTTCTTTTAAAAAAAAATTATAAGTAGCCACACTAATTCTTTTGTTTAGCCTTTAATCAGGAATGTTATCCAATTCAGATTTTGGAGATTTAATAATTACTTTTCAAATCTGACAAAATATAAATCCTTAATATATGGAATCTCTTTTACTCCAGTTTACGTTGTTTTCACAGCTGGATGCATCATGCTATTAATGTTAGTGGTGCTCCTGAGAGTGTAACTGAGAGCATAACTAATCATAATTTCAGTATCCGAGACATCCAAAATAATTTTGTTCTTACTACTTGTGCTGTTAGCTTTGACACCTATTTCCTTATCCTCACTCTTTCCTACTCTTCATGCTGTCATTCTCATTTGAAGAAATTTATCATTTTTCTATCACATCATAAAATGGTGAAACAAAGAAAGTTGACAGAAAAGAAGCTCATTGATTTCTAGTGATTTAGTTGGTTGCAGTAACTATGACCTCATATTCCTCTCCATGATCTTCCTGATGCACAACTCTCTTCAATCTGGCACTCTGGTGCTGCCATGTCATCAGCATTGGCATTTGTTGAAGAAGGACCCAGCAGTCAAAAGTTTCATTCTTCTGTCTGTGTGGGCTTATTTAAAATGAGAAAGGCCTTGTCAATATTAATTTAATTTCCATTTCTTTCTCAGCAATCATGAGTTGATTTGAACACATAAAAATGACAGATTGAAACACTTGTTAAAATGTTTTGTTGTTCCATATCCTCACATAGATTTGGCTTAAATATAATTTTCATGTTTCTATTACTTAGAAAAAAAAATATGCAGAAGGAGCTTGACAAGAATTGTATGACTTTACCTGATAAAAGACCCTAGCATATCACTAGATTTTAAATCCATCTAATCTTATAACTCACTGTGGGGTTAAGTTTAGAAATGCCTCCCAACTATCATTCTTATACTTTTAAGAGCATGCTGTCTGTTACCACTGTCATTTTCCCACACAACTTTCCATTCTACATCACTTGAACTTGCAAATAATGAACCAAATCATCTTACACTGTAAATGAGAGCAGCTCCACTGAAGTAGAAACATAATTTATAAGCTTTAATAAGCATTTAAAGAGAGTTTATGGACTTACAAGGCTGAAGTGTAGTCTTAGAGTTGACAAGGTGACTTTAAAAATCTGCTAGTTTTCTGTTTCAAGATGGTGCAATGCATGATTTTGATGTCATTAAATGATGGTGAAAGGGGATATTATGTATGGACAGTGGACACATCCAGCCATTGATAGGTACTGGGACATGACTCAGAACTAAACATTACAAATTGTTGAATATTTATTACCAAATGGTCCTTTAGAAATCCTCACGGGGCTGTCTCACTGCAGTGGTCATACTCATCAAAATGAATAATTAATGATTTACCTGCTAGAAAACCTGCATGACTGATGGCCTTGTGAAGCTTTTATTTGGGAAGAAAAACAGCCACAAATTACATGCATAAGAAGAAGTACAGGAGATCCTAATCAACGGGAAAAAAACCCTGTATTGATTGAGTGTCTTGCATAACAGCATACAATAAAGTGTTGAGCTAGATGACTATTTGTTACTGCAGATGCTTAGAGGACGTTTATTCCTAAAACCCTGACCTGTGTCATGGTTAGCCTGAGAAGTTTCAGGTCTAATCCATGTTTACTTATGTCCCAGATCATAACCAAAATTTCTGCCTATGTCACCAGCAGGGCTGGTTTCTGTTTGCTTTCTCAGAGAATACTCAATGTAGTTTGACTCCAGGAAAAACAAAGCTGAGAACATCCTATCCCTTCCTTGGTCAGCTTTTATCTAGGGACACTTGGGAAAAGCATATGTTCTGTGAACTAACTGTTCTGGTCCTGGAATACCTTCATCCCATGGACATGTGTTCCCTAATGGCCACATGGAGGTGAAGTCTAGGTAAAGGAAGTGCTTTTGCCTTTTTTCTTTCCCTAAGCTAAAATCATTCCACTTTACATGGGATCGATGCACATTCATTTGGCACAGAAGACAGAATGAGTGTGATTATAATGGTTGATGGATTCATCTGGGAGACAAAAATCACCAGGTGCTCCACTTTGTGAATACTTTAATATTCAGTATTGATTAGATTAATGAAGGGCCTCCATGTCTCCCTCTTCTTCCCAAATGCTTTAACTACTAGGCTCTAGAGGGAGGTTCAAGTTTCCAGTTTATAAGTGAAAACAAGAAAGCATATTAACCACGTAGAATGAGATGACATCTTCTTCATCCTTCTAAAATCAGAAGTCTCGTGAATGACATATGCTGGTCTTCCAGCTCTTGTCAGCTATTACTCATAAACTTAATGAAATGAAGAATCTTTACTTTGTTTGCCTTTCCTAAGGAAAAAATGTGATTTAAGCACATGAGAGAGTCCAGAACAAAATGTGAATCCCAACTGCAGACAAAGTCCTGATTCCAGATAGCACTTGCATTTGCAGGTGGGATTAAGGACGTGCTGCTGTTTCCAGTGTTAGCTGTGATCTAGGTGATGAACCTGTTGGAATCCCCAGCATTCAGATAACTAGCTCACGGTCTGAGCTCTCTCTGAGCTACAGAGGAAGCCAAAACACCTCAAACCATGCTGTCATTAGACACTTGGCTTTAAAATTAAGCACAGCAATTATCAGAACTGGCCTTTTGTTGATCCACTCCAATTCAAAATTTGTGCAAAGGCGAATGGGAATGGTCTTCTGTGTTTGATAACATAATCTTTTTTTTCCTCCTCTTTTTTTTCTTTCTGATCATCCATCATGTTTTTAAGGTGCTCTTAGCTGAAACCTCAAAAAAAAGGAGTCACGGAGAAGGTATATCTGACATGATATGAAAAGCTCTAAGCATGTTGTAACCCACAGTTGTCTTTCCTGGACAAGACAAAGTTATTAAATTAAAATTATTTTGTAAAATATAGATTTCAGCTGTATAAAGTAGCAGATTGATCACAGAATGGAAAACATCCCTAAATGTTTTAATTATACACAAGGAAATAACTTTCAGCTTGAGCCCTGAAATAATTGTCTGCAACGATACAAAACAACCACAAGGTGGAGAGAGACAGAGCAGAATTACATGGATGAGTCATGATATAAAAGCAAATTTAAAATTATACAGCATTCCCACTGGATTTTTCTTCTGAAGGAGAAGGCATTGGCTTAGTCAACAGTTGTTACATGATGGTTATTGATTTGAATGGATGATTTTGTCTTAAGGCTAACCTCTGTCAAAAACAAATGCATGCTCTGCTTAAAGAAACTGCTTGGAGCATGCAATGGCAGCTAGAAATATGCTAACAGGCAGATTTAGCTAAAGAAATGATTAATGGAGACTGCAAAGACCTTGTAAGAAAATAACTTTTAGCTTTAGAAATACAAAGGTTCTTCAAAGAACACACCAAGAGCCTGTCCTTTACTCTTCACTGTATTTATTTTCTCTTTCTCATATTTTGCAGCACAGAAAATATGTCAGAGGCCTTTTATTAATAGAGAAAGACCAAAAGGTACAAGTTGCATAGCTGACTCAGGACAGTCTAGATCTTCCTTCATTCTGGGAATCTCAAATTCTGTGTGAAAAATAATCATCATTAAATTGCAAAGATGTTTTAATGCAAGTACACCGAGGGACTTTATGTATTCATTCCTAATGAATAAATAAAAGTGCCTAGGAAATTGTTTCAAATCCTCCAAAGAGTATGCTTACTTGTCATATATTTGTATATAATTTTCCAGATTTCTGTTATGACAATTAATGTGGGATGTTGGATATGTAAAATTATGTACATTTATTGCTTTGCAGCATACAGTATATTCAGATGGTTGCCAAAATGCGTGTATGATTTAGTCCATGAAAAGCATGAATGGTCCAAGTAATAACAGAATCATATAACCTCTATTTTAAGAAAATTAGTTAGCAGACCCATGATCTAAATGCAAATTAATTTTTAACACTTCTGATCCTGTGTCTTCCAGAAACAATTGCTATCTCATTAGGGAAAAAAAAAAAAATTGTAATTTTGATTCCTGTGGGAATAAAGATCATGTATGATCATGCTGTTTCAGTATGTGTAGGTGTTAAATCCATAAGTTCTTACCAATTTTCAAACTCATTGTTAATTTCAAAGGCATCAGTGTTCAATTGTGTTGGCATCTACACACCTCATGAAAATGAGTACCCAAATACAGAAGTTTCCATGGAAAGAAACTATCTGGCATGAGCACTTGCCATGTAAGACATTGGAGAATCAATATGGGAAAGCTCTATTACAAATGACCTAGCTTCAGAAAAAAATTGAGGTAGACCTCACACCTTATTAAAAGAGAGAATCTCTTCCTCAGTCCAGGTTCTTCTGTCATGTGTAATCCTTACTGTCAAAACAAAAAAAAAAAGAGAAAAAAGTCTCCTACCTTTCAGTACTCATGAAATTTTATAAAACCATTGCTTCCCTCTCTGCCTCACCATTTCCTGATGCCAAAGAATATGTGGATTCCAGTGGAAGCTTTAATTTCATTCATTTATTAATTGAGTCAGCCAGAAGATACAGGTCCATAGAATGCAAGGCTTCCTTATTTGATAACAGAACTTTTTGTTTAGTGCATAAGTTCAGTTTTCGATGCATATCACTTTGTCATGCTATTTCAGTGTCAGCTACCACCTAAGAAAAGTTTATCAAAATTATGGTCAAACTGTCATAGATTTTGCTAAAGGCAGTAAAAGCATGTAGTATCAGCACAATGCAATAAGCAACTTATAGACCAGCTAAGAGAGGGTATTTCAAAAAGTATTTTAATATTGAAAAAAAGGAATATACAGAACAACCTAAATATCATCAAACCTTACCTTTACATGATCTGTAGGACAGCCATGCCTGTATCCTGTATTGACTTTCTTATCCTTCCTACTATGAAGCTCTTTGTCAGTCATTGTTGCAATAGTAATTCCTTCCAATGTTTTCCATGCATCTAAAACTCAGGAGAATGGTCTTTCAGTTAGATCCTTGGAAGGACCTAGATCTCAGATTTTCTTTTTCCTAATAAGAAATTCAAATTCAATTACTTGCCTACTTCAAAAATATGATCTTAAATGTTATTTATATCTGGCAGTAATCTTGAAAAAAATTTAAAATTACTCATGAACTCAGTTATTACTAGACTAGGATATTTTTTGCACTTTTCTGGACAGTATTAATTATTGGGGAGCACTTTCTATGTTTCAATGAATTGTACCTTTTAGAAATACAAAAAGGTTCTATCAGCTTTTCGGCTGACCCTATGACAAGTGAATTGTCAGTGAATTTCTCTCACTCCCCTTCAGATCACTTTATGCAGTTCAAGTTTACAAGTTAGACAGTCTTTGATACTTAGTTCAGTGTTCATTATTTCTAATTGCCAATCTATTAAATGTTCTTGGAATGTCTTTCTCTGTCTAATCACATGCTGCTTGGTATCTGTTTCTTCCAAAAAGATATATATAATTATTACTTTAAAAAATATAGTCATATATGAGCAAGGGGGGCATAATGAAAAGTTCTAGGACAGATATTCTCATATGTTTCAGCCCCTCCCTCCTTTCTTTTCCCTGCTGATTGCCAGGACCTTCCCATCACTCATCTGACCTCTTTCCTCCCCTTTCCCATGTGTGCAAAGAACCGTCAGGAAAATTACTTGTGACCTAAACTTTTAAGAGCTTACATTGCCTGAGAAAGTGAGCCTGGTCTCCTCCAGGTAGAGAAAATGCTGTTATTACAGATGTTTCCCTACATCCTTGTGAATTTGCTCTATACACATCTTTACAGGGTAGAAATCAAGGGAGAAGACAAGAAACAAGTTCCTCTCCAACAAGAGAGACAAGCATGAAACAGGTGGATAAACAGTCTTTCTCTTCACTCCCTCAAAAAATGGTCTGCTCTTCACATTATTGTCAGAGAGAAAAGACAGGAGGAGGTGGAGAGGGAAGAAAGAGAGAAAGAAAAAGACAAAGGACTGATTAATTTTTTTTGTGCTGTATCAAAGTATCCACCCTGGGCCCAGCACCAAACTAAGTACTGATGTTCTCAAAAAAATTTGCAGTTTTCTTGGTCTGTGCAAGTCTAGGCTTAGCCTTTTCATTGCAGGAATTGTCTCTGAAAAATGTCACGGACTTCTGAAATATTTCCCTATAGGCCAGATTCCTTTTCTTCATGTAACCCAGATGCCTTTTTCCTAAACAAATGCACATATGATTTAGCATCTACAGATAGGCTTTCACTCACTCTTCCCAAGTCAAGTTTCAAATAAACATTCCTTTTCCCAAGAGTTAAAAAGTAAAGAGTTAGTACCTAATCTCAAGTTCAGTGTGGTATATTTTTGCTTAAGCACTTATATTTGGAGGTATTTATTATACCTTTTGTGTATTATATGTGTCCATCTCATTATACCCATGGTGTTTTATCCTTAGAAACTATGAATCGTGTTCTGCTCTAGAAACAGAGCAAGAGGTTTTGTACCACAGAGGAGACATGGTGCAGAAAAGCAATTGGGTAAAATCACTTGAGGTATATAGGTGCATTACTGTAGCATTTTTTATATATTCAGCACATTTTGAAACTAGATAGCTTGTGCCCTGGCAGAAAGGAGCTGCTGCAGCAACAACAGATCAAAGCAGGTTTCAAATGATTTCAAGAGGTAACACAGATTATTTCACTATAATCTTTCAGTGGCTGCATGTGGCTATCTAGTCCTATGCTTCTGTAAATCTCCTTGGCAAATTCATTGTCCTTTACCCTGTTTTAGATCACATATGTTCAGTATTTTATGTGTGAGCTTGCCTAAAATGAAGCTGTAAAAATTCCAACAAAAATGAAGAGGATTAGATTTTATTATTATAATTTTAGTGGTTTGAGAATGAAAAAAATCATGTGGACTGTGTGCTTGCTTCTCTTTTTACCATCATGAAAAAGTGAAATTACAACAGCATGAAAGTTGGACTATTGTAGATTCTATCTTTTTTTAATTGTTTATAGATGTAAAGATAAACAACAATTGAATTGACATTTCAGGAAGATGTTACTAAAGCATTTATTAATCTGGATAGCAGGAAAATTCAATTTCCAATGGCCTTTCTTTTGTGTAGCCTTTACAGACACTGAAGTCCATAAAGAGGAAATGATAGAGCAATTTGGGAATTCAGCAGCAATAGACCAGCAGAACTGGATGATATTTACCAAAGAGATCAGAACCAATGCAGTGAAACTGGCACTAACACAATATAACCTTAAAGATCAGAAGTACTCCTAGCTGCAGAAAGGTCTTTCTGAGCTATCTCTTTTCTAGGAAAGACAGTCCCTTGAGGATAGAGAAGCAGACCCTGGGCATTTTAGTGTTGTATTTTCTAGTTTTCTTGTCTCTGTAGCTACTGTGGTTTGAGTGGTAGCTTGCATTTGAAAAACCCATATTCCAGCTCCTGTTTCAATCCATGTTTTCTCTAAACTCAGAGCAAGAGCCAAACCAGTTAATCAGACACAACTAGACATCGAAATGAAAAAGACAACACAATAATTCTCTTCCTGGCTCATGTAGTTCTGTACATTCTGTAATTCCATAAAATCTGATTGGATATGGAAGTGTAGGTCAGTGCATAGGAGGTATTTACTCCTTTGCTCTGCACAGAGCAGGTGTGTGTAGATCTATGAAAAATGTGTAACTGAAGTCCCAACAGTATTTTTAAAAAAGTGGACAAATTTATGGGTAAGTACATGGCCACAATAGCACAGAAAGTCTATTCCATATCCTTGCTTCATGAGTTATGGAGGTTCATCTGAGGTATGTTTCTGGAAGTGCCTCTGGAGATGCTGGAGTATCTCAGAGTTGAGCAGTCCCATCTGCTCCAGGCATATTGTATCTGCCCCACACAAAGGACAGGATACTCAGTATCACCAGGGAAATAACTGCATGTTTATTGACCTTCTTCATTTTTCATAGAATTTCAGTGGCAAATAGTTATTAATATTGAGTGAATGAAGTTGCTCAAGTTGTTGTACTTAATTCTGAAGGCTTTCAACACACTCTCCTACAGTTTGTGAAACAGTTCTACTCCTAATTAGCATCGTTGTTGGCACAACTCATCAATGGAGATGCCAGAGACTGAGAGCTGGTTCATACAGGAGACAGTAAATGCTGTAGCAAAGCATTCACATACATGATTAATTTTAATCACCATAATTTTAATGTTACATATGAGTCAACACGTGTGCAAGGAGAAGTTTGCTGGATCAGAGAAAGATTACTAGTAGCCTGAAAATCTGGAAAGCTTAGAGATTTCAGAGGCTTCTTTCTTGGAAAAGAACTGTATTTACAGCCTGATAAGTCATATACACATGCAAAAAAATTAAACATCATGTTTATGATCTTTTTCTTTTAATTATTTTTAGGAAGTAGGGTGGATACAGACCTTAAAATCTCTGCTTTCTTGACTGTAATGGTATCTAGCTTATTTTTTTTTAATTGGTATTCACATTTCAGAAAACATCTGTTTCATACTGCCACAGGTTTATAGAACATCTGGAGTAAAGGTACATTTTTTTCTCTACCTCGTTGCCACTTACACCACACAGTATGGCACTGGTGTATTACATTTTATTCTTGCTGCTGATCTACTCAGACATTTCTCTGTCTGCCATTGCTGTGTAAACTAAGGGCAGAATTGAAGTTTCTTGTGGTTTATTTATCATTTTGTTTGCCCTGTCAAAGGTAAGATTTTAAAATGTAAAATTTTTTTGTTCTATTCAGCAAGATCCTATGCAAGAATGTGTCAGTGCAGGTATTTTCTGAATATCACCACACTGAAAACTTTCAAAAATAGTTTGATATTGAGAAGTCTAATATTGAAGATAGTCTAAGACCTCTAAGATCATCTAAATCCTATATTGTCTAGGAAGAAATACGTCTACAATTACAGCCACAATTTTAACCCTATTAAATCTAAACTTAAAATCTCATGCTAGGTAATTCTTATTCCTAACACTGAATTCTAGTTTAAATCTAATTCAGACTTTCCTGGTTCATCCATTCTATCATAACCTCTGGAAAGTAAAGAAACAATAAACATTAGAGGATTAATATTGAAAACCTATTAAGAGAGCTGCCTCACACTTAAAAAACAATTTAGTGTTTCATAACTGGAATTGGGAGTTAGTAATATTTGCCACTGGGAATGAGCTTTTGCTTCTACAAATCTAATTCCAACATACAAAATATGCATCTCTTTTTATCTCAAATGCAAATAAATTGCACAATTTAAGCTCTGAATTTAATGAAAAAGATGTTTTGAAGTCTTAATTATAATTACATTCCAGAACTCCAAATAAAGCTTGATGTGTGCAACTTCAAGCAGAACTTTACTCAGAGACTGACTCAGATAAGTTTCTGGTCACCAACACTGCTGGTTTTTTATGGGGGTGGACTTTTTGTTTGTTTGTTATGCTTAGGTACGAAACTCAACCAAGATATGCATTTGGCATTTGATTTGGAGTCAAAAGTCACTTGAAATGAAAACTTCCTCTGTCTCTGCTCAAATCAGTCCTCCAGTTTATGAACTTGCCCTTCTTCCAGATGGAACAGAAACAAAAGTAGATAGTGCTACAAATGCCTAGCTAGATAGAGATCCATAACAACCAGTCCATCACTTTTCTAAAACATTTCTGCTGCTTTAACCCCATGACCTCACACATACTATTCATAACACTCTAGAGCTTTTTAGTGGAGTCTGTATCAGTAAGGTGAGAGCTTTATTCAGGTACCAAAGAGAGCCCTAGATATGCAGTAGGAAAGCAACCAGGTAATACTTTTTTCTGGTAATTCTGCCCAGAGCTTTGCCTACAAAAAATTTCCTGAAGATAAAATCATGTTGTTTTGTGGACATTTTTGTTGATTATATATTATGTCTCTGTCTATTTTTATTCTTCTCTGATTCTATTTAATTTGAACCTAATTCTGCAGATCCATGCATGGGGACCATTGATTTCTACCTGCAAACATCGGCCATTTGGATTTTAGTGGGAGTTTCACTCATTCTCCATCATTTCTTTCCTACATGCTATATACTATATTGGGTTCAAGACAAAGGAAAATTAGTCCCTGTGTGATTTATGCTTGTACAGGGACAGATTGTCCTCTGGTGTAGCTCTACGGTTACTGACAGAGAGATGCCAATTTAGCCTGCTGAGGATGTGACTTCCTGCAGTCAGCAAGGAGGTAGCTGTAAGCAAGATGACTTTCAGGAAGAATTGTAAGCATTCATCATTTAAGAATGTCTTTGTGAGATTAAAACAGGAAGAATATATCATTTTAATGTTTATGTTTTCTTCAGTCTCTAATATCTGTACTTCTCAAGATTGTCTCTCTGCATATAAACACATATCCATGCATACATATCCAAATACACTTATAAACAAATATCATGTCTGCAGTGATCTAAAAATACTGACATGAGTGACAACCCCAGAGGGAAAATAACAAAGAGACTGAAGAAGTCTGTATCCTGAATCCCTATATAATCTCATTATAGTAAAATAGAAAACACTGGAGGAGAATTCTCTCCGGAGAATAATAGCGGAGTAGGCATGGGCAGGTTATACAATAAGTTTTTCACTTCTTTAATGTGCTACACTGTCTTAGCATCTACACAGTGTTTTTCTTGTGTGTTTCTTCAAGCAAGTGATTATTTAAAGAATCTATTTTAAAATAACAACTAATATTGCAGACCATTATGGAACAATAACACAAAACAAATCACAATTTTACATTATCTTTTTCATATGTAAGAAAAATGAGATAACCTTAGAAACCTGCCTTTTTCCTAATTGCAATTTTAGTTTTTCCTTTTTTAAGGCAAGTAATATACACAATAGGTGGAGAGAAGCCAAAGCAATTAATCAGAGAACTGTCTGATGGCAAAAGAAAGATCAATCACGAGATAAAGAAAGGTACAAAAGAAAAAGAGTTTGATGAAGAGAGGCCAATTCTTCATCCTTTTCTTTTTAGTCTCTATATGAAATAGAAAAAGGAATAATTTTCCTGTATAATTTAAAGGATCACTTAGCGACCAAAGGGTATAGTGATAGAAAGCCTCAAAGTAAATTATATTAATTATAAAATGTTAAACAGTCACCCTCTTGACTGGTAAGAAAAAAAGTACAAAAAAAACCCCAAAAAAACCTTGCAGCTCTTTGAGGCATATATGCAAAATCCCATGTTCAGATTAAAACTCAGGACCATGTGAAAAAGTGTTTAATCATTTTAAGCAAGTTAAGTAGGCATATGTCCCTTTCACAAAAGGCACACAATAGCTGGCATCCCTCGGTGATTCCTGCTCTGCTAAGAATGAGAACAGATTGAATGCAGATGAAGATCAAACCAGCCTCACATCTCTAGAAGTGGTGGGTGAAGGTTAGAAAATGTAGACAGAGCAGTGCAGGAGAGCAACAAAGCTGTTGTACGTGCTGCCAGGCAAAGGTTTTATAAGCTCGGCGTGAGACTTATTGGTATTTACTTCACAAGCAGAGTTGTGAATTGCAAAACAAAGCATGCCCTAGAGATGCTCTAGAGGAAAACTTTCAAACTTGAGTATGCCTGGAAAAGAAAAAGAAGAATGATTCAATAGGGAAAGCACTAAGTTTGATATATCTGATCACAGTTCTGTGCTCAGTCACAGGCTTTCTGCTTCATCAGGTCAAACGTAAGGATTAGATTCTTGAGACAGATATATTTACATACAAAAATATGAAATTTGCACATGAAAGTTGCACTATGCACATTACTCTTACTGGGACTGCAAATTGCTGCCTAAATCCTTAGAACAACTTCTGCATTTCTTTGTAGCAGAAAATTTTCAAAGCTTTTGCCCAGCTGGCCTTCATATATATAAACACTAATAATTATCACAGACACACTTCTTCTCTTCTTCCTCCTCTGCCTCCACCCACTCCAAAACACCACCACAGGACTCATTACATTCACTGTCTCCCTGGAGGTCAGAAGTTCAATGTCATGCTTTTTTCCTTCATGAAGGGATGTTTGTCTGACTCTGAGCTGAGTGTCATAACTATCAGCCTTCTTGTTACACTAGTGAGAAGCCAACATTTTATTATTCAGATGATTCCAGAAGTTAAAACACTTGTTTTAAAAAGGAGGTGTAGGGAAGATGTGCAATTCTGGATGTGAGACAGATAGGGTTAATCTTTCCCTTTGCTGACTCTTTAGCACATATCACACACCTCCTTAGAATGAGATAAAAATTTACATTGTGTCACATTCATACATTGAGCCTACTCACCTCTGGAATTATTACTCAGACCTCATCGTGCTTACAATTCAGTTTCGTCACATTTTCACCCTGAGTGCCTTCAAACCTTATGTCTTCTTTGTATTTTCCTCTGCTCTACCCAGTAGAAATATTGGTGTACAACCAAATTTATAAATAGGGTTCTTAACCCGGAGGGTGGCTGGGCACTGAACAGGTTCCCCAGGGAAGTGCTCACAGCACCAAGCCTGGCAGAGTTCAAGAGTCATTTGGACAATGCTTTTGAGCACATGGTGTGACTCTTCAGGCTGTGCTGTGCAGGGTCAGGAGCTGGGCTTTGAGGATCCTTGTGTGTCCCTCACCAGATCACAATATTCTAAGATTCTGTGATACAGTGGCACACTGGAAGCCTTTTCTTAAAACAAGTACCTGAATTCTGTGAATACACATAATATTTATAACCTTGTGTTTTGAAATATGGCAATATTATGCAGTAAATCTACACCATTCTCTACAAGGCATTTGATTTTTCACAATATTAAGAAGTTTTGATGTTCTGTTGTTGCATTTCTGTTTCATTTTTGTGCCTTTTTTCCAATCTCAGGATTTTGTTCAGTGTGTCAATCTGTCAGTTCACACATAAAGATGTATTTTGTGAACTTGTAAAATTGCAAAATAAACCTCTGAAGTTTTTCAAATAATTACAGGCACTGTCTCTTTTTTCTGCTTTGTATTACATCTTTTTTGGTTTTTATGTGACACTTTTTCTTTCAGTAGTAGGACCCATAAAGTTCCAAGATACATTCCAGATTTTACTCTGCAGTAATTCTTTGCATCAGTTTTCATATCACAAAAGCTTCAAGAATCCAAAGAGATGCAGTAATTATCTAAAGATAACATATTTTATTAAAGGCTTTTATACAACATGGAAGTCTTCTAAATCTAGAGCACAGGATTTTCTATTCCCAAACAGGGTCTCCACATTTTCTTGTTATAAAATGTACCACTTTTGGTAAGACATCTACATGCCATTTCAGTGTAGGAAATTCTAGATTAAGTCTTCATTTCTAGCACATTTCAGAATTTACACATGCTGAGATAAGATTCAGTGATAACTCTCAGAATATTCTGGCATAAAAGGATGGTCTAACCAGGAGAATATAACCATGTAAGCAACTAGCCAGGCTGATTGCAGATAAGCAGTTGCTCTTGACACTAAGCAGATTATAATAATTATGGGATATGTTTATCTCAGTTAAAGAATTTAATTCTGACTGTTTAAAAAAATATCTGTTGCAACTGCTTACGCAGCTTATACTGTTCAATATCTGGATATACTTTGCATTATGTGATTCAAGAATTTTGACTTGTTGCATTTGGCCTGTGGCACAAAGAGAAAAAGCAGTGCTTTTCAACTGGGAAAAAACTCCCCAGAAAAAAGAAAAATACACCAAGAGCTACTTGTTCTAGTATAAAAAGTTACCCATGAGGGAACACCATAATGCATTTGATCTTTCTATGACTGGAATCCAAATTCTCGAATGAAGATTCTTCATGAAGAAAGGCAGAAAATGTTCTGTGGAGGAAAGACAGAGAACAGCCAGCAGCAAGTTGGGTTAGCTGTGGTGCTTATATGGCAGCAGCCAACAGGAGATGGATAGGATGCAGCTAGAAGCATGGGATGAGGCCATCAGTGCACAGTAACAGTGTTATTCCAGCTTGTGAAGAACTGCACTGATGAAAATTTTTACGATAGCTATTTCATGTAAAGGTTCATCTTACAAAGCTTACTTAAAATTGATATAAGCTGGACAAAGAGAATCTGCCTGCCTTTTCAGTTCTGAGTGATATTTAAGAAGAGAAAGTTGTTTATTGCTTTGTGTAAATCTGTACTTCTCTTGTGCTCTCTCACCAGAAAATGGTCGATTTTGTCAGTCTTTGACCGCTCTTGGATTTTTAAGCTTTTCCTTACCTCATGTTGCTGAAATAATTAAACTCTGAATCATACTATCTATAGCCATCTGGGATTCTGAGAGGCGATTAATGAAGAACTGAGCAGTCTAGGGAGAGTCTTCGGTGAGCTTAGTCTCCAAAACAACTGGTCAGCTGTCCAAAGCTTTTGGTCAAAGATTATATGAATTTTCTTATGCCAAAAACCATGAGATTTTTACAAGGTTGGCAGTTCCAAAAATTTTATCCACTTGAGCTATCACAGAGATGTTGTTCAGTAATTATATTTACTGTAAATAATGGAGAACTACTTCTTTCTTTCCACTAATCTTTCTTTTTTTTTTTTTTTCAATTCTTTTTTCTTTCAATATTTGAGACATGAAAATTTAGGAATAGGACAATATATAATAATATATTATCAGTTTGTTATTCCTTAATCTCTTATCAAAATTATTGCATTGGAAATGTAGGGGAGTTCCATGTTTTAAGAAAACATTTCACTGAAAGACATCACAATTTAAATATCTTGACCAATTTTAAAACACATTGACTTTCACTTGCACACAATTTCTACCAATAGAGACCGTGAGGTATGAAGCATATTAGACAGAAAAAAAAAAAAAATAAAAAAAATAAAAAAAACTGCTACCACAGGATCAGGATGTATTTTATGAAATCTGAGATTATGGTTTTCATAGCACTATAGAAATAAAATAAATTATAATTATTTGGAGCAATTTCTGGAGATGTAAACATTACATGAATAATGTCCTAGAAACACTGTAAAAATTCCAGAGGAGTGAACTACCTCCAGCACCCTTCTAATCAAAACCACATCTACTGTGCTTCTGAACAGAAAAAGCAAAATCTCTAGTTGAAAAAAAAATTAATTGGGAAAAATCTCTCCAACAGTCTCTATTTTGGAGAAATTATGTCTAGCAGATCACTCAGGAAAGCAGGTGCAAACTTACATTGGTAGGAGATATTTCTGAGTTTTCTTTTTTTGTTAATGAAGCAAAAGCCATCACACATATTCTAGAGGTTTTATGATCTAAGAGGAAAAATCCTTGTGCTTAGAGGCCATCTAAATTAGATGCAATTCTTCTCTTTTAGCACATAATTAACAAAATAGTATCAGAATTCAGATTCCATTAACAGAAGTGGGTTGTTATTTTTTTAACAGAAACAAGCAGTAAGACCTCAGAGTACTTAGCCTTCTTGAAAACTGTGAAGTATACAGTTACAGCAAGTTCAGGAGCTGTAAGGTTCACCAGCTAAGCTGGAAGTAAAACGTGTTTGTTGGGCTCTAAAAATAGTATCTTGATGACCAACTTGGGTTTTAAAATACCGATATTTATTTTTTGGATAACAAAGATTTTAAAAGACACAACAAAACACAACATTCTTGACAACAATTTGCCGAACGCTGCCTCCTGTGTTAAGCATAACAAAGAAATCACTTTGTAGGCGCACAATTATATTTATGATTGTGAGTTAACAGACTAGCATTGCTTTGAATTTTCATGTGTTTTAAAGGAACTAACACTTGCTGTGCGTGTTGGTAAAGGATTTGCAATAGTTTTTGTGATTATTCCATGTCTTTTATACCTAATGTCACCACTGTACCTTGTTCTCCTGAGCAGCTGCTGTGACAAGAGAGGCTCAAACACTTCCCAGCTGCTTTGTACTCTGCCTGCCTGGGCAGGGAACACAGCAGAGCTGAAATGAACCTCTGCATTAGTCTTGAATTAGTCTGACTTGACCACACCACAAAGCATGGATCTCTTTATTATTTTTGTTATGGACAAAGGTAAAAAGTATTGATTTTAGGTGCTGCATGGATATTAAAAATCCTTAAAAAACCCACATAAAATGTTTTGTCTAAAATGCTGCATTCAATATAAATTTGTTGGCCATTTGCATTATATTGATTTTCTTTTCTATTTTTTTCCTAAAGACAAGCCTAGTTTTGGCAAGTATTTTAAAACACAGACAAAAGTAATTGTCTCAAAACCCAAACTTGTTGGGTTATTTTTAAAGCTACTAAAGAGTAAATACACAGCTTTCTTAGTGTTTTATTTCAAGAAATTTGAATTTGCACTGTAGAATATTTAATGAACAAAAGATAGATTAAATATATTGGGTTTGAAGAAGAGAAAATCGGTATACATATTGTCTGTTAAATTATTATAATAGCCACCTGTTTTCCTTGCTGCAAATTACCCATTTCAGAATATAAATAATGCCCTTGCAGAGTTATTCGGACCATGGTAGCAATCTCCATCCTGAATGCCAGATAAAGAGCAAATCATTAGATTAATGTTAATGTAAAAATGATGCAATGTGAAATCAAACTTACAGTTGCATTGTTAACGTCATACTTTCATGAGGGTAAAAAAACCTTCTCTTGTCTTACTGTATCTGCCAAGTCTATCTCTTAGTGTGCTAAAAAGAAAAAAAAAAAAACAAAAACAACAACAACAAAAAAAAAACCCTAGCTTTTTGCAATTTATTTTTATACCAGAGGTTGAAAATCAACTTTTCTGAACAATAACAACAAAAATTTAAGAATGCTGACAATCTCGACATTCAAGTGCTTTTCATGAACTTAATTTTTTTTTTTTTGCATCATTCCCTTTGATTTGTTTTGTAGATATCTTAGAGTAAGCATGAAATCAAACAATGAAAACTAGACAACTTCAGAAAACACTAGATGATTAAAATGACATTTTTTTCTTCATTGATTCTTACTGATAAAACCTTATTCTGTGGAGACAATGACTGCCCTCAAGTTATGATAACTTCCAGCAACCTAATTGCAATGTAAGGACAGAATGAAAAGCAAAATTCAGCCCACAGTGTATATAATTATATTATTTTCACTTAAGAAGGCAATATTCTCTTTAAGTTTCTGTTCCATGAACTTTAAAGGGTGGTAACAAATACCTATCCCTTTTGAAAATTATAATTAATTTTCAAACGCATGGACTTTGATATAACAAAAACGTCAGGAAATAGGATGGAATATTTTCAAGATATGAGAAGAACTCTAAATCTCTGATTCTGCTGAAAGTAAGTATTTTGTTAGGTTCTCTGGAGAACACTAGCCATAACTGCATTCCTGTGTCTCCATCTATTTGTGTAGAACAGTTTTTAAAGCCTGTTTTAGAGTTTTTAAAGTTTTACATGAGGACCAAGTGGATATGGCAGACATATAAACTAAATATGTTAAATTTTATTTACAAACAAACAAACCCCCAAACAAACAAAATAACCAAACCAAAAAAACAAACAAACCCAACCAAACAACCAAACAAAACCAACAAGCAAAAAACCGCCCCAAAACCAAACAAGAACAAATCCCAAAAAATCCAAACAAACAAATGAAAAAACAAACAAAAAAACATTGGCCACTGGTTTGAGATTTTCCATTAATGGCTATGAAGGCACGATACAAATATGTTTGGTGTTAGGTACCCAGCATAGGGAAAACATTGATGAGCTGGAGGTAGTTCAGGGGACGCCATGGAGACTGTGAAGGCTGGAGCATTTTTCCAGTGAGGAGAGGGTAGGGAGCTGAGCTTTGTCAGCCAGGAGCAGGATGGCTTCAGACAACATATCACCAGCTCCCAGAAACATATGGTGAGTAACCAAGATGTCAGATGCATGCTCTTCATAAAACACAATGGGCACAAGTGTCCTCATGACCTCAGAGTGGTTCAAAGTGGCTGTGCAGAGGAGACTGCTCCCCATGAGAAGTGCCAAGCTCTGGCACAGGTTGCCAAGAGAGGCCGTGCAGAGTGTCCATCTTTCAAAGTTTCCAGGACAAAACTCAATACAAGCTGGTCCAAGACCATAGCAGACCCTGTGGTGAGCACGAGTTTGGACCAGAGACTTCCTAAGGACCCTTCCAGCCTCAGCTATACAGCAAGCTTACTGAGCAAAAAGGTATCTTTTTAAAGTTTAAAATACCCAGAAGTGCAGGAAAAATACTGTCAATTAACTCAGTCAGGGAAATTCAAGCAACGAAATACAAATAAATTATGTAGGTATTTCCTGCCTTTCTTGATCAAGTCCATAACCTCTGAAAGACATTTGTCTTAAGAGATTTCAAAGAAAGGCATGTTTCCATCTTCAACATGAGAGAAGAGGTGGGCTTGAAAGGAGTATGCAATAGCCGTAGACATGACCCTTATCCTATCCAAATTAATAGCTCTCTGGAGCTATTCCTTTGCACAAGCATTTCCTGATCTCATCAACCATTACATCTGTGGAACTAATTGAACAACAAGACTTATGGCCTTGTTCAAAGCTGGATTTATATTTTTTTCACAGAATGAACTGGCATCAGTATCAAGAGTAATGTAATGCCAGTTGATTGATCTTTGCTGCAGAAGAAAGAATTATGTGGGAATTTAAGAAAAAAAACCTCTCCTTCTTCTTATTCAGTAAATCTTGAAATGGAGCCTGAGGAAGGGCAGATGAATTTATGCTGCTGCTAGCTGAAAGCAATGACTTCTATAAAGCTTACCATGAATAACAGGTGTTATTTGGAAGAGGGAGCAGGAGGTGAAGTTTAATACAAGAATGCTAATTACTCTCAACAATGTTCAAAAGTAAACATTTTTAGTCTCTGTCTTATCATGAATAAAAATGGTTTGATAAATGTCTAAACGTTAATCAGATGTCTATTTAGACTCTAGTCTCTGCTTTTTTCCCCATTCATCTTTCACCCTAGTGAATTTAGTTCAGAAAACACTCCATCATATCATTGAATATACTGGGACCAACCATTGGGATCACTGAGTTGAATTCCTGATTCCACTTAGGACAACCTAAAAGTTAAGCTATATGTCTAAGAGCATTGTCCAAATGCTTCTTGAACACTGACAGGTGGGGACAAGGCATGAACCACTTCTCTGGGGAACTTGTTCCTGTGCTAGGCCACCTTCTAAGTGAAGATATTTTCTAAATATGCAATCTGGACTTCTCCTGACACTGATGGGACAGCAGAGAAGCACCTCCCTCTCTGCTCCCCCTCTTTAGCAAGTTGTAGACATCAATGACGTGACCTTAAACATATGTGCAAACACTTTGTGGTGGCATGTAACAAAGAACTTTTTATCTGTTCCATTAAAAGCTTTTTTTTTTCTTAGAAACAGATCTCACTCAGCATCCTTTCCCACAGCTCATCCCACTGGTTTTGCTTTTTGCTATTTTACAAATCTAGTTTTTGTTAGCAGCTGAAAGACAAACAAAACACTATAATCAGTAAGGAATAGGGTTAGGAAACTATACCAAAAATTTCACATTTTAGTTACACAAAAGAATGATCCATGAGGATTATCATTTTCTGTTATACCATTCTACTTCAAACAGAGGAACATTAGAAAGGCATTAGAGCTTCTGCAGGGAGGAGTCTTGGACAATTTTATTCAAGGAAGGCAAAAAATGCAGGAGGATATGATGCAAGTATAAAAAAACTGCAGGTAAACTAACAAAATATTTCTATTTACTCTTTCAGGTGATGAAAAAGACAGAAGCATGGCACTTAGTACAGCTTTCTGAGTTTTCTTTTAATCCAGCCTTTAACTAACAGGAAGAATAGTTCCTGCAATCTAGAGACTTTTGTAGAAACAAGTGCCAAAATCTTAGTGTTTATAAATTATTCACAAATCACAATTTCTACCAGATACTGGTAACTGACAAGAATCAAGAAAAATTTAAATTTTCCAAATATAATAACACCAGACACTGTTCTAGATAAGATCTGTGGTTTTATGTTGTCCATTAGCTTCCTATGCCACTAAGCAATTTCAGAAAATCCCTGTTACAGACTATTAGAGGCTAATCACCACCAGGAAGGGTCTTCTTTCTAACTTCTGTTCCATTTTAACTCCTGGGCAATTATGTTTCTCCTCCTTTCAAAAGCATTAATTACTGATATAATTCTTCTTCTAATTCAAGTACATTCCCCACCTTTTGATTCCCATCTATCTCTTTTCCTGTCAGTATCTGTGATAATGAGCTGCACAGCCATGTCTTAGTTTGTTGAAAATACTTTGTTCCATTTAGAATATTTTTCTCTTTTATTGTATGCCTCCTCATTTCTGAACTGCAGTATACGGCACTTTCCATTTCTTTAACATTGTATTATTTCACATGTGTCTCACTTATTTGTGCTCAGTGGACCAGCCTCACACAGCTAGCTATGAAGTCTTTAAATTTCAACTTTCCATGATCATATTTCAACAGCTTTCATATCTATGTACAATCTTACATTCCTCACAAACATAACAGTGAGGAAGGCACTTTTTATGGGATCAAATACATCTGATTAGAACAATATCTCAGCTTTTGCCAAAAAACCCCCACAGTATTACTCTAAAACACATTCTAATTATTGTTTTATATGTGCGTGCATGTGTATATGTATACATATATATTTATAAATTTCTTGCATAGTTTCATTCTTTGGATGATTACCTCACAGTTTCAGACTGCAACTAAATCAGAAACTTATCAATACATATTCAGGTTCTAGCACAACGGGCTTATACACTGCTTAATTTCCCGAACACTCTGAAAATAGTTATTACCTGTTGCTATGATTAGCCCCAGATCTTCACTGTAAAATTAAAAATCTGAGAATGCAGTAAGACATTATAATCTATCACAACTTTGCTGTACTGTAACAGAGGGCATGAAGAATTCTATTGTTAAAAAAAGTGTGGCATTTTCTTGTAAAATCTGCAAGAAACAGTAATGAAAAAAAACAAGCAAGAGAAGTACATAGAAAAAAAGGTGGTTGATATTGATGGAAAGCTTATTTCTGCACAATGAATTGTAAAAAATGTTCAAGAACTGTTCCTCTTTGAAAAAAAATGACCTCCTGTAATACTGCCACAGTCAAATAGACCTTTGGTGAACTTCTGAGCAAATAATCATCATGTGAGTTGAAAGTGCCTAAGGTCAGTTTTTACTGAAGCACCAAATTTCTGTAGAATTTCAAGTGAGGTTAGAAGAATAAATTCAGAATACAAATACTGTAATTGACACATATCAGTTCTTCTCTTTTTCTCCTTCCCCCCCCCCCTCCCCCGCCACCTTTCTATCTTTCTTTTTATTCTTTTCCTTATTTTGCATATACATATTTAGGTTGCATAGTGGCAGGTTTCCAGGCAAAGAAACTCTGGGGGGAAAATTTATTCATCAATTAATTGCAGTAGGAATACTATACAGTACCTGTTCTTAAATTCAAAGGCAAGAAAGTCGTTCTCTGTGAAGAGAAAAAGTAAAAATATGCTGAGCATGCCTCTCCATGTTAATTATATCGGTTACATCTACAACCTTGCACATTTGTATGCTCACCTTGTCATTTCGTAGAATCTGAACCCCTGATATTGAACAGCAGGTGCAGGGGGAAAGTATAAAAGAAAGTTAAATCAAAGATAGGATTGAGGGTCTTGTAGTGATGGCACTAGGAAAACAGGAGATCTAAAGTCAGTTCTTGATTTCGCTGTGTGCACTGAAGAGCAAGTCACCTTTCCTTCTGCTAACCTTGCTCCTTATCCATAAAACATTGATGATATTTTACTTTATTCAAACTTTTTTTTTTTGGTCAGTTTGTCATTTAGGCTATGAACTTTTAGGGGGAGAGATGTGTCTCACTCGAGGCTTAAGTGGAACTGAGCACAAAGGGACTTGTCAGCTGATGATTCTTTGCTCTAGCAGAATACTGGAAAGCAATAACAGGCAAAGCAGAATAAAGATGTTCTTATTTCAAGTAGCAAGTACAGACAGGTATAATATTACTGAATTTAAATGGGCAACTGATGGGAGAATAGCAATCAACACAACAGTAACTACTTATCAGAGAGCTTTAAAACAGAGAAGTGAAAGAAAGACCTTACAGCTATTATATATTTCTGATTTTATTTCCTAAGCCTGAATGTCAGTGGTTAATGAATTGCACTTTGGTTGTATTTATGTGATGTTCTTCACATTTCCATGTTTCTGGTTTTCCCAGAAACAGTATGCGTGTGTGTATATATATGCATGCATACATACAAATTTATATAACATGTACATGGTGTACCTACATTCATATTTAATACTGAAGCATGTTTCTGTCTAGAACAAGAGGCATTTCCTTTTAATTTCCTAATGAGGACACATTAGATGTGATGGGATTAAAGTGGTTGATCTGAACAGTCTGCCTGCTTTTGCTGAATGTGTTGAAAGGTCAGCAAATTCATAACTGCATTTGAGCTTTACTTTTGAGGTCTGTTAAATAATTTCAGTGGGACAAAGTTTTAAACTGACTCATTATGAAAGAAAGACATGGTGCATTAGAATAGCCTGAAAAATGCCAAATGCTCGCTTCCTTTATAGCTGATAAAAGTTAAAAGACAGAAACAAATTATCCAGGCCTTCTAGAAAAGGAAAAAATATGCCAGCACAGTACTGCCGCATGACAAATTGTTATTCAATAGGCAGCTTGATGAGAGCAGCTTCATAGGCAGCATAGGGTTAATAAAGTTTAATTTTTATATGACTACAGCTGCCTTTAAATTTCTTAAGGTACCTACAAGGTAATTTCAACACAAAAATAAATAGCTCCTATAAAAATAATCTGTTAAAAATTTAATTCCATATTAAACTTACTGACCCAGAAATATGAAACTTTCATATGAAAAATGCTATTAAGCTTTGATTTTTCTGTAATTCAATATTTGGTAGTAAAGGAATGACCCTATTAATAAAATTAATGTTGATTTGGCAGGAATTTTCGCATTGCTTTCTTACTTGACTTTCTGCTTCTTTTCCTGGTTCTAGGAAGCTCAGGAATTTGTCTGAGGTAGACTTGAGACTGAGCACAGAGAAACCCCAAGTATTTCTGATCAGAAGTCATGTCCAGCATTGGGACTGAGTTCGCAGTCTCCAGTTGTGAAGTCTGATTAATTTTGGTCAGTTCCTTCAATGAATGCAGCTGATAATACCCTCACGTTGTGAACAGGAGCCTTCATGCTTAATACGGTACATGAGAATTCCCTTTCATGTCAAGTTCAGCCCATTCAGGTCTGTGTAAATAAACACATGAATAGCACTTACAGGAGAAAAAAAATATGAATCATAAAGCACTGAAAAGCTAATTAATTTTCAGATCTCTTCGTCTGAAAAAAAAAATAGTATAATACTCATTCTGCTAAAGTCCCTACTGGGGTTTGAGCAGGGTACACAGCTTGTTTGCTGTACCTTCAAGATGTCCTGACTCTGAAATGCTGACAGAAAATGAACTGCATGACCCCAAAGGTCATCCTGCCAATTGCTGTGCTGTTTTTTAAAAAATCCTTCTCAATTTGGTCTGCATTTGTTGAACAGATCTTGTAAAATCTCAGTGTAGACCTGTTTTAAGTACAATTCACACTACTGGCCTGTGAATAATGCCCTATGCTCTGCACAGGCAGGCCCAGAAAAACATGCTGGGAACAACTAAGTCATTCAGGTCAAACCAAAACAAAATATTTAATTTTTCCAAATAATTTTTTCCCTTTTTATAAAAATGGAAGGAAAAACCAAATCAATGTCTTTGCTATTTTGCAACATTTTTACTTTTTCAAGTTTTTGGCTTGCCCCCTCCCCCCCCCAATTTTAATCCATTCTGTAAATAGACATATTTGCAATGCTGTTGCTGTTGACGTAACATTGATTTTCACTGGAGTTTTTCTTCAGCTCTAAAACTCTGCTGTTTAGTTTACCAGGATGGAAAATTTTTCCTTAACCAACTTGAAATTCTCCTTCTGCTTCTTTTCCTGCTTGCCTAAGTGTGTTTTTATACTAAAACTTTATTAAATATACTCTTTGATTAATATTTTAATGGAAATATATTTACCCTCATAGTACTTTTGTTTCATTACTATTCCCAAAAGCATAATTTTTACTGTTTAAACACTGAAAGCTAGACTCCCAGATGAAGTAGATTTTGCACCCTGATAAAACAAAAGTTACATTTCTCACCTCAGAACAAGTGTTATTTGGATTCCCATTGCAGTCCCAGGTCCCATTCCCCATTAACAATTTCTCCTTTGCCCCCTTTCTCATGAGTTATGGGACTTCAGCTCCAGCTACCTCTCTGCAGTACCTGGAAAGAAGCCAACTGCATCAGAGCAAGAGAGAGACACGCAAGGATTCCACAGAAGAACTGATTTATTAAAAAAACTGTGTGACAAACTTAGGGCATGAAATCACTTGGTAGTGCAGAAGTTTTAATAAATTGCAGAAACAGTCCCATCCCTTCCTTCAAGCTGGGTAGCACCTGGAAGAAAAGTTTCACAAGTTACCCAGAATTCCACAAGACTGCAGAATTTGGCATTGTCAATGAGATTTCAAACAGTGGGCTTTGGCAAGGTTACAATTTGAGATCCTGCTATTACACAAACAAGTTTGCATTGTGCTCTAGAAAGATTTTTTTTTCCCTAAAATGTTGATCAGCTCTTCCTTTCTCACACAAAGAGTGTTGAGTTGAAAAAGGATGATAGAAAGCCTAAAGAGAGTGTGACAGTTTAACAGAAGCCTTGGAAGAAAGTCAGGATAATTTAATAGTTGTTTACTTTAACAGGCTTTGTGGAAAATGTCTGTTATTTTATTTTATATTTTAAACACTGAGTGAGCTTCTTTTTCTGTCTTGAAAGGCTGTGTCTGAGAACTGCCAAGGTTGAAATATTGCAAGGAGAAGAAGAATGCAGTTTATAGTAAACCTCAAAACTCCAGTATGTATCAAGGATGCTCAGTCAGGAAGATAAAACAAAGGTCCAAAATATTATAATCTGATAAGAAGTTAAATCTTTCAATCCTAAAATACCAGAGGAAAACTTCTATAAAATTTTTGATGAAGAATACATGAAATGGCTCTGTGAACTTCTTCAATATTGCCTAACGGGAAAAAAACAAAAACATAAACAAAACAAGAAAATGGTAAATTCACAAAAAATTTGGCATATAATCCACCTCAACATGCAGAGATCACTAGAGTAAGGTATAAAAAAATTTATATGAGAACTAGATATGATATATTTTTCCCTTAATATGAAACCACTCTAGACGTGGGGTATTTGGCCATTGTCCATTGTGTAATGTGCAGGGCAGGGGGAGGATGAAGAATTGCAGATGGGTGAGGAGGAGAGAAGATGGACAACACTGTCCTATGATCCAAGAATCACCTGTAACATGGGAAACATGTGGGGCCTAATTCAGAACAGAGAAGGACAAGAGGTTCCCAAATCCCAACTTCATAGCTCAAGCACCCAGATGCCTGCAATTGTAAGGCCAGCTTGCCTTTTTCAAATGATCTCCAGTCTCTACACATTCTAACTCTCCAAATCTGAAAATATTATAAAAGAGTGGTGGTTGGGTTTGAGAGTGGTGGTGGGTTTGTTTGGGTTTTTAAATTTCATTTTTCAAACATAAAGCAAAGCCATTTCACTGCCAAGAAGGTGAATAAAGGAACTCTAGAAAGCCCCAAGAACCTGCTGGAAAAAAGGAAGTCATAAGCCAGGAAAAAAATTAAGCTTAACTGCTTCAGGTAATTATAACGGGTAGAAATCACAGATACAGACAAGTTATCTCAGCCACAGACACACTTTACATAGTACTGCTCCACTCAGGAACAACTGGTTTGTGCTGGGTTGAAAATGGAGCTTTTGTCGCAGCTTTGGCACAGCTGCAGAGGGAAGGGAACAGCAGAGAGCTGCAAGAAGCAGAAGTGGGCTGAAGAGTGGAATAGGACAGAGCCAGAGCTGAGTGTGAGGTAGGAATTGTTAAACAAAACCCGAACAGCTTGCTAAACTTTCACTCCAGCAATCAGTTTAGGGCACTGTCTGGAAATGGAAGGGGATGGGGTAGAGTGGGAGAGAGGAAGACAGGAACGAAGGAAGGAAAAAAGAGGCTCTTCTGTTTTTCCTGGGACCTTAGTGGAGTCCTTTCTGCAGCAAACACTGCAGGGACATGACATTTACACACCAGATCAAGGATCAGTCCAACATCTCATGTTAGAAAAGAACCATTTCTAAATGCTTTGTAGAAAGGCAATAGCAGATTAGATTGTATCTCCAAAGCTCTCATTTAGTCTCCACATATCTCTGTGGCAAAGTTATTTTCATCACTTAAAGCCAACATCCTCCCCAAAAAATAAAGAAATTAGAAATGAAGATGGTAATAATAATTGGATTTTTATGCTGAGATTACAACATACATTTGACTCATTATCAGCCTTTTTCAAGAAAGCTGATACTTTAAAAAAACCCCATACAATTATATGAACAGTGCCAAGAAAAAGAAGTCATTACAAAATTTGTAGTATGACTGGGCACAGCATAAATCTGTCATTCTGAAAAAAGGAACATACACATTTGTTTGTGACATCCAGTCCTGTGAGCAAGTGAAGCAATCAAAAATGTCCATGTCAGATCATTCTTTTCAAACTCACTTTAATTTTCTGTCATCCTGTGGAGAGTTTCCAGTGATGTATTGGATGCAGACTTAGGCCCATTGCTTTCTTCGAGTAGCATGTGAAGAATCTGACTGAAGCTCCACTGTTCTTTCTCAGTATATACTTTCCTCTGGATATAGACTTATGTCTTTTCGAGTAGAAGACATGGGCATCATCAGGTCCTGAAAAGCATGATTTTAGAAAGCCAAAATCAGAGACATAGTCCAAAAATTGTTAACAAAACCCCCTGTCCATTTTGCAAGGAGGAAAACCTGCTGGGCTTTCGACAGCTAGAAAAAACTTGCCAAACCTCTTTTTAGGTTTTTGACTAATAAATTTTCCAAGGAAAGGATGCTCAGAGAAGTTCACTGTCATTAATACAATGCCTGATACCTTTAGAACAAAGGCACTATGTCAGCACAAAGTACCATTATTAACATTTAATGTTCTTTAGCTCCAGTGACAGAGCTGTTCCTTTCAGAACAGAGGGCCCTTTGTACAATTATCACCTGGGAGATATTAATCACAGATGTCCTTGGGATACACAGCGTATGTTGAGAACAGCCATGCCTGTATCCATGAGCACACACCTTTAAGACCACAGATTTCACATTTCAGTGATAGGTGCAGGTGACATCATGGCCTTGAAAACAACTCATAGGGAAAGGATATTTCCATCTGATAAAAATGTTCCACTGCAGAAAAAAATACCATGAAAAGATGTAGGCTTATTTCTCAAGTTTTACCTAAGGCTAGCTTCCACATAAAGTTGGGAAAGAGAGCAAAATTCCAGATTCTAAATATTTTAAATAGCTGCTTTTTGACTGTCTTGTTCAGTTTAATCTGAGAACTTCTTTATGACCACAGTTAGTCTGGGAGAGAAACATGGAGAGAAAGGACGGAAATCTTGATCATTTTTCCCAGAAATTTCATACTTTAAATATGGTTGTCTCATAAGAAAATATATGGGCTTTTTCTAATTATTTTTTTTTTTGGTGGGGCGGTGTGTGTGTGTGATGGCACCATTTTCTCCTATAAATTAAAATGCCATGACAATCTTCAATTCTCTGGATTCTCTGCTTTGGACCAATTTTCTAGTATCGAATTTCTAGTTTCAAGTATTCTCCAAGTCATAGTGCATCTGGTTTTGCCTCTGTGCTACATCTTTTGTCTTTCTCCCTTCATCATATGTTAGAACTTCAAATTCTGCACTAATTGAGGACAGAACAAAAATATTTAATAGAAGATTTTTAACTCAGGTTGATAAATAAATCAAATATTACAGATTACATTTGGCTGGTGGAAAAACACATAGGTTCACTGAGAATAGTTCTAGATTAGTGTTTTGTGCAACTATAGGGGTTTGGAAACATTTTTTACCTGACTTTCCTTCAAACTAGGAGACCCACATACACCTGGTTTGGCTCTTGGACTGATCCACCTATCTGCAATCTTTTTTTTTATCATTTTGAGATATTTTCTGTGTATGCAATGTTGTCTTTCTAACAGAATAAATCAAAGCCTATCTTAACATCTCTGCCCTTATTCACTTGGCACATAGAGATGTTAAAATGTCACATGTTCTGTTAATGCTGGGGGTGCTAAAGAACATCTGACACTATGCTATCAAGTTAAACAGGAGTAGATAAGAGGCTTTCCATCCCCTGGAAAATTCTGAAATTTCAAAACCTTGAGCAGTGTGAAGTGGAATAACCCACAGACATCACACAGTTTTCACGAAAAATGAAATCTCAGAATAAATCTACAAGTCCAGACTTTGGCTTATCTATATGTAAATAAGCATATATTCAGGTATGGATTCTACAGAACTGTTGAGCTGAAAGAGAAGAATCCTGGAACAATTATTTCTTTCCAATCCAATTTTGTTTGGGTTTGTGCTAATGTTGAAAGCTGTCAGATTTTAACTAGCCAAAAAAAAGTACTAAACAAATAAAGCCAAACTCAACCCCAAAACCGCATTGGAGTTAAAAGGGCTGCATTGTAAAGCAAGAAGGTTTTCTTTGTTTAAAATCTAAGACTCAAGATGTTATTTTAATGCTCTAAGCTTTCCTAACAAAAGAAGCCATGCTGTAAGAGAGTTGATTTAGGGCATAAATCTTTCTGAAAAAGGCTTATATTGCAGGTGAAACTATTTTCTACCAATTCATATCTTGAGGGCAAACTGTAGGTGACCTCTGGAGTCTTAGTCAGCACCAGAACACTCGACACAGCAAGGACAACCAGCACCTGCAGTCCTCTCAGTCAGTGCTCCCTTTGGCCACTTCCAAACTGACCTGCAGCTGTAGGCTGGAGACTTTTTTCTTTCCCAAAGGAGAGAGGTGCATTATTTGATAAACATCTATCTGACCTATATGCCTGAATTTTCCCTTCTATGAAAATGAAATTATAGGGGGAAGGGAGAGGAGGGCAGCTACTGATAGGGCACTCCTGGAGCCCATGTTTGTTATGTTCTGTTTCTGCACTCTGGAAAGAAACATTAATATCTGGCGCCATAAAGACAGGCAGTGGTTGCATAAACACACACACACAGAGAAAAAAAAGGATTTTTCTCCTAAATCATATCTTGTACCTTTGGTCCAAAGGTCAACACTAAACTGCAGTATTGTCTTTATCAGGAATCATACAAGGAAAAAAAATCAAACAAAATGAAAAAGCAAACAAATCCTATTTAACTGAGGGTAGTCATACAATAGGATGGGTGTCCAGACATGGTGTGAAGCCTTCATCCTTGGACTTTTTCAAAACCTAGCTGGATACAGCCCTGGGCAGCCTGCACTAGAAGACCTTGCTTTGCACCAAGGATTGGTATGACTCCATTTTCTGGAGAAGATTCATTGGGCAATTGTCTTGTAGGACTGGACATTCTGATATTTATTTTACAATTGTGTTTCTTCAAATAAATGCAGAAGATGGATAGACTCATTTTCTTCCTCTACTTTCTTTGCTGATCACAGTAACTTCTTAGAAAGAAGCCCTTCTGACAAATCTGAATGGAAAATATACATGTTGTGCACAAGGAACTATCATCTGTAAATCAAACATATTTCTTGCAGAAAACAGGATAATTTGAGAACAAGTAATGGCTTCCCTTGGTCAAGTAGGGGGGAAAAAAGCAAGATATTCTAACAGATGACTGAATAAAGGATTGCAGTTTCATGCCACTTTTGGCACCCACGAGAGTCTTTCATTGAAGCAGAAGTCAAATAAGAGAATGCAGTTAAATGACAAACTGAACCAAAGTGCATGTTCCTTGGGTTAATAAGTGCACCACTTTAAACTAACTCCACCTGTCTGATTAGGATTAACATACTGGTTTTTGTACTTGACTTCTTTCTTTGGGTTTTTTTTTGTTTGTTTTTTTCTGCTCAGTTATTCTCATACTCATTAGGACAGTGATCAGTCCTCCTCCCAGAGATCCCTCCTGAATGACATGGCTGATTTTTCACCAAATATTCAATAAAACCAAACCAGAGAAAATAGAATGTATGTGCTTTGTAGAGTTTATTCCAGAAGAAGAGTGGTACTGATATGTGAGCATCAAGCTCCTTTCTGTAATGCACATTCCAAGTTTTCTCATATGAACATGCAACTGTTGGAAAGACATTGGGCACACATACAAGTACCTACAGATGCATTCTGTCTCTGCAATGTTTTCCTCATGTCATTTTAAAGCACCACTTGCTTTCACTGTATTTCAGATAATTCATCACAAGCTTAGTTTCTTCCACAGTTCTCTCTTTAATCTGGAACAGTGAAGGACTTGTTACCCTTTCAGTTTTCCAGATAATTCCTTAAAATCTGCATTAAATGCCTTAATCTGAGAGGATGCAAAATGATCCTAGTAAAAATTACATGGTTTATCTCTTTAGTAGGTACAGTAGAGAAGCCAGTACCTTCAACTCTTTTCATATCTTTGACCACTGAACAAATAATAAGATCTGTCTCTCTTTACCCCCATAATGCTGGACTCCTTAGTGCTACATGAATGAAACCTGAAATAATATTGACTCCTGTAGAAAGCTAGAGGCCTTTCTTGGAAGTGCTATAGAAATTATTTGCAATTGAAGTCAAGGGAAAAATATGGAAAACTATTCAAATCTAGGTTTCCCAGATCTTTTTACTTGTTAACAGTGGGACAAATTCCTTGGCAAGAGCCACCAGTGCTGAAATCAGCAGTCTTTCAGACAAACCGTGTAGACAGTTCTGTAATGATTGAAAGACTTCAGATAAGTAGCAGGATCAGTTCCAGGTGAAACACAGACTTTTTGCTTGTCCACAGACTTAAATTAAAGTGTTTGGGTGTGTTAAGCCTGGAAAACAATTTTTCTTAGTTCTCTTCTGAAAGACTTTGCCTTGTTGGTGGGAAACAGAAGGGAGAAAGGACCAGACTCATTCCAGAAGTTTCCACTTGCTATGCTGACCTTTTAACTGAAAAATGAAAGATGAATAGCTGAATTATTCCTGTGTTTTCCAACCAAGTAACAGATAGTTTCCCTTCAGTGTTTCAGAAGAGATGAGAACACCCAAGAGGTACCATTTCACAGGTTTAATAAGTCTGATATTATGCGTGCCTCACAGTGGTGACAGATTTATTCTCGCTTTATTGTGCATATCAACTATTTAAGAAGCTCCTTTTGCCTCAGAAAACAGTGGTGGATGGTGCTCATAATCTCTTTGTACAATTACTGGAGAAAGAAGGAGGTGTCCAGGGCATTTTGTCATATGGTGGAATTTCTCATTACCTATCCACTATGTAGAGAGCCTAAGATATAAAATTTAATTGAACACACAAATTTGGAGAATTTATTGAAATAGATGCCTCTTTACAGATTTATATAAACTCTGTGAGTAATCAAAGACCAGCACACCAGTAAATACGCACACCAGTAAAGTTATAAGGGGTGGGTTCATTGAATAACAGATTCACAGAATAAGCTGAGTTGGTTCATCCTCAAGGATCATCAAGCCCAGCTTCTGGCCCTGCACAGCATCCTCCTCAAGAGTCACACCACGTGCCTGAGAGTGTTGTCCAAATGCTTTTTGAACTCTGTCAAGCTTGTGCTGTGGCCATTTCCCTGAGGGGCTTTTTCCAGTGCCCAACCACCCTCTGGTTGAAGAACCTTTTCCTGATATCCAGCCTAAACCTCTGCTGACAGCTTCAGACCATTCCCTTGGGTCCATCTGATCACCACAGAGAAGAGATCAGTGCCTGCCCCTCCACTTCCCCTCACAAGGAAGCTGCAGACTGCAATGAGGTCTCCCCTCAGTCTCCTCCAGGCTGAATAGACAAAGTGACCTCAGCTGCTCCTAATAAGACCTCCTCTCTAAGCCCTTCTTCATCATCATTGCCCTCCTTTGGCACTCTCTAATAGTTTAATATCTTTCTAATATTGTGGCACCCAAAACTGCCCCCAGCACTGGAGGTGAGGCTGCCCCAGTGCAGAGCAGAGCAGGACAATCCCCTCCCTTGCCCAGCTGGTGATGCTGTGCCTGATGCCTCCCAGGACACGCTTGGCCCTCCTGGCTGCCAGGGCACTGCTAGCTCAACTTGCCATCGACCAGGACCCACAGGTCCCTTTCCGTGGTGCTGCTTTCCAGCTTCTCATTCCTCAGGCTGTACACCCAGGGTTGTCCCATCACAGGTGCAGAATCAGGTACCCATGTCACCTGACCTTGCTTCCACTGGGCATACACCTTCTTTTTTTGCCTTATTTCCTAGAGAAGATTCCTGTTCAGCCAAGCAGGCCTTCAGCCTCACCTGCTTGACTTCTGATATTTGGAAATTGCTTGCTCCTGTGCCCTTAGGAGGTGATTAAAAAGTGACCAGCATTGATGGAGCCTGGTACCTGCAACATTTTCCAAGAGGACCTTTCCCCCCTAGACTCTTAGTCCTCTTAGACTAATTCCCCAATCAGGCTGAAGTCTGTTCTCCTCCAGTCCAGACCTGAGGTTTTTCTGGCACTTCAGTGAACAGAGATTTTAAACTCTATTGCTTTGTGGTCTCTGTGGCCAAGACAGCTATCAATCTCCACTGTGTACACAAGATCCTCTCTGCTGACAAGCAGCAGAACAAGAAGGTCATCTTTCTGAGTCAGCTCCCTTGCGATCTGTTCCACAAAGTTGTCATCCAGGCTTTTTAGGAATCTTCTGGCCCAAATTGTACCAGCTGTGTGATGCTCCTAGTTAATTTCTGTCAAGTTGAAGTCCCCCATAAGGGCAAGGGCAGTTAAACTGGAAGTGACCCTTAGTTCCTCAAAGAATAATTTGTCAGTGTCATCATCCTGGATAAGAGGTCTAGAGATGATTTCCATGGTGATATCCACATTATTTGTTTGACCCTTGATTCTTATCCAGAGGCTCTCAACCGTGCCATTGCCAAGTGTGAGTTCCATGCATTCTATCACTTTTATTCCATCCAGTGCCACCTCTCATCTGTCACCAGAAGAATCAAGAAAATCACTATTTGTGCTCCTGATCCCTCTACCAATCAGTGCAGGGCATTGGAGTCTCTTTTGATTGCCCTTGGACTTCTCTTTGTTATTTTGTCATTGCCAGCTTGAAAAACCAATAGTGAATAGCAATCAGAGCCCTTAAGGAAAGAAGAAAATCTTTAGCAAAAGCAGGCCTTTTCCAACAGCAAAACAGTGTCAAAGCTACACCGCCATATTTTTTCCTGTGAGAGAAGGGGTGGAACCAAGATGCCATGGGTAATAATGGGAAAACTTATCTATATGGTAGCTATCCAGTAAACTGGGTATTTTCAAGAGTCTGTGTCATTCTGAGGATTGCAATCTTACCAAACATACAGAAATACAAAAAAAATTAAAAGCATTCACAGTAATTTTGAAGGGATAAGTAAATCCCTGTGATAGCTTTGTTTGAAAATTGATACCTTGCATGGTTTTGCAGAAATCTGTCAGTACATGTTGCCTCATGTTTATATATCCGATTATTATAAGAGTTAATCATCACATCCCCTACCTAAAGCCATAATCCTTCATTTGTCATTGCACAATTATTTAACATGGTAACAATATTATTACAGTTTATTATGAATCTAAATGAGAAATAGGTGGCAAGAGATGTGATTTCTTAAAGGAAAAAACCAGTCTTTAAAGAGCAATAGTAAGGAAGAAGAGGTATGTAACAAGGCTGAGAGTGTGTAGTTAGAATTGTCACCTTTCTTCCACAAGTGTCACTAATTCATTTTCCCTGTGCAGTTCTCTGGAGTTTAGGTGTTTTTCTTGTTCTTAATCCCACAAAAAGCTAAGATTCCTACTGATTTTCCAGTTTTACCTCTTTTTCACTGATCTGCAAGTGAGGGCAGGTAGTCTGACAGTAAAAATAAACTCGTGCAGAACCGTTTGTTTGATGTTGTTTGTATAGGATTCTTTATTTTGTGAATACTTTTCTTCTGAGAGTGCTAATAAACAGGCATCAAATACAGTTTCAACCACGTAACTGGTAAAACTCACATTGACTTCAGTGAAGTCATCCCTTCCTGTCTGTGGATTACAGTCTTTCATCCATGCAGAAAGATTATTCTGAGTGATCACCATGTGAGCATCAAACCTTATCTTTCCCTATGTCAGAATCCGACCTACTGATGTGAACAGAGGGGTGAGCAATGTCCTCTCAGACCTTTCTTGGTTGGGTGACTTGAAGAGCCAGAGGCTGTCCATCATCAAGTAGCAATTCTGCTTTGTGCACTTAACTGAAGCATTTCTGTCTTTTTTGAGTAGGCCAGCACAGAGCTTTAAAATCATAAAATCATAGGCCATTGTATACATATTAATTTGGTTACTCAGGTGGTCTCACAGAACATTCTGACACCATTACTGCCTCATGAACATAAATCTAGAGGGAGAAATAGATCCTCAATTTATTTAATACATGACAGATATTTTTACCAGTTGGCATAAAGTCTCAGAGCAGAAAATTTTAAAAAATGAACTGCAGAGATCAATGTACCAACGAGAATGGTCCTGTGTTAGGTACTTTGTCTCATCTGGCCCTTTTCATGTGTGTCTTTTCCAGTGCACTGTGACTCACAGGCTCTTTGTGAGGTCTTTGTTGTGGCAACTGCATTCTGCTGGTCCATTATTCCCAGGACTCTGTTTTGGTTTAGTTTTTATTTTATAAGTGTAGGACACTACCAAAAATAATGGTTTTGAAAACCACTAAGTGCAAGTTGTTTTGTGTACTGAATCAATTGACAACATTGAAAAAAAAAAGAAAACACCAAAAAAAACCAAACAAAACAACAACAAAAAAAAACCAACTAAAAACAAAAACCAAACAGAACCACCATCAAAACACCAACTGAAACAGAGAGAAAAAATCTGATTAAAAAGATGACAAGTCAACTCCAGAAGGGAGAAAGAAGGTGAATCAACTCAGTGCAACATCTGCTTCAGGCTAAACCAGTAAAATTTAACTCATTTTCATACAGCACCTTTCAAACAAACCTCTCAAAACATTTTATAGTAAATGATAAAATGCCGAGATAGCTTGTTACAGAACAGGTTATTGCAACTCTCTCATAGATAGCAAATGAAGAAAATTGTGTGCAGCAACATACTGGTCCAGGGGAAAGAAAGATGCGTATTTAAAGGAGGGGATATATTATCCTTGCACAGTACAACAGAAAGAAAAGATGAATAATAATCATATGAATGAGGATGAGCACAATGATGGGGATGGGGATGGGGATGGGGATGGGGATGGGGATGGGGATGGGGATGGGGATGGGGATGGGGATGGGGATGAGGATGGGAATGGGGATGGGGATGGGGATGAGGATGTGAATAAGAAAGTTTCTCCTTGTATAAAAACTTGCATCTATTATATTTATGTAGTAACTACATTATATAGCCTTGCAGAATAGGTAAACTCACTTTGCAAATGGAAAAACATTGACAAAAAAAATACTCTAATAGGACTCTTCTAGGAACAGAGTCAGCATCCTACTCACATTAGCTGGAGGATGAGAAATTTGTCATATACTGTACTTTGTCACTTTTTTGTAGAACAGTGTATGGTACTTTTCAGCAAGTCCATGAGTGCTAGAATTTGTTTGAATGCTTGAATTATTTATTGGAAATACAATTTTTGCATTGGTCTGTCATCTCTGAAGATCACAAAACAAGTCAGCGTCAGGGACATGGATGTGACTCAGGAACCATCCCCAGTGCTGAGCTCCAGTTGCCAGGCAGATGGCACCAATTCAGAGAAGAAAGGGACAAGAACATGGTCTGGGAAAGCCTACTCCCATCCAGTTTTGATCACAATAGCATACAAGGACTGTTTGATGATTTGACAGTAGGAGATAGAAGTACTCGTATTCTCTGGGAATGGAAACAAGGGAAAAGAATGCTGGTTTTAGAAGACTGTATTTTCACAGAGATGGAAAACAATGGAGAATTAAACTATGGAAAAGAAGATGAATGCAAAATGCTAGAGTAAAGCATGATTTTTTAAAATTGTTTACATGCTAAACAATTTTTGACAGGCAGTTAGACACCCAATGTCTGTGCCAGCAGACAGGAGATCAGCACTGTGCTTATGTATTGTCTGCCTTTGGAGTATTAGGAGAGTACAAATTCTTCATTTTTAGTCAGTGTACTTCCCCTGGTATTCAGCTTCCATAGTTTTACTATATTTTTTGCTCACTCATTCATCTTGCTTTGTACCATAAATAATACATACACAGCTTGCCATCTAGCAATTTGTTGGCATCAGAGACATTCTTGCAAGAGTGTTAACTTCTACACATAGTTGTACATTTTGAAGAATATGGATATTTTCCTGTGATTGAGAAATATGGCAGTGCTGACAGGATATTCCCAGAACAGTGTATACATGGCAGGGTGCTTGGATCACACCTGCCAAGGCAGCAGGCTCAGTGCCAGCACACTATATACACTCCCAACTTACTGAACTAATATAAACCATCCCCACCCTGCAGTTGGCAGCCCTGGGACAGTCTGATGCACCCAGTTACAACTCAGCTGCTTGCCCATATGCCACCTGCTATGTGACAGACCTATGGCGGCAGGAATGAGACTGAAGAGAACAGAGATGCATTGACATCTAAATATTGTCATCAAATATATTAATATATTAATGCAACAACATTGATGATAAAGAGTTCTTTATTATGCGTGTTCTTACTTTTATTAAATGTGTTGTTACTTTTTAGTATGTATACTTTCTAGAAAGAATATATGATATAAAAATTAAATTTATGATTTGATTTGTTTTATGTCTGTATTTACTATTTTTTATATTTAAAAAACTCCAACAGCAGATACTGTAAAATTTCGCATTTTATTACACCATAATTTTTTTGTATACCAGAACAGATTGCAGCTATGTAGAACTCAAGGTAACATATTTTAGACTTTGTCATGTAAAGCCACTACTTTGCTTGTAAGAAATGTATCATTAATTATACATTTACATAATTATGCTTTTAAAGTAGTTAAAATATTTTAGCATTCTACTTTTTTTTTCTGTAGTTTCCACTTGTCAGAATACAATTACTTATTTTTAAAAGTTGTATTCTTTCTTCAGAAGGCACATTTTAGACAGGCAGTAATTATTTTGAACCCTTCTCTCCATAAAAGTGATAGATTAGTGAGGTTGTTTTTTTTTAATCTGCTATGTTTGTTTTATTTTCAATTAACTCCAAGGTGACTTTGAATATCCTGTTTAAACTTTCTTGTAGGCTACAAATTAGTGCCCATAATGCCTTATGATTTCATAACATTTGTATATTCAGTAGTAATTTAATTGAAACGTCCTGTAGAAATGCCCACTACACCTTGTGGTTTGTGTTACTAATCCGTGGGAGCAGTAATAAAACAAACTGTAGGTCAATGTGAAGGAGAGTGACAGCAAGTATCCCTCAACATTGTCTGCAAGCCACTGACAGCAAGTATCACACAGACAGCACTGTTCAAAACCTGGGAATTACAGGCAATATAATGGTTAAACCCCTCACTCCTCACAAACAAATTGGGGAAAGGAAGCCTTGGGCAAAGTACATTCATGTTCCCAAAAAGAAGCTTATAGAGAGGAAAATTTAATCTTCCAGACCCAGTTAGTAGGTTTACTGGGCCTCATGATGCTCTGTGCAATAGACTCCATGGGTTGTCTATAAAGGACCATTTCTGTTGTATTTTCTTATGTTCTCAGACATGCTCTGCCAAGCCTTGTACCTCAACTGAAGCTGAACATTCCTGTGCAAATCCCCAGGCTAATTTTTCCTTTCCTGATTGCAGAAGTGTAGTTTTTTGAACAATTGCTTAGTCTGGAGAGAAGGAGGCGCAGGGGAGACCTTATCACTCTCTACAACTGCCTTAAAGGAGGTTACAGAGAGAAGACTCAGAAGAGCTGGGTTAATGGTTGAAATCAACGATCTCAAATGTCTTTTCCAAAACTAATGTCTTTTCCAAACTAAATGATTCTGTGATTCTAGACACTGGCCTCTAGGAAGGAAATTAGCTCTTAAAAGGAAGCATGTGCCTAAACCATTCTTCCCCAGCTAGCATTTTTTTGAAATGATATTGACTGGATTTCCATAGCATCCATTGACAGTAAGTCATCAAGATGGCACATGAAGATGTGAAAAAGGGAAATAACTGAAAGTCTGTACATTCCATGTAAAACTTAGAGATATTTAGCCAATATTTTCCATATTTTTCCATCTGGCAGTACATTGTCTAAAGTTTAAACTCTTATTTCAGTTCATTTTCTCTATGTATCATGCTTTCTCCCATTCCCTGCCTATTTTGCTGTTGGGTTTGAATCTTGTATCACCAGTGACAGCAGGTTGCCCCTGCTGTCCAGAACTGTTTCCCAGCACATACACAGAGCAGCATATTCTGCAAGCCCCAACATCAGCAATGCTTCTCCAACCACCATCAGCCTGTGTAACACTCAGCTGTTCTAAGTGCATGCTTGGCCAGGTAAGTTTCACCTTTTAAAATTAAAGTAAAGACTTGTCTGCATCTTTCAGTGCCCTTCCAGGAGTACAACTCTCAGGCATATAAAGGCATATTGAGGATATATAAATATCAGTAATTTCAATATTAATTCTAGTTTTCTCTTTGTGTTAGCACAGACCCTGCCTAACATTGACTTTAATCAGTCAACTTGCTCTATCAGTACAAGGTGACCATTCATGTAATATAATGCCATGTTTAGCTTCCTTAATCACACACACCTAATTTTCCTGACATTGATTTTTACTACAATTTTATCCATAGAAGGATTTACTCAACACACATCTCCTATGTGTTTCTGCCCAAGAGATGATAACAAAGATAGTTTAACCTAATTGAAATAATAACATGCTGTTTACATCAATAAAAAGAAGTATCTAAATTTCAAGGAGTCTTTTGGATTTGAGATCTGAATGCAGGAATTGGCAGCCAGGCCTGCTAAATTGTAAATTCTCTCACATAGAGTGTAACACTTCTGGGGAAACCTTTTAACTCTTCTGTCATGGCATTTCCCTCTGTTAATTTATTTACTGTATCTGTCTCACAGAAGTATCTGGAGAATCAATCCTTGTAAAACTGTAGTTGGGATATTACTAAAAGAAAAAGACTTAGAATTCCAAGGCTTTTGATGTGATTGAAATGTACTCTGGGTGCATAGCATGGTGGGTAACACAATCTCCCAGTGTACACAACAGTGTGAAAACAAGACCCCTTAGGAAGAGCATTCACAGCCACTGAAGTCCCTCATACCCTCCCCAACACAGAGGGGGCAGAGATAGGCTATAAAATTAAATTCATTTATTGTTGTCTTCACTTGATCGTCTGAAAAACAGAAAATTGTTTTCCCCCATTTACCCATTCTTGCCATCATTTCTAGCACTCAGCCTGGACATTGCAATGGTAAATTGTGCCCAATAATTCAGCTGGGGTCTGTGAAGGCAACAAAAGATAGTCAGGTCTTCATCAGAGACCTCCCCACACGTACACCCTCTCTTTTGTCATCTTTGCTGGGCAATCTGATTTGTCCTAAGTAAGAATACTAGGTGGGAATTACAGGTGAGCTGTCCGGATGCTCACATACTGAATGCATCCCAGAGAAGGGAAGCTGTGAGGATTGTGATTGTCTTTGGTACATGTCAGTCTGCAAAAGGGTGTTAGATGTTGCTGAGGACTGGGCCAATGGGGTAAACAGTGCTCCCCAGGCTGTAAGCAGTTCCCAGGTGGATCCTCTTCTGGCAGGGATGCCTGCAGAGTATATACCCACACCAATGACAGCGAACACTCACTTCTGCACAGGTGAGTAAAATTGCTAAGATCTCGTCATATATGGAGATAAAATCCTAAATTAGCAGCTACACAGCTGCTGTTGCTTTGTAACTGTGCATCCTTCAAGGCCAAAGACTGTAAACTTGTATATTTCTAGATGAACCTGCTTATACCATAACCATTTAGACCACCTTATATTATGTACTACATTGGCAATATTTAGATACCATATTAGCAATAAATCTAACATAATCATTCAGAGTACCAACATTAAATTTCTGAGAAAATAGGTGAGAACTTTTAGATGAGCATACATACTCACACAGCTGTCACTTAATAACAAATGCTTCAAAAGCACTTGAGAAGAAACAACTTGGCAGCAACACACTTCCACATACATTAATTTAGTTTGTGTGATGCAAAACACAAAGTCAGGACATGACTGCCACACGAAAAAGCCCAATTCTATTGACAGTCACACACAATTAAAAAAAAACCCCAACAAAACAGTGTCGTCTCTATCAAGTCCCCAGTCATTAAATGTGTTTAGTGTTTCTAAAGTGGTGCTATATTGATTTAATGATGCTATTAGTAATATCTTCAGAGAATGTATGAATATAAGCAATTACTATTTGGGATATTCTTTTCTGGTTAAAAAACCACCTAATTCCACTAATTGCCTCTATTTCCATTTCTGTTAACTGTACACTATATACATGTTAATAATGTTATTATCACTAGAAGTAAATTTTAATTAACATTCATGTGTAGAAATTTAATTCAAACCAAACATATTCCAATAAGTTTATTTTTTAAATTAATTACATCATTATTTCCAGAGCTAAAGCATTATTACTAGGTATCAATTAACAAAGAGCTCTGCAGCTCATCATGAAAGAAAGTTAAAAAAAAACTGTACGTGAAACAGGCATCTAGAGACTCTATCCCTAATTAATACCCAAAATCAGACTGTAACATTAAACAGGACTATGAATACATATCAGGAATTATTACGACATAGTCTTTCAGATCAGAAAATATACTGTATATTCTTATAAATTAAGAAAAATAAGTGTGAAGAACTGAAAAACCACATCACCCCCATCCAAAGAGTTTATAGCAGGGCAAAAAACTGAATCCAGATCTCATGAAAACTGATTCAGTGCTTTAACTACAAGATGTTAGAGATACAACTGATCAGTCATCGAGATTTTATGGAGACTTCAAATGTGAAACAGTTTCAGAGTACAATTTCAGTTTCTCTCCTGCATAAAACTGCAGAAATTGGAGCAGGTGGCCCATGGAATTTGGGGAATTCAAGCTATCCTGAAAATCTGTGGTTCCTCTTACTTGTTTTAATCCTCTTGCCACCATGCTGTTTTGACTAATACTGATATAAAGATACAAATATAAAATGAATTATTCCTTTGGCCATGCTGCAAGTATAAATGCTTGACAATATACCTGAATTTTACTGACTTATTTATAGGAAGATTAGAGGTTTTGTTTAAAAGCTAGTAAAATCAATGTGAATCTTTTATGACTCTGAGGGAATTCTGATGAGGTCCTTGATAGGTGGATGCCTGTGTACTTGGCTGACTTCCAAGATACCTTACCTGATTTCAGAAATTTTTCAGAACTGTTAATCTCTTCTTTGCAGGTTCTGGAGTAAATCACTCAGGGAAGTTCTTGGCATTTTTCAAAACCTAATGTGAATGCCTTAAATTAATCACCTCCCCATTTGAATCCCTAGTGATATTATATGTATTTGAGACTATGTTTCTTGTGATTCATTTCACAACATAATCAAATGAGATTCAGTACTGCTATTTAAAAAAGAACTAGAAGTCTCAGGTGTGACGAATTTCTCACTGTCTAGTACAAGTTTGCTTTTATTGGCACCATAGCAATCCTGATCAATGCCATTTAACTCCTGGCACGTACATATAAAACACAATTAACAATCCCATATATTTCACTGCTCCTGCTGCACATGTGTGGACACGTGTGCACATGTGGAAACTTCAGCCACACTGACACTCAGAAAGTTGTCACGGACAGACATATGGAGACAATATGACTCTTCTTAAGGTACAGGAGATGACAGAAAATGGCATGCTGCTATTAAATATACTTAACAGCCAAGAAACACGCTTTTCAGTCACTGTCAGTGTTGCAGTCATTCCAAGTGGGCAATGGCAGCTCTCACACATCATCAAGGAAATTGTCAGTAATCCCTGGAGACCATTGCTGTCGTAATTGGCACTGGTAGAGGAGAAGGATGTGTCAGGGAGAAAGATATTGACACACCATCCTGAGATGGCAATAGTGGCAGTTAACACTCCTTCAGACTTTCAAAACTGCTGTGGAAGTCATAGCATAAATATGAAGCATCAAGATGACATTTTTTACAGCTGCTTCTCATAGTATCATGACAATTAAAGTGCGTGCTAAAATCTATCAAATACTTTTAAAACATAATTATGCCATAACACGCATTATATACCTAATGTGAGCAGGATTAGTCCATCACTGTTTTGAATTTGTAATGTGGACAATAGAATATAATGCATTCAAAAACGCTATTTCTAAGTTTATTGTTCAATTAACATGTATACTCTCCCTAAGAAAATAAAACATTTTCAGAAGCACAAAACATTTTTACTGCACATGCAGAGTATGCAATTTAATTCTTAACAAATTGCTTCTGCCTTTAAATTATGTTATTAGTATGCTAAAAAAATTCTTACATGTTGTCATCACTCTTTAAGTTTCGCTAAAAGGTACTGGGCTATACATCTGCTAAATGATTTTGCTTTCAGTCTGTTCAATTAAAACCAGAAATGTATTTGTCCAAGCCTTAATCCTATGCTAATATTCTATAGAAAAGATTTGAGTTAATTTTATAATACTGTATCCAATTTTTCTCATGTTAAATGTGCTTTGCACAAATTCGTTGGTATTTCAGAACAATAAGTGGAATCCTACTAAAAACTTAACACATCCTTTACCTAATTGTTCAGATGTAACTTGGTATTGAGAAAGAGTATTCTTTTTTAATAAATAAATTTTTTGAGATGGAACTTTAAAAAAAAGCTCTGAGGTGGATCTGCCTCCTCAGTCCCTTACATGCACTCTTAATCTCAGAAGTTGGTTTTTTAATGAAAAAGGAAACTAGAAAACAGGCTTTTAAAAATAATTAAAACCGAGAACAAGATAAAAAACAACAAAAATCTCTCCATTTCCTTTTATGTCCTTGCAGAGTGCTGTGTTTTCAAGGACAAATCCCAGGCTGGCTGTAAAAACTAGTTTCTCTGTCCCCAAGCCCCTTTGCGACTCGCTCTCTACCACACCGCAGTTTCCATACTAGCTGTCTCTCTCTGTCCCTCCCTCTACTTTTGATTTGGTGAGACAATTGCAACTTTTCAGTCTTCTCTTCCCTGGCATTTCCATAGCCCCTGGAGCCTGGCAGTTCTCCCCTTCAGATGATCCCATCTAACTGAGCCTCTAGGGAGGAGCAGCAAGGCAGCCATCCATCTGGCTGGGTGGCCATTCGTGGTTAAAGGAGCATGGATGGCTGTGTATGAAGAAATTAAACCGTTATCCAGCCTGTCACATCTTTTACAAAGAAGACTAACATAAGACAGCTATTTTAAAGCCCTTATATTGCATTCTTTATGTTAACACTTTGAAAGGAAAACAGACAGATGCTTAATACTCACTTTCATTGCTAATCACATAGCTGATAACTTAATACAAAAACATTTTATTATAGACGGAGCTCATAGTGTCTTTGGAGTTATTCTTCCTTGATACTTCGTATTAGAAGTTTCCAATTGAAGCTCCTTTAAACTTTGGCAAAATTGTACATTTGGATTAAAATTTTCTCCACTGGTGTCTGTCAGGTAGATTATTTATTTAATTTTTTCTAAACGTTTCTGAAAAAAATGCTTCAGCCTTTTCTGTACAAAGCTAACAGAAAAATACTCTTTCATTGATGTTAAACTGTAACAAATTCAGCAGTTACTTCATGAACATTTTAAAGCAAATCTTGACCTTTTAGCAGAATTTGGTTTTAAGCCAGAGGTGTTTCTGATAGCATCCCAGTGATAAAACTGCTTTTTCTCCATTCTGGAAACCACTGAAAAATATCCTTTCACAGCAGCTTGGAAAGTTCTAAAGGTTTGACAGACACATTCCTCACAGTTTCTGCCTTCCAATTCAGAACTCTTGACTTGTCTGAGCAAGTTTCACCCCTGGAAAGTGACTGAGTATGGTTCAGAACACAGTTACAAAGATCATGGAAGATCATGGAAGACTCTTCCTGAATTTCAATGCCAGTTAAGGTGGTCCATGAGATGTGAACCTGTGAACTAATTAATAGTTTATTTTCCTAGAGCTATACGTTATTTCTTCATTGCTGCTCAAGTGACATGGAAGTTCAGGAAATATGAAAAAAAAGCATCACAAGATCTGAGTCAAGGACAAAAAACAGATGGCAAGAGACAACTGTAGAGGGGAGGAGCAGATTGGGATGAGGAACCTGAGGGAGTATGAGAAGGTTGAAGACAGGGAAGAGAGTGTAATTAATAAGCAAGGAAATGGACTTTGGGAAGAGGAACATAAGGAACACGGAAATTAGAGCTGTGAAAGCTACACAAGTTGTAAACTGTGACCAAAAGACAAGAAGAGTAGGAAAGAACAAAATGAGGAAACAAGGCAGGAAGGTAATAATGGAAAAGTAAGATTTGTACTGAAATTTTGAAAGAATTAGAGAGGTCTCAAATGTATAAGGATACAACCTAAGCATTTGCAGTGACAGACAGATTGTAATATGGAGGATATTGCTAGTCAATATTCAGAGAAGTAGATAGAATGGATTAAGTTCACATTACAAGCCAAGGCCTGGAGGGGAACTGGAAACACACTGAAAACACACTGTTGTACACATTTAATGGAATTACACCTTTCTGGTGTACAATTTTATGCTTGCTGTCTCTATTATTGCTTGTGTTAGGAGAGTTTGAGAAGCAGATTTAAAAATATAATACATTTCCTTGAATGTCTTTATGATTCTCTATATGATGGGATTTCTGATTTTTTTAAAATTATTTTCTTTCATGATGTGGGTTTCTTTTTTCTTTTTAAAGCTGGAAGTTATATTTTGAAATATGGGTTGAAATGACAGAATTTCAATGTCAAGGCATTTAAAAGTAAGTGATAGCATACAAGTTTCCCATATTAATTCAGTCTCTTCCCTCATTTTTGCTCCTAAGTTGAATTTTTGCTTGTTTGGACACACAAGAAATTCATGTTTGAGCACATAAGAATTGGGAAGAAGCCACCAAGAACTTCTGGTTTTGACTTACTAGCAACCACAATTGTGTTTAGGAAATTGTCTTGCGGTTCAGCTCATAACCCTTGAAATTCCCTTGAAACAGATCAATTCACTTTAGTAGCATGTGTAAGCATATTGTGATAGCTGTGATCACAATACTAGTAAGACATCATCTGCTTTAAAACCCAATAGTTTTGAATGTTGCAGATGGTATCAAGACATTAACAAAGTAGGGTATGTTCCTTGGTATTGGTTATTGGTGCAGCTGTTAAGTTAATGAAGTCAGTATATATTCAGTTTTAACTGTAGACACATTTTATTTGAGTTTTCATAGAACAGCTGTGAAATAAGTGCTATAATTAATGTTCTGTGGGTTACATTAAAATCTGTATATATGTATATTATTAATTGTATGTTATAACCTCAGTTCAATTTATTTATTTTTTTATTCTTAAGATGAAAGGCCATCAGATAATTGCACTTTCTTCAGAAAACATTTAAAGGTTTCAAAGTGATCTTCATTTGTGCTTTCAACTGCCAACCGACCATCAATAAAATTTATTATTAGATTAAATCAATTCATTTTATTAAGTTAATGCCATCTTTACATATCCAGATTTATCAGGTACTCAGCATACTAATACAAGAGTCAAGTAGGCTATTCCAGGTGTACTTGAAGAAATAACCTCATTCCAGCTTTCTTTTGAATTATTTTCATATAGGGTGCCCCAGATATACTATTCCTAGGAAACTGTCATATAAAGGATAAAATATCAAAAGAAAAGTCAAATGATGAAACTAATCCTCTTGGGGTGGGGGGAAGAGGGATGCAGGTAGGCTAGCTAGGTAAACTAGGGAATGTTGATTTGTGCTATTTTAAGCACAGCTGTTAGAAACTCTCTCAGTTTCACACATTGCTGGTCAAATGCTCTCTTCTATGGGGTAATGTGGTAGGAAACACAGCAAAGTAGAATTGTCAGCTCTTCGGGGAGACTGACACTACTAGTATAATATGAGATTTTTTCAGACTCAAGGAAGTGATTAATAAAGTTTTTCTTTTCTTCTGCCATTTTCCTGTTTTTGTTTGTAAAAAGGCTTGCTTGGTGTGTTTGGTTTTTGTTTTCAGATCAGTTCACAAATTCAGTTATACATGCTTCACCAAATAAAGACTTGATAATAGTGTCACTCAGATGTCTTGGGGATAAGGTTATTCAGCTTTACTTATGCATTACATTATTTATTGTATGGTCTTGTACATTGTGTAACATTCCATATTTCCCCTTTTTCCTTATGTCACTCTGAAATACTCAAGTGGCTATTCCAGGAGGCACTGGAGGTTTGAAAACTACAGGGACTTTGTCTTCCTAGTACTTCCTTCACAGAGTCACAATCTTCTGTAATAAAAGATAATGCCATATACTGTCAAATTCATAAGTTGCCTGTGTCATAAGCTCTAGATTTCTATTATTTTCTCAACACAAAAATCACCTAGGACTGAAGGTTCATTATTTAAAAATAATGAAAAACTTAATTCACTACTTGTGTAGTTACAGCTGCACTATACTCCTAAGAAAGTTTTCAGTGACAAGGATGCTTCCCACATCAAGCCTCTCTTCTACTGTATTTCCATTGAACTCAGGGAGGGAGGGAGGGAGGGAAAGAAGGGGAGAAAAACCCAAATATTTGTTACTTAGGGCCATGGGAATTCTACTCCTCATTTCCTTCATTAACAGGAAAACACAGAATAAATATTTCCTTTTGCAACACCTTCCATCTTTGGCAGACACAACAGTATCCAATTATTTTAAAAAGTAGGCTGCAAGCCTCTGGTCTATGAGGGCAGAATTTGGTGTACTATTGTTAGATATTTAAACAGAAAATTCTTTTTTTTTTCCTCTAAGTAGCAACATAAATCAGAGGAATCTGGAACTGTTCAACATCTTTGAAAAAAATCAGGCCATTTATATTTAGGTATTGAAATAGAAGTTAGGAAACTAAATTTAGTATCTACTCCTGTTCAGCGTTCAGCAGTCGTGGACTCTGACCACTCTGTAATTCAATGGAGGGCAGTTTTTTCATCCTTTGTGCTCATGGCTCTTTGGAGATATGGGTTAGGGAGATATGGAGTTTTGTCTTTGTTACTACTGAGTTTTCACTGCTGCTGGAATATTTGACTATAATTATGGGTTGGTTTTCTTTAAATTCTGTGGTGCTCAGAGAATATTTCCCTTTTCTTTTTTCCTCTACTTTGAGGATTATGAATCAGCACATCCCCTAACTAGTTCCCTATCCCAACAGCTCATGTTACCATGGGATAGCTGCAGTGGTAAACAGACCTGTTCTTTCTCCACTCTTTACTCCTTGGTGCATTTTGCTCCCATGTGCAGTAGAAACTTTGCTCCATGTTCATGTAAGGTGAAATCAGTCTCCAGGGAACACTAGATCCTTCCTGTGCATATTGGGAAGATCAAGCTGGAAGGAATGAGAAAAATTATGGTTTTGCTTTTCCTACTCTATTAACTAGGAGCTGTATCACAGCATCAAAAGCAATGCACTATACTTAATAACAGATTACCTAGGCATGCCTCACATGAGGCTAGGAAAGCCAGGAGAGAATATGAATCTGCAAATCCCTTCTCATCTTTATTCTGCCTCTGGAACTTCATTGCACTACGACAAAGCCTGCACAGAAAAGAGGAAGCCTCTCTGATGATCAGTGCATCCTTGTTTGTGTCAGTAGCCAGGATACTGCTTTAAAGAACATGCTCCTCTGGTTTCATTTTGGGCCAGTTCCTTACAAAGCCAGTAACACTCAGTGGAGCATCAGTGTATGAATGGGTTTGATATAAGGTTAAGATATTCACTTCTGTCACTTCCCTATGTCTCTCCCACAATCTCTGGCTTCTGCAGAGACAAGGGAGCACTCAGCCTGTCCCCTTCTGTCAATAATTGAATACCACAGCATTGCTAGTTAGCTCTTTGATGATCAGTATTTTGGTAGCAACACACTGCCTACAGCTGGATATATCAAAATATATAGCACCCACACCATTTTCTCTTCAACCAGGCAGCAGTGGAAATTTACACTGGTGTTGTTCACCAAGTAACAGAATGTCCCCATCATCCTTAAGGTGCTTGACTAACTGCAGTGCAGTTCTGTCATCCTCTCAGACCATCGCTCAATGAAACAATACATCCAGTTTACAGATTTCTCTTACAAAATCAAAACGACCATTGTGGCATGCTATAAAGCCATGATACAAAACATGCTTCATTCTGCTGCTTCAAAACTTTTTCAAATAGGTTAACTTTCTACAAGTCTTTGTGTTGGACCAGATGTCATCTGTTTGCACTTCTGAAAATTTAAGAGGCTCAAGTCCCCAGAGCATGCACTTTTTTTTTTTTTTAATTTTATGCAGCAACTTCTTTCCATTGCTAACGTCTTCAGTTTGTTAATTATCTGCTATAACTGAAAGCTTTCATGGTAAGCTCTGAATCTTCTGCTCTTTGCCGAAGGCCTGAAGAATTATGTGTCACATTTACACACAATTCTGCTTATCCCCCTAGAAAATTTTCTTGTAACACTAATTATACAGCCATGAGGAGTCTATCCAGATGTTCTAGGGGAGGACAAAATATAGTGGTTGCCACTAAAATTATACAGCTGTGTACTAAAACAGGGCCAATGTACACCTCTCAAAAAACACTATTTTCAAATACTGTCCTCCAGGTACCTGAAAGAACTTCTCATAAATGGGAGGGCAAGAGCAAGAGAAGCTTTCATTATCTCTAAAAGTACACCTCCAGTGCTGTTGCAGACCCTGATGAATCAGAGAAACTTGGGCAGCTAATTCTTTTCTTCAAAATTCACTCCCTATCTTATATTCTTCAAATGGTTCAGAAAGAACAGTGAGATATCCCAATAATAATGGCACTGCTCATATAATTCTGCATGTGGGAAAGAAAAAAATACATTATGCTCTGCTTAAAGGAAGAGAGACTAAATGAAAGAAAAGAAGTTAGAAACAACTCAGGCTGCAGATGTGCTGCAGCTGTTTGCTTGCCCACTGCAGACATGAGATAGAGACATTAAGGTATTTTTTCACAGATAGTTGGACAACTAGACCAGATATGCAAAATACAGCTAGGTTGACTTAAAGTCTGTAGCAATAACAGTACAGTAGCAAAGTACTGTTTATACTGAATATAACTCACTGTCCATGCACTACACACTGAACATACAGGCCATAAAACAGCTCACAACCTAACAGTGGTGGAGCAGAGCAGGAACCTTGCAAAGGATACACACACTCAAATGATATTTTAACCTGTTTAAAAGCTGTGTGCCACTTTCAAAGAAAGATCAAACTGGTGCTCATACAAATCCAGTTAATTCCTGATTAAACTAAAGGAAAAGATACAAATACCTCCTTGTAGAAATATTGCTGATGTGAAGTTAAAAAGAAGGAAGCAAGCATTAAAAGCTGCCATTGATAAGACAAATATACTTTGACAAGAACTTAGAGTTAAAGTGAGCTAAAAAAAAATAGTGTGCAACCCAATGTGTATGGCATGGGTGCCTTGAAATAGTTTTTAAAAATAACACTGATCTATGAAGTTCACCAAGGAAGATAAAGACCATAAAGTCAAGTCTTTATGACTTAAAAAAAATCCCAAAAAGCAGAAGCCAAATCTGCATTTCTTTTAATTCCATTTCTCTCTTGAAAAATACGTAACCAATGAAAATCACCTCTTCACAAATAATTGCTCAATATTTTCATAAATAGCTACAGTATGTAAAAAAAAAACAAACAACTTTTATTAGCAAAAATGCTTCTGGCTTTAACACTCACTTTGGAAATATTGAGAAATGGAGCCTCATAAGTTATTCATAAGATCAGAATTAATGCAGTCACTATTCCTGGCTTCTGATTAAATGCTGTCTTGTAACCTAGTAACACTGGAAATAATGACCAGATGATAATTTTCTGTGAATTGAGTCAATGAAGGGATACTTTGATATGTCAAGTTGCAACATTACTTGCTCAACAGAAATGAGCCTAGAGACCCATATTCAGTTGTGGAGACAATTTTCTTCTCTCTTTGTAAGGGACAGTGTATCCAGACTAAGTCAATTTCTAATGATGAGTTCATTCTTGCTCTTCCGTAACGATAGGTGAGACAATGGGAGATGGTGATCAAGGAACATAAATTTGCAATCTTAGAATAAAAAAAGGAATTGAAAGTGAGGGTTTTTTCAACACATCCTCACTGATAGTAGTGGGCAGAATTCAGTGAACATCATGTTGAGCTGTAAATCCTCTGCCAGACTTCCATATATTATTCAGGACCACAAAAGTGTATAAAACTGTGTCACTCATCACTGGTATCTTATCTTGCTAGAGGCTTCAATATAAGAGACAAGCAAAAGACACAGAGAAAAAACTTGTATTAGTATTGCCAATTTAAGACTAGAGTTGTGTGAGAACCTCCAGCAAATTCCTGAACTAATCTAGAATCCTCTTTCTCCTCAACCTGAACCTAAATCAAATAAAGGTCAGTTTTTAAAAATTAGTCAGAAACTACTTGGGATAGGAAAAATAAATACATAGAAAAGTTAGCAAAGAAAAATGCACACACACGCACACATGTATTTGTACAACACAGAGGTTCAGAACGCATAAACCACTGAAATGGAATCACTGAAGCAGAGAAAAATCTCAGAGAATGGGAGCTACACAATAATTACTCAGTTAAAGTGTAAGTTAAAAAAGGGACCTAACTACTTGTGGAAGGCAAATGCGGAAAAAAGGCAAGAAAAGAAAAGCATAGAAGGTCAGGAAAGTATTAAATCTTACAGCAGAAGTTGCCATTGCCACAGGGGGGAAAAGAAAAAATAAACAAAAGAAGAAAGGAAGGATTAGAATCAGCCTGTATCCTGAGGACAGCCATTAGGGAGAGGCAGAGTGGGAACCCAGTGCATGTACGGATGGATGAGAAGAGCTAAGGAAAAGCAGCCAGGCTGCTGAGGCGGAGCGGCGCCGGCAGCCGTGCCCCGGGGCTGCGCGGGGCGGGGGCCGCGGGGCGGGGAGAGCGCAGGGCGCGGAGCGCTCCGCGGGGCCGGGGCGAGGCGGGGCACGCCGGCTGCTCTGCGGGGATGCAGCTAAGAGCGGCTGGATGGTGGGAAAGGGAGCAGCGGGAGAAAGGGCTGCCGGAGCGGCGGCATTCCGGCTGTGTGCTGGCTGCCCCGGGTGTGCCTCCAGCCGGAGCAGCCGCGGCGGAAAGACGGAGAGCTTGCGCTGCGCTGCGCTGCTCTGCGCTGCGGGCAGCAGCCGCGGCTCCCGGGCTCCCGGCTCCGGCTGCAGAGCGCGGGGGTAGGGCGGGTCATCACCGCTGGAGAGGAATGAAATGCATCCAAAAAAAAAAAAAAAAAAAAAAAAGAGAGAGAGAAACAATAAAAAAACCCACAAAAAAACCTTAGACAACCAATCAACCGATCCACCTGGAGGGAGGATGGGGAAGGGGATGAGAAGGAGAGGATGGGGTCAGAAAGTGGTGGATGAGAAGAGCTGGTGTCTTGTGTTAGAGGAGCAGGAGATCAGGGGACAGCGCTCGCCAACTCGCCCTCTTGCCTTCACGCTGCGGGGCAGAGGAGGGAAGAGGAGCAAACCAAGGAGGAAGGTGGAGAGGAGCAGGAGGAGGAGGAAAGCGGGAGGAGGGAGTCCTTGCGCGCTTAGGGGTAGGGGCGAGCGGGCGGCGGCGGGAGATGGCACTCACATAAACACACATCCACATCATCCGTACATCCGCACGCGTCCAGGCAGGGGCGGGCAGAGGCTCCGCCGCCCCCCGGGAGCAGCCGGGGGAGGTGCCTCGGTCCCCCCGCCGGGAGGGGGCACGGCGGGCCGGGAGGGGCTCGCGGGAGCTGCCGGCGCGCTGCCTCCACCTGGGGCTTCCCAGCGCTGAGCCAGCCGAGCCGAGAGGCGGTCGGGTCTGGAGAACTACCTCTGGATGGTTTCAAAAACAGAGGAAAAAAAAGAAGGAAAAAGCCCAACTCTGCAATCCTCTGCTCCCCCCGGCTCAGAACCATAAGGGACTGCTATATTTGAGGCTGTCAGGAGGATGGGAGAGAGAGACTGAGAGTCAGGGCGAGAGAGACGGTGCCACAGCAGCGGTAAGTGTCTTTGCCGTTCCCCCAGCCAGGCACTGATTTCCTTGGTTAGACTTTGGAGTGTGTGCAGATTATTTGTTGTAATATCCATCGCAGCATCTCTGTGAGCAGTCTACTGCTGAAGCCGGCAACGGTGAGAGATCCCGTTTTTGGGCTGCAGGTTTATCTGTTTTGCTTTTTTGTTTTGAATCTTACCTTGAAATTGTTATAATTGAGCAGAAAAGTTGAAGCAGAAATTACTGTGATCTGCTATATGCTTCCTGTGATTTAACTAGCGTGCAAACTACTGCAGTGAATGAGTTGTGAAGAGAGATGTGGGGCTTTTAGAACAAATACATACTCCACAGAAGGGATGCCTATTAAAATGGGCTAATTTGTTATGTTTGGGAGAGCTACCATGCTAATGCTTGAGGGTGAATCAGGAAATAACCCAGCGTATTGAGTTTATAGTGATGCACTCACTGAAAGTTGTGTTGTTTTTGGAGTTCGGAATGATACTTGGCTTTGGGATAAACAATTATCTCTGGAATTAGAAAAGTGCAGTGCCTGGACTCTTCTCCTTTGCTGACAGGCAGAGGAGATGGAATTACATAAAGATACACTGATTTTTCCTCTCTGATGTGAGGACAGTTGATAAGACTATGTGGAATGTCTGTGAACTGGCTGGAAGGTAAACTAAGAGTTATTGTGACATGGAGCACAAAATTGTGGGTTTAAGATTTTTATATCAGAAAAAAAAAAAAAAAAGACTGGATCTGTACTTCTCAGATGTTTAATTTCAATCCTGTTAAGCTGAAAAACTTCATAAAACAGACAAGGTAGTGTAATGTGAGTACTTAGGACTGAAGTTTTCTATGTGTTGCAGTATTTCAGAAATTTAGCTTAAAGTTTTGCAAAGTTAATTTTTTTCTCAGAAGGTAATGCTTTCCTTGAATGACATGATTTCATTTGTTTTGGGGTTTTTTAATGAACAATGTGGTGCCAGTTTTTTTGTTTTTTTTTTTCTTAAGAGTTGCAGCACTGCCTTGGACTTCAGTAAGCTTTTGATGACACCCTGAAGTTTGAAACTACAAGTAAATTTCATGCTCACTATTAGCCGAAAGCTAAGGGGGGATTCTTGCTAATTAAAATTTGAATGGCATTTTCCAATTAATGAAAGTGCAATTCTTGCTGAGTTATAGTACCACTCCTTCAGAAGTACTTTATGGCAATCAATATTAGAGCAAGATCAGTTCATTGTGATTAATATTATTACAGGAGTTATTGAAAGAATTAGCAATAACTGGGCCATTACTTTAAAAAGCTATCAAATGCTCTGGTAGAATTTCTAAAAATATTTTCAATAAATTTACTTTAGTTGCTATAGCACTTACCTACAAAGTTTCAACTAAAACAAAACAAAAAAACCCAACCTCCCCACAACCCCTTCCCTATCTTGTTGTGAGGTAAAACACAAACATTTGTTTACTAGTTTTAGATATGCCAAAAGGAAGACAGAAAACTGATATGTGAACTATAGTAACTGAGGAATGTTTTATGTACAGTGGCTTTCCATAGAGATATACTTTTGACTATGGGGATGTTTAAGAGATGTGGTTAAGACAAAGTCTTGGAAGACGAAAAGTATAATGAGGATGAAGGGTTAAGCATTCTTGAAGGTAGTAACAGCTAAGCAGTTTTATAAGTGGACTGTTGAACATGAAGAGCTTCTGTTCCATACACTTACAAAGCAAATGCCCATGCAAAAAGTCAGAACTCACAGAGCATGACATACAAGTGTGAAGATACCTATGGATAGTTGGGAGATAAAGAGTGTAGATTTTAGTTTTGTTGGTCAGTATGAAGCTGAAGGTCATATTTTGAATTCTAGGTAAAAATATTGCAGGAAAGGATTTTAATTTCATTTTATAAGGAAGGCAGAGGTACTAAGAATGAAAATAGAAAATAAAAATATCTCACTGGCTGAATTATAGCCAGAATTAGCTGAGAATTTGAAAGAAAGCAGCTTTGAAAACAGTTCTTGATGAAAAATACCATAGCAGCTAAGATAAAAGGTGGGATTAAAAGGTCTGCTGTTAGAAAATAATAAAGGGCAACTTTAAGAAATGCATAACTTGAGGACTGTTAGCACAGATTCAATACAGGAAGGTCATGACTGGCAAATTTGCTTGTGTCCCCTGAATAAGTTGCTGACATGGTGAACTATTGGGGAATCAGTGATATGATTTATGGGAGTTTCAGAAAATGTCCAGTTCTGTGCTCCACAAAATATTGATTTGGAAAGTAAATTTTTGAAGGAGTGCTGGAGTGAATTCAAACCTGACTTAGATACAGGGACCAGAGGGTGTCAGTAAAGGTAAAGAGCTCTGTATGGAAAGAGGAGGTTAAAAGTATGATGCTTTAAGTGACAGTCTGAGATCCAGTTTTCCTTCTTGCTTGTTATAAAGCTGGCATGTTCAAAAAGGGTATATGCGATTTGCTAGAAATATAGAAAAATCTGTTCCACTGAACAGATTCAACACACTGGAAGTTTTCTGATTAGGTTAATTATAGGAATATTTATTTTAAATAATTAATGCAAGTCTTTACAAAATGCATCATAGAAAACTGCATGTTAAGAATATGCATGCCAAACAATTGAGCCAGCTCAGGTGATTTGTACAGTGGCATTGAAAAAAAATAGTTCTTCTGAATGATTTTGTCTTTCTGCTTGTAGCCTGCAACACAGATTTTAGTTCTTCTGAACGCACTGCATAATTTGCCACTGTGGGTCTGCTCCCTCCTTATGCTCCTGCTAAAGCTTCTGCATTGCACTTTCTCTCAGTTTCAGAACAACCTCAATAATTTGAACAATTTCTTGTACTCTAAAATGGTAAATGAAACTCACCACAGTTTATACTTCATTCTTAATTCCTGAGAATCAATGTCAAATAGACATTTGCTTGCTAATACTGTATTGGTAGGTTCTTCACAGTGTATTTTCTTCCTTCTGTGCATGGCTTCTCTGATGCTTTTTTCAGGGTCTGTTACACCCTGGATTACCAACTTCTTAACACTTTACAAGGGAAAAATACTCTTTCTGGAAGTGACGGAGTCCCTACAGACTCTTATCTCCTGAGTGATTTTGATCAATAATATTCTATTAGGGGATGGTACCTTTTGCAAATTATGAAATTGTTGAAACTTGGTAAGATAAATACATTCTTATTTTGTGTAAAGATTTCAAAGCCTCATAATGTGTGTGTATATGTATAGATGTGTTTATATACATATATGTATGGAAGAACAGTGATTCTGTGTCTTTGCAAGCTAGAAATAGTAGCAACAGCAACATTTTCTGGTTAGTGGAAGGAAATGTAATCTGTTTGTTCTTATAATTAATTTCTTGGCTGATTTATGAAAATATCCCAAAGTGCATGAACCAAAAGAATATCTGATCTTTGCTTATGTGCTATTTTCTAAAAGGAAATTCAGGATGATTTCTCTTTGTATTTCATCAAGGCAACAGATCAATTCTAAGGTGTTGCAAGTGGATATGTAATAAGGGAAATATTATGTCAGATTCTATATGTTGTGAATATAATAAAACATTGGAATTACCATGCATGCTGCAGCTGATGTTCTTGATCACAACATGCTCATACTTATTCTGTGTAGTCATCCACTTAGAGGAGCTCCTAAGCTTGCAGAGCCATGAGGTTATGTCAGAATGATGCATGCTGTCATGTACTAGTTACACCTCCATAGCTCACCTCTTTACATCTCCTTCAGGACCAAACTTACACGTCAGTCTTGGGAAAAATTGATAACTCTTCTCCATTCCCATACCTAGAAATAGAAAATACATCAAACTCTTTCCATCCATCAGAAACCTCTTTTGGGAATTTCCTTTTTCAGTATGCTCTTAAAGGTTTTATTGTAAATGGTGTTAAAACATGATGCTATCTTTGGAGAACCTTTAGCTTCTGAAACTAAAAGCAGACAAACTTTGCAGGTAGTTATTGCAATTCCTGAGAGGGGTAGAGGATGACAACTTTTCACTCAACATCCAGGGACTTTGGCTTCAGCCTCCATGTGAGTGGAAAATCTTCAGTTTTTAGTAGTTAAAGATTTACTGTGTGTTCAGTGGCGCTCCTAGCCTTCAAATGATTTTGATGAAGGCTAAATGATTAGCTTTTCACATGTACAGCTTTTTAATGTACAGCTTTTTAATTGATACAGGCATAGTATCAGGCCAGTCTTTTGGGTGTGTTCCATTACCAAATAACATCACTTGGCAAGAATTCATGAACGCCATCTTATTTTTGTTGGGTTTATAGTCTTCATTAGGTACATGATGGACATTGCCCTGTGGCTGTGACATTCCTGCTATAGGTTGTAACCAATCTGCAATGGAAATGCATTTGACTAAGAGTAGTGGCTACAGAGATGGGCAGGTAAATGAAACAGACTGTTTGGTGATATTAACAGAAGCTAATCTAAAAGCATAATTATAATATTATTTTGGGAAGACCTTCAAGCACTAAACTTGAATAGTCGTAATTTTTACTTAGCCGTGAAGAGACCTATCCAGGAGATGTGTTTGCTGCAATATTCTTCCCATAAATGTGCTCTCAAAACTAAATGGTAAGTGGCAAGGAGATTAACAGAAATTTACTTTTGGGAAAGGTGGTTAATTACTACCTGTTTAAGAACACATATGTCATATGTTCTGAAGGATGAGCTGGTATCCCCATTGGCTTACTCCACAGATTTTGTATGCCACTTACTCTTGGTTATTCCAAGGTCTCCACGTAGACTCGAAGTGTAATGAACAAAACCACATCCAACTGAGACAACAAAATCACAGCATATGTTTTACCTCTTCTTCTGAGATGGTTCTCACAGAGAACATTTTGCAAAAGTTAAGTATTATAGATACTCCAAGAAATTACTCTGGACATGCTGGAACACTTGGGTGACATCCAGCACTGTTGGTCTGACAGCCATTCAGCTTCGTCATGTTCATATTACCATAGTGTAATCAGGATTATCCATTTATTTTTACATTTATTCTTGGCTTGGATGGGGTGCAAGATACACAGAATGAATGAAATAGAAAATACTGATTATTTCATGAGCTGTCTTGTTCCTGTATAGGAATTTTTAATATGCCTAGCACAAAAATGCATTTGAAGTTCTGGACATAGAGCCAAATTAAAATTCCATTCAGTTTGTTTTTCCTGTGCTTACTAATTTCTTTCCCATAAGCTTTCATGGTGTGGAATATTGCATTACAGTCCTCTTTCTGGACCAAATTAATGATTTTAAACTTTGTATATAAAGTGGCACTTTAAAAAACAAAAAAAATACCCTAAATATAGTTCTGTACCTACTATATAGGTTGCTTTGATGTACAGTTCACCAATTGTATATATAAATATTAGATTTTTGTTTTTTACTTTAACTTGTAGGTACATCTGTTTACCTATATTTTAAAAAATGGCAGATGCCACTTTAAAATGCAGTTGCCTCAACTGTCGAATTCATATCTCAGGTGTATATACTATATATTATTTAGATTAGAACTTGGATTGCCATAGAAGATTATTTGGTAGCAATGTCCTTTATTCCATTATAAACCTCATCATCATTGTGGCAACTAGGCATTATAACCATAAATCAAGATTGTGTTGCACTGGGGTGTGTAAACACAAAATAGTCCCTGAATCAAAGAACGTATGGCTTAACTCAAAGACTTCCTTTTTTTTTTTTGCTGTTATTTCTGACCTCTGAAAAGCTTACAGCTAAGGGAAGACATCTGTGTTTCACGACCATGCTGCCATGATCACGTACAGATTTCTTCAAGATCACCTCCCACACCAGAAAAAAAGCCCAAGATACTGTCTGCAACACTATGACATGTGTAATCATCACACATATATGCTGTAAAATGTCTTGCAAATTTGTCTGAAGAGTGTACCAGCAGTCCACAATTACTTTTGAAATGTGTACTTTTTAGACCTCTTTTCTGAATTAACTTGTTCTTCAGGTTTTCAAAATCTCATGCAGATCAAATCTTATTAAAAACAAGTATATGGACTTTCACACGATACTCTTTCAAAAGATAAGTTCTCCTTATTAAAACTTTTTATTTGTTTTGGTAAATCCAAATATAATGAACTAAATAAAACAAGTAATTTACTCATTCTCATACCATGACCTTATTCTTTGTTTGGCTTTTGACTTTTGTACATCTGAGGAGATACAAGGTCTTAATTTCTCAGTCTCATGCTGTGCAAGATGCTCAAAATGTTCTTACTCCCCTGTAACATATGCAGTGTCATGTATTGTTGCTGCTTACATAAAACTCAGCTCAGGGAATCTGGGAATAAAGCCATGACTTCTCTGATGTCATAAAGTGTCTCCGATGTGTGTGTGCACAGCTTTTCAACTCAAAACTGGGTGTGTAGTATTTCCTCTGTCTGGACTTTGGAAGCTATTTCTTGGACATTGAAATAGCTTCACCCTGAGGAAGACTGACTACTATGTGTTTAAGAAGAGGCATAATTGAAAACGTATATCAGACCAGATAACTAGGGAGGATAATTTATTAAGAGGACCATTGGCATATAAGGATGATTTAGAAAACATGATATATAGCTGAAATGTCTGCAGTCTTGTTTTCCCCCTTGCATATCACAACTGACTGATTGCTAAGATCTAAGTATTTATTTGTCTTATCAATCACTTTGTGCCTGAGTCACTCACTGATGGGCATAATCCTCTGTGACTTCAAAAGGCATCTCTGGAGGAAATTTGAATGTCATCAGCAACGAATTGAGACGTTACTGAAGGCATCAGGTAGGAGGAAGATGTTTGCACAAGAGGCATATTAATCAACAACTGGAGAAAATAAGCAGCATCAAAGCAGTGCAATTCAGTTGAATTTGGATTAAATTCTTGCATGTTTTCTGCAAAGCAGAAGGAAGACAGACTGATTGATTCAAACCATGCAAAGCCCAAAGTCCTTCCCCAGAAAATAAATACAGGCTGAGCAATTGGGACGCATTAAGTGTACAGGAGTACTAAACGTTTTACACTTAAAAGGTCTTCACTTAATTTCTGTTATCTCTATTAGTTTTCAAGTGTCCAGAAATTACGATCAAGATTCCTTCTCTGTCAATCTTTGAAAAATAGTTCCTTTGAAGCAGCATGACTTTAGTTATAAAGGAATGTAAAGGAATTTGCCAAGGATTTCTTTCAAAGCTTACAAAAATATGTTGAAATTATAAACAATATGTGCATGATTATACAGGATTAGAGGATTTGTGAACGACAATAATGTGTGAGAGAAAAATGAATCTATCATAGTTTTTTGTTGTTTTGCTTCAACAGAAAATGATTAGTAGTTTCATATATCACATTCTGCATCTAGTAAAAACTGGCACATGAGAAAATACTGTCAGTTAAACACTCATAATGTTTATTGAAGATAATGTCTATACCAAAAACAGCATACTAGTTTCATGTATTAGCTAAGCTTTCAGAAAAATAGCCAGCTTTTTTCTGGGGACTTGTTTAAAGTCAAAGCAGTGTGGGTTATGAGAAACCTCTCCAAAATCTGTAATGGACACGCTTGCTCTTTGTAACTTAGAGCATATCTTAGAAGCTTAGGGGATCCCAAGAATTTATCTAAAAACTACCTGTAGGTGGTATAATAAGATCTGGAATATTTTGCAGTGGAAAAAAACAGACTGTAAATAGCTATAGCCAAGGCAGTGATTTTGGACTTCTTGTTATTATTTCTGGGTTTATTGCAGTACTGTGATGATGTAAAAGCAGAGCAAAGAAAAAGGTTTACCTCTTATTAGACCTAGCTTCTTTGAATTGGCTGAGAAAAACTTCATCCATTAACTTGAAAATAAAAACTAAACTGAACAAAATTAGCTCCCAGCATCAAGCACATGAAACATGAAGTTGTTTTACTTTTTTATAATGTAGGGCAGATTTTAAAGTACCTAAGAGATACAAATACCTAAGAGATGTTTTCATTGTTTGAGAAAACAGAAACTTTGGCAGGTTATGGACAGAATTTCTTTAATACTTTCTACTAATTTTTATTTTCAATTTGCTAGTTACTAGTGTATAAAGTTATTATTGGATTTTGTGTCTTTAGTTATAATTTTTCTTCTTAGTGTAATCTTTTTTATTTCCATTTTCCTTTGATTTCCTCATCACCTGAGATTTTTCCACATGTTGGCTGGCATGAAATTAGTTTTCTTAATTTGTATGCTTGGTTTGCCTTTTCTGTAATTTGTACTTTATTGCTAATGTCAGACAAAGAAGGAGATGAGTGATATATTGAGAACACAATCCTTCATCAGTTCCCACTGCCACATATAAAGGCAGCAAATAAATGTATTCTGTTAATGCAGTGAAGTCAGAGTCCTTGTGCCTTGAGATACATTAAAGAGACTCTCTAGCACTCCAAGAACTGCCAAATTAGATGATGCCAAGGGAAAAGAAAGAAAAAAGGAATAAGAAAAAAGCACTTTCACGTAAAATTCACACTGCATTTAACAAGCATAAGAGAAAAACACTTATCCAAAGCTGAAAGTACAGGTCACTACAGCTTGAGTTTAAGAGCCAGGCTTTCCAGTGAGCAGCTGCAAACACAGGTTGGGTAGTGCAGAAATGCTGAGAACCATGCAGTGATGAATCCCCACTTCTCTACTCAGTGCCAAGTGAGAAGAAGAAGAAGGGGAGAGACTTCATAAATTATTCATCTTTCATGTCACAGACCTGTACCTGCAAATGGATAATCCCTCTATTAGTGTTATGCAGGGTCACACAGCACACACACAAAATGTTGTTCTGAGTTATTGTTTTGATATACTGGCTGTCACCAGAAGCTGTCACCTGAGCACCATTGGGACCCAGGTATGGTGCCTATCATCCTGTCAAGTTATATTTCTCCTAAAGATACTTTGGTTATCCATATGAAATGTTCTGTGTGTAGAGTAGCTCTGTTACAGGCATATTTCTTCTCACTCAAAGTTTAAAAACCACATTTAAAAAGTGTGGTTTTAAATATATTGAAAGTAAGCAGTTAAAATCTATTGGCCACTGTACCTGCTGACTGTTTTCATTAACAGCTTGTGCACCTCTCTCACCACTCTTTTAGATCTCTTTCCTCATTGCCTCTATAGGGTCACATCTTCATATTTTGCCTTGTAATTGTGATCAGGCTTTTGTGATTAATCTTTACTCAGAAGGACTCAAAACCATCAAGAGACAAATCCTCTGCTGGCATAAGCAAGTGCCGCAACACTAAATTTGATGGAAGCCTGCCTGCTCATTTTAGGAGAGCTTCCCCACCTTGAAATTTCCTGCAATCCTCAACCCCTACTACTCTATGAAGCACATTTTGCCACTGGCAGCGACTGAGGAATTCTAGATTGGATTTTAAATCTGCTACCAAATGTATTCTGGCTATGCTAGTGACAAGCAGAGCTGCACAAAAATTACCCATTTTTGTTCTGTAAGTGTCCATCTGCAGCAATGATGATTTTTCTGCCTAAATATTTTATTCTTCTGTGAATGTGCAAAAATATGAATTTTTTTTCCTCCTGCCGGTTCTGCTGACAAGCAGAACTTTTTCATGCAGCTCTATAATTAGGCTCCAGAGTCCTGTGGAGACACACAGCAGAGTGGTAGGCTTTATATTCTGCAGCACTCAAAAGTTGCAGTTCACAGACGTGTGCTTACATCTATCCCACCTCTTTGCGAGCTATAACTAGTCTCCTCCATTCCCTTTGGATCTGTCCCCCTGTGTCTAACAAAAATGAGAATCTTGAGTGTTTCTAGCCCTAAACTGCAAATCAGCACTCGACCACTGTGTGAAACTTTTGACAGAATTGAACAGAGTTTCAGGTCATCGTGAAAAATACCAACTGAGGAATCTTGCATTGCTTGAGGTAGTGCAATGAAACTATCAAACTTAATATAACAATGTATAACTCTTAGGGGTTTTTACACAATTCTTTTCAGCAAGAGTGTGAATGTTTGTTATGGTTTCTGTCACATTACAGTGTTCCTGACCACAAAACCCAGTGATGGTGTTTCTATAGCAGATATATAGTTGTAAAGAAATAGATCACTGGTAGAAGTTGCATGTAGAATATTATATATGGCTATTGTATGGCCTTTAGGGAAACCTGCTATTTTCCTTCCAGAAAACCTTCCAACTCTTTAGTGTTAAAACATGTTATTTTAGAGAACATGAGTTTTGCTACTTCAGGCCAAAGATTGCCACAAACAACAGTGAATTAGTAACATTACCTCCTAAAAATGGTTAACATCTGAATTTCACTATGACTAATCTTCTCTCCAAATGAGATAGAAATACGGACTGATATGATTTGTTTAGCTTTTTATTGGTGCAGTTTGGAGAAGAAGGTTTCCATATTATAGCTAATGAGGGTTGCAGCTTAATCTTTAGCACTGCTAGCAGCAAGAAGAACATTTCCTGTTCTTAGCTCATTTTTACAGGTTTAATTAATAATGTAGACAGTTGAGTCTGCCTGCTCGAACTAAAATAATTAGCAAAGAGTAAACAAACACTTTAGGTTTCACTTTATGAATGGTGTGGTGCCTCTTTAAATATTTAACGTTTTGATCTGAGTGACCAATCAATTCTTGAAAAGTGCCAGGTTACACTGACAATCCAAGCAAGAAAGCTGAGCTGTGAGAAGAGGTAGACTCCTGTAACTGCTTCTGACCAGCAAGGGCTGCAGCAAATGACATGTTAAAGGGAATGTTAAAAAGAAGGGTATGAAAAGGTAGGAGCTATCAGAAAAGAAATGGTTACAAAAAATCAGAGAGGAGGGGGAGCAGATAGAAAGGTGTTTAATGCATTTCAGTGAGTAACTGATTAGTTATATCTCCACTTGAGGTCTTACAGGAGACAAGCATCTCATGCACATTTAAATCTCAGGTAGTAATTTATTTCTCTGTACATTCAGGGCAAGAAAAATTAAAATATGTCCCTCTTAGTCAAATTTATTGGCTTTTGCTTATAAATATTGATGGTCTGGGGAAGAGGAGACCCAGACACTGTCTGCAAAGCAGTCAAACCTTCTGTGTTGAGCGTGCTGATAGCAGTAGTGATTGCAGCTTTGACTTGGGGAGCCAGGTGCACATATTCCGAGCAACTTCATACACAAACTAAGCATACACTTAACCAACTTTGACTGCATTTCAGTGAAGTAGTCTTTGGTGAAGTCCTGGGCACGTACCTTTAAGAAGGGAAGGCTAATTACACTGAATCTTTACTTCATGGCATGGAATAGTACTTTTGAATTATAGCTATTTTTTATTTCCATCAGAAGCATTCAAAATTGTACCCCTTAATCTTAAAAATGTCTTTACTTTTGTAGATTATGTCTTGCAAACCCCAGTATTTCTTTTCTATCAGGTTTGATTTTTCTTGTTATCAAAATTACAAAAATACTGAATATCTGATAAACACATCATAAAAATTTTAAACAAGCTCTTTGATTCAGTCAAATGTAATTCCCTTTCAACAGCATAAAATATTCAGAAAAACAGGTTTCCATTTGTCTTTTTTTCCTGGAGACTAGAGGAAGATGCAACCAGTGCTATGGGAGGCTAGTGAATAATATAATTTTCTGGCTGATGCAACTCAAGAAATTATCCACAAGGTTCTTACTGTGCCCACTTAGATAAATTAGCTTTATTACTGCCACCCATGATGAGGCTTCTGCACTGTAACTCACAGCAGTTTTCCCTCCAACTCTTTTTATTAATCATGATCATACTTAGAGAGCCTTACCCGTTTTTCATATTTCATGCTGAATTTGCAGGGTTGACAGAAAACCCACAAAAATATTTGCTTACCTGTTGTGTTTGGTACAAAACCCACTACACAATGTTTAATATGGCTCCCTGGTGTGCCATTTGTGCATGGTTGCCTTCCAGAGAAGGATGAAGCTTTGGTTGTATTTTTCAGCAGAGCATGCTGCCTTCAACATTTTAAAGGCGGTGCTGCAAGTCACTTGCCATTTGAGTAGGAGAAGTTTCCTGGAACATGCTCTGGAGTGGCAGGAGATTTTCATGGGGTGTGGATGCAGGTTCTGGCATGTGGGAAACTGGCTCCATCTCATCCTCGTGCTGGGGTGGGAGATTTTCATCTTGCGGTGACACCAATACAACAGCACTGGAGGTGTCTGAGTCACTGTCACTACTTTTTTTCTCCTTTGGAAACAATCAACGAAACATCACACTCATCTCAGAAAAAAGGAGCTTTTGTAAGAAGTGATTCAATTTTTTATTTATTTGTTTGTAACAAGCTTTGATGACAGCATTTGGGTGCTTATTTGTTCATGAAAAACCAAAGTTGGATGTGAAAAAATGAACATTTAATTTTGTTCAATATTTTGCATCTTTTGCATTGTCTTTCTTCTCCAGATTAAAAATATTCTTTTGATATATTGAAAAAAAAATTCTATTCCCAGGTGGGATTTTGCTAGTGATAGTCATAAAACTGAAAAATATATTTTTAATCTGGTTCACCTATTAACTACCACTGGTTCTGAGCAACCAAGGACCTCATTTTCACACTATATCTATTTTCCCATCTGTAGAAACTGATGATGCAAGCATAAGGGAAGAAGTCAGTTAACTGTTCATCCTCCCTTCATGGCTTTTTATGTGACACAGAAAACTCTAAAACTGGCAGCAAAAAGCAGTTTGAACAGATCACTTTGTTGCCAAGGTAATAAAATCCATGAGCTTTCAGAATAAGCAGATTTATTGAATGATATTTAATGTTCATGGCTGACTAAGAAAAAAGGTAACAGCTTTTCATAGGAGATAAGGTGCACATCTTTTGGAATAGCAGTTCACAATATTTGGGTAGTTTGCAGAGCCTGTACCAGATGAGGTGTGAACCAAGGAGAGGGGAAAGGGATCTTTAATTACTCAAGACAGCCAACCCAGTGCCTCTGTATCCCAAGCCATTATTTCAAATGTATGTATGCATGAGTGCACAGGGAAAGACAATGTTGGATTTTTTTTAAGAATTGCAAGTAAAATTCAAAAGATTTTGGATTGTGATTGTCTCCTCTGATTTCTGAGACGTGACTGTCCTCAGTAAGAAAGACTGACAAGCTATGAAAAGTGTTCAAGCATTCAGTCTCAATCGGGATTTTGTCTTATTTGTAACCTCTGCTACCATTATATAAAAATATGACTTGAACTTTTGATTAATATGTTTTTTACTGCACCATTAAGCTTGTCTAGTTTACTAGCAGCATGGGGAAATTCACAAATACGACATTTTTTTTCTACTCTCCAAATACAAATAAACTAGCCTGTGCAGGCATCCTCAAGGACCTGCATCCTGAAATACATTTATGGAAGTTAATGTTCAGAGGATATTTATGGGAAAATTGAAGTAAATCATGTCAAGGCTCATATTACCAAGGTGCTGAATTGGGGGAAAGAATTTATTTTAGTGGAAATAAAATATCCCTCCAGCCAGAGAAGGAAGATACTCCAGAGCACTGGACTGAACACAGGTGCCTTGTCATTGAATCCTCCATGGTTTGCAGCCTGTCCACTGTGGGTGCATGAGTGAGTGTTCCGCTTGGAACTGAAGTTTTAGGAGAAGAATTCACAGCACAGTAAATACTGATGATCTTTCTTAACTCTCATCTACCTCATTTGTCAACATGATGAATCTGTATATGCTCAAGGTTTTAAAAGATAATGTGGTTTGCTATGGGCTCTAGTGGGCATTTTTTTTTTTTTCTAATAGCATGGAATTTTGCTGTTCAAAGTCATTTTATTTCAATATGCTCGTTTTTTGTGTAAACAGTGGTCTGTTGCCATTTGGTCACATACGTGCTGTTTTGCTACAGAAGCTGTTCATCAAAGTGTTGACATTTCATTTTAGTGCACATTTGGAAAACATATATTGTTAATGGTGGTGATTGTTGTTGTTTTGCTTTGACTTGGGGAATGCCATATAGTGTATGTGAAAGCTCTGTGCACTTGCAGGAGTTTGCCTGGGCTCAAATTCCCAGACATTTTAGAAGAAAAATTAGCCTCTTCGCCCTAACCTTCTCTTACACCAAAGTGCTGCCTGCATAATGCAGGCAGAGTTAAAACAAATTAAAGGAAGCACTTCCTCACACAGTGGGAAGTCAGCCTGAGGAGTACAGTCACATAGTTCATAGACTTGATTTTTGAAAGGGCTGGATAATTTTATGACCAATAATAACATTTTTAGTTATGCATGCTAAGTGAAGGATAATTGGATTTCATGCTTCAGAGCATCAGCTACACGGTCACTACATCACTACAGGGGCCAGGAAGGGATTTATTTACTCACACCCGCATATGTTCACACCCATGCACACTTCTGCATGCAGCAATGAATTTCAGTGATGCATACTAGGGAATTTTCTGAATCATTGTGCATAAGCCAGTAGCTCTGAATAGTTAAGGCCAACATTGACATGTCAACAAGAGCCATGCAGAGGAACTGTAGTAATTCCAGTACCTGTGGAGCATGTGAAAACTGTGGCCACTGTGTCCATGTTTTAACAATGGCAAGTCTGGATTTAGTTACAGGAAGAAAAGAATTTTTCTAAAGACCAGCTTTTAATATTCAAGAGGCTTCTTGAAATATTAAATATTGCAATATGAAAAGCAGTGCAAGCCTGAGTCAGTACCAGAGTGCCAGCTGTTGGCTGTAGACACAGTCACTAAAATGTGATTGAGAGTTTTATTAGCACGTCCTTCATTCTCCTATCATGGTCATTTCAGAAATCAACAAGATTAAAAAAATAAGGAAGCATATCAGGGTAACTTTTAAAGTACTACTTTTTTTTAGTAATTCTCTAGGTGAAAATTAAAAATTTGTTTAAAAATTCGGAGGATAATTGCTGCAGAGAAAGTCCAGACTCTGAGTATGACAAAGTAGCACATGAAGCCTCTTTTTATTTTACTATTTTTCCTACCATGCTCTATGTTATCTACACTGGAACATGAACCTATGGAAGAATAGGCTAATTAGTAAGGTTATTAAAGGTATCATATATCATTATCAGCACTTTCAGCTACTAGAATAGGATCTTGAAACCTTTTCTATCACTGAGACTGACTGTAGAATAGGAGAAGAGTTAGACACCAGACAGAAGCCAATTAAAATCTGTATGTTCAGCATGCAGATGCCTAGAGCATGCCAAAGGCAAGCACTGATGACTGGGACAAGCCCTCCAACCTGCTGAGGCCACCACAGTTTGACCCAGTCATTAACAATGCATGCCATAGAATCTCTTCTTTAGACAGTTATGTTTTTAAAATAAAAGTACAACGCTCATTCTGTTAAAATGCAAGAGGATAAATTTCATTACTGGAGTATCTGTAGTTAGAGCCATTCCCCAAGGCTGAGTGATCGATTCAGTTTTGGGAGGAGCCAGGGAAGATGCAAATGCACAGGAACATTGCCATGGCATGGTTAGTGGTTGCTGATTGTGCAGGAAGGAATTAGCTGCTTGCTGCTGAATGGAGACAGAGCACAGGCTGGAGGAAGCTTCATGCCTGCAATGAATTGAATCACTGAGAGGGAAATATATGTGCTAAATAGAAAACAATGAAACAGCCAGCAGTAGATCCAAGCACTTCAACCTGAACTGTAAGCTTCTGTGGTCTCGCAAGGTTTGATTTAATTTATCTCCAATTCCTGTTTTATTCACTTTAGAACTAATAAGGAAAGATGTGAAAGATGTTAACTGTCTAACAAATTAACCTCTTGCAGATCACCTCATCCCCAGCCAGCCTGCCTACACTGTGTTGTAAAGGGTGATTGTAGGTAGCAGAGTCAACTGGAAAACTACAGGTAGAAGCACCCCTTTTACTTACAGTCTGTCCCCCTTACACAATGGGCAATTTGTTCAGAGTTTTACAATAAGCACTAACTACACCAGGAAGCTCGAACTAGAAAAGTGTATATGGATCTTAAAGATGCATGATTTTACTAAACGATATTAAAGAATCCCAGGATCACAGAATGGTAAGGTTGGAAGGGAGCACAGTCGGTCATCTGGTCCAGCCTCAAGCAAATGTAAATTATGAACTGGATCATGCAGATGATATTTAAATTGTCTGAAGAGTGGCAGACAAGGAAAAAGCAGAAGAAGTATATTTATAGGAGAGCCAAAGAAAATTTCATTACCTTAATGATAGGCTTGGTATCAAGAATTATTTGACTATGGTGAAACTGTAAAAGTATGTTAAACAGAAAGAAATAGGCCAGCATATTATTATAGCAAGATGTGTCCAGAGGGCAGAGAGAAAAAAAAAAGGGAAAAAAATCTGTTTAATTTCATCTGGGCAAATTTCTGACTAATCACATTGAGAGTATTGGAAGGGCAAGAGAAAAGCCCTCCCAGTTCTGTGAAAGGATAAGACAAAATTGGTCACTATGTAGATATTTTTCCTCAAAAAGTACAATTGACCTCAAAGAGCATGAAGAAGGATATTTGTAGCTTAATACAGAGAAAATACATGAGTAGCAGGTAGAAAATTTAATTTATACAGAGACAGTAATTTTGTTTGTTTTGTTAAATCCTTTTGTAGGATTCTGCACCAGGAAGAATGTTGAGGAAAGCCATCACCATAGTCAAAACCCCAAACAGATTGGAATACATGTCAGGAGAATCACTGTGAGAAGACAAAAGGATTAGATGGCATTTTTTATGATAGAAGTACAAGGGAATTGTGTATGGTATTTCAGACTACATGGTCTGAATTCTGTTGAATTCTATTCTGTGTAATCCAGGACTCTCTATTCTCCTTAAAAAATTGTGCCTCCAAATTAAATGCTGTGTTTTGCCTAATTGTTACTGAGGGCCAAAGATAAAGCAGAGCATCTGGAATGGTATTATGCAGATTCAAACAAGCCCATGAGCTTTCATTCTATTTTAGTTTCTGGAAAGGCATCATTTGAATAGGAAGGATGAGAGTGAAAAAAAGCAACCACGTGGAAAAGGCAACAGAGTAATCACTTTATGTTCCTGTAACTGTAGATATATACTAGCTCATGCCATCCAGTATTTTCATTTATGAGAACTATCAACAGGGAAATGGATTGTATGTGTGTTTGTACTGGGTGTCATTGTAGCAGTGCCATTTTCTGTGTCCTGGTGGTCCAGAAGTTATGGAAGGGTTCTGCAATTCATCCCAAATGAAAGAAGAACTGTGCTTCCTGTGGAGATCTTCCCAAATGTTTGTTTTCCTTCCTTCCTTGTTTTATGATTTTGGCACTCCAAAACAAGAGTCATTTCCAGTAAAACATATAAGTTTGTCCTTTGTGTATGGAAAGCATAATTAAATTACTGATGCTTTAAAAGATGGAGTTTAGATCCTGTTAAGCAGATTTTTATTTGTATTGATGAATTCATTTGACATCTGTTTACTACCTAAAATATTGCTGCTATCATCTAATGACCAGACATTCTGGCTCCATTCACTGGAAGTGTCATTCAATAGCTGCTCTTTAGCACTAAATGTTGCATTACACAGAACGATGGAGTATTATGAATTTAATGTATTTTAATTATTTTTCTAATGTCATGATTGAGCATTATGAAGCAGGTGTTCTAGTAGGAGTCAAACATAGTGCATTATCTACAAAGCAGTTTTATTAAAACAGTTAGAAATGTTTGTGTCTGAAGTGTCTGAAGGCTTTAAAATTCATGTAGGGACATTATCCTCTGTGCAGTCATTTCCTTTGAATAAGAATGCATGCAAATTTTCATTTACAGACACACACAAGAATTTTTCAAGGGAAGATGAGTGTTCCTTAGGTTTTTCCATTTAATTTGCAAACACTCTACTTTAACATTCTCTCTCCCATTGCTGAATGCTAAAAAAAATATCCTGTAGATCACTCGAAACACTGCCAGGAGTTGGACTGGCATAAAACACCACATCTTGCTGGACACTACGTTACTTTTATGAGGTGCTGGGTAGATTCAGTATACACTGATTCCACAATAAATGAATTGGACTGCAAATAAACTTGCAGTTTTGGATTGAGAAGAAAGATGCTCAACAGGAGTAACAGCAATAAATGACTCTTTAAATATGAGGTACACCGAGTTACTCACTAACTAATGCTATTTGATTTGGGAGATTTAGTAGTTCCCTGCAGCAATGTGAGAACATTCCCCTTGGACTTTTGCTCAGAGATGACTGACATTATGTTTCAGGGAAGAAGGAGGGAAAATTACAGCAGCCCTAACCTTGAAACAAGGTTAAAGGCCTTCTTCTTTAATATGCACATGCATAGTGAAAGGGTTGGGTGGGAGGGAAGGAGGAACTTGGAACAGGAGGGAAAGTGGATGGTGATTCCCTAATAATGATGCTGTCAGAGAGTTGTGGGAAAAGGCGAGAGGCTTGAGGAGTGACAGAATGCTTGGTTGCATATGCCCTTGTGTTAGGTATGTGGTTTCAAAGATTTAGCTTCAGCATTAACGTCACAAAATCTACAAGCAGACCATGGGACATAGCACTGTGCTTTGCAGAATTATTATGATGAGGAAAGGACAGCAAACATAACAATAATATCCATTTGTTATAAATCATATGGTAATATTAAGGTAAATTATATAAATTGTTGCAGGAAATGGGAGGCACGTTTTTTTTAATTGAATTTACTTGGGATTACTTTATCAAAGAAAATGAGAATTCTGAAAGGCTTAAGGATATTTGGTGAGAATATATAGCTAGGTTCCAAAAACCAAATTCAGATACCAAATATAAATAGACTGGCTTTTAGAAAGGCTAAGCTGCTGGTGGCTCCCGTTGTCTTCCTTCAGTGGCAGATGATGTCTTTCTGCTTTATGTTTTAAATAGGATTAGCTGATACAGCATAAAATAATACAGTTCTGAAAATCTAACTTAATTTATTACCTCTTTACTACAGTATTTTATTTGACCTACAGCATGAGAGGGGATGCTATGTCCCAGCCTGTGTCCTTCCTCTAAATTTTATTTCTAAAAGTACAAGTAGGGAAGATACCGGAGGAAAGCTAATGGTCAATTATGCTGGTGAGGATTTGGGAAATATTTACTTACTCAAATGTAGGCAATTACTCTGTCAGTTTTGATATTCCACCACATCACCTGTAGTAATTTACAGCTTTGTAAATGCAGTCCATTCTGGATGTCTGATGATCATCTTTTTTTGTTGGTGTTTCCCTTTAACACTTTATACACCCACAGTAACCCCCAGCATCTGTATGTACTTTGCAGCTGTCTCCATCAGCTCACTTACTTGGTCCCACCTTCAGAAAGACCTTATTCTTTATGTTAATTATTAATTATGTTAATTATTAATTAATTAGGAGTGGAATTTATACTTGCATAGCAGATCATTTCCCAGCAGCCCTGGCTAACTAGAGAGGTCCCAGGTGAGTGGAGGCTAGCCAGTATGATACCCATCTATAAGAATGGCAGAAGGAGGATTTGGGGAACTATAGCCCTGTCAGTCTGACCTTGGTTCTGAGGAGCGACATGGAGCAGATAATTTTGAGTGCAATCACACAGAACATGCAGGACAGCCAGGGGATCAGCCTCAGCCAGCATGTGTTTATGAACGCCATGTGCTTCTTGACCAACCTCATCTCCTTCTATGACAAGGTGACCTGCTTAGTGGATGCAAGGAAGGCTCTGTTTATTGTCTACCTAGACTTTTATAAAGCCTTTGACACCATTTTTCACAGACTTCTCTTGAAGAAACTGGCTGCTCATGGCTTGGACAGGTGTACTCTTTGCTGGGTAAAAAACTGTCTGGACAGCCAGGCTTGGAGTGGTGTTGACTGGAGTTGCGTCCAGCTGGGAGCCAGTCACAAGTGGTGTTGCCTAGGGCTCAGCATTGGAGCCAATCCTGTTTAATGTCTTTATCAACAGCTTGAATGAGAGGATCGAGTGCAGCCTCAATTTTCAGATGACACCAAGTTGGGTGGAAGTGTTTATCTTCTGGAGGGCAGGGAGCTTCTACCAGGGGATCTGGACAGGCTGGATTAATGGACCAAAGCCAGTTGTAAGAGGTTCAACAATGCCAAGTGCCATGTCCTGCACTTGGAGTACAGAAACACCAGGCAGCACCGCAGGCTAGGGGCAGAGTGGCTGAAAAGCTGCCTGGTGGAAAAGGACCTGGGTGTGCTGGACAACAGCAGCTGAGCATGATCCAGCATGTGCCCAGGTGACCAAGAAGGCCAATGGCATCCTGGCCTGGATCAGCAATAGTGTGGCCAGCAGGACACGGGCAGGGATTGTCCCCCTGTACTCAGTACTGCTGAGGGCACACCTCAAATCCTGTGTTCAGTTCTGGGGCCCTCACTGAAAGAAAGACATTGAGGGGCTGGAGTGTGTCCAGAGAAGGGAAAGGGAGCTGGGGAGGGGTCTGGAGCATAGGTCTGTGTCACTGTTGAACCACTAGCAGAGAGAGTCAGGCTCTCGAATGTGGCAAAATTCTAATTTTATTAATTAATTTCAACTTACATAGACTTTCACAGATCATCCGGATTGGGTCAGTTCAAAACCTCCCCCTAAGCCGATTGGCTAGGCTTTAACTGCCAATGCTTCCAGAGACCGTTTCAATAACATCTATACTTTACCTTTGTTTATAGAACATAGGAAGAAGAAGAAAAAATTCCCATGGGAAGAATCTGTGCTTGCCACAGGTCTGAGGAGTGGCTGAGGGAGTTGGGGGTGTTTAGCCTGGAGAAAAGGAGGCTCAGGGTACACTTTGTCACTCTCTACAGCTGCCTGAAAGGAGGGTGTAGCCAGGTGAGGGCTGGTCTCTTCTCCCAGGCAGTAAGTGGTAGGACAAGCAGAAAAGGCCCTACGTAGCACCAGGGCATATTTAGGTTGGATATTAGGAAAAATTTCTTCCCTAAGAGGATTATCAAGCATTGAACCAGGCTGCCCAGGGAAGTGGTGGAATGATCATCCCTGGAGGTATTTGAAAGGCATGTAGATGTGGTTCTCAGGAACATGATGTAGTGATGGACTTGGTAGTGCTGGGATAATGGTTGGACTTTAGTAAGTTAGGGTCTTTTCCAATCTAATCAATTTTATGATTCTATGATCTGTGGAAATTAATTGCACTGGTCTTTTCACTATATATCCTTGTTTCCAAGGTGGTTCTGCTAACAAAGAAAAATACATGAAATGCTTTGCTTTAAGGACAGAATAAATATATCTCAGGAATTCTGTGGCTATTCCTTGTATTCTCAGAGACTTTTAAAAAAATTTTTAATTTTTCAGTGTTACAGTGGAAATGCTGTAGCAAGGGAAGACAGAACACTCTACACATACCAAGGAGAGATAGAGTCCACAAGGCAGTTGCTGGGGGAATTGTAAAGCCTCTGAGCCCTAGCCTCACTGTCTGTGAAACAGATATGATAGTTATCCATCTTTAAACTCTCCAGTGACTACATCTAGAGGAAAGTTTGTATTATAGAACCTGAGCTGGTGGTTTTTAAATGCAGGTAGAGTCACATCACTGGCTTTCTCTGACAAGCCTGGTGAGATGCACACTAAGATGGACACTGTGGGCTCACTGAACTCAGTAGAAACACTCCCAATGTGTTAATTATGTTTTAATTCAAAATATTATCATGTGCTACATTTTTTTAATTGCCAGTAACACTGCCTTCTATTCATGAATTCGTGTCGAGTGTTGTTTTGTTTGTCAAGGCAGTGCAGTGTTTTGTTTACAGATCAATTTTCTCAAAAGCAGTAAAAGTGTTTGACAAAAGAAGAGAATGTTCTGGATAAAGGTGGTAAACCTTTTGTAATATGTTGTTCACTGTATTTCTTTTGAAATTTTATTACATGGATTTGAGTGTTGACTCTAAAGGATTGAAATCACTATTTGAAATTAAAATATGACTGATTTATTTCATGTGTTCTGAGATACTCGCGGAGAACTTAGCCTTGAAACCAAATAAAAGGCACATGAAAGAATTCATGTCTTAGTAAATGGAAATTTTTTTTTTCTTTAAAAATATTTATTTAGGTTTCATTAATAAACACCCAGGGATTTATTACTTAAAAATAAATTAAAAGGTTTAGGTAAAGAAAATATTGCCTTTAAATACTCAAATAGCTGATCTTGATTCCCTATTTACTTGTCATATGGAGTAGGACAAATCAGCCCTGTATTTAAAATTTCAGATTTAAATTCTTAAAAGCTTTATTTAGGAAGAAGTTCCATACAGGTTTGAACTGTGTGTGTATACGTCCATATACACACAACGATTTACTGTACGTACACATGTAAAAATCTACTCTTTATTTTTGCTTACAATGGCAAGCTCGTGAATGACACAGGAATGAACTGCAACATCTATAATTCAGTAGCATAATAAAATCATGCATGTAAAGTAATTTCCAGAATAACCCTCTTAATGTCTTTCATTTTGCCCAAAGCATTTTACAGTCAATGCACAGCTACAGCTTGTACTTCCTGAGATGTCAAACTGTTTATACTGGTTCAGAGATTGAATGGAAGATGATCTAAACTACAGGAGGGACCTGATGCTGCAATGAGTTCTACATATATTGTTTCTATTGCAGTCATATGTATTCAGATCTGTTAGCTGGATCTGGATTTCAGAATCTTGGCTATGCGTCTGACATTTGGACAACATCCTAATTCAATGTTGAATCTTTCATAGTGTTGACCACCAGACATTATTTTGGCCACTTTGTCACATCTCTTATTTCTTCAAGTACCTCAATAAATCACAATTTTGATTACATTTTCCCAGATTTTGAACTGAGAAATAAGTTATTGCATCTTGAAAATATTTTGCATCACAATAAAGGATTTGAGTTTTATTGTTTTGCTTTGTTTACTAAAGAAGTAAGCATCACATTTCTCAAACAGTAATAATAAAGCTTTGAAGTCTTTCAGTAGATCAACTTCTTTAATGAGAGAACATAACATTGCTCATGCTCAGAAACATATTTTACTTCGGTAAATAATAATCAGCTATTTCCAATACATCCATAATGTACCTGTGCCTTTTTAATTACTGAGAGTTTTAGGACTGCAGTACAACTTACTTTTCAGAGGGTTCCATTTATATTACACATTGATTATTTGCCTTTAAGAAGAGGAGGAGTGATGATCACATAACTTACACCAAAAGCATCAAAATGATCATGCTTAAAATATATAGTAAAATTTACCTTAATAGATAAATATTTCTAATGGTCCAGCAATACAGAATTGTAAAGGAAGGAAATCCACATACACTCAGGAATTAATTAATTACTTTCTCTCTATAAAACTCTGTGAATTCCATAGCTTAATTCAAATTGAGAGTAGTAATTGAGAGAAGCAATTAAAGAAATCTGTATGAAAATGTATATGTGGTATGCAAAAAACCTCCTATCTATAGCAGAGCCTTCTTCTGTCACAAACAAACAACGAAACCAAACTACACTGACTTCAACTAAGGACCTAAATACTATGGTGGTGAACACTACAAACAATTTTGAAGAATACTGACAATTTTGTAATTCAGAAGTCTTCACCTGTGTGCAGTGTTTTCTACTTGTGTTGCTCTTTCAGCATTGCAGCTATATACACGTGGATCAAATGAATACTACCAATGGTAGTAGGTTCCCTTTAAAAGCTGTAATACCTTTTCCTGTAGTCTAGCTGTAGTATTTATGTACATTTAATCATTGCAAATGTTGATAAGGAACAAACAACAAAGCAAGTAACATTTGAAGTACTTCTCTTTTTTGCCTATATTTAGGTTTTGTTGTTCAAAGTACTGCTTTTGCATCCTTGGCAATCACAGCCATCTTCAGCTGGGAATGTTTTTCTATTTTGAATGCTTAGCTCAGTGTTTCTAAACAGTCCCCACTATCCCTCTCCCCTTAAATCAGGGAAAACACTGCAAGCTGAAAAAAACACCAAGTAGGTGATTGTTCCCTTCCTAGATGGATTTTCTTTCTCTGTTTGCATTGCCTGTTCTGCTTACAATTGATGTGGTAAGACTCCAAAGAACAAAAAGCAGATCTTAACATTTTTGAAGAACAAAGATACTCAAATTTTTCGTTTTGAAGCAGCATTGATGAAATGTATGTTCAAGGATCTTTATTGAGTGCTGTGTTACAAAGCAGGCAATATCATTCAGTCTTATTTTCCTTTAAATGCTGAAGGCAGTGCTGAACAAATGGTATAAATTAAACCAGTAGTGAATGAAATCTACATTATATTAAATATTAGATTGGTGGTGCTTAAAGCTCTTGTCCTCAGTTTCTCCCAATTTGCTTTTTTCCTAATCAATTTCACATGACAAATACATTCTTTTAAAGTCTTTTAAATGGCATGGCAATGAGTCTTTGCAAAAAGTGACTTAGGTAATCTAAAAGTTACCTTATATCTTGTCAGATATATGCTTATTGTAATTGCTTACTTTGTGTCCTGTACATAGAAGGATTGTGAATCTCAGAAGTAAAGTACTATGTAATGAATTAGCTCCAGTGATAACTACCCTTTTTATTATACAGCAGAGTAAACAGCCATTAATTTAGAACACGTAAATTGGAAATCTGAGGACCATATCACTTGCTGTAGTGGGATATATTCCTACAGAACGTGATTACTTCCATAATTCTTGAATATATAAGAATTGCTGTGAAGCAGAACAGTCAGACATTCCCATTAAGAGGCATCAACTGCTACCTCATTAAAGGAAGAAAGAATCTGTGGTCATGGAAAGCATCTACAAGTCATTCCATTTCTAAATTAAAACCTGAAATAGTTTGAGGATAATGAGAATAAAGATAAAGGTTTGAAAGCTTATTACTTCCTATGAAGTAATAGCATATTCAGCATATATTTGAAAGGGTTGAAATATTATGACAAACCCCTGTATAGCCTAAAAATGGTTGTAATTGGCCTCTGAGAAGTGGACATGCTTTTAATTGAGGTTGCTGTTTAAGAAAGGGAAGAAAGAAAACACCAAAGAAATCAAAACCTGTTTCAGTGTGTCATAGAAGGATATATGAGCTGAAAGTCATTATGCATTTTAAGAGATACTCCATTTTTCAGTTCTTTAGCGTTATTCAAGAGCTTATGCTTTGGTTATCAGTAACTACCAGTGGATGTTTATGACATTAGATGCTAATTTGCTGAAGACAGAAGAATTCCAAGGAGCACAACTCTAAAATCTCCTTTCTTAAACTGTCTTGATGGCAGCTGCCCACTGTCGTGGTTCTGAACTGCCCTCTGGAGACCTCTGGGGTGCTTCTTTCACTTAGCTGCCACATATGTGAACTTTAGGATCCTGTTTTAGGAAGTCAGGATTGTGTGATGGGTAAGAAACGTCTCTCTTTTATATATCAGGATATCTAACCGAGGCAGTTTGTGTATGATTCTGGAAAGATTAATATATAGGTTTCATTATTTTTGGAAAGGCAGAAAACTTGCAAAGATCTATTAAGAATTTTTCCCTATGCAAAACTACAGCTTTACAAAACTCTTTTCTGTATTACTGGTTAATATTTGCTTTTTTCCTTCAAAGCTATGAGCATAGATCACTACACAGTACATACTAGTAAGACAAAGCAAATGAAATTACATAGCCCATGTACTGTGGAGAAAAAGTCACCTTTGTTAAATTTTGCTGTAGAGTTTTGAATATCCTGAAGAAAGATAATGACATTTGATGAGACGTAATTCACATTAGGCAAGAACTTTGTTAATGTAACTTGGATTTACGCACTGAAGGAGGCAGCTTCAGTCTTGGACCAGCTGTGATGCCTCTCCAGGCTTTTCTCTTACTCTACTCTTTTAGTATGCAGTGCCATGCATTAATTTGAATTCAGTACTTGGTAATGGCCAGAATATAGCAGAGGTTCAGTGATTTTAGAGACTCGAGTCTCACAGAGTCCCCTACTAACTCCTTCCTTTTCCAGTCCCAGGTCCTGACTGGGGGCTGTCCTGGAGATCTCTCCATCCCAGCTCATCCTTATGGCCTATGCAATTCCTGCCCTAAAGCTCTGTCCTTTCAAATTTCCTGCCAAGGTCTGAATGTTTGTTGCCCTCAGGCTCTGTTCCTTCAGACTGATCATCAGGGTTTGAATGAATGTTGCCTCTGGGTTGGCTCTTTTCAGTTGCAATTTCTGAGTTGGAGCTCTTGCTGCCCTCAGATACTCACCTTTCAGTTTCAGTATTTGGGTTTAAAGACCCACTGGCTATAAAAGATTTTCTATTTTAATATTTTCTTGTGTCATGCTTCAGTTAGATATAGTTGCACTGCTCTTATTGATGATCTATCCCTTTTTACATTTATCAATATTCACTGAGTTGCTTTGTGCAGGATTTTATTATCTTCACTTCTACTCTAAACTGGTGTTGCAATATAGTGAGAATCTTCACTGATTATTTATCTGAGAATTTTTTGAAATCACTTGCGAGTTTTGCTTATATTTGAACATGAAAACTGTCATTAGTTTATGTCAGTGATAAACTAGTGTAAAAGTGAATATGGACACATGCACTTTCCAGGAGAATTTTTTGCCTGTTTGTTCCTCCCCAGAAGTAATTTACATGCCTGAATGCTTGAGGCTCAGATTGCAAAGATATTTGTCTATGTTCCCCTTAACAAAGACTTGCTATTTAGATTCTTGAATGTAGGTATTTAACATCAGAGGCTATTTAACATTTAACTCAGGCCCTTATACCTGTTATGAGAAGCTCACTGAAAATGAATGAGCTTCAGTGGGGCAGGGGCTTCCAGAGGCCAAATTTATCAAGTCATTAAAGTCTCAATAGGATTCTAAACTGATTTATAGAAATACTCACTTATCACTTGCATAACTTTGTTTTTTCAAGCTGAGGTTTAGTAGCTGTAAGGACTGCATGGGGTCAGGACAGGAGAATCAGGGTACAAGCATGGTCCAGAAGATAAGCTTTGATTATTATTCAAAATGAGTAAATCTATATTGTGTGTACCAAACACAGAAGGCCTTTTGGACTGTTTCTTTTTTTTTTTTTTTTTGTTTGTTTTTGTTGTTGTGGTTTTTTTTTTGTTTTTTGTTTGTTTGGGGTTTTTTGTTTGTTTTTGTTTTTTTTTTAAATCTGGTGATGACTTCCTACCAGATGCAACTTCTAGTGTGTATTAGCCCTCTCCAGAATGCATTTCAATAAATTCCCCTCTACATTTGACACAGTAAAAACCCAAACTCTTTAGGTCTAGAACTACATTCACATCTGCCTTACAATAACAAACGGATTGTTTCTTATGGATTTAAGATCACTTGCAACAGCCCTTTGGTGTATTAATGATTAATTGGAGTCTGTTCCTTTTATTTCCCTTTATTGCAATCACTTTGTCATATTTCATTGAAGTAAGGGTCAGGCTTTTAACTTCTTGATCTTGAAAAAAAAAAAAAAAGCCTAGACTTGCTACATTTATTCTCTGTATTTGCTAAATTTTACTGCAGGTAGTTTAAAAGGGTCATGGGTTGTAGGCATTTTGGAACATAAGAGTTTTGACAAATAAGTAGTTCCCAGACAGTAAGTAGTTATTATACATGATGTGTTTCACAGCAAGTTTCCATGGAAATATGATTTGTATTGCCCATTAAAAGTTCACTGTCACTGCTCTTTTATCAAGGTAACCTACACCACATTATCTCACATATGGCATGGGATGCTGTAAGAGAGGAAAGGCACCTGGAAAATAACGAGTAGCTGAAATGCAGTTATTTGTTACTGTACAGTAATCTGCAAAAGTATCTTTTAATTCTTGAAAATGGAATTTAGACTCCAAGTCATGTATCTGTTGAAGTAAATCCCAACGTCTTGTTTGTCCTCATTTTCAACAGAAGTGAATGGTGTAAGGGCATGCGGAAAGGAATCCCAAATTTTAAGTATTCCTAAAATAAATAAATTAGGGTTTTCTTGCTGACATATATTAAGCATGTGGTGTGATTTTCTGACTGAGTAGACAGCAAAATGCAAAGTTAATTTTTTTCAAAAATATATTCCGTGCAGTATCTTTTGCAATGAGGTCTTATGAATCACTTCCCAATAAAAATGAGACTTCTCTTTTAAACAGTTATTAATTCCACTTAAAAGAAAAATTAGTGATCATTCAGCAGCATAGTGTCACCAGTATATGAAATGATAAATGTGAAAAGATTTTTTTCTATTTTTTTTATAGGTAAGCCAGTTTCACAAAAAATATTTTAAAAAGCAATATGTCTGAAATGCAAGTAGATCTTTGAAAATTCTATTTTGTCTTGTTCGGGATCTGGGATTTGAGAATTCAATATGTCAACCTTTAGTCATTTTTTTCCCAAACCAGGGTGTTTGTTAGGCTTATGTATGTAGGACTTGGCTGTGTGTTTATAGACCTCTGTTTTATGATACTCTTTGAAAACACCTAAATGACAAAACCTCCAGGCTTTGACCTCTCATTAAAACCTCAGACCATTGTGCTTGTTTATAATATTTTCTCTTTTGCAGGTAATTTTGTCCTAATGATCTCTACTCTGTCTTTTTATCCAACCTTTTGAATTCAAACTCCTCTTTTTATTTATATTCAGTCATTGCTAATAAAAAATAATATTTCAAAATGTTTTCTTGGACTTATTCTAAATTTTGAGCTTCTGATATGGATTATCATGGAACCTATGTTTATCTGTTTGCCATGGTTAAGGAATGCTATTCTCCAATTCAATACACCCACTAGAAAAGCCATGTGCCACTTTCCCTTCCTGCCCCTCCAACTGGAGCCACAAAAGGCAAAGATTACAGGTTGAGATAAGAAAAAATTACTGGAAACAGCAATAAGGTAAGCAAACAAACCAGGAAACTATCACAGGACAGATATAATGGACCAAGGTACTCTGGCATAAATATACCTTTCTTTACAAACAATATCAGGTTCGATTTTACTTCATCTATTATACTGACGAAATACTATGTTAGCGCACCAGATTAAAAATTATTTTAAGTTGCCTTCTCACATTAAGTGCTTCTTTGTGTTACAATGCAACTGTCTCATTTTATGTGCAGGTCTTTATTTGATGAAAACCAACACAACTCTACTGAAGACAATTAAAATAAATTTTGCAAATGGTTAGACAGCAAAATTTTCCACATCTTCCTTTCCTTAATGAATAAGAAAGAGAAGTTGGACAAAAGCCCTACTGAAGAAATGTATCATAGAATATACACAAAAACTGAACAATCAAATAAAAGAAAAACAAATTAAAAATTCACTCTTGTTAATGTCCCTCAGTGCTGCTAAATCTACTGCTAAAATTCATGCACGTGACTGCAGAGAAATTACCTTACTTTGTATGGAAGCAATACGTACAGCTTTTTACACATCAGATTATAATTAAAGCATACAATTTTTTTTAATAGTCATAGCTACAACAGTAATATAATCTTTATTATTTTATTGCTATTTAGATATGGTGCACTTAGGGGTATCCTGTGAGGAAATGGTGTGGGATTCAATGTGTGGAGCAATAAGGTGATGGTATAACTTTAACTATGCTCTTAATATACATTACTCCCAGAAGAATTCTGCAAATAGTTGTTTTCTTGGTGCATAAACTTACAAAGATGACAATCAAAGCCAGTCAATAGCAACAAGGTACTCTCTTATAATCTATTATTTACTGTTACTTCACACTTCTGAAAAATGATCCTTTTGATGTTTTTTATCATTTAGTTTCATTCTTACAAAAAAGTAGAACAAATTTGAAAAAGCTGCCTTTGTAGACTTCTTTGAATCCCATGGGAATGTTCATCCATTGTGAAGAATTACAAAGTCTCAAACAGACACAAGGCTACACAAACCAGTAAAGATATGGGTGGATATTTTATGTATAGTTCAGAAAGAAGATTTTTTTTTTAAATTTTAGTGTTCTTTTTAAAAGCGCTACGTAATTTCACCCTACTTCATTCTTCTCAAATAGCTGAGGCTTCACACCTTTCATTTAAATTATTCTAGAACACAACCTACTGCAGTCAGAAATAGGGTAGTATGTTTACTAGTTTACTTCTGCACCATGTCTAGGAAGAAATATCAATTTTATTTTCCCCAGAAGTGACCTATCTTAAGGAGTGGGCACTGGAACAAAACATAGACTCTTCTCTAGCAAAGGAAGCTGGCGTTAAAAATAGTAGATTTTGGTTACACCTGGCATAATCACTGAGATGTGGGAGTGAACTGCATGGTAAGTAATATAAAAAATCAATACATTATTTTCTCAATACGTTATAAGGAAGCAGCAGTCTTTCAAAGATTTGACACAGCACAAGCCATGTGCATTGCATTTGCGAATGCTATCTATGATGATACAGTAATACAAAATTGAGGGACAGACCAGTCCTGAACTAAAAGGTTATTTAGTTCTGGCCCTTTATTGCATGAGATCAAAATAAAAAGCTCAAATCATAAGAAGATGGACTCAAAACTCATTGGTCTACTGTGTTTGAAAGTGGCATTGATTTCTCCCCATAGCACTTCTGTTTTGTTCAACGCTTGTAAGAAATATAAGCTGTTTATTTTCGTCTTTTTGCAAATATCCAACATATTCCTTGCTATATGAATATCAACTATTTCTGTAATATAGGTTCATGCCTACAGAAGAAGAAAATCTAACAAAAGAATACATGTACATTGTGGATGTCTTCATCTAGGGTAGTTTCCCTGGACTTGCCTTACATACATTTCTACAGCATCATCCATCTCACTTTTAGGCAGATATTGAAACCAAATTGGATGGATTATACTCCAAAAGTGACTGTTTTTTCTCTTCTTTGGAAAGGGAGCCTGGGGTTACCTGCAAGGATATAAATGAACAGGGTTAAATGTGTGCAGTTAGGTGACATGAATATCCACCTTGCATGAAGTTCTTATTAAAAGATTTTTTTTAGATATAAATACTCATTAATGTAAATTAGAATAACTCTATTTTCAAGAATAAAGCGAGATATTTGGTTATACGAGGAAGAGAAGTTGTGATTTTTCTCCAAGACAGAAATTTTCACAATCCGGAGATAACCATACACAAATAAGTTTAAAGAAATGGGTGGTATGACACATTTTACCCTACACTCTTTTAAAACAGAAGTTTGAATTATTAGGAAATACAAGCATGCATACTAAGAGTAAGAATGAACTGGCATTGAGCTCAGCTTTTGACCAGGCTGTTCTCCTTTTGACCTCAGCAGGAGACTGTGCTAGGGAAGGCAAGTGTCCACTTGTGTCCACTAACCCAAACTGATTCTCTCATTTCAGTGCAGAGTGAACACTGCCATCCTCAGAGGGCAGACTTGCAACACTTTGCATATTAAACACCTCAGGCATGCTCCTTTCTTTTTGAAAAAGTGTCTATAACTTTTTTCCATTGCCATGACTTCATCATCTGCATAACACACCATTCTTTTTATTTTATTTTGTCATTTGCCTCTTACCATGGCAGTGTCTGTTGTAGTGCCTCTGGGAGAAGAACTTTACCTCCTTAATCTTACTGCACTTTTATCCTTTGACATGATGGTCCCTATAAAATGAAAACCTGTATTGAACTAGATTAAAAAAATGCTTATCCTCTGAAAATATTGAGGGCGAAAGAAACTACTGGAGTGTCAACCTGAAATGATTAATCATAGCAAAACACATGAAGAAAAATAAAATTATTTATATGATCAGAATTTCAACACGTTCTATTTTTCTTTCAACTTTATTATAAAATATTATAGCTTAATCATTTAGAATGTGCTTTACTAAACATGGGTTTTGAAACAAAAATAAAACCATTCTGAACCAAGGAAACAAAATATTATCAGTAAAATTATAAAAAGAGTCTTCTGGGACAGTTAGGCTTTTTGAAAATAAATTTTCAAGGCATTTCATAACAAAGGTAGGTTTGGTGGGGTTTTTTTAATATATTTTATAAGTGTTTTTCAGGAAACAAATAATTAAATGACATTTTAAATGGCAAGAGTAATAACACAGTTGACTATAGCAGGATTACCTAGCATTTGTATATCACTGGGTATTGACATCAAAGTTAGACTGGCATAATGAGCTTTTGTTATATCATCCTGCCTATCTTTCTATGATGTCTCCTCCAATGATTTCCTTTCTATACTTGTCTTTATGGTCTTTTATCTGTGAAAGTGACAGAAGCACTACTTTTTCCCTCTTACTCTAGTCAAACGTTTTCTTCATGAGAAACACTTCCATATTCTCCTACACCAAATATAGCATCATAGACAACTTCCCATTCAAAAATATGATTCTGGTAATGTCATGCTGAAATGTGCATGCCCCAAAACTATATGATTTGAGTAGATATCCCTTCAGGTATTTAGAGTTAACTTCTGACAGTTCTGTGTTATGAATAATTCACATTCTTATGAGCATCTCCAGTAACATATCTATAAAATGAAGAGATTTGTTTTAACTATTAAACTTTTTAGAAAATCTTTCTTTCTTTGTAGCAATTGAGCGATCTGTAAAAATATGTGTATGTATATACTTACATATTCTTTTTACTCACATGTATGCATATATATTTATAATAAAGAGAAGAAAGTTATGGTTGTCTTTACCAGATGGTGCAGCCTTTGAGAAAGATATTTGTACAACATGCTTGAAATAATGTGCATATTTTAAAATCTTAATATGCATTCTTTACAGACCAGAAAAAAAATCCGTATTTAACTACCTATCTCCTGCGATACAAGTTTTCAGTGAATGATCAGCAACTTTTCAATACCTGTTGATACAACTGGAAGGAAAACATATACTAAATTTTCATATGGATTGTTGAAGTCTTAATAAGTCAGGCAGCATAACAACAGCAAAAGATTAATATCTGCCATGAGGAAAATAGTGCTACCATTTATTTTTTACTTAACACAATGAAACTTGGTGATATTTTATATACTTGCTGTAAATTAACGTAAAACTTTTCCTTATTCCACACCTGTCTGGTTTAGATACCAGGAGAAACTGAGCAAACACTCTAATCTTGGTGTGCTGTATGATGGATATCCTCATGGCTATTCCTAAAATCCCAGAATTGCTGGAATTCAGCCAATGCACTGCTCCATCAATTGCTGATATATATTCTGTCATTGTCATGCCTTATCTCACCATGCTCAATGCTGTTGAGCTCTAAGAAATGCATTTCTGCAGTAAATGATTTGGCAAGCAGAGAGAAATGTAGAAAGCTTTTCATATGCTCAGAACTGGGCCTTAGATATGTAGAAAAGTTAATGTGTTTTGTTTTTTTTTTTTTTTTTCTGGTAGCATCTGAACTTAACTCCCTTTTCTAGGAGCTGTGCAGCCCTGTCACTCTTCCTCTGTAAGAGAGACAAAAAACAGCCATACAAAAGACATAACCATACCCTTCTTTGCAAATCACTGCTGAGTTTTCTCTGGACTGCATCTGTCCCAGAGGCTGATGTGTCTACAGCAGCATTTTAATTCAAAAACAGAGTGCACATTTTAACTGAATCTCCTTAATCATTCCCCTTAACTCTGCTTTGAGTCACACCCCTGAGTGGGCTTGGAGAATATGAGCTGTGTTGCTGTTGAATGAGCTATACTTGTGTTTCAGTAGCACTCTTAATGCAGTGTAACAGGTAGACATTCATGAACACAAATTTTCTCGCATAGGTAACCTAATTTGTAAGAAGCTCTTAAATTTTTTCTCAAGCTGTGCTTTGTAATGTAGAGGGCAATGCAAGAGCTGCACCAATACTAGTAAGTGACACTTCTGCTGCCTACTAGTCCAGCTCTGTTTTCTTAGCCAATGTATTTTTTTTCCCTGAAAGCAAAAAAGCTCCAAAAATTGCAGGTCTTTTCCAGCCTTAACAATTCAATGATTATATTGCTTAAAATAAGCCTCTTCGCCAGTTATTTCAAAGCCACTCCTGATGGTGTTTTCTTTAGGTCCTAATTCTTCCTCATATGCCTATGCTTTCTCCATTATGCTTGTAGTACCACTCATTAGTATTTTAAGATCATGTCAGTTCATTCAAGAATAACTCAATATTTTATTTTGTCAAATCCTTTGCATTATTTTGCATTTAAAAGAATCACAGAAACCATTCTGTGAACTCAGTCATCTAATAAATTTCATGGAAGTTCTACCAAGACTGGTGGTATCTGGAATTTTTATTTAGTGGGAAAATGTGGCATTTTTATATGAGATGAAGTTCTTATCAGACATTTCTGCAATTTATTTTCAGTGTGGATCTTCTGTTTTTTTTTTATTTTGTTTTTTGGGTTTTTTTTGCATTTCAAGAAAGGCAATCATTCTGGTTTCGTATAATACCACATTATTGTATTTATGTAATCTGTATAACATTGTACACATATAGTTACAAAAAAAGTAATGAATTGCTGTAAAGGTAGAAATGCAACAAAACAATAAAAATGAAATGCAATTGTTAATATACCAAAGTTGGTCTGTATTTGTTAAGATGCGAATAGTGAGAGATGCCTCTGCCCAAATGAAGGTGAAAGCAAGATGATACACTGAAGTCAACAGTACAGATTTTATTTGATAATGAATATGAGGTACAGAGATATAGAAAGAATTAGAAAGGATGGAGAAGAGAAAAACAGAGGTCAAGCAGAAGAGAGCCACAATCTATGGATGTAGAAGTGCCCTGATGGTCTTTCTTAACCCTGGGCTTCTCGGTGATTGGGGGTCCTGAGGTCATTCAGAACTTTTCCCTATTTATACATTTAAGTGATTCTTTTTAACTTTCCTTAGATTAAAATTTTATCCAGTCAAAATTAGTCAGTGTCATTTTTAGCAAACGTGATTTTTTAAATAAAGCTATTTCACCAAGAATTTTTCAGCCATCTGTATTTGATAGCAAAACTAACAACACAGATTATGTTTTTTCTAATTGATGACATGGACTTGAATTAACTAATTTACCCCTAAACAATTCCTACATTTTTACAAAACTATGGTAAAACAGATCTTACAGGATCTGTTACCTTGACTACTTCTTGATTCTACAGTATATCTGTAATTTATACATTATTACATAAGGTACTGGGAAGGTGAGCTCACAAAAGATAAAGGAGCAGTGTTTCTTCCTAATTTTTAAGAACTGATCTAACTGTAACATCTTAATCACAGCTACTTGATAATAATATAAATATCTTATAAATGAAAACAAAGATCTTTTCTACATGCACAGTTGCAGTGCAACCAGCTGTGAATTTTAGAAGCTCAGGAAGACTTTTATCCTCTAATACAGTTTCTTACTCTTATAAACATTTATCTTTTGTGTATTTTGTAGTTGTATTTTCTCTGCATTCTCAGGAGAGAGCTATATATTTTCCTTTTTCTGTTACGGCCCAAGCAGCTGAGATAGAACTCAGTGCCCTTGAGAATGTGGAGGATTGAGATGAAATGGGAGAAGTGCCAGAAGAAAGTGAAGAAGAAATGGATTATCCCAGCAACCTCCCAAAAAAGTATTACAGATAGTATGAGCCGTTATCTCTCCCCAACCACTCGACGCCTGCATATCTCAGAGTTAGACATTGGTAAATTTAGACTGTAAATTACTTGTATTCACTTTTCTATTTGTTCTGAAAACTTGTAAACCCACCCAGTTATGTACCCTTATAACCTGTTGCAGAGCCTTTGTTCTGGGCTCTTCAGATGTCTCTCAAAACTCTCCTATCCCCTATGTAACCCCCAATAAAGCTGAAGAGACCTCATCTCGTCCCCTCGCCTGAGTCGACTTCCAGAAGCCCAAATTCACCTCCTGTGTTGCTCAAAACAGCCCTTCTCCCCACTGAAAGAACTTTCCTGTGGCATTTAAAGCACTTCTGGTTATGACTTCAGAAGTAGCCGCCGCATTTTTCTATTTTCCTCTATTCCGCAGATTTAGTTTTTATTTTTTACGGCTGTTGCAAGTAAGAATTGAGTGATGCCTCAGCAGTTACAGAGCTACTTGTAACTTACTTTTGTTTCATACTCAGGAGACCTGAACATGAGGATCAGTAGTTTTTATCATATGAAACTGAGAGCTAGGACTTTACTGAGCTTAGGACACCTGTTGGGTGACTAAGGGTATTTGTTAACGTTTTTAGAGAGACGAAGATGGAGACTTTGCTGAAGCTTGTACTCTTGTAAATCACATATCTAAACTTAACAGAGGATATGGAATTATAATAAAAGTTTCATGGTATGATGCACTGTGGACATGATCTGTATCCCACTGAAAATGGAAGGAGATTTGTAATCGATTTAATTGCAAACTGGAACTGTTCTTATCAGTCATCCATAAGTAGGGGAATCGTACAAGCTTTTAGATAACAATGCTGATAAATGTGGTGCTGAGGTGTTCTGCATGTTAATGAAAATATGCTGCTGCTGCTATGTCTGCAAACATTTTTTTGGTATCTTTTTATTTATATAGAAGACTATGTTCCTGAATCTTCCAAACCTTCTTTTTGTGTTGCCAGTCTGAAGAAATAAACTTCAGTTATCTTGTATAAATTCCTGCATTCACTGGAATTTTACGCAATGACTTGTTTTGAGGATCTGGACTCCTACAAGTGCATTTTGATTGCATAGACAAGCATCCCTTTTTTGTTTTAAAGGAGAGAATCTGTTTCTGATAACACCTTGCCTCTGGTATCACATGGCACCAGTGCTGATAGATTCAGTAGTTAGCTAACATGCCCTACATTAGAGTAGTCCTATGTGTTACATGCAAAGACATCACATTAGATTTTCCAGGGTCTGGGAAAATCAGAACCAGATCACTACTAAACAGAATTGTAGCTTTACAAAGAGCTAGAATTTGGAACTCCTACACCATGAGCTATCTGGAGCCTAAACCTGCCACTCAAGGACAAGATAAAGGAACTTCTCCTCCTGGAGCTGGAGCTCAAGCAAGCAGTCTTTGAGCTTGATGGAGAGGAAGAGGTGATACAAAGCTTCACCCACACCTGGATTTCATGGTATCGATCGCTGCTGCATTAAGGAGATTTGAAAAAGTTCACAGTGAGGATATGATTTGGCTTTTCTTCCCATCGCTTCCTCCTGGTGGCTGTGAAAATACAGTGACTATATTGGATGTCTTTACTGGAGAGAAAGAGGTGGAATGAAAGAAAAGTATATAGACAGAAAACAGCAACAAATTCTGTCTTATGCCACTAATGAGAAATATACAATGACTGAATCACAAACAGAAAAAATATGATGCTTCCTACTTTTTTTTTGGTGCCTTGACAATATTAATGAATGGACTTGAGACTTCTTCTGTTCCTATTGAATGGAAGAAAAAAAAGCTATCCTGTCAAGAAAATTGAAGAAAATAAATCCCTCTGCAGTCCACAATTTTCTCCATCCCTTTAATGTTTCTTATGAAGTAAAACACTTCAGAATTAACTGTGAAACAATAAACACACCAGTGTAAACTGATGGGAATCCTAGTTCAATTAATAGAAACAAAAGGGACTTCTATAATAAAGAGAATTTCTTTTCTCACTGCACAGATCTCAGAACATGTTGCTTTTCTTGATAAATGAGAGAAAAATGTCATCAAGAAAGGTGATGTGTTTTGAAGGTGTTTTATTGGTATCATTTTCAGATAGGAAGTACAGCCCCTTAAGGTACTGGGCATTTCTAGAAATAAATTTTAAAAAGCATTCAGTGAAATTAAATGTTGGCAGTGTGACACAGTATCATTGCATGTTCTTATATTAAAAAATAGATAAAAATTGGAATATCAAAGAAGGTGGAAAAAGACCTCAGGAGGTCATCTACTCCACCTTCCATGCAGATATAAATGTATATTTCAAGAACATATTTGTCACTTACACATCATCATCAGTTTCTGTATGAGTAATACAGAAAGTCTTATCTGTTGACTCCCTCTGATAAACCCTAAGATGATCATATATAGCCAGGATCACTTGAATATATTTGGGACTTAATGTACACTGTGACTTGTGGGTTGCACTCACTCGTGCTGCACTGAGAAGAAAAACATTTGGGCATTTGATTCAGATTTAGAATCAGAGAAAAATCAGAACTTGACTGTGAATTGCAATAAGATGACCAGTTTTTCTTCCAGGTTTTCAAAATAAAACCAACCTAAAAAAATAAAAAGCATATAGGAAAACCCAGACAGTTTGATGCAACTTGAATTCTCTATTAGAAAACTCTACTCAAAAGGGAAGGAGAATAAGGAAATATAAAACATGAGATAAAAATTCCACATATAGTCTTAAAAAACATAGAACCATAAAGTGGTTTGTTTTGGAAGAGATCTTGAAGATCATTTAGTTTCAACCTTGCCATGGGCAGGGACACCTTCTGCTAGGCCAGGTGACTCAAAGCCCCACCCAGCCTGGCCTTGAACACTTCCAGCCATGGGGAAGTGGGACTGTTTACAGATTACAAGTGATTATTATACTTCTTCCTGATCAGGGATGTCTATTTCAAAGGAAAGATGTTTGTAACCAAGTGCAAGTACTATGGGAATCCTTGCCCTTTAGTAAAAATGTTTCCAGTTAAACTTTGTCAGATGTTACAGTTTTCTCAATTTTCTCTCATTCCCCAGAGAACACAATTCCCTTCACTGTTCAAAATTATGTTGCTCTCATGGATTATGTCAATGTTAACCTTTATTATGCATTTTCAGTTTTAGGTTTTCATGAATGGAACTGAAAACAAAAGAGGGAGAAAATCTCTGAACAAGTGTGATAAAAGCCTAGTTATTAAATTGTTCCTTCTCATTCTGGTGAAGTCCCACTTTATTGTATTTTTCTCTTTCCTTATTAAACTCTATATCTGTACTCTTTAATGCCATTTTACAGAAGGCAGGTTTTTATTTCTAAAATTCTAGCTTGCGCAGAAGGAATTTTAAGTGCGACTGTCTTTTTTTTCTTCCCTTTTTTTCATGAGTATGTCTTTATGGTCATGATCTGGAATATTAAAGCAATGTGACTGTAGGCTGTAGCACTACTGACATTTATTATGAATTTTCAACAAGGAAGTGCAGATGAAACTATTGTACAATGGCACTTTTGACATGCCAGTCCTTTTGACGTATGTCTTACAACCACAGATAAGTGCCTGTAAAATGTTCAGACAGAACTACATCTATTTGACACACCTGTAAGTACAAATCTTGCACATTTCCATGGATTAAAAAAAGCTTTTAGTAATTGCAATGAAATGGAAATCTTGGAATTTTTTTTAAATTTTGTTACAGATAACTAATCTATCTCTGATGGCTATTGACAATATTCTCACATCTGTTTTATTGATATTTTCCTTGAGTTACAGTTGTTTATTAAAAGAACTTTATTGATAGAGAAATGAAACTATTTCTGAAAGGAGACAAAACATTCTGTCTAAGAGCTTTAGTGGTAAAAAAGCATGCTGAAAGGAGTTCAGTATGTGTTATATTTTAGTTTTATTTCTCAGGTTACTTAAACTTGGAAATAGTTGATCTTAAATTAGTTACCATCCTGTTTTACAGAAAATATAAAGTGGCTTTTTTTTGTGATTATGTTAAAGAGCTAGAATAAAAATAAAATATTGCAGTGATTCACCAAATTCACTGAACTTTTAACTCCAGAAAATCTGCTCTCAATTTCTGCAATTTTCCATATCTGAAAATAATTCCAAGATTCAGTCTTGATCTCCAGTATATAAGGAAAGGCCATCCTGTAATATTAGTTCATTAATTCTGCAGTTTATGACAGCATCAGTCTAATTTAAAAATATTTTTTAATGTAGGAATGACAGCAAGAAGTACCCTGAGGAATTTAATTCCCTTTTAAAACAAATGTGGGTATGCTAAATGTCACAAAATGGTGCAAGAAGAGAATGACTTGCTACCCACCAAAAAAAACCCCAACCAACAAAACAAAACAAAAATATAAATTAATAGCTGGAAAGTGAAACTTCACTGACATAAGTAAAATAAAACACACTTTTTTGGGTACTGTATTTTCTTAGAGTCTGCCTCACATAAGTAGTTCAAGACAGTATTCACTAGCAAGCAATATATTGCTGCTAGTATAAAACTGACTTTGGTAACTATCTGGTGTCCTCACTACAACTATTCTGAGGAATTTTACTTTGGAATAGATAGTGCAGACCTGTGAACTGCATTGGTAAATACCATTCTAAGCCTCCTCACCTGTATCAGAATATCTGCTTGATATAAATGTCTGTGTAAGTAAAGTTCTTCAGTCTGTATAAAGCAAGAGGTAGAATTGCTTTCTGGCTCTGAAAACTGAAAACCTCACTCTCATAAACAGCTCATGTGAATACAATCTGACTACTCACATGGGGGAAGTGTTTGCAGGATCAAGATGTAGATAATAATTGCAAAGAATAATGTCTTCACTGTAGCAATAAATGTTTAAAATACTGTTCATCATCACTGTAATTACAATATCTATAAAGGGAAATGTCAGAAAAACATGGAAAAGTATATTTGAATCATTGCTTGGTGAATTGGTTAAGAAAAGCGGACTAATGTGAAAATATTTTAAATATCTGCAGTTATTAAGTAATTCTATAATCTCTTCCACTTTGAGATATTCCTGGGAGATAAATATACCTTTAAAGTCTAGTTCTGTTTTCATATATAAAGTAGGTATGTAATGTGCTTCAAAGTAGGTATGTAATGTGCTTCAGGAATGTAATTACATTGGTAGCCTACTATTGACACATAAATTTAAATCCAGAGGCAGAAGAGGATGATGCAAGAACAGTTTGGAAAGACAGTTGTGACCAGCACATAACTGATTAGAAATATGAACATATTTTTATTTGCACAGTCTGAAGAAGGTAGGTAAAAGGTGAGAATAGAATAGAGTAGAATAGAATAGAATAGGATAGAATAGAATAGAAGTGAATAATAGTTCTGTTGGAAGGAGCCGACAGCAGTCAACTAGTTCAACAGTATGCAGGACAAAAATAGGAAAACACTAAATTACAAGGACTAAGAACAGATCATTTTGGGGATAAAAATATCAAAGTTGTAGAAAGATTGCAATGCTGGAACGTAAAATATACATATGTATAATTTAAAACACAGAGAAGTCAAGCTATGGCAGTTCCTTGATTTAGCAGTAGTGATGCTAGTAATAATTTTACAAAGGTGAGCAAAGGAGTAGAGATTAATTCCATATTACCTTCCTGGTCTTCAGCTAAATACAAGAGAACAAAATAAACATATATTAAAAATGTTACTGGCAAAAATAAAAGCAAAGGTTTATACGATGCAACAAATACAGCTACAAAAGAGGTGTTTCAGAGGACATAATGTGAGACTGGCTGGAGCAGAAATGTCAAAAATCTGAAGATTAAGAAATGTTGTCAGAGTAGATACGGGATTTGCAGCAGGAAGCGAAAACAGCAGGATCCTGTTGTGCCGTTGTGCAAAGAGAAATCATCATTGAACACAGTCGAGGAGGAGGTCAGAAAGAGGAAGAACAGATGATCATATTAAAGCTGAGGAAGGACAAATATTCAGCAATGTCAAAAAAAGCACAGAGATTAAAAAAAAAACAACTGTGTTAACAATTAATTATCCATTTGTGGTCAAACATCAGTCTTCATGTCAATCAGAAAACCTGAGTAAATGTGCTGAATGAGTAAGCACTGCTTTTATTTATATAAATCCTACAGGCATTAAATAACGTAGTGTTTTTCGATAAATCTTCCTCAACTCTTGCCCAGAAAGCTCTTTATATAATTTTGGCTGGTTTAAAGCTGTTGCTTGTAAAAGCCACATATATTCAATGTTCTGGCTTTGCATTTGAATTTGTGCAATATGGAAAGTGGGTGAGCTTCTTGCAGATTCTAGCTAGGAGAGTGAGAGCAGAGAATCAAGCCCAAATTCTAGGTTTGGAGCACTTGCCCTGTGAGGAGAGGCTTGGGGGAGCTGGAATTTTTCAGCCTGAAGCAGAGATGCTTCAGGGTAGAAATAACTGTCAGTGCCTAAGCAAATATCAGTGATCATCAAGGAGATGAAGCTGAGCTCTTCTTAGCTTTTCAGGCCAGGAGGATAAGAGACAATGGACATAAACAGAAGTGTGAGACGCACACTGAGCCTATAGGGAGAACATTTTCCCTATGAGAGCAGCTGGGCAGCAGCACAGGTTGACCAGAGAAGTTGTGGAGCCCTTGTTCTTGCAGGTATTTAAAAACAAAGCCCAGAACAACCTCATTGTTCTTGCCCCATACTGGGCAAGAAGCCAGACTCCAGCCAGCCTGGAGATCTCCAGAAGATCCTTTGGACATGAATTATCCTGAATATTTCCTTAATCTAGTCTGTGATTTGGGAAACAGCACACTTAGACTACTGACAGTACTAACCAAGTAGCTGCTTGGGAAACTCCTTCCTCTGCCTCAGTGTGAGCTTAATGATGTTTATTACCTGTTTATTGTAACAGCCAATTTCAAGATAGCCAACAATTCTACAATGAAAATGGAGCAAAAGCTAAATAGCTCTTTGTCTTTTGTTTGTTTGGGGGTTTTTTTGTCATTAAATACTCTAGTTCTTTCCAGTTCAACTCTGGGGTATGTATTTGTATGTAATTATGTATAATTATGACCATTAAAACTAGTAAATATGGACTCCTTAAAATGACCTAATGTCTTCTGAGAATAAGACATTAATGTAACTCTAAGACATGTAAAAATTTCAGCTGTTTTTTTTAACTTACTTATTTTGCTGAAAGGATTTCCTTACATTTAAATTAACATTCAGTGGTTTTGATGCAAAGTCATTTATTTCTACATATGATATCTACTAGTTTAGTTGAATATATCATAAGGGGAATGGATAATGTGATAAAAAGCATCTTGATAAAAATTGAAGTACATAGATTTTGAAAAATATTTGGGACTGGATAAGAGCTATTGGAATTAGCAAAAATATGCTGCTTTAAATAAAAATCTGTTCATTTCCTTGCAAATATGTTGTTTACAATACAAATGGTCTGATTTCAGTAGCGGGGATATGTATTCATTGAAAGTATATGAAGTGTCTATTTCAGGGAAAGATTATCCCCAAATATTTAGATTTTTACTAAAAACTTAACTAAAATATTTAAATCTTCAAAATTTTAGCGCTTCAGAAGATTGAAAATCTATAGCTGAACAGTATTCCGTTTTAAAATACAGCTTATGAGATATTAAAATATTTTGTGTAAATGTATCACTTTAACAGAAAATTCAAAATTAAAAAATAATTTCACCCATTATTGTGGCTTCGCCCTGTGTGTTCAGGTCAGGTGGCAAGCCCTGAAGACACAACAAAGTGGGCGAGCCGCCACGATGACCGCGCACCAGCCGGGCGCAGCAGTGAAGCTCGCAGGGGAGGGAGAGAACCTCCGGGGATGGAGGCCAGCAGGAGACAAGGCGATAATGAAGAAATGCAGTCTCTCGGGTTCAGAATCCAGGGGTTTATTGGGAGGAGCAGCAGGGCGGTGAAGGCAGGTGGAATCGGGAAGGGACGCGGAGGATGGAGACGGGCAGGATTCAGAGCTCGAGAGCCCAGAATGTGACCACGCAAGGGGTTAAGAGGGGCTGCAGGGTGGGAGGGGTTTACACAGGAGGACCAATAGGGGCACGAGGGGTACAGGATTGACAGGGACGCCAGGCAATGGGGACGCGAGGAGGGAAGGTACAAAAATTTGAAACCCAATGGGGAAACTGCTAGAGGGAACAAAGAACTTTCTAGAACAGTGACTAAATATGGGGTAAGGGAAAGGAGATGTGCAGGGCCAATACATTCGTTGTCTGATGCATGTTGAGGACGCCAGCCACAAGGTGTCCTGGGTGTGCACTGCTTTGTCACTCAAAAGGTCTCTTCACACCCAGGAGCCTTCCTCGGTGTCATTTGCTCCATGCAGCTGGTCGCCCAAGCTCATCTGAGTGAGGGCCGCTGCTACACATTATAACATTGTTCATTTCCATTTGTTGCTCATTTGTACCCAGTTTTCAAAAAAAAATAAAAAGATAGTCATAGCATGCTGAATGTATATTTTGGTAGTTACAAATTAGTTACATAATAGCAAATAGATAAATAGACTAAATAGGCATAATGAAGTCAAAATAGAAGTTTTAGTTTCTTAAAGTAATTGATTGATTTCACATATACTCTGAATTCTTGTCATATTAAATGAGGATTAAATTCTCTAAAGACTGGATTTGAACAGGTATGAACTGTTAGAGTATCAAACAAGATGGATTGATACCATTCCCAGAACAGAAGATTTACAGGCCAACTGGCAAACCCCAGATCGAATAAACCAGATGTCTTTATTTTCCTTCTCATTTTCTGGTAATACAAAGAAATTCTCTGGGGATATATGATGTATAACTTCAGATGGGAAAAGAAAAGAGATACTGTACCTCCTACAGAGGAATTCTCAAGGAATCTGGAGCATGGCAATAAATAAAAATACATTTTTGATTATGGGGACAAGGTTATTCTTTAATGTACTAGGCAGACTGCTTTGAAATATTCCAAAATTAGACTAATCCACAGATGAAAATGAAAGGTAAATTGTTTCCTTCTTAGATATTTTTCATGGAATCTGAATGAGCATCATTGTTTGTGGCTATGTTATTTAAGATGTACAGATAATTTCAATAACTAGTTTTAAGGCACATACTGAAAGAAGGTTCAGAGCACTGTTTGCAAAGTACTATCGGTGGTATAAAAAAGAAGCATTTAATAATAGAAATTAGAAGCAACATTGTTTTTGCTCCAAACTCACAGTATTACAGTGACAAAAACAGTTTATGGTCCTTAAACATAAAATGGGAGCATGATATAATGTAATTATTGGAGTGGTGAGATGTGTCCTGCAGCATCAGAAAATGAGATTAGAGTGTTTAGTTTTGTGGATGAAGGTGTGCGATAACTGCTGGAAGTGGGCAATACAACATAAAACACCAAATCCAGAACTTCCAGGAATGCTGACAATGGCCACAGTCAGTTGAATTCAGCTTGTAGGATCCACTAACCTTCCTCTGAATTGTCCTGGATATTGATTTGTGACAGCAGTTTGAAAATTTGAAGACACTGATGTCATAGAATCATTGATTAGGATTGTCCAGCAATTCAAGTTAGAGGGCACTTTTACAACATATCTGGTCCAAACCCAGATCAAAGCTCAGACATCTCCCCACTGTGCTGTGAGAAAACTTGTTCCTCCTTGTCTGTTGTCAGGCTTTAAATCCATTCTGTCAATGAACAGCTGCAAAGTGGGGAAAGAGCTTTTCCTTTTTTCACCAAACTTTCCAGCTTCTAGCTTTCTGCCTCCTGGCATTCTGCATTCTCTGCTTGTTCAGGGGCAGCTTCTGCCTGTTGCTCCTTCCACATGATGTGGGGTTCAGGTTCTGCCAAGGGATCCATCAATTCCGTGCCCATCCCTTCTCAATGGTGTGCAGTTTTCTCACCTCTTCCTGCAGCTCCTTCAGATGGTGGCTCCGTTTCAGCCACAGTGTCTCTCCCACAGGGAAGGTGGCTTCTGTCCCAGCCTCAGGGAGTTGCACCACATATTGGGGACTGAGAGGATGTGCCAGAGCTCTCATTCAGACTGGCCCTGTGAATTTGTCCTTGCTGTGTCACCACTAGAGTCGCAGAAGAAGAGGGTGTGCCCAGGGAACCACAGAGATGCAGGACAGCAGTTCTGCAAAAGTAGGAGCTGCTGCTATTGCTGTTCCAGGCAGTGGCAAATCTACATTAGCCACCAAGGATGCTGGCACCTAAACAATTTTAAATTAAATGGTTTGAAAAGCTGACAAATTACTAGAGACAGTAATTAAGTCTGTGAGGAGGTGTCCTACGTAAACCCAAGCTGGTGCCAGAAATACCAAATTCGCATTTTCATTCGGATATATCTCTGCATACATATATATGTCTATATTTAGAACACTATACTGAACCAGAGATCAAACTATTTCACTAGAACACACACTTTCTTGAAATAATTTAACTATCTAAGTCTCATATTGTGTATTTTGCCCTTTCTGGTAAAATGTGACCATGGGTCCAAGCCCATCGGCATTTCTGAATATGGAAAGATGTTTGATTCAAAATTACTGCATGCAGTAAATATGAACTCTGTGTACAACTTGTAAACACCTCATAAAAACAAACAAACAAAAATAAGACGCAAGAGAGAGGACTTTCCGGTTTTGACTGCTCCTGCAAACTGTGAATATGAGCATTCGAAAATAACTAAGCATGTGTGTTAAGATCAGCATTTTTCTACTTTCTTTGATGTTGGGATTCTTTTTCTTCAGCTTCTGCATAAAAAAAAAATCTAGCATAAGGTATTGGTTTGTGTTTGATTTGTAACTCATTTTGAAGTTTCAGTCTCTCCTTAGGGTAATGTTTCTGCTTACTAAATTTAATGCTTATTCTCCTTGAGAGAAATGGAATTTCTACTTTTTTTTTAACTCTCATCCTCAGCACCAAACTATGACATATCAAAGTTGACTTTTGTTTTCCCTTTTTTTTTTTAGTATTTGTGTCACTGTTTGCACACAAACCAAAAAACTATTTTGTAAACTAGCTCCTCATCAGTTGCAATACATTTACCTATATTATTCTTTTCTCCGATCTTACAGGTGCATATTTTTCTATTGGACTTTCCCAGAAAGTAGTTGCAATGTCATGTACTGTGCCCTGTTCGTACCTGCTTGGGTTGGTGTTCCAGTTTTTCTAGATCTATGTGAGGGTAGGAAGAAATGACAAGATTTTTTTTTATATTCTTTGCTAATTTCTATAAAGAAAGTTATACACTAACCTCAAAGATAAAAATTATCTTCCAATGACATGCTAACACCATTAAGTGGAGAATAGAATGATCGATGGGAATTTTTCATGTGAAATTGACTGTGGATTTTATTATATATACCTGAAAGGAGATCCTAGCTGGTCTCCCTACTACAATTTTAAGAAAGACCCAGAAATTTTAAGTAAAGGAACAGAGAAGGTCTCAATTAGCGTCCTCAGATCCAGCGCTATTATCTCTTCTAAATGCCTGGGTCTGAAGTTGTTTGCAGTACAAGATAGGAGTACAAACCGTAGGAGGAAGGCTCTCTTCTTAAGATGCAACACAGAAGACACAAAAGCACTCCTGAACCCCTGCAGTGATGGGGGAAAATGTAAAAGAGGAAACACCAACCTTGATTTAATTTAAAAGGATGCTATAGATCAGTTCAGATTTTTGAAATCAAGCTTAAAACAGAGTAATAACTGTATATATCTGAACAGTATTTCAGTAACATATGGGTAGATCAGAGTATTTTTAATACCAGAGCAGGTAAAATGGAACTCCAAGTAATACATATAATATTCATTGTGTTCCTCTAAAGATCTTTAAATTTACTACTCCTTCTCAATCTATGTATCATACTGTATTAATCAAGTAATAGTAAGAACTTGCTTTTCCATTACTTCTTTTCCTCTTCCAGACTCCATCATTTTAGTTTCTGATTTTCCTCCAGTACCTTTTCCTCAAAGGTGAATTGCTGTTTCTGTTGTCCTGAGTGAACCAGGTGAGATGTTGACTTTGATTAAAATCTTTTAGGAAGTCCACATAACACTGAACAACTCCTTTAAAACTCTGGGTTATGAGCGTGGAAACACAGCAATCTATGAAATGGTCAATAGAAATAAAACTTCCTGAACATTGAGTTTTTTCCAGATCTTGGCAGAAAGCAGAAGAGCATCACTTCAGTGAACTCAGTGGTGGTACATGCCAGCTGAAGATGCTTACTGTGGCTTCTGTGCTCATTATTCAGTGACTGATCATTATGAAGAACCCAAACAGTAAACCAGTGATGTTTTTAATAGGTCAGCTCAAATAAATTCTTCTATCAGAAAGGAAATTACCGTGCTAATACACCAAATTTGCCCTTTTTTTGCTTTGGGTTTTTTTATGTGAAGAGCCCTCCCACAAAATTTGCCTACAATTAAGTAACAACTAGAATAAACATGATGATAATTGTTATATTAGAAATTCAAAATCTTGTAAATCCCAAAACAGATGCTGGTAGTCTCAAATAAAATTTGAGCAAAGCTGATCCAAACTCATTTAAACACTGTCAGTGCTGCAGTCACTTTTTAAAAAGCCTAGATCTGGCTTCAGAAGATCCTGGTATTATCTCATTACTGTCCAAACATTTATCATGGTACTGTACATCCTTTCTAAAAGATCATGAAAAGGAAGGGAGGAGAAAATATTATCCCTTCTGATTCAATTCCTTTCCACAGCACTAACACAGAAACAGTATTGGCCAAGTTTGCCTTTTAATGCTTTCTCTGTAAAGTATTTCCACAGTGGACAGAAATAACCCTTTCAGTCATACATTTTAGGGCAAAAATAACCTTATCTGTGCTGTGGCATATCAGCTGATTCTCATGGCCATCCTATATAAGAAAAATGTGATGCAATGCCTAAACTGTGGCATAAGCATAATAGCAGCCATATTTACATGTTGAACTAAAAATCTTTAACTCACATTACTGCAATCACACTTCAGTCAAATGATGTACTGGGCATGATGCAGGTTCCTCCATCCCTTGTCTCTGCTTGAATTTGAAAATTCTAATTGCATTCTTATGATCTTGCTTCCTGTCAGACTGACAGATACATAACATGTAGGAGGAAAGCTAGATGAGAAGGCTAATTATGAACTAAGGCAGTCAGGAGGGTGAGAGAGAGAGAGGAGGATTATTTTATTTTTTAATCAATATTATATTTTCTCTTGCGCCACCCCCAGCAGATTGTGTCTTAATGAGATTCAGTCCTAATCAATGCACATCTAGCCAAATTAAAGGTCAGATACTGCCTGTGTAGGGCATGTAAATCACAAGAAAGTCTTTGAGATGTCTTTTCTTCCTTTATTCATTTTCTACAGAGTAGCAAAAGCCAGAAAAAGCATAAGTTCCTTTACTAGAAGAGAGGAGGGTGTGCCTTTTTTTCCAGTTTCCTGCAATGCATGTAACTCAAAGCAGCAGAAAGAAGGCCAGCTGTGTTCCCTGCTCTGATTTTACTATGGTTTGCTGAGTACCACTTTTTTCTTTTCTAAGGAACTGTCCCATATGTTCCTGCTCTTAGCTGTGCTCGACACATTGATCTTCCAATACAGTTAAAAACTAATCACACTGCCCTCATATTTTCATGTATTTTTGCATAACCTCCTATCTTGCTCTAGGGCATAAAATACATATTTAGCATCGTGCTGTAGAAGAAATATTCTTGTGGGTCACAATTCATCCTTTGCTGTTTCTCAGACACTTTGAAAACACACACATGCAAAAAAACTCCAATGGTTACATCAACAAGGCCCCAGAAACACCATATGTGAGAGCAGGATTTACTCAGGTCAAGTTCTATGCTGTGTAGATAGACCATCTGTTCTAGAAATACAATCCTTAAGAGAATAATACACATATTTTCCATGCAAACTGGATTAACGTAAGAAAGGGTCTAATGATACCTTACTTTAAGTTCTATATCAACCACAACATAGTAATATTTCACGAGTGTTTTTTTCCATTTTAAAATTTCAGGAATTTTGACTTTATAGGCATAAAAAATGCAATTGCTGTTATATAGTATATTTCTGGAATTGAAATCTCTTTGTTTCCTTTTGACTCTGGTTTCTCCTCCTGATTTAAAATTGTACACCATAACCTGTGTATATCAGGTTCATCATACTAGAAACCTGTATGACTGGTCCTGGTGGTGGTAAAGCTAAAAGCAGAGGTGAAGACACCGATTAACAGTCATGAGACAGAGAAATTTAAGAGGTCTCCCTGGCTTAGAATCTGTGTAAAAATGTGAGCAGAAGCAAGAGAGGTTTACAACAGAAATCAAATGTAACAGGAACAAGAAGTCAGAAGCAGGTGCCAGAAATCACGGCTAAGCATGTGAGAGAAAAAAACAAGGAGAAAGCCACAGTGACACACAAAGTAGCCAATAATGATCTGTGCGAGGAGCTCTCACACGCTGCTAAGGGACTCTAAGCCAGCCCTCCTGATCAATAGTGCACCGTTTCTGTTGGCTCTATCAGCACTTTGCTATCTCCAGTTAGCAGGACTTTGAGTAAGAGCAGGTGGTCCAGTGCAGAGCCCCATTATTGAACCTGCACCAAAAAAAAGAACATTTTTTTCATTACTGACAACTGTTTAAAAATTCAACGACCTTTCACGCTTCATTTTTGAATCAGTAGTGATTGATACCAATCAGGGTGAGTTTGGATCCCAAAACAACAAGCTAATTCTATAGCAATATAAATCAGTTTGCTTATTTGGGTCACTCAGAAAGTGGCTGCGTTTTTATATCAAAAAAGACTTAATGAAAATGAGCCGCAGTAAAGAATTTTTCACTTCAGAATATTAAATGGTAAGTAGAAAACAGAAAATAATTCTACTACTAGCAGTAAAAAATAAGGACAATGTAGATGTGTGTTTTCTTGAACTCTTCCTAATGAGACAGCTATTGACTAGTGCTAGAAAGTGTGCTGAGCTTGCTTACTGCAATTTTGCCTAAAGTTAAGATCAAGTTCAGATCTTGCTCAGGAAGTAGCACATTAGCTGAATATGGTCTGTGTAGTTCCAAGCACGCAGTTCTATTTTTGTCTCCTGAGCTTAACATGTCCATTTGTTCACACTTTACTTATCTTCACTGCCACTTCTCATCTCCTGAGAACATTCAGCATCACAGTTTTGATGAGACTACAGGGATCAAACAAGCCACAGAAATGAAAGGATGCTACTCCCCAGCCTGCTTTGCTTGATTCTCAGTTGTCTCTAGTTTCACCTGCCAGATAGCTATTTGCCCAGACAGGAGATGATGCACTGGGATCTAAAGTAGGAAGCAACCATCATTATTTCAGAGTTCTATTTAGGAACTGCAACTACAATGATAAGGGAGTGTTACTCCAAACTGGGCAGTGTTACAGATCTCTGCTGAGCAGATGGGCTGCAAAACAGCAAACTTTGCATGGACCAGCTGCAGGCTTTCATAACAAATACAAGCTGCTGATAGCAGTCTAGACAGGCACAACAGCTAGAAAACACATTTCCATAATATAATAGCCTGTTGTAGAAATGAAGATTGCGCCTTGGCATTCCTACTGAAAGTTATGTGCTTATTAATAGAGCTAAATGGTTATACACTCCTCTACCAGCCTGTGCTAGTTAACACAAAATAGATGTAAAATGCTACCAAGGTAACTAGCTAGGAATTGAATATCACAAACAGATTGGTTTGTTGTTTTTTTTTTTTTTTTTTTTCTTTTTGCTGTTTGTTTACCCAAAGGAAGCTGTAGCTTTCTCAAATTCAAATTGTCAATAAGGAGGAAAGTCCAAGAAAAATCAAAATGTCATATGCTGGTCAGTTAAGCCCAAGAACATTTCATTTTTTCAATTCATGTAAAGTGTTTAATTTTGGAACATCAAAAATTTTAAAACTGAATTTTCTTATCAGTACTCTGCCTTATAAAAACTGTAAATCACTTGCAGTTTTGGGGTGTTTTCAAATTTTTCTTCATTGTTTTCTTTTATTCCATATGGCCAGCAGAAATTCTGTATCTCTCAAGAGCATGCTGTAGAGCTCCTGCTGACAGAAATGCAACTTCAGTACTATTTTGTGAGAAATACAACTCTGTATGTATTAGCAAAGATGAAAAGTAGGGAAATTGGAAACATCAGAAGAGATATTTTTCTTAGCAGTATGATACTCAAAATATAACTTAATATTAAACCTGATTTTAAATGAAACCTAACAGGACAGTTATTATTAGTTTTCATTCAGAGAACTATGACATGCTTAAAAGTATCTTAGTGAAATGTTGTTTGAAGCAAATTTATTCAGAATTACAATTTCAGGGGGAAAAAAAGGTTAAAATGTTAGAATTTTACAGAGTTGGGATGAAAACTAACCTTAAGATCCGGTGTCTCAGAATTTCACAATCTTGTTACATCAGTCTGATTTAGCAGATTTTTTCATCCTCTGCAAATCTCTTATCATGTATAACTTATGGCTAAAGGGAGAACTTACAAGGATTTTGTAGCTCTCTTATGAGTGATTTTTTATTCAGAGGACAAGTCAACAGAGCTATCTTCTGTCCTGAATATTCTCCAGATCTTCCAGCACAGAAAAGAGATGTCATAGCTGAAAGAAATCATTCCATGGGTTAATTGCTGTGTAGGAACATGGTTTCTATTTTCTCCAACTCTATATATACTTTCAGGTAGATTATGATATTTGGTGATATTTCAGTTAATTGAGTTAATTATTTAAGTAATGCAGAATAACTGAATCATGAATTCCACAGACTCTGTGTTTCTTACATGTAGAAACTTCTCTCACAGCTGCTTAGAGCTTTGACTTCGTGCAGAGTGGTGGCTGCATCTTGTGGCCCCAAGTGCTGCAGGGACTTTGCTGTGAGTGGCATGGGGTCAGGAATTTTGGCTGGGCCTCCACACCACCTCACCCTCTGTGCTCTGTGCCCTCTCATCCCTCAGAGAGCTACCAGAATGGTCTAGCCCAAAATGCACACCTTTTGTCTAGATTTTTTTTATGCTAACACTCGGTGTGTAGTAGACACGGCATTTGTTAATACAGCTGGTCTTTAACCCGAATGCTATGAAATTAATGCAAAATACAAGCCTTTGAATCAAGCCCTTGTCCCCTGTTTTTAAATTTCAGAGAATTAGCCATTAATTTTAAGAGATAAGAGTTGAAAAGGGCTGTTGTGTATATACATTTATGATAATATATTGTTGCAATAATGAAGCAGTTAACTCAGCTTATTGGCAGAGTTTTCAGTCAGGTTTCAGTGAGTTGTTTTAGCATATTCAGTATTGAAGAACACATGATTCATTTTTGTCCATTAAATCAAGAAAGGGAAATGATAAGCAAAAGGCATCACTAGAGTCTAGATTTCCTCCAGGTCCTATGATGCTGAGACTTAGGATATTTATAAAGTGGATTATACAAAAATATTCAAACTTTCTCTCCAGATGTCTTTTCAAATAGAAGAGAGAAAAGACTGCTGAGAAAAATACAGTGTGAAACACTGCTTTAATAATGCCAGATGAGAAGAATCATGTTCGGCAATCAAAATGACTTCGCAGTTTTGTAAAAAGAGGATAAAGAAATGTGACCAAAATCTCAAACTGCATTAAAAACAAACAAACAAACAAAACCCTATCATAAAGTGAAAACTCATAAATATGTCAGTCCTTCATTCTCCTGTGTTCAATATGTGACAGTTCTAAACAATTCTGCTGTTAAGATTTTCTTTTTGAGTGCCTTTTTTTAATTATTATTTTGCATTTAATATTGAATAGATCTGTGGCCAATTCCACGGCTAGCAGAGAGAGAAGAAAAAAAGTACCTTCATTAAGAAAAACAAGAAAGAAAATGATGTAGTGTTTTTATGTCTTTGGGGAAAAAAAATATATTGCTACAAAGATCACACAAACAGTTTTAGATGTAAATAACATTAGTGTCCTAGTAAGGCTACTTGAGCATTCCTTGCTCTTCTGTTTTGTTTTGTTTGAAGATGTTCTTCTATTCAGACTAATGACTCAGACTAAAAATTATTTGCTACATAAACTTCAGACTAAAAATTATTTGCTATATGAACTCCACATTATTTTTTGTTGGGTTTTCCTGTAACAAAGCAAGTACAGTCTTCTGGTACTTTCTAGTTACATAACCAGGGATGAAGAGTTAATTAGGATGTAAGTACTTACAATCATTCAGATTTGTATAAGCAAATCTAATAACTCTGTGTTATTAAATATGCTTCTGCAGTGTTCTTGAGCATCAATCACAGAGAAATAAAAAGGGGGAATATTACTTATTTAAATTTCTCAGATTAGTATAAATAATGCAGTGAGAAGAGTGCAGATGGAAAGCATCACATGTTCCCTGCCTCTTCCTTCTCTCTTCTCTGTTGTTTTTCAATGCCTCAACAGAGGAAAGAGTCACAAAGAGAAAGTTTCTTGTTTGGAAACTTGCTGAAGCCGAGGGGAAGACTCCACTGTGCCTCAGTGACTCAGTTACTCACATGCTATGAGACTGATGTCTGACTTGCAGGAGTTTGCATCAATGTACCTGTGAGAAAGGAAGAAATTACTGTAAAAGAAAGGAGAATGAAAACCTGAGCAGTGAATTTCCTACCACCAACGTGGGACTTTCAAAGCATGAGCTGAACTTTATAATTCTCTCAGTTGGACATACTGTGATACTGTAGTCCTTTTCCGATTTTACATGAAACAACTTTTAGCAAAAGAAAAGAGGCAGCAGGATTCAGGGGAAATACGACTTTTCCCTATTCTGATCTCAGCTTCTGTGATAAAAACACAGGAATAACCACAGCTGGCTCTCCAGGAAGGACTTAAATGCCTTTGTTTCAAGGCATTCTGTATTTAAGTGCCCCATAGATGCCTTGCTATTATCAAAGCATGGAAAAATGCCTGGGAGTTACGTGACAAACACAGCTAACCTGCCTGAAGTGAATGATTCCTAAAACTCAGTATAAAACTAAATGCTTTTTCAGCTGCTTTGTTTTCTAACAGATGCTGTTGTTTGAATTGTGTGTTTGACTCTGCTTACGTTAATTAGGCATAACTCTACATCTGAGTCCCCCAGGTCAGTGTTTTATATCTAACATTTTTTCTGTCATACTGTTGGTTTTCAGCCACTGTTGTACCGCAGTCAGTTTATTCACATGCAAGGCTTATTTGCCGTAAGCGAGCAATTCAGTTTCATTAACAGACTTTGCCCCTGACAAACTAACAGCTGTGGCACTCCTAGTCCTCAGAGCACCTGTGACTGGCTTGCTACATGCCTGGAAATCACTGTACATGTTTTTCCCATTTAGCACTATAAATACAGATCTGGCTGGCTATGAGAGTAGCAGCACTAACACATGCATGAATTCACTTGTTTGTAGGACAAATTCTCCATTCTAGGAATGTTTTTCCTGGAAATATGGTTAAGTGACTATGCATAACTACATATCTTCCTACTCTGAAACATTGCCTGAACCTTACAATTGAACATTAATTTATTAGTTTTGGTACCTTACAAGCAAAAAACCCCTTTGATGTGCACACTTTCCTGATTGATTATGTGTGAGATCATTATAGAAGTCATAGTATCATAGAATGGTTTGGGTTGGAAGGGACCTTAAAGACTATCTGGATACCACTGGCAGTAGAACCTTCTACCAGACCAGGTTTGTCATCCAGCCTGGCCTTGAACACTTCCAGAGATGGGGCAGCCACAGCTTCTCTGGGGAACCTCTGCCAGTGCCTCACTATTGTCACAGCAAAGAATTTATTCCTAACATCTAATTCAAACTTACCATCTTGCAGTTTGAAGCCATTACTCCTTGTCTTATGTAGCCATTACTACATGTCCTTGTGAAAAGTCCTTCTCCAGCTCTTTTGTAGCTTCCTTTAGGTACTGGAAAGTGTTATAAGGTCCCTCTGGACCTTATAAGGTTATATAAGTGTTATAAGGTCCCTTCTCTCCTCCAGGCTGGACAACCACAGCTCTCTCAGCCACTCTTCACAGGAGAGGTACATCAGCCCACTGGTCATCTTTGTGACCCTCCTGTGGACTGCCTCCAGCAGGTCCATTTCCTTCTTTTGTTGGGGAGAACAGAGCTGGATGCAGTACTCCAAATAGGGTCTCACAAGAATAGTCACCTTCCTTGACCTGCTGGTCATGTTGCTTTTGACGCAACTTCTTTCGATACAAATATTTGTGACAGAGTGGTAGCACAGTATATCAGAGGATGTGAGTCAAGATGTTATGAGAATAGGAAGAGGTATCTCAGCATCCTTGTCTTTTGGGGGTAGGCTAAAAACTAGCTATCTTCTGGAAAAGCCAGTAAGAAGGATGGTATGGGAAAAGGGAAGGACATATCTGTGATTCAGGGAATGAAAAGTATTAGCACTAGAAAGACTCTTGTCTCAGAAAATTTGAAAGAGGAGAAAAGTAAAAGTTTCTGGAAGTTGCCTAAGAAAAAAAGAGATTTTGTGGAGTTTGTCTGATTTTCATTTAACCAATAATACAGGATATAGACGAGTCAATACATGGTACTTAAAATGTATCATTTAAGGTAGCAAATTACATTAGTGAGTTTACTATGATGATAAAAACCAGTCTTGCACCCAGAAGGGATGTGGAGAGCTTGGTAGCTATTGAACTGAAGTTATTCTGAGGGATGTGGATACTAGTTTGTGATATATCTTAGTTAATAACTTTGTAGTTCTGATGCCTGTCTGATGTTTAGTTCAGGAAAGAAAAGTCAATATCCTTCACCAGCAATGATGTGAGTCATACTCTTTATTGGAGGAGTCAGTTCTGTGTGGGAGTGGGACCTAAATGGATGTTTATGTGTGAAAAAACAATTTTGTTGTTCAAACCTAAAATATATGCTCTTTCAGAAGCCAGTTAGAGATGGCATTTTAAAGTATTTTTGTTTTCTATACAAAGCCTCTATGAAATGACATTTATGTGTCAGAGATCATAAAATGGTACCATTTCATTGCAAACTTGTTTTTTTCTTAACCATAAAAGCAAAGGTCTTTTAGATCAAAGCTTTTAAGAGGCACTATGACAGATAACAGAGAACAATCTTTCTCCCTAATGTTATATGTTTAAAGGCACCCACTGTACAATTTCCTAGAAAGCAGAGATTTTTGAAGATAACTAATTAACTTTAACTTGATTAGATCAGCTTCTAAAGTTATAAAGCTGAGGTTATAAAGCTGACTTAAAGTATGTAAACCACATGAAGAATGCTGACAGAATGGTCACCCTGTTCGCTATCCTTCCCTATAAAAATCCTATATATCAGGCTGTCTGCTCCATCCCAGCAGAGTTAGAAGAACTGCTTTTCCAAAAAATTGAGGATCACTGCTTGTTGTGTAAAACCTTGTTAATTTTACCTTTTATTAGTCACACAACGGGGTTTTGTACAATAGTTTTAAAAAGTGAAAGAAAACTTCTGAAATATTTATCTACGTAGTGGAAGGGTTGTAGTTACTGTAGTTTGAACTTCTCAAGTTTTGGAAGGGTTGTAATTACTATAGTTAGAACTTCTCAAGTTTAAGAAGCGAGAGAGTTCTTTGGTTTATTGATTGAGTGAAAAGCTAGTTCTTGAAGCAGAAACTTCTATACAAAGTATGGATGACTGAAATGAGAGTCTTGGAGAAAGGAATTGCATAAAGATCTCTTCTACAGTCAATCTGTCTATGGAACAAATTGTGGATGGTGCATATTTGACACTCTGTCCCACTGGGAAACCTGCTCACACTTTGAGTCTGGTGCTTCTCTGAATTAAAGGGTTGGATCAGGTGATGATCAGAGATCCCTTTCATGTATGAATCTAAATTATTTGATTTGGTATATTAGGGATAACTTTCACCAGACATGTTGCCAGCCCTCTCACTGCTAGAGAGGATTTACTGTTATCAGATTCAGCCAACAAGCCACACCTGATTTCTCACTTGTGCGACCCACTGTTAAGAATTCCAGACTCTTAGCACCCAGGAACACCTGTGCTTAGGTCATCCTTTTCCATCCAAGGAATCTGAGTGCAAAGCAGGAGCTGTGGAAGCTGCATTCACAATCAGATGAGCACTTCCAGCCATGCATACAAGTACTTTTGGCCACAGTTCCTGACATCGGCCCTGGGAATGTTCTGCTGTCCATGTTTCATCTGTTGGGTGGCATGAGCTGAGGTGCTGGGGAGCCATTAGGCAGGAGGCAGACAGCAAGAGGCACAGTTTGCTGCACCAGTACCAGTCTGTGACTCCAGCTCACTTGTAAGCAGTGATTGTCCTGATTCCAGAAGTCACTGAACATTATATGTCCCTCTTTGCACAAACATTCCCTCCTTTTTGTCTTCACTGAATTCATACACAGCCTCTCTCATTCTCTGATAAGTTTTTCTGGTTATTGTCTGAGCTGAAGTATACTAACAGCCTGATATCACTGACTTTGCCTTACCTGTTGTATTTGCAAGCACTCTATCTAACAAGTACCAAAACAAAATCATTAATTTCTTTTACTTTTCAACATGAGTTTCTGTCAGGAGGTATGATTGCTTGGGATTCATAGGAGATGGGAAGTGCACATGGTGAAGTGGTAATTTCTTTTCTCTTTTTGCGTGTTGAATTTTCCAAGAAAAACAAAATAGCATGTTGAAAAAAGTATGTATGTATGTATGTATATAATATATGCAATTTTTAGGCAGAAACTATTCTCTGACTTCTGAAGACACTGTTTTTAAAAAAAATGTGAAGGCATCCTGGAAGGCTTCACATCAAGCTGATGTTTGGCTTTAGACAAAGGAATTCGTGTTGCAGGATAGCTATAGCTATATCCATCCATCTCTCTTTGAAATTCTGCTACTGCACTAGTTAAATAATGGACAAGGAGAAGAGCTATGTCTTGGCATTTTAGAGTTCACCATAAAGTTAGTCTTAATTGTTAATGAGATTTACTCTGTCCATGCAAACCTAACCTTCCCTGGCACCTTCCGGGGTTGACAAAGAGAAAAGTGACTGTTTTGACATCCTCCGGAGGAGCTTTCCTTTCTACTGATTACAGTAAAAGCTTGAGGAGATTATCCAACCTTGGTTAAACACAGCCTTAACAAACACACACCTCCATTTATATTCACAAATTAAATTATTCACAGACATCCCTCTAAAGAACAAAAAAGCCAACACATTTTACAGTCTCTTTTGACACTGAATTGACACAGACTCTGCTAAGCATGAGGTGTTGGCCCATACGTGTTTAGCACAGAATTTGCTTATGTGTGAACTTAAGGATCTTGGCAAATGCTGGGCATGGTCTGGAATGGATTAAAGAAAGATTTAGTTCAAAGATGTCCAGCAAGTGGCATCAGGTCCTTGACTGGGTCTGTGAAGGTCAAATTCAATTCTCTGTCCCAGGCTTAGTGTGAAGGAATGGTGTGGCACAGAATATGAAGTTAGTTATATATCATTCAGCTCTTATAGTACTGAACTCCTTAGGCTCCTAAAACTTGCCTTCTTTGATGGCTCAGACACGTAGAAGTTTATGTCTTGTTAAATCATTTTTTAATACAGTTTAAAGTGCTCTATAAAGTTTCAGAGCTATCAAAACAGTAAAATTATCTGACAAAATCCTGAGAAGATTAGGCTTGCCCACTTAGTCATAGTATGAGGAAATTCCTATTTCTGTGATTAATGATGACTTACACCGTGAAGGATGGCAGTCTGAATTAGGGCAACTATATTAAGAAAAGAGAAAACTCGTGAGTTTATCAGGAAGAAATATTTGTCTGTTCAGTTCTGTAAGCAAACATCACAGCCTTGAAAACTGCTTATGATTCCTAGGGGGAATGTGTTTGCAGAGCTAGGTTTGTCCCTGGTCTATTGATATGGAACTGACCTTAGCTGTGAAGCTAATATAGTACAATTAATAAAGCAAGAGAGAAAAAAAAATTACAAAGAAAGGTAGGGAGGATCAGAGGCAATAAACAAGAAAAGCGAGTTAGAGAGTAGGAAGCAATAAGAGAGTCGGGGAAGAAGAAATGCTTCGTTTTGGAAGTGAGGAATCATTCTCCATTTCCTAGGTCACTGTATTTCCCTGTAAAAACTTTCAATTAACAGTGCACACCTAAATTTTTCATTAATTTTTAACTAACCACTTTATGCTGAGAGCATGCTGAGAGAAATTCAAACACTACATAATGGTAAATCAGATAAAAGTAACCATCTTTCAGTGAGATTTCTCCTTCTTATTAGAATTGTTGTATGCATGTAACTGCTGGCAATAAAATGTCAAGAATGAGAGAGAAACTTGAAAGACCCTTGATACAATAGGAAAAAAAAGTTGATTTTTAAAGAAAGACAACATTCTGCACTGTTACAGGTCCTAATTATGAACAAACCAGACTTTGACTGAAAGCTGAGACTTTCATCTCCTGTTTTCAGAAAGCATGAGTCTACATTTGTTTTGAGAGATAATGAGTTTGACACAGAAAGCTCAGCCTGGCTACCTTTGAGCTCAGCAGCATATGGTCTAAAACTCTACTAATGATGTGAAAGCTTAAACTTCCCATTTTATGAAAGTGGATGTCCCACCCTTGCAAGAGGCTTGCTTATGCAGCCATCCATGAACACCACTCAGTACTGTTGCATGTTTCAAGTCATTAACAGAGAGCTGTAGAATAAGTAAATTGGATTTTGAATAAAAGACAACTGCTTGCATATTTCCTGTGTAGGAGAGATCTAAGCATTCGGGTACATACAGGTTTTTGGCCTCACGAATCAGCCTTGGTTTGCTAGCCTTCTTCACATACTAACTTAAATATCCTTCCTTATGTGTCTACTTAAAAATCACAGATGAATGTGAGGAATAATGGACTCAAAACCAAAACTGACAAATTCTCAACCTTAATCATTCCAATGGAAAAAAATACTGTTATAACAAAATTTGGGGTTATAAAATCACAGATTTTTTTGTTGTTTCAAGAAAGCACTTAATTAATTACTCAGCATCACAACAGCACTTCATGAGGAGAGCCATGGGCTTATTCTATGTTGTAGTTAGGATAATAAATGATCTTCTAGAGTAACATTATTGATTTAAATGGAAGCATGACAAAAAAAGGATTAAAATGTGGCATAGTTTGTTTGATAGCCCCTTTCAGTCCTTTGGAGCCTGCGGAGGGACTTTCTGTGAGGTACACTGTAGTCTCATAGATTTCCAAGGTATGGTAGCAATGTGACTAGTTTAGCCAAATCCAGAAATTTAGGATTGCCTCATTATCCAGATAGAAAGGATTTAATAGTGATTGATTTCTGTCATAGTGGGATAATTAACCTTACCACTTACAATATGTAGTTATTCATTAAGAGCATCTCACACCAATTGCCAGAAATTATTAAGCTAAACCTCATTATACTTGCAAAGAAAGTATAATTATCCCCACTTTGCAGGTGGAAAAGCTGATTACATACAGATGCTCACAAATACCTTACACCCATGACCTACAGATATCATTATACAAAAAGAAATAAGAATATATTTTCCTAATTGATTATCTAATATTTACTATTATATCCATACTGAAATGTGTAGCCTAATTTTCTGAGCTGCTGAAAATCTTTTATCTCACAGTCCAATGAATATGGAGATGAAGCTTAAACACAGGAACAAATTACATCCAAGCAGCTAAAGAAATTCAGGTTTGCTTTTGAAAGCATGGGGAGATGTATAAAAAAACCACAAGAAATTTCAACAGAATTCTGAATCAAATATTAGACTTTTTATTTGAATATTTTAGTTGTATTAGTTTTTACATGTTAGAGGTGTGGGTTAAGGGACTTTGATTATACATAGGTTGCAATGAGATTCCAACACTGCCTAACTTTGAATTCTGTCACCTTTATCTTGATTTTTATTAACTTTTGTTCATTAAAATATGACACACCTTATTTCATTACAGAAAACCCTCTGGTAGCTAATTTAACATCTGTTAATTTGTACAGGGACAGTGATGCTTTACATTACCAGTTTAAAGCAGAGGAGGTTGGAGGGAGATGTGTTGCCCACTAGCAGCACTCTGTGTTCTCCAGATCCTTCTAGGGAGAGGGAGAAAAACCGCATATCAACCCAGAAAATCCATATCTGGCTTAATAATAATGAACAGTCCTCTTTCAGTTTGCTAAACCTTTGTAAAGCCCTTGTGTTTGAAAAACATAATCACAGTTAGATAAGCTAAACATGGCACAGTTGTCACACACAGAGTTCTACTCTCCTGGTTCATATAGATATAGCCAGGAGAAAGGCAGTGAATCTAACTTAACCCAATCTTCATTGGCTCTACATTTTAATCAGCATTTAATCCTCCAGTATTTGCAGGGATGCTTTGGTAAACTTAAGTAACAGACAAAAAGAATAACCAGGGAAGAGTGAGTGAGTGAGTTAGGACAAGCATGTAAATTAGATTTGTTTCTAGCAAAAAAAAGAAGAGGTTTCAATTAACTTTTCAATGTCTGTCAATAATTTTCTTATTTTCAGCATTTTTCTTCTTCCATGAAATTTATTTATTCTTGCATCCAATTATTTGACTTAGAAAGGTACAGTTTACAAAATATGACTTTAAAAATGCCTCAATCATTAGGAGGGCTCAAGAGCTGAAGACGAGGAACTTGTGAAGAAAATACGTCTTGAGAAAACACCCATTAGACAACAGTCTACCTTATCTAATGTGTCAAATTGGATAGAAACCTTATTGAGTCTCAGGGCTTAAATATTTTTTCAAGTTTTGTTTGAGATAGTGAGGTGTATTGTGAAAGCAAAGTGCTGTGAAGGTGATAGACCATAAAACTGGTGATGTGAAGGAATGAAAATGGTCAAATATGGCCATTCTAGCTTTTGCTGAGTAAATAGGAGCTTACTTGTCCTGCTGGGATTATTTGCAGAGCACAGTTTTTCAGCAAATAGGTGTGAGAATCAGCTGTATTGTGAGCGAAAAAATGTCCTGAATGTGTCGATGGAAACCAAATTGTGCTTTTTTCCCCCAGTCATTCCTTATAATCTACAAAGTTCGGACCCCTTATTTTATTAGGGGGTATCTTGGTGCAAGCCTTTGTAATATCTGATGAACAGCAGGTACAATGGAATCACTGATTTCCTTCTCCACAAGGTAATTAACAAAACCATTAATGACCCAGCTGTCTGCTGTGCCTTAAAGGTACTAGAAGTCAGAAGTGAGACGACATGGTCTTATTGCAGCTAATTGGTGTCACACTGCCTTGCAAGACCTTGCTCCTTTTAGAGAACCCCTCCTTCCCCAGCAAAGGGATGGCTAGGAGCAAGGGAGGGCATTAACCTCTTCCTCTCCCACTGCTGGGTCTGAGTGCACTGAGTGCTGCAACCCAGGCTAGCCCCAGTTAGCTTTGTACCATCTGTGTCAGGAGCAGGAGCAGGAATGCAGCTCACCTGAGCCTGGAAAGCAGGATGACTTCATGTTTGGGTTCAGGCTTGACACAGTGCTTATTTTATCAATACCTGTTTGTTCCCATCCTAAAACATTAGCTCTTTCTCTGTGATTGTGATAAAGTCAGTGTTACCCTGGTGATTTCAGGGAGAAAGAGCAAAGCCATCAGAGGAGAGAAATGGTTTTGTTAATTGAGTCTGCTACCTCCTAGTTCCTGTGTCAATATGAATTCAGTGGTTTGCCAAATTTTTCTAAGGAGATTAATGATTTTGGCTGCCTGATTTAGGAAACCTTTAAAGCCTCTTGGACTTTAGGAAGTGAAAGTTACGTTTCGCTGAAGTGCTTCAGGCTGGCTAAAAAGCCAAAGCTCTGAAGATGCACCCACCCAAATATATTCATATATATTTGTACTTGTTCTTTTCTCTGCAACAGCTGTGCATTTGGCAGAACATGAGCTTGCTGCTTCCTGTCTTTGCTTTCTAAACCTGACAGTCCGAATTGCTAGAAAAATGTATATTCACTCAGAGCTCTAGCTTTTTTGATAGAAATTAACTACATATTTTTTCCTGTAATAGAAAGACTCAAGAAACACTGCTCATGGTGAAACAAATGAATCAATTATCTACCTCCATGATTTTATCTGGGAAACAAAAAAAGCTGCAATTCATATCAGCCCACATAATTTCACAGCTCTGGAAACTCGTATCATTTTTAGAATTCTCCTTCCATGAGAGTTTTCCATGTTGAGAAGAATTCAGTTTTGAGTTTTTTACTTGCTCTGAAAGCTCTATCCTATTAAAAAGAAAAAAAAAAAAAGAAAGAAAAGTTTATCACCATTTTTATTGTTTTTTTCCCCCAAAGATTTATAAGAAAATTAAGGTGTTTTAATTAAAAGCTCATATAAGAAAACATGTACTTGTAATTACTTCCCAAAGCACTAAGTATATTTCTTCCTAGATGTTTGTGTGTGTAAGTTTCCATGATGTATTCTTATAAGAATGAAAAAAAAGTTCTGCACAATAATTTATCATTTTAACTAGAATTTTTTTTAGTACCATGCTATCTGTAAACAGAAAGTCTTCAAAGTAATTCAAAATTACAATTTGAGTTCTCTATTGAGTTGTTCGTAGACCAAAAAATAAAAATCAACCATTTTTTTGGGTCAAGTATATTTAATTAAAATTATTTTAATTTACAATTTCAGCATTCTTTTTTCTTATAAATTAGTGTCAAAGGAAAATTATTCTATTTTGATTCTGTTAACACTTCATGTTTAATTCTAGGTTTGTGTTAAGTCCAGTTTATTGTCACAGAACTATTTATGTGCTGCTGTCTAAGCAGTGAAATAAGTGCTTGCAAATCAGTTAGATAAATATATTAATTAGTTAGAAGACAGTCCATAAGAGAGCAAAATCAATAGCACGTGGAAGGTAACAAAGTATCAGCTTTCAGCCATATGAATGACTATGCAAGTTGAAATTTTTCACATCCAGACCTCGAACTTTGGACATGAGCATTGTCTTTCTGTCAGTATCTGTCCATAAAAAATGTAAACACCTAAATAGCAATAGAACACAAATTCTAAATGGTACAAACCCTGTAAAATTAAGCTGCATTTTAAAATGTACTCTTATGAATTTCCATGTAGATTCTCAGTTCTATTTATCCCTGTCTGAGCTAGGTGTTACCATTATGATAATATCCCACTCACTGGGTTCCAATGACTGACATAAATGGGAAACATAAATGTGTCTGTAAGTCAGTATTTAGGCTTATTTCTATGCAGGATGGGAAATCTGGGACAGATAAATGCATGTTTATTCCAATACCATCATTCTTCTAATCTGCAATGCCAGTGTTTGCCTAAACATTAGTGGGTACTTTTTGGAGCAGGACTTTTGTGACAGCAAGCCTTTGGGTTTTTAAACTCTCTCTTGATTAATTATTTTTAATCTATTTTGTTTCTCCTTCAAAAGTGAATTGGCAATCACTTTAATTTCATGGCTACACTAAAGTCACAATGCCTTCTTTCAAATGCTGATCATGCTATTGGTCTAACATTTCATCTAGCAGGTGCTCTTAAGGTTGGACTGGAACTCAGAGTCAACTGATCACTCATCCAGTTGTGAATTTATTGGCCTATTATATAGGATAACCTCAAAAGAATGAGAACGTGCTGATGGGAGACTAACTGATGGGACTTCAGAGATACAAGCTCTGTCAGCAGAGGGGCTGAGAAGATGGTTGTTTGAATGTCCTACTTTGGCCAAAAGAATTATTTTTCTCTTGTGAAGATAAGTTTGTTCGGAAAATCCCCAAACTTTTGCTCATCCCACCTGCATCTGAGGCAAAAAAAGGTAAGTACTGGGGGAGACATTAAAAGAAAAGAAAACTTCATTCTTTTCTGAAAACAAATGTTTTGTTCCTTGAAAGAAATAATGGATAAAAATGGTGGAAGCATGGGCTTTGCATATTCTCTCCACTTACGTCTCCATCTTCAGCCTCCAAAACCTTTCTTAATTTCTGTGACAAAATGACTAAAGAGAATGTAAATCTGCATCTTGGTCTGGTTTAAACCTTAAATCTAGGAAACTGCCCTAGATCCTTCTGTTCATATATAGCTTGATTATTTTTGTAGGACTGAAATACTATGTTTTCTCCTTTGGTGTTTTCATTGGGAGCGGGAATGACTGTCCTCTGCCTCTGCTAAAGAAGGAATTAGCTTTCATCTTTTGGTGGCTTAGACATACCTTGGTTTCTTGTATTCCATAACATTATGTTATGGAGACAGAGGAATGGTGGGATGGCCCATATGGATGGGTGCTTGCACAGTGTTTATGTTATATTGTGTTAATGTGATAAAGCAGACGTTTATACATATATATATAAATTTATGCATATAGGTATGTGTGTGTATTAAGGATTGACAGACTTGGTGATCTCTGCTAAAAAGGGATTGAATGTAGGATCAATATAAAGACATCTGTTTGCAGAAACATGTCTAAATTGTAAAAATGTCTTAGAGTACCATGATGGATGAATAATTTTTACTAAATGCTTTCTCAGTGATACCACACTGATTTAAAGGGGTCTTGCCCTAAATGTATTGGAAATAAAGAAAATAGTTGTGCAAGAATTATCCATAATTTTATAATTGCTTTTCGTGTTTTCAGTCAGTACTTTGTAGTATAATTCTTATATGGGTCATTTCATCATTTGCCTAACTTTACGTATGAGCTCAAATCCAGTTATCAGTGGACTGTTCTGTAGCAGATGGCTAGGTTTAGAAATTAAGTATGTGCTTTAGTACTTTGTGAATGAATTCTGTAATCTTTGGAGATGCAAACCTCTCAATAGTTCAATTAAATGTCAATTAAACTTTGCAGAAAACTCAAATCTGTGTAAGCAGCTGGGGATCTCGATATCAGAAGTTGAACAAGACCTGCCCAATCTGTTTTCCTCGGACATTGTTCAGCATAGATTTGCTGTCAAAACTGAATTCAACTCTTGCTATTTAGATCTGTGTTCAGTGAGCTTTTTTATTATTTTCTGCACACTAAATCCAAAATTTGCTTTTTAAAAAACTATTTTTTAGCAATACTGTAAGGGTCCTCTATACAACAGCTAAAAGTAGGATTCAGAATGTCCATTAACAACATGGCAGTCACAGCACAGGACTTTGCTCATAATATGAACTTGCTTTTCAACAGAGTGGATGTTATTGCTGCTTTTGTCCCATGTGCAAAATATGGCTGAAAACGTAGCAGTGCAGAAGAAAGGGCAAATTTTAAATAGTTTGCAACTCAACCAGAGAGAAATGTATCAGCCAAGAGAACCTATTTCTCTAGCCTAAGGGCCAGATTTCAGTACTCAGTTATTAGGCAACTTGGAACAAAATAAAAAGATTGCACAGAATTCTTGTAGCTACAAAGTTTGCTTCTCAGCTTTCTCTGCAATTACTGCAGTCTTAGCTTCAATTCCCACAGCAATTAACACATTAGCTCATTTTGGCCATTTTTATTTTATTTTTTTAGAGTCTTTGAAGCAGTCTCACCAGACAAAACTTGACTGACAGGTGGTTACACCTTTATGGGAATGGTACAATTTGGCTTTCTGTCTCTGCAGGTATTAACTCCTTAGTCATTCTTAGCTCTCTGCACATTTGGCTTCCTCAGTCTTCCATCGTTCATGCTCTGCTGAGTTGGTGGCTCTGTGTAGATCATCCTTTGATCATATGCCTCACAGAGCCAATATGCATACATTTCCACTGCTGGTTCATCCTGTGCATGTCTGATTTCATGCATTTTATAGTTATTTTATTCAGAAGACTGCAGTGATTATTGCCATGTTAATGTTCTCATCCAGATAGTAATACAGCAGGTGACTACTGGTAATTAATCATCAAACCCTTTATTCTTTTCATAACAGAGGAGCTTTTTAATACTGTGCAAGTCATAACCTGCACAGCCATAAGTGTTGTATGAATCTATTTGAAATAGCCAAGCTTTTCTAGAAAATGGTGTTAAATGTTAAGAATTTATAGGGTCTGAGTGTCCTATCACAAGTTTTATAGATGTCATTCCCATTAAAAACACAGAAGTCATATCAAAGCCCCCAGTCTAACAGTGGTGTGTGTTACTTTTGGTAACTCTTATCCTTGTAGATAAATTAAACTCTTTCAGCTGCATAAATACATGTTTGTTGTTCGAAGAACTGTGTACAAGCAGCCATTTTATAAAATCTGCACCTTTGAAGGCCATTTATGCCCATTAAACCAACCTTTCATAGCACTTAATAAGAGTATTAATGACACACAGCTGACAGTAATGTCAATCAGTCAGTGTTTGGACATTACTAATATTTCCCATTACACACTGTATGATAAATTTTCTGTGACTGCAGCTTGGAGAATGAGCAGAGCAATGTCACATTTACAATTTTATTTTAAACTTTATGTAGTACAAGACATTTTTAAAATGGCATTGTGTTACAAGAAATGATGATGGCTGTGTATTAGAATCAATAGAGACATCCAGAGTAGCCCTTTACTGTGTTTCTAATCATCATGCTGGTCGATTAATATTGGTAAAGGAGTCTCAAAGTCTACAGCATCTGAGGAGGTTCCAGGGAACCCAGAGTCAGGAAAAGTGCAGGCTAGCCACTTGACACATCTGTTCACTTGTTTGCCAGATGTGCTAAGGAAAAGAGGTGTCTTTCAGTCAAATTGAAGAATTTGTGGTGATGGGTATTTTCCGGGTAAGACTGTAAGAGATTTCCATCTTCAAAAATAAAACAAACAATAAACAAACAAACAAAGGACCCTCCCAAAGGTATTGTTATTGCTATAAACACACATTTGGGGCTGCTTATATAGCATGCATATGCTGGTATTCAAACAAGTATTGACATGGGCTTGCAAGGCAATTTTTTTGTCATCTGAAGCATATTGTTTGGAAAAGAAAAAGTATTTATGTTTCAACTAAAATAGATGAGCTTTTTTTTTATTTGTATTTCTGTGCTATATCAGAAAATTCAAGTGTGGTATCATATGGAATACATAATATTGCATTTGTCTCACTTCTCACAGATTTTGGAGGAGGGTTTGTTTTAGGATCAGGAAATTGTGGGCACAAGAAAAAGAACTTTTCTCAGGGAGCACGTTTCTCAGTTTGTTTTAGAGAGGATTTTAAGCAGAAAGAAATTCAGTTTTTAGATTTTTGGACAACCATTTGATCCTAAAAGATGCTGAGCATCTTGTGATATGGCCAGGAATGGAAGCCCACCTCTTCAGACTCTTAGATTTTCTTTGGATGTATGTGGTAGGATTTGTTTTTCTTTACTTTAGTTTGAAGGATGAGGAGCTTCATTTGACCTTTCTGTGAGAATATTTTCATGGGAAATTTCTGTGGAGAAACTTGGTAGAAATATTTAAGTACCAAAGATTGCAGATAGACAACTAGTGAGGTTTTCAAAAGTGCGTCCAAATCCATTGGAAAATCATACCATGATCCCTGACTACATTTTAAACCACTTTTATACTTTAAAAGCTAATCTTTAACATCCATATGTGAGATAATTCTCACCTAACTTGAAACATCCTTCCTTAATATGGATGTATTTGTATGAGCTAGACAGCATGGTGACTTTTTATAGTCAAGGAAGAGAAACAGTCATTTGTGAGACACGATTCATCTAATCATGACTTAGAAATCTAAACCAGTTCAGATGAATTGAACTCTAAAAATGCCAATTTGTCTCCACTCTCTGTAGCAGAATGCTAGGGTGGCAGTCTGTGATATCCCTGGCTATATTACTGACCTATAAAGTCAGACAGCTAAATGTCTTAACTATCTTGTTTTGGATCAATTTCTAAGAGCCAAATAACTAGAGAAAGCTGTGTCCAAACCTCCTGGCAAGACAAAAATCAGCTGTGATTTTCTCCCCTCTGTGTTTGGCTTCCTCTCTCTGGAAAATGAGTAGATTAATTCCAGAATTCAATGAGAGCATGGGGCAGGATATAAGGTATAGGCACATAAAGGCTCGTGAGTTACAGTGTGAATTCAAGGTAATGTGTGTCACCTCTGTGCTTCAGTTCTAATTGGTGATCTAGATATTATAGCTTATTGCCTTTTGTCAGGGGTAGTATGGAAATGTGCTAGGGTTTGTGACGTGCTACAGGAAGGTCTGGCAGGATTACCCCTCAAGGAGTCAGAGTAAGGACTAGGTGTCTTCTGGCATTACGCAGAATTGTGCCCTGAACATGGCAGTGCTTTTTTAAAATTATTTTTTAACCATACAGATTAAAAAAGTGAGAATTCATATTTGTAGTGGTCCTTCTTTTTCTGAGTTCTAGATCCAATAGCCCTTCTCTGTCATAGTAACATAGTGGCTTTTAATGCATCAGATGTTTAATAGATTTCCTTCACCTTACTTTGTAAGGAATGATATTTTATTTATTAATTATCTTAGGCATCAAGCTGGTTTTGTGATCAGTGTTTCCAGTTCATATTTTCTCAATGAGAGTTTTGTAAAAAAAACCCAGGATGGCATTAGTAGCTCATTCATAGAAAGATGGTAATTTTTGAAGTTTTGTGCAATATAGAACAGTTGATTTGTCTGAAAGAGTAAAATGTGGATGGGGTTTTTTTGTCTTCTAGACAGGGTAGTTATTTTTGTGTGTATTTTTATTGAGCGTTTTGAAACCCTTTACTGAAATCCTTGCCAAAAAGACTAGTAGTGGGTTGGTCAGTCCCACGAGACAGCCTGATCTTGGGCCATTTAGTACTAATGCAGTTGTCAGGAAGAATACTCCGATGTTGTTCCAAAGTGCTTCTCTGGCTAAAGAAGGAAAAATAGAGATGGTTACCAAAAGAATGATGTGGGGGCTGGGTGCTGAGGGAGTAGATGAGGACACTGTATATCCAACAGCACAGGAAAATGTGAGGTCTTAGAGCTGCAAAAATCTACTCTGTACTAAGGCTTTAAGACACCACCTTAAGGCAAATTCCAAGCCATAAGCATTTCACTCTGCTTATTATCTTCCCTGAGCATAGGCTATGTGCTCTGTGTTTGAAAGCATAAAAGGCAAGGTTCTGTGGAAAAGTGGCCTTGCAATCTAAAGTTGATTAATGGCATCTAAAAGAAAACCCTTTTATTTTTCATTCTCTCAGCCTTTCTGAGCTGTTGAAATGTTTTTATATATCTTTCCAGAGGCTTTTACTTTCAGGTCACTCCTTACCTACAAGCCATGCCATTTCTTGCACCCACAGTGCAAACAACTGCAATTTGTGTTATTGTACTTGAAGAAACCACCTCAGACTTCTTTCATTATTAGGTATGTATAAAACACAGATTTTGTTGGGTCACCTGTCTTCCAGTAGGTCTGCCTGATCAGCAGTGTGGTGTCAGGTGGTATAGTCAGAAACACCAGTTCCTACTCTTTGCTAGGATGTCTTCTAGGATGTAGCAATTAGTTTGATATTAAAACAGTTGGAAGACCCCAGTCTATAATAATACCTGAACAAGCTGAGGTATTGTCTTTCTCCTATATTGTTTCAAATATACCTTCTCATCTGTTTCCTCTATTTAGAAGAATCTTGCTCAAATCTTGAAAGACCTATAAATTCTGGCCAAATTTCTAATCCTCTGTCTTATTTATGCTTCCCAGTCTTTCTGGGCCCATAAGTACTTTTACCTCAATGCTCTGCTCTTCCCTGACTTTCATGACATTGCCCTCCCTAGTTCTCTTTTTTTTTTTTTTTTCCTTTGGGAGAAGACATTTTTATATCTCCTAGGTTATTGATCTTTCCTCTAAAACCTAGTCCGTTATCTCTATTTTCCACATACAGTATTTCCATTCCCTTGTTGCTAGGTTCTCAATTTTACTTTTTTCATTTGTTTCTTTCTCATCTCCTCTTGTCCATCCTGTGGTAATATTCTGCTATTTTTTTCCTCTCAATATCTTTCTATTCAGAACTATTTTACTTCTCTCAGCTCAAATCAGGTCAAAATTTGATTTCTGCAATCTGAGTCTTGCGAACTCACAATTTGATGACAAGTCTTGTACTATTTAATGTTTTACTTAAAGCTTCAGTTCCTAAAGGCAACTGAGAACAAGAAACTCTAAGCTTTTATCAAAATTACTGAAACCTTAGCCTTCAGGATTACACAAAAAGCCTGAACACACAAAAGAGCATATTAAAGACTCATACAAAAAGGCAAATAAAAGAGGCTATCCCTCTTTTAACATTTTACTCCCATTTTCTTTAGCAAGCAAACTAGCCTCACTTTTGAGAAAATAGGAGAAATAATTTCTCAGTAATATTTCAAAATGAAAATTGGAGATATGCTTACCACTTGGAAAAGAAAAACTAAACGAGAAGATAATAAAAGTTCACACTGACATGAAGAAATCTTTGCAAACACTGTCACTATAAACATAAACTATGACAATAAAATACAGTTATTTTCATATTGATCAGAGAGCATAGTGAGTATGAAGTTTAGTTCAAACTCAAATTAAGATTATTCTAAATTGAAGATGAGCATCTTTATCACATGGGTTACTTTTAGTGAAGTGTGTAAAGTTACTCAGGAGGCCACCTCTAACTCCACAGAAGAACTTGGGAAAATGATGTGGCCATTGTCAGGCACCAAAGAAGTTAACAGTATTTCTGCAGATTTTTAAGAGCTGTGTAAACTGGAATCAATTTGTGTATTTACCTTTATTGATCCTACAAGCTTGTGAACACTACTACATATTTTGTTCTGCCAGTAGATGGTGATATTTATATTAACTATTTAAGTAAATGGGAAAATATATACAGTTATTTATTTCAGTATACATTCCTTATATACCAGATATGTTTTAACAACACGAGCTAATTTCAAGTACTTTGGGTGTTTATAGTAAGTGTAATGTATTGTGCAAACACTTAATAGCATGGCTGGCTTTGATATCGTTGGTGCCACTTTTATTACTCACATGATCATGTTTTGAGCCAGTTGCATTCAACTAGTTCATGTATTTGGATTGGCTGAATATTCCTCAGGGCTGTGTGTGAAACCAAAAGGAGAAAGCAGGATTTTGAGAGGCCATTTTCTCTACCACAGTCCGTTGTAAATGGAAGCTAACTCCTCACATATTCGGTAGAATTAGTCAGGTTTTCTCTCTTGCAAATGTGCCTGCCTGTTTACTGCTAATGAAATTCTAAAAGCATTCTTAAAAGTATTGCAGTTACAGTTCAAGGATAATTTAGAGTGTATTAATGTATGCTTAAATTAAATTGCCCTTGGTCAGCTCTAGCACTTTCCAAAAACACACTATACATAATTCACTTCAGTACTTGCAAGTCTATCACAGAATATTTCAAAATTTAGGATGGCAGATTTTTTTTTCTCTGTTAATTCCATCAGGCTGATTGTAAGTTGGTAGAGTTGGTAAAGTACTGACATTTCTAATACACAAAAAAAACCCCAATATATATATAAGACCTCATTTAGTGAGATATTTTAGTACATATCTAAATTGTAGCATGTATGTCTCACTGACTTGAGGGGCATTGTCCACATGATAACAATTAAGCATATTCTTGTGCATGCTTGATTGTGATTTGGGATCAAGATTAAATTCAGCAGGTCTTAATTTTTAGATTTTGTTCCTTACTAGCTAGATGACAGTGGGAGATAAAAAATACAACTAAAATTGCAATAATTTGACTTTTCCATACATCTGCATTGAAAGAATTGAACCTTCCAGGGTTTTGAATAAAATTTAAGCCTGGAACTTCTTTTGGAACAAAAAAAATCAGAGTGTGAGAAATAATTATCTTGGGTATCAGTTCCCTAAAAATGTGATAGAAGCAAAAGCTGCAACAGCAAAATCTTACTTTCATTTGTAGCTCAGTAGTCTGTATTTTATGTAAATAGAAAAAGGAAAATAAGTATTCAATTTCCTCAAACTTCTCTTTATCATTGGTGTCCATTGTGCTGAAATACACAGTATTAATTAAAAAATGCAATTAATAAAGCTTAGTTTTTTCACATAGTTACTTAAAGGGTGAATAAAAACATACTGTTGCTGCTTTCAATTCCATGAAAAATTAGTTGTTCCAAATAAGCAAGAAACAAATATGGCGGATTTAATTCAATGTCAGATTTGGGTTTTTAAAAATATTTATAATAGAATTAAATAAGTCTTCAGTGGCTTGGCTTTAGAATTTTTCTGAAATACTCTTTTTTTTTATTTTTGAGATGAATCCTTACACTGTCTTCAATCAAACTTATGAAGCTGGGACTCCATTGAAAAGAGATATATCCCTATAGAAAAAAAAGAAAAGTATTTTTGTGCAGATACATTTAATCATGCAATGAAGAATAAGGAGCCCCAAATAATTAATTTAAATAATATAAATTCTGAAGGATTAAAAAGGTTTTGCTTATGCTCATTTCTTCCCAACTAACAAGCACCTCTATTTTTTTCCTTGTGGAATCATCATGTTGGAAATATAAAACATTGTGTCAGCATTTAAAAGTATGATAAAGAATACTAGATAGAAGTATCAAATTGATTCCATATATATTTCTCTTTCCAGATGGGCTTCATTAAAAATATTGCACATCTAAAATGTGTGCATCAAATGTACCACAGTCATCTGTTTGTGAGAGACTCCTGTTCCTCGACAATTATTTTAGGAGAAGTATTCCTTGCCTACCTTTTGGTCACAAGGGCTGAAGTCACTCCCATGATCTCTGGTTATGCTCAGGACAGCTCTTGGAGTCCTCACTGACCAGCAGCCGTGCTCTGCCCAGCAGACAGTGCCTGCACAGCAATTCTCTGAGCAACTACAGTTTTGCACATGCAAAAAGGATTGTGACAGCACAGTGCACAGTTTATTGCTGCCAAAACCATTATTTTTTGACTGATTTCTCTTTGATGCCCTAAGTTGCCAATGATCCATAACTCCTACCAGCTTCATAGTGATTTGAGTTGTTACTTAGCGTAGTTCAGTAATTCTGAAGAGGGAGACTAAAGCTATCTGAGTTGGAGCCATAAGAAAACCAGTTAGATAAGATACCAAATAACAGGCCTTCAAAAGCAAATGTGTTGCTTGATGAAGCTTATTGTTTTAGAGGAATCAGGAAATTGTAGAAAGGGTCATTAAAAAAAAGTCTCTAATTAGACAAGAAGATAAGAGATTGATGGTAAAGAAGGTAGGATGGTCATGTGAAGAGTGTTAGAAGAAAAGCCTTCTTTTTTTTATATCCAAGCAAGAAAATTTGCTCAATATTCCTCTGTTCCTCACAGAGTGTCACAATTTCTTTCTAAAAGAGCAGTAAGAACAAATTGTAATATTTGTGAACAACCAGGAGCTTGGGGTAACATACAGGAATTCAGGACTGTCTTAAATTTCCCTCCAGGTAGAGAAAGAAACCTTACTTTGTTGAAGGATGCAAAGAGGCACATGTCAAGCAGATCTAAGAATTGTACTTCAGGATAATCCAGACTAGATTAGCAAAGATGTAGAGACAAGGGGGAACTCAAGACCCTGGGATGTACAGGCAGCCCGTTCAGTTGCTTTGAATCACAATTTTAAGTGTAGAAAGAAAAGTTATGAGCAAAACTTTCAGCAGGTTAGGGAGTTAGGGAAACAAGGCAGAAGATACAGCTGAAATACAATAAGCAAAGATTCAATGTCCTAACACCTATAGTAGATTATCCAATAATTCTAAATTACACGATATTTTTAAGTTTGAGGGAAAAAAAAAAAGATACTTTGTATTTTTTTTTTTTTTAAATCAAAGAGTTATAATAATATGGAAGTATGCAGTTGTACTTGAATCAAAGTACAGTTGTCTAAGACCTGTGAGACAACTATGATTTTCTTACAGTGATTGCTGTCTTGTATTGATTAGGGAGGCTTTGATAAACATACTATAATTGGCACACTAATATTAATATATATTTAAATGTGCCACATATTATCTGCACTTAATAGTTGTGATTATTCATATTCAGAGATGAGATAGTGATTTACCATTAAAGGAAAAATGAAGAAAGCAGGTGAAGTAAAACAGATTGAATCTCAATAACTGAGCTGATAATCTATTTGGAGACCAATGACAATAGAAGAGAGAAGCTTTAAGTGACTGAAACTTGATTTTCTTATGTAGGCCCACCAAAGGACTGATCTTTAGATTGACCAACTTATTGACTGGGGCAAGAATGAAGTCCTTACATGTTAGAAAGCTTAAAAGGCAAATCAATACAAAGTATTTCATAAAGAAAAATATTTATTTCTTTGTATTTTATAGGAAGCTTAGTGTATGTTTTGCATGATAAGTACTCTTGGTATTTTGTGTATCAGAAATATCTATTAAAATGTCATAAAGGTACACTTTCTCTGTGAGGATAATTGGAGAAATTTGAGGTTGTTTAAAAGAGGTATATTCATCAGAAAACATTTTAAAACTATTTTCCTTAATATAAGTTCATAATAGATGCAAAGTATTCAAATAATTTATCTCTCTTTTTGCCTACAATGTTATATACACTCACATAGTACTGAGATATACTAATGGAGGTCAGGATCCTCTTCTATCAGAATATTCACAATGAATTAATATTACTCCCTGCCCCTGGAGAACATAAATTCCAATTAGTTAAGATAAATACTAATGAGAATCCAAGGTAATAAGGTACCTCTGTAAAGTAATTTTGCCATGACTTGCTGCATTTCTTTGGAGAGGATCTGAGTCTCCTGCCTCCCACTTAGATTTGTTGCTTACCTTATGGTCATATAACGATCATTTTCAAAAAGAGGAAGTAAAAGTATTGATTTTGATGAAAGGTCTATTGAAAAGGGAGAGTATTACAAATTTAGTTTACATTTCCATACAAAAAAATGTGCCACTTGGGAAGACTAAATATGCCAAGGCTATTTAATAATAAAACTACTGGACAAGTAAACATTCCTTAGAGAGTTTCACTACACAAAACTGTACCAAAAGTTGGATTTGCACATTTCTTTTATCAGAAATGCTCTTCTGTTTCAGAATTGCAAGCAAGTTCTCTCTGCCTTGTCTGAATTAGTTGAAAAACAAACAATACTAACGTTCCTGATTTTGCCTCTGAAGTTAAACTAAACCATGTCCTATGTGGACAGTGCTGCCCACATATTACAAGATTCTGCATCTGTAGCTTAATCAGAAAAACTGGCTTAATAATGCCCTAATTTATACCCAACAGCAACTTTTATCTGCTGGTTTTTTTTGCAATTATAATATCATAATGCAGAGCCCTTCCCCTGAAGCGTTGTCCCCTAAAGGCAGCCGGAGCCCCAACGCTCCAAAGGCTAATGGCTGCATGGAACGTACTGAGCAGGGTAGGCCACCGCCGGTCCAGAAAGCGCTCAGCGTGGCATGAAGCTCAGGTGACAGAAACTTTGAAGGAACCGTGGTGAGACAAAAGAACGTACTGGAGACTGTTTCTGGTCTCCCAGGGAGGTTTATTTGGGGTCTTCGGGGGGAGTTGCAGGGGAGGAGAAGAAGGGAGGAAAGTGGGGAAGAGGTGAGAGGGCTGGCAGCCCAAAAACAGTAACCCCGGACTGATGCTGGCAGGGGTTTATAAGGAAAGGGAAAAAGGAATGGATTTAGCTCTGAAGAGCCAACCTAGGAGAGTCTGAGGGGAAGAAAGGCAGGGATACACACCAATAGACGTCTGATAAGGCAGGGTGCATAATTCAAAAAGGGCCAACAACATACAGAGAAGGAGAACAAAGGAAAAGCCTCGTGGAACTCTGCAGAGCCACACTGCAACATTCCCCAACATGTTAAAAGCAGTGCCTGGCTGTCCCTGTCTAAAAATGGACCTGAGCAAGGTGGAAGATGTATCAGTTACATTCATGTTTGAATGCCTTTATCTGACTTGTGTCTACTTTATTTCTTCTTCTCTCAGAAATCCCTCTATAGGAAGATGCAAAGATGTCTTCCTGGCTCACCCTTTCCCCATTCCTAATCAGGATTTCAGACCACTGGCATTAAATATAGTAATATTTATTTTTCCTTCAAGATGTGGTCTGCATAAGACTTTGCATTATAGACATAGAAAGTGTATCCTAAACACCAAGGTAATGTTAATTTTATCTGCGTCATTTATACAATATAAATGCATGAAATAATGCAAAATAATGTTACAGGCATAGCTTTCCAACTATTAATGTAAATTCAGAAAAAAATCTGACCTTAGTATTGTTAAATATAATTTACATAAATTGTCTTTCTGAGTGTGAAAATACTGAAATATTTTATATAAAACCCATTTTATTTTTTAATCATACATAAAATAGTGAAATAGTGAAAAGAATAAACAATGAACAAAATGAATAGTGAACAAAGTTATGTTTGAATTATTTTCCTATTTGTATTTTTATGTTTTAATTTATATAATGTGGCACATTGAGTGGGCCTGACTATTTACCTGTCTTGCATTAATTCCTGAGAGAATAGACAGTGTTAATCTTCCTTGTGTGTGATGCTACTACCATAAATGTCAAATGGCAGTTTGAATAGACAAATTAGCATGGACCAATGAAAGCAGGAGGAGGATAATACTATCCCATTTCACAGAAAAATGAGGCAAAGCAAATCTCAAATTAGAATTAGTTTCTTACCTCTCGATACTTATAATGCAGACATACAGATGATGGTTATTACTATTTACTATTTTAATTCTTAATAGAAAGAAACTGATTGTAGAGATGTGAAAGACATGATTCAACCCCCCCATATTTAACATTCAACATTAGAATGAAATTAACTTATTAACAAAACTGTCTGTTGACCTCTATTAACTATAGTACAAGGCTAAAGAAACGCTTTCTACATCTGGTACAGCGAAATCCCATATAAGAAAACTGGCAAATGTGGCTAATGTGAAAAAACACCCATGTCTTTTAATTTCTAGTCCAATATTCCCACTGTTGGGACCTCCTTTTCCAAAAAGGAGATTGTTAAGTTCTGCTCCCTCATGAATCAGAACACTTGCCCATTTAGATGAACAATGCATTCTTAGATAAACCATTGAGTATAGAAGTTTCTGAGCTCACAGGCAAGTCCTGTTGGCTTAGGCTGCCTTTCATACCTCCTGGTCCTGCAGAAGGTAACAGGTTCTGGAAGAGCCCCATTGCATCCTGTGGTAAGGAATGTCTTGAAGAGAGGTACAATAAAGGGAATTATTTACACACAAAGTCTGTCAATTGCTATGTCTAAGTACCCAGGTGGAGGGCCCTCAAATCTGTTCCTTTGAAACACTGAATACATTCTATTTTTTCTTATTTTATCTATAGATTTCCCTGCCATGACAATCACTATGTTGATTGTGAGTACTACCGTATACTAATTGGAAGCTTTGTCATCATAAGTTTTTTATAATCCACATCTCTGTCACATGGGTTATAAAAAATAAAGCATATAAAAATATTTTTAAACACATTGAAGCACTTTACAAATACCTAGACTTAACTCATCTTAGCATAATTGAATTTTTCATCACACAATGTAAATACATTCTGGCTTTCGTGATCTGTTTCTATGGCTCAGTATTTCTCTTTCTGAAAAGATGTATGTATAGATATCATTTTACACGTGTAGTGATTAAAATACAGCACTAATATCAGTATACAGAAATAGATAAGAAAAGTATCACATAAAAGATCAATGGAAATTACCAAAACAAAATCACTATATTAACATAATTTAAATTAATATTTTGATATTAAGAATTTTTATGGTAGTGGTAAAAATGTTTTGAATGCTTCTCAATTTCTTATTTCTTCCTGATTTTGTATCTGAAAGGTCAAATAAAGTAAAAGGTACTGTTCTGCCAGTATTTCTTGAAAAAGAAGAAGCAGAAAGAATTAGAAGTATTTAATAAAACCTTACCTGCTTTCATTTTATGTTGATTTTTTTAACCAAAGATGTACATGTGAAATATGAGTAAATTCTTTAATTTATTTGCCATAGTAATACATCTGAATGTTCAGAATTTACATTAATATAGTTATCAGATAATCACAGGAATTAATATCTCAGATTCCTTCAGAAAAATATTGTTATTATCTGTAGTACACTTCCAAGCAGTGGTATTATGTAGTGATAGATATATTTACTTAGCATATTGCAGGACTTCATGAAAGTCCTGTCCATGTTGCAATTTACTACCACAATTTTTCCCTTGATATGCTAAAATTTCTTATCAAATTATTAAAATATTTCAACGATGATAAAAAAGCCCATGCATCTGTATGTCCTTCAAATCTGACTTAGGTTCTAGTGCTAAAATACTTCATTAGTTAGATTAATTTCCTGTGCAATTTTTCATCACATCCCCATTAAAAGTGAAGTGGTTTCATTACATAATGATGGAAAATGTCAGGAAATGTGTATAGAATTCTGACACATATGGTAAATGTGAGAAGCATGGAAACGTGATTAAGTGAGTAGCACAAGATAAATATCTTTTCAGACTAAAAATGAACTAGAAAATGTTTTCATAATAATAATTGGAAAGACAGAATGAGGATCAGTATAGACACTAGATTCTATCACACTATCTCATTTGCTGTAAGAAATTTTTACTTAGTATGTTACACTCTATAAATGTATAGTTTTGGGCACTGATGCTGTAGCCTGCAGAGCATGTGGCACTGAGCAGAAGTACCATGACTCTTCCTTCTCCAAAGCACTTGCAAGCAAAGGTATTGGAGTATTCACCACATCATTTTAGGTATGGGAGAAGAGAAACTGGAAGATAATAAGATGCACCATGAAATATTCTAAAAGTAATACCTGTAGCATCCATTTCCAACAACTTTGATAGCTGTGATTCATGTAAATGTCACAAAGATTTCAAGGGTGCTACCAAATAAACTAGGTCAGTTCTTGAAGGTGAGGTGTGTAATTGGCACAAGTACCCTTTGGACACCGAAGGACAATGTTAAATAGTCACTAGAGGTCACTACGAGCACATGGAATTTTCCAGGTGCAACCATTTCTTCTGGAGATGGCTGTGGTACCCTCACAAGTCATAGGCATGGATGCACCAGTTCAGTACAGAGTTCCTGTAGAAATTCACCACTGTGAATGAGATGGAAGCTTCAAAATGTTTGATTTAAGTCCTTTGAGGAAACTAGAATCCACCAGAACGTTTAGAGTTTTCTGCTTACTGCTTCATTATATACTTTCTCTCTTCATCCTCAGCATTTTATTCAAACTCCTTTCCTGATGCAGGTTTTTCTTTCTTAGCAATTTGTGTATCTATTTTTCTGTCTTAGGGCAAGCAGAGAGGTGTCCTGATTACATCTCATCTCCTTCCCTCCTTTTTTTCAAGTCTAGCTTCATAGAGACTTATTAGTCTTAATTGAAGTTCACATAAATAATTGTTAGTTTGTATTTATTGTTAATTTCAAGTTCTGGGATAAGATTAACACTTTTTAAAAAAAAAAATCCTTCATTTTTTCATTCTTAAAGACTTCAGATGAATGAAGTCTAGGACTAGAAAAAGTTTCTAGAGAGTTGCAGGAGTTTTGGGGGGAGGTGTTGATGGGTTTGTTTTGGGGGAGGTTTGGGATTTTCTTCTGGTAGGAAGTTCACTTCCAGCAGAAAATGGTGTACAGGGGTTGCAATTATTAGCTATAGATTCCAATTCCAGGTTGGCCATCGACCAACTCTACTACCTCTGGCAGGCTTTTAACCTTTCTGGTCTTCACCTTTTCCACTTTTAAGATGTGAATTTCAATCCCTGCCTTGTAGAACTGCTGTTGAAATCTTCAGAGAAAAATATCTATAACTGTGTAGTAGTTTTAAAATATTCACTTAACCAAGCTATTTTCAATAAATCTTCCATATGGATTTTAAATTTTAGTGAAGAGGCGAAAGTAAAGATCAGGAGACATTATTAAGCATCACAGTTTACACCACCCCCCTCTCCCCTCCAGTTTATATTAAAATTTTATAAGCATGATGTTATATTTTTGGTATATTTAGTCTTTCACCTAGGGGATTATTAATTATCATAATAATTCCAGTGGTACTGGCTTCCAGATGTTGTGCCTTTTTCTGTCTCAATATCATTATTCATGATAGTTCTATCATTTAAATTATTTATACTGATTTATAGTGTGTAGGAATATTCCTAATACAAAAATAACAAATAAGTATAGCTGAAAATGAAATAACCCATACGGTATTATTAGTTTCCTAGGAGGCAAAGATTCTTAGCAAATATTCATTCCAATATTCAAAGTATTTTCAGGTGTTTCACAAGTGAAATTAAGAGCAAGAATCTATGGAATTTATAGGAGAAAACATAAAAATCCATAGAACACACCAATAAAAAAGGCCAGATTTTGTTACAATTATTCTGACTGCAGGTAATATGGAAAAAGTGATAGAACAACTTGGACGCTGGGGTTTTAGGCAACCTTTTTCCTTTTTACTGGAGCACATTTCCAAGTAGCTCTGCAATGAAATGTATGTTTTGAAAATTAAAAGGAACTCACTGGAAAAATGAACTCTAACATGACAGGATGTCAGGACTAGAGTAACACAGACTAGTCTGGCAGAAGAAATCAGTTTGTGGGTGAGAGAGAGGCTATCCTGGAGAGGAACCAAAGTGCCTGCACAGCTGAAAGATGTCAGTGTGCCCCCAGCAACAGTGATGTACATCCTGATCATCACTGATATTCAAGATGAATTGTCATGTTCATGTATTTAAAAACTGAAGCAAACGCAGTCTTGATTTCATATAACTGTGAAAAGAGGTATTTTAAAAAAATTAAAAATACCCCAAATATGTCTATTATCTACTGTGTTATAACTGCGTAGGAAACAACAGAATGTTCATTCACATGACATATTTTAACCACTCAGGGAAGATAAACAGGTATAAGGACTGACATCTTGAAGATAATAGAAGCAGGGCTGAAAAGTTGCTGTTGGGTATAAATTAGGGCAGTATTAACCCAGGTTTTCTGATTAAGCCACAAATGCAGAATCTTGTCCTGTTCAGGTAGCACTGTCCACACTGAGTATGTGATATGGTTTAGCTTAACTTGAGACTCAAAATCAGGTACATTGGTATTGTTTGTTTTTCAACTAATTCATACAAGGCAGAGAGAACTTGTTTGAAAGTCTGAAACAGAAGAGTCTTATTGATGAAAGAAATGTGCAAATTCAACTTCTGGTACAGTTTTGTGTAGTGAAACTCTCTGAGGAATGTTTACTTGTCTAGTAGTTTTATTATTTAATAGCCTTGGCATATTGAGTCTCCCCAAGTGGCCCCTCTTTCTGTATGGAAATGTAAACTAAATTTGTAATACTCTCCCTTTTTAACAGACCTGTCAGCAAAAATCAATATTTTCACTTCCTCTTTTCATTCCTGACAACCAAGAGGATATTAAAATTTATATGCTGACTTTTTATTGTAGTCTGGATTACTCAGCATTTAGCTTTTGTCTCATTTTGGTACCCTTCTTCAATGGATTAATGTCTGTAGGTTATGGTGGAAACAACTAGGGATTTGGCTAGCAAACCTTAGGAACTGGAAGATCTGTGCAAAGTCACTCAAGTTTAGACTAATAAAATACAATATTTAATATTTCTTTTTATATTCAAAAAGCTCTTCTGTTGTCTAATTTTTGAATTTTCGAAGAGTGGAACTTCTGTGTATGTGTTTCCTCCATCAGTGAGGTTCCCAAATTTCCCTATTTTGGCTGACATCCATAGCTCCCCAAACCACATCTCCATAAAGCTGATAGCTTCTCTGTTAAATTCTACTCTTTCCCTATTCCTAATATGACATTACTTTGAAAATGTGAGTTTCTGAAGGAAAGTGGGGTTAGGTATATTTTCCTCATTTCTTTAACCATATGATTATATTTTCACTGGAGTTCAATGAAATTCAAATCCCTACCCTTGTTTGAAGTCAAAGCTGTCTGGGTTGAATCCAGTCTCCCATGGTTGAATCCAGTCCCTCAGCCACTGTCAAATATTCTGACTGTGCTTCAAGGCTGCAGAATTTAGTTCATTTCATGGACTATATCAAGGCATGGTGGCATTGTCTTCTCAGAAAGTGGATTTCAATCTCTAATCAGGAATGTCATTCTTTCATTAACCCCTCACACTGACTAGCATAACGGCTTTTGTGAATCTCTCTCTCAGCTCTTAATTCTTACAAAATCCTCTACAAGGACATTTGGCATGTAAGGCTCAAATATGACTTCTTTCAAACAAGCAGGACATGCATTTACCTTTAGTTCATCTGTACACTGTCTTAGTTCTACAATGGAATTAATGCTACTCCCTAAGAGATATATTCAAGATGATGAGGTCCTCAGACACTACAATGGCAAAGCTTTACAAGTTTCTTAATTAGATAGTATCTCCTTTCAACAATTTGAAATATGTATGAATCAAGCAATTTCTTTAAATTAAGGCTGAATTGCACCCACAGCTGTTAAACATCACACTGGTTGCAGCATTCAGCTCTTGCTTTGGCAGGGTATTTATCATGGACCTAAATTTAAGTCTTAATGAATAGATTAAATCTCTTTGGTGCTTAGGCACATTCTTGACTTCTCTGCTGAACAGAGACTTGAAACTGAGCAACAAACAAGCTAAGTACACCCAGCAGAATCATTGGGCTGTTGTTCCATAAGGCTGGAAAGCTGACTTTGGCATGAAGACCTGTTTACTTAATTAAATCTCTTAATAAGTAGACCTCCTTTATGACTTTTACATAACTAATAAGCTTAAGTACTACAGATGATTTTTTCCTCAATATTATTGAGTAATTAACATTTAATTCTAATTAAGTCCCATCATTTCCTGTTATGGTTAGCACAGCGACCCAGTTCCAGAATGCTCAACGCAAGCTGCCTTGCTTCACTAAACAGGTACTGCAGAGAAGTAATGCTGCCCCAGAAGACTTCTCTGGGTATTCAATTAGAACACAGACTTGCTGACTAATTTACACAAGTAGATGTGTTTCATATTGAATAAATGTGTTTGGTTTGGATTAGTACCTATCTCAACACTGGTATTAAAATACAGAAGGACAAAATAAAGCCAGGGATGTCATTCCTCTTCCCCCCTTCCTTCACTGGCAGTTTAAGGTGAATCAAAAATGTAGTATTTAAACACAGCAAAAACTAAATGCAGCATAAAATATTACACACACAAAAATAAGCAGAATGTCTGTTTCATTTTATGTGCTGTCTCTCATGTTAAAAATGCAGATAATTTTTTGTAACCTAAATTTCTGCAACTATTGCCATGGAAAATATAACATAAACGGGTCAGTTTTCACCGAAAGCAACACCTATACTTCTGCTTAATTTATAAAGTGATTAGCTGAACCCTAAGAAATCTGAAATTAATGGATGCTTTAAAAAATATTTATCCTAACTTAACAGGCATTGGACAAGATCTTATTTTTCTTACATCTTTCCATTTTTGTGCAAAATGTATGGTACTTAGGTGTTTCTGATATGCTGACAAGTGTTTTGTGAGCTTGGATAAATGTAAAAAAGCCAAGTGTTGAATTAGAACTTGATAGGATTTGTTGGAAAGGTCTGGGAGGGCAAGGATGCCTGTATGCTCTGGGCCTGTAGAATCAGAGAAAGCCTTCCCACCAAGAGTGCTGCCAGAATACTGAAATCCTCAACTTGGTCCTTCTTACAAAAATACCTGAAGTGTGAAAATGTGTCTGCAGTGGTAATTTCCCAGGGCTGCTGTGCAGCAGCTCCAGAGCAGCTAACTCTAGAGCATATTGCATTTCTTGCCATGAAGAGGTAAACTTTGATGCCATCATCGATAAAGGTTTAAAATAGATCCAAGTTCGTATTTTCACAGCAGGAAATCCAGGTGCTTCAAAGAAACTACAGTCTTGGAGCTTCCAGATTCATACAGGCAATTTCTGCAGGAGCCATAAGGATTTGTGTTCAGAGTCAGTTATCAGTGCAGGGCTGTTGGAAATCTTTGCCCCAGTGATTTTGGAGCTGCAATGAACGGTTGAAGAATTGAAACCAGGGGCAATGGCACAGCACAGCTGTGCTGTTGAGAGGCTGCATTTTATTTCAGAATATTCTCCTCTGTTATTTCAGGACTGGGCACAGGGAGAACGTATGAGATATGTGCAGGTGCCCATCCACCCCACTAGCCACGGGAGCTGCTCATCACAGAGCCCCTGAGTGCAGCACAGCTCCCAGGCTAGACATGATTGCTTCTGCCTCAGCAATGCTTCATACAATAGTACTGATGATACTCCACCACAACTCATTAGCAAATACTTCATTAGAGTCCTCTTTCTTTGCCTGTCTGTCCTGTGTTTTCCTCTTTTTTTTTTTTTTGTCCTTAAGATTACCTCATCTGTTTTCTGAACAGTTGTTTTTCATACCTCTTTTAAATCCATTGCAAATTCTTTGAGACAGGCATTAGTCACTCAGCATGTTTTGTAAAGTGATGTGTACACTTACAGTACTCTCTGAGCAAAAAAACAATAAAACAGCATCTTGAAAGATTTATTGAATAAGGCAATTTCTTAAAAAAGGTTAAAGTAGTCAGCAGCAAAATTCTCATTTAAGCTTACTAGATCATGGGATAATTCCCACAACTGTGAGATTACTGATACCACTGTGAATATTGCTGTTTTAATTGTTTGCTAATTAGCAGTTCATGGGGAAGACCAAATTGCTGCCTGGCATGCTGCACTGTGGCACGGTTTTGGCCCCTCTGTCTCCTACACCCCATCTGTTCTTCCCCTCTCCACTTCCACTAACTGTGAGCAGGGGACTACTCTTGCTCATGGACTCAGATGAGAAAGCAAATTTTGCCAAGAAGAAATCTGATTTGGCTATTCTGGACATTTAAAGCATAATTTAGGAAGGCTTTTTCTCCTCTCTCTTCCCTAAAAGCCTTGCACTAAAATAATACCAATAAAACCCCTCAAGTCTTTCCTTTCAAAGCTTCAGACCAAAGATATAAGTAAAATAACATCCAGGGGAAAACAAAAACAAAGAAAAAAAAAAAAGGTATCTGAATAACAGATTTCAAACTAGCAGACTCATTTTCTTTGCTGTTTCTATAGCCACAAAGTGGTATGCACATGAAACAAAAAGTAAAAATGGCAAAATGCAGGCAGCAGCAACTCTTTGAATAAACATGAAAGGTCATTGACATAAAACAGGTCCCTACTCCCATTTCATGTCATTTATGTCATTTTTTGAAATGCAAGAATTTTATTTATACTCACAGGTCCAATTGTAATTCTCAAAAATGATACAAGAAACTGGCATAAGTGGTATGCATTGTACCTTCCACCTGACCTTTAGCCAACATTTCTTTAAAAGCTGTAAATAACATGGCCTGTCAGAGGTGAATCTGTATAATGGAATGGGTAAAAAGAAGAAAATTAACTCTATCCCAGTTGAAACCAGGACAGTCTCTAATTTGAGTCAGTGGCCTTGTCATTAGAGTGACAAGAATCGCCTATTTTGTGAAGAATCATGAGGAAGAGCTGTATAGTGACACTTGTCAGGGGCATTGTTTTTATGAGCCATGGGAGCTTCAGGTGAGACTCATCTCTTCAAGGCAAGGCAGAAGAATGTCTCAGGAAGGTAACAATTCTGAGTCTCTGAGCTCCTGGAGATGGAAGAAAACAAGGTGGTCTGTTGTGTTTATTAGATGTAGAATATGACTATTGAATGATTATAGTGTAATATTACCAAAATTTTTCAAAGTTGCTTAATAGTTGCTCTACTGTCCTCCATTTTGTCATTTTTGTTCCATTAAGTTACATCACGGGATCAAAACAAACACTTGGTTACAGATATGAAGCAGTGTAGCTGACACATATCAACAGGAGGAGTTTAGCATGATGTTGACTTTGGGGCATCCATGCTTTGCAGAAAATAAAATATACTTTAGACAGTCAAGTGGCTGTGACATCATCACTGTTAAATTCAGACTGCTGGGTCACAGATGTATAACTTGAGAGGATTTTCTCTTTTTATTAGGGTGTAGTGAGTTGTTTTGGTTTGAATTACATTTTTTTTGAGAATGCCTGCACTTGGTCAGGAAATTGAAAACAGATGAGCAGACACCAAACTTCAAAGATGTTTTAGTAGCTCTGAGTGCTAGCACAGACATTCTGCACTCACTCAAAATGATGCTTAGGTATTCTCTACTTTATTCACTGGTCATGCCTGAGTGTTTGGACAATAGTTCCTATCTCCTGCAGCATTTGATTTATGCCACTTCCCACATTCAGAACTTTTAATACAGAGAGAGAACTGCTCTTCCTAAGAGATTATCTCTTCCTAGCCAAAGACAGAGCAAAGGTTTTCATGCTGTTCTTCCTGCATCTATTCACTGTGTGTAACAATGTCTTCCATGGGATACTGCATTATTATATCAACTATTCAGTAGGAATTGAAAGAATGGATCACCCAGGATTATACTTCTTTCTCTTAGATAAATCTCAGGTATGACAAGACTGTCAATAAGTAGAAGCCTTTTTATCCCCTGCAGGTTCAAAAAGATAAGAGTTTTTTTTCTCTTCTCTGTTCAACATATATGCTAAACCAGCGATATTATAAAACGCTACAGGCTTAAATGCTTGACATATGCTGGTGGTGCACAGCTGTACATATTGTTTTATTAGGAAACAGAAAACAGTGCCATCCAGATGCTCACTGCCTGTAGAAATAAAGCACCGGCCAAATAGTAGTGACATAAACTTAAGGAGGAACTAGATTAAGATAAAATGAATAGGAAGTTTCTGCAAAGTTTCTGTAGATGTAATGTCCCCCAAAGTCTTGCATGTTTTGCATCAGGTAACAACTAGATGTGCATCAGCAGCTGGAGGGAAGACAACATTTGAGCACTTCTATGTCACAGGAGACACTAAGTAACACAGATGTGATATGTAAAGAAATACTTAATATTTCTTCTCCACATTTTTAATCACTTAACTTTTGCTGAGGTGGAGAGGAACAGGGAAGGCAGACAGAGGCAAAGTGTTGTTATGATCAGAATTTTATAATCTCCTGTCTAGTTTGACCATTAACAGGGTGGAATGACAATCAAACACCTCCCTTTGGGGTTTTGCTTGCTGATGCTTGGTGCTAAAAGTGGTGGCAAAATCAGTACCAGCAGATTTAGGCTGCTCCAAGTAACAATGAGTTGCAACACTTAAAAAAGTTAACTTTTTTTTCTTTGTACTTTATGTCAAAGGTATTCAGATCCTATACAGTTAGAACTAACAAATGTCCTAAACTCTACTTAGTATGGGGTCGTCAGAATTATCCATGTGATTTTCACTAAAACCCCATTTACAGTGCTGAGAACTGGGTATGGATTTATTCAAACAGAAATCCAACAAAGGTTCTGCAGTTTCCCTCAGAGTATACAGACCTCTTATTCACATTAACCTTTTTTATGTGAGAAGACAAACTTGCTTCATGAAACTCAAATAAGACCTTTACATCGATCAGAGAATTTAATTCTAACCATTTACCACAGATTAAGAATCGGATTAAGAATGTATTACTGACAATATCCAGCTGGAAGGATGTACATGCAAAACTGGGTCATATCAACAGCTTTGGCCAACGATTATGTAGACAAATGCGATAATCTAAGCAGAATACCAGAGTGTAGATCTTTCCCTAAAAGCCATATTTGGAATGATTTTAATATTGTTGCCTATTTAATCAACTATTGTGTCTGCCCTGCTAACCATCTGTCCTAAACACATGCTGGATCTCTGGTGCTTGGATTAGAGAATCTTTGAAGGTTTCAGATTTTACTAGTCTGGAAATAAAGTGGGTAAATGAAGGCTTTATTAGCAACTAAAAGCTATCTTGAGTCTTCCTTGTTTTTTGAAGTGTGTGGTATTCAGGTATGTACCTCAAAACAACATGATAATTCAGAATATATTTGACTGTGTTGTTGCCCACAGCACAAAATAGTCCTGCCAAAAGCAAATGGTTTTGTCCCAAATAATCTACTATGTAACCAAAGTGTTTTAAATTCATTTGGAATTGGTAATTTTTCTCAGTAATATTTTTCCTTGTTAATAACATTTTTATGATTGAAGACCAGCTTCTTCTGAATACTAAGAGATATAGAATAGATGTTATTTCAGTCTCAAAACAAAGTTGGTGGCTGAGTAGCTATCCAATAAACAGAAATTTGGAGTAGTTTCCTCCACCAGAGGTCTGAGTAAAATGTGGTCAGGAGTGGGAAAATAATATCTTAATTTCATAAAATAAATCCAACTCTTGAATGTGGAAAGAAAAAGTCACACTTTCAAATGAAAATGGCCAAGCAATATGTCAGCCTGTATAATCCAATAATAATGTCCTTTTATGTGAAATTATTTTAAAAATTACAATAGTAGTCATGGTTTTTATAGAGTGAGCCAAACATAGTAGAAGGAAGAAAAAATTGGTGACACCACAGGAGATGAAATATTAACAGGAAAAAGTTTTTTCTTACAAATCAGTTTTAAAACATTTACTGTATGAATTAATAATTCAGTCTTTCAGAGACCCATTTAGAATGGTCTTTTCCATGTTTGTCTTACAGAACTCATTGTTAAGAGTGTATATACACCTTAAACAGAATCTAAAGAGTTTATTGACTGCACAATGGAGGATAATGACTCCAAAATCAATTATTGGATTCCAGTTGCTGTCAATTGTGAAGATTATTTAGCAAGTGAAAAATAAAAAGAAGTATCATAATGACTTATTCACAGATTTTAAATACTTCATCAAGAGTTCTAGTTTTATTACCATAAATCAGAAGATAAATTTCAATGCAAATGAAGAAAAATCACTCATTTTCTGAAAGAGGAAAAGTAGAATGGCACAATAAAAGATCATTTTAGTGATGATTATATAGTCAGTGAATCCAGTTTGTTAATTTTGCTCACCTCTGCAGACTTTTCTTTAAACTTTCCTGAGCCTTTCCTAGTTCTAGTCAGGAAGGCTTCCTCACTTTTTTTACAAAGTGACTGTGTCTGTGTTTGTGTTTTAGATTTCTTCACTCTTTCCTTCATAAAATGTCTTAGCTGCCTGGCTACATTTTCAGTGCCATATGGAGCAGACACAGACACACATTTGCAGCCCTTGGCTTTGCTTCCTGGATGTGGGAACATATCCTTCCCTCCTTCCCTCCTTCCTTCCCTCCTTCCCTTCCTTCGATGTTTTTGACCTTGGAGAAGAAAGACCCTACCCTGAAGGCATCTCAAGTGTCTCACTGGACTGTTAGGAGGCATCATGTGGGCTTAGCAGCAAGTGCTCAGACTGAGTTCAGACTGACCAGAAGACCAAACATGATTGGCTTGCTCACAATATGGCCAACTTTTAGACTCCAGGCATCCTGAAACAGGGTCATTTGCAGTACAATTATATTAACTGGGTGGACATAACTTGGACATCTGGCTTGGGTGGTTGAGGAATACATTCTGTGTACACAGCTCAGTGGGCAACCTTAGATGAGCTGTGGGTGGTGAGAGCCCAAGCCAAGAGGCCAGAACTGCCAACCCTTTGCACAGCAAAGGGCCTGGGGACGTGTGGCCCAGCCAGGTGTTTAGACACTCAGAGACACAGCAGGAGCCAATGACTCCCAGACCTTCCTGCATTCATACTGCCAGGGTGTAAAACCCCAGGGTTTCCTTTGTTTGAGGTCCCTTCTTGGAGACACAAGCTCAAATTGCTCTTTTGTTATTTAGTTACTGCACCAAGATGAAGTTGTTTTAAGGACTGAAATATCTGAGAAGCTGCTATGGGAAATCTGGGGTCAAGGTTGTACGGAAACGGTCTAAGAGTGACTTCTTGATATGGCTCCTGGATTTTCAGATGGAACATTCCTGAACATGGAAATGTGTATGACTGGAATCAAAATCAAATCAGTTTTAGTTCTACCAGAAAGAAAATGAGAAAGCCAGGAAGATTGTATACTAAATCTGTAATTACCTGTCTACAAGGCTCCTGATAGTTTTCTTTCTTTGGAAATGAGCAACAGCATCCTAATCACTCTGATGTTATTGTCCTGTCCCTTTTTAAGGCAGACTAATTTCATCTGAAATCCAACCATCCTGTATAGTTATTTGAATTTTGTGTCTCTGAGAACCTGGAAAGAGTAGGATTATCTTATTCTCTTAGCAGTCACAAACATATACTTCTGATCTATTCACTGAACATTTAGCATCGCTACCAGGTCTAGTAATTGATTGTTCCCCTTATGGTCCCTTGTAAGAAATAAGCTTTTGTAGACACCAATTCATCTCACAGAATCATAGAATATTCTGAGTTGGAAGGGACCTACAAGGATCATCTAGTCCAACTCTTTAAGTGAATGGCCCATATGGGGATCTCAATCTAGAATAAGACAAATTATATCCAAAAGGGACTATTTGCCTCTGTTGACTGTAAGAGGAACCCAGCTGAATAACTCTGGTGTACACAACAGACCTGTGTGTTTTCAGGACAGGCTAATGCAAATTTGCCCCACAGGAATGGAAATAGGCAATACCTCCATACCTAATGCCTCTAGGAACTCTTAACACCTTTCTCAGTTATATCCTCATGATTAAAAGAGGGAATGGAAACCCTGTAGGGAGGGAGCAATAGCTGAACAGGCTGAAAAATATGGGGATTTAGAAATATCTGGGGGTCGGAATTGACTACTCTGAATAAATCAGGAGAGAAACTGATAGAGGAAATAAGTTACAGGTCATGATGGAGAAGTGGTAGCAGTGTAGCCTAGACAACTGAGTAGTCATTTACAGTATTCATTCATCATTTCTATTTAATCACAGAACCTGAAGCATAAAAGTAAATGTCAAAGCAAACTTTAAAACCAAGTTAAATGCAGATTACTACGTGACCTGTCCCATCACACAGCCTGTGAGGCCAATTAGCACAGACATAAGTTTAATAGATCCATTTACTTAAATGTCTCTATTTAACATAAGTCATTGAAAATAACAAGGAAACACTAAAATTCCATATTTTTCATTTTACCTAACAAAGTCCTTGCTATTACTGATTTCTATGCAGTATTAACATGAGATACATTCAAGTTAACAGAAGAAATACATTCTATAAAAGATAGGGTAGAAGCCTGTCTGTATGCTACCGTTTACTTTTGATGGATAGGGCATTCCAGACAGTAGCCTTCATTTCCCTAATTTTCTGTTCAGGTGTTGAAATTCATAGGTGGGCACTTATTCAAACCATTCTGATGTTCATCACTATTACATTCATTATATTTAAAGTAACTGCAAGTGTAAAGATGGAAATGGGAAGCAGAAGGGACAATTAAATTCCTAATGTGGAAGCAACTATACAAGGGATTGGCACGGGGCAAGTGGAAAAGTTGTCTATATGATAAAGGGCTGTCTGCCAGCCTTTTAGGTTATTTGATAATCAACTCCAGACATTTAGCACTCACAGATTCTTATTCAAAACTAAATAGGGCTTGGCAATGATATTTTGTTCATTGAAATGTTGTGTCACACTGGAATCAGCTCGTGAAATAACTTGTTAACCAGTATCCCGAAACAATAAACATGAAATTAAAAAATGTTCAATAGTCTACATTAATCATAGGCTAACACTTCTGAAAGAGCTAGCCTGTAAATGAGTTTAATAACCATAATCTAGAATACAGACAGGAAGTGCAAACATGAGAAAAAAACAATCTTTCAGAAACAAAACATGAAGGAATCAGGCAAGAGCACTTGGGACCATACTCATGGTTTGGAATTAGGTGAAATCAGTGGCTGAAGTATTCAGGTCTGTTAAATTTACTACAAAGAGAAAAACACATACAATGCCCTTCCAAAGGACTGAATTACAAAACTATATTTTATATAATGGAACAGGAAAGTAAGATGTTCAAAGCCAGTCAAATTAGAAATGGTGAACGTGATTACCTACTCCATTATCCTCACTGGGGAAGCTTCAGCATTCCTGTGCACTCACCATGTGTATGCTCACTCACCTTACCACAAGCCATCATTCCAATACAGTTATGTTGGAGCTGGAGATGTTCTGTGTATACTAACCCTGAATGAATGCAAGCTTTATAGGCATATTCCCTTTTGACTGCCCCAAGTCAGCACATCCCTTTTAATATCACTTTAACTAAAAGACCCTGTAACACCAACAGTGTCTTTGTTATTGGAATACGAGATGCACAGTGTAGCCACATGTGGCAGATGGCTGTTGGCTCTGCCCAGATGCCTCCTGGCATCCAACTCAGAATCCGTCAGGGACTGGTCAGCAGGACGTGTGGACACTGTATGGTGATTGGATGGAAAGTGCATGATTGACAGGCGTGCATCAAATCTGCACCTACCCCGCCCACGTGGGGTGTGTTTTGTTTTTGCTTTTAAGAAGGGTATTTTCTGAACACCACCCAAGAAGGTTTCTGCCTTGCTCCCCAACGCTACAGTCACATACAAACCTCCACTTAATTTTTTTGATGTTGTGGGTTCAGAAGCCTAAAACTATAGTATCAGTCTAAATTTCTTATATCAGTGACATAAAGGCTTTTACCACTACAGTTGCTCATTAATAAATTATAGAGGCCCTTGATGACATTTAACCTGTTCATAAAATTGCCTTGATATTAATAATCCATGGCAGAAATTCATGTTTTTGTTATCTTTATTAATTTTACAATGTATCACAAAGAAATTATTTTTAAATTAGTGAAAACAAGCTGAATGAATTAATTTATTCCAAATATTGGGATCTCACAGCATAGGTGAAGAAATACCTAACCCCAACATATTAGTACTTCTCCTTTTATAACTGAATCATACATTTTTAAAGGAAATAAGATTACTTTTAATTCTAAGATAACAATGTTGGATGGAATTTTTTTTTTCAAAAGGGCAATCCAACTTAGAGCAGATCTTCTGCCTCCTGGGAGATAACCTCTAAAGAGCTTCTTTGTCTATAAGGAGAATCTTTTTTAATACAGTAGTGTCTTTTAGCTTATCTCACAGAGGATATTAAAAGAAAGAATGAAAAAGGCTTTCTCATAACTATATTACAAAAAACAAACAAAAAACCCCAGACAGCAAGTTCTCTTTCTTTGTTTGATTCTCAAGGATTTATTAAAGTTTTATCCCCATCATTTCCAATATTGGTACACATACTAAACTGTAGACATGGTTTCCCTGTGGAAGTGTAACAAGGACAATATGAAAACAGCCCTCAGTAAGTTTCTTATTGTTGAGAAAATGTCCTTAGCAAACATCTTTCTTTTTCATAGTGCTTTGCATTTAAATATTTTTTTATATATGTCAAAAAGGGATAGCTGCTTCTTCTCATAAATAAAAAACAAATGAAAGCAAACAAAGCTATATTGCTTTCCTTTTAGCCAGTTACTGCTTTCCTTTTAGCTAGTTACTTTCATCTATCCCAGAATAACTATGACATTTAGAATATGTGGAGACTGTAAAGAAGGATTTTGGATATTTATTTATTTGGGAAGAAAGGCTGTAAAAAATTTCACATTGCATTTTTTTCAGCATGCTGGTTTAGATCATCATAGCTTTGCCTTCTGGCCTCAAAATGTATGATCATCTGAGTTTCCTCTTCATCCTCTGTCTCCTGGGGCTAGAGAGAGAACAGATAGCTTATAATGATATTGTGCTCTTTCAACTTTATTTCAATGCAGCCAAACACATCCTTCAAAGCTTCAAGAAAGAGATTTCTGATTGTTTGTTTACTTTTTGTTTTTAGCAGATGCAAAATTTACTATGCCTTCTATTTCTTATATGCTCTTTCTTCAAATGTAATAGAAGACACTCTCTTCTCCAACTTAAGGATGTAGCAAAGGATGAATGAGAATTTGAAAGTCACAGAAAAGCATGCCTCTTGGATGCTTGTTTGCCAGAGTACAGATATCTATTGTATATATCTAAAAGTCTGGCATCCCATATACCTGGATCTGAAAGAGTGTATGGTATGCACACTTCCAAATCAAACTATGTTAGCCATGCTTCCATGAAGCAGGAGCATTTGTACTTCACAGCACATATTGTCCTTTTTAGCCTAAGATTGTATTATGCTTGCCAAAAGCACACTCTGTATATGCTTGCAATTTAGATTTTCTGAGCTGCCCAAAATGGTAGCCATGGATTCAGCATTAACGAAGATTAAAAAAAAAAACATTTTTAATATAAGCAAACAAAAATAATCTATTTTAAAAGTAATTTTTTAAATAACATCTAATGTTCTTGTAGTAGAATGAGTTGGTGCCAGAATTTGAAAATACTATTTGAAAATATTATTAAACTTCAGTAAGAATGGCATCCTTGGTTATCATAGAGTTTTGAAGGAGGAATCATATTTATGTACAGTTAATGTTTGCATGGCAGTGGCAGAATATTTGTATAAAAGCATTTTGAGATAATTTCACAACCTGAGATAACATATGGTCTAAATATTTCCTAGCTTTGTTTCTTCTGGTCACTTCTGGCTGGTTGGCTGTAGGTTAAGGAATAAAGAAATCACTGGATATGTAAGACTGATTCTTCTTTTAAGTAGCTGGATATAAGTTTGTTGGGTGTTTTGGGGGGTTTTGGGTTTTTCTACTTATTATTCCTTGAATTGAAAGTCAACTAAAATGAGATTACTAAAATGCAGTTACGTACATGTCCAGTAAACAGTCTGCTTTGTAGAATACAATTTTACTTTAAAAAAAGTTATTGAAGAAAATTCTGCTTTTACCATTTGTATTCTCACATGAGGTACTAATACTTTGTATCATGTAAGTTACTTATATAATCAGTGTCTCCCAGAACATTGTGCTTTACAATATATATCAAAAAAAATTCACACTCTGGAAAGAAAATCCCCTTGATGCTATGAAATATGAAAAGGGGCAGTTTTGCTTATTGGCTCTTCCATCTACAGAATTTAGTTAAAGGCAATATTACAGGGCATCTGTTTCAAGCAGATGTATGGTTTTTGTCATCAGCACAAAAAACAGACACCAACACAAATGACCATATCCATATGCTACTGACACTTATCTTTGTCACTTGTGTAGCATAAATTATGTTAACTTAGCATATTTTAAAAATAAATGGATTTTTGTTCATTTTTTTCCTCAGTGTTATTTTTTGTTTCCTCTCCCACTAATGGGAGTTCATGACTCTCAAATGGCAACAGAATTGGAAAAGCATAGTAAGCTTTTAAAAATTGTTCACTCTTGCAGAAAGTTACATTTCTGTGTCCCTTTTAGGAGGCTTGGTTTGCAGGGTAGCAGATACCAGCCATTTACACGTGCAGCCTAGCCAGTCTGCCCACTCACTATGAGTCCTGTCTGTTTTAATGAGTTTGATCAGACTCTAAATTAGGTTTCTACATTTTTACGCTGATTAAATTATTCCCTTGTGTGTGATTCATGATATACTAAAATAAGGATTGAGGAAAATATGCCAATAATTTTTGCTATCAGTAACATTTCCAAAGTACCAATTGCATCAAAAAAATAACATCAAAAGTTGCTGATAGCAATATTTCCTCCATTCTATGTCTCTGTTTTACCTCAATTGGCTTTAGATATTGTCATAGAGGCTGTTTCTGCAAGGATTGATACATCCTCTGGTTTAAAAGCATGAACACAAGAATTCCTTGCCTAAAGAGCTTGCAGAGTTCAGATTGCTGGAGGACATTTAGAACAGTTTAGATAAACTACTGATGTTGTACAACTAAAGTTAGTTCTGCGGGGGGAAAAAAGTCAGCTATCTTCCTGCCCTAGTTTTCTCCGGTCCTGTGATTCTGCATGTTCTAGATTATTAGTGGAAATAAAGTTGTGGACATCCAACAAATTTGTGCAGACCTCATAAACCTCACCATCCAGGGCCTGACTTTTCCTCCCTTTGCTCAAGCAAAAAGGAGATTCCACAGCTTCCTTGGGTTATTGCTTTCAGCATTTAACTATCTACATAATTATACATATTTTCCTGACATCAAAGCTACTCTTCCCTGTTAAGCTCGTTTATTCTTGTCCTGTCCCCAGTGAACATGGAAAATAATTGCTCACCAACGAATGACTCTTTATATTGGCATAAGATGAAATAATAAAATACAGTGACTAACAGAGTCCACCTGATGCCCTCAGAGATCCTTCCAGTGGAACTTTCCTTGCATCAGATTTCATATATCTGTAGAAATATTGTTCTTATTATCAGAGGCTGAAATTACTGGAGTGATTACCTTGAGTGAAATTAGTCATCTTTCCTTGGGTAGAATTAGTCATCTAGGATTTTGAGGTTTTTTTGCAATTTGCTTTTGCTCCCACAGAGCCCATACTAATAAGATATAGGTATGTATTTACATACAGATACATAAGAAATATATGCAATAATTTCCAGATTGCTAAAACTTATCTGTTCATTTTTATCACATCTTTGCGTATATTGGTTCTTTCACTAAAATAGGGAAAGAATGTGTATTTTGAACATATATTCACGTCTTAAAAATCTCAGAGAATTTTTGTAAGGTGTAAGTAAGAGTCCTTTTGAAGCACTCAAGTCACTGTAGAATTTTCTCACGCACATCAATTATTAATCTTTGCTTTTTTTACATAATTTGCTCACTGCAGGTAAAATGGAAAATTCTTTTATTATCCTTTCCTTGACAGTATTTCATAAGCTTGAAGACTGTCTTTATGTCTTCTTGAATCTCCTCTTAAAAAAAAAAAATCAGTTTCTTCAAGCTTTTCTAAAAGACATATTGTCTAAGCCTTGGTTTAACATGCTTGTTTTTCTCTCTCCTTCTTTCCATTTTTTGCATCTTATTAAAGTGCAGTGTCCCCAGACCTAAATTTGAAACCTTACAAGAATCAACTAGAAATTACATTATCTCCTTGTCTTTTTATATAAGTAATTTCTGTTAGGCCAAACCAGACTGAGTTGTTTTTCTTTTTCTGCAACTATGGGGCATTACTGACTCATTCAATTAATGATCTGTCACAACTGCCACATCCTTTTGCATCATATAGATGCTAACCAGTTGTGCTTCACTTTTTATCTGCGTATTTTTTTCTTTCTTTGCATGCTTCCTTACTAAATTTTTATTGTTGTTTATGAGCTTTTTCTTCAGTTTATCAACATGTTTAAATCTTATCCTGTTCTACAGATTGCTTACAAACTCTTACAGCTCATATAATCTAAAAATGCTTTTAGTATACTTCAATCATTGCAGTCAATATTTTTTAACAGGTGTCTAGAACAGACAGATTATATGGGTCCTCTATATAACATGAATAATAATACCTTTGAAAAAACAGCCTTTGAAGACAAGTAATTTTTACAAGTCTCAAAACAAGATTGACACTGAGTAATACAATATCTAGTGTTATCAAAGCTGTCTGTATAAGTCTTGTGAGGAATTTATACTGTCATCTTTCCAGATTTCAGCTGATTTCTAGTTACACCAGCTCACAATGAGAGTTGTAATATTACACCATTGCATATCAATGTCAGGAGGTTTTTTCCTTTTTTAGAGCATTTATGCCTCTGTGCTTTTGAAGGAGTCATCATGCTTGATGACTCTTCTATCTGATCTGGTACTGCAAAATCTAATAGTGCTTCAGGATTATAGACATCTAGCCATGCACAAAACTTGCTTGATATCAAGTAAGTTTTTAGGGAATGCTGGGGTTTTGCTTTGGGTTTGTTTTTTTTAATTTTACTTTCAGAGAGAGTGGTTCTTCCACTTGTAAATGGAGCAGAGCTGATTTGTATATCATCAAGGGACAAGGGTGGACTACTGAGATGCCTTTTCCTGGAGTTACTTTACAGAGAAAAACTGGTCTTCAAAGCTTTTAGAGATTTTGCTACTGCAGAATATAGATGGACTATTTTGGAAGGCAAAATAGTAAAGTTCATGCTGACAGTACGTTAGCTAATGCATGTGTGTGCAGAAATTGTCAGGAGAAGTCACATTGTAGAGGGAGAGGAAATCCCAAAACCACAGGCAATGCAACCACTCATTAATTCCTTCAGGACATTCACATAACTTGAAATTCAAGAAGTAGCTCTTTCTCTTCTCAAGTAAATTTTCAATTTTTTAACTGCTAGTTTGCTCCCTTTGGCCTCATTTAAGCTGTTGCAGGTAAAAGCTTTCCTCACGTCCCTGGCCATGTGGAAGGCACATCAAACAGTGGAAAGAGGAATCTGTTTTCAATCTGCAGAAATGGCCTGTGAAATTCTAATGAACAAATTGCCTCTACCACTGAGTTTCATTTGCTTTTTTATGTGGTAAAAAGATGAGGGAAGGGTGGAAACTAATTCCTTCTCAGCCCATTGCCCATTCTAAAGGAGACCTGTTGGCAAAATTGGAACAGGTGTCCTCAGTTCAATTATACTAGAGATGGCAGAAGCAGTTGGACTAGGAAGTACAGACTGTGACTCCACTCTAGAGAAAACACTGCAGAAAAGCTTTTTTTTTTTTTTTTGCTTTTACTTTAGCTCTAGTTGAGATCACACAATTCACCCATCAAGCTGCTGCACTGTTTTCCATAGACTTAGGAACAACAAATCACTATTAATACAGTTAAGTAGAAGGGTAGATGTAATTTACCAATAATTCATTCAAACTAACAAAATGTTATATGATGTTCCTAGTTAGGTCAGCAGATTGTCACCAGTTCTTAATTACTGAGATGTGTCAGGGTGTATTATCTGGGACTTACTGTCTTATGACATAGCTGTTGATTTTCTTTAGGGAGCTGACTCATGGTCAGCACAAGATACAAGCAGAGAAATGGTACCTTAGTACAGACATAGTGTAATTCCTTCCGGGTTGGGCAGTGGAGCAACCTTCCTTTGCTAAACACTTCTGGTCATTGTAACCAACAGTAGTTGCAAATCACCCAAGTGACGTTTTCTGCACTACCGTATTTTTTCCACGAAATAAGGAATAGTGGCCTGGCAGAAATTGAGATGAATGACCTTCCATTGGCAAAATTAACCTGTAAAAGTCATACATAAATAGATAGACACAAGTAGTCTGTATAAAGGGGTCTTTGGAAAAGTGACTAAACCAGTTTAACAGAAACTACCTGTACACACACGACACAGTCATGCATAGCAGTAACTGCCTGCATTGTACATGCTGGCCAGCAAATTTGTCCAGAATGCACACACACTGAAGATTAGGATGTAAGTTAAAGATTGAATAGGGGAAAAGTGTTTTTTACACTTATTTTTGCTTACCAGATAAGAAATATAGAGTTTAAAATATTTGTCACAACCAATTTTTTTTAAAATCACAGTAGAGATCAAAACCTGTAAGAGTGCATTTCTTTTTTCCCCAAGAATTCCAGTAGTTCCTTCCCATGCTATGCTTGTATATCTATGATTCTGTATTCCTCAGGCATGAAATCTGTAGTTAAATGATCATTAGTTTTTAATTTAAAAGAAATTGCCTGAAACACTTTGTATCTTCAGAAGTGTTTGAGATTTTGCATAGAGGGAAATTATATTGAAATCCTTATAAATATTTTTCATATTCTTTGCACTCTTCTTATGACCCATTATTTCATGCTTGCCTTTTTTTATTCCGCTCCCTATAGTAAGCTCCTGCACAAATCTGTACCTGGCACTCTGATGGGAAGCATGTTTAGATCACCATGTAACCAGTTAAAGAACAGGCTACCCCAGTGTAAACAACAGCTTCTTACGAGACATGCTTGTTGTTCAGATTGTTCTGAAACTCCTTTCAGAAACAGGCCTAGGTGCTCACTTCTAGCCAGGTACCATAGTGTAGCATGGTTCTTTTGTTGTAATTCCAAAGAAGCCAAGTTATTTGAGTGAAAATGGCAAGACACAATAGCAGTTGGCTCATGTATTGTGAAACATTTGTCCCATATGGATCAGTGTAAGTTTATTAGTGCATTGTAGTAAAGATAATGCATTCTCATTCTCAGAGGATCAGGCTTATATTAATTTCTTCCATGGACTTGAAGCAAACAATCATTTCAAATTTTAGAGTGTAATAAACATAAGAATATTTTGTTAACATTGGAAAGATGTGTATTTTCTCCCCTGTGAAGGTGTACTTATTATTATCAGAGTCAGGTCGATAAATAGTTATAAAACTGCAGAACTGATGTTGGCAAGAGAAACCACATTCAGTTTCATTTTTTTGGGTTTTGTTTTCTTCCCTACAATTCTATGCATACAAGCATAAGTGACTGGGATGATGCATTTTTGAATCTCATTGAAATAACTTCTTATCACTGTAGAATGCTTCAGAACTGAAAATATGTGAGAATAAACTCTTGTAAGGGGGAAGACATGGAAAATGACATCATAATCAGAGCAAAAAACCTAACCTTTAAGAAGTTAATCAGTTCTTCTCTGTTTTTATAATCAGTCATCTCTTACTCTGTGTTGGACCATAAGCACATGAGATGCTCAAAAGAGTTAGGCTCATTTGTTTTTCATCTGTAAGTAAAGCTTTTATTGAATTTGGAGAATTGAATTTTATGTAAGAGGGAGTCCACTCTTGGTAAAGCTGTAGTAAAAAAAAATCAAAGTCATTTTGTGCAAAAAAGAGCAGGGTGGAGAGTAATGGAAGAATGGATATGAAAATCTGTTTGTATTACAAAAACCTATGGCCTTAGAAGTCAAAAATGGACAGGATGTTAGTGTATTACTGACTGAAACAGAAAGATGAAAAGTTTTGTTTTCCCTTTCTCATCACATAGGAACCTGACAATATTTTCAATTAAATTACAGTATTCAGTTGCTGAAGGTCACTTGGTAAATTGGTGGCTTTTAATAATTTGTGAACCATGTAAGTCTTGGAAACACACTGCTATGGAGTATCATTGAAATCACAAATTGAAGATGATTCAAAAGAGAAGTGAGGAATTGTATAAATATAATGATATATAACATAATAATTATCACAACTTTGGAAGGTACATTAAGTTTTGTATTTCAAAGTTTAGGGCAAACTCTTACAGAGACCAAGAAGTGCCCACAAGAGAACACACTCTGTCATACTCTGATTGTTTTTTCTTATGCTCCTTCCTGCAGCTGATGTCATCTACTAGGTCTTGGAATTTGTCAAATTGTGAATCTGGATATTTGTTTTCCTATGAAACTAATGGTAATATTTCCACTTGTCTTTTTATCATCTGAGAACCTAACAAATCTTTGGAATATCCAACATTCCTGAGTGTTACTGAAAGTTCTATGGGTACAGTTATATCCACACATACCTATTAATAAAAGCTATAGTAATATCTGTTGAGGCTTCAATTTTTGCATGTAAAAAGAGAAAATTAGGACCAAAGTATTGATTAGACTGAAGAAAAGTTTATAAATTACAGTAATGAATTAATTTTTTTTCTGGTGATATCACTCTCTTCAGTTCCCTTAAGTAAAGTAAGTGGCCTCTGGTGAATTCTGCAGACACATAATTAGTGGCATACACAGAACTTGTATATCTGGCGCAATGGTGTTTGAGTGGTATTTGCTTCAGAATACAAAGCCTGCTTAAATTTGCCATGTAACACGAGGATTTGAGGAATGTTCGGCTTTTTACTGATGCAACAGTTAATAATGTTTGCAGCTAGGTAGATGACTGACATACCATAGTGTATTTAAGTGTATATAGTGTATTTTAAGATGGATTTACTAGAATAGAATAATCACATAATTTTCATTATCACTTTGCTTTTAAATTGTGCATCAAGTTGCCTTAAGTTCACCATGCCTTTAGCATTAGAAATTCTGTTTTCAATTATAACTTAATGGCATTAAGACCCCTCCATTTTCATTTGAAGGACTTGAAGGGCAATTGCAGAAAGGCATTGTCACTGAGGCATGAAAATGTCCTTTATGATCTCTAAAGCTCCACCTCAACGTCTTGTAAGAGAGAGCTCATGGCTGACCAGGCAGCCCTGTATTGTTTTTATCATGTAAGAGATCAGAATTTGGATTTGGTAGTAATTTTATTCAGTGAATATTGCGAAGAAAATATTTTTGATGCCCTAGGGCCAAAGTTGCTTTTTAGCAGCTTCTTAAGCCAGTGCTTGAAATGCCAGTAATGGGAAATTCAGGGAGGAATACCAAAGCATTTGAATATTTCCAGAGTTGCAGGTGATGTATTGAAATGATACTCAAATAAAAGAGCCCTGAGGTGAAAGAAAAGCAGAAGCCAGGAATTTATCTCACCTCATCTTAGACATGTACAGTGTAGACATCAATGTCTGAGCCAAGCAGACATTGCTAATCAGATTGCCTTTATAGTCAAGGGAGAGAAACAGCTGCTCTTATAGATGGATGCATTTGATGGAATTTGGATGTCTTGTTTAAGATGATATAATTCCCACCTAAGAAGTGTCTTTTTCTTTTCATTGACTACAAAGGAACACAAAAATGACTAGCTTAGATGCAGACATGTAGCTAGCTGTGTTTGGTTTAATAAATGCCACTTTGAAACCTGTAAATAGTGGCAAGAGCAAATTGCTGTGCAGGCCTATTTATGACTTTTTTTTTTTTTTGAACAGTTCACTGTTATTGTAAATGCACAATAAGAATGTTAAGGTACATCTTTAAATTCTAATTAAAAACTGAAATTGGAAAATATTATTTCTTTTTTTTTTCTTTGCTTTTAAAGCAGAAAATTTCAAACAATAAATTACTAGCTGTGCGCTATGTAGCCTTTTACTGCCTGTTTTAAAAAATGTCCATAGATCAAAGGGGCTTCTTGCATTCATCAACACAAAAATGTTCTGATGTATAAAAGTAAGAAATAGCTGAGATGACCCATGAAGAACAAATAAGCAGCATTATCAAAAGCTTGTCAGCAGTAGGTAAATATGAAGGAGCTAGTATGCAGTTGGAAAAGAAAACAGCACAAATCTCTCAAAGAGGTCAGACAAGAAGCTCTGAAATTGCATCCATGCTTATATATGTATAATCATGAAATAACTTGCACAAATTCCATTCAATGTTAATAACAGTAATAAGCACAACTGCGTAATTCAACCAATTCAGTAATATTTACATATTATGTTTCTTAATTGCAATACGAACTGTATTATCACAGTTCTTATCATATTGGTCCTTCTTCTTCTTCAAGCACTTTATACCTTCAGCTAGCCTCATTGTCACTCCTCTGTGTTCCTCTCCTACTTCTTTAAGAGGGTCTTATTGCTACTTCTGGTATCAAAACCAAGTGAGTCTGCTGCTCTGATTCATATAGAGGTGTTAACAGGTGCTCTGTATTGCTCATCATGGTGTGACACAGGCGATGGTCCTGTGCAGGGCCAGGAGTTGGACTTGATGGTTCTTGTGGGTCACTTCCAACTCTGCATATTTTGTGATTCTGTGATCATCTTATTTATTTCCAAGCATCTTATTTCAGTGTCCTTTATTACTGCTATTTCTAATTTGCAAAGAGATCTTAACTGCCTTTTCTAAACTGATGCTGAGGTGAATTTCTTCAGTTAAGCATTTAGTCTGTGATGTCTAGTTTGCCTCTTTGCTAATTTTGCAGAGATGTGAAATCTTTACCAGTCTTCTCAACAGCTAAGTAATGCTCTCTCACTGCAAAATTTTCTATCTTAGCTCGCGTTTAAGATAAGTACAATCAATTAATGTACTCTTTCTCAGACTTTAAAATGCATAATTTTGACCTTTATAGCAGGTAAAAAATGATTTTTCAGTTGTAAACTTTGAGACTTAGCTCATAGACAGTCTTTAATCCATGATGATACCGCCCCATCTCCCAAGCTTAATTAGCTCATTAGGACTTTCTCAGGAAAGACCTTGACAAACACCACCTGAAAATATTTCTTCTCTATTCTTCACCTTCCCCTTACACACAAAGAAATGTAGCATTGAAATAAACAACTGTAACAGTGAAGGAAATGTGTCAAATTCAGGGTTTACTTCATACACACTAGAAATTATCCCTGCCATGGAGTTTCCAGTTTTGGAGACTGAATTAATGCTGAATGTTTTTAAACCTAATTCATAGTGTTTTTTACTTTTCTTACAACTTAGTCTAAGTATCAATTGTTATAAGAAACTTTGACGGTAGGATATAAAACTGTGGCGAAATAAGTAGACTTTATTTACCAAAGTGGGATTTTTTCCCATTTCAGTTTGTTTCAAAAAATATTATCAGAGCATTCAGATTTGTTGAGGTAGTCTGGTTCAGGATTTTTGTTTAAATGTGTTGAATTTTTTTCTTCACAATATATACTGTTTAAACAGTTCTTACATCTGTGTATATAAAACCAGAATTGTGTTTGAATTTAGATATAATTTAGATATAATAGATAAGATTTTCAGGAAAACTTTTTGAAATAATAAAGATTCTTCCTAATTGAAATATGGCAAGACTTTGAAATAATGAAATCCTTCTCAAAGGAGGATCACTGCATTTTGCAGTACTTGAAAGCAATATAAAGTTCATTCTTATTAGCTGATTGACTTGAAAATAACCTAAAATCTGTTTACTTGGAAAGATGCACAGGAAAAATTTACTGGTGATGCCATATGGAATAATTAAAGCAACAACCCTCAAAAGGGTAAAACACCAGGATCTGTTTTGTACAGTCAGAGCAGTAAATTAATACCCCAAGGATTAACTCACCGAAGTCTGAAGCAATCAGTAGCGCAATAATTGTATCATAGATACTGCATTTGACTCAGCTAAGCTGTCACTGTCCTTCTGGCACACTGGATTGCTAATGGAAATGCTGTCTGCTGAGGAGGAGCTGGACAGTCTAGCATTTGACTGTTCCAAGCGACCACGTTGACACAGGTATCTCTCTGGTCATGATGTCAGGGTATCATGTTGTACATTTATTTATTGCTTTGTATTATTTTTCTCGTGGACCTATTGATGAAAAGTCACACAAGTCTGTGAATGCTTGGTAGTAGGTAATTACAAAACAAGCCCCTTTGTCATGTAATAGTTTGCCATATAAACACTGACATTTTTTAACTATTCATTCAATGTTTCATGGCAATGTTTCCAGCGAGACTGAGGGAATTAAGACAACTTTATCACCCTATATATGTTAACATGTTGTAGCAGAGCATTGTAGCTTATGGCTTTGTGAATCCTCACTTTCTCAGGGAGCAAAATGTGTTGAAACACATTTAAACAAGGACAGTGTTTTGCACTGCTAAATTAAAGACTAAAATGAGTTTGTTCTAGTGAGTGTGGCTAGTTATTTTTTCTAATTTATTTTTATCAATAGAAATGGTCTTTTAAAATTCAGAATTATTTTAATGACAGCTGAGAAAATGTTTTTAGCCAGTTAAGTAGATAGCTCTTTGAAATTTAATAGGCTGTATAAAAATTTATGTTTTAACAGGATATTTGACTTCGATTTTTAAAAGACTGAGTATCAGAGACTATTTTAGCATAAAAGTGATCTTTTTGTATGCACACAGAAATTTGCAGAATATATGGGTATGTATAAATAAATAGCATAGCTGGGGAGCCTGCACTCTTCAAATGATGCAGATGATTCACTTTCTTGATGTACTAAATGTTCATTCTCATGCTGTGTACTGAAGTGGTTGCAATAACCACTGTATTTACTCTTGCACCAACTAAGCTGTACTGCTTTCAAAGAAACCTATTTTTATTTATAGAGACCTTAATTTTGATAATATATTAAGTGCAGTGAAATGAATACAGACACTCTGTCTGCTTTGTGATAAAGCTAAATTAATACCCAAAGGATTAGCCTTCATTGCACAGTGCTCTGACTACTATTTTAGAAATTACTATTAATTGCTTTTTAAAATAGGGTTCCACCAAAGACGTTGCTTGTGATGGGGGCAGGGGAAGGGAAAGTGCAGGAGAGGAGAAAAACACTTTTAGTCCAACATGAGTAAAATATTCAAACTAAGCATCCCTTTACCACTGTTATATCTGCTCTAATAATTTCAATTAAGTGCTGGGGTCTTTTTGCCTGTTTGTTGGTTTTTTCCTCATTTTCTGAAAGGATTTGGTTGCTATACCTTAACTTTTTTATTCTTCATCATTGCTATGTCAATGAAAGCAGAACTCAAATTCTGTTGCCTACTATACACCAAAAAATTTGCCTTCTATAAATCATCTCATCTACCATAAAGAATTATAGTCTTTCAAAATAATCTTTAGTTAAGTTCTTTCTTCCTTGTAAATTGTTATAGGAGGTGTTGGCTTCTCCTGTGTTTATGAGCCTCCTGAAATCACTGACATGACATTCATTGGGCCAATGCCCTTGGTACCTCTAAACAAGAAAGGACCATTGGATTCAAGTAGTTTTCCTTGTAAACATGAGATGCTATCCAAAGATAGGGCCACATTATACATGAAAGGGCTTGAGCAAATCACAGAACAACCTCATGAACCATGCTGCAGTTCTAGAAAGGCTTTTCTGAACCCGCACTGAGAAACACTTGCTTAAAATGCATACAAACAATGGCTTTAGTGACAAATGATTAACCGAACATAAAAAAAAAAGATTAAAAAGAAGTTCAACCACCTCTAGACTTTCAGAGAAAATACCACAATCGTGCCTTCAAATATACTGCTTATCATGTATACAAAAATAATGGAATGTAGTACAATCACTACTTTAAAAAAGGGAATATTGCTAGATTTTTAATACTTTAGTGAAAAAGGCAAAAATAGCTGTTTCCACCAAGGAATATTTTTACTGAGGGCCTGTATACAGATTTGAACCACTTTTTTGAAGCCTTGTTATATACAATCTGACTCATATCAAGTGCATGACTTCCAGGTGAATATATAATAAAATCAGGAAGTAATTAAAAAGTATTTCCACATAGAAGATGTGGAAAATACTTTGTCTATTAAACTGAATCCCACTTCAGAAGACTAAGAAATGCAATCTGTTAGTTATAGAACTTGCTTCTATTGATGTATATTTACCTTAAGCTTGGGGTCTCAAATAAATCTGATATCATTTCACCCTCCTACTTCCACTTAAATCTTTTTCCTATCATATGAAGTTCTCCCTGTATTTTAAACCCATCATGTACTTAGATAATGATAGCCTAAATTTAGCATGGCCTGTCTTTTGGGTTGGTCTGTATTTTATTTATGTATTTGTATGTATTCTTATGGAATAATTTGTCTCCAATACCCAAATCCAGCATTATTTTTGAGCTGTAGCTCCTGTTCTTTGAACAATTTTGAATATTAGAAAAAGTGTGTATCCATTTCTTGATTAAGCACTTCTACAAGGAAAATGTATTTAAAAGTTCAATTTCTTTGTTTACATATAGTTCAGTATTTTTCATGGTATTATAGGCATTTTTCACTCTTTTCAGAACTTTTTAATTGTATTAAGATGTATTGTGGAACCATTGTATTGGGTTAATGTTGTAAACAATCATATAAATTATGATTATTCATTATTTCTTCTCAATTTAAGAGATCATGCTGGCTTTGATACTTCTGGCAGAAAATCCAGTGCCTGGCCCCTCTGGGCACAGCCAGCCTGTGCCAGCCATGCAGCTGCTGGTGGCACTGCTCTTTGCTCTCTTTTGCCTGCACAAAGTGACTGTGCATGCACTGGCTACATAAGTTTGCCCTGACTCTCCTTGGAAGTATCTTAAAAATATATCTCAAAGGCAGTATATGCAGCAGATTTTGCACATGTTTAAAGCCAAACATGTGATTGCATTCTTTACTGGCTCAGTTCCAGAGCGCCTTATAAAATGCGGGCAAATTATGGGAATTAAAAATAGAAAAAAAATTGCTTAATAAGGCTCACAATGCTGTGTATGTATGAAGTTGTATGGTTGTTTTCCCAGAGTACAGAAATAAAGTAGGGATTATAATTCATTTTACCCCTTTCTCCTGAGAACAATTTTTTAAAAAGGGACAAAATCTACATATTATACTAGAAGATTTTCAGAATAATGTGGGTCATTTTTTTAAATCTCAATGGTAGGATAAATACCATGTAACAGTACCTAAATATTTGAGAAACTCTTTGTGCAGTAAATTTTCTACACAACATATATAAATTGTTTGTAAAACTGAACACGTTACCTGGAGACTAAATTAATTTATATAATATGTACCTGTCTTTCTCATATACAGTTTTTGTGAGTGTTGCTGAGTATTTGCAAAGCATGAACTCATACTTTTACAGCCAGATGCCTTCTACTCCATTTTTCAAAATATACTTTTCTATACAGATGAAAATTGCCAAAATGCAAAGAGAGACATTTGAATGACAATAAGTAATGAAAACTTTTGGAAATGGCATTAGCTTAGTCCATTCCACCCCATCCACATAGAGTTTCTCTAAAGTAGTCCAGATTTCTTGCTACTCACTGTTATGAGTGAATATGTGGAGCTTACCACAGAAAAATAAAACCCACAAACACAGATTTGCCAGAGTGGTGATGGAGAGACAGACAGGGAACTGATCTTCTGCCATAATTTCTGTAAGTATAATTTGTTTTTTTATTTGTTTTTCAAATTTACCTCATCTGATGCATACATATATTTAAATTAATTAATTTTTAAAAAACGTACACACATCAAAACTTTATTAAAAAAACAGTAGCTGTCATTAAAAAGAAAAAGAGAATGCTAAGAAATGTTATTACAGAGGACAGCCACTTTTAAAATGGGATAAAAAGAAAGATAGGGATGAAAATATAGCAGAGGGTTAAAACCAATAATATTATCATCTTCTGTACCCTTTACAGTTGCACTGGACACATAAAATCACTAAATATCAATAATATTTCAAAAGAAACAAAGTGATAAAACAGTGACACATGATATTGGATCATTCTACTGTATCATACAAGTTTATTTCTGTGTATTACCTCAAAATTATATGAAAGTTGAAAATTACAATGCTCAGGCATTAGGAAGTTGAACACAAAGTATTTAAAGGGAAAAAAACCCAATTTATCATATAATTAATTAATACCATAATGCTTAGTAGAAAGGAAACCTATAAATCTCTTGGATAAAAATAACATTCAAGAAATATTCTTCAGACATTTCCTCTCTCTTTAATTAGTATCTTAAATCTCTTTATAAATACACACCCCTACTGCTGGATGGCTGTTACAGTGCACCCAAAAAAACCCAGAGCTTGATGGTTTAAATGAACAGAGGAGTACGTAACGTAAAAAAGTTGAGACAGCTAAAACATTTAAACTAGGTTTGCTTCTTATACATGAAACAAGCAGAGTATTTGGATCGGTTTCTGAAGAAGCTGCATGGGTAACGTTAAAGGTTTGAACAAGAAAAGTTACAGGCTGGAACTATGCCAATGGAAAAAACCCCAGAATTTCCTACTTGAAAGATTGTAGATCACATTGCTCACGAAGTTTAAATGAGACCACACCATACTGAAATTGTATATGAGACCTATTGAGGACCTACATAATTTTACAAAGTGTAAATGAATATAGCCTGTACATTTAGCTTTCAGATGTAAGCTATTGAGAGCTTTCAAAGCTCTTCTAAAAATTTTCTGGAAGAGTTGTGTCATTTGAAGTAAGTAATATGGGCACCTAACAACTATGGATGAGATAATGTTTTTCCCTGCCAGTTATGAGCGAAGCATAAAAATGTGGTGCAATGGATAAAAATAAAAATGCTTCAGCACTGCAGTCACAGAAATGGCTTGAGTGTATGGTAGATGCACCCAGCTTGCTCTGAGGTGACTCTTTCAGGGGTGACAGCCAATGCCCAAGGCCAGGACTGCAGCTTAAGCTCTTGAACCCACAGGTAAATTTGCCCACCAGCAAACAGCGTGGTCACTTCAGGACTTCAGTGCCCCAGTGCAGTGCAAAATGAGAGGCTGATGCCACATCTGCATCTCTTGGGAAACTCACAGGCATCCATGTGCTGCTCTTAGTGCTCATTCCCCTCCTGGACCTGACATCCATGCAGTGCTGAGTTACTGAGCTGAGGTTTTAGGACACACACACTTTGCCAAGGGCTAGAACAAAGGAATTTTTAATGTTTTCTAGGTGTTTCCATACAGGTGTTCCCAAATTATGGAGCGGGTATGTCTGTACACATCTGGTTTTCAAAAATTCAGCTAAATCCCTGTTTAAGAACCTTAATGTTTCCAGGCAACAAAAGAACTGATCATGATCTCTACAGTAATTTTGTTTTCATGTATTAAAATGAGCAAGTGATGTTCTTTGATTTCTAAGTCTTCCATTAAACTTCATTTCCATAAAACCACAGTAGTTGTAGGTGGGTTTTCTTTATGTCACCCGAGAAATAAAGGATTTAATGAGATCATTCTTGGTAAATTTCTAGTTTGTCTAAGAGAAAACTTGAAGCTTCTCCAATCAAAAATGTGTGTGGATGGTCTAAAGAGACTGAAAAACACTCTTTATCATCAAAATAAGTCTTAAGTGTGTGTTACAGTGTAGTGACTCTCTTCAGAGAAAATGGCCCAGGTGTAAGTAATTACTTCTTTTGCTATTTTTCTATGTGAGTTTGGACAACAGGGAAATATTTCAATACTGCCTTATCTTCTTGTGAATGTCTTTGTGTGGCACACACTGTATCAGTATCTGAGTAGTCCATCTATTATAGTTCCTACAGCAAAATAAAAATTTTAAATTTCTATGCCTGATAAACAAAAGCAAACAGGATGGGTTGACAAAAACTTCTTTTGATTTTTTTGATAAAGAAATTCCCCACTGCAGCAGGATGCTTTGCAATCAAAATTGTTCAGGTTATCTGTATTTTGAAGCTACTCTATCAGAATATTCTACAGTTCATTTGGCAATATCTCAAACACTCTGTGTAATGTTTCCAGCCTTTAGAGCAGACTGTACATGCCTTTAAAAGCTTGTGTCAGAGGGTGTGCTTTATAATGTCTATTATTATCTTATTTTGTCACTAAGAGCTATTAATCTCAATAACAAATACTTTGTGGAAAATAAACAGTACCCCACATTTCTCTTCATGGTGGAGCTGCCATTATTGCCACAATTTTTACTGATTTTCACAAATATTAATTCAAGAAATAATTACCACCTCTAGTAAATTAACTCAGTTGGTCAGAGCATGTTGCTCATAACACCAAGTTTTTGGGTTCAATCCCAGTACAGGACATTCACTTAAGGATGGACTCGATGATCACTGTGGGTGCCTTCCAACTCAGAGTATTCTGTGAATCTGGGAAATAAAAGGAAGGAGAAGGACAGCTCTGCTCTCTGGAGGAGCACATTGAGGACTGAGAATACAGAGGTGTCAGAAATCCACTGGAAGAGCAGCAACATTTTTACCTCGCAAATGAATGCATAATCTCCATGAAATATGAAGCTGAAACTAATTTGGATATGGCAGACTTTGAAAGCTGCAAACAAAATTTACTACCTAGCACTAGTAATAGTACTGGCTCCACTAAAACTTTATAACTTCCTTTCAAAGCTGAATAAAGCCATTATACATTCTGCTTATTTATTAGATATTTGCATCAGTACAATGGTGAGCAGTTCAGTAGTTTGAAGGGAGATATGTAGGTGATTCAATAAGTCATGGCTCTGAATGATAGAACTAATATAGAAAACTTCTGAAATGTCAGTATGCAGTATGAAGCCTATTAGTAAAATGTCCTCTTTCTCACAGAGAAGTTAATAATTTCTACTCAGAGCAACAGAGTACAAATCTAAACATTTGGGGATGGTCAAAAATTCTTGAAGGACTTTTCTCTTGGCACATTTTAGACAAATTCATCTTTCCAGTGCAGCAACTGTTTAACTTTACTCCAGAAAATGAGGGGGTGAGACATGAGTTGTGATGCCTCTTGTTTGTGTTGCCATGTGGAAACCAAGAAGAGTTGCTGATCGTGGATTCTCCACTTCCACTTGGATTTTAACTCAGCAGATTTGGTTATGATCTTATACTTTCCAGTTATCTGTGCCCAGGCATGACAAAGCAAAGTCAGTGCTAATGCCCATATGCTAGATACAGTTTTAAAGAGCACATTTAGTTTTGAAAGGATCATAAACCAGAATGTTCATATACATAATGTGTATATTTATTTACAGCTAAACAAGCTAAATATCATTATTTAGATTTTTTACAGGTGAAAGATGAAAGTAAGCAAGTGGTTGACTATAACTCCATGAAAAAAATAATAACGGCCACACGTAGTGTAATTATAATAGACTTTCAAAGTGGACAAGAGCAGTCATGAAGCAGTGGAAGAAATGTCAGAAAGGCATCTAGTCCTAGTCTCTTCCTAAATAGTCTCTCTTTACTGTTTCAGTTGTGAAATGGGGAAAAAATTCTTTTTCGGAAAAATTAATCATCTACTTTATGCCAAAAAATAAAACCCCAGTAACTGTTTAAATTTTTCACAAACAAATTTAAATAGCAAAGAGACTGTAACTGGCAACAGCTTCATATTCAAAAAGGTCAGATTCCCTGGTTGTGTTCAGGTTAATGAATCCATATGTGAAGTTTATGGCTGCTTTGAGTCACCAAAGTAGTGCTTTGCAGTCAGAACTCCTCAGTACCCCTTCCTTCAAGTGCTACTTATTCCACTCTTTTACTACTTGCATCTAATCATAGGCATTTTTTTCCCTCATAGCTCCCACATCCATTTAGAGCGCAGCTGCTTTTAGCATACGGATTACCTTCAGATAAGCAATTATTCTGGGCTGAGTTCGACTGAATAATGTGATTCCTAGGCTTCCTGAGAAAATTTAATTTTTCTTTTCTAATCCTGATTATCATACATTTTAAATTTAGAATCTGTTGTCTTGGGTTTGACTTTTTGTCCTAAATAAATGCCACTGCACTACCTTTATGTAATGGCCTTCCCTAATGTCTTAAATTCTATGGTAACCAATATAAAACATCTGGATTTGAAGCAATGGGGTGTAATTCTTCAGATACGCAATATAAGACTGTGTCAGGAGCACTTCCTAATAGCTGCTTAAGTGGTAGGAACACAGAAATTATGTAGGCAGAATAAGATACTTGATGTTACTTGAAGCACTGCAATAATTCTTTAAATTGCTATCCATTAACTCCCTGCAAAGTCTAAATCATAATGTAATTGATTTCCTATAAAGTACAAAAAATCTTACTGTATGAACAAAATACCAACTTTGTGAATTGGAAAACTCCAAGTAAATGAAAAATAAACAAGCATCAATGAAAAAAAAAAGCTGCATTATTTTAGATACAGGGGTTTTGTTAACTTTTCAGAGTAATTTTATATTCTTCTCATGTAGTTCTCTGCAAATCCTGGATATATTTGGAGAATATGGATATCTGGGTGCTCCTGTTCAAAGTGTATATTTCTAAATTTTCCTTTTTGTGCTTAGAATTTTATCTGGCACAATAAAAATTATTCTCCTTTCTGATCAGAAAATTTCAATATTACATTTGGGTTACTTTGACATAAATAAGGCCAAGTGTATAGTTCAATGTATTTTTACTCTGCAATATTATGGATTTTCAGTCTTGTGATAAAACTTGATTAAATGGATTGTATAAGGAGAAGAATGAGCCAAACCCCAATCTGACACTACTAACTTACAAGGTAGGTAGTTAAACGGTTGAGAAGAATTCCTTAATTGTAATGAATTATGAAATCTTCCAATTTCTAAACAGAATTTCTTCTAAATCATAAACTATAATTAACACTAGTGTTGCTATGGGGAAAAAACTCTCAACAATACACTAATGAAGTTGTAACATTGGCCAAATACACATATGAATTTGAATTTTGCGTTTCTGGACCTTAACTTCCAAAATGAAAACTTTACTGGATGAAAACTTAGATCTAAATGTATTGGTTGGACTGGATTTTCCGAAAATGTTTGTGATGCACAATATTTAGTGGCATTCAGAATTTAAGAATGTATGGATTTAGACACAGAAGTTCCTTAAACAAATCTATTCTGTGACTCACAAATAAGTATATAGTCAATATGCTTCTAATACTTTAGTGTATCTCATATTATTCAGTCTACAGTATGGAACCAACAAATATTTTGCTTACAATGCAAACTCAACATTGATTTTAAGTAAGAGAGAGCAATATCTGTTATGTGTTATTAACAACCAGAGCCACAAATCATTATTAATGGTGCACTATCAACAGGAAACTTGAGAAAATTAAAGCAGTTGCAACTGCAAAGCTTCTGGGTTTTGGTGGTTGGTGATTTTGTGGCTTGTTTGTTTCTTTGCTTGTTTTTATTTACTGCTATTTATTTATTTAGCATTTATATTACAGAAGAACAAATTTTGTTTCTCAGTTTATCATGGAGCAAAAAATTCAAGTTACAGTTGCATAAACTAACAACACAGGCAGTGCCTGATTGTAAGAGCAACTCATATTTCAGACAAAGCTAATGGAAGCACAAGACAGGAATAACGTGGCAGTAATATTTTAAGACCTTGGAAAGTTTTTGACAAAAACAAGTGCATTAAAATGAAAGCATATATTTTTAAAGCAATTTTCATCTGCTGAGTAGACACATAAAATAAACTAAAGTCGTGGCTCTGTATTTTTTTTTAAAGTAAAATCTATTTATTTCAAAGTATTGCAGAAAAGATACAACATCATATGATAATTACCCTCTTTTTGCCATTTAGTCTGTTTTTCACCATAAAGTCTTCACTAAAGTGAGCCTTTAAGTTTTAAATTTACCTATGAGATAAATTATCTGAATTCCTTTCAAGATGTCGACTTGATATGGTCTAACGTCTGCCCAATTTATACTGAAAAAAGCCAACCCATGAGTCCCTGCAGTGAAATGTGCCAGCTTTAATGATCAAGGTTAAGTATAAAAGATGTGTTGCAGTCAAGATAACAGGTCTATACCTAAAGCTTACTTCATAAATTTAATTATTTGTGACCAAAAGATGGTGTGTAAATGCTTCTGATGCAGGATGGCTATTTGTTGTTTTAATCCACACCACTCAGCCCTGGGAATTGTTCCTGAGCAGAATCACACAGAACAGCTGTTGCTTTTGTTTTTATAGCTGTAGTTAGAGTATGAACCCTGTTTTAGCCAGAATGAGGCAACACTGATCTAAGCCAGTAGCAGTCTTTTGAAGTAATGAAATTCATTGAACTGTATTAAAAAGATCTGATTCCAAATCTTATCGCTGTTTGAAATTTAGAGACATGGGGTTTTTTTCAGAGGTAGGAGCAACAATCTGATAGGTGCAAACAAAGAGATATTGCAGTGTGTGATAGAGTATGAAAAAGGAAAGGAAATTCCTGTGCTCAGGCATTGTGTACTTTCCACCTATGTGTACACTGTGAACAGCACTCTGTTTTGGCGTTGCCAGGTTCAACTGCTCTTGTTCTGTGCATATACATAATAGCATTTCCCACTGATTCAAATACTAGCAAAGAAAGAACAAGAAACTTCCAACTAATAGAAAAGTTGTAGATAATTGATGACTTAGCTGATAAACCTGTGAATTATTATCCTGCCTATTCTGAAAAATACATGAATGTTTGTTACCCAGTTAATAAATCTCATTTTAGTGACCGTGGTTATTCTGAAATTATTGTCATAAATTTGTAAGCCAATGCCTTTTCCAGCGCTCATTTTAGACAATCCAAAAATTGGATGGGAGGGGCCTGTGTAAATCCCAATTGCACAACTGGCAAATTTGGTACATAATATGTGTCAAAGCCCAGTTTGTGACTTTAATGCAGTGCTGAGTGTTCAGTGGGTAAAGTTACCTTTGAATTCACCCCAAGACAGTCTTGTAGAATACTCTTTTCCTATTTAGTATGAAAGCAGAGACCTGTTCTAAACTGCATCCATCACTGGTGTCCCCAGGCTACAGCAAAGGCTGGCAAGGACTCAAGCTTTAGTAAGAAATCCTTGTGACATTATCCACCCAGTTTATTTCAGAAGTGCCACCACCATTAACAGCAAGGAGTGTGTGCAGTGTCATTGGAGCTTATGACACGCTCTGTGACATCAGAGAGACAAGGAAATTGTGTTGTTTGTATTTCATACAGGCATGGCAAAATAACTAGCTTGTGTAAAGCACTGGACCATCTGTTTTGCAATTCATTGCATCAGAGGGTCACTGTCTCTTTCCTAAACATTTCAGTGCCACGTGGAAAATCTCAAGCAGAAATACCAGGTAACTGAAAGATTCTCCTTTCATTTAAAGAAGTTGGCACTTTGTCTGATAGGCACAGTCAAAGCTGGTTTTTTTCTATCAGTCACTAAGTCATGCAAATATGGAGCAAAAATGTCTCCAGCACTAGTCCCTTCCACAGAGTGCAGATTTTCAGGAGCAAGCTGCTCCAGCCTGGGTCCCCCACAGGGTCACAAGTCCTGCCAGCAAATCTGCTTCAGTGTGGACTCCTCTCTCCACAGGCCACAGGTCCTACCAGAAGCCTGTTCTAGTGCAGGTTTCCCGGGGGGTCACAGCCTCATTCGGGCATCCACCTGTTCTGGTGTGGGGTCTTCCACAGGCTGCAGGTGGATCTCTGCTTCCCCACAGACCTCTATGGGCTGCAGGGGCACAGGTGTCTCACCATGGTCTGCACCAGGGGCTGCACCTCTGCTTTGGTGCCTGGAACACCTCCTTTCCCTCCTTCACTTAAACCTTCCGAGTTCATCCTCTCAAATATTCTCACTTCTTTCTTTGATAACTTTTGTTCTGAAGCAGATTTTCCCCTCTCCTTAAATCTTTTATCCCAGATGTACTGACACCATCACTGATGGGTTTGGTCTTGTCCAGCAGTGTGTCTCCCTTGGAGCCAGCTGGCATTGACTCCATCAGACTTGGAGGAAGCTTCCTGCAGCTTCTCACAGAAGCCACCACTGTAGCCCCACCACTACCAAAACCCTGCCCCAGCAACCCAAAACACACTTCAGCAAGTCCTTTGCTGCAACCATGCTGATTTCAGCAGATACCTAGATAAGTATCTGTAGAAAGAGATAATATTTTTACTACATAGAGTTATAGAATCACAGGATGATTTGATTTGGAAAAGACCTTGAAGATCATTGAGTTCCAACCCCCTGCCATGGGCAGGGATACCTTCCACTAGAGAGCTTGCTCAAAGCCTCATCCAGCCTGGCCTTGAAGACTTTTCCCCAACCTTTTTATCACCAACATACCTGCAGAAGCTTTCCTTGTTGCCCTTGACATGTCTGGCCAGATGTAATTCTATCAGGGCTTTAGCTTTCTTAAACTGATCCAAGAGAAAGCATTTGGAGATGCACTTGAGACAGTTATCAAAGTTTATTTATGAAATTAAGAGTGAAGGGCCATTATAGACTGAGGTTATAGCTTTGTAGGTTAAATAGCTCTGTGAACGTTATGTAGGAGGTCATCTCGCTGCAGATGGCAATTGGACTGTGAAATGATGGAGCATTTAAAAAAAACATTGAAGTGTCCTGAGTGGTATTAATGAAAGTTTAACTATCCAAGCAAAGAGTGGAAAATAAAAATGAGAGGAAATAAGTCTGAGGGTATGTTTGCGGATGTGGCACACGATTGATTTTTAACTGAATATGTGCATCAGCTTAAAGGGAAGGAAATAATAATGGCTCTGGGATTAAGTAATACTGTCAAAGACATACAGTTAAAAAAGCTTGTACTGCAAATGGACAAAGGAAGAGATATCTGAGGAGAAGAATATTTGCTCCTAAGTTTTGTAACTTGAAAGGTAAGAAAATCATCACAGTTTTATCAAAAAATTGCAAAAATTAATTATTCGTATGCATAAATGTCAAGTGTTGGGAGAGAGACTCTAGAGACAAAAGGGAGGGAGGGAGGAACATTGGTGATACTTACCCCAAAATACATTTTTACGAAAAAGTCTGCAGAGCAGAAAACTTTCTTAAAAGCCCAGATCCTCTAATGTATTTGGCAAGTTATGTATTTGGCAAGTTATGTATTTGTGGGACAAAGATCCCCTTATTTTGAGTAAGGATCAGCCTTGCAACTTTGTCACTGTCTTTCTAAGGTAGCAAAAAAGAGAGTTCCCTTACTGCCAGCATCTTATTTGCTCTTTGAGGGGGGAAATAGCAATGACCAGTGAAGGCCTGTGACTGTATTAATTTACATTGACTGATTTGTTTATTCACTGCCTAATATGTGTTGGTATGCTTTATTTTGTTCTATTAAAAAGTAGTGTCTGTGGAGAGGAAGGCAGCCTGCTACCAGGATCAAATGAAACCCAGCTCCTTCCTGAAAACATTTGGAATTTCATAAGTTGCATGAGGGACTTTTTGAGTGCAAGGTGAGATGTGCAGGAAGAGGAGAAGAGCACAGTGAAAATTCAGAGTGACCACAGAGATGGCATAGGCACTCATAGGGTAGCCCTAGAGAAGACTGGGGGGGAAGATGTACACTAATGTCTTAGTGAGGAAGAAATAAGAAAGAATTCTAGGAATGTAGATGAGTTCAGTGGGGATATTTGTTTATGCGCCTTTTTTTAAAATTATTGTGTCACTCTGTTGATCTCATTTTTTCTATTCAGAAACTGCACTCCAGTTGTGTCAACATTACTCAGTGGTAATGTGCAGACAGAACTTAACACTTTTATCAACTTAAAATTCCTGTTGTAGAGCCCCTCATAGCATTTTAAGATTCTAGAATAAGAATTTTAATATTCTTAGAATAAGATTCTAAAGACTGTGGCATACGAACTGACCTACTGAGGTTGCTTCAGAGGATTTTGCTTTTGTCCATATATTCAAAGGCTCCAAAATATAGTTTCTCTAAAATATATGAAAAAAAAGCCTGTGGAGAGAACCTGACCATCAGTCCATCTGAAGCTGAAAGTCCCTGGTTGGTGTGCCTGTAATTCCTGATTCTACAAAGGTAACATAAAATTTCTGTTTCCATTCCAATACTCTGCTCTAGCTGACCATTATAAATTGTCTTATTTGTTGAAAATTAATTCTCAGATGCAATGGACTACTCAAAAGTCTATGAGAAAAGTGCAGAACCATCTTGGTTAAGGATCCAAACAATTTGTTGTGGTTTTTGGTGGCTTTTTTTTTTTTGTTGTTGTTTTTGGTTTTTTTTGCTTCTACAGAACAATCTTTTTTCATTCTTCTCTCTTATCCACTTGGAAAAATTGCACCAAGTAGTTTTTCTATTAAGTCCTAGATAATCAAATTAGGAATCAAATTTGGTGAATTAGGTGTACGTTAGCCCAAATTGATTCATAAAACCTTGTGGGCCAATGTCAGCTTAGATGGCCTGTGACATCTATGACACAGATATACATTTCCCTTTAATGCCAAATAGCTACAGTGGTGGTGAAAGCAGTCCAAACACAGTCATGTAGTTATAAATAAATTTATAAATTTATTTCAGGAATATACTTTCCTAACCAAAGCTAATCCGAGTTCACAAGGACTAAGTTTTTTGTATGGACATATAGATTAAAGCTAAGACTTACAGAAAAAAATATTAAGCACAATATAATATTTATTTATTAAAAACTTTTTTTCAATTTAGTCCAAGACACAAAATCAACAGAAGGTTTGTGTAACTGTCTGAGAGTCTATTGCTCACCTATTTCTGCTATAGCATTTGCTTGGTTACTTAAAGTTCTGCTACTGTAGATATCCAAGGATCAGTCAAGTTAGCTATTCTACACATATTTCCTTCAAAGCTCATTCACAAATATCTCAGGTCTTATGTCCTTTGATGGATGCAGTGTTTTTTTATGAGCCCTTAAAATAAAGGTCTTTGATAAGTTTTATATGCCTATCTCTGACTGCACTAATTAAGTTCACTATCTGATACAGCATGATCATATTTTTTATTTCAAAGTATCAGAAAAGGTGGAGGCGTGGACTTTTCGCTTAAAATCGAAATTCAAAATCTTTAAACTACAAAATAAGAGACTTGAAACTTCAAGCTTTTCTTAGACTGAAAGGTAAAATTTACTACTTTACTACTTTACTACTAGGCTTAGGCACCTGCTTCATCTTTTCTTCTGAACCTCTGTACGAGAGAAAACAGAAGAGCCTGGAGGACAAAAGGAGGACAAACAGCTGGAAACTTGACTCACTGGCTAAGTGGCTAAGAGAGCCAGCTAGCAGACAGCAGACCAAAACATTGGTGTCAACATCAGCTCTTTTTTACCCAGTAATCTAATATAAAAGAGTCCATGGAAATGATGCCAGACCTCAGGTTGACTCCTATCAGATGCAAACTCTATTTAATAGAGTCAGGAACTATAAGCAGACAGACAGCTCATATGGGTTTTGGTGTTTCATTTTCATGTGCTTCTTTGTCTGTTTAAAGAGACACACAACAAATAGAGAAACCCACAGTCACAAGGCAGCACTGACGAAGACTGCATAATAAAATAAGTTTCTACAGTCTGCAGCAAAACTGAATAGTGAATTTTCCCCTTTCCAGTCTTGTACAGTAGTAGTCAAATAAGAATCTGCATGCAGGAATAGAAGACTCTTAAAAATCACACAGAATTAACAAATATAAATTGAAAGTGTTCCTTAAGTTTACTGAGAGCAAACTAGCATCACTATATTAACATCATGGATACTTATCTGTGTCAGTTCTCAGTTTCTTTACCAAAATTTCCCTAATCATTTTCTTTGAATAATAAAAAAGTTTGGTGTTTCTGCTTATTGGTGCTTACTGCCTAGGTAGTTCATATGTCCTGCTTAGAGGTAAGACTCATATGGCTGCAGCTTAATATCCTGGCTCACACATATTGGTTTAAAAAGAGTTACTGTCAAGAGCAAGGCATTGCAATTTTGGCCTTTGTGGTGTAGTCATGTTAACTGTATGCAAGTAACACAGGGAGTTGTTTATTAGTGGGGTCTTGACAGGGGACCTGCATGAATTGACAAAATGTTAATTTTTAATACACATTTCTCCAGTTTGGAGAAACCCTGTTTACAAGTAATGTAGATTGTGGCATTTCAGATTTCAGAATTATTCATGGATGTCTTTCTCCATACTGGATACTTAGAAGTAAGAAAAATAGCCTGTGGGATAGTAGATAATCTGTTCTGCATAATCTAGGCAAAGGAAATCTGAGATAGTGTCATTGGCAAAATGAAAGCTTCAGGCAAGGTTAATCAGGGAGACCCTTCTGTTGAGTCACAAAGTTCAGGAAGGAAACTTGTTTTCTAACATGCTAGAAGAGTCTAGGAGGAGCTAGATCCAATCCTAGTACCAGATTTGGACAACAGTTTATGTCTAGGGGATTATATAGGGGTAGATTAGCCATTTTATGGCTTTGTCTTGCAGGACTAAGCAGGGGAAACCAAACATAGTTATATGAATCAAATAGGGTATTTCTTTAAATTGATGATGGCAATGATAATAGACTAAAATACTTTAATTAGAATTACTTACTACACAGTATAGATAGTTATAACCACTAATACAGTGCATTATTTATTAAATCAATAATTTCAAAGCTAGCTTAGTAATTATTAAGTGGAGATTGATGTTACTCACCCATAGCAACAACTGTGGCCAAATCTCTTTCTATAAACCTCGAGGATTAACCTTGAGTGGTGTCTTCCACTCATGGAAGGAGTCTCCCCACACAATCCTAGAAGGGGTGTTTTAGAAGTTCCCAACACTAAAAAGTGGGACTGGGTTTTTATAGTGTGAAGTGATTGACTGCCAGCTGTGTCAGCTCAGCAGTCTTTAGATCATTTAGCAGTACTACTCCTTCTTAGTTCCTTTATCAGAAACATTGTCTGCCTCGTACTCCCCAGTGTCAGATTCTTTCAGGAAACATCGTTCTTCACATACTCAGAATGTTTAACTTTGGGATTGATGAGTCGACCTAGTCTCAGCATTCTTCAGCACCAAAAGCAGCATGACCCACCTTTTCCAACCATCACTGATAACTTTTGCAAACAGTGTAGAGTTTGAGATGTTTTACCTGCATTAGGGCAGAGCATCTTGCTACAAATAGCCCTATAAAAGGAAAAAAATATTATGGGGTATAAGAATATACTCAGACCTGTGAGGATATCAGTGCTGTCAAGTACCAGCATAACAAAAACCAAACTGGATCCATGCAAACCCATCCTCTCCATACGAGATTGGCTTTGGAAATAGGCATGACTGATCATCTGGCATCACACATTGAGAGGATAATTTTGAGGCAAAGATTGATATTGGCTGTCCTCTTCATCCATGGTGTAGGTAAACCATAACACAGACAAAGTAATAGTGGACAGCCTAGAGTTTCCAAATGTTATTGAGGGGAGGATGAGGTGTACATCTACATTAAGTCATTCTTCCTATAACTATATTCATTCTCCACATTCTAGTGTTCTTTATTCTTTCATCCTACCCCTCCAGTCTGCATTTCACATCCACTATTTTCACACTGAATTTCTTTTATTTCTTTATGTCCCTTCCCCCACATTCTAGATCCCATACTGCCACATGCCCTGTGACACTCTTACCACGTCCCATCCCTTCTCTTGCTTTCTTTTGCTTCTTCCTTGGGAGCAAATTTAACAGGGTAGGAATTCTGACAGGTCTGTTCTTCTAACCTGCAAGTTTTGCTGCTCTGTTTCAGTGACATAGGTTAACTCATCCCCTGAGCCAGGCCTAGGCTGCTGCTTGGCCAGATCTACTCTGGAGTCAGGTTGCATGAGTAGAACTTGGCTGAATGAGCAGAACAAAATGATTAGGTTTGGCACCCCAGGAATTGTAATTTCTACTTCTGCCTTCCACTGCAGCACTAAAGGTTCAGCCCAGCTCCCATGATATTCAAGCTAAAATAAATTGCAGCTATTGTGGTATTCAAGCCTGCATTTTGGGGTGTGTTCAGGAGCCAGATTAAGGTCACTCTTGAGCAAAACTTTCAGTTGAAACTGCAGAAAAGACAGAATTTAAAAAAGAACAAATAGATGGTAGAAAGAAAAGAAGTTACAAGTAAACAAGAAAAATTATTCACAGTTAACCACACCTTATTCATACAAAGAGGCTGCGATATTTATTGGACTGTAAATAATCCCCATGCCTTTGAAGGGATTTCTCTGTCATCATAAAATTAAATATTCCATTTCATAATGATATTCCAAATATCTTGGATGCGATTTCTAAATCCAGTGTCCATAAGAGATATTGAAATAAATATTGAGATACTTATTCTTGTCCTTTATCCTATGGCACGTAAGAATGTTGAGAGTTAATTAAGTAAGAACCAGAGCAGTGCATGACAGGTTTTGGAGTATTAAACTAAGCCTGAATGGTGTTCAAGGTCATGAGTTGTAATGAGATCATCCACCCAATGCCCTCTTACAGAGCTTGCTTTCTGTTTAGCAGTTGTGTTTTACATGTAGTCTGTGCTGATCACCAGTGTACAAGTAATGAGCAATTTATTTCTTTCATTAAGTATGCCTTTCTTGCGATGAAAATAATAGGGTCCTTTTCAAGTGATTTTTTTACCTCTAAGTCAGGTGGGTAAAATATTTCTGCCATTTTCTTGATGTTGCTCACTAAAATGCCCTGATAAAAGGTTGTTTTTTGAAAATGTGCTACTTAATGTTTTGTTGTGCTCTTCTGAGGGCCAAGGAACTATGGTGGAATTTGGAATTAGTACAATTACTATTATTGACTTCATTTAAGTTAATTATGGCTAGAAAGTCTTTATTTTTCTCCTTCAAGTCTGGGGAGAGGAAACAATACGTAAGTAGTAGAGCAGAAGTAACAGGTGACATTAACTGCACAGAAAGGTTTCTATTCCTAAGGAAAAAGCTGTCTCAGGTTGTTCCCAGAGCTCTTACTACACTGGTATCTATTATTTTAATCCTAACCCTTGAAATAGTCTTCAACACTAAACTGCCTAATGGGAATATTTGTGGCTCTTTTCTGTCCTTGATTGTTCCTACACGATGTAAAGAACTTTCCCAGCAGAAATCCCACTGGGACATGGAGTATTGTACATATAATTGCTAAATATTGCAATTACCCTCCAGCCATAGGTACCTTATCTAAATATTTTAAAGATTCACTACTATTCAGTCAAGCATATTTTCCTCATAGGTTTGTCTATGGGGAAAGAGTTATAATCAAATGAAATAAAGAAGAGCATAGGTGAAATGTCTATGTAAGCAGTAATGTACCGGCACAAAAATTAATTATTCAATCAAATCAAACAAACCTTAATATTTTTAATCTGGTAATTTTTATCCTCACAGGGACTGAGTTACTGGATTTTTTCTTCTAGCCAAAGGGCCATAGATTCAATTTTGGCTGACAATACTAAAAATTCCTGCTCATGTCAAAAAATGTGCTTACAGAACATTCATGTGTTTACAGAACAATTTGAAATGTAGGCACAATAACCTTTTACTCAATGTGGCAGATGATTAAGCCTGTTTATACATCTATATACAATGCATTTCCAAAAGGCTTTATTGCAGAAGTTTCTTTTCTTAAAGGACCGGAGGACTTAAACAAAAACAAAAACAAAACAAACATAAACAAAACACACAAACAAAACTAAAACTCAACCAACCAAACAAAAACACAACAACAACAACAAAATCCAACAATCCAATAAACAAAAAAACCTCACCAAAACCCAGAAAAACAGTCAAACAAACAAACAAGCTTGACAGTAGACTTACTTTGGAGTATCCTACGTCTTGAGAGCTGAAAGGTAAAAAGACACTTTCAATACGAGTTGTACAGACCCATTCTGGATGTGGAGATCTGTACAGTTTATAAGCAAAGGCCAAAGAAATTCAGGAAATTATCCAATTACAAGCTCTGAACACGCCACCCTAAATCACTATTTTTTAACTGCATTAACCCAATTTGAACTATCCCTCGCAGCTTGGTTATGGCTTCAATTAAATTTTCAATTGAAAAACTGCAGTGTCGTTTGAACCCTTTGGCCCACGACAGTCAAACCAACATCTGCAACTCAGCATAGAAGCCTGACTGCAAATCTTGCAGATATCTCTGAAAGATAATCAGTTGTTACTCAATTCAAAATGAACAATGACATTTCATAAATATTTAACCTGGGCTTTTTAAAGTTAGGGAACTAGCCCTAAGTGTTAAGCATGTACATTAAAACCCATATTGTTTTCCCATGGCTCAAGGCATCCATTACCACTAATGCAAATACCCAGAAGTTGTGAATATAGGCTGCTTTCACTGAGACATTACACTTTGAGCGTTGATACTAGAAATTGTTTCAGCCAGGAGTAAAATAAATAAATAGAATCAGAGCAGTTTGCTAAATCATCAGATGTTAACACAGTAACTTGCCTGGGGCATATACGTAATCAACCAATTAAAAGAACATCATGATGCAAGCTAGCAAGCTATCAAACTCAGTGCTAATGATGGGGAAAATCGTATGTCCCATGTTATCAGAGAAGAAAGGGGAAACTATGTGAAATCAGTGCTTGAACAGGGAGCAATGGGGTGAGCAGATTATGTTCTAGCTGATGTTGGAGGGAAAAAAATACAGGGTTTGGGGCTTTTTGTTGTTAGATTTTTATTTTAATTGGAATATGCTGCGCTTCAATGGTCTTTTCCTAACTGAAGACGTGCAGCTAACATTGTTAACCTCAGCAGTGGGACCCTACAAACTGGTTAATAAAGGCTGTATCTAGAGAAATGCAGTTACAGATTCTTTCCTGATATCAGTTATGACAGAAAATTCTACTGCTTGTCAGGAAGCACTGACAAATACACCAAGCGTTTAGAAACAGAAAGCCAAAAAACCTCCAGGGTCTTCAAAAAATAGCCTTAAAAATGGCATAAGTGGTTCACTAGCTGAATTTCATGTAACACTTAAATCCTGATTTTTTTCCCATGTCTAAAAGACTCAATCCATCAACTATGATGAAGCATCACTCTGTGGTCTTACTTAACCTTGAATCTAAAGGTACTTAGGTTGTTTCTACAGCCTCCCTTCTCAGAAAGGAAACATGATGTTTTCTTCAGCCCTATTAAATATTCTAATTGTTCAAGAAGCTTTATAGACATCTGTCAAAGTCATTCAATCATGACAAAATGATTGATAAACTGGGGAATAGAACCCAGAAGACGCAAATGAGAGGCAATCCACTCTAGACACTGCCACCATCAAATGTGAATGAGCTTTTTTACTAATAAGAATCCTTCTTCTATTCTAGATCTGTACTTTAAAAGTGTCTGCATGTGGCAAGATTGTGCACCAATCTCTAGGGGGCTGAGTTGGACAGAAAAACACATACACAGAGGCTTTGTGCAAAGGCCTGATAGTCCTAAATTGCTTGACAAGTAATCCAACCTTCACAGTTCCCTAGTTCTCTGAGATCTCTCCCATGGAACCCTTGTTGATGTGATTGTGATGTCATCCACGCCATGACAGCACTTCTCTGGCTAGCTCTGCCTCACATGACTGGCATTGTATTTAAATGTGAGTTATGGAAATGGAAGTAGCAGTCAAATAAAAGCCTGAAATCTTGATCTCCCAATTACTAAAATAAACTGTGATTGCTCTAGAATAAGTGTAGCTAACATGATGTTAATTAAATGCAATGTCACAGAACATTTATTAACCATACAGATCTTTTTCTTTGCACTAGAATTCATATTAATAAGAAGATGAAAAAAGGAAAAAAACCACCCTGTGCTTACCTCTACTGATCCTGACAGGAGCCCTTGTCCTTTAAAAAACAGCTGCAACTGTGGAGCTGACTTTGTTTCTTGCTCATTTCCTCCTTTTTAAAGGAAGAGTGTGAGAGAAAAACTACTGGGAAAACCAGAACCCAGAACTGTCCATACAACTGTGTGAACACAGTGCTGGGAAAAAACTGCCCTTCAAGACATGAGCTTAAAGACTATAAAGTGGATATTGCAAGGGTGTCACTGGAGCACGAGGTAGCAAAACACAAGGATTCTCTTACCAGCTTTGTACAACAGGAAACCAAATTTTTCCTTTTTCTTTACTGACATCTTAGTGACATCGCTGAGGGGAAAAGAGAGTGTTTATGCAGCTATTATGCCGAAACATAAGATTTGTAAAATATTTTATTTTTTAACATAAGATTTTCCAAGTATTTTATTCTTCAGCATAAGTACAAATTGCTATAGGAAGAAAGCAATTTTGTATGATATTTAAAAAATGAAGAAATGTTGCAATAGTAGTTGTTAATAATGTGAAAATAACCACAGTTATGCAATGTTTTGTTCTGAGATAGAGCTCAAATACAATCTTTACCTTTCAGCAAAATTATGACAAACATATTTTGCAAGATAATCAAAAGAGAGAGTGTTTTTCATAGCATTAAAATATTTACTTGTTTATTCCATTTTTAGTTTTTAAAGAAATACCTATATGTTAAAAAAATTTCCTTCAAAAAGAAAAGTCGAAAAAAGTAGAAACAGCTCCTTCAGTAATTTTTAGATCCTTTGTTGATATTTAGTTGAAATAAAGTAGGATTATGCAACATTTTAAGTTTAAATAATTCAAGATGGCAGTTAAAAAATATTACCTTCTCTAGCATGATCTGTGTGATACCTGCTCATCAACTCTTCCTTTTAGTCCATTATGTAGAACATAGGGTAGAAAATGGAGAGACACAGAACACTGAGGATGCTGCTGGGACGAACATTCTGATGCATTTATGCACTCTTGGGGAAAGTAATAATGTACTAAAAAGCAGTTCAGTTCTGCATGAATCCTAAAATGCCATGTTTTCTAAAACATGTCATGATCTGTGTACAGAAAATTTTTATTAAAATCAGAAAATCTTTCAAAAGGTGCCAAAGAAGCTGCTTCCTTGCTATCACACAAAGGTACTGTAGACAGAGAGAAAGAAGTGTTTCACCCTGGCTGTTATGCACCATTTGGCAAAGCAACTGGCAAGTTATTAATTCAAAAGTAGACATTCAGAGTTGGACCAGAATCTGACTAAATCTTCTTAGGGCATGATAGTTCATTTCTGCTGAAAATATATTACAGACTACTTTAGATAATGACTTCTTCTCTGTCAAAACAGATGCCATGTCTGTTATGATAAGTGCCAAAGTATTTAACTCTTCATAAGAAAGTCAACAGCTCAATAGGGTCTATGCAGGAGCTGATGAACATTTTGTGGATCACAGCCCCTGATAACACTGTGTTTTAGTAGCAGTTTTACCTTGTCCACCAACTGAAAGAAGTAGTCAACATGAGCTCTACTCTTACGTCATGTGCAGACAGTTGTAGAAAGAAATAGAGAAGCTTATTATTTGTAAAATTTATTAAAACCTTTATCAAAACTGCTGATAAACAACTTTTATTTTCATACCATTGGCCAAACTGCAGTGGTGTGCACAAATTTTAAACTGATTTTGACAGGGAATTTTTCTAAGTTTATCATTACCATACAGCATGAATAGTGGATGCTGTCCCATTGTTATTACATTGCTATAACTTTGTGAACAGAGCTGAAGTAAGCATGAATTTTTTGCAGGCTTTGGGGATTTATTTATTTACTTATTTATCCATTTTATTTACATTTTGCTCTTCTATTTTTCTAGAAGTTTATTTGTGGTTTTGAGTATAGAAGGATTACACCTTGTCCATAAATACCAGCATAATTTGAACAATTACCCACAGGTGTTGCAATCACTTAAAAATGTTCAGTAAATGTAATATCTCTGTTGGAAATTCCAATACTTCAGAATTTGTGGATGCTGTATAGCAGAATAAGAAGCAGAAGTTTCAACTCAACTATGAAACAAACAAAAAATCATGTTCATTGAAATTTTTGTTCATTTTAAGTCATTTGCCTATATTAAATACTTTATTGTACATAGTAATATCATGTAAAACATTAAATATAATATACACTTACATATATGGTTGCTTTTATCCAACCATTAAATTAATACATTAATTTGGAAAAATGGTATTTATAAGCAGAAAAAACAGTTATGCTGGAAAACACTGAGCTAGTTATCAAGGATTGTGATTGCCGTCACAGTTCAAAAGAAAAAAATAAAATCCTCCTTAAATCAAAAAGGATCTTATTTTTTTTGTCTTAATATGTCCAACACATTAAGAATAACCCACTAATCTTTGAAAACCATTAATGTAAAGAGAAAATTTGCCATCATGCCAGAAGTTGGAGACACTCACTGACATAAGAACTTCTGTAGGTGGAACACATGTGGACTGAACCAATGAGCAATTAAAAAGAGTATTTAACCAGAGTAACCTGGTGATCACTTAGTATGCTATTTAATTTGCACAAAAATGGCATATTTGAGAACAAGGATGCTGAAAATGATTTTTACTAAATCATTTATTTTAATAGCTGTTTAGCAGGAAGGTATATAGATTTACCAAAGCGAGAATTGTTTTAGCCACTAGCAACAAGATGATAATATTGAAAGTTAATTTGGGACTCTGGATCTATTATTTGCTACTCTAATTACTTGCTTTAGTGAACAAAGCAGCCTGAGGAAAATAAGCTGGAATAGCATCACATCAGGAGACTAAAATGATAGAAGCTCCAGGCTAAGTGATCTGAGGTGCTACCACTTGCAGAAAGACTTTGTATTTTAAGTCTTTTGCTTAAAGTGTATTTTCTTTTCTGAAGATTTTTTATATCAAAGCCTGTTTGATTTCATGACATCATTTTCAGTAATTTCCTAGGAAGTAAGGTTTTTTTTTCATCTCTTTGGCCTCTCTTCTCACCCAGTGATTCAGATTTGAAGAGGTAATAAGAAAAAAGGAAAATTCCCTTTGAAAATATAATTTGAAATGCTTTAATAACTCCCTTGCCCCAGAGTGAATATTGAGTTGTGCTGCTGATTGGCAGGGGGACGGGTTGCGCCAATTAAATGGAGCTCATTTTTATTCTGCAGTGTCTCATTTTTGTGCAGTGATCTTCTAAAGAAATAGGCAAAAAGACTGTTTAGCACTAATGATGTTTTCTGAGGAAAAAGAAGGATGACCTCGTACATAATATGTCAGTGTAATAAATAAAGGATCATGCAGAGCATTCTGTTTACTGCTAATTCAAAATAGAAGTACATGCTGTAATAGATGGGGCCACTGTCTGTGGCTTCATTTTGATGTGTATTATGCTACAAAGTGTTAATGTATCTGAAGTTTAATTTATGATTTGCTCCTAAAACCATACTTCCAATATACACACTAAATTCAAAATAGCCTTTGTGTTCTCCTTGTCTTCCAGTGCCTTGCTCAAACTATAGAATGGAATTTAATTAAAGCCCCTACTTACTTCAATAAAAGAAGCCTTGTCAGTTTAATTGATTCTTGGTCAAAGTAGTATTGATTGGATAAAAGCAAATCCATTTCTTTCCCAACAATTAAAACATTTAAATAGGGTCTGTCTCCCTTTTGATGAAAGGACGTGAAACCACTGGTATCTGTTCCTGTGGTTGATGTTGATCATTAGCAAATGAGTTAATGTACATTTATATTACTACTCATCTTGTTTTATTATAATATTCCACTACATTAAGGTCTCCAATATCTATCTATTAAAACCTAGAGAGTCCTATAAAAATTCCTTACTATATCCTAGTGTAAAAACTATTTCAAATAAGTGTTTTTATTCGTGGATCTGAGTCTGTACTGAGTGATTTTAGTTCTCATAGTGAATATGAAACTGTGAAGGGTGTTGAGCGCTTCAGAGTTACTGCTTACTTAAACATTTAAAAAATTATCTAAATATCATCTTCCAGAAATCAGATCTCATTTACTTGCAGAGAAATATTTTAGCAGTTATAAAGTCCAAAAATCTTCTCTCTAGACCTTACCCACAGTGTATCCCAATGAAACTTGCATGGAAATTTCTACCTTTAACTCATCACTTCAGTTTGAAGTCTTCTATATCTTTCTAAGACTTCTGAAAACACTAAGGCTTCTAAGATTTCTGAGATCTCACTTTCCTTAGCAGTATAAGATAAAAGTGAACACCATTTTACACCTAAGGTTCATGTAGGTCTCTATTCTGTCTCCAGCACTAGCCAATGTTCAGAAGTGCAATGTAAGAAATAGGACATGTAGATTAATACTTCCCTCTGTGATATTTTCTCAGTGGTCTCTGATGTGGCCCTCCATGGGCTGCAGGGGCACAAAGTGCTTCCCCTTGGTCTTCTCCACAGGCTGCAGAGGAATGTCTGCTCTGCTGCCTGGAGCACCTCCTCCCCACCCTTCCTTGCTGTCTGCAGGGCTGCTTTTCTCATATTTTCCCATTCATGTTTCATAGGTGGTGCACAGCATTTTTTACCCTTTCTTAAATTAGTTTTCACAGAGTTATCACCATTGGTGTTGCTGGCAGGGTCAGCTCTGACAAGAGGTGAGTCCATTGGAACCATCTGTGTCTGACAGAGACAACTCCTGGTGTCTTCTCACAGAGGCCACCCCTGCAGCTCCCCCACTACCAAAACATTATCCTGTAAGCCCAAGACAGATATATAAATTTTCTAATTTTTTTGTTTTCTAAAATCCACCTATATTTGCAAAAACCTTTTAAGGCACCGGGAGAGTAATGCTTCTGAAAATACGTCTGGTCCTAGGGCTTATTGTTTCTGGACGTGGAAACAAAAAGAGGAATTTATAATGAAGAACAAATCTGGGAGAAACAATATGAGAAGTTTTGTAAAGTTTGAACCTTGTTGGCAACAGCTTCAGACCTGAGACTGGAAGCTCTGCCAGACTGGAGTCCTCTTTTTGCTATCAGCTCTATACCCTTTAATTTGATTCTATGTCTGTCTGTAATGAAGTCAGGTTTTTAAACTATTACAGGAGTGAGAAAAGCTTCTAATAGGAAATAAAAAGTATTTCAATAAATTCATTCTCATAGTTGAGAACTTATGACATATTGCTTGCCTGCTGAAATACACTGCAGTAAGCATACTCAGGACTGCAGAAGAAAATGCATCTTTTTCATGCAGATTCTATTACAGGGAAAAAAGCCCAAACTGAACACTTTTCTTTTCATGGCATTGTTTGCTTATATCTATGTTTATCCTCCTTCAGTCATGTGCAATCACAAGAAAGTGACTGGGAATGGGCATAGCTGTGTGTAGATACAATTCTAGACATAAGTATTACACTGGAAATACTGTAGAAACTAATTCTAACTTTTTGTTGCTGTTGTTTGTTTGTTGTTTTGTTTTGTGGGGTGTTTTCCATTTAGTATTATCTTAGCATGCTAAAGTATCTAGTCTTATTTCTGGTCATCTACCTGATTGTTATTACATAATAGCACAGTCATGGGGTTTGTGTAACAGAATGCTGCAAAGTATGTAGGAAAGCATGGCCTTATACTTTCAGGTTTACTGTGTATGGACTCATTACAGTTGGCAGGGGTATAAAATATATCTTATGCTTTGATAAACGAATCAGCCCCTCTTTTCAATGTTAACACTAGTGTGTTAAATGTCTAGGCTTTTAAAAATTGAAACCTTTTTAGCTAGCAAATTATTTGCTCTCTCTAAGGACTTACCTCATCCTATTTGCCTGATTTGCATTAACCTTATACCTCCATTTAGAATTCGAAGAAAAAAGAAGGCTTGAGTGTGATGATTTTATTTGCTGTTTCTGATTTGTGCAATACTCAAGATGATTATGGAAAGCAAAAGATAAAATTTCTCAGTTCATATTTTGTTTATGACATAAAAGTTCTTCCTTCTAGTCAATGTGTTGATAAGAACTACAGCTTTTCAAGTATTCCACATATCCTGACTGCAATCAGTCATCTGGGATCTTTCTCAGCAAAAAAATGATGACTTTTTCAGAAGCTTGGGTAACATGGACTTATATTTTCCATTGCCCTAGTGATTAAGTACAGACAAGTCACAAGAAGGAAGTTATGTGAAACTATTTTTTCTTTGAGTAATTTTATGAATCCCTCCTACATATTCATGAGTTTTCTATACTTTAGTTAGCATTTTTGTAAATGAATAAAAGTTAAATAGTCCAAATAAATACTATTGAGTAAGGTTTCCTAAATATTCCCGAAGTCTCCTAATTAAATCTTAGCTTTGTATTTATTTCTCTTTGTGTTCTCAGCCTACAGCTTGGGGTTTTTTTCTGGTTTTTGGTTTTGTTTTTTTTTTAATGCAGATATGTCCTGGTCCAGTAGAGAGCAATAAAAAGGCATTTTCTCTAATGGGCAAAAGGTAGACATTGTGCTAACAAGCATGGTGGGACACAGCTTCATTACTTTTACCTACAAATATATTTGATGATTCTTTCCCATGTGCCTAGCAGCTTCTCTGTCTGTTTCTTTTCCTTCCAGGTATGAGTTGGCAGAGCAGCAGGTTGCAATACTGTATATAGTCTTCTAATAGCCATTTAACTTAGAGTTAAATAAGGTTAGAATTTGTCTCAAGTACTCATTGAGATTTGTGGCATCATTTTTTTCAAAGCACTGAGCAGGGGGTAAAAATGATCAAAAGCATTAATCATCAGTTAGTTAGATCTCTCCTTGCTATTCTGCCTGCAAATAATGCGTGCCTTTAAACCCCACTCTACCCCATAAAATCATTCTTTTTCATCCCAGGATTCTTGCTGAAATCATGCTGAGGTCAGAATAGCATGACCTCAAGGAAGCTCCTTCAAACATAACAAACCTTTCACAGCCTTTAACCACTTGAGGTTTTTTTTTTTGGGGGGGGAGGAATTCCCTTTAGTATCGGATAGCTTTGTCCTTCCAGAACTTCTACTGCCGCTTTATACCAAATGGCCTACAGAGGCAATAATTTTGCCAATGAAAAGGAACTTCTTTTTCCTCCAGATCATCTCTCTGTACCCCCAGCCCAGCAGTGGTGTCTCCACAGCAGAATCATACTTGTCTCTGCTGTCACCATAAAGATAGGACAATTTTTATGGGGAGATACAGGCAGAACCGTGATGACAATATTGTCACTGGAGTAGCAAAACTCTTACCACTGACCTAAATAGCATCTTTTGGGCACAATGAAGGCTTCATTCCAAATACCTTATTATTAACAACACCGATAGTACCCATGGATATTTAAATCATGAGAGAGCAACTTCATTTTCTTTCCATGTCACTGCTCCCCTAAGAGTTAATTTCTTATTTCCCATGCAGTGTGAGGGGACTGGTGTGTATGGCTGTCTCCTGGGAGCATCTGTCCACCCATCTGCATGTGTTTGCGACTGATACTGCTTTCTGGGAACTCCAGGCACACAGCAGCCCGTGATGATGTGAGAGGAGGTGGCAGGCTGTATTTCCTGGGTTTTTTGTTAGTGTCAGATTAAAGACAAGGATAAAAGGTTACAGCATGTTCTTTCTTTTCATACCTTTTAAAACTGTATTAACCTTCTTATGGAGGGAATAAAAGCTAAGCTGTACCACTACAGTCTGACCTGCCCTTTTAAAATTAGACCTGATGACATCTCCTGAAAGATATCTGGAAGTGCTCTATCTACTCAGTTTGCTCTGTATAACATGTATTTGATTGCAGACACCTTCCTCAAAGGAACTACTAGCTGAAGATATAATTTATCCCTTGTCTTTATTCTTTATTTTCTCTTTCTGTTGACATCAATTGGCCTTCAGGTTTACTTGGCTTCTGTTGTGACTAGAACCAGGGCAGGGATTTGGTCAATGATCAAGAAACTTAATTTTTGCCTTCAACTGTGTATTACATGCTTGCCTTGTGTTACAAACTATGCAAATCTAGAGCATGACTACCCACACAGATGTGTCTACTGTCATTTGATGCATTCAGGCTAGATATCCCTGATATCCACTGCAGACATCTCTGGGGCTGGCAGATCTGATGTAGAAGTTGCACCCCAGTGCCTGCAGGGAGAGGTGTTTGAAGGCCTGGTGGCATTCCCCACAGAGTTTCAGATAAAACCAAGTGCCTGAAGGTGAGCAGCAGAAACATTCTCAAGGAAACAAAGTCAGTGCTTAGATAATGCTCAGGCACTTGGCTGGCCAGTGCTGGCATCTGTTTGAAGAGGAGCTAAATCACTTCCATTTCCATGATATTAGGGCTGGCTGGTCTTAGGCACCCAGACATCCACTGAGCATGCATAAACACGTAAAGCTAGACATGAATTCCGCTGTCAGAGATGTGGAAAGGAATATGTGTCAGCACAACAGGGATGTTTTAGGCACAGTAGGAAATCTCAAATAGCTGTAGATACTTCTGAGTACTGAAGTGAAGCTGAAAATATCTAGGGCAAGAACGCTGCATGTAGGTCCTGTCTTACAGTGAGACTTACCTAGGTATGAGCAGCACAGTCAAAAGGCACCTCTCTTTCTGTCTAGACCCACAAATAAGCCCAATACTACACCAGAAGTGAATGGAATTGTGGGAATCAGCAGAGGGAGATTTCTGATAGATTTGTGTGTGGCAGAATAACAGAGAGAAGACTCTAGGTCAGGGATGAGAAGTATGACACTGATTATGTGTATGATTATGATTAGATTTATTGCTAATAGAGTATCTAAATACTGCCAATGAATCACAGCTCTCACACATTAGCTGTGTGAGCATTCAGACAGTTCTTCCTGCAATACCCACCTGGCATTCTCATCTTAGGACAAATCACATTGCCTGTCAGAGACACCAAAGGAGGGAGGTGTGGAGGTGTGGGGGGTGACTAACATGGCCACACTGTCTTTGTTGAAATCATGGTGCATCTTCACTCCCACAGATGCTCATGGTCCATAAAACAGCCAAGGTTCAGTTTTGGTCTTGAGTTCCTCAGTGTTGTGGTTTAACCCCAGCAACTGGGCTCCACCCAGATGCTCGCTCACCTCTGCAGTGGTAGTCCAAAATCCAAAAGACAATGTCATACTAGAAGCTATGAAGTAAGTTAACTCTATCCCAGCCAAAACAAGCACAATCAGCAAAATTCTGTGATGCATACCTTGACCTAAAGTCACATGTTCAGTGTTTTGCTGACTGATTTATGGGTGGCTCTTCATAACAGAGAAATCAAACAGGATTTTGACTTTAAATCAAAGTGAAAATTCAAGCAGAAGTAGTTGAACTGTCAAAAAAAATTCCACTATAAGCAGACTTGTCTTCATATTAGAGATAAGACCTCAGAAATGATGCAGTCATTGGTTGTGCATCCTACTGCAGACTTCATAATTCAGTAAAGGATCACTTTCTAAATCCTTCTGTCACATTGATTCCAATAATCCAGACCTTTTTAAGATATTTTTGAAAATTCTCAGTGACTTTCAGTCTTTTTTGTCTCTCTAAATCTGACAGTTATTCCTAAACACCCTTTTCAATACAGCCTGATTACCCCTGTTTACATTTTCTCATGTTTTTGGCACCCTGTCTCACAGTAATTAGGGTGGTTGCAGCTGGCAGTAGGCATTTCTGCCATGAGCATCCCTAATTCCTGCCATCACCTAACATCTGCTCACTGATATCCTGCTCCTCAGTGTCTTAATCTCTGGATCCATTTATCCTTGGGGTAAACATCTTCAAGAAGGTTTTTTTGTCTGCTCTGTTCATATCAGAAAAGTGAATGCTTTTATTAACTATGATTTGATCTGACACGTACAACCAAATCCAACTGCTACTCTGTGCAGCAGGCAGCACATTTCTTATTCAAGTGTGTTAATTCACTGTGGTGGTCTATATTATTCCTTTATTGAAGACATTTTGATAATGTCATTATAAATTGCATGTGTCTAATGAGTTGCATTCAAGGCAGTTGCCATATTAAAATAATACTTTTTAAACGATATTTTTTTCCTATATGCAGCTTTTTAAGGAAAAACAGAGGAGTGATGCTTCAGTTGGACTCTGCTGTGTTTTCTAATTTAGTGATTATCACTGAGATTTTGCATCTGATATAAAATTATGTCAGTCCAGTGAAGCAGCTAAAGTTACACTAGTTCATTCTAACTGGGCATACACCCCTGACTTTTGATGACAGTGTGTCACTGAGCCTTTCTGTAAAATTTAAAAGAAATACCTTTTGCCCTTAAAAACTAAGGAATAGAATTGACAACAAAAGAGAAAACAAAAACCTCCAGTAGCACTGTGTTTTTTCAGCTTTCAGAAGACTGAACGAGAGTTGTCACTGAGGTTTTTTAGCGTAAGAAATGCAGCTCATTAAAACAAAACCCCAGCCAAGCTTCATAGCTGCACCTTAATGATAATGACTGAGGAGGCTGAAAGCACTTTTGACTTTGAGGACCAGGTTCAGATGATTACAGTGATGTGCACATGTTGAAAACCTAAACAGACTAGAATAAAATACTGATCTGTAAAATAAAATTTTTAAAAGCCCCAAAGAAAATTTAAAGAATATCTTTTGTAACCGAAACCAAATCCTTACAGAAACCATTAAGACTAATCCAATCCTGAGTCCTACACTGGAATAAATGAAAATTGTAGGGACAAAATTGACCTGTACATCTGGAATAGAATCCTTCACAAGGGCAATTTGTTTTATTCACACATAGGCTTCAATTACTGACAACAGTCTTCTTGAAATTGTGCAAAGGCATTCTCTTGTGAAATTTGGCTATGTGGGCTTGGAATAAAAGCTTGACTCCTGGATGATGTTTGGTATTAAAAAATAAAATTCTATGCATATACATACACAGTGTATATATATATATTTTCCATTCAAGACCTAATACCTACATTTATTTGAATGATTTTTCCATTCCAAAATCCAGTTCAGCAGCGAAAATTAGTTTTGTATAAGGAAGGTATGGGACAGTTATATAGTCACTGAAATCCTTGCTTTCCATGTAAAATTTGCTCATCTTCCTTCAAAAAATTAGCAGCTCCAAAACAGCATAGATTTGGACAGCCAAATAACTTTCTTAGCAAGTGCTTCCTCACAGATATAGGCCAAATGATGTATGCTGATCCTTTTAGCACTAATGGATTTGCAAGAGTAGCATAATGTCAGGACTATGGGATGATGGAGATGTAGCAGAAGTGATAGTCTGCCTTTACAAATTAATATTATCAGTGAGGCACAGATTGAAACCATATATTTCTTCTCATAGCTTCTCTCTGAAATGTGCTTCACTGCCAAACTATGTATTATGAAGATATAATCCAGCAGTATTTTACTCTTGTGGGGTCTGGAGTTTTTTTCCATTTCCACCCCCATTTTTCTGATAGCCTATACTGTGGACAGCTTTGGCAAGCTGCCAGACCCCTACACAGCCATACTAACTTCTCCTCTTTAATGGGATAGGGGGAAGAAAATAAGATAAAAAACCTCATAGAGCAAGACAAAGACAGGGAAATCCCTTATCAAATACTATCTGGGGAAAAAGAGTCTAGACTTGGAGAAAATTTAATTACTGTAAATTAAAATAGATTTGGATTGTGAGAATCAAAGACAAATTAATAAAACACTTCCCTGCACCTCATGTCCCTTTCCCAGACTTGAAGTCGCTCCTTCATCTCAGACTCCACCTCCCTGCTCTGATCAGCATGGGGTGATAGGGAATGTAGTCAGTCCATAACAGCTCCTTCTCCTCACACCATTCCCCTACTCCTCCATGGGCTACAATTCATTCAGTGAATATCCACTTGCTCTGGTGTGGGGTTCTCCACAGGCTGCAGTGTCGATATCTGCTCCATAAGCTGCAGGAGAAAATCTGCTGTGGTGCTTGGAGCACTTCCTCTTCCTCTCCTTCTTCCCTCACCTTGGTCTCTGCAGACGTTTCTGATATTTTTTCGTTTCTCATTTACCCCCTCACGATATTGTGCAGTTGTTTTGCCATTTCTTAATTCTGTTTTCCCAGAGGAGCCACCAGCTTGACTAAGCTTGGCTCAGCTGTGTCCACTCAGTGATGTGTTCATTGGAACCTCTCCTTGAAGATGCTGCTCCTGTGTTCTCCCCAATGCCAGCACCTTGGCAGGGGCAAACTTAAATCCAGTGGGAGAAGATAAAATTCACATTAGGCTAGTGAGAAAAAAGACTGAAGCAAAGCAGTGTAATAACCTTCAAATTCAGGTTGTACAAACATTTTTCTGTGAGGGTTCAGCTTGAGTCATTTTGGCCCCAGGTGGAAGAATTGTGCACACAGCACTAAGTGTTGGTTTTAAACCATAACCATCATGGACACCCTGAAATTCACTTATGAAAGCATGATGTGTATTAGCCTAATTTCTATGAAGATTTGTGATTTTAGTAGCTTTTTGGGTGAGTTATGAAATACATGTTTGACATTGAGAAATATATAGCCAAAGTCAGAACAGATCTGGTTTTAGGATTTTTCATATATCTTTTACAGCTATGATCATGTGAAGTTGGTGAGGCAGTGGAACATACTGCCCAGAGAGGTTGTGGATTCCCCATCCCTGGAGGTGTTTTAAACAATGGGGCTCTGGGTAAGCTGGTCTAATGGAAAGTGTACCTCCTCATGGCAGGGGGGATGGAACTGGATGACCCAATTTTTTTCCAGGGCAGTATCTCAGAGAACAGACTTCATGTTGCTTATTCAGCGGTGTTATTTTTTTTTGGACAGGATTTGCTGTCAAAAGTATTGTCCCATGAGACCTTTTGTAAAACTGAATGACATTATCTCTTTCCTTTTCAAATCCTACCGGTATTTCAAACTGCCTTGCTTTGTTCCGTCTTTCCATCCCTATCTGCCTATTTGTGAGATGTCATTGAGTTTTCAGTCTTGGTTTTCCCCACTGTAGCAAATTAAAGGGAAAACTCTACCCAAAGTCAGCATTCCGTTAGTCATATCTATCATGTGCATCCGTAGCAATAGCAATTACTTTTTCAAATGCTGGCTAAGGAGGCCAAACAAAAAGGAGAACTAAGGTGGTTGTTTTCATTTTGTTGTGGTTTTCTTTTTAATTTTCATCTCTGTAATAAAGAGGACTACTTAAAAATGGAGATGTTTACCCAAGCTGTTACTCTGCTCTAAGACAAAGCCATAAACTGTCAATTATACAACACTATACTAAGTCATGAACATTCAGTAGCTGGCCAGTATCTCATCCACAATCTGAATTTTTCCTTCTCATTTGCGTCTCTTCACTAAAAACCTGGTCAGGTCTAAAAGGACATGTGAGAATCCTTAAAATTCAGTGGTAATCTAAATTTGCTATAGTGTTCTGTGGTATTTCGCCTAAGTAAGCTGAGCTTCACATTTTATGATTTTGTTTACTTAGATTTCTGGCTATTATTTTAATTTGTAATTTCTCAATGTATTTTGACTGATGACAAAGGTATTAGGTCTGTACATGAAACTTAAATTCTACATTAAAAAATGCTGCAGTGAAATAAAGCACTTGTAAATATACCCAAAACTTGGATAGATGTGTCAGTGTTCTTACCATGTTAATAGAAATTTTATTTTCTGTGGATATTAAAACTACATATTCATAATTTTTTACTATTTGCTCATTTCCATGTTGCTGTTACTTGTAAAAGTGGAAGATCACAATAAGAAAATCAAACTTTTCACTGGGCATGGTTTAGTAATGGTGCTTACCAATTCAGTGCTGTCGCCCAGACTCTTCAAACCAGGAGCCATTCCTTTGCTCCCTTGCTTTTCCCCTCCTTTTTTCCCAGGGAGAGAAGAATTGGAGTCACAAAAGGCAAAGATCACAGGTTGAAAAAGGAATTAACTGAAACAGTAAAGAGATAAGAAAACAAACAGTAACAGCAACAATACTAATGACAGAGGGTACAAAAAAGAGAAACAATTCACATGGAAAACCTCCAACATTTTGTCACTTCACCACATTTACTCAACTAGAAAGACTCCCTTCTCCCTGGAAGAGAATCCCCCCCTCCACCAGCAGTGATATGGGGTAGTATCAAACAACCTCCAGCTCCTGGCCATGCCCTTCCCCAGCCACTGTAAAAACATTAACCCCATCCTGGCTGGAACCAGGACACACTGTAGTGTGCCAGTACACTAAAAAATTTGAAACCCCATACATCTGCCTTACTGTCTCTGCATAATGTACTGATTGATATTTCTGCTTTGTCTAACCCTACAGTGTGAGAGGAAGGGAAGGTGCATTCTCTTGTAGTTATTTCCATAAATGTCATGCAGCTGCCAGTGTCACAACAGAGGGAGTATTCTAAACCAGAAATGAATACTTACATACCATAGTTCCCAGAGTTATAAGCAAACTTTCATGTGTGCAACAGAGATAATAGTCACCTACTGCGATTTTTTTTTCCTTTTACTTTCCTTAGGCTGTTCAGACATAAGTAATAACAGTGAGACACACATGGACTTTCAATTCTTACTTTCACATAGAAATTTTTTGGTACAATTTTTTTGCCCCTTTTGTTTGCAGTTACAGCCACCAGATCTATCTTGCCTTGCATACTTTCCCTCTTCTCCTTCCTCAAAGTCCCAGAGACACAAAGCATTTAGAGTCACTGTGTTAATCTTATATAAATGATTAATTATTGAATAATCAATACTTTGCACAGTGTCTAGGTCAGATCCTACTGTAACAGCCTTAGGGTTTTGGGTGTTTTGGGGTTTTTTTGCATGTAAACTGTATAGTAATTCAGTGGTTCAGAATATCAGTCACATCTCTAATAATTTCTCCCATCAAATGATGTGAGTCTAAACTCTGTTTACCATCTAGATTTCAATTGCCTGAAAATTTTACATCTTTCAATAAATCATCAGAAATCTGATGCTCTCCAGCTTGATGCAGAAGCTGCTTCTTTGACTTCTTTCTCATTTGAAGAATTGAAATCACCCAAAGTCCATCACCGTTTCATTTCCATACTTTCCACATGCTGTCTGTCTCCTCTCAATCTCTACCTAGTATCTCGGCAGTTCTGCCAGAGATCTGTCTAGGTCTCCTCTTAACTGCCTCTACAGCATGTCATTTTTCTTTTGTGTGTCTATTGGTCTTGGAGCAATGAATAATCTGACTTCAAAATGCAAAAAAAATGCCAACTAGCATATTTAAAGCAAATCAACTTATCAGTCCAAGAAAGCTGTATCTTGTGTAGTCTTTGATTCATTGGCACTGGTAACCCAAGTGTTCACAGTATGGCCTGTCTGGAGACCAAGCTCCATGAGTTCCAACATTTGAATTTGTAGTGAGGGTCCTTGCTTTTTTTCCTTTTTTCCCCTGGCCTTCCCAAGTTGACAAGTTCTTTATATCTTTTTTGATTAATAACACACTTATAATGTTCTGTGTTTAAAAAGGGAAATTATAAAGAGAGAATTCTTTGCCTGTGAAGTTCAACTTTAGAGTGTTCACTAATTTGTTAATTAAATCATAAAGTATGTTTGTTTAGAATATCTGATCTCTACAATAGACCAGCTGAAAACATGTAGGTCACAAATATCTAGACAGAGATCGGTGTATATCAGGCTAGACATGAAAATGGCTTTTTGCTTAAAAATAATGAAATGTTCTTTCTCTCTATGATTCCTTCAGGATGTCTTGAGCAAGATAATGCCAAACTTCATTGGCTAGATTCAACAGTCTGAAATTACATACTTTAGCTTTATAGCCTGTTGCACGGACCAGCTAGAAAACCTTTTCAATTAACTGGGGGTGAGAGAAAAAAATGCAATGCACAAAAGAGCTTTAGAGGTACGCAGGTTAACATTTTATTTGATTCTCATATGATGTTTAGGAAGTTTAGCTGCTATGTACAGATGGGGCTGATTCAAAAACTGCAAAAACAACAGAATATTAAGGTAAAGAGATTTATGTATTATTTTTCCACATGTGTATGTTGTGGGATCTTATAATATTAATATCTTCCTTCACAGAAAGAAAAGGGAGACATAGCCATATCCATAACTACTAACACCCACCTTGAAGTCTGCAATACATAGATCATAGAAAAAGGTTCGCTGTGAAGACAGGACGTTTTCTCCTTCTGCTAAACACATTGGCTTAAATAATTTAAAATCTTGGTCCACAGAACTGTTTTATTCAATCCTTATCCCTTCTCCTGCATTCTTTATTCCCTGTACTCCATAGGAACAAAAGGTTCTGGAAAACTTCTATAAGCACAAAAAATTCTTGATGGCTCAGTTTTAATGGTATTTTCAGAGAAAGGAGTCAATCTCCGTATGCAGCACAGGGTAATACAAGCTGTAGTGCATATACCTCTGATAGTGACCTCATTGCAGAAGAGGTTCTGGTGGTTAAAATTAGTCAAAGATTTTCCTTAGCAAGAAATTATTAAGTAGAATCCTTCAACTTGAGGGGTTCAAGTGGATTTTATACTAAGCGCTAAATAATATGGTCCACAAACTCTCCTTGTGAGGAGGATCTAAGTGCAGGTCAAGAAGGAAGAAGTTGATCACTGTTTGAGAAGAGCATTCATTACCATACTTAGGGTGTCAGATAACAGGCAGTGTGCCTGAATTACTAGTTGATATAATTTTTGAAATACTTTTTATTGAAATAGGCACTTGGAAGCAGCAAGTAATGATCTGTAGCATCTCTTGTGCTGAGAGGTTTTCCTTCCCTCAAAGAATCAGTCTATGCACTCTTCCTTTGCTCTCATCCTCAGAAGTAAGAGACTGAAGAGACAGGCCTTGAACCCCTGCAAGGATTGCTCTTTCATAATTGCTTTTCTGTCCTTTTTCCCTTTTCATATTTGTATTATTCACGATTCTTAATGTTTCCTTTTCATTTAATCAGAGTCTATTTCTTTTTCTTGGTAAAGGCAAATGAATGTTCAGTGAATGTACAAAAGTCGTTATAGAAAAAAATGGATTAAAAAACTCCATCAACCCCCTTTTACTTGAAGACACTTAAAGTAATAGTATACAATCTACAGTCATTTTCTAGGCATTGTGCCTTGGATTATTCTTTTCTTGAATTATTGGAATGAAAATGATCACATCCTGATATCTTTGTTACGTTTGTTCCTTTTGTTTTCTTTCTTCACCATAGGGATATTTCAAATATAATATATAGCATACCTTCATCATTAGCCTTTTTTTGAAGGAATTTATCTGGCATGTTACACAATAGAGCACAGGGTTTTGTTTCTTTTTCATTAATAACATTTTTGCTGCTCCTTTAATCATTTCCTTGTTAACATTTGACTTCAACATCTCTTTGAGGAATATAAATTATTCAGGTTTCTTCTAAAGTCAGAGGACTAAAGTAAGAATTTCCACGGGGTGATTCAGAGAAGGTCCAGAGAAGGTACACTTTTTGGAGGTGGCTAACACGTTGATCATGGTATGACTATCTTTCTAAGTTATATTGCATATATATATCCCATTCTTCTCTCATAAATATTCTATTAAGATATATAAACAATCAATTGTAATTTAAAATTCCTTAATAAAAGCATGATTGGTGGAAATTGTACCTTTACACTGGAAATCCCAGATTAGACATGATTTTTTATTTAAAGATTTAATGCAACATTATGCACGTGTTTGAACTGTACTTGGCTGAAGAGCTGAAGTGTATTTTTGAGGACACAGTGTGAAGGCATGGTATAGAATCCAGTAAGTGTTTACTTTCCTGTCTTAATTTCAACATTTCAACAGCTGGGAAATAACTGAAAACAGAAGCTATAACAAGTAATGGAATGTAATGAACAAATTATATGGGCCTGTCCAGTGTTCAGCCTGATGTCTCTGAATCCTTCACAAATATTTTTATTTGAAAACCAATACTGCCATGATACAGCTCATTTTAGACAAGGAAGAATCTTTAGCAGACTTCAGTTTGCAGTGAATTGGGCTCCATATCTATTCTTGAAGTCATGGTAACTATCAGTTGTCTATCACAAGAAATTAAAGCGGGTATAAAGGAACTCTACAATAGTGTAGATCAATTCAATAGGAATGTTCAGTGTAGCATTATCAGCATGGAAATGTTTTAAATACAAGTTGTCAAAATGGTCCTCAAAGTTATACTCAGTGATAGAGTAGAAGCAGAAAATCTGTTTTACTCTTCCACATTCTTATGCTATTTTACAACTGTAGTATCACTTCTTCCAGTGAAGTGAAAATCTGTATGACTGATTGATCTTATTCCACTCAATTTCCTGGTTTTTTTCCTTTCTTGGTCATATACTCATCTTGCATATGTTTTTAATGTGTTAATATCTGTGCTGTTGTCATCTTTTATTATTATTATTATTATTATCCACTAATACAAGAGAAAGCAAAGTTAGTGCTATTATCATGTGCTAATATAAAAGGAATCAAAGCTGAAGAAATGATATCTTTTTTGTAAAGACAGATGTTGATGTACTTAGGGACTAGGAACAAGCAGGAAAAGTATTGATTTCAGTGGAGAAGAGACTAAAGAGCATATTTAGAACATTGTATTTTAATAACTATGTTTAGCTGAGCTGACCTGGGCCTTGCTCTCCCTGCCAAAATCTGTCATTATGATTAATTTCTACATACCTTCCCTAAGCACATAGCAAGTTTATTTTAAATATCCCACTGCTTTCCATTAAGTAACTGAAACATTGGCTCTTCTGAATATCCTCTCCCCATCTAGCAGATAAAAGTTACATCTCAGTATAATATAGTAGCTCTACACATAGAGTTCAGTAGTGTGAAAGGATAGGGGATGTAATATTTATAAGGTCTATGTTTGAAATATCTACTTATTAATTCACAAATGGAGCAAATTTCTGGACCTTTAATTCTGGATTTTTGGACATATATGTTCGTGCTTCAGAGAGCTATGGTTGTACCTGTGATAACAGAATTGGGTATTTCTTATTTCTTTCATTTTTACATTTTTATGCTAAAATTAAAGCTTTGATGATTTGATTTTGTGGATGGCTAGCATGTAAGTATTCCTCATATTTGCAATTCCAGATGAAGTGGAATAAATCCCAATTCTTTGTGATGACTGAACTCTTCAGGAATTGTGCTAAAACAAAAAAAATTGAACAAAGTACTTCGATATACATGTGACATGTACAAACCTCTTGGCCAGGTCTTCAGATGGGTTAAATCAGAAAAAGAACTTTCTAAACTCATTAGTGCTCTGCTAATTAATGACTCTTTACTACAGGACCTTTTATGTTTATTCATTCACTTGAACTTGCCAAAAAATGCTCAAAAGCAATATAGTCATATATATGACCTCTGGTTCATTTTGAAGCAGATGTCAGGCTCTCATCAGTCATTATCAATCACAATATGCCATTCTATTCCTAGTTAGAAGTCAAATCTTCAGTTTCATGAAAAAATATGAGCTTCTGTAATTTTTTTTTCTGCATGAAACAAATTTTGTTGTTTTGTTGATGTTTTGGTTTGTTTTCCTCCAAACTGAATTTTAAAAAATTGTTTATTGCTGCCTGGACTTTCAGCCAATGCCATAAATGCTGGGAGCCCACATTCGCCATATTAGTCTCAGTATCTTAACCTCACATCTATTGACTCTTCTGGAGTAGGAATCTTTATCTTTCATAAAAATGCAATGACATGACACTGTAAAGCACACACACAGCTAGTTAAACTCTTTGTTAATATCAAAAGTAACACTTTAATGAAACAATTTTAGATATACAGCTTGCTTTTATCAGGAATCTTTATTTTAAAGAAATCAAGCCAAGATATCTGTTTTTACACATTATTCTTTCTTGTTACCTAGGATGGGCTTATTGTCTGTGGCTGCCTAAGAGTGTTAAACAATTAAGTGAACAAACAAATAAAAATAGAGAGAAAAGGAACTTGACATACATGAAAAGTTTCAAAATTGTGTTCCTATTTCAATTCAGTTTAATTGAACTGAACTGAAATTAAATCCACTTATGCATGAATAGGCTATTTATTTCAGTGTAATTTTTCATATTAAATATGAAGTTCTCTTGTATTTCTACTGAGTTGAACAAAATCCATTTTGAAGCTGTTGATGGGGGCAAGTGCCCCAAAACACTATATATCTCTATCTGGAAAATTATTATGGTATACTTTGTATGGTGAAATATTGTAGTTCATACTATTCATTGTTCTTGGTGAAAAAATGTCATTATGCAGAACTAAGTAATATAATAAATCAAGTAATAAAAAAATTACAAACATATCAAATAGCATTCATAAATTAAATTGGAGCATAGATTCATTTTGAATATGTTAAATCCATGTTTTAAAAAAATACCTTGCATTATGTGGTAAACTCACATGAAAAGCCATGAGAAGTCCAAATTTTTGTTACTGCTGCAGCTGTACTTCTGAGTTGTAAAATCTCTACCCCTCTTCAAAAAGGATTGAAACAAACTCATGAAAAGTCCTTTGAGAGATATTAATAGGGCAATGTGTAACAGTTGACCGCTGCTGATATCTTAGTAAGAATAAGAAACCTAATTTTCAAAAGTTATATTCATTAGATATAAAACTTCCTCTGTTAAATTAACAGTCTTCCAAGGAAAAACATACACACATACACAATCACACACACTTTTATTTTGCACTTACCGTGTTTTTGCATTGGATAACACACTATCAATATTACTTTCATTTATTTAAGTCTTGGAGATATCAGTTAACTGAAAAAAAAATTGGCATCAGAAGGATGACAAGTAATAACAGATGACAGCTTGGCCGGAAGCTCAGAGCAGGCATAAGTTAGACAGAAGGACTTGAGAGAGGAATAGGCAAACTGCAAAGCAAAAGCTGTAATGGAAAAAATCTATCTGAAAAGGAAAATCTGTGACTACTGAATTTTCAGTTTCTTTTTCTTCAGTTATGTGTACTTTAACAAACTACATTTTTAATGAAATGGAGTTCAAAGATGCACTTTAATAGATGAAAAAAACAGTCAATGATAAAAAAGTAACATAGTACAGAGTCTGTGATTTGAAAAAACAAGAAAAGAAATTACCAAAACCTTGCTTTTTTATCTATAGAAGTGTAAGCCATCCAAAAAAAGCCTATACAAGAAGAGACTGGCATAAAGGAGAACACCTTTATTAGTGTTTCTGAAATGCATTTCCATTAGAGCAGGACATTTATGTGTAGGGTGAGGAACTTAATTGTATTATACTAATTGAAATCATTACTTAACATCTTTGGATTTTTATCAAAATTTTTGTCACTTGTAAATTTCATTAATGTGTATGCTAATCTTCCAGTGTTTTGATCTATTTCTTTTTGAATGTATGATGTCAGATAATTTTATTGGTAGCAGGTTCTTTCATGACATCTAGATAACACACACAGTCTAGACATCCTGCTGATAGGGTACTGACTGAAAAAAGAAAAACCTCTTTTATCCTAGATTTCAAATACAAAGGAGAACATGAAACATACAGCACTGTTTGAAAGGTTTTTCCTATTAGCTCTTTTCCCTATGCTGTTGCAAAAATGTATTCCTAAGAACATAACAGACATTTGGTGGTACAAACAGAAATCTCAGTTTTTCTTTTCAGAAGCAGGTAAAGGTAATTCTCTGAAAGGATTCATGACAATAACGCTGCCGAAAGAAAAAAAAAAACCCAAAAAACCCCCAAAAAAACCAAAAAAACCCAAATGATAAACCCCCTGCAAACTACAAAAAGTTCGCAACTGTTTTTCTTCTTCTGTAAATGTATTCTTTTTATATCCAGACCATTGTAAGTGGCAGATTTGTAGCTTCCTTTCAGATTCCTTCTACCAATATAAAAGTTGCTTTGTCCTTTGTCAGTCAGGGTTGTTCTTTCCTCATAAACTTACTTTGCTTTTTCATATATATATATATTGATATTATATGAAATACTTTCTTAGAACCTATTCATCAAACTGGCTATTTCATCATGTGTGAAATTCTCTCTCTGCCTTCCCATTTTTTTAGTGAACTTTCTACATCAGACAGACAATAACAAATAGAGAAATCTACTGAAACTTATTTTATTTAACTTTTCCATCTCCTTCTTAGCTGTCTATCAATGCTTTAAAACAAGTTCCTTGCATCATTGTTTTTAATTGTATCCATGATATATCCTCATCTTTATTTGGATTCAAAAGCTGAATAAGTTCCATGATTTAATATACAAAAGAACCAAACTATTTGAAAAGATTGAGCTCATTGTCATGCTTTTGCATTCATTTTTGTTTATGTAATAGAATGAAAAAGGTTTTTCTGCAAGGTATTCACATCTATGGAAAAAAGTATTACATAACTATTCAAAATGTGAAAATTATACAGCTTGTAATATGCAACATATGTAATGATATTCTACACATAACTGAAATGTAAAAGTGAAAGACAGGAAATGGACAGATAGGAATGGATACAGAAAGAAATAATGACAGGATATGGTTTAGCATAATAGGCAATCTTTATATTCCATTTTCATTTTTTCTTCTGGATGGGACATTGCACTGCAGTATCTACTTCAGTGAACAGCATGTTTCAATTCAAAAAGTAACGATTTAATAAAAATAAAGTCAGTTGCATTTGTTGTATTGCTTCTGGACTGCTTGAGAAACAAAATATTGATTGGTTGAAAGTGCCAATAAGGGCCTTACAGTGAAACAAATGATAAAAACCACATTCTTACCAAAATGTGTAAAGCACAAAAACAATAAGCCTAAAATAAAAGCATGTGAGTACTGCTGCCTCAGGTATTTTATGCCAAACATGTTTTCCTGGTGCAAGGAGTGAACAGTCAAGAGCTGTTTCTGTGACTTTGGTAGTAATTTTATGACTAGTTGGATGAATGTGCTTGGATCCATTGGCTTTCTTCTGTCAATGAGCTGAACAATCACTTCTGTTATTCACAGTCAGCTTGGGGTCTCTTAATCAAAGTCTACCATCAATATTTCCTCATTATAAGTAGCACATGGAACTGTGCGGTTGCTGATTTGGGCTAATTCTAAAATGTCTGGTCTGTAAGCATGAAACCATTCCAGAGAGTGCTGTTTGGGTATGACTAATTCTGTACACCGTGGTTTAGCCTGCACATTATCTAGAAATTTTCATAAAGAGAATTGTATAAATCCTAATAGTCAGTAGTCATTTGTAGAGATGAGCAGCAGATTTTTCTGCAAAACCTTATCTGGGATCAAATTCTCAAGCTGTTTAAATAAGATGATCAATTTCAATGTGTGTTGAGTCAGGTTAAAAACCATCAACAGCAAAAAGAAGCATTTGAACAAGCTGTAATGAAAGCATATTTATTAATCTAAATTCCACAATCAATAATTCATTACTCTGCAGTACAACAGTGTAGTACGCCATATTTTTCTCCACAATTATATTTTTCTCCAAGGTGAGTATGAGAGTTTAATTCAAACTCTTGTAAGTGCAGGAGGTATGAGGTACAGTACTTATGCCACATATATCTACATTGGAGTGAATCAGGAACAAGAAGTGACATTGTAGTAATGCAATTTTCAGATCTCCATGTGCTCCCTTTGTTTCCCTGCTCGGTGTACTATTGGTTCATTTTAAAATATGCTCTGCTGTATCTGAAAACCTATTGGTGTGTAACCCTCCTGCCAGTCTTCCCTTCGTCCTCCTGGGACTGGCTCAGAGAGAGCCAGCCCCTGCCCTCTCTCCTTCCCCTTAAAAGCCAGAGGCTGGATCTGGGAGAGGTCTTCTCTCTGAGCTGGCAGCCCTTAACCTGTCCCTGTCTTTCCTCCCCCCTTTCTCCTCCCCTGCAACCCCCTTTTCCCCATTGCCCCAAATAAACCTCCCTGCCAGAACAGAGATGGAGTCCAGTTCTTTCCTTCGTATCATGATATTCCTGCTGAATTGACGTGGTTTGGAGACTGACGCCATGCCGCGGAACCTCGGGGGCCGGGCGCACCAGATCCGGTGGGATTACACGGACCAGAGACCCCAGTCCGGGTGGGAGCTGCCCTGTGCAGCCCTCCCGGACTGTGATACATCACGACATCTTTGCACTACGAGTCTGGACTAAAATAGTGTGTTCTACACTGCAACTGCATGAATGAGAAGTAGGGACAAGAGGACTAAAAGGAGATTCCATGTGCAACAGCTGTAGTCCCCAGACACTTCTCGCTTCTATCTCAGTTTTTACTGCCTTGAAAAGAAAAAAAAAGCAAAACCAAAAAAGCCACTTTTTGGCTAAAGTGTAAAGGAGTTCAACTAGTAAACCTCATGCTATCATTATTAGTACTGTCTCCACATAACCAATCCCTACGAATATAAATTCAGACCAGGAGTGAAAGGAAATTCCAAAGACAAAAGGAGCAATCCTTTGAGCTGCAGAAGTCTATTTTCTCTTAGATATGAGTCCTGTACAAACTTAAACATGTCTATAAAGGTGTTAACTGATAGTGACAGTTCTTCTTGCTGCTGAAACATTTGTAACACCTTTGCACATATTAAATTATTTGAAGGCCAGTCAAGAAAAATCCCCATAACACGTTTCCTGCGTAGGTTCTCTCATTAGGTTCACTGACAAAGCCACTCTCTTCCTTTCACCTAAGGAATTTCAATTTTGACAAAATTTGAGTTCTTAGTAACATCCAGATTTTTTACTTGTCTGTTTCATTTGAGAAATATTGAGCATGGGATGGGTGGGGGCAGAGGCAACAGGCATGTGAATATGGAATAAAGAGCCACACACAGAAACACACACTCATGAATAATTATCATATCTCTGCAACTTTTAGTAGGAAAACCATACTAAGAGTCTCCTCCCTATGATGCTCTCAGTAAAAGATAGCTCATAACTTGCTATAACACATAACAGAAAAATAGTCTGTGGTTGGCAGAAACTTCCACTGAACAGCCTCTGCAGGTTTTCTCTTCTGTGTAAATCTAAGTATTTGAACTAAAATTCAGAATATTTTACACTCAAATTGTTTCAATTGCTGTATTTAGTTTGTATGGCCAGGTTTGGGTAGTGAGGGGGTTACATGGGTGGTTTCTGTGAGAAGCTTGTGGAAGCTTTGGCCATGTCCAGCAGAGCCAATCCCAGCTGGCCCCAGGATGGACCTGCTGCTGGCCAAGGCTCAGCCAATCTGAAATTATAGTAACTCCTCTATGATAGCAAGTTTGAGAAGGAAAGAAGTTTATTGCACAGATGTAATTGCAGCCAGAGAGTACCAAGGTGAGAAAATGTGACAGGAACAGCTCTGAAGACACCAAGGTCAGCACAGAAGGAGAGGCAGGAGGTGCTCCAGGCACAGGAGCTGAGATTCCCCTGCAGCCCATGGAGGTCCACGGGGGAGCAGAGATCCACCTGCAGCGCGTAGAGAGGACCCACACCAGAGCAAGTTGAGCGAGGTGGAGCCTCTCTCCTTGCCTGAGAGGAGGCTGTGACCCTGTGGGAGGCCTGTGCCGGAGCAGGGTCCTGGCAGGGACCTGCAGACCCGTGGAGAGAGGAGGTCACACTTGAACAGGTTACCTGGTAGGATTTGTGACCCTGTGGGGAAACCACGTTGGAACAGGCTGTCCTTGAGGAACTGCACCCATAAAATGACCCACATTGCACCAGTGTGCAGAGAGATGTTGCTCGTGAGACGTACTCACACTGGAAAAGTTCATAGAGAATTGTCTCCTCTGGGAGAGACCCCACCCTGGAGCAGGGGAATGAGTCCTCTCTCTGAGCAGCGGGAGAAGCCAAGGGTGATAAACTGACCATAACCCCCCTTCCCTGTAACCCTGCACCACTGGGGGAGGAGGTAGAATGGGAAGGAGGAAGGAGTAGAAGGAAGGTATTTTTAAAATTTTTGTTTACTTCTCATTATACTTCTTTTGTTTTTTTAGTAATAAATTCCACTAATATCCCCAAATTGAGTCTGTTTTGCCCATGATGCTATTTGGTTGTGATCTCTGCCAGTCCTTGTCTCAACTCATGAACCTTTGGTTATATTTTCTCTTCTCTGTCCACTTGTGGAGGGGAGAGAGAGAGCAGTTATGGTGGGTGCCTGATATTCAACGAGGGGCAGCCCACTAGAATTACTAATTTAATCAATTTCTAAGCATAGATACAGACCATATTCTAATGACAACAAAAATTATGATTATCAAACACATATTGATGTTTTATAACACATATATACTCATTATACTGTTTTAATTTCACTGAGAGCTTTTGAACCCAAATTTTCTTTTACTGTTTTTAACCTGATTCTAGTTTCTGACTTGTAAATCCTCATTTTTCATGTTCACAGAAATCTATCCCAGAATCTCCCATGCAGGTAAAGGGGGATGTCTGAATGGTTAGAAGAAGCAGGTTTAATCTTATTCCTGTCGGTATTTTTGCTTAAAATATGACTATTGTTATGTATGTAAATGAACCAAGTATTTATGAGAAATTAAGTGGTCAGATATCTGCAAGTAACTGTTCAGTACTCATAAGCATTTTTTAAAAATTATACTATCATTTAACCCCATTTATAGTGTATTAAATGTCTTAATGCAATTTAGTCAAGCACATTCTTTAACATTTCCCATAGTCATGCTTTCATGGAGAGAAAATAATGAATATCAAAAGACTTTTTAATTTAGCTAAGAAAAGTGTAATGAGAGATAATGTCTGGAATTTAAATTCAAAGCAATTCCAGTCATAAATTTGACATAACACATTAATAATTGATCAGTTATTGGTGGTGATATATTATTCACCTCTTGAAGGAAAGTCTTGCTTCATAACAACAAAATTATTGCATTCACTGCAAGAGTAACTGGGTTAAATTACAGTGCCTGTGTTTTAGATGAGGTCACACTTTATAATTTATTGGTCCTTGGTGTATTTAAGATGAAAATGTCTCTAACGTGCAGATATTTTAAAATGGTTTGAACTACAAAGTAATACAGTGGCATAATGTCTGTGGATATAATAAACAACCACTACCCATTTAGTGTATTAATAAAAGATTTGTATACACTGTTTTGCTTAGATATTTTCCTCATCAGAATTTGCTCTGCACAGGCAATACAAAACCTCCTTTGTATGTTTTTTCCTCCCATAAGTGTATCAGTGTCATTTCAGTTAGTGGGATAATAACACTGGGTGTCCTGGAAGCACAGCGCCTCAGTCTGTGATTAATGCAACATGCTCATTAGGATTATTTCTTTTTTTTTTTTTCAGTTTGGGCTCTATGACTGTCAAATATCTCACTTTGATCTTCACTAAATTAACTTCAAAAGCTTTTTAAAAGTTCTATTAAAACATTTTTAACTTATCAGAATGATTTTGTCGTTCAGTAATGTCATTAATCCTAGTCAGAATTTATTTACACTACTCATAATTTCTGAAATGTGTCACTTGAAGAAAATTAAATAATGTCCATTTTATTATTATCTAGGTTGGGATATACCAGAATGTTTAACCCTTAGTGGGTGCACAGAGTTTTTATAGAATGTATTAATTAGCAAATTACAAAGCTCAAATGTTTGAACTCTGCACAAATTCACAATATGTCAGATCTAAAAAGATGCTGAAAGTAATCTATGCAAATTTTTTATTCCTTTCTCTTAATGGCAAATTAAGATAAGAATTCATGCCCAGACCTTTTTACTCATGCACTGTTCTTATGGTTTTTACTTACAAGTTGTCTGTAAGTATTGTAGAAAATTGTGCTTCTGTGCAGAGTGCAGATCAGTATAAAATAAGGTCTGTACTGCTTCACTAACATGCTATGATTTATGGATGATATTCAGATGATGACTTGAATGGGGTATAGGAGAAGTTAAATGTAAACAGATATTTGATTCTAAATAAAAAATACATCCTCCAGGTCAGTGTCTTAATACAATCTGAAAGAAACAATAATCATTTAAAAAAAAAATGCTGAGGTTGGAAATAAAATCTGACAGTTCAGGTGTATTACAAATAAAGAAAAGACTAGTGTTCCAGTCTTCACTTTTGTATCTTTATATTATTAAGTTTTTATATCTACGTTTTATACTGTATGGATGGTTACAATGTAAGTGTTAGTAAGAAAATTTAGTGAAAAAAATATTATTATTAAGGTCAATGGTGAAGCTACACCATTCATATTATGTATAGAAAGAAAGGATTGCAGAAAATGCCTTAGTTCACTCTTGACTTTGTTATGCCAGTGAGAAGTTTTAACAATTGCAACTTTTTCAGCTTCAGCTGCACCTAAACCTGTCCATAAGCAATCATACATGAGTAAGATCTTTGACTAATAATCTCACTGCACTTCAATAATGTTTCATGTTCAAGATGTGGCTGCTTTACAATGAACTGTGTTCTCTGCCTATAGGATGTGATATTCTGTCTGTGTGTGCGTAGCTTTAAGAAAAGTGAACAAAATCACAATAAGCCATCTGTAATTAACTAAAGATTGCAATGAAAGGATCTAGTTCTATGGATTGAATGATTAATTTTCTTTTTGGTTAATTGTTTCTATAATATGATCAGCAATTCTAACAGAATACATTCCCAAAACATGGAAATGCTGCTTTTCTTTAGCACATATATGTTGATTGAGTGTGGTGGGCTTACACTGAGAATAAGAGTGCCTTTTATTGGTAAGGTTTTGCCATCTGTTCTAATGATTTATTCACACTAAGAAAGAAGCAGGTGAAACTACAGAATGGAGATAAATAGCAATGGATATGCTCTGAATTGGGCTGTGATTGTGCAAATGAGTTCAATGTTAACAATAACGTTCAGCCAACTGCTATCATTCAAGGGACATCTTCACATGCCACTACACGGTCTTGAGATGCAAAATATTAAAGGCATAATGCAGAAGGGCTATTTCTAGGCAGCTAATGATTTCTATTCTGTCTTTGGATATTCATCCCTTATTATGAATAACACTATAAAATATGTATGTATATTGTGATCTTTCACATGTGGCAAAAATTTAAGGAAAAATTTTGATTAAAGATGTCTGCCTCAAAGATTTCTAGAAGATGTGAAGATTTTGCAAGAGGTTTGCCTTGTTTCTAAGTCTGTTTTATTGAATCATTCTCCTCCAGCTTAGGTCTCAACCTGTATAGTTCTTCCTTTATGGAACTAAATTTTGAAAACCTGAGAGTTTGGAATTTTTATAAAAAATTGAGTGTAACCAACTTCATTAATTTTATTTGATTATGTAGAGGCTTGGACTGGAATAGAGTTCATATGGGGCTGTGTTTTGGTTTATTGCTGGAAACAGCGTTGATAGCACAGGGATGTTTCAGTCACTGCTGAGCAGAGCTTGCACAGAGCCAAGGACTTTTTTGCTCCTCACCCAACTCCACCAACAAGAGGCTGAGGTTGCACAAGGACTTGGGAGGGGACACAGCCAGGACAGATGACCCCAACTGACCAAAGGAATATTCCATGCCATAGGGCATCATGCTCACTGTATAAAGCTGGGAGGAAGCAGAAGAACAGGGGGAGAACATTCAGAGTGATAGTGTTTGTCTTCCCAAGTCTTCCAAAGCTATTACACAGGGTGGACCCTGCTTTTCTGAGAATGCCTAAACACCTGCCTTGACTATGGGAAGAAGAGATTGAATTTGTTGTTTTCATGGATATGAGTGTCACCACATATACGTAACAAAGGTCTTAACAAAAAAAAGAAAGAAAGAAAAACAGATGTGCAAAACAAGTAATCCGTCAGTAAATATTCAGAAAACATACACGCTGAGACTTAAAAAATTTCCATACTGCTTTTCTATCTCCAATTATAATGAGCAAAATGTTAGGCCTATTTCTGAGGTAAGGAAATCAAAACAGAGATTGACTTATTACCAATACTTTTTCATAGGTGACTTGCTATTAAAATAAGCAGCTTTCTTGAAAAGCTCAGGAATCAGACTACATTTAAAAATAATACTTTTGTAAGTTCATGCTTTTTGCTAGGCAGCTGTGGGAGATAGAAATATGTAGTGACACCAATGGTGTTCTTTTAAAATTTTATAGACGGTGGTTCTGTGAGCTTTGGATTGCTGAACAAAAGTGAGAACTGAGGAAAAAAAATTGCATGCGCCTGATGTACAAAGGGTGGTATCCTCTGGAAAACAGTCAACTGACTAACAAAGAAGAAATGAACAATAGTATCAAAGCAATAAAACTTTGCCACTTAGCTTGAAAAAATGTGCAGAATAACAAGAAGTAAAAACAGGGAAAGTAAGTTTGGGTTTAAATTGCAGGCAGAAATAAGTTCTATCAAACAAAATCTGAACATAACCTGCATGTTCCCACTCATGTTGTTTCACACAGAATAAAGGAAAATGAGGCTCAGGGTAGAATTTATTCCCTGTTTCCTTTGCCTTATCCTAAAATTTGTATTTTCAGTGGCAGGAAGTGGCAGAACATCATTCCAAACTTGATGGGAATGTCTACAGGTTTTTTGATCCAGGATTGATCTTTAGTCTGCCCAGTACACACACTGGCAATGTCCAAGTGATCAAAATGGAGCCCTGGATGAGCAGCCAAGGGCTGTGGCTGAGGAGGAACAGGGGAATGCAGTTCTGTTTAGGCCAGCACTCCTATTAAATAAATTGTTAATCAAGCTCCATCCTTACTGGATTGGATAATGCTCAGTATAATGAAGGTCTGATGGCTGTTTCGCCCTCCAGGTGCATCACGCAGTAACAATACATCTTACAAGAGTAATAGACATAGAAGGTAGAGAGAGAGGTAAGTGAAGACCTTGAATTGACAGTCTCATGTAGCAAAGCAAGAAGTAAATTCCACTAGAAGATAATTGATTCTTCAGGGACCTTTACCTGTCAGATTCAATAGTTGGCTGTAAAATGCTGCTGCTTTTTTAAGGTGCAACTGAAAGAAACAGAGTGAAAGACACATTCCTATAATTTGTCCTTTTATTACGAAATAGGTTTTTTTCAGTAAGATTAAGCTATGTTGAACCAGACGTCCCAGTGGTATTCCAGTACTCTGTGGCTAAACTAAACACCAAATTGCTGTTTATAAAACACAGGACTCTGAGCTCCAGAAAATGAATATGGCTTATTAAACAAAGCAAGTGCTAGAATAATCTAAACAGTCAACAGCCATACAGCTACATCCCTGCGCCTTGTCAGCATACTGAAAAAGTGGCATAATAAAAAATAGACAAGCCAAAACTAATTTGAGCATGGAGTTGAAAGTGTCAAGAGTCTGCTCTAAACTGTTTTTAAGAGTATGTGCACTCTGAGAGTAAATGTTCCCTATGTGTGTCTCCTGGCTTTTGTCCAAGTCCACACTTGTGCTTAGAGCATTGAAGAACTTGAAGGAACTTTCTTCTGCTAATTTCAGTCGGCATGTAGGGACTGACAGGACTATACAATGTGTATTCCTCTGCCCCTCTGGGCCTTAAGTTCTGATGCTCTCGATATTTTGGTGTCTGCAGGAGATGAGGGGAAATGCATTCTCTTTTTCTTCTGCTCCTGTCCTTATCTCTTTTTTGGTGCCAGATTTTTCATGTGTCATACCAAGCCTCCAGCAAATATTTTCCATTAGATTATAACACAATTTATGCTTTATTTTCAATAATTACAATTCCAGTATTAAAGTATTACATATATTAATCACTTAAAGATATTAACAAAGAATCTCCAAGACTTTAAAAAGTACAATTTGTCATAGTATAAAGGAAATTAAGCTGGAAGAAAATTGCTTACTTCTGACGTTAAGTAATTCCTCTTACACTATTTTAATAAAAGACCTAAAGAATAAATTTCAAATGACAGTAGATCCTAAGACATTTCTGTTTTCTGTGAGGTTCTCTCTGACCCATGTGGAAATTTTTTTCCAAGCTCTTTTCGGAGTACTAAAGGTAAATGAAGAACTCAGATATTTCTAAGCTCTGTAAAACCTTTTGTTATTTACAAAAGGTTCAAAAATAGTAGTTCAAATTCCCCACTGAATAGGAGCAAATGACAGGGACTTATTTGTTTAAAACTACAACTTTGGAATGATACCTAACTTTTTCAACTGGGGAGAAGACATTGCAAGATTGCTGAGAAAAATTGGGGTATTTTCTTAAAGTGTCTCCTTTTTTAAAGTTACATTACCTTGGGATAAATATGTGGGAGGGCACCACCTTCACAGCAAAAACTGCACATGTAGTCGCAGAAAAACTAGGGGGTTTTGCCCAGATTGACAAAATGAGGTATACTTTCTTAATGGAATGTAAAAATCCGTATCTGTAATCAGTTTCAGCCATTTGCACTCTTTCAAACATGAATTCAATTTAGTATTCCTGAAAGTTCTTCCATGTGACCGCCACACATCCCAGACACCCACCTTGGAAGCTCTGTAGCAAGTCTTTCTACGGTGTCTGGGGTAGTTGTGTTTTTGTGTTATCCGTCTATGCCTACAGAAATCAATGAAAGAAGCTTCTGTTTGTTGGCCAACAGTTGTAATGTCATCATTAATTTCTCTGCAGTACCCTATTTGAATCAATAAGGGGCCAAGAGGTCTTGACAAGATATATGTTTTCTAATATTGATCTTGATGACCAAGCTAGTGCCCTCAAGTCTAACCATTGATTCTAAGAGACAGAACTCAAGCTGGTTGCCAAATTTGTGCTATTAAACATATCAGAATTTCTAATTAAAGAAAATGTCATACTGTCATTTTTTTCATCACAAGCAAAAGGAATCTTTCCACATACATTAAGAATAACATGAAGTGCACAGATACACTAGAGATATGTACCCTGAATTTAATTACTGTTTTTATAGACTGCATTCAAAGTTGAATCAGATTCACTAACATTCCACTATATATGGAAGTTAATGTCTTTTTATTATTCCTTAATTAAAATTTTTAAGAAAGTGTTTTATTGGGTTGCTTTTGTTTTCATTCCCTGACCATATTTTCAATTAATTTTTTGGGAGTCTCAATCTGAATACATTTTTGTATAAATACACCCATTTCAGCTGACCTGTCTCTTATCAGTCAAGGACCAGTAATTGTTGATATTTCTCTGTTCACTGCATTGTAAAGGAACACGAATCAAAACATGCAAAAGATGTTCAGAGCTGTTGACTAAAACATGAATATCTGAGAGAGCAAAAAATGAGTTACCTAAAACTCAAGAACAATATTTGCTCATATATCTTGGAACACTACAGCATTTGTTCCCTAAACATGCTGAGATGAATGTCTGGGTGCAAAGATATCTTTGCAAAGGTATCATGCAAAAATACCTTCTGACTTTTAAGAAGATCATGGCTACATGTAGCTTAAGGTATATTTAACATAGCCACCATAATTTTTAGAAACAAAATATTAACTTATGACAGAAGTCTGATTTATAGTTAAATTCCAAAGACAGAAACTGATTTCTAGTGATTTGATAACATTCTAGTGACAAAGCCTCCCGACTCTGTGATTATGTATGTTATGGGATTAGGTTATGAGTTATGGCTGCTGTATTATATACTCTAAGAAATCCAGTAAAAGAAAGTTTTTGGCTCAGAAAACCTGCTGCTCAAATTAAGGAAGAAAACACAAGTAGGGAAAAGAGCCACACAGACATTTAGCAAAGAGTTGTATTAAAAAATTAGGATTAAAGAGAGATCATCTATACCAATCTCCTACTTAAATAAGGACTAACCAGCTTTTCAATAACGTACAGCTTAGTTTTAGAAATAAATAGAAACCAGCAGGTATTAATACAATAGTCTTGAAGCCTGAAGATACTTAGATGTCAGCACCACATGCAAGTACTGCACTTTATAATTCAGTAGTCTAGCTGGAGATGACAGGCCCATAGATGTCAGCTGTCTTGACTTGCCTGGGGTCACACAGGTTCTCCTTGACAAAACAGGAAATTTAAGATGTAATTCTTACCCCATAGGCTTTGCTTTCCGAAACTCATTATTTGCATTTCAAATTTCAGCTTTACTTGGCTTAGCATTCATAGGAATTACACTGAAGTATCTTTGTTTCATAATTTAGTAGAATGGGTTTTTTCAAATATTTCTTAAGTGTTATTTTCATTATATTGCTTTACAATACCATTATTAAGTTTATAAGAATATCCTCAAGCTTTTCCTCAGGTGCATTTTTATCTGAAAACACATATTACAGTGGAATTCTAGGTTATTTCTGAAAATATTAAAAAGAATAATTCCATTAGCGAACTCCACAAAAATTTTACTGTACATTCATTTTACTATGCACTGAATGCTTGAGTCCTATATGACCTAAAGAGAAGTAAAGAAAAAGAACAGGTATATGAAGACATAGATGTCTGTATAAAAGTGTGCAAGAAATATACCTGGTTTGCTACAAGGATTTAGCATTGCTATAGAAATACACTGGGAGTATATTTAGGCTTTCACACTTTCCAGTTTTAAACACTGTTACTTTCTGCTTTTACTTGCATTTTCTTTGTCTTTGCAAAACTTTGCCTATGGCAGTAAATGTGCCAGTTTTTAGGTCAAAGGAATTTGCAGTTTCAAGAAAATTGAAGAAAATAAGAATTATAGGTTATTAAGATTTCACCTAACTGAGAAACTGAGCTTAGTTAAAGTTTCTATAATTTCTTGAAATTTGTAAGAGATTTTTACTTAAATGTTATGTTTTCCATGGACTTAAATCTCAACACTTATATTCCAGATAACTGACAGTACATATACATTGATCCTGCTCTAATTAAGTGCATACCCCTTTAGAGAGTAAAAATGATCACACTATCAGTTTTCTTGGTGGTGATAGCTTGTCAGAGCTGTCAACATCTCGAAGTGGATATTAATTTCTAAAACCTCTCATAAAAATAATGAAGTCTGTTTCTTTTGGATAACTGGAAAAGAATTTTTGAAGACTTACCGCTTTTTTTCCTGAAGTGTTTTGAGACTGCATTGAAAAATCATACTGCACATGTTACAAACCATCCTTCGACTTGATTAATGACAGAAAAGAAGAATTCAGCAGTAACCATGACTGGCTGTGACTGAGGGGTCAAAATTTAGGACATTTGAATTTATCTTTCCCTACTTTTGACTTTAAAAAGTAAAAATCCATCAGAAGTAGCAAATTGAAAGCAATGTTAAAATTACTGTCCAAATATAAAGGTGTTTAATTAAAAATGTATAGCCATATAAAATTTCATCTCATATTCTAAGTATTCTGTCATTAATTATGAAAACTATTATCTAAAAATGAAATAATCTGAATATATTCTGAAAGATAAAAGAACCACAATATTGGATATAAGGTGCATATTTCAAATTTAAATAGGAAATAGTTTCATACTACTATATGTATCTAACATCTCTCCCCACAATGAATCTAAGGAAGGAGAAGTGCTATGAATCCCGAGAATTTCATATGGCAATTGGTAGGGTGAAAGATGGTGAATCTTTGTGACAAGACAAAACCAGCCTGCTTTCAAACTGGAACCAGCTTTGTCAAAACAAGGTCCATACTTCAAATCTTGGTTTTTGGTTTGATCCACTGTTACATATCCAATGTTGAAAAGAAATGATAGCTTAATTAGTTAGTTCTATTTATACAGATACATATAATGCTAATTCTACGGTAAGTAGAGAAAAAAGCAATTCTTCAAACATTAAAAAAGTCACAATAATCTTAATAGATTTATGAAGGTAATTTTTAGCAAGTTGTTTTCATCTGTTTGGGTTATATTCCACCCAAAGTGAGTCCTCACACAGCTTCAGCTCCAGCCGAATTAAAACAACTTAATTCAGGCAGGATTAATGAAAGAGAAGAGTACAAAATTTAGATTATTTTTAAAGGCACACTATAATAATTTCTCTTTTTAGAATGTATTTGAAATTCTTAACATTTAACTTCATATGTGCATATAAAATTGCTGTTATTTGCTAGAATCCATAACTAAAGTGTTTTCTTAAGACAAGAAGAAGGGCACCCTTTTGTGAACACAGGATCATTCACTGGGTCAGCCCCCAGCTGTTGTTAGCTACCTTGGAACCTGTGTGGCACTATGGTTTCTGTAGTGGTTGTTGCAATACTGAGAATTCATATTATACCATGGTTTTGTTTTTTATTTTTTTGTGATAATAAAGAGCATATTTATTTAAACAGAAGTGATTTTAGAATAGGAGTCTTTAATACAAAGAGTCACAGCTACATTTGTTTAGATTAGAAGTGTTCACAAAATCAAGTTCATTTTTTCTGGTGATTAATGGTTATTCTGGAATTTATAGAAAGACCTGCACAGAAAACCTCTTATTATATTTTTTTTCTTTTTCTTTTTCTTTTTCTTTTTCTTTTTTTTTTCTTTTTCTTTTTCTTTTTCTTTTTCTTTTTCTTTTTCTTTCTTTTCTTTTCTTTCTTTTTCTTTTCTTTTCTTTTCTTTTTTTCTTTTCTTTTCTTTTCTTTTCTTTTTCTTTTTCTTTTTCTTTTTCTTTTTCTTTTTCTTTTTTTTTCTTTTTCTTTTTCTTTTTTTCTTTTTCTTTTTTTCTTTTTCTTTTTTTTACTATTACTAATTATTAGTTCACGAAAAGATATAAGTATTTTTTTAGTTTTGTACCTGCATGAGCAGGTACATGAGCAGGTACCTAAACAAACTTCCATATCTGCTCCCTTTGTAACTGATGTGTTGTCAACATAAATCAAAATTACTTTCATTTTTCATGACAAATCTTTTCATTTATATAAGAGAAAAGCAGATGTATACTCATTCTATTCAACGAGGGATCACTATATTTAAAAACTTAAGTACGAGTATGCAGATATAGAAGAGTAATTTGCTAAAATGGCTTCCAACAACTTTGTCTAAGGACAGATGAATTCCAGTTTTGCATGCTGAAATTAATATACTGAAAAAAATTATATTACTACATAATTTTTTAATTGCTACATCTTTAAGAGTATTTTCATAAAATTGTCTTTTCTTTCTGCAGTATTTTCTTTAATGTTCTTGAGCCAAACTTTAGTAGAAAATTCCCCAAGAAAAATAATCAAATACATCAAAAGTTTTTTCCCCATCCTGAAACACATTCCGACTTATAAACTTATTCTCCATTTGCCTTCCTTATCAAATTAAAAATAAAAACTTTGAAAATTTTGTGTTGGGTATTTAGAGTAACAGGATGAAATATTTTAAAGCCAGTGAATTTGTCATTTAAAACCAGAAACTGGTTAAAAAGGCAAATCCTTTCAAGAGGAATGTAACTCGAATTTTGTGCAGATGACCTGCTGCTGCTGCTGCTTTAATTCTTTTAATGAATACATGTACTTTTCATTCTTGTCTGCTAATGTGACTCAACTTGTTGTACAGGAAAGTGTTATAAATATTGATGATGACTGTTAAACATTATACAGTGTTCCATGATAGCAGTTCAGCTACTTGGGAGATAATTTTATTTCTTGGGAAATGTCAATCAATTATGAGAGGTGCACTGCTCAGGAGAGGAAAGGGGAAGGGAAAAGTGTGAGGGGAAATAGAAAAACAAAGGGAGGGAAAAAGGGAATACACCAGCATTTTGATTCTAAGGACTTGTGCAGTTTTGATGTAAGTACCTTGACCTTTCTTCTTGTCTCTGTTTATATTAGATTTACACTGTGGTTTTGGTATGTATTAAACATATTTCAAGGACATAAAATGGGAAATTCTTCTCCAAGAGTGCAGCAAAGGGTATCCAGCTCCTGAAACTGGTTTAAACTGAAGGAGGGCAGGTTTAGATTAGATGTTAGAAAGAAATTCTTTACGCAGAAGGTGGTGAAGCATTGGAACAGGTTGCCCAGAGAGGTGGCGGATGCCTGATCCTTGGAAGAGTTCAAGGCCAGGCTGGATGGAGCTCTGAGCAACTTGATCCAGTGAGTTGCATCCCTGCCTGTGGCAAGGGGTTTGGAATTAGGTGATCTTCCAAGGTCTCTTCCAACTCAAACCATTCTATGATTCTGTGAATGTTCAGTGCAGACTAACCTACCCCACAGTAAACTCTATGGGTCATACATAGGGATGTAGGGAACTCATCTAACTCTCCAATATACTGATCTCATCATACTGTGCTGAATGAGTTCCCAATGTAAATTGCTCCCTACTTTACCATTGCTTATCCTAGGGAGGACTTTAAAAAACACCATTCTGGGCTGATTGTACTGTTTTTTTGTTGGGATAGAATGAATTTCTTCATTGTAGCCAGTATTGGGCTGTGATTTGGATCTGTGGTGAAAACAGTGTTAATAACACTGCTATGTTTTACTTTTTGCTGAGCAGAGCTAACACAGAATCAAAGATTTTTCTATTTCAAACTGCTTTGGCAGTGAGGACGCTGGGAATGCACTAAGTCTCGGAGGGGACGTGGCCGGGAGAGCTGACAGCAATTGACACAAGGGATATTCCATGCCATATGGCATCATGCTCAGCATATAAAGCTGGGGCCAGAAGGAGGGAGGGGAGGACATTCAGAGTGATGGAGTTTGTCTTCCCAAGCACAGTGGAACCCCGGTTTTCCCAGAGATAGCTGACTACATGCTCATGAGAAATGGTGAATAAGTTCCTTCTTTTGCTTTACTCGTATGCACAGCTTGTTTTTTACCAATTAAATTGTCTTTATCTCAACCTATGATTTTTCTCACTTTTACCCTTTGGACTGTTTATTTAGGATTTGAGAAAAAAAGCCCCAAGCACACTAAAGGATGGTAGTAATAATAATAACAACAAAAATAATTATTTATTTTGAATTTGATTTTTGTATCTATATCACACAGTTGTTCCATGCATGAAAGTGCAAACCCAGCATAATTTTAAAATGTTTCATTTGTTAATGGAGCAACATCAACCAACTTAAAAACAGACACACAATCGACAAGGAATGCTATTACGTCTCATTTGTCAAACAGATAATTATTTATCATTCATTAAGCTTATGAATAGAGTTTTATGTTGAAAATTAATAGTTTACCTATGCCGGATTTCAAATGACACAAGTATCTGGTGATTTGAGGATGATTTAACAGTTGATGTTTTCTTTTCCAGAGTAAGTTCAGTCCAAAACCATATCTGGGTTTGTGCTCAGTTCTTTCCCTGAAATCCTTTTTTAAGGAACAAATGGGCCAAAAAATATACCTATGTGCTTTGCACTGGAACTCAGGTAAATTACTAGTGCATACTGCAGTATACTGGCAGCGAAAAGGATCATGCACTTTGCTTTGTTGCACTGACTCGTTGGGTAGGAGAAACACTGCTATGAATTTTTTCTTCATAATGTTTCTAACTTACCTAATCATTATTAAAGAGATTTAGTACTCCAGGCCTTTTCAAGGGAAGCTAGGAGCGACAGTGCAAAAAGTCTGTGCAAATTCCAAAAAGAAGTCACAAGCAATTTGAAATAAATATTGTTTCTGATGTATGGTAGTTTACTTTGTTTAAACAAAAAAACACACTATTCCTTCAGAATAATGAAGTATTCACTTATTTCTAAGAATAATCTTATAGGTATCTTCTGCAGCTTCCTCAAGAGGGGAAGTGGAGTGGCAGGCACTGATGTCCTGTCTGGTGCTCAGTGATAGGACCCAAGAGAATAGCATGAAATTGTGTCAGGGGAGGCTTAGGTTGGATCTTAGGAAAAGATTCTTCACCCAGGAGGTGATTGGGCACTGGAGCTGGTTCCCCAGGGAGGTAGTCACAGCCATATCTGCCATAGACCAAGAAGTGTTTGGACAATGCTCTCGGGCACATGGTCTGATTTTTGGCTGTGTCCTGTGCAGGGACCAGAGTTGGATTTCAATGATCCTTATGGGTCTGTTCCAACTCAGGATATTCTAGGACCCTCTGGTGTAACAGCCACTCTTCTAGTGTCATTTGCACACTTGATGAGAGTACCATCATGCAATCATTAACTGAAGAATTAAAATGGACTGGACACAGTATTGACCCCCGGAGTACACCACCAGTCTCGGGCCTCCAACTAAGTATTTTACCGCTGATCACCACCAGAATGGTGTGGCCATTCTGTCAGTTTTTATGTTATCTCAAGGTCTTTTCATCCAGCCCATACATCAGCAGCTTATCTACGAGGATGTTACAACACACAGTGTGAATGCATTACTGAAGTACAGGTAGAAAATAGCCTCTGCTCTCCTCGCTTCTGCAAGGTCAGTCATTTCACCGTACAAGTTTTTAAAGCTGGTCAAGCACGACCTCCCTTTCGGGAAGCTATGCTGACTATTCTTGATGATTTTCTTGTCCTTCATGTGCCTGGAAATAGTATTCAGCATTAGCTGATCCATGACCTTCCCAGAGACTGAGGTAAGGCTGAATGGTCTGTAGTTCCCTGAGTGCACTGAAAGTTGTTAAAAGATTAATATTATAAATACTTTTAGGACTTGTGTCACAAGATGAACTGGAGAGAGCTTTACTTGATAATATCTCTCTGTGCACCAATAACATGATGACTTTTTCAATAACATATTAAAGCAACTCTGAATATTTAAGAGTTCCAACACCAATGGGAAGAACATTATTGATTTGGAAACCATTGAGAGATTGAAAAAGAAAAAGGGTAAAGCATGAGAAGCACATAGAGATGTTGGCTTGTGGTTAGCTAAGCCAGAAACCTTCATCTGAATCTGTAAAGATTTTTTTCCAGATGTAACCGTGATCCCCCCCATCCCCACCATTTTACTTTAGCCTCAATCAGAGATGAAGTTCTAAGGTTGATGGAGAGAAGCAAAGGAAAGGGGAAATGGAGGAAGAGGAGGAGGTCAGAAAGGAAGGTGTTCACAACCCCAGGAATGAGGAGAAACAAAGATCTAGTGGGTTGTCTGGACAGAGAGTTGTACTAGCTTCAAACTAACCAGGATTTGTGGCAAAGGGCAATGTAGGAAAGAGGGCAAGGGGACAACTGTGGGCACTTAATTGTCTCAGGGTGATGGAGAGTGCTTCAGTCTTTAGCCCTGTCAGCTGAGCTCACATTAAGGAAGCAATGAAAGCAGTGACAGTGTGCAGACACTCATGCGTGTTGCAATAACATTTTTAGTACAAATTAGTGTGTTTAGTTTTCATCCCTTGATAGTTCTAAATCTGGCATCTGGTCCAAATCACACTTTTCCTATCAGAATTTCAACATGATTTTAGAATGGAATTTTCCTGTGTTCAAAGCATTCAAAGTACATATCTTCCCCCTGATCATCCACTTAGTAAACAAAGAAGTATACTCTGCTGATCTTTGTTAAATTATTGTATGACTAGCCCTAAAATGTATCTTTGATTTTTATCTCATTTGCTCCACCTATATTTAATTTGTGCAGAATTGTGGCATCTATGTATCATTTCCCAGTGTAACTTGCTTTCACCATGGCTTGGGTAGAAAATGCTCTGAATGAGATGGTGAAGCCACTGAGATCACAATTCAGCCACTGAGCTTTCCTCACTCTGCAGTTATCATGGTGCTACAACTCAGTACCTTTGTCTCCATGAAAGAATAGTTCAGTCGTCTTTTGTCCTTACTGTTTTTTAGTTACAGTCACCGTGTATTGTCTGACCTTTGTGCCTGCATTACCTATTCTCTCGTAGTGACTTATTAAGTAATGATATTTTCCTTGCTGCTTTAATAGACCACTCTTTTCTGATTGAAGGAGAATGAGAGAATGAGAAGCAGCATGTTTCCAAAGCAAAGTGACAGGCAGGAGACTTAATTTCTTTTACTGTTTAGACAGTGACTCACTGTTTGACTTTGCAAAAATCACTTAGAAGGTCCAAATTTGCAAGCAGCTGCACAAAGTCTGGGTGTCTTTCTTTTGTTACCTTCCATGGAGTGTTTTGTTCTGAGAAGCACTCAACAGAGAGAACAGCAGTTAAAGGTAATGAGAGCTGCAGATACTTGACATATTCAACAATTAGGATAGTATTAATGCATTTCAAAGTCAACATCTTAAATTCCCAGGTGATTTCAAGCTTTTTTTTTTTTAAATACTGACTTGAAATATCTTGTTCCTTGATTTTCCTATTTGCAAATAGGAAACAATAGCCTTCACAAGGTCTGCTGATTGAAAATGTTTAAAAAACTTTTCAAGATTGCTTGTGTTATAAAAGGAGACATTTCCTCAGCCATGTTAATATTATTAAGTTACACAGACTGGAAGCATTCCAAACAAGACCAGAGGGAAACTTAGACTCACTTTGCTAGACTGTGGCTATTCGCCAGGTCTTCTGAAAAACAAGGTTCAAGTCAGCCTTCACTGCACACTGATCCACATTACTGTGTGCATTATGAGTCAAAAAAAAAGAGAAACACAATTAGTCATAACTCTGTCTTTCCTCCTAGAGACTGACATACATCCATGAAAAATCATCTGTAGTTAATTGAAAGAAAACATCCCATTAATTAGACTTGAAAAATAAGTGGTTTTCTACAATTAAAAAGAATCTGAATAAAAAGATGCAATAGAAGTTGAGCTCAGAGGAGTTCGCCATGATTGAAGAAAAAAGCAGAAGAAAAATACTCTAAATGGAAAAAATTGCACTGAGAATTCAAAAGCAGGCTTGAAACACACATATATAGTAGAAATACTTGGGGCTTTTTATAGCAAGCTTATTCTTCAGTGTAACCTGCAGTACAAGGCCTCCCAGAGGACATTTAGGAACACAGTTGTCTTTGATCTTAATGGAAACTGTGTTTGCTGAGGATGGTGCTGTCTGCCTTGCAGTCACCAGGTAGTCTGGTTGCACAGCAGGAGCCTCTTGCCTGTAATACAGATACAGATAGTGAAACCTGCTTCATCTGTCTCAGAGTGCCTGGAGTTTCCTCTCGTTCAGTGTGGGAGGTATTGCATTTCTTAGAGAAGATTCTTATCTTCCATGAGGCTGATGATGGTGTGACACATTTTCAAAGTAGCTGGGGACTGTGGGCCCGTTTGATACAGTAGGAAACAGACTAAACTAAGTGGGAGAAAGATCTGATTTGGCCTCTTCGAGAAAAGAAGTGGAATTACTGAATGGACAACTGAGAAGGTAACTATTTTTTCTGAACCATGCTAGATAAGAAATAGCAGATTTGTTTAATAAATGCAGAAGGGCAAATCAATTGCCAGGATATTTTAATGAAAATTGAAGGATTTACCCTTGTACACAGAATGAAATTTTAAAAGGGTGTAACTTTCCTGTGTGCGATCAAAAGCAGGAGAAAGATCTGTACAACTCTCAAGCTATTTTTTAGCCAACTACAGCAGGTCTCAATTAAATATCTCCCTGAATCTATTGCATCTCTATTTGCCTCTCCTACCTTGACCTTCCACAATATTTAATAGCTTTATAACTGCTTCTCCTTTCTAACATATAAAAATCCACTGATTCTTAAATGGTCATTAATAAGAATGTAATCTGTCTTGTCTGAGGATCACTGGGAGACAGCACAGCCCTACAGTGAACTATTCTTCACATTCCTCCCACACAGCCTTTCTGAGGATACTGATGTTACACTTCTCTCCACTCTAATTTCCTGTTCATTCCATAGTATAGCATCTATTAGTCACAGAAAGTTGGAAAGTGTTAAGACTCTGCAGCTGGAGTACTCTGAGGCTTGCAAATAGCCACAAAAGGTTTTAGACCTTTGTGTGTAATGGGCTGTAAAAGGAAAAGCTGTGATTTATTGTTTCTTTCAGTTACTAAAACCTAATGGCTAGCCCACCTTCTGTGGAATTCAATGATCTGCAGATGTTTATATCCAATAAAATGTTTGAATAAATTGTGATTCTTTTCATTTTAATGCATCATGCTTCCATGTTACTGTGCAACATTTCTTTCGCAATTATATTTTTGACATTCAGTACAAAGCTGAAAATAATACAGATTTATATTTATTTTTAAAACAAAACAAGTTTTTAAAAATGAAATCTGTGACCATTAGTAGTAAAAAATCCAGATTAACTATTCTAGCCAGTCATGTTACATTAAAAAAAAATAAAATAACAAAAGAATATATTGGCATATGGATATGGATGAACACAGGATGATAGCTTGTATTATACACACACACTCAAACAGATCATGGATATCTACCTCTGCAACTTATGCAAGAGAAAGAAACACAAGGAAACAGAAAAGTTTATTTCAAACTACTAAGAGGAGTGATTTGGCATTATTATTGTCAAAAGAAAATTTGTATGTTTGCTTTTCATTTCCATTACAAAATAAAAATATATACATATGAAAAATGACATGATTCTTAAGTTCAATGTCTTTCTTTGCCAGGTGTAGCTGTAAACTTTGCACGCAAATGATTGACCAGCTTAATATTATCTCAGAATTAATTTCAAAATGTGCTGTGAAAGAGCGAAATTTTTATGCTCAAGGTATTTTTATGGCCAAGAAAGAAACACAGCTTGTATGTAGATTCAATAGTTTATTGTTAGTATAATTTAAATCCTAACTGTCTCTTAAAGATTTCTTTTTAGTTCTGTGCTGGAAAGAAAAAAAAATATTGAAAATAACAAAAATAATAATATCACAGAAGGAGTTGAAATTTCCATACACACACTCCTGATATTTTGCACTTTTGTCCTATTAAGTTTGATTTTGCCACACATGGATCCAAATGTTGGCTACAGCATGGGGAGAGGGTGCAGCTAATTAATGTATCCTTAGTCTTTCACAGGTATTCATGTAGGTGTTTTATTCTTCTTTACCTAAGACTCACACAGGGACATTTTTCTATGTTTGTCAACTTTCTCACAATTTGCTATTTGACGCTATTTTCCAAGTGCGTGTTTCTTCTGGAATTTCTAATTATTGCATACTTTACCTATGTTATATACATGTTCTTTGTTCTCTTTGCTGCCCATAAAAGTGATTTTGCCAGGTCTGTACTGCCTTAGCTGGTCAATAGAGGAGTGTTTACAGCCATTGATTCTAGAGTATCAGCTTGTATCCTATTTCTTATCATTATGTGTCTTCCCCTCCTGGCACTGCACCCTGTGTCCCACCATTCAAGGTCTGTTTTGTCATACCACAACAATATTCCTCTATGCTATGTTGCTAAGAGTCATAAATATTAGATTCTATACAGAAAAACTACTTGTTACCACCACATATACGAAAATTTTACTATGGAAGGATAAGCAAAAGCAAAATTAAATGGACCTAGTTAATCTGTGTCATTTCAAAAATTGCTGTTACAACTCTAGCAATGCTAAGTTTACTCAGGTAAGACAAGTTCAAACAAAGTAAACCTGGCTGCCTCATGTCCTTGAAAAGTTTGTACAAAGATCATGGCATGTTGGTAGCAGTGGCAATATCTTATTCACTGGGCTACAGAATCCTTTCCACTCAGAGAAGTATCCAGTGCCTTTTCCTCACTTTTCGGTAGAGGCTTCAGGGCTGAGGTCTGCAATATCCAGGTGCTGATTGAAGGTCATGTTCAAGCAAATCAAACAAAGAGTGGTTGTGTGAAAGTGTTTCTGTCAGAGATGGGAATTGAACCTGTTCCTCCCAAGGATGAGTAAAGTTGCACCCATTTTAGGATGTGTCTTTAAATGGTTGCTAACAAACAGGTGCTTAAAGCACAGGAGGGAGGGATGACATTCCTTACTAACAGTGTCAAAACTGTGCTATGAAATGCAACTTTGAAGGTTTATTAAATCATGAGCTTTTACTGCTTGGTGATTTGGGTAACAAATAGACCAGAGGAAAGTGTATTTGTAGGGTACTTGGTATTCACATGGGTGTTTGCTTACACTGAGCGTTATTATCATTAGCAATTAAAAACCATACAAATACCATAGTGGAGAAAGATCTGACTCTCTCTCCTCCCATATGGTGACTTCATGACTAGATCTCTGTAATCTTTCTCTTCATAATCTCTGTAAAATTTCACTGTTTTCTACAAGGTGAGCCAACTCTAAAAGAAGGATGAGCAGATTGCCTTCCTTTGCTTCACAAACCTAAATGGTCGCTGGACTGCAGATGCAGCTTTGAATCATTCAAGCAGTACAAGGCAGAGCTGTAAAATCACTTAGCTAAATTCTTATCCTCTAGGCTGGACAACAAAATATGAGAACAGCTGCAGATTTTCTACTTTATACTGTTTGTTTGTTTGTTTTAAAATATGCAATATAAATCAAAGCTACTCCCCAGTCCCTGAATTCAGAGCCTTTCCAAAGGCAAGGTCTAGGTAAAATTTTTAATTTGAACTCCAAGACTAATAGAGTGAGGGAAGGTTGTTCATCATTCTCAAGTGAATTAGCTGTGAAACTGGTAGTCAGTTCTACCACAGTGTATTGGTGGCAGAAATTTGGACGTCTAAGACATTTCCTGCCAGTCACATAAACAGGAATGACTAGGACAGTTAGTTGGCTTTTATTTATTTGTTTGGTTTTGTTGGACTGGGCCCAAAGCTATTTAATATCTGTACTTCCAGCTGCTGCTTGTTTCCCAGGAAAACAGGTGAAGTAGCGAGTAAATTGGAATATGAAGACATTCTCCTGATTCCTTTAGTCACTATGAAACATTGAGAAAGTCCAGTGGAGAAGCATTTGAAAACCTAACTCAGGTTGAGTACAAGAAAATGAGAAAAGGAGAAGCTTTAAGATGATACAACTGTGTGGATTGTTTAGTTAATACAGACCTTTTCAGGAAAAAGACTGGTTTTTAGACTTCGTGTGAAAATTAATCCAAATACTCATGTAACACCACAACAGTGGGTTTTTGTTTGGGTTTTCTATCTTATTTGGTTTTTTGGGGGGTGAGAGTTTGGAGGTTTTTTTGTTTTCCTAATTCAGGATGCTATCAATTGTTCAGATTTATTAAAAGTGTTGTGATTTCTCTGCTGCCAATATAACTTAATGATTGAATAGTTCAAATAATAATTATTTTAAGGAAGTCATGCTCTATTTTTTTAGGATAATAAGCTAAATGGAGACACATGCCTCTAGCATAATTTCAATTGAAATAATCAACAACATTGTAATTGCGTGTTATCTGGAAAAGGTCACTCTAAAAAATTCCGGTGGGAAAGCATCTTTAGAAAAATTGTTATGAGCTGGTTTAAATTCAAACAATAGAAATTACATTCCTTCCATTTTAGATAAGTATACATGAACGTAAGAGGCTAATAATGTGAACTGGCAACTTTTCCATTCTTCCCAGCACCATCATTTCTTTAAAGGATAGCAGATAAAAAAGAACACTGAATTTCTCTTAATTCTCTTAACTGCTTTTTCTAAGAAATAACATTTTTTCCACCAAACAGCACAAAACAAACACTTTTAAATCCTATATCTGCTCTAAAGCAAGACAAGTATCTCAGATTACATTCATACAGCCAGCCAACACTGCCACGTCATGCAACATGCCAATGAAGCATAAAAAACCAAAGGAACATATGTCCACACAGAGGAAAGTTTGAGATATCTAACACTTCAAATACAGCTCTACACATACATGTAACTTTTTTTCTCCCCACAGATTACAGAAAAGGAGTCCTAATACATTTTGATTCAGTTCACCTCCTGAGCACCATCGGTTTTCACTTATACAGGACCTAATCTGTGGAGTTCATTTCTGTTTTGAAGGACAACTTCTGTACAGCCAATAAGAAAGTTAAGGTACTGGATATTTAAACACAACTTCTTTTTGGAAATGTTTATTGTCTTTATTTGTTGCCTTTATTAGTTTATAAATTTCAAATCAAACACAGCTATTCTCATGAGCAATTTAAAGTGAATAAGCTTACAAATGGAACACAGATTGCAAAAAAACAAATCTAGCTTTATGGATAATATTGTTATGTTTCTCACCATGGGTTTGTAGAAAGTTCTGTCTTGAAAGTATTTACAACTCCTTGTAAGTGTTTTTAAAAAGTCACTGCAGTATACTCTTAACCTGAATGCACTGCATAGGTTTTTAAATCTATTTTTTGTGTCATGTTTAGTAGCATATAATTAGTTCTGGAAATCTCTGTAGACAAGTCACAAAATCTACACTGTGCATCTAATCTCTCAGATATTTCAGTGTGGCTTGGTCTAGGTCTAGAATATGGTGGGTTTGTTACAGGACTCTGAAATCACAAGCGAGTTCCACAAAGGTAAACCTCAGGAAGGTCAAGGATAATACCCCCTGTTAGGAGTTAAAAGTTTTTTGCCAGCTTATATTAAGTGGTTTGTGTAACTCAGGGTGTACTTTGCTAAAGAATTGAATAAATACAAATAGGTATTAACAAAGCAGGTGAATATGAAAAGTGGTGTGTTCATTAAGAGCCTGTTGTGATACAAATATTGTGACAGAGCGGCTGTAGATTTGAGTCACTTGAATCTGATATTCACTATGCAGATGAAAGATGGTTATTCACTTTAAATTTATCATGAGTACAGCCACAGATTGAAATAAGATGGAGTAAATGTCTGCGGTTATCTGTTAACTAGTGTGCTTTATCATTTCGTAGCTGAATGACTTATGATCATGTAGTTCAGAACACCTCTAATTAATTTTTGAGCTGAGTCTTTATTCTTAACCTCAAACTATGGTTTATTAATGGGTTAAGGTAAAGAGCTTGCTAAAGTGTGATGTGTGGCTGTGCAAACATATTTGGAAGCACATAGTTCATTGTTGGATGTCAGATGTTTTACCTGCCTACCCAACTAATTGAGAATCATATCAGAGATCCAGAAAGCCATCGTAATGAATGAGACAGACAGTGACCTCCAAAAGACATAACTGAATTAGAACTGATGAACTTGATATGAGTAGATTCACGGTGTCATTTTAAATATAACACAGTTTAACTCATTTTCGTGCTCTTGGAAGTGTGTTGCACTGAAAGCAAAGGAGAGATTGGCAGGTGAATTTTAACTTCTTTTTGTTTTGTTTTTTTTTTTTTTTCTCTAAAAATCTTATAAAAGTAGAGGCTTTATTGAAGCATATTTTTAATATAAAAAGTAGTTTGGTTCTGAATGCATGCAAAGCAGACTTTCTGGACTCTAAGAGATGTTTTTGATGGTTTTGAAGAGCAAGAAGTGATAGGAGAAGAGGGAAGAGGTCTTTTTCCCCAAGCTATAAATGAAAAATCATTGTTTTATCTTTGTTGCCAAAGAACAGAAAAAAAGTTTAAGACATAATTGTTTGAAAACCTAATTTCCCACAGATTTCTGTTTCTAAAAATAATAAGTTCTTATAGGCTAAATAATTGTGTGTACTATTTCAAAAATCTGTTAGTCTTTAGACTGGAGGTTTATGGTAATCTAATTATGACAAATATTTCAGGATCATTTATGTAGATATTCTTTCTATACAAATTCATAATATTAAGTGGTAGAACCAACTTCTGGCCTGCCAGTCTTTGTGTGAGATGTGAAATTCATCCTCTATTGCAACAGACCAGAACTGAGCCTTGTGTCTGTTTCTTAAATCCATGTGGTTCATTCCTCATAGATGGTAAAGTGCTCAAATATAGAAATTGTGTAAAAAAACCCATAAATTTCCAGTGAAACACAAATTGTGCTGTATTTTGTTACATTTCTATAAAGAAAGATGATTTGGCATAATTTTATTCCTAAGCAGGAGCTGCTTATTTACTGGTGAAAAATATGCCATCAAAACCATCAATTTGGTAGTCTGTGCCCTCAGCTTCTCAATAAGTACACAGTGTGAAATAAAACAGACTTAGGAAAAACAGTGAGCTTCCCTCCCTAGACCTCTTTGCATTTTTTTCTCAGCTTTGAGGTCAAGCAATACTTTCATCTTCTCTCCTTCCCAAAATGCAAAAGATCTCTTTTTTTTTTTTTTTTTTTGCCTAAGAGTGCTAATTCCCCTGTTTCTGTTCTTTCATTTCTGTGGATTTATCTTTTGTTGGATTTCCCAGGAATAAGGCTTACATACAAAACTGTTAAATCAGAACAGTTGGTGCATGTCAAAGTCTCATTCTTTGTTTTAAGTTAACTGCTAAAATAGATGGAGAACCAAAGCAAAAAACTTTATATAAACAATAGAAATTTCTCTGATGGACATTTTTGAATATGCTATATCATTCTCTTTATAGTATCTACCTTCACCATGTGGATCTTGATGTAGTGATTAGCCTTCATAGATCTGTTAAGAACTGCTCTGTCTTCCAAGTTTTTTTCTGGAAAAAATTGCACCAGTTAGGAAAACAGTTGCTAAAATGGGCTGCATAGGGGGGTGGTATATTGTTATTTTAGCTGAACTGACATTCTGACAGTTGGTCCTGACATCGGTCAGGAACCAGAGTAGCAATGATTTTTAAAAAGTACAAGTCTGCAATGTCTTCCAAATGTGAAGATTTCAATAGACTACCACACTGAGGGAGTGGAAAGACCTGACACAAATTAGTCATTTTCTGTATGTGTAGAATTTAACAGTCCTTAAATGGCTCGCACTGGATGAAAGAAAAACAGAAAAATGACCTTTATCTCTGTCACCACTGCTAATCTTACTGTTCCACTGTTCCAGTGATGCATAGAGGTGGAAATAACGGAGATGAGTACAATAGACTTTTCCATAGACTGAGTTTTCCAGGTCATTTAATTCTCTCTAGTGTGTTCAGAACCTTTCCAACAGAGCTAATGATAACAGATTGCCACATTATCCTGCTCGTGGTGACCTGTTTGGGTACCTGCCAGAAATTCTACTCACTCAAAACTATGGGTGAAAAAAGTATTTACTGAATTGACTTCTAATGGTTATTATAATTTATTCAGGGAAAAAAAAAAATATTGTATTATTGAGTACTTCATGTGTTAAATAATGACTCAATTATTTTGAAAATTGATACTTTAGCTCTGGGTTGCTGCTCTGCTGCAACTGATTTTGAATTTTCCTTACAGTATCTGGCCTTTTGCCAGTTCGTGTTCCATGGGGACAATTCTCCCTATAAAACAAGGCTACTTTTTCAACATATAGCCAGCTAAAGCTACCCACACTAACTCTCTCCTTGCTAAAAAAGAAATAGCTGTGGCTCTGAAGGTGACAAATGTAGCATTTTCCCTGGGTTTTTTTGGGGTTTTTTGTGATTACTTTTGGGCTGCACGGGCTTAAAAAGTGCAAAGGAGAAAGTCTCACCTGTGCGTATCGTGGTGTTCAGGCTGTTGATTATTTCATTATTTTAGTACTATTTCTTAGAGCATAAAATTGACCATTTTAGATTTTACCCTTATTGCTTGAATTTCTGTCTTTAACATTATTTTTTGAGAACCAAGAGGCTTTAAATCACACAAACCACATGATTTTTACCATGAAAAAAAAGACCCTGCTTGGAAATGTTAAACAAAGAAATTTTGACTACCTGAATATTCACAGTTTCTCCAATCTAATCAGAGAAAAATAATTTTCTGAAAGACATTCTGCCAGGGAGTTCTGCTTTTGAGATAACTTGCTCTTGCATGTTACCTACTTAACTTTGAAGAGCTAAAGGGATGTAAAATTTAAAAGTTCACTGTTTATTCAAACTGATTCCTAGTCTACTGTGCTTAAAAAAGAGTTCAAATTATATCTAATATTTTGGGATGGGTTTTTTTAAATTACATTTAAGTTCCTGTGGAAATCATACTGCTTCCATATCAATGTTGAGATCTTGTTAAAAGTCCCAAATTTACTTACTATACGCCAGTGGCTCCATTAGACTTTCTATGTATAACCATTTTTTTTCTAACTTCGGGCCATTCAGGCCTGCATTGGGCATGTAAGCCAGCTAATAACTTTCCCTTGATAACAGAATTAAAAATACTTGTGGTAGCAAATTCTATCAAATCTATTTCAGATGTAATTGCTCTAATCAGAAAATGATTCCTTTGGAGTCTGTTGCAGACATGATGGACTCGAATTTCAACATTACAGAAAAGTTTTTGCCTGCTGGATGCAAAGTGTAACAGTTTAGGACATGCTTTGCTAGCAGCTGAATCATCTCACATGAGTAACAACTTTCTTCTCAAGCTGGGGAGAGCAATATAAGCTGGAGAATCACAGGTAGTAGTGTTAATATTATCACACTAATTTTAAAAATAAGATTTAAAAGGTTTGGGGCTTATATGACTGATATCTTGTTGCAAAGAAGCATGCCTTTGTTCTGAGAAAATTCATGTTTTCATGGCCTGAAATGAGTACTTATTCTCCCCTTTCCTACTTACGTGACTGCAATAGAAATGACTAGAATATCCAAGGCTTTCAATCTTGAGCCCATTTACTTTGACTTCAATTTTATGTTCTTCCAGATTGCTTTATTTTAATTTTGTAATGAAATCTTATATTTCACTGCTGTGCAACTTTACAAAGGTTAAAGCACTACGAAATTAAGACTTTATGTTAATATGAGTTTTAGAAGTCTTCTGAGTAATGTCTGAAGTCCTATTAGAATATAGTTCTGATTTATTCAGATATTAGTACAGTTTTCATTAATACTGAGTACGTAATTTGATGGATTAAATTGTGATATATATGTTTACAGTTTACTACAGGCTAATGAGAATCTAATGTGTAACATAGTAATAGTGGTTCTCTGCCTTCTGTTGTAGCACAATAGGGAAAATAGAAATACTATTTTAACAAATTGGATGTTTGCAGGTTTCAGTTCTGCCACAAATCTGTCTCCATACAAGAAATTTTTTATACATCCCAATGTGACCTAAAAAAGGAAAAAAATTATCATAAGGTATTTACTTAGGCTCAGTGTGGCATTAGAGTGAAGCCTAACCAATGACAAATCACTGCAAAAGATGTGGTTTAGTTCTCTCCTTGCTACCTTCTCTTTCCTGTTGCACACCTACAGATTGTACAGTCAATGCTTAATTGGTTGATCCAGGGGAAAAGATTCTGTTTTAGTTTGTTTCATTCCATTTTGTTTTGTGGCTAAACGAACATACTAGATGTGAGGGAAATCTCAAGGCAGTAAGACTTTTATTTTCCAAGGCATCTTGCTATCAGGCTGGCTATGCAACCACAATAAGCCACAAAGCATACCTTAATTTTCAAAGCAGGTAAATTTCTGCACTGGTATAGCATCAGAAATCCCAGTGTGGACAGATGTGAACTGCATGCAGAGCCACTCCACTGAGGGTGCCTCTTCCCACTGCTGAGTGATTAACTAATACAAAATTAAGTGTGGTACGGCCTCACCCCAACTTCTGGGTAGAAACCATGCTTTTCATAAAAGCAGCAGTGACTTGAGCCAGTCAAGCCAGTAAAGTCCGAGCAGATTTCATGGTTTGTTAAAAAAAGCTCTAAAATTTCCATCAAAACCAAAATAGGTTTACTTTTTTCCACAGTGAATATGGAAGTCCAGTCTCAAAACTGGCTGTTTGAGATTGTGCCCATTGCGCTGCTGTCTCCTACCAGCCAGGCTCATATTAGCTACAAGGCAGCCACTCATTCACACTGGGGATGGATACAGACAGATGGAATTTTGGGAAGGTACCACACAGACATCCGTCCTTTCCTAAGAAATGAGCAGGAGAGTCTTCATTTTTAGCCACACATATTTTGTGAGTAGTGAATGCAAATGTTCAAAGTGCGAAGCACTGAGTCTTGAAGACAACACATTGACTATGCCTTTCCAGATATGATATAACTATCACCATCTTATGTGGAATTCATGTTTGGGTGATAGCCAGTCGTGGAAATCCCTGAGATAGAGGTGATTTTGGAAGATGCCCATATTTGTCATGATTGTTTTTCCAGTAGAGAAAACTCAGAATACAGATGAATTGAAATTGTTAATGAAGATCCGTTGAGAGAGCTGAAGTTTCATGTAAGATTTTCATTATATAGTTTACACAGGCACAACATTTCAGAATAACTTCATATACCATGCATCTTTCTGGTTTTGTATTACATTAATTTACATTTCAAGTTTTCAGAAGTATTTACAAAGCAGATATTTACAAATGTTGTTTTAGCTTCCTAAACTTGCAAAAAACCCTAGTAAAATGCCATAAAGATGCTTATACCATGCTGCCTTCCATGACTAAGAGCGAGAAAGAGGCTAACAACACATCTTGATCTTGTATCATGTTCAAACCTGAATCCACATTCACATCTCAAGTGTTGCAGAGATATGCTGTATAGAAGAGGTCTTAGCAAATGAGATATGTTTCTGTCTTTTGCAATGCTTTTCGAAATAGTAGAAAATCTGCAGCCTTACACAAAAATTGAAGTTTTATATACTATCACAGAAACACTGATAATAAACATTAAACATCCCTAATATGCAGCACAACCCCTTTATCAGCAGTTTTGTGAGAAAAAATATTTACTCCTGCTTTGACAGGATGAGAAGAAACGAAACTTAGTATTATTTATTGTCATATTAATTATTGTTATTTGTTTATTATATCAGGAGTATTTTTCCTATTTAAAGCCCTCAGAATGAAAGCTATTTTTATCCTTTTATTCGCATATGCAATGGGGTTTCTAAAGATTTGTAATTAATTCTTTCAAATTCATATGAATATTGTTATTGTCTTAATCTAAAATTTGATACTGATAGAAATGAGCTGCAAAATATTTAATGACAATCTGCAAGTACTGTCCTATCAAGTTTGTCATTGCCACCTAATGCAAGCAATTTTAGAAGTCAAAAAGTCAACAATCTCGTTAGTTAATGTTAATGAATTTGGCAGACACACATCATTGGCTTTTACCTTGGTTTTCATGTATTTTTATGGAATTGCACCAGGGCTTTTGAAGTGTAGACTTCATATTTGTTGGTTGTGCAACTGTGAAATAATTTCTTCTAACTGATGTCTGCCTGCATTTTCTATCACATGAAGTAAACTAGGTAGCTACCAAATCTGGTAAATTGAAGTTGCTCTGTATAAAAAGCAAATTTCATAAAATCATATTGTTCAGGTAGAAAAAGGACCTTGGACAGTCTCCAGTCCAATCTTCTGTTCATGGCAGGTCATCTCCAAGGAGGTCAGGCCAGGCTGCTTAAGTCTTCATCCAGTTGGGTCAGGCCATGTGATGTTTGCACAGCTACAATTTCCTGTAAATATTGCCGTCTCTATTGAGAGACAGAGGAAATAGAAACAACTTTTAACTGATGAAATAGACATGCCTGTTTACTTGCTTTAAAATTAGTCTGAACTGTCCCAGCTCCTACTCCAAAATGAAGTAGCTGAATGGGACTCTTCCACTTGTGCTGGTACATTGGGTACTCATGCACATCCCTTCGCTCCCAGGAAACCAGCCTTTGTTCAACTGAGAACATGATGGTCATCAAAGTAGCTTTCAAGGTGGGAACATTCTGAAGAACTCCTTAAGAAATTGATAGAAATTAACCTTCTATCCATGATTTCGCAAAAGGAAGATATAGCTTTACATATCCGCCCCAAGTTTATTATCCTTTCTTTTCCTTTTACACCTTTTGGTTTTATCCCTTTTGTCTCATTAGGAACACAGTTATTAGTGCATAATAATTTTTTGTTGTTGCACAACCTGTTAATTCGTGGCTTCATCTTCTATTTGCCCATTGCATATAGTGGGGATGTTCTTTCCTGCTTTGAGATTCCAAAAAGGATAGAAGTGTGGGCTGCTTACCGTATGCCTTCTAGAGGCAAGAATGAAATGGATGCATATTCAGAGAAAAAATGTGTATCATCCAAATGCAAATATCTGAGAAGGGAAAATATTTATAGGGTGATTTTTCTCAGGTTTATTTCAAGCCAGAAAGGAGAAAAGTGGTACTACATGAGACACAAGAGTTACAGTCAATAGATCTTGTGAATAAGTAACTGTGCTCTATTTTATTATTGTTTCTTAAGGAATTTAAAATCTTGGACTGTCTCTTTTATGTTAAAAACATAGTGTATAGTCTTTGTGATTTACAGTTGAAAGTTATGTTTTGTTAACTTATTTAAAGTGAAAGGAATCTTTTACAGAATTTATGCTTGAATTGTTTCTGAGGACTAGGCAGTATAAAAACAAATTTAGGTAAATGATTATTTCTAGCAAGTAAAATGCAACATCTAAGTGTTGTAACAGTAATCCTAGTTAGTGTTTCAGATGTTTTATTCAGCAAAATTCCACTTTCAAAGTTCGATACTGAAAATTCTTCAATCCAAATTAGTTCGTTTAAATTTAAGCCCTTGCTTTGTGAAAACATATAAGGTTTCAAGACATTCAAGAATAAGTAGAAAGGAAACAGAATGACACTGGCAAGTGTCAGCAGACCCAAGGCAAAACTTGCTTCAAATTGAGAGAAAACCTTGTTTAGCTTTCCATAGTGAATGTGAGGTAAATACTTGTTTTATTTTTTCAAAATGAAATAACTGGGGTTTTTTTTGTTTTTGTTTTTTTTTTTTTGTTTTTGTTTTTTTGGGTTTTTTTAAATTTATTTGAAAATTTGGGAAAATAAGGTGGTGGGATATCACAGTTTCTGTATGCAAGTTGGATGCATCTTCAGTACCATGATTGGCTGGACTCTGCAGCATAGGAAAATACATTCTTTTCATCCAAACTACCTTATCTACTTCACTATAGAAATAACATCCTGTTGTGAAGGAGTTGCAAAACATATAAATGTAGTGGATATAGCTCTTTCTTCTTTAGGGAAATCTTCATTTTTTTCTGGTAGTTATTCTGGAGTTTCGGCAAAGATAACATTGCCTACGCAAAGTTCTGTAAATGGTCTCTGAGGTCACATTCAAGATCACCTTCTGAGCATTTCTGTTCTATCTGCAGTACTTTGAAGTATCCATACTGGTCCTACCCCTCAAGAATCCCTATGTATTTCTATGCAAGGTCATTTATAAAATCAGATACTGCTCTCTTTTTTTTTTTTTTTTTTTTAATATATTGCTTGTTTTTTATAATGAATGTGTACTTAAGGACATGTATTCAGTTTTCAATATATAGTGATCCATATATCTATTTATCTACTCTTGCTTTGCAAATTTTCAAGTCATGTCCTCTCCTATTATGCATAGATTTGTAAAAAAGAATTGCCTCATTGCCTTCTTGAGTTTAAAATTGAAAGCTAAGTTGATATTTGGGGTAAAGAACATTCAGTGCTATTTATTTGATTCAGTTTGCCCATCACTGAACATTGCCATTTTTACTACATGCAGGAATTATTTAGTTCACAGACTTGATGAAGACTAATTCATAGTATTTATTAAGATAAATGCAACAAGTCATAAAATAAAAAAAAATTATTTGAGTTCATTAAAAAAACACTTTTACTCTGTAAATCATACACTAATGAAAATTAGATAACTTTGGGGAGGGGTGGGAAAGGATCTCCCTTTGATGAGGACAAAAATCCCTGTACAGAAACTATGGAAGTACAAAAGGTATTCTCTGTCATTTAGGGACTCAGAAACCTTTCTAGCTGGGTTGAAGTCTCAGCCAGCATATGCAGTGATATGAAAATCTGTTTGCTGTGTCCCATGAGTAATACTGCTCGCAGGAAATACATAGCTACTGCTGAGAAGGAACTCAAGAGATTGTAAGTAATATAGTAAAGTAGCACTATGCTTTTCTCATTACAGTGTAGCTACAAACAGCAGCCTTTCAGTTTCTCTCTTTCTCTTCTGGTTGATAAATCAAGTGGTCTAACTCTCTCATTTCAATGATCTAGCTAATAAAAATACTTATGAAGAATCTTAAATATTTTACAGGCTAATTGTATAGTTATTTGTAGAAACAGAATCTTTGATCTAAATTGTTGGAATAAGAGGAAAGGTGGAACAGCAGGCAATTTAGCTGAAAATCTGAATAAGTAGTTTTCATGTTATAAAAGACCTTGAAAGTAGAAAGTCAATAAAACCACTGACTAAAACCTAGTTCATATTCCACTGTAGTTAATAGCAAAGCTTCCAGTAGTGCCAAGGGTTGCATATGTCCGAGACATTTATAGAAATTTGAAGAACAGCATAGAGTCTGTCTGAGAAGTAGAATCCTATAAAAATTCTATATGTGTATTCTTTTCAAAGACAAAATGTCTATTGCTACTCTAGGGAATTTGGAGTGAGCACATTAACTTTCAGTAAAAAAAGCAAAAATTACTTCAAAGTTAATTTGAACTGAGTAGAGAGATGGATTAAAGGAAAGTCAGAAAATGTGAGATAGCATGGAAATAGAAAGTGCAGAATATCCCTTCTTGTGTTTCTGTAGAAAATATGCTAAAAAAACCCAAACAACCAACTAAACAAACAAAAAAACCCAAACACAACAAATGAACAAGCTAAACTCTTTAACACCCTACAGTGGCTAATCAGTTTGCAAGCTCTTGGGGAATTTCCATGGTATGCCTCAAGGCGAATTAAACATGTTTTTGCTCAAATATATCTATATTAAAAAGAAAGCAATGACCAAAGCAATGTGCTGAGTCCTACCGCAACATGCAACTCTACATGGAGTCTGCAAAGATGCCTCACAAGCAGAACCCTTATATACCTTTGCACCAGCACCAGTCCCAAGGACAGTTTTATGGAGCATTTCAGGAAACCCTTGGTCCATTGTCCAGTCCACCTCTGCTGCCAAACATGGCTCTTAAGCACTCTCACTCCAGGATGGCTACAGGATAATGCTGAGGCTGTTCCTTATCTCAGCACTCAGAAATGCTTCACTCCCCTACTTTCAGACAGTTTGACTCCTTCTTGTACCTGGGCCTTCTTGCCCTCCATGAGACTTCATTCATCAGTCAAAAATTATCACTGCAATTGGAATTTTCCCTTCATAGCTAAAATCGATTTAAGGATCCGTTTAGGATCTGGGAGTGGAGTAGAAAAGGAAGCGTGGCAGAAAACCCTCAGCAGAGGATCTAATTAAAGCAGTATCAATTGATAAATGAACATTCATTCTCTGAAGACAAATGCAACAGAGCTCACAGAATGACTGAGAACATCATGTTAATAGGGAAACAAGTGACTCACTATAAATAGTTTGTAAAGATAAACTGAAAAAAGATACACTGTGGTGCCAGTCAAATAATCTCCCAAACCATTGAGCAAATAGAAGTCATGCCATGCATTGAAATCTTTTAACTCACTAGAATGATGTGGGTACCAGAGCAAAAAATATAAAGAGGAATAGGACAAACAAATATGTGAATTTCCTCAAATTTCATATATGTATAAAACAACCCACAAACCAACAGCAAAATGACACACATGTTGTAGCTGAACAACTTCAAGGGGCCAACATTGTCCACTTCTCTGACCAAATAACCATCTATGTGATACAGAAAATCTAAGGGATTCTGTGAAAATTACGTTGAATTGTTAAGAACTAGACTTGAACTGCCACTTCTGTCTTTACTTTTCCTATGAAATATATATTTAAGCAATAGAATAAGAGATTTTAAAGCAATGATTTTCTTGTTTCTTTTTATTTTTCCCTTTGTAGAAAGAAAAATGAACATATACCATTATCCTACTGGGTTTATACCAAGTCATCAGCATTATTAAAATTCCCATATGTAGATCATAATTTGTACAAGAAGCTTGTTTGTGAACACAGCAAAAGAGTAATAATTCAACTGGGGATGAAGAATTGCTTCATTTTAAACCCAAATGTTTTTCTTTAATATTTTTATACTTGTATGAAATCTATCAGTATAATTTCTTTTTGTCTGGATAGATTTTCATGATAAAAACAAATAAAATATTAATAATTTGTAAGACCTCAGTATAAGTAACTATAAAATTACCCTGTTTTAAAACATGGTAATTGTCATACATAAGTAATCAGTTATGTTGCTAAATCTAAAAATAATTTGGCTTTTATAGAAGAAATGTGTGTTTTTCTTGCATAGTGCATTCATTTTCCATAACAAATTAGTGCCCACATAAACTCAGTCTTCCAGACAAATGAATGTTCAGCTAAACGAGAATCTGGAGTTTGCACATTAAAATAAATGCAACTGTACTGATCTTACAAATTGAATTAACAGATTCATATGCAATAGTGTCTATTTAGCTGATAACATACACATTTTAAATGGTATAAAAATAAACTTTTCACAAGTGAGTGTGCATTTTTCTAATCCAGTTGTTCAGGGTTAGAAATTCATGCATGAATTAGAGAGCATGATTTATTTATTGTTAACTTTGCTTATAAAAACTTGTCATTTGTGAAACAGCCAGTCCAAGATACCAATTTTTAAAAAGAAAACCTCATAAAAGAAGTCACTCTTCCTCCATACACTTCACTGCGTGCCTAAGGCATTTGGCTTTGAGCCTCATTACTGAGTCTCTGTAATGAGTAAAAAGAAATAGCAGAAGGTAATTCAGTTCAACCAACATCTAAATCATCCTCAGGGTATCTGTCAATAAAAGGAACCTGGGATGCCTAGTTTGGATGAAATGGCCAAGTATTACATGTTAAACTTCATTTGCCAACACTCTGCAGTGTCATGTTGTGGAAGTCATCTTGTTAAGGTTTTGCAAAATGGGGTATGCAGAGAATGTATAACAGTATTTTATGTTGTAACTGTCAAACTTAGTAAGTGGAACCTGGGTTTAGTGTGAAATAGTATTATTTAGAATATGTGCTGTTTGAATAATGCATTTAACCCTTACCATGTAAGTTTTTTAATACAACTTACTGAAGAAATTGCATCCTTATAGTTAGCAAAACAGAACTTCACAGTTCTCATTATAAACACATTTTCTCATCACTTGGATTTTCTTCAAAGAGTGTTACTCCAAATTTATATACCTCAATCACCTGTTGAAATTTGAATCCTGCTTAACTGTTAGAGCCTTCACCTACTTTGAGGGACTATACCTGTGTGGTCAAGGCTGTAGCCACCTTCTGACTCAGCCATAGTATATGTCTATCAATACATAGTTATAATTGCCACTTCTATTGCATTATTCTGATTTCAACAATTCTTTACTTTCTTGCAACAATTCAGTCCACTATTGAGAGCATCTGTTTAATATTGGGTTATGTTATGTTTTATAACCCAACTTTTCCAACTCCTGAATGTTCCTTCTCTGCTATATGTTTAGAGCTTGTTCAAAGGTGCATTTTTTGAGCTTAAAGTCAGTAACAATGTTGGACATAAAAACTGCTCAGCTCATAGTGTTTTATATCAAATCTGGTTCCAAGTGGTTTATTGATTTATTAATGACTTATAATTAACCAACAATCAACGGACCATGTATGGAGGATCAATATCCATATTACAGAAGAGAAACCACAGTGCTGGACATATACAAAATTTTAAGAAACCTGTTCAAATTTCTGAACAGCCTCTTATAACAAATTCCCAGAAGTGTGAATTTGACACTTTGAGACAGCTGCCTGAATGCTCTGACTTTGCCCACACCCATATCAGCCCATCCTTAATGCAGTGGGTTGAGAAGGGGTGGAACAGGCCTCTGCGTTTACCGAAAGTGTCTCTGAGGCTATCGAGAGATCACTCCAGCCAGCACTGCTCTGGTGCTGTACAGAAAGCCCTTCTCACACCCGAGCCGGCGTAAGGCACATATTCTCACTCACCCAGAGAGCTGGATAGCTCATGCGTTACCAGAGACAAAGAATCCAGAGGCTCAATCAGCTGGATATTCCAGATATTTATTCCAAAGGGTTCCAAGGTGAAAGAGGAAGAGGAGACCCTAGGTCTGCCTAGATATAGGGATCACCTGGGGTCAGGGGAGAGGATGTGGGGGGGAACACCACAACCAATGGGGAGAAGGGAGGGATGGAGTCAGGGGTTAGGTTACAGCCAGGGGGATTTACATAATTTGGGGAGGGACTTATTGTGTTACTCGGACTAGGATGTTCCCCACGAGTGAAACCCTGCTGTACTGGGACTACTTGGCTCCCCAGCAGTTCCCGAGGTGGTATCATCCACCACTACACATCCTCTGGTGAGACAGCTTCCATGGGTGCACACCTGAGGTGTGGGTCCTGTGTTGCGATCTGTATTGCCAGACTGCAGGCAGGTCCCTGTGGCCTCAATGGTGAAGATGCTCAGCCAGCCCTAGACAGAGGTTACAATGGCAGCAGGGTGATTCTGGCATTCTCAAACTGCCATGATATTTTAATCCTTCTTTTCAAGCTCACCTCCTTGATAATTCCCCTGTTTACCATTTAATCTAGCAGTCACTGGCACCCTCCCCTCTAGGGCAGTCAGCCTTTGGGCAAACAGGCTCTCAGACTGTGCCTGGTTGTCCTAAGCATGACATTCAGTCCCACTGCCACTTTCCCAGGTACTGTTTTCTCTGGTAAGTGGAACATGTGGGCACCTGACTGACAGCAATCCCACTTGCCTGTGATTCTCTTCTGCTGTTTATATACAAGGTTTTAGCTTCTACCTTGCAAGGGAGAGAAGACCCTAGAAAGTCAAAGAGCTGAAGGGTATGGACTATTTTTGGACATCTCTAAACCTGCTGGAAGGGAATGTGGGGGTAGCTGGAACACTGTAGACAAGAACTAAGAAGCAGTGCATGTTGATTTGAGTGCTTCATAATCTTTTAGGGTCTCACAGGAGAAGCTTAAAAGTCTGTTCTGTAAATGTTTTGACTTAAAGTCAGTCTTAAGCATCTATGTGACTATATTCACTGGTTTAAGATCAAAGTAGAGTGATGGGGATAATGTTGCTTACATAGGATAGAGAATTCATTACAGTTTATTTACCTTGTGATAACCAATTTGCACTTGTTTATCTTTCCTCTAATTTCTGTGTTCTTTATGCAATTCAGCTAGAGTGATTACCAGTATATGAATAAATGGCAGATTTACTGCATCTTGCAAAACAAATAATTTCTTTAAGTCGTTGCACTAATCAAATATATTTATTCTGAAATGGAATTGGTATTTAATGTCATTTGTGCTTTGAGATGTGAGAGAGCATTTTATTTATTTTTTGTTTTTCTGTCAGCAATTTTTTTCCTGTCAAATACTGAAACATGCCATACATCGTAAATGTAATTCGATTTAGCTCAAGAACAGAGTAATAAATATCTAGCCAATATTTTCTTATGAATAATAATTTAAAAAAATAATTCTGAGTTCAATTTAGTGCACTCTTTCTTTAGTAAGTGTAAATAGCTTGTTTGACAAGGAATTTGAAGATTTGGCCCCCACAAGAAATGAAATAGAGCTACTGACATACACTTAAAAATTTTGATCCTTATGTTTTCAAAGGAAGATTTTAATTTCATTTTAAAAAATAACACAAACAAAAGGCAACAAAACAACAGACAATGGATAGATGATCAGCTCTAATGACTTCATTTAAATGAACCCCAATGTTTGCACACTGACACATTTTTCAGTTTCTGAAATTTATTATTTTTTTAAAAAGAGTTCTTTAGCTGTTACAGACTTAGAGTACCTTTAAAACACTTCAGAGGACTAAAATTACTGTATGTAACTAATATCAACCTCTTTATGTCTAAAAGTGCCTTTTAAAAATGAATAAAATATTAATTAACTTAATCTAATCTAATTCTGTTTTGAACTGCAAATTAAAATTGTAATAGGTAATGTCACTAAGAGCACTGACGAGCAAGTAATGTGTCCAGATTTTTCTATATTAGCAAAGTTATGTAAGAGCTTTTAATTTGACAGCTTTTGAAAAAAGCAAATGTTTCTAGATTTTACTTAGTTTTAATAGTCTTTTCCCTTTAGGAAATTGAGAGTTTACTTGGACTTGTGGAAAGTATCTTCATTTCATCTCACTGTAGTATGAATTCTCCTTTAGATATATCAGAGTCAAACAATAGCAATTCAAATGGAATAACTTCCAAGTAACATTTATAAAAAAATTTGGGTTAGGCTGAACGACCACAACTCTCTCAGCTTGTCCTCATAAGAGAAGTGCTTCAGCCCTCCTCTGTACTCACTATAACAGGTCCACGTCTTTCCTGTGCTGAGGGTCCTGGAGCAGGACACAGCACATCAGGTTGGGTCTCACCAGAGAGAGCAGAGGGTCAGAACCACCTCCGTCGCCCTGCTGCCCACACTGCTTTGGATATAGCTCAGGTAGTGGTTGGCTTTATGGGTTGCAAGTGCACATTGCTGGGTAATGTCCAGTTCCTCATCCACCAACACCCTCAAGTCCTTCTTCATAGAAGGACTTCTAGACAGGTTCTCTGTTCAGTTTGCCTTTCCACTTAGCTTCCTCTTAATCACAAAGCTAATTTCACTCATTTTATTTAGCTAATGTTTCTTTTTTTTTCTACTCTAGTATTCTAATTTTAGACAAACACACCACTGTTGCTTCACTCCGCTACACTTTAAACCCACTCAGAATTTGGATGTCGTCCAATCTAGAAGACAAATTTAGATCAGTAACAAGAATTATGGCCTTATGTAATACTGTGATGCCTCCTTCAGGATGCTAACATTAGGGGCAAAATTAGACATTTCCACAGGCTATTTGAATGCCTTATCTAATAAATTAAGATCTAATTCTCTTCACCATGGTTGCATTAGTTAAAGTAACCCTTAAAGAGCCTTGCTTTTGGCCAGAAACTGCCAAAGATGTGGTTGTTTTGTTCTTATGTAACACACAGAAGTACCTGGCCTCAGAGTTCAATGCTGTGAAAAGTCTGGATAAGTGTCATATATTTAAGTTACACTAACTGCTGCTTTAGTGCAAAACCCAAAATATATGCCTGAGCTCATGGGAGAGGTTGTTCTCAGGAATGGATCCTGCAGTCCCTTTCTCTTCCTTAAAGTAATTCATACCCTTATTTCACCTCCTAGAATAATATGTACCTTGATTTATAACACACATTAGAAGAATTTCAAAGGTAGAAGTTACCAGCTGTCAATTTATGGAGGTGGAAAAGGGAATTCACTGTCCTACATTAGTTCTGGTTGATAGGTTTCCATTTCCTGTATTACCACCTGAGCTGAAAAGGTTTGTAACCCCTGCAACAAGAGATTGTCTGCCCTGGAATTCATGACCACTATTGATTATGTTGGGTGAGAAGTAAAATTGCTATGTATGTCTTGGCATTTGTCACCACAGCTGAGTTAGAGATGCAATAGGCATTTCTTCTGGGAGACTTCTTTTTAACACAACTAATTAAAAAATCATGATACTTTAATTTAAGAAGTTCTAATACCTAGTGCCCTTTTAGGCATTTGTTAGAAATTTAAAATTGAAAGAACTCTATTTGATACAGCTTTCCAGTTGGTTAGCATTGGGAAAATAGAAGTGCTTGGGATAGCTTAAGATCTCAATTAACATAATAACTGTGTTTATTTCTAAAATGAAACATCTTGTAACTCAGTTGAGTTGCTTGTTTGCAAAGATTAGAAAAATCAATGCAATGCATTTACACTCACAAACCAGAATCAGTGTTGTGAGATAATAAAATTGTATTTTCACTCTAAAGGTATTTTGACTGCTGTTTGCACCATTCATGGTTACTCAGGTGCTGTTTGTTCATAATGTCTATAGTTTGTGTGAATCTCAGCAAAGGTGTTCTTCAATATATGCATCAGATATATGTGACATACATGGACTGATCTTTGTGAAATCTTTTTTCTAGCACTAGGAGACTCCCTGGACTGATTTAGCTCTCTGATTATTACCAGATTGTGGTTGTCTAGGTCAGCAGTGACAAGGTAGAGAAGTCTTAAGGCAATCAAAATAATTTCGTGGCACTGGGATGACGGTTGAAGATACAGGAGCATGGGTGGTGTTTTCCTCAATCACTTTTATAGGAAGGAAGAATTTCAAAAAGGAGAACCCACCTGAACAGCACATGGTTAAAGACTAGTCCATCAGTGGAATTTCTGCTTTTTCAATCATGAGGTGGCTTACACAGCACCAGGCCTGCTGGAGACAGGTAGGATTCATCTCTTTAAAAGGGGAAAAAGGACTCTAGCTCATGAGTTGGCAGGGACTGGAGTTGAGAGGGCTTTAAACTGGTTTTGAAGGGGAAAGGGGATAAGGTCAGGTTGGCTAGAGGTGAGCAATGGGCGACATGCCAGTGTTGGGCATGAAATTGACAGCCCAGTAGAAGTTTATCTACAAGTGGCATGGACAATAAAGAGGAGGAGCTGAAAGCCATTGTGTAGCAGAAAACCTGCACATAGTCACCATCACACAAATGGGGTGGAATAACTCATGTGACTGGAGCACTGCAATGGATGTGTACAAGCTCCTCAGACGGGACAGAGGAGGAAGGAAAGGTGGTGCTCTGTGCATTAGGCTGTGGATGTTGTCTACCCAGACTTCAGTAAAACCTTGGATACTGTCTCCCACAGCATTCTCCTGGAAAAGTGGGCAGGCCATGGCTTGGAGAAGCCCACTCTTCACTGAGTTCAAAACTGACAGGATGGCTGGGCACAGAGAGTGGTGGTGAATGGTGCTACATCCAGCCAGTGGCCAGTCAACTGTGGGGCTCCCCAGGGCTCATTACTGGGGACAGTTGTGTTTAATATCTTTATCAAAGACCTGAACAAGGGGATTGAGTGCCGCCCCAAACAGTTCCCAGGTGACATTAAACCGAGTGGGAGTGTTGATCTGCTCAACCACTCCAGAGGTGGCCGTTTGACTGGGACGCACACCGACTCTGCACAACCTGGAGTCTTTCTTTGCCTAAGGAATGGTCTGTGAAAGGAATGTAATAAAACTGCAGAATACTAATTAAAAACAAACAAACAAAACACAGCCCTGGGATTGCATGCAGTTGTCCCCGATATGCAAGTTGGCAGTAGTGACCAAGCTGTTGTTCCATGGAAATTATAAAGATATATTCTATTATATGGAGAGTGTGACCTCCATCTAATAAGTGAGGTTTAGATGATAAGTCAGACATTTCAGACTTTTTATGTGTATACATATTTATTGTAAAAAAAACAAAGTATTTCTGCATAATAAAATGGGAATTTTTCACTGCCATTTCTAAAGAAATCATCATCCATGTAACAGATTCAATATGTTCTATGCACTTTAGTTTGATTTTCTTGTTGGAGCAAGAATATTTAGATACAAAGTGGAATCATAGGGATTAAAAATCTGATTCTTCAATAGACACTTGATTTTGCCCCACTTTTTATTTTATTTCAATATTTCACCTGCATAGTCTTTGAAACAGGTTTTTCTAAGGGAAGGGACACATAAGGATCATTGAGCCCAAGTGCAAGTCCTTCAGGGATTCTGTTACTGCCATGGATTTTTCAGCTAACATATATATTAATTTTTGTGATGTACAGGAAATTGCACTGTTCAGCAGGGAGAAAAAAACCCAAAACAGCAAAACAACAAAAAACCAAAAAGTTCCATAATCTATTAGAAATTGTTATTAACATTGGGTTTTGATGTATTTGAGGAAAAAAAACCCAAAGAAGAAACAAATCTGCAATAGAATCAGGGTAGAAACTTTAATATTACTACCTTGGTGAAAAACTCCTTTCTGCCCTTTAAAAAATCCCTTTAACAAAACACTGATGCTTTTGATTTTTGAAAGCAAAGTATTCTGTACACATCTGCATACTCTAGGATTAAGTGTTAATATCTCATGCTCTCCTTGAGAAAAGTCTCTTCCTTAATATTAATGTCCATCTCCTGGGTTTTTTCCAATTGGACTCAAGAAGAATGTTTTTTTAAAAATAAGAACAATAAGCCATTCTCAGAGAAAGGGTGGATTCCCTAACACTGGGCACTGTTAATATTCAGCTGGACAGAGTGCTAGGGCATCTTGTCTAGACCATGATTTTTCCAAGAAATATTTGATCAGCTGATCCTTGATGTCCCTTTCGAGAAGTATTCTGTGATTCTAGGAGTCTATGAAAATATTATGAACCATATGTCACTTAAAACTGTTTCGTGTCTGTGGTGAGTTCATTAATAACTTGGAAATTCTACAATAATTTCATAGCTGGATTTCTTAATTTCAAGGTCTTGAAATTACCAAGAATGCCTATTGGACAATTATGTCAAGAGCATAAAAAGTTCTTGTTGCTGTGGTTATCTTGACAGCTGTAAATAATTCCTAATAAGATGTAAAATAAACTTCTAACTTAGACTCATACAATTACTAGTATTCTCTATTACTTTCAGAAAATTAATAAGAGGCTTTATGTTAAGTAAAACTAATCAGGGGGATTTATTTATCTCTTTTCCTGATTTATGCTAATATGGCCTCATCATTAGTCTGAATTAGACTCTCTAATGCTGTTTTGGCCAGGATTAGAATTTCTCAGAGGCTTTACATTCTCACATGGTTGCCACTTCCATTCTGGTATTTCCCCGCTGGTAGTTTTAGCCTGGATGTTAACACTAATTGCAGAACACTAAATAGTTCATTTTAATCTTTAATAAGTTTACATCTATTCAAATTAATTCTTGGAGTGTGAAATCTCTGTTGTCATTGCAGTTTAATGTCTTAGCATCTCAGAATAGGAATATGAAATGAAGTTTTTTCCATTGTTTTAGATGATTCAGCAGCTATTAATATCAGAAAGCATAATGCAGTTTTCTTGACTTTAAACACAATTAACACTCATAATTTTAAATTCCCTTTATCAGTGTGTATCAGTGCTGACACTGACTGATTTTGGCAAACACCAAGAGAAGACAAGGTCCAACGTAGTTTTGTAAATGTCAGTGTATGACATCACCACGGGGACTTGGCGTCGTTCTGTACTGACAGAACGGAGGCTGTAATTAGAAATTAATGACAAGGTGCTTTTCATCTTTGACGAGAAGAGATTTTTGTGTCAAAATATCTTAGTGAAAGAACAATTTTTCTCCAAGCATTTCTTGTCCTGAACATATTTTGCATAATAATGAAGGGGGGAGCAGAGAGGGCAAAATGATTGCATAGTGTTGTTGCTAAGTGACAAAATAGCAGATGTTCTGCCTTTGCAGATAACAAATGTTTGAATGCTATCATATTGTGATATTGACAGATACCATTCGTTAGGAAACAATATATTCACTAACTGAAAAAAAAAATTAAGGAAAATCAAAGTTATTGAAGTTTTTAAGGTCTTATGTAGAGAGCATTGTAAAATTACTTGACAAAAGTAATCAAGTTCAGAAATGTGTTTTAAGAATTCAATCACATGACACATAACAACTTAGGAAGATAAGTGACTTATAGTTTTTTGTTCTTTTAAATAGCAGAACACCTGCCTGGTCAGTCAGTGGAAGTGGTATCAGATGTGATCTGAATTTAGAATGTTTAATAATTCACTCTGTAAATGGATTTCTAGTGCTTATGCTAAAATTAGTATCTAAAGAAATGGCTGTGTTTGCATTATTCTAAGTTAAACATGATCTTTGAAGCCCTATAAAAACACTGCAAAATGGCATATGATGCTCCCAGAGTATATAACTTCCAGTGTGACACAATCTGAAATTATGATGTGTAGGAAAGTAAGCTTAACTTTGATAGTTTATCAATTCCTTAAATCTATATTAAGGCCTGCAGATTTGCAAGACAACTTGATTAGTTTCCCAAAGCTTAGAAAACACTTTCACTCTTAGCAAATATATCTGTGGAAAATTATATAACATAAAGGTTATAACTTGAGCTTTCAGGATTGTTGCTTTCTTCTCCTGATATTTACTTAAAATTTGCAATTAGATGAATGCACAGACAGTAGTTACCTTTACTAGTCCTGTCCTCTCTACTTTAATTCTTCACAAATCCCAAAAATGTGAAAACAAATTCCAGTTCAAGGTATAACATCTCTGCAATTAAAAGATTTTTTCTTTATATTGAGAGGCATCCAAATTTAACACTGAAAATGACTATTAAAAATAACAAAAAAAACAAACTATGAGTAAAGTAAGTCAAGGGGTGTTTCCAAATATTTAGGTCTGGATAGAGAACAAGACTGAGCTGAACTTGTTTACAAATAAACATACAATGTACTAGAAATAAGAAGAAATAATTGGTTCCTCCCCATGCTTTGAAACGTCTTTAGTGTACTGCTGCCACTAAATTTTTTACATTGTCTTGAATGAAAAAGTGTGAATTTGCAATGTGAAAGCATTTTCCAGGTGAAAAACCTATTTTTTTTTTATTTTAATAGACTCTGAACTTTATTCGCCTTAGCTCTGAAATGGCAAAAATGTCAGGAAAATACATGGAAGTTAATGGAACTGTATCAATATGTAGATGATGTAAATGCATTTTGAAATTAGAGTATCTTCTGTACAGATATTTCCTGAAGAGATAAAATTTAGTTTTAATTTATTTGATAATTCTCTTTCACTGGTAGAATTTGAATAGACAGTCTTTATTGTGTGCTTATGAAGCATAAGTATGTTAATGCAATGAGTTTAGTATTCTAATACGCTTGTCAAAGTTTTTATTACCTTAATATAAAGATGGAGTACATAGTTATGATCTATAGTGTAAAATCTGAATTACCATTTAAAAATCCCGCAAATTACTTTAAAATCTCTATATTGTGTTAAGCATTCAGCTGAAATGAATAAATTAAATTTATTGTCATTGTTTGAAAAAAACATATTTGAACTGATTTTGGCTGTGTGTGTGATGTCTGCCTGAAAGCCACAGGGAAGTTGTTGATCAGCTGCTGTCACCATTCTGCCCACTTTAACAGATGGTGGAAATGACCAAATTACAGATAGAGAAGGGTGAGAAAAGGAGAGCAAATCATGTGAAAAATCAAGGGAAGGTCATTTCATAGCATGGAGTCTTTCTGTCTTGGTTGCCAGATGGAGAGGAAACATATCTGCTCTGCACACTCACCTTCCTCCCCTATTATAACGTTTGCCAAAATCTTTATAAAGCTCATTGTCACTACCTCATTCTCCTTACCTCTACTGCACTTGTAGGTGTTTCCAGAAGTGCTAAAAGTCAGACAGGCTGCTTTAAGATCAAGAAATTGTTTATTCTTCCTTGTTGGGCCCAAACTGTCAGAGCACTGGAAGAACTTTTTGCCTTTTTCTTCATCTATCTTAGCCCATCAAACAGTTAAACTTAATTTGAGATGGAGTTGAACAATGGATGTTAATGTTCAGGAGTGTAAGAAATTCTTTAGCTTATTTGAAGTTAGTCCTATGCATAGACAAAGATAAATAAACATATGTTATGGCTTATAGAATAGACACCCTGCCGCCCTCGCATTAGATGTACCAGGAAACAATTTATAAGCCGTGTTTTACCTTTTCAAATCAGTCTGATGTCTGTTCTATTGCTTATTCTAAACCAGAGAAGATTTCTCTTTGTATGTATTTGCATAGATCTCCTTTGCAAAAATGGCCCTGAAAAGCACTCTTTAACTCCTCTAGAATTCTTGCTCGCCTTCTTGTAAAATTGGATGATTTATTTTGTATTTAGAGCACATGTAAGTTGAAAACAATTCTCATTTCCCCAGAAACAAAACACAGACATTTGAATTTCATATTAGTATCAATGAATGACTGTGCTGGTGCAAGATTAGAAATAGAAGGATTGTACTTTGATGCTTTTCTCCCTGTATCTGAGCTACTAATTGATACTGACAGGAAAATTGGGTGCATTGATTTTTTAAATTTTTTTCCCACTCTAAATTAGAACTTACGGATGTAGTCCTGAAAGCAAAAATATATGTCTATTATAGATAATGCCACATGGGTAAACAACACTCCAGGAGACTGACTCAACTGAGACTACAAGGATGATAAGGCAGGAGATCAACATGGCAGAGAAAGAACCTCTGCGTCCAACTGAAATACAGGATGGAAATGCTTATGCTATGGAAGCAGGATGTGCATGCTGGGAAGAACATAGTGAAAGTGCCTGAAAGTGTAGGGATTAGGAAAGCTATGGCACAGCTGGAAATAAATCGAGGGAAGTGAGGAACAGTAAGAAGAGAATCTGCAGTTACATCAGTCAGAAAAGGAAAAGATAAAAAGTTGTACCTCCTCAATAAATGAGACAGGGTATCTGGTGACAAGTGATACAGAGAAGGCTGAGGTACTTCACTTCTTTTTTTCATCAGCAATTGCTCTTCCCAACTCTCTTGAGTACCTGAATCTAAAGGCGGGGAATGGGAGAATGAAGACTCACCTATCATATGAAAATATCAAGTTCTAGACTCTCTGAGGAACCTGAACATACACAAGTCATGGGACACAATGAGATGCACCCCAGGGGATTAGTTTACTACAGTTTCCAATACACTCTCTGTGGTATTTGAAAAGTCACAACAGTCAGGAAAAGTCCCAGGCGACTGGAAAAAGGGAAATACATAGACATTTTAAAAAGGGTAAAGAGGATAACTCTGCAAACTGCTGACCTGTCGGTCTTACCTCTGTGCCTGGGAAGATCATGGAACACAGTCCCCTTAGAAGACATGTCAAAACATAAGTGATCAGAGACAACCAACGTGTCTTCACAAAGGACAAATTGTGCCTGACTAATCCAGTGGCCTTCAATGGCATGGCTGCATTGGTGCATAAGAGAAGAGCAACTGATGCCATCGAGCTCAGCTTCTGTAAGACTTTTGACATTGTCCTGCACAACATCCTCATAGGTAGATTGGGGACATGTAGATTTGATGGGTGTAATATTCAATGGATTAGGAATTGGATGGATTGCCACATCAAAAGAGTTACAGTTAATGGCTTAATATCTGAGTGGAGATTAGTAACAAGTGGTGTCCCTTAGGAATCCATACTGGGACTGGTATTGCTCCATATCGGTATTAATGATGTAGACTTTGGGATTGAGTGCACCCTCAGCAAGTTTACAGGTGACACAAAGCTGGGTGGTGCAATTGAGAAGCTTCAGGCAGCTGACAAGCTTTGGGAAATTGACAAGATTCTGGATGGTGGCATCCAGAGAGACACCTTGGCAGGTTTGAGAAGTGGATCCATGTGAACTCCATGGAGTTCAGCAAGGCCATATGCAAGGTTCTGCACCTTGATCAGGGCAGTCCACTGTGTCAGTACAGACTGGGTGATGAATGAATTGACAGCAGGTTTCTGGAGAAGAGCTTGAGGATACTGGTGGATATCAAATTGAACACGAACCAACAATGTGTGTTTGCAGCCCAGACAGCCAAGTGTATTCTGAATGCAGTGTGACAAGCAGGTCAAGGGAGGAGATTCTCCTCTTCTGCTGTGCTGTTGTGAAGTCCTAGCTGTGGTACTGCATCCTGTTTTGGGGTCCCCAGTACAAGAAAAATATGGACATGTTAGAGTATGTCCAGTAAAGGGATGCGAACAGAGGTGGAGCACCTCTCCTATGAGGAAAGACTGATGGAGCTGGGAGTTTTCAGCCTGGAGAAGATTCTGTGGAGAACTTACTATGATCTTTCAATACTTATAGGGAGCTTATCAGAAAGATGGAGACTTTTTACAAGGGTATGTGTTAAGAGTATGAGCGGTAATGAATTTAAACCAAAAGAGGGCAGGTTTAGAGTGTACATAAGGAAAAAAATTTACCATGGTGATACACTGGAACAGGTTGCCCAGAGAAGTTGTGGATGCTCTATCACTGGAAATGTTAAAGGCCAGGTCAGATGGAGCTTTGAGCAACCTAGTCTAGTGGAATGTGTCCCTGTCCATGACAGGGGCGTTGGACTACTTGATCTTTAAAAGTCCCTTCCAGCACAAAAAATTCTATGAATCTGCATTTCTATGAAATTATCAATACCTGACCAGTCAATATCATATCTGTAGAGAAAAATTACTACTGTGAGGGACACATGCTTGGCACTAAAATCGTGGTAACTATGTAACATAAACAGAAGGCAGATAATGAAATTGCTTATATCTCTGTCCAGGATGGTTGCCTGCAGTTATTTCTACATAATGCTGAAACAGATTAATTTAGCATTTTTGTGGCACTTTTTTTTTGTTAGTTTTATTTGTTTGTTTTTAATTTTTATTATTTATTTTCATTATCTGTGGAGTCTTACCTACATGTTCTGTACCTGTCCTATCTAGTCCTGTCTGTTCTATAGCAAGCAAATCTTTAGCAAACAAAGAATTATTAGTTTTCATAAAAGTTTGACTCTGGAGTCTTTATTCAGAGAATTTTCACTCTTCCAGGCTGTCAGCAAATTTATCCTTACAATGGTTTTCTGAGATGATGTTTTATTATCCCTGCTTCAATAGGGAACTTGGTCACGAGTTTTAGGCAGCACATCTAAAAGTGCTGACCAGTTTTTATGTCTTACACAAGAAGTTAAGAAGATGACTTTTTTCCCCAGTTTTCTTAGCACTTTCCCAGAAATTTAATTCAAAGCAAAGCTCCCATTGATTTCACTTTCTACTATCAACAGTTTGGAGTCCTGCAAATTGAACTTTAGCTGTCTGAAACATATAATCCTATCTATTTCCAGTACACAGTACCTAAATGAGATAGGGATCCTGTGGGAAATACTACGTGATCATGTAAGTAAAAACTGTCTCAGCATGGCTACATATGCTAGAATAATTTCAGGTTGCATATTGTCTGGTACATTCTATCTTTTCTTTTTTTTTCCTTTACACCCTGCCATACTTTTGATGCATTTTTGTCTGATTTGATGTTGGCAGGGTCTGAAGTAGGGTGGAGGGAATTGCTTTTATTAAGGTGGAGATTTTATTTGATTTTTTTGACAGTTATTTCCTGTTATCTGTTTATTTTTTGGTAATCTTCTGAGGGGGATTTTCATAAGTACTTAAGAGGTACATGTAAGTGATAGACACTGGAAAGCAGGAATTTGTTTGCTGCTTCCTTCTAGGAAAGCTCTGTAATTCACTCTGCTTTCCAGGTTTTGAGAGACTGCAAGACATTTTCTTTTTCTTCTTTCTGTTGTTCATATTTGCCCTTTTGCTCTAGCCTCTAGGGTGGGGGGGTTTTATGCCTTTTTTTGTTCTTTCCATACTTCATAAAATTGTTTCTTCTTTCTTTTCTTATTGGCTATGGAAAAATACAGAGGTCTTATTTGTTTTGTGCAAAGTTCATTTTTGGTACTAAGCCCTGGGAGAAGCATTTGGAGAAAAAATCATGTTTTGTCCACAAAGACAATATTCAATAAGAGTGGTAGATATAGGCTGTGTTAAGTGCAACATGCTGAGACCCCAGAGGATTTAGATTATGATACTTAAGAGATCTGACTATGTGTGAACTGAGAATGCAAAGATTTATAGAAGGCAGACTTTATAGCTATTTTCAGAAGAATGAGCAAAAAGTGCATATGGCATCTGGACAGTACATCTGGCAAAAATGAAGTCTCAGATATATGAGATAGATGTACTAATAATTCTGATTTTTATGACTGCAAAAGTTTGAGCTTCAGAACAAGCAGAACAATCTTTCTTTAATTTCAGCAATAATGTCTCATAAATTACTTAAGGTAAATTAAAAAAAAAAAAAACAAAACAAAAAAACCCAAAAACATAACAACATCACAAATGTAAAATTGTGAACTGAATGGTCAAACACTATGAGCAACTGCAACAGAGGAGTGTTTATTCAAAGTAATCAACCAGTTTAAAAGGAAGTAGCAGATGAGATATCTATACAGTAATTCTGATTATTGTAAGAAGAAATAGTTTCTTCTGAATAGAATTTTGTTCATTAGAAGAATAAGGGGGGGATTTTTTCCACACAAAATCAATGTTTGGAAATCAGTAGTGTTTGCTTTTTGTCTTTCAATGACTCAGTCAATAGAGATGTCCAATTTAATTTATATCATCATTCATGTGCCACCTGGGGTTAGCAGAATTCAGTCAACAAATGTGGAAGAGTTGGTGAAGGTGAAAGTTATTCTACAATATCAAATAAACAAACAGTTATACTTCAGAGACATGATGTGAAACTATTACACCTTTTTTTTTTTATGACACTGGAGAGACAGAGAGAGGGTCTGCACAGATACTTAATTAGGATTGGTCTGAAATAGTCAAGAAGTTTATCATCACCTCAGTCATAAAGGATTGTTCCAGAAGAGATGTTCTGTGCACTTTAGAGGACTAAATCATTGAGGATTATTTCATGTAGAGCCAAAGAGCTCTCTGTTAATTGCCTTGGACTACTATTGCTGCTATAAGATAATAGAAATCAAATCTTTTGTATAAAAGTAATTGGCATTGATATTGAACTGCATTTAAATTTTTAATGTGTTACAGAATAAGCAGCATTGATGCTAAGATGATGCTGGCTTGAGCATTTGGAAATAACATAGCTTTGAAGTGGTCTGGATGTATCGTCAAGGAAATATTGGGAAGAAAAGGAGTATTTTCTCTATTCTCTGATCATTAATAGAGGAACTGAGTATATTTCAGCAAATACTGATTTACCCACACATATATGAATTCAAAACCTGTTATTTTCTTCTGATTCAAAAAGTACCAGGTGATGCACTTGCAGTTTGGCTGAATTAAGAGCCAGCAGAAATCATTAGAGTCTCTAAATTTCATATAGGTTTTATTTTGATACCTTTTATGGAAGCCAGCATTTAGTTAGGGCAAAATATTTTTTCCATATGTATATTCCAGAGACAGAGCAAAGTAAGGCTACATTACCCAACTATCATGCTACTCCTTAGTACTTGGTAACATTTAATTTCAGAGAAAAATTTAATTTGAAGTTAATATATTAATTTTCACAGGTGAAATAATAAAACAACACTTTTGCTGATTTTTGTCTAGAATGGTTTTAAGAGAAAAAAATCATAAAATTATTATTTTTTTTTAATTATAACTTCAGGGTTTAGTCTAAAGAACATATAAACATACAAAACCATTCAGAATTTAAATGGACTTTTAGTTAATAATAATTGAATTAAATACAATAAATTCTAAAAATCTTATAATATAGAGCTTCAATGTACCTCAGAATTTTCCAGTGTGATATAAAAGGGCATTTTTTCTTCCCAGTCTAAAATATCCCCATCTGTAATTCCAAAATACTGTCACTGGCCTTGAATTGTTGCCTGACATGAGGGCTTGAAAATCTGTATTCTGCCACATTTCATTGGGGTGTTGTTTCTTTCTTTTCCTACAGAATTATGTGCACTCATGTCACCAGACCAATGATCTCAGATGACTAAGTGAAAATGTAATATAAATAGGGTTAAATGTAAAGTAATTACTTTAAAGAATTATGAATAATTTTACCTCTTTTGTGATGATGAAAATACAGATTTCCAGAGAAGATCCTGCCATGCAGGTAAAAACGGATAGAAATAAATTTGATGATCGTGGTTCAGGGAATATCAGCAAGAGATGTTGGCCCTGAAAGGGTTATGAAAGCAGAAATCAGGTCAAGAAGTTTTGGCCTGCTGTGAAGGTTTCTGCAGCTTTCTCTTAACACATACTTAAAAATGATCTTGAACTGTTCCATGCAATTTGAACAATAATTTATTAGTGTAACTGACAATTTAACATTTCCCTTAAGAAACTTTGGCAATTCAAACACTCCAAATAGGACCCTGCAGGGTTTTATTTCCGTGTTAGAGATTTTGGAGATGACAGACATATGTATCATTGACCAGATCCTAAAATATATGTCTGATTGAAGAAACTGTCTTCCTGGAATAGCAGAACTGCAGACAAAGCTTAGTGCTGCCTGTACATTGAATGACTGGCATACATTCACCATATACAATGTGTTGCCAAACAATAATTTTTTGAATCTTTGTATTCTCTCAATAATGATTTTCTCAAGCATCCATAATATTAAAAAAAAAAATATAGATTACATTCCAACTTTTGTATACTCTACAGTTTTTTGAACTTGGGTGTTTTAAAAAGGGAAAAAAAATTATAAAGACCTCTTAAGTGATACTTGCAATTTCTTAAACGTGCCTGATGCCTATGGATCAGCAGGTTTGAGAAAACCTCAAAGCAGTCAGTGGTGGACTTTCCTTAACAGAATTTATTACAGTTAAGCAGAATTGGTAAGGCATTCTCTTTGTCTCAGTGCAATGAATGAGTCTGATAGGACAGATGAAATTTTGATAAGGAAGTAAACTAAAACCAGAATTTTGATAAGGATGTAAACTAAAAACAGAATTAACGCTACCTGCAGATAAGATGTTCTGTTTAGCCCCCAAAATATTTGTGTTCCATATTGTAGAATATCATCAGGCAGACTCATGATTTTTATGTGCACCCTTCACCCTTTCAGAGAAATGATCGATGAGAAGATATTTAAATAATACAGTGATCTAATATCCTTAAGTAACACCAAAGAAACTATAGTGATTACTTGGTTTTATCTCTCTAAATCAGGCAATAGATGTTATAAAATCTCTGCAAATATTGAAGGACAAAGAAATGAAGTTTTAAAGCATGTTTGTTGTCATAGATACTGCAAAAACTTGTAAAGTTAATCCTGTGCTTAATCTCTTAGAGTATTAAATGTGTACTTATTTCAGCCTAAGAATTTCTAGCTTCAATTTTTTGCCATTTGATTTTGTGACATCATCCTCTTTATATGTAAGATTCTCCATTGGCTATTCTGTATCCTACATGTAGTTTACTCCTGGCCAGGCCAATATTTAATGCTTCCTTTTGTATAAGGACTTGAATTTTTCACTGGAAGGTGTAATTTCTACACTTTCAAATCCATAAGAATGCTTCTCTGAACCCTCTCCAGTTCCTTGACATCCTCTGTGAATTTTAAATACAATATTTGAGTAGGAGTTCTGGAAGACAACTGATATGTACATGTAATATTTATTATTTTAGCCACCAGTTCTTTTTATTATTATTGTTATTTGTGCTATTGGCTTGTAGTGTTTTAATTTTGAAATTATTCAGAGCATTTCATCTTAGAACCATGGCTCATGGTTTGGTACTTAACAACACTGTTTTGCCTTTAGTGACATTGAAAAACAAACTGTGGGGGTGAGGTGGTGTTGCATTTCCTTCTGACTCTGCAGGTAATCCAGGATTAGTGGTCTGATTATTGTGTCATCTAAATATCTTATTTTTTAGGAATAGAGTTTTTTTAAAATCACTTTTAGATAATGTGAAATAGGTATTTGGCATGACTAAGTACCTGGCACCAGAACTGATAACCATCAGAGTAATATAAAATCCTTATTCTTAATCATATTGTCAATTAACCACTCTTTCATTGATTTCAGTGTTTATGACACTTTGCATTTAAAAAAGAAATGAAAACTATTTAATTTTAATAGTGTTGCCTTTTTAAAACAAGCATATTGTATCAGCATTATTGTTTTAATCAAGCAACTTTACGACTGCAAAAAAAAAAAAAAAAAAGAAGGAAATATCCTTCTAGGATATCTAAGATCTAAGTTAAGACCTAATTTCCACAACTCCATGCTGATTTGGATTAATTTCCTTCCTTTAATTATTAAGTACACATCAGCACCTTTGTATGATTCATGCCAGTTAACATGGCTTCATCTTTTTGTCGTACTTGAGACCTACCTGTTATTTTTCAAAAGATTGACATGTGGTTGATAGATTGGTAATTACTTGCTTGAAACTTTTACTTTTCATTGACACAGCATAAACTTTGTTCCATGGCCCTCAAATTTCTAGTACTTCAAGACTTGAAACAGAAGATCAGCAGACCAGACAGCTCCATGGATAATTTATTAAAAATTTCTGATTTAAAATTGTGCACCATGATTACTTTAGTTTATCAGCCTCCTCATTTTATAACTCCTATGGCAAATATTTCTTCAGAATCTAAGAAATGTGTAATTTTCATCTAGCTTCTGGGAACAAAATTCAATTCATTTCAATCTTTCAAGTTTCTGATATCACAATTATTTTAATGAAATTTGTATTCCTAAGAAATCTGTACAGAATCTCTCCATAGATAACTTCTACTGTGTGGAATACCTTCCACAACTCCCTCCTAGGACTTTGTTTTAATATTATGTTAGTTGTAACTGGAAATGTACTTCCCTTTTTTTTCTCTAGATATTATTCTCTAATATCTTGGTAACTGACATATTTAATCTTGATCAAGATATAAATGTTGGAAAATTACTCTAAAATGTACAGGTAAAAATTCCCTGTTCATTAGGGGGAAATATTTTATCTCCTGATTCCTGTCTGTTGATGTTTTGTTTGGTCGGGTTTTTATTTGCGTGCCTGGCTTTGTCTACATATTGCTCTTACATTTTAATGTTATTCATACAAATAGTGCCCTGTACTCAGGTTCTCAATTCAGAAGTAATAATCCATTTATAAGATTATGAAAAGAAATCAGCATAGTGTCACTGTATGTCTTCATAGGTGTAGAGGACAGTGAAGAGTCATAGGAAAGTCTTCAGAAATCAAATTAACAGCCTGCAAAGTACTGGCGATGTTCCTACTCTGCTCACTGCTGAGTACTACATAAGACAATACAAAAATCCTACTAAAAAAATTTGACATATTTATGTCATCCTCCTCTGAAGATAGAATCTGAAAGGTAAAAATTTTACATGAGGTTTTCTGAGTGGGTGTATCCTTATTCTGTCATCACTGCTGTGACACTTAATGAATTTTTTTTTACAGAAAACCTTATTTTAAAAATATTTCATCTTCTGCTACTAAAGGGGGTAAACTTTAGTTTCTGGATCTGCTCTTGAACACAGCTGATAGGCAGTTTGGAGGGTGATGTGACTCTCCATCTACTTCTTCCATGATTTCCTCTCAGATAGAAATATCTGCAGTATCATCTTTTCACAGAGTATTTTAAGAGCCTTAAGGGAGTATTCAATGGAACATTTTCCAAAAGGCAAGTTGCTCCTATGGAAGCATACTTACTGTGCTCACAGATTACCAATTCAGTCCATTAGGTTTAAAATGCACTGACCATGTCTTTTTTGTTTTTTTTTTTTTTTCTTAAGGTATTTCCTAAACGATTATGGAATTACTAGGTTATGAAATCAATAAAGAGTGTTTATTTTTGAAATGATGATGTTTCTCAGCAGCATGAATTAATTGGATTATATAGTCCATTTCTAAAACTGGAGGAATTGCACAACAAAAACTGTCAAATTTCATCTGAGTTAGATAGTACTGTGTGTCATGGCTAATATGTTTAAGAAGTAATCTTTCCATCCTGTTATTGTCATGTCAGTCGATCCATCCTGGACTAGAATTGGTAATGGTGACCCTTTAAAGGAGCATGTAACACTGCTAATGCCAAAGTGACAGTCAATGCACCAATGGCAATCAAACAAATAGGGAATTACAGGAAAAAAGGATGCTTTAAGAGTACTGTATTTAATGTTGTACACTTGTGAAACAGTATTTTCTTCAAACATTTTTTAAATTCTCTTTAATTGCTCAAATATTTAATTCAGGTTGGCTTAAAATGTTAATTTTATTCAGGCAGGGTTTTTTTGAGAATTTCTTAGCTTCAAAGTTGTATCTCCAGGGGTGGTAAGTATGATTCCGGAGACCCTGGAGACCTATCTAAATAACACAGTTCCCAGGTGCTGGCACTGACCCTTTATCCATATATGTTAATTTCTTACATTAAAAAGTGAAATACTTAAATTAATTCTTCAGGGAACACTATTAAAAGAACGAGAGAGTACTTGGATTTTTCTACCAAGTTAATAGGATATTGCCGGATCACAGGGTGTTCCAGTCATTCTTGCAGTTCCCATGGCTGAAAAATATTCTGTACAGATTAAATTGAGACAATCTGTCCTTCTTACTCCTTCCTGGAGCATTTTTCATTTTTTCATTTTTTAATTTTTTTCATTTTTATTCCAACATTGTTTGGCAAAATTAAGGGGGAGATAATTCGTGCTGAGGCTGAAACCACTGATAACACAATGTTGTAACATATATGGGCGAATTCTGGCTGAGTTTAGAGCCAGGATGTAGAGAAACACATTCTGCCTTTCAATATCAAGTTTAGTTTGAAGCATTTCAAAAAGAGTTAAAGAGAGAGTAGCCAAGGGTTATGGATCTGATTGTCATGCATCTTTCTTAATAGGCAAGTATTTTGTGTGCGTTCAAGTATTTTGGAACTGTTGAAAATTAACAAAGGAGTTTTACTGAGTGGAAGTAAGAATGCATTATTAGAGAATGCCACTTCAAATCATTCCATTGTTGATATTACCTTGACCTAGCCATTCACAGAAATTCCAGAAAATGGAAGCTGAGTTTAGCTCCTTGAACATGGCTAGCACTTCAATAAAACATCAAAGGATCCCTGAAGCTAGGGGTGGGGTATTTCGGGATAAATCTGAAAAGGTATTTAAGCACTTATTTATGCAGAGATGAAAGGCTTATGGAGAACATGAGTGTCATAACTTTCAATTTAAGTGGAAAGAGAGAGAAAAAATATTCCGTAAGAGTGTTTTTTGATGTTTTCATTTTGCTTTGTTTTTTTGTTTTGTTTTTGTTTTGGTTAGGGGTTTTGGGGTTTTTTTGTTGTTTTTGTTCTGGGGTTTTGTTGTTGTTGGTTTTGTTTCGGGGTTTTTTTTTTTGTTTGGTTTGGTTTGGGTTTTTTATTTGGGATTTTTTACAGGTTTTTTAGGTTTTGGGGTTTTTTTTGGGGATTTTTTGTTTGGTTGGTTGGTTGGTTTTTATTTGGTTTGGGGGTGTTTTGTTTATTTGTTTGCTTGCTTGTGGGTTTTTATTATTATTATTATTATTATTATTATTATTATTATTATTATACTTTGTCTTGGTTTGTTTTTTTCCTGCAGAATATTGGATAATTATATCATTTGGACATAAACTGAATGACACTAGCTGAAGATGTGGTGATGATTTTAAGAATGGTGATAGGTGTTTGTCCACTGCCAGTGTTTCTAGAATGGCTGGTGGAAACTAAAGGCTATTTTGCTGACTTTTTAGCTTCAAACTTGCAGTGGGTTTGGTCTGAGCAAGCTGAAATGCCATCACTAAATACTATTATTTTAATGTTATTTCATCATATTAGAATTCTCTTTACATTTCAGGATTATCTGTCACTGCTCCTTATTTTTGTTCTGATGGGTTTAGGCCAGCCAGTCCCACTTCACCTCTAAATATGAGTATAGCATTTCATTTTAAACCAGGAAGACTTAAATCACAGAAATGTAGGACTGAAAAGGATAGCACATGATCACTGCAAATTCCAGTCACCAGACTGAAATCTTAGTTTAGGAGATTTACAGAAAAATTAATGAGGAATTCATTCATAAACAGTAATGGACTAAATACTTTATAAAGTTGTACAAAGTATAGGGAGATAAAGACTGTCTTTTATGTTCTAGCAGAAAATTTGTTAGATAAAGTTGTGTATTGCACCTCTGTGAAAGCGAGGAATGTGGTCTCAAAAAATCTGACATATAATGCTCATGGTAATATTTCACTTTTTGGGGTTGTTGCATGAGTGGTGGAGCCAACATCATCAGGAATTAACCAACTATACGTTGGTCAGAAAGTGTAAGGAAGTAAGCTGAGAAAAGCAGTGTTTTGAGATCTTGCCAGTCTAAAACTGAAATTATTGGGCTTTTTCCTTGCCAGTGTTCCTTTACTTGAAATTTATGGCTATGCAATTTGCTTGCTGCCTTGTGTGATAATATTGGTCAATGAAAACAAAAAAAAAGTTTGTACACATCCATGACTACTTCCTTGTTTAAATTCTATCTTCTCTTTCCATGTGTAAAAAGCAACCATAGCTGTTTCTGGGAAACACTTGGAAATATCTACAGAAAAAATGAGCTCTGTGTGAGTCATACAAGGACATACTACAATCATCTGCTTGTGAAAAAGAACAATATGTTGTGAACTAATTTGTAATTCATTATGTATTTATTGAAAAAATTTCAAAAGAGATTCTCAAAACAAAAAGAAAAAAAGTTATTTGCTTAAACATTTTGCTCAGTATTTTAGCACTTTTGGCAAACGCTTTTGCTGATATAGATTAAATAACATCTCTAAAGGAGCACTGCACATCATCATATAGTTTTAAACAGTCAGATACTCCTGTAAAATAATCCTATAAAAACCTAGGTCAGTTTGGTAGATCTGCTGAGGAATTTCCCTAACCTTCACTGTTTTTTTGGCTGCAATCATAAAAACTTGTTGAATAATGTATCCAATTTAATAACTGCTTTGGCTGGTCCTTTAAAAAAACTCAAATACTTCAGAAAAATAAATTTAGTAATAATAATCATTAACCATGACCATCCTTCATGAAATTAAATTAAATTAATATTCTCCTGGAAATATCTGAAAAATCAGAAGCAGAACATATTTAAAAAGGAGCTTGCAGAAGTGGAATGCTCTTCAATGATGTTAAAATGGAAGAAAATATAAATCACAAACTACATTTTGCCCCCAGGAATCTCAAAAGATTGTGATTAGAAACTGGAATGACTTTTTCCACTCAGGATTCCATTTGACAATTCTTTCGTGATTGCTTAATTAATAAAATCACATTTATAAGAATAGTGCCACTCCTTAATCCAGTCAAAAAGTCTGATTACTTTTGAAATCGAACTGCAGTTTAATTTCAGAAATAGTTGATGTAATGCTGCTTAACCCCTACTGAGTCAAGTCCAATTGATTATTTTTAATTTCAAAAGGCCTTTGAGCAAAGTTCTCACTCTAGAATTTAACAGGTGAGGAAAAGCCTCCAGCCAGTAATGGCAGGGAGATACAAAAATCATGAGAAAAGGCAAGTAGCAGGTTTGACACTTTCTGACAATTATTTTTAGAAAATAACAATCTTTATAATTATAAATTTTCATAATACGTGTAGAAGCCTGAACCCACTCTTAAGTCTTCACCGGAGCTAAAATCCCTTTATAAAAATTTCAGTACAACGCTTTATTTAATTTTTGTCAGGAGGCATTTTGAACACTGTGTAAATATCAAAAAGGGGTGGACTTTTTTTAGCCTCACTGTTGCATTTGCCTAAGTTTTAAATAGTCCACCAAACTGCTTAAAACTGTAGAATTTCCCAGCAAATCTTTTGAAACGACTATATTCTGAGAGTTGGTTTTTTTTTTTTTCAGTACCAGATAGAGAGGAGGTGTTACATTGATTTTTCACAGGATCTCAAAATTCTTTGGATTTGCAAACTATGCAGGAAGAAAATAAAATAAAATCCACAGAATTCTCACAAAGCTAAGCTAGTTATTCTCCTGCAGGTCTTGTTTAATTGTAATTGCTGCTTTACAATGTGTAATAAAGACAGAAGACTTATACGTAGTAAAAATGGCTGAACTTTTTCACAAGTATATTCTCATTGGGTGCAAACTCTCAATGTACTATAAAATAAAGAAATGGGAAGAGAAATTGTGTTGCAACTACTTCTGGGTTGTGATTTCCATGCAGTAAGTTACCCAAAAGTTACTTTATCTCACACACCTTTTAGCACATATCTGAAATCTATCAGTGATGGTCTTGGGTTTCTGTCATTTTTGTTGTTCTACTGCATAATCTTTTCCTAAAGATGTTTCTCAAGGAATGTCTGGGAATGTCACATATCAAGTTAACAGTAGATCTCTGAGAGATTCTAAAGGTTTAACTTTTGAACACATTCTGATGACAATTAGATGATGTAAAAAGGTGTTTCTATCACTTCTGTCTGAGCAGGCTGCCTATGCTGAAAGACAGGGCAACTGAAAGAACACATTTTAGATTAATAATTTCAATCGGGTAGTTATTTCTGTAGCATAGGGTCTAAATGGAACATACAGGATATTTTTACTTTATTAGAAAGGATTGGTGCCTATAAAGATCTACCAAAAGGAGCTTAAAATATTTAAAGTTATCTAAAAAAACATGTTCAATATTTTAAGAAGTATTTATTTTATTTTCCGATTTGTAACGCCTCATTAATTTTTAATTGCTTGTTTTGGTTATAATTTTTAGTTCTGGAGAAACTAAGTAGACAGAGAATAAATAGTAACATGAGGTGGCTTTCTTTTTGTTGTGAATTTGCATTTCGTTTAATTTGGATTCCTTTAATTGGACATATTCAACTGGACCTGGAGATGATAGAGGGATTTTTTTATTTGGTTGGTTGGTTGATTTCTTGTCTGTTTTCATCATAAATTCTTAAAGAAAAATATTTTTAAGAGAGTTGAGTTGTTAGGAATCTAATTTCCCAGAATGAGTATTTCCCACATATGAATACACAAATATCTAGAATATGTAAAGAAACTTGAAGAATGATATTTTTTTTTTAAATTGCAATAAAAAAATAGAATCTGATTGTACAATAATTGATGATACTTTCTATAAACTCTTTAACTGAATTTGTAATTAAGTGCCACGGAATACATAAAAATCCCAAAACAATTTTCAGGATGTACATCCTGCAGATTAGAGCACCTTTTGAATAGGTTTTCTTTTCAGAATAACCCATTGTAAATGTAATGTAAAAATGTAAATGTAAAAACCCATTGTAAGAGCATCAGCCAGGCTTTTCTTGTATTTTTCTTCCCATTTTTCCTGTTGATTTTGATTGCCTTTCTTCTCTTCTATCTCTACAATGTGCTACAAAAACTTAAGATCTTCTCTTTATTTTTGTTTATCAAATTTAAGAATTCAGGCAATTTTTCCCTTGTTTCACTTAGCTATGACATCTCCCATAAAATTCAAAAACATGAAAGTGTAGGCTGGTGATGCCTCGTAGTCAAATAGTTCAGACATCATATTTATTTAGCCATTTTAATTTCTGAAATATTCAAAGATGATAATGGACAGAAACCTGCCCATAGCACTCTGTGCCTTTGGGCTAGAATATTGCAACAAGCTCTCTCTCTTTAGAGCTGTCCTTGAAAACCCTCAAAGATTTTGTCTGGTGAGGAGTGATGAGGCATAACTCCTCAAGGGCACATCACTAAAAGAGTTGGAGACATCCATAATCCTGAGGCTTTATTTGTTGTTCAGAATGACTAAACTTTAATGTAAGAGAAGTAAGGAATTTGCCTTATAGAACTTGGACTCAAGTATTCTGGTTCTGGTTTGGTTTTGATTTTTTTTTTTTTTTTAATGGTATGAACTTTTTCTAATGTTGATGAAAGATTTTCTTTGCAGTGATGATCATAAATTCCTATTGTGTTGAAAACTCAGACTTTTTTTTTTCTTTACATTGGTATGAGGTATTACATTTTTTTGCATTGTGATAGGAAAAGTTGTAAAATCCTTAATCTCTGAATCCCTACTTATCTACTGTGCAATACAAACAGCAATAACATCATGGGGTCCTGTGAAAACCTTGACATTTTTCTGAGATGTTAGATGTAGTTCTGTCAGAAAAAAGGAAAGTGTCATTTTCATAATTGTTGAAGTCTATTATTTGCTTTGTAGTGATTTGGTGGAGATTAAACCCTCCTCTACCAGAGAGAGAAAGAGAGGGTCTGTAGCCTGAGGGGCCTTAATACAGGAAATTGAAATGATGAAATGAAATAGGGCAGCAGATTAGTATAGCAGTATCAGCAAGGCCAAGGGACAAGTTTGCAGAGAGAAGTTCAACTATTTTCTGTAGCCATGTTCTTAATTACTGGGGTTTAGGTTTAGTTTGGTTTGGTTTGGTTTGGTTTGGTTTGGTTTGGTTTGGTTTGGTTTGGTTTGTTCTGTTTTTGATTTCTATTGGTGAGCCAGTAGCAGTAGTCGTGGACCAGGACTCCACTATACCATGTACTTCACAAGTGAAGGAAAAGATTGTTTTCGTAATTGTTCTTTACAATTAATAACCCATTTTAATAATAAAGGGTTGAAAACAAGGAAAGATTGCTCATATTCATTGGTGTGAGGAGCAAAGAACTCAGTATCAGTAAGAAAATATTTTAATTGTCAAGAAGAGTCTAAAAGAGTATTTCTTGTACGTTCAAACATATATGGTGATTTAGAAAGGTAGCTCTTCATAAATTTGAAAATAATCCTGACACTAAGGTTGATATCCTCTACAATGAGACTGTTCTTGTTTTGAGACTGCTAAATGGCAATTTTCAGAATCCCTTAATTAAGGGGCTTCTGTCTTTGACAAAAAGAAATATTATAAGGATATATGGATGGTAAAAATGTATGTGGACACCTGAAATGTAAGGACATCTAAGTTCTGATGATATCTGGTTACGGCAATTCAACTTTAAAAACAATGATAGGAATCAGGAGAGGCAAAGATTTAAACATCTAGATACAAAAACTTAAGTGCTGAGGAAGTTACAGCAGCACTACCATAGACCAAGAGCTTGCAGAACACTGAAAAGGATCAGTGGATAGCCTTGGAGAGCTTCAGCCAGAGCTTTATGACCAAAAATGTGGAGGAAACATGACTGGCATGAGTCTCAATGGTAAGGGCAAATTTACTATGGTATATATAGGAGGTTTGTCAGATGTGAAAGTCTTGTTATGGGATGTTTGAAGGGGATTGTAACAAGGGGGATGAACAGGTGTGGCAAATTCGAGAGAACGGGGATAAAAGTGGCCACTCCAGTGTAAGCCTGCTGCTGGTCCTTACTCTGGCCAAGCCAGAAGAAATCCTTTGGGTTTGAAGGCCTCCACGTTTGGCTTCTCTGGGTATATTTCACTTAAATGTTTCACTAACAGGCTTCTCTCTTTTCTCTCTCATCCCAGTGTGTTCCTATGTATGATAAGCAGGCTTAGTGTAGACAGAAGATGTTTTCTTCTCTTTGTTTTCTCTCTGATAGGAAGAGAAACAGTATCATATTTCTCTTTGCAAATGTATTTGAAGGATGGGAATCACAAATAAACTTCATTATAGGGTGGAAAGGTATGACACTAACATAGAACACATAGGATAATATGTAGAAAGACAAAATGAATAAATTTTGAAAGCATTATTTGGAGAATTTCAACAGGACATAAGGTTTTTGCAATTTAGTAATTTGTCTGTGAGGAAATTCTTTCTCTTCCACACCAGTAATAGCAGAACTCATTAGCCAACTCTAGAGAACTTTGAAGGAATACTCAATGTTACTGTTCATCAAAATTTAGTAAAAATCTAAGCAGAGGAAAAAAAAAGTCTTCAATTGCTTTACTGGGATAAATTTAGGTAGAATGTGGATGTTCTACATTCTGTTCAGTACATCTGGTGAGCAAACTACTATGTACAGTGATAGATTGAGCACAGAATATGCTTTCTCTTAACCCACACCAATATGGTTGGGATGCTGCAAGAAGCTGATGGTACTATATTTGTAGACACATGGTTTGGAAGACAAAGATCTGTAGATAAATAGGTTTTATTCAATTTCCTTCATGCAAAACAAAATTATTTTTTAGAGATATAGTTTTCCTGGTTGCCTTTTTTTTTTAAAGAATATGTAAGTGTGCTGTTCATAAGTGCTCTTTTGGATAGTGCTACCTAATTGATTTTATAATTAAATTCAATCTAGAAAATATTTGTTTATTTTTCTGTGTTGCTATGACTACAACTGACACTCTTTAAACCATTTGTTATACAAGAAATGGGTGTGAAATAAGTATTTTTGAGTTTGCACACAATTCTGCAGTTACATCACTCTTTTTTTGATAATGCTGATAGAATATTTAATTCATTTACCACACCAATAAGCAGGTGTTTGGAGAGAGTGGATACGATGTTTATTCTAAATGCAGTTTCCATGTATGCAGATTCAAACATGATGTGGATATTTTGTTAATTTTTACAAGGCTGTTTCATCACTGGATTTGTAGGACATCCACTTTCCCTAAACAATGGTATCTGTCTGCAGTAATCAAGTAATGATTTAAGAAAAATTGTACTTTTAAGATTTTGAATTGTACACAGTGATGGATCTGGATTTTTGGTATGGCAGTTCTGTACTTATCCTTGATTTCTACTGACTTCTCCTGGAAGAAATTACAAGATGTGAGTAAAACCTTTGTGATGGCAGATGACATCCAGGCATCTGTCTTAGGGGAATTATATATATTTTCTCTATCTTATTGTAAAATGTGAGAACTATCATGCCCTGATGCTGCATTTTCTGAGGCTGAATGTCCCTCATTGTGGGTCACCCTGTGCTCCAGGCATGCTGAGTTTTCTAATATAATAACCCAGCTGCCTCTGCTGCTGACATGCAGCACACCCTGTATCCATACATTTGGTGACTGCTGTTGCTACCCTAAGGTTATGTGGCAGGGAGTAGTTTTGGCATCACTGCATATTTATCACTTCTTGCTGCCAGAGACAAGATCCTACAGAAGGCATATTTGGGTGTTACAAAAGAGAGAAGAAATCCTAGACAATATTAGCAGCCATGAGATTCATCAATTCATTAGTCATCTAAGTCTTTTTAGCCACCCCAGTTTTGACTTCATTTTCAGCATGGTCATAGAAAAGTAAAATCCATTATTTCCTATCTGTGTCCTCTCCTCTGCAGAAATGAGGCAATGGAGCCTGGGGCTCCCCTGGAGCCTAAACTCAGCTTCAAGCTCCCTGTGATCCCACCTCCTTCCCTGCTGGTGTGCAGTCCTGCCACCTCCCTTTCAACTCCTCAGCCTTTATCCCAAGGCATTTTAACACACCTGGCAGAAACCTGCATTTTCGGGTGTCTTCTCTCCAAGGTTAGCACAAGGAATGAGATTGCAAGGATCACATCAATACCAGAATTAATGCAACTGGAAAGGGTTCAAACTCTCTTAAGTCATTCTGACTACATAGCATGTGCAGAAAAAGGGTTGATTTTTTAAAAATTATCACATAAATTTGAAGTTACATCATTTTTTTGGTAGTATTCAGTAAAATATTTGCTTTGTATACTGGATCAAAAAAAAAGTAGGTGTTTGGAGACAGGCAGAGGACCATACAGACAACAAAGATGAGAGAAGAGAGGAGCTTGCCAGGCCATGGTCAGGCAGGCTGCAGGCTGCAGACTGCTTTGCAGCTAAAGCCAGGCTTCACTAGCTTTCTTAGCTGGCTTCAGAGCAAATGAAAACAGATTAGTATAAACTGTGATTGCTATAAACCAGTGAATTATGTCTGGTAGTCAAACTCTGGCTCCCTTCTTCCATTTAGCACTAACTGCCTGTATTAGCCTCTTCAGATGGAAGCTGAGACTGAATTCGAAGATTAATCTCCTGCTACAGATGGTCTGCATAGCAAGAAATTAGTGTATTTCTAAGAAACACGCTTTTTCTATGGTGTTTCTCCATAATTTTATAAAGGCTATCAGCTTCTAATGTTGGAAATAAACCCCCCCCAAAAAAGTTGGCTGCTCTTTTGTTTTTTCAAAAAGGAATTCTTGAAATCTCCTCCCTGGGTAACAACCAGGAAAGTTCTTATTACTGGGAATTTTAAAATGTCTTTTGATCAGCAAAACAGAGCATGAGTGATGTAGGGATTACTTATTTGATTGATTTTGTGCATTCATACAATCACATAGAGGTTTTAAAATACATACCCCTAGGTAGGTTCATTATATCCATCTATCATCCACTTCTGCAACAGATATTTGTATTCATTCCTTACTGTTTATTATTAGAAAAGCAATGAAGAGGAAGCAGCATCATGTATTTAAACAGACTCACATTACAGCCCCAAAAGAACATACATGTAAATGTAGAAATCATGGTAGAAAGTTCACTTTTCTCCTATTATCATATTAACTTCTAGAAATTCAATACATCTTAAGTAGCATGTTTTCCTTTTGTTTTTTGTTTTGTTTTTTTTTTTTCTGTTTGTTTGTTTTGTTTTCTTTTAATTTCTCTCTTCTTAGTTAGTAAGGGTCAGAAACAAAAACAGGACTCAAAAAATGGTAATTTGGTCTTTCTCTGCTGATTATGTGATTTTTTACTAGTTTTTTTTCTTGTTCTCATTTTAAATTATTATGAGCTTTGATTATTCCCAAGTGTATATCCTTTAAAATAGTCTACATTTTGTATAAATCTTTAAAGGAAATTTAAATATATAAACCTTTAAAGATTCAGATAAATCTCTTTTAAGGCATATCCAATGTAGAGTGGCAACTCTATAATTTAAAGCCGTATATCACAGCACGCCATTAAATTTTCTTATCAGCAGTTCTTGGCAATATAAAATTGATAAGTTTGGTGCTACTAGGTAATGTGCTCTTTCCTGAAAGTCACCTTTTCCTGATTTACCCTTAAACTAGTCTCTGCATGGAGGGTGTTATGCTCTGGATTTCTTAAAAAACTTATTGGTGAATCAAAAGCATTTCATCCAGAGCCATAGTTAGTTGAGGACAACCATTACTAGTTTTGTTGCATAGATTACCCAAGACACCTCGAGTACTCTTTGGTAGCAGCAAACAGAATGTTCAGCTTTGGGAGTCAATGTAGTACTGGATATAGCAAAAGATGTCTTCAGAGGCCCAGGCAAAATTTGTCTTTTTGCTCCAAACTGATAACTTCCTACTGCACTATTTCTCAAAGAGGTCATATGCTACAGTGGCTATTTCTATTACTTTTCTGATTGCACACTACCTTGCCTCAGCGTGTTAAATGCAATAAAGAAAGAGGAGATCCTCACCGGCGAGAGCTTAGTAAGGATTTGAATAAAAAGGCTATGTGTCATAATATCCTCCTAGGACGGATGTTGAGTCTGGTGTTTGATATTCCCTGTCCCATTGTCATGCCAGAAAGGCTAATTTCACTCATGTTGGTGTCTGTGAGGAACCAAGTATGAGCCAAATATCCCTTTTAGGTATTTGTTTTAACTATATTCATCAATGTGAACATGCAAGGTTCCATGGAGAATCTTAGATGGTTTCTGTGTCACTTAGATATGATGTCAGGAAAGCAGAGGGGAGAAGTGACTGTACTGCCACTCCTTCATCAGTAATGGGCCTGAGTTCTACTGCAATTTGTGTAATGTAAAAAGTCACCCTGAGTCACTCAAACAGAAAGAGACTGGGGAGTTTATACTTTCACTGAGTCAAGGAATGGGTAATTTGCGTGTCAGGTATAAGAACTGATCTGGTCTAACAAGAAATGTGCATTTCTGAGGAAGTGAAAGAAAGCTTATTTGGACTCAGATGGATGGTCAGACTATCACTAGAGTGAAAGAGAAGTAAACTGATTTTAGAAAAACAAATGAAATCTCTCTAGACACACTGGAGGGCTCCAAAATGGAAATTAATTCTACCCCAGGTCTGTCTTGCCAAGACAAGATTTTCTTTCAGGGATAACCCCTGGTGTATGAGGCAGGAGGAAAAATAAAATCCATGGATGCCAAAGTTCACAATTGCTAGATAAAGGGACTTTTTTATTTAATCGTAGGGCAAGCAGATGAGATACTGATTACCTTTTTTTTTTTTTGTAACTGTGTCAGCTATTTTGAATAATTTCTTCCTTTTTTTTTTTTTATTTTTCTTTAACCTAGCCTGAGAAAAGAATAATTTTAAGATAACTCATCAACAGCATGTTCTTAACTGAAGACTAAGGCAAATCCAGGGATCTGTCCACTTGACCTCCTTAAGTACACAATTCCTCCATGTTCCCTAAATATCCAGAAGGGAATGGAGAGTTTTTGTGTACAAAAATGACATGACCCTAACAAGGCGCTTGCATCACATGGATCAAGACCAAATAAAAAAGTGTCTATCTGGAAACTATCTGATATCAAGTTAAGATGGAGGGAAATGTGCCTCAATGTCTAGGATCATGGTATAATATATAATAATATCTGGAACCAGCTTGTACATAGTTAAATTAAAAATCAAAAATTATTTCAAAATGTATGTGCTGAAGGCTGTTTATCCACCTGCAGAATTCAATTAAAACAATTATGAATCTTTGAATAACAGTCATACATGCAAAAATTACCCAGGAAGCAAAGTAGATTTGTGTTTTCTTTTATCCATATCTGTTGCACACAACTTGTAATAAAGCACTCTACAATACATTTCTGCTATTCTCTTCATGGCAAAAGGAAAGTTATTTTATGTATGAACTGACCTTGATGACTGAGAATTTCAAGATAGAAACCACCACACAGCTCTAAGTAGTGGTAAAAAAAAGAAGTGAAGCCAAACCAGGACTTATATGTATAGTCAGCAGTGAAAATGGCTTTAGGAAGAGAACTTTGACTGCACTTTAAACTTTTTTAACATACAAAGAACCGAAAAAAGAAAGCATAAAAACATGTGCTGCAAGAGCAAAGCAAGTTGAACTGAACAGCTATCATTTCCAGGCTGGAAACTCAGCTGTGTCTTTTACTTTGAAAAGTGAAAAAAGAATTCTGCAATAGTCAGGGCAAATACTTGTCGCCTTCTGTTCTTATGGGTTTTTTAATCACACTGTACTCCCTCCTCCTCTCCCCTCTTTTCACATATTTCCATGAACTACAAAAAGAAGATGGAGATGATGGTGAAAAGTTGAAGATGCTGAAAAAATATTTGATGCTTTTAGACTACAAGTTAAAGGAGAGACTGTTGTTTGATACACTTTCAAAATAACAAGAATACAAATGGTTTTAGCAACTTTAGTGTCTCAGAAGGAGGCTATAGAAAAATAGACAAATTTTGGACTAGTAATGATATTATACTTCCAAAAATGGAGGGATATAAGATTACAATAGAAAATTCCCTATTTCTAAATTAAATACATTGTGTACATACCTAATTAACTCTATATTGTGTGACCTTGCTGCTGACATTTATGACAATCTAGTAGCATTAGAATAGCAAGTTTTATATATTTTCGTGGCATTAAAATGCAATATTTACAGTTGTAGCCTATGTAGGAAAATAAACTTTCATAAAATTTAACAACAGTTTTTTTGGCTGAGTTTCTTTTAAGGTGCCTTATAATTCACTAGTAAGTGAGTAAAATGCATTCTGATTCAGCATTCTGTGCTTTATAACTTTTAGAAGGCAGGCATTGTTAAGGGAAATGGTCCCATTTAACCCTTTTAAGTCCACTGAATTTTGATATTAGAAATCATTTATCGATCATGTAACTCTTCCTAAAGAAGGCAGTATTTTAGCACGTGCTAAGTGATTAGAATCCTTACCCAAAATTTCCAGTCATAAATCAGCATTTAAGAAATACCGTATATATCTAACAACAGTCTAAGAGCAAGAAGTTTGCCAGCCTCTCTTAAAAATGGGACATTGTTATAAATATTGATGTATAAATATTTTATACTAACTTACAGATTTTAATTTTTTTTCTCTCTGAGAATTAAACGTTTTCCCATCTAGGGATGAAGATAAATAGGTTGACAGAACTTATGTTTTTGCTGAGCCTTTCTGTTTTTCTTTTATATATATAAAATATATATTGTTCCTATAGTTTCATCCCTACAGCAGGATCTTGGCAAGCTTGGGCTGAAGTCTTCATACTTTTGGCTCTGTCAGGAATTATATAATGTATATCTATTTGGAGCTTCAATTCCCTTTTCTGATTTTATGTCATTCACTTCTGAGCAGATGGTTGCATGCTGACAGTTGTCACTTATATATTAAAGTAACTTACAATTGACTGTTGGTCTTGCCTTAAAGTGAGTGTTGGATGAAATTGGAAAAGTAGCTGTCTTGCAAACAAATCAAGTTTTTATCATAAATTTGACATGCATCACAAATTAATGGAGGCAGTTTCTATAGTAATAATGTAATCCCTGGAAGAACTGCAGCTGTCTATTCAGGTGCGTTCAATCTCTCCTTGATGGGAATAATTACCTTCCATCCTTGCTGGATAATTGCCTTTTGATTGAGGTCATCAGAGCAATCAAGATTGTGAGAGGCAGAAATCATTGCTAGGGTGAAGAAAGAAGGGGGAGGAGGATGGAGACCAGAACAGATATTTTAGAAGGGAGAATTAATAGTGAATTTACATGTATTTTACTTCTTCGTTTGAAGTGATATTTCAAATGATGTGAGTATATGAAATTAGACAGCTGTTAAATATGATAAAGCCCATGTCTATTTATTATATTTTCCTCCAAAAGAAGGTTGTTATTCTGCAAGTCCTTGAACACAGAATTTTCTAATTCCAAACTTTGAAAATGGCTCCCATTTGTGGATGTCTGCATCTATTTATTCTTATTCATTTACTTATTTATTTATTTTTCTTCCCCTATTTCTGTTAATTTTTAAACCAATTAATTCGGTAACATGAATTTTTGCCCTGAGTCTTTAGATCCTAATGTTGGTCCGTGTTGGAAATTGCTTTCACCTGCTTAATGATTGGATGGCAAAACAACTTAGAATGCCATTTATTATTCTATTACACAATTTTCTAGTTGTTCTATCAATCTGATGCTGTCTGGAATGAAGGCAACAATTGTCTACTCTATTAGCTGGCAGTTTTAGCATTATATCTCTTAGTTGTACTGAAAAGGGATGTTTTGCTTTGATTTTACAAAGTATGAGGAATGATCATAAGGTACTTATATACACTAATTTTTTTTTTTTCATTTTATAACAATATTGTAGCAGATAGGAAAGCACTCTGTTTCTTTAAAATATTTTGATTCTTTCTATCAAAGGTACAAAAATAATGATTCCTATACATAAAAAATAAAAAAAGTTATTTTTGTATTGAGGTGTACCTGAATAAATTCAGCAATGGAGAAAAATCAGTAGGGTGATCCATGTTATTGATTATGGAGAAGACACTGTTGCATTATGTGGTATACAAAATGTACGCATTTTAAATTATATTAAATTATAATATACGCATATTAAATTATAACCTTTGCATTCGTTTTTAAGTAAATCATTAAATAGAATAATAGAATACTTTGTCCTGAAGGAATATTTTAAAGTCATCTACTCCAATTCCCCTGCGATAAGCAGGGATATGCTCAACTAGAGCAGGTTGCTTAGTGTCCTGCCCACCCTGGCTTTAAGGGTCCAGCGATGGGGTATCTACCCGATCTCTGGACATCTTGTTCCAGCATTTCACCACCCTCATTGTTAAAGATTTCTTCCTTACATTTAGTCCCAGAGACTTATTTATTTATGCTCAGGTGGTAATGAAGCTGATCTTCTCTTTCAGTGGGAAGGACTTTGCTTCCCCAGTCCCTGTCTTGCCATCCATCCACTCAAGACATGTGGGACGAGTGATTGCCATTGAAGACTGAGGAAAAAAGTTGTTGAGTACCTCAGCCTTCTCCTCATCCATAGTAACTAGTTTGCCAACCTTGATTATCACAGGAGGTACCCTCTCTGTGACCTTTCTTTTCTGGCTGACATAGCTATAAAACCCCTTCTTATTCTTTGCACCCTTTACCGAGTTCAGCTCCAGCTGTGCCATGGCTTGCCTGACCCCATTCTGACACAACTGGGCAGTGTCCCTAAACACTTCTCAGGACATCTGTCCCTGCTTCCTTTGTCTGTGTATTTTATTCTTGCTCTTCAGTTTGGCCAGTAGGTCTTGACTCATCCATGGTGGGCTCTTGCCTTCTTGGCCTGATTTTTTGAACCTGATGATTAAAAGCTCTTGCACTTTATGGAAAGCATTCTTAAAGATCTGCCATCTCTGTTCTGCTTCTTTGTCCCTGAGGGAAGTTTTCCAGGGGGTCCTATTGACAAACTCTTTGAACAGCTGGAATTCTGATTTCCTAAAATTCAGAGTCCTGACTTTACTCTTCACAAATACAAATGAGAGGTTTACATTCTGTGTAACTGATGCCTTTATTTGTGACAGCTGTAAAGGGAAACTCAAATTCAGATTGTACTGTTATTTCCCTCACACATTTAACGTGAGTTTGTCCCACAAACCGTAAATGCCATCTATTCTTTGGAAAGTAAGTCTCTGGATATCTCAACTGCCATGTAGAGCCAACTCAGATAATTCGTGCTCAGGCTGGTGAATTTGCTGTTCAGTGAAAGTTCAGGAATGTCGGGGTTTTTTGTGTATGAGTGTATTACATCACATTTTAAACTGCAAATAAAATTAAGCAATATGTAATGAGGAGGAGCTTATACGAAGTATGGAAACAGTTTGTGGAACTCTTATGTTGTTTTGGTATGAAAGTTCATGATAAATTTTCATGAACCTGCATCATAGTTTAACCCCAGTCAGAAACCAAGCCCCACACAGCTGCATGCTCACTCCCCTACAATAGGGCTGGGGAGAAAATCAGAAGGGTAAAAGCTAGAAAACACTTTGGTTGAGATGAACACTGTTTAATGGGGAAAGCAAGAGCTGTACACACAGAGCAAAGCAAAATAAGGAGTTAAATCACAGCTTCCCATGGGCAGGCAGGTGCTCAGCCATCCCCAGGAGAGCAGGGCCCCATCACATGTAATGGTGACTTGGGAAGACAAACACAATCACTGCAAAAGCTCCCCCTTCCTTCTTGTTGCTCCCACTCTGTGTACTGAGTGTGATGCCATATGATCTGGAATATCCCTCTGGTCAATCTGGGTGACCTGTTCTGGCTGTGTGTTCTCTCAGCCTCCCATGGAAACCCAGCTTTCTCACCAGCCTGGCAGTATGGAAATCAGAAAAGGCCTTGGCTCTGTTTAAGCCCTGTTCAACAATAACAAAAACACCTCCATATTATCAACCCTATATTCATGACAAATCCAAAACACAGCCCCATACTAACCACTATAAAGAAAGTTAACCCTATCACAGCCAAAACCAGCATAGCCTCTTTTAGAGACATACCATGAAACTTCAGATGACAAATACAATGTTCCTGAACCAGCACTGAATTAGTGTGAGCAGATGATCTACCATTTTCAGGGACTTACTAAAAATTTTTAGCTATTAAAACCTGCCGTTTGGACAATCAAAATGAAAAACTTGTGCAGCAGCATTTCCTTTCATTTTTAAATGTGCTTATATAAAATGGGCATCTTAAAAGTGAAAGGACACAGTACTTGAAATGGTGTAATGAGTGGCTATATATTTTCTGCATTAAGCTGCTCTGGTTTTTGTAGTGACTCTACAACACAATCTTTTCCTTTTCTAATAGGAAAATTTATGACTGAGAGATTTCTATTCTTACTAAAGAGATGATCTAAAACTGAAAGTTTAAACCTGCAATCCAACATGTAAAACATGTTTGAATATGTGCATTTTTTTCACAGGAGAGATTAACAAAGGCTGTGTTAGTAGTCATCAGAAAATAGAGCTGAAAGGAGCATCACAGAAATGTACTGGTTTGCTGATAATCCTGCTCTGTGAAACTAGAATACATATTTTCATTTGCTAATCCTATTTACAGGAGATAAAGTCCCATGCTTCAGAGCACTGCTAACCATGAACTGCTTGGTGTTTAGCACAATAATACTGCTGCCTAGGCAAGTGAAGCATTGTGCCTTGCTCCTTTAAGTAACCCAGTTAAATTGCCTTTGCCTACCACACCTGGGATTATGGGACACTTCATGCTTTCAGTATAAACATAGAATAACGATGGTGAGCAATTTTCAAGGTACTGCCCCAACTACTCAGAAAAACAGATGCAAATGAGAGAAAGGCTGTTTAGAAGAAGCAAGGTCTGGATTTGTTCTGAGATAGACAGAGTGAGACTGCCGAAGAAGCTATTGGATTTGACAGAAAAACACAGAAGAGTTCATGGTGAGTGACAGTGGGGAGAAAAAAATGTTTGGAAGTTAATGGTGTGGAAATAAGGTAGGTTCACCAAAGCTCTGCATGTAACTGAAAGGAAATTGTTGCTGGTAAACACTAACTGTGGCTGAGTGCACAGGATGCACAGTTGGCTTTTATAAGAGGTTTCTTGCTGCTCCTTCTAGGCAGTTAGTGTTAGTCCCTTTTCCTCCAAGTGGATGAGCAGCTATTATAAGACCATCACAGTGTGTACATGGCTCTGTCATTTACAAGTGGGAAAAATAAAGGTTTTAGAAAAATAAAAGGCAAGATATGTATTGATAGCTGCTTCCACAGGACAGAAGCAAATTTTCTTTATTAGCTTCCTAAGGAACTTATTACTCCATGTCTCACTCCTATTTTTTCCTTTGCCTTCAAGAGCTGCTTGGGCATAATTTATTGCTCTCCATTGATCTCATTGCTGTTCAATTTTCTTGTTTGCAATTAAACTCTGAGCTTTTTGGAACAGGAATGTGTGTGTCTGAACAGTGCCCAGTACAACTGGAGTGATGTTTCTGTGTGAGTTCTGCTGGAATAATAATCAGAGGCTGTACAGTTTTTGAGAAAGCTTTGACACAAGGGCCTTAGTATATTGGCAATATGACTGTAAATTGTACTTTTTTTTTCTTTTGACTATTTAGGACTTAGTCTTGAAATTAGGTGTCTAGAGGTGCATTTATCTTAACTTACAGAAATGCAGCTTTGATCATGAGATAAAAATAGGTATGTGAAAACTGTGTTGTCAGCACTTAATCATAGAAAGAGATTGAAAACTTAAGACATGAAACTGCCTTACCTCTTAATCCTTCACAGGCCGAGGTGAATTACTCAAAGTCAGAGTGGCAGAAAATGCTGTTATCCTTTCTCTTGAGTTCAGATAGAATGCAATTAGGTAAAAGGTTTGCACTAGACATCTTACTCTGTGTCCTGACTGCTTTCTAACAAGATGGTTAATCTTAACTGACAGCAGTAAAATCTCAGAAATGTGAAAATAAACGTAAATAAAGAGAATTATTATTTTTAAAGTGCTGAGCTTTATGATTTTATATATTTAACATATAAATTATATATACCTTTATATATTAGTATAATTTAATATATATATGTAATAATTAATAAATTTAAGTCAAAGACAAATTTGCTGCTGCCTTTAAACTTCATGTTTCAAGGAGTTTAAAGGGTCAGTCAGCTAAAAAGAAAGAATGAGAATGACAGATGCAAATTAGCATGGGTTTAGGGATGAAAATTCTTTATGCAGGATACTGTTCAAAGTACTTTTTTGTTGATCAGTATTTCCTGGTTTTGTTAAAAACACTGCATATTTGTGACACTTACTGTTATCTCAATAGAAGCATTGAACTTTTAAATACTTTCCACCATCTTCTCTGCAAGTATTTAGATTCAGTTAAAGCCTGAAATATGTGCTTTTTTTTCTTATTTGGACTATGTGGTAAAATTGGATATGAACAGCAGAGAACATAGGCATGCTTAAAATAACTTGGTTAATGAGAAATGTAAAAGGATTTATTATATGTTTGCATAGAATAGGATATATACCAGAGTGCATAATGGAAAACCTTTGATTTTTTTCTTAATTGAACATAAAAATGATCAGGGAATTATATTTTTAAAGGCCATTCTAGTTCTATTAAACAGAATATATTATCTCATTGACGTTTTGTGTTAAGAACTATATTAGGAAAGAACTTGTAAGTATTTCTCATCCATAACTTTTCTTACCCCAAGGATATGATGCTCAAAGATGCCCAGGCCTTTTGTGCTTCCCTCTGATACTGGGAAGAGGGAGGTAGGATGGGAAGAGTACTTGAAGCAAATGCTTCTCTGAAAGAGGGGTTCTAATTTTACCTCAGAGTCTAGCGTGGCCAGAGATGTTCTTCTGTGCACTTGGCATGTCCTTGAACAGAGCCACTGATTAACCACATTCTCATGTAGAGTACAGTGCAGCTTGATTCTGCAGTATAGGCCAAAATTTGGAGACACTATTGTTCTTTATACATAATGGTTTTAGGAAGTATAATATATTTCAGCATCAAATTCCACAAGTCAGGATTTTTTTCATTAGAAACAGTTGTCGGAAAAATTTTTTTTTTGAATTTTCATTCTGTGTTCGTGATTTTTTCTGTTCTTTACCACACATATAACAACAAAAAACTATACTTCCTAGAAAGCTATTTGGGTAAACACACTTGAACAAGCTCTCATGAATCACAGTTGGATATCTAAACCTTTGAACTCCAGAGATGTCACTTCTTAGTTCTGTAAAAGATGCTATTTAATCTAGCTTGATTTGGGAGGTATTTTTAGGGACTATGCACTCTTCAGGACTCTAAATCAGCTTCCTGTGGAGACACAGATCTCCAAGTGGATGATGTCTGTTAACCTCACACATAGCTGATGCGGGCTGGCCCAGACTCTACTGGGAGGAAGTGCCATCTGAATTTGTATAAAACTAGGTATTGAGATGAAGTTCAACACCCAGACAAAGTTTTTGAGGATTACAAAATGACTGCGAGTCTGTTTCATTTTAATGCCTCCTGCAGAAATGTAATTTCTGGATACTCCTCACCAAACCAGAGTATTCCTGTGTGGGGGCTTTCCTCTAGGATAGTGCACTATAATCCAGTGGTCTGCATCAATTGAAAAGTGCTCCTTTCTATGGTACAATCTGAAAAGCCACTAACAGTATTTGATCTACTTTAGGACCTCCAGTAGTGAACCATTTTGCTAAGAAGCTAACAAACTCCCTTAATTGAGACAGCTCTTGCAGATTTATCCAAAACCTCAGACAATTCCCTCTGCCAATCTCTATTACCTCCCACTTTGTCTAGCTTGCGCACATGCCAAGTGCCTTTCAGGCATGTCTGAAGCCTTGCTAGACATTTAGAAAGCAGGGAAACAACATTGTATAGCTGTGCTGGAAAGCATATGTACATTTAAAAAATAAACTTCTTGTTTGTTTGTTTGTTTGTTTGTTACTTCAGAAAGCTCTTTCCTCCAGCAGAATGTCAAGAACACAGTATATTGAAATTTAAGATCTCCATTGTGCAGCAGTTGCATTATTTCTTACTAGCACTGACTTTTAATCTTGGACAGTTTTTCAATTGTTGACAGTATTACAGCACATTATCTTAATATGAATAGTACCAAAGGTTCTTGAGGAAAAAAGCTCATTGCTAGAAATTCAAGTGAGTACTTTGGTTTTGTTTTTTTTTTTTTTTTCACAAACTTTCATTTGCATGTAATAGAAGTTTTTTTCTTCTTTGAGTGAATAACTGTGAAAAATATTTCTTATTTAGTAAGTTAAAAAAAATCCTAAATCCAATATTCAACAAAATCTAATAATAAAGTAAATGATTTTACAGTTCTTTAGCAGCAAACATATCCTTAGCTTCACTTTTTTAAAAAATTATGTATGGAACACTTCTATCCTAAGAAAAGGGAACTTATTTTCTAATTCAAATCCTCTCTCTCTTGATGGCCACAGAAGGTATGGTCTGGGAAGGGCACAGGAGCCTGTCCAATTTTTAGAGTGCTTTGTACTCCTATGTAGTAGGTAATTTCTGTAATCCTTTTTTTCCTGCTTTGGCATCTATAGTCATTGCTTTTGAGGTAGTAAAACATATATCTCTAAACATGCATTGTAAATATCTATTGCTGGAGCTGTTGTCCATTATTTTTTTTAATTGCTATTTGAACATGCTGGGCATTTTCAGCTCCAGGGGATGCGACTGCTGACTCTTCTCACCACTGAGAATTGAACACTAATCTTTACTTTCATATCTGTTAAGGAGATTTCAGTATGAAAAAAAAGGACCCTCTGCTTAATCCTGTCACAATTTAGGTTCTTGAATAGCCTCAGTTTTCCCATAGCCCAATAGACTGAAGATTAGGTAATACTTTATTTGTCAATAAATTTAAAGTAAAGAACCCCCTAGACTTATCATACCTAAGCTGTAAGAATCTTTGGAATAAAGGCAACATTGTATGAAGAATGAAATTAGAAAAAGTAAATCTTCATGACAGAAAAGTATTCTGGAATAAATACAGTATTTTAAGCCTCTGACAGGTAAGAAGGCAATGAATGGCTGCCAGTGGGATCAGTAAGAATAAGCTTTGTCAAACAAATCTGTCGATTTTATAATCTCTATACAGCATGGTTAAGTGGATAGAGAGGGAGTATATAGTACTGATTTTTATTTTCTGCTTCAGTTGGGACTTTCTAAAGGAATCTAAAAAATATCTAGATAGGACTAGGTGGTAAATGTAAAAATAGCTGGAAAACTACATTCTAAGAATAGCTGCTAGCAGTTATTTATTAGATTGGAGGAGTGCACTGAGCCTATATTGTTGAACTCTAAAATGCTTATTCTAGGCCTATTTCTTGTTGCTTCTTTCATAAAGAATCTAATGAGGTAGGCCTTGGCTGATGTCAGGCACCCACCAAAGCCACTCTCTCACTCCCCTCAGCAGCTGGACAAGGAAGAGAAAACATAATGAAGGGTTTGAGATAAGGACAGGGAGATACGACTCATGAAATAATATCAGGGGCAAAACAGCCTTGAATTAGAGATATTGATTGAATTTATTACTACTATATCAGAGCAGGATCATAAGAAGTAAAAGAAGACTTTAAAAATACCTTTACCCCACCCCTGCCTCCTTCCCAGCTCTGCCTTCTCCCACACTGGTGCAAGGAGACAGGGAATGGGGGTTATGGTCAGTTCACCACCCATTGTTCCTCCCACTGCTGAAGGGAGAGGAGTCATTCCCCTACTCCACATGGGGTGCCTCCCATGGGAGACAGTTCTCCATGAGCTTCTCTGATGTGAGTCCATCCCATGGGCAGCAGTCCTTCCCAAACTGCTGCAGCATGGGTCACCCTCCCATGGGGTGCTGTACTTCAAGGACAGGATGCTCCAGCATGGGCTTCTCTCTCCATTTCAGCTCCAGTGCCTGAAGCACCTCCTGCCCCTCCTTCTCTACTGACCTTGGTTTCTGCAGAGCTGTTCCTCTCACATGTTCTCACACTGATCCTCTCTGGCCACAATTACAACCATTCCAGAACTTTTCTTTCTTAAATCTGTTGTCACAAAGGTCTTACTACCTTTTCTAATCTGCCCAGCCCTGACCAGTGGCATGTCCAGAGATTGGCTCTGCCAGACATGGAGGAAGCTTCTGGCAGCTTCTCACAGAAACCTTTCCCTCTAGCCACCTGCTGCCAAAGCTTGGCCATGAAAACCCAATACATGTTAGTACAGTGAGCTTCGTATTAAATTGCAGATCACAGCTACCTCACTGGGAATGAAGCATATTGGAAGATGCAGATTTTGAAATTATCCTGACTGGAGCAGTCATGTAGGGGAGAAAAAGGTGTAAACCAATATGTATAAACTCAAAATACCATCTTATACAAGAACAAACTGCTCTGGTAGACGATGCCAAGAGAGAGCTCATGAGATCACAAGGTGAAAATAAAACATAAAGGCCATGTTGCTGCCCACACATGACTATCCTGAGATGTACAGCCAGAAGGTCTAGGACAGGGCAAACACATATAAAACAACTTAAAATATTTTTTAACTAAGCTCTACAATAGTAGCTCTCACTTGAAAAGAAATACCTAATGTTTCATGTGTGACCAATTTAGAAATATGTGCAGCTACTGTCAAGTCCAGAGAAAAGCAATGAGAACAATCAGAGTTTAGAATTTATAAATCAGAATTTATTTATGAAAACAGATTGACGTACTTAAGGCTATTTACCTTGAAGAGTATAGAATTCATATGGAATGTAGAAACCTTCTAAAACATAAAAATCTATAGTAGACAAGTTACCATCATTCTTTGAATATGCAAAGTGGATGAGACAAGAAGTTGCAGCTAAGGTTCCAGAAATAAAGACACAGATAGTCCAACAAGGAATAGTATCTAATCAGAGGTTGAGCAAATTGCACAATGCAGTTGCAAAGTTTCTATTACCAATGACAGTGATAACAACAGATTGGACAAATTCTTGTCAAGAATTATGTAGGTGAAATTGATGCTATATAGACACATGGTAACCCTCTCTACAGATTCACTCAGCTTTTTGTTACTTTGATCAGAGTCTTTGGATCTTAATACAAGGTAAATAGACTTTAATCATAAGTAGATATTAATAAACAAATGAGAGAACTGAACAAGAAATACTGAATAGCTTTCCTGAAGAAAAATCAGATATTTGAATTTAAACTATGAGAGATATTTTGCAATTTTCTCTCTTAGTCCAAGTTTAGACAACTTAAAGCTGTTTGGTCTCTAAGACAGAAAAGAAAGGAATAGAAATATGTATGTAATATTCCTGATAATCTTGCTGCCTCACCGCAACAGCTGCAAATCAGCTTAAATGTTGGGTAATTACTTCTTATGATTATTTATCTTATTAAACAGCAATTCAGATTGAGGTTGAAACAGTACTTAATGTACCAGGAATGAAAATGAACCTACTTAAGGATGAGAAATGATCTATGACAATCGATACAGAACAGCTGCAATAGGAATGGTCTTGGAATAGCACAAAAAGCCCCAGACTGCTTTAGGAATCATGCCAGGGCTAAGGTGTTTGTTCTGTACAGAGACTTTTTGCAATATGGATCTGAATTAGCTAAAGAGTGCCTCAATTGAATTAACATGCAGTCTCCTTCCAACCATTTTAAGTACCCTTGATGAGTTTTCTGATGACCTTAAACTAGACAATACAATCTTCTTTATAATGATAAGAGATTATGGGTGCAGCAGAAAAACACATGCTTCTCTGAAATATTAGTATTGTTTATTAATCTCATATTTGATTGTGGTCTTTGTTTGGTTTTAATCATGAAACACCATAGCTTTCAAGTCAGTATGCTTTCTACAGCTGTAAGAGTTGGTGAAGTATTATTTTATATAAAAATATTTACTTCTGCATCTAAATAATTGAAGTTGGTTTGCTTTGCATTTTAATCCCCTATTTCATTAGGGTAAATCTTGCATTCAATCACTCATACACTACTGGCTGTGGGTTTTTTTCTGTATGTTTATAATTTTTAATCTTTAACTTGAATTTATGACTATTAATGTACTTTATCTGGATATTGACAGGCCTCCTGAAGTAATTTTATTTGCATTCTTTTTATTTAAAATGGCATGTTTACCTATAAGGCAAATTATTCTAAATCTTTGGAGAATTTTTGCTTTTTTGGGACTTTTATCATTTTCAGTTTGTGTTCTTTTTAAAAAATAGATAATTTGAAATAAAGCTGACAGGTTCCTACAAGCATTTCTGAATGTCCAATTGTTCATATTTTAGAACTATTTTGCTTGATTACTATTTTTAATTTAAAGCTACATAGAGGAATCAAATGGAGTTAAGAAGTTCAAAAATTAAGTATTTAATCTGGTTGTAAATATATTGTTCAATTACCACTCAGAACTCCTATGTTTGTAGTTGCTAACTATGAAATATGTGTTATCAGTTATTTGATTTAAAACAGCTTTTTGCTCATTTTTGCTTTTATCTTCATTTTAGTCATTGCAGCACTTTGAGTCATGCACCTAGTGCAAAATAATATTGCTGTGATTTGAACTAAAGAATACTTTTATAACATTTTAGGAAACTCTATTGGTCTTGCTTTCTGATATCCCATTTTTGGAATAGTTTGACTTGCAACAGATGAGGAGGCATGTCAATTGGCATCCATATGTCAGTCTTATTTTAAAGTCAGAAGTGAGCATTCTGTACTTATCTGTTCACTGCAAATTAACAAAATTACTGAAAATCTTCTGAGCCAGCCAGTTCCTTGAGCACAGAAAATCTAAAAAGTACACAGCATGCTAAATCTATTATTTAATGAGGACTTGCACTTGTACTTGTACTTATATTTTCATAAGGCAAAGATTCTGTAAAGAATGCATTTCAGTAATAGTATTTATTTATCTAATGTCTTGCTGATGAGGTGACCATGGAATTGTTCACTTTTGTAATCTTTTGGTTTTTTAGTCCTTCTTACCAATATCTTTCAGTTTTGTTAATATCTGTTGTGAAGTGCTGGTCCTCTGAAGCAAGTAGTTGGCAATTTGGGTTACATAATGCGAAATCTGAATATTGGCTATTCACAGACTAAGATGATTCAGAGATGACTCATGGTTGTTTTATTGGTTTGGGTTTTTTTTATTATTTGCTATTCATGATTTGTCTAAGTGCTTAAGTTGTACTTGTTTCAATGCTCTAATGTTTGAAATAGGATCTCTGATCGTTTAAAACTGAAAAATTGCTTTAAACTGAACTGAAAAGCAGTCTTTATAGTATGGGCTAGTAAAATCAGAAGTATCTGAAATACATTCTAAAACACCTGAAGTTCTCATGAACTGTTTATGAATGGTTTATCACCATTTGAATTATGGTCAAAATTCTAGTTGTGTTTTCAACATCGGGGAATATTTTGTTTGAGCAAATCACATTGACTTTCAAGTTTCTAATATAATCTTATTTCAGGAAAGACAAAACACTCAAGGAAAATACCGTAAAGAAGAGAATCATAGAAAAGCTTGGGTTGGGAGGGATCTTAAAGGTCATCTAGTTCAAACCCTGCCGTGGGCAGTACACCTTCCACTAGACCAGGTTGATCCAAGCCCCATCCAGCCTGGCCTTGAACACTTTCAGGGATGGAGAAGCCACAACTTTTCTAGGCAACCTGTGCCATCAACTCAGCACCCTCACAGCAAAGAATTGCTTTGTAATATCTAAAGAAACCTACTCTCAGTTTGAAACCATTCCCCCTTGTCCTGTCACTACATGCTCTTGTAAACAGGCTTTCTTGTAGCTCCCTTCAGCTACTGGAAGGCAGCAACTAGGTCATCCCAAAGCCACTTCTTTTCCAGGCTGAACGAAGCCAATTCTCTCAGCCTTTCCTAATAGGAGAGGTGCTCCATCCATCAAATCATCCTTGTGGTCCTTCTCCAGACTCATTCCAACAGATGTCCTTTCTGTGCTCTTTGAAATTTGGAGCTCAGCTCTTGGGAGCTAATAAAGCTCTTGGGAGTATACTAGTCACTGACTGTCTGCGACTAGTATGCTTTTATGTATTAAGCAAAATATTTTCAGTAGCAATGATGAAATGTTAATGCCGTATTGTCAGATACTGTTCAAACTTTGTGTGGAATTCTGTGTTTGAGTGGGTATTTATGTTCAAGAAAGGAAGAGGTTCAAAGAGCACTTACAGAAAAGGAAATACTTACTAATTTATCAAATTAAAAAAAAATATTGTAAAGCAACATATGAAATGCAATTGCCCTTAGCCATTAAGGAATGGCAAATCTTTCTAATAAGAAAATTGTGAACAAAAGATTGTATTTGAGAATTGGGCCTGTAAAGTTCAGGAAGATGATACTACAATATGTTTCTCCATAATATTGGGGGATTTAAATAGAATTCATTTTCACTCTCACACATCATGCTTTCTACACAGAAGACATAATTAATTCACTGGAAATGGAAATTAAATTGAAATTGCTTTCTTAAGAACTATTTAAAGAACAGCTAGGTAATAAAGCAGTTCTAACAAGAAGAAATATCTTCTAAAAAGAGGTACCTGCTAAAGTCTTTAAATAATCTGATGCAGCCAAAATGGATTCAGGAAGCAAGAACACATTTGAAGTGCTGTATTTGGTGCAGCAGATATATGTTTAAAATATTAAATGTTTGTATTTAATCTTAAAAGTCATTATTAAAAATGAATTTTAACTATTAAAATTATCTTTTAGGGGTTAAAAGAGAAAAGAAGGTTATTATATTAACAAATTACTTATGCACAGAATTGTTGGAATTTTTCTACCTGAAATCTTTTCTGTCATGGTTCTAAGCATGGGATTCAAGACTTAAAATGGCAGATTTAATTTACCATTGTAACAAAGATCCACTCTCAGAAACGCAGCCAGTTGCTGTCCTTAAAACTGACCAAAATTACTCTGCCCTTTTATGAATTTCCGTGGAAGAATACAGAGAAAATAGGAGTACCAAGAACCATAATTTAAATATTCTGATGTAACAAGTTTTCTTTGTGGTTTCATAAGATATACTTATTTTCAGCTCTTCTCTGCAGCTAGAATTTGGTAAAGATGTCTAGTTTTGGTCAGAACAAAGAGACAATTGAGGTTACTGGAGCAATCCACCAGGATGGCTGTACATGGTATGCCCTGAATCAATGTTCTTGGTCTAAAGTGTGACGATGCAATGTCATTAATTTCTCTTTCTTTTTTCCCCTGAGTACTCCCATAGTGATACTATTTGCTATTCTGGATAGTGAACTGTCATTATTTTCCTAAATGTCACTTTTTTCTTAAATTATTTTCTTAAAGTTTATGTGTCCAGACTGGAAAAAATATTATCTAGCTGCTGAGAGAGTTAAAAAAATCCTCACATGAGAATGCTTATGCTGATCCAGACCTCTGCTCCCCTGAGAGATGAAGCATCAGGCAGGATTTCAGTTCTAGTGCCAAATACAAAATTTCTAGACAAAAAAGATAATTTTTCCAATTTAATTATTCCCCAGACAAGATCTCTCCAATTACATTTGGTCAATCCTTGCTGGTTTAAAATGACTCCAAAAGCTGTTTAATTTCAGTCACTTGACCTTAAGCAAGCAACAGTTTTTTGAGACATTTGAAACAAATGTGTGGCTTTCATACAACTCGTGAAATGAATTAAAAAATCACATGATATTCTAAAGCTAAAGAAATAAAGTCTCTATTAGAGGAAAAAGTATGTTTATCTTTAGGGGTTTTGGAGAACAACCACCATAAATGCCACTCAATGCAAAACCAGTTGTTTTTTTTTTTTTTAACAAATTAAAAAAAAAAAGAAGAAAAACTTGTTACTTTTTTTTCCCAAGTTTCAATTGTGATGCCTGAAATTATGCATTTTTCTTAGTGCATTGAATTAATTACTTTTGTTTTGAATTTCTGTTTATTCTTCCTGTCATCTCTATGTGTAGTGAACCATGTACTTTAATCACTCTAGTGTATTTCTATATGTTGTTTATACCAGGATCTTTCAAATTAATGAAAATCATATCCTCTCAATCTTTTGTAAAAGGGTCTTTTTAAGCTAATATAATATAATATAATTATGACGTTCTAATATTGTCAATAAATATTCTTCTTGCTGCAATAATTTTGACAAAACATGCTTGTTCTGTTTCTTATCAAAGCAGAAACATTCAGAAAAAACTTACTGTTTTGAAGAGAAAGATTTATAAGGTATTTGATTATCTGCTAGACTCAGATGAGAAACATATATGCCAAAAGTTAAAGACCACATTTGGCTTATGCATTTGACTTCAATACAGCCAGGATTTAATCTGAAGCTTCTTTTCTAAGATTTCTTTGGCAAAAATGTGCAGCCTACATATTTCTCTGCAAGGATGATAAAAGAAGAAATAAATTATGTTTTTCATTTTATAAAGAAAATAAGTAATCTAGAAATTATAACTAACTTGCAGCAGGACTAAGTTAATAGAAAAGAAACAAGTGTTTATGAAATACACAGAAATTTTTACAGTTAGGTAGCCTCAGAATTACATCAATATTACGGAAAATTACACGATGAATGCCTAAACTGACAAATAATTGCAATGGTTTTCAGCATTAAACTATTGAAAACTTAGTGCCTAAATACATATGTAGGCATGTGATGTGCATTTCAGGAGTGGTGTCAGAGTGAACACTACCCATACAGACAAAATGTTTTCCATGGGAAATGTCTTTCGTGAAAGTAAAATGCAATAATTTCTCAGACACCAAAGAGACTTTTGGTTTGGGCTTGTTTTCAGATGTACTAGTACAGTGGTCAGTGTCTTGGTAATCCAGAAAACAGTGTACATTTTTGGCCATCTTTGCTAAACAGATTAAAAAATTATTTCCTTTCTTTCTCCTTATCAGTGCTGGCCACCCTTGTAATACTGAATGCTTCAGGTTTTGATACACATCCTCTAGTGAATCTTGCTAGGCTGATGTGACACATCTATCTCCAGCTCTCCCTGCCTTTTTTTGTAGCAAAGTTTATTGCCCCTGTGGAGGAGGTGATGAAAGGAAATATGTTCTAACATTTTTAATTTGCATTCAGAAGCAATAATTTAAACAGCCAATGAAAAGATGGGGCTTGAAAAGATGGGGTTTCTGTGGTTTTGCTAGACCAGAATATGCAGTTCTCTCTTAGAAAGCTGAAAGCTTCTAGCATTAGATAGGACGGTCGCTGTGGTGCAGTAATTTGCTAAAACTCACTTACAAGAGGACACTGATCAGAGCTCTTTGATTTTGCCCTGCATCCTTTCTTATACATTTGCATAGGTTGTGCATCTTGGCTAAGCTTGACAAAGTGTGACGGTGCTTCTACCATGGAAATAGAAATTCCTTAGTCAAGTAATACATCAGGCATAATCCTCACTCCTCCTAAGCCATGTTCCCCGCCTACCAAGCTATTTTAAGGTTTAGCCTATTTACGCAGTTTTTCAGTTTCAGAAGTGCCAAAAATGGTATCATAATGAAAAACCTTTGCATGAAATCAGGAGAAATTAAACATTTTTGTGCCCACTTCTAAGTGTGTGGAATCCAAACACTTATTTTATTGGATTCCACAGTTCATTTGAAGTGATGATGCATGTCATTGATAGATCTCTAATTTCCCACAAGCCTCTAAAAAAATGCAACCTCAGCAGGATTTTTGCTTAGAATATGCCTTTCAAATTCCAGCTATACGGCTAAAGTATTCTGAGCCGCAGATGCCATTTATATTTACTTTGTAGAAATTATTTTGCTACAGGTACTGGTCATTTGCAGGTTTTTATAACACTGTGGAAGCATGGTGAGACTATCTTCATGTTGATCAAAGTGCTGAGATTAGGAAGTGCTAACATTTCTAAGTGCTGTATCATCATATATTTAAATATAAGAGAAAAGCTTCTGTTGGCAGATGTGATAGCTTTTTGCTATGTCATCAGTGTGAGGATAGATAGTAATTCAATTTTTCTTCATAGTCTAGGTTGATTCCATGCAAAATATATTCAAAAGTAAGGGGAAAAATACTATTAGCATAATATTTGGGAATCAATCTCTTTTTTGAGGAACTCAACATGCTAGAAAGATAAATAGGTCATATCCAAATAAGATTTTTACCTGTTGTTGGTAATACCATTTAATAAATCAATCAATATATTTTAAAAGTTTTAAACAAAACCATCTGTGATGTATTATGCTCCCAGTGCATTGCTCTGTGTTTTGTGTAAGTAGTGTAAGCTGAGAACAACTGAATGCATGCTGTTGCATTCTTGCCTTGACTCTTGGTTGATACTTTTACATTTCAGCACAATAAAGAAATATTTTCTATTTTTCTCTCTCTCACACACATTTGAACTTGTGCAAACACACACATATTGATACTCCCTGGTTCATACACTGTGTTTGACAAAGAACTGTTGTGTCTCTCCTTCATGCATTTAGCTGTAGCACTGGCAAAAAACTTATAGAATATACATAAAACTTAGAGAAGTAGGCTTCTATTTATGAAGAGAATATAAAGTACTCAAATATTATCTCAATATCAAATCTTGCATGTCAAGAGCGAAACAAAAGATTATAATTTATTTGAAAGAATTTAAGAACAGATTTTATTATCAAGTCATACTTTTAATTATATATGAGATGCTCTGGTACAGAAAAAATAATGATATTAAAAATGTGTGCTTCAGTGTGTGAGATCACTTGCTCTTTAGAGCCAAGATTACCACACAAGAGTCAAGAGACTTCAACTGCATTCTTAGTTCCAATAGACATCTTATTCCTAAATATTGGCTTTCTTCTCTGGGAGTTTATGCAATGTGACAGCACAGATTTTTTTAGCAGAAAAATTCAGCCTTGAATATTATTGTATATGGTTACAGAAGAAGATTGTTTGTTGTTTGTTCAGGTTGTTTTTAATAAAAGTCTGATTTTTCAAACAGATTTCAGAAACTGATTTAATATTATTAAAATCTTTGTTGGTCTACCAATAGCGTAAGCTTCAGCATTGTAAAATTACCACATGGAAATGGCATCCAAATTAGACAAATGCATGTCATAAAATATCACTATCGGTTATGGTTAGTAAATCATGACCATGGGCAGAACAGATGACTTGACAGTTCATTAGGAAAGACAGGAGTCAGGAAGCAAGACATTTTAATAGCCAAAATGTCTGATGTGCTAGACAACTAGAATTAATATACCAAGGAGAAGAGAGGAAAATCAGAGTTTGTTGAAATTAATTTCTATCCAACAGTCTTGTAAAAGTTACTACTCCAGAACATTAATTTGGTACAAAGATAGCTATTGGAAAACTTGAATTTATTAGATTTTTTCTTCTTTTTTCTTTTTTTTTTTTTTTTGGAGGGAAATAACTGTCTGTATTCATACTGCTGGCATTTAGCAGTACTAAAGATAATATGTAAGAAGTCAGAATAATTTTATTCTGGGACAGAAAGTTGAGAATAAAACTAGACACAGAAAACTATGGGTGAGTACTTTAAGCACCCCAAAAACATAACCATTGCCATGTTTTCAGTAATAATCATTATTTAAGAAGTTTGAGGAGCATTTTGGAAAAAACTAAAAAGGTGTGGGGAAGTTGTACATCTGCCAGGCCTTTGTCCTAAGAATGAGCAACAACATGACATAAGGATACAAGCATTCATATCTGCTTGCTAAAATTGTGAGTCACAGGTTTGCTTTTGCACTCAGCAGTAGTGAGGCTGCACCATGAACCCTGTGTTCAGTTTTGGGCCAATCTCTACAACAAGGACAGTGAGGGTCTGGAGAACACAGAAGGAAAATGGAGCTGGGAAGGGTCTGGAGCACAAGTCCTGTGAGGAGCAGCTGAGGTAGCTGGGGGTGTTTAGCCTGGAAGAAAAGGAGGCTCAGGGGAGGACCTTGTCACTCTTTACAACTGCCTGAAAGGAGGGTGTAGCCAGGTGAGGGGTCAGCCTCTTCTCCAGGTAATAGGACAGGAGGAAACAGCCTCAAGATGTGCCAGGGAAGGTTCAAATTGGATGTTAGGAAAACAATTTTCACTGTAAAGATGGTGAGGCATTGGAACAGGCTACACAGGGAGGTGGTGAGGTCACCATCCCTGAAACTGTTCAAAACCTGTGTGGATGTGGCACTTGGGGATACAGTTTAACAGTGAATAGGATGGTCCTAAACTAAGGGTGCAATTTGATGATCCTAGAGAGCTTTTCCAGTCTAAAATACTTTATGATTCTGTGATTGTACTGTGGATCTGGAAAAGATATGTTTTCATTATTGAGACATGATGCATGGAATAACAGTCACTCAATTCCTTTATTAAAGAAGGAGACACAGAAAGGAATAAAAATGCAACTTCAAGCTTGGAAGGGGAAAAAATTATGTACAGTAACATTACTTAATCCTTAAAAAAAAAGGAAAAAGTGGGTAGTATAGGGAAAACAGTACTTAGTAATTGTCAGAAAATAACCTTCAGGTCCTTTTTGAGACACTTGTTATACACAAAGTAGTTTTTCTTGATTTTGACAAATTACCTTCAAGTCTGTTTCTTTAATTGTTTATTTAGGAACTGGTATTCCGTATGGGTAAGTGAAGGTGTACTTCCAAAGTAGGCATTATCTTGCAGTTGTGATCACTAAATCTCATCTGTTTTTGTCAGCTGAAAATTAGATTATGAAAATAGGTTTTGTCTAAAATTTAGTTCTAAATCAATACACAAACAGCAGCTGACATAGATATAGATATTCTGCTTATCATTAAGCATTCTAGTCTATTGGTAACATTGAACAGTAAAAAACAAATGGAAACTTGTGATCTTTCTGTAGAACTTTAAGATGAACATTGGAAAGACCATTGTTATTTTGTATGGGCTTCTCAGTACATTACACCAAGTCTTTCTTGTTTTTGTACTGGAGACTCTAAAGCTTTAACCTAGGCACTAAAAATCCAAGTCAGATTTGAAAGGTGAGCTTGAGGGAAATCATGACATCTAGGGCAATTTCTGATTTTTTTTTTTTTAATAAATAATTCCTTCCAATTTGAATAGATGTTCTCTTGTCGACATATTGGTTTTAACTGAAAGTAGGTGTGTTTTTTAATTCGGTGCATACTGCAAGTTTTATGTCAGTAACAGATTCATAAAAATGGAAGGATTAAGAAAAAATATCACTGGATACTGCAGTTATGCATTTTTTAGAACAGGACTCTTCCTTTCATATAAGGTGAAGCCTCCATCATCCCATGAAAGGAAAGGACACACCCTGCTGTGTGGTGTCTTTAGACTGACCACAAGATACATCTTCACTTCAGTGGAAAATTTCCCTTTTTATTAATACTTGTAGTTATTTAATAATTGTATCAAGGACAAGATGTCTGATTTTTAAAGAAGGTTAATGAGATATTTTCTTTCAAGGATATATGTGGATGGCATCTTAATACCTTTTACTAGCCTTCACGTCTTCCATTGAGATTTTTTTCCTCAAAGTTTGGTAGGTGTCTATCCTAGCAATATTTCCAACACAGCAAAAGAAATACTCTGAAGCCTTATCTTTGTGGCTTCACTTTGATGGAGGGTCTCCCTGTTCATCCATCCTGACAGCCTGAGTCAAATACTTGAAACACCAAGAGTAACCTAGCAGTCGTTTTCTTCAGTCCTTTAGGATTAGCATTCCTGGTATGTGTCAGACTAGTGTGAGTGAAATTTAATGGGAAAGTAAAGCCCTCTTTATTCTACCAGGATAAAAAATGGAAACCTGTTACTAATACTGAGAAGCAATTCAAGGAAATGAAATTATTTAGGAAGTATTTGTTTTAGCATTACTAGCACTGTTTATTATCAACAGACTTGATAACAAGCCGTGTCTCCTGGGCAGTCTCCTCCCCTCATTGCCAGTCACTGTTATTCCCATGGACTGCTACTGCTCACCAGGGGTTTCCTAAAATTCTCAGCCTTCATAATTAATCAGATCAAATTATCATCTTGGAAGAACTTGCTAATGAAATACTGTCAGTGACAATACTGACTTTGGATATGCAAAAGTACATTATGAACCTTGTCACAAGGCCTCTGCAAAGAGTTTTGGCAACTTGTTGGTGAGCATACAAGTGCAAAGGGAATGCCTGTGTAAATGGAAGTGGGTATGTTTTCCATAAAGTATAGCCACAGTGCATCTAAGAAAGGAAACTTTTTTTTTTTTTTTGGTAATAAAGAATATGGTATATTAATTAGCACTTGAAAAATATTAAGAGAAATATTTATAGCCTAGATGTGGCTCAATATCAGCTGACTATAAGTTCAACACAGCAAAGCTGAAGAAGCCTCTCTATGTATAGGATAATAGATGGTCTTTTAGGCCAATAGAAGGTACCCTGAGACAAGGATTAGAGGAAAAGAAGTGGGAAAGAGGGGTAGAGGAAAAATTGTAGAACTAAAGGAGAACTGAAAGTAACAGAAAAAGTTAAAGGAACATTAGGCACAGAATGAAAAAAGCAAAATATCAGTGCATGGGAGAGACTTCCCTGAACTGCAGGGATACATTTTCTCATCTCAGTGGATTATGGCACCATGTTGATGTCCAGCATCTGCTCTCCTAAGACTGAGCTTAGTCTTTATTCTTTCACCAGGATTTTTCACACACTTCCAGATGGAGATAGTGTGATGAAGCTCTTGACTGGGTTTGGCCCCTTATGCAGAGAACTCCTTGGCTGTTGCTGTATCCTCCACTGTACAAATTTATTCTTGTCTATAGGGATTAACTTTACCATGAAAATGTATGCCTTGTAAAGCAGCATTACAGAATGGTAGACAGGGAAGACACACAGTTTTCGAGCAATGATGGTTGAGGGACAGATTTTCAGAGAAAAGCGGTTTATCACCTTGTGAGCTAGCAAAAGTGCAGTAAAGCTCTGAGGACAGAAAAGAAATTGCATGCTACCAACTACAGAATCCCACAGCAGGAGTAATAATCCCTTTTACACACTAGGCTCACTTTCTCTTCTGCTGATTTCTAGGTGTGGGTCATGCAACCTTCTGTCTCTACAAAGAGAGAGCAGAGTGATCAAACTCATGGAGGTCAGGACAAAAGGGAAAACTAAGATCAGTGGGTCACAGGATAGAAACTTTGAGAATGACTGAGCCTTGCATGAGTCTGAAACAGACAGGAGAAACAAGATTTAAAGCCAGAAATCAAAGCAGTAAATGAGACTGGGTAGAAAGCCAGTTAAAATTCTGTTAGAATTCTGCCAATTCAGTTAAAATAAAAATATTTCTTCTTGTATAACAAAATGAATGAGCTAAAAATGTTATTGCATTTAAAACAGGGTCTTTAGGGGTAATGTGAAACATTTTCTATCTCCAAACAATTTATTGTAATTTATAGTATAGAGTAAAAGTAATTGCATTTCTTCAGAAAAACAAAGAAAAACAAATGGGGAAAAACTCCCACAAAACAAAACAAAAACACCCCACCCAGTTCTCTCTATCCAAAGATATTCTGGTATCCAATTATTCATTGCACAAAAACTTTGCTAGTTTGACTAAATTTGTATACAAAGGGACATGGCTCAGTTTTTACTAAAAGTAAAAGAAGAAAATTCACTGAATTTTCACAAAGAGTAGTAGCCTGTAAGTTTACAAAAGAGAAGAGCTAAAAAGTGGAGCACTAAAACAGTTTTCACTTTTTGGTAATAAGATGTGAAATTCTTGTTCTACCATATCAAATGTTAACCAGAATTCATACAATATAATTAGGTTTTCTATAAGGAATGCTAGAAAAAAGAACTTAATTTGCATCATCGCTTTTGTGAAAAGCTATAGGTATATTAAAAATAAATTATAGAAATATCTGGATTGGTATCGGAAGTTCATGAAGACAAGTTCATCCTCAGAAAGCTCTGTTTTAACTGTATTATCTGAGAGAGGAGAGGAAAAGCAGAATAATCTGTATTGTAAGAGCAGACTGGCTGCTGTAGTTCCTATGTGGGGCTTATAGGATTTAAACAACAATTTAGGTGCTCATATTCAAGAGCAAGTCAAAAAGCTTATAAGAAATGAAGAGGCATCACATACTGGACTTTGATGTTCCTTCATCTTTCAGTTTCTATAGAAAATTATTTAAGAAAGGATTTTTGTGTCCTAAAAAATTGTCAAAGACCTGGTTGCTATGTATGCATCAAATGCTCCAACATGGCCACAATCCTTTTCAAAACAGCCTTCAAGACCATAGTGACATCTTTTAAATGTATGGATGCTTTTTTGTTTGTTTTTAATCTGAAATTTTCTTCCTTTCTCCTCAGACAACTGTCATTCACAGCAACTCAGGACTGGTTATTAGTCTGTTAGCATCTTGGTATACTCCTTTCTGACATTAAGTGCAGAGCTGAACAGGATATCTTTTGTTACATCTTTTGGCAGTGAGAAGACTTAATTCCCCATTGCTGCACTGCAGATTACTTCAACATGTTTGTACCAAACATCCATTGAGTTCAACCCTGAAACAATTCACAGGAAATGTTGGGTTTGCCAGTCATGGAAGAGATCAATTTCTCCAATCCATTTTCCTTCTGTACAGTCTGATAATTTTGTGTTTGGAAATTGACTTCAGCATGAGGAATGAGAGTCATGTGTGCTATTTTGCCTTTCAACATTTTAGGAACTGGAAACTGAGAAATGTGGCACTGAGTTTTTGTAACTGAACAGCGATAGGAAAGAATAACTTATTTCTTCTGCTGATATTTTAACAGCAAAAGTAAACCCCAGATCCTTTCACACCTCAATGCTCCTAAACAGAGAGAGGCTTTAGGGGGGTTCTACTTAAGGTATTTTTCATTGGGAAAATAGTCAGTATCCTGAAATTGCATAGGCAGGCATAGTCTCGAGTGTCATGAATAAATATCAAACAAAATGAGAATTCAAAGATGCCTTTCTCTGCTTGATATATCAAGCAGATATATCAGATTTTGGTTAGCTGTGGGTGACTGTGCTTTGAACAATCCTGAGACTCTCTCTCCTGCAGGACACTAACTTTCTGTGAAATTCTGACACACAGGAGTGTCCTATCTCAACAGGATGTCTGAGGAAGGCATTTTGAATAGCAGCTGCTCTATGCTGGATGATAGCTAATCGAGAGAGTCAACAGAATAATTCTGTTCTTTAAATACAAATTCATATATTGATAGTAATGAAAAAATGAAATACCTTCTTCAAATTGGTCTGAAATATTTATTTGCTGCTTGGTTGCTCTTTAAATATGTTTAAGAGCAACCTCTCAGGCTTCCTAAGTACCCTCCTAAAAGAATGACTTGATTCAGGGCTCCTGAAGGTTATGATGAAACTCATTTTTAGTCACATCTTTCCTAAATTCGTTTGCATCAGATAGTAATGAATATAGACATAAGAAGATAAATGGAGTTAGTGCCTTATACCTAAATGCAGAAATTTGTAATTTCCAAATGTCTTTTAAAAAGCAATTGAGTCAGATGACATTCTGAAATCTTATTTTCATTATATTTATCTTGCATATTAGGCAATGTCAACACTAATAATAAACAGTTCCTTAACTCAAGGTTTTTATTTAGAATTTTAAAATTATTCATTAGGTAATGCATTCTTCTTTAGTTGTCATTTACCTCTTCCATTGGTATCTATTTCCTTTCCTTTTGCCTCATTTCTTTCAAGAGGTTGATACTGCCTTGGAGTATAATGATAATCAGGCTGTATCACTTTTTTATTCTCTGAAGTAGGGCTGCATGGAAATTGTAAATGTTGCAGTGACTGCAGCACTACGGTAGGAAACAATAAGAATATCAACAAATTTGTGGTTAAAGTTAGAGACTGAGTTTGGCAATACTATGGATGTGACAGTGGACAAACTTTCAAAAAAAATGTAGCACTACAAAAAAAAAATTAACTGTGTTCAGGATTCTTGTTCTGGAAGAAAATAAATGTGGTTGAGGAATCCAAATGGTAAGAGGAGAAAGAACAAATGTATATTTTTTGGGGTTTTTTTTCTGAAAGAAGATACATTTATAATGTCTCAGTTAACTTATTTTTCCCATGGAAACAGAGCTTCACTTTCTGAAGAAAAGATAGACAATTTCTAGTGATACATTTAGATATTCAGGCACTAGCAGTGGGCAAACGGCTCATTGACAGACGTAGTGTAAATGAATTGGAAGATACTTTTAAAAGATGAGACGTAAAAAGCTTGCAACGGGTTCATTTCAAGGATAGTTTTCCTTCTGTTTAAGGGCAGATGGAGAGATGTCATTACTCTTCTGACAGTTATGCAGTTCCAGTGCCTTTAGTTTGGAAATTAAGATTGCAAATGGATGTGGGACAGAAGCTGACCATATTGTTAAGCCTGGAGAAAACTCTTCTAACATCTGATGAAGTTGTGCAGATTTTGAGTCTCTGAGATATGAATGAGAGCGCTGAAGGAAGATTAACAAAGATAGTAACAGAAACCTCTGAATGTGAATGCATCTTGACTGTTTTTAATAACCAATCAGGATAGAATTTAATTTAAAAATCACCTTAAACATGCCTTTTAAACTGACTGCATAATCCATTTTGGACAGGCACAACTGTGTGCACACAATATTCAGGTGCACACACGTAAAAAAGATGTCAACCATTAAGGAAGAGTTCTGAGAGGAGATGGCAGATTTGTAGATGTGTTGATGGAATAGCTACACATCAAGTAAATGTAAAAACACAGAGGAGAAGTCAGATTTTCCTTCTGTCTGAAAATCAGGTCCTGGTAAATTAGTGCTAGACACACTAAAAATTTGCAGGTAGTAAGCAGACCAAGCTGATAGTAGGAAAAGTTCATACCTATAGATTTCTTTGGCTTTTGGGATTGATGTATTGTAGTGAATTAAATACTCATCATTCTCACAGGGGTAAATTTGTGACCTCAAGGAACATCACCTGAAGTGGGGAACAGGTCACTTTAGTGTAACATCTAACAAGTTTATTTTCTCCTGCATGTAGCCAGTACACTGTAACACTTTTCAAGCTTCACACACATATTGCTAGTTTAAAGTACATGCCTCCTACATTTAAAGGCTATTTCAAGTACATTAACCAAGTGTTTGCAAGCTAAATCTGACCGTGAAAAGTAAGCTAAAATTCTGTTTCATTTCTTGGAGGGATTAGATTGAAAATATGAGTTGAGCTGAGCTATCTCTAGATGCCTATTTTTAAAATAGACCTGAGATGTGGGGGATTTGAGTGATGTTGGTTTGGGGTTTTTTTGATAGAATTATTTTAGCCTGCAATGCCATGCCAGAAATTCTGGTGATTCCTGTTTGTGAACTAATCCTTTCTTGCCTCTCATGTTAGTTTGGAACATCAGAAGAAAAGCACACATTTATTTTGTTCTAGATGGTTCCTGCACATTAAAACAAGTGGATTTCCTGTTAGTGAAAATTTTAAAAACAAAATAAGGGAGTTGCCATTGATACTAGGGATGTCCACATTATAGAATAAGTAACTAGAAAGGTGCATCTGGAAAGTATCAATTAATGGTACAGGTACAAGCTTGTAAGAGCACTTACTCCAGAGATCAATAGACATTAATTTATTTTTTTTTTTTTTTACATTTGAGTGTAATGTGAGTGAAGTAGGAGGGTATCCTACTTCTGATACATTTTGTCATCAATTCTGATTTTCACCAGGGCCATTTTCAAGTTAAATGAATTTTAGAGATTCTCCTTAGTCAACTAGTCTATGGCTTGGAAACATTAGCACTGTTTGTTGCTTGCAGAAGATGGACATTACCATAATTGTTCATTCTAGGTTATTGACAAGTAAGTTCATGCCCTGCTCTTATGCCCTCCTTAGGTTTCCACTGCCGATTATTCTTTGAAAAAAGAAATAGGAAAACATTTGGACAATACAATAGTGCCTAATATTTGGTTTCTTCTATACTGTGAATTTCTACCCTGGTTTTGTCTTCATTATACATCCATGATTTGATTTATTTTTTACTCACATATTTTTTTTATTACAGCTATGATCATTCATAGGAAAAATCCTGTTGTGACCTTAATGGAAGAGCAATTTTTTTTTTTTTTTCTCCCCTAGAATTCGTATTTATTTTCATATACATTTCATTTGCTAGTGTGGTGAGTTGACCTTGGCTGGCCACCAGATGTCAACTAAAGCCACTCTATCATTCCCATTCTCAACAAGATGTAGAGGAGAAAATAAAATTAAAATCAAAATCTTGAGATAAGGACAAGGAGATTATCAATTGTCATGGGCGAGACAAAGTTGACTTGGGGAAAATTAACTTCATTTACTGTTAATCAATACGAGAGAAGGATAATGAGAAATAAGAACAAATCAAAAAATACCTTTATCCTGCCCCTTCCTTCTGCACTGACCTTGGGGTCTGCAGGGCTGTTCCTCTCACATATTCTCACTCCAGTCTCCCAGATTCTGTTGCATAACTTTGTGTCCCGTTCTCAAATAAGTTAATGCTGAGGTGCCAGCTGTGGGCAGTGCTGTGTCCTTTTGGAGCTGTCTGGAACTTTCTCTGTTCAATGTGCACACAGCATCATGCACCTTCTCTCAGCAGTCACCCCTGCAGCTCCTCTCCTCCTTGAAAAACCCCTCACCATGTAACCCCTATATAGCTGGCATTCTGAAATGTGGGACCCATCACTGAGTGTTGCTGCCCAGCCCATGTGGCTGCCATTTCAAGAACTGCAGTGCACTGCTTGAGAATTTCTTCAAGCAGCAATGCACCAAGTTCATATGAGCTAAATTCAAAGGTTTTTAGTCCCAATCCATAGCACAAGAGTTTCTCTAGTTTCACTAATGCAAAGTCACCACATCCATGGAAGCAGATGAGCCACAGTGATTTGTGTTGCAAAGAGATCAGAATATTTCCCTTTTGTAACACACTTTGGTAAATTCTTGGTAGGATAAACACATTCCCACAAGTTATAGATTAAAAATTACTTTCAGATCATGTGCTGTAACGATTTAGTATTTATTTATTTTTGTTTATTTACTTTTTTTCTATAAATGAAAAGGCAAGACTCGTGTATATACAGTTAGATCTGAGCTCTGGATCATTTCTTATAGTACACTGGAGGAATTGAAAGAACCTAATTTACAATAAAAAAAAATATACTTAAGTCTAGGTAAGTAAAATACAAACAGGAATAGGAAGAACAATAGTGCAGATCTAATTTGTTTTATTGATTCTGTTTTGGTATTGATTTTGTCTTATGTTACTTTCTTTTCCAAAGCTCTGCCTCTGCAAATAAACTTCTTTGTGACACATGTTTATATTGATAGCATAATATCATGTGCAATATAAAAAGTAGATTTGTCAGGCAAGTGGCAAGTTTTAACATCTGGATATAGAGACACTTAATGTCACTACCTATCTGAGGAGGGATTTTAGGATCAGTTCATGTTATGTAGTTTGTCTGTCAGATACACTAGATTACAGTTTTCATGTCTGTATTTCTGTATTTAGTGACTCAGAGAACTAAGATTACAATTTTCCTATTTTTCCTAGTTGTGTTTTTTCACAAAGATATTGCACTCTCCTACATCTGTAGTGAGAAAACATCTTTTGAAATGAAAACTTTAAAACCAGATGAATGCATTAAAATAAATACAATACCAATACAATAACCTGCAGAGCTGTGAGTTCGCTCATAGATTTCCTACATAATAATTTAGCTCCACAGAGCTATCGACACTGTTTTACGTGGCTAGCCATGCTACCAGAAAAACAGAAATACCTACTCAGATATTAACTTGAAGTCGTCACCTGTAATTGCACTTGTAATTTATCCGTGAGTACACATAGTCATGAATTGACTTTAGCCTAGAAACCATAACTTCATACTGCTTTTCTGTTTGGCATAGATTAAATTCCTGTCTATCATCACCTGTCTGTGCAGTCATATTTCATGTAGAAGTGGTGCTGTGTTTCTAGGCTGTAGTTTGACAGGTCTCTACCCAAGACAATTTCTTTAGTTTATGCTTCTACCACATATCTCAAGGAAATAATCGGGCAATGGATACTTTTAGTTTAGCACAGTAATAATGTCTTATTATTATTATTATTGTTATTATTATTTTAACTATGAATGAAAAGTAATTTCACTACAAAGCAATGCAAAGTGTGTATTTGTAAACAAGTGCAGCAATATTATTTTCTTTTATTCTAATAATATTTGTATTTGTATTTATCTGAAAGGAAGGTGATTTTTTCCCCCAATCCTTTAGTGATTCATTATTTGAGAGATATCTTAGAATTTGGTTTTAAAGAAAAACTTGTGCTACTTAAAGAAGACAATTTACCAAATGTTAGTTGCCAGGTGCTTTTTATCCTGAAATAAAAGCAAGATACATTTTAAATTTTACTTATAACTGTATTTTAAAACATTTGTTATGAGGTTCTGTCCTGGCTTTGTCTGGGACAGAGTCAATTTTCTTCCTAGTAGCTGGTTCAGTGCTCTGTTTTTTCCCCTAGTATGTGAACAATGTTATAACACTGATATTTAGTTATTACTGAGCAGTGCTTACCCCAAGTCAAGGAGTTCTCAGTGCCTCATGTTCTGCCAGTGAGGAGGGGCACAAGAAGCTGGGAAAGAGCATAGGAGGGACAGCTGACCTGAACTGGCCAAAGGGATATTCTGTCCTGCAGAATGTCATGCCCAGCATAAAAACTGGGTCGAGCTGGCCAGTAGGAGCCCATCGCTGCTGGGGGACCAGCTGGGCATCGGTCAGCAGATGGTGAGCAATTGCATTGTGCATCACTGGTGGGTTGGGGTTTTTTTTCCCTCTCTCTTTTTCTTATCTCCCATTTCATTACGTTATTATTATTATTAATGATATTAATATTTTATTTCCATCATTAACTGTTCTTATCTCAATCTATCAAGTTAACCTTTTTTTCCCATTCTCCTCTCCATCCCAACATGGTGAGTGGGAGAGGGAGTGAGCAGCTGCATGATACTTTGCTCCTATCTATGGTTAAACCATGATAGTTCTCAATTCTAATCATGTAGAATATATCTTTTTGTAGTATTCATCATCAGGCAGAAATTACTCACCTTAGGTATTGCTTCTTTTGTAATTCATAACAATGCCTTGTTTTATTCTTGTTAGGATAATGCCTAAGAGATAATTTGAAGATTTTATTCATATGCACAGTATAAAATTTCTGTGTTGCATGAACCAAACTTTATTCTAGTATGTTCTTCAACACTGAAAAAAAATCTTCAACACTGAAAATCAAAAATCTTAGTTAACAGTTTAGTGGTCCTTTGTTTTAACACTTGTTCTCAGGTATGTAATTGAAAAGGATGTGTTATGTATGTAATTGAATGTTATGTGTGTATGTATGTAATTGAAAAGGATGTGTTACTGTGGTTGTAAAAGAGCATACACATTTCCTTAAATTCCTCTTATAGCACTGATCTCCTAGGTTTGTGGCTCAAAGAAATCCTGAACATTCTTTAAAGAGAATGTATACCTTATTTTCTAGGGTTGTCATTTATGTTTGAGGAAAGATTTATTCTCTGAAGCACTGTTCTGCAAGAGTAAGGAGAGAAAATTAAGTATTTAAATAACAAGCTGTCAGGTAGGTGGGCAGCTCTTTTTGGCAGGTACTTCGTTCCAAAAACTGTCAAGATTGATGTCATCTTTGTAGTCCTAACAGTAATTTTCCTTTCCCACAGAGCAAGAATCCAAATCCTAAAACACTGCATATAACATGAATTTTGTATTATACTTTATTTCTTTCAGCTATTATATAAATACAACTTAATGCTTCTTGCAAGTAACTGAAAATGTTAATCATGATTTTCTTTCAGGTGCATGGTATGAAAATTGCTGCGATTTTTCTGTATTAGTAATCAAATGTTTTGGTGAGGTTGTCTATCAGCCTATATTTTATGAAAGGAAATCACTTCAATTTTCAGGAAGATGCTTTGGGGAAAAAAAAAAATAAATTAAATACAAAACCAGAAAGTGGTTTTTTTGAATTTCCCAGTTGAATTGTGTTTGTTCCTCATGAGAAAACACATTTGGTTCCTTTCAAAAATTAGTTTTGATTAGTAGGAAAATTTTCAAAACACTGTCAACTTCTTAGAAAACCTAAGGATATTTAAGGACCAAAGTCACACTTAGAAGAGCAGCAATATACATACATTAGTGTACTTGTAAATTCAGCACTGTCAGCTTCCATTTCAGCTTGTAAAAATAAAACTGAAGTCTGCAGGAGACAGATGTGTAAGAGTAGCCGTTCTTTTATCTTTAGAGATGAAAGAAGAAGCAGTGTAATATTAATTTTTCTGAGGTTTGGTAATTATTCTCTGTTCTTGGAAATGTTTCAGTGGTTTACTCCTTAGCTTTAATATTACAAGGACTTGATATATATGGCATTAACTCATTTTCCAAGGCAGTTAATTTCAATAGGTCAGTACTGACTACTGACTTAGTAAAAGAGGCAGTAAACTTATAGATTAACTAAGCAAGTGAAGTAATTTTCTTCCCTTTTTGCATTTCTGTTATCCATATTGTAAAGTGCAACTGAAGAGTAAGTATGTATTGTTCAAAAATACTGTTGTTTTTCCTTGATGATGACTAAAATAATCTTGAAAAAAAGGCTTCCCCATGTTAAATTCAAGGATTTGGAGATCTGCAAGGCATAGAAAATCTAGGTATTTAAGACTAAAATGTTGAGAATCGAGCCTTTCATAAGTTTTTGATGCAGAAGTTTAATATTTAAAATGCCTCACCAGGCAATTTTACTGTTATCACTGTATAGTAGCTTTTTAAAAGGATAATCTCATTGTTCAATCCACAGTTTTGCATCTAACAGGCAGTCACCCAAGTACGTGATTGACAGGGCAATCTCGAATGAAGTGCTGATTCTGGACCTGTGCATGACTCCTTAAGGCCATTGCAAAAATTCCCACCCACGATGGATTAAAAAAATGGGGAAGTCAGCCAAAGAGCAATGGAAAATGGCTCAGTAAAACTACTTCATTAACTATTTAAACATCATATTAAAAGGTGAAAAGTTTGGGGAATTCATGATCTCTAGCTTAAAGGCATCAACCAGCTCAGTTTAATGTGTCTGTGCCTCTGTGTGTGTCTGTAAAAACTACCTTCTTCATTTTGACTGCACGGTGTTGCTTTTAGTGATTTCCTGTGACAGCAAGTTTTACTTCATGTTTGATAGATTGTTCAATATTGGCTTAGGAAGAAATAGCAAGCATCATAAGTGATTATACTCTCAATTCATCTTAAGAAACAAAAAAGGATAGTGTTAAAGTTGGCAGTTTAGTTTAATTATATTAGATTTCTTTTTTCTATGTGCAACATAAAGTGACAAGAATTGGGGACTGGATATCAATAATTGTTGTGTACATGCTTAAAAAGAAATTCCAAACTCTAGAAACAGGATGGAAACAGAATGAGTTTCTGTAGCTCTTTCACTAACTTTTATCACCATACTGCTCTCTCTCCCAAAATCATAAACTGCAAAATGGGTTTTGCATATTGAACCTATCACAAGCATGAAGTTATTTTCTGGAAGTGATAATATTTGGACCTGTTCCAGTGAGAAGGAATATTGCTTTCCCTTGCCTCCCATGTAAAAGAAAGGCATTTGTGCTCCCACTTTGTAAGGCCACTCGCTAACCGTGTGCAACTCAGAAAAACCTCTTAAATACTGCAGTGCCAGTTTAATTTAGTCATAGTTCTTATCAATGATTTTGCAGATGCTGTGGGCAATAAGCCATGTGAGTCACAGAGCTTTCCAAAGTACATTTCATGTCTCAGTGATGAGAGTGAAAGCATTCTTCATGGCCATGGCCTGTCCAAAGCCCTTTACTAAGTAGTTTGTTTTTAAAGCAGACCTACAATGCTACTATTTATAAACCCAAGCCTCCCCCCCCCGCAAAGTGATGGAGGGCTCAAAGTAATTTGCTTCCCACTACAATCTGATGAGTGAAAAATAAAGACCAGATCTGATCTTTATTGCAAGAATAAGATACAGAAATTTCACATCTGTTCTAATTGAGGACAAAAGCAATGTGCGAAACTGGATCAGTCCATGTGTTGCAGTTTGGATTTTGCTGTGTAAGAGCCTGAAGGAAAGAAGCATGAGGGAATCCTACTTTCTGGTCACTGGAGTTTCCTTCAATTAGCTATTGCCACACCATTTTGCTGCAACTGCTTTCAGTGTCACTGCCACTAGTGATCCTTCACGAGAGGAGGGTGTTTCTGCACAACCTCATATTAGCATTCATTTCTGCTCTGTTACCCCAGATCACCTCGAGCCTTCCCTGAGCTACTGCAGAAATGCAGCTGAGAATTGATAATTTTAAATTGTATAGAGATATGAAAACTACAGGAAGAAGTCTCTCACATCCATTTTTTGACTTCTGTCTGGTCTAAGCAATTTCATTGGGAGTTCTCACTTTGGACAGCAAATTACAAGTAAAGAATACAATTTCATACAGTTTGAGGAAAGTTAGTACAGTGCAGGGTCTCATTTTAGTACTGGATCAATTTTATCTCTGAAACTTTTACAGTCTAGATAGAAGGGGATTATTTTTAACACAACACAAAGGTCTTCATACTTCTCCGGTACATGTAGAAAAATGGAAAAGTAGAAAAAAGGAAACATTACCACAAAAAAAAATGACTAGTGTAACCTTCAAAGAAGGTTATTGTTTGAAGTGTTAGAAAACATTATAGAAATTTAAAAGTATGTTCACAGATAGCCACTCTCAAGCAAACCACATATAGTAGCAAGACAAAAAAGGGTTACCAGCACCACCACAGAGTTCATACTGGATGGCTGCTTTGACCTAAGGGCATTTATTCAAGATCAAATCTAGTTATGAAGTTCTTGCCATAAAATTATGCAGCTATCAATATTTCAGTTTGCTGGTCTGTATCACTAGATCACAGTGCAAATGCAAAATTATTGGGAGGCTGTACAACCATCCACAAGACAAGCAATTAAAGGTTTTAAATATCAAGGAAAAAGTAGTAATTTCTGTAATTTTTTTGAAAATAATGTTTCTTCATTAATTCATCATTATATTTTCATATATCCTTTAAAAAGCACCACAGAAATCTTGCTTTACAGAAAGATGAGCTTTTAATTTAAAGCACCATTGATTTAGGCTTTTAAAGCTGGATTCGACAAAAGACCTGTAAATCAGACTCTATAATATTTAGGTCATTTGTATTTTGACTTTTGACTTGTCAGATTCTTTATTTTTTCATCATACCATTCTCTGAACCCTCTGCATGTGTAGGAAATGTCAAGAACACTTGTTTTTCTTGGCTTCTTTATAATTTGGAATCTTATCTTCTTTTTGAAACCTGAAATGGAAATACACATACCTAGTAATGTATTAGTTCATGGTTTTCACTTCCTTAAAGCAAAACATGTAGTTTTAGAAATGGGCACATACCTTGCTCTATTTAAAGGGAATACACACTTTTTTTTTTTCCCAAATAGCTTATAAAAGGAGAGGACCTGATGACTGTAAATGGAAAGGCAAGACTCTGGTTTTCAAGTTCATCGCTCTAGAGTTGAAGAAAATGGAGAATTAAAGAGGAATCAGCTAGGGATTTTTTTGACAATATTATTAGCCATATATTAAACTGAGAATGTGTGAGATTACATTGGAACCCTGAGACCATCTATAAGACAAAATAAAGAAAAATAAACATTTATTTGCAACCTGTCTGGCTGCTCACAAGAATTAGTGGTCAAGGTTCCCCATCAAATAAATCCAGTACTCTAAAAGCAATACTATATTTTCAGTGAAATGTTATATTTTCCACCTTTATTCCTTTCAGAGTCAAAACATGTTATAGCTTAATCTGAATGCCTGCCCACAGGGATAGGAAAAATAATAAAATTGTTGAAAAGCAGTAGTACTTTCTATTTACTTTGCAGAGCTGTTTTTATTGTTATTCACAACAACTCTGTAGATGTCTTCTGAAAAATATAAACATGTATGTATCAGAACGCATCTCCCACTTGAAAACCTGATAGATCATTTTTGACAAGAAATGAGAAAATGAGTGGGGAAAGACTAATTATATTTCATTTCAGCCTTTTCCTAAGGCATAGAAAACATTTCAGAAGAATTTCAAGGTCTGCATGGAGCAGAATCTAATTAAAAGCTCAGCCAATGTCAAAAAGTTCCCCCAAATTGATATGCCTTGAAAAAAAAATATATATCAATAGAAGGTGATACTTATGGTCTTACAAGTTCCATAGACAATAGCTGATGAGTGGTTGTTTTTTGTTTTTTTTTTTTTTTTTAGATTTATTTTTATTATAGGGACACTAAAGCCAGTTATATAGCAAGTATTTTGACTTTAAATAATCATAGAATGGCCTGTGTTGGAAGATTTAGACCTTGAGTTGGAAGACCTTACAAATCATCTAGTTCCAACCCCTGACAATTCTGGTGACAATTCCATGGAAAGACAAGCATACAGTTAAACTACAACTGGGACTACTACCTTGAATTTCCAGCACTGGCATTTAGAAACACACCTGCTCAGCACCTTGCTGCCCTTAATTCCCACAGAGCCTTTCAAATTCTGCTTCTTTCAAAGGCTGACTTTACCTAGATTCAGAGGTTGACTCCACAGCTCCTTTTGTTCAAAGTGATACAATCCAGCAGCAAATTATCCACTCAGATGATAGGTAGCAAACAGTGGGACCTCACTTTGTAGCAGTTGGAGACTATGGGCACCAATTATGATTTGTGTTTATACTCTTTGTATCCTTTCATACTTACAGACATACATCTTATGTTCCTTAGGAAGTTGCATATATTCTTGTACATTACAAATTAGATAATCATGTTATTCCTTTGCTAAACACATATGCAAGCCCTAATCATGGACTACAATTCATTTAGTGCACGTTCTGTACATTGGTATGCCATGTCTGAAAAGTTTCTATGCCACAGGGATATAATACAGAACTTATGCAGCCACTGCTCAGTGTTCTGCTGTGCCACAGGAATCCTGCTCATTGCAGTAACATAAAGTGCTTGTCAGTTGCACCCTACAGCTTTCTGTGGTTCCAAGTCCTTCATAGCTTCAGCACATAGATTTGATGTTTCCATGTCTGTGAAGCGTCATAATTGCCTATAGCTGAAATAATCTTGAATTACATAAAACTTATGATTCACACAATTCATTTTATTGCTTGAAATGTCTTTAATACCAGTCTACCTGAAATTTTAAATTTGCTCCTTTCTCAGGGAGCCTTTGTGCCACATAAAAACAGTGTGAAGGAGCATCAGTTAAATGTCTTTGTAAAATTATTTTATATTACAAAGGTAAAATAATTTACTAACCATTAAAAATAAAAACCAAAATTGGTTTAGAACATGGTAGTAAAATATTTAATTTTACTCCACACACCTTATGAGACATTAGTATTAGTTTGTAAATAAATTCAAAAGACATTTTAATTTCCTGTTCAACTGACCTTTTTAGCTGACACTCATTCCAAAAGGAAGTTCTCCACTGTCAAGTTCTCTTTTGGCAGCTCACAGTCTTAACATTTGCTGCTGACAATTGTTGGCAAGGAGTAATTATATTAGTAATATGAAAGAAGTACTCCTTTTCCATAACATTTAACTCTCAGCAACAACAAAATAGCTATTTAGCACTCTCTCCCTGGGGATTTCCACATTTCAAATAATACTGAAAAGCACATGGACCTGTTGGAGTGAGTCCACAAGAAGATTACAAAGATGATCAGAAGGCTGCAGGACCTCTTCTGTGAAGACAGGCTGAGAGAGTTGGGCTTGATCCTGGAGAAGGCTCTGGGGAGACCTTATAAAGCCTTCAAGTACCTAAAGAGGGAAAACCAAAGCGAGACTTTTTACAAGGGCATGTAGTGATGGAACATGAGGTAAGGGCTTTAAACTGAAAGAGGCTTGTTTTAGATTAGATATTAGGAAGAAATTCTTTCCTGTGAGAGTGGTGAGGCACTGGCACAGGTTGCCCTGACAGGATGCCCCATCCCTGGAAGTGTTCAAGGCCAGGTTGGATGGAGCTCTGACAACCTGGTCTAGTGGAAGGTGTCCATGTCCACAGCAGGGGGGTTGGAATGAGATGCTCTTAATGGTCCTTTCCCAACCTGAACTATATTCCTATTAATGATTAATTGACAGAAGATATGTAAAGCCACAAACCTTTGTAATAACGATATCCTTATTACAATAACCTTCAACAATGACATTCTGAAGTTGTTTTAATTGTTTAAAGTTTTGAGTTTTTTCAAACTGCCTGTAACTGTGAACTAATTTTCTGTAAGGAAAAGTAATATGACAATACTATTAATTGAAATGGAAATGTAAATAAAAATAATTCCTTCTCTTGGTGACTCTTAACTGTAGCAGGCTATTTTATGTCCCTTGTTTTTATCTCCTGTGGGGTTTGGGTGTTTGTACAGTAGAAGCTTTCATAAAAACCTTTCAGCGTGAAGATTTTTTCTTCTTTGTTTGCTTGGAGTTGAGCTAGATCTACAAATCTGTAGTTATCATTTTGTTGTTTTGCCAGTTGTCAGTAATATATCTGTGTCAGCTGTGTTCACAAGGAAAGTTATTTCACAAATGTCTTTATAAATCTCTCAAACTCTTTTGTAAAAAAGCAGGTCTGGCAATATGTTTTCTGAGACTGGACAGAACTCAGTGCTGAGTATTGCATCAATTTCTCTTCCAGCGTCACAATCTGGGTGCTTCCTATGGCTGATAGAAATTTCATTGGAGTATTGCTTGACTCCTTACTGGCTCAAAAATAACTACTAGAAGAATCTTGTTTGCACTGTCATGTGTACAAACTCTTTATCTCTTAGCAATGAAAGTACTATAGTGGCCCCCAAGAGAATCTAGAATTTTGGTTTAGAAACGCCGTAATTCACATATTTAATTTCTTAGTATTTTTTAACTTATTCCTCAAATTCAAAGAATCTGTTAACATTTCTAAATGAAAAGATATATTCTTTATGAAAACTGTTCCATGGTTTGGCTTTTCTTTCTAAGTCTTGAGTAGTGATTTATCTTGTTCTCTGGTAATATAATCCACTCCTTTGAAAAAGTCTTGGTTAGAACATATTCTGTCTTCAACCTCTTTTGTTTTAATGGTGCATGGGTAGTCCTGTGTGTGGTCTCATCCTGTCCATTCATTTTTCCTACAGCTTTAATATATGCACTGGTTTCTTTAAAAATAATTCTAACCCTTTTAGTACATTTTACTTTGAAAAATTGGAGAATCCTAATTTCAAGACAGGAGAAAATTCATGTATGTGAATTCTGCCATACAAATCTGTTTACAATGATGACAGTTATATGAGTAGAGCGTCTTTGATCAAAAGAGTTCATAAAAATGCACTATTTACTTTTGACACTCTTTTTTTGTTATCATTATCCCCTAATTACCCTTTCATTCCTTTATCTCACTGAGTGTACAAGTATTCATATTGATTAGGAAAAGGAAAAATCTCCTATAAAGTGCTGATACCTTTTTAACACCTAGGGTGGGAGAAGAAATTTGTCTCAGTCTTCTAGCATCTCTCTGCAGATAAATGCTAGTACATGAAAAGTTAATCCATCTGTTCCTACTTCTTTGAACAGCTACTAATTTCTGTACTGTCCAAAGATGGCTGTTCAGTTCTCTCTTCTCCTAATCAGAATGAAGGCAACTAAATTCCTCCAGAATGGCCTAATAACAGCTTATTTTTCTCAGACTGAGCTGTTGACTGGTTTGGTTCCCCACCTTTTCTGTTCATTCTGAGATCAAACACAAACTACAGGGACCTGTTACAAACTGGAGGCAGTAATTTGTCAAATATCTTATTTCTTTACAAGGCCTTTTGAATTGATCTTCAATTAAGTAATACGATTAGATTTGTATTTATCTATGTAATCTTGTATTTAAAAAAAAGACAAATATTAGTCTCACATGCATCAACACAATCATTTTTGCAAAAATAAAGAATGTAGATTTCAGTTTATAAAGTCCTTCATTTAAGACAGCTTTCCAAGTGATGTTTTTCCAATACGTTATTTGTACCAGGTTATGATTACAGTAAATAGCTAGTTCTGGTTACAGCTGTATTTTTTTAGTTGCAGTAGACATTTTGCCATTTGGAAATTACCCTCATCTGGTAATCTTCTTTCAGAGCAAAATTTAATTTCTATGGATGGATACATCAATTAGAGATTGAATGACACATTTAGATTCTCAATCTGTGCTTTATATCTCCTACTATAACAAAGATGCAATTTTCTCTAGATTTTCTATTGTTCCCTCTCTGAGGCTTCTGAGCAATATTTTTTGTTTCATGTCATGTTTTGCAGTAGTTTCTAATTTCCCCGTAAATTGATGTTGGACTGCAGCTTCTTAAACTTGCTATCAGAGAAATATATGTATAGCTTGAAGAAAATCCATACAGCTATTTTTGATTCTTCAAAGAGAAAAGAATGTGACTAATGAGTGAAGATGTGTTAGAGATGTCCAGTTAAAGTATAACCCTGTAAGATGTTTCTGAGTGCACTTCCAAAATGCTAATTATGCTAGTCAGGTCCATTTAGTTGTTTGCTCAGTGTTCATTCTCAGGGCAGTAAATAAATTATTTTTCTTATCCCTCTAATATATAATATATCACTTGAAGGTAGAGCCCCACACATAGAGGATTATGCCAACCCTTGCTGTCTGTGACTCAACAGTGACAGACAAAATAGCTCAAGATTCATCACGTTAGGGTTTGTTTCCATGCAGAAGTCATGTTTGCCGCTGGTTTCCTTATGATTTCTTGTAGCAAAAGCCCATATGAAACTGTAGTCAAAAATAGCATTTAAAGGTGCTTTATTTTCCCTTAATACTGTGTTTTCAGATTCTATTCACTTTCTCATGCTCTGACCATCTAATGTGATTTTCATCTCTCTAGTTGAAATAATTTATTGCTAAAGGATTAGCAGTGGGAAAAAATCTGAGACAACAGTGGCATGGATGACAAAATCTGTCTTAAAAACTCCATGACTGCTCTAAATTATGAAAAAAAAATAAGAACATAGGACAACATTATGATTTTATCTTAATGGTTCATTTAATTTGTTTCTCTTTAACTGATTATTTAATGCACATGGTTTCTGAAATGCTTTTCAAAGTAGGAACTTGTATATCAGTATCAATTTTCAAAGAGCTAAGAGTTTATTATAAATAACAAAGAGGAGGTGCCCCAATTCAACTTGTTTCTGGTTAAGAATGAGGGGATCTGGCCAGAGCAGCCAGAAAAACAGTAAGGCTTTTTGCCTATCTATAGCAATCGCTACTGAGAGCAAAAATAAAGCTTAAATAATTGATAAAATGGAGACAATCTTAGAATTTGTAAGAAGGAAGTGGGAAAGTTAGCGACCTGCCTAAAGAAAAATATTTTCTAGAAAATAAAAAATAATAATACTTTTTAAAAAGGCTGGACTATTTTTAAACAAGAGTTTGTTTTGACCCAATAAAAAGAAAATCCTTGTTATTCTTAATAGAAAAGACTTTAAGACATGTGATGTGAGTGGGTGGCTAAGACAGTTTAAAAAAATTAGTTCCTGTATCTCACTCTCACATACTTATAAATGTTTTAATGGCAGTTTGTCATCACTGGGTGTTAGTGAAGATATGTTCTTCAAGATAAGCAATATGTTCTTCAAGATTATTATGACAGTTAATTCATGACTAAATAAATTATCTGACGTGTAAGAAAGAGCAGTTTTGGAGTTGGCACCCAATAAAATATTTCATCTCTGCTGTAATCTGTTTTTTCTTTGCTTTTGTCTTTTCTTTTTCTCTACTAAACAGGAGTCTTTGTGTGATTTTTACAGGAACTTGGATTGATTAGTGAAGTTATTTAGGTCATAATTTGTTTTATTAGAGCATCTAATTTTAACCCTTCTTTATAACATATCCAGTAATTTTATAGTCACTCTTTAGGAGGAATCAATAAAGCCCAAAACCCGACAGAGAAACAAATAATTAGAAGTCCACTAGGTAGTTACAGTCTCTTCATGTTTTATTATAGGAAGGGTAAGCCGAGTTCAGCTTCTGGAAAGACTAAACACCTTGAAATTTTAAATGTCAATTGTGTGGATGCAATTTGAATGCAATAAGAGCATTCAAAATTCTGATGATCATCACACTGATCAAGAAACCTGAACATGATGTGGACAAATTCCCACACAGTCACTGATAAAATTTAGACTATTTATGTCCTTGACTTCACTAATTACTAGAGCTGCTTTGTACATTTTACTGTCTTAATTAAATTGATTTTTAAACTAGTCAGTTTCAATCACCTTAAACTGCTTTATGGAGACTTTTAAATGGACAACTTTGCTTGAATTATGTTGGATTCATTTCTCAGAAAGTTACCAAACTAAGCCAGTATTTTATTTTAAAAGGAAGAAATTGTATTTGCACACACAAGTTTGTACTAGCTGATGAATTATTCTAAGACTTTTTTGTGGGGGTTTTGTGCAAGTTCATTTTCTCTATCTGCAGGTCACTTAATTTATTATTAAACAGATCTTTTTATAGTCCACCCATACTCCCAGTAACTCCAACAACAGAAAAATGTGGGCTCAGAGAAAATCTGTGTTTGAACAGCTGTCTTTATTGTTAAAATGGAAAAATTAGGCCAGCAATAGTTATGTATTTCACAGAAACAACTCTACATTGCAATGAGGGTGGAAAATAAAAATATTGTTTGACTGTTAGTGATAGCAGGCTTAGAGCTGTTATAGGATATACCCACAGAATGATAAACATGTCCAGTGACTTTGTATGGACTGTCTTTTGTAATCAAAATTGCTCCTGGAAAAGCAAGATGAATTATATAATCTCTTTTACTCGTTCTGTGGCATTCATTTTCAAAAAGGCTAAACAGGTAGACAGAAGAATTTACTTTGGGGAAGGTCGGTACTGCCCAGTTGAACCTCTATCAAAGACATCACATTCAAAGTCAAGTAATTGTGTTTTACGTCTTTTATTTTATAGCCACATATTTCTTGTTTTCTTGCTTCTTATTATTGTGTTTCCATACTAGTCTTCTGCTGTTTACTTTGTAATTCCATATGCCAAAGCACTGATTTAAAGTTAAATGCTCAAATATGTAATTTACCTCCAAGCTTGTCTTAATCTTCCCAGTACTTTAAGTTTACATATCTATGTGACAAGCACATCTGCAAAAAAGTAAAATGTTTGAGTAACTGAACACAGGGGAAAACCAAATATTTTTACTTGCACATCTGTTCTTTAATAAACAAATAATTTTTGCTGCTCTGGATTGTAGGTAGAATGTATTACCTTAAATATCAGCACTGTTTTTTAGTACAGTAACTTCCAGAAAATATTTTTGTCACAGAATTTTGAGAAATTAAATGTCATCTGTTTAACTTTAAAAATGAGATTTAAGACTCAAAACTATTCTTGATAAACCATCCACAAAAAAAAAAAAAAAAAACAAAACAAAAACCAAACCAGGTTTTTTATCCATGAAAGCCTTATAATTTTGGAAAAAACCAAAATGAACCAACAAAAAAATGACCTTTGCTATCTTTATTGTTTAGGTAAAACTGAAAAACAAAACAAAACAAAACACTAACAAAAAACCTTGTTTTTTTGATACTATAGAACAAAATAATTTTATAAGGAAAATATTAGGTGCATGGACATCTGGGAATTAAACTGAAAGAGGTTTAATAAAAGTCTTGCCAAGTTAAAGTTGGCAGTGTTTAAGACTAAAAAAGTAAGATTTAAATGAATGTATAATTACACCTACATCCATGTACATCTGTGTGTACATGGTTTCATTCTTCTGACTTGCTCAGCCCAAGTCCCAGCTGGGACTGTTGTGATCCTATATAACGATCTGTGTCTCGGACACAAAACTGCACCTAAAGGCCACTGAATTAGGAAAACCAAATGGCTAAGTAATGGTGGAGGGTGAAAGTGCCATACATTTTATCTTCATGAGAAGGGGCAGCCAGAGGAATGTGATGAACATTGCAATGCCTGTAGGAGGGAGAGCCTGGTGCCAAAAATCCCTAGTGGTCTGTGGATTTTCTTAATTTATTCTCAATTATTTTAAACTACTCTATATATACCAAGCTGTAAAAAATGTCACATTAGACTCAATTATTGTGACACGACGTTATAAATCTGATTGATTTCTCCAAAGTTTATGTTTTCTTTGTAGAAGGGAAAAAAGCAGAGCTAGTAAACAGCTACAAACAATGCCCTAACTTTATAATATATGATATGCATATAGGCAAGGGCAAAGATTGGCCTGTAGAGGCCAACAGACAAGGACAGATGGGGGTAAGACATGCTACAGTAGTGTATATAGAAAAAGGAGACACAGCAGATTTATTTTTGGATTTGTAGCTACCTTGTAATATTTAATCTGCTTGTGCTATGAAAACAGAAAATACTTGGGGGCAGAATGTCATGATCTGACTTTAATCATTCATCTCAGTCACTGATGGTCACATGAAACTTGTATTCTAAAAACAGCTGAGGAAATTGGTAAATTAAAATTAAAAAAAATGAAATTTAGCCAGCTAGTTCAAATCTGAAGTTTATGATTAAGGAAAGGCACATTTGGCTCTTCTCTGGTCCTTAGGTTGCTTTTCCTTCATCATGTACCCCTTCCCTAAATTCAGATCATAGATTTGTTTTGTTTCCCTAGTTCCCCACCCTCTCTGCAACACTGAAAATGATCTTCCCTAAAACCATAGAACTTTGATATATCTAGCAAATCCTCAAGTCACTAAAAGAAGGGTGACATTCCTTTCCTCTGTTCCCCATATAACATAATAGTCAGACTAAATTTTATGACATAAAGTGGATGGATGTGAAGGAATATTCATCATCTGCATTCTCAAGAAGTCAGTGTCTAAATTTCTCATCAGCTGCTGCCCCCTCTTGCTGTAAAAACTTATCCAACTTCCCCTTCACCCCAATTTGTTTGGGAACAAGGAATTTAGTGAGAAAATAAGTGATTTTGATAAATGGATTAATTGTATCATAATTTATTTCCTCACTATATCAGTGCACTAAGGCTTTTCTGAGTGTCAAGAGTTTTCTATGGTTCAGGAAATATTTTCCAGCCTGAATAGTATGAAAATAAACTTGAAACAGATGATAATATCGATTTGCAGCTGTAATGCTTTTACTAACTAAATTTCTCTCTTTATGTCTTTTCTTCATAACCACTGTAAGCACTTTGAATGACTATAGCCTAGTTTGGTTTCTTAATGTCTATCTCCTTAGTGAATAAATTGTCAGAACAGATCCACGCACATAACCATGAAGTTGAAACTGAAATTGTTTTTAGTTGCTCTTCCACAAGTTAATTTTTCTGAACTACTAACAAGGTGTAGACGTAAGTATGGTAAAACTAGTGGCAATATTTTCAAAATTATTTTCAAAAATCTCAAAAGAGATTTTTCTACTAGTTGGGTTATAAGTCTTCTTTACTGAAAATTTTAAATAGTGATATAAATAAGATGTTTCCCACCCATTTGGTTAGGTTTTTTTTATTTTCTTTAGCTGGGAGATTTTATTTTATCTTACACCTTCAGTGTTGAAGTGAATGATCTACACTTAGAGACTTTGTCTTTTGGTATATTGGAATTAGGCCAAGCTAACAAATGACTGCTTTCCTGTATAATTATCTATGAAAGATTATCAAATTTCCAAAGTCCCTTTGTCCTTAATTAAGTTTGGTGAAATTTCTTAAATTAATTTAACTTAAAATTTGATTAATTAATTTAATAATTATATTTAATTATTTAATGCATGGATCACTATAATTAATATAAAGTTTTATACTATAGTAGGTTACTGTATGCAGCCAGAGTCTTATAAATATAAATAGAAAGACTGCAAATAATACACTTAAAAACAATATTCAAAACACAGACAATACTTGTCTCTCCATTTTCCGTAGTAATCTACATAATTGTACTTCATGACACCCTCATTCTTTTATTTTGAATAATTTTAAAATATTCTGACATAATGTGGATAGTGGAAAGAAAAGAAGTGAACATGCTGGGGGTTATTTTCACTTTCCAATTGTTCAGATATTTTTGTGATAGGACCTGTCACAGTAGTAAGTTGCACAGATAGATCACGTTAATTTTTATGGATAAACTACTATAATTAGGGTCTAAGGGAACACTCAAGATAAGAAGAATAGAAAGTATAACATCACATTTTACAAAAGGCATTATCAGACTAATTTTGAGAGCTTATTTTACATAAGTCTGTGTCCGTTTGCATCTTCTCGTTCTTTGCTGCTGTGCATGAGACCTGTAGGGAAGAGCAGGATGGTGACAAGGCATCCTGAGACAGCATTCATTTTCAGATATGAGTGGCACTCTGTCTATTAGACATCCTGCTATTCTATTTTGGCAGCAGGGGTTAGAAATTGAATTGTAAAACACAGTTCCAACTAATTATCAGGGAGGGAGGAGAAGCAATTCCTCCCTCAATTCAGCCTTGGTTCACCTACAACCACTAATCAGGACTGTGCCAAGGGGTTCCTGTCTCTTGGAAGGGGATGGCTGAACTTTTAATAAAGGCAGGCATCATTCCACATATCTTCCAGAAGCACCAAAAAATCATCTTAAGCAGGTGCAGTGGGCCTGACACTTCACTCCCTGTCAAACAAGTGACTGAAGACTCTGTCCTGACAGAACCTTCTCTGGTTAATTATTAGAATTTGTCAGCACTTGTCCAGCATGCACCAGTAGCCTCAGGCTTGTATTTTTGCATGATGCCCTGGCAGAATTTCAGCACACTAACAGCAAAAGATGCATAGATTCTTTGCTATATTTCACTGCATTTTGCTGAATAGATGTTCTCAGGTTGTGTTTCATAGACAATATGAATTTACCAAAGTGAAGCATCTTCTACAGCAATGAAAATGGCACACTGTAAATTTTAAGCTGTGTATAGTTTCTGTTCTTGCTTGTAGATTCTAAATTCTCTTCCTTCATAAATGGCAATGAAGAAAAAATTAAAAAAGAAATTGTCATCTATCAGTGAACACAACCTACAGCCAGGTGGAACTCAGTAGCTAGAGAAAAAGGACAGTTTTTTTGCAAGACAAGTTCTGATAGAGTGAAAGAAACTCGAGATCATTGGAAATAAGTTCCATCAACACAATGACACTACTCTCTAGAAACCAGTAAGTTCTTCATGAATTCTTTTAGTTAAGGAGGATGTTCTTTTCCCAGAAAAAAAACTTTTAATAAATCATTTCAGAAACCAGAAGAATTATTTCAGAAATTATTTCAGAAGTAAAATCCCAGAAATTAAGAAAATCTCAGGGGAAATCCTTCTGACATCTCCTGACAGCACTCTGACCACTTCTTGAAATAATTAGGGAAATACTGTTACTCTGTAAGGAGGGCCAAAACTGTTCATCTTCAAGACAGTACACTCCATTTTAGCATACCAAACCCATGAAATTATACCAAAACACTTCATCCACTTGACAGAGAATGTAAAAATGGTAGAATGTAAAAATGGTAGAATGTAAAAATGGGAAAAAAATGGGAAATAACTTGATCATTGCTGACTTTCATGCAGAACAGATAGTGCCAGTATATGCAAAATTAATGTTATGCTGAATGTGTGGTGTGGGCAGGATAGTTAACTAGAAATATGCTCCTATTTGGGCTGGATTATATTTGTGTACAAATATTGAATAGCCCAGAGATATGATATTTGTTATGCAGTACTCTATGGCTGGAGTCTCTGGGCCTGATTCTGAACTGGTATATGTTTCACAGCTTAACTCATGGCTGTTGCATTATGTAAGCTTAGAGGGAAAAGGAACTGTCCTAAGGGGTTTGGGGCTTTTTTTGTTTGTTTTGGGGTGATTTGCTTGTTTGTTTTTTAATATGTAATGGTAACCTCCAAGGTGATGTTTAACCAGAAATCCTGACTAAATTCCATTTGCATGTGCACCAAGTCAGCCACTGGATTTTCAGGTTATGACATTCTTAATTTTTGATCCTAAAACTGTCTCTTCTGTCAAGGAAGGAAGAATTTTTGCTGCTTCTTGAAAATATTACATTTCAATATTCTATAATGTATTAAAGGAAGGGCTGCCAACTTACTCAGAAATCTCTGCAAGAAATTTATCTTCCACCAATAAAGCGCTTGCACTGACTATTAGCACACTTTCTTGCAATGTAAAATTAAATTATTCTCTGAAGAATAAACAAATGAGGAAATGTTGGCACCACCACCTACTAAGACTTATGCTAAGGGTTCCTCTAATTGTTTCTAAATTCAGAAATGTCAAAGTGTCTGAACAGCATGTAGGGGTAGATTTTTTATTAGATCACTTGTTGGAGTCTATGAAGAAACCTGAAATGCTCTAGTTGTGAGCTACTATGATTCTAAATATTTACTGGGATTTTCCTTTAAAGATCAGGAAAAATAATGCCCAGAGAAAATAATGAAGGCAATAGTTACATGGAGAGGACTATTTAAAAGAGACAGAAAGGATGTATGCTCTCATCCTTTATCACTAATACTGCAGAAGGTTTTACATTATGGTATCCTGGGCTTCAAATTAAATGTCAAATTCAATTTGCCACTGAAAACATGAAGTGTGTGACTGCCCTTAGAGGGGTAACCTGACAGCACAATTTCATAATTGGTGTCTGCCCTAATGCTGAGTTAAAATACAAGAAAAAATATTATTTGATTGTAGTCATATCTTACTATTTAAAAATAAACATACACCTCTAGATAGGCTAAAATACATTTGGGTGAAATTTGAACTCTTAATAAGTTCGCTGGCTTTATTTAAAATCTGTGGGAAAATAATATTGAATACCATATGATAACAGACAGAAACATCCCTGATGGGATCATGCCAGCAGTTACGTCTTTATGTCTCTGACATTTAGCTCGTAATAAAATGAGATTTGTGGAAGAAAATGAAGAGGTGCTTATTCCACTTAGAGTACTTTATTTTTTTTTTCTTTCTATTCAGACAAGCTTGTGTTTTAATAATGAGATTTCTAATCCACTTTAATATCCTATCATTATATCTTAGTGAACTATCGGCCATATAAGTAATAATAATGAAGTATGTTTAAATATAAAAATGCATCCTTAAGCATCTAGACACTTTTAGTACTGGTTGTAATTAGAAACTTAAGAAACATTTGCAATTAAATATGCTCATAAAAAAAACAGATACATCTCTGTAGCAGCAGTCAATTTGTTGCATCATTAATATTCTTCAGTGTGCCAGCTAAAAAATGCATTGCAGTATTCCAAAAAGAAAATAGCTAAGAACAAAATTATTAACATTTAAACCACTATAGTCATTACAGGAGACAATTGAGTGTTTTAGGTAGCTTGTCCTAACTAATTTTGTTTTTAAAGATACATTCTCAAATTTTTCATCTGTATCTGTCGCTCTAACATCTATGTTCCAAAGATAATGCCTTTTAATTGTATATTAAATACTTTGTTGTCCGGAGATGTTGCAACTCTTAATGAGACAGTCTATTTAAAAATTTAAATGAAATGAATAGTATTTTTTTAAAATTTGTCTGAATAGTTTGAATTGAATTAGATGTACAGTTTAAAAAATATACCCAGTGTATTTAAAATATACTTAGTGCTAAGACTTGTTTCCAAAAGTGTCTGAAGTGTCTTGCGTCCCTTAAGCTTAGGAAATGTCCAGCCTCCCTTGAATTGAAGATGTAATGGCTGTGTTAGGTTTATGGTTGGATTCAATGACCTTGAAGGCCTTCTCATAGAGTCATAGAGTCATAAAAAGCTTTGGGTTGGAAGGGACCCTAAAAATCACCAATTTCCAACCCCCTGCCATGAGCTGGGACACCCTTCACTTGGCCAGGTTGCTCACAGCCCCATCAAAGCAGACCTTTAACATTTCCAGGGATGGGGCATCCACAACTTCTCTGGGAACCAAAATTATTTCCAACCTAAATGATTCTGTGATTCTGTGATTCTATGATTAGATGGAACTTCTCAGCCATTTCATTATATATTATGATAAAATAAAATAGACGAGTAAAAATGGTCTTGTTACCTAAACCTGGGCGCCGATCTAACGGCGCATCTGCAACAGTGACTAACACAAGTATTAACTCAGAACTCATGAATAAAATTGAGATAAGTTTTTTTTATAGAGCTGCCATTTTTCTAATCTATGGATTGGCCTTGAGGCAGACTTGTACCATATATGCACTGATAGGTTGTTCATGCACACTCATTTTGCGCGCAAACCTCTCTGTGTGTCTCCCATCCACATTACACATGAAACAGCCTCTTGCACTCAGTGCATGTAGCCTACATCCTTCTCAGATGAGTGTTCTTCTGACAGGCTGACAGCATCACCTTAAGCTCATAGGTAGGAGGCAAGCAGAGTATTGACGGATCTTACTTCTCCTTAATGCACCTTTGGGACCCTGTGCTGCACCTTCCCTATAAAGTGCATAGGATCTCACATCTTGCACAGAAAATTTACTGATCCTTTTCATGCACAGTATTGAGCACCCTGGTGCACAATATACTCTGTTATCCTAGAGCTGATTTGTCTGGAAGTAAGCACAGAAATGAGTTGAATTTACAAGTCCATGGAGAAGTTGTGGCCAATACTTCAGAGCAGTACACACAATCTGCAGGGATTTATATCCTTGCAGAGACATGAGTGGAGATCCTGGTTTGTGTTATTAAAATGCGTAATATCATTAGTTTGGCAGTTGCATCAAGTGGAAGGTTTAAGCTATGCCTGTTTATGCTGGCTGATGTGCTAGATACAAGTGGAAGTCAAGGATATTTATTCGACTGCAACCATCTTCCCTCTTGGCAGTAGTTGGCTGCTGCAGAAGAGATGCCAAGATGAGCTGCTCCTTATATAGCAGAGGTACTTTTATGATCTCCCAGAGGAATTTGGAAATAAAGAAATGGGCCTAAAACAAAAGTCGTAAGAATATGCCTTTTTCCCTGCAACTTTTGGTTGCAAATAAATCAAGTCTAATACAAAGAGTGCAGGTTGAGAGCAGTTCTGTAACATGACCCACAAATCCATACTTTTTCTCCCTGAACTTCTCAAGTTCTCTGAGGCATGTCTTCTACTTATTATTAAGTGCCTGAATATATTTTCCAAATAATTGAAGCAAAATACCAAGAAATGACCATCACAGACAAAGGGTGATTTTATTTTAATACTGCTGAGATCAGGAGTTAAATGACCAGTTGAGTTTTTCACATGCAGTTGAAACTTCCATACATACTTGAAAAAAACAAGGCAGGACTGCTATCACTCAGCTTTAGCCATCGTAAAGTTAATTGAATAATTTAGGATAGCTGTCTAGGCTTCTGCTGCAATCAGGTTTCCATCGCTCTTAGCAAAAAGAATGAGGTTGTTCATCTCACTTCAAAATAGCTGTCAGAAATGCTTTGAATTAATTTTCCATCAGGTTTTCTATTCCTCTTCATTTACTAACAAGAGAGCTTATATACTTCATTTCCAAAGTGTCAAATTATACATAATTTTCTTCTTTATTCTTTTTTTCCTATTAGATGTTAGTAATATTGGCAGAACAAGAAAAATATTGAGGAGTGTGTAATGACAGCTTCTGAGACTTCAAGAAATGACTGTTCATAAAGTTCATAGAAGAAACCAAATGGATTAACTGTTTTACTTGTGAGGAAATCTTTGTAACTTCAACTCCAGGCTTTCAGAAATGGGAAAATAACACTGAGTGAATCTGTGTTGCATTCACTATCCTAAGTGAGAGAGCAGGGCTTTTGAAACTGCTTCGTCCCCAGCAGCTGCTTGTTCTCCAAAACGTGAGCTGAATTTTAGAAGCTGTTAGTCTGATTGGCAAATAGAAGGAAAAAAAAACCCAACAGAAGTAATTCCACTCCTTTCCTTCTCAGAAGGCTTCTTCCAACAGGTATTTTATTCACCAGAGAACAGGACCTTGTAGTGGGACTAGCATTTTGAAGCTGCCTCAAACCTGCAAGTACACAGGACTCCATGGTATTAACACTCCTCAGCACTCAGTACCGCCAGGTATATCCTGCATCACTTGGCTACCTGAGCAGTACTCTAGGTTTTTCAAGCTTTATTCAAATGAATGTTGTCAAATAGCAGCACCTCACTTTTGCTGGTTTAGAGGAGCTGAGAATTCTTTCTGCCATCTTCACTTGAGAACAAAATATTTTAGGTCTGATTTGCAGTAAGAATTCCAAAGAGGATGTAGTTCCTACAGCAAATAACATTGAACAGTCCCTCAAATAATTCAGCATAAACCTGCCTTCTTGGTCAAGCAATTTTGTAAATCTCCTCTAGACATATTAAACGGTTGATTTGGTTAAAAAAAGTAATATTAAACACAATGCAAATGCAGTCAAATGGTTAAAAAGTTGGAAAGGGAGACATTCTGCATCTTATATACAAATTGTCTATTTTAAATATGTATGGACAAATATATTCAAATACTAGAAAATAATCAATATTTAATACAATATTAATACAATATTAACTTTTTATTTTGTGGGTATTGTGCACAGCTTTCCAAACAAGTTTGATTCATCTGAATAATTCAGAATCACTTGGACTCATAAGCGTTTTGAGATACTTATTCAGCACTAACAATCAAATATTTTGTTTTTTGTTTTAGAGCAGTAGTTCAGATGTTCATTCACCAGTATAGAAATTGTGATTGATCATTATTTCAGAAAGTTTTAATTTGATTATTTTGTAAAGTAGCATTCTATACTTCTTCCTACAACTTGACTGGTGTCTTTGAAAACATTAGTATCGTGAATAAAAAAAAAAAAAACAACAAAAAACCACAAACAAACAAACAAACAAACAAAAAACCTTATAAAATATTAATTTAGGTATTGAAAGTCCTGGTTGCTCACCATGAGGAGCCTGACAAGGAAAGGTTCCACTGCAGAATAAACTTTTAATGTTAGCAGTAAATTGAGTGTTCATAAAACAGCTCTGAAATTGTTTTATTTAACTGCTAAAGCTCGTCCTTTATTACATTTTCTTTGCAATAGTTGGAACAATTACTGAAACTTGACAATAAATGATCTTCCTTTGGGGTGATAATCAATCTTACAAGATGTCTTGCTGTTTACATTAGCTTAATGTCATTTCACTTTCATTTGTCCTATAACAAATTTCACTGAAATTTCATTGTAAAAATGTCTATGGTATGACTTTTATCAAATATTATATTAATAGGTTTTTATTAAATTTAAACCATTTTATGATTAGTATTGCCAAAAAGAATTTGGACTGAACAAATTAATTCTTTATTGAAAGCAAGCAAGGGTATGAACTCAGTCGAGGTTATTTATATTCTGTATAACCACTGTCTGTAATAATCATGGCCTAATAGTTACCTTTATATGTAAATATTCATTAGGGAGATATCTAGAGACGAGCTCTTTTTAAAAATTTCCAGCCAAGCTTCTTTCTCTATTCATTATGAACTTTGTAATATCTGATCATTTGGTTTTCTAAAGGCTCCAATTCTCCATGGACTGAACATTTCACGTCTGATACTCATGGGACCAAGGAAGACAGACTGAATTGCTGTCTGCAACAATTCCATTCATATCTTCCAAGCCCTGATTGCAGTAGAGGTTGCGTGGGGAGGGAGAGAGATTTTGGTGTTGTTTAGAAAGCTCTAAAGTGTAGAAGTACTTTAAACTGGATCTTCACTTAGACTTCTGTCTTCTTCCAAGACTACAACAAGCCTTTTATAGAAGGACTCATCAGTGATACATGGCTTGTTGTATTTATTGATTTCAAAGGTTTGCCACCTTAAGTAAGGAATATTATTAACAGTTTCATTGCACCTTATGCCAACATCCTCCACTTACCAAATGTGAGGAAAAGTATTTCCTAATAATACTACCTAAAACAATGCAAGTATATTTTTTCTTTGTAGCACATACTATTCTTTTGCTTTCTATTTGGATGTATGAGTGGGAATGGCTCAATTTTTAATTCTTTTCAGTTCCTGCTCTTCCAAGTCTATCTGGAACATCAAAACTGCTTATCACTGGTCTTATTTCTTCATTTTCCATGAGCACGTTCCTTTTTTGAAAGGAAAGGGAAAATGAAATAATTTGAGCTTTCCTCTAATAAGCATTGATATTGGAAAAATATATTACAGAGAAGACTTATTTTTCTGGGACAAGTCACATCCTTTCCTCTGAGCAGTATGTTCATCATAGAGAGAAAGACTTGTTACACTGCTTTGAGAGAGGATGTGGATGTAAGCAATCATCTCCTTCATGTTGCTACAGATAAATGGATAAATATGCATATGATGGAAAAGGTAAATTAGTTAAAGACAATGGAAGAAAGCACTTTGGTATCAGTATCACAGCACCTATGCTAAAGGCTTTGTTTTATAAGTATTTTTATTTTAAAAAAGAACAGATCCAAGCAGTTACATTTAAATTTACCATAAGTGCCAGAAAACAAACATTAATGACAGTAGATGCTTTTATTATTTCTAGAAAGACCATGGTTTTACTGAATCTGGTTCAAGGTTATTGCACATGAGTGTTGACAACATTGAATTAGTACTCATGTTCTCAGTATTCACAAATTCTACCAAGAGTCAGAACCATGAGAAAATATCCACCCTCTCACTAACAGCCAAAGTAATTCATTAAAACACGCTGAATGGTGAGGGCTTTAATAATTTTTCTACAATTAGCACACAGAATTAAAACAAATTGCAAAAGTAATTTGGCAGAAATCCTGGGGAAAACAAAGGGCCACGGGTAGTACCATGTGGAATTTGAAAACTGCATTTTCAAATCTTTTGTTCAGAAAAAGAAGTTAGATAAATTACTTGCTTCACTTATATATATTTTAGACCACATTTTATACAAATTATCTTCAGGGAAAATTCATATCCTTTATATTAGGAAAAAAATAACTTACTGAAACCGTGTATATTGCAAAGAAACCAGAATAAGAACAGGACAGAATAAAAAAAATCAAGAAATGGTAGACAGTCCATCTGAAAATTAAAAATCTGACTGTAGGGCTTTGTCAACTCATGCTATTATGGAAAATATATCTGTAAAAAATAGTATATTCTGGACAACTTAATTTTCTTTTCTTGCATGGAATTACCAGTGAAGCTAAGAAATTGTTCCAAACAAGCCAGTTTGACTATTGTGAGGTCCAAATATATAACTGGGGGAAAGAATAGATACTGTTTAGCTGAAATGATTTTAAAGACTTTTTAAGCAGCATCTTCAACTGTGTTCTTTTGCATTAATAACTTACTATGTATTCTGGTTTACAGTCATAAGATTAAAATATAAATTCTTTTTTTTTTTAAAGTATTCCTCATTCTGGGATAGTCAGGGGTGGGGAAAAAAAAAAAAACAAAATAGAAAATTTAAGATTTTCAAACCAAGAACAACTGAATACTACTGGTATATATGCCCTTAAACTTCTTTTAAAATAAGCCAATTTTAAGTGGGAGATTTTCCTTACAAGATTTAAGAGAGTATTCACTAATTTTTTTCAGCAATAATAGCCTTTCTTTTTTTTTCCTTTTTTTTTCTTTTTTTTTTCTTTAGTAAGAAAGAAGATGCTTCTCTTAATGGATTTAGTGCAGCTTTGATCTTTTTGCCATAAGCATAAAGGAATTCTTCAATCACCCGTCTGTCTAAAAGTGAGAGCTTAGTCATCCAAAAAATAGATGACAACCACTGATAGTAAAGCCAGGAGTACATCACTTCATTAAATCTAGAGCAGAAATTAGACTATCTGCCTATATTTATTAAAATAGCATTTTCATCCTCTTGCCCACACTATTTCCTACAAAGCTCTTTTGTCATTATGGTCGTCCCATACATGCAATATCAATGTCTTTGTCAGTCCGCATGAACTGTATTCCCCAATTCTTAGATGTCCAATAAGCCTACTATATTGCAAATGCATTTCATTTGTCCATGTGACCAGTAAAGTGTTAGCCAACTATCCTTGAAGAACCAAGAAACATAGAAAAAATAAGTAGAGGTTCAAAATCCTTTCATTATGACAACCAAGATTTCTAGGTAGATTTTTTAAAAACTATGCAGTGGTGTATTTTCCCCTTGTGTGTTTTGCTAGCAATTCTTCTACTGAGATAAGCCAACATATTTATACAACAAATATCCAAATAGGAAGGTCAGTGTCCAACATTCATAACCTAAATCAGATTATGTCCCTGCCATTGTACTCTGGTTTTACATTTTAATATATCTGTGTAACAGGTCTGAAATATGTATTACATTGATATGTTCAGGCTACGTAGATCAGAGTTTAGGGTTGTCACATAAAAGTTATTACAGCTATTTAGCTTTGTATTCCTTATCTGACACAACTTGTAATAACTCTTATCTTTAATGAGACCTTCATAAAAAAATTCTTTTTCACAGAAAGTTTAAAATAATTTTCCAAGATTTCTGAGAGAGTTTAAAATCCTTATGTTTCAAGAATGCAAAGAGAAACACGTATAAGTCCATCTTTTATTTTGATGTTCCCTCTGTTTGGCTTCAGTTGTTCTTCATCCTGTTTCTATTCTACCAATCACAACCTTTATTATTATGATTTTAACACTCTAATCTAACTGGCACAATAATACCTAGTAATAATAACAACAGTAACAACAATCTCACACTGTAATGCTGAACAATTTAGCATATTTTTTCCTGTTCATGCAACAGAAGAACATCAAGTTAAAATAATTTCTGTGTTGCACTGTTATAAAAGTAGCTGAAAAGAAGTGAGGAAAGAGGAAGAAGAAAAAGTAATAATGTTGGGGGCAGGGAGAGGAATCTTTGCTTTACTCTCTTTAACAGATACGGCCATAAGGGAAAAATTTAAATTTTAATGAAAATACTTATTTCCCAAAGGTCTGGCCAGCAAAGAATGCTGAATGAGATAATTCACTAACCAAAGGAACACAGTGATGGAAAAGCAGATTATCACTGAAGTGAAAAACAAAGGCAGAAGACATTAATAATTAATTGAGGAGGTTTCCTGAGGAGGTTTAAATGAGTTACAGGCTCTGTGTGGAAAGTCACTTGTCTACCAGATTGTTATGTTCTCTTTCAGGGTTACTTATATTGATGTGTACACCTGATATTAAGCTTCCCTTCTCTGAGTTACCTGAAAGGAAGTACAAATCCTAAATGGGATTTTTTATCTGTGTTGAAAAGCACATCTGCTGTGCTGTTTAAATGAAAGCTGACAAGTTACACTTTTATATTGTTGCAGAAATAACTACCAGCAACCTAAACAGATGTTGTCATCTTGTGCTCACACAGTGTGTCTCTCTAGATGTGACAGAAAGACTGTCAAAACTAGTTACAACTAGAGATGCTCAGAGAGGGGTTGAAATGGAATAATCCAGCAGGAACCTACTCTTACATTATGATTTCTATTTTTATTTTTGGCAACTGTGCAGAGCTTTGTCTCTGTTCTCTTACTGTGAAGGTTCTAACATAGAGAATAGGACCTCCAAAACAACAAATATGGCATGTAACTAAACTGACCCAACCAAAACACAAAACAACCAAAACCAACCCACCACCCCCAAAACAACCCCCACCACAAAACACAAAAACCCAAACCACAACAAACAACACACACCAAAACAACCAACAACACACACAAACACACACCCAAAAACACACACCCACACAAACAAAAAAACAAACCAACACACCAACAACCACCCCACAACCAACCACCACCAACCACACAACACACAAGTTATAATCTGAAGGAGTCAAATTATCTTTTGACAGGGAACAAAGGAAATTTTACTTTGTCTCATTTTTATGTCACATGTGATTGCTCTTAAAATTGTATGTCACAACTTCTACTGATTGAAGATTCCTTGAGCTCCATCAAGACAATCTCAAAACTCTCCTGAACAGATACGACTAATTAAATGTAGAAAATTATGTTTTCAACTTGATGTTTTTCAAGTCAAAGACCAGAAGTACACTCATGTCCATACACCACCAGTTGATTCTTCTCATATTTTGGACTGGTTTTTCAGACATTTGAATGCAAAATCTCTCGAGTTCTGATTTGTTCATTGTTAAAATGATAGCTAGGAAGACAGTGATCAAAAAGGAAGGGTGCCAAAATTTATGTTCCTGTCATGGAACAGATATGAAACACAAATCTGAGGAATGGTAGAAGGAGATGAGTATGAATAATATATTCTGTAAAACTATTTATTGTTTAAAACTTATTGGTAGATTATTTACACATTAAGTAAACCTGAAGAAATTGGAATCTATTTCAATCCAATTTGGAAGTAGTAAAAATGCCTGGATTTTCTTAAAACATTTTAAAAATGCTTTGTACCAAATATACCAACATATTACTTTAAGGAAAATAATCACAGAATGGTTGGAGTTGAAAGGGAAGTCTGGAGATATCTACTTCAAAGTTTCTTCCAAAGCAGGTTCACCTGGAACAGGTTGCGCAGGATTGTGCCCAGGAGGGTTTTGATTATTTCCAGAGAAGGAGACTCTACATCTCTGGGCAGCCTGTTCTGGTGCTCTGCCATCTCTCTCAGCCTTTCCTTCATAAGAGAGATGCTTCGGTCACCTAATCATTTTCACAGCCCTCAGCTGAACCCTCTTCAGTACTTCCTTGTCTTTCTTGTACTAAGGAATTGGGAACTGGACAGAGCACTCCAGATTCAGCCTCACCAGTGCTGAGTAGAGGGGAAAGGATCACCTCGCTGAACCTGGTGACAATGCTCTTCCTAATGTACCCCAGGATTACCTTGGTCTTCCTAGTCAAAAGGCCACTGTTGGCTCAGGGACAGCTTGCTGTCCACCAGGACCCCCAGGTCCTTCTCCACAGAACTGCTTTCCAGCAGGCCACAGCCCAGCCTGTACTGTTATTCCTCCCCAGGTGCAAGACCCTGCATTTGCCCTTGTTGACCTTCAGAAGGTTCCTCTCTGTCCATCTCTCCAACCTGTCGAGGTCCTTCTGAAGGGCTGTACAGCCCTCTGGGGTATCAGCAACTCCTCCCAGTTCTGTATCATCCGCAAAATTACTGAAGGTTAAATTTATCCAGGGTCACTGATTAGTGAGTTGGACAAGATTGGACCCAATACCAATCCTTGGGGAGCACTGCAAGCTAAAGGCCTCTAACTAGACTATGCAACACTGGTCACAACACTCTGATCTCTCCCTTCCACCAATTCTCAATCCAACTCACTGTCCACTCATCTAACCCACACTTCCACTTGGGCTTTTTAAAATATTTGATACCAAAAATCAACATATTGCTTTCAGGAAAATAAGAACACATGTCAAGCGATGTGCTTTAACTATGTTTGCTGTGAAAAATATGTGTCCTATCTTCTAAGCTTGGCTTTTTGGAAATTCAAAGCTTCAAGACGCATATAGTTTTAGGGTTATATCCATAAATATAAATACATATATATATATATATATATATATATATATATATGCAGAGCACTGCCACATTGCCACAGATATTTAACACAGTTAACTACTGGAACAAGGTCCCTCTTAGTATCTGTCAGGATACCTGTTCCTGTGCATACAGAGATCTTTGGAACTAGACTGTTAATTGCTTTAGGACCAGCTTTGTCTCTTGAATTGTTTGTCATATTATTGAGAGATGTTTTTAATTTTCCTAACAGAGATCTGTCTTTGTCCCACTAGGCTAAGCTTTAATTAAGAAACGTCAACGTTGCTAACAACTGCGCAAAGAGGGACGGAAGGACCTTTGTGACCAAGGATGTGGTTGTCATGGAAACTCTTGCTGTTTCTGTCACTCACTGGCTGTCTTTCAGGTAAATCAAAACAAAAACAAGAAAATTTTGCTTATCATTTAAAGGTTCTTAACTGCAAACAGAAATAGGAAGATATAGAAACATGCTGGAAAAGATCAACGTCACTATGAAAACTATTTGCCTGAGTGTGATGACCCACCTTTAAGGGAAGGAAGCACTTAAGATTTAAAAATTGTCCTTGGTCAAAAAGAATGACAGAAGTCCAAGGGTCTGAAAACAAGCATAGAGTAATCCTGGTGAACTACACACTTGGCATGAAAATTGGTATGTTGGTCCCTGACCTACTATATAGGCATGTGGCAGTAGGGTTGAGATAAAAGAGTAGGAAAAAGGGAAACGAGAAATTAAGCAAATGGCAGTGAGTCTTGGATCAACGGGCAGGGTGGAAAGGAAAAGAGAAATTAAAGAAGTTCATTAAAAAGGGACAGATGAATTACAGAAAGGAAAAGAGAAAAAGGGAGAACAAGAAAGAGGAAAAAAAAAAAAAAAAAGGTATCACAAGCCTTCACTTCAGCGTTGATCCAGCTGATGAGGATGCCACTCCTGGTTTCAGTGTCAACCCCAGTGATAAGCAGGGATCTAGCTGCATTGGCCTGGCCGATGACATGCCCAGGGTCCAGAAAGAACTGCCTGGGCTTGGCAGTGGTATCTTTTTTTGGTGGGCTTCTTTACTCTGAAGACAAGTTTCTCACTTTCTATGCTAATTACTTATCATGCACAGTCTGTTCTTTTAGGCATTTCTGGAATGGCTCTGAGCACTTCCGAAGTCTTTGGTGGTCCCAATCTCACCTTATAGTCCATGTTCACTTTCTGCCAATCATTCCAGCCATCTGCTGTACTGTGTTGAGGTTCTTTCTCATAGAAAGGTGTTGCCCTATCTGTAGCTGGCCCTTCTTCTCCAGTCAAAACTTGTTCATTCTCAGAGTGTGCTAGTACCAATAGTCCTTGATTATTACCAAAATTTCATGTCTGTTATTGCTAAAAGTTCTTGGTTGGCTTCACAGCCATCCCATTATTGGTGTTTGGGACACATTAGCCACTTCTCTTCTGGGAATGGAGAGCTCAAGAGGCTCTCACTTTGGACTGCTATGTATAAGGTCATAAGAGAGTCGGTCTTAGTCATAGTAATTTTCTATCCTGGATGCAATTCAAGTTGGCAACTTTCTTGAGTTGAAGGCTCAACAAAAGAAATATTTCATTTGGGTTGTTCAGACAAGAAAAGTAAGTTTAGAAGGCTGCTCATTAAAAATCTGGTGCTTATTAGACAACACTAGTTCCTGGGAATAGACAGGGTTTCTGATGAGCTGGAGAGGGGCTTAGTCCAGGTGCAGTTCTTCTGCCAAAGCCTAATGAGCATTTCTCAGACCATAGAATGGCTCAAGGGTGGGTGGGAATGTGACTGAAGTCAGCTTTTCTGGGCCTCTAACACTGAGTGGTGAAACTGTGAAGGTTTAGATTAAGATATTTACAAGTGCTGTACTCATGTTAAGATATCATTATTGCATCTCAACAGTTACTAAGCTATTCTTCTGAAACTTGTTGGTTTTGTGTCATCATAAGATGAAATTCAAAAGTCAATGAAATAAAGCATTTTGATTTGTAACAATAAAATTATATTTGATACAGGAATTTAATAATGGAAAGTGCTCATAGATATCAATATACATGCATACATGAAACAGTCTAATATAATCTGGTTTCCCTCATGTGGTTTCATTGTCTTGTGTTATCTAAGTCCATTGATTTTGGACAGGCAAATTTTTATTTTATTTGTGCTGGATTGTCAGCTGCATTGTAAATTTTTTCAACATTTGTATTTTGGTAGTTCTAATAATAGTAACTTACAACCATCACCTATTAATGTAATTTCATTTTTTTAATTGAAATTTGTATTTTTATTGCAACAAATTTCAAGAAATTGGAAGCAAAATTCAGAAGGATGTCAGAAATTTAAATATAGGATTTATTATTAAGAATTATTTCTTTTACCTTGAAATATTTGAGTTAAAAGTCAACATCTGGCAGAAGGTATTTATTTGTGAAATTAATGTACTTGATCCGGCAGTTGGTTTCACATAAATAATATTTCCCTACCCTCAGCTGCTGTTAAACAAAATACCTGTAAATTGCTCCAAATAGATTTATCTAACTCTTTAAAATGCATCAAAATTTGTGAGACACACTTTATATGCTGACAATTCTGTATCCTAAAATTGGATATACAAGAATGAGCTTGTGCTGCTTGCCACAGGAGTTGCTCAGGCACGTACATTCAAACATCTTGCAAAGACTTAAAAGTATTAGCAGTGACTAATTCTAATGTAGCATTAAAGTGTGTAGCTATTTTGAAAGTTTAACTGAAAGTCAATATTTACAGAAGAATTTTATTTAAATAACGTTATACCCTGAAAACTCTTGCCAGTCATTCAGCACCATATTTAAAATCGAGTATTCCTCTCATCTGCTTATTTGTTACTTGTGTCTGATAGTTTCGAAAGCATTCCTTTTTTTACATTTCATTCTGATTTGTGCTTTTTTAGGGCTTTTAAAGGTTTATTCCATAATACTGCAGGAGATTTACCTTCTGCAATAAATAATCTTTTACTTCAGTGCTTGTTTTCCCATGTTGTTGAATATAACCTGATAACATGTACATTTCTCTCATGCACAAAGATAACTCTTTAATTATTTCAAAAGAATGAATAATTATCCATTGTTAAATTTAATATTATAAGAGCTGAAATTAACCAAAAAATGGATTCAAAGTAATTTTAATAAGATCATCAGTATAACTAGTAATTTACTGTCTGCATACCTTTCATATTTGATTACATCACCCTGAATTTGGAGATGTTTAAACATTACAGCACTCATTAAAACATGTTTACAACTGCAGATTGTTCATTCTTACAGCTGATGAAATTCAAAGTAGCCTAGTAAGTTTGATGGCTGAATGCACTGTTCTTAATGACGGAGTGATAGATATTGATGGTGCTGCATTAAGATAAAGTTCATTCAATTTCTGTTCTAGGCTGTGTTAAAATTCAGTACTTACTTATCCATTAAATCCCATATTATGGGATCACTCTTAGCAGAAAGCAGTGTTTGGAAGAGAGTACCACGCTGTTGTATTGATTTTGCAGTGGTGAGAGAAAGAATCCAAGAGAAGAGATGACCTCTATAATTTGTGTTGATCCCATTTTTATATAATTTTTGTCTCAATACTGAGCCTGTTATTTTGGGCTTTGCTTAAGCATGAATGTATAGAAATGTGCTTAAGCTAAATGGAAAATAATATTTGAATGGGGAAAAAAATGTATTATTTTCTGAGTGTAAGAGTGAGGGATAAATTATGTCTCTTACTCTGGTGTAAGGCAAAGATAGTCTGGGAGTACAGCTCACAATTATACACCTAAATTCTCAAAAACTTCACATTTATGAAATACTGATAGATACTGATAGTTAATAGATTAAAAGAAGGTCTCAAGATTGGTATGTTCCTTCTTACGTGCAGTACTGCACTTCAAGGCAAACTGGAGTTGAAGAATAATTAAGCTGCTGTTTTTGGAGGGTTTGGGGAGGGGAGAGGGATTTTTTTTTCTATTTTGTTTCTGTCAGGGCTTTATTATTCCATGCGAGATGGGAACGACATAACACCAATGTGATACAGAAAGCCATCTCACTTTATTCTTCAGCAGTGCTTCTTTTAAAGCCTTTTACCTTCCCGTACACGCAACACGGAACTCTACATATGGCTCGTACATGCACCATGCAATTATATAATTGGTTACATGCTCTTAACACGAGCTAAGCATACATTATATGATTGGTATATACTAAAACCGCAGTTCCTAATTTTGGGCAATATATCCTGTTTTCCTTGGCCAGCAAGGAATTTCCTACTTTGGGCAAGGTATCCAGTTTTCTCTGGCCAGCTGCTTGCTTTCTTACAGCATCAGAAAAACACTTCCTCTTATCTATCTTCAAAGACTTTCATAGGTCTGTTAAGACAGACCAGCTGTTAAGACAGACTAGAGCCTGACAAGTTTCTTCTTCCCATGAAGAGTTTCTCTAGGGAAAGACATCACACTGCAAGAGAATGGGTTTCCATAGGGGAAACTGTGAATCTGAAAATCAGAGTAGCTTTTAAAATCTGATTTGGTTACAATAATATCCAAAGTACAGGGATGCTCAGTTTAAATTTAATCCAAGTTCATCAGAATTTAGTCTGAGTGAATATTCCCAGGGTTTTATTGTCTTCCTTTCCCATAATCACTTTACAGTCTGCTTTTATGTGTATAGTAAAGGCTATTTATTTTTGATTCACACAAGTAAGAGTTAAAGAAAGAACCTTTTTTTTGTCTAGACTTGCTAAAGTTTTCTTGCACTGATTTCTCAGAGAAGTTGGAATTACATATTGCTGAAAGGCCTTGCTTTTAAAAAGCAGCCCCTGACCTTGTCATGAAACAAATAGGTATGTCTTTTCAAGTTTCATAAAGGGAAGTATTTTTGGAACGGAAAAAAAATTACGTCAGATTATCAACTCATGGTTTATAGAAAAATTAAGACAGTGGGGTATTTTTGCAGATGTAAGACACTTGGAAAAGCTAACTTGAGAATAGGACTCCTGTCATTTATTTTAATAATTATTGCTGCCTGTTACAAGATGTTTCAAATTTAAATATATGCTAAAGGTTGCATAATGGAGTGAATGGTATTTATAGAGTTCTAATTCTGTTTTAATCTAACATATATTCTGTATGCCTTTTTGTTCCCCCTGCCCATTTATCTACTTCTGTATTATTACCATCTGCATATTAATCAGGTCAAAGTGATACTCATTTTCTCTGTAAGACTGTATAATTCATGGCATCAATAAAATTATGGGTATAATGAAAGTAGCAAGACTTCAGAAGATAGAGGCAGTACCTCTGAGACACAGCGGTCACTGTTCATAGCATCAAGTGGGTAAACATTTGTCCTTAAACCTCATCTCTATGCACCATTCATTTCTTTTCACATAAAACTTTCTCACTACTGAGCAAAGACTGCCTAAATACTGGAGGTTTTTGTCTGTATCCCTCAATGTGGAGCTCAGAGTTAAAACCAGCACAAATGTTTCTGAACAGTTATTTGCTAGAATAGAATATGTATGAATAGAATTAGAAAAAGTGTTCTTAAGTAAGAGAGCACATGTGGAACAAGCCCAAGTGTCCTGTCTGGTTTTGACCTACAGCTGGCAGCAATCTAAGGTGTTTCCTGTCTTTTATCATGTCCATCCCTCTCCATCTGGCTGCTTGGAGGCTTTTAGGAATTGTCTCTATCATTTGCGCTTATCAGCTTCCAAAACACATCTCAAACCTCCTCAATATGTAACTTTCAGAATAACAGCAGCCATAGCTAGGATTAAAATGCACAGCCTAAGGTTCACAAATTCATTAACCAAACCATATAAATATGCATACCACTCTGAGTGCCAGGACTACTTCTCATTTTCATTCTTTCATTTTTTAGATACTGTCCTTCCCAATTCAGTGGGCAGTATGTGAAATGTTGCTCCTCTGCCAAATGAATGATGAACACATGAATGACTGGTGTTTATCACTGGTAAGCCTATTCAATTACCCACCAGCCACCCCACAACTGGCCCTGTACTGATGGCAATATAAGAAATACCATGCAACTTTGTCACCTTTGATAGCTGAGCACAAAAGCAGAGACAGATCTCTAGGTAAGTAGTAGTGCCTAGGGATTTTGATGTTCACAGTCTTCCAAGTAAAAAGGAAAAACATGGAAATGTTTCCAAGGAAAATGAAATAACACACCTAAACCTTCTACTGCCCATCCTGAAGTACTGCATTTGCAAAGAGTGCAAAGAGGAAAACAACCACAGTGCTGAAAACCAAGGTAGATTGCTGGCCACATCCTCACTCCTGTATCCAGTCCTTAGCTGAATCAGGGAGAAAAGCACTTATTTGCTAAATATTGCAATTCCTGTAATTTTTAATTCAAAAGAAGAATGGAAAGGTAATAATTATTTACTGCTCCCAGAATCCTGAAGTTGTTTAATGTTAAGTAATCAGGAGTGTTAAGGATGAGAAAAGTTGTAGGCGTGAAAAAGAGGCATTTTGAGTATGGATATAAGAAAGTATTTTTAGAAGAAAATCTTCTACTTTGTTTGCATGTCTAGATTGTTCTTTTTTTATATATTTTTTCTATGCTTAACTTACAAAGCCAGTTTTCTACTGCCAGCCAACAAGAGGTTGAAAGTAGTTCTTATGAATTTTCTGAGATATTCCATGTCATACTTTTTGCAAACACTGCAGTGAGTGGTGCATTACTGGAAACCCTTATCTCCAGGAACATCTGCTACTTTCATTCATTCTTCTGGGAATTCAACAGTTTTACTACACACTTGCAACAGTGATAAGGTTTTTGTAGGAATATTTGTGATAGGTTTATTGGCAAAAGTAATTGATCCTATGGAGTTATTATCATTTTCCCTAAGAGTGCTTCTGGATGACCACTTCTCATGATCAGAAGTAATAAAAAGAGTAGTACATAGTCTTAACAAGCAGCTGAGTCTGTTTTCCCCTACTTCTATTGTCAGGCATGTAGAAGGAGAAGTTAGCTCATAATACAGAATAATTTAGACTTTCCAAGCAGCAGTGACAATATCACAAATACATAAGTTATTAACTTCTTTTCAAAAAGTCATTAGAGGCTAGCACATTTCTTAAGCATTCACCTGGCCTTTTCTAATAGGAATACAATAAAAAGGCAGTGGAACCTTGGAAATGATGACAAATTCAGCTTTGAAATGAGATACTATTTTTCCACTAATGAGGTTAAACCAATATTGGAACAGGTCTATTAGGAGCTCTGGCACATATGACAATGCTTCAAATTGGAAAGCAAAATTAAATAACTCTAAAAATTAATTTTTTTTTCAAGTTTCTAATAGAAATTCTATGGAGGATGAGAGTGAATATGTGAGTGTGTGTGCACACACACACACACCTGTGTTGGAAGAGAGTAATACTGGCTTGCTTTCTAAATAATTTTGAGTTGCATTAATCCCTGTTTTCCCCACACACCTTCTACCTTCCCCCTTTGTGTTCATTGAGAGCATTGCAAGCTCTCTATTGCTACAGTTTTGTGGAGCTTGTCAGAAGTTTTGCCAAGTGCTATCAAATTATCAGGCTAAATGTGTTCAGGAATTTTTCTGGCTTTACTGTCCTACAACAAAATGAGCAAAATTGAACAACAACCAAAATATTGGTTCATGTTCAACCTTATTCCAAGCCATAACACCTAGTGCTTTTAACCCGAAGGAATACCAAGCTCAAACCTTCTGACAGAATCTAATTTACAGCTTGCTTCCTACCTGTAGACATATAATATAGTAGTAGGAAAAATCTAAAATTGCTGATAATTTTTGCCCTGAATCACTGAGAAAAACACCATACTATATGTCAAGATGTTAGGGGGAAAATAATCAACAACAAGCAAAAACAACTGCAAGGGGGTTTTATGTATTTATTTCTCACTGCTCAATTCCAGCATTAGATAGCAAATGTATTATTGCAAAAGTTCTCTGTGTCCTTGAGACTTCCAGTTTATCTTCCTTTGGTTAAAAGTTCCAGTCAAGGCTCCTCAACTGGTATATTACCAAGTGTATATGGTGATCTCTTCATTTAACACAGTCAAATGTACTTGATGATAGCATGAAGTACATTTGAAACCACAGACCACACTTTTGGGGTAAATGAAACCTCTTGCTCGTTCAAATGCAAAAGAATTTTATAGCAAATAGCATAAAAAAATTGCTACCATGGACTGAATAAATTTAGAGAATAAAAGATGGAAGTAATTGTTTAACTTTTTGGGGAAAAGTCAGAATGCATATAAAACACCTTCAGAAATTATCCATGGAGGTAAACTCATTGCTGTGCTGGAATGAAAAGTCATGTACTTACTAAGGTTATAAACTTCCAGAAACAATATGATTTTCATCCCACAGCTAAAGTCCATTGCTACTCTATATATGATAATTACCTGCGTTAGAGGGTAACACATAACATAACCTGCCTCCTTGCAAATATTCTTCTCTGCTCCTTAGGTGTTACCTATTTTTTTCTTTCAGAATTTGCCATTAGAGTAGTGGCAGTATGTTGTAGTATGTAGTGGCATACTATAGTGGCATACTATAGTGTAGTATGTAGTGGCATATGTAGTGGCAGGGTAAATTCAGAGCACTTTTAGCCAATATAAAGCTAATACTTGTTGTCTGTATCATAACTGAAGTCTTCATATGTAAAAAAATTTATGTGGTTTTTTTTTTCCTGTTTGTTCATTTGTTTATGTTTATCAGTTGACCCATTTAAAAACACAGCTCTTTTTTGGACCCACTCTGAAAAAGTTATCAACTCCTGTGATGAGAACCTTGTTGTTATTTGGAAAAACTATGAAATTATGTAAGAGTAAAATCTGTCCGTTTCTCCACATGGGAGACAAGCTGGCTTATTATTATATCTATTAATTATATATTGTTATATATAATAATTAATAAATACACTTCATAGCCATGTGAGCTGATGAGCATAGGGAGCTGTGAGTGAACTTCTTGCTGTTCCAGACTTAAAGATGCACTTGTCAACTCTATACTGCCTTTGTTTAAATTGTTGCTAGCTGTTCAGTGACAGAAATTTCTTAACTGTACTGTAGCTAAATCTCTTTCCCAAACTGAATGAAAATAAAGTGTGAAAAATAAATCTCTCTCCTGTCAGAAAGTAGGATATATGCATGCACTGCTCTGTGATAAGACGGTGGAAGGCAGTTTATCAAGCTCCATACAGCACCGAGACTGGTAACTGATTTGCTCAGTGGACTGGTTTGATAGGGAGGTTTTTCTCTATTAAGTGCAGTAGTGTGAAAATGTTGATAATACTGAAGAACATATCCTGCAATTTTGGCTTTTATTCAACACGGCAAGCTGTGCTATGTACTGAGACCACTTCAGTAGTGGTTTTAGTTTACTTCATTGGCTTTATCAACCTTAATCTGAGGTATTCAAGTAGAAAGGCTTTTTCTAGTATTTTGTTAAATACTCCATCAGAGCTGATTTTGACTGGAATTTTTCTGTGGTTGTGTGTTGGGGGAGTGAGGAGGTTATGTGATTTTTAATGTTTTTATCTTAGCATCACTACAGCCAATACAGGTCATGAGCTCAGTGGTAAAACCCTTCCTGTGCCATTGATGTCCGCTGGGGTGTGACCCTGTGGTGAGTGCACCACTGCCTGTGTTTGCCCTTAATACGGTGTGCAACTGTGAAAAGGGAGTGTTGTAGTCATGGCACTATAGGTAGTGTCAATTTAGCTCAGTGCAAAGCTGTAGGTGGTTTGCTATGGCTCACCACACAGCCATTAAGAGTATCATCTCTGCTCAGCACAGAATTGCAAGTGATAGTATTTAAACTCCCTGTAACACTGTGAATGATAGTGTTCTCATTTTGTCCAGGAAGAAATGTGAAGACAGGCATTCTGACTGAGCCTGTGATTTAAGCGAGTTAGGTAAAAAAAGAATATAATCTCATCATCTGCAAGAGGATGTGGCATCACTGAAATTTAGTATTGATTTTAAAGTGATTAAAAAAGAACAATGGATCACAGAGTCAGGCACTTTAGAAGAAAAAGATGAGTATGTTCATAAATATCTCCTGACGTTTACACCAGTGTAACTTAGCCATTCTGAATCCCTCTCTAGAGATGCTGCTTTCCTCTAAGCCCTGTAGAAACCATTCTTAAATGAGTTGCTTGGTCTAGATGATTCTCCAGCTGGTTTCCACTTGCCATTGAAGCTCTACCCTGTTTAAAAAGTTGAAAGTGAAAAACCTCTCAAAAATTATTTTTGGATGGAAAACATACAACAATAAAATGTAGAGTAAAAATGTGCTGGAATGGTAGAGTACAGAAATGAATGGTTTTTGCCTCATAGATAATTTTTTTGCTAAGATATTATAAAGTGAGGTTTGTGATGATCCGTTCTAAATCTATGTATGTCATAGATGGGAAGAAGGCAAGGAGTGAAATGATAACATCTGTAGGAAAATAAACCCACCCTGATTGAGTGACCTTACCCACCAGGAGTTACATGTAACATTACAATTCTGTGGAGTTTACACTTGAACTAATAATTTACTTTCTGTACTATATCAAAATAATCACATTTTATAAAATAATTTTAACTAAAGTAGCACGTTTTTCTGTTTGCAGTATTTTTTCTTTGCTTAATTCTTATTTTTTGATGACCATTTAAAAAAGTATAGAATTTGTATTTTCCATTTTTTGGACAGTTCTTAAAACTTCCTAAGAGTGATCAAGGTATCACTTTAATGAGTTTAACATTCAAAGCTGTGGAAGATCATCAAAAATAATGAATGAATTGTGCAACAGAAATGGACATAATGAAATGCACAAGAAACCAATGCAGATCTTTCTTTATGTTAATTTCATCATTGATTTGACTCATTGGGTGAAATGTGCCCTAGTACTGGACTTAGTGATTTTAGCATATAATTTAGTTGGTATAATTCCTGATATAGATTGTCTACAATTGGGTTATCTTATCTAACAGGAGACAGTGCAAGAATGCAAGGCAAACAAAAAATCTAAAATCTTTGTGTACTTCTACACTTCTGTGATTTTTAGTTTGATGTTTGCATCATAATTGTTTAAGATTTAAGAACTTTTAAACTGAAACTTTAAGGATGTCAAAAGAGATTTCAAATATAGGGTTTAGCAAGATATCCTACACGTGCTCCTTTGCATTTCAGAATTTCCCATTAGATTAGTTTAGGAATTTAAAAGAGCAAGTTTGTTAAAAACTGGAAGAAAAGAAAAGACAGCTCCTCTAAAACTCTCTTGGTTTGCTCTGTTCTGTTCAGTATGGTCTTAAACAATGTCTGTGATTTATACTATCTTCTGTGGTAGTTAAGGCAGTAAATTTGCATGTCTCCCAACTCGCACAGGTTAAAGTGCACTTTAGTGCAGTCTGACAGTATAGTAGATGTACCTGACAATTATAAGAAAAATTAAGTAGGAGAACTAAAGCAAAAAAATAGCCTTTTAATTGTGTGTGATGTATTAAAAAAAATCATTCCATTAAATACCTTTTCCAAGGAACCCCCAACACCTCTTTTTCACTTTTATGTTTCTTTTGGTCAGTCGCCTTTATATTTGTTGGTAAGGTTTTAAAATATCTGTTATAAGAATTTTTATGACAAGCAAAATACTTTTATAATTATTAAATGAATTATTTTTTGATGTAAGGCTTAAGAAAGTTATGATTAAAAATATTTCCAATTCTTATAAATACTTTAAAAGGGTAAATTATTGAGCTTCCACTTTGATAAGGTATATTTTGTCATAAATTATAGAGTTCTGTAATGAACTTTTCTTAATTAACATCATTTTAACATTATTTATGTCAGTGAAAAAGTTCATTTAATTAATCGCCTGAATAGAGTGAAAGCATATGCCTTTCTATAAAGGCTTCTCATTTACAACCTGAGTCTTCCTGGAATATATTTATTATGTCTGTTCTTGTGAACTGTTAAATAAATTTCTTCTTTCCCTGTTTTACTTACACATTTCCATAAGTTTTCCTTCTGCAAAAGCTGCTATGGTAAAGTCCCACATTATTTCATTCCACTGCGTAAACAGTGCCGAATAATATTCCAAGAAGCTCAAAGTTCCTAAAACATTTGGAGGTATCAAATAAAGATATTATTCCTCTGTATAAATAATATAAAGATTTCAGTGATTTATCAAACTGGCTCAAGGGAGAAGAGTCTTACCAAAGACAGAATTAATCACAGTGGTTTTGGTATTTTCTTGATGTTTAAGAAATGAGAAATTGTAAAATAAAAAACCCAGCTCTAGTCCCAGCATGCTTTAATGAAGATTTTGTGGCATGAAATAAAAGTAAAGGATTAAAAATAGATCTATGTCCTGTTTCTAAATCCACAAAGAATATTAATGTATCTGCAGAGAAATCCATCAAAACTGCTTTCCAGGGCTCTGATCACAATATTCTCATAATTAATTTCAAAGTAAATTTGTCTAGCATTTGCTTAATTTGTCTAGGAATAACCAGTACAAAAAAAATTAGGAATTGATGAGTTTCCTTCTGGTTTGGAGCTTTGAAACTTGCCTTTGCTCTAGTTGCAAAAGCATACCTGCAGCACCTTATGTTGTCTGCCCAGGTGACTGCTGTAAAAGGATTGCCAGGTCTTTAAGTCTGTGTTCCGGGAACTTCTTGGACATAATTGTAGAAGTTCTTGCAGTAGAACCCAGAGAATGTTTTATCCCTTGCAGAGATATTTTTGTTACTGTGGAAGTTGTTTTATTCTTGCGTTCAGTGAAACATGATCACAGTTGGCAGTGATACTGGTAGTTTTCCTCTGTCCTAAATTTAAATTGTAAATGGATAAATACTTAATTTGCTTTTAAGCTTTTATTATGAATTCCAAGAATCACACAGAGATGATTAATTTCTCAAGGCCATACTCTACCTAAGTAAACAAGCCTCTATGTTCTTGATTTAATAATAACACAAAATTGTAAGTCAAATTTTGCATTACAACATCTTATTATGCCAGCAGGAAAAGATTGCTATTAATTAGTTCACAATTAGTCACTCTTATTTATAATCTCAGCATATTAGATATTGATGGAATTAATAGATTACCAGCTTCATCTTAATGGTGTCAAACAGGCCAAAATGCAAATAGAGATTGCTTTAAAGGGGTTTATTGATTTATATGCATATGCCATTTAATCATTTTTGTGCTTGACCTACACAATTGCTTTATATTTTAGCTCATAAAGAAAATGCAGGGACCCCTGGTCATATTAGGTATTAATTGCTTAAAAAATGTCTCCACCAAGCAACTTTTAGAATTTGCAAATAGAGCTGTTTCTGTATGTCCCTCACATGCTGCACCCCGTTCTTCTAACAGCAAGTCAATATTGCTTTAATTCTTGCTTCAAACTGAAAAAGTAAATTTCAGGGACTGTGTTGAAGTATTATGTACTACAAAGACACAGAGAATGAGACATCATGCTGCTTTGACTACTTAGAGATGTTGGTATAACCTATTTCAAGATATCTCTATGTGCTTTTTAAGAAACATTATAATGTCTTAGTTTAATAAATGTCATAAATGGTTTTATTTGGACTTCTAGAACAAGTTAGAGAATTTTGACCTGTAGCTCCTGCAATTGACGTGCCAGCCAGGCCCAAAGAGCATTCCTGTAATTGGCAAGTAGAGCCAGTCAGGGATATTTTCCTCTGAGATGATGCATAGAAAACACATTCTAGTAACAGCATGTATAGCAGTATGGCTTTGGTCATAAATTTGCAAGGATACAAATTTCAGGTAACCCTCTTGCCCTTTAAAAAAGAAATAAAAGAAAAGAAAAAATAAAAAAGAGAAACACTTGTTAAATAGATGCTGGTCCTTCAATAGAGTCTTCATTATACCTTGGATGAACTGATTAATTTCATAAAAATGGCTCACTTTCTTTCTACTGGTGCTAAAGCGAGTTTAGTCTCATCTGGTGTATAATTTACAGTTTTCATTTTTTTTGGCAAGAATAAATCAAGTCCATCTATCTTATACAAATGCACTAGTGTGGATTTTTATTAGATAGATTTATGCCAAATCACTGGTCAAATTTAATTTCTGCTGCCTTTTCCTAAGTTTTTTAAAACTTTGACTATTTTCTTCTCCTGCTTCTCCATCCTGCCACCCCCTCCACTGCCCCAGATGGTAAGGGAGATTCACAGAGTAAACCTTACAACCCCAAGAATGAGATTGTTTTTCCAGTTAATTTTGTTGGATCACACATTCCAAATGGTTTAAATAAAATTTACAACACCTGCTGTCTTAGTGGTAAACTAGCGCTCCTTAATGAAATTAAAACCACATAGTACGACTGGAGAGTAAGTCCTTTGGTATTTGCCTGAATTCATAATAGATTGAAGCATAAAAACCTAAATAGATCATGTGCAAATGTAGATTTTTCAAAACAGTAAGGAAAGATTTAGAATAGTACATTCTCAGTTAATCAGCCAACTACAGAATTCTAGTTATCTCATCTGTGGATATATAGATAAGATTTATATATGTAAACATAGAGATTTCATTTCTGAAAGAAGTCTTGCAGATACACTGCAAAACTGTACCTCTGCTATGTTTAACTGTAGACAACAAAACAAATCAATCAATCTTCCAAACAGAAGCCCTATTCAGAAATTATTTTGACATCTATAGGATTGGTTTGTGCTTCCTTTTGAATTAAGATAAAGATCTGCTGAAATATATGTTGCTTCGTAAATCTGCTATACATATATTTGCTTTGCATGTCATCCTTCTATTTAAGAGTTTTGGAAGTAAATGCACATAATTTTCTTCCTATACTAGGTATTTAATTCAGGCACATTAAATTAGGAGTCTGTCCTCCAGGTATCATCAGCAAACACAAGAATAACACTCCTGAGAGATTATTTTAGGATACAGTCTTTAAAGCTTTATTAATCATTCTCGCTAGTTTTCTCTCAATGCAGTGTAGTTCTTACACTGTATACTCTTTTATATATCTCTCCTTTCCATGGGCTCCACAGTCTTTTTCTACATACAATCACACATATAGAATAAATTACTCAAAATCAGCCAATTTTTAGTTATGAAAGATGAGCTTTCCCATGTAATCAAAGTATTAAAACCCTGAGAGCAGTTTTCTAAGTTTTCCCACCTATTTCAATACTTAAATTAGTACAACATTTGATATCTGTAAGTACATAACAATGCCTACTTAGTGCACTGATACTCCTATTTTATTTCACTGTCAAGCTTAGATAAATAGTATTGTCCTCAGCTGACACTTCTTTTCTGGATGAAACAGTGGAAATAATTCTCGTGTTTTATTTGAAATTAAGAAAAAAATTGAATCAGAATAGAATTAGTTCAGCATATTTCTGTCAGACAGAATTTAAATAATGTTTAACAAAATTAGAATTACTATAAACATGTTGGAAATATTCTGCTAGAGAATATTTCTCTATGTTTCCTCTTGGTACTTTTTTTTTTTAAATATTGTATCCACTTTCCCTTATTCAAGAATTATGAGGGTATTTACAGTGTTTTATGAGATAAGACAATAAAATCACCTCATATTTCTGCAGCCATTTTCACAAGACTGTTTGGACAAATCAAGGATGGAAGTCACTATTCTTTGATAAGGGAGCAAATCAAATTATCTTACCAGTGTGTTACAACAGACACTTCCACTCCCACTGTTATTTCACAATTATTGGGAGTATTTAGGGAAAGCAGAATATGGGATGTTGGTAGATGTAAAGTTTCCAACTGGTATTTCACCTTGTTTCCCAGGTTTATTTCTTCTTGTCACTCGGTTAATTTTTGCATTACTTTTCACATCATCTCTGTAAGTGTGAATTCTCAAAGTGAGCAGCACAGCTGTGTGACAATGACAGAACAAGCAAGACCTGTTAAATGGTTGTATTTACAGGAATAGAGTCTTTCAAGCAGATTTTAGGAATTAAACGAAGAGCTTAAAAACAAAAGCATATCCTTCCTTGACCCCTATATTATGACAAAATCTTAGAATCATAGAATCATAGAATCATAGAATCATAGAATCATAGAATCATAGAATCACAGAATAATGGAATGGTTTGGGTTGGAATGGACCTTAAAGATCATCCCCTTCCAACTGCCCTTCCATGGGACACCTCCCACTAGACCAGGTTGCTCAGAGCCCCACCCAGCCTGGCTTTGAACACTTTCAAGGATCAGGCATCCACAACTTCTCTGCCAGCCCTGGGGAGGTCACACTTGGAGTCTTGTGTCCAGTTCTGGACTCCACAGCACAAGAGAGACATGAACACACTGAAGGAAGTCCAATGAAGTGCCATGTCTCCAGTGCAGAAAGGCTAAGAGACTTGGGCCTGTTCAGCCTGGAGAAGAGAAGGCTCAGGCCAATGTGCCTCAATGTCGCAAGAACCTGAAAAGAGGATGCGAAGAGGATGGAGTCAGGCTCTTACTGGTGCCCACTGACAGAAGAGACTATGAGTACAAACTGAAACATCAGGAAACAGTTTTTGACTTTGAGGGTGACTGAGCACAGGTTGCCCAGAGAGGCTTTTGAGTTTCTCTCTTTTGATCTATTCAACACCTTCCTCTGCGTGATCCTGTGCAACCAATTCTATGTGTCCTTTCTGTAGTATGGGGGTTGAACTAGATGACTTCTGGAAGTCCTCTCCAACTTCAGCTCATCTGTGAATTAGTTAATCAACACTGGAGCAGATTAAGACAGTCAAGGCTTCAAAAAAAAAAAAAAAATCAGTGTAGGTACTAGGGAGTTAGCCAAAAAGTAGGAATTGTTTGTCAAAATTGTTTTCCATAACAGTAGGGTGCATGCAATAGACCTGTTTTCTTATGGTTTATTCTTCCTTATGCGTCAGGTCTCCTGCTCCCAGTGAAATCAGCAGATGTTGGGCATTAAGTTTGCTAGTTAGAGGCTTTATCTCACCAAGCAAAATGGAAAAAAAAAACTTTTTTCATTTTGTGAGTTGACTTCTACTTGTGTGGTAGGTTAAGCATAGCAACATTTTAACATTTCCTTCTCTCCTTCTCACTTTGCTTCTATCTTCTTTTTCATACAGTTTCTTAACATCTCATTATTGCACAAAACATGCTCTTAAAACTGCTGTATTAACCATAACATCAGTCTACCCATTTGACTTGTTGGCTTTAATGTTTGTAAAATAACTTGTACTGACAGTCAAGTAGAATAGTAAAAAGCTTAGTAATTCTAAGACTAGAGCTTTGCAGTTATGAATTTCATAATGTATGCAGTGGTTATTTTTCCCTGGCTTGCTTTGGGGTCTCTAGGTGCTTAGCTTGAGAAAGCAAAAAGGAGCCATGTATGAATTTAGAAGTACTATTATGCAGAGTACATTAACTGAGGCTTGCAACAGTTTGCTCCTTTGAAAAAAATAAAAATCTTTGGAGATTTGTTGGCACTAAATACAACAGCAGAAATATCACCAGCAACATGTTCTTTACATTCCCAGTGGAACCCTGAGGAATTCTGGCTGCTTTCCTTCCTCATTTGCATTTATTTTCTCCTTGTTCAGCAGAGTTCAAAAAGAAGAAAAAAATTCAATTTCCACGGGTACCTACATTGTTCTTGGCTTTTCCTGTAAAGATGGCAAAAATACATGTTGATGGTTTGGTGCTTTTTTTTTAGCAAAAGGAAAAAAATTCTCTATCTATAGATGAAAAACATTAGTCACTAAATACAAATGTTTAAAATTCACCCTTTTTTCTGCAATCTTTTTTACAAGAAAAAAATGCAGTATCATTTATTAATAATTTTTGGCTAGAATTTGAATGTGTATTTGTGTTTGTATTTCTGTCCATATTATTTAGCTTTGGTTCTTTTAAGGGTCTTTTGGCATATATTTTGTGTATGTTTTCTGGTTTTGTGGGTTTTGGATAAAAGGTATATTTTTTTCCCATGTTTTACAGACAGACAAGGATTTCAAATAGTATATTAAAACAAGAATTGAGCTATCTTAATTGTAGTAAACAAATTGTATCGTCAGTAAGACGGTTTTTACAGAACAAATACTGTCACAAAGTTATCAGGAGTTACATAGATTTATGTGGATAATTTATTGTGATGCTGTGTTTCACATCCTGTGTAATGACATGATTACCCATCAAAAGAGATGAAAGTATGTGTATGGTGACATTACAATGTCAGTATTCTGGTAGGTATTATGCAGTGTCTTAACACCATGACACAGTAATTTCTTGCTGACAAAGAAATACAGATGGTTTGGCCTTTAATTAATCCATTATTCCTAGTCAAAAGGAAAGCTTGAATTTTTAATTCAGCCCCTCTCTACTTAATAATTCCTGGTTGTCCTTTAAAAAACCCGCAACAGGAGGTTTAAAAGCTTTCTTTGACAGTGCTTATACAAAAAGAAGACTATATTCTGTAATACCCTCAGTATACTATAAAGTACTGCTAAAATGAATGCGCTTGATAGTGCAAATAATATTTTCTAAGGAACCTAGATAAATAAATAATGTTTGCTTTGAGTTTCACTTCTGCTATAAGTGTTCTTTTCTCTTAGAGTATACTAAAAACCATAAATCAATATCATAACGTTATATCAGTGCTGTACTGATTCCTAATAAGTACTAAAAATTTTCCCATGTTTTGACACGGTAGCAGAAGACCATGTGAAGTTTTATCCTGCAGACCCTGGCATTTTCTAGATCTATTGCCAAAGGAATTTTCCCAGGTTGAGTAGACACAATTGTTTAAATCACTGTGTAAATCCACTGAATAGAATCAACAAATGCACAGAAGCTTATGTTACCAAATGGCACTCAATTTTAAAGGCAATGACTGAAAAAAGTCTTTGCTATCTCCTTGACCTTGCACAATTTCTTAGAAAAACAGGCAGAGAGGGGTTTGGGGTCAAAATTCAGATCTGTTCTAACCAGGTTTTTTGTTCTGTATTTCATCCTCTCCAAAGAAGAGTTTTGCAGAAACAAGTTCCCCTCTCTAGGTGATTATCATGGGTCACTGCTAAACACATGCCATAGAGCTGTAACTGCTTGGAGAACTGACAGCACTAAAAAGGGCTGTTTTGAAAGTACCAACCTTATGTGCTATGCATTTTTCTGTGGTTTGATTATTTGAGCATTGACACCATTGGACCAACTAACAGTATTGAGCCCAAGCTGTTTACTTATTTTGCCATTAAGTATTTTTTTTCATATTACAGCATATGTTTTTTTCTGGTTGGTTGGTTTCTTTTACATTTTTGAAAAGCTTGACAGTGAAAATGCAGACAGAAGAGCAGAATCATGGAAAAAGTGAGATTGGAAAGGACCTCTGGAGGTCAATTAGTCCACCCGTCAGCTCAAAGCAGGGGTAATTATATCAAGACACCCAGTCCAGACTGTGTCCATTAGAGTCCTGAACAATTCCAAGAATAGAAATCCCAAAGTCTCCCTGGGAAATGTTGCAGTATTTGACCGCTCTCATGTTTGTTTTTTTTCTTTTCTTTTCTTTCAATTTGTTTATTTCCCCTCCACCTATCAAGTTATGAGGTTAATGGAATGTCTGTTAATTAATGGCTTTATGTATAATTTACTTTAAGCTGCTTGTGGGTGTAAAGAACTGTAACATGAGTATAATGGTAGATGAAAAAAGAAAAAATTAAAAATGAACATTGGCTGGAATGAGTGGAGTAATAAGATTATTTTGAGGTTTCACTTCTATGCAGGTAAACCTAGTAGATTACACTCTATTTATTTGATCTTTAGAATAATTCAAAAGCTTATTTTGCATTTACAGTGTAGGGCAAGTGACATGTTGAAAATCTGTTACTGTTCTTCCCTAATGCATGTTACCTTATTTTTTAATGGCATGACTTTCGCTGATTTTGATTTTTTTATTCCCTTAAAATCTTGCTTGTCCCTAATAAAAATAAGTAGTTTTCAGGGAAACAATAATGGCATTTTATATGGAGAATTTGGTACTTGGCTTTGCATTTGCAGTTGGGAGACTTTATTTGACTAAGTTGGAGCAGTACAGGTCTTGACTTATGAAAAACAGAGGTGATTTTGGTGAAAAGCATCTTAGTGCTTTGGGAATCTAAATCACTCTTGCTCAGGAATTATTGTAGCTCAGTGGAACAAAAATATTTCTTTATGGGTCTACTGTCTTTAAAATTTAATCAAATAAATGGGAAATGTTCAGTATTTGTTAGAGAATGGCTTATAGAATACTTAATTATGATATATAATTTTATATTTTATGACTTAATTGGTCTATCTAAGAGGTTATTTCCATATACATGACCTATTAATGTACTATCCTTTTTCGATTATTACAATGTTGGTTTTTCTATTTGAATTTATCACTTGAACCATTAAGACGCATAATTCCCCATGGTACAGAGCCAAATTAGATGATGATGATGTAAAGTTCCCTTCTTTTGGTGCTTGTTGTTACTTAATATTTAATATTTAATGCTGTTGTGTTGGACCTGGCACTTGAGTCATTTCCTGTGTTACTGTACATTTCCTTTTCTGCAGGAGTACCCTTGAGGTCTTGTAATTTGCAGGCAATGGGGAGTTTCTATCAAGATTTTGACCAGTCTTTAATTATTTACCATGTCAAAGATTCTCTAATGTTTTTATTGCCCCCTCATGGGCCATTTACTAAAAAGCAATTTGCTGGTTTGGAGATAAATTAGCTTTATTTTTGCTTGTTGTAATACACAGCAAAAGAGCTGTAAATGGGCTTTTTTTTCAGGTCATCAGAGATCCTATTAAATTCTACTGCCCTCATTTTTCACATTCTTAAAAGATCTATTTTTGGCCTTGTTAATAACAACAAACATCTTGACATTTTAATACTGCAGTTGCCTTGTCCTAAAGCCAATAGATAGAAGAGGAGGCAAACTATTGTAATTTGTTACTCTGTTCAGCAATTATATACTTAAGAGTCTCTCAGAGGCAGGTGGCAGCTGGACAGCACTGCCTGTTGGCTGCACGTGGATAATGAGCGTCACAACTTTATGTCCCCTGCTTGGTCCACCACATGGGACTTGCATTGTGCCATGAAGGAGAAGGGCTTTTGTCCAGGCTAAATCCACAGATGTGGGAGGAAAACAGCTGGGAAAGCTTTTGACTCATGTCATGGATCTTGTCTTGACCTGCCCAGTGCAGTTCCTTGCTGAAATAAGGTGGTGAGTTGTGTCGTCAAACAACTGGCCATCTGATGGGATAAAACTTCTTTTTTCACCTCTGAAATATGTAATACAAATCCTGTGTGCCTTATGGTATGAAGGATCAGGTTTGGTTGTCTTGGATTAAGCCTCAGCAAGTAATGCTGCTCTCTGAATTATTCTGTTCTTTCTCCGGATTTGAAAGAGAAACTGTAGTTAGCACATTTCTCTAGTCCATCATGTGGTTGAAATGAGGTGGGGTGGATGTGGATGGTAGAAACACACTTGGGAACAAAGGAAAGTTGGTTCCAGAAGGTTTGTTTAAGTAGTTTTCTCTGCATTCAGAAATAATAAAAAAAAATAGTGGTTTTGTTGGTTTTGCTTCCCTTTAGAGAAGGTTTGTTTAAGTTGTTTTCTTTGTATCCACAAATAAAAAAAGAAAAAAAAAAACATTTATGTTGGTTTTGCTTCCCTTTACAGCCACAAGAATTAGCTGCTTGAAAATCAGCTGGAGACCTTCAAAACAAGGCTGGGCTATTCCATAGTATTGTGCCTCTTTACCTCATTTTAAATTAATAAGGCATTTCATCTACAAATGAATGGGGCTGGTAGATAGCTTACTTCTTCAGTCAGTTGTTTCCAATATACCTATGTTTCCATGTCACTGTTTGCAGCATGTGCAAATATGTGTCTTTATTTATGTATACAAACAAACTCTTCCTTGGATGACACGTATTATGTAAAATAAACTACTTGTATGCAAGTAGCTTTGTCTGTGATACACAGTGACTAATTTCTTACTCCACATGCCACTCTGCAGTTTATGGAATAACTTTGATGCTGTCTAGATATTGGTATAAATTTACATTTATATAGGGCATTTCATGATGGAGCACTAAGTGTGCATAGAGACTCGGCATGCATGTATGAAAAGTACTCAGAGGAAACTTAATTCACTGCTGGAATTTAGCAGCTCTTCATGCGTGTTTGGAGTTTCAGTATCTAAGTATTTCTCATGTTCCTATCTTGGAATTATGGCATCCTCCACAACTTTATGAAACTATACTATAAGAAGGGTGGAATTCTACCTACTTATTGTAGTTTTAGCTCATTTAGGAAGATAGTTAAACCTTACTGCTTCAAAATATGTTTTCTGACAAAACAAAAGTTGTAAAAAGTGTATGGAGTCAAACCCTGCCTGATAGGGTTTGTCTTGTTATCCAGTCATCAGATTCCATAGACATTAATTGATAACCAACCTCGTATTAAAAGATTGGCCAAAATCCTGTGGTATACTTGTAAAAAACAGTATGGATAAGTAACAATTGCAACCGTAAAGTGTTGGCTATCACTATTTGGAAGTACTTTTGGAGGGACTTAGGCAGACAGCAAATACACTCAGGTCATTTTATTTGTTTCAGGAAAAATTAGGAAACTAATTATCTTTATTTGTATGAAATGTGACAACAGTTCTCTCCTTAGACCGACTCAGTCCTGAAAGTGATGCAGACAGAGACTGGAATTACATTTAATTAAAACTACTGATAACATAGATTTGTACATGCAATAAAATACTTAAAGTCTCTATGTTTATCTTTGTGTCTAAGACTTAAGAATTTTCATGAGTTTCACCAGTTTTCATGGTGATATATGTAAAAGTCTAAAAAATATAACCCTGCAACTAGTCCTAGTCACTTTAGGTACCCAATTTCCTTTTTAAAATCTATTTATATGATCAGTATTTTAATTCTCATCCATGTCATGATTATTGTGGATTTTCAATTCAAAAATCAGGAATTATTGTGTAATACAAAGAGACCTGAAGAATATATCATTTTCCACTGAATTTTTCACCAGTGATTTTTTTTCCACTTAATTACAACAGATGTACATCCTTCTGTATTGGTTATATATCTAGATCTGTGGTTCCTTTCTTTCAACTGTATAACCCTTGTTTCTGTTGCATTCAATTCCAAAGCCTAAGCTATTATTAAAATGCTGTTTTGGAAGACATTGGCAGATGATCAGAATATTTAGGAAAAAAAAAAAACAGGGAAAAAGAGGTAAATGTTATCTAGAAAGTAATGGGAAGCATCTGCCATGCTTGAGCTGTATATTGCAATGCTAGAAGTGAATATTCAAGGGAGAGGTGGCTTTACAGGAGTACCTTACAGTATAGGAATGGCACACTACAAAAAGAAAGGATTGAGAAGAACACTCTGAGGTATTCTGAGTTCCACAGTCCTATTCTACAGTCATAGGAATAACATGAATATGTATTTTCTGGATGTTTTTTCCCTGTGATTTTGGTTATTCACAGAATCACAGAATATTCTGAGTTGGAAGTGACCCACAAAGATCATAAAACTCCAGCTCCTGGCCCTGCATGGGACAGTCCCAAGAATCACACCCTCACCTGCTCTTATTCTTGAAAATTTCTGGGAGATAATTGTACCTATGGAAACAGCCATTTCAAACTAAGGTTCTGAACAGGGAGAAACAAAAAAAAAAAATCCCAGACTTTATAGAGCTTAAAACTAGAGTAAGCAAGTAGACAATAAGGTACTAATTGTAAGGAAAATACAGATTTTTCCCTCAATAGGAATTTTGAATGCATAACAGTCATGATAAGGGCCTGATTATGCCTGATGGAGGTGTTGTTTAGAGGGTGTTTATAATTAGAGATTCTTCCAGGGTTTTGTCCTGTCCAATTTGCTCATTTTGATGGAAGAATCAATAGTGCTAGACAAAATAATTGGGAAAATTAGTAGCAACTAATATAACACAATATGCATGTCCTCCTTGTTATAACTGGCATTTAGGAACAGCCTTGGCAGAATGGCAGCACATATGCAGAGGCTGGAGAATCTGCAAAGTGACAGCTGCTTAGATTTTGATCATTCTTCAATTTCAAATACATTCATAGTAGCTGTGAAAACAGATGAGGAGGCAGGGAAGCTTTATAAAAGACAGTGTCCCTGATAGTGTCTCAATGCTAATTGAAGGGATATGTGCATTACTTCTGTGAATGCCAGTTTTGTTGTTCCTCCCAAGCTGTTACTTACAGGCTTGAAGTTTTCACTTAACTGCATTCACTTGTACTGAGGCTTTAGAAGCATGAAAGCTACAGATAAAAACATGTCTCAAATGAAAAATGGAACACCCAGAACAATCTCTTTTTGTATGTGTGTGTGTGTTGTGTGTATTTTATTTTAAAGAAGTTTTATTTTACTAGAGAATATGAAAACAGAGAAACATCCTTAAGAAAATATAAAGAATTTAGATTGAAAATTATTTTTCTTCTTTCTACTTGCTTCTGATTTCAGAAAATGAATAAATGTTGTGGTGATAGTGAAACAGGGAGGCATTTATCTATGTTGGGAATCCAGACATGGGAGAACACAAACACAAAAACATACCTAATCCATTAATCATCTGACTGCAGAAAATGAGAGGAGGATCTATGAAGGTCTTGCCATGATATTCTTGAAATATAAATTCATTTTTCTGGAGCCATATACTTCATTATCTATTAATTCATGTGAACAGTGCTTTGTTCCCAGCCCATCTAGGCAGTGAACAACTTTTTATTTTTCACTGGCATTGTAAAAGGACTGAACAGCTTACATTAAGTATAACTTTTACTATGTTTCCAAAAGTATTATGGTGGGGGGGGTTGGTGTTTTTTTATTGGGTTTTGGGTTTTTTTTTTTTGTTGTTGTTGTTGTTTTTGGGTTTTTTGTTATAAAGCTGTTTCAAAGAACAGACAATTTATGGTTTTACTTTTAGAGTTATCCTGGCACTTGGGGAGATAGTATGAGACAGCAAATGGGAGAGAGGGGACATAAGAACTAAAGACATATTCTTGTAATTCTTGGCCTGCTCTCTCAAAGAAAAAGAAGAAAAGAAGACACCAACCCAATAGATAGAATTAGATGGCGTATTTTCATAGTGTATTCCTCTATGAAAATTCATGTCTGAAGTCACTACAAAGGCTGTAGATCCAGAGCAGAAAAATCCTGGAGGGTATGATTTGGTCTAGTCTAGAAAAGCCCCCAGAATCAAAAGCAAATTCTTGGCCTGTAATGTCACTCTAATCTGCATTTCTAGATGTTAATTGAGAATTAAATGGTGTATGGAATCCTTCTAGAATGGATTGGTTGAACTCCATCATAGAAGCAATAATAGGTACATAGAATCATAAAATCATAAAATGGTTTGGTTTGAAAGGGATATTAAAAATCATCCACTTCCAGCACCCCTGCCATGGGCAGGAACACCTTCCACTAGACCAGGTTGCTCAATGCTCCATCCAACCTGGCTGTAAACATTTCCAGCGATGGGGCATCCACAACTTCTCTAGGCAACCTGCCTCAGTGCCTCACTGCCCTCACATAAAGGATTTCTTCCTAATATACAAGTTAAATCTACCCTCTTTCAGCTTAAAGCCATTACCTTTTGTTCTATCCCTACATGATCTTGTAAAAAGTCCTACTACAGATTTCTTGTTGCCCTTTTTAAAGTCCTGGGAAGTGTTATAAGGTCTCCCTTAGAAATTTTTCTCCTCTGGGCTGAACAAGTCCAACTCAGCCTGCCTTCATATAAGAGGTCCCCTATATGCTTTCTGATGATATATGCGGCCCTCCCTTGGATGCAGTCCAACAGTTCCATCTCTTTCTTATGTTGTGGCCCCAGATCTGGACACAGCACTGCAGGTGGGATCTCACCAGAGCAGAGCAGAGAGGCAGAATCCCCTCCCTGCCCTGCTGCCCACACTGTTTTGGATGCAGCCCAGGACACATTTGGCTTTCTGAGCTGTGAGTGCACATTGCTGGGTCACGTTGAGTTTCTTGTCCACCAACACCCCCAGGTCCTTTTTGCCAGAGTTGCTCTTGGTCCAATCTGCACCCAGCCGGCATTTTTGTCTGCGATTTCCCCATCCCATGTGCCAGATGGTGCACTTGGTCTTGTTGAGCTTCATGAGGTTTGCATGCGCTCACCTCTCAAGACTTTCAGATCCGTCCCTCCAGCATATCAGTGAATCACATGATGTGGTACTGCTGAGGAGAAGATTTTGGAAAGGAAATATATTTTTGTGACGTTTATCTACTTCTGAATATATCTTGATGTAATAGAGAGCACTTAATGATGCTTAGTTAATGTTGTTATGTATTTATCTTGTTTTTTATGGTAAAACTATCACTGTTATTTTTATCCTCAGTTGTCATTACTTCTATAACCATTTTGGTGATATATTCTGCTGTTTACTTTTTACAAAGAATAAAGTTCCCCAGTGCACAAGGAATGAAGGGAGAAAAAAGGGTGTCCTTGAAACTAGAGGGAATTCTCAGTTCCTTCTATCCACCAAAGCTATTTACACTTGCAAATAATGTGAATAAAAATTGCATCTATATTTGTGGCCAGGCAGGCTGGCATACATGTAAAAATTTTGAAGGAAAATAAGCTGAGGTGTCAGTCAGAAGCTGTTTAAGCTGTAATGACAAAGAGGATGAAAAAGTCTGTTCTAATTTCAATTAATGCTAAAGGGGTAGAAAGCAAAATTTACATTAACATTCTGGGTAATCTTGAACATTCATTGGTTTTTGGCAGTCTTAGTCAGCAGTCTATTTGAACCAGTCAGTCTTAAAAAATTGCATTATGACATATAGGTTTGATCACTTTCCTAAATTTGTTTGGCATGCAGCCATCATTTAGTAAATTGCAAAACAAAAGCATCGAAAGTACTTCATAGGGGGAAAAAAGAGAGAGACAGAGTAGAAAAAGTAGATAAAATATACCAAGAATTTAAATTTCATATTTATATATTAGGAATATAGTCATGCCTGAGTGATCAAATGTGACTTTCTTTTATTAACATTTGAAAAAAGTCCTAAAAGTACCACATATTCTTTAATCTACCTTTGAACAGAAAGCATGTTTTATCATAACAATCAGAATGTACTTGGAAAACTTTATGTTGTGATTCCTCTTGAAAGCTGTGCTAACAAATTGTGTTGAAACATCTAAACAATCAAATCATAAGACTGCACCTCCTCCTTTATGTAGCAGTGATCTGATACCTTAAAGGGTTAAAAACAGGAGAAGAAAAGTTTGCAGAGCAAGTCCAAGTCACTTGCTGAGTTAATTTGTTTTTGGTGAGTCCATTTCTCAGTATTGATTTTTGATCTGTGCAATACATTGCAAGGAGCTGGAATTTTTGCATCAAAAAGCAGTTGCTTTGTTTTGCTTATTCCAGCATGCACCGTGCATATATAGTTACGATTATAACTTGTCGTTTATTTGCAAAAAGAGGAAGGAATTTGAATTATTTCAAGGTTTATTTCAGAGTAGTTTGTGGGTACCTAGTATAAAAAAAATAATCCTCATAATCCCACATCAGTCTTTGTCCATACTTAGACGCTGGGTGCACGTACTTCCTATTAAATGTTCCCTTAGTTCCTGAGTTTGAGGCAGTAGACATGAACTCAGCAACCCACATTGTGAACCAGAGCAGTGAAATGACTCACTGACATGACAGCCCCATAAAGATACCCCAGTGAGGCATAGCCAGTCTGTGGAGCCTGAGCTAGAAGAATTCAGATTTTCCACCCAGACAGATACAGAGCCAGCCTGACAAAAAGCAGGAAAATTAAAGATGTTATGATTGAAATTGTTACAAGATTGACTAGAAATGAATTTTTCCATGTAGCCCTCCCTCTCCAGAGTGATCCCCACTGACTAAACAAGAAATTCTTTCTCTATTCTTCCTGCAACAAGGGACTATCATGTGGCAGCTGGAGCATTTTTTGCAGCACAAATTGAGACAGCTTCATTCTGAATGCTTCTGCTACACTGTTTAGGGCAGCTCTGTCAGAGGTGATAGATAGAATTTTTTGTGCTCCCAAAGTGAAAAAAAAGAAGTTTAAATATTTCCCAATGAATAAAAGACTGGAATCTATTTCTTGCTTAGTGTCTCATTGCACAAGAGAGAGCTGATTCAGCACTGCTCAGCAGATGACAGTTTATGTTTCCATCCTTAGGCAGAGTCAGACACCTATATCCTGATATCTGTTTTGAGGTGCACCAGTGAATCTCTTACACTGAGAATAAGGGCCCATTCCTCTATCTGGAATGTCTTACTTATATTAAATGGCTTTATGCTCTCTCAGCTGGCTTTTATAGCTCTTTATTTTAAACAAGCATCTCCATTCTATTCATAAAAAGTTTAGTTAAAAGCTAGTCTCCTTGCAGTCAGCACAGAAATTTATGGAAAACCTTTAGTACCATTTAATCTAGATAAATTGTTAGAACCACAATTTATTATTCTATTTTGTTTGATATAACAAAACTCTCAGATTCAAAGAAATTAAGGCTTCCTTCTAAGCAACCACCATATTGGGACAGGAAACAAAAATTTCAGGTGGTGTACAATTACAAGGTTATGCAATTAAAAGTATAGATCAGAATAAAAATTAAATTTTAAATGTACAAGCTAGACAATAAAAAAATATTAGATTAAAAACTGTTAAAATATTGAAATGGTCTGATGGAGAAAAAATTGGTGTTTGATATCAAACTTTATAAAATTTGACAAGTAATCTACACAATAGTATTAATTCTGGAATATATCCCTCTCATGCCACAGTGTAATCAGATTTAGCTGAAAGTCAAAATGTAAGGCCTTTGGCAGAGTAAACTGTGGGATATTGACAATATTTATCTGATAATTTACCAGGTGTGTAGCTTCCATGAAGATGAGGTACTTGTGTTCATAATCTTTCTCAGAATAAGTTGGATCAGAGAACTGAAACCAGGCCTGCCTTGTCTACATATCCTATGTGTAGCAAAGGCCATGACTGTCTCATCTTAAAGCAAAACAAAAAATCAAATTTGAAAGACTTAGCAGTAGTTGCTCAAAATTGGCAAGTTGCTGTGCAGCATTGAAGTTCTGATTTATGGATGGGTTTAGACAACTGCTACAATGAAAGTCTAACCTACAAGAACCTTGATTATCAGTAGCAGCTGCATGGAGCCAGCAAAAAGTCTCTCACTGCTACTGGAGTTTGTTTGACTATGTTCAGTATTCTTGGGGAATCAATGTTGCCCGTCAGTTGCAACAGTGAGGATGACGCTGAGAGGTACGCCACATAGCAGTCTTGCCACAATACTTTCAGCATGATTTCGATTGGCATTTTGCCCAAGAAAAAAATATTTGAAAACTTAAAAACCGTGTTCATTAATTCTATACATTTAGTGTATTGAGGATGATGGCATATGGAGCACCTTCTCATGAAGACATGCTGAAAGAGTTGGGCTTGTTCAGCCTGGAGAAGAGGCTTTGGGGAGACATCTTCTAGCAGCCTTCCAGTACCTAAAGCAGATGACAAAAGAACTGGACAGGGACTTTTCACAGAGGCACGTAGTGACAGGACAAGGGAAATGGCCTTAAGCTGAAAGAAGGTAGATTTAGATTAGATATTAGGAAGAAATTATTTGCTGTAACGTTGGTGAGACACTGAAATAGATTGCTAGGAGAATTTGTGAATGCCCTGAAATGTTCACAGTCAGCTTGCATGAGGCAATATGGCCTAGTGGAAGGTTCCCTGCCCATGTCCACTGATTGAAATTAGATGATCTTTAAAGTTCCTTCCAACGCAAACCATTCTCTAATTCTATTTAACCATAGCATTTTTTTAGTTTTTAAACAGACAAACAATATCTAGCAATATTTTTAAAAGCCATTCCTAAACTGTAAAACATTACTGAAACTGTCCACCATCACCTACTGCTGATATTTAACATTATATGTGAAAGGAAAAATCACGATGAAGAAGAATACAGTAAAATTTGCCCACCTCTTAAAATTACTGCTTTATTGCTTTGGAATATTGTTTCATGGGAATGTTGTGATGGAAAAAAAAAACAGATTTGGAGATAAACAACTAAAAAACCTTGAAATGTACAGAATTAACTGTTTTCTTGCAATACTGAAAGGTAAACTGGCATCATCAGGAGCTGATGACAAGTTTAAAGCAATTGGGGGGGGAAAGGATGTAATACCTGGCTTTCCTTTTAAAAAGTTATCCACATAAAGAGCTGTCTGGTTCAGCCTCATCAAAATGCCACTCTTCAGGATGCCAGTAACATATCATCTATCAGCACAAAATGTGCAAACAGCTGTGCTGCCGCTTTTTGACTGAGACTTTTTCTAACACAGGTGAGCACTGTGTTACATCTATGTCTTAAGTTGTCTGTGGATCCTTGTTCAGGCAGAATTTAATACTGTTTGTGTGCAGACAACAAGGAAAATAAGATTATGCAGGAGATGGATGAGCATATTTCAAATTGCTTCCCTCTTGTTTTCTCTCACCAGGATAAGATGCATGAATGAATATTTAGTGGAAACGAAAAGCAAAATTATAGGAACACACATATTTTACATATGTCCACAGTATTTCTCTCTATAATAGTCCCTTTGTTCTGTGCAGTGAGTTGAGACCATTCTTCCTGTGATTACATAAGTAAAACAGCTAGATTCTACTCTATAAAATATAAACTCTCCATATAAATTAGATTGTTCATTATTGTTCTTCTATCTTCAAGAAGATTTGTGATGTTTATATTTGGTAAGCTCTTTGCTAGAAAAAGGCAAAAGATTTGCAAATCTTTAGCATTCTAAGAGCCATGTTATTGGGGAAAAAACGCCAACTTTTTAATGTAATTTATAGCTATGACTCACTCTGGGATTTCTTGCCACGAATGATCTAGCAAGATTGTGTGAATCAAGCACAAAACATGTTTTGCTTCGGTTACTACTGACTGATTTGAGTATTGTTTTCTCCCGCTGCACAAATGGCCACTAATTTTTATTATAGAAATATAAACAGTATTTACACTTCAGTGATAACATCACAATATATGAATCTCTGCAGTGAATGTTCTCTACAAGTCAAAATTTTCCACATCCTATCATCTCTTGTGGTACTGGTAGAGTGAGTGTATATAAGAAGTGTTCCCTTTTATGTAGCTTCACTTGAGAGGAGAAATCCTGAATACTTGGTTTATGACCTCAGGTAAATGTTGAATAAACTACAGAGTGGACTGCTTTGCTGGCCTCCTGTAGTATCTAGATCTTCCATGCAGAACACTCTATAAATGTTTGTAGAAAAGCAAACTCTTTTCCGTACATAAGACCTGCTTCATGCCACTAAGAGAAATTTGTCTTGTTTTGGTTTTTACCATATTAACATTTACATTATTTGGCACTTACCTTTCTTTTTTTAAAATGAATTCTTAAGAGTGATACATATTTAATAACCATTTCAAGATATGTTTCTTTTATGTAGTTTGAACTACTGAAAGAAACTAAGAGAAATTTCTGGATGTCATGGTGTCCCTTGTCAGGATACACTATTGTAAGTCTATGGCACAGTTTTCCAAATCAACAAATCCCTTGATGTATACTCTCTAGCTCACAGCCAGACTCTTTAAGATGTCCTGATCTTTGACAAGTTGCAAGTCTGTATGGCACAGCAGGTACAGGCAAGACCACATCCAAGCTGTTACTAAAAGTATGCTGTGGCTTTTCTTTCACACAGGACACTACTCCATGATTCTCATTAAGAGGGGTACTACAGATGTTTCTAGAGTTGAATCCTCAAGGCACAGATAGCATTATTGTCAATTTTCCCAGTTGAAAGTCATGGCTTTAGAAGAGACAGGGATATCCTGGAGATTAAGGAATAGCTGCGATGATGTTTTTTCCAGAATGGCTTCTGACACCCCAAGGTAAGGTTCCATAACTTGCGGAGTTATAGCTAATTAATGAAGAATAAACATACAATTCCATACTGAATTGCCAACAGAGACCTTAAAATTTGGTCATAGGATTATTATTACCCCTTTAGGTAACCTGGCAGAAGGTATGTGAACTGAAGGTGAGAGGATTACTCATATCACAGAGGAAAAACGAAGTGTGTAGTAAATCAAGTTGATGAACATCTTATATAAATATTTATTATCACAAGAAATGCAAACAGCATCTTATGATTATGATAGTGATTAGACATACAGCTTAGTTATCACAACAGAGATTTGGTGAAGTCACATGTTTGGAACAGATTCACAAATTATACTATTTGCCTAGGATACATTGCCTAGTGTCTATGGACAGTATAAGCACCTTTTTTGAGTTACCAGAGAAATTGTACCTCCTGAAAGTCTGCATGATAACAAAATGTGAGATGAACGTGGGTACTGTGACTGAGGTTGCAGCTCAGTGAAAATGTTCACATGGATAAGGATTCTGTCCAAGCAATCAAAGGACTTCTTCAAAGCACAGGTCTCAGATGAAGTGAAAGATTTAAACTACCTGTCTAACCACCCAGAAACAGCACAGTAGGATCCAGATTGACAAGCAAGTCTAGGAGTATGTTAGACATTTTTTTTTAACAGTTAAGAGGAAAAAATAAGTGTCCATAACCTGATGGTTTTCTCTTAGTGCAATGAAAAGGGGAAAATATGCAATTCAGACAAACATTAAGAAAGAAAATTGACAAATTTCAATAAAGGAGACAGAGACATGAGAAGAAGAGATATATGCACGAGTTGTATGTGTACCTTCATGCATCTCCTTTAAAAATCTGACCCATAAGATAAACTTGTTATAACTGCCTTAGTTCCTTTATTAATAGCACAGAAGGAGCCAACTTACTGTAATTCCACTAAACAAAGCTGGATCTCAGGCAGTTGAGGTGCTTTTCCTCCAAATAATGAAGAAAAGTGGCACTGGCTACTCAAGGAAAAAACAAACAAACAAACAAACAAAAAAAAATCAGCCCATTTGTAAATGGGGAGGTGAGAGGAAGCTTGAGGTAGGCTTAAAGTCATCAGTCACAGCCTGTACAACAGAACTCACAGCCAAATATTTTATTTAAATTACAAGACTTCTTAGCAAAAATAGTTAGTGAATATTCAAAGTATTTTGAGAAGGATAATTATAGTATCTATGCAATTGTGGACAGTTGCCAGGAATAGGGGAAAGCATTTCCTAAAGATTCAGTATGTACAGTTTTCTAGAAATGGTGTGAAAATCTATCGCCATAAAAAAAAAAAGTAAATAGAAAAAATCCTAATACCCTAAAAGTTTTCAGTTTTGTGAGGGGACAGGAGAAGGCCAAGTCAGAAACCCAGAACCCACACCTACTTTTGCCAAACTTGTGAGAATAGTTATTGTTCATATTATAAAACAGATTGCTTTAATGACTTGTTTAGCTGTAGCATAGCCTGCAAAATGTGACTAATTATCTCACATAACTTCAAGAAACTCATTTCCCAAAGGAATGGTGACAATAAAACTTTGTCCTTACAGCACTTTGCATTTGTGAGTCTAGAAAAGATTTATAAAATTCACTAATTAAGCCCCACAAACCTCAAGAGAACAAGTAAAGCAATAGTTTACTAATTTTTATGGATGCTGCACACCCAACTAATGTGACTTGCAAAAGGTCACACAAAGTCAGACAGAGTTAGAAAGAGATCAAAAGCCATACTTCTTTCCTAAAGGCCGATGAGATAGGAGTGCCCAGCAAACAACACTGTTCTGTTGCAGTTCAGATCGCTGAATGCTTTTATCCATTCATGTCATTGAGAAGTCTCTTGCTATAGGTTTCACCCTTTTTCTTGCTCTACTGTTTAATATTAAAACAAAAATAGTAACTTTCATTATATTAGGGCAGTTAGAATAAGTTCAAAATTCTTTAAATATTTGTTCAGTATGTATTGGTAGTGTTGTGAGAGAATATATAGCTTATTAATCATAAGGATGAAATAAAGGAACACTCTGTAAAGGGGAATTTGAACTTAAAATGTGTGCTATGGTAAGACACTTTTAAATAACATGCATGTGTGATACTCTACTAAATGCTTCACATCCCATTTCTATAATCAGGGAAATTTGTATTTTTATATAGCTGCTGAAACAATTTTGGGCATCTGTCTGTCTATCACTGAAGAATGCTCATTAACTCCTAAAATTGCCATGTTACTGAATGCCTCAAGGAGTTTTAAGTCCATCACAAACTGACAAATTCTCTAACAGAAATCAATCTTCTTGTCTGGATGAAGCTGCAAAACAAACACTATCAGCCATTAATCTGGCAGACTGGCTTGTGGCCAAAAAAATGTTTAAGCTAAGGCCACATGAACTGGGAAAAACTTTCTAGGTTAAAGGAGAGAGAGATCTGGAATGGAACCACAGAAAAAGCACAGATTTCAAGCTTCTTGTTCTCAGTTCTAGCTATAATAAATACAGATGGAGAGAAAAAAAGAAGGGTTCTGCTTGCTAAAGGGAGGTTCATCTCAACAGAAGTATCACTCAAGAACAAAACAACCTTGATGTACGAGTGAGATGAGTAAACTTTGATTAAAACAAAAGGCATGTTCAAAAGAATACCCTGAAATTCCAAGGAATGCTCTGGCCTCTGCCCCCCCAAAATCTCAAGGACTGGAAGAAGAAATCAAGGTGAAAACAGAGATATGTACAGATGATTTTATTGTTTTGTTTGGATGCCCTTCTTTTGCTGAAGAAGTAATAAATTATTTTTTCTAGTGTAAAATGCCAACTCTACATTTCTAATGAAGGAACTTAAAACTTCTGTGCCCGTAGCACTGAAATTGTGGGAACGTGGTCTCACACCTCTGAAAGGACAAAAGAACAGATTGTGGTTTTTCTGTGATCTCTAATGCAAACCAGTCTTACAAATTAAAAACTGAGAGTAAATAGGCTGTAGGACCTATTCCAAAGAAGCAGACATAAAGGCTATGTCTAAAATGTTAAATATCAGAGCATCAGAGATCACTAGGAGGACAAATGTCAGCAAATGGTCATCTGATCAAAGGAAAAAAATGGGAGATAGCTCCTTCATCAACAAATTCATTGTCCAAGGGTTGGGTTATCCAAAACAGAGGTAGGATATTAAGCTAAAAGTTGTATGCTCAGAGCTTTGGAAGTGTGAGCAGTTGAGCATAGTGGATAATCCAGAAGCATAAGGGTGAAACTCATTCCTTAATCCTTTTCTGTGTATTTTTTCTTTTGACCCATGATATACCCAAACAGGACCCTTTGAAGAGCATTAGCCCAGCAAGCCTTGTCAAACCTGTGACAACTGCCCCAAAAGATGAGATGAGGAGAGGAGAGGAGAGGAGAGGAGAGGAGAGGAGAGGAGAGGAGGGGAGAGGAGAGGAGAGGAGATGCACTGTCTATTTTTAAATGACTTCTTTTAAGCATGGGCCAAATTCCTCAGCTTTTTCTCACATTAAGAATGCATTAAATCACAAGGCCATCTTTCCTAAAGTCAAGAGTTACTTATCTCAAGGACTATAGAAACAGGATTCTAAACTAGGTATTGACCTTTTAGCCTGATATTGAGAAGACAGGTTATTTAGTGGCAGCAGGAAAATGAAAGCAATTTCCCAGTCTCAATCCCTCATTCCCCTCTGTATGTGAATACATTCTCATACAGAGAAAGGCAAACCAAAATGCCGTGAAGCGGCTGCAAAGTAGTTAATCTTAGAGTGAAAGGATAAAAACATGAAGTTCTATCAGTAATTTACTTTGCTGTAAGTAGGTAAGACACTTCCAAATATGAAATGCTAACGGAAGAGAAAGCAAGTAGTCAGCCACTGTCTATCAACATCAGAAAGTGGCTCTGCTGTCTGCTGCTGCATTTCTCTGCTCTAGCAAAATTATCTTGACATTTGTGCATAAACCAGTCATAAATTATGAATATCTGGGATTGTTTATAAACTTTAGTGTAGTAAATTTTGTTTGTAGTAAGGCTTAAATCTTTGATAAGATATTAAATATAAGCACTGAACTATTGTGTTTTATTCAGCAAGCCCCTTGATTCCTAGAGACAAGGGGCTTTATAATAATTTATCTAGCCTACTGTTCTAAGGCCTTGATTTGCCTTCTAAATCACAGGTGCACATTGCCATTATCTTGTAACATCAGCTTGTTCCTCACATGTGTTAGTGATTTGCATGTCCTCTAGATGATAGAACAGATACACCTGCGTGCTGAAGGGCTGAGTTAAATCATTAGTCAAGGCTTATATCAGGCTGCTTTGGGCCTCAATGCAGCATTTGATTGTAAGCACCTTGCTCTTCTGTTGCCTGAGTTATTCCGCCTCTTTCAGCAGAACACTTTCCCTGGAGGGAAGCAGTCATGTGCAGCTTGCTAGGTCACCATCAAGTCAGACAGGAGTCATAAATACCTTTAGAGAAATGAGTATTTGTTCAATAACAGAGGCTTCTTCAGGAAATGAACTTGTCTTGAGGACTTAAGTTCATTTACAATCTGGTGTTCTCTTACACACAGTCATAGTCTGGTGCTTCGCTGATGCAGGATATTAATAGATATTTAGTATACAGTGAGTAAGTATTATAATATGTATGCATATATTAAATATTAATATATTACAAATAAATATATATTAGATATTATATGTTCATATAGTAATAATGTAATACTAATCAATAATTATATTGCTATTTATATATATATAAACATTATTACATACAATATATCTTTTATATACACATATACGTATATAATACCCTGGTTTTAGTATGCAGTGAATTCTGGTGAATCTTTGTAGTTAATACATCTACACTCTAAAAGGAGTCTTCAGAAGAAATATTGCACAGAAGTAGGGTGCCAGTAAAAGAATGCCTACCTCTGTCTATTGTTTACAAAGGAAACTAAGAGTGATGAGAGAAGAAGACATGTTAAATGTAGAATTATTTCTGTGATAGTATTATGAGTAACACCTGGGAATTCAACTAGATATTTTGAGTTTAAGTGAAGTTCTGATCCATAAAATCATCCCTAGTAGCTCTGCTATACTATCATTCTTCATAGAAAAAAAGTGTTTCTGTGTATTCCTGAATTTCCTATCAGGAAAATGTTAATCCACGTTAACCTTTGTAACTCATGCTGATCATTCCTGCTGACAAAAGTGTAATTTATTATAAAACAACTTACCTTCAACATGTGTTGAATTAAAAAAAAAAAAAAAAAAAGGTTGATAAACTGACAGGTTAAGAGATATATCTCCCTCATTGGTTTTGGTGGGATTTTTTTGGTGTTGCCATTGTGTTTTATTGTTTATGTGTTTGTTTTGGGTTTTTTTATCTGCAATTTGATTTTCTGTGATGTAAAAATATTCTATTCACCTGAATTAGTTAGTTTTTCAAGAACTGGACTCTGCTAATGCGCAAGGTCACTCCTATGACTCCACACTAGTTGCACTAGTGATCCTTTCAGATCCAGAGCACATCTGTCTCTAGCTGAGGTAATATCCTGACCTATACACTTGCACTAAAACCAGGACAAAATAATTTTTAAGGCTGGAATGAACTTTTTAACAGTGACTCAATTAAGGGGTGTGAATTCCAGACTGATGATTCCTCGGATGGATACAACAGTACTGATATACACAGCAAAATGTGTAATGCATAGTATGGAAAAGTAGTGATACAGCAAGGTGTCACATAACTCTAGAAATTCCTATTTTAAAGAAAGGTTTCAAAATATTTTAAGAGAGATTGCTCTCAGAAGGAAACCTTCAAAACCAGTAAAACTTTTTGTTATTAGTTCATCTAGGATGTTATTTTTGAATTATAAACATTAATAACATTATTATATAAGTTCATTATTTATGCATAAAATGTACTGAACTAAATTAAAGAATTACACCATTATGTTTTCAAATCCAGTAGAATTAAGTAAATAAATAGAACTAGAGGTTTCTCTAATATTTTCTTAGTTACCAGAATGAGGTTGATTAGACAGAATAATTAGTGAGGTTTTATGCAACATGCACATGCATTTGAGAGTACATATATATACGTATAAAAACACAGAGAAAGCTAGATAAATTGAACTAACAGAAAGTCTTGGCCAACAAATTGTAAAGAACTTTTGTGAACTGAATGTAATGATTTCTGTAGGATTTCTGATCTTTGTTTTGGAATAGAAGGTATGAAATGTCCCTGTGTCTCTCCTTGTGATTTCTAGAGAAATACATGTAATATTGAAATACTAGTTTATGGTCCCACAGAGGTAAGGAAATACTGATCAGAAAAGCTTTTTCCAAGCTAACAGAAAGGAAACCAAACTTTGCCTTTCTTACAAAGGATACTTTTTGGAGCAGGCTTTAAGAGTATATTATTTATCCTATGACAAAATTTAATAGTGAATTAAATCCTAGACTCCTTGCTGTTGCATGCCTGTTCTATCAATCACAGTTTATTGCAAGAATGAGTAATGTGAAGGAAACATCTGTTTAATGGTGGGCAGGCTGTCTGCTCTGTCACCTATAGCAAATGTCCCCTTCAGGCTGAACTATCCCAGGATTTTCAGAGAAGTTTACATATTTCAGTCCTGCACCAGTGGTTTTGAAAGAAAGGGAAACGAACATTTTCAGGGTATTTTGATAGTGATCCAAATCCTTAAGTAACTTAGCTTGTTTCAGACATCACAAGGCTTTACACACACATAAAATATCAAGGTTCAAGAGCCATACCTAAGGCAAGCATTCCAGATCACAAACTTTGTGTGGATACGTTGAGCTATAACATGGAATTTCAAGGAATATTTCTTACTGGCCACATAGAGAAAAAAGAAGCATTGAAAAATGTGAAAACTTGAAGACTTTAGACTTGGCTTTATATTGCAATGTATTTCAAACAGATCAATGAAAGAATGAAAAAACTCAAAGATTAGAGAAGATTGATTATTTTACTGACAGAATTCAACTTTTTTTGTGGAAAATATTGCATTTTCCTCTCTAGTCTGTAAGGATGTCTTACCTCTTCAGTAGATCAGTATGTAACTACACAAATCTTGCTTGGCTGTAACAGAGCTTCAGCTTCAGATAGCTATTTTTGCTTCGATTGATACCTAAAACTGATACTTTTTTTTTTTTTTAATTTATGTGTGTACTTTTAAATATAGCACAAGTTATAAAGTCGTAAGTACTCATCCAATGCTCACTATATATTTCACCTCAGGAAGTAACAGCCTTTCTTGGGGATGTCTATTCCTTTTGACTTATTTTGATGTCTCTGGGACTACTAATCTGGATTTTGCAGTTGGGTTAGTACTTATAATAGTTTAAAATCAGATCACAGAAAGCTGATTTGTTTGTCATACTAACACTCTATATGTAGGGTTTCCATGAATTACCCAAGTACATATTACAATTGCTTAAACCCCTCTCCAGGCATTCAAGCATTACTTTCAAGTGTGGGAGGGATTCAGAAAACATTTTACACATCAAATTTTTCCCTGAAATGCACTTAGCCATCTCTGTTTCATGGCTTTATCTGTGAAGATGTAAAGTGAATGACACAAATATCATTTCATTTGCTCATGTGAGCCCTCAACAAGACCTCAAAGGTACAGTTCATTTTGATTAAGTGCTGTTCCAAATAATATAGAAGGGAAATACCTCCTGTTATGAACAGAATAAATATTAATAGTCCCAACTGGCATACACAGCAGCTCCTTGGTATTTGATGTATATCCTCTGGATGCTTGTCTTCTTGCCTTACCTCAAAGAATGCTGTGGGGCCAAGTTTAATATCCTCACTTCTGCTTAAATCCTAGTTACTTGTGGAACATATGTTTATGATAGCACTCAGACATGATGCTTTTACCAAACTTGTAGCCTTTTTGAATGCCAAGTCTGTAGGAGAATAAAAGATTGGTTTTCTAATAATTTTGTCTTATGACCATCATAAAAGAGCACATAGCTCTGTGGTAATTTATGATAGTACATCTGCTGAGCTCCAGGAGCTTGGAAAAACGATCCTCTTAATGGTGTCCTAAACTAAAATTGTTATGCATTCATCAAGTTGCAATAAATAGAAGAAGAGCTAATGCATTAAAGTTAATAGGGCTGCTGGAGATATTTACAGTGAATAACAGTATGGATAGCACTCAGATAGCTATTAATCTCACTGGGAAATACATTTTAGTGTAAAATTTATAAAAAGGGAAGAGTGAGAAAGCAATAGATTGGTGCTCATGGCAGGCTAAAGTAAAAATGTGTCACTTGAAAATTAACTCCTTTCTGGGTGCATCCATTACATCTTAAAGCTATTTCTAGATATATAATTTTAATATATAATTATGGCATATATTTCTCTTATTCCATAGATTGTGTTATTTCAGTCACATTTGAAAAATCAAGCTATATCCAGTATGTCTACAACCAAAAGGAATGTTTTTGTGACATGGAAAGAATAGACTTGAAATGAAAGTAGCTAAGATTGTCTGTAATATTGTAACAAAGCTGTACGATGAAACTGCAGTCAGTAATTAACTTTAAATGGTAATAAAAAACCCAAATAATGTATTATCAGGCTTATTATATGCTTTTTAGATTCTCTTTCATATGTGGTATTGAACAAGCCATTAACACTTAAATATCTCATCAGTCTAAACTAGAATTAATTGACAGCACTAAGTTTTCAGTTGTTTTGCAGAAAGTGTTCACAAAGGACATCTAGCCCATTAATTAATATTTGCACATAAATCTTATTTTCCTGGCCAGACCTTCACATTAAGAAATAGCTCCTTGTATGTATATCTCGATTTTGGTTCAGTGATTTTTTTCCTTGCTAAGTATTATTAATATATATATTATTTTCAGTAAAAAAAAAAAGCTCAATAAATAAATAATGCATCTTTTCCCCATCTTTCCATTAAGCTTGGTGGCCCTATGATTTACAGTACTATGTTTTCCAAAACTCAACATTTGGAATTTAAGACAAGGATTCTCTTTTAATTTTCAAGGTCGAAGTAAGACATGTAATGCATGTAAATGCTAATGCAATGGTCCAAAATACTGATGTAGCAGATAACAATACTGACTGTAGTGAGAAAATTGATATGCAGGGGGAATAAAATTGAAAAGGGCAATCATCTTTGGCAACAACACAGGCAGTGGGATTGAGTGCACTCTCACAAGTTTGATGATGACTCCAGGCTCTGTGGTGCAATTGATGTGCTGGGGGGAAGAGATGCCATCCCAAGGGACCTGGACAAGTTAGAGAAGGGCATGTGTGTGAACCTGAAGCTCAACAATGTCAAATTTAAGGTCCTGCATCTGGGTCAGGGCAATCCCAAACACAAATACAGGCTGGGTGGAGAATACATTGAGAGCAGCCTGGGGGAGAAGGACTTGAGCTTAATGGTAGACAAGAAGCTCAGCATACCCCTACAATGTGTACTTGCAGCCCAGAAAGACAACTGTGTCAGAGGCTGCATCAAAAGAGGTGTAGCCAGCAGGTCGAGGGAGGTGATTTTGCCTCTCTACTCCGCTCTTGTGAGATCCCAGCTGGAGTGCTGCATCCAGCTCTGGAGCTTCCAAGATGAGAAAGATATTTATCTGTTGGAGTGAGACCAAAGGAAAGTAGTGAAGGTGATCAGAGGGTGGAGCACCTCTCCTATGAAGACAGGCTGAGAGAGTTGGGTTTGCTCACCCAGGAGAAGAGAAGGGTCATGCCACACAATCCAAGGGCCTTCCAGTACCTAAAGGGGACACAAGAAATATGGAAAGAGACCTTTACAACAGCATGTAGTGATAGGACAAGGGGTTTAAATTGAAGGATAAATGTCAATCAGATATATAGGCATGGAACCTTCCATTAGACGACATTGCTCAGGGCCCCATCCAGCCTGGCCTTGAACACTTCCAGGGGTGGGACATCCACAGTTTCGCAGGGAAACCTGTTCCAGTGCCTTGCACACTCATCATAAAAAATTTCTTTCTATATAGACAGTCTGAATATACCCTCCTTCTTTAAAAACATTTTGCTTGCACTACCCAACCTAGGCACTCTGTCAAATTGCTGATGATTTGTTGCTTTGGAGTTTCAGGCACTTATACCAGTTTTGTTCCTCCAAATTTCTCTTTCTTTTTTCCTCTTTAAATTAGATGTCTCAGTATTTTGCAACTGAAACAGTGGGCTTTAGCCTTTGTGACTTTACCTGTGTGGTTTCTCATTTCACCACCTACATTTCTATCAGACTATTTTGCAACACATGAATTTTCAATAAGCTGATAAAATACACATGTTCACTCAAACTGTGAATGAAAAAATGTTTGTAGTACAGATCATAATATGCATGCAGTTAATGAAGCTCAAAACATCAACAGAAGGTGTTACAGTAACTTGTAAACTATATTTATAATTTGAACGCCTTGCTTTGTCCATGAACACTTTTCAAAAACTCGTTTATTAAGTGAACAAGGTAGATGATTTTCAGATTAAACATTGTTCTTTCATTTCTTTTTTTCTCCCTACCAAAACCCCCACCAAATCCAAAACCTTTCTAATGTGGAAGTTATCCTAAAGAAACAGATATACTTAATTAAAGTGCACCATCATTAAACCATTTCAACACATTGCTGTCAAGCAGCCCAGGCAAATAATTATCTCCCAAATTATCTCATTTATAATAAGTACGATGCCTCTCAACTGTGCATTAGTCTTCCTTTAAATTGAGTTAATGTAACCTGTTTAAAAACAATAAAAAGTGTAAAATGTTATAATATAGATCAATCCCTTTGACACTTTAGTTCTCCATGAAGCTACTATCTTTGAGGAAGTAGAAGCATCTACGGAAATCTCCCAATCTTTCCCCTATATCCTTCCTCACTTGTTTCTCCACTGTGACAACTCAAAGTCCATAACTTGTGGAGTCCCAAAAATGTCCTTCTCTTTAGGGAAAGTCAGTTTTCTTTTTTTTCCTTTGGTCCCAGCCAGGTCCATCAATTTCACTGTGAGGCTAAACTGAAGTTTGCTGAATGGAAAGGCTCTCATGACTCCCTGCACTGCACATCCCCAGGAGCTTCCTTGTGCAAGCATGAGCATAGTCTCGCTGTCCTTCCTGTTGCCTGACAGTCCATCCTGCCAAAAACCTTTGATTTAAATGATCACTCCCAGCAGAATGAAAAGAGCTCGCTGCAGCAATTTGTGCCCTTCTCTTTAGCTGGATTCTGCCCCATGTGAGCACTGCATTGCTGCTGTGCTGGAGACACAGCTGATTGGGGTTAGGGCTGCAGGACTGCAGCACACCTAGAACATCTAAACCATACCATAAGTCCCTCCTGCCTTTTTTTTTCCTGTATGTCCCATTGCTAATTAGAAATATATAAATATATAAATGTAGCCATTATTATAAAATGGTTCTGACAGAACACACTGACAGGTACTTCAATAAATGAAATTATAACCTAAGTCAGTAACCAGCAGGAAATCAAACTCCAGTGAAGTGACCTGTACATTTTTATTTCTGATTTTAATTTAATTTAGCTGCCATATGAAAGTTGTATTAGCCAATGATCAAGTGTTGGGGTGGATGATACCACCTCAGGAGCTGCTGAGGAGCTGGGTGGTTCCAACGCAGCAGAACCCCACTGGTGGAAGCCTTCTTAGTCCTCCCCCCTGGAGAACACGATGGTTCCTCCCCAAATTATGTAAATCCCCCCAGCTGTAACCTAACCCTTGATCCCATGCCTTCCTCCTCCCATTGGTTGTGGTGTTCCCCCCGCCTCCTCTCCCCTGACCCTCCAGCCGCCCCTTTAAATGTAGACGGCTGGGGTGTCTCGTCCTCTTTTTGGCCCCGGAACCCTTCAGAATAAACCTCTGGAACCTCCGGCTGACTGAGCGCTCTGAGTTCTTTGTCTCTAGTGACACGAGTTATCCAACTCCGTGGGTGAGTGAGAATATGTGCCTTACACCGGCACGGGTGTGAGAAGGGCTTTTCTGTACAGCACCAGGCAGTGCTGGCTGGAGTGATCTCTCTCAATAGCCTAGAGACACTTTCGGTAAACGCAGAGGCCTGGTTCCACCCCTCCTCCCCCTCCGCGTTAATCAAGTATTGTTTCGGCAATAACTTTGACTTTTGCCTTTTGTAGGTTTGTTTCACAAACCTAACAGAGGTATGAGTTAAAACTATTTCATTTCTAAGTCTTGTATTTTCAAGCTGCACGCAGAACATCCTCATTAATCTATTATTCTTCCTGTTTTTCATCCACACTCACACTGATTCTATTAAAAGTTTTTATATTAATCTTTAAAATTTCACTGGTGTGTAAGACCACACTTCCTTTCCAGCCTTATTATTTTGTAGTATGAGAAACACCTGAAGCAAGCATTATATATTCATTGGACCCTCAGGAGCCAGGCATATTTCAAAGGAAATACCTGTGGTGTCATAATTTTCTATAGCTTGTTACTTTAATTCAACTATTTTCCCTCTTTTGACCTAATCCAGAAAGTTCAAAAATTCCCATAGTTTCAGGGAAATTTCAGCCTCTGCACACAGGCATGACAAGGTAGCAACAGTTTTGGAAGAAGCTGTTTGTGTGTGCATGTTTGTGTATGTATGTTTGTGAATCTGCTTAAAAATGGAGAATAAAACAGAAGCTATATGATTGTCTTAATATAGTAATATAACATGCTTAATTGGTAACTTGATTGCTGTGACAGAAACTTGTGATAATTCTCATGCCAGTATTATTGACATACATCTTTTTTTTCAGTAGAGATGTACAGAAAAAATTGAGAGAAAATGTTGCCCTACATGACAAAACTGCACGCTGATGTTCTCAGCGTTTATAAAGTGCACAGGGAAATATGTATGTTGAATGACTCTATCAAAATTAAAATAGATATAAGAAAACATTTAATTTAGATAGAATTTTATTAGCAAGATCTACCAAGAAGGTTAATGAGGATTTTTTGTGACTAGTTGTAGGGATGTTAGAAGCAAGAGACAATGATTATTATGGAAAAAAGGGGGAATAGCAACAAAGTAATGACACTGAACATCACTTTGGCACCCTTCAATAAATCCAGAGTCCAGGTCTTAACAGAAGAAAGTCTGAAGGACTTAAGCTGTGAGGCAAAACCACAAAGACAAAATTATTCTTGTGCAGAGAACTCATGCGATGTACAGTAAAACCAACTTGCTGGCCCATGGGCTTTTCTTCATTGATCTCAAACACAAAGAGTGCAGAATGTGGAAATGGGCATACTACATTAGAACAAGGATAAAAATGTATACATCAGGACAACCAATAAGAATATCCTATAAAATCATAAATAAACTAGCAACGAAAAGTAAGTGCAAAAAGAAGTAATTCCGTATGTATATAAGCATAAAGAGAAGGAACAATGAAAATGGTACATTTCAGTTCAACAAACAGGAAAAGCAATAAGAAATTGCTCTGAAAAATCTTAAATATTTAATTTATTATTTAATTCAAATGAGAAAGGAGAGGTTTCAAGATACAGCAACTAAAACCATCTGAAAGCAATGAGGTTGGGAGTAAAAATAATCTGAAAGGGAAGCAACATGCATGTTTGTCTCAATTTTACTCATCCCTAGGTATCCATTTAGGGCCTCTATTGGATTGCTCTCTCCCAGTGTGGCCATTCCTCTAGTAAAGTAGATGGATGTGTAGATGCAGTAGTCCTTCAGAAATTCTTTCAGAATTACCAAAACCCAGTCATGATAGTGTGAGTTACCTGCTCTCTTGCATGTGGTGGCAGACATTTCCTAAACCACCATGCATGAGTATTAACACTCTTCTAGGTGGGATCTAAACCTTTGCTTCCAGTACAAGGATTCAGCCCGGAAAAATTACTATGGAACATGATGCAATATATATTGATGCAAAACACTGTCAAGAATTGTCAGGAATGGTTAGAATCAGATGAACTGGCTGCAGGGGCGGAGGGCTAGCCTAGGTAAATCATTAAAGTTCCCTTTGGTTTTTTTCTTCTGATTTTCTAAACATCTTCCTTTGATGTCAATCCATATGTTGTTTGCAATCTAATAGGAGGCTCTAAAGTTCCTTGTATGTAATTCTCTGGTGAGAAAAAATGCAAGCAAGAAACTGCTTGGATCAAATGAAGGTGTGATCCAAGCTATTGCTGCTTTTATACATGCCATTACTCACAGTATTCTAGCCCCAACCAGCTGTGCATCAATTCTTTACAAAGTTACCTAAATAACATCTGGAGCTTCATAACTATTTCAAGGTTTCGGTATACTTACTGCTAATAAGAGGTGCTAGACACAGGCTTGTTCTGAAAAATCTTTAAGACTGGTTCCACTCCACATGCAGTGCATTTTAATAATATTTGGTATAGAATTTTTGGTTTTGTTTTACATGAACATAAAATTCATGAACGTGAACATAAAAAAAATGCATTAAAAAGTGCTCAGCAGAAACATTATTCCTCTGTAATTAACAATGCAGTTAGAGTTCTAACTTTCATGTCTTCTAAGAAAAAATTTCTTTAGTGTGTTTTTAAGCACACTGTAAAAATCAAATGGTCAAGCAGAAGCAGAAAGTTTCTTCATAGAAGATGAAGTCAAAATGAACCCACTCTAGCAATAAAACACCCCAAAGTTAATAAAAAGCAAGTCTTTCTTATTCCATACCTATTATATAAAATACATGTTTTAATTAACCTCATCATGTAATAAACATCTGGCTCTATGAATTAAATTGTAATTACATGTGAGAGAAAGCATAGCTTAGATGTAATTGCTTTATGAACTCCATGTGCCTTGTTCAGAGTTACTATCAAGGTGTTATAAAGAATGCCAGAATATCAAATAAATGTATCTCAAAGCATTCAATAAATTTTTTTAAGGCAGACGAAACCTGGAATGTCACCTGTATTTAAAGCAATTATATTATTTCCAGTATGCCTTCTCTAAAATTTAAAATGTGTGTGTGTGTTTACATATATGTTCTTGTGAAGATGCACATTTGCATATTATGTAGTTGAAGGGATTTTATTTTCTGTCATTAAACTTTATTTTTATCCTGAAGAAAAGAGAGACTAGAACTTGTACTTTTACACAACTTGAAAATGGGTGGAAGAAAAGGTTTGATACAGATATAAAAGGGAAATAAACCAGACATTTTTCTTTGTCACTGTTTCATCATTATTTTACGCAAAGTTTTTATGGGAACACTATCAAAAGCCGTAATTGGGAAAGCACCCCTACCATGCTCCCAGGAATGTTACTTCATGGGCAACACATCACCCTCATTATTCAAATCACATAGTGGTTGTATTTGCATAGGCTTATTTTTACTTTGTAAACTGGTTTTACATTCAGATCGTTTTGAAGATAGCTTTTTTGTCATAGGCATCCCTAAGAGCACAAGATTCAGATTTGATATACATGGAAAAATACAAATAAGCAAAAGACTCATGGGAGAGCTTTCATACATCAGAATATTTCTGAATTCCTTTGAAAATTTATGCAGATATCTGAATGCATTTTATCTGAATGGAAAGAAGAAATATCATATTAAAAAAACATTATTAAAGGGAAAAATATTTTATTATTTATTTTTAAGAAGTTTATCTCTTATTATGGCAGTTGGCTGGCATAATTTTTCATATACTAAGCACTGAAGATCTACCTGGTACTATGGAGGAGTTTCTAATGTTTCGTTAGATCAATGTCTGTGTTAACAGAAAATAAAATTCTAAACTAGGCTATTCAGAACATACAATTTATTTCATTAATTGTATGCTTCTTTATAAGTAAATTAGTTTCTGACATAGCATCCTTCATCTGCAAGAAATAACTTCAAAACAGATGTACAATACAAATTCAATTTCACTTCAGATACAAAACCCTGAGTATTATCCTCTACTACTGCAGGGCCATCTGGAGCCATTTGCCCAGGACCATGTACTGGAGGCTTTGAATATCCCCAAGGTGGGAGACTCTAGAACCTCCCTGGGTTACCTGTGCAAGAGTTCAGCTACTCCTCACAGTGAAAAAAATGTATCTTAATAAAAAATCTACAGTTCCCAGACATTTTTGAGAATTCAGTAAGAACATGCAGATAGATATTAAAACTTAATCATAGAGTATGCACATGTATACAGAATACTTGGCTTTCAAAGATCAAAAGCATCAGTGTTTTGTGTAATGGGATTTAATATAGGGCAGAAAGGAGTTTTTCACTGTGGTATTAATATTAAAGCTTCTACCCTGATTCTACTGAACTTTTGTTCTTTTTTTCTGAATTGCATCAAAACCCACAGCCAATATCTATTTTTAATATATTGCAGAGCTTTTTTCCCCCTGAACAGTGCAATTTCCTGTATATCACAAAAACCAATAAATATTTTTGTTGAAAAATCTATGGCAGTAACAGAATCCCTGAAGGACTTGGAATTGTACTTGATAATCCTTATGTGTCCCTTCCAACCTGAGATATTCTATGATTTTACAATATAATATATTGGGAACATTGAAATCTTACCAAAAGTGGTGTGGTCTAGTCTCATTTGACTGGGATGTTCTTCTGTACCATGTATTAATGTACAACCTTTCCTGGGTGTTCCAGGCTTCTGTTTTTCACTCTTGGTGGCATTCATCATCTGAAAATCAAATGAGAAAGGCTGAAATTGGATCATTCTCCTTCATCCTTTCCCCAGCATTATCCGTGGCTGTTGCTTCTCTTATTTAGCTTATATCAGCTTCTTTAGTGACTTTTAGTGAGGAGAAGGTATCCTGGAGAGCTTCAGTAGACAGAGCTTAGCAAGGCAAGACCAATACAGTGGCACTGGAACCAGTGCTGTAGCACTGGATGTCAGACTGTGACACTGGAGAGAATTGCTAAATCTGCAGTCAGCATGATATTGTTGATGAACTAGAGTAAAAGTGAGTTAAGTGTTCATTTACTCTGCATCTTACTGCTTTAGTGTTTCCCTGGCACATGTACATACAGACATACAAGTTTCTCCTTATTCAGAAAATCCTCTGGTAGCAAAGTTATTGACTGATCTTCACCCAGCTAAGAGCTGAGCCTTTTTACATTTAAGATACAACATTTTCTAGTAAGTGCAAAGTATCCCCATTAATAATTTAAGCTAAACCATGCCTGTCAAAATAAATGAATGAAGTACAATTCACACTGCCTAACTCTGGTATTATTTATTGTGTGTGTTTACTCCACTTCTGATTTAGAAGGCTAACTAATGTTGCTGTGGTTTAAGGGAATGAACAAAAATATCTGTTAGATGGCTCCAGAAGTTACTTGTTTGCAGTTAGCAGCCCATGTACCAATTAAAAAGATTAAAAAAAAAAAGCCAAAAACAAACCTTAAGACAAAATCTACATTTTTGCATATATTATTGTCTTTGGTTCAGGACTTTGGTCATCTGAAATAATTACCAGATGTAAGAATGTCTTTTCTCTGAAGGCATTCTCTTCGTTTGCTGCTCATATGGGTTTAAAAGGAAAACAATAGAACTGAATACCCTTTGGTATTTCTGTCAGCTAATAATGAGTTCACAGACAGGAAAAATGAGGCAAGGAGTGAGTGGGTAAATTATCCAAATATCTGACAGCCTGTTGAAAAAGGCATTGAGCCTGGGCTGCACTGATTTCTGTATGCACCACCCTTTCTGTTTCTCTATTACAAATTGGTGTTTTCAGCAATGCAGTAGGTTGGAAGATACATTCATTATGGAACTGCATTAAATGGTACTGTCTTAAAACTACTTAAAGTTTTCCTGACCATGCCATTCTGAACTTATGTAATCAGATGTGATTGTGGTCTTGATGCTATTTTAGACTCAACTGTAAACTAAAAAGAAAATTACCAATTAAAACCAGTACTTTTCTGAATGAGTATTGCCAGATTAAACAAAAAAGTAAATTTCATACCATCAATTTAAAATAATGATGATGGCAGACATTTAAAATCTCATTCCCTATATGTGTTTTTGCTTGTGTTTGAACTACATGGTATTTTTTTTTGTTCTCAGTGTTTTATTTTTCTTCTTTAAAACTATCTGAATATTTTACTTTGATGATCTGTTCATTGAGCTGACTTAAACAGTCTCCATTCTGACTCTCCTGTCACAGTAGAGTCTGTGATTTATCTGTTTTCATATCCGTAAAGATACAGCCTTAACTAAGTGGTCTCTTGCATAATCAGACTGGCTTGGAGTTCACTAAATGTAATCTTACACTGTGTATCTCAATTAATCTTGCAGACTGTGGCTAATCACATCCCCACCAGGCAGGCTCACATATCTAACCAAGCTGGATTATTAAAATCCACATTTCACGTTAACAGCCATGTGTGTGAGATTAGTTTCTAAGTAGTAATGCACCTGCCATAAATACCTCATATCTGGTATCTTCTGAAATACTGCTGCTGTCAAAGATGAAAAAGCATGATGTGCATTCAAAACTAGTTTACATTTCTTTTTTATAGGCAAGTGATTTTTTTCTTGAGTCCTGTGCTTTGTTCTGATATACCTGAAAATCTATAGAGCACAGAATGTAATGAAGACAGAACCAGGGGAAAGATATATTCTGGAAGGACTGATAGAAGAATATGATCATATTAACTTTATTCATTTTTTATCGTTTCAAGTAAAAGCTTAAGTGAGAAAACCTGCATTAATTTAGGTTCATACCATTAGACATACATTAAGGGCAAAATTCCATTTTACAGTTGAAACTTTTAAAATCTGGAGTAACTCCAGTAAGCTCAGTTGGTCTAGAAATTGCCTTAGCATTGTCATTTTGCTAATTACATCCTGGGATAAAACACTTTCCATCCTATCAGTAGACTATTAGCAGATGATCCAGACACTGAATCTTGGAGTTTCAAGTCTCTTGGGTCTGTAAAGGCAACTGATGCTATACTTCAAGCTCAATACTTCTAAAAGGCAGAATTTCTGCTTAACTCCCTGCATTCCTCAATACAATTGCTGCACTAATGCCTGGGATTTGCAGTAAAGACCAAGAAGACTTTTTTTACTCTGAATCTTGCTTAAAAGATAACTTTGGTTTAATGGGACATAAGAAGGGTTAAATGTGTACAGCTACAAGCAAATAGACTTTGCACAGAATTGCTGAATGTGATGGTGTTTTGCTTAAAGGAAATAAAAGAAATTAGCATGTTTATTATTTTCCTAATGCACTGCTCCTTAATTTAACTTCTCATTCCTGTGGGAGTGTGTCAAGGTCTCTCTGCATTCAGGCAAGCAGTGTTTGTCTCACAGCTGTCTGGTAGAGGCAGCTCAGGCTGACTGGTGGGATTGATGGGCACAGTCCCTGCCCTTTCACAACTTTCCAGGCTTCCTGTCAGGTGAATGCTTGAAAAGCCCCCGCTCAGAGGTCACACATTCTTGACAGATAAAACTGCTGTTCTGGTGATTTACAGCTTGATTGCTCCATCTTTTCTAATGAGAAAAAGGTGGTTTAGAGCAGCTACATTTCACTGGCGTCTTCATTGATCATTCAGTGCTGGTGTATGCTTCTTGGAGTTTTGGTGCCTGGAGGAGGTACAGAGGCAGTGGAGAAGGACAAGGTCTGGCTACTCCAATCATAATCTGGAGTTTTGTCAAGGACCATATAGTAAAATCATAAATTTCCAAAAGAAAAATGCAGGCTGTATATAGACTCTCCAAATTTATGCAGAATTTTCTTTTAAGAGTCTTTCATACAAACGTAGATGTAAAAATACCAGAAAACATAGTCAAAAAGCTTCTGTTTTCAGAACTTCCAATTGTCCTTCAGGTCTATCTGTTACTAAAAAATCATGGTAAAGTAATTTTGATTTAGGATTTTAAAATTTTGATGAGAATGAGATGAGAATTTTGATGAGATGAAAATTTTGATGAGAATGAGATTATTGCAAGAGAGCAGAAAAATAAATGATTGTTTAAAAATTCAGTGCCAGTTGATGATTATGTATATATTCAGCAGCCTAATTTCAAAGGTATGGTTCAAATATGCAGAAAGAGTGGACATAAAGGAAAAGTTATTGGAAAATGACAGTCACATGCATTACAGATGCCCAAGTCAGAAAAAGCAGTTGATTATGCCATATATCGCATATGTGACAGTTACAATTTTGAAGTTGAATTTCATAGTGTGTGTTCCCAGGTACACTGAATTCTGTATAAGAGTAGTGGTTCATTTTTAAATTTTCTTAAACATTCTTTTATTTTTATATTACAAGTCCATCAGAATCTGAGAGAGTTATCTGGATTTATTGTTGCTTATCTTTTGCAAATCTTCGTGAGAAGTCCTATCAGTCACAAATTGCTGCTAATATTTTGAATCACATCACAAAAAGTGGCAAAATGCATTAAGACAAATCAGACACCATACAGCTGGGTAACTGCTGAACATCCTCCAGAGACTCACAAACAAGAATAAGAAGTATGCTCTGAGTCCTGAGGTCAAATGCTTTACCTAAGAAGTACATTAATCCCCTGGAGAAGTGCTGCTTTGAAAGTGTAATTTCTTGTAGGCAACAGAAATAAGGAAAACAGAAACAGCAAAAATCATCCATCCTTATGCATTCACTGACACAAAACACCAGGAAGGTATAATATTTTCAATAATATAGCAGTTCCTAGGAGCCTGTTGTGCTAGGCCTTTTAGAAATTCAGAACAAATAACTCATGCAAGGAATTTATCACCCCAAAATCTGTAGTCGACAGGAGAGCAGAACAATTGCCTAATGTAATCGAGAATGATAACTCTTCAGGGTTTTCAGATCTGGTGATAAGAATTCGAAACCACAGCTTTATAATTTTTATTCTAATTATTCTGAAATACAATGGCTACTTTTCAGTATTTAAAAACTGAAATACACTGTGGTGATGTTACAAGCTGTCAGGCCTCTGATCAGTGCTGGTTTCAGACTGAATAGGTCACAGCAAAGTAACTGACCACCCCCAAACAAATAGGTGCATGTGGTGATATTTGCACAAAAAAATAGACTGATATTGTGACTAAGCACATTTTTAATCTTAACTGTCATTAATGACAGTGTTCAATTACACAGAAAGGTGATCTTTTTTCCTTCTCTAATATTTTTGGCTTTTTGGTTGCAGAGACCTGACCACAAAAACCCTTCCAGGGGTTTGATATCATTCTACCTGTAGAGCATGATAAATTATGTTATTAGCATCAAATCAGCATTAACCACTGTTGGAAGCAGGGAAAAATAGTGCTTTAAAGTTTTAAATGTTAAAAATTTTAATTATTAAAGGTCTTTTCATACACTGACTGCCTTAATTTGCATGAAATATTTGAAGACTTCTAGCATTTGCTTCAATTTACTGCGTTCATTTGCTTCAAATTACATATAAGGAAGCTTAACCAAACTAAACAATCTGCAGAACAACTCTATTTCTAAATATATACAATTTAATTGTCAAGAAAACACTGTTCAACATAAGAGGGGATACTAGTGCCTGGGGAAGAAAGGGATGAATTTGAAGACTGTTTCTTCACCACCAAAATGTTTTTACCCACAATATCTTCTGCATGCCTTGTGAGCCACTTTCAAGTAACAATTTTATCTTGGACATTCAAAATAAAGATTGTCTGGCTTTAGCTGGAGATGGAGGAAAGAGGATTTGAGGTGCTAACGTCTTGCAACAAGCAAGTAGAAAGAATTGTAAGAGTAAACCCCAAAACCGCCTATGTTGTACTCAGAAACTACCACTCAAATCTGTACAGAAAAAGACTCCCCATCATCAGGGAGCTTGCAGAGAGAATATAGAAGAGCTACATTTTGCTCGTAAACTGTTAATTTCTATGAAGAAAATTAAGTAAATGTGAGAAAACACAAATAAATTCAGAGTTCCTTGAATAAGTGAATAACCAGGTTTTGAAAAGAAGCTAGACTCCTGCATTTCCACATTCATGCCATTAGCAAGAAGCTTTCTTATTTTCTCTCCTCTGCCTGAAGAATTCTCAATTAATTAGCTAGAGAAGATTTGATCAGAAAACCTGAGGGAACCAGTCCTGAGAACAATCTCTGCCTCATGTATGGGCTATCTGGCCAAATAGGAGGATCAATTTCTGAACTTGAATCTGAACCACAGATTCAGGAAATTTGAAACTATTCATCATATCAAACAGGTAGATTTATCTTCTCTTCAAACACAGAATACTGCCTGCCTAAAATTTTTTATCAAAGCAGGCCACCAGATCTTTCCCTTTCTTTACACCACCACTTAAAGATAAAAGATAATGCAGAATTTTCTGTAAACGTGTTATCTGTTGTCTTTTCCATGTCAGCCTACTAACCACTAGTGCTGTTCAAATAGCTGAGTCCACGGAACACACACCTGCATGATTTCTGATCTTGATTTGCTGTGCCAGTTGTTCTCCTGTCCTGGGATTAAAATATCCGATGCTGTGATATTTTAATAAAAGCTGAGGTGACAAAGTGAGCACCTGTATTTTTGTTCACTCCACCTGCTTGCCCTGGTACTCTGCTGTCTTATCTCACTGCAGCAGCAAAACCCACGTGGCCACCATTAGTGAGAGTACTGTCTACTCCACCTAGCTTTAAATGTTATTCTTTACTTGAGGAGAAAAAAACCAAAAATATGGAATCCAGACAGCTCTTGTTACAAAATATTTCTGTATTCTAAACAATTTTATACTTCATCCTCCTCTTTCAGATCATGAAATGATCACCTACTGATGTAAATGAGGGTAAACCTTGGTAATGTCAGAAGAAATATCAGATTACATTTAAGACAAAAAAAATTGGAAATAAACCCAGCACCACCACTCCCCAATCCCTGTAGAAAATGGAATAACTATTTTCTCCAGCAATCTTAAGAACTTGATTATTTGAAATAAAGGTTAGAATAACTGCTTAAGAAATACCCATGTGAAATTTTATCAGTGTCTGTAAATGAATGTGAACAGAAAGCAGATTTGGTTAAAAGCATGACTGGTGCTTCAAATAGAGTTAAATATTGTCAAAGAATCACAGGATCACAGCATTGTTAAGACTGAGATGTCAGGAAGTGTCCAGTCCAACCACGTGTTCACAGCAGGGTCAGCTCTAGGGACAAACCAGGTTACTCAGGAGGTTTTATCCAGTCAGGTCTTCACAACCTTCAATGACAGTGATTGAACAGGATTTTTGTGCAAGCTGTGTCACTGCTGGACCTTCATCACTGGGAAGAAATTTCTCCCTATATCCAGTCTGAATTTCTGACTTATCAATCTGTGTCCACTTTGTTTCACCCACCAGCCCACTGTGAAAAGTGCAGGCTCCATCTCCTCAAGAGCCTCCCATAGGCACTTTAGCTCCTGTTGGGTCACCCCAAAGCAATCTCTGCTCCAGGCTGTCCAAGCCCAGCTGTCCCAGCCTCCCCTCACAGGGCAAATGTTCCTGCTCCTGTCCTAATACCCATTTAGTTGGTTAATATCTTTTTTACAGTGAAGAGTCCAAAACCAGACAGTTTCTACATGAATTCTTGCAAGTACCAAGTAGAGAAGTAGAGAGGGAAAAACACTTCCCTGGGTCTCCTGGCTCTGCCTCTTTTTACTACAGCCCATTTTGCTTTAGTCCTCATTGCTGCCAAGGCTCAGTGAAGGCTCATGGTTACCTGAGGGCTTATACTGCAGAGCTGCTCCCCAGCCTGCATTGTACTGATACATCAGTGGAGAATTAAAGTAAAGAACCAAAACCTGACTATTTTTTGTCTTCACTTTGAAAAAGTAAAGGCGAACAAGTTCTAATAGTAGACTACTAGGACAGTCCTAATTAAAAAAAAAAGAAAAAAAATGCAATCCATTTTGGTAAGAATTGTAATAAAAAAATATATGATCTTGCTATTTGTGAAGCAGTTGTAACCCCACACTGTTCCTCTAACACCATTAAACTTAAATGTTAGTCTTGCAATTATGCACACTAACAGCACAGGAGAGCCTGCAGACACAGAATTATGTGACACAATTTAATACATGATTGCTAAGGCATATAAAAGTGTGTGTGTATTTAGCCCTAAATGTCTTGGACAAATGTGAAAGAATAAAAAATTAAATTCAGCAAGCTTTAACAGAACTACACACACAGAGGTGTCATCCCTTTCCATGCCACCCCACATCATCCTTACCACACTCCAGCTTCAAAGGCTTCTGTCATTCCTGCTGACAGAATTGAAACAAAGTTGGCATCTTTTCTCCCTGTGTTACCATTGCTGCTCAGAACAATATTAATTCCTAAACTGATCTTTGGATTTTGTGTATTTGAAATATAAGCTGCTCCAGAAAGGTGCATCAATAGGGTGCAAGTGACCTGTGATTCAGTGGAATCTCTCAGGACACCTGTCTGTGTCCAGGTACACAACAGCTGTTTTGCAAAGGCTGTACTTGAGGAGGGATTGCAGCTTCAGCTAAAGGAGAGCTCTTATCTTCATTGACAGCATTAATGCATTATCTGCTTTGAAAATAGTTTCACTTATTTGTTCTGACTTGGTATCATCTCAATTATCCTGTTTCTATCAGGTTTGTGTCTCCCACTGCTCTTGTTCATTGCTTATGCCTGTACAAATCATCCCCTTCTGCCATGCAAAGGTCCTTGATTGGATGACCTTAATGAAGTTCTCAACTCCCATGCAACCTTAGACTCTGTATATTACAGTGAATATTAAACAATTTATTTGGGTTTATGTATATTAAGTACACATTAAGCAGAATAATATGCAGTAACATGGCTAATATATTTGGTACTGATGAAAAAAAGAGATCTGCTGTGTGCTTCAAGGAATTACATTTTCAGAGTGTAATGCTACAGACACTTCTGAATCCCCAAAGACCATCTTTAAATATTTTTCTGTTTAGATTTTTCTTGGTCTTTCAGGACCTGTCAAAATGATGTAGTATGTATTAGTCTTGCTGTTCCATTGACTTTAATAAAATTCGCATTACACACTACATTCTCCTTTTGCTTTTAAAAAGAAGACAAAGTTCACCAAGAGTATTTTAAGAAGTTATCCCAATATTATTTTTGAATTTTTTCTGCTGTTATGGACATTATATCAGTTCTTAATGGTTTATATTAACATACTAATGATATATTCTCTGGAAACACTCAAAAAGTGAGAACGTATTTTTCTCTAAAATAATCTGTCTGATGGATACTAATAAAGTATTTTTGAATTTGATGGAGATGCAACTTCAGAATTGTCTTCCTTTTATTATCATGGACAAAAGCATATAATCGGAACTCCATAAATGTCACTGGCATAATTCCTTTATAAATTTAAAGATAATTATGCTATTTTGTAAGGAATTAAAAACTCAAAATATTTTTAAAAATCATATTATAAAGACAGTCTTGGTAGAATACACAAAACATGTAAAAAAAAAAGAACAAAACTAGATACATTATGTGGAATTTACTTTACCTATCTTTATGTTTCCACTTCTGAAGTAGTCATAATTTGGGAAAGAAAACCACTTTAAGAATAGAAGTAATCCTTTTCAGTGGGAAATTAATTACAGTCTTTACATCAGATAGATTTATTTTCCTTCTCTCTCTATAAAATGTTTCTGAGTGATTTGCTTGATGTGGGCACCTGCACCTGATTGTGTTCATCCCATCCTATTACCTTTATACTACAGGACTTACGTGTTGTCAGTTCAAGTGGTTTTCATATTTTAATATTACAGAGTATGCACTGTTTATGATGAAATGTAGTTTTACAAGTTCAACATCTATCTACAATTTCCTCATTGCAGGTAGCATTTACAGTCCCCTCAAAAGTAAACAGAGATCTGAAGATGCTATTGAGGGTAGAATTTTGATCAAAGTAAATCATAATGCAGAAAAGTTTGTCACTTCCCCTTTTGGAGTTCTTTAATGGGTTTAAAATGAAAATAGACAATTAGCTATTAGATTTTTTCAGCTGATCATCTAATTTTAACCATATACTTTCTTACAATGACTATAAGAAATCCTTATGTCATAACTATATTTCAGAGACCTTATTTCCTCACTAAAATTTTTACAAGGTGAAACTTGACAATTTTATACATTTCTCTGGTATTCATATAACTGAGACAAAATTTGACAGTACCAGATCTGTCACTATGTCATAGGAAATGCCACGTGCATTGTATGATAACACATTTCTGATCCGGAAACATCATATTTCTATTCAAACTGTTGTGTGCCAACCAGCTGTACTGTGACAGCAAGAGAGCCTGCAACAAAAGACTAAGTCTATAGTTTGATTTCTGAATATTATTGTTGTAATTTCATTTATACATTTGTACCCAAAATTATTAATGGACTTCACAAATAAAAGTACTTGAATTGAATATTTCAGTTACTCCTTCATTTCATAGTTACTAGCAGAAGTATGTGAATTAAGCTGTAGGATACTGGATTTTTGCCCTATTTGGTGGGGTTTTTTAATGTTTTATTAACTGGCAATTAGCTAGAGTTTATTGTTATTTGGAGGTGATTAATTTGAAGGTGAAATCTGGGACATACATAAATGGGAGGAAGACTGAAGTGAGGAGTATTTTCAGTCTACACTGGAAGAAAAAATTACTTGTAGAAAAGTGGCAATATGCCAGCTTCACTGATAATGGTTGGTAATTAACTTCAACAGCAGGCTGCACACCTGCTTCAGAAAGTCTAAGGGTGTAAATCATTATCCCCTGAACTCTCAAGATTTTAATTTTAATTTCTTATTTGGGTCCCCAAACTCAGCACCACAGGGACAGATGGCTGAGCAGCACTATACTTTAATGGAGCAGAGTTCTACTGTTTCTTTGAGAGAGAAAACATTCCACTGTGGGATGAAGCCAGACTTTTCCCATAGGCCATAAGTTATTCTAGGGCTTATAATAATTTTGCTGAACAGGTTTTTAAGCCGATGCAGTGAAAGTAAGTGTACTTCTACAAAACCCACTGCAACTCTTTGATATCTAGTGAATACACACAATGGGTCAAAAACAGCATCAAAAAGCTCCCACCTGTGACGTAAATGACACACTCAGAAACCTCATTTAGTGTGGTCTGTCAGTTTAATGTAAAGATTTGTGAAGCTAAAAACTGAAAGGTAGGTATTTAAAAACCACTGTATATATGATTGAAATGACAAGACTGCTTCACTCAGTATTTAAACTGGTCTCATCAGAGCCCAAAACGCACTGCACTGGCCTACTTGTGACATTTCTCATGAAGATTAAGCATACATTTATTCTCAGTATGGAAAATATATTTATTTGTTTTTCTTTGGAGACTAATGGAGTTTAACATATTTTCATGTGAAAAATTTCAAGATTATGTCAATATTACAAAAGATGAAGCTGAAGCAGAGAGAGACTAATGGATTTTCTTGTCTCTGGAATTAGCCATAAAAGCGAATCATTATTTCAGTATTCAGTGCTGATTATAGGGTGTATTTAAACACTTTTTTACAAAAACCATTGGTGCTGAAAATTGGAAAAAGAAAAAAAACATGAAAAATCGTAAAAGGCAAAGCTTTTTTTGACAATATTTGTAGTAGTAGTGGGTAATTTTATAGAAAAATTCAATACTACTATGAAGTTTATTGCACTTTCCTTTTTTAGTTCCTCCAGTGAGATTGCAGTCTTTTATGGTTTTTCTTGTCCATACAAAAGTAGTTAAGTAATACTGAGCTCACATCTTTCCCAAAAAAAAAAGGAAAACTAAAACAAAAAGACTTCAATATGGTAGATTGATCTTAGAAACTTTGAAACAAGTCTTGTTTCTTACTGGTAGAGCTGAGTTTTTTCTTCCTTGGTTGTTGTTCTGGTTTTCCTCCTTTCTCAAGCTGTTAAATCAGAAGTCTCTATAAGTATGGATATTTACCACAAACAGTGACCTCTGGTCTCCTTGAGGTGCTTGGATTTTCAAACAATTGGATATTGAGAAGAGCATGAACACTTCAAGACCATTTATGCTGCTTCATCTCTAAAATTAGTCAAGGTTTATCCATCTTGTCAAATGTTTAGAGTTTGAGGGGAAAAGGGTGTGTTCTTAGGTAAGAAAGCAGTATATTTGGAGTTAAACATCATTTCTTTTTTATTAAGCAGTCCAGGTTACTGTGTCTTTGTAAGTCAGGAATGTTATTTCACACATAACATTAAGAAGGAGTAGCACATAATGATGCTAATTTAATATGACTTAGATACTTGAATAATTCAATAAAATACTTCATTATTCAATAAAAACTTATATTGAAAAATTGAAGGCCAGCTATAAGGGTAATTTCAAAAGAATCAGCATCTACTATACACATATTTAAAATTAATTAAATATAGAAGAATATTTGTTGACTGAATAAAATTTTACAGTAACAGTAACAGTAACAGACAGTAGTTTATTGATGCTCATAAGTACTCGTAATAGGCATCTGAATAAATATTTAATCACAGCTGTATTTATTGTAAAATTTTTAAGAATTAGGATGATGTTAACCAGCTAAGAAAGTCTTTCTCAGGGTGAGCCTACTTTTTAAAAAAAATAATATATTTAAAACAAAAAGTTACATGACAAAAATGTAGTTGATTCATCTAGAGTACAAAAGTGCTGCTCTTGGTTTGCAATTGGTAGTGGTTGAAAAAATGCATGAAATAATAGATTTGGGTCTTATATACTGTGTGAACTACATTCTAATGACATTTTTCACTTCTCCAATTTATTTTATTAGCATTTTAAATCCAGATTGGTTACTTGCAGAGACATATTTTGAAGATCAGTCATGTCTCTGGAAATGCACTTTCTGAGCTTCATTCCTCCAGAAATTTCTACAGTATTCATCACTGAATCACAGCTCAGAGCAGCAAAAGCACTTATTCTACACAGTTAGAATTTTAATGAGATGTTCTAGACTTTTAGAGACCAATTTTTCACTACATATTACATAACTCACAAATAAAAGTAATCCATAAGCTTCTTAGAAGCACTGAATTCCTGAGAATGGTCATGGATCTCAAGGTTTCAATCATAATAAAATAATAAGAATCAAGAGCTATTTTTTAAATGTATCTACACAACCTCAGGTGCACTTTTTGCAGAATTCATAATACAAAAGCTACTCAAGCTTTTCAATGCAAATATGATGATAATTACTTGTGTGGTTTCTTCAAAAACAAACTTTTGTTTTTTAAGATGTGACAAGATTCAATATGTAATACTTGATCTAAGCAAAACCTCTAAATGAATACTGAAGTATCATCCTGTATTCCTTGAACCATCTGCTCTAAGTAGTGATGAACAAATAATTTTTGTTCATTTGACCTGTCCCCCACACAGGAAAGAACATACAATTAACTAGAAGTTATTACTTCTCTACTGTATAAAATGTGTAGCCTAAACAGTCACATAGTCCTGAGGTCTGCTTTTGAGTTTGTAACTATCATTAGGGACAATTTTGTGTTTGCTCAGGTGAGACATCTGTGCTACTGATGTCTTTTTTCTCTTCCGTCTGAAGTTCTTTTGTCTTCTGCAAGATGCCTTCATTCAGATGTGCCACACAAGGAACACCTGCTCCTTTCTAAGGGGAGGTGTATTTCTTTTTCACTCACTAGCATGGTAGCATGGGTAACATTGGAAGTTGTCTTTACTCCTTCTGACACATCAGTAAGCCTCATTTTCTGAAGTTCAAGCTCTGTAACGTTACAAAAGTCCTTTCTGTACTCCTTCCCACAAATCATCCTACCTTGATATATGACCTTTCTCTGTATCTCAAGTTACTTCCAATGTAAGGATCATGCTTTAATAAATTTAATTGGAATTAGCTTTCCCATAGGAGAAAAAAAAGAAAAAAGAATGGATGTCACTTTGCTAGACACATGGGTCACTTCTTCAAGAGAACTATTAGCTGAAATTGGGAAATTTACACTGAAAATTGGATGTGTTTCTGATATAATTTTACATGGAGTGGAAAGGTGAGATGGATGTTATGCTTGTATTATTTTGTTTAAATAGAGGTAAGGTTAAAGCTTTTATTCCAAGTTTCTCATTTTATCTAAAACAATATTGTACTGTAGCTCAGGTATTATCTAAGTGGTAGGTAATGCAAATACAGCAGGCATACAATTAGATGATAACGTCTCTTGAGGCACCTCTTTGATCTTTATTTTGTTCTATTTCTGTAATTTTTAGTAGAAAGTTTAATAAAGGTGCCTAACATACTATGTGTTATTGCTGAGCATATGACCTTCACAAGAATATATAATATCTCATTTTATCTGCTTCCTGTCAATTTTGAAAACATTATCTATTTATGCAAATTGATTTGTGCTTGGATTATTCAGTTTGTATAATGTTAAATTTTTCACTCACCTCATATATGTCATAACAAAGTAATACAAAAACATGAAGCGATGCAAGCACAGGAAAGGTTCCCCTTAAAGCAGATTTAAGAAAAAAATTAACAAACATATTTAGCAAATTCACGGTCATAGTGCTATTTTCTACTTTTTTAAAAGTATAGTTACCTCTTCTTAGGTAGGATGTGGAGAAACTGCAGTGTGCCCCTGCTGGAAGGAAAATGGTGTGGAGATTAAGGCAGAGTCCTCAAAGGAACAAAGCAGAGAAATAATTTGGCCAATATTTCTGGGTTTATTATTTATTTTATAATAATTTCATCTCTTTCTGTAATAACACATTCCCCAAGTGAATGAGTTCTACCAGGATGGACAGAGAAAAAGAAGTCTCAGAGACCACTGAGCTCCTCCAACCTGTGTGACAGTAGATGTCCAGGCAGAGGTTCAATAAGGCCTGCAAACATGTACTGACAGAAAAAAAAGGGATCTGAAGTCAAACATTGTTTGTTTTCTCACTACACGAGAAGAAACCATATCGATTTCTGTTCTATCATTGGCTTATATTGAATTAAATTATTATTTAATTTGTTCTTATTAAATGTATTCTTACTGGAAAAAACAAATTTTGTGCGATGGAAACGTAGCCGTTTGATTTCCTAAAGTTGGAGATTCACAAGCTGCAGTAACACTATCTTTTGCTGTGCCTATCTGATGAATTGTTGATTGTCTGACTGTTACTAGCCTGAAAACCTGGCCCTGGGAACATTGAAAGTGCTTCAGTGCTGAACAGTCCAGAAAGCAGAATTCTAGCTCTACATAGCACCCTCAAACTTCTGAAATTATCTAATTCTGAATAGATGAATAGATGAAAAGCCAGGGAAAAGAAATGAGTATGCATGTGATCAAGAACAAATGAATTATCTCACTTAACTTTCCCAACCCCAAGATCAAACATAAAAAAAAGTCTTCTCTTAACCATATTTGAAGAATAAAAAACCTGAAAAATAAACATAAGAAAAACAGTATTTGTTTGCAAAGGTATGCCAAGAAAAAAAGAGAAGCTGAGTTGCTCAAATAAACCCTTTGCTGAGCACTAAATGCAGATGGTGTACAGTATGCCACTCCTTCCTTTAATAACAAGGAATTTATGACAGTGAAAATTTTCAGTGAAATCTGATTATAAAATAATTACTCATTATTACTTCAGAGCAGATTTGTATGAAAAAAAAGTTTGTAAAATCTGTTTTAAACAAAATATACTAAAATAAGATATAAATTAAAAAAAAAAAAGTTTGAAGAATGAAAACACTATCTCTTTCTAATTATGTGAATTAACCTGAATACAATATGACTGATTGTTTAAAGTACCCCAGGGTTCAGACAAAAAAAATCTCAAATTTTTTTTCTTTGACCCTTGCACTTCAGGACTGACTTGAATAACTCAAGTTTTGTTTCTTCTGTTGGTTGTGTCCTATATCTGCTATCTGACCTTAACTGGAATTTCTCTGCTTTCACTAAATTAAGTTTAGCAGTTATCTGTGATAAAATTCTATTCCTACCTGTAATGTTAGATATTAGACACGACATCAAGTGCAGTCAGGTTTCATGAAGACCAAACTAAATTTTTCTATTCTACCTGCTGGAAAATCCTTGTAAGCCTAGTGCAGGAGTATTGACCCGTGAAGAACATACAAATTAATTAAATATTTCACAGTTATATAAGATTTATTTTACAGATTCTCACTTAAAATGTACAGTTAAGGTTTTGAATACAAGCTAGTAACAGTAAAAAGACATTAGTCTAGAAGAGTTATTAAAGAATAACACATCTTTCTTTGAAGTAAATTTTATTTTGGAACTTTGCTAGCACAAAAAGTCAGAAGTGAACTTGAAAGAGAAACATAGTTCTGCAGTGTTGAATACCCAGTCTGCTCGCAAGCAATTTAATAGAATCATAGAATGGTATGGGTTGCAAGAGACCTTAAAGATCCTCTAACTCCAACCCTTCTGCCTGGACACCCTCTAGTAGACCAGTTTGATTAGAGCCCCATCCACCCTGGCCTTGAACGCTTCCAGGGCTGGGGCATCCACACCTTCTCTGGGCAACCTGCACCAGTTTCTCACCACCCTCACAAAGAATTTCTTCCTAATCGCTACTTTTCAGTTTAAAACTGTTCCCCCTTATTCATTTTTGTTAATGCAAAATTTATAAAAATATTTCCACATATAGGAGACTTGCAATTAAAATGCAGGTGCTCAAAATGTTTTCTTGATAGATTACTAGTAGATTAATTTTTTAAATTAAAATAACCACTGATCAGTTTTAGGCTGTGAGTGAGGAAACTGACCATCACCTGATGAACAGCTGTAATAATTTTAAAATCATCATATTTTAAACTTCCATATCCCTTTACATGCCGGCCTAGCCAAAATATGCTTTCTGACATAATCAGTGCTCTGAAAATAGTTCTGAAATATTTTATTTTATGGAAAGCTTCTACTCTGAGGTGCCAGTCTTTTGTCAAATTTACATGACGAATATCCTTTCAGGGCTGATAAAACCTCTCTGTGAGGCTGCCCATCTCTGTGTGATGTTTCCAATACAGGAGACTAGACTTAGACAAAGAACCAATACATCTTTTTCTTCCTGCCCTAACATTTTGACATTAGTCCTGGCTTATGCTGCTCAGCTGTCATCACATTCTGCTTCAGAGACAATCTCCATTGAGCACTTTCAAACAAGATTTTCATTGCGTTTTTCAGAAATGTTACAGAATATTCTTATATGAAGGAAGTTATTGTAAAAGATACAAAATTTCTAACATGGAGACAGACAACCTGAATCATGACCTGAAAATCAAGCCTGACATAAACTCACCAATGGACAACAGCTTTGTATTATGAGCTGGCATACAGAGCCGGGGGTTACATTACCTCCTTCCCTTCCTCTTTCAGGAAGAGCAACAAGACAGAAATCCACATTCCAGTTTGGCCAGAAGAGGCACTGTTCACTGCATTTGGCTTCTCCTTAGTTTGTGTTGGGATAGTGTGTGAACATGAGAGCCATTACTTTGGAAGAATTATTCTCCCTTCTCAGACAGGTTAGAGTGTGCCCCACAGCACTGGCCAGCTTCAACTCTAACTGAGCTTTGGCCATACAGATTTCCTCCCTTATAGAAGTAAATAGCTGCATCTCTGTAGTCCTCCCTTGTCAATATTACTCCTAAAACACAGAAAAAAAAATTACAAAATTAAATGATTGAAAGTCACAAAAGCTTGAAGAAACATATTTTCCCTAAGCGTAAATAAATTTTATGCAGTGCAATGGATTACTCTATCTGTATACTGTTAAAAGATTCAGCCCATCATCCATTCATTATTTAATGTAGTGCCCTGTGATTTGTATCTATAAAATAATGATTAGGATAGGATAGGATGATAGAGGATATAAATTAAACTTAATTTTAAATATGAGTGTGTCTTTAAAATGAAGCCTGTTACAAAATTTTATTCTGGTGCAACTCCGGAGTGCCTAGTGTAAGATAATAGTTAGAGGGAGAAATTAGTTATAATGCTAATTCAGCTGATGTTAGAAGGACCAATTCAATGCAGGAGAATCCAAGGCAGGGCAGAAAATTACCATGTTGCTGGATCTGTGCAACAGATACGAAGATGCTACAAGATAGAAAAGCAGAAAGCTGAGTGAAGGTTGGTGTCCTTTGAATTACAGAGGGTAGACTCACCCAAAGAGATGTGTGAAAGATCATTCAGGGACAACAGGGCTTTGTTTCACTGACTTTATAAAGGATTTGCATCAGCAAACACTATTACTTGGCCTTCTAATTATAAAGCCTATTTTCAGTTTACACAATGGGATTACCACTTGCTAGTGAAAGGTCAATTTTTGTCCTTTGGAACAGAAATTGGAACCTATTTGAAAAAGTTGGATGCATTTCATTGTTTCAATAGTATCATGACATCTAATATTTTATCAAACAAATGACTTATTAAAACTTCAAAACTCTTAGGCATCCAGCAAAAGAAATTAAATTATTATTAATTCTGTGTGTGACATCAAGCTCTATAATGGTGCTAGGGAAACAGAGCTGCTCTACAACAAATTTCTCAGAAAGTTCTCTGAGTAGTTTGTCTACTTATGGCAGTTTAAATAATCTGCAATGACTTCAGTTCTATTTGTTTGGCTTTATACTGCAGAGGAGAATGAGTCATAAGGTGCCTCTGGTTCTGATTTTGGAAGATAAGAGGAGTAAATTGCTTCCTTTCTTTTTTCCTAAAACTGTAAAAGTTTTGTGCTCAGAAATACACATAATTACTCTTTATTTTAGTGGGGATTTTTCTGTTTGTTTGTTTTGGAGCTGGTTGATTAAAAAACATTAGAGACAAGTGCAACTGTGATGTGAAAATTACATTATGTGGGCATATGGAATAATAAGCTGTATTTAATTGGGAAATAAGCATTATCTGAGACATTGAGCAAAATGCTGGTTTATAGAGTGGGCTGAAGAAGAAGTGCAAAAAACCCATCATAAACTGTAGATTTTTGAAGTTACAACCAGGCGGTTAAATGGTTATGTGTAATTAATAGTTAGATGCTACAATGTACATGCTCTTACACTGTCATTATGTAACAAAACCATATATTTATTTATGTGTATAAGATGGAAAATTAGAATGATAGTCAGTAGTGTTCTTTATGTGAGATAAATATTTGCTTATTTACATTATATTTTCATTTATCTATGTTGCTAAAAAATTGACACTAGTACCTAACTAGAGTTTTCAAAAAGTTCCTTGACGACAGCACATTTCCAATTCCTTAAGCTTATCTTTATGGCTGTGAAAATTTTCTAGTCCTTGGTGGCTGGAGATTCCCTTTTGCTGTACAGAAACCCTTTTGAAATCATAGAGTCAGAAAAACACTGGCATGAATCAGACTCTTTCAGAGCAGTGCCATAACCCAGCAGCCTCCCATATGAGCTACAGGCAGAAAAAAATTTCTACATTTGGAAAGCTCTGAAAGGGTTTAGAGATCATCAGCATACACACATCAGTCCCACAAGGTGGAAGCCATTTCTCCAAAAGCTATGTTTGGGTAAACACTCAGTACTCGCTGGGTGTGTGTTTAATATACTCTACCACCCTCTATAAAGTCCTGTATGATGGATTTTTGTATTAACATGTAGAAGAGTTGTTTGAGATATTATTATTTTTATCTTTTCATCAAATATGTGTCTGAGTGTTGTAAATGCATTTAGAGGTCCTCATTTGGGAAAGACTAGATTCAAGCATTTCTTACACATTTTAATATTAAGATGAGGACATGACGTGTCTGACTCTGTCTATGAAAAGCAATCTAAGATGAAACCAAGCTGGAGGTCCACATGGTAATATTCAGTAACTTAGTGTTTAAAATACATGTTGAGTATTTGTTGCTTAGATTCAGTTTATGCTTTTGCAGAGTTTCAACCTCAATCTTCCCAACCACAGAGGAGTTTCCTAAAACCGAGAATAGATTATAAGTGGAGTCTCAGGAGTCTAGATGTTCCCATTACCTCTTCCACCTCTTTAAATAACAAAATACAAATTGGAGCAAGGCCTTTAACCAATGATTTTTTACAGCAAAAGGGAATGCTCCCTTTGTTGAATTTTAGAATCAGTCTTTCTTTTATGCTTAGTAAAGCTTGATCTGAAAATTAAAAAGAACAGGGCATGAACATGTATCTCTCACAGAGTATGTGAATGCCAGATATAACTAAGCTTCTGGGTATTCTAGGAGAAGTTTCATTCTGATTATATCATTATTTAAGAAGTTATTTCAGTAAAAAACCTTCCCAATTACTATGTTCTTGCAATTTTTTTTTCACTTTCATAAAAAGATAAGTTCTAACAAAGCAATGTTTTTAAAGAAAATTATTTTTAAAAAACCAGTAAAAACAGGTGAACTGTGGGTGGAAAATTGAGCAATAAGATACAAAAGGACACTTTTTTTCCTCTAGATGGAAACTATTATATCCTTTGAAAAAGTTTCTACAGACAAATTGACCTCAGGTTTTTATGAACAGCTCCTTACACGATGAGAGCCTTGCCTGCAACAATTCATATCCTGAAAGTTTTAAGATTTATTTACTTCAAACTATTTTTTATTTTATCTTTTCAAACTTGGACCTTTATTGCCACAGAAAGTTTATAAAGCAAGTTCATAAGCATCTAAAACCTGACTTGCAGGAACAGTCCAGAGGAAATGAAAAAACATGTCCTATGATCTATTGGGCTGTTACATTTCCTGAGCATTGTTATTATTGGCAAACACATGACTTACCAAACCATGAGAAATCTGGATTACTACAGATACGATTGAAGACCTACAGCATAATTGTACAAGACAATCTCTAATTGCATTTGAACAGTGTAAAAAGAAAAAAAAAATAGTTATGCTACCATTTTGGCAGCAAGTTTTTCCTTTAACCCATGCATGCTTGAAGAGCTATCAACTTATTGTTTCAGAGCAATTAAGAATAACTTCATAACTCCCACAAAAATTGGACTGTTTTCCATAAATTCGCTCCATGTCATCCTGGCCCTCAATTTTTGTCTGGGATCAGTGTATTCTCTAGAACCCCCTAAAACATATGCCAAAATCTCCAGCAAAATTAGCACTAATTTTTGGTTCTTCTGACTTAGTCAATGTGTGTTAGTCAACAGTGTCATGTGTGGTTCTGATCAGAAATCTCTGAATGTTTGACCATCTTCTAGAATCACAGAATCATTTGTGTTGAGAGGTACTTTTGAAGATCATCTAATTCCAATGCTACTGCCACAGGGTCTTGCTGGGAGTGATTTGTTGTGGAGAAATGAGATAGCAAAGGAGTGAGAAGAACAGGGGGTTTTTGAAAACTCTACAGATGTTCCCAGTAAAGGTCATTGTTGGTCATTTGTGCTCTCAATCAACTCAGTAGCCATGTGATGGACATAAGCTCAGCAATAATAACCTGGTGCAGAAATCTTTGCAAAGAGATTTTTTGAAGAGAAAGTGGTGGAAAATCTTACTACAAACATAGCAGCATGCATAAGCAAGAGACCTTTCTTTTCTTCTGCAATCTCTGTATGGAAGAATTGGTGTTGTCTTCCACACAGACAGAGATTTCTGTTTTGAGACCTTTGAACATTTACACAGCCCATAGGTAAATTTCAGAATTGTCACCATCGCCCTGTGTATTCACATTTCAAAATTTTGCAAACTCCCCTTAGAACAAGGTTTTCACTCAAAGGTCAAGCAATGTTTTAAATTACTAAGCACTAGAGAGCTGGTGCTATTTTTTTTACTCTGAACCATGTATTTTTAGAGGTTAAATTAATAGCAGCAGCTGATATTTGGTTTTGCTGTGTCAGTGAGTGCTCATCAATAACATAATGGCCATATCTGATTCTACAAAAAAAACACATGTTCTGGCCAAGCACCATACAGTATATCTGCTGGTGTAGAGTTTTGATACTTTTTATAATTTGTTAACTCACCTGTATTCATGGTCTGGGTGCAATCTTGTGCATATTGATTTATTTATTTCTATTTCTGTTGTTGCCGGTTATAGGAAAGTAACAAATGTAACCAGACAGATTTTAATCTTTATTCCTACTATTAAAATACTGTGATTCTTTTAACTTCTTTGTTTTCTCTATATCAGATTTTCTGATTCTCTTTATGCCTTCAATATTCCCTTCTGCTGTACGCCATTGGCAGGAGTAAAGTGATTGTGAATTGCAGAGGCGAGAGAAACAACTGAGCCACTTTCATTTTCTTCTTAAGTCTATGTATCTTCCTTAACCTAAAATTTGACAGTTTCTCTCCTGTATTTATTTATTCCCTTTCTTTTCTGGGTTCCAATGCTGTTTGGTGTCAGTCATGTATGGGAAATGCGAGTGAATAAAAATAATGAAAGTAAAATCAGAGTTTAAAACCCTGCAGAGATTTGCCTTCACATATTGTTCCACTGGCTAATAATGAGCATAAATATAAGAAGCTCTGCCGCTTTAAAACGTTGTTATTTTCAAATCTGTGAGCTTAGGCACAGTCAAGAAGAATTTTCAGTTTCAGAGGGCCTTTTTCCTTTGAAGAAGTAATGGAGATTGAAACAGTTGGATAAATGTAAATCTCATTAAACAGCACAAGAAATGGATGAACCTCCTTGATTCTGCTGCTCACAGGATCAGACTACAAAGTTTAGTTACACTAACTTTCTGCTTGCAAGAAGTTTCCAGAAGACAAAGAATGGAGAATGAAGAAATCTGGCATCAGTTGTTCTCAAAAGACTTACGAAAGAAACAGCCCTGCCCTGCTGCCACCTTCCAAAGCTTTCAGAAATTCATATTTCATTCCATGCTGACAGCCAAAAAACACAAGCATAGAAATATCTGGTCCACGCAGATCCTGTACAGCAGAAGGATAAGAGCTTTTGTGAAGCCCCTTCCTCCTTTGAGAGAGCCTCTCAAAGGTGTTAAATTGGAAGAAAGGAAGCAAAAAGGTTCAGGCTTGGGAAAAATGAGAGACACAGCTGCATGCTGTAAAATTTCTCTGCTTAAGTTCCCTCCCTCTAGAGGTGATTACAAAAATGTAAACAAATGAATAATAGAATTTCTCTTCTCTTTTTTTTTGTGTGTGTGTGTTTTGGCGGTTTTTTTGTTGTTATTGTTGATGTTTATGCTTATGGAAGGCCTTATATAGATAATCCTCAGGACCTAGTTCTACCCCTTTATATATAAAGGATATGAATTAATTAAAAAGACATGAGAAAAAAATATATTTTAATCCTTCCAGATGTACCTTTATGGTATTTCCTTGTAGGACAGAAGAGCCAGCAGCTCAAATAATAGAGTTTAAGAATCAAACATTAAAACAGTAACTGTCAAAATTGTAAACCATTTTCAGAAAACAATAAAATTTTAAAAGCATGCCTAGGAACTGCCTGTATGTGTGATGCAAGCCAACTTAGTAATTTTAAATATTGCTTGACCTTTGAGTGAAGACCTTGTTCGAGGGGAGTTTGCAAAATTTTGAAATCTGAATACACAGGGCAATGATGACAATTCCAAAATTTACCTATGGGCTATGTAAAAGTTCAAAGGTCCAAAACCAGAAATCTGTCTGCTTAGCAGACAACTCAAATTCTAAAATACCCACATGTAAGAAGAATATAGTAGAAACTTAGGCTTTTCTTGCTACAATTAGGAGACTAAAGTGTCAGAATCATGCCCTAGGTGATCTGTGAGCACACTGTGGTGAAGGTTCAAACATCACAGATCTATGGACACCAGTCTGAAAACAAATAAAATAGAGTTACATGAAGTTTACTTTCTTGAGTAATGAGGTCCACAAATTCAACCTGCTTTGGAGATAAACAGAGATTGGCACTAAGATAAGGAGGATTTTAGTATGTTATTGCACAGTGAAGTTTCCCCTATGCTTCATTAGAAGTTATTGTAACTTTCTCCCCTCAAGCTATTTTGCATCAAAACTGGGCAGAAATATTTTGGCTCTCTAAGTCATGTGCCTGAAAATGTGTCCCAAAATATGCCCTCCCTACTTGTGACTGATAGGTCTTATCTGACTCTGTGCTACGCTGGCTGAAACCTCCCAGAATAACAGTTCCCTGGACTTTATTATTTCAAAGTAAGAGAAATTTCAGGTAAGCAGAGATTTTTCTCTATGATGATTGACATTCATTGTCGTTTAGTGATGCAAAACCATAGATGGGAACATAAAACCCTCAGGATGCAAATTCCCTTGGAATGACAAGGCTTCCTCATTCACTATCTTTTCTTTATGGGGAGGATTTTGAAATGAAAGCTATAACCTCAGGCTTCAAAAGAGACACACTAACTGTGTTTACAGTGAAGTTCCATATACCAAATAGATGATGTAGAATAAACCTTTCTGTTCAGTGTTATTCATACCTAAAAATTTAGTTACATGACAGCAGTGAATGATGTTGTAGTGAAAAGAACTATTATAAATTCCCTTGGAAAGATATCTAAATTTCAGTTAACCTTGATTGATTTCAAAATCTTCTTTGTTTAGAAATTCCTGTTATATTCTGTATCTATATATTTGCAACCACTTTTGAAATGAAAATCAGATCGAAAGCCAAAACAGTTCAAGACATATGTCTTTTTCTTATGGTTGCCCATGCGTACTCCTTTAAGTCCTTGACACAATAACTACTTTGAAATGTAATTCTGATTGCTTTAGAAATGTCCTCTGTGGTGATGTCTAAAATCAACTGAGCTAATTTCCCTCTGCTATATTTTGTGTTTTCATTGCTTATTCAATTGATGTGCATGTAGGGGCCAAGTGTGTCTGTCATGGTGTTTCAGTGTTGGCCCAACTGCAGTAAAATTACAACTATTACACTGCCAATGCTTAGAGATGATTTGTTTTTCATGTAGATTTTTCAAATGCATTTATTGGTTTTATTAGAATTCTGCATGAAAATTTATCATACTGCTGTTTCTGGGTTAATTTTATTTTTAGACCTTTTGTTGCTCTTTGTAATAAGAAAACATTTTTTGTTCCAATTTCATAAATATCATATATTTCTTCTTTTTAATTCCTTTTTGTAATTCTTTGGATGACTTTATTAAAACATGAGGCAAACAACATATAACAATTTTATTAGAACTCTAACAAGTAATTCAGTTCTCTACAAAGAGGTGTATGGCTGCCCACTGCTGGATGGAACGATGTAACAGGGCATTTCCTTGCGCTGCATTATGATATTTTCATATCATTTTGATTGTGGCTCTTCATTTGCAAATGCAGATCCTCATTCTCCTTCAAACACCTATAGAATAAAACTGTGAGGTTTCTCTGTAATGCTGAGATCTTTTACTTGAATGTGTAATATGAAAAACAGTTATAATCGGCCAACTTTTTACATGTAACATTTAATAATTTCCTTCTTGTCTGTTAACAGTTATTCTTAGTAACTGGAAATTTATATAACACCTTGTTCCATTTGCTCACATAGGCTAACCTCTTTATAATATATGTAACAACAATAGTTACAAATTAATGTAAATATATACGGCACCTATATGATATTGACATTTATGACATCTATAAAATAGATCCTTCAATTTTCTGAAAGTTGTTAAAAAGGCAGCATTATTTCAAATAGGCCCACATCCATAAGACCTGTTGCTGAACATAAAAAGTAAAATCATAATTTCTAAAGTTTAGCAAACCACCAGCAAGCTAACTATTAAACTGCATTTATCACTTTTTCAGAGTGACAAAACAGTTGTGTTAGGAAATTATATTGGTAGTCCTCTCACTATTTTGAAATAATTCACACTTTGTTGGAGATCATCTGTACAGCCTCTCTTTTTCTTCATTATAAAGGACTGTATGAACAGCTCCAGTCTGTGTCCTTCAAGAAGCTGCTAGTCTGTCTGGGTGGCTGCATCCTTTTGATGGCTTTCCTTTGAATTTGCAAACACTTCAGTGAGGCTGCCAGGTTCACCGCCAGAGCAGACTTGCAGTTGGAAATTCACACAAACAGGCACCAGATCCTGTGGTTTAAACAACCACTATGAATACAGAAGAGAAGAATTAAGAATCACATGAAGAGACGGTGGGATGCTCATAGTGTGCAGACGTGGTTGTGTTACGGATTTACCCTATGAGAATACAAATCCCTGCACAGTGCTTTCTATTTATTTTGTTGCAAATCCTGGAAGAATTTTGGGTGTTTTGAAGGGTTTGTGTCTTTCATCTCCATGGGTACATCTCAGACAAAGAAGATGAGACAAGTTTTGGCACGTACCTTTGCATGGCACTGCTGTTTCCATGCAGAAGGATGGAACAATGTCCATCATAACAGGGTGGGGATTTTTTTATTTTTCTTTTCTTTATTATTTTTGTAAAAAGTTCAGGAGGGACATAAAACACTATTTCCTTAACAGTCTGTAGACCTAAGTGCCACTTTAAATATTCAAAAATGCTTGAGAAATCTTTTGCCAGAGTATTTGTCCAGAGCACGAGAATGAATTTCACTCTGTGTTAGTAAGAGTTGTTTAATCGCTAGCTGTTCCTGTTTACACTGACAGTACATTCAGTGATTAATTCACAGGATTCCTAAGGGAAGACTAAGCCACAAAAAGGTCTCAAAGATGCAAGCCAGGGTAGAGAGTGCACTGTAAAATATTTAGCAAACATTAAAGCAAACCACAAAGAACTACAGGAGGAGCCAAGTGTAGAGAAGAATATATTATCAGCCTCAAAAAAAAAAAAAAAAAAGCTTTTAACATGGAGATAGATATTTTAAAGGGGATGAAAGACTGTCTGTTTCCAATGGACACATAAACACACCGAAATGGGATAATATGTGAGGATGTGTTATCAGTGTATCACAGGGAACATAAAAATTTACATTACATTGTTTCCTTTGCTGATTGATTGATTGATTATTTATTAAGATTTTGAATGCTTGATGATGGTAATAATAAATTCGTCAAGGTATTTTATATTTTATATTTACAATTTATATTAAAAAAGTCAGTTACAAATTTCTTCTTTGCTGTGGATTGATCTATTATTTTACACCTTCTATTGATATGCCTATCGTTGGGAAGAAGAGATATAAATAAGGATTTCTATCCATCTAATTACTTTAATTGATTTGGGCTGAAATAGTTGACCTTTAGTACTAGGTTCTCCCTTCACATTCAGAATAGACAGCTCACTCTGATGATCATCAGCCAGGGGGAAAATAAGTTAAGATTTCAATTAAAAGCATGCCGTGTGGGCTAATCTATGGATCTCACATTAGTAATGCTCCACGCTTTTCTGCTAGAGAATACGTGTCATGTTTGAGCTGAAAGATATTATATGAAAAGCACCTGAAGAAGTCTTACAATGGAGTGTACCTAAAAGTTGATACACCAAACCCACAGAGGATTCTTAGAATACTTATTCATATATGTCTACAAATTATACCTAGTCAATAGTGCCCCTCTTTCAGGCCAAAGATCACAAAATATGTAAAATAAACTAATTCTGACATTATATTTCTTGGGTGGCATAGGAATATTGATGCCCTCAACTACCTACACTGTTTGGTTTAAGTGTTACATTTCAGGAAAAGCTGGCCTCAAACTCCTTTTTATGAGACAAACAGGCAGAAACAATCCCCAAATTGGTAACGTGTCAGACACACCTGTGGCCTTTAAGAGTGCACAGACCAGAAGTAATAAATGTTGAACTAGATGAAATGTTCTAATTAATGAGGAGCTGTTGCTATGGTTTGGAGTTAATTTTTTCTTCAATAAGTTTATTAGAACAGCCTTCAAAATGTTTTATATCTTTTACATCTAAAAAGCATTTTTCATTACAAGACTTCAGTGAATTTCAAAAAAATGTGCAAAGCATTCACGGAATACAATAACTGTGTTTGCAGTCTATGCTATGGCAGAAACATACCCTAGCTGGTTTTATTCTAGATATTACATTAGGATTCTTTGAAAGAGACAACATTAAGAGTCTCGATAGAAAAAACATGACAATAAACTCAAAGCACTTTTCTCAGTTCAAAATTACTTTACTTTGGACAAATGTTGTTCCACAGTTGGAATATATTATTACTTTTATTATTTGTGTTACTGGAATTGGAAGCATTCTGTAGCAGAAAGTGTTCTATTTTAAAGCACATTTTGGTTGCTCTGGTGTGTGTCATATGTTGGATGCAAAGTGGGAATAATTGGGTATATATTGAGTAATCTATTTGCTGAATTATGAGTATGAAGTGGAAGTAAGATGAAAAATAGATTGTTTTTTGAGTAGGAAAGGAAGCAATGACTAACTCTACAAAAACATCTTTATATTATTCAAAATAATTCCTCATAAAAATTCATGACATTTAAATTAGCTCTAACAGTATAATATTCCAAAGATGTTGATTCAATTGCTAATAGCCGCTGGAAATATTCTTTACTATCTCTCAGTCAATGTTTTAAGTCTTCGAATCACTTCCTCTTTGTTATTTTAAAGGAAAATAAAATATATACCTAATTATTTTTTCCATGTCTGTCTATAATATCCTAGGTTCTTAAATGTAGTGCTTTGTATGACAAGATTTCAAGGAAAAAGACTAATTCTGTAAAGTGAGAGGTTAGTTCAGATTTTAAATTAAATTATTGTGTGTCTTTCTTGAGGACCGGACTACTGAAAAGCTCTAGAGAACAATTTTTAGATTGAAGGTTTACTTATTTTTGCCAAAGACCTGGCAAAAATATTTTTTCCCCCAAGAAAAGACTACCTTGCATGGATAAATTTTGTCCTTTTCTCATTCTATCAAATCTGTGGTGAAAAATGTTGAAGATCACCAGCATATTTTCCTTGAGAACTTCGAACTTCCAGCTTCTAAATCATCCCCCACTGCTTCTTTGGAAAGCAATTCAAATCTCTTGATCTTCACTCCTTTGCAGAAGAACCAAATATTTTGAGCAGAAAAGACACAAATGAAGCTTGACTGATTTGTGGTGAGAGAACTGGAGACAAGAAGGCTCTGGGTGGGACTGCTTTGAGTAGTAAGTGGGATATAATAGCAGCTTTAGGATAAAGTCTCTGACAGGTAAACTAAACCACCACAGTGGGAAATGTACAGAGGAGCAACAGATGCACTAACCAGTTCTTGAGAAATCTACTGGCTTACATTCTTTTTCTTTGTTCTGGGTTTTTTGTGTGTGTGTGTTTTGTTGGTTGGCTTTTGGTTGGGGTTTTGGTGAGTGTTTTGGTTTTTTTTTTTTTTACTGAGTTTATTTTGGGTTCTTTTTTGTTACACTTAATATAATTTCACCAGAAAAACACAATTTATTCACATTTTTCTGTGTTGTAGTAGTGATCCTTGTTCTTGTAGGAGATGACCTGGATGGGCACCTTATCAACACAGTTTCCTGCTATTCCTGCATCTCTCTCCCAGGTTCTTGCCAAGCTACATGTCATTGAGCTGTCTAAAAGGAAACCACTGTGCATGTACAGAACAGAGCAAAAAGCATATTTCTGTTTAAAACCTTGGGGAGCAACACTGATACAATCCAGTTTACAGAACAAATGCATGTATACTTTCATAAGCTTAGAAGAATGAAAACTTCCACTGAAACAATGTAATTAAAAGTTACAATGAAAAAAATGGGTTAGCAATCTTAGTGACATTTGATTAAACATGCTAGCTCGCAAAAATACACAAATGAAGGTCACATTTGCAAGTATTATAAGACAGACGACATTTTAATTAGATAGTTGAGAAATGTCAATGAGTTAGTAACTGACCAGGAGTCACTTAAAAAAAAAAAAAAAGAAATGAAGGAAAACAAAACATCACCCCAAGAGTCAGAATCCTTTTATTCTCTATAAAGTTCAAACATTACAAGGGCAGCTTTCAAAGATATTTTGGGGTTGATTCACTGAATTTGCCTTGTCACTTTTCTCTGTTTAGAGAAAGAATGCATTTTGGTCAAATTACTGTGTACCATTGTTTGAGCTTTATTGAGCTATGTTGTGCCTCTTAAAACAAAACTGAAAGATAAAATATAACAGGATAGTATTTATGGTTTATATTTATACACTTAGACTGTGCCAAATCATCCTCTTTCCCTCAAAATCAGGTTTGTTCTTCCACAGCACACATAAAATGAAGTTGAATTTAACTGGACATAGATATTACAAATTACAGGAGTAAAATTCTTTCACATTATACTGGAATTTGTATTTTTATTTTTTTCTAAAAGGAAACAAACCCTTCAGTAATCAGTGGAAGACAGTTTCTGTATTACCTGTGGCACTCTTTTTCCTTGTTGTCTTGAATCTGACCAATCTGACTGAAGAGCAGCATGTGCTGGAAATAGTAAGAGATAAGTGAATAATTTAATGAGTTAATACAGATTCATCAAAAAATTAACAAAACTATTTCATATCATCGTTTGCCATTGGAAATCTATTCAGAAAATGTGCACTGGAAATTTTTAAAAAATAGTCTATCTTTAAAGTGTCATACCACTGTTAAAATTACTATAAATCTGGTAGTCCTAGTTCAAAGAAATATGAAAGCTAACCCAAATCACTGATTTTATTGTGGCTGGTTTCTAGTTGTTTAATATCTTTACCATTTGGGCCTATGTATTCCTTATGTGTCTTCTTGCATCTGAAGGAACCTTTGAATATTTCATCCCAAATACTTATTTCTCAGAATTAGATTAGGGAAAACATAATTTCATTGTGAAGTTCAAGAACAGCATCATTTTGAGAACTACCCATAGGTCTTTGATGAAATTTCTCAAGGATTTTAAGGGTAGACTGGTAAAGCAAAAAAGCACATTAGAGAGTAATATCTATTCTCCAGGAGTTTAACTATGTACTTAAATAATGGAATATATACATTTATTCTCCCAAATCTCAGAAGTCTAATCCAAACCAAATTAAAGGAATAATTTTACTGTAAATAGTACTCCAATAAAAATATATTCTAATTAAGCCACTGTAACTAGAAGCTCAGAAGCCTAAATCTCTGAAGGTGAATGCTCGAATTAGGAAGTAGGTTTTGTTTTCAGGTAAGTGTGTTTTCTGCTGTAGTTGTCAGTAACGATCACAGGCTACAGACTTTCAGTAAACAAAACAAGAAATATTTCCTTATGTATAATTTATTAACCATTTCCAGTTATGTTTTACAAGAGAAACTTTACTCAGATACAGCATCCTCAGGAGCATGACAGAGAAACTGGAATCAGAGCGAAATTTCACATTGATCACCAATCCCAGCCAAACAAAGCAATTATGCCATGGAAGGTCAGAACACAGATTATGTAACACCATCATTACTGCAAGACCTTTGCACCATGTAGAGTGACTTTTCTACCTTTTTCTTCTCTTTCTTCCCATGGTACTTTGCATTCATGCCATCTGAGATCTTGTTATTCTTTTAAACCCTGGAATTACCACTGCACAAGTAGTGTTCCCCATGCCACTAGATAACAAAGAATTACAAAAGTTTGTTTTTCTTTTTAAATGGGAGAAGAATTGCAGTCTTCTTAACTTGATGAGGCAGCACAGAACAACTTCATTTTACAAGACTGCCTACACAAAATATTTCAGCAAAAATAAGTTGCCAAAACTATTTCAGTGTTGTTGAATCCTATTTACTGGAGTGGCTCGTTGTGCTTACATATACAAACAAACATGAGAGTCATAGCCTAAAAATCAATGTCCAGTTTTTAAATCTTTATCACCAGCAGAGATGACAAAACAGTGACCTATTTTTGTTCCAACCACTTCCAATTTTCTTCCAAAAGATCTGTTCCTTCATAGGAATCTTTAATCTATTATAACATATTTTATTTCCTTTATATATAGCGTTGGACAGGGACCGAAAACTTGGGCAGTATTCTTTATTTTAAACACTGGCATTTTACATACAGGCAGATAAGGCAAAGAAGGGAACCTGAAGAGGCAGAAGAGGATGTGACTTTAGCATATGTATGTTTTTGGGAAAGGCATTTGTGCATACTGGTGCTCTTGGCCTGTGTAGGTAGCCTGCTTGATTTGCAGGGTAGTTTTGAATTGAGAGGCTTGAAGCTCCATGAAATTTAGCTTCAGCCAGTGTTTCTGCATTGCACATACAAAGTAAAATAAGATTGTGAAGGATCTTGGCAGACTCTTTTCCACTATGAAATAGAAATAAAAGGTCATAGAAATAAAATTAAAATCACTTAAAACTCATGTTTCCGTAAGTAAGAAGTTTAATAATCACCTGCTTTTCATATTGTGGTGAAGCTTCAGGGAAATTTTGTCTGAGCTCTATGCTTCTATCTAGTTCTTCTCAGAAGCTGAGTCCCTCATCAAGTCTGTGATGTTTCTCTGACTCCTTTTATAGATAAATATTTTCTACTTTTCTACTGCTTAACTAACATTCTTTTTCAAAGTGACAGATTTTGCCTTTATTCATTGTTCACCTTTTTTTTTTTTTTCCCAGAATATTCAGAAGCTGTTCCTGGTCTCCCCACATCATATGCTGCTATCCTAAGAATCAAATCTGGTAGTTCTTCTTTAGCTTCATTTAATTCAAAGAACAGACCACGATTAAGTAGTCCTTCATTAGGAAGTGTATCTTCACCAGGCTGGAGAGGAGCTGCACAACATTACCACTCCCCAACAAACCTGTACCACTTTTCAGATACCTTCAAACATGATGGTAAGTGTGGCATCCCCCCTTAATACTTGGAAACATTTTTTAAAATCAGTGCATTTTTTTCAGCTTACTTCAGTATTTCTCAGACATAATTTTGATTTTTATTAAATATCACAAAGTGTAAACGAGCTACTTTCCTTTAGGTTCTTCAGAATAGCCTTAAAGTCACCAGTTAAAACATCCTTTCTTAAAGATTCTTATGCAGAATGGTTTTCTACAGGTGTTGCTACATGAAAGTAGCAAACTTGTGACTTGAAATTCCATTACAGCAAAATTTAATCTAGCAGTAAAATCTCAGCTACTTTTTAAATATTTTCATTTTCTCCTCGGACTTTTTCTTAATTTAATCATGAATGCTAGTAATATAAATTTAACATGAAGAGTAAATCTTATAAAACTGCTTTTTCTCTAAATTTTCTGTTCTGTGTCATCAACTCTGTCATGCATGCGCACATGTGCATGTATAAAGGTTCTGGTGTGAGGTGGTGTCATTTATCTCTAAATACACTAATTCACAGTAACAATACATATTTTCTCATGGTTTGTTACATTTTAAAAAGCTAAATTTCTAATACCATTTCTTTAGTGGTAATATTTACCTGAACTGCAGTCAAAAAAGACAGATCTTGATCTTCTACAGCATGAATGTCTAAAGACTGAAGGGGAAAGCAAAAAAACAGAAACTATTTGAATTATATAGTTCAAACTAGAACTAGAAATCCTGGGCATCTCCAGGAAGCATGGAGAGATCATACCTCAGGTATGACCATCATACCATAGATATGGTCTGTGATTTAGGTAAGCAACCATGACTGTTCTCAAAACACAGGGGGCAAATTGCAGCTCTGCAGTTGAGCTTTGCCAGTTTTCCAGCAGGAAGGAAGAGCCACTGACTGGAGATAAAATCTTAAAAGGGCCGTACCTCATAAAGCCTAGTGAACAGAGTACTTGATGAAGGAGAGGAACACCTTTCTTCTAAAGACTGCATAAAATAGTCCTAGAAGACTTATTCCACTTAAAGATCTTGGAATATCTACCTGTGTAGACAGTTGTAGAAATAGGTAAATCAGTAAGTAATATTTTTTAAATGCCCTTGGCTCTCTGAATTACCTGCGTGGCACAAGAATAGGTATGAGACACTGTTTAGAAAAGATCAGCATCCTTCAGATGGGGCAGGACTGGGGACTCAGTGACCAGGTGAGATAATCCACATCATGTGAGAGGACTTGAACACATCTGTTAGGGCAGCTGAATGCAACTTATTTTCAAAACCTCCTTTAGTTCTGTTAATAACTTGATGGCTGAATAAATATCTTTGATACTTAGAAACTGGGAATAAATTACTATCTCAATCATTTGTCATTGCACTTATTATATTACTAAATTTCTTGGTTTTCATTTGGCCTCAGGCATTTTTTTCTTATCAGTTTTTACTATTCTTGAAGTAAGGATATTCTAGTTATCATCCCATAATGGCTATGTAAGGATAGAGCTAAGCGGTGATGTTTACAGGGCTTCCTAAATGAGGAAATGCTACAGCATCCTGTGGTCATGAGAGACCAATGCTTCAAGTGAGAGGATATTTTTGGGAGGAGAGACAACACATTTTATATTATTATAAAAGAGAATTTGCATAATTCAAACATCTAATATAATGCATAAATTCAGGAACCAAGTTTGCCATAAAAACCTAAAAAATTCTTTTATTAGCTGCTGAATAATAAACAGGTTCTCAAGTGACTTCTCAAATGATTTCCCAGCAGACATGCTCAGACAGCTGACATAGCTTGTAATAAAGGTCTTTTTATCATGACTTTATGCTATTTCATTTGCACTTTCAATTCAACATGTGTTTCCTGATATCTTAAATTAAAAGAACTATGCTCTAGCTCACTGCTGAATTGAAACTATCTGGAATTATTTAGCGTAAACATGCAGCTAAGGCAATGCAGTCCTTCTCTTCAAACTGTGTATCAATGTGTAAAGTCATGACTAAAAAATGTGAATAGAAAGTATGAATTATTCATTAAACACTCTTGAAGAATCATAAAACTGCAAACTCTTATATTTTCTTACTGTTCCAAAAACTTTTGGAAATGCTGCGGTAAAGATAATTGAACTTAACCTTGAATAAGGACTCTCTTTGTCCTTTCATCTTTGACTTGGTGTATTTTAGAAGAAAATAAAGGAGAGAGTCTGTGTCAAAATGGAAAGTGCTTGAATCAATGAACCCCAAGATATGCAAGATCTGAATCTAATTTTTGCAAAATGAGAATTCCTGATTCCCCTCCATCTGCTAGATTCAGCATTTACCAGTCTGAATTATAGATACAAACTATGAATTTTTTTTCCATTGCTAAAAATATTTGACACCATTGATTCATATGGCATGCAGTTTAGATATTATGAGCTAAATTTATAACAGATTTATTTGTTTCAGGCCACACATCAGAGAAAGCATTTTCAGGCAACAGAAAAAGCTTATATTATCTTGATAATAAGCAAATAAACATGCTTCAAGAAAGATACATCTGAAAATATGAGAAAATAATTTTATCTCCTTTGCAGTATAAACTTAATAATGCATGTACTGTACAGTACTCCAGCATGCAGCATACTAGAATCAATGTATATACCTCAAGGCATGTGTATTGGCCTCAACTTACCTCAAAAGGAATCTCGCCAAAGTTTCTCAACTTTTAAGTTGACTAAAACATAATTTAAAAATTAAAATATCTTTTAGATCTGAATATATTACAAATAAATGTGTGTGTGTATATGTATATGTCTCTGCTTCTAGATATGCAAAAAAATTATTGTAAACTTCAGCTAACTTTGTTAATTTTAAAATCTGTTACATGGTGAATTTGTGGGCATCTCTTTTATTATATTAAAGGAAATTTTATATTTTGACATATGATAGTGATATTAAAATGGATAGTAATTTTTTATTTCTTAGGTGTAAAGGTGAAAGATTATATCATAACCCCTACTTGTAAAATAAATATTAGCGCTGAAGTTAATACATTTTCCACTGTTCAAACTGAAAAAAAAGATTGTTTCTAGTTTTTATTTGGAGATAGTTTCAAGTTTTATTTGGAGAAAGCAATAGGTTTTCTTTTCAATCTGTATGAATGTACATCTAAAATATTTTCTGAGTATACTGAACAGGTTAAACTGTCTGGTTTCATGATAACAAAGGTAATCAGAAGATCCTTTGGAGTCATCACTTGAAGTGCATACAAGCATAAGCTGAAAACCAAGGAAAGGAAAGAAAGATTAAAAACCAATATTGATAGTGAGTAGCATCAAAATGTGATCCACATTTACCAAGAAGTGTCTTTCTCTTTGTAGCACCAATTTGAAATGAAATAGCTTTGGTTAATTTTAATTGCTTCCTATTATATGCAGTTTTCAGCAACATATATAGGCTTATCAACAACTCCTTCAACTTTTTGAATGCATCCTGAACATATTAATACCTAGGACTGACAGATCATTGGTATATAGTTTGGTCTGTGATGTGACAAGTAGATATTTTTCTGGGCAGGGCCTGTATGCAGAGTGCAGTCACCTGTATTTAGGATGGAAGGTCTGTTAGTGATCCCTCATTTTAGGCTGCTTTTGAAGTTTTATTATTTTACATCATCTTGTGTAGCTTTTCTTTAGAAAATTCTTCCATTTCCACATAGGTTCAACAAGCCTTTGAAGAATGGGGGGGTGGGAAATAGAGCAATAAGAAAACACTGTTTTCCTGGTCCTGTAAAATGTGCATGTAAAGAGATGCACTTTTTATGAGCAGAGGAAGTGGAGAAGACCCTGAAGGAATACCTCTGTCCCCCACATTCACAGGCTGCCTGAGCACATCCCCTCACATAACTTGTCTGCTCTTTCTTCCCACCAGTAGCTCAGAGTGAGAAGATGGCTTCATGACTGATTAGGCCAGTCATGTATCTTGGAGGGTACTTATCTAGGAAAACATTTATAGTAACCTAATTTCTTTTGTTCTTTAGAAGTACAGCACATAGAATTTTCAGACACTAAAAATAATGTGGCCAGTGCAGCTCCAGTGCAGGGTGTGAACAGGGTCATATTTCTTTCCTGCTCACCTCCCTGTTGCCAAGGGCCCAGGAATGAATTAATTTTCTCAGTGTATTAGCGGACCTGGAATTTTATCAAGAATGGTGGCAAGAAATCTGACTGTTGAGGAATGACACTATTTCAGTTGCTACAGGATTTAAAGCACAGGAAATTTTATTCTCATCTGCAGGAGTTTTTTTATGACATCTGCATTGTTCAGCAAGAACTAAAGAAAATCTGATTTTTTTTTCTTCATCAGTGATTGTGGGAGAGAATGGAAGTATGACAGAATGTCTGTAGATAAGAGAGAGAAACCATACTTTGGCTACTGTCTGAGTTGCAGAACACAGATTCCAGTTTATATTCCCATGATGATTTAAGTAGTTGGTACTAAGTCATATAATCCAGCATTTTCTGCGTACAGAAGTGTTGTAAGAACACTGGTACTCAAAGAATATTTGAGCACTGCTCTGGAGAATATTCAAGAATTTAAAAGAGGGATTTTTCTTATATTTTGAATGTTTTCCTGATCTTGCCTTTCTGGACAATACTAGTTTAAATAGTAAATCCTAATGAGAGTGCTTAGTGTTTTTCATTGCCTAGGTTGAAATTGGCAACTTAAAACTCGTAGGGAGACCACAAAGCAGCTGTTGCAATGCCGGTTGCAGTGTACACTTGTATTCCCAAGTCTCTATGGTAAATCACTGGTCTTAAATAAGATAGCACTTAAAGCAACCAGTTTTCTGAATCTTATTTAATAGAAGCCTCCCTGAGGAACAGAAATATTTCCCTTGAGAAATTACAATAGCAAATTGAAATATATGTATGCTAACATATATGTTAAATTTTCATTTAAGTTTATGTTCTTACTTAAGTTAGAAAGAAAAAAATAATGTGTGGAGCTCAAGTCCTGCTATGCACACCCACACAGGACTATTCTGTTTAAGAGCATGGGTCACAGTTAGCTAAAACGTGGGTGCAAGAAACGTGATGCCTTTGGATCCCTGAAGGTAGCAGAAAACATACATGAGTATACAGATGCGTGTGTGTAAACATACAGCTTATATACCCATATGTATAAAGATATATAAATAAAAAATAATAAGAAAACAAGGGCAATTAGGAGAAGGCCAAGGATATTACCCCCAAAAGACCACAGAAAGCAGGAGAACCAGCAAATGTTTCATGGATCAGAACATTTTATTTCAAAGTCACACAGAGGGATTGGGTTTCTCCCCTGTCTGTGGCTTGAGGGGAGCTTTCAGCTGCCTGTGGGACCATGGTGTGTTGCAGACTGGGCCTGGAGGTGCTTCCTTGTCCTTAGGTCCGTGGCTTTGTCAAAAGCTGCAGAAATCTCTGTCTGAGCAGCTTAGGGAGAGACAAGACTGTGCCATGGTCTGCTCTTGCACCTAGCCTTGGATCTTTTTCTTTCTTTCCAGCAGTCCTAGGCTGTGATAATATATTTTATCTGCAGAGTCACTCCTAGGGAGAAGATAAACCATTAATCTTTATTAATATACACCCTATCCATATGCGTACTAATCTGCATGAAATAGCACTTAAATCTAAACCCATGATTTAGATTTGTTATCATTACTTAATTCTTGTTTTTTGCCAAACTCTAGCTCAATATGAGTTCTGTTTATTTACACCTACATTCATTAGTATTTTCTTTTGTGCAATGTAAGAAGCAGGTGACCAAAGTATAAGAAACAATCCTTACAATGTATTTGTACCAACATTTTCCTTTCTTAAAATGAGTTTTGCCAGCTGAATTCATTGCCCTTGTGACATTTTAAGCTGCACTGCTCAAAATTTAATACTGGAGTTATTTTAACTTCAATAATATAAGTACATATCGGAAATCACTTATTGTGATTGCTTTGTTTGTGGGTTTTTTTAAATAATGCAGATATTTATTCCAGCAAATATATTTCTGTAAATAAACCTGAGCAAAGCAATGTATGTACAAAGTAATATAAATATGCAAATTAGCAGTCTACACTCCTTTACACAGTCTTACAAGTAGGGCTAATAAATTGAAAAATTATGGGCAAGAGAACCTACTAATTGCTGCTGCTCTTATTTGCTGACTTTGCAAATTGACTGGCTAATTATTCTAATCTATTCCACCAGAAGCATACACACCTGAAAATAAAGGTATTTTCAAAATCTGCATTTGAATAGCAGTGTAAAAAGACAACAACAAAGTACAAGTCACCAAAAAGAAAGGTTGAAAAGCATAAGGGGATTTTATGTGGTCTTTTTACTGTATGATAAGAAAGTTCAGAAAGCCCACACGTAACAATTTAGCGACATGGAAATTTGCATCTCAAAGCTAGCATACTATAACCTATGTCTCCCACATTTCTCATCCTTTTTTCAGACTCCAAGTCTTTTCTGTACCAGGACTCACCCATGTACCTATTCCTGTCTACCCAAATATTCTGAGGCTGTTAGCTGTATGAAAAAAAGGTTGCAGTTCCCAAACCTGTGAAGTGATAACGTGTGGTTGAAGTTGTGTGGGTTGGTAAAATAATGTAATAACTATATTTTAAGTCAGTGACCAAAACCTCAAGTCTTTAGGTGTACCTCTTTGACTTCAATCTGCTGTTGGTAGGAAATGCAGCAGTTTGTTATTAACTGCTTGATGTGTTGTGCTGTCCTCAGTAAGAACTGGAGGACATCTATCACATGAATAAATGAAACCCTAAAACTGACAGAAAAACCCTGCTCTCATATGTTTCATTGCAAGTAGCAGGACAATGTCACTATCTCTCCACATGTAAACCGTTAGGCTAAATGCTGAAAAGATGAAGAGTGCCATGCAATTAAATCATCCAAGAGTCTGGAGTCAGTCCAAAATTATCAAATTCTGCAGACTTCTGGTGCACAGTGAGAATATATTAGTTGTTCAGACCAACATGATCTGGAATGCTCTGCTTGTGACCTTTTACTTTTCTGCAGGCTTACACTTCTCACTTCAAAATATGAATGAACTGGAATCATAGACGTGTTCTATGGGTCTATCCAGATTTTCTAGTCCAGAAATGTAAATTCTTGTCAAGATACAATGTATATTATAAAGTTAGAGAAGACAGTGGAGGAAAATGAAATGTCAGATTTAGCTATTGTGTCTATTATTTAATAATAGACACAATTTGCTGCCATTAATTTTTCAAGTGTTTTTTCTTAGAAACTCCTTGGCATAAAGGGCAAAATTGTGTATTACTTTTCTTTGAGATAAGCTGCTGCAAGCAGCAGGAAAATTTTTATTTACCTTGTTCTCTATAGAGTTATTTACTTCTAAGTCTCTTGAGCTTCTCACTAGACTGCAGGCCAAAATATGTCTGATGGGAAAGCCATTTTTAGACATAATAAACAGTTAAATCATACTATGTGTTTTATTCTTCACTTAGCAGTATTTCTTATATTTCTTCTTTTTTTCTTTTAATAGTTGTTTTTCAATGCAGCATCTTAAGTAATGGAATATGAACCTCTGGAAGACAAATAGAATTATGCATATTTTAATCTCATGTTATAAAACTATATCACATTTCCATTTTTTCAGCTTTCCTAAACTGTAGAATTTCTTTTTTTTCACAGAAAGTGTTGATTATGGGCCAGTGTTTGTACAAGAGCCAGATGACATGATTTTTCCAACTGATTCTGAGGAAAAGAAAGTGTCACTGAATTGTCAAGCTCGTGGAAATCCTGCTCCCACATACAGGTACCTGGTTTAAATTTTTAGGTTTTTTAGTTTTCAGAATATTACCCACTGCAATCCTACTCTGAGAATCAGTGTATTTTGGTGAGAAACAACAAAAACAGCTCCATGACACTATTGGTTTTCCTGATTGAATGTATTTACTGATTCTGAATTAGCAAGAAGCATACGTGTCAGTGATTAAAGGCAAAGCAGTATTTTAAGTTTCAAATTATGTGCTCTCTGCATCATATCTATCCATGTGGAGAGGGTCATTTTGTCAAGTTTATTGACTTGTGTCTGTGACAACTGACAAAACCAAATTATTTATTTATTTTTTTTTTAATTTCTAGACATTTATAAAGCTACAAAATACTATCCCAATATATAGGGAAAGCAGAAAAGTACATGTACATTAAATGACGTGATTTAGCACTACAAGATACCATGGTTGAGCCAAATCTGGTTGTTTTTCACTTACAAGTCTACCATTTTATTCATTTGCAACCGTTACCTGTTGCTTATTTTTCCTTCCAGACTGGTATGCCACAGTTATCTATTATTCAGACCTGTTATGACACATTTGTGACTCTCACAGTGCATTTTATTGATGGTGCACACTTAAAGGGATGACACTATATTGCAGTCATTTTATCCATTTTTTATATCTGTCTCTGCTTATATTTTATGCAAATTATGAGTGATGTAAGAGGGCTGGGTGAACATATGTTTGGTTATTTTTTTCCATATACCCTTCATCTTTTATCATATAGTCATTCTTCAATTACAAAGGGAGCATAAGGACTCTTACTGTGTTTTGTCAGAGGTAGCAATGATCAATTCTGCATTTTGTCTTTTGCCTTTTACCCTTATTTAATTTGTGGATTCTTCAGAATTCTGGTTGAACTTTCAATAGAGTTATTTGAATCACAACACTTGCATTTCTATGACTTGAAGACATTCAGAAGCAGTTCCATCCTTGGATATCTCCATCACAACAGCACTCAATCTGCCTCTTTGCAACATATGGACTCATTAAATGGATCTGATCCATGACACAACTTTCCCAAAGAGAACAGGCATGACTAAAATATGTAACATGGGGTTAGAAATGAATATCCAGAAATTCATCAAACTGGAATAGCATGAATTCCTCACTGTGCTATATAAAAGCTATATTGCATTCTTCTTTATTGACACTCCTTGGGTAATTTCTATTACAGACTGATGATTTGTTGATAAAAACCATAAAATAAAAGGTGTATTATTTCCACACATTGCAAAGCTGCTATCAGTCCGTTAAACATATCATGTGACTACAAATAAAAGGCACAAATTCCACCCCCCCCCCCCCAGTGGAGGAGAATCCTATATTCAGGTGTCCCAAACAATTTCGTTATTCTTGTAGAAAATTTGTCCGTGGAGAACCAATCTCATCTTCTTTCTTCGTCCAACAGTTTTTTGCATTTTCCCAGCAGAATGCAATCAACAAATACAGATTTTCAGCATAATTTCAAGGGTGACTACAAAGAGGATAGGGGCTCTCTCTTCTCAAGGAGCCACATGGCGAAGACAAGAATCAACAAGGTTTCATACTTCTCAGTCATCACTGAAGGTTTTCAAGATGCAAATGAACAAGGTGCTTGATTATCTCATATAGGCTCCATTTTCCATATAAGTCTGAAGCAAATGATCTTTTAACGTCCCTTCCAACCTGGGTTGTTTTATGATTTTGTGATATCTATTTCTTCAGTTCTCCAGAGGTTAATTGGTGCCAGCAGCCTCATAAACAAGCTTTCCTGACAGCTGCTCATGCAGGGAGAGCTATAACCTGAAAGGCCTAATTCAAACAGCACAGTTTACCTTCTCCTTCTATTGCTGCCACTTGTCTGCACAGCATTTTCAATGCACACTACCATTCAAGGGAAGGGAAAAGAGGTAAAAATTGCTCTCTGAAGAAGATACTATTCTCCAGGACAAATACAGATGGTATTTAGCCTCCAACCATCTACTGATATACAAAGTTTTGTGTATGCCACTGCCCAACCACATTACCATTACCCTCTCCAGCTGCACTGAGCAATAGAAATCTTTATTTGCATGTGCTCTGAGGCTTGTGCTGCTAAGAATTATTTTCAGCCAAAACCAAGGCACAGTAAAAATGTATTTATTTAAAGTTATATTAAAAGAACCTTTAAAGCACTAAAAAATTTCAATGTTAGGTCTGCTTTTTTTAAATTCACTTCTTTAGTCTGCGTAATTTGTGATACAGTGTTTATAACCTGTTCACAATTTTTTTTTCTTGGACATTACTTTGTTTTAGGAGAATGGAGAATGCTCGCATCATTGTCCAATTGTGAAAAGAAGAGACAAATAGTAGATTCACAGTTCATCTAAATTCTGACAAATCTGACCTTTGGATTAAGAAATATTCACAGCTACTGCAGCTGAATTCTGCTGTCTGTACCTCATTCACCATGAATATTAACAAGATAGGGTGAATTGATAATCATTTTGCTTTGTTAAAGTTGCCTCTGGAGTCTAAATGTCACCAAGTTCTTCCAGTCTTTGCTGATCTCTGGCAAAGCTTTCAAGTTCCTGGAAATTTCCCAAGCCAACTTTGAAGCTACAGAATGACAGCAAAAGGGTAATGAAAGAAATATTTGGGTATTATAATTATGACTGTACCATATCTGTTTACACTGCTTATCTCTTCTTTGCATTCTTCTAACAATTCCATGTTCTCTACACTTTGTCACTAAAGCAAATGTAAAAGTATTCATATGTGGATGTTATTCTTGAATTGAGAAACTGCAAACACACACACATACATATAAGAGGTTATTCCAGACTGCCGTAGTCTATTAATCTACTACACAAAATCTTTTCTCTTGCAGCCAGTGGACTATTACAGGTTTTGTTGCTTCTGTCTTTCGAGATAAATGAGAGGCTGAGCCTTTCTGGCAGACAATGTCTGGGATAGGGGAGAAACCCAACCTATAAAACCACTTGCATAACTGAAAAATTATGAGACTTTTAGGTTACTTCTGGAACTTCAGAAAAATTAGTGTTTATTCAGAAATTATTCAAAAATCTGCCTCAGTCAGGATACTTTTTATGTTTCCTACCACCTGGCTTTTTCCATCTTATTTTTTACTCCCCTCCTTGACTTTACTGCTCAGGCATCTTATTTCACTCTCAAACACCTCCCTAACTTAGCATTCCCTCTTCACTTTTTTTTTTTTAATCTTAGTTTTCATTTACCTAGTAGCTGCCAGGAATTGCCCTTGGCCACCCATCAGCTAATTCCAGTCTTCTCTTCTAGTCTTTGAATTTTGAGTATACTGATTCAGCTGATATTATTTTGCCTTTGTCCATTGCCAAAATCCTGTATTGCATAACAGCCTATGTACATCAATCTACCTCCCTGCTCTTCACAGGTCTAGCTCTTCTTTCTTCTATATTTAAATGAGGTGTCTCTGTTTCTTGGGCTGAGATGATTAAATGCTGAAAGAATGGAAAAGTTTCCTTGTTTTCATGCAGTGCAGACTCAGCTCTGCCACCTGTAAGTTCAGCTGGGCCTAAGGCTTTAATGATATAATATGAATAAAAACTTTGATTATGATAAGCACAGTAAAAATCCTATTTTTGACATAAAGGCTGCATCTGCTAGGCAGTTTTCAAGTCTTAAGCCTTTGCAAACATTCGTTTTTTGGGGAAAAAAGCAGGGAAGAAAGAAGGCATCATTACTTTCATTCTGCACAGGCAAAACAAAAAATATCCTTTTTCTTCAGAGGTTGAAGTTCAGGTTTTCCTTGTGTTTTTTATTTGCTTGTGTTGTCAAATGCCTCCACTCAAGCTTTGCCAGAGAAATGTGTTCCCACACTGGGTATCTGAACAGTTATCCTCATTGCAACTGGAGCTGCCATGTTCTGTATGCTAACCTTGATACCTTTGTTTGGCTGTAAAATGCTCAAGTTTTTTTTCTCTCCTTTCTTCCTCAGATGGCTTCGAAATGGAACTGAAATTGACATTGAAAGTGATTATCGCTTCAGTTTAATAGAAGGAAGTTTGATCATCACCAACCCCAGTGAAATGAAGGATTCTGGGCAGTATCAATGTTTAACAACCAACATGTTTGGCAGTATTTTAAGCAGAGAGGCTGTTCTTCAGTTTGCATGTGAGTAACATTTTTTATAATATTGATAAATCAAACTTTTACATTGCTTGATAAGATACTAAACTGTAATTTGAATACGTTATACAAGTTACACTGACATTGTTAAGCTGGAATCTCAAAATTAGATATAAAATGCTTAATGGAAAAGAGTTATTTTCTGTAGATTTGTTACTTTTAAAATAGAACCATCAGGAAAAAAAAACTCTAGTACATGATCCCAAATGCTGTACTTTAACGGCATACTTGAATACTCTTCACTCATTGCTAGTTTCCTGAAACATCTATCATTTTGCCACACTCTCTGAGCAGGAAAGAAAGAACTGTAAGCTTAGGAATAAAATGTGGTAAAGTGCCTATATATCTGTTGGATAATCTGCACCTCTATGTTTTTTTTATGCATATATGTATATACATATATATGGTTTATGCCCATGTTGTTGCATATATATCCAATGTACTTTCATACATTAAGAAACTGAGGGGGTTTTTTATAGTTGGTAATGGAAACCAAAAATGTCTTAGCTTTTGAAATTATTCACTACAATATACTTTTTGGAAGATATCAACAACCCTCCAACCCTAATTTCCTTTCAGCACTTTACAGGAAGGCAGCCAACATAATTTTATCAGTTTATCCAGATAAATCCTACCACAAGTGGTTTTTAAGAGGAGGGATGCAAAAAGAACTCCATTCCAGTTTCTCAGATCCTGCTGAAAGTAGGACATTACCATGAAATATAAGGTAGAACATCATTTAGATCGAGCTGGAGCAAGTTATTACCTGCATGTCTACTAACACATCTGGTGGTGTTGAGAACTCAGCAGTTCTGGTGTGAGGTCTGATTCTCCCTTAATCTGCCCCTCCCTGGTCAAGTCAGACCTCTTAAATCTATTGCTTTAGTCTTATCTGCTGCACATTCTGTCAAGGTATTTGTTAGGAGACCATGGCACTATCCACCAACTTCTGAGCTGAGATGAATAATGACATTTGTCAAGGCTTGCTCCTCCTGGGGAAGCATGTTCAAAATTCTAAGCATCATAAGAGTGCTCTTATCATAGTATTACTGTATCTTAGCTTTAAATGTAACTTCTGAGAAAATTCTGCTGCATTTTATCTTTAGACAAGAAAACTATCCTACAACAAATCTCTCAGTTAGAGACCCCAACAAATGGTAAATATACATAGATCCAGGGGTCTGAACCTGAGATTTCTGTTCCCATTTCAAGAGTAGGGCTAATAGGTGGCCATTCAACCTCTAACTGAAAAGAAAAAGATACAGAGAAAGTGAGAGCTGGAGCTCAAACAGCAGAAGGCCCATGAGTTTCAACAGCTACATCCACAGTTCTTTCAGGAACCCATTTACTTATAACTAAAATATTACCTCCTCCAATACAACAAATTTTTTTTACATGAAGTAAAAAAAATAAAGTAAGAATGAAGAAATTGGGTTTACTGGCTTTATTTTCATTGGATTTTTAAGTTGGTGTTATCTTACATACCTGCTTTTGCAAGTATCCGAATCATTACACTGCAATGTTTGTAATGTGATTTCTGTTCATTAAATTATTTGGAAATTGTAATAAAAGTTTCTCAGGAAAGTTTATCGGAGTAATGCTATCTGGAAGTGCCGAAGTGTAGTAAATACTGTTGCAGGACTTGTAAGAGAGAAAAGGCTGTTATAAGGACATAAAAATCTTTTTTTAAATGGTAGAGTTGAAGTTCTGTTAGAAGTTTGTGAGAAACTTGTTCACAAGAGCAATTTCAAGTTCAGTGTGTATTTGTAGCTCAACTTCAATGTAGCATGACATTCTCTCTTCCACTCTTTATTTAATGCTTCTTCAATTCCCTGATCTTAAATAGTTGGTGCTCATGTTGAAAAAATATTTGCACTATGCAGCAACTCAATGTTTAATATTGCTCAAATTAATAAATGTTTAATGATGTCACCACACTGTAAACTCACACTAACATATCAGAAGCTTGTATCACTGAAAAGCTGTTGTAAGTCAGATCCTACAACTACCTTTTCCAATGCCTCACCACTTTTATAGTGGAGTACTGCTTGTTAACAGCTGGCCTGCATGTCTCCAGTTGTTTACAGTAAGACAGAAAGCAAAGCTTTGAAAATTATTTTTTTAAGGAAAGGTCCTAACCTTAAAGTACTTAAAGTAATTGTTGTTCTGCAGTTTTACTGGGCTCTAATGGCTTGAAGGGTAATCTATAATCTCAAGGATAAACCAAGGCATTTCTGACTATGAGATACAAAGCTACACATAATGCCATTCACTTTCCCTTTCTTCCCTGGAAACCATGGATTCCAAAACTTAGAACACTTTCACAGGAAAAAACACAAAAAATTAAGTTCAGGATTTGTTTAAATGCATTTGTACCTCTGTGGAAAACAGTTACATCTTTGCAACCTGAAAGGTAGTCTTCTAATTAAACAGAGAAATGGCATGCAGCTCAAAAGGGAGCAACAGGGACCATTAACTAAGTCCTTTGACACAATCTTACAGAAAAAAGCAAATACTCTAAGGTGCCTATGCAAATATATCATGAAAAAGGAGAGCACGTTTATCACTCTGGCTCTTAGTTCTCTCACAATTCCCTGGCCTAAAGCCCAGTTGCTATGGTTATTATCATGTAGTTCAGCATTGGTGATGCATTGCAAATAAAAATGTTCATGTTCTGTATGATTCGCATATGTGGGCACAGGTAAAATAGGACTTTGAAGTTCTTATACAATGTCTTTGGATTTGAAAGAGAAAGAGATATAGAGTGAACATCATATACGTTTAGAGATATAACACTTGAAATAACCCACTCTGTCACTGGTTATTTTTATGGAGCAAAGTGGGAAGACCAGTTATGCGCAGTTAAAGGTCTTCTTGAAATTTTAAACTACCATAGCAAATATTTATGGAGATTTAAACTCAACAAAAAGTTGTCCTGTTTTTTTTTTTTCTTTGTATTTCCTATGATGGCTCACGGCCAAGGTCATGCTGGTTTATGCTCTTTTTAGAAAGCAAGCAAAAACAAAAAAAAAAAAAAAAAGAAAAAGTATCACATGCTGTAAACAAATTTAAAAGTATATTTTTTTCAGTTAAAACAAAACCTGATGCAAAACTGAAAAAAACAGATTTCAGCTTGACTAAATCTACCTGCCTTAGTGCAAAACAACTGCATGTTTCTGTATGTGATTCCACAGCTTCTCTTTGGAACAGTGTCCTATAGTTCTGGCTACAAGAGTGGATGTATTTTGTGCTTACTTTTGCCACATGTACAATTTCTATATACCATTAGGTCACCAAAAAAATTGCTTTCCTTTATCAGTGTATTGTTCAACTTTTCACAAGCCTACCATCCCAGTTATACTTACAAGCTGGGCTAAAAACCTAAAGAAGTGGTAGGGGAAAACAACTTCTCACCTGTCCCTGCAATTTTATTAATCCAATTGTCACGGGCTCCTTTGCATCAATTCCTTTTTGCCTTTCACTAAGTCTATTTTCTCCTTTAATATATAGAGAAGGGTATTGATTAGATACAATTTACATGTCCTTTTCCAAAGGATGATCTATGATGACTGTCCAGTGATGTACAGAATAAGTCACCTATGATGCAGACACATACATCGATAGTTTTCTGAGAAGACAGCCTGAGCACTGCCCATTCCATCACAGCACAATTCTGTCAGCCTTTTAATTGACTTCCCCTCCTAAGAAATGAGCTTAATGATCTATGTTTCTTTCTTGCCATCATGCTCCTGTACACCTTGTTGGCTATATTTCATGATTTCCTAGCCTTAATTTGTAAAGAGCTGATTAATTTTAAACTCTCTAGACATGAGAAAGACTTTTTTTTTTATGATCATTTCAGAAGATGCAGAATCACGAAAGCACATGACAATATCAACATTTTCTTCTAAATCATATCAAACTGGACAGTTTTAGGTACTATAAAAGAAAAGGGATAACTGAAGTGAGAAAATGCAATTAGTTATACATTCATTTTCAAAAATGTCCCTGATTATCCTGTAATACACTTATATTCGGCATGGCTTTGCTCTAAAAGCATCACAGCAGTGTGAAGAGTGTCAATACAAAATATTCCCTAAGAATAGCTACAGCTGAAACAGTGACTTGTGCAACAAAACTTTTGGATTATTTTCTTCATTATCTCAATATGATATCTTTAGAAAATGCATTTCTAAAAGATACCTGAAAACCATGTGTAAATGCCAGAAAATGTAAATTTTTTATAGAACCGGTTGCATTTTATTCATAAATAATTTATTAATTGAAGAGTATTATTCAGTGAATCTGCAATTAATGTGAATTTGTGTCACACTCTACTAACAGTTTCACCCATTGTTTCCAGCTGCAGTTTCCCACATAAATGTTCAAAACACTTGCACATATCTACTTTACAAGCCTGCAAATCTAACCCTTTCTTTTGTTAAGATAATCAGGAAAAAAATTAAACTGGAAGATATGTACTTTTTCATATTCAAATGTTGAAAAAATTAAGGTTTTAGTCACATTAGTAGTTTGGAGAATGAAATTATTTGAATTTTAGCTGTAATGATACTTTATTGTTTACAGAAATATTTGACCTATATAACTAAGTTCAATGGTGCAAAATGCTAAGAACTTTGGCTCTAGTCTAAAAAAGCATTTAATCTTAAAATATCTGCATAATCCTTTTGAAGTTGATAGGGTGATGTACATTCTTAAAATTCAGCACATTCTAAACTCTTTGTTGTTGTTAAACATGAGGCTTCCTAAAGCAAGATTTGAAAAAATCTGCACGGATTTGTTGGCAGTGTCATCATGACAGACACATAATAGGTTTAATTAAGCCTTCTGTCATTCATTTCTTGAGCCTTTCTTCTTAAGGTGAACAAATACCTTAGAATAATAAACTTTATGACTCAAAAGTCGCAGAACTCGTTACAAGTCCTTTTAAGCAGCATTTCTCAAAGGTCTCCTGTTGGAAAATATAGATCTGAGTTCTCTGTTGTGGCTATGGTGAATCTTTCATGAAAATTTGCCTCCATTCTTGCTATATATAGATGAATCCAAGTCTGAAAGCAAGTATGGAGAAATAAATAAAATAAGCAGGTCACATAAAACTGTGAAAACAGCATCCACTCATTCTGGAAGAATGGCAAAATTAATGAATCTTTATCTGTTGTTCAAACTTCCAAACAAATCATTGGATATTGCAAACAGTGAACTTTCTGGGAGTTCAGCCGCATTCAGGAATGATATCCTGTGAAAACTTTGGGAAAAGTACACAGCTTGTCTCCTGGAACGCTCTTCCTGCAGTATATCTTCAGAAATGGTCTCCTGACTCTATCGACAGACTTGTCTGTAACAGCATAAGATCAGCTCTGGTAGACTTCCTGTGTGTTTCTGTTCCTTCAATTCTACTTTTGAAGCTGTCTGAAAATTGCAGCCAATTTTTATTTTTTTCCATCAGCATTTAAAGACAAACTACCTTGCCTCTCCATTAGATCACTTTAAAGAGCAGAGGAAACCAAATGCTTTCCTATGTACAAAAAGAGGTGCTTCCTTTCATGAAGGCAAGAGGAGAATGGGGAAATTCTTTTACATTCTGGCTGTTGTCTCAAAACAGTATCTTGTCAGTTCCAAAAGGGGCTCATTGTTTGTCCCAGTAAAGTAAGCATTTCCTAGCACTGAGAACAAATCATGTGGAAAGGTTCCATAATTCTAAACTGTTTTACCTTCTAAGACACAGAGTACTTCTAAACTCTCTTTTGAGAAAGGCCCCTAGGCACTCTGCTAACACCCAAAAAGTGACAAGAATTGTCTTAGAGAAGGCTGTGATCCATCCAAAGTATCCCATGGACTCTTCCAACACAGTGACACTATCAGTGATGAAAATCCAGTGCAGGAGATTATTTCTTGATATTTTTCTCTATATGAGTATAGAGAAAGTCTGTCTGAAAGTCAAAGATATTAGACTTTCCTCATTCTACCAAAAGAAGTTGTTTCTTCTTTGTCCTTACAAACAACTCACTCATTACTTCATGACTTCATCCACTTGAATTTTCTGTGGTGAAATCATGTTACCTCAGCCTCAGAGGGACATTTTAACAACACTGAGAAACAAAACTCAGGAAGCTCTAAAGCAGCAAATCTTTTATTCTTAATTAAAATTAACATTTATTCTTTTGCATGATAGTACTAGAATAAAGGTGGTGTGAAAAGTTGAGGTCAGATCCCTGATCAGGGATTATATATCAATACACTGCAAGTTTGATACTCACTAGAATAAGTTACTAGCTTCCAAAAGGGGTATCAATTCTAGATGTACTCCATTGAGCAATATTTATTATATCATTCCATTTGATTTGCACATAGGCATAACTTCAATCTCATTGATCCTCATATGCATTAACCACCAAAGAAGTTATGATTTTTTCCAAGTGTTCAAATGAAAATGAGATTTATTAATCTTGTCAAGTTCATTTATTGCTACATAAGTTTTGATGCCAAAAAAGTATTCTGAGGTTTAAGTTCTGCTTAGTATTTTACTCTGAAAATGTACTTTAAACAATACATTTATATTTCTTGTTCTTTGGAAGAATTAATAGAAGTCAGTCATGTAGAGAGACACAGTTTGAAATGTAATTACAGCAATCACTTAAAGATGCATAGTACCTCTACTGACTTCTCATTTCAGCATTGTGCATTTCTCTGCAGGACTGGAAGGCTGGGGTTTGACCTGCCCATAGCCTACTCACCTATCTTTCACAGTCTAATCTATCACACTAATGAATCATTAGACTTGGCATTTAAATATAGATGGCAGCAATTAAGAGTAGCATTACTAAATAGGAGAAATTTTAAAGGGTTGAAGGATAATTTTGTTCAAAGATCAGACAACACTTTCTAAATTTCTCTCCCAAGGTCTAGCTCAGACTGACTTTTGGAAATTACTGTGTTGTTTCTCTACTTACACCTTTCCAGGTGCAACACACTGTGGTTAGCACTACTGTACCATCTTTCAAATGAAAGGTTTTACTTGAAATTTCTTGCATGGTATCTCTAGTGCTACCATGACATTCCTGCCCTCATTTTTCTTCCTTCGTTATCCTGACACAGATGTCTTGTGGCTTTCCTGAAAAACAGATCAGCCTCCTGATCTCATTGAAAAGTAAAATTGTCTGACTGGTTATTCTGTTCATAAATGCAGGGGCACAGGTACTTGTGATAATACAAAGGAAAGAGCAGCACAAGCTTGGAAAGGAAGAAGAGAGAAGTGGACAGGGCATTGAAGATGACTTAGGAATAGCACTCTACAAAAGCAGTGGAGTCACTTTGATGATACTTTCAAACTCAGGGAGGAAAACTTCCAGGAAAGAGTTGAGTTCTTTCTGAGTTAATAACACTGAAGAGTAGGTGTGAAGCGTAATAGAAGCATACAATGAATGAAGGAGAATGATCATCAAAGAAAACATCTGGAAGGCTGTGCAATGCATGGATAAAATGATAATGAGGAGAAATCAAGTTGAATCTACCTGACAAAGGAAAGGGAAAAATATACTGATAAGTTTTTTTAGTTTACTAAAAATTAAAAGAAAAGATGGTGGGATAGAATTAAGGTTAATCTATATATGACCCAAACTTCAATGGTCACCTTCATCTGGTTTTCTCTAAGGACAGAGCAACTTATACCTGTGCTTCTATGTGAAGCATTAGATACCAGAAATAGAAAATCAGGCATTCACTTTGGGAATGGGAGAAGACAAGAATGTGAGAGTAAATCCACACTTAAAACAAACCAGCTCCAACATCCATGAGTTCTATTCACTAAATTTAGTACTTCAGTGACTAAACTTCACAGCAGTGTGCAATTCCAAAGCCAATTTGTCTTTTATCCTTCTTGATATTTCCACTAGTGCTCACAGCACAACTATTAATTAAATCACCTAAAGCTGCCAAGATGGGAAGTATTGCCAACATGGAAGTTGTATTCTCAATTGAATAATTATATATTTTATTTGTAATGTTTTGTATTCAAACTAATGAACATGGTAATATAACTGTTGATTTGTTTATAATTCCTTGTAATTGCTTTGAAAATAAAATCAAAACAATTTCCAAAAGTAATTTCTCACAAGTGACAGTGATAACATCAAAAACATCTTCAGATGACCTCCATGTGATGGTAATGTCAAGTACTGTACCATGATAGTCTTAAATTCTGTGATATTGGGTAGTTTTGTTATGTCTGCCATCAGCATCCAGGAGTTTACAATTTTATGCTGGTTTTAAATGTCAGATATTAGAAGCTGCTTTCATAGAACATATATAAAAAGAAGCAAATCCTCTCTATAAAGTTTAGTGTAACCTGTCTCCGTATATAAACACACACACATGCACACACAGAGCTAAATAATAAAAATCCCCCAAACAAACCTTTTAATTAGGTTTCAGCCCTCTATTACATCAAGCATGGAAATATGTAAAAATGTCCTCAGGATTCTATAAATATGTAAATCCTGAGCCCACCCACATACCTACCACACTAATTAAAATAAAATGTATTAAGCCATGAATTTATATACTGTGTGTCTAACTACACATTAAATCTTACAGTAAATTTTATTAGAGTTGCAAGGTCAAACATCCAAGCTACAGGATGAGGGATTTATCATTGTCTATGGAATCTGAATTTTGCGTTAGATGCTGGAATCCTGAAATATAGATTTGCCACACAACCTTTTTTTTTTTCCTTTTTTTTTGTTAGACCCAGTAGACTCTTTCAGATCACAGAAGAATTACTGCTCACTTACTGAACAGTGTTCTATTTTCTATTGTTCAGTGCACAGCACCCTGCCTTCATTAATTCAGACTATTCAAAATCTACTCAGAAGCTGAAATTAATTTCCTCAGAAGCTTTTTATGGTGCTCATCATTACAGCATCTAAGTGCTTCATGAACATTAATACGTTTATTTTTACAGTGTTCCTGTGAACTGAGTAGTTATTACTATCTCGTTTTTATAAATGGAAAACTAAGACATGAGAGATTAATGCAAAATATCCAGTAATGTGAGGAACTGTACGACAGCTCAAGGGGAACTGCATTTCCCAAGTGCTTAGCAGAGCCAGAACTGATCACTCTCCTATTCATCACTGACCAATCTTTTTCTCAGCCTTTGTATCAGTCATATCTGAATCCTGCATCTGGTTTCTGATCTCTCTCCTACTATCGATTAGGCTACTGATCCCATTTGCAGTTTTCTTACTTACTGAAATCATCTGTTTGATCAAAAAGGATAGTAACAGCTTTCTAGCTCTATTTTAGTCTCCATGTACTCATTTTGCTTAATTGCCTGCAGCTCCTCTGTCTCACATTTCCCACTTCCAACCTCCTAAGCTCTCTTTCCTTCCTTGCCCTTATTCAATACCTTCTATAACATGTTTTTTCTTTCCATAACCTGATTCATCCTTAAGAGACTAAATGGACACTTAGTTACTATTTTACTAAAATTGAAAGTAACTGAAACAGGATTTTCTAATGGAAAAATTTTGCCATCTTAATCACAGGAGTTGCTGTCTGTGGTGTTTGTAATAATGGATGGTTTTCTTGACAGTACAAATCTCCATTGTCAGAACAGATTTTTTTAATTAGAATTTTTTTGTATATCTTCAGGTCAAATAAGTTAAATTGCAATTCCATTAGCTCTCATAAGCAAAGCAGGCCAAATCTTTGAATGTTGCAGTATGTTCAGTAGGAGCTTCTACTGATAATTCAGTGTTTTCTCTTTTAAATTATTAAACCATTATTGCATACCACACTATAATTAAACAGGTGCCCCCTTTCTGCCTGGAAAGGTATTTCTACTTAAATACTTTCCATTTATCAACCTTTTTCTTTTCTATGAGATTTCAACCATCTCCTTCACTCATTAGCAGGGATTAACTCTGGCCTGTGTTTGGGTAAGTGACTGCAAGACTTTCAGATTTTAAATCAGCTTTTATTCAGTCATATCTTCTGAATTCCACTCTCTTTTTTTCCTGTCCTTGCCTATGTTATTCCTTTATGGTTCACCAATGAAAGACGATTGCTCCATTGAAATTAAAGCATGAAAAATAGACAAAATCTTAGCATATGATCCTCACTAGCCATGATGTGCCACAAAAGTGAATAAGAACTCCTTTAATTTTTTTCCTTTTTTCACTGTTCGTTATATCAGGTCTGGTAACATGTACTCTGGTATTGGGAAGTGAAACTTCCATTAATTTTTAATTAAGTCTTAAAACTGTCGTTACCTCATTAAAATCAGATCTGCTAAAAATGGTGAAATTAACATGGATAAAATATGTCAAGGATTGTAAAAGTTGAACAGAAATATTGATAAGAAAATCATAGCTAGCTGTACAAAAGGTACTGAGTATTTTCAATTCAAGATTGCCTTGTGGCAATCTCAACAGAGGAGCCAATCCTTTAAGTACTTTTTTCTGCCAAACACAATTGCCAGCAGTTCATTCTAAGTCTCTGGGATAGCATTGAGGATAAAGATCTTTGCTGTATGTTTTGGTCAAAGTGCTCTAAAATATACAGAGTTGTGTACTATGTGAACAAAGAATGTTTAAATGCTGGGATCCTAGTTCTTCAAGAGATTTAAGCACTTTTTTTTTTTCTTCAGTCCAAAATTGATCTATTTTATATTTCTTTCATGGTAAAATTCCAAAACAATAGGCTTTTGGGTCAATTATATACTTTTTTAAAATAAAATATACTTTGTTTTGTATACATTGGTTAAAAACATCCTATTATAGGGAAGTAAGTAGTTTTTACAGCAGTTTGAGTACTTCAGATTTGCCTTTGTACTGTGTTATACTAAAAATATAAGAAATTCATATCTGTATGTAATGTGTACATAGACATTGCAAAACTTGACCCAGCACTGTCAAAACTAAAAGCCTAAATGTCTATTTTTATATATAAGAACGGCAACAAAACACAGGCAGAAATGCCATTATAATGATCTTTATATTTTTTTCTGAAAACCATTACACTAAGTCTCTAAAATTCTGTTCTAGTTATTCAACTGCTGGTGTTGAGTTATAAGAAAAAAAACTAATATGGAAGGAAATGCTGCATATGAAGTTACAGTGCAACTGACACTGTTCATCTAAACTCCCTCCCTCTCTTCCACCCAGCTCTTCCACACAGTTTGTCCTTAAATAAATCCACAGCCAATAAATCATCCTTGTTCAGTTTACCTACCTGGTGACAAAGGCATGCACATTCTGCCTAATCACACAGACCTGCAGTGAAACTTGAAGCCCAGCATCTTACCTTTATTTCCTGTTATTTCCTATGCACTCCTCAATATGCGACTATAATAAATATACATACTTTTCCCTGGGGTAAAGATTTTCATAAAAGTGTGTAGAGTAAAATAAACTAGAAACACAAGAAACAAAGAAAAACTATTCAAATGCAAAATATGTGGATTCCATGACTGTTTTGAACTTCTTATCAGATCAATAACATGTGAAGAAACATGCTTTACAAAGATTTAAGACAGTGAATCATCACATAGAATTATTCCCATGTTATTTGAGACCAAATTTAACTGAGTATTTTTACAATACATAGATCTAAAGTATGTATAAAATTCGTTGAAACTTGAAGGAAAATGAATGAAATTAAAATGTTTATTTTCACAACATCGCAGGTACCTTATTAAATTTAAATAAAATGTTTACTGAAATAAATTTAAATAAATCATAGGAGTTGCACTCAACGATTGTTATGGGTACATTTTGACTTGAGATACTCTGATTCTGTTAATTAAATAGAGTTAATGAACTTTGAAGTGAGGTAATGAGCATTTTGAAAATAGAGTATTTTAAGAACTTGTAAAAGTCATATCGCAGAATCATAGAAGGTTGAGTTTGAAGGGATCTTAGAGATCTCTTAGTTCCACCCCTCCTGCCATTGTCAGAGACACCTTCCACTAGACCAGGTTGCTCAAAGCCCCATCCAGCCTGTCCTTGAACACTTCCAGGGATGGAGCATCCACAGCTTCCCTGGCCATCTTGTTATAGTGCCTCAACACCCTCACAGAAAATAATTTCTTCATAAAATCTAATCTAAACCCACCTCCATTCAGTTTAAAGCCATTCCCCCTTGTCCTGTCACTTACCTCCCTGATGAGTTTCTTCCCATCTTTCCTGTAAGCCTCTTGTCATTCATTTTTAGAACAGTCATATATTATCTTCAATCACAGAATCACAGAATCACAGAATCAGAATCACAGAATCACAGAATCATGGAATTGGAAGGGACCTTCAAGTGTCATCAAGTCCAACCCCTGACCCTGCACAGGACACCTCAAGCGTCACACCATGTGCCTGAGAGCACTGTTCAAATACTCCTTGAAGTCTGCCAGGCTTTGTGCTGTGACCACTTCCCTGGGTTCACAGCACCATTTCACGTTCCAGTGCCCAGCCACCCCCTGGGTGAAAAATCTTCCTGATATCCAATCTAAACCTCCCCTGACAGAGCTTCAGACCATTCCCTTGGGTTCTGTCACTGTCACCAGAGCAAAGAGATCAGTGTCTGCCCCTCCTCTTCACCTCACAAGGAAGCTGTAACTGCAATGAGGTCTCCCCTCAGTCTCCTCTTCTCCAGGCTGAACACACCAAGTGACTTCAGCACTCAGAATAAAATAGAGAGATCTTTACCAAATAGAATTTTCTTTGAGAGTACATCTGTTTTTCTAAGTATTACATTTAGACACATACCAGCGCATAAAATTTTGCATCTCTTCTTTCTAGGAGTAATAATATTTGAAAATAATGATTTCTGACATCAGTTGTCTTGTACATTCAATTGTTTGCAACCCTATCTAATAAGCTTGCTTTGCATTTCTTTCACTTCTTACAAAAACATTTGAAGATCTGTGAAATACATAATGGCTTTGGGTTTTTTTAAATAGCCAAGCTTTCCAGATCAGTCACAAAGATTTCCTATCTTCAAACTTTATTAATTTAGAGCCTAGCACTCTGTGGCAGTGCATTGCAATGAAGGCAGCATTCATCAGTCTACTTCAGTTAGTCAGGGCTGCCAAGTTTTATTCCTTTTTTTTTATTTTAATCTTATTGAGTATCCTGAAGTATGATGAGTTTTCTAGGATACTGCTTATGTGTTCTTGTTTATTCTTATCTCAGTTAATGAAAAACAGTCAAGGCAAGTGAATCAGTCACTGGTGCATAAAACCCATACCAAGTGTTTTCTAAAAGCAAGAAATACTGTTTGTGGCTTAGCAGCTGAAAAATCTGTAATTGATGTTTGTCATATAGTCCTATGCTTTTACTATTGATAGTCTTAAAATGCTTTCATCCACTTTAACTGATACTCTTTCCAGATAGTAATTATGACTGATGTTTTGTAAGCAAAGATTGCAGATATGTCTGTTGTTGCTATGAAAATGCATGTGAACTAGGTCACTGCTGCAATATGCTGGAATGTGAATCTTCATTTCGTAAATGGTTTAGATTCCAGAGGATTTACTTCTGGGTTTGCTCAAATCTACCTTAATACTGAAATGAAATATTTATAGTGGTGTTAGTACAATCAGGCGGTCATTTTGTTTGACAAATTGGGTCACCTTTAGGGGATTTACAGTTTGTGAGCTGCAAACTCATTTTGAGTTTTGATGCACTGCTCACTGTGAGCACCACGATATTGGCACACATGGGCCACTACTGTAACAATGACACACACTAGCTAGAAAGCACATTCTCCTGAACCAGTGAGGGTAAAATAGTAGTACTTGACTTTGGTCCTGAATTGTAAAACAAAGATTTCTGTAGAATTCAAGAAGGTGAAAACAATCATCACAGAAACCATTTCCCTTCAGTAACATGGCTTTTCAAAAAAGCTTTTCCAAATGTCTTCTCACTATGATTAACTGTACATGCATATTCTCTTCATTTCTCCTTTTTTATTTTTCATTTAAGTAATTTGTTCGAACAAATTCCTGGGAATGCCCTTGTAAAAACAAATATGTGTGCAGAGATTTAAACGCAAATTATTTGTATTTTAAAGACATTTCACTCATTTCAGAGTTAGTAATGATTGTCTCTGTGCAAAGGAGACAGCTGAAATTGGTGACATTGTTTTTCAAGATGAAATCCAACAAGCAACACCTTGAAACCTGGTTCCCAAACTAAATCATTAGTAAGCATCTCACATCTCAGTGTTTTCTATGTTATTGCATCTATGGGACATGCAAACTGGAATTTGTATCCATGGCTTGTTTTTCCATTAGAAGGGTCTTATTTGCTGATTTCATAGAAGTTATCTAAGGTGTAAATGCCAAGTCTGTGAAAGATTTACATGATGTGATACCTAAAACTAATTTGGAAGTAATTGCAATTTTTTAAATTATTTTACTGACATTGCGTACAAGTAAAGTACCTACAGGAGCAACTTTCTATTCATTGTTTGTTCCTTTCTGATAGAAAAAGTTGCAAAAAGTATAAAAACTTCTCGTACATTAAGCATAGGCATTTTGAAAAAGGACTATAATAAAAAGTTTACAAGTTTCAGTGTTTGAATTATAATGCCTGCAAAGATGATGTTTCCGCTTCAGCTCTTTAAAATACTGCTTGAAATGGGAATGCGTTTAGGCACTTATGGTTTGATTTATAAAACTTCTATTTACTTTTATGCAGGTTCTTTGCATAATTTACTTGGTAAAAGTAGAACACTTTTAGTTTACATAAATCATATTATTCTTTTCCTTTTTCATGGAAACTCTTGTGGATGCTATCTCATCATTCTTATTTCAAGAATGCACATTAAGATAAAAAGGGGTTGAAGGTGTGAAAGAACTGTGGTAATCTCAGACTCTATAAGCAGATTGCACTGCAATATATTTTATTTAAAGAAAAATAGTGGAAACATTTTACAATAACATGCAGAAACTAGAGTTGCCTGGAGAAAGGTAAGACAGAAAAAAAAACATTTCCACTTTGAAACAGTGTGTTTGGTCTGATATGGCACTTCCAGAATATTCACACTGAACTGCTTGCTAGGTGATTTTTCTATTTTCTGGACATACGTGTTTAACAAAATAATGCTAAAGTACTACTTAGCTGTCATCTAGTTTTCCAGTGATTTTTACCCATGAGAGCTGTGAGTAAAATGAGGTACCCAAAAACTTTTTGCCTTGGTTTTACACTGGAAATTTCTATTCTCACATCTTTTGAGTCCTGGAATCTCTAGGCAGGGACTGTTGAAATTAAGTCCCACCCATCACAGGAGAATAGAATAAAATGAATAGAATAGAATAGAATAGAATAGAATATCAGGGATGCTTATATGAAAGATATAATGGACTTTTTACCAGGGCCCATAGTGGAAGGACAAGAGAAAACAAGAAGAGGGTAGATTTAGATTAGATACTAGGAAGAAATTCTTTACTGTGAGGGTAGTGAGGCGCTGCAACATGTTGTCCAAAGAGAGATGTGCTTGTCTGGGTTCCCATGATTTACAATCTTACCTGTTGCAAAGTCCAGATTGATCTTCCTGGAAATGGTACCTGTGTTTTCTTGATAATCTCTCGGTGTAACTGCTGAGGTTTGTTTCCTCTCATTTTCTCCACATTTATTTGTTCAGGTGTGTGTCTCCTTAGATTTTTTTTTCTGGTTTCTCTTCTTTCCTTTAGTTTCCTTCCCAGTTGACAAGGTCTTCTGACAGATCACCTTGCTGGAATAAATGTTCTCACAATCTCCCTTTCTCTCATCAATTGGTGTGGTCAGTCAGGTTTTGTTCTTATGACTGCTCTGTATGTTTTGTTTATGACTTACTCCACTTCTCATTATCTCTTTTTGCATTGGAAAAGTATTTTGACCAGATATCCTTAAAGAAGCAGTCCCTCTTCTTCCTCATATCCTACAAAGATGACTAGAGGGGAAAACTTACACCATTTCTTCACCAAGTTATGATTCTTTCACACCTCTTCTATTCCCCTTTCCACTCAGGTTCAGAAGCACCCAAATATGTTAAAGGAAGCTTGAGGCAAAAATGTTTTGAATAATCCTTATAACAACAGAAGAACTATGCTTTTACACTTTTCCAATTGTTCATTCTTTCAAGCAGTGTCAGTTCAAACTGTGCTTTCCCCAAAGTACTAAATAAATGTAGAAGCATTGGGAGCATTAAAGTAACACCAGGCAGCCTCTTTATATACTTTGCAGTAATTTTTCTTTCATCCTGAGCTACTATGCATTGTTGTCATAACTATCACGAGAAAAAAATCTCTGCTAGTCATAAGGACTCTAAACCCACATTCCATTTGCATGAATTTGCACCACAAAATGTTTCCTGGGTTTATAGGAGAGGATTTTTTTCCTGCTCTTGAGCTCCATACCTCACAAATTTTTTTCTTGAAAGAAAGAAAGTACATAGTAATCTACCTCTCTGCAGTAACCACAGCACATATATTTTCACTTTTTTTTATTCTTTTCCCTGCAGTATCTCAATATCTGCACTCAGATTTTTCAGTCCATCTTTAGCAGATATTTATGCAATGGTACAACACCACTTTTTCAGCTCTGCTATAATTTATTGGCTCACCTAAAATTGGCAGTTTTCAGCTTTTCTTTTCTACATCTCACTGCAAACACACAGGTCTGTATTTCAAAGTGTGAGCTCAGATTAATGTGAAGAGTTTCCTCAAAGAAATTGTTTCTAATCAAGTAGCAAAATATCGCAGAAGCAATTTGTAAGCATATATGTGTGTTTAAAATGAAATTACATGCTTTATATTTATCTATCTGATAAATATGAATATAAACATGTGTGTGTACATATATACAAACATATACATGTATATATACATATAAATTTTAAATTTCTGTGTCAATCAGTATTCCCAGACTTTTGTACTTAATGTCACTCTATCTAGAGCTGGTTTATTTGCCATCTTTTTAGGCTGTTGACTATCTTTCTGTGTTCATTGGCCCATGTTAGTCCAAGGCTTTATAAGGCAGCAGCAAAGTCAGATAATAGGGGCAGATTCCAAGGCTGAGAAATACATCAAGATCTTCTCACAGAGGAACATATGATGTGAAGGAGGTTTGAATCACAGAATTTGCAAAATACTGTAATGGTCATTGCCTACTGTTAGCTTCCGAATTTGCTTCTATTAACTTAAATGATCTTTCCTCCTCTAGAAATGATTGAGATTGCATCCTGTGGTAACTCTGAACTTTCAAGGGACTGGTTCCTTCTGCACAAATTTGTCCATGAATCTCTTTACCATCAGAAGGTGAATCACTGATTCTTTCAGAATCTAGACTGAAGAGATGTAAAATGTGTTTAGTAGACTGTCTCCTGACAGCTTCAGCTAGATGGGTTAAAAAGCTTCAATTCTTATGAAGATTTTCATGAGAACAGTATAAAAAATATCCCAAGAGTTAATGATTTTGAGGTGTCTTCTATTCCTGTGAGAGGAACATCAAGAAAAATCTGCCTATTCTTGCTACACAGAAATCTACTTACTGTGTGCCTGTCATCACAACTGCTTTTCTTAAGTCTGATGGAAAACTGCAAAAATTGCTAAGGATCTGGACTGACATACAGATTTTACCACCCTGTATGAATTCTAAAGAACACAGATCTTCCCATGAAGTTCAATTGCACACACAGAGGTCCTTCAGATTTAAAAAAAAAACTAAACCACAAGATCATGAGGAAAAAAACGGTTGCAAGTTTTCTGCATAAGTTTATTTTCTTTTCTGTATCTATCTGTAGTAGTTCCCATCTGAGACTTAGAAGGGTCAGGATTTTTGAGCTCTTTTGTCTGAAAAGTTAAAGGGGTCTTGTATTACTGGCACCTATTAGCTTTAGGTATGGTACAATATTTCCTAGGGTGCTGTTCTTTGTTGCTCCTTCTTGGGTCACATTACCAGATGGATCAGCCCTTCATAACAGTCTATTTCTCCATGGCACTACTGTTCAAAGGGAATGATTATATTCAGTTATTCCAGCTTCCATTATTTGGACTCATAGTCAAAAATCAATGTTATTCCTCCACACTGACAGTATGAAGATTCCTGATCTTCCTCTCCAGCCTGGAGAGCATACCTTGGAGTGTACAAGGTAATAAGGATCTTGACAAATTGGAGAAGATTTGGAGGAATGAGTAGAAAAACAGAATTACTTCTAAAAATCTGAAATGTTTTGTTTAGCTCTGCAAAGGAAAGATACTGGCATACTGATACATAAATAGTAAGAGTGCAATTTAACGGGTGAAGCAACAACAAAATCCAGCATTTGAAACTTAAAAGAACATTTTTTATCTGGAATGAGCTGCAACCTCACAGGGAGAAAAAGTAACCTTTGGAAGAACTTGTCTAGAGAAGTAGTCTAATTTTTTCTTCTTTTTATTTATTTTCTTAAGAGGTATCTATTTTCAACTATTAATTTACTAATTAATTTTTAAGATTAGGGTCTTAATTCCTTAGTTATCACTTCTTAATATACCTGAAGATGTTTAAAATTCCTTTGATATTTTTTACTCTTGCAATTTCTGTTGGAAACAACATGATATTTTTCATTTGCTGAGTGCTGGCTAAAGACAGTAAAGGTAAGATTTTCACAAATGATCCTTCATTAGGAGCACTCATGACAGCTTGATTTATTGATATATCTTAGGGTATGTAGTCTGATTAGTCGCTTGACTTTAACATACCAACTTTTTACTCACAAGATCTCCAAAATTTGCTTTCTCACATTTCCTCTTCTCCAGTCAACTACATACGAGGTACCTGATTTATTCTCTGTGACAATCGTAGTACTAACCTTGCCATTTCTAACCCTATAAAACAGATTCTGACATTTAGATATAAAATAACTAGCTATTAATGTTACCAAAAATATTAGCGATTTATTTTTATTTTCCCTATATTTTAGTCCTAAATTCTCCAGCACCAAGAGGAAGTTTACTAACTCTACTCTTTTGGCAGAGAGTTTCTTTGGAGAGGTTCTAAACTTGATCAGAGAGGGCAACATGATCAAGGTTGGTCCTGCTTTTAGCAGATGGTCGTACATGATCTCCAAGGGTCCCTTCCAACTTAAATTATTCTGTGACAGTTTTATGAAGGAGAAAGGAAAAGTTTCTTAGCCAAAGTCAGACTGTAGTTCCAAGTCTGAATTACATTTAGCTTGCTATGAATTGTAGGCTGGATACCTGGGACTCAAATTCGGCAGTCCACACCTGTTGTGGAAAAGCAATGAAGAAAAACAATGCAAGATATCTTGTTACTGCATAAGATGTAGGTTTTTCCATTATGAGCACGAAACAATATAATATAGAATTGGCTTCAACTTCTGACAGTTGTATATAGACATACAGTGGTCAAAGCCAGGGACAAATGTGGGTATAATTCCCCTTTCCAAGAAGGAAGACACTGGTTGGTAGGGTGTTATTTTTGTGATTATGAAGGTGTGGAAGGTTGTGACATGTGCAGACAGAAGGCAGAGCCATGTCTCTGCACAAAGCTTTTCTGCATTTCCAGCTTCCAAGGGTGGTCAAAACCCAGCATTCCTATGTCCTGCAGTTACATTCTGTGAGGACCAGCAGCTCCTGAGCTGTTTTCCTCTGTAGTGCTGATGCATATTGAATGTCTTTACGTACCCACATACTTTAAGCCCTGGTCTTGATACTATTTCAGTAGAAGGAGTTGAATGCCCAGAAATTATTTAGAAAAAAACATAACAAAATAAGTGCGACTCCCAGCATAATCTTTGAGGAGATAATATTGGTAAAATCCTTGCGGATGTAAATGAGAGAAAAATTTAAGCTTATAAAGGTAGTGTCTTCTTGCCTCTAACAAGGACCACACAGTGATTAGATTACATAATTTGTCTGATAGAAATGAAATTTTTTGCCAGGGTGTGTTGAATGTCACAGCTGTCCCCTGAGATCCTTACATTTGTCAACATCAAAGGGTGCCCATTTACTCAAGTTGTAGAGGCTCATGCTTTTAGCAGTAAGAGATTCTGGCTGACTGTGTCACAGTACCTAAATTGCAGACTTTTTTTAATATTTTTTTTTTTAATTGAGGCAAGGAATTACTTTCATTTCATGATTTCAATAATAATTTCAAATTGTTTTAACGGTTCTTTAAACAATTAATGTGGTAATATGGTAACATTTAAGAGATGAAAATTAAGGACTTGGACACTTAACAGATAACAGTGTCTGCTGATGAGATCCATTTATTCCATGAAAGGACAAAATGATACTTTATCCAGTTTCAGGCACACCAGTAAATATGTTAGGAAGCTCAGGAGAATTCAAGGGGAATCCACCAAGGTGTTGGGGTCTGCAGCACTTGCTCTGTGAGGAGAATCTGGGGGATCTCTGTTTGTTTTTCCTGGACTGGAGATGGCTTCATGGGATCCAGCATTTTTTCCCCAGTGCCTACCAGGAGGTTCACAAGACTTTTCAAAGTGGTAATTGCCATGAGGAAATAAGAAAACAGGCACAAACTGGAGTAGAAATCATAAGAAGAAACATTTTCTCTGTGAGGACAGCTAGGCAGCAGCACAGCTTCCCCTGAGAGGTTGTACAGTATCTGTCCTTGGAGATTTTCAAGACACAACTAGATGAAATTCCAGGCAACCTGGTCTAACCCTCTGGATGTCCTTACTTAAACAGGCGATGTAACCAGTGACCTAGTGAGGCCCCATTCACTCTGAATTTTTCTCTGATCCTACGATTTCTCTGACTTCCATGTTCTGTGTGTCCCTCCTTCTGTTAAATGTTTGACTGTGGTATTGAAAGAAATACCACATCTGTAGTGTTAAACTTAAGTGAAATATACTTCAAGGTAGAGCTGTGAAGTGCAATATTTTCAGTTTATTCACAAGGCAAACAAAGACATGTATTTTCATTTTGTGTGAGGCAGGCAGAAAGCACTTTGACACCAATTTGGAATACACAGAGAAAGTGGAATAAAAAACTAGCATTTCTGTGTATTGAATTATATATAGAAAATTAATTTAAGGATGCCTTGAGTCCTTCACTGTAGGAATAGCATAAAATATAACATTAATCACCTAGCTTCAGATTTTTAAACTTATTATTAAGAGGGGAGTTAGTTAGTTTAGGAATATCAGCAGCTGATATTTTTTTAAAGGAGAAAGTCAAAATAAACAGTGAGGGCAATAAGGGATTTTTCCTCCAGTCCTGTGAGCTTGCTGATATGACAGAATATCTAAATGACAAGCTGTCTCTTCAGGTTCACAAAATTGGCTGAATATACAGTTAAGGGGTAGAAGACATAAAGTATCCTCAAGAAATATCAGCTTTAGTTCTAAAATATTGACTGTACATGTGCCCTGAAAAAAATGAAAGACAGATTTTTAAACTTACAAGATACAAGAAAGAAACATCTACAAGTGGCAACTTGCACCATATGGTTCTGTGGCATTGTTGCATTTGAAGGTCAAGTTGCAATGAAAGCTCTGATTCCATTGGTCACAACTCCTTAAAGGGGGACAAAAGATGAAAGCAGCTGTGTCTCTCTGTCTTTGATCTGTTGCAAACATGCTACTTACTAGTGGAGATATTGAAGGACAACCAGCCTCAACCAGACCTTGATATCTGTCATGAAGGAGAGTGTGTTTCTGTGCTTAGCATCTGACCATCATTTCTACACATCATTTTAATCATAAGATATATATCTATGGATGGCACGTGCCATCCTTCCCTTATGAAATAATAGATTCATGCCACAGACAAGATTTATGGGATTGACGAAGATACAGGACAACCTAAAAAATAGTATTTTTCTATTGCATTTGTTCTCTCAGAAATTAATCACATTAAGATTTGCAAAGGAATTGCAAATGTCCCCCTTTTGATGCCATTTTTGTAATGTGGCCAATAAGAACAGGCACACCTTTTGGAAACATTCCATATTGTCATGTAAGTGTAGGCAAATTTCTTTGCTGTAAGACAGAATATGGAGAAAATAGTAATTATTTTAGTCCATTGTAGTGAATTGGCTTTTCAAATTTGCAATTGTATGCTAAACATGAGATTATGAGTTGCACCTACAGCAGATGTCCTGCTCTTCCTTCTTGAGAGAAGTTCTACATTATTTGTTGCTCTGAGCTACGCTTGAAACTTTTCTCTCAGATCTGAAGACATACTAAACTTGACCTTCTGTGTCCGGCTGAGCAACTCCAGTCCATATATAGACTAGAATTCATCTGTAGAAAACTTATATTTTGAAGAGTCTTGTGAAAGCTTTTGGAACCAAATGCCACGTAAAAATTTTCATGTTGCACAGGCAAATGGCAGAGAACCCAATTTCAGTGTCAGTCTGAATGACAACTCCTGAAAGGTTGTTTGGCTCTATGCTTTCCAAATGACAAGTCATCATTCCACAGTGAATATGTGTGCCTACTACTCACGCACTGGAAGTGTACCAGAGATCTTCTCAGAGTGCTGCAAAAATTGTATGCATGCTCAGGTATATCCTGGAACAAATCACATTTTCATTCCTCTTATTTACACAGGAACATAAAGAACAAGGATGTGGTAAGGTCTGTGAACCTTCCCTGTGACTTTTTAACCTGAGATACATTAAGGTGGATGCTTAGAGTGAGTCTAGCTGAGCAATAGAAACTTGCCTTTAACAAAAATCTATTCAATTATTTAATTTTTTTTTTTTACATTATTTTTCATGAAAGATTGCATCAGTTAATGAGTCTGGAAATTACATTTTACATTATATAAGAAAAAGGCAGGACAACAACTATTTCAACAAAAAGCTATGGAGCAGTCTGCTGGAGGTAAACTGAATTTTCATCGCCTTCATCACCAATGTATTAGACATGCCTTCTCCGCCAGCATTGTGCCATGAGCATCTATGCCAGCTCTACTGAAAGGCAGTGTCTATAAGATCTAACAAGACTGACCAGTCATTGTTTTCGTCTACAGAATGCTTCAGGAAATCACAAGCCTTCTGGAGAAATTCACTGCAGTAATAGAAGACAAAATGACACTTCAGAAAAACTGTAAAGAAAATAAAACTGGAATTTCATTTATTTTCCCAGTAATCCCAGTGAACAGGAACATAACCATTTTGTTAACTAGAAAACAATGGACCCAATAAAAGAGGGAATAAACAAAAGTAATGTCAAACCCATGAAAAAAAAAGTCATAAATGGGTGTAGTTTGCTGAAAGACTTAATGATGGGGTTCGCAACCCCCTAACTCAGTTTGGGACTGGGTTGGCCACCTAATCAGAGCCCCGCCAGGGCAGCTTGCTCTCAGGGGAAGGCAAGGCGGTTGGGAAAAGGCAGAGCTCTCGGGAGAGTGGCGCGGCCCGGAGATCGGGAGCGGAGGCAGGAGACGCACGCAGTCGGATTGGCGGTCTGGGAGGTTTTATTAAATGGTAAGGGGAGGTGGAGGAGGGACGGGACAGGACTGGATCAGCGACTCAAAAGCTGTGTTCTGCGTTGTGTGGCAGCTTATAAGGCGGGGGGGAAAAGGGAGCGGAGAAACCGAAAGGGCCAATGGGGTACACAGAACTCTGGATTGACAATAACTTGATTTTATGAGGGAACAAGGGGGGAGGGTACAGACCTTTGAATTTTCCAATCAAAGAACACGGCATTGGCAAACAAAGGCGAACTTTCTAGAATTAATCTTTATATGTAATGTGGGAGGGGAGACGAGCTGGGCCAATAGCGTCTCACTTCAAGGCCCTCTGGGAGCACTCTTTTTAGTTACCCTGACTGTAGGGCTATTTTACTCCCATGACTCATCCCGTGGGGCACTGCCATTGTGCAATGGGCTAGGGATGCTCAGCTGAGCCAGGGCCACAGCAACAACTTAACCCTATTAATGTTGTATTAATATTTTTCAGGCTAAACTTTTTGAAAGAAATTATTTCTGTTCTCTGATGAGAGGTCATTGTATTACTTTAGTTTCCATTATCACATTATTTTATCGTTGTACCTACATATTTTGCCACTGGCCTCTTGAATCTGCTATTTTGGTGAGCAGTGAGGGGGAGGGTGTGTGTATATTATTTTTACAATAGTAATTTCCAAACATCGTAACATTAGTTTATGCTGTCTCAGAAGTTAATAGAGACCACAGTGCATCTCCAGCCTCAAACGTTTAATTCAAATCTTCATAAAAGCACTAGGCTTCTGTTGACCAGCAACACATCTTTGCAACACCTCTTCATGACCCACTGAGGACTCCAAGACTGCTGGACAGAAAGCAGTGTTTACAGTTTTACTTGACAATTGTGTTAGGTATTTGTCAAACAGTTTGGGTGTTCCTTATCATAATGATTATATCATAGTCTCATTCACCTATTATTTCAAAGGGATAGAAGTGCAGACTGGAGAATCGAAACCATTTTTACCTCACAGAACCGCATTTAGGATGTATTCATAGAAGTAGAGATTTAAAACTGCCTAATGAGACATTGGTAACTAAAAAAATAATGCAGTGGAACCTCATGTGTTAAATAATAATTAAGTGAAGTGATGAACCACAAATTATATCCTTTCACATACAATAGATTTAACATTATTTATTAATGACAGGCGTGTATACTAAGCTGTTATTTGTGTAGTTTGATTAGAGGCACTAAAATATATGCGTGTATTTCAATTTTCTAGAGAATACCAAAAACACTACTGATTGGATTACAATTTAATAGAGTACAGCTGTGGAAAAAGTGTTTGAGAATTTAGGACTAGCTTGTTTCTTCCACCACTTTCACTTACATTAGAAATTTGTGTTACGAGAAAAAAAATCAATCCTTCCACTTTTACTTAGAAAATTGTTTAGCCTTTGTACATACATCCCAACATATGTATCTAATAAGTTCCTATTCAACTCTAACTTAAGACAACTAAGCACTCAAATAACTTTGGAAGTTTTTAAATAATGGTGGCATTTAAAAGGAAAGATTTAACAGTTAGAAATACTCAAGCTGCGTTTGTGAGGATGAAGAGCAGGTTTATATAATAAGAAATCATCTTTTCTGCTGTCTACTTAAAATCAATACCTACCCAAAGGCATTGCTTCTCTGCCACTACAAGTGTTTCTAGAGAGGGAAATAGTTTCCTACACTCTTTATAAAGTCAATGCAGTAAAGTAGATATATAACACAGGCACTACCATTTCTTCCTTGTTATTTTGAAAGCCTTTTGTTTCCACCAGAACTAAAAGCAATACACAGAAAATGGTGGCTGGTTTTGTGCATGCTGGACTAAATCTCAAAGTCATCTGAAGATGGACATTTATTGCAGCATTAAGGTGGTGCTAATTCTGTTATAATCTTTTCTCCAGTACGTTTCTTCCCAAGGTGCAGTAGATTAGGTTTTCTGAATGTCAGTCAGGCTCAGTAAACTGAGCTGGAGGTTTTCCTGCATATTCACCAAACAGTTAGCCAGGAGATGGAGTCCCTCACATTCTTTTAAAAATTCCTTTAAAATAATTTAAAAATTCTTTTAAAAGTCAATGTAAAATCCTTTACTACATGTAACATTTAGATTTTCTATACTGCAGAACAATGTGAAACAAGTGTCTATCCAAGTTGTTTTAAATTTAGAACTATCATCTGTGTGCTCCAAGAAAAGTATCCTACAATACAATTAGTGCCACACTAAGACTATGAGGTTAAGGGCTGAACTTCCCTTTATTTGGAAATTATTTCAAAACTATCCTCATATCCTAATCTCATATCCTAATCTCCTATGTAACATTAAAAAAATTGGTTAGTTCACTGCTATTCTGATAAAAATAAGAAATTTACAAAAGTCCACCACAGTTAAAAAAATATATATTTGCCTTTTGTTACTTTTCTTATACATATGAGGGGAAACCTTTACTATCTCCTACTTAGTTTTATCATGACACCATAGGCAAAACAATTATATTGAAAAGCAATCTGAAGATCAAGGAAATAGTAAAGTGCCTCTAAATGCACTTTATTCATTCTCCTTTAATGTCAGACTGTCAACACCATAGGCAGCTGCAACTGATCTAATTGTTTAGATTTCCTACTTAATCTGTTGCATTGGTACAATGCAATTCATTCACATCAAGTTGACATCTAAAATAGGTCAAACGAATCAGGCCTTTGAAGTGTCTATTTCTTTGCATTGCCTTGAAAGGGAGACTAGGATAACTGGCTCAGATGTAGCTATAAGGCAACTGTACTTTTGTGGCAAAATGTTAGAGGAAAATAACTTGTTCCAATAAAACATTAGCTCAAATAATAGAGATAACAATTTAAGATTTTTATCACATTCAAAATTATTTCTATAAAAAACAATTTTTAAAAAGACTTCTTTAGCATTAACATCATATTGTTACCTTTAAGTATAATCACACATGAACCTCCTCAGTTACTAGTTACCATTATTTAGCCTCTATAACATTCATTTTAGGTTTGCATACATTTTATTCAAATTTGGTATGCCATAGATCTTTATGATGTGGCTATCTGAATCAGTAAGTCTAAATACTTTAACATGACACTTTTACTTGTAGTGAGCTTAATTACAGGTAATTTTAATCTATAATCTGTGCTTGTAGTGTTAATTGGAAAAATATAATATCTAGTAGTAATTGACTTGGATAAAATTTATCTATACTACCACTGAGGTTGTTCTTGTCAATAATTTGCAATTACACTGATAAAGATCCCATTCATATCCTCAGAGCATGAAAAATGTACAATGGGTTACAATGAATTAAACAAAATAGTTTATAATAAATTACATTGACAGTTGGGATGCAATTCTCCCCAGATGTTTAGGTACCATCTCCTTAAATGTCACTCCTTCAAAAGAGATTTCATCAAGTGTTTAATATTAAAGTGATAACACTGCAATAATCTGGTACCATTTTCATGTGTTGTCTCACACATCACTGAAAAGCCTTCATTTTTTTATTATTCTTTATTTTTTTAAGAGTATCTCTTAGTTTGCTATTATTTTTTGTGTAAACAGTTCATGCATGAAATCTATGCTGGAAATTATATTCCACTGTATAGAAACATTTATGCACACGTTTAAATCAATTGAGTACACCAACAGAGTCCTAGGAAACCATTTCTAGGAGTGAGCTCCATCACATGACGTTTGTTTGTAAGATCAGTTAAATTCACAAGGAGGTTGATTCAGAGGCTTAGATATTTTAAGAAAAAGGAACTGTGGAAAAGGCTTTTTCTTTTTCTCACCTTTAATTCCATAAGAATTTTTTTTTTTTTTTTAAGTTTAGACATTTATCACTGTAAGATGTTTTCTGTAATGCAAATTAATCTCATAAGTTGTCTCTAAAGCCTTTCAGATTTGTCAACCTATTTTACAAGTATGGCATCAGAACAACATGTCATACTTATTTGAAAGAGTTTCCTAAGGACCTGATTTTCAGACAGCAAAATCTCAGCACTTTTTGCTAAAAACAACTACAACTTTCATTGGAGTTGGGGAAAACAAACTACTTTTATAACATATAATGTAAACTATCTAGAAGCTGACAGGTATAAGTAAGGTTTTACCTCTGAAATATTTTGTACACACATACACAAAGTTTCACCAATTATTTTTTGTTATCAAAGCTCTTACGATGTGTTAGGTCCTTTGTCAATTAATAGCACATTCAGGAACAATTTTTTCAGCATGTCTGAGGTTACAGGTCTATTTGTTCTAATCTATTCAATGATCATCTGCCAACACTGCTGCAAAAATTGTTTATCTGTAACTACTTAATCCCTGGATTTTGTTTCCCTGATTTTCCTTTTGATATTTATTACTGTCCAATTCATTCTTTACATAAATTCATAATATTAAAATCTGGAGAGTCACCTTCATATTCTTTATTTCACAGTCTCTAATTATTTGGTCTACTTCAGGATAAAATCCAGGCATTATATTTTCAATATATTGCCTCTTTTATTTTCCTGAACTGAATTGAATGTTTGCTTCTTTTATACAGTCTATTCAATACAGAAATGGATTCTTTTCCTGATGGTAAAAAAGTATTATGTTATATCTCTGTTCCACCAAAAGCAAGTAATATATTTAAAGTGGTTAGACCATTTTAACAATTTAACAAATATCCTCTTTTTTATTTGACTCTGAATATCTGTTATAGCTCTTTATGGTACCTTTCTACTAGGACAGTACTGCAGGTCTGATCATTCTAACAGAAATTTTCCTATTACATGGAGAATCTATGTATTCAGGGCTCAAATCTTCTCCAGCCTGAAATTTATCCTTTTTTTTTTTTTAACCTCTCAGTGATTTTACCCACAGTACTCAATACCAGTACCATAGAGACCAGTGCTTCCGTGTGGCAAAGCTTTGTCTAAATATAGGACTGTGATTGTGGTCAATCATAACTTCAAGTCTTGCAAATGCTGTGTAATTCATTACTATTAATGTAGGAGGAAGTATAGTTCCTTGGTAGGATGCCCAGATCTGTCCTGTTTGCAAGGTCAATTGACTTCTATGGAAATATCTATCCAGGATTTGGGGATTTTTTAATTTTTTTTTTAAAGCATGGTATATTACTGTGGTTAGGAGTAGATAGAGGATTAGAGAGCATGGTCTAGCATTTGATACTCCCTTGTACATTACATGATCAGCAGTCTGTAAGAGAAGAGAAGCTGCCCTGCTATTCTTCCCACTGCATTAGTAATACCACCAAATTACACATAACTTCAAAACCAACAGCCTTCACAGCTTTGCTTGCATTTAGTTTCAGTATCAAAAGTCATTAAAAAAAAGTTACAGCTGGGACATACTTGGCTGCAATTTGCTTTGCCCTAGGAAGGTCAGTTAAAAAGAGAAGCAATTATTAGATTGCTTAAAGAAATCAATCCATATTGTGGAGCATCTAACTGACATAGTTCAGGAAACATATTTTACTTTTATTTCTATTGATCGGTGGGTGATAATATATAATTGTGACAAATGGCAAAGGAATTGAAAAGATCAGATGAAGTGCTGAGGGATTGTTGCCTGATGTACATTCCTAAGGCAAAGACTCTGATTACATCTTCGTGTAACGTTGCTTCATACATGCATAATACTACTGAGGAGAGGAGAGGAGAGGAGAGGAGAGGAGAGGAGAGGAGAGGAGAGGAGAGGAGAGGAGAGGAGAGGAGAGGAGAGGAGAGGAGAGGAGAGGAGAGGAGAGGAGAGGAGAGGAGAGGAGAGGAGAGGAGAGGAGAGGAGAAATGCTTCATACTATGCAAGATGTCCAACACTAGTTTAGGCAGGATTAGAAAACAAGTGACATAGGGAAATAACATCAGGATTTAGAGAGACGGGAGAAGTAAAATGCCTTTTAGAAAGTATTTGATACTGTGTGTGCCAAGACTTCATAAAACTGTGAAACATTCTAAGAAGGTTTAACTTTTCTGATTAGAAAAATAAATATTGTGCCATTCATTTGCAATGCATTAGATCATTAACGGAATGTTCAGACCACCTTCACAGGGCTATAAATTGATGTGTTACAGATTACAGATTGAAAAGATCAAAGTACTTAGATGATAGTTGCTCAGATGACTAGTGACAATTTATTTATCTTTGATGACTCTTGCTTGTTCAATTACATGCTCATATCCTAAACTGTGATTTGCAGTGACTGATATCACCTTGGTATTAAGCAGAATAACATGCTGCAATACAAAATGCTTTATCAAAAACATTTCCTAGCATCATATGTAACAGCAAGCTGTTACCTAGGCAACACTCTATGTTTGTAAGGCCTTCATTTCCAGTTGAGCTATTCAGCTAAGACCAAGGTCTTCCAGATTTACTCCAGATTTGTGTCCAAACACTTAGTTATCTTGTCACAATTGACTTGTAGGTCATGCTGGGCACTACAACTCTTAGAGAAGATCAAATAAATAATTTCTGGGAGATTATGACCTTCTTCTTTTCTTTATGACAGAGCAGAAGTGAAGTATGGAGGCATTTATAAACATTAGTCTATTGAAAAGTCAGCGCAGCAAAATGACCTGTCTAGAGTGGGGTCAGAATTTGATATGTCATATCTCATGGAAATGGTGTCTACAAACCTCCAGCTGTTACTGAAACCCGAACAATTGTGCCTTTTCCCAAACCTTAAGTCTAAACAGCAGTTCTCAGATACTATATTTGTCCTAATTCATGCATATAATGACATTCTGAAACTAAAACTCCACTTTTGCAAAATATGAAGTCAGGGGAAAAAAAAGTATAACTGAAATATTATCTAACATCTTACATGTTATCTTCATAACAGGGACCCTGGGAGGTCAGGCTGTTCTTCTATTTCCTGCAGACTCTTTGTCTGTACCTCCCCAGAAAGATAGCCTCAAATGCAGGCACTGTGGAAATTGTGAAGTTTTTAATTTAGTTGAGCTCAGTGGCATCACTTCTGAACTTGGGAAAGCTTACTTCCTTTGCCACCTTTCCCTCATGAAAAGAAGAATTTAATTTCTTAACTCTTTTATACCCTTTCTTCTAATAGATTCCAGCTTTGACAAGGTCAGATTTGTAATGAAACAGATGTAGGAAAAAGAATCTTTGAGACTAAAGGTTTTCAATATATTTCTGAATATCTGGAAATGAAGCCATTACATTATTTAAGGACTAGAATCCATTAACAAAAAGTATTAAATATATATAAGAAATGTTTTACTTTCTGGTATGAATTTTCTCAGTGAAATACAGAACAAGTTATCTTTAATGGCTTGTTCACCCAGAGGGTAAGAAAAGGTTTTTTCTCTGTACTCCTGTTACAGCCTCCTGTGAACCACAACACCTACACAAGGATTTCCCAATAAACTATATGGAGGAAATTAGTCAGTGTCCATTTCTTATTACATCATATGATAAGAAACTGTCCTGTGATTCCATCTTTAAAGTCATTCCATATTTAATCTTCCAAAATCCTAACTGGCTGCTATCTTTAGTCACCAGTTAAAAGAAGTCACATCCAGTTGAAGAAACAACAAAATGAAAGGGTGTTTGCAAGATATCCTTGAATGTTTGGAATTAATTTAATTGAAAAAAAAGTGACTAAAAGAACAATCAGCAAAAAGGGAAGGAGGACCCATAAGTAGAAAGAAAAAAAAAAAAAGAAAGTAGCATTTTCAGTGTCATGTATAGCAGGATTTATACAGGTTAGGAAGTTCTATGGAAAAGGTTGCAAATAAAAATGTGTGTTTCTGAAAATGCAGATAACTATGTAAAACAATGTGTTTACAAAAAAAAATACATTGCATATATTACTGAAGTGAAAAATCTATTTGCTCAGAAGCTCTGGAAGTAGTATAATTTATTGGACCACCTTACTTTCGTGGTTAAATGTTGGCATCGGTATTTGAAAATCTTTTGTTGCTTAAGATTGGTAGCTTATTTGCTTGGTTTTACTTGTTGCTTCTAAATGACAGAATGAAAGGATGAGAAATATTTAACTATAATATTTCCACTTGATTCTGTGTTTTTACTGGAAATAGCAGTATGCAGACATAAAAGACAGCTGAAAAGCACCCTGAAATAATTCCTGTGAGAAGAGATGAAACCTGACAGACCCAGAAAAAATTGTAACTAATTAATCATAACCATCAACAAGTGTAACCACGAACATCCTAGTTATTGTGCAATTAACCTGCCATGTTGAATCATATAGCAGCTCTATAATTTTCAACACAATCTTGTTATTTTGTTCTGTATGTAAATATTTCTTATAATTCACTTTATTCCAGTACTTCAGGATTTATGAATGCAGAAATCCTACTGAAGTTCAGGGAGATTTTTGTACCTATGAATTTCCTTTCTTCTTCAAGGTTCTGGGAAGAATTAAGCTTTATTGACGATACTGATGGTATTAATTGATGCTATTTAAACCAGATGTAACAAAAGGGAAAACTCTTCAAAGTTCTGAATTTGCTTCATGGTCCTGGGGTACCCTTCCATAAAAGATTAGATTATAGAAAAATGAGTAGTTAGACAACACAAAACAGCAGAAGAAGCGTATAAATTCATAATTTCTATAAAATCTGTGTAGGATCACTAGTGAATATTTTAATTGAAATGTAGTATTCCCTTTTAACAAGTATGGCATAGTAAATAGTGAAAAAGCCTATATTTTTTTTTATGAAAAGTTTAAATTTTCTAATTAATAGTAATTAATAAATACAAATCAACAACAAGAATACTGATAATAATAGTGGTACTAGTTGTAATTAAAAGGGAGAAAACAGAAAGAGAGAGGAAGAAAACCCAAGAGAAGCAAGCGAAGCACAGTGCAGTTGTTCACCACCCACTGACCGATGCCCAGCCCGTGCCCAGCAGCGATCGGTGCCTCCCGGCCAACTCCCCCCAGTTTATACCCTGAGCATGATGCTCTGTTGTATGGAACATCTCTCTGGCCAGGTCGGGTCAGCTGTCCTGGCCTCCTTCCCAGCGTCCTGTGCCCCTCCTCACTGGCAGAGCATGGGAAACTGAAAAGTCCTTGATTTTGGATAATCACTGCTCTGCAACAACCAGCACATCAAAGTTTTGTCAACATTATTTGCATAAATCCAAAACACAGCACTGCATCGTCTATTAAGAAGAAAGTAAAATCTATAGTGACAAAACCAGGAAACTTCAATAGGTTATTATTACTTTAATATATTGTTTTATGGTAGAATGTATTTGCCACATTTATGGATTCATGACTTCACTGTCATAGGAAATGTGGAAAGTTCAAAAAAATGTTCTCTACTTACAAGGGAGAACAGCTAGATTTAGACAACTATGATAAAGTATAATCAGTATACCTGGTGTTTTTAAATTGTTCTAATTTATAAAAATTATATAAATAAAAATATATCATTAAGGACAGAAAAAAATGTTTCTTTAATTGACTATTTATCTGAATTTCATAATGAAAATTTAGTTCAGGGCTAATGAATCTATAGTGTATACATTATATTTCATGCTGACAGCATGATAGAAAAAAAGTCTTTTTCTGTAAGAATACATCCAGGGAGCAGCATTATCCAAACATCCTTCTTTTTCTTTTCTTTTTTTTTTTCTGAGGAAAAAATATCTTGTGGTACCTGAAAAAGATACTGGTAAATTATAATCTAAATATAAGTACAGCATCCTGTGTCTCCTTTTTCTGTCTTTTACATTTTCTGAAAGGGGTCTTTAAAAATTCTCCTGAGCTCCTTGTCACCTCTTGTTGGCTCTTGTTGGCACTTGCTGGCACTCCCTGAAAGCACCTGTATAACAACCCCCTTTCCTTAAAATCTTCAATGGCTCTGCAAATGTACAGAGATAGAAGGTTTCTGTCATGCATGCTTGAACTATATCCCTGCCTCTCTCTATTTCTTTTTTGCATAGTAACTTCTTTGAGAAAAAAAAATTACTTTTTTCACATCATGTCAGTCTGATGATCCATGAAGGATTAAAAACCTCTCAGGTACTAAATAATAACAGCAGCAATGATAATAAGCATGATACACTCTGAAGTGTTTGAATCTTGTCCTTATTTTGTCACTTAAAAGTCATATGGTAAGGTGATTTTTGAAAGTTCAAGATGTACACTTTTCCCATGATCAATGGTGAGATGATGTTTCTGTCATGGTAGCAATCTCTTTGTCTGAGCTTCCTTTCACACCCTTTCTAGTGAATGATTTCAGGATTAAAAGTAAAAATGAATGGCTCTAATAATCCAGCTCTATCTACTTAAACTGGTAGAAAATAAGTGTATGGCAATGTAAAATAACCAATTAATTTCCTTGGGTATTTGGGAATTCTTTGAGTACTGTGTTTAATTCATTCAATGTAAAAGTTCCCTATACAATCACAAGTGATATCATTTCAATACCCACCTTTCCTTCTTCTATAGCTTGTGTTTGTGGGCTATTAAACAGAACATTTATATTTTCCATTGCTTAGAGTGTACAGTCAAAGCATGTTTTTGATTTAGCTTATAATGGGATTTTGAAAAACATGTTTTAATGGAATTCTTTCCCCTGTAAATCTTACCTTTTTTAAAGAGCTACAATTCCAGCTCAAGGTCTATTTCTCAGTCCTGTCTTTCAAATCCAAGGAGAGGAAGGCTACCCTCTCTTAGTGACAAAGCAATAAATAAGTTTGTCCTTGGTCTGACAGAAGAATCCTACTTTGTGTGGAGCTATTTTTACCTTATTGGAAAGAATATTGGCGGCTTTATACTTGTCGTTAGGTATCTTCAGGATATGTCTTTAAACATTTTAATACATATCATATTATGTCCATTTTAAACTCCATAATAAATTTGCATATAAAATAGTTTAAACTTACAGAACAGAGCTGGCAGAGGACATTGTTCTGCACCAATGTAATTTCTACTTTAAAGCTAAATTGGCTGGGTTAAGTCACTGATAATGAAGTACAGAGCATTCTACAGCTTCCATGCTAGGTTACCAAGCAGTAATTGCCTACAATAAAAACAAGACCTGTTTTTCATCTTTAATTTGATCCTAATTTCATAGCAGTCATCCGTGGACTGTTGTCTGGGTCACAAAAGCCTGCCCCTTCCCTGCTGCCCCCATTAACTGCAGCAAACTGATGAACACTGAATGAAAGTTCCCTCCTGTGCATACCTAAAATGCAAACTGCAGTGAAGGTGAATTGGAAGGCCATTAAGTGATAGAAACTCCTTCAACTTTTGTACAAGTCCTTCTGTCAATGGCAGAAAATTTCTCCTCTTGTTTAGATATTTATTTTGTTGCTAGACCTGCAAAGCTTTTCAGTTGCTTTGACTGCCTTGATATTTTTCTCATTTATTTCCCATTACTCCTTTCAGTTTCTGCAGAAGGGTTTTCTTTTCTGTTGAGTCTTATTTAAACTGATACTCTTGTGGTGATAAGTGCTGTTTTTCCACAATGCATATCACTACTTACGTGTGTGTGCTGAGAGAAACCCATGCTTTAGCTCCTTTCCAAAGAATGGGAATAGCCAAATCAGAGAGAGCTGCACTCCCTGGCAGCTGCTTTGGATCAGATATCTAAATGGTTTTCCCAAGTTTATAACTCCTCTCAAAGATCAAATACTACACTGAGCTAATTATCCTTGAAGTGTAAATGGGACATCCAGAAAGCACCAAACCCATTGCATTTAATCTCTGCAATCTTCAGTAGCTCTGGAATTTCTGTCCTATTTCCCTTTCACAGTGGAGACCACTCCTGGGCCACTGGTTTTACACACTAGTTACACTAGATAAAATTTTTCAACTGAATAGTTTTTTTAGCAGTTGAGGATATTGTGTTACTTCTGCCACATGCACTCCATCTAAATGTCTTTTGTATGTTTTGCACATATATTGTTGATAGTAAGTTACATTAAACACGGTGACTGCACTTCACTATATTTTTTCAATGTGGTCAAGGCTGTTTCTTATGTTAAAGAGTATGTGAGTTGTGTAGCTAAAGCCCAGGAACTGCTTTGAAAATAACATAGTATGTGTTATCATTGCCACTAGCACTGAGATAAGAGTAAATTAATCTTTCAAAGCAAAAGATGAACACCTATGGAGCCCAAGGAGGCATTTTCTTATCAATCAGCCATATACATCATAATGAGATGAAGGACAGACTCATTCTTTGTGGGGCTGGCAGGTCACATGTGTTTATGCTGCAGCAAGAATACTGAACCAATGGCCAGTGCTGCTGTGTGAGAGGTTGCAGTTCCCACCTCTAAAGCTGGATGTTGTCCACTCTTTCTTTTATTACCTACTTCAAGTTTTAAGGTGAAACAAAAGGGGTTTGTATAAATTTTTAGTAGTTGTCTTTTTTTTCAATGTGGGTAGATATGAAATGGCTGAGATTTACAAGAAATTAATTGAATTTTCCTTTGATTTGATTTTTCCATATTGGGCTGATTACTCTAAGGTGGGGAAACTGCAAGCATGATCCTTCACCTTTCCTTCCTTTTAAGCTTTTCTACATTTATTTTTTTATAGCTAAATCCCTTCTTTTGTACCTGTTATTCCTTTTTCCACTGTAGGCTAACAAGAAATCCAATTCAGAACCAACAGGTAGCCAAAAAGAGCTGAAATTCAAGGCTCTTTGATACATTCTTCCTTTAGTTTGAAAACAGTTGCTTTGAACAAACAGAACCTTGAGTCACACATACTACTTTTATTTTCAAATGAGAAAGAATATCTTTGGTTTTCATTTGGTGAAAAAAAGTATATTTTTTCCATCACAGTGCACATTCAAAGAAGGAAATGGAGAAAAAAAAATCTGAAAGTTGCTATAGCTAATTAGAAAATAACATTTAATCACCTGAGGACTTAACTAAGAAAAGTTTCTATTAGAAGATATTCCCCCATCCAAAACAACTTTTTATGCAGGGATATACCAGCCCACTATTTTATGGACATAAAATAATAATTACTTTTCAGCAGAATATACTGTCAGGCAACATGCATTAGGAGACACTTTGAAGAGAAATTAAACCAGAATATATTATAGCACATGGTGCCCTTTTAAAAAATGTAATATATTTTTTTAATTTTTAATTATCTACTGACTAGCAAAATTTTGCATAATTTTTAATATAGCTCTATTTTTTGTTAGAATTCTATGGATCCCATACACTTTTTCTCTATTCAGACATGGTACCTATTGTTGAAATCAAAGCACTAACTTATTTTGGCTAAAGACAGCACAAATTTAGATGCATTTAAATTTTAGACTTCTGCCTGTGCCCAAAACATATTTTAGAAATGTGGGAAAAAAACCAAACTCCAATTACTTTTAAAAATAATCAAACTTCAGTTTTATGCTCTACTAGGTCTGGAGCAAGATGTGGAATTTCAGCATCTGACGGGGAAGTACCAACTGAGTGCAGTTAAGATGGGAATAATTCTGCTTCACCTGTTCAAGATGCTTGGTGATATGTGGTTCATCCCAGCACCTTGGGGTGTATGCAGAAATTAGTAGGTGTGGCTAAAGGTCATTGATTGCCAATGAGAGAAACTCCCTCTGGCCCAATCTATTCATATTTCCAGTCCTCATTAAGTGCTTGCTGAAGTTTCTTTATTATTTTCAAAGTTATCTTGTTGCTGCTGTCTTCACCTTGACTCACATCAGATAGAAATGTCTATAGAAAACCCCTGAGAGAACAGAGGTTTTAAACACCATCACTGGCTCTGAGGAATGGGTGAAGACACCAGTCTGATGGCAGAACTGAACTCATATCTCTTTGCTACAGATACACATGATAGAGCATAACTATCCACCCCAGATGCGAATCCAGGTTCACTATCCTGTGTGGTAAATGCAATAATAGGATCTTCTGGTTGAAAGGCTCTAAATAATCACAATGAACTGCTCATAGCGGTGCCCTCCATTTTCTCTCAAAAATGTTTGTTCCAAAAGTAAAATATCTGTTATTGCCCTACTGGAGGGAAACTTTTAGAGGGAAAATGTATTTCCCCATAGCTGGTTTGGGGTTACAGAACCAGAGAAATCAGAAGGAAAGTATTTAAAAGAGTAAATAGTCTACAGAGTAGATTTGGTTTTAGAACCAGTGTGTTGATTTTTCTTTCTTGTCATCACAGTGTGCTCTGAGCACTCTCCAGGTGGCGTCTGCAACATCATCAGTCTGGATGCTAGCCAAGATGTTCCCTACAGTTGTATTTCTTTTTTTTTTTCCTACTGTGTATTAATCCCTTCTACTGAGGGAGAAAATCAAGCAGGATATAGTTAAAAGAAATAAAAGCACTATTAAATGTATTTGTAAATGGCATATATGTATTGTCTGCCTCTTTTTCTTTGATACCATATGCAAGTGCACTAAAAACGTAATAAAGTGCTGATGCAACATGGAGTTTTTGTAATGGAAATAGATTTATTTTTCAGGTGCTCCTATTATAGATTAAGGTATGAAAAAAGGAACAGTCAGCTTTACAAGTGGAAATAAAATGTAAGTCACAGTAGCCACAAAATTTAAAATCTTTGGTATGTATCTAAAATGCTCTGTTCTTTTGACAGATCTGGGGAACTTTAGCGGTCGGACAAGAAGTGCTGTCTCTGTACGTGAAGGTCAAGGAGTTGTTCTGATGTGCTCCCCTCCACTTCATTCTCCAGGTACAGTCAGCTGCAGCCTGAATTCATGCTGCTCCTTTACACTTTCCTCATTATTGGATGCTCAGTATTTTAGACACAATATGTATTTGATTGTGGAACTTCAAAATGAGATATCCACCTTTCTTCTGACAGATTTTTGAGTACCAAAGGACCAATTTAGGCTCATATATTGTAAAGGCCAATGAATAGCAGCAGAGTTTCTGTTACAAGATTATCTAACTCCTGATATGAAACTTGAAAGCAACAATAGTCTCCATACCATGAGTGGTGAATATGCTGCCTTGAAGTCACAGAAGATTTCTTTTACAGTTTAGAAACCTTCAGAAATTGCTTCAAAGTCTAGTGTCATGATACTTTTGTTGAATATAAATATTCTTTTGTTTTCAGTAATAGAGAAACAAATTGGTTGCTTCCTTTTGCTGTATAACTTGGTTTCATAAAACTGCATCATTGCTAAAAGTCAGAATTACCATAAATTCTATTAAATTCCTGTAGATTCCCACATGAAAGTATAGGTATTCCAGAGAGGTTACTTTTTTTCTTTTCAAATTGGCACCCCTGCAAAGTCTGCAGATAGCTATGTATGTCTTTATATTTGCATGCCATATAAGATCCTGAGACATGATGCTAGACACAATATCTTGTTTTATAGTAAATGCAGCATAGCCTATCCTTTTCTGCTCTGGGAAATGAGGTCTGTACTGAGGGGATTTTTCTGCTCCAAATTTTAGGCCTGCAGAAAAGTTACATTGTAGGTGGAAGGTTTGCAGGAAATAAAATCTCCTCTGAGTTTCTCAGAGAAATGCTTTCAGTTTCTATTTATACTGCCAGGATTGTTATTACTGTATTACAGTTATCAGTGCCATCTCTCTGCTTTTCTCTTTTCTGAGCAGATTCTCTTGTTATGGTTGCCTCTACAATCTCTTTCTGAGTTTGACACTGCAGTCTATCTGATGCAATTGAGTACATGATGTTAAACCTTGATTGTGATAAGTAAACTGAAAGGGAAAAGATGTAGGCAGAAAGAGTGAGCCATGGCTTCAGCACCGCAGCCAAATTAGATTTCCATAAACAGAGTGAAAGGATAGATGGACACCAATAGTCATATTGTGAACAAATATTAGAATTAAATTGTCAAATGAAATTGTCATTTTAACAGCTGCCATTCCACAAAATACACCTTTATATATCATCAAAATATTTTTAATTCTTTCCCTGAAATTATGCTTCTGATTTTTCATTTAGTCGGTTCCTAACACAGTGTTCTACTGCAACACAGACATTGCCTTTGATGGTGAAAAACTAGTATCCTTCATTTTCAACACTGTGCCAGCAAAACCCTTGCTGAGCAAACTATAGTGCTTAAAAACAGCATTTAGTTGTTTTAATTTATATTGTTTGAGTACCAGTAGGCTATGTCACCTGGAAAATTACTTCCAGAAAAATATTTTTATCCTCTGTTGGCACAATTTTTTCACCATAGCTAAGCCAGGAAAAGTTCTGCAGTGTGATGGAGTAATCAACAAAAGCTGAAAAGTTGCACTGATATGCAGATGTAAACACAAGCTCATGTCAATGGAAGAGACTTGGCCTCCCTTCCTTTTGTTCATTACTCCTTTTGCCAAGGAGAGGTCCTTGAAGGATTTGTGTGCCGGAACATCTAAAATTTGTTTTAAGCATTCAGTTTCTGGGTACTCCATTTTAGCTTCTGTGTCTGATTTGCAAAGATGATATTATCTTCCAAATAGCCCCAAGAAATTCTGAATATTAAAAACACCCTGGAGACACACTTTCAAGTGGGTACTAAGATATTATAGTGGATTTATCAAAACTAAAGACTATTCAGAGCATGTTTGCAATGTGTGAACATCTCAAATTAACAAGACCATGAGTTATGGGAGTGTTTTTGATGATAGAGAATTTTTTGTGGATGAACACTGAAAGCTTTGCTGTATTGATTTATTCACATTGATCAGCACCTTTAGAAATAATTTTCACTTACTTATCACAGGAGATAAATCCCTGATACAATATCAAGCCCAATAATTCTCCACAACCTCATAAGCAATTCATCCTTCAACAGAACCCCATTCCTCAATCTCTCAAGTCAATAACTGCATATGAACTTCTCCAAGAATTTCAGATTGAGCCCTTTTAGAAAATGGCATTATCAGTGTGGGAAAAGAAAGATGACTTAGTGAAAGAACACTGTATTAAGAGAGATACAGTTTTATTAACATGTTTTCAAATGGAAGATAAAGTGATTAGTTTTGATTAAATAGTACTTCCATTCCATTCTTACAGAATACAATTTTAGAAAAAATGTGAAAGCCTTTACAAAGCACCACTGACTGAAAAAAATACTACACTAATTTCTTTTGACAAGATTTTAATCAGAAAACAAGTTTCATATGCATACAGACTTGATTTCTGTTTATTTATGCTGTGATGTATTATCAAGAGGTAATGCATTAAACATACAAACACACACAAACTCATGATATATACAGATTGTACGTACAGGATTTCATTAGATTGTTATCCAAATATTTTTCAGGGAAAGTAAGCGGGAATGTGAAGTGGTAAGCACACTTGAAATAGATTCTGAATATTGCAGTGCAGATTCAGATGAGAAAATTATCTCTTGAGTTTAAAAATTAGCTTTTTAAGTTATTGTCATCTTTGCTGAGAAATACCTAGGCAACCTACTGAGATAGTTTTTTTGGAGAGACATTATCCACTCCTTCAAAATGGTGAAGGAAAATATATTCAACAAAAAGATTTTTCTGCCAGTTCCTTATGTAAAGCAGCAACCAACAGATTCTTGCCTCCTCATTTTCCTGGACCATTGCTCATAATAAATACCACCTCTAACTTCATAGGGAGTCCTGTATCATTTTGATTTGTCTTCTCCAGAAGTTTTCCCACTAACAGTTTTTGTTGCTAGTCCTTAACTTGTCCCTTGCAAATTATATTAAATGTGGATAACTTGAGCATTCATAAACATAACACTTTATCCTTTTTTTTTTTTTCCCATAAACATAATATTTGATTCTTCCCAATCATTCCTTTTCTCCAAGAGGGGTTTCCTAGGCAGTTAACTCCTAGGTCTCCTTGCTAAGCAAGGGTTACATTATTTACCAGCTGCTTAAATAACAAGCTTTGTTTGATGTTTCAAATTTAAAATGCCTCTACTGTTTTCTTTCCATAAACAGGATTATGGTTTTTCATTGTGGTATTCTAAAGGATGTAAATATAGGGTTTTATTCAGTCATTTAATCATCTTAATTACAAGGTTTACCATAGCAAGATTAAAAATGAATGGAAGTTTTCATCCAGATTTACATGTTTCCCTCAGAATTAATACTTTCAGCTGAGCTTTTTAAGGCTTTTATTCAAGGCTTTCAGTGTGAGCTTAATGGAGAACGACGATTCCCATTGTTAAAATGAGCAGAGCTCTGATGCATGCAGGGGAAGGCAGATGTGTGCTCCATCCTGCCTCAGAGAGATGCTGCCGTCTGGAGGGAGAGCTGCTACATAATCTATCCACAGCATGCAACATCTGTACAGATGTTAAACTATTACAGTTTTTTGACTCTTTCTAAAGGGCAAAGCTGATCTTACAAAGTTTGGACACTGCTGTAAGGTACATATTCTATACTTCCCCTTTACTGTTACAAAACTGTGCTTTTCATGAGAAATGTTCCACCAAAGATGATTAGTGCCAGTGCCATGGGGATCACAGTCCTTCCCACCCATGCCTAGGAAGACATCCATAGCTTGGATGTCTGTGTAGTGTGTTGCTAAACAAGCAAGCTGCTAAAATTATACTCCTTCTACCACGGGCCAGAAATTTTTGTTCTGTTTTTCTACTACCTACACAGTTGTCTTAGTCCTCATATTAATTGGAGAAACTCATACTAAATAATTTTTTTAAGTGGTTCTGAGCTCCTATTTATGTGTACTTCAGACATATGCAGAAATTCACATTGGAAGTAAACACAAACCCACCACTTCTTACTGTTCAGGGTCTGCAAAAGGAATCTGAAAGATGCATTTGCAGTAAAACTACAACTTTGGACTGCAGCTTCACTGCTAGTAGGAAACCAAGTCCAACTGAAGTGAAGTAGAGCTCTAGTTAGAACTCGCCTGGTTAGAGCATTGCACCTATTATACACAGAAATAACAAGACAGCCTCCAAATTACCTCAGTCAGGTACAGAACTGTTAGCAGACTTCTCCAGGCAAATTAGCTATAATAACAAGATTGTTATATTCAGGCTGGACTGCTCTCAGTGTGCTCATTAGCTTGTTTACAGGCAATTGGCTCAGATACCTGCATGCAGGACATAGAAAATTCTATTCTGAAGGGGTCCATGTGCTCTCCAGTTCTCCATTTACTAAACTGGTTTTGGGAATACAATTCACAGTTGTCTCTCATGTCATCTGTACATCGTACATCACCATGTAGTTGATGGTTATCTAAAGGTTGTGGATTTAAGCCCCAGGATCCAGACACCTAGCAGTGGCATTTCAGTGCACAACATCAGAGAACTTCCATTCTTTATGTAGATCTAGCCTTTACCAGTTTCTTCAGAATCACAGGAAGCCTTTAAGATATTAGATTTCTGAATCTCCATCTCTCTCTAGACATTAGTGGATGCTACTTCATTGTTAATGTGTCACTACAGGTGAGATTTCTTCCTGACCAAGATTTCTACTATATTATTTACTGATGTATTAAACAATAAAGTAACATCAAGGTTCTTTTCTATTTTTTTTTTTTTTTAAATCTGACTTTTCAAATCAACTTCCACATAGAAAGCTGAATAATTTGCTTCCAGGAGAGGCCAATATGCTGGTGAAAACAATATTTCTCCTTTTGCCTTGAGATCAAGGAGGAATGTTTTGCTGGTGCCTATCAAAGCACTGGTCACTCACAGTTTACCAAGACAGCTGGACAGGTCGTGCATCCAAACCTGACTCCCCCACAAGCTAAACAGAGCTTATTAATCAGTCAGTACCTCCCATTACTAGTTTGTTGAGATCAGTATGTGTGAAGATGGTGATGGCAAGCAGAACATTTCACATCCACTGTAAACAATTATCATCTTCTCCTAACTGCTAGGCTTGCTGAGAATGTGGAACTGTCTAATGCTCCAATATGCTTCCTCTTCTACTAGCAAAAGTGAGATTGAGAAGAACACTGATGTTTGGGGTTTGGGGATTTTTGTTGCTGTTGCTGGTTATTTTTTTTTCTCTGAACACTTACATTCCTATTATAATGGAAGCCAAATCCTTGTATCCCAGACTTAAGCAACAATTGACATGTTGTTCTATATGAAAACCACAGAACACTCTACTCTGTTTTGTTTTTCTCATGATTGCATACCATATCTTGTTCTTCACTCATTTTAATTCCTAGTAGAAGCATGATGCTGGGTATCAGAAATAGACCACTTAAGAAACAGTAGTAGAAAATAATTGCTTACTCCACAGGACAGAAAGGTCAATTAAATAAACCCTTAATACATCACATATAAAAGACAAGTTGATAACTTTCTTATCTCCTCTTTGCATGTCTATAACTTATAAATTATCTACATACAAAATGTTTTAGAATCACTGTTTGGGAGCCATATGTATCAAATTAATTAGTTGGATATCATGAGTTGAAGTGTTCCTGCACTGCCTTATTAGACTTTATTATAACTTTATGATGGTTTAACTTCTATGGGTAACTTCAATAAACCTTAAATTTTGCTTTTGAATAATGGGAAGAGGAAAAGTATTACAAGACATGTTCACAGTCCCTTAAACTTTATGTTCCTGTCCTAATTCATAGGGTCATCTTGTCTCTTCCTATGTCACATTTTTGCTTGGAAGAATCATAAAGGTGTTTCACTCTTGCATTTCCTACTTTTCCATTTTTACTAGGCTGCATTTGAAACTTCTGTGTCTAGTAATGCTAATTCCCATGTGTGTTATCATTAAAGAGAATGTCCATGGCCCCTAACACTGCTCAACATAGGAATCTGTGTTCTTTACTTGTGCAACTGATTGATGACTATGCCTGTAGTTTTCATTATGGAATGAACAAATACAATTAACTTTTTTTCTTCTATGGTCTTTTCATTACTCAATACATGACCAGTAATTTTGCTGCTGACTTCCCTGAAGCAATTTTTGAGGTTTCCTTCCTCAATCTTGTTGAAGGCATTCATCTGAGGATATGAAATTTAAGAGTTTGGGAATTATAGAATTTTCTGTAGGGTAGCATTTTCGCAAGCTATATTTGCCAGAAAGAAGTTGCTCCCAGCCTGTTGGCAATGTACTGTTATTAGATTTTAATTACATTTTAATGATCTGCATGTTCCCCAAATTCTAGACAATGTCTGTACAGTAGGTATATGGATAAAAAAGTCTAGATTTTCTCTCTTTTGTTTGTTTGGTTTGGTTGGGTTTCTTGTGTGGTTGTTGTTGGGGTTTTGGTGGGTTTTGAGGGGCTTTGGGTATTTTTTCTTTGGTTGGTTTGTGGTTTTTTGGGGGTTTTTTTGTGATTTGAAAAGCCTTAAATGAACAAAAATGCATTACTGGTCCAACTGCCACAAATTCTCCCAAGGAACTTGTAAGTCAGTATTTAAAAAAAACAAAACAAAACAGAACAAAAAAACCCCAGATACTCACAAAATCTTACAAATGTTGCCACTGTTGAAAAATCTTCCCCGCCCTCTCAAAAATATTAATAATTCTCTCAAAAAAATACACTAGCTTATGCTAGAAACTGCAAGTTAAATGTCCCTAGACCCGCTGGATCACTCACTGAAGCTGTTCGTCCCCTCAGGGACTATGAAAATGTAGTGAGAATGAGATGGTTGACCTTGCCCAATTAAGGCAGCACACAGCAAAGGGTGAAGGGGGCAGCCCTGACAGGGCTCTGCTTAAGGGATGTGTGCTGTAGCTTCACAGTCACACCATTGCCAACAAATATTAGCCCAGCTGCCAGTTCAGGAGAAACAAAGTGAAAGGAGATATCAATAAAAGAGGGAGGAAGCATGGGAGATTAATTAATTTTAAAAATGCGTGGAGTGAGTTGGCCCTCAGGCCACTCTTTCCTCTCAGGTGCCAGCTGTACATGGCTATATGTCTACAGCTTGAGAAATAGGACAACAATGATGAAAAGTTCCTGCAATGGACAAGCTCCTCTTCCCTCGAGACAAGTTACTAGCCTGTTACTGATATGTCCCAACAAATTAGGCATAGCTATCAGGAGCCTCTTAGTCTAGGGATTAAACCAGACAGCATTGTCCTGCCAGGTCTAACAGAAAATGATGCTCATGGTAGCACATTAGCTTTCTGCAGCTAGTATTGTAAAAGGTACCAATTAAAGTGTTGCAACAATAATTTCTGTGGCAGTGGTTACACAGTTTCTAAACCAGCAGCAGCCCAAAGTTCATAGATTTCAGGCTGAAGTTACATACAGCATTTACAATCTCAGGGGTGCAGGGCTCTTGCAGAACTGACCTCCTCATAATAAGCTCCCCTTTGCTGTTTAAACCTGATACTTTACTAAGCTAGTGTCTGGAAAAATACCATTTTACAAACATGTCAGTTAGTTAAATGTCAGAAAGCCCATTTTGTTTAAGATAGAAAATTCCTAATTAATCTTAATTACCCTTCCATATCACAGGAAAGAATAGAGTGAGAATGCACATGTTAATCAGTGTAACTAAGGAGAAGAAGCCAGTAATACAATGCTGATCAGACAGCTGAAAGGAGGAAACAGAAGAAGAAAAAAGAGATGAGAAATTATTTATTTCTAAGGACCTGGATTCTAGCTTTTTCTCTCCATTACCATTGTGATGAAATCTTAAATGATGTGAAAAAAACAGATGAAAACAGTAGAGTTTTCAGAAAATGCAATTCTTCCCACACTAGGCATGATTAAATGAATTCAGTGGTGATTTTGGTAGAGATAACTACTGTAAATGTTAGGAGACCAATTTTCATTCAGAAGCAGAAGGCTTTGGACAGAACTAATCTGAGTTCTATCAGATTCCATTAATAATTTCCCCTATAAAGTAGCATCAGTAATTTCTTATTTTTTAATTTTGAAACGAGAGAACTAACAACCCTTTGAGGAGAAACAAAGCTTAATGAGACATAGATTTTCATACAGTCTGATTTAATCAGTTCAGGAAGATTGGTCCAAATATATTAAGTGGTATAAAAACAATTTTGGTTGGAGCACCTAAGTTAAATTTTTCTTTTTCAAAGGAGAAACTAGGTATTGTTTAGAAATATATACATATATATGGCTATATTATGTTTTTTTTCCTATCCAATATAATTATAACTGGCATGAATGTAGCTATAACTTAACAGTAAATATGTTAAAGGCAATTGCTCAGATTTTCCAAGGAGAAAATGACTGGATAGGTATAAGCATAAAATCATAGAGTTCAGACAATAATCTGATTACAGCAAGATCCAAACCCCTGTGCAGCAGCACATGTACATTCTTTATCTTCTGACAACAAAAGATGATTTCCAGAGGAATAACAGTGAAAAATTGACAATTTTAACCACAGTACCATCTTTTAAACAATGTAACAATTAATACCACACTTAATTCTGATTATTTGATTGCCCACTTCTGTCTCATGTGTTCTCATGCTGTGTTTCAATACTGTTGAAGTCATTGCTGATGACTTTGTTAGCCAGTTGATACTGTTCCTGTTGTATTGATGCTACTGCTCCAGAGTGGAGAATTTGCAACCAGAAAATTTCACTTCATTTATTGGTTTATTGAAGCATTAATTTGCATGCTATTTTCCTCTTTCAATAAGTGAGAAAAATGTCTTATAGGAGACTGCAGGGACAAAATTTCAGGAGTAGAAAGGGAGAATGGAAATAAGGATTTAGGTAATACTGATAAAGGATTTGCCTCAACTTGGCTTTTCCTGCAGAACCAAAAGGTCCTTTAGGAGTTTAGCAAACTAGTTTCTGTAGTGAAGAGTCTATTTTCAGCTCTACCAAATACGAGAAGAAAGAAGCACTGCCTGTTTTACAGAGGATAACAGTGGATGATCTGTAAAGAAAATACTAAAGAGAGACTAAAATCGCCCCTATTTACAATCCAGATCTTGTGACTTTACAAGATCCAGATCTTTTGTTGCCTAGAATTGGAAGAAAAGCTTTCCAAACTGATTGATAACATAAAGAGCAGTCTTTTAATGAAAGCTTTCAGGTGCACAAAATATACCTGTGCACACATGCAGGATCAAATTTGCACAATTTTTGTAGGTTTAGCTAATTATTATATCCAGCAAGTCCATCCAATGGGAGAATGGTTGTCCTGGCAACCCACCCGTGGACCTGCTCCACAGGGACTCTCCAAGGGGTTCTTAGACCTGCATCTTGTTATGTCTCCCAAGTGCTGGTGCAAAAGAGCATGTCCATGTCAGAAATTGTTTTCCTTGAAAATAAGACCAAACAGGATTTCAGGAGTGTGACATAATGTGCGAGAAAGCGTAACTACCATTCTGAAGTTTAAGAAAGTGCTAGAAAGTATACAGCTATATATTAAAAATCTACAAAGCCACAAATATATGAAAAAGCTAAAAATCTTCAGGCATCACATCACAATTCATTCCTAAATGAAAATGGATTTTGAAAAACAGAATAAGGCTTCTGAAAACTGCAAATAGTCAGCACAAGAGAGAGCAGGACTGTCTGCTTCTTTGCATTACCTAATTAATGATATTTCCTTTAGAATAAACAAAAAGAACAGGAGAGCTGAACAACTACCTTCTTCTTCAGTGTGATATGTATATGTAATGTGACACATCAGATGTATATATATATGTTTCATTTTGACTGCTATTATTCAGAGTTTGAGGAGGGAATAAATAATCATGGCATGCTGGTCTAGGCTAAAAATAAGATAACAGAAGGCCACATATTATCCCAAAATAACAATTATGTGACAAGCAGAAGATGGATGGAAGCAGTTCACTAGGTTTCCAGTAGTGCAGAACAGTGTGCACGGGGATGCAACAGTGCAATGTCTGTATGTAGAAACAGGTAAGAGTTACATTCTCAACATTTTTACATTTTAAATGATTTATTGTCGCTGACATTATTTGTGTTGATTTATTTGTACAACATGGTTGAACAGCAATCTCAGCAGTCTGGGGCAGTTTGCTAATGTGACGTTTCTTTCTCTCCGTCTGCACTTTGAGTTATTTTTAATTAAGGTGGAAAAAAATCATCTGTCACCACCATTCTTAATATGTAAAAATGTTCTTTTGTGGATTATAAAATTTGTTTTATGCTTTGTCTGAAGCATATGTTTACCAGTTCCATTATGTTCAAAAAATGTAATGGAAAATTCATTCCTTGGTACATTTAAGCCTAGAAAATATACCAAGGAGGAGCTGAGCACTAGATCTTTAACATCTGGGGGATTACGAGATTTATACTGCAATTTTTATTGGTTTTCATATTTGAAAATCATAATCAGAGGGAGGATGAGGGAGTAGCTAACTGTCTCTGGTGGTTCATCCACAAAGATCCTAGGGATTCATTGGCTATAATGTTTTGTGTGTGTGTTTTGGCATCTTGTAGAGGTACAAAGAGCTGGTGAGGAGAGAAACAAACACTAAAAATTAAAAGAATTATGTATTATTGGAGCCATCCACTTGACTATGCCGTGATTCAGGACTGCTGGGAAGTCATTTCCTTCCACCTTCTTCAGTCATCTCAACTAAAAGTGGTGATAATGATATTGCCCTTGATTTGAGTTCTTAGGATAATAAATACTAGAGGAGCAAAGAAGCAGGCCCAAGAAAGATTCATCAATCATATTGTGTCATGGCCATGGTAGAATTCACCAAACCCTGACCTGCAGGCAGACCCAGCAAAAGCCTTTATATTTATATTAAAGCACTTAATATCAAGAGAATATAAAACAGAGAGGCAGTGGGCTGTGACTTAAGTTCAGTCTGTGCAATCATACAAGGCTAACTCTATAGACTCCAAGTACACAGGTTTTGACAGTAAATTCCTATGACAACAAAATGCATGTAAATACTGGTGAATTCTGCTAGAAAAGAGTGTTTTGAAGTATAAACTGGAACTCTAATTCTTTTATTGTCATTTCTATACTCAAAAACCTGAATTTAAATCTTGTTAAAGAAATCTTTCTGCTACTATTAATCCTTCCTGGTATAAGGAATCAAGGTGACTGAGCTATAAAGGGACAAATAGAAATGGCTTTCTTTCTTGTAAGTACAAAAATATGAGCTAAAACATGAATATAAACTCCTTCAGAGTCTGCCACTATGATAACTGAAATAATAGTGAGTATTTGCCGCCAAGTTACAGAAATTGCTATAGAGTTTCTTCTGCTTAATAAGGAAAGTTATGCATTTTGCATCTCTCAGCTGAAAAAGGGTTAAAACAGAGCAATATTCTACAAATTTGATGATCATCATCTAACATAACGACGAGAGGGAACTCACGGCAGTCTCAATATGAGATATAGAGTAAGCTCCATAATTCAACCACTCTCCCACACTGAATACTGTAATAGGATTTGTAAAAAATCCATAGGCTTGTCCTACCACCATCAGGCCCATTAAGTGTGATAGGCTACTTTTACTGAGTCCGTGCTTTCCTAAAAAGCATAACAATAAAAATTGGGCTACCTCTGTTTCCATTATGGTCCAGCTGGTTTTCAGGGTCCTGGTCGACACCGTCTAAGCACTCTGTCGGACCTCGCAGTCGCCAGAGTTTGTGCAGTTCACCGAAGTGTAGCCCCCACGGTAGGCAGGTCCTATTCGGTCTGTGTCTGCTGGATCTTCCCCGATTCGGGCGAAGATCTTGACACACCGTCGCTGCACAGCTTCGGCGCCTCTCCGTTCCCGCCGCTCCCTGCTGTTGGCGTCCGTAGTCGTCGGGATCACCATTTAACATAACGACGAGAGGGAACTCACGGCAGTCTCAATATGAGATATAGAGTAAGCTCCATTTTATTTCACCAAACGAGAGAGTTATATATTGTTACAGATGCTACTAATTATAGCTACAAACACACCTGCAGTCTGTTCTCACACATTCAGGGATCCTCCTGGTAACTCCCTTTTTCTTTCTCATAACACTTCTGACTCCCTATTCTTTCCCATGACATTCTTCCCACAGAACATTCTCAGGTAAACAAGCCACTGTAGGTTGTTAGGATTTTACTGAGGCCTGAGTATGCTGAGGCTTTGTTCAGGCCTGTTTAGTTAGCATAAGTTTTGCTGGAAAACTGCGTTTTCCAACAATCATCCTAATATTACTTTTGTTTTTTGTTCTGACAAATATCCAAGTTATGCCTTCAAAATGTGTTATCTATTGATATCATTGCTGTAGTCATAAAATGAAATTTCCATGTAAAGCAGCAATCCCCTTGGGTGAAGGATTCTGGGGTTCACTACAGGTGACAGAGCTCTGGAGTAGGATTTGTCATTGCACTCACCACTGCATCAAACCTAGAGAAGGAATAGAGAGCACTGAAGTAACTATCACCAGTGCCATTAAATTGTAGAGAAAATAAAGTTTCATGGCATGATCAGAGAGCGAGAGAAACATAAAATGTGAAAGAGAAAAAAAAATTAAATTCTGTTGAATGTTTTGACAGAGGAAATAGTTTCCACATATAGTCTACACAGTGTTTTCCTAGCAATAAACAATATACTCAATATTTTCCATTGCCACACTTTCTATATGAATATAATAGATAATTAAGCATTGCTACAAAACTCTTGTTCACTCAAATTATTAAGAAATAATCAACATGCGTTGCTGTAGATTCAACACATTTCCATCATTAAAAAGGTTCTAATAATTACAAGCTATCCAAATTAGGGTTTACCAGTGACTTCTTCTGCAGATTTGCCCTTGCAAAATTTTATATTTCCTGGAGATCAGTGATTACACCTGCATAGAGCTTTTTTAATTCCTAAAGTGCTCAGCAATAGGGGACAAAGAATTCCACATCTGGTCCTCTTGATCATGCTTTGTAGTCAGATTTTATTTCCTTCAATGAACAGTAAGTTAATTTTGAGTTTATTCCAGTTATTTTAATCAATGTGTTCTTTTATGAAACATGAATTTGAATTCTAGGCACATTACAGAAACTTTGCCGTCTTCGTCAATAACAGGAATGATAAAAATGAGTTAGTTTGACTAGATATACTTTCTTCCAATATTGTTAATTATATCTCACTTTTTAAACTGGATATTAATCAAGTCTCAAATCACTCATTGAACTAATGATGAGTGAACTATTCATCTAATATTGAAACTGATGAATTTGTAATGATGTGCATCTTCCTGATTACCCTTTGTAATGATAGATCAAAATTAACTCTAATTCTTGTCTTTGGAAATTACTAATCATAGAATCATTTAGATTGCAAAAGACCTTCAAAATCATCAAATCCAGCAACCCTAAGTTGTGTGCTTAGGCTGTAAGTCTCCTAAATACGTTCCAGATTTGTGATTCCACCGCTTCCCTGGAAAGTTTGTTCCAATGTTTCACAAGGTTTTTGTGAAGTCTTTTCTAATATCCAACTCAAACTTCCCCTGGCACAACCTGGGGCCATTTCTTCTCATCCATTCAGTTGTTGCTTGAGAGAAGAGGCAAATCCCCACCTGGCTACAATCTCCTTTCTGGTAGTTTTAAAGACTGAGAAGATAGCCCCAAGCCTCTTTTTCTCCAGGCTAAACACCCCCAGTCTCCTCACAGGACTGGTGCTCCAGACCCTTCCCAGCTCCCTTTCCCTTCTCTGGACACACTCCAGCCCCTCAATGTCTTTCCTGCAGCGAGAGGCTCAGAACTGAACACAGGATTTGAGGTGTGGCCTCAGCAGTGCTGAGTACAGGGGGACAATCCCTGCCCTGGTCCTGCTGGCCACAGATATTTCCATAGTTTCAATAGTCATTCTCTAGTATTAATTATTTACATTAGTTAATTTTATTGTTCTTCACCACCTAATTTTTTTCTACTTTTCATAGAAGATAACATTTCACAGTGACATTTGTATTACCTGGTGTGTTATAAACCATAGAGCATCAATTTATATGGAGCATTCAGGAATTTTCTACATAAGTATTGATTTCCATGCTTACCCAAAAATGGATGAATATCAATAGCAGAGTTGTTGTTTAAAATTTCTTAATTGCTTTAAAAAGATTTTTAAAACTTCCTATTTGTAGTTTGCATGCCTTGTTGTCAAAATTTTCCGTTTCCAGTGTTTGTCTTCCTTAAAAAATTTCTTTCAAACATTATCACAAATTTATTTGTTTCTCCCATCAGCTTTTTTTCCCCATAAATTTCTATAATTTAAAAATTTTCTTTATTTACATAAAAGAACAATATATGTTGATAAAATGTCCTTAAAGTATTTCTAAATATTTCTTTACATGAAAAGCTTACTGAGAATATAGCATCTTAAAAATTAATTTAAAATATGTCAAGAAAATCAAATTTGCTTGTTTTGGTTTTGTTGTTTGAGGTTTTTGTTTAGTTTTGTTTTGTTTTAATAAAGGAAGGCTTATCAAGCTTGAGTTCTGCAAAAATATATTCTAATATATTCTAATATATTCTAATATATTTTATGTTTAATATAGTATTAAACACTGAATTTGTAGGCAATAAGATTATAATGAGATGTTAAGAAACATACAATATGGATTTCTCAAGAACAAATCCTCCCAAATTTAATTTTATTTTTTTGAAAGTGTAAGTGACCTAGAGGAAAGAAAGGCATATTTAGCATTTGAGAATGACTCCTGCAAGAGGTCACAATTACTGCAGAGCACAGAATGAAAATAAAAAATGATCAGTGCATTGGAGAAATTGCTTGCAATGAATAACATAAAATTCAGCAAAATGCAGATTACTTATCAAAAATCAAATATACTAATAGAATAAAGCGAAATAAGTGATTGAACAGCATTCTTCCTTAGAAAAATACAATTACAAAAATAACAGAATACTTGGTAGAATGGAGGGACAGTAGTAGAATTCTAGAACATATTAAAACTGCTACCTGTGGAGTATAGTGTTGATGTTCAGCTTTGGGATCTACATTATAAAATCTAGAAAATCAGTAGAGATGAAATTAGTAAAATTAAACAGAGGATTCACGGTTGTGACTTCTCAAGAAAAGCTGGAGAAATCTGGCAGGTCCAGCCTTGTAAACAGGAGTTTGATCTGCACAGAGATAATGGTCTTCCACTGTAGCTGTAAAAGTTTAATATTGCTCTTCAATAATGTGTTTTCAGTACTTCAAATATCATATTTGGTATAAGTAATAAACACTATTAAAAAAGAAAATTATAGGCAAATATAGAGGAAAAATATCTAATTATCCAAGCAAAGAAATAGGTTATTATGAAAATCTAAATTTAGGAATATAAATAATTGGACATTTTTTAAGACTGAGATAAGAATATGTGGTCTTGCCTGAGGGCAAAAGAAAGGACTGAATAACATGTGGTTTTAATACCAGTATTTTGACACTTTCCAGAACAGGTTTCTTTTTTAATACGAAAATCATACCAATGACAATCAAATACACATGATAATCCAAGATATTTTCAAAGCTGTATTTTTTGTCATATGCTATGTGGTCTCTTTAAAGAGTGCATGTATGAGAAAGACCTTTCCTTAGTCTTTATATGTTTCAATGACTGGCTACATTTCACACATATTAAAGTACAAATGAGACTACACATATACACTCGTAGCAACAATATAATATTTGTATCCTCCAGTACAAGATTGACCCTGACAGCGCATTTAACTTTTCTATCATAGTTTTAGTTATTGGCTCTGTGAATCATCATAAGGAAGAAAATATTTGGAGATTTATCACTGTAATTGAATCTGAAGAAAGACAAATATGTGATTGGTAGAATTGTGTTTCAGATAAGGGAGCAGTAGATACAGAGCCCCCAGAGAAGGAAATAAGCAATTTCATTGCTTACTGATAAATCGACAATATCTGCTTGCTCTAAGTGGGTGCGTTGCATTGCAACAAATAAATTATGTTCATTAAATATTTTCTCGGAGGATTAATGAGCACTGATAATAAACCATAGCAGCACAAAGAAATGCACCAAAATTATCTGTCTGGTTGTGGTGGGAGGCTGGAGGACCAACCCATTGTTATCACTCATTTTAGCTAAAAAGGAGCCTCTTTCCCCCTGAATGTGAAGTGCTCCCCATCATTAGAGAGTACTGCATATTGCACCCTTATTCTGTGGCTGGTAAACAGAATATCCAAACAACAATTGTGAGGCAGCATTGAAAACTGGGCTTAATATAAAGTTAGGCTTTATATTTTCGGAAGGGGAGATGCAGGCCTATATTTTTCCTGATAGTTTATTTCATTTAAACAGGATACTTCTAAATGCCAAAGCAAAGTCATCTTGCAAATTTCATGGTTTATAGCTAAGTATAGTAAATCCAGCCTGTAATTTCGTGTGCACTTTTTGCTGGTTTACTTATCAGTTCAAAAATAGGGAAAAAAACTTCTTCAGAGTTCCTAAAACTCCCAGATTAGCTCAGATTTTGGCTGTCATCAGGCATCAGTACCATTTGTTCATCAAGTACTGCCATCTTGTGGAATTAGAGCAATCGAAGTGAATCCTAAATGGAGGACAAGAAATACATTTGTCTAACAGGATCTCCCACTGCATCACAAAAAGAAGGCTAAAACCAGACTTATTTGTTGTACAAACACCATAACTACTTAGAAGTGCAATTATGGGATGGGTGTTTTGCATGCTTTGCCCTTGATTAGCAAAATTTAACCATGTTATGGATACTTAAGTTTTCAGTGACCTTAATAGAGTTCATATGTCAACCTCCTTGTTACTTCTTCACTTGCACCCAAAATACCACTTAGCCAACAGGACTGCTGAAAAGGCTGTCCAGAAACCTCATGTTAAAAGGAGGAAAGGAGCAATTTCTTAACAGAAAAACCCTGAAGCAAATCTGGGAAACATTCAGGCACTCACAAACACAGGAGTGAACATTTGGTGCTATCTGAATGCTTCAGCAGAGCTCTCTTTACAATACTTAAGGCATTATTTCATACTGACCTACAATGACAGAAAGACTTTTGCATTACCATACTACTGACATTTTCTGTATCAAAATATCTCCAATAGCACAGACCAGCAGTAAGAAAAATGCTGATATGTCAGTATTCCAGCTTCATCCATTATGGGAAGTACATCACGTTGTGACAGTTTGGGAATTAGTGTTGTTTAGCTGAGAAAATAGAACTACAAAAATCATTTAAGAAATTATAGTAAGCAAGATTTCACACTATCAATTCATTTCGGCAGGAAATAGATGAACTCTTCTTACTACTTCATCACCAAGTGACCCAGATTTTCACCTACATAGCTTACTAAAATGTGCTTAATAAAACACAGAAACAAATTGGACATTAGGAAGGCTTTCCAAGTCATCTTCAGGAAAAAGATAAAAATTTCCTTAGAGACATTCTTCTGTAAACAAGGCTAGTCATTCATAAAAGGAACTATCCATTTTGCAGTTACCAGAATGACTCACAGAATTTTTACACCAAGACGTTATATATAAGAGAATTTATCAGCAGAAGAGTCCTTCAGCCCACGAGAAAAATGTCAATTTACAACTGTTTTATAATACATAATTTCTCCATCTTTTTACTCTCTGTTTGTATTTGTGTTGATGCAAAGTATGTGTGGAAAACTTTATTTTGTGTTGGCAGTTAACTGTGATTTCCAGGAAGGGCTCTGCATCCTCTTTGTGGTCTTGCCATTGTTGTCACATTAAAAATAAAATAAATGGACATAAAAATAAAAAGAAATTCAGCATATATTCTTTTTAAAAAGCCTAAACTTCTTTATACTGCAGCATTTAGTTTGCTCTTTTTGTCTTAAACCTTTTATCTCTATTGAAAATAAATTATGTACCGCATGGAAAAAATATTTACTAAGTCTTTTCTCAAAGGCAGATGACTTCAGAAGGTCCATATTCAAAGTAATTTTTTTCTGATTTTACAGTTCTGGTTTGGTTTATTTAGATTTTGGTAGCACTGACTTTTAGCTTCAAAATCTATTGAAGGTCATCATTGTTATCTGTCAGGATTGAGATGCCTCTCTGGAATTCAGTATCCTGTTAAAAAGTTAATGCAACAACAGTTATATTTTTGCTTTGCCAAATGACACTGGTTCTAAAATCTTTTAACATAAACCATTATAGGAAAATTCAGGCTTGAAGTTCAGTAAAAACTGCAGTGAACTATGTACAAATAAACCTTGTGTCATCTGTTTGGTCTGAGGCTTCTTGTTCTGAAAGTCTGAAAGCTCACTCAGCAGTTTAACATTTTGTGAGAGCAGGATTTCAGATAATATTTAAACATCTCTCTTCTTGCAGTTTACATGTGCTCTTGTGCTGAATTCCTGTGGGACTTGTGACATGTAACTATATTCACTGTTGTTTCAGAATATTTTACTGTGCATGTACTATAGATGACAGATTTGTCAACAGAGAGATAGCAATGTTTTAAATGTTGATTCTCCATAAATATATTTTTATTAGTTATTTTTTATATGTCTTTGCTGTCATTTGGGTATTCTTTTATGCATGATACTGCCAGTAGAAAAACAAACCATCAAAAGAAAACAAAACAAACCCCCAGGTTTTGTACTTGGCCAGCCTTTCCTAACAAGTCTGGTTTTTACAAACCCTAACTTGTAATTTTGCTGGCATGCAAAGTAGGAACAGTCAGATTCACAGAATGTGAACAGCAATGCATGTTTCATCCTCTACTATGGCTGCAAATTTAGAAGTGTGAGATATTTGCACAATGGATCAATGTCAAGGTACACCCATTTTCCCTTAATTGCAAGTCATTCTGTGAACACCCTTTTGTAAAATCACTTCTGCAAGATCATCCATCTATTTCTGTCAGCTAAAACCTGTAGGGTCCCCAGATCCCAAGCCAGCTGTGGTTGTTTCTGACTGGTTGGCAACATTTTCCTGAGATATTTCCACCAAAGCCTATACATAGTGTATGGACATGACCCTCAAAATTTTATTTAAGAATCTGGTGAATTCATTAATCAGGTCTAACAGGAGAAACAATATCATAGATTGTCTAATGGGGTTTTCACCTGTAAAGGACATCAAAAATTCCAGATCAATTCCAGATCTGAGCATTCAGATGCAAGGTCTTCAGGTATTTTAAAGTGTGTTCCTGCCTTTAGAAATGAAAAATAGGAGCAATTCTTTCAATGTCAATGGGCTGACAATGATCAAGAGGTAAACCACTAACACTTTTTTCTGGACTTTGGAGATTGGGCTCCTGGCTGGATTACAGATTCTATAGGTGTGCAAAAAAAAAAAAGGTATTAACCACAGCTTTATAACATGAATGCTTTGAGTTTTAGATTTGGCAGGAGTTCTGTTACATTTTTCTCAGTACCCTATCCCAGTATGCATTCATCCATCACTCCATTTTTAGCAGCAAAAATAATTAAGAAGGTGACAAAATGACAGTATCCCCCTGGATTCAGCACTGGCAAAGCCTAAGTATATTATTTCCTTAGAGGCACAAAAATTTATTGCCTGAAATCTGTTCCTTAGTATTAATACTAATTAATAAATGAATAATTAATTGTAAGTGGTTTTAGGCTACAAATGGAGAAAATTCTCTTCTGTGTGAACTGCCAATGAACCCACACTGATGAGTATTTTGCATTTGGTTTGAACTACTTTTAAACCAGAGCAATTAGTGAGACTGATTGCTTTCCATTTGAATTGGTAACAGGTCTTCAGTTAAAGACTATGCATTTTCCTTGAACTTGTGTATTCATCATCATTTCGTAGAATTTTATACTGCCATGAATCACTCTTTGCCAGATAAGACATTATGGCAATATGTGGTAATGAAGTTTTCAGAGACATATTTGGGGTTAATTAGTATTTTGCCTGAACCATAACAGAAGAGGAAGGAAAATTTGAACACTCAGAGAACTCTCTGTTATATCCAGAGTCCTGTGTAGCCACTCAGAATTACTAATAAATCTAAAAACGATTTTAGCAAAAAGTCAATGTGTGCAGTTCAATTCCCTATTTTGAGGCAGTCTTCCCCTCCTGTTAGTTAACTATGTTCAGTCTTTTAACATAGCATTTTTATATTGACACCATCAGTTTTTCAGGAGAAAATTTTTATCTGATTTCAAAACTAGGGTAAATTTAAAAATTGATTCAGAAGGTACTGCATCTTTATAACACTTCATGCTTATATTGGTTGAAAAAGAAGTCGTGCTTCTCTATTCTTTTCTCACCACTGTGTTAGGGAAAGGTACAACATAAGGATAGAAAGGACAAATCAGGTGTAATTTCTAATGCTTTCTATACTGTTATAGTCACAGTGCATCCCTGGCTAGGATATATGCATCTCACAGTCCTTGTACCAAGAACAGCTGTATCAGTTCCTTTCCTATCATTAGAAGAAAAGCACACAGCAAAATTTAAATTTTGAGGTATTTCATGCCTTTGACCCTTTCATCTTCCAACTAACTTTATATCAAGAAAACATTTTGGCTGTCATGGGGATGAAAGTATGACAGATCTACACTGACATATTTGAAATTACTGTCTTCCTCTTGCTGCTTAAACTGAGAGTAGTCACACCAGAGATTTCAGTCTAAAAGCTTCAAAATTGTTATGCCAATGCAGCAATTTGCATCTCGGAGCAGTAGTGGGGACTTTACATTCCTGGACTAGCTTTGGCTTTTCTCATCTTGAAGCCAGGTTTTTGAAGACTATCCAGGAGGGAGGTTACAGAACACATAACCTTACAGCCAATGTGCCGGTTTAAGTAGTGAACAATTTTTTTTTTTTTTAAGAAAAAATGAAAGAATGAAAGATAAATTCAAAAGAGGAACAATGTGTAAAGAAGTTATACATAGGGTTAAGGCTTTAAAGTCAAAATTGGTGAAACTCCACATGAATAATTCCCTGCCAGGAATAGCCTGCTAAATCAGAATCTCATTAACTTTACTGATACTTCTAATGGGGAGATATAAATGAATCTAGGTTTTTATTAAATCATTATATAATCTCATACAGAATAATAGGAAATAAGGTTTTGGTTTTTTTCTCAACAAGCTATTATGAGTATAAAGGGAAAAGTATATAATTTTCAGGTAAATAGAATAGATGATTTGTGGGATAAAAAATAAAAACCAAGGGACTGGATTGAATAGCTTTTTTAAAAGTCACTGGTTAGTTGGTAGTTTTGGTTTAAGGAATTATTCATTGATCATAGGGATTTAAGCTGCATAAAGGAAGGATTAAGAAATTCTTCATTGAAGCAGATGTACAAGATAGAACTACAGGACAGTACTATTACCTACAAGGTAGGTTAAAGAGTTATTAGAATCTATTGATTTTTAAAAAACATTCAAAATAAAAAATGTGTACACACACTTGCAGAAGTCATCCATAGCTCTGTAGGAATCATCTTGATATAATTCAATGTATATCTGAACAAGTATAGAAAATAATGCTTTGGATATTATTATTTGTTTGACCTGAAAGAGTAGAAAAGAGAATTAACTAGTATCTTTTTGCTATGTTCTGAGTCTGATGAATACTTTAATTATTTTTCCTGAGCTAAATCTGTCTTCACAAGGAACTTGTGAATTCAACATTTATGCTATTTTCAAAATCCTAAGGAGAGAAAAAAAGTACTCCCTTCAGTTCTATACTAAACAAATAAAAAGTTTCAAAAATCATTAACTTTTTCCCCCCATAGATTATTGAAATAAAACAAATGAACTTTTATTTAGTGTATCTATTAACATGACACAGGATTGTTTCTGTAATTACTTTCTCTTATTTTCTGTGTTCTTTTAGAGATCATCTATAGCTGGGTATTTAATGAATTCCCATCTTTTGTGGCAGAAGACAGCAGACGCTTCATCTCTCAGGAGACAGGCAATCTCTACATCTCCAAGGTGCAAACATCTGATGTTGGCAGCTATATCTGCCTAGTAAAAAACACAGTGACAAACGCCAGAGTTTTGAGTCCTCCTACACCTCTGACACTGAGAAACGATGGTAAGAAAGGCATTATTTCTGGGTACTATTTGAAAGCAAAAACACCAAAGCAAAAATACTTTAATTAAGAACCATGATTTTATTGTTTTTAATATATGCATGCATTTACTGTAGGAACTGGCAAAGAAAAGTTGTTCATGAAGGCAGTGTCTTTTAAAACATCCAGACATTGTGAGAATATTTAGATCTGTGAAGGCTGAGGTGCAAACTGAAACCTTTCAATGCATTTTTGTTTAGAACATTTACTCCACCTTGCTATTCTGGCGTTCTGTCACTGAAAGGGAGAACAACATCTTTACAGGCAACATCTGTTTCCTTAGGGCTTAGTTCAGTTGGCTCAACCCAAGTGGCCACTGCCACACTCATACTCCCAGGCACCTGAGACATCCACACTGATGATCTCAAGCACCTGAGACATCCACAGGGGACTGGCAAATGCCACATGGGATATGCAGGCCAGCTGCAAGATGCTGTGGCTGTTCTCTCCCTAGACTTCAGTAAAAAATTGGACACCATCTCCCACAGTATTCTCCTGGAGAAAGTGACTGCTTGTGGCTTGAACAGGTGCATGCTTCACTGGGTGAAGGATTGTCCTGATGGTCAAGCCCAAAGAGTGATGGTGACTGGTGCTACATTGAGTTTGCAGCCAGTCACTAGTGTGTCTCCCCAGGGCCCTGCACTTGGGCCGATCCTGTTTAATGATTGATTGTATTAATGATTTGGATGATCCACACCAAGTTGAGTGGGAGTGCTGGTCCCACTGAAGGGCAGAAAAATTCTACAGAGGGATCTGGAGAGGTTGGATCAATGGGCTGAGGACAACTGCACGATGTTCAACAAGACCAAGTGCTGGGCTCCGCACATGGATCACAACAACCCCAGGCAGTGCTACAGGCTTGGAGCAGAGTGGCTGTAAAACTGCCCAGCAGAAAAGAACCTGGATGTGCTGGTCAACAGTGTCTGAACATGATCCAGCTGTGCCCAGGTGGCCAAGAAGGCCAATGGCATCCTGGCCTGGATCAGCAATAGTGTGGCCAGGGCAGCGATTGATTGTCCTGCTGTACTCAGCATTGGTGAGTCCACATCTCAAATATGTGTCCTGTTCTGGGTCACTCACTTGAAAAAAGGTATTTAGGGGCTGGAGTGAGTCCAGAGAAAGGCAATCAACCTGGTAGAAGTCTAGAAAACCCTTCCTGTAAGGAGCAGCTAACGGAGCTGGGATTGCTTAGCCTGGAGAAAAAGAGGTTCAGGGAAGAGCTCATCACTCTCTACAACTGCCTTAAACAAGGTTATAGGAGAAGTAGGTGTCAATCTCTTCTGCCACATGTCAAAGAAGAAAGGAAATGTCCTATATTTTCCTTCATTCCAAGATGTTCCACATTCAGTTATGCCTTCTAGTTCTTCATGGCAATTCAGCATATGTGAATTCATATCTACATAACTCAAAGAGGGAAAGAGAAAGAAACTTTGGAGAGTTTTCTTTTGTCTTGCTTTTAGCTTTTCCTAGAGCTAATACAAGTCCTATGCTACAGACATATTGCAAAAGCTGGATTTAAACCCAGATGACTTAGTTTAACAGAGTAAATTAAAAATATGTTCGCCAATTAGAATGAAATTAAGTTAATGTTTATTTGCTGTAGCAAATTTAAATTTCCTTCTGCATAGCATGTAACCTCTGCAGCAAAAAGCTGCATATATCACTTCCTAATGTTTTTTTGCTCGTTTAGCACCTATGTTAATTTTCAGATTAACAGATTTAGTTTCAGATGTTTAATCTTACTCACTCAACATAGTGAACTTGATCTTTTGGATAAAATTAATTTTTTTCAAATTTAAAACCCCCAAACATTGACGGCCTTTTTAATCTGTTTAGACTCTGAAAAAACCTGAGAATTTTATTGCATAGTTATTATTCATATCTTACTCTGTTTATTCTTTATGATATTGCTTCATGCTTTTATTTGGTTCCATCTTGTGCAGAAATTCAGCATATTAATTATCCATCTTGTAATGACTCTACATAGGCACACAATATACTGTAAGAAAATGAGAGAGTAAATAAGGATAAAGGCAGCAGTCTACATCACTGAGCTAAGAAACAAAATCTATGAAGGAAAACTCTGCAGATCTTTTTTTAAATGTCAAGTGGGTAGTAAACACCAGCCTCCAGCAAATTTGTGTTTCACGGCTGGCTGTCACACCAGTGTGATAATCCAACCTTCTGAACTGTGCTGGGGTACTGGGGAAGTGTTTGCACATAGATGAGCAGCTCCTCAACAATTTCCCAGTTTCCTGACTCATTTTTTCACACGCATGAGTTTCTACTAGGTTTCCACACCTTAATTTTAATCTGTTAGGATTTATGAAAATCTCCTTTATTGTCATGGAATTCTTTAGTATTTCTTAGTAAATTGCTTGCTTTCCTGTATGGCTGAGCAAATCTCTCAGAGACGAGACCTAAACTTTCTACCTAACCCTTCAGTCTCCATATACCCACCTGGAAAAAAGTTATTAAGGAGAATTCTGGTTGCCCAAGGGACATCTGCCTTGTTCTACCTCCTCTATATAATGTAAAAATATGGGCCTTTGAAAAACTATCTGGGATTACAATAAAAAATTTCCATTAATTGTATTTTTCATTTTGGTAGAAATGGCCTTAGGTAATATTGCCTTGTCCATTGACAAATATTAAAGGGTGATGACAACCTTTTTAAAATATGCATTCATTATGCTTCAAGACACAGCACAGCTGCTGAAAAGTAGTGCTCACTAGTTATAGAAAATTAAGTAATTTATGAAGAAAAAACAGCTTCCCTCTAAAGAGGGAAGTGAGAAATTAAAAATGGCATTAAAACAAACATCGAATTACCTGAAAATATACTCAACTCTGTGTTTGCTGAGTTGTGTTATATGATTTTTCATATGGCTTTTTAAGATTCTTTTTTTTAATTATAAAATTACTCTAATTACTTTGAACTTTTCAAATATCCACTTAGGTTTAAAAATCTTACATCCTTCTGAGTTCCCATGGTTGGCGTCACAACAAACATTACCCTAAGCAGTCAGCCAATTGCTAAAAATCACAGGAAGAACTTGTGGTTTTAAACAGCTTTTACAAATGGCTCTATATAAAAAAAAAAAAAAAAGCAATTTACATGGTCTGTATTCTCCAAACATATGTATTATTGACTCCAAAATACTCTAATCGATTTATTTATCATCATTCTCAGATTTTGATGCATATACATTACCTGTGCCCAGGGGACTAGACAGCTTGTGACAAAAAACACTCCAATGACAACATTGGTCTCTATTTATCTATGGGAAAGAAACGGAATAATATTAAGGCATTCTGTCAAACTCTGCAAGACTGTAAGAACTTACTGGGATTTTATTAATCTTTTATTTCTTCTGTGATGTGTCTCAAAGGGGAGCTTAGCTCCTTGATATGAAGCAAATTAAATAAAAACATCAAGAAATCCTTCAATGTATTCTGAATAAAATGAATACCTCATTTGTTCAGATGTCCTTGACAATCAGTCATTTCATATAATTCAATTTCACTTCAAGCTGGGTTATAAAAACACCGTAAAATTCTGAAGAGATAAAAAGTTTTTGCAGGAAATAAAAAATATGCATCATTTCATTAACTGCCTTTTAATGCATTACAAACTTTGAGGAACTATTTGATAACTGTTTACAAATAATAAACAGCTTTGTTAAATTGGATCTTTGCAGGCTGGGATTGTGACTGGGAGCAATAAATTATCTTGACTCATAAAAACTACAAAATGTCTCTTCAAATTTAGGCAATAGAAACCTAGGGACTATAAAACATTTGATGTTAGATAGTGTAAGTAATTTTGACTTCACACACTTTCATTCCAGTTTCTCTTTCTTTTTGATCTTTTTTATTACTTTAATTTCATTGGAAAATATGTTAACTTTAACATTTTTGCCATACAGGAGAGAATTACATAATTCATTTTGGCTCTGTGCAAACACTGCATGTTAGCTTTGCTATGGTGAAATTTCCAGGGTAAAAGAAAAAGCAACAAAGCTGTACAATTTCAGACATCAGAGGATTCTTTCTACTAGGTTCCATTACAGCAAATTAGTTTAACCTCCAGAGGTCGATATGTCTGGCCAGACATATTCCCATGTAACTGACTTTCAAATTTTTTCCATGTCTTCATAGTCTGTGAATCTGTGAGCTGAATTTTGTCTGTCCTCATTCTATTGATTAATTCTATGTGATTAATAGTCTCGCATAATGGTAGAACATGTAGTTACCAAGGTATTAAGGATGTTCATTTCTAATTTTCCGTTATGAAATATGGTCTGCATGTGCTTGTTGCGGTTAAACCCTGAGATATGTTGCTTCAACATCACTGGGTCGTCTAAAGATCTCTTTCCCAGTATGAAAGAAAATCTGGAAGAAGTTGTGGCAAATTCCCAAATTATAGGAATCAAGCAATAAACATGGCCAGAGTAGCATAAGGTAATAAATAAAGATAGAACAAAATTGGCAGTTTCACAGACTTCACCTGTAACCATGCCTGAAGAATGCTGACAGTAGTTAATTAACTGATACCTATTATTTTTGAAAATTACTTTGAATATTTGAAAATTGCTTAGAGATGAACTCTAATGGTTTTGACCTGTCAGTTTTTGCCTTTCTCTGTTTTTTTTTTTTTAATTTTTTTATTTTCTTCCAACATTCATTGATAGTCTTGTCTTCTAACGTGGTTATTCATATGGAGCTGAATTCTAGAGGACGACCTGAATTTTAATAAGGGTTAAAAATACATATTCAGCAGTGACTTAATCATGCTGGGTTTTCTGGAGTTTCCAGCCTTATAAGCTTCCTGTTTCATGAGGGTTATATTGCGAGGTTTTGCAGTAACATTTTGTATTTGAATTGTATAAGTCTATAAAAACTGTCTAGAAACTGTAGGAATTCTTCTTCCTTAATACTCTAGGACAGGACTCAAAGCTGAAATAGTCCTACTTTGACTTTTTTAATAGCAGAGCCAAATTTTCTGGACAAAATCAAGTTTATCCTTCAGTGGTATACAGATTGATAAGAATGACAGAGACATGAATGTATGCAAGGTTTGCTCCAGGGGAAGGTAGAAAAAATGGCAAAGTCCCTGGGCAGCCATTATCCTTTAGTAAATGTATTCCTGCTGTAAAACTGTAGTGATATTTTAATGATGGGTTATGATGATAACTGAAATTAAAAGTCTTCCTACAATATCTAGTTTACTCTACAGAAAGTGTATCCTGAGTGGGTTACAGATATTTTGAACTTTCTTCTCTTTTGTTCTGCTTTTGTGCCAAGGTCCTACTGCAATGTTGTCAAAATAATAGGGTGAAAATCGGGATTAAGAAATGACATGTAGTCTTATTTTAATTTTCAAAAAATAAATAAAAGAAGGAAATACATATGATAGGATGGGATGGGGAAGGGTTGTTGCTTTGGCTTTGTTTTGTTTTATTCCCAAAATAGTAACATTTTTTTAAATTTAAATAGTGTGTTCCAGTTAGTACCAATGGTCCTTATCTAGAAGCAGGAAAATCTATAGGTAAACGAGAATGTTATAGAGGGCTCTTATCCTTTACAGAGTGTTTTATAGGGATTGTAGAATAGTTGAAGAATGCTCTCAAGCAGCACACAAAAGTTCAAACACACTATTTGTAGAGATTTAACCTAAAAAAGATAGAGAGAGAAAATAACTTGGGATGGTCTTTTGATAATGTAAAAGGGCTGAACCCAGGGGATTATTACAGGAGGGAAACAAGGAAAGTTTTGCAAAATATTATGTCCCAGGATTCATTTTAGGGCAAGAACTCTTCCACTGCAAGGGTTTGTGTTGAGTTTAGTCTGCTTTTGAGCTCTGTTAAGGTAACCTCTTTAAAGGAGTTTTAATTGCCAGGTTTACCCATTAGTTTATAGAGACACTATGCGCTGGAAATGCTGTGTTTGCTTTTTTTAATTAGCTAAAGTAAGCTAAGACTGTAGCCATGTATCATCTTGCACATCTTCTGCACTGATGTCTTCTTCTTTACCATCTTCTCCTGATGATTTATGAAACTTGCAAAAAAGAAAGAGTTAACTGATCTATACGCAGAGTACACAGAGCACAAAATAACTGCACTTAAAAAAAAAGTTCCTCTAAATTCAAGTTGGGATTAGAAACGATGTTGTATTGAACCATAACTAGTAAGCTTTCAGACAGAATTATGTTAGCAACATTTTAATTCTTGGTGACTGTATTCTAATTTGTGCAAGCTGATAATGAAAGTGACCTCTACAACTGTGAATGGTTTCAGATTCTGAAGAATGGTCCTGAATGTTATGTATCTTAGTGTCTCAGGATCTTAGATGCAAATTCACCAGTGACTGCTGCTTTGCAGTCATAGGCTATGGCATAATGTTAAAAAAAAATTAGTTGTCAGATTGGAATTCTTGTCAGCATAGCAAAATAATTTGATTGTGAACAGCAGGAGTTTTGCTTGAAGTTAGAACTATAGCAAGCATGTAACAGGATGATTTGTTACTGTTGTGTCTAAAACAAAGGGTATTTCAATAGTTGTTGCTGATGACAGAGAAATTTTAGTGTTAGTTTGATCTTTCATATTGAGGTAATAATAGGTTCTTGGTTTTGCATGGTTATATGAGCAGTCTCAATTAAAAATTATTTCTTACTTAGGAAGCTTTTTCCAGTTAATTAGATGCAATGAATATTAGAGCAATACTATTTTGTGCAGTAGTGTTCTAATTGATCAGAAGCAAAAGAAGTACTCTCTCTGGACATTGCAATAGTTTTGACACTGCTGGCACCCAGTTAGAAAGGGAACATTTTTTTTCATCCTGTCAAACCAATGTGCAGGTTGCAAGGAAAAAAAAAAGCTTAAGGTCATATTTGAAGTACAAACAGTTATGTCATTTACTGTAGGAAAAATGAGATTCTTAGAGAACTGTGAACATTCAGGAAGATAATCACAAACCCCATAAAAATTAGATACTCCTCCTAATCACTTAGATTAAATAATATTTCCCAGGTTTCTGAATATCTTTTGTGAGCGTGGATGAATATCAGGCAATTGGAAAGGAGAAACAATAAACATTGGCCAGAGATGCCTGAAAGAAATCTGCCACATATTTCTTGTGCCAAGTTCAACACAATCTTGTCCCCTGAAAAAACAAAATGGAATTAAAACCCCCATGATAGCTCTTTTGTTTTTTGTTGACTTGGGCCTGTCAAGCAAGATGGTATGTTGTCTAGTGCAGTGTGTCCTGTTTTTTCTTCATGTGTATGGCTGCCCAGAAAAATTATCTATATACCTAGTCAGTGAAAATGTTCAGGTTTTCCTATTTAGATACAACTATATATGCACAAATCCTCATATTGGAATGTTGTACACAAGCCGTTCAGATGTTCTCGCTCATCTCTGAATGTCCAAATGCTGAAGTTTGGTTTCATCCAATACCAGATGTGTTGGATTTAGAAGGAGAGCTTTGATGCCACATTACAAATATATGGGAAATTTGATGAAGTCTAGGTTATTACTCAGTAAAGACTTTTCTACACAGAAAAAGGCTGAAGACGTGGTCATAGTTCCTACTCAATAGCTTCAAACACAGTTAAACAGAAATCTCTGCAGGCCCATCTATACACTAGAAATTTTGACCTCTCATTTGAAGAACTAAATAAAATACTACTGTTTCCCTCATTGCTTATTCTGAGACTATCTCATTGCTTTTGTGTCTTTAGTGTTTGGACTCAGTTCCCTTTATTTCAGTCATAAAACACCAGCTTTCAATTGAAAATTAAGTGCTTTTAGTTGTTTTTGATGTTTCAGAGAGGCAGAATCCTCGTTTGTATGTATGACATACATACATGACATTCAATAGTTACAAATAATAATCTATTTCAAGACAGTAATAATATTTCTAGAAAGGGCTTTCTAGACAGAGTTCAGACTGTAACTGATGAGGTAGTGAAATGGAGTAGGGATAAAATATGTATTTTAAAGTGATAGGAGTAAAGTTATGTTTAAATTTTAGTTAAACATTTCATTTCTGCTAAATGTGATTTTCCTTTACATTTATTTATTTTTAATTAGAAATACATGAACATCTTATCCCCCAGCTGTAAATTAAAGAAGAGTTTAATTGTTAATACACCCTTCTTGTGCTGTATTCATGATATTTCTTCAGATACTTAATTACTAATTTTATTTTTATATTAGGATACATTCCATTAAAGACATTTTTCCATCCAGTGATATGCAACAGGATTTGCTCTCTAACACATGAAAACAGTGTTGCCACTTTAATATTATTTCAGTTTAGTGTTTAGTTCAGTGAATTACAGAATGCAATTTCACATGAGCATTTTCAGGGTTTCTCAAATGTTAAATTTATGGCTCAAAACATGGCTGAGAGACCTCTAAATGGAAGGAATGCTGTGGAAAGTTATCTTAAAACAACCATTCCCACATTAAATTTTTAGAGATTTAGTGCAGGCCCTGGTCCTTCCATTTAGAATAAGATTAATAGCAGGTAAGTCAGTAAATTCTTCCCAGTGCATTAAAAATCTCTGCTGCAGACAGGATATAATGGGGGGTATAATCATTATATTTGAATTAATTTAGTTTGTGCTGTCAATTTACTGTCATTGTAAATGGGTATATTCAAGGCTCTCTTCCAAATAAATGTTTGGAGACATCTAATGGTTCAGGTCTTCAGGGAAAGTGCTAAATATTCATTTGCCACAAAAGGGCCCATGCTTTAGACAACCCTAGTTTTCATCACAGCTTATAGATAGGAGAAGAACATTCTGTATGCAATTTCTTTGGCAAAATATTCTTGGGTCTAGATATATATTCACACAACAGATCATCATTACAATGTGGTAGAATATTCAAAGTCTGATCTATAAAATTATTAAAAAATTCTTATGCAGCAGGACGAGTTCATAACTCCTCAAGGAGTTTCCTAGAAATTGAGAAGAAGATCCAAACTAGTAAGAATCCCAAGGAAATTTGGTTTTAGAGCTCAATCCAGGCTGTAAGAAAACCATGTTACCACTCCTACACCATCAGATAAAGATCAGGGACTTCTTCACGCAAAGCTCTCAGATGAACACTTTTAGTCACTGAGCTGGGAGGGTTTCATCATTTGTTAATAAAATAATGGCAAGTATCAATCCATGCCTAATCTTTCTCCTGGGTATAGGAAATATTTGGCTTTCATTTTCTCCTTAGCACTCTGATGATATTTATCCAGGAATCTTATAACCTTTTCTATCTACTGTCTTAAATGCTTATCAGCCCCTTATTCAAGTATTCCCTGTAACCTGTTCCATTCAAAATTAGGTTCCAAAGGAAGTTAAAGAGCTATTACTGAAAGATTTTGAAATTAACACAAATTATTTCAGCTGAAATGATTTAAGGAGCCTTCATGTTCTGGGAGATGCAAGAGGGTAGTTAATACATGGAAGATTAAAGAAACAAGCATTAACCTCTACACAGCTGGAGGAAGAGGATGTGCTGTGATTTCTCAGCAGTCTGATTTTCTTTACCCCCATGAAGGGAAAATTCTTATTGTATGGATACTGTCATACTGTCACAGTGTTTCCACACTCTTCATCTGAGGTTGTATAAGTCATGGATTGGCAGTATAAATGAAGTCCTTTGCAAAGTGATACTCTGATATCCTGTCTGTAGCTCTTTCCCTTGTTCTTAGCTGAAAGGACTTAAAATCAGAAAACAGTCTTGCTTCTTTATTCCATTCCCCATTTCCATTCAATGGCCCATAGTGTATAATGTAAAGAATTTTAGCTGTGGTAATATCTGTAAATGTTTGAAATTTTATTACATCTATTCTTGTGATATGTGAGCCCCTCAAAATCAATATTTGTCACATAATTATGTCATCTTTTCTTTTTTCATAGAAAAATGAAATGCAGATTTTATAGCTTAGGGTTCATAAGACACTTAGTAGCAGACTGTAGAACTCAAGTCAGATTTGCAGCAAAGTTGGAGGACCAACTTGTTAAATAAAACCCCTTGTAAAAATAAACCTGATTTTCTAAATATTTTTTATTTTTTTGGTACCTGGGTTGGAGAAGAATTACTTTGTGATAACTGCATCATTGTTAAAAACATATCTGAAGGAGAGATATCTTCTATAAATATTGAGATCCCTTTCTAGCCAGGTGACAAACAAGCCATTGATTCTAACAAGGTCAGACTGTGCTTTGTCCTGAGAAATATTCAAACGTTTGAATCAGTGTCTTCTTTGGTAATCAGAGACAGAACAAGAGGATTATTAACTTTTAAAACTCCCCGAGCCAAGAAGACCCTGCCTGAAAGGGCAGAGACCCAAATGCTGGAAAATTTAAGGCCAAATGATGTATTTCAGAATAAAGCCCAGGGATAAGGTTTTCTTAAAGAGCAAAGTTTGGCTTTTAAACCGTTTTCTAATCCCAGACCAAATTTCAAGGTATGGTAAACTAGATTTATTTTGAAGAGGCATGTTTCATATCAATCACAAATTCAGCACTTTCATATCCAGGTCTGAACTCAGATGAAAGACAAAGCTTGTGAAGTAGGGAGTGTAGTAAACTGAGTAATTAGCCTAAAAAATATCGAACAATGGGGGTCAAGTCTTCAAAGGTAAAAGGTTGTCAGAAAGAAGGTATTTTCATGTGAAGGCAGAGCACAGCAGAGCTGAGAACAGCATCTCATTGCTTTGTAGTGCTCAGACCACGTGAGCTCTGTGATTTGTTAGCCACTTGAAAATCGTATATTATGTTTTTATTCTCTGCTTATCAATTTTATTTATTGTTGTATTTCATGTTTGATAACTGGATATAAAAAATGACTAGGAGGATTTTTTATGGCCTTAGCCAAACCCCCATAAGAGAGTCATGTATATAAGCTTGAGAGTGATTGATTCCAGTGCACATAACTCAAAGCCTCAATATTTCTTAGAAGTTCAAGTTCCTTTTAGCATCTAACACAAATGAACAAAAGTCTTTATGAAATGCAGGTGGTGGTTGTTTTGCCATCACTGACTCATGGTGACCAAAACACAAGCTAGAAAGATAAAGAGCCTAGAGGCACCACAGCCATAGCAAAGAAATCACAGCGTAATGTGGGCAGGTAAGGTCTTAATAATTCCCTTAATATCTATGCAACTGTAATGGCCTCCATGGTCTCAAAGATCATAAATAATAAGGATGAAAAATATCCCTTTGCAATATTGGACTTTGGTTTCCTAATTTTCATAGGGACACCAAGCAATTGCTCAGTAATTTTTGTACATTTCCTGCCAGTTGCTGCAGGCATGTCACTTGCTAGGGTAACAATAACCCAGAAGAACAGGATGTGGTACAAAAGCATCAGAAGATCAGAATTTCATTAAGAGTTTGAAATGATGGCATGACATGCAAAGAGCATTTGGTACGTGTACAGATTGCACTTACCTAAGGGAGTTAATGTAAATTAAAAACATAAGATCTTAAAGATAATATTGTCCCTCAGATGGGTACAGACGTGCTGTATTATTTTAAAGGCAAGAATAGTTTAATCCTATTTTAAGTTTGGTTTTCTTCAGGGCTAGGCAAGCAAATATTAAATATTGTATGAAAACTCAATACAATTGTTTTCCAAAACAAAGTCTTACCCAAAAGCAAAAACACCCCATTTTTAAACTCTTTAAAGCACAAAACCTGTCAGTGAGTGTGAACATTCAGCAAATGCCAGAGATTTAAAGGGAACACCTTAGGAACATAGGGCTCCATCATAAAACTATGTGAACTATTTTCAGCAGGGTTCACTACAAAGGAGCTTAGGAGATTCCCCTATAAGGACTGAAGTTCTTGTAATTGAAGTTTAAATAGAAGAAATTTTAGAAGAAATATTGGCACTACAAATAGTAACAAACCCCAAAGGCCAAACTTCTGTATGGAAGGAAGCAGGATTTTGCTTCTATTTTTCTATTTCCCTTCATTGAACCTCAGGACTAGAAGGAGGGTAAATAGGAAAGATGGGTTTTTTTCAAAAAAAGGACTCCTAAGAACATCTGAGGACCACTAAGCCTGACTTCTGTGTCAAGTGTGTTGATAGAAAATACATTAAAAAGTACAATAAATAGAATTGTATTTAGCACATTATCGTACAGTAGAGTTACCACACAGTCATACACCAACAACAGAGCTTTTGAAGAGGGAAGTCCTGCTTCAGTCTGTATACAGCTTCCCTAAAGAGCCTAAAGCACCTGTCAAGGTGCTTTCATTTCACATAGTTCTTTACAAGGCCACTCATCAAAGGCTGTCAAAGAAATTAAAGTCTTAGAGGTGCTGAAGTATTGCTCCATGTTCAATTAAAAATAGATTAGGAAAAAAATCTAAACGGTTGGGAGAACTGGGAGATTGTTGATGAAGACTTTTCTGGGACTTCACCATTCACCACATAAACTATCTGGAAAAAAAATGAACAGAGTAGTAGAGAAAATTGTTGATATAATATTATTCAGAATTGTTAGAGCTAAAACTAACTCTGAAGAGCTGCAAAATGATAATACTATAATAGAAATAGAGTGGATAAGCAATAAATAATGTCAACACCAACGAATTTATATAATACCTAAAACTAAAAATGTAATTCCTTTATTAGATTTTATCAGTAAAGAGATTAGGGTGCCACTGTGTATGAACATCAGCTCAAGTACAAAAGGCAAATAGAACTGAATTTTGTGGAAAGAAAAAAAGGAACAAACAAAAAGTTTCCAAGGGAAAAAAAAGTGTGAAAGATCTGCATCTTCATTTTTGCTGTGCAGTTCTCATCTTCACATCTCAAAGTGATAGAATGGCAATTGAAGCAGTGCCACATGGGCACTAGGAATGTTATTAAAGATTCATTGTAAGGAAGGATTAACCATCTAGGGTTTTTAAGTATGCAAAAGACACATTTAAAAAGAGGTATGATACATAGCATATAAAACCATGTAATTAGTTAACTGAGATGAACCAGAAACTAGTATTTATAATCAAAAAAATTTCATAAAATTGTAAAAGAAGTCACAAGGAGTATAACTAAATTATGATGTTTATTGACAAGGCAGTGGGAATACATTTTTATGACATATTGTCCTAGCAATCATTTCAGTCTAGGCTAAGGAAAATTTTAATTGACTACCATTTGTTTGATGGCCTGGCTTAATTGTAATACCCAGGACACACATGCTATTTTTTTTCCTTAAAAAAAAAAAATTCATAAAGCAATGTCAAAACACTGATTTAGTCATGTTTTGGAGGAAATGGGTCACTATTTCTAGCACATGTAATATTTGCAGGATTATGTTTTTTAAAAAGAAATCTACTTATAAAGCCACATTATTTATGGATTTACATTATTTGAAATAAAAGTATTTTATGCTTTTTGCTTTTGTCATTTGATTCCCTTTTCAGACAAACTTAGGTTTTCTAACTCATCTTAAGCCCATAACAAAATATTTAAGTGCATATATCTTCAGATTTCCTCCCAGAACCAAGCTTCAGGAGCCTGTGGTAAAGTGGGAAAATGAGAGCACAGCCCCACTGGAAACTCCTGAGCACCATAAGAAGCATTTGAAGGGCTAAGAATATATGTTTTAAAATTTTAGTCTTATGTATTGGTTTTTTTTTTTTTTTGCTGTGATAGGCTGTGAGTTGTTTTTCAATCTATCTCTGCTGGCTTTTCTTCTCTCAGCTGTAAATCTCATATTCCTCTACTTCCATGTTTCTTCTTATGCTAATTTATTTTCTTTCTTGCATATCTTTTTTCTCCTTCCTTTTCATATCTTGTTCTTACTTGCTTGCTTTAGAGTTTTTTGGAGAATCCTGACTGATTTTTACAGATTTAGATTAGACTTGTCTTGTTATTTTTTCAACAAGACAGATTTAATTCAGTTTTCCTCGTCTAAAAATCTCAACAATTCCTACTTTGTTAAACATAGCTTTTTGTTCCTGAGTATTTCCTACCCCCATAGCCCAACTTCTATCTAACCAAACACAGCTGTTAAAGTCATATTCTTCTCCTGCCTTGCTGATTATGACATTTCCCCCAAGTGGCATCAAAGACAAATGTCTCACCTCACCTCATCACAGATACTTCCATTTCCCTACTGGTTTCTCATTTCCTAACCTCCTGTGATTCTCCAAAGCTGTCAATCACTCTACAGCAAATCTCAGATAACTCTATTGATTTCCTTGTTTATATTTTCCCATTTGTTAATGTTTCCTAGTTTTATCTTACAGTACTTACTATGTTGTCCTGATAAAAAAATCATCTCCCAAATTAAAAGTCTCACTAAAAACGACATAACTGAATTTTGCATGTCTACATATCTGTGTTTGTACCTGTGTTCACAAATGCTTCTACATAATTTGAGGGTTTTTTGCTGAGCTTAGATGGTCCACAGTCAAACACAGCATGATACTTTGATTTATTTGTCATAATTGTCACTGTGCTGGTAAACAAAAATTTGATCTATGAAAATTCTGGTTCTTCTATTGATTGCCCAATTTAATCTTTTAAAATTTAAATATTAACCCAAGTTTTAAAAAATACATTAAAAAAAAAAAAAAGCTTAAAAGCTTTTTTTTAAGCTTGCTGTTGTGCTGCTGGTAACCTGAAGGGCATTTTAGTATATATATATTGGACCTGAGCACAGCATATCAGATCAAACGAGGCTATCTCCATCAATTACCAGCTTTACTGCTGGGCAGATTCAAAAACCAAGCCACAGGGTCTTTCTGTGATAATGGAAAACTGATGATATTTCATATTTTAAACATTCGTTATTTTCCAGGTGTGATGGGGGAATATGAACCAAAAATTGAAGTCCATTTTCCTTACACAGTTACAGCTGCAAGGGGAACTACTGTTAAGATGGAGTGTTTTGCACTTGGAAAGTAAGTACAGATTCTTTCCTAATTAGACATCATTGTTTATTAAGATGAGACATGCCTAATTTGTGGTTTCATTATTTTGCTGGATTTCATTTTCACAGACAGTCCTTACTGCACTCTCAAAGTAACCAATTGACTAAGTAGCTAATTACGAACTCCCTGCCCAGCCATTTCTGCGGTCAGGAATTCATTTAAGTTAAAAGACTCCGTCAAGATGAAAAGTAACACTCTCATAAACAAAAAGAGCAAATGTTTTTAAATCGAAAATTTTACCCAACTCATACCCATTCATTCACTGGGGTACTATAAATCAGTAAATTGGGGTTTGTTCTGTCAAAATATCAGATTTGGAGAATTAACAAGCATTAGTAGAGTTTTCTTCGCTTTCCCATATGCATCATTTATACATGAAGCTAAGAGCACAATGTCTTAATTATCTCCTAACACCTTTGTGGCAGTGTCTGCTCTCTAGTTTCTGCCTGACCTAATAGCACTAGTACAGAATGGCTGTTTGCTATTTCTGTCAAGGAGTTTTTACATGTTTGTTGATGAAAGGGTTTAGGGAGAGAAAGGCGTGAGAAACTGAAACTACAATTACTTCTAGAGAGTATTCAGATTACAGAATATAGGATGAAATTGATAACATTTCAATTTTGTGGTGGTAGTTACCATTAGTTACTCAAGTTACTATTATGATTGTTCCCAAGAATAAGGTGGACAAGGCTAGTTTACAGCCAGACAGAATTTAGAGGCAATGCTAGTGTCTCAAAGAAATTCTTTCTTCTTCACATATATGCTGCTAAAACCAGATGTTCCATGAGTGATGTTTCACCAAAACATATAAAAAATTACAATGGCTAGAGCTCTTACCAAAATGCCCCATCGAATTCTATATGGTGTGTTGAAAAAAGAATCTCACTGTCTTAAATTTTCCTCAGGTCCTTTTCATAATGGTATTCCTTTTGGACATCTTGCTCCTAGTCTCCAAAGTTATGCTGCTGATTACCATATATCCTTCTTGCTTCTATAGTTCTTAGCTCATCAAGACACATGAAAGTTTCTTATAGCCTGGCCTTAATTAAAAAATAGGGAATGGATTTGTCTTTGTAACACCTGTGGAGGAACTTGACAAAAGATTTAGTCTGAGAAATACTGTATTTTACATACTAATTCTTCTTACTAATTTTTATAAGTAGGAACAAAATATAAGAAGTTAGGAGTTTTAAGACAATGGTCTGTTTTCCTAAGTATCATTACTCTAGCATGCTCAGCAGGTCTAGTTTTCCAGAGTGATTTTTCAAACCCTGTGTCTGCAACCTGAGAGGAGTTTTAAAACATTTTTATAGTCTTTTTGACCTTCATTTGTCACTGGTCACTGGATTTTTTTCTGTTCAAATTTTTCTGTTAACAATTCCTAATTACTGACTGGATGATATATGTCTGAAACTTACTACCTTCTTGCTGGTTTTTCATGTTTGACCAATACAGAGATGCTCTCAGTGTGTAGCTCAAAAGAAGGTACACACAAATAACTAAAGAGAAATTCTGAAAAAGTTTTTCAGCTGTATCTATTTTGGTTCAGTGAAGTTGATGAAGAAACAGGGCATAGCCAAACCATTTCAAACAAAAGCTGGGAGACCATAGCCCACATACAGGGAGCCAGTAGTGACAGCAGCTTTTGCAAATTCATTCCCAACATAAATAAAAGCAGTAATTTAGAAAACAAATGTGAGGCAAGAGCTTTTGTAGGGTGAAACACAAGTCTTATGTTTATGTAGTAAAGATAAGGAAAGAGGTACATGACAGAGGACAAAAAAGCAATAAATGGAGAGAGTCTCTGAGATGCTCAAATAAATGAGGAAAAGGGCTGTTCTGATGGCTCCAGGCTCTCTCCTGTCAGAAACACTGCCAAGTCAATAGCTGGCAACAAGGTCCTTTTAGACTCTTGGGTATGGCTGCAGCAGTAACCAACATATTACTTCTTATTTTCCTCATTTTGCTGGAATTAAATTGCAGTTGTTGACAGATTACAAGTCAAATTTCCAGTGAAAAGGAAGTATGACAGACACTGTCCTTTGCAACCACCAGTGACAGACAAGAAACAGCAACAGATACCTTCCTTTTTCAGCACCATGAGGTTTAGTAAACACTATCAAAAAGATTCAATCACTATTCAAAAGGAAAGTAAAGTTGACAGAAAAGGCTTCAATAAGGTTATTTACTCCCTTTTTTGGTTTTTTGTGTTTATCTTTAATAAACAAAAAAATTGAAACCACCTGAATGATCAAGGAATTTAAGGTTATCTAGTAAGATAGTTGACCCCATTTGCTGCTCTTGTAATGGGCAGCTATTTTCACCATGCACATTCCTTATCTTCTCAGCCATTAATGCACAATCAAATCAGTTCAGCTGAAATTGCTTTCAACCTGATATGGTAATAATTACATGAATGACATTTCAGGCATCATTTGAATCCTGGAGGCTGAGGTGAGAAGTAGAAATGCATCAAATTTCCCATTAATTTTCCTAATTTTCTTTTTTTTTGTCCCCATTTCTTATTCCTGATGCCTTGTAGGGGTTGTTGCTTGTTACATTGCCATGGGTCCCATTTACTAAACTGAATCAACAACTAATTTGTTCCTTTTTTATTCAGTATCTTGAGACTCGGTATTTTGAATTCTTATTGTAAATAACATGGGGGTAATTTCAGTCTCAAAACCAATATGCTGCTGGTATTCTCATGCTTTAATTTAGCTGTCTGAAGCAGTCTGCTCTCTCCACTGTAATTGGGAGAATGACAGACGTTCCAGTGAGATTTCCTAAAGTAGGCATTTGGCAAATATTCCAGGAAGAACCTTGTCCTTAGTTACAGATTAATGATTTATTAATAGTGTTTATTTAGAGCTGCCAGTCACTATGGCTGAAAGAATTAAATAAATTGAAGTTCTGCAGCTTTTGTCTTCAAACTAAAGTGAAATATCTTAATCGCTTGACAGAGAAAAATTCTCTGAGAAGGATTTTGTTCTGACCTAAGCACTATGTGGCTGGTTCAGTTACACATAAAAATATTATGCTACTGTTGCCATTTGCAAATTGACTTTGTAGTTTCTAAAGAATTCAAAGTAATGGAGGAGTGAAATACCTCAAGATTACCTTATTTGTATTAGATAAATCTGTTTATGATGAGTATCAGTCATTGGCTAAGAAATCACTGCATAAATCAATGATTTACTGCTGAGGTTCAATATAAGACATGACAAACAGAGGAGCAAAATAAAATTTACTGTGTATATGTCAGAATGTGCATTTTGTAATTAGTTTTGTTTTGTGCTGGATATATATGCTGACCCAAGGTTGCTTTAATAAACATATTTATTGTCACATCTATACAACAATGTATGTTTTGATTACATCTATCTTTCATATGTATACCTATAAATAGCTAATAGATATGTTTTCTGCTACCCATTTAATGATGTCATTTCTATTAGAAATACTTAAATTTTTGTTTGTTCCCATACAAAACAGAGGATCATATTAAAAAAAAAGTGTAAAAAAACCCCACTGGCAATAACAAGGTATTAACATATTCTATTTATTTTTAACTTTTCACAAGAACAGAAATACGTCCCTTTAATTTGCAGAATTGCTGCATCCTGATTAGTATTTACATTAAACATTGTTAAAATAATCAAATAATTGACAAGAAAAAGAAAAAATCTGAATGGTAGAATTCTAAACATCTACATTAATAAAAATAATTCTAACTAGCAGTATGATAATGTTTGGTTTTGAGTAACAATTTCACTCCTTGCGTCTTCTCTTATTTAAAAAGACAAGGTAATTTTCTTTGTAAAACTAATAAATGAGCTAATGGCTAATTAGGTTTCTGTTTGTAGTCCAGATAAACCTGATTTTCTATGTTCATTTCAGTGTCACAGTGTAGATTTCTTATGTAAATCAGAAAGACAGATCATGACCTTGTTCTTTGGATAAGTTCTGTTGAAGAAAATATCGTTTTCCTAGCTGACATTTTTGCACAAATTACAGCATTCCTAGCTTTTCCTGCTCCAGAAATGCATTTTTTCATATACTGCCTTCTGTGACAACAGGTTGCCATTTAAGTTTTCTCTCAAATGTTACTGACTTTGCCTTCAAGAACATCTAGAGGCAACTGGTCCATTCTTTAATTTTTTTAATGTACATTATTCAAAGAAATAATTCTGGTGCCTTCATTTAGCTCCCCATTAGAGAGAGATTAAATTAATGCTGTTGATGTGCAAAAGGACTCCAAATTCTGTCCCCACTATATGACATATTAATTAATGAAACACTTCAGTGACAGCCATCCAAGCATCCTTTACCACTTCCTGACTTTGGAGCATACTTATGTCAAAAGTAATTTTAACACTATTATTTTAAATACGGGGCTGAAAGGCAGGCATAGATGGAAATATACAGGTTTTTTTAAGCCTCAAAATGAACAAGTTATCATAGTCTGAGCAAGGATACAGTACTGGTTTTTCCAAGTTGGCAGGAAAAGCTGTAAGTTCCTACCCTCTTCAATGAGCCCAGACCCTTGGCCTCAGAGGCCAAGCAAGAAAAATGCAAGTGTCAGAAACATATCTTTCTTTTTTTTCCATTATTATTCTTTCTGGCACATAACTTTAGGCTGTTGTCTTCTTTCCATTTCAAATAATTCTACTTTCACTCTTTCACACAGATTTTTTTATTTTAAATTGTGTATAATGCACACACCCTATCTGACCCTTACACTTCAGCCTTTTCCTTAGTGCATTTTTGTTTGTGCATTACACCAGACTTATATTTTATTTGCTATATAAAAGTCACATTTCATTGGTTTTCTGCCTCTGATCAGAAAAAAAAGAAATAGAGTTTGTATTATCATAGTGCCAGCAGCCAATTTTGAGTGAGTAATCATATTTTATTTCTCATTAAAACAAATTACAGGATGGGGATTATTGCAGTACTTGTAGATTACCAGAGTTTTCAATCTTTGCTTGCAAAATAAGGGACACGTAGACTGCCAAAAGGATTGTTTTGCTAAAAATAAAAAAAGTTTTATGCATCCTTTTTTTTTATGCTATGGTTATTTTTTAACCACATAGTGCAACACATAGATATTTGAATCAAAAGAATCAGTAGAGAACAACACTGACAGATGATTTTTCTTATGACCCATTTGCTTTTCTGTATTTTTCAGAGACTATTTTATGCTTTTGCTAGTTCTGTACAATAGTAACATACATGTGATATACCAACATTCTTTCTAAGTGCTAGGTTATTTCACTTTGGAAATGTAAAAACTATGTTTTTGTTTTGAAATACCCTTAGTTAATGATAAGGATAGATTAACAATATCTACTTTCTTTTATTACTGAATTATGATGAGGCTGTTCTGATAGATGTGTTGTTCATGTTGTCATATTTAATGTCGCCTTAATAATTCTATCATTGACTTTATTTGGAAGAGGTTTATAGTTCAGTTCTAAACATTACTCCCATCTGTAATATGGCTTGCAAGAACTCGACTGATAGTCCATTTAAAAATCTTGCTTCTTAAATAAAATAAAATAAAAATAAGGTGAAGCTACATATATTTAAGTCACACAAGTAATGAAATTTAGAGTTTTTTAATCTAAGAAATGTTCAAAATGTTCTCTTGAAACAATGAACTCTGAATCAATTCAGATTAATAAATATCTCAAAGTTTTAAATCCATTAAATATAGTAATTTTTTGTTAACTTCTTTGCCTGGTTTTCTTTTACCAGACTTTCCTAATTGATCTTCCAGCTTATAATAAAAAGTGCTATTATTTGTTTTATGTCAGTACCAATATTTTCATTAGACCTGTTGTGGGTGCACCATCCCTGGAAATGTTTAAGGCCAGGCTGGATGAGGCTCTAAGCAACCTGGTCTAGAGGAAGGTGCTCCTGCCTGTGGCAGTAGGGCTTGACCTCAATAATCTTTGTTTCCTTCCAACTCAAACCATTCTATATATCTACATAAAGAAAGCTTAGTAAACATTTTTCAATATGCAGAAATAAAAGCAAAGTGTTTGGATAAGTGAATATAATACCTAAGCAAATATCAGAGTGGCCAAATAAAAAAATTTTTATGGTCTGCTGGAGAGAATTTGACTGTACCTCTGGAGACTTGTGTGAAGTTTCTGAAGAAGTTATTTTTTAAGCCAATGGCATAGGGTAATGGCTATGAAGCAGGTTTCTCAACATTATAAATCTTTTTTCAGGGGTAAAAAAATAGACTGCAAGTTCAAAAGTTAAAGGGCTGTTTCAGTGAGATCTGGTCAGTTTCTGGCAAATAATGTAATGATGAAGAGAATAGTTTGAGAAAAGAAGGTAAAGGCATCCAGGAATGCATGTTTGGTCAGAGGTTTCGTAGTACCTGATTCCATTCTTTTCTTGCTCTGCCACATAACTATATGTGACTTTTACCAGGAGCAAGAAGTTCACAAACAACAATTTTACAGTGAGTCACAGATCCATGTTGCACACTTCTCTGTCTAGCACATGCAGTTATCCTTTTGGTCTCTCCACACAGGGGAATAGAAGATTCCAGCATTGCACCATATTGTTTCCTAACTTCAAAGGAGTAACCTCAACCTTCTCTGTTCTTCAAATCTGTAAATTATGGCTTTTTACTTTCAGACCACCAGGTAAAACCATGAGCCAAGTCTTCCATATATTTCTGTCTGACTTCTGTCCTTCTGTTGGCTTATCTTGGCAAATCCAGTATTACCTACTGGTCTAGAATGTTTCCAAAGAGGATATCCATGTGCTGGCTGTAGTTGCCAAGATTCTTCCTGCCTCCAGACCAGGCAGGAAGCATCTCCTGTTACAAACTTTCAAGAGTTACAAACAGACAAGATGTTCCTGTAACCCCACCCCTTCCCAGTAATCTAATTTTGAAAAAGGTCTCATGAGGGTTTCTGTTCTGGGATCAGACCCTTTTCCAACCTAAATCTCCTTATCACTAGCATGAATCCACCTCTTGCTTCAGCCCTAGTGTTATGCTAAAGAGTAGCAGAGCTCAGGCACTGGTGATGCTTCAAAACCAACTTAAAGTTAACCTCTGTTAACTGCACTACACTGAAAACAAAGGGCATTGGCATGAGTGAGCAGTCAAGCAGGCAAGAAGCAGATGAGTATTATTAGGTATAACATGGGAATAGAGCATAATTTTCACTGGTTTTATAAATATATGTGTGTTGGTTTGAAAATAAACCAGTGGGAGATCACAAGTCAAGATTGAAATTAAAAATAAGTGAAATAATACAAGGAAAAGCACTGACAAAGTCAGATACAACCTAACACCCTGTTAGGGTGGTAGTAGCAGTCCAACTGAAGTAGTCCAGTTGAAGCGGTGATCCTGTGAAGATCTAGTCTCCAGCTGAAGATCCAGTGGTAGCTCTGGTCCTCTGGGAACCCAGTAGACAGGGCTCCCTCAGGCAGTTCCAAGGCCAGGTTATATCCACGTGGGAACACCTGGCTCCTCCCTCCTGGGCAGAGCATCCCACAATGGGATGAGATAAGTCCATGAGTCACACGGTGGGTCCCTGATGGCCCATTGCCTGTCATGCGGGGTGGGTCGTTAGCAAGTGATAATAGCTAACAGATGGCCCATTGCCTGTCATCCGGAGTGGGTGATAGCAGCTAATGGCCCACAGCTGGTGGTAATAGAATACTTAACTACATCAATATTGCAACCTAGGACATTCTCCACCCCTTATTCTATTACCATCTACACAGTTCTCACTTAAGATAAGGTCTCCTTGTGGGACACAACGGGTTTCCCCATCTGCCTGCATCACCCACCAAGTATAACCAGGTCCTTGGGCAAAAACCACTCCACGGATGGGTTTGCCTTTGCCTGAGGTGGGACTAATCCAAACAGTCTTTCCTAAAAAACCTCTTATGTGTACCACAGGGACTTTATCTCCATCCACTGTGTGCAAAGGTTCGGACTCGTCAGGACCGGCTCGATTGATAGAACCCCTTGTGTTAACCATCCAGGTGGCCTTTGCTAAGTTCAGTTCCCAATTTTTGAAGGTTCCCCCGCCAAGTGCCTTCAAAGTTGTCTTAAGTAGTCCGTTGCACCGTTCAACTTTCCCGGCAGCTGGTGCATGATAGGGGATATGGTATATCCATTCAATTCCGTGTTCTCTAGCCCAGGTGCTTATGAGGCCATTCTTGAAATGGGTTCCATTGTCAGACTCGATTCTCTCAGGGGTACCATGTCCCCACAGGACTTGCTTTTCCAGACCCAAGATGGTGTTCCGGGCAGTAGCATGAGGCACAGGGTAGGTCTCTAACCATCCCGTGGTTGCTTCCACCATGGTCAGCACGTAGCGCTTTCCTTGGCGGGTTTGGGGAAGGGTGATGTAGTCAACTTCCCCATACCTGTACTTTGACCATCGTCCACCGTACCACAGAGGCTTCACCCGCTTGGCCTGTTTGATTGCAGCGCAAGTCTCACAGCTGTGGATGACCTGTGAGATGTTGTCCATGGTCAAGTCCACCCCTCGGTCACGAGCCCACCTGTATGTCTCATCTCTCCCTTGATGACCAGAGGCATCATGGGCCCAACGAGCTAGAAATAATTCTCCTTTGTGCTGCCAGTCCAGATCCACCTGTGACACTTCCACCATGGCAGCTCGGTCCACCTGCTCGTTGTTACGATGCTCTTCATTAGCCCGACTCTTAGGTACATGTGCATCCACGTGTCGAACTTTCACGGTCAGCTTTTCTGCCCGGGCGGCAATGTCCTGCCAAATCTCAGCGGCCCAGATGGGTTTTCCTCTGCGCTGCCAGTTAGCCTTTCTCCAGCGATCTAACCATCCCCACAGTGCATTGGCTACCATCCAGGAGTCGGTGTAGAGATAGAGCCTTGGCCATTTCTCTCATTCGGCAATATCCAAAGCCAGTTGGATGGCTTTAAGCTCTGCGACCTGACTCGATCCACCTTGTCCCTCGGTAGCCTGTACAGCTTGTCGTGTGGGGCTCCATACTGCAGCTTTCCATTTCCGATCTGCGCCTACAATTCGGCAGGACCCATCGGTGAAGAGGGCATAGCGTCTTTCCCTCTCCGGCAGCTCGTTATACGGGGGTGCTTCCTCGGCACGTGCTACTTTCTCCTCTGCTTCTTCTGAAGATAATTTAAAAGTCTCACCTTCAGGCCAGTTTGTTATAATTTCCAGAATCCCAGGGCGATTCGGGTTTCCAATACGGGCGCGCTGTGTGATGAGGGCAATCCATTTGCTCCACGTGGCATCAGTGGCATGGTGGGTAGAGGGAACCCTTCCCTTGAACATCCACCCCAGCACTGGCAATCGGGGTGCACGGAGAAGTTGTGTTTCTGTGCCGATCACCTCTGAGGCAGCTTGGACTCCTTCGTAAGCTGCCAAGATTTCTTTCTCGGTGGGAGTGTAGTTGACTTCAGACCCTCTGTAACTTCGACTCCAGAATCCCAGTGGTCGACCTCGGGTCTCACCAGGCACCTTCTGCCAAAGGCTCCAGGACAGACCATGGCTCCCAGCTGCAGAGTAAAGCACATTCTTTACTTCTGGCCCTGTCCTGACTGGGCCAAGGGCTACTGCATGAGCGATCTCCTGTTTGATCTGGGTGAAGGCTTGCTGCTGTTCAGGGCCCCAGTGGAAATCGTTCTTCTTGCGGGTTATGAGGTATAGAGGACTCACGATCTGGCTGTACTCAGGGATGTGCATTCTCCAAAAGCCTATGGCGCCTAGGAAAGCTTGCGTCTCCTTCTTGTTGGTTGGTGGAGACATCGCAATGATCTTATTGATGACCTCAGAAGGAATCTGACGCCGTCCGTCTTGCCACTTTACTCCCAGGAACTGGATCTCTCGGGCAGGTCCCTTGACTTTACTCTTCTTGATGGCAAACCGGCTTCCAGGAGAATTCTGATGATTTTCTCTCCTTTCCCAAATACTTCCGTTGCTGTGTCCCCCCACACAATGATGTCATCAATATACTGCAGATGTTCTGGAGCCTCACCCTTTTCCAGTGCAGCCTGGATCAGTCCATGGCAGATGGTGGGACTGTGCTTCCACCCCTGGGGCAGTCAGTTCCACATGTACTGCACACCTCTCCAGGTGAAAGCAAACTGAGGCCTGCACTCTGCTGCCAGAGGAATGGAGAAAAAGGCATTGGCAATGTCGATGGTCGCATACCACTTTGCTGCCTTGGATTCCAGCTCGTACTGAAGTTCCAGCATATCTGGTACAGCAGCACTCAGTGGTGGTGTGACTTCATTCAGGCCACGGTAATCCACTGTCAGTCTCCATTCTTCACTGGACTTACGCACCGGCCATATAGGGCTGTTAAAGGGTGAGTGAGCCTTGCTGACCACCCCTTGGCTCTCCAGTTCCTGAATCATCTTATGGATGGGGGCCACAGAGTCTCTGTCAGTGCGGTATTGCCGGCGGTGCACTGTTGCTGTAGCAATTGGTACCCGCTGTTCTTCAATTCTCAGTAGTCCTACAGCAGACGGGTTATCTGAGAGACCAGGCAGGGTATTCAGTTGTCTTATGTCTTCCGTCTCTACGGCTGCTATCCCAAAAGCCCAGCGATGTCCCTTCGGGTCCTTGAAATATCCACTCCTGAGATAATCTATGCCGAGGATGCATGGGGCGTCTGGACCAGTCACAATGGGGTGTTTCTGCCACTCGTTCCCAGTTAAACTCACTTCAGCTTCCAGTACAGTCAGCTGCTGGGATCCTCCTGTCACCCAAGAAATAGAAATGGATTCGGTCCCCACATACCTGGATGGCATCAGGGTGCACTGAGCGCCGGTGTCAACCAAAGCCGTGTATCTTTGTGGGTCAGACGTGCCAGGCCATCGGATCCACACAGTCCAATAGATCCGATTGTCCCTTTCCTCTACCTGGCTAGAGGCAGGGCTCCTCTAATCCTGTTTTTGGTGCACGATGTTCTTCTCCTGTAAATGTGTTCCTGAGGTCCCTTCAAGAGGATCAGTCATATTATCGCTTCCATTCTGTCTGGAGTTCTGTCCACAAGAGACTGGGGCAGTGTTGTACCTAGATGAGCCTCCTGACGTGGATGTTTCTGTTTTCAATTCACGTACCCGGGCTGCTAAGGAGGAGGTGGGTTTCCTATCCCACTTTCTCATGTCTTCCCCATGCTCCTGAAGGAAAAACCAGAGGTCACGTCGTGGGGTTTGTCTTCTTTCCCTGGCTGGGGGACGTCTGCTCCTGATGGCAGAGACTCTGGTTGGTTTCGGTGTGACATGAAAAAATCCTTCTTTGAGCTCTTTCCTTAGTTTCTGATTCTCTTCAATCAAGCTCCAGACTTGCTCGGCCAGGTTTGTTTCCACTGATGAGACCTGGGTATGTAGTGGAGCGGTGACAGTGTCCTCATAAATTCTCAGTTTGTTTGCTAACACGCCCACCTGGTCTTCGCCTTCCCTCCACTGCAGTGTTGCCAGGTAACGAGAGTATATCTCTGGTCCAAGCCGCGCGAATCTTAGCCACATTTGTGAAGTGCACTGGACGTTATCTGGGCTCTTGGGGAATCTCTCGTTGTCCGAGAAAATGATCTCTAGTACGGCCAATTCCCTCAGGCATCGGATACCTTGTTCTATTGTGTTCCATTTTCTCTGGTGCATCTGGAGGTCTTCTTTGCAGAGGTATCTGTCCCGTACACTCGCCAGCAATCGCCGCCAGAGGCTGAGAGTTTCCTGGGTTCTCCCAATCCCCTGGTCAATAACCACATCCTGGGACAGGGATCCCAGTTGCCTGGCCTCACTTCCATCCAGAATGGTGTCGTTAGCTGCGGCATCCCAGATACGGAGCAGCCAGGTCAGGATGGACTCGTTCGCCTGCCGGGTGAATTCCCTCCGTAGGTCACGCAGCTCCCCCAGGGATAGAGAGCGAGTGATGATCTCCGGCTCTGTCTCTTCTGCTTGGTGAGATGGTCCTGCCGCATCCCCATCAGTCGCTATGCGGACTGATTTGCTCTTTGATTTCTTTTTCTGGACGGGGGCAACTGCTACGGGCTTCAGCTGTTCTGATTTGCTTTGTTTCTGCTCCTCAAGAAGACAAAATATTGTTCTGATCTTCAGCATGAGGTACACGGTGCTGGTCGCAGAGAAAAAAGAAAACAGAACTGACAGGAAGATTATGCCATCCTTAGCATCCAGGGAGAACTCAATATTGTCAAGGACGGCTGTGCCTGACCTGAAATGTTGGAAGAAACCGCTCTCTCTTCCTAGCCCCAGAGGCTGGGTGCGATTGCTGAGGAGGTCCCAGACAAAGCAGCTCAGGTTAGGCCAGGCAGACAAAGTCGAGTATATATAACGAATGGTGTTCATTGCCTCACAGGTAACCATGCCATAGGCATAATAAACCAATAGAGCAATTCTCATGCCATTCCCTGGTCGCAACAGGAGCAATATGACAGGCAGATAGTATCCCATTTGAGGAAAAATATAGAGAGCGAGATACAATACCCATATAGATAAGCTGAGCATCATGGTGCTAGGATTTCTGCGTTTCCCCAGGTCGTGCCCCACGTTGGGCGCCAAAATATGTGTTGGTTTGAAAACAAACCAGTGGGAGATCACAAGTCAAGATTGAAATTAAAAATAAGTGAAGTAATACAAGGAAAAGCACTGACAAAGTCAGATACAACCTAACACCCTGTTAGGGTGGTAGTAGCAGTCCAACTGAAGTAGTCTAGTTGAAGTGGTGATCCTGTGAAGGTTTAGTCTCCAGCTGAAGATCCAGTGGTAGCTCTGGTCTTCTGGGAACCCAGTAGACAGGGCTAGCTCAGGCAGTTCCAGGGCCAGGTTATATCCAGGTGGGAACACCTGGCTCTTCCCTCTTCGGCAGAGCATCTCACAATGGGATGAGATAAGTTCATGAGTCACACGGTGGGTCCCTGATGGCCCATTGCCTGTCATGCGGGGTGGGTCATTAGCAAGTGATAATAGCTAACGGATGGCCCATTGCCTGTCATCCGGAGTGGGTGATAGCAGCTAATGGCCCACAGCTGGTGGTAATAGAATACTTAACTACATCAATATTGCAACCTAGGACAATATGTTTGTGTATATATATATATATTTACATAAGCAACCACAACAGAAAAGCACTCTAACATCTGGGATATAAATCAGGCTTCATTGTTTTTAGGGCCAAGTATGACAGTTCTGATGTCTATTTATTTGGGTTATGTCACCAAATCTTTGGTTTTCTCCCTGAGTATAAGCTTTCTTTTCCTTGGTAAAATGTATGAAACTTTTCAGGGAGTGCTTCTTTGCTAAGGATTCTGATAGCTCATGGGATAGCCATTCAGCCCTGGCAGTTATTTTTTCCTAGTTATTGTCTTTTGGAAAATATTAAGCTCCTTGTACTTCTCCATGAACACAAAACAGTCCTTTCCTCTTCCCACAGTTATGGTTACATGACACAGACCCACAGAAACACCTTTGGTATTAAAGATAACCTGATTCCACGCTGAGGACATTCAGAGCACATTAACAGCTCCCATTTCCATGGAATCCTGTGACTCTATCACATACATTTTTATCCCCCACAGGAACTACTGGCCAAAAGTATGAAAGGACATGATGTATCACTGCAATGATAAATGAAAGATGGAGGTTTGAGGGATTCTAACCAGATTTAATAGACATTTTGCAGGCAACTAGAAAGCTAATTTTGACTTGTCTTTTAAATGTATTATGGTACTCACAATTTAATGACATGTCAAGATCCCTGGCTTGCATTAAATGAAGCAAATCATTCTAGGTGCTATACATCCTATTCGTTGTTGGAACTAGGATGCAAACATTCAGTGATTTTCCTACATATAGCAGAATTGCTGTGGGAACAAGCCATGCTGGTAAATTAGCATTTTCAAGCCTTAAGCTAATTCACAGTGTAGAAGTCCACAGGTAGTAATTTACCTCTACTCTTAAAACTAAGTCTTATCAAGATGTTCTTTTTTACATCTAGAGGTCACAGAGACATGAATAGTCTGTTTTCTCTTTTTTAAACAGAGAAACCATGTCATAGAATATTAATATGGTTTGATGATTTGCCTAAAATGAAACTGCATGATAGATACAAAAACTGATACAGAAATACTTGTTTCTGAGTTCCATAGAACAAAAAATCATGTGACTCCATGTCCCTTCACACCATTCTCATTACTGGAAAAATATTTTGTTAACCCTATCAGATGCTAAGCCTGGAAGCTGTGGAAACCACTTTTACAGTTTATTCATAGCAAAACCATTGCAAGAGGGAAATGAGCACTCTCAGCAGAACAACATTTGTCACTGTTATAAGTAGGGATATGCTTTCCCCTCAAGATAAGCTTGTGATGAGAGGAAGGAACCTTTTTAAACACAAGAATGACATCTTCAGCTGAGTTTGTTTATATGACACAAATAGATCCAGTATTCTCTTTTTCTTTGCTTTGATAGCATATATTTTTATGTCAAACAAATCTTTCTAACATTTTAATCAATCTCAAGTTCATTTTTAGCTCATACTGAATAAGTAATTGTGTTACATAAATACTTGGTGCTAGAACCAGGTTGTATTTTGTTCCTGGTTTTCAGGTTGAATTTATTTCTGCCCTCCTTTAAATGTTCTTTAATAGACTTCAAAATACTGTCACAAATATTGCAATCACTCCTAGCAATGTAATAAAAATTCTTTGGTAAATCTCAAGTAGGCCTCATTCTGCCTCACTCGAAAACCAAAAAATTAGATTTGATTGCTTTTACCATAAGGCATAAGGAAAGTGGGAAACAAACCGACAAAACTGCAAGTCCTCATCGGTAGAATGTCATTCTTGAAGAAGAAATATTACTAATTCCTTCCCTTTCTCTCTCAGAACCATGAAAGAAAAATGTTATATGTTACTAAAATCTGTGTTCAGTAATTTGCATAGCTTTGCTCCAGGTTTAAAGCTAGAGGAACTCTTTCTTTTTTTCATTCCAAACTTACTATCCAGAAGCATATGTGAAGTCTTTCTCTCTGTGAGAGAGTCTGAGTGGATCAGGAGGCAAAAATTCTAACATTTGTCCAGAATAGGTCCCCAGAGCTGCCATTTCTGTGCTTCTCTTCAGGATTTCCCACAAAGAAATAAATGCATAAAGCGCTGCGGCACAAGAGACTTAAATGCAGCACTCCTGGAAATAATCACACTCACTCTCTTCAAACTCTGTCTGATTAGCAGGCTCAAAGTCATCTTGCACTCTCCAGACACACTGGATTTATGTTTACATTTGCATCATGATTGATGGTAGAACTGTATTTTTTTTTAATTTCTGGGCTCATTGTAACTAGTCTTCTGGATCCTCTGGATCTGTGCACATCCACTGTGTGTATATGTACAGAAGAGTTGGGAAGTCCTAGATCCATTCCAGCTACAGAAATTCTGCCTGGAAAAAGTTTGGAACAGAGAAAAATGACACAAAATTTCAGTTATAAAATAGCTTTAACACAAGGCAAATAAACACAGTTCTACCGTAGAACTGTGGCCCTGAGGTTCTCTATGAGCACCTGAAAATTACATGTCATCTTTTCAAGCAAATTTTCTGCTTCAAAGCATTTGTTTCTAACTTAAAATCAGGAATTCTTCATGTATTATCCGAGATATCATGTATGTCTTTTGTTTTTCAAATTGCTTCAGATTCTCTTCTCAACAGCCTTGATCAAGTCACAGGCTGGGGGTAGTTTACCTATTGTTATGTCTGTAATACTTTTTAGAAGGATGTCCACTTACTTCAGAATGCCCCCAGCCATACACTGAGGTTGGGTGTGATAGAGAGACTAGAAAAAATTGTTTCTGGATTGCTGAGGAAAAAAAGAGTTTATTTCCATCATTTTTTTAATAGACATGATAGCTCAATACCTCTTCAATCCCACAGTATAAATAGCATCTACAGTATATCTACAGTACTATGACAGAAATATAATACAGAATTTTACAATGAGGACAAGGCTGAATACATAGGAGGAGATGTTTGGCTGTTTTGTATTATTTTTTTTACTTGGGCTCTTGTGATTTCATTAAGAGCAAATACCATTACCTAACTTTTAAATGCAAAACCAGAAGGCTGTGGGAGAGATTTTCCACTTTGCTCACTACTTGTCAAACCGATATCTTGCCTATTGTGGTTCTTCTGTTCTCATTTGATTACACCTTAATCAGGTGACTCGTTTGTTCATGATTAACTCAAATTTAAGAATTTGGGAAAAAAAATAAACTCACCAAAAATGTCAGTTATATAATCTAACTTAGGATATTGAACAGCTATGTTTAAATCTAAATTTGGCTATTGAATAGTTAAGTGTCAAGACTGAGACCACAGTTTAGGTTGTGATCAACCAATAAAGAGAAGCTCTGCAGTATAATTCACTGCGAATAATGAACCATTATAGATAATGAATCATCATCATATATAGCACTATTTTAGAAGCTAGAGATGCTCTAACATGCTGTAATTTAAAGTGTGAAGAAAATATTGTGGAGCTGGATATGCAGCCAAGCAGGCACTGTCCTTGCTCTGTGCCATAAAGAACAAGCTAGCAGTGGTAGGAAAGCACATCCACATTAATACATGACACTCATATATGCAACAGAATTTTTCAGCACAGTCATGGACGTTTGTTGAAGTGACTTGCAGACCTTGACTTGCTCCTGCACACTGGCTTCAAGCTCATCACCATTTCCTTCTATTCCATTTAATTTTTAAATCACCATACTCACTGCTGCTATATTTCATTAGTTCTAACTATCTTTTAATAACCAAATGAAAGGAAAAGTGGTGATCATGTCTTCTCAAACTCTGAATGGATTTATATGGGACATTTAAAAGGTAGATGTGAATGGTCTTTGGGCATTCCTGGAAAGCATCTGACAGAGAGAATTTCATTATAGTCTTCAACATTTAATCCTCATAATTATCCTGTAATAATTAGAAGATATTTAACACAGTTGCAAGACAGAAGGGCATAAGAAAATAAAGGGTTTTTTCCTAGTCTCCATAGGCATGCAGTGGTCCTGAAGATATATTATGATGTGAACCTGTGGGTTTGAAGGCACAGCTCAGAACAGTGATGCATGGTAGAGAGAAATCGTATGGAGAGGAATTGAAATTACAGTAGAAGATAAAATATTTCAAAATATCACATCAATCTGCACCAACCAAATATAGAAAAAGTAATCTATGTATTCCTATTTAAAATATTCTTGAAATACTAGGAGCTCAGATCCATGGAAAAGGTATTTTAAAATTCAGACATTACTCTTATTTCCATCTCACCCCTTTCCCAAAATAAACATGTGCATTAGGGCTGTATTGAAATTATTTCATGTGTGAAATTGGCAGGAAGAATAAATGCTTCCAATAATTTTTTAAAATATTTTTATTTCCATATTTTATTGAAACTTGTGAAGAATTTCCAACTAATTGAATAGTACTCATCCCAAATAATATAGTGCTGACAACCAACTCTTATAATCTCTTCTAAATGCAAAGGTAAAATTATAACTCATGTTTTCTTCAAATTCCTAGTGTACAAGCCCACAGTAATGTCTATCACAGTCACCAGGGACCTTTTAGAATTTTTATTTCTGTTTAGATTAATGACAAGTGGAATCATTATATTTCTGAAATCAAGTATGGTTTTTCTTGGTGATACTATGATTTGCCAGTTATATTCAGAAGATTTTTTTCCAAAAGTGAGGAGAAATCTTGTCTTTGAACTCAATTGAAGCTCAAATCAATTTAGTCACAGGAGTTGAATGTCAAGAGGGTTACAATAAATGAGAAAACTTTGTTCCCACAACCGTCTGCTGAGACCAAAATAGAAATGGATTATAATGGTAATAAGATTCAATAATTATGCATATAACATTAAACTCATATTAATGCTAGAAATACTTCTGCAGTTGCTCTCTTTTTTAAAAAGCTGTGGATCACTTGAAAAGATGAAAAATGTGCAAATGTTAGTTAGCTTTTATGGAGGATTTTATGAGTTTTCTAGAACAGTCAGACAATTTTATTCTTTCACATCCTCACTCATGTTTCATTTCATTTTAACAGAAGTCACAGAAGAGAAATAGGTATAGATATATTTTTATTTCAGATGTAAGATTCATGCGTCACTTGTAAGTTATGCAAGGAAAATAAGCTTCATTAAACCGAACTACACGTTGTCTGCAAATACTGATTTGTAATATGGGAGTATTTTCCTTTGAAGTCATTAAAACTGCACAGCTAGAGTAACTTTATCTCTTTGAAAAATTCCACTTACTACCTCATACTGATGAAGAAATAAGTGGGTTGTTTTAAAATATGTTTCCTAATGACCCAGACAACCAATTTCCTCTGTGTTTACCATGTTATACGCATTTACTTGCTGAAGGAAACACAAATGCAAATTTCAAAAAATTAGTTAAATGCAATTTAAAGGAAATTTTCCAAATACATGAATTTCAGAATAATCTCATGGCAGCTAAATGAGACAATTTTCATGGTTTATAAGCTCTTCACACTTTCTCAGAAATACACACTACCAAAAAAAATTCCTTTTGGCAGTCCTATTCAGCAGAACCTGTTTTCCTCCATGACAATAGAGAAAACACATTTTTGTCACTGATTGTAGTGGAAGCAGGGCTGAAGGCCAAATAGCTATCAATAGGCCACAAGCATGACACCCTTACAGTGCCAAAAAAAGGTATGTGGACACTTATTTCAGTCATTAGTGCGTCAGAAAGAAATATCCTATTTATCCTTCATATTTAAAATTCACCATGTTGAAGTACTTGAATCAGATAGGAATAGGAAGTTCTTTTATTCTTCTAACTGTAAAGTATGAAAAATAACTTTAATAGGAAACAAACTTTATCAATTAGAACCATACAAAGAACCATACAAGCTGCAGAAGAGTCCTCAAATCAAGTCTACAGGACACCAAAATTTGAAATCAGTCATCAACAAAGTAAGGTTAAAAATGAGAAAGCTACCAAGCTTCTATCGTGATAGAGTAGAGCAAAATCAAACCAAGAAAATGTCTTAATATCCACACCAATCACATGATCCAAAAATGTCTATAAAAAGAAAAATATATACATAATTGGAGACCCAGAAAGAAAAGAGATCAGTTTGTTTTGTTTAGCAAGGAGAAACAAAAAAAGTTCCATGCATGTATTTCTACTGTGGAGCACAGTGATAAAAGATCATTTTGCAAGAATAGCAAAATACCATAGGGCCATGTCTCAGAGATGAATGCAAACACCCAAAAGAAAGTTCATTTTGTCAGGTTAATTAATCAATGCAGCAAACTGATAAGGGAAATAATGATTGTTTCTTTCTGGTATATTAAAATAAATTCCATATGGGACTATATGGTGGTTTTGGAAGGTACTGATGTTAATAGACTCAGTGAAATTCAGTGATATGTGACATGCAGGAGTTAAAATTCAAGAAATTTTCTGATATCTAACTACAAGTTTGGGAATTTTCTTAATCTCTGTAAAGAATTAGAATTTGGAGCATTGTGCCTGCAAGTTTGAGTACAAATGCAGTAACTCAAAGCCTGTTTTTTAAAGGCTGAAGAATAAGCAGAATTGGTTGCCATATATTTATTTTTTGGGTATCCAACTGGATACCCGGAAATAGTGAGGGAAAGGTGATATTCTTAATGCAATTTCACATAGTTACAGCAAGTGGAAGTCAGCAATCATGACAGCAATTCATAACGGTTTTGAATTTAAACTAAATAAATTTGAATTTTGACTATTATGAAGCACTTTTCCTCATCTAAACTGCCACAAGATCCTATGTTTATATCTAAGCTTAGACTTGAAAAAAGGTCAAATAAATACAAAATATGTTTTTCAAAAAGTTCCATTTTCGGTTATGGTTTCCTCCAAGTTTCTTGTGGAGTACATGAAGCAGACTGGTTTTCAGGTCACAATCAAATATTTTTTAACAACTGCTCTCTTTTTTTTTTCTTTTTTTTCCTCCTTAAATATCTGCCGCATTTAGACAAATGTATGTCTGTGCAATAAAGCCCATTGGGTGCACAATAGGTGATGAGTGTTTGCGCTAAAAAGAAAATTTGATGAGTGCAAACACTATCTAATCCATTTCTTCCCTGAGCACGAATGTAAATGATCCAGGGTCCTCACAGATCTCTGTGGAACAGCAAGTTACGATGAAAAACCCTTCTGCTTCCACAAGCAGGAGTGTAATGCTGTGAGGCAGAAGCAGTAGTGCCATTAATACACAATACACACATTACTTGTGTCCTCTTACACATCCAGTTTTACAACTTGAAGCATATTGTAAGGAAAAGTGTCTCCAAACCTTTGGTCTCTTTAATTTATCTAAGAAAGACCGATATATTGAAATCTCCTACCTAGATTTATGTTTTCACGGATTGATCTCCTGAAGTGCAGTTTCATTGCAGAAAAATTGGGATGTGATAGAATTTGCTAAATTCATCCAAGTCTTGAAGTTGTTATTTTCTTTGACCTATCGAGTGGAAGCATTCAGGAGTAAAGCATAGAGTGCTAGAGAAACTCTAGAGAGAGTGATTTCAAGTGATTTACTTGATCTCAATAAAAACAGCCTCCCTTGTGGATGAAAGAGACACATTCCGTGCAGCAATCCATTTATTAAGGATTCCCTACAGAAAGTGAGGTATATCAACCATTATATGAACCTTAATTGTGATTATATTTTATTGCTACTTAGATTATTAAGTGTTTAAACTACCAGATAACAGAATCTATATTCTCAATAGCAGAAGAGTGTTAACATTAATTTTACTAAATATTTCAGCCCTGTTCCAACAATCTCTTGGAGGAAAGTTAATGGTCATAATCCAAGTAAAGCCCGCCTGAGAAAATCCCAAGCTGTGCTTGAAATACCTAATGTGCAGCTAGAGGACTCAGGAATGTATGAATGTAAGGCTGAAAACTCTCGTGGAAGAAATGTCTTCAGAGGACAGCTACAAGTATACAGTAAGTGTAATTGCACACAATATTGTCCTGCAATGCTTTGTCCACGCTTAAGGCTTTGAGCACACATGAAGCATTCCAAGGTTTGGTAGAAACAAAATACCTTGATATATTGAGTATCCCAATATGTCAACAATAGTATTGAATTAAGAAATATATTTTTATTCCTTAGTATAGCATTCAAGTCTGAAATACAGATAACATTGTATTCTCATAAGAACTGAATTAAATACAATTTCATATGGGATGTGTTGGGGATTTTTTAAAACTAAAGAGTATAGCTATAATTTTAAAAGTCTACGTCTTTTACTCTTGATATAACAATGACATGCAACCTAAACATGAAAAACTGTCAGAAAACAATGTTAGAGATGTTTTAGGATTATTGTCACACTTTTATTAACATTTTACCTGCGCAATGCTTAGGTGCTGAGCTTTGTCAAGTTCATTGTACTGGAATGAGAGCTGAAGTAGGGTTGGTTTTCTGCAGAAAATTCTCAGTCTAAGCATGCACACCTTGCAAAAGTTCTGATTTTCACAAAATGTTCCACATTTTCTAAGACTGGTCATCCAAAAAATTTTTGAATGACCATAAAAAAAAAATTGAGTCATGCATCACATTGAAAAGAAAAAGGAACACTGAACTTAAAAATATTTTATAAACCCCATGAATTCTATATAATATTCTTGCTGTATTCTAGAGTCTTGAAACAAAAGCTTATGTAATACATACCATGAACACTTACAAGTCAAAGTTTTGTGTATATTGCATGTAAGCATGAGTCCCACTACTTTTAATCAATTAAAGCTACACTACTTTCTAGCATTCCATGGACCCAAGAACCTTAAATACTTAGCAGAAAAGGTCTACTGTGGAAGATTATACAACAAATCTTTCAAACTGTTTTCTGTCTTCAAGTATTGCAGCCAGTGGAATTCCAAATGCTGCAGTTCAGACAGAGTCTCAAGTTAATGGATATGTCTAAGAAGGGGTTTCTCCTCTTAATCAATTTTCTTTTCCTTATTTCAGCTCATGTCTCCTTATGTTTCTCCACATTGCTATTACTAACTAATACAGAGTTCTCTGTCTTTGTTACACACTTTCATCAAATAACTGTAGACTACTATCATATATTTAGTTTATTTTCCACATATGTCAATATTTCCAGGTCCATAATCAATTTTTCTGTCTTCTCTAGCTTTTCAATGTCTTTATTTTAGCTCAGTTGATTTTAGTGGATATCAGAATATCTCTGGATCATGCCTCTTTCTTTGCTTTTCTTTCTCATCCGTCTAGAGCTCAGGGCATGCTTTTGTCTTCAATATTTTTGAATATGCTGGAAAAAAATTATGGAATGTTTAGGATGACAGTTCACACACTTAATTTCAAACTTGCCATCTTGCACTTGCAGCAAAGGTTTTATAAGATTTTTGCTGAAAGAAGCAGTCAAAGCCCAGGACCGACTCAATGCCTCATACGATGCCTACACCCTGCTGACATTTCTCTGGTATTACAAATTCTTACTATAAATTGCGTCCGTGAAAGTAGAGCAGCTCCTGAAAGTGACCTGAGGGCCAGGGGAATTTAGCTGGTCTTTTTCTACAACATTTCTTAAAATGTCAGAAATTTAAAAAATTTAATTTGAGTTACAGTGTGTATCCCAGCTCATATATGTATTAGCAGTTTTCTAGAGCTGTGAAACTACTAGATGCCAAAGCAGCTTATAAAGATTTTACAATTATCTCTGCTTCCCTCTTTTTGAGTTAAAAGAATATAACAGGTGCTTCTCCAGAGGGAACCTAAGATATTGTAAAATGAAATAGTTTTTTTCAAGAGCACCATGCAGATCTGTGGCATAAAATCACATCAAACATCACGTAGTATTCTCCACAACTCTTCCTCTCTCATTAGCCTTTTTCTTTGAGTGGAAGTAAAGGTGGTGTTTAAATCCATAGAAAACATTTTCAGTGTTAGTTTTGTTCTATTCTGTTTAGATAGAAATATGATTTTTTCATTCTTCACTGTTGTCTAAAATATATTTTTTAGAGTCACTGGCTTTATAGGATAAAGCACAATTTTAGCTCATTGGTGTTTTTTGCAATAAGACTGGGACAACGTCTTTAAAATTTTAGGAAGAGGGTCCACTTCATATTGTCTCATTCCTCTGATTAACAGATATGTGAGCCTAGTATATTATTAAGTTTCACCCATCTGCATTAGCAGGCAGTAAGGTCAGAACAGGTTACAGAGGGTTTTCAGATGGACAACACCAGCAGTGACCTCCAGTACAGCAGGACAAGGAGCACAGACTTTATGATCTCCTTACAAGTGCTTTTCCTTGGCCTCGAATGGGAATACTCCCCATGGAGTCCCTCACAGCCTGCAGTGCTCCTCAAGACAGCATTAGTGTCTCACTGTCCTACAAACCTTGGCAACTCTTTTCAGAGACGTAAGAGGGTTTGTGTGAGAAGGTTTTTACCAGCACAAAGTTTAGCCAAATGTTACTTCACAAAATTCTCAGCTTCCTTTGCTGACAGCTGATGTTGCAGGATTTGGAGGCATTATCTGAAATGGCCTTTTCTGCTGTCCCTTTTGTCCATAAAAACAGTCAACATGAATTATTTACCTGTAAGCTTACTGTCTTTACACTTACATCTTGTTCCTCCAGGTGACAACGATTACTTTGGCTCAGAAATTCAGATGTAGGCCATCATTCCTTACCAGGGGTTTCTTGTAAATTTTCAGAGCAGTCTGTAGGACCAGCTGTGACATACTGCGGTCTCACAATTTGCATATCTCTGTAGGAACTCACTCGCTGTCTGTTTGAATCTTCTTCATTCTGTCAGTTGCATCTGATTTGGGTCACTATGGAGTATTTTGGAGAAAGCCCAGGACACCCAGTCTGCCTGTCTAGTCACATTTAATCACAAAAGAGTGATTTTCCATTTCTTACCTGCTGCTGCAATCCAGATACACCATGACTACCTGATGCAGCTGACAATTCAGATGTTGTTCAGAAAACTGTTTCAGATGCTGACAACTTAGATTATTGTGGTCTCAGCACTTAGTGGAAATTCAGCTGTAGGCATTAAAAACTTAATTTTTGAAATGCCAGACATGCTCTTATGCATTGCAACCTATTTTGAGAGGTGTGATTTTCCCCCAAGTGATCCGCTCATCCTGTAAGTTTCCATGAAATTTTATTCAAGCTCAAACTGATTAATAGAAGAGAGCAGAAAATTAGAAGTGAGTGGATAAATTCGCCATTGACCTTTTTGTTTCTCCACAAATCCTGGCAAGTAGCATTTTCCCAATGGTGAGCGCTGGTTTGTGCAATTCCTGCTCCTCTCTCACTCTTAACTTTTTGGTGTTTTGTTCCATGTTACCTACTCATTAGTGCCAGGATCAGCAGGGGGTGGTGATGTGAAGAGATTACAAAACCACGTTTTTGGCCATTTTTCCTTTGGCCGTATCAGTTTCCTCATCCTGCTCACGGCAGTGACCACCTCACAGCTGGAGGGAAGGCTTGCCATAACACAAGAGTGGAACAAGCAGCTGAGGGCAGGAATATTCTGTAATGTATTGTAACTAACCACACTGATTTTAAAAACTGTTTTAATTACTTCCTTATAAAAACTGTATGGGTGAAAAATCCACTCCTGACACTACTGGTTAGTGCCACACAGTAAAACTGGCAAGAGAAAAGATTTTGTGGTCAAAATTGTACATTCATTTTGAATTTTCTATCTTGACTTTCTCACTTATCTTTCTCAATATGCTTCTCCTACTTCACTCTTTCCAACTAATTTCATATACAGGAAAATAATTTTTTTCACCCCAAACTCTGTACTCATCCACATTTTAGTACATTATTTAAAGTCATTCGTCTATTTAAAATTTTGTTCTTATTTTCTATCAGACAAAAAGTTCCTTAAAAATTTGAGAAATAGTCTGAATTTTCTGAACCCTAATTTCATTTTGCATAGAGGATGTAAAACTGTCCTGTAAACTTGCAGATTTATTGCCAGTTTAACTTTGGAAAACATTTTTACATACTTGAATAAACAGGTGCAGAAATGCAGCATAAAATAAATCAAGGATTGGACAGTGATTTTAAAATCTCAGAAACACTGTATGAAGCTCTGGCACAATACCCATAAAGATTACTGAACAATGAAATGCATCTTTCTCTTCTTACAGTCACCCCAAAATTCTTCACTGGACAGATAAAAAACAGGCAGACACCTGTTTCTTCCGAAGAGGAATATTGCATTTATAAGAAGAAAATAAAGAGTTGTTACTCTTGGAAACTGTTTAAATGCTCTTGGAGATTATATTTGCTAATTAAAATTAAGTGTGATTATGGAATTCAGTTTTCTTTGCATACACATATATCAGGATTATGATAACACATTTTTGTTAAAAAAATACCCCAAAAGGGTGCATTGAGTCAGAGGTTGTATGTTCAGTTAAATGCTTCCATTCTAAAACCATTGATAGGATTTTAGAACAAGTGTTATGGTTTTATGGAGAGTGACCCTTGCTGAAGAGCAGAGAGGGAATTCTCTGTAATAAAATAAGGAGGACATAGAGAGAGAAATGGAAGCCAAAAAGTGATGACAGTATTTCTCTGAATCATGCTTTTAGCACTAATCCAGCTCCATCTACCTATTGCTTTGCTACTTTATTCTCAAAGGGGTGGGAATCTGAGTCATTGCCTTCACTGATGGCAAGTTCAACAGCTTGAAAAATATGGCTCCAAAGGCCATTTAGGCTACCAAAAGAAAATTGAGGGTAGAAATTTACCTCAGCTAACGGAAAAAGGTTGTTCTTACCAGTCGGTCATACTACTGTGGTTTGCAAGTTTGTAGTTTCAGAAGAAAACCTGCGCCATGACTGTGCTAGCAAGACAGCCACAAAGGGTAGGGAGCAGCAGTTCTGAAGAGGACACGTCTGCAGCAGGGCTTGGGGCAGTTTTGTTTCGGTGTAAAAATGTGCATACTCTTTTCTGGACTCTCTGGTTCATGATGAGCTCAAATTCAACATAGAAAAGTGAGACTGTATATGCTTTGGGTCAAATAGTAGAATTTACAGAAAAGCAAAATAATGAAAATAAGTAAACATAAATGGGAACAATTTAGTGCCTCTTTGAAACTGCATGATTTTATGGTACCGCTGGCTGTCTTTTATGACTTTTTAGTTACACATTTAACTGTCTCATCTCCCAGAATCATGTTAATGTAGTCATTTTCAAAGGAAACAATTGCTTCCCAGCATGTTTCCTTTGTGCATATTGAAGCACTGAAAAAGAGAGCAGCAACTATACAATGTAATTGAATTATACTTTTAGGACAATGGACAACAAATAAGCAGGAGCTCCCAAAACCGGTTTCTTTCTGAGGATATTTGTGTGACCCTTTGTTATAACTCCAGGAAGAAAATATTCAGCACAGCTGAGCACATGTAAAGAATTTCATGCATTGCCTTGACTGTAATAAGAAGAATAAGGAAGCAGAAGTTTTTTGTCTTGGGTTTGGGAGTGGGGGTTGGTCAATTGCTCTGTTTCCCTCTACCAAAAAGGAAATGAGTGATTCTTCTCCTAATATGTTTCCAGCTTCTGACAAATGTCTGGTCTGGGACTCTGAAGCAGAATATTCCCTGCTTAGGAATGATAGACACCTCTTTCACTTTCTTTATCATCCATGCACAAGATGTAAGCTAGGAGCAGTTAGTCATCTGTCATGCCTTTTCATATCTTCTCACGTCTTTGATTGGTGACCTGTCAAATGCCAGCTAGATTCAAAGATTTATTTTTAAACTCAATTCCCCATGTTTAAGGACATTATCAATTATCTGTCATTTGAAGCAAAGACTATGTTATGACAGATCTGGACTTCTATTCATACCAAGCAGAATTTTATATCCCTTTAGCAATGAAAGCCTTTTAACTACTTATTCTTTAAGATTTGGAAAAACAACAAACAAGAACAACAAAAACAAGCAAACATATTTAATATCATTAGGTTAATATCATTAAGTTAATTAAACAAACATTTAATATCATTAAGTTAATTAATTTCATCTATCATCCTCTGTGCAATAAAAATTATATGGGTACGGTATAAAAACCCAAAAGCTGTCTTTTAAGCATATATTTTTATTTCTGCATATCAATGTTCCATTTCTCACTGAGTCATATAATGTTTTCCAAATTGTAAGATCCTACAAATAGCTGTCTGATTGACTGCCACATTAAAGATCTACTTCTCTGCAAGAAATATTCCTTGCTTTTTAATGGATTTTTTCATGAAATTTAGGTACTAATGATCACATATACAACTATCAGCTGTCTGCCTCTGAAAAAAGACTCTTTTAAGATTGACTTACTGTGGAATTTATCTTCCAGATGAATGCTGGAACTCTCATGGGCCCTGTACTTAAAAATGTTAAAAGCATTTTCTCCCTTGAAACATCTCAAAGAAACAAATAAACTCTTGAAACAAACTCAAGGAAACTTTAATAAAAATGTGAGCAAAAGCCTTACCAAACTCTGAGTCATTCCTAGGTAAATAAATAATGTAAACTGAGAAAACTACATGAAACAGAGTCTATGGCAATTAACCTTCTTCCTACAATTTAAATAGCTTAGGTCTTGTAAATTACTAAATATTTTATTGTGACTACCAAACATTTGTCTTAAATTCAAGAATAATTAATCCATTAATACATAATGCTTCAATTTAATCCATTGGAATTTATTAAATCAGGCAGGTTTCTATTCTTAGTCATGCTACTGCTCATGCTAGTGCCATTACAGCATTTCCTTTAAAATTTTGGAGTTTGGTTAATTTATTACTGTCTGTTTTGATTTTGGTCTTTTTTTTTAACCTTTTTTTAATGTGTTTTGCTCCAAGAGGAAGTCTGGTAAAGTCCATTAATTTAAATTTTTAATTGCTTAGATCTTTGCACATGAGCTAGAGACTCACCAGTTTATACATTTTGGCTCTAACAATGACAATCTTTTCTTGCAGCCTACCCACACTGGGTGGAGAAGCTCAATGATACACAGCTGGACAGTGGAGATCAGCTCCGATGGGAATGCAAAGCCACTGGAAAGCCAAGGCCCACATATCGCTGGCTGAAAAATGGAGCTCCTCTGTGGCCACAGGTACTCTAGACAAGGAGTCACCCCCATGCTGGATGCTTCCCCTCTCACTCAGATAAAGTCACTTAAAGAAACTGCTGAAAAGTGCTTCAGAATTTCCTGGTTGGTTAATGTCAAAAGTACAATGCGCATCTCATTTTCAACTCAGTTTATTCTCTGCAAGTCACCATGAAGACCATTAAAATGGTCCATGTAAGACTCCAATAATGTCAAGTGTTTAGCTAGAGTCACCTGATACATTTTAGAATTAGGCAAAAAAAAATCTCTTTTTCTTTTAAAAGACCGCTGGTGCACGATCTGTCTTTTATTTCACTTTATTCCGTTACTCTCATTGAATCATTAAAGCATCATCCCATATCATGTGGGTTTTTGCCTGAAACCTTTCCATTTTTGTAGTCTCAAATTATTTAGAATAAAGTTAATTTTTTTACATTTATTTAATCTATTTTTCCAGATTAAAATAAAGCTGTTCAGTTCTGGGAGAATATATCTATATTTGCAAATGAATTCGCAGAGTGGATTTATGAATATAAAAGATGTCATGTCTTTTCAGCAAATGTCACTTCTATCTGTGAACATCAACCAATTATGCAAACAGCAAGAAAGGAAACATAAAAACAGTTTACTTTTGAATCTGTGAGGCATTGAAAATAAGGTTACTCTATCCATTTCTGCCTTTTTAGATGGAGCTATTAGTCCTGAAATTGAAGCAATTTAAATATCCCTACTTTTTGGTTCTCTGATTTTCCAAACCATTAGTTTCTCCAGGCTCTGAAATTTCAAATTAAATTTCACTTTGAGCTGGGTGGGAGCTTACAACAAAGTGAATTTTTCGTCACAGTTCCCTTTTCATTCCCAAACAATTTATTCCTTATCAATTTTAACTTACAACAACTGCTATAATGAAACTTAGAGTTGTTTCATAGCAATTCAAATTATTCATAATATAGCTCCATGAAATACTAATTTCCATAAACAGCTATTGATGCCCCTTCTCTTCCAGTTGTAATTATTTTCTACTAGTGGGCTTTTCAAATAAGAAATTTGTGCTAATGATGAAGGCAATTGGACTCTTTAATTCTTAGTTATGCAAGCAATCTTTCATATCTACATTTATGAAAAAAGCACCATGACTGAGACCAAATATTTGTTAAACGTTTGAAGATCATCAGGTATATTACACCCACAAACGACTTCTTGCTTCATTAGGTTCCCAAGATGAGCTGCTTTTAAAAAGCATGTAAGGGTAATAGCAAACAAACAAGCAAACAGACAAAAGCAAGCTTTGAATATAGTGAATTTGCACTGAAAAATATTTACTGTCAAATATTTTTGGATATTTTATTTTTGTGATTCCTTATATAACAAGCAAAAAGTAAGCCCAAGGAAATTTGTTGCTCAGTTTTATTTTAGGTCCCTTTCTGTCTCTTTGCCTTAATCTAATAGCACAGTAATTTTCCACTGCCTTTTTGCTTTTATAGAATGCTTTTTAATTTTTTTTTTTTTTTAATTCTATCACAGAGCAGGATTGAGATGGTTAATGGTGTTCTGATGATCCGCAGTGTGAATCTCTCAGATGCTGGAATGTATCAGTGCTTAGCAGAAAATAAGTATGGTACCATTTATGCCAGTGCTGAGCTGAAGATTTTAGGTGAGTGTTGGGAAAATAACAGGCTTTTCCTTTTTCCCCTTTTGAGAATTAATTTTTTTTCTTAGGCTGTTGTGATAAGGAACAGTTTCTGCCAGTCCATACAGCAGAGCAGATAAAAGTGGTTTATTTTTGTTCTTGTTGTTTATGTGTGGGTGAGTCCTTTATTGCCCCAGAGAGGATAGGACCTTCTGTTACCAAAAATTTTAATTCATAAATAACTGATTTAGTTACATTTTGTGACTATTTCTCACATAAGGCTATTTCAGTTCAGTATAAATGGAAAAATAATTTTTACTCCCTCAAACATATGTGCAGGAAATGAAACTTAGAAAAAGTAAATGTATTTTAATATGTTAAAATTAAATTAGTATTTCTAATTTGGTCATTATTCAAAGATAATTTTTCATGATCTTAGTTTCAAAAAACTTCTTAGAGGATCACCAAAACTGATGAAATAATAGAAATTACATAATTGGGTGAATATCATCCACAGAAAAACAAATACATTACATAGTTCAAAAGCTGCAGTAGGCAGTTAATGAAGAAAAACTTGAACTTTTCAATACTCTAATTTTCCATAAAGGAAACTGTAGTAACATGCAATGGGTCAATAGGAATAAGAGGCCTTCCAGAGGACTTTGACAGACTTATAAGAATTGTATCATCTTTATCAGAGTCTGATGTTGCTGAAAGACAAGTGTCCACCAAAGTCATGTAAATGGTCATATCAGAGATTAGACCTGCACCTGAGAATCCTTCCTGTAAACTCCTAGGCAAAGGAGTAAGAAAGCTGTAATTATGGAAATAATATACTATATTTCATATAACATTGGGCTCTTTTGGCAAATAACCTTTCCAGTACATTTCAGCTATTTCCCAGCTGGGAAACATTAGAATTTCACTGATAAGCTTTAAAAATATTTCTTTATAGCCATAAAGTTAGAAACCAAGGTCAGTGATTGTTCTATCTCCATCACTTTTTTTTGGTCATTTGTGATTCAGTCAGCAAAGAGATACCTATTGGCTACAGCATTCTTTTGCTCTGTTTTTTGTATCTGTTATGTAATAGGTATACCCTATTGTGTCAGGTAGTTACACACTTTCTTTGATGTTCTTTAATATCAGATATAGACAGTGTATATTGCAGCAGTAAAATTAGATTTTCATTTTCTCACTTGTAAGATTGTACCCCTGCTAAATTTTAACCATAATATTGTATTAAAGAAGCAGTTGTGTTTAATTTTCTGCCTTACTAAAGGGAAAAGAACAGAGTAAATTGTCCATATATATATATATCTCTGGTGTGAGAATTAACCAAAATAATGGTAGGAAATTCCTGCACATTTGAGGCAATGAAGTGTAATATTTCCTTGAGTGCAGCTGAGATAAGGGTCTTTGGTTTTGCAGAAGTAGTTCAAGAAAAAGAGAATCAAATGAGATTACTTTAGAACAACTCTACTTTCTTGGTGTGAAATTACAATAATTAGTGTTATTTTGTGATACGTTTATTAGCTTACCTGTTTGTAAACAATGGGACTTCTTGAAAAGTGAAAAACTGAGGACAAGACATAGTTAATATCTTCTTTTAAGATCTCATATTAAAATTCAGAGTATTCAGACAAATGTAAAAAGTGAAAGCCCTAAAATTTCTCTAACACTGAAACTTTTTGTAAGAATTAACTCTGGAGAGTGCATTTTAAATAAATGTGGAATTAAAACTTCGTTTCATTTTGAACTATTTACTTCTAACAAGTTTTTGATAAAATAAAAAAATGGGAAAATCTAGCTAAAACATTTTTTATTATTTAATTTCTAAAGCTGTTTGATTTCACAACAATCTTACTCTAATCTTCTGATGTGAAAGACTTCTCATTAATCCATAACTGGATTAAGTTATAAACCTGCCATATAATCCTGACTGCTGATTTAAAATATTTTGTAATATTCCAACTCTCACATAATGATTTCAAAGAGAAAAATGGAGATTCTATTCTCAAAACCAAATCTATTTTTCTAATCTTTTATTAGAATGTAATGAAACAGGAGTCTCTGATTGTTCTCTGTAGAGTTAACATATTTCTTTTTAACAGCTTCACCTCCCACTTTCCCAGTAAATCAAATGAAGAAAACAATAATTGTTACCAAGGGCCAAGAAGTTGTCATTGAGTGCAAGCCACAAGCCTCTCCAAAGCCAACTATCACTTGGAAGAAAGGAGACAAAGTGTTAAGGGAGAATAAGAGGTCAGAAGTCTGTTCGGTAAACTAAATATTGTGTTTGCATATTGGATTCTGTGATATGATATGAAAATGCAGCAAATGACAAGACTATGCATACGTTAGCCTGAGTTGAGCATAATTATTTCATCAAGCTGATTTGTTTGAGAGTAGTGACTTTATTCTTTACACAATATTGAAATGAAAAATCTTAACATAGGTCAGAGATGCCGAGAGAGATGAAAAGATGTTATTATTTTGTGGGGTTTTTTTCCGTATTTTCTGTTATTAATTTCAAAAATCTTTCATTTATTCTGTGGAGAGACTACTTATACTTAGTGTATGAGAGTATCGAAAGCATAGAGGCTGAAGTAGTCAGCACCACATGAAATATCAAATGTGCTTATTCATTTGAAATAATTTTAATAAGGCAGATTTACAGCTTTATCACAATGGAAGTCTATGTAAGAATAGATTTAAAATGATTCAGAGAAGGAAAATACAATTCCATTATAGGATTTAATTATACCAGTAATTTTTGTACTCAGCAGCACATCTGTTTAACAGAATGTGTTTGATTAAATAAGTTCCATCCAGATTTGTATGGTAAAAGTAGTTCAAGCTCTACAGGTTAAATGCCAGACGTAATTGCACTTTACAAGATTGCTTATCTGTACACTAGAATAGCTTTGCCACTCTGCACATGGTCTTTAAGTACAAAGAGCAATCTTTTCCTCTTTCTGGTAATGTGTGTGAATGAACCATTGAAAATGACTTGTGTGGTATTAATCAGAAAGATAAAAGCAAGTCCCACTTTTGTTCAATTTTTGCAACACTGATGGAAGCAGTAGAGTGCATTTGTCCTCATTAGCTGCAAAAGCCATTTTGTTCAGGTGTGCTGTATTTTCATCTCATGATATTTGTTTTGTTCTGAAAAGGAAAAATGGGTAACTTCTTGTACCATATTGAATTTTTCTTTTGAGCGGGAGAGAGCAAAACAGAATTATATACAACATTTTACTAACAAGAGTGAGTTGCATAGTGTATATTGACAATATGACAGATTGATATTACAAAGAAACTGAAAATATCAAATATTGTGACACTGATGCCTCTATGCTCTACCTACACAGTTAATACTTTTCACTACATGACCTTTTCCTCTCATCTTCACCAAAATCACTATGGTTTCTCTGATCAACACGTGTAAATCACATTTTAATCCAAGTCCAGTAAAACATTTTGGTAATTACTTCATGTCTGTCCAAACATAACCTAACACTTAAGTTGAAATCTTATGAAAATAGATCTGGAGTTACACTTCTGGTATTTGTAGCTTTTGGTACTTGCTTGTTTTGACAGAGGCTGGAACTGGAAATAATGAAACATGGAAAATTAATATATTTCAACAGTTCAGATATTTGAAAGAAAAGGGTTGCATTCAACTCAATTTTTTAGTCAGTTGTTCAGGGATTATTTTGTGTCATCAGAGTAGTTTCTCTGCATTTATAGAGGGGCAGGGGTGAAAGGATATCAGTTTCAAGGGAATTCAGTTCTGCCTGTATAGAGTATGATCTAAACAACAGTAACAGTCAGATTGAAGAGAAGGTAAGGAAGCCTACGGTGATTTGTGAAACAAAATGTGAATCAATGAAGATATTATGTGTGTCTCAATGTTTTGGGCACTCTGAGAAGGAATCATTTGAAGGAACTCTGTTAAACATTTTAAAAAGGAGTAAGATAACATTGTAAGCATAATCAATATACTTTAAAAAATAGGCTTTCTTCATAGTCTGCTGATAAAAATCCCAGAAAAAAAAAAAAAAGGAAATATATTGTGATGAGTTTGCACAGACTATTAAGCCCTTAGAAATTTAAAAAATAATAGAAAAGAAAAGAAAAGAAAAGAAAAGAAAAGAAAAGAAAAGAAAAGAAAAGAAAAGAAAAGAAAAGAAAAGAAAAGAAAAAAGAAGAAAAAAAACATAGTTAAATAAGTTGGAAGGGCAGGGATGGAACAGCAGAATATATTTCCTTCTTTTTTGCCACAGTATTTTTCTGTTCCAAAATGCTTGTATCAAATGCACATTGCCTCTTAGTTTTGCAAGCCTAGAAAAGGAATTTTAGCAACATCAATAAAAAAGAGCCCTTTCCCTCTACAACAAAGAAGAAATTTCTCTTGACTAGTGGGTATGCTATTATCTATTCCACGTCTTCCAAACTGTGTTGTCCCCTTAAGTGCTTTTTTTACAACCAAAAACTGGTTGACAGAAATACCTCAAGCAATATTTCTGTATGCAACAGAAGAGAATACTGATTGTTCCTGTGGGACTCATGGCTGGATACAGATCCCACTGCAGTCAGACTGTGATCCAAGCTCCTGGACTTTAATGCATTCTGAAAGCCCCAAATGTTTCAGATTCATTGGAAAGTCATGCACATTGGAAAGCCACATAACCGTGGAAAGCCTTCACTAGCTTCATTTCTTGGTCGGATTTGACCTTTGAACAAATTATCTAACTCAAGGTCTTCATGTTCACCGTCTAATTATGATAGACTTGATCCCCAGAAATCATTTTGAGCAGCCAGGTAATTTGATTCCTCTTGGAAAGCATCTACATATTGAAACAGGTTTTTTATTCTGAGTTCTGAATGAGTGGCAAGTCTATGAGATAGATCCAAAAAAAACTAGGATATTCACATCTATTTGATAACAAAGAACATTGTTCCAAGTTTTACAATCTCAAAATATATTAAATCTGATTCAATTACTCCTAGAGACATATAGTTATTTAATAAAGGTTCCTAAGTGTTTACAATTCATTCTGTTAACCAGAGACAAAGATCAAGAACTGATGCAAAAGAAACAAAATGAACTATATGGTATTGGAGATCTCCTATGCAGAAGATTAAAACTGCCAAAATTCAAGGTGTAGTTTGTGAAGCTTAGTGATACAAGACATCTAATGATCAACATTTGAAAGGAATTCAATTTTCTTTCATATATCGTTATCTCAGTGAGTCATTAATACAGTCAATCAAAGATAATTTCATCAGCATTTTCACCTAAAACTTAAAATAAGGGAACTTTTATACTTCTGTTTTGGAATTAAAATACAGCTGAGCACAACACCAATGTCAGTGGTGTAGGTAGAGAAACATATTTAAACTGCAAATTTTCATTAGTCACCTCACAAAAATTAAAATTCTTAATTTTCTTTACAAATCACTTGTCTCTATGTTTTGTTGTCTCATAGGATGATAGATGATTGTGTCTCATTCATGGCAGGCTGTGATAATGTATACTCTGGTTATTGACTTGAACAGTATTTTCATCCATAAGAATTTCCAAAGAACTTTGGAATCTTTTAGCTCATAGGTAGTTTTGGTTTTATAGAAAAGTGGATTATATTGGAATCCAAGTCTGAGAAAAAGAGTTCTTGGTTTTGTAGCAACGTGGGGTTTTAGGATTCCATGTGCTCCTTTGTGCCTCTGCTTTGTATACCATTGGTTCATTTTGAAATATGCTCTGCTGTACCTCAAAGTCTATTGGTGGGTTCCCTATGCCTGTCTTCCCTTCAGACTCCCTGGGACTGGCTCTAGGGGAGACAGTCCCTCCCCTTCCTTTCCCTTTATAAGGCAGAGCCTGGATCACCTCGTGGTCTTCCATCTCTGGGCTGCTAGCATCCCCTACCTGCCTTGTCTCCCTTCCCCCTTCTCCTTCCCTGCACCCCTTTCCCCCGTTACCCCAAATAAACCTCTAGCAGAACAGAGATGGAGTCCAGTTCTTTCCTAGTCTCACTAATTTCCTGCTTGAATTGACGCGGTTAGAAGACTGCCACCATGCTGCAGAACCTCAGGGGCCGCTCGCCCCGGATCCGGTTGGATTTACGAGAACCAGGGACCCGGACCGGGGGGAGCCGGCCTGTGCCACCCTCCCGGACCGTGATACAACATGGTTTGATTTGTAGTAAACAGTTTGGTTAGAACTTTGCTTTGGGACCTAAATAGGAGGAGGAATTAGGCCCTTGGGCAAGAGTTCAATGATCAGCAAATATTTTTGTGCTATTTCTGAAATATTTCAATCAGATACTTCCTAATGTGTAATCAAACAATCATTTATTACTTTTGCTTCAGCTTCTAACCAAGACCAAGACCCAGCCCATTCAGAAATTATATGTTTTTTAACTTATCTATCAAACTAAAAGAAAGCAACAGAAGTGATGTTTTGCAGACAATAAAAGTTATAATGCACACTAGAATAGACTGGAATCATTTGCATGGTGTCACTTGCATCAATACAAATCATGAGTTCTACTAACAAAGTCAATTATTAAATTCCAGGCAAATATTTTAAAATTTTTTTTCAGTTCCTATGTTCAGGCATCAGGTATTTTATAATGATTTACAACTGCACAATTTTGTGTGAGCCATTACTCCATGAGCTGTAATCTCTTTTTCCTCACTTTCTTAAAGTCACCTACCTTTCTTGTCTAGATTACCTTGCAGGGTGACTACAGTTGATGTTTAAACTGATACACCTGAGGAGTCAGAGATATTGAAAATACTTATAAGCCCTTGTTCATCTGTTTTTGTGTTTTCTCCTACTAAAATATTCTCCTCATTATTTTATATTATATTAAAATTATATTAATTTATATATATATTAAAATTATATTAATTTTTTGCTCTAGCTCATTATTTCCATTATATAGACATTAATTATAGTTAAAAGAAAATAATTTGAAAGCACTCTAGCAGTGAAAATGTTCTCTTTAGTCCCTATTTTTCTTCTTTATTAAAACCAAGTAATAGTAGTAATAATATTAATATATAATAATAATAGTTTTAAAAGTTTAACCAAAAAATATGTAACTGAGGAAGAAAGCACAGTTTAACCAACAAATGGGTAGCAGAGGGAGCAGGGCTTTTATACTCCTAATTTTATGCTGCTTTATTTTGCTTTTGTTCTTTTCGTTTTGAAGCTTCTCAAATTACAATGCTCTTTTAATCTTTGTTTATATAATACCTTAATTGCTGTGCAGATTAATAGTTCATCTAAAAAAAAATCTAAATACAGTGATGTCCTAATACCTATGTATTCGTAGATAATGTAGTTCTGTGTTTATTGACTTCCTACTTTCCACATGGCACAGAGGCACAGTCTAAGATTTCTCCTTCACCTCACAGAACAAGCTGTGCAGAAAAACATTCACAGCCTCTGAAGGTCAGATTCACCACAGATCACCAAGAGCAGAACAGTGCCAATCTCTCTGTGGCCACCATGTAATTGCTCATATTGATCCACCCAGGTCCCAGATTAACTTTTGCTGAAGACCTAAGTACACTCAGCATTTCTGTGGGGAAAATACATGGTAACAAAACTCCACCTGCCACTTCAAATCAGTCACTTTTCCTATGAGGCAATTAGTTTCCTGTGTTCCACTTCTGTTTGAAGGAGTTCTGGATATGGCGTGAGAAAACTTTTGGTAGGTTAAGCAGCAGAGGGAATTTTAAATATTTTGAATTTATTGGGCTGATTTGGCCCAGACACAAATTTCAACATCCCTATTCCTGCCATATGCAATCACAGCAGGAATTTTATTTATTGCAAGTGGGTAAAAACTTATTCTTTTTTTTTTTGTCTGAATGATACCAAAGAATCACAGACCAGCAGTGAGGGGCACGGAGCTCTGGACAGCACCTGGTCCATTCCCAGGATCAGAGCACTGTCAGGTAGAACAGGCTGCTCAAGGTCATGTCTAGTCAGGTTTTGAGTAACTCTAAGGAGGGAAACACTGCAGCCTATCTGGGAAATTTGTTCCTATTACAGTTAACCAACCCTACAGTAAAACAAAACAAAATAAATCCTAAACAAACAAACAAAAATCTGTTAATGTTCAAATGGAATTGATGTTTACATGGAACTGCATATGTTTCAGTTTGTGCCCATTGTCTCTGCTCCTGTCGCAGGGCACCACTGAGAAGAGTCTAAGTTTATTTCCTCCCTTCAGAGTGTATGCATCCATTGATCAGTGCCTTTAACAGCTGGGAGGCCCTGATCTACAATAAGTATGGCCATATATTGAATTAATATCAGTGTTTCTTCCATGACACGTGAAATTGTCCTCCAGGTCTGATGCCTCTCCTGAGGTGGTTGGGAGTGACCCACAGCCGTACAGAAGCCTGTAGAGGCTGTACTTTGAACAACAAAGTCCTAGATCTCAACAGTAACTGCTCAGACAATTATTCCTTTAATATTACAAAGAAAATTGGTGGATACCAAAAATAGGGAGACATGGATACTTGGGAAGCTACCAGACATTAAAAACAAGGAGAGTTATTTATGAGGACATTCTGTCTTCATAGATATGTGGATACAGAATCGCAAGCCATATACTGACCTGTGAAGAACAGGAGAACACTAAACAGTGCTCATTAGGTGAGAATCATCATCTATAGGTACTAAATTTGGAATAGAGCCGCTGGAGGGGACAAAGTGTTCAAGTGTAACAATACATGAGGAAATGAATTGAGGCTGCTGAAATTTTGCCTTTAACTAAGCTTTCTTTTTTGGCTTTCTTTCAGTTATGTTTCTCTTACATTCAGCAGCTGTAAAAGTAGTCAGAGAAAAGAAAGAGATCTTTTACAATGACATTAAATTCCAAATACTAATATTGTACAAAGACACAGGGAAATCTGACACTATTGCTTTTTAACTCCCTTCAAGTTATTACTGAAATCTTTGAATTACAGAAGTAGTTGTCCTGTATGCCTACATATTTCATCTGTCCCACTTTGCTGTACAATTAGTGGGGAAGCACATAGAGCACTTAAATCTAAAAATACCATCATTCAAAAACTTAGAAATAGACATGTTTTCATAGTCTTCTGGTCTCTCAAACTCCTTCATTTTCAGTTTTGACAGGTTCTTATTACATTTTTACTCTTCGCGCTATTACATTTAAAGACCTCTCAGTGTTTCCATTGTAAGGTCCTATTTTAATAGCTTTTAAGCTTAATTACTATGGAAAAAATCAAAGAAGGAAAGAAGGGTGTTTCAGAACAGCAACAAGAAAAGGATTGAGTTTGCAGGAGAAATTTGTATTCAATTTTATGAAGTGCTTTGGTTTATACATGTTGTGTTGTTCTTTTGAGTATGAACATGTAGTATAGGTGCATATTATATGCTTTCTTCATAATCATGGTGGTAGCTTTCCAAAAGGATTTCAGTTCCATCTAACTGTGGTTTGTAACATTTGTTGGAACTTAAAACTATACGCTGTGAAGGCAAAGGAAAGTATATATGTAAAATGGATGGAAAATTACCCTTAATCATATTTTTCAGTTTGTCTATTGATCCCTGGATTGCACCAGGCTCAACTTGTACTTGGCTCAAGCTTTCTTGCATTTGTGCAATCAGCCACACAGATAGCGGAGTAACTCCATCTACTACCATTCCTCTTTTTGGTGAGAAAAAACATCCTTTATTTCCTCATAATAAATAAATATCTTTAGAATTATTCCAGCTAGAGGGGCAATTTTTTAAGCAGTTTGAAGATTTTACTCTGTGCTCCCAGTTAAATATCCAAAGAAAATGGCTATTTGTAAGTTTTAATTAGCTTAATGGATATCATTTCCCACAGACTAGCAAATAATTTATCCTTTTATATTCAAGTAAAGTGTTATCTACGAGATCCTACATGACTTCTTGGAACTGTCTTTCTTCTCAGGAATGGTATTCAGGACAATACATTCTTTTAGTTGTCCTTAATAAAGTATTTCATATACAGCTGTTTAGGCACTTGCTGACTCTTTTCAGGGAAATAAATCTTAATTCAAACCAGAAATTTATATTTAGGTGACAGTGCACTGAAGTATACTTTTTAGAAAAACATTCTCTTCTTCACACATTGGATTGACATCTGAAGAAGTGTTCCACCACATCTTACAAATTTTCAATTCAAATAGGATTTATTTGTATGAAAGCAGATACACAGTTCCCTACAATAGCCCCCACTGCCATCCAGTTGCTTTGGCAAGTCTTATGTAATTACTTTTCAGTGTCCATCAGGCACACGTGGGTGTTTTAGACCTCTTCACGTACCTAAACACTAGACACTAATACTTAAGGGGGTGCGTCCTGCCCTGTATGATTTTGCCTTTTGGTATTTCCATAAAATTGTATTTCAGGTTTTTTTCCTCAGTTCCTGAACTGTAAGTACCCCATATGTGTATATCTATACATTTCCTTGGCCCTAATGAAAAGTAAAAGCTAAAGAGCTCTACCAGTTAAAGTCATAAAAGCTAAAAAGCTAGCAATACAAAATATCTGATCTCCTCTCTGTGTCTTAAATATGTGCCTACATAACTAATTACTATTTGAGACAAGAGTTCATGAATTTTGATTTTAACTATGACTCATTTCTCTGTTGTTGTTATAAATGGCTGCCTGTTTGTGCACCACACAGGTAGAGTATGACAAGTCATCAGTGGCCTAAAGGTTTTTCTTCGCTTAAGGCTCTTCAGATTATGACTTTCAGCATAATTTGCCCTTAAAAGAAACTTCATCTAATAATCTTGGGAATTTAAACCCTTAAGTTCATGCTACCATCTGATCCACAGATTCCCAGAAGGAAATTTAATAATGATAGGAAAGTAGTGAAGAAAGAAAATACCCAGGACATTAAGAAAGAGAAGCTTCATGACAGAAACTCTAAACTTCCTGAGAGAGTTCCACAAGTCACATCATTTCAATTTTTGTATAAATCATGGTCTAATTTAGCTGTGGTAGGCTCATAATGGGAATTAGAGAGCTAGTTATAAAGCAGAAAAGGGAAACAATTATAACCTTGACTAAATAGTAAAAACAAATGGCAAGATCATCCCTTCACAAAAAGCAATCTTTGTTCCAAAGCAGCTTTGTTTTACTAATTGACCATGTTACACAAGATTTTTAACACAATGATGTTGACCACATACCTAAACAGCTCTCACTCTTCACTCATGTTTTCTTACAGAGAACATGAGTAAAGAAACAGTCCATTGCCCAGAAATATTAAATGTTTTGTAGTCTGTGGACTATAGTCAAGAGACTTGCTATGTGTGCAGATAGGTGTGGTTTCAGAGACAAATTGCTGAAATTTCCATCCCTCATCTCAGGCCTCTTGCTCTACAGTGAAAAGATCCAGGAATCCAATTCAGGTGCAAAATAGCCCATTTAATTCACCCAAGGTTTGTTGTTTGGATTACTTTTTTTCTAGCTTATTACCCTTGCCAGCAGGTCACACAGATGCAGTCATACCTGTGCCAGAGCAGCCCAGCAAGGAATGACTTGCCATGGACACACAGGCTCACAGCAGAGTGTCCAGGACAGCACACACACCCTGTCTCTCAGCTTTCTGCCTATATATGCTCTGCACCAGTTAGAACAGATTATTTAACCACACAAGTAAATTAAAAGCTGCCTTGTAATCCTGCCTGGGGTTTCACTGGGATGCAGCAGCTGTGCTAGTCAGCAGTTAGTCCCTGGCTGGAGTTTAGCTTGCCTCAAGTGGCTGTCCCTAAGTAGTCCGTAAGCATCTTAGGAGTTTGCGCATGCCAAAAGCCAGTCCTGCCAGACTGTCTGCATGCTGCCACCATGTTTTAGAGGCTTACATCATTTAATAGATGGAAGCATTTCTATGATAGGTGGCTTCAATATATAGAGGAAATACGCCTATTTATTTTCCTGATGGAGAGATAATCACTGTTTAAGTGGTGCTGCACATGGGAGTCTTACCTCAGCCAGAATCTCTGGGCATTATCACTGAATTAGTCACAAAGTAAATAATAATTTCTGTGGTTCAGTGACATCTCACCACATGGGAATAAACTGTTTAAAGTCTGTAGGTCCCAAGTCAATTTTTAAATTAGAAAGAAGCAGAATGTGAAAGTTTCCAAGGCATTGTGGGAAATTTCTGGTATGAACCCAGGTGGTTTGGACTGAAATATTTTATCAGACTGTAAAATATGAGTGTTTACTTTGATTATATATTTTAATTTATAGCACATTAAAGGACTATACTACACTTTAAGTGATTATTAATATTTTATTAAATCTACTAATCAGCATCCATGATCTGTGTGGAGACTACAAAGATCTACATGGGCTGTCAGAATTCATTTTGCACTATAAAACCTACTTTCCAGGGAACATTCTTCTTTATCTGTCATAAATTTAAAATAATTAGAGTGGCTTTTCAACAGATTATCATCTATTGCATCAAGATTTAGCGATCTTTGTAGCTATATTTTGAAATTTATTACTAAATTTCAAACTTTAAGAGGACTTTTTCTCATGATTTGGCATCTTCTCTCACATTATGTTCCAACATGATCCAGTCTGTCGTTCTCAAAAATCAACGGACTCTCAGTGTTTATGCGCTAATTGGTCCCAGAGACCCGAGGAGAATAAGTCTATGCATATTTTTAAAAGGTGAGATATGTTTTGCAGAAGACTAAATTTTATGCAAAAAACTTAAACAAGATATTAATTATTTATAAAAAACATGCATGGTGGAAACTGGCTTTCTAATGGCATTAGTAAAAAAAGGAATTACATTAGTCTAGAAAACAATACTAAATTAACCCACATGGTTATGATAGAAGATAATGACCCTTTCAAGATCAATGATCTTCAGGCCTCTGCCTAACTATATGAACATAATTCAATCCACAAACTACAATAAATTCACTATCCAATCAGCAGACTCAGTGGTGTATTTCTAAGCAATATATGGCAATGAAACTGTATATTATCCAGCAAAAAGACACTTTAGGTCAGAACAAGAGATATCTGTCATGTTTGCATTTTGCATACATTCAATTACTGTAGAACCTCAGTCATTGCAGTTGTCAAGTTTCAGACTTGCTTCACTGTGAAAAATAGACATCATATTCCCTCATGAAAATTTTATGTCATTTTATGTATAAGGAAAGCCAAAGTATTCCCTTTTTTAGGTAATTTGAAAATTAGTATCACAAATCAGTATCACACTATTACTGATCCTTGACTTTAACAGTATCTGACTCATGCTCTCATTTGTGTAAGGGGTAAACTTAAGAGAATTTTAAATGTAATGTTTGTCCCTAGTAAATCATAGTAAGAAGGCAAGAATTTGAAAATATTTATGAAAAACAACAACAGGAGTCGTTTATCACTGCTTGTAAATTGTAAATTTACTTAGCACTGGGAAAGACACTATCTGTAATAAGATCTAGTTGTGTATAACATGAATTTTACCATGGCATATTACTGGAATCAGTGAAAATCACATTACTCTGATATTAGTGATTTCCATATAAGTAGATTTTCTACATGCGAGATTCCTGCATTTCTCATTTTACTTTTCAATGGCTGTATACAGCTACTGTCCCTACAGCAAATAAATGGAAGTCAGAAGAAAAAGAATTATAAATGTAATGTACAAAGGAAGCTTAAAAGTATATCTAGGCTTCTTTCTAGTAGACTAGCCTTGAAAAAGGAAAAGTGTTCTAGCAAGAGCAAGCAATTGAAGCATTTGATATTTGTGAAGGCTTTTAATGAGCATTCCTCAGCCTTGCCCTTCCCTTCCACTTTCCTCCTGCTAAATCCTTTAAAAAATAATTTCTGCACTTTCTGGTTTTCAAATTTAACAAGTAAGAGCTTCTAAGTTAATTAATATGCCATTTTAATCTGATTATTAAAAATATTTAGTGTAATTAGCACCAACATTAATATCTGTGGCACTTCACTGGACCTAATATACAAGTAGGCTTTTGTTTTTCTCCTGCCACAGTAGCCTGTCATCTCTGTACAGTCACTAACATGATTATGCATTATGCTCATTGGCTATTATCTCTTTGCCTATGTTCACAGCAGATATAATCAGCCTAGAGGTGGGAAACATATCATTTAAATTTTACCAAAGTGTCATTAAATTAACTCTGCCAAAATAATTGAAACATATTCAAAGGATTAAAAATTTAGAGTTTGAAGATCAAAACTCAGGAAGATGTATGAGAAAAGTTTGTTGTATTCATATGTGTGACCTAAGGTCACATTGCACTAAATGTCCTTATTGCCTGGACTGAAAAGTGGTGATATGGCATTGTACCAATGTAAAAAGGTGATATGGTGTGATAGAAGTATGATTGTGCTGGAATCACAACAGGCACACTCTGAAGCTGCTAAGTGTTTGATGTTGCTCACGTAAACTTTCCAGTTTTACAAAGTTCTCAAACCATTGAGCAGAAGGATCTTTCATGACCCCTTTTTTGTTATTTTTGCAGGAGTAACTTGTATCAATGTTCTCAGATCTGTGCATTACTGACTCTTTGACAAGAACAGCTACCTCAGACATTTTTATGTTTCCTGATCGTTTAATAATCTTATATTTTTACCCTTGTATTTTTGTAATTTCATATACTTTCCTCTTTCATCCTCAAAATTTTCTCAATAGTTCAGTATGTACAGCAACTACATAACCACAAGAACATCCACTCTTGTAGTTCAGTTGTCACTACTAAGGCAAGTGACATATACTTAGCACTAATATTTTTAATTTTTTTAAAGAAACCTTCTGCCCATGCAACATTAATTCTTCACTGTTTTTAGTTTAGAATGGAAAATGTTTTCTGTAGCTTGACTGCAAATTTATCATTATCCAAAAACTAATCAGTCTTTTTGACTAGCAAAATTCAAGAGACAGCTCTCCCCACACTAAAAATTACAAAAATACATTCCAGACTAGAAAGAGCCCAAATAAATCTACAAATTATCTCAGCCTATTTTGATAATTCGTTATCACTACTGTCTACAGAAACGAACACTCATGGTTTAACCCCAGCCAACAGCCAAGCCCCACACAGCCACTCGTTCACTCCTCCACCAGCAGGATCAGCAAGAGAATCAGAAGAGTAAAAGCCAGAGAACTGATGGGTTGAGGTAAAGACAGTTTAGCAGGGAAAGAAAATCTAAAACATAGCCCCATATTAATCACTGTAAAGAAAATTATCTCTACTCCAGTCAAAACTAGCACAACATCCACAAATTTCTTGGACTCGCTGGCAACTGATATTCTGTTTCTCTGACATATTAATACACAAGTTTGAAACTCTTTTACTTTGAAACTCTTTTACTTTTTACTCTTTTATTGCCTGCAAGTTTGTAAAGATTCCTTTCTATAACTCTGGTTCATCTTTTCTGTGAATGGATTCTGATATCCTTTACTAACAATGCAAGGTCCAAATCATTTGCAGCCATCAGTTCAAAGCAAAAAAATACTTTCTTTTTTTTTAATTGCACTGCTCCTGAAAAGTACTGTTAAAGAATAACTGAGATTGGATACAGTTTCTAAAAGCCATCTAGTCCAACACTTGATTCAAAACAGGATTAACTCCATCATGTTTCTCAGGAGGTTGTTCAGGCTAGTCTTGAATATTTCCCTGAATGACAATTCTACAACCTGTCTTGTCAAATTATTCCAGTATTTGAACAATTTTGCAATTTATTGCAAAATTGCAAAATTTAGATTTTTTAATTTAATCATTTAAATTAAATGATTTAATCAGAGGAGAAAGGAAAGAAATCATTTTACTGTGAGTGATAGTTCAGTGCTGGGGAGCGTTAGTACGTTTGGTAAGTGTTTCACCACAATCTTGGCCCTGCATCAGGCAGGTTTGTGCAAGGTAGTTGTTGTTCTACAGCTGACTGATGGAAGAGCCAAACATGATTCTAGGACAGGAATGCTCTGCACTGCAACATCACTGACATCAGCGTGGATTTCTCTCTTCATATATGGCTTAATAATCAGTGACTCACTTCTGGTGGATATGGATTCACTTCAACTCAGAAACTGAAATTGCTTATATTGTAAGCAAATTTTCCCCTAAATAAAGCCCAAAAAGTATCAATATTAATGTACCTTTACTTTACCTCAGACCTTAAGTGGATTCAGGAGAAATGCTAAACAGTTCAGACTTCATGACTGACATCTCTGTAGCTTCAGACTAATCGTTGTCAGCCTATCTCCTTGTTTTAGGATTTCTCTTTATTCCCGTTATTCTGATTTCATGCATCACCAAGCTCTGAAAAATTCCTGTCTCGAGGCACAATATGCACTATGTTTGCTGTGACAACCTTGTAATGGGAATTATGATACTTATTACATTTTTTTTACATAAAAAGAAGGGAAGTAAAAGACCCTCTGTGATAACATTGCCTGAGTTAGATGACAACAGAAGTACTGTGTTTCACTGATTTGTCTTTAATGCCAATTAGGAATAAACTTCATCATGTACTTTATCTCTGAACTGAATATCCTTCAGATAAAAAGCAGGTTTTGGTTCCTAGTACCTCAGGAGCTAAGTGCAACATTTGGAAAGATACATCAGCTGAAGTTTTTATCACCAGATTCTCCTTAGTGGTGAATTTATCTTGAATCAGTTTTTTCAACACTTCCTCACTTTCACATGCAAGGCACAGTGTATTGTAGTTGTGTTGTTGTGTTTTGTTTGGCATTTTCATTCTGTGCCCCTTTTCAGCATCAAGGCCCACACAATAGTTCTTTGTTGTCCATTGATTACCCGCTGAGGGAAATCTTACATCCTCTTTGATATTCCATTAATACACAGAGGTTTCTAAACTCTAATGTCAGCTTAAAAGACTCGTGCAATTCAGACTGCTGAATTTAAGCACATGTGCTTTTGCCTTTAAGACATTATTCCTGCTTGATGTTTGACTTCTGCATTATGGCTCGACTGCACTTTCATGTGGCACTGAGATAAAAGCCTATACTAGAAAGTATAATCCAGATTTTGTACTGAAGAGAATCCCCTGTGTCTAATACAAAGTCCTATAAAAAGAAATACTTGCAACTGCAGCAGTAAATGGATCCTTATTTATTAGAATTCATTTATTCCTTAGCAAGGGACTTCCTGTTCAGCTGAATTTAATTTGCCCTAATATTAATGAAAAAAATTGTCACTGTAAAAATTAATATTGAAACGAGCTAATTCAGACACTTCCAACAGGACCCCAGAGTGTAGAAAACTGTGCAATAAAACTGACTGTGCATTGGTTGGATAATAAAACCAGAAGAACTGTTCATTTTCAGATCACATTCTCAATTTTTTAAATGTTTAATTCTGCAGTTAATCAATTTTAATTTAACTCCTATCTGTCTGCTGCTCTTTCCTCCCATGTGTGTTGATTTCCGTGTGCATGGGCTTTTTTTGTTGTTGTTTTTGGGGTTTTTTTTAATGCAGATAATTTTCTTCCAGGAATGAGGTATTATTTTAGGAAATAACACATAAAATAAAAATTAAAAAAAAAAAAGACTTCTAGTGTTAAACTCACACATGGGAAATTTTTTTTTTATGACTGTTATGTGGCATTCGTACAGGTTTGTGAACAGATAAAACGTTTATTGTCTATATTCAAAAGTATTGAGCTTGTGGCATCATTTTTTTGCCCTTCTTCCATTTGGCCTGAAAATTGATTGCACAAATAGCTTAGCAATAGGTAGCTCTACCTTGCTTATAGCTCCTCTCCAGGTTACTGCAGAGAAGTCCTACTACCCTTTTCAGCTCATCAGTTACGTAAATAAACAAAAAAGATGTTTTTATTTACCTTGACCCATCAGTTGAATTCATTTTCAGCTGCATTTCTTTCCATGGACAACTTGTTTCTCTTCAGATCCCAGGTATGTTCCTTGGTAGAACGTATGGCAAACATCACTCAGTGATGTGAGGTCAACTGAGTAAAGCCAAAGGAGAACTTTGGGTATCATCTCCAGGTTACTCTTCACAATAACACTCTTTTTATACTTGGATTTATTGTGTTCATCGTTCATTTAAGAACATTAAGAGAGAAAGTACTGTAGCTGAGAGACTTCATCTTGTTTCCTTTCAAATGATCCAAAAAGTTGTTCTTGCTGCCTGCTTTAAGCCCCTATGTAATGCATCATTTGTTTTTCAGTGTGTAGCAAAATGTAGTTTATATTTCTTTATATTACCTTCCCGCCATCATAGCCCCTTTTCCAATAGCTGTGATAATTTTCAAGCTCTTTATTTATCTAGTTTAGTTCTGGACCCCTTTTCCCGAAATAATTTTTTCCCTTTACTTGAGAAACAAATTCCTCACAGTTTGTGGATCTTACCAAAAATCGTTTTACTCTGCCTTCCAGTCCATTGTCCAGTGAGCAGTTTTCCAAGGTCTCATCTGTAATCAAGTCATTGATCTTCTACCTTTTTTCTCAGGTCCTGTATCCAGGATAATCAAGACAGTAAAAAAATGTTGAAAAAAAGAGTCGGTTGTGTTTCATGCTCAGGAATAACCACATTAACCATGTTTAGTATTTATTATTCAATTCATGTCATAGTCTCCAACTCTTACATGATTTTGGGAGGCATTTTCTTTTTTGCTAATATTTTAAAGATATCTTCCCAAATCTAAGCCTTGCTGCAATCCTTTCAGACTTACAGACCTCCTTAACTGATCAAATTGATAGCAGTTAGCTCCAAGAAGTTTATTAATTTTAAATATCACATCTAATATTTTCAGAATTTAAGTATTTTCAGAACATAGCATTCACAGTTAAATTTCTCTCTATTTGGGGCTTCCTAGTAGTTCTTAAAGTATCAGCCTTAACTATGGTGTGAGCAGAGTAACAAAGGATCAGACCTTATTCCAGTGAGGATGCTACAGGCAGGCACTGCCCCACCAGCCCCATCTGGGAAGTCCTTGGTTGAGAGAAAGACTGGAAAAGAGTTTGAAGGGAAGGGTACTCTGAACACAATTATGTTAGAATTCTGCTTGACTTGTATGTGGAAGACAGAAGAAAATCAGGCAAATACATTCTTAATGTAGATGAAAGTATCAAAATTATACAATTATTGTGCCTTAAAAATGTGAAAAAGGAAATGACAAAATTGCTGTCATATATTGAACTAGCTAAGCCTTTGCTTTACTACAGAATTAACAGTTTAATTACAACAACAACTTTACTACAAAATTAGCAGTTTAATTACAGAAGCAACCTTTCACTGGTAACATTACAAACATCAAAGTTTGCATTGATATTTCCACAATATACACTTCAAGCAAAAAATGAGCAAAAGGTAAAAAATTGTAGAGATTGATGAAGAACAGCTCATCCAACAAAGAAGTGGTTCTTAGGTGTGCTTGGAAAAATGCACTCTGCTTTAAACTCTTGATTCTTGACTTCAAAAGCATTTTCCTTTCTCCTTAAATATTGAGGACAGGAACTTCTTATTGCAGGTTGTGGCTTAATGTTCTTTTCTCTTGAAACCTAGCTAGAAAAAAAAGAAACACCTGCCATGCTTTTAATGCACATTCTGGAAGCTTAGAAATTTCTCTGCAGCTGCTTTCATTCTCATAGCAGGGTGATTGAAAAAATGAGCATCAATGCCTCAGGTTCTTAGCAGCACTCCGTGGATCTCTGCGGTAGATTTCACTGCAGCACTATTATCCATGTACTGTTAAGTTAGATTTTGCACTTAGCAAGTGGAGAATTTTGATCAATAGGAGGGATTCTACACAAGGGACTCTGGACAGGCATTAAACTTACTGAAGCAACTAAATGAAGTCTCAAGGAGTCTTGACAAATTACTAGCTGCTGCTTTTGTCACATTCTTAGCAGTAAACTGACTGTGAGCAAAGAGCTGCATCAGAAATGGATAAAATGTGAAACAGTTAAAGCACTGCAAGGTGGCACCTTTCTCATTTGGTAGAAAATATCAATTTCCCATTAAAAGATTCATAAGCTGAGCCCAAAACATTATGAAGAAACTGAAATGTCTGAAATGTCTTGAATATTTTGCAAGCTGATTATTTTTAACATTTAGAACTATGAAAGAAGTTTTCTGTATATAGACCTTATATATCCCAGGTCTATACACAGAAAAAAAATCTTATATTTCAATTAATATAAATTATTCAAATTTATGAGATAAAGATCAAATAAGGTGTAAAACTGAATTCAGATAAAATCAGAGGATCACAAATGTTGAAGAGCAACCTTGCTTGTCATTACATGGGTTCATTAGTTTTTAACCGAAAGGTATGGAACATAACCTGTTTGAGCAGTTTATTGTGTTTTTGCATCATATTCTAGCATCTGAATTGAGATCAACAATTTTGTAATTCAAACAGAGGCAGAAAATTGAATGGAAAGGAACAAATAAAAATGCATTTGTTCTTTCCCAAGAAATTATTTTTAGATATAATGATTCAACTTTCAAAAATGTGCAAATAATACACTTGATATCAATGTTGTCTTAGCATCCATTGTGCTAGGCACTGCCCAAGCACATGCAGTTCCCAGGTGAGGATGCATTTTGGTACAAGAAATGATGTTTATGTAAGCAGAATTCATTCTTCGTGGAAGAAATGCAATTTATTATTTAAAATCCACAAGTCAAGATGAAAAGCTCATGATTTCTGTGTAGAAAAGTTGGCACTGTCAGCTTGTCCCAGGACACATCGGTAGTCATGAGACACAAATACAGCATATATTAGCATTAGTGAGACTGATAGTCAATATGACACACAAAAATAATAGAAATATTTTCTTTGGTATATGGCAAAGCTGTCATCAGATCCTCTTTAAATGCTAAACAGTGTTCATACAATATGACAGGATTTGAAATGCCCCCTTTTAAGTAAGATAATATAAATACATTTCTTAGTTAAATGTACAATTCAGAAAAAGTATATCTTAATCTTTGTAAGCTATACTCTATTTTTTTTACTGCAGGAGAAAAATAACCTCCCTTTGATTAAAAATAGCAGCTTGCAAACCTGCATTTAATGAAATGCCCACTGACCGATTTGATCACCCTGGAATATCTTCTATAGCTTGTGATTTATAGACAGGCAAAGGGTCATGGGAACTGTTTGCCACATTAATGGTGATATATGAGAAACTTTGATTTGGTGGACAAGATCTGAGGCAAAATTATGCCCTGAGAAACAGATGGAGTGTGAATGGGAGCTGTGTGAAACAAACTAGCAGAAAAATGAGGCTGTAACTTGGACTGTGAAGTACGCACGATTGAGCCATATAATGTTTCCTCTTTCAAACTAGAAACTTAAAAGCAAATGAAACTCACAGATGTTTCACAATACACAAACCACTGTATTGACCAGTCATCCTCCTGGTCCTAAGGTTTCTAGGATTTTCTGTCCCCACTAAATCACTTCAGTGAGACAGTCTGGCATTTTACAATGTTAAGCCGTTAGTTTTCCCTTCCTCATCTCATTTACAGATTTCTCACATTCTCAATTGTCATCCCCTTGCTTTACAAGTGCATGTGGTTTTACTTAAGTCACTTGAAAAGCTGTGCCTTGATTTGTAGCACAGGCAACTATAGAAGTTCATTGCTGATAGCTTCCTGATTAATTGCTTTCATAGCTCTCTTTTTACAAGGCTTTATTTGCACCCCTTTTCCTGTTCAAGAGAGCATAGGTAATTAAATTTGACACTTCTGTCATGACACTGCACGTCTAATGTATCGTGCAGGAGAAGCCAGTCTTCATACCTGTATCATCCCTTCGTGCAATTCAGAAACACAAGTTTCCACACTGTTTTGGGATGTTTCTGTGAGCATTGTGCATGTTGCAGATAGTGCCATCTCATTTTCCTTGACTCCAGTCTTTTTCCCTCATCCTCTCCTTCTGCACACAACAAGAATTTTCCTCTTCTTCATCAAATTCCTTTGGAAATGGATATATTTCACCAACATTTTTTGTTGGGTTAATCTCCCATTACAGTAAAACCAACATTGCTGGAACTTCTTTCATGTAGACTGCAACTTCATTGTCCTTTGAACTCAGTGGATGTAAAAGTTGATTTTGCCCAATCCTTTCTCTAACATTTAGGAAAACACACTCTATTGTTTTCCTTATCTGAACTCCATAGTTTTGTAGGGATTTTTATCAGACAGTAATTTTTCTGACCCTTGAACTATTCAATATGATTTCACATATTACCATTCTTTAATGACAAGCAAAAGGAATATTGAAAAGAGTTCATACATATTTTCATAGTATCACTTTCATATAAACAGTTTCTAACATTAAGTATCCTTAAATATTTGTTTATAGATTTTTTTTCTGGGTACTTGCAAGTATAAGTCAATATTTATTTATCTGCACTGAAGCTTCTGTCTGTGCAATACAGAACTCAGGTTATTGTCATGTCTGCTAGCTGTGTTATCTCCAGTCTTAAACACAGAAAGTATAAACATCATATTCAACAAAGTCATTTGGTATGAATCCCTCTCTGAAAATGAAGCATACTTTGCTTTGAAAAGACACCTTTACAGACTTTCGATTTTAGAATAAAAACTCTGTCAACCAATGTACACAATTACTTCTGACACTTATTTTCTGATATTTTTCATCATTTTTATAAAAGAAATATGTTTCTTTTATTTTTACTTCCTTTTCTGCTTTTCTTCCCTCATGACAGAAAGCTAGTGCCTGATTTATAGCAATTTATTTTAATTAATTCTGGACACCTGCAACCTGTAATTGATTTGGCACTGATATAAATTTTCTGACTCCAATCCATTTATTACACTGACTTCAATGATATTCAACTTCTCTTTAGATATGGTGGCTTGCCTTAGTATGGAATTAATTGATTTTATTGTTGCTGTTTAACTTCTTTTCATTTATATTTCCTTCCTTCCATTGGTTCAAAAGACTGCATATAACCACAATATAAAAAGTTGCTACAATTTGCACAACCATCATCCTAGTTACATGGGGATTGAATATCTGTACACTGAAATGGGTATAAGTATATATATTTAAGGGTTCAGACTACTTCTAGGTACTGAACCAAGTTCATCACCAAAGAATCACAGGCTGCTATGCCTTAAAGAAAAATAATCTTTTAGCTTATAATATATTTGATTTTAATTGGCATTTCTTAAAAGGAGAATATTTTGATAGCACTGATGCCCTCTTCCAATTATCTTCAAATTTCCTCCTGCGTCCTGCCACTTTCAGGCTGAATATGTTTAATTTCCTCAATTTTATAATTAGAATAGGATAGATGTATTTCTAAGATGTTGAGCTGTACAGTTCTGATCTTTAGTGTAGAACACCAGTGATGTGATCCTTATTTGGAGTAATGAGGATAAGGTCTCTCTAAGATCCATGACCTCAAGAATTACTGAGGATACCTCTGTCAACCACATTCAGGAGAATGACCGAAGAATATAGAACTAATTAAAAGTACCACAAAATTTTCTTCTAAGGAGCCTAATCTTTAACTATGGAGAATAGCCTCCACAGGAATACAGGCAGAAAAAAAAAATATTTTGCATTAAAAACTTTAGGAGATAAGTGACCCTCATCCACCTTTTTTACAACATTAAATACAAACAGTAAATGTATTTTAATCACTAAGAATATTTTCTGCAAGCCCTGGGGCAAATACTGGGTTATTTTTTTATGGTGACCATATTAAATATATGTACTATATATACACTGTATTGCATATATTTATAAATGATAAAATATTTATATTAAATTTATGTATTAAAATGTGCATATTACATTATTTATATATACATGTTATGCTATGCATCTGATCATGGGATTTTATTTCTTGCTGCTATAATAGAGGAGATGCATGTACTGGTTTTGGTAAATACCATCAAGATCTTCTTCTTTTTTTCCTGTGTAGTGGAATGAGCAATACACTGAGGATACAGAATACTACCTGTTTCAAGCAATTCCATGCCTCTTTACTTGTCTTTATGGTTTATTTTACACTGATCATAACAGCTCTTAAACTGAAACAAAGAATAGGTGAATAAAACGTGTATACACTGTATTAGATTATGATGAAATGTTCTATGCCAGTAAGAAAGAAGCTTTGCATGGCAAGGATTACTGAGATTGTTTGACAATCTCATAAGGGAGGGGAGGAGACATGTGTCTGCTTCCAGGGATTCTGCAACAGATAGTCTGCCTAAATTTAGGAATAGAATTCCAGCAAAGGAATTAAATCAATTCAGGGTTTCCATGTCTGAATATTTTCAGTTTTGTTTTTTTGTTTGTTTGTTTGTTTTTACCCTTGCAAGAGTCTTTTACCTTTGCTTCTTGTTAAATACATGTCATACTCAAAAGTTTAGTTCAGTGGAGGTAAAGACTTCTGTATAATCATCAGAAAGTCTTAATTTCTTTGAGTTTTCTCTAAAATATTCTTAAAATATCAGTGTGTGTCATTGTCTCTCTGAATGCACAGAGATGAACTTTAGGGACTGAAACGTGACTTTCACAAGGACTGCCATTGCCCTAAGTCACTTAATTCTTTGGATTTTTCATCTTCACTAGTAGAATTGGAGTAATGTTTCTAATTTATTCTGCAGAGGCTTTCAGGGTTAATTAGATATATAATCAGATCATCATTCAGCTTGTAAGGAATCCTGGAAGATCACTAGTCCTATCCTGATCAAAGTCCAGTAAACACTGAATCAGACCATGCTGTCACAGTACTTTGATGTACTTATGAAAATTACTTTTAAATAAGTAACAAAATTAATATCAACCATTTTGGGGAAAAAAATAGTATATGGCTTCATTTGTTGACAATGGAGTAAATTGGGTATGGGAGGAAGTTTCATCACAAAAAAACTTAGTCTTGAGTTTATATTGTGAGAATTTGGCTGATGTCTCTACATGCAGTTCAATCAAGAACTTAAGCTACTTAGCTCAGAACAGACTAATTATAAGTAGCATTGAAAAAAAATATGCTGAGAAAGAGCATGGCATTATGGTATTTTGGGCTGAACTAAAACTATTTAAACTAAAACTATTCCAAATTTCTATTTTTTCATTAATTTAATTTTTTTAAAAAGTTTTAGAACTGTTTCTTTTCAATTCAAAGGTATTTGCTTACAAGTCATTCAAGTATTTCTAGTGCAGCCTTATACCAGAATATGTGGCAGAAATTCTTATTTTCCTGAACTCTAAGACAAATTCTGGTTAGAATTTTTTTTTAAACTGTTGTAGCAAAACAAACCTATTTGAGAATGTTTAAAAATTATCTGTCTTAAAATTATATGGGATATTAACAAAAAGGATAAGGACTTGTTCTGATAGCTCACTGATTGTGTCATTTGCCTTAATTTGTGAGTTAATATGCTGGGATTGTTCCTGACTGATCTGATCCATGTTCAAAGCTAGAATAGGAACAGTAAATGCACTAAATAAATTTACACTTTGGTAATTTATTAGACCAAAGTCTGATCAGTCATTTATCTTCTAAAAAGGACACAGTCTCCTCCTGTAGCGTGAGGACCCTGAACTGGTATGAACTAATATAGGTCTTATTAAAAAAAGAGTTTATTACAAACCCAAATTGGGCACTCTAAGTAGCAGCATTCCTGAGGCAATAATCTTTATATTTTCTGTTTCATATATTGCTGGCAAATCACTGGCATTGCCTTCCAAGTGAAATTTTTGTTATGTTTATAAGCTGATTTTTTTTTTCCTTGCTATCTTTCCCTGTATTTCCTATCCTGGAAATAGCATTACCAAAACTCCTTGTTTGTCCCCTGACCAGCTTGTGAGAGGCCACCACACCACATATTTCATAGGGGCACACCTGTGCCCCTTTAGCACATTGCTCAGGGCAAGTGAGCATGTCTTAAGTTTTGCCCAGATGGATTTTTTCATGGTTCATTATCTCACCTGCTGCCTTTGACTGACAGTGGACTTCCCATGTGTGGTGAGCCTGTAGGCAGCTCTTACTCTTACAAACACAGAAAACTGCACTAATCCTCATGCATTTGATGCTTCACTGCAGCTTATACTGAGAAAAGCCAAACAAGTCTGTGAACCTTGACTCTTCCTTTCTTACAGTGTACAGATATCTTAATAATCTCTGCAAGAAAATGCTTTCATGTGTCAAGAAAAATGCTTTCCTTCTGCATGGCACAGTTCTGTGAGAGGAGATGGAATGCTCAGTGTCATCTGAGCCCATCATGGCCTGTCATGTATGATCAAGAGAAAATTTTAGATTTGTGAATAAGTATTGTCAAAAATGCCATGGATAACAAATACACATAAAGAGAAGAGAGTCTTCAATGGCTCTCAGTGCTTGCAAAGAAGTGACAGTATGCAGTGACTGCTGTAAAGAGGTAGTGACCTCAATTAGCTTTAAAGCAAAATATATCATAGAATTGCAGAATACCCAGTTGGGAGGGACATCAAGGATCATCTGGTCTAACCTTTCTTTGCAAAAGCACAGTCTAGACAAGATAGCCCAGAAACCTGTTCAGCTGAATCTTAAAAGTGTCCAGTGTTGGGGAATCCACCAGTTCCATTGGGAGGTTATTCCAATGGTTGGTTGTTCTTTGTGAAACATTTTCCTCTTCTGTTCAATTGGAATATCCCAAGGAGTAACTTGCACCCATTACCCCTGGTCTCTTTCAAGTACCTCCTTGCAAAAAGGGAGATTGCCTCTTCTTCAAACAGTAAAGCACACTGATAAGGTGTTCCCTAGGACTTCTTTTCTCAAGGCTGAACAAATCCAGTTCTCCAAGCTGTTCCTCACATGTCAGGCTTCCCAGCCGTTTGACCATCTTTGTGACCCTTCTCTGGACTCTCTCCAGGCTTTGTACATCTTTTTGGTATAGGCAGGGATGAAAACTGAATGCAGTATACCAGATGTGGCTTAAGAAGTCCTGAGCAGAATGGGATTTTGGCTTCTTTAACTCTGCTGCTGCTGCACTTGTGCATACAGCCCAGCATCCCACTGGCTTTCATTACTGCAGCAGCACTCTGCTCACATTGACCTTCTCTACCAGGATCCCTAAGTCCCCTTCCACAGAGCTGTTCCCTGGCCAGGTAGATCCCAACCTGTGTTGAACTCCTGGATTATTTTTTCCTGGTTGCAAAGCCTTACACTTGTTCTCGTGGAACTCCATAATGTTCTTGTTATTCCACTCTATCAGCTTATCCAGGTCTTCCTGCAGAGTGTACTGCTTTTCTGCTCAGTTTGGTATCATTGGCAAACAAATCTGATCACTGTTATAGATAAAATATGATTCAAACTGATACTTTAACACTAAATGGAAACTGTAACATGAATATTGGAAACATCCTATAAATACCAATCCTGATCATATTGCAGTTGGCAACAGAAGTCATCTCTCAAGAGGTAATGCCACAGTGATATACTAACTTTATCTTATCTGCCCCAGAATTAAATTAAAATAGTATCATAAGACAAAGGTTAATTTTACTTTAAATAATCAATTTATCTAAAGTTCTGTGTATAAATAAGGCTTCACTTTGATTATGTTTATTTCCTCAAAAGAATAAAATATTTAGTGTCTTAGTCCTAGTGTGGCTAGTATTCTCTGTGTCTTCTACAGATATTTCCAAATCAACTACTAAAAACACTGTGTCCTATATATTTTAACTTTCCCTTCCTGATTTTTGGTTTCTCCCTTTCCTCTTTTACCAGTGATTTGTGCCCATGATATCAGTGATATATATATTCTTAGAAAAGGTATATATAGCACGTGATGGATACTACCAGACAATGGATGCAATCAAACTCTATATAATAAATATGGATAACTGGAAAAGAGAACATGTACATGGTGAAAACTATAAATTTCTTAATCGTTTAAGGTTTCTTGTTGAACAAAACCAGAAATGCTATCTTATGTTTCTATCAATGGAATCCTTACTGTCTAATAAATATAGCACTCTTTAAAGGGTGTTTGGGTAGTTGGAGTTTTTTGTTGCTATTTTTTTTTAACGTCAGTAACTTTCAATAGTATGTATTATGTTCTTTTGGGCTTGGATCATCAACAAGGTTAGGGTGGGGTTTTTTAATCTCTTTTACTCATAAACCATTAAAGTCCCTTTGAAAGACAGAGAAAACATTCAATTAAATAGATTTCTAGTACAATGTCTCCTGCCTATGCACTTTTGTATTTCAGTCAGATGATGATAAACAGTTTATTCCACTAAGGACAAAATAAGTGCCATGAATACCTGAATGTATCTTACCTTTCCTGTAATTGTTGTGTATGTCCTTACTACATAAACACTTATTTACAATGTCTGTGAAGAAACAGGAGCAGCCACAACTGTGTTATCCATCTATCAGTCAGAAAACCTGCAAATGCTTATCCATATATTATCAGACATCAATGTCCATGTCCAGGCCTACTATAAATACAGCTCCAATGTCTTCAGTTACCTCACTTCATGCTAGGGAAAGGCTGAATTTAGCCTTCTGCTTTGTTGTTGGTGTTGTAGCGAAACAGCTCTGTTAGTTGTCAAATGCGATTTTCATTTTGAATTTTTTTTTTCTATACAACCAAATATTACTTAGACCAAATTAGCATGTTCAGCAAATTTTGGCATAATATACGTTTATGAAAGAGGGCAAAATATGATGACATCAAATATAGTTATTATATTGGTTACTGCATTGTGATTTACTGCAAAGATAAATAGAACAAAGGACTTTTATCAGCTCAGTCCAAATCTGCTTTGTTGGTAATTCAAAACATTCAACAAATCTTGCTGAGCTCTATTTTGCAATATATCAAAGGAGCTATTTACTACATAGAGAGATAGCAACTATCAAATCCAAGGAATTATAATTTCTGCTACCTCAGGACAAGTTCTACAATAGTTCAATACATTCTGTATCGTAAATCCAGTGGCAACAGACAAGAGTGATCTTCTGCTTTCATGGAAATGTGCGAGAGGCAACTTCTCTTTTCACATGCTCTGCATTTCTTCCAGGCCATCATCCATTGTGAACAAGAAGCTGCATAGCTGGAATCATGTCCCCTTATCACAAAATGTTTTTAATTTTCTTCTGTCATGAAGTGCATTGCTGGATGCCAAGCATATACCCGTTTGTCAATGCTAATGAGAAGAGCCAAAAAAGAACACAGTAACAGATTATTTCTTAGTGTTATAGAGGTTAGAACTGTAATAGGCTGCTAGATGATCTAGTCTGGATTGCTTTACACCTCAGATCCTCCTTATTCCCTGCCAGATCGTCCTTATTCCCTGCCAAGTAGGATGTTTTAATATAGCAAGTCTTCTTTTAAAAAGGAATCTAAACTTAATACAAATACATAATAGGATAGATATCGGGCTCTTCCTCTGCGAGTTCTGGGAATTTCTTTCTAGCAACTAATTTTTATTTCCTTGCCTGTAGCTTACTGCTATTTGTACTTCTAGTCCCTTTCCCTTTCAGGTTATGACTTCCACCTTGCTACAACCTCCTTTCAGGTTGCCTGTTCAAAAATATTTCATGGTCAAGTTTTATTTTTCTTGAGTAATCATGTCCTCTTTGGGAAAAAAACCAAACAAACACCAAACCAAACTAAACAAAAAACAAACAAACAAAAACCCGAACAAAAAAACCCCAAACAAAACACCAACACAAATACCCAAAACTGAACAAAAACTTCTAAAAACCATAGATCATACTTTCAAGCTGAGTATCGTGTTCATATGTCCCTGTGTTTGTCTTAACCCATGTCGGCTAAGGGTGGAATAAGATACCAGTAAAATGCATTAGCCATGCTCAGCCTCTATAGCGACCGATGGTTCTCCACTATCAATCAGAGGTAGCAAGGAAACCTCTCCATTCAGGCTCTAAAACATAGCAGATGCTGCTCTGCCAGTTTTCATTGTGCCAAAGTAGTGTAGCAACAAGATTGCCTGTGAAATTTTGAATTTGATGTTATCAGTTTTCTTAGGAATAATAACCATTTCAGATTTCTCTCTTGGCATTGAAATACAGCATTTCTTAATAGCCAGCACTTCTGCTGTTCTCACATTTAGCAGCAAAGCAAACTAAAGAAAACAACCTAAATTAAAATTTTAAGAGGTATAAGGACATTATGATCTATCCTGCAAGTTGATAACAAATAACTATTTACAAAACATTCAGTACCAGTAGCTTGAATGAATTGTAAGCAGTTCTTCAGACTATCTAGTGTCCTCAGCTGTGCAGTGTTAATGAATGTTTGCAATTACCATGAATTTTAAATACTACTCAGCTTTATTTTTAATTGATTTGTTTACAAAATGCATACATTAATCACATTAATGTCATATTTTATCATTTTCAAAATTACCTGATGGCAGCTGAGGAACTCTAGATAAAACAGCTTGTTTCTGTCTTTTTCAAAGGCATCATGAGAGGTGATACAATGAAAAATTGAAGTTATTGCTAGTTTATTCTTCTGAAGAGAGTTCATAACAGATTTTAACATAGATATTTTCTTAGACCCATTTCATTCTAGTATCTTATGACTATGATTGAAATTATAACCCTGTAAACCATTTTCATAAATGTTCCTGAAAGGAAGTTTCCGGCAATAAGCAATTAAGTGTGTGACAAAAAATTAAATCTTGGCTCTAGGTATATTAAGGGTAATTAAACCACTAATTTCTGTGACTAGAGAGGGTTATTCTTGAGTTCTGTACAGCAAAATGTATACTGATTACACCAATATACATTTAAAAATCTGTTACAATTATAAATATTGAGATTATTATAAGGCTATTTCCAACTGCCACTCTTTTGCATAATCACTTTTACATAACTGATACTGTTTTGATTGATAGCCCTCTGACACACTGCAGATAAGGAGATATTGATGTGGTAACCAACAAAGCCACCATATTCTAGCAGTGTGGAAAGGAGAGCAAGAACACTCAGGTCCTTCCGATTGTCCTCTATTTTGATCACATCCATGCAAAGCCAAAAGCATACTGTTACTTTCAAAAGCATCTACATGTGCAGTAGTGGCATTTATCTTCAGAACTTTAGTGACTGACGCAGAACACACCAACAGTGTACGACAAGATGATGCTGATTTTGCAGTACAGTGCAGCATTTTGGTGTCACAGGAGCAGGCTGAGCTTGGACTGCCTTCATGGGCACAATGGGCATAGGTTGGCACTGACACTAGATAAAGAATTAGTCTAAGAAATAACCAGAGGTTCAGAACATCTTCAAAACATGGTTCTCCGCTACCTGTTAGGCTGATGCAGCCAGCAAGGATAACCAATACCAATAGGGATGGAAGTGGAGGATACTACCTAGTTCTGCTACCTCCCGTCTTTAGTGTTCCTTTTTGTTTTCATTGAACTTACTTGGTTGCAGATGCCAAAGTCTGTAATTGAGTTCCATTTGAATATGATTATATTACTCCTTTTACAGGTTTGCCCCTTCGTGCCTCTCTGAGCAGCTGAATTAATTTTGATAAAGCAGAAATGGAGCTGCTAGGCACACTGCATGGACTATAAAGGAGACAGAGCTCCTTTTCCCATAACCTGCATCACTTTTAACCAGGAGGTATTTAAGCAAAATCGCTGTTCAATTTTCCCCTTTGTAGTCTGGAAGGGAGAAAGTAGTCCAGTATTGCACAATCTTTGTCAATTAGTGTGATTGTGGAAGAGCTGGAGTCAAGTGGTAGTTTCAGACAGCAAGACAGCACTGAAGCATGCTGCTTTTAAGTCCTCTCAGTTCTTTACTTTGGATCAAAGACAAATACCACTGCAGTCATCTGAGCCTTGGGAGTAGCTGAAATCCTTACTAAATGAAGTACATACTCCTTTCCGAAGGTCTAACTCCATGCGCCTGTCATTCTTCTGATTTTATTCATCAGGCAATCGCTGTATTCCTGGAGCATGACAAACAGCAGCAAAACTCACTCCATGACCTTGATAATGGAAGTGGGAAAGCAAAGAAACCCTGAAAAATTCTGGGTTTAGCCATCAGTCTGTTTTAGCAATTTAATAATTCAATGAGTAGATAAAACTAACTAAATATGTTTCTTTTTAAAGTTTTTGCCAAAAAAATTAGGAAAAAACTTCAGCCCTCAAAGCAAAAAGTGTATTTGCCACAGTTTTACTTTTCTTTTGTTTTACTATTGTATATGTCTTAGATGAAAATGAATTCTTTCCCTCAGTGGCTTATAGAACTATTCTTAATATTTTATATTGAAGGAGGAATCAAATTCATAAATAAAAAATCTAGACCTTGTAGGTGGAATACACAGGAATATAATGAGTTTCTGTGAGAAATCACAGATATAATGCAATGATGCAGTATTTTAATGTCAGCTATACTCATCTGCTACTGCTGCATGAGAATAAATTATCAGTCATTAATGTACACATTTAAACGAAGGTAATTACTATATTCTTCACTGATTTTTGCGACATCACTTAACAAGAATGCAAATTGTAGAGATTACAAAAATGAAACAGTGTGTGGCAGACAGTAGGGTCAAAATGAACAATGTATGAGAAAAGATTTTGTATTATTTCATAGAATCCATTAAGTTATATTTGAAAGCCTAAGCCATAACCACAGTTTAATAAAACAAAGGGAGCAATTTGATAAGCAAATAAAAAATTACCTCAAACTAAAATTTTGTCAAGAAATGAAAGAAAACACAGCAAAAAAAACAACAAAACCAACCCAGTCATAAAAGAACCAAGCTCAGTAGGAGGGTCTCGAAAGATGGTATGTGTAGAACAAAAATAGATGCCAGCCAGCACATTCAGGCTGAGGGTTTCAGAAGACCTGAACAACCCATGTCCTGTGTTAAACAGGGACAAAGGGAACAAAAGCACAGATTTATCTATATAACAGACAGATGACACCATGTTCTGCCTGTCTTCCAAACCTTTCAAATACTGTGGGCCTGAGTTACCACAGTCCTGAAGTTCATACTGGCACTGTAGGTTCTGAGCCTCATTGATATCAATGTAAGTAACTATGAATTTCACTACTCAAGCTCACAGAAACAATTTCTAAAGTCTAGACTATTTGAGCTGGAGGAATCTCATTAGGCCCCTCTGAGTGCAGGGAGAAAACCTTTGTGCCCCAGAAGTTGGGCAGCTGCTAAATTGGAGTCACCTCTTTCAATACTTTAGCTCTCACCCTCCTTCCTTGAAATCCTGGATGATCTACTTACTTTCCTCACATGGACAGAACAGTATTGTGGCAAAGTTTAAACAACAAGCAGATGTTTCAATACTTTTGACTTAAAAGATGCTGGGCAAAGGTTACTTGACTGAATTGAAGAAGTAGGTACTCAAGAAGTCACTAATCATTTAGCTCAACATTGATCATTTTTCACTTCAGCTGTCCAGTTGGCTTACTACTGTTGGGATGCAGATTTTTCCTGCATGAAATATCTTTCCAAAAAGGAAGGTGCACCCAACTACCATTCAAGAAATGTTTAAGGGAATTATAAGCACGACCACCTGGCTAAAGCCCTTCTGTTTGATTTGTTATCAAAACCACAATGATTTGATTTATCTTTTCTTCAAGAGCCAGTTTTATAAGATATATACCCATGCACTCAAATGTGTCCAGATAAACAAATATAAATTAATTTGCTGGCAATGTGACTTTTGAGATTTCTACATGTTCAACATTTTGATTTCTAACTGTACTTAGAAAAATGGAGTCTAAATTTTCTTGTTCAAGATGTTCAGCTGTGTTCAGAGTGTAATCTGTTGTAGTTAATTTTCGTGATGAAAAATCAGTTTCCGTGTCCATTGTCATCTGTGGTATTTGAGATATTCTCACTGTAGAGTTTCTCATGATGGACTATCACAAAAAATAAACGTCTTGAAAGACTCAGTGAAGGATTAAACATATAATTGTATAATAATATCCACATTTCAAACCCATACTACTTTATTAACTTTTAATAGAACTTCAGGGATAAATCTCTATTGTAGATTGAAGTACTGCTCTAGACAGGCCTGTGGTGTCATTTTCCCTCCTCTACCTTATTAAAGCAAAGTCATCAGCATTATCCTAATATGTGCGAAGCTCCCCTCCTTGAACTTTTCTCACTGGAATAACAAGGAACTATTATGTAGAGTCAAAGAACATTGAGCATCTTGTGATATCATCTGTTGTTCATCAAGGATTTAGACGTGTTAGAAGTAATTTTTTTTTGTCAATTAGGTTGAGCAGGGTATGAGCACTATGAACTACCTTCATAGTTATTACTGATAGAGCCAAATTTTCTAGATTATCCAGGTTTTTCTGTAAGGAGTGCTGAATTGCTCAAAAAGACCATTTAAAAAAAATCTTACCTTAAATAAATATTGTCTATATCGAATTCTAGCCCAAATACAGATGGTATTTTTTAAAGTTACAGCAAATAATTTAGGCTGAAATTACCTTTTTTCCCCCCCTGCTTATCATAATTTTCTATATGCACAGCTCAAATCTAACTTAAAAATTTTACAGGCTGAGGTGCTGATCTGTTCCTCTGGAGCCTGAGGCTTTGCTCTTTTTCATGTTTTGTTGATTTGTCATTGGAAAAAGGCTCCATAAACTCACTGAAACTCATCAAAAGAATGTACTTCCCCCAAGTCTGAAGTCAAGAAATTAAGTTATTCCTGGTTTGCATTTGCACAACATGTGCTGTTTCTAGTGCCATGGTATAATGAGAGTTCTGGCAAAGTTGCAGAGTTCTGTACTATGTAAGCACACTGTGAAATAAAAATCTGACTTCAATGTTTTATGCAAACTTTTCTTTTTTGAGTGTGGTGAGGAGCAGAAAGTCCAAGACAGGGTTTTAGAATAGCACAAAGTTTTCTTTTCTTTTTCCTTTTATTTTCTTTTTCCTTTTCTTTTCTTTTCTTTTCTTTTCTTTTCTTTTCTTTTCTTTTCTTTTCTTTTCTTTTCTTTTCTTTTCTTTTCTTTTCTTTTCTTTTCTTTTCTTTTCTTTTCCTTTTCTTTTCTTTTCTTTTCTTTTCTTTTCTTTTCTTTTCTTTTCTCTTTTCTTTTCTTTTCTTTTTTCTTTTCTCTTTTTTTTTCTTTTTCTTTTTTCTTTTTTTAATGGAGAGCATTCACACCTTGATAGTACAATATTCATGCAAACATCATCAGTTGGTAAGAGAGGTAAAAACACAGTGTGTTTTTTCTTTACAATTTTTAACATCAGAAGTCAGAGAAAGTTTCAAGACATGCCAGGCTGAGGCAGTCATATTAGTTGCATTAGTTGCATGAGTACCAGGTTAGGACACCTGTCCTCAAACTTCTTATGGAGGGGCCCAATCTTTTTTCCTTCTTCACATTTACAGATATATGTTGCACAGTATAAATGCCAGTCTGCCCATCTCTCTGCCTAGCTATCCATGAGCAGTCTTTGGGATGCTCCAAAATTCTTCAATAGAGCCACTCACTTCTTCCTGAACATCAAACTGTCTATTTCTTTCCCTTCTGAAATGCTCTTCCACCTACCCCTTATGTTTAGGAAGCCAATACCCCTGAACTCAGAGGAAGAGTTGCATCCCTCTAATGGCAGTCAAAGGTGAAATGTTTTAAAAAAGAAACGAGGCAAACAAGAAAGCAGTCAGAAGAGAAATAAATTTAACTGAGCCTTAAATACATGTCTAGATTTAGAAATTACAGAAAGAGAGGAAGAGAACATTCACATATCCTAATGAATGTTTTGTAAAGATCTAATCATTAAGCGATAGGTACATTTTCCAGATGTTTCTGCACCATTTGTTTTCACAGCATGATATAATTTAGCTTCAACCTTTTGAATTCATGGTCATTTGTCTGGGTTTAGTTCAAATATGTCTAACATAATAGCATCTCATCCACTTTGTTGGATAGGTTGCTTAATGTGCTATAAGATTTAGTTCATTGTTCATTACTGCTCCAGATTTATTTGATTTCAGTATGTGACTTATTTGTCACCATTATCTATGCACATACAAATACACTGTTCTGTGCTCATAGATTTCTGTGTTATTGAGTTAACTTTATAGAAACAATTTATTTAGTTTACTCAGCTGGATCGGGCAAAATCATCTATGTACCAATGTTGGGAATTCGAATTAGGTTGCTCAGTCTTTGAATGCTACTTATTTTTTAGGTGAAAATAATAAATGAAGATGACACTTCTATTTCTGTGTTTGAGCATACACTTTATCAATTTCCTAGAGTGACTTTTTTTTTATTTCTTGTGCAATAGTACAGATCTTATTCACTTGTACACTGCCGACATTGAAATTCTGGATTCTTTTCCTCTTCTTTTGAGCTTGAACTAGACAGCTACTTTGGAAAAAAAAAAAGCTTCTGTGCTTTATGAAGATAAAATACATGTTTAATAAATGTAGAAATTTCTATTTATATAATCACACACCACATATCTGCATTAATGACAGATATTTAAAGCTAGGGATGACAGGAAATCCCATCTCTATTGTCTGTCTCCTTTTTATAATAAAGCATAGAACATTTTGTTGTTTAAAAGAGTAAAGAGATGACTTTATCTGTTACACTAAATGCACTAATTAAAATGAAACTAAGAAAAACCAACATACTTTTAGAAAATAGCCATGAAAGTATTATGGAACAATCTTAGTTGTTGCATTACTGAGTTCTTAATCCAGAATTACTGCACAATGAAGATCTAAGGATAAGAATAATGCAAGGGAAAGGAAAAAGACTGTCTTTTGTTAGCCAAATAATACATTTGAAAATCAAATAAAGTTTTAGGATTACTTTCTGCAGATATTCTAAATCTATAGGGAGCTACTGCAAGAGTTTTGTCTGTTTGTGCCTTCTAGATTGATGGGCCTCTGCAAATTGATCAGCTGTTGTGTTGTTTCAGATTAATAGTTATTATAAGAAGCCATGGTTAAATAGAAGCAGGTGCTGCCATAGTTACTACATGATGGATTAAAAAAATACGTGAGCTACATTCACAGGATTCTCTGTTTGGTGGAAAGACAGTAATGAACATGAAGGTGATAATGGTTTTCCATCAGTAGCTTATTCTGGTATACATGTTGAGTTCAGGCTCTAATACCAAGACTGGCAAATGCCATGCATGTGGTCTGCCTATTACAATTGATTGTACCAGTACATTTAATTGTACCAGCTTTGAGAGAAGGGGAAGGCTGGGAGAGGAAATATTTTACATTTCTTCCTAAAAGTAACACAAAGGAATTTTCTTGAATATAAGTTTTAATAGAAGTACTGTGGGGGCTGGAAGCAGGGCTTTCTGGAATACCAGAAGTATTCAAGTATGTACGACAGCAACCTGTCTGACAAGTATGTATGACAGGACCAGATTTTTTCATATTCGTTAACAGGGTGATTGTCCAGTTCCAAAGAGAACCACAGAACAGCCTATAGCACTCAGGTAAATTTGTTACCAGTGTGCTTCTTCTGACTGCATCGTCACTGTGCATATTACTTGTGGTTTGCATCTCATACTCTTTTAAAATAGAACTATAATATGGAAATTTTTGTAGAAATGATGAGAAAGTGTTCTTATGCCAGTGGCTTAATTGTCAGTGTTTTCCACTTTGAAACAGAGGAAGTCTCTCTGTCAAAGGCATAAAGGTGAAAGAAAAATTAAAAGCAGTTATTACATTCATTAACTAAGATATTTTACCTAATCCCGAGAAGAGTTTTAAAATTATATCAAACGTGAAAAGCATAGATTAGGGCAAAATTCCTTTAGTAGGTTAAAATTAAATTTTTTTTTTTGCCATTATGTTAACATATTGATTTTAAATAATACATGTAAACATCCAAATTCCTGTACTGTGCTACAAGACAAACTTCACTCCCTATATACACTAAGTTCAAACCTATAATATAAAAATTAGAAAGTCTGTCAAATAGAGAGAGAAGCAAGAGCATTGTGTTCCACAGTGGTGAAGTTTTGTTGCTTTGCAGAATCTCCTCCTATGGCTGTGACTCACAAGGCAGTAAATCCACTTTCATATTGCTTGTTCTGAAACCAGGTGTGCTGAAGCTCTGTTAGAAAACCCTGAGGCACAGAATCGATCTGCTGATTCAGAATTGTTGGGGCTTTTAAACAAAAATCAAGTCTCAGTAAACTTTGTGTGAATTAAGTAGTCTGTCCTCCCATGCCACTGGAAAGCAAAATAAAAATATAAGAATGCCATAAACTCTTAATAATGAATTTTGGCTAATTAGATGGAAATGCCTATTGTTCATCTGTCTTGAATTTATGGTGGAAAGTGATCCAGTGTAATTGTGAAATGAGAGAGATACTTGGAATTAGAAAGAGTTGTTCCAGCTGTTAAAAAAAATAAAATAACAGTTCTTCCATAAGATTCAGAGCTGAATATAGCAAATTTTAATTAAACATGCCTCTGCTTTGCAAGACATTTTTAACAATCTGCCCTGTTTCCATTTTAAGCAGATGTTTTCCAGTGCATTTGTCAATGTCTTTGTTTCTTTGATCAGGCATATGAAACTTAAAATTGAATTTCTGAATTTGTGGCCTTCATTTTAACAGTTGCCTATTAATTAGATCAAATGAAAGGAAATCTTATGGGTAGTGTCCCAACATGAAGATCAAGAACTAGTGTAACTCCATACAATGAAATGCAAGTCATTATTTAATTACCAAGATATTAATTGTTTAGAAATGGTGATTAATTCATTTGGCATTTACAAAGATGAAAATGGTAATTCTGTAATAAATTAATTAGAGGCATATTGCCTTTAATGAATCAAGCTTCAATCTGTAAATCTCAATAAACGTAGGTTTAATTTAAATGGAAACATTTTAAATTCATTTTATTTAATATTTTCTGATAAAGATAGTGACTTTTGCTCAATAGGCAACATTTTGAACATGAAAACAGTACTCCAACAATGCAGGATTTCTGTTCAAACACCAATGATTTATTTAAACACATTTCCATATATAACAATATTGATGTGTAAAATAATTTATAAAGAGAAGGAAGTAAGACTTGGCACTATTTATTTGGAAGTCAATATTTTGACTTGCTGTAAAGCTTAATTAGTCATAACCTATGAAATCAATTTTTAAACTCCCTGTCTTTGACAACAAATTTTATTATTTTCTTTCATGCCATGTCATAGTGAGTACTTCAACTGAATGGTCAAACTGTAGATATTTTACAGTTTTTATATGACTAGTAATGTAGAATGTTGAACATTAAAAATATTTTTTTAAAATATGCTGATCAAAATATGCTATTTTTTTGTTCGAAGCCCAAAGAACTCTGGAAAACTGGAGGAAGGAAAAATAATATCTGTAGCAAATTTGAACCTTCCACAACCCTGGGCAATTCTATGGAGTTATATACCAGAATATTATCCCTAGAATATTTGAATGTCACCTAAACATTAATTGTCTGATACTAAAATATATCCTAAAATGTTGTCCTTTTATCTGTCATGCATATTTTCACACACATGGATAGAAAACCTGTTTAATTTGTATTTAAAACACACATTTATACAAAGACAGCAAAGAATGCAGTGCAAGACCAGTGTTGCATCGAAGAGTTTCTTGATGGTCTACATTTTTCTCTTGTTTATAAGTAGGTGACTAGTGGGCTACTGAATTCTGATTGAGTTTGAAATTCTGGCAGAACATCAGCCAAAAATTTCCTTCAGAAGGTTCCTACTCCCAAGAGGTGAACTGGGAAACAAATGTCTCCAGTAGTCTGTTAGGCTTATGTGCTACCTACAGCCTGGTTACATTTTTTTACTAAAGTAGAAACAAAGCAAAAAGAAAGATTTTGTCATTATTGTGTTAAAGGAAAGACCAGCCTTCTGCACGTATTCTTAGAGCTAGAAGATTTCATCTTTAAACAGAAAATTAGACTTGGATTAGAGCCAACATAGGAAATAAAAGAGAAAATTAAAAAAAAAAACCTTGAGTGATCACACAGTTGTAAGAATTAAAGCATAGCTGAGCTAAAGCAAAATCTCAAACACTGTATCTTCAAACACTCAGATGTGAAACCAGATCTGAAAAGTGTCTAATGGGATTAAACCAATATCTTCACTCAAAGCCTCTTGGTTTCTGGTGAACTTCGGGCTTTGAGCTTATAGTGATGTGTAATATCAACAACATAAACATTCTCATTTTGAGACGAAATAACTGTAGAAGATGTGATATTAGCTTGCAGCTATAAGGTTCCTTTATAGTCACAGTGAAGATGAATCTTTCATCTCACCCTCTGTTTTTTATTTTATTTTTTTTATGACAGCATTGCCTAAGGGCTTCAGGGTGTAGTGCTTTATTCTTTGATTATTTTAACACGACCTTGCCTTTTTTACTAATTGTGACTTTTGAATCACAGTGCCCAAATTCTAGACGAGTTTAGAAAACAGCTGAGTTCATCCTGAAGGTGCACAAGCTGCAAAAGAACATCCGACATTTTCTTTATTCCAGTTTGTCCTTAACCACTGTTCTAGCATCTGCTCTCCTTCCTATGCAAAACTCCCAAAAGTTCCTGGGCCTTTCAGGAAATTGGTTAGAAAATAGTAGTGAAGTTTTCTTGTATCTTCACTGTTATTTGTATATCTTTGCATGGGTAAGAAAAATAACCCTCTTAATAATTTCCTTTGCTTAACCATCACGCCTGAGGTAAGACATTCTTAGTAATTTAGACAGTCATTACTTTGTTTGTTAAACAAATACTAAATGTGGAGAAACAAATTATAAATACAGCTAATTCCAGAGTGACCAAGAAAAGCTTTTAGATACAAATCGCAATTAGGTAGGAGGAGTGGTCTGTGAAAGAGAAGTCAATGGACCATGGCTCGTAAATGACTCAGAGGTCTCAAACTCTTTGCACAGGTATAGTGATGGCTAATGACTGCTTTGCAGGGATAATTACTGCAGATCCATACGTATTTAATGTTTAGCAGTAGGACCAACTGATTAGCAAACTGATTTATCTACTGCTCGTGTCACTGCCGAACAGTGAAGAGGCAGACTGCTCATCTGTTCCGCTACAGACTACGAGTGTAGAACATGTCTTCCCTTCTTGGATTACAGAAGTTGCTACACTCAAACTGCTGAGCATTCATTGTATCTCCTTTCGCATGAGGAAAAACCCATGGCCCTTTCTGTTGGCGTTAATTTGAAGACTATTTTCTTCTTTCACACCAACTGTTCCTATTGTCATAGAATCATTGAATATATTGGGTCAAAATTGACCCCCTAATGTCTTTTGCAATGAGCAGGGACACCTCCAGCTAGATCAGGCTGCTCAGAATTCCATCAAACCTGACCTTTTTTACAGAGATTGTTTATCCACCACCTCTCTGGGCAATCTGTTCTAGTCTTTCACCACCCTCATCATGAAAAATTTCTTCCTTGTACATAGTCCTAACCCACCCTCTTTCAGTTTAAAACCATTAGCATGTGTTCTATCACTACAGGGTCCATTAAAAATTTTTCCACGTCTTTCTTCTAAGCCTGATTTAAGTATGGGTAGGATGCTTTTTTGAGTGTGAGGGACAACTTGAAGATTGGTGGTAGAGAACTCATAAAGGTAATGTTACTGCATCATAAAAGTATGCTAATTGAGCTAGTTTGATTTAGCTCAGATATCTCTAAATTCATACTATCAGTTTGCATTTGAGTATGAATCTCCTTAGAGTCAATATATGGAGATATAAGTCAAAGTATCCCCACAATAAAGATAAGCCTATAAATTGGAGTGCTTTATTAATGTCCATCAATAAAAGTCCATCTATGAGCCTGGAACCCATCAAGCAACACCTTATATATACGTATATTTCTGGGTAACATGTATTAAGCCTTATCAAGGTCAATAGTCACCTTTTTTTTAGGTCTTAAACTACACCCTGCTCTCAAAGCTTTGTTTTATTCTGATCCTTGTAGTACAGACCCCACCTCACTGTGCTTACTTCCACAGCCCCACTGCTAAAAGGCAGCTAGGTTTCCACTCAATAAAAACAGTAAATAAAATTATCTTACAAAAAAGGTCTTTGTTTTTGCTGACTGTGCATGAAAGAAGCTATGAAATCTTGAATTAAAAGAAAGGTCAATTGTCCATTACATTTTTCTACTTTTGTGAAGTTATTGAATAATCCTATAATCATATCTGAGTAACTATGTCAAGAGCACTGCAAAGGGTCTGAGTTCAAACACCCAAAAATAAAGGGTAAAAAATGATGGATGAGGTTACAAGAGTAATCTCAGTTCAGCAGGAATTCAAGTGTGATAGGAGCATGAGTCAAACAAAGTTTTGAGGATTTTTCTGCAATTTTCAAAGTGAGCATGCCTAAAGCAACCAAAATCTTTGAACCACAGGAGTTATGTTTTCTTAAAAGTGAAGTAAAATCAAGGAGCGTTTTTTAAATGAAGAAAACTTGGCAACAGAAAGGTGAAACTATAAACAGGTTATCCCCATCCACTGTGTCCTTGGAAGGCTCATCCTTCCCTCCAGGTTTGCTCTTAGTTCAACAATCTTTCATCAGGTTTCAGTAAACCTGTATGTAGTCCTCTCTGTATCCCTAGGAAAATATCTTTCTTTTCATTGCCTCTGATCCCTGACTGTGTCTTTTCCCAGACCTCTGAAGAGAGGGAAAAAGAGATGCCAACATAGTGAACTACAAAATGATGGGCAAAACTTGTGCCATCTGTCACTACCTGCTCTAAGGACACATTCCCACTACTGCCTTTAGATATTTAGCTTAGCCTTGCCAGGTCCCTGGGACGTAGTCACCTGGTCTAATAGATTCAGAGTACACAAGTAAAGTTATTAAAAATAGATCAAAATTCTTTTAAATGGCTAGAAAATAATTCAGTGTGCAAAAGTGAGATGTGATTATATAGTAAGCATTGAGGTCTCTGTTGATTCAGTACTCCTCTCTGTCATCCTGAGAAGGGAGCTTGCTATAGTACAGCCATATAAAATTATTAAATGTGAGGTTTTTTCTGATTAGTCTATCTCTATAATTACAGGACACAACTGCATATCTGGCAGCAGTTTATCCCCAGTGACTCAGTAACTTTTTCATCCTATTTTCTGTGTTCCCAGCTCCATGCCAATGTCATTGATAATGCACTTCACAGGTAAGCTGAGGGAAGAAGCGAGATGGGGCAACAGTTAAGAATGCCATAACAGGCTGTTTTTTGTGGGAAAGGAGATTTAGGGAAGAGAGAATGATAAGCAAATAAATTTGAAGATAAAAAAGGAAAATTTGGGAAAACAAGGAAGATTATGTCAATGAAGAACTATCATGTTCTTTTTTCTGTGCTGATGAGAGAAGATACCAATTTATTGAGCCTGTTGGTATGAAGACAGACAGTAGGCTTGGAGCTGTGTGCCATGTGAATGCTCCAATGCTGCTTTGACCTTCTCAAATAGGAAACAAGAGCCAGTTTTTAACATCAGTTTCCCATTACAACAGCAGATACCTCTGAATGATTGCACAGCTACCACGTCACCAGTCTGTAGGTGTGACACAGCTACACAAGAATTCACTTCTGCCTCTAGACCAATATGGGATCCTCTCCAATGCCTGCTATCAATTGGTCATGTGGCACTGCAACCATGACAGTTTATATATTGAAATCAGCAACCCATAATTAATCACCTGTATGTGGTCTCACCAGTGGGATGTATGATGTGTACCCAGACTTACCATGATAAATAAATATGAGGGGACATTATGTCTCATATATCAGAGAGCCTGTGGCTGATAGAAGCAAGAGCAACCCAAGAGCCATCCAAATCCCTCAGATGCTGAGGGCATCCAACGTCACAAACTTAGCAGCTGCATCTTCTCTCCAAGAGCTCTCATTGGCTCTATTTGTCTCTGTCACCCTCTCCAGAGCCTGTGACCATCACAACTTTAAATCCTTGCAAAAATAATAGAGAAATTGAGAGACAGGATGTAAATGTTTTGTGGTAGGTTGTGCATAAAGCAAAATAGGCTTGGCCTTTTTTTCACAGTATTTCCCCCAGAGAGGTCTATGATCAGCTCATTGTGCATGATGGGGCACCTAATTCTAAAACAAGAGTGATCTTTGGGAGTAGCATGGTGAAGTATCACAGATAGAGTCACTGATTTTTTTTTCTCTTGCTCCATTATTTTTGTCACATGCTTTATTGCACATAACTTATGTCACTGTGGGAATTCAATCTGTTCTCTTCTATGCACAGTGATACAGCTGTGGATAGATATGCCAGTTTTAAACACAAACATTTCCTACTGAACTGTTATTTCTACTTGTAATCAAAATTTTTGAGTCATGGCTGAAGTGCAAGATATTCCAAAGTAAACTAAGGCTTTTAAGGTTTAAACAACCCTAATCAATAAATTGTTTGTCAGTAAGGACTTTGTAGCCTTTTCACCCTTAGTGGCAATGTGGCTCTCTGGAGGGAGCATGTGTCTTTTTAACTGCCTTTTCCAGTTAATAGACTGTATTTCACCTTGTGACATGAGAATAAAATAAATCTTGTTTTACCTAGTTTTCCAGCCATGGTACCTATTTCCCCCCCAGAATGCAAAATGAACTCAACTGACCTGAAAAGTGGTGTCAATAAGATCCTAGTTCATTTCGGTCAAAATCCCATTTACCACTCCTACAGTCTGGAAGTATTTTTGTGCTGAGCTAATGCTTTTAAACTGTCTCTCCACTGAACTGATTGTCTCTCCTTCCTGCAAGATGTCTGTATCCACAGGTCAAATTGGTTTTTTCGCAAAATGTAAGAAAACTAATGTAGTCAGTCAGCTTTACAGCTTAGTTAGATATATTTTTTTAACCTCTCATAAAAGTTTAAATACTGCAAGACCTTGTAAGTAGGACCATTAACCTGTGGGTTTACTCTTAAAAGAAAAAAAACAATTAGAGAGAATTGTCAATAATTAGAGGAAAGGTAGTATGCCAGCAAAGCTGTCTTCCAGAAAAAATGTTCCTGTGATAATTTTGTGTGTATTGCCTTTACTCTGTACTGCTATTTCTAATGGAGGTTTCCAAATCCTCATCTTGCACCAATATCTTAATAAACAATGATGTGTTCTCAAGAGTACTGGCATGTGAGCACACCCCTTGTCAAGGATGCAGTCAGGAAGTGTGTTGTATGTAAATGATGTAGAAACCTGTCACAGAGATAGATTAGGGCTACATCACGGAACTATGCAGAGAAGGTTGTTCATCAGGTGTGCTTTCACTCCTTACTTTTTTGTGGAGTCTGTTCTATCCTGCAGGTTTCTCCACTGTGAAGCTCCTGGGTCAAGGTGTGGAGTAGTAAGTAGTAAAAAAATGGAGCCATGAGATAGCTTTTTGCCTCTATCCTTTGCTTCCTTTATGGATTTTTCTTTAGCAACAGATTATTATTTAGATCTTTCTCACTAGATCTAATTGTAAATGAAGATGATAGAAAAAAGAAGTGCTGGAATTTCCAAGGGTAAACTAAGAAATATTGTGGAAGTAAGCAAGCAAGTAATGACTGCCCCTTATTGTTCACAGAGTGGTGATCTCTGATTTGAATAACCAAAGAACCAGCAGGGACATCTTACTACAAAGCATGACCAATTGTTCTATTCTATCACATCTATCATTATATTAATATATGCCATTTTTATTGCATACAACCTACCAAGCTGTTTAAAATTCCCTAAACATCTCAGCAAATGTATTTTGGGAGCCAAAATAACCTATATTCCAATTATTCTTTTCCCATTTTCAGAAGTCATTTTTGTACTAAAAAATTCTTTTACTCTATCCCCTCTAGATCATCTATCTTTCTTGAAAACAGTGTGTCAAACTTGTCTGTAGTCCAGCTGAGACCTTATAGTTATTAGGCAGGGAGAAAATAGGGGTCATTTCACAACCGCAGTGGTTAGAAGGCCAGCAGTTCTGTGGAGCACTGAATCTTATAACTTCTGTTCTAAACAAGCAGTGAAGAACTCATAGCTATTGATCCAAGCATAACATACATCATGCTAATGGAATCTCCCCTGCAAATAGTTTCTACCTGGACCAACATGCAGCAAGCACAGACTTTTCCCACTTTTCCAGAGGCAGAGTAATGATGAAAGCAATCAGTCTTCATCTTTCAGAATCTAGCAGTACCTACCATATGATAGAAATATTTTTCGAGCTTCTCCAGTTGACAACAGAGTCAGTTTGATGTAAGGATGAGGCAGACATTGCCACATTCATCTGTCTTATCTTTGAACTACAACCTAGTTTAATCACATGAGATGGTTGAAACTGTAATTTTGAAAAATGCACTCAAATTAAAAGTAACAAATTAATAGAATGCTACATTAACAGCATTTATCAGTAGACCATTAAAACTATCTCAGCCCTCCCACACCATGACCAGATTAATCACATCATCCTGTCTATTTCTAAAAATATCAGGAAAGGATATGCATTTTTTGGTGTGTTTTGGCACATTATATGAATGTGACACAGAAAGCGTGTATTTAAGCCCTAATCCTTTTCAAACCTTCATGCTGGATATTCACAAGGATTTACAACCCTCCTGCTGATTTGATTCTCAACAGTCAGCTTCCTTCTCAAGCATCCAGCCATCACTTTGACTGCTGGTCCTTCACCGTCTTGTTTGGGTTTATGTCATTCAGCTCCCAGTGACACTTCTATAACTGACTATTTATGTATGCCAGGGAGAGTGCTCTACAATGCAGAAAACAGCTCCATCAGGGTGGTCTCAAACAATGCATATTAGTTAACTGCAAACTACAATGGTTTGTTTTTTTGGGGTTTTTTTTGGGGGGGCCAGGGGTAGTAGAGGCTGTTTGTTGTTTTTTAGTTTTCTTGAGAGCAAGGGTCTAATGCAAAAGGACAGTCAATTGTTCTCTTCTACCCAGCTCTTCTATTCACATGAAAGCAGTAACAGTATATCTAACAAAAATATTTTTCAGAGAGGTGGGAAATATTCAATTTCATTGCTGTGTTACATAAAAATACCACTTGCAGTTAATATTCTGGTAGTGTTGCTGTAGAACATGAGAAGCAGGTTCCATCTGACTGGACATCATTACAGGGCTTACAACAAAAAGGCTTTAGCTAGATGACTGCTGCCCTAAGAATATGAAAACTTCCCATGTAAACATCTAATTAGCAGTCTTCAATTTACAAGAAGCTCATTTGGATGAAATTAAAGTTTCTGCTCCTCATGTTTTACTGCTAAAGTTAATGTTAACATTTCAAGCATAGCACAGTTCAGCTGTTTTGAGATGCGTCTTTATCTAGTATGAGCCGAAATAGGAAAAAGTAGTTGAATGAAATTATTTTACACTGGCTAGAGATCTGCCCTCTTGAGAATCTGGTCTATTTGAATTTTGCCTCGTGTATATAAGGTCTGATTTTGAGTATTAATATGTCTTTTCTAGCTAACGAGTGAAACACAGAAATATCATAGAGTAACTAAAGTTTCCTGTGTATTTTTCTTTTCCTGGAGGAGATCCTGCAGCCTTACAAGATTTTACTCTTTCTAAAGCTTCTGAGGAAAATAGAATAGGTTAATAATTCATTGCTGTTGCTTAGAAACATGGAGAAAATTATTGTGATAAGGTTTTTCCTTGAAAAGAAGGAACTTTTTCGCAGTAGAAGAATATTTTTGACATTGAAATAGTGTGTAAAATAAAGAGGAAAAAAATTAATTATTAAAAATATTAAAATATTAAAATAGATATTAAATTTAAATGGGCCAAGAGTATGATATGGATTTTTAAAAATATGAAAGAATATTCTAATAATTTTAAACATTTTCAGCATGTTTAGAGATAAATTGTTCTAAACCAAAAGTATTTTATGAAAGCTTTTAAAAGAACTCTTAGACTTCAGTGAAGGGCAGAAAATACCTTAAATGGTCTTTCCTAACCATTTCTTGAACAAATGTTTCTGGAACACTTTTCCTGATTTGTCTTTTGAGTAATACTCCTAGTTTTGTTTTTTTACAAGATGAAACTCGTTTGAGGGTAAAATATTAGAACAGCATGACAAGGTACCAGTTAGTAAAGTGATGCTAAATTTTCAATATGTACCAACAACTACTCAAGCATACCAGTAAAAATGCAGAATAATTTAAGCATCTGTTTGTTTGTATAATTTCGCGAGCTCATAGATGAATGATCTGAACTTCTGTTACATTTACAGTAAGACTGTTTCAGTTTAATATCTTAGCAGATGTTTAAATTTTAGCACCTTTCTGCCATCCTTGACATTGATGATATTCACAGAGTCTTTAAAGGAAACTATGTGCTTAATTTTTGATCTGAATAAAGTCATTAATACAAAGCTCTGTTTAAACAAATAATGACCAGCTGATTTGTACAAAGAAAAAAGCTCTTTCAGAGACCCTGCCAGTTCTGACATATCAGTAGTTTTCAGACTTTACTGCACAGAAACACTGCAGAGATCATATTTATTACTTCTGCTTAGAACTGAAGCTACATTTCTTAGCAGAAAATGTCTTCTAGTGTCATCCATGTGAAATTATGTTTACACACATGGAGAACATTTGCACCAGTGAGAGCTGTGTATTTTATACACAAATGCTCCTGTGCAGCAAACACCAAGAACAAAATGAGAGGCCTGGTTGTGGTTCCTTTGAAAGAAACTGCCCTAAGACAGTTTGCATAAATTAGCTTAAATGGAGCTGGAAGTACTTTGTGGTACATTAATAATAAGGCTTAGCATATTCCAATGACCTAAGATATCACACAGAGGAATTGCGTCATTATAAATGTTTGAAAACATGAAGTGAAGAAAATTCAAATAATTTCATGCTTTGACAAGGGACTGAGACTAATATATGATTTTTTTTCTAATTAAGTCAACAATATTAAAATAAAATTATTCTATCTAGGGTGATATTATTAAAAATGTATATAGTAGATTGCATTTTGCTTATCTAAGTGGCTTTACTATAGCAAAAACTCACATCCATTTTCTGTAATCATTAGAGGTTTGTGCATCTATTATGAAGGAGGAAGAGAAAGCAAAGGGGAATGAGATACCCCAAAGCCATTCTTGGACAAATAAAGGTTTCAGCTATTTACAAATACTTGCTCTGATTCCTTGTAATCTACATTAAAGGATACTGACAAATCCCAAACCCAAGCTAATGTGAAATGACAGATTGCTCAGATCAGAACACTGTCAGGGGCCACAGGCTAAATGAGCCAGTGCAGCTTCTCTCCATTTGCATCTTTAAAATCTTATTTCCAACATGCAGACAAACCAATTTCATACTCCTGATTTTAGATCCAAATGAAAAATGCAGGGAATGATTTTCTAAATGCCAATAACTTTCTTTTAAATGCCAGTTACTAGGTGTTAAAGTTTGCTAAGGTTTTAACTAAATTTAATGTGTCCCTGATGGCTGTGATTGTATCTCTAATGTCCTATAAACATTTACTTTAGTTTGAAAATCAAAATAAAATACCAAAAAATTTAATTGAAAACAGAGGAAGATACAAATGTGTATAGCCTAACCAAACTACTCATTGCTATTTCTTCCTCCCCACCAAAAATGGACACGTGCCTGATTCTATTTATTCTTACTCAGTAATTGTCACTTAAAGAATATAAAGCTCCCAGTGTGAGCTGCCTGACATTCATTTCTGTTAAGATCCAGACACTGTGTCCATGTCTGTGCAACAAGTCTTGAGTAAAATCCTGAATTATTGTGTAGCAATTGTAATGCTAGCTGTCTCAACTGCTCAGCTGCTTCAGCATCCAGAAACAATTTCTAGCCACAGCATCAAGACATCTGTCTGTGCAAATCTGCTATGAATGATGTAACAGAATGAAAATTAGAGTCATCATTTCTCATTATCTTAATCTTGATGGAACTCTCTGCCCACTGATTTAACATGTGATATGCAGAACAAATGCACATCCTGGCCCCAGTGGGTCAAGGTAAAACTGTCCCTTATGATAAAGACAACTGACAATTTCCAGCATAAGTTTCCAACATTCAACAGGGTGTCCTCTACCAGCTGTAAATAATATCTGAGAATTTCTATGGGGATGATACCAGAAATTAATGAATTAATATTTTTTCAGTAAGACCGTGGCACAGTAAAAGTATCTGCACTACTAATGCACTTCATTTACAGTTAAGAATTAATCAAAGAAAAAATGATGTGGCAGGCAGAATAGACCTCATTTTTTTATACCAAAATAATGATGTCTATATTTCCCATTTCTTACTCCTTCCCCTCAACCTAAGACCAAAATTTATGGTCACTCTCATAAGTTTTCTGTAAACAGAGCAGCAGGAAGAAAAAATTACTACCTTTAATCAAAATATTGGAAAAAAAAGAAAAAAACAAAACTTCCTATACAAGCAACTCTTACATATCATATCCTACTCACACCCACTCTCTAAATGCTGTGGAACCTAAAGGAACCTGAACTTTGTCATTCGCATTCATGGGGACATTACACTCTGTTCACCTCCATCACCACTTTTCCTTACTCTCTGTCAGTCAGCAGCGACTGAGAGAATGCATTTCAGACTGAAAAAGAAAAAAGGACATCCAAACACCATCTATACCAATGATCCAGTATTTCTTATGATCCTGCTTTCCATCCATCAGACAAGTTTCTTAGCAGGCACTTGGCCACAGAGAACCCCTTTCTATTCACATCAACATCACCTATGCAAACGGCATGGAATTTCACCCTTCCAGATTAAGCAGCACATTCTTTATCAAGGACTAACTCTGCCTGGTGCATCATTTATTGGTAAAAGAAGAACAAAATTGACGAAATTACTGATCTGAGTGAGCTAATGCATTTTTGTTTAAACAAATGTGCTAAGAGTGTTTCCAATGTCAAGTGTTACTGGTGAATATAAACTTTGAATAGACTGCAATATTTTTAAAGTGAAGATAATAATTTGAGAATATTGTCTGAAAACTAGTTTCTGAGTGTTTTTCAGCTTTCCACTGTTAACCTAAGTCCAATCCTGAAGCCTTAGAGGGGAATATTTACACTCTCATTCATGTTTCTATGGCTTTGTAGAAGTTCTCAAACCAGTTTACTGGATTATGCTGTCATTAGAAAAGTTGACATTATAGAAATGCTGCTAATATGTGTGTCCAAGCTTGCTGATATTCTAGACTAGCAAACTACAGGTGTTATAAACTGTGCATCCAACAACTGCACTATTTCTGATACAACCACGGTGGAAAATTATAATATGCAGAGATAATAAGATACACTTTAAAATCACATTCGGTTTCAATTTATGTGTTTTAATTATTAATTTGTTGGGGGGTTTCAGCTTCATGGGCAGCGAAGCTTGTGGTCAATTGATTTCTATGTCTGTGCTCTGAGCAGTTACATCCCCTCACAGATCTTCTGTCACATTTGTCAGCCCCGTGCAGGTGTCTTATGGCTGTTTCTGCATAGCAGGTAGCATGGATCAATAGGAGAAGCAAAAAGTTAATACTGTCCACACTGCTCACTGTCCAAAGTTTCTCTTTGGAATAGCTCTAGCCCCTTTCCACAAATGGATTTATGTTTTTATCTGAAAAACCATTCACTCCTCAAGCATCCCTCTTAGTTTAGTATGAACTGAAGTTCATGTGCTCAGATTGCTTCATTTCAAAAACCAAACCCACAGCAAATGGGGACAATGGGGAAATTAATTTCCACGTCATGCAGCAGCTGGGATTTTGTCCCACAAATTATGTCAGATCATAAAATTTTCTTATATCTGGGGAACTAAATTAAGATTTGAGGGTGAGGTTCAGTTCCAGGTTGAGATACCAAAGTGTAGAGATCTACAATGTGAGTTAGACTTCTGCTCTTTTTCACCCTTTTTACCTCTGCTACCTGATGACAAGGTCCATGAATTAACATGTAAAATAGAAAGTCATCTCACATGCAGACACTTTAGTTTTAGTTTTAGTTTTACAAACAGCCTCAAGAAAAAAAGGTTTTCTTTCCTCTCTGTTCATCCTGATGATCCTTCCAAATGTCAGCTTGATTAGAATTAATCTTTCTGAATATTGATGATCAAAAGTGTTCTGCATTCCTTCTTGTATTTCCTCAGCACTTCCTGTATTAATACTTTAATAAAGAGATGCAGGTTGGTATCTGATATATCCTAGGGTTGCATTTGCCTTTACTGCCTGGTCCTCTGAGTTCAGAGTCAAAACTACTGCTTTGCTATGAGTCTGGTCCTCAGTTGCTGTGTCAAAGTACCATTTATTTAATCAATTTTTAGCAGCCTTTTTGTATCCTCGTAATTCTGAAAAATAATATCATAGAAATCAATTCTCTTTCCAAAAAAACCTTCTCTTTTCTTCAACCAATTTCTTAACAATCCTTAATTTTTGTATTAAACATATTTAAACGGTCATGTGAATTTCAGCATGAAAATCATGCTTGAAACTCATGGAAGATTAAATCTGCACTATTTTTCTCTAGAAAATATTTCTTCTTATAAAATGCTACAAAAATTTAATCTCATTTGTTGCGGCCCAAGCAGCTGAGATAGAGCTCAGTGCCCTTGAGAATGTGGAGGATTGGGATGAAATGGGAGAAGTGCCAGAAGAAAGTGAAGAAGAAATGGATTATCCCAGTAACCTCCCAGAAAAGTATTACAGATAGTATGGACCGTTATCTCTCCCCAACCACTCGACGCTAGCATATCTCAGTGTTAGACATTGGTAAATTTAGACTGTAAATTACTTGTATTCACTTTTCTATTTGTTCTGAAAACTTGTAAACCCACCCAGTTATGTACCCTTATAACCTGTTGCAGAGCCTTTGTTCTGGGCTCTTCAGATATCTCTCCAAACTCTCCTATCCCCTATGTAACCCCCAATAAAGCTGAAGAGACCTCATCTCGTCCCCTCGCCTGAGTCGACTTCCAGAAGCCCAAATTCATCTCCTGTGTTGCTCAAAACAGCCCTTCTCCCCACTGAAAGAACTTTCCTGTGGCATTTAAAGCACTTCTGGTCATGACTTCAGAAGTAGCCGCCGCACTCATTCAGTTTACTTAAGTTAACCCATGTTCAATTTTATCTCAAGTCCATTTGCTGTTATATCTTGATTACTCTTTCCTATCAATTACTTCTAAAACCTTTTTTTGCAATAGATCTCAAGACACACTTTTTGACATCAAGACAATGCTCACCTCTTTTTCTTCATGTTATTAGACAGACGAAAAATTTTCTACAGAGACGCTGATTTTGTGACACTTTTTTAAGAAATCTTGTATGGACAACATCCATCTTCTTTCTGTAATTACAATGAGTTTTTCTTGTACTTAAATGCTACAATCTCCAAACTATCACCTTGATCTCTTAACCGTTCTTTCTCTATTTGTTCGTCTATCATCATCTTTCCCGCAGTTTCTAATTAGTTAATAATTTAGGGTTGCTTTTTCTCTGAATTATCCTTAATTCTACCCCAGCCCCATTCTCCCATCTTTGCTTCCCTTCTATTTATGAAGTAAAAAACTTTTTTATATGGTATTTTTTTATTAAAATATGTAGACCTGCTACACAGGTGGTCTCTCTGTGACTGAGAGATATTGGCAGGGAAGTAGGAGAAGTCTGTGTTCCTGCTGTGTGCAGCAGGTATTATATGAATAAATAAAACCTTTCAGTTTCCATCATAACCAAGCCTCTGGCTTTTTTCCCAAAAGCACACACCAAAAAAAAAAAAGGGGGCAGACAGTTGAGTGCTAGGCACCTTAAGGAAAATATTAATTTCTCAGCTAAATAATTCACCAGCAAATGTGCTTGCAATTCCTTTGATTGAGTGATTACTCTTTCCCTCATAGACAGCAAGAGCTTTTAACTAAATAGAAATATAATTGACAATATCCATGAGATTAATTTTCATTAGATAATCTTCCATGTGCTTCTTCCTTTTCCCCCAAACTCAGAATTTCAAGACTGTTTCATATGAGGACTTAAGCTGCATGTAAGTTTTTATAATTTGCAAACATTAAAGGAATGTCCGTTCATTTTTCTGATCCTGTCAGTATATTGAAGAAAACTACTACTGTTTTGCAAAGGTTATTGCCACATAAGTGACAAGATGTCATCAGGGCATTGAAAACTGAGCATCTTTACAGAAAAAATTCTTTTAAAATTACACCAAGTGAAAATGAAAGAAGTTTGCATCCCTGTCACTTTCTAAAGCAGAGTGTTTCTTCAAAGGTGTGACATATCATAACAAAGTTTCAGGACTTCTTATTTGTTGGGAAAAAAACCCAAACCCTCAAAACTCTGGTGCAGAGTAATTTGCTTAACACAATAATGCTTTCTATAAAATTACCTTCAGACAAATAATGTGACTGAAATACTGATGTATATTTGTTTAGAGCAGAATGGGAGATGCATCCTCAGGTTGCACTGGGGAACCTTAGGGCTGACATATCCTTCCTCTGCTCCATTCACTTTTCAAGCTATTATTTTCCTCTGCTGTCTGCTGAGAGCAGTGAGTGGTTTCACATCTGAAGGGAACAGAAGCACATTTTTCATTGGAATGAAATTCTGTTTTCTCCACCATAATGTTTATAAACCTCGGATAGTAAACCACTATTTATCACAGAGTCAGAAAATAGGGGATATTACTCTTTTTCCTGAGGGGGGAGGGGAATAAATGCAATCTCATATTAGTGATCTAGTATGTGCACATTATTGAATCATAAGTTTTTCATAAATCATTCCTAGTATAAATTAGAGGTAACAGCTTTGGACTTTAACACATCCAACCAAGAAAGGGAATTCCTTCTCTTTTTGGCTGCTGAAGAGCCCAACCCACACCTGTCAAAAGTGCCATACTCCTGGTTAAATACTTCTCAACAGTAAAACACAACATTGTGCCCTCCCTGATTTCTGATCATAGTCTCCCCAAAGGATTCCCAGCAGAAGGGGTGTCAGTCTATCCTGTAACAGCCAGAAGGTCCTCTCTTGACAGGTATATCTGAAAATCCAACCATCGCTGGGGAAGAGCCACCCACCTTCTTAGGTAGATTCTCTCACACAGAGGTCTTACCTTGGTTTTTAAATACAGGATAGGGAAGCACTCCATCTCCTCCCCCACTTCTATGGGATACCTGAAAGTGTTTGCTGAGGACTATCTGCTTCCAGTGTCCATTCCTCCCAGCCTACATCTCCCAAGACCTTTGAGAGAGTCATAACCACTGCCTAACCTGGGAAAGAATACACAACACGTGCAAGCAGGGCTTGGCTTAAATGCCATGTAAGAGTTGCCATATTCCTTTTAGGCTTTTAGTTCTCTGTCAGGAAAACAGCCATGATAATTTACTGTTCTTCCAGGGCTGCAACTTTAAGACGGAATAAATTCAGGGTCTTTGCTATTTTAGAACAGAAAAAAAAGTTGTTAATTTTCACACACATTTGTGGACTTTATGACTAATGTTGTGTAAGCAAAGCCAAAATTTGAAACTCCTAAATGTGAATGGTTGACCATTTCTCATGAATATGCCTCGGTGGGGTTAATTACCAAGAATTGTAGTGGAGCTGCAGTTATAGAGGCTCAGAGAAAAAATTAAAAGCCCATCTACCAAAAAAGAGGACATTATTTAAGTCCCTTTGCTACACTGTGCCGTGATGCCATAAATCATGCTTTGACCAGCTACAATTAATTTTATGGGGCTTTTTCCTGGTCTTTTTTTGCATTTTCCTTCCCATTCTTCTCAGAACTGATTTCCAAAGTAATTTTTTTTTTCTAGATGGAATAGCCTGTGCTTGATATTGAAATGTGATTTGACAATAATATAGTGCTGAAACTTTGAAGACAAATTATGAAGGATTACCTTTTTTACTGTTCTACAAAGGTTTCATTAAAATTCACGCCTAATAAGTGTCAAAGGATACTAATCCACTGACGCTTCCGTGAAAATTTTGAATTGAGGAAGGACTGGTAAAACGGATTTATTAAAACCTTTTTGAAACAGAAGATAATTCAGTTATCATCTTCATCATCCCTTGCTACAGAGACAGCAGTCCTTAATCCTATTTATTATCTCTGAAATATATCATCATGGAATTTGGCAGGTAGGATGGGAGAGATATTTATGTGTTTATATATTTATCCTTTCCAGGATAACTATTCTTCCCCATGGGAGCCTGCGAATCCTGAATGCTTCCAAGTCTGATGAAGGACGGTATTTATGCCAAGGTGTAAATGTATTTGGATCTGCAGAAATTGTTGCATCAGTATCTGTTAAAGGTATAAAAAAATGCTTTGCCAGTAATGATGATTTCTCTTGACTAATATTTAAGTATAACTTAGAATCCCCAGCCAACCATAAAACAGCATTCTACAGGCAGAATAAAAAAGCTTTTCCAACAAGCTAGGGGAACTAAACTCCATCTGGTCAGACATCAAATCAGATTGCATCCTCCAGCTGTTATATTGTAGATGCATCATAAGAGTTAGTATATATATAAAATCACTCTAATTGTAAATAATTCTATAGATAATGTAGTCAATATTCTTTTTAAAATATTTTATCTTTGGTAACTCACTTACCCCTATCTTTTTCTGCATGAGAACAAATCTTTAAATTAAAGTAATAATTATATCTATGTAAAATCCAGAGACAGAGTGTACCTTAGAAGATTAATAGTAAAAAAAACACTGAGTAACAATCCGTTTCTGAAGCATTTTTTTTTTCATTCTCAGCTGAATTCATATAGAATCATGGATTTTTTTTCCAGGTGTTCAAGCCTTTTAACATCATTTTTCAAGATTCTTCCCACATTTAGTAATCCAGGAAACATCATTTATTATTTTATGTGACAGAACTGAAATTTTCATGTAATCACAAGATGCCAGGTGCTGCAGCCTTGAGAAAAAAAAAAGAGTAGCTTTTCCTCAAAAAAATAAAATAATTAATTAATTACTCAATCAATCAGTCCATCTTGGATGTGCTATAGATTGATGTTTAGGATTCCATGAAACTATCTGTACCTTCAGATCTCAAGTGTCTTACTTCTGTGGGCACTGTGAACATATTTCAATGTGAACATATTTCAGTATTTGACCATCTGTAATTGAAACTAAGAGCAAATATAAGCTCTGAGTAGACTCAGCAGGACTCACTCATGTTATTTTGGTCTGGCACTATAAGTAGACTTCCATCTGAATGTCCCTAATGCTTCTCTCTTTCAAGAACCTACAAGGATAGAGCTGTCTCCCAAGAAGATTGAGTTAACAGTTGGAGAGAGCATCGTCCTCAGCTGCAAAGCCCTTCATGACAGCACCCTGGATGTCACCTTCTATTGGACACTCAATGGGCAACCAATTGACTTTGAGAAAGAAGGTGGACATTTTGAAAGCATCAAGGCAGTAAGTGACCAAGCATTTGTCATCTCTGTGCTGGGACTGATAGAAATTTGCATGTTTTTATATGCATCCCATTTACCAAATTCTGACCAAACTGAGAGATAACTGGTTTGAGTAACAGTGGAAAGAAATGTCAGCTAGAGGAGGTGCAAATTACAGATCACTAGAATTACTCAAAGTACTTTTGATCAGGAAAATATTAAATTTAAACTTATACATCCTATTATTAGTGATGTATCTGATAATCTTTGTGGGGGAACAGAAAGGAGTTTCCATCAAACCCTACTTACATATTTCTGCTAATTATTTAAGCCAATAATAACCATATGAACAAAATATGCATACCAATTTCAAATATTGTCACTTGATTCAAAAAGAGTTTCACATGATCAAATGGTATGATAAAGTAATTCAAACCTGTCACATATAAAATGGTTTGAACATTTCTTAGTAGAAAGAAATCTTTTAATGTGAGCAGGTTTGGAAATAGAATCTACAGCCATTTAACTCAATCTTCCCTCTAATGAAATGTAAATCAAATGTCCATGCTATGTTAACAGAGAAAAATGAAGTTCACAAAGGTCAGGAAATTTTAAAACTTAATGTGTCTCATTTGAGTGCAATGTAGAAAAGTTAACTTTGAATTAAAAACCTTGTCAGCTGCAATCAATTTATTCTTCTCCTTTCCTATGAGGAATACCTACTCTTTATGGAAGTCATATTGACTTGGTAGGGGGTTCGTGGTTTCAAAATTAGAGTTTACTTCCATAAATATTTTACTTAAACAACATTAGTAAGGAAGATCTTAGTGTGAAGGTTCTTAGCATAGTTATCTTCCTCTGAGGATTACAACAGTCAAAATGCAACATTATTAATATAAGAAGGAAAACTATCACCTTTTTTTAACTTCAAGGTCTTTGATTCAAGAAAACACCAACTTCAAGTCATTCCCCAAAAAACTGATATCTAAAACATGCTACATGGCTCCTTTCAGTGTATTTCAGCATCTTTCTTTAAATGAAATTTTTAACCACTGGGAAAAATCCACTAGCTGGGAAATATTCAAAGTAATTTCATGTCTCATGTCAACATAAAGTTAATTTAAAATAATTTATTTTATGCAAAAATAGGATTTTGTAGATCTTTCAGAAGAATGCTTCTTAATTTCATTTCTGTAAGAGAAAGCCCTCAAAGTAAGCCCTTGATTGAAGTAAGGCTTATTCAAAGGGATCAAAGATAACATACTGAGGCTATTTTCAGGCAAATATACATGCAAATCTCACTGAAATTATGGATTCTTTTAACTATTCTGACATGATTAAAATTTGGCCAAAACTTGGTAGATTTAACCAGCTATTTGAGCTTGTGACCACCTTCTCACTGTGCTGCTAGAGTGTCAATGCTACTTTACTTACTGAGATAGGTACTGCTTGTAGAATCACAGAATAAGCTGAGCTGGAAGAGACCCACCAGGACCATAGAGCTCAACTCCTGGCCCTGCACAGGATACCCCAAGAGTCACACCATGTGCCTGAGAGCATTATGCAAATGCTTTTTGAACTCTGTAAGGCTGATGCTGTGACCACTGCCCTGGGGAGTTGTTCCAGTGTCCAACCACCCTCTGGGTGAAGAACCTTTTTTTAATATCTGATCTAAGTCTCTCCTGATACACCTTCAGGCCATTCCCTTGGGTCTTGTCACTGGTCACATGCATGAAGAGGTTGTACCTAGCCTTTGGCTTCCCCTAATGAGGATGTTGTAGATGGCAGCAAGGTCTCCCCTTGGTCTCCTCTTCTCCAGGCTGAACAAGTCTCTCATAATGGAGTCAATATTCAATGTCTAAATGACTAAGTGGATTAAAAAAACATTTTTATAGAGTAAAAATCTGATTTTTTTTCTTTTCAGAGGCATATAAGCAATTTTTTTCCCCTGAAACATAGTTTTCAACAAACAGCAAACTTCAGCTGATCAGAAAATATAATCAGTCTGGAAAAAAGCCATTGCAACATTCCACATTTTGCAAAATATGACAGAATTAGATCCTACCTTGTGACTGTTAAAGCAGTGTTGAAATAGTGAAATAATACAAAACTCTAAAGAAGTTAGATATTTTTAGACTGGACTAACTCTGTCTTTACAAGATGGTCAGGCCTTGCTTTCTTCACTTGCATTCCTCACTCATTTAAATGTCAAGGCATTTCTGGTTTCCATCCTAAAGAGTGGAAGTGTAGGCTTGGATCAACTGAATGAGGGCTAAAAATAGATGTTAACACATTACAGGCAGGATGAGGGGTGGGGAGGAAGATTCCTCTTCAGAATGGAAGTAACAAAACATGACTGCTTAGGAGAATCCTCATGGAAATTTTCCAAATGCTGTTTGAAACATAATGTGACACACCTCTTGACACTCTTTTAAAGTAGTGGTTAAAATATCTTGATTTTTTGCATTGTCCTGAAATGAAGCTGGATCAGAAGAGAAATGCAAATCTTGGGTGTGGGAATAGCAGCTGTGATAATACATCAATTTTTGGGGTGTTTTGACACAGTTCCCGTAACTACTCATTTGTATCTCATAATTTCTCTTAACTGCATAAGTAAGAGAAATTAACCACGAGGTTCCAAATGTATTTCTTTACTTCACTAATATCTAAATCAAGACCAGGTACTAGCACAAAGGAAGATAAAACTCCTTCTTTTGCTTTCATGTAATCTCCTTTAACCTATCCAGTTTCAAAGGTGAGATACACAATGTGTTAAAGCCATAGGTTTATGAATGGAGACAACAGGAACTTGAAGTCTGATAGAATTCTATGTCCCTTAATTTTCTCTTCTAAATGAAACACTTCAAAATTGAATTAGTTGATCCTGAACGTGATACTTTTTAATGGAGTATCTTTAAGAAAAATAATATCCTTTGTGCAGAATTATATGTCCATTTTTTTCTGCACACACTGATACATCAACAGATAAAAATATGTTCAGGCTTGCCTGCAGTTTCTTTATTTGTTTTAAAATCTGAAAAGTTGAACATTATTTAATGGATTTTGCTAATAACAAGACCACTGTAAACCTCTCATCACTGGTTGCATTGCTCTTACTTTTACTGTGGCATACCCAAGTGTTAAGAATGATGATCATCCTGATGCTTTATGCAATGTTAGGAAAACTATCACCAAAGTAACTTTTATTTGGGCAGTAGGTAAATTTTCACTTGCTAAAATTGCATGATCCCTGACAATTGCAATTACAAAGAAAAGCTTCCCTTACTAATTAATATTACTTCGCTTGTTTTGAAATTATACCAGCAACTTTTGTACAAGAAAAAAGTGTTATAAATTTTTATATTGAGAAGTGATTTTTCATACAAATGGAAGACATTTTTGCTGTTCGTTTCTGAGCTATAAAAGGTATAGAACCTATACCAATTTAGGTACTTCAAGGACTTACCTGGCAAAAAGATAAATGTGATAAGGATGTCAACTTGTGCATGAAGGGAACATAAAGGAAAAGGGACCAGCTGAATTCCACTGGAGTGACCGCAGACTGCAATCTAGGAAAGGAAAAAGTCAAATGCTGTGTATATGTAATTCCGCTGTATATTTAGTGGAAGAAGAGTAATGCTAAGGGTTAAATAAACACAGAATCCTTTGGCATTGATAAAGTATTACTTTATCTAACAAAAGAAGTCCTATTCAATAGTCTAGTCAAAATGTTCTCTTCTAAGATCTCTATTTACCTTAAGTTCCTCATTGAGATATCCCTTTTTCATCTAAAAATATCAGATTTTGTCAATAGATTTTCATCCAACTATCATCATTCCAACTCTGTGTTTAAAGACTGATATTTTGTTTTTATAGCAGCCAAACAAAATGGTTTACTGTGGTTATCCACAGCCTGGTAAGAAACAGCACTGCTCTTAGTGTCCCTCACCTTGACCTTTCAGATTCAGGAAAGTGATTTGGTCCAAATATGTTCTTGGTCTTTGAGCTCAGCTGAAACTGCCACCAGGGAAACAATAAGTACAACTTGTCATGTTATATTTTACAGTGGTTATTTGTTCACATGGAATTGAATTGAAATCTACTGTTTCACTTATAAAAGGACAGTAGATACAGATTGGACAATGCATTTAATTCCTGCCTAGTACTGGAGACTTCAATCTGATAGCCTAGAACTTTGGGAAGTGCATAAATTTGCGCCTTTCGTTGCATTTTCAAGTAATTCCCTAATTTCTTGCAGTACTTTTATCCTATTTGAGAAGTTCAGATTAACATTTCCTAAGCGTTTTCTAAACAGGGAGAGCTAAGTTCTACACTACATGGAATCAATTAAAACAGCAGGCTGTTAATAATAATGTCTTTCCTCTTTATTGGATGTAAACCCAAACAAGGCTAATTAAATAGGAGTTTTACGTAACGCCCTCCCCACATGAGGAAAACAGCAATAGTTGACAGAAGTCTTGCAGAAGATACGTGCTTTATGCACAGAGAATTTCTGTTCAGGGTACAGCTGCCACATCAACCTCATTGCTACCAATTTGTTTTGCTGTCTGTTGCAATCCATTCCTGCTGATGGAAGAGGCTGAGCACAGCCATTACTGTCAACTCCAATCTCCAGATATTTCAGCTCTGTGCTCATTACCAGGTTTTTCCTGCTTGTCATCCTACACCTGTTACATATTTGAGCAAACAGAAGTAGTTTAAAAAAAAACCAAAAAATCTTATCTTTTGTTAATAAAAAGTTATTGTAAATTAGGTAGGGTACTAAATGGAATAAGGATTTCTGGAATTTGCGTTCTGTTAACGTATCTGACTGGTAACTGCAAACCAAAATCCAAACACAGAGAAGACCACAGTGTAATACTGCACTTTACCGTGAGTTGCTTCCAGGATATAAACAGTTCTAGTGAACTGATGGAATTTATATCACGCTGCAATAGAAAGAGGTACCCCAAACATTTCCTAGAATTAAAAAAAAAAAAGTATGTGAAGTGTTGCATGCATGTGCTTGTGGCTTTGGCTATTAATAGAAGGAAACAGAGATGATAAGTAATGTCTTGTTTAGCCTGGAGAAAAGGAGGCTGAGGAGGACCTTATTGCCCTTTACAGCTACCTGAAAGGAGGCTGTAGTGAGGTGGGGATCAGTACTACTCTCTCAGGTAAAGGTAACAAGTGACAGGATGAGAGGAAGTGACCAGGTTGCACCACGGGAGATTTAGATCAGATGTTAGCAAATATTTTTTCACTGAAAGGGTGATCAGGAATTGGAACAGGCTGCCCAAGTAAGTGGTGGAATCAGCAATCCTGGAAGTGTCCAAAAGGAGTATGGCTGTGGCATTTGGAGATATGGTCTAGCGGTGAACACAGCAGTGTTGAATTAATTGTAGGACTTGACAATTTTAGGTCTTTTCCAACCTTAACAATTCCATGAACTCCTCTATTTAATTTTATTTTAGAAAAGGGAGATAACCAATCATTTTGGGAAATGTGAGCTTCTTTACATTCCTGTATACCAATTTCTATTAAAAAATGATTGTAATAACTAATGAAATACAGTCAGATAATTTTTACTGGTTTATTTCATTCAGGTATTCTGTACCTTTCCTTGTTTACAAGAAACATTCCAGTGCAAAAAATATTGGGATAAATAAAGGATATTTCATGACAGTCCATTCTTTCCCCTGTTTACTTGGAGCTGATGGATCATTTAACTGCTTGGCACAGTGTTAATCTGGGCTATAACAGCAGAGTCGATTGTTTGAACAACTGATCAATATCAGCCTTCCTAATGCTACAGCTTCCATTTAGAGCTCTGTTGCCTGTTTTACACTTGCAGCTCTGCAGCCTTTCTCCCCAGCTGCTGTGGCAGTGCTTTCCAGAGCCTTCCTGGCAGTATTTCTCCATTGCAGTTCTTACACTCCCAATCTTCTGGTTTTATTCTTGAGGCCTTGTGCCTGCAAAGCCTGTTGGTATCACTACAGAGAAGTGTCATAGGAAGAAGCTCTTAATGACCTAAAACTCACCTCTACCTCTTGCCCCCTTTCTTTGTCTCTTGTTTGGTAAACCAAGACTCAGCATGCAGCAAAGTAGAGATAATGTGCATATAAATACCTCATAAATATTATCCAACAATATACATATTAAGAATCTTAACAATCAATCATTGTGTAACAACTGCTCTTAATTAACATATTTCAATTAGCATTAACAAACAGGAAGTTTAAGCAGATCTCAAAGAAAATGTTAAACATTTGGGGGGAAAAATCATCAAAAAATAATCATCATCTTCATTGCCACCTACTGCACTGGAGGGAACCTCAAGAGGTCTTATCTTCCTTTTTCTCCTGGTAATGGCATCTCAGACACAGAACATGAATTTGGCACATGAGTGTAGTGGGCCTCTCTACCCTGAAGTTTGCCATTTCATATCTCATCTCTTTTCTCATTCCTTCCCCTTCTCAATGCTCTTTCCATGTTTTCTTTAATCCCTTGATTTCCCAAAACTACCCCAATATATGACATACCACCTGACAGCTGATATTCCTTTAACTTCATCTCTTTCTCTGCCTTCTTTCAATAAAATTAATCAAACTCATTTGCAGCAATTCAAGATGCACTTGAGATGCATTTGAAGCATTTCAAGCTGATTCAAGTCCTCCCTGCTCACTCCCAAGACTCCATCACTCTCTGGCATCCACTCAAAGCCACCAGTGCTCACCAAAACAGCTCTTTTCATAATTCTTGCCTGGTCTATGCAAACTGTTCAAAAATACTGCCACTCAAAGCGTCTGCACTCCCCCTGGATGACTCTTAAGCATTCACAAACCTAAAACCACTTTTTTAACTGCTTATAGACAGGGGAAATGCAAGTTATGTTTTATGAGGTACACCTCAGTCAACCTACATCAGCCTGGATACTTCTATATTACCATTATTATACTACCACATACTATTAATCACAACCAAACTGATAACAATAATTTCATTTTCTTTCTTCCAAATGTGCTTATATGATTAAAAGACAGAGCTCAGAATATATTTTTCTATTATCATTATATCAACTAAGAAATCTGCTGCTTCTTAGAAGATTAAATGTTTGCAATTTGTAATCATCACAAGCAGTAGACCAATGTAGTTGACGCATTCAAACCTGAGAATTTGCATGAAATGGCACTTTAATTCCCCTAATGAAATGGCAGTTAAATTCCCCTAAACCTATTATGGACAGAATTGAAGTCAGCAATCCATCATAATGTATATATAAATTGTCAGCATAATTTAAAAGGACTTTACTGTCTTGCTGCTTTTCACCTATAATTGATGGTACAAAGATAATACTGTCATAAGGTTATTCTGTACAATTATTAGTTTGCTTCAGATAGAGTCATCAAAAATAAACTCCATTGCCATTCAAAACCAGCAAAAGTAAATTGTGAGATAATTTTTCAATTTAATACAACTGAGTGTCATCAATAAAGGCTATTTTGCTAAATGAAGTAATCAATGAGTCAGGCATTCATCTAACCCATGTGTTATATGTAAATCACCTATATATTTTCAATAAACATTTAAATTGAAAAAGTCATCATTAACAACCCAGGTCGTTCTTGTTTAGGATCAAATCTCAGTCCTTTTTACTCGACACACCATTGTTTTACTGTTCTCATTTTAAACAGAATAGAATCTTTTTAGGCTTTTAGTACCTCCCAAGCACTCTCTTCTGTATAAAAACCACTTTGTAGGAAAGTATCCTCACCTCTCACTGTCAAGAGATTTAGATGACAGGCAGCAAACCTCGATAAACCCCTGTAGTCATGGTAAAGAAGATACTCAAACTCCCCTTAGGCTTTCATCACAAAAGTTTTCATGCAATGGCAGGCAGTGTTTGCCCACTCTTTTTTTCCCTTTGATTTAAGCTTTTGTTGAATCATGGTCATTTGTATTATTCTCATTACCCACTTTAGACATATATTCTTCCCAGGCACAGAGACAGTTTTCACCACATGTTGTCCAGGCTGAGTTCCCAACCTGAATCCTCTGCACAGTAATAGGTAGACTTTCTAGTCCCCAAGCCTTTGCAGAGCAGAAGCTGAGAGCTGTGGGTCACCACATCATCTGTACCAACTACCCAGTATTATTAACTCCTTTGCCTTTTTGTCCCTGTTTCCAAGATAAATCAGAACTACATTCAAAGAGCTGCAGTTGGAGTGCAGAAGGGAAGTATGACAACCAACATAGAAAATGGGCAGCATTAGAAGCAGATTAAATGAAAGCTGGGTTTGATACAATGACCAGATAATGATATTTCATATAGATTTTCCTCCTATGATTCTGTAGTTTGAGCATATGTGATAAATTATGTAATAACCAAATCAAAGAGTAATTCTTTCATGGCAGAGGTAGGGAAAAGGGAACAAAAGGCTTACTAGATGTTAAGAAAGTGCTCTAGGGTGTAACTGTGAGCTCCATTTCAAATGCAGGCAGATTAGAAATTGTTCTTTTGCAAAGTCTTCAGAAGAAAAGGGTGGATACACTGAATGGACCACATTGGTTTAGAGATAAAAACTCAGCAAATGAATGGACAGATTAACAGAGAGGTTTCCTAGCAACTGGCTCAGGACAATGGACTGACTCTCATGGGAAGAATTTGTTTAATTCTCTTCATTTAAAGAGCCATACGTAAAAGTTGTTTATTGCAAAGCAAGTCACAACTGTTAAAATCTGGTTATTAAAATTAGAGAAATGTCTTTGCCCAAATTATGATGCAAACAAGACCAAAGTCATTAGTATGGATTTTTATTGAACAGTAAATGTGAGGGAGAGAGGGAGAGATAGAAACAAGCAGGAAAAGAGAGTGTGTGCAGGGAGAGAAAGAGAATGACAGAGAGACAGAAAATATGTCACCACTGCATGGATTCTGTTGGTTCTCTTCTGGTCTTCTCATCTCAGTCTAGTCAAAGTGATGGTCACTGTCTTGAGCCATGAGGGGTCAGAGAAGCCCTTGAAACACAAAATCCACTGGGTTTATATTTCTGAGGTTCAGGTAGGAATGCCCAGGTATATCCCCTGGATGACACAACTACTTCAGGAGTCTAATGATATATGACACCTTCTAAGACTAAGATATCATAGCTGCCCCTCATATCAGTGAGATTAAGTCAATTATGGCCCAGCAGAAGGGGTGAATACCTTCAGGCTATGTGTGAATGTCCTGGTACTTCCCCGGAAGGGAATTACCGCAGTTAAGCCACTGGTGTAAGGACTTTGGTGTGACAAAAAAGCACTACCCCAACTTGCAGAATTTACATCTCATCAGCCTCTTCCCTAATCTTGTCCAACACCCAGCTATAGCCTCTGGTGTTGGTGTGCAGTTGCCCTCTGCACAAGGGCAGTTAAGTGCTTGACTGAGTAATTAATTAGTAACAGTTCAGTCTCTCACAACAACCTCCTAAGATTTATGACATGGAAAGAGAAAAAATCCAGACACAACTTCCTCTTTGTGGGGATTTAAGATGGCTGAAGAAGTATTAATTGCCCACCAGTAAATTCTCTGAAAAGTGTCTTTTTTTGCTTCTGCGAATCCTCAACATTAGTACAAGTGCAAAAGACAAATGCAATCATGTCACTACTGAGCAAAGTATGCATATGAAATGCTCCTTGGAGCCTTTTTGAATTTGGGGAACTATTTCCACATCAAAAGCAAATGCTCATGTATAGGTGGCACCAGTTTAAAAAAAAATAGTTTCAAGCCATACCTTACATGTAAAGCTAATTAGATTCACTGCAGACATGACTATGACCTCAGACAATATGCCACACTGAAGCAGAGAGAGTCATAGCTCAACACAGCATCCAGCACTGGAGCTGCCCAGAACCAGATGAATGGGATACTTGGGAGCATAATATGAATGGTACAATAATTTGTAGTCCTGGGCAGAAACATTAGTCATGACAGATAGCATTGTTAGCTGTATTATTATTTATTTGTTACTTAATGAAGACAAACAGTTTGCTGACTTTGGAGGCTACTCTTAGCTCTCCTGAAAATAGTTTAAAGTTTGATTTGTTTTGTTTTATGTTTTAGCTTCAGTAAAATGTAATATATATTTCACACAGTAGAAGTTTATACTGAGAAAATACAAATACTTTTGATACTTGGTTAAATGGATAACACATGATGCTCAGAACACCAAGGAATATGAGTTTTTCTAATAAAATGCTACTTTGGAATAATGCACTACTTTGTACTTCTTACAAGATATTCCCTTCCACAAAAGAGCATAAAATCAGTGAAATAAAAAGCACCCTTTAAAAACATACACTTAATAGCATCAAAATTTAGACCTAGACAAAGAAATATAAACACCACTAATTTCAGTTTCGAATAAAATTAAGACCTCACAGCTGCTGATATATCAGGCTCTTCTAAATCATGGTAGTCCAGGTGAGAGAGACCTTCCTGCATTGTTTGCATCCATGTCACCCAGTTTTTGTCTTCCCCCTAGGGGAGTGTATGTCTCTGGTTTTGTTGAAGCATCACATCTTTTTCCACTGGCAGAAGACTAAAAGAAGAAAATTTCTGCCCTTAGATACTTTTCTTAAAAGAGTCTCTGCTGCATTCCCACTCAGTAGATTTTTTTAAACTGCATTGTTATTGTTCAACTTTAAGTAGAAACTGCAATGACAAGGTGCAGAAATTTTTTTATGCCTTAGAAAGCCAGCCCATCAGTTTAACCTCCCCCAGACCTTTTTGTGGCCTAGAGACTCTTATTACAGAACAAACTAATCCACAAATAATCTGTCTTCCATGGTTTGGGAGAATCTGTAAAATTAATTAAACCACTTTAAAAATGCCACTGAACAGCAGCAATGCAGTAATTTTTTTAGAGCTCCTGGTCAAACATACCTCCTACGTATCTAAATAGAAGCTAAAATGTGTCATTATTTTCTTGATTATGATCAAGAATCTAATGTCTGAGCATATACCTATCTCTATTAAACACAGTGAGTTTAATCCACTCGCACATCCTCAGGAATGCTGTCTGCACATCCTGTTACATTGTCCTAAAAGTGTTTCATGGGGATCTATTGTACTGCACTGCTCTCCACTTACGGCAATGATTTTTTCAATTGCTGCTTGTCTGCCCAGTTACACAGGTGTGCAGATAAAATACATATATTTTTTCCGATAAGAATATTGGGATTCACATATTCATGAACCCTCTGGAAGTTAGAGTGACAGCCAAGATTTTTAACAGCTCCTGAGCAAAGACATCCGACAATTGCTATCCATTGTGCTATTCCTCACACTTAACAACACATATTAAATGTAAATTACCCTCAAGAGGGGACAAATGTGGACTGATTCTGGTCTTACCCTTTTAATAAATAAGGCTTTGTACCAAGATCACTAATCATCTTGAGCAACCCATGTAGTAGCTAGCAAATGCTACTGTATTATACAACTTAAAAAGTTTATATCCTGAATTTGACTCCTGGTAGGAGTGTGTGCTCTTCTTCCACATTTTAAGCTGTAGAGTACTCAGATATTCTTTTTCACTGCTGTGATTTCTGACATGTCAGAGCAAGAATATAAGAATTGCATTATGGCCTGACTGGTTTGAGTATCTTCCCTTCAGCAACATCATTATCCAGGCCACATCAGAAGGCAAAACACTCCCACGGTAATCACACCCTTAGATCTACAGGGTTATTAAGCTATAGATCATGCCCATATTCACTTTGGCCTCAGAGACAGCCTTGATGCCTCCACCTCTTTTTTTCTTCTTTGCATGTGCATGTTCTTTGGTAAAGATTTTGCCTTGGTTCTACATGGAATATTACAACAAGTTAGTTCAAAAAATGTAAATGAAGAGAAAATTGACTGAAGAAGTGTGCCAAGATGTGATGCAAAGGAACTCTTCTGCCTAAAAAGAAAAAAAAATTAAATTATAGAAGATTGGATCTTGAAATGACTATTTCATCTTGTCATTAATGACCTTGGCATAAGTGAAAGTATGCAAATGACAATTGTACAGTACAAAGCTGGACATCTTACCAATACAGCAGATGATGAAAATAACAGATGGGAACAGACAAGAAATGTAATCCTATGAAGAACAAGGTCATGCACCCATGATTGACTGGTTATAAAGTGGGAGCTCATAACTTGCAAATGGTTAAGGATAAAGATCGGAGTGTATCTACATGAGCACAGAACAAGCAAATACAAATCTAGGTGAATTCAGTCACAAATTTCCAACACAGCTAGATAGGTATCTACACTTACACCCCTAGTAAAATTTTATTTTGAATGCAGGGTACAATTCTACTCACTCAGGATCAATATGACTCAAATTAAAACCATCACATGGGACAGAAATGTATAATTCAAGGAAAGACTGTTAGCATGGTTAGGAAAGTAGACCAAAGCAGAGAAGGGAAGTGCCTATAGTCAATTAATGTTTCTTACAGTGAGCTTTGGGGCTAGAACTCTAAAAAATAAGAATTTGAACTAGTTCTCTCATTATAGTCTCTATATTCACTTTTCAGGTTTAAACACATACAGATTTCAACAGCAAGAATGAGAATCTAAATGTTCATGTTTTCTAAATCATATTTAACATTAAGTTTCTCTATATTAATATAAATCAATCAATATTATCTTTCAAGTTATCTTAATTTCAGCACAGAAGCATGACATATTTCAAATGTCCCTGCATTGCAGTAAAGAGGATGAGGAAGAAAGTTCTTAATTTCTAAGAGGACTTTTTTGATACCAAGGATAGCATCCGAAATATTTCTGTTCATCTCCTTAATGAATTTCTTTGTGCTAGTTGGAATAATTCTCTTTGAACATGCAAATATGTGCAGTGTGCTTTAAGCAAAGTCAAAGTTATTAAAAACCTGAAATGCTCTTCTTTAATCCCTATTAATAATCGTATAAATGCAGTGTTCTGATAATCCTCACAAAAGGGTATTAGGACACATACATTTCATAAGATGAAAGCTGCATTCAGGAGTTGCTCAAACTGTACGAAAACACCCTTGTGAACTACCTTGAGCACAGATTTACTGAGTTTTAAACTGGCACTTCATCCCTGTTTCAGCAAGCGTCCTCTGCAGATTTAATGATCAGGAACATCCTCCTGATGCACGCCGGGAGATATGGCTGCAGGGTCCAGACCGCGGCAGACACCGTGTCAGATGAGACAGAGCTGCTCGTTAGGGGTGAGTATGCTTGGGGTGCACCCTGCCAACAGTCACCATGCACACTTGTGCCAGGGAATTGAAATACCTGAGCTTCAGGGATGCCTCTGCCACACAGTGGTCCTCAGATTTTATATTGTTGAAGCCATTTGTGATTAACCTACTGTCTTTGAAAGTAGTTTCACCATAAACTGACCTGCAGACACTGCAAAGAGAAACAAAAGACAGTGGGTTAATGGACAAAGTTTAAAGAGAGGTTACAGCACAAAAGGTATACCAGATTAACTAAAATGCAATTAGCCTTCACAGACCTGTGTAAGGTAGGTATATTGAGTTCTTTATACTTCTATGTAATGCTTTACATTTCATCTTACAGTCAAACCATTCTTTCAGCTTTAGCAGTTTAGGAACATTCATTCATTTCCTGAGAGGAGGGCCTATGCAGCCTTTTGTAAAATGATAGCTATGAACAATGAAACCAAAGCCCCATAATCTGACAAGAATGGGTTTTTTTCACACACGAAATTGTTATCACCAATTTTTTACTGCATCTTTAGGCCCAGTCCTATAATCTGTTAAATTGCTTCGCCCGTCATTTAACATTCCTGATTATGCACAGGAACACAGAGTCCTTTTCCTGCAGGATCCCAGATCATACCAAGGATGTCAACCAGTTTACAGTAAAGCAGGGCACCAGCACCACCTATGCCTTCCGTTAAGCAGAGTATTTCTGCATTCTGCACTACCTGTGTGTGTGTGTGTGTCTGTGTCTGTGTGTCTGTGTGCATATAAACATGTGTGTTCAGTGCCTGATGGGATCTGAGGATCTGCAGTTCATTACTGGCATAAAAACTGGTGGGTCCTGCAAGAGAGATGGATCACTGCTAGGTAGCCCAGCTGGCTAGCCCCATTGTGGATTGTGCATTTTTGAAATAATAAATCAAGGTAGATATTTTATTAACATTTGAAAAACTCCAGATTAAAAAAAAAATCAAAATTATTCAGATATTATAGTCTTTTAAAAATACTTATTTTACCACATTCCACAATGTCTTTAGGCTTGATGTGTTCCTATCCATGACTTTTAGGACAAATATATGTTTTAAATGATAAAGAATGTCTCTGGCTGACTGCAGGGCTCTTCACATTTCCATGAAAGGAATCATTATATATTTCCATAAAGACACTTTGAGGACTGTTAGATTTCTGTGAGCTATGGCACTATTGGGATGGTTGTATTCAGTTGACTCATTGCAGCCATGTAATACCATTTTAGCTGCCTTATGAAATCTGATTCATCCTTTTGGGTTATGCAAGACCTTTTGTGTTACCTTTGTCTGTCTCAGACAGGAGCTTGAGCCTCTACGGATAGACAAGGCAATCACAACTTTAAATTGAACTTTCGCTACAAAAAGCTCTTAGGTATTATCTCAGGTAGAGCGATTACAAAATTATTTTTTAAGAATACTGGTTATACAAATTAGTATATTGAATTTGCTGTAGAAATGAAATGATTCTCTGAAGGAGAGGACTGATATTCAATTTTAGAAAAGGCATTGTAAGCAGTATCAGGATGCATTTATGTGAGTCTCATTACCATGTCACCATGCTGTTGAAATAAAAACTATAACTACTTTGTGATAGAATTTAAATTCAAATATACTTTACTTACAATTTTCTTCTTTTCTTGTTTCTACAATTGGATAATTACAGGATAAAGTAAGAAATTGTGGTTTGTATTGCAGAAAATGTTTAAAGCCCATTCAGTGTAAAGCTGCTAATGACTAGTCCTCACAGACATCAACAAAATAAAAAACATTTATGAGAATCTAATCTATTTCTCTTTATACTTTTACAGGAACTTCATTTTCATTTCAGTATCTCTAATTTCTTTTTTCTCCCTTATCTCAGTCTATAGAGTGCACTTAGTGGTGTGCAATTTGACACCGATGATCCCAAATTGCAGCATTTCTCAAACTTCTTCACGTTTAGCTTTGTTGATACTGGACATTGCTTAGGGGAAGACACCAGCAGAAACAAATGTTTCAGTAAATATTTCAGTTAACTCTGAAGAATTCTACCTAACAGAGGAAGTCATCTTCTATGAAGAAAACCCATTGTCACTATGCAGCAAAGTCTGCAGTCCAAAGCCATATTATTCTTTCTTTCCAGTACAGTTAATAGTTAAAATAATTTCATTTTATGCATATTACAAAGGCTCCTTTTATTTTAAATGTTACAGCGTGTAGCCAAACTGAGATAGCAGAAGCTTTGTTTTGAAATCTTACATGTACTGATATAAGCAAACCCACAGCACATCCTTGTTCTGACCTTACTTTCTCTCCTTTTGCCTCTGCAGAAAATTCCAGTGAAAATACTGATAATATCATACCAGCATATAACTCCATTTCAATCATTACTTTTATTGTAAGGTTCATCTGGTATTTTAAAATATATTTGTAATTTTTTCTTGAAAAATTGTTCTTCTTACAATGTTCCTACAGGAAATAAATTTGACATACAGAAAAAATTAAATTAAAATAATCTCATTCTCCCTCCTTTAGATATTTCTGAATATCAGAATTACTGCTACTAGAAAATTGGCTAAATTTAAATTGAAGTATGTATTCAATACGTTCATTATTTTTAATTCAAAGGACTGTTTTTCAGAACTTAATTATGAGTGACTTGGAAGAGTGTTATATCTTGTTGCAACCTCCTCAGATAGAGAAAGCAGAAGCAAACTTTGCAGACTGATATTGCTCATAATTAACATCCTGATCTTTAACAGATAGACATTTTCAAGGAAGTCCAATGTCTCAGTATCATTTATTGTGGGGAAAGCATGGAGTATCCTTAAACAATATTTATCTATTTTGAAACCCACTTTACCTGTTTCTCTAATAGAATTTCCCTTGAATATATGCCTGGGAATGTGACTATTTTTGCCCTTGTTCTGCTTTGCTCTGTATTATATACTGGAAGTTAAATTCCAGAAATACCACCAATGAAAGGCAACATGAAGAACAGGGAATGAATAGTGCCAAGTAAATTTCAACTTCTTTGAGTCTAATTACTCATAAGAAGGTAATTAATGGTGCAAGAAGATTTCTGAATTTACTGCATATGTGTGTGTGAGTGAGTGTGTGTGTGTGTGTGTGTGTGTGTGTGTGTGTGTGTGTGTGTGAAAAGCAAAGGAAATTAAGACAGCAGCAAGTTTCTATTCTGCAGCTTTCTACAATGTGTTACATGTTTTTTAAACACAAAATTTAAATTTTCAAATTCACTACCTCACAGGTCTTGAATTTAGGTAAGTTGCAGTGAAATACATGTCTAATATTTTTTCCAATAATGATTGTGACCTGGGGAATATTTTGAAATATTCTCTTTCAGGAATATTTCAAAAGTATATATTAAAAGATATTCTAGATCATGTTTAGAAAAAAATCAGGATTAAGATCCCATCAGCAATTACTACTCAAAAACAAAATCCAAAGACTTCTCTAAGTGTTTTGAAAATCTGATTAAACTATGTATATTAAAGTAAGAAAAACTTTTCAGGGGTCCCTAGAAATTTATTTTCTAATTCTGTCAATAATGTGGGTTTCATTTTGAAATATATCTTTATATTTGTATTCAGTTAGGCTACTACCTAACTTGGAAAAGTGTTTCCTCTCCAAAATACAGCTGTACAAAATTCTCTGCAATTCATCATCACAGCTTGTTTTTATTATTAGGTATCTAAAAAAAAAAAAAGGACATGATTTTTTATTCATCCATCTGAGATCCACCATCCCCTCTAGATACACACCATTGATTCCGTAGAGATCCCCAGAGTCCTTTGCTCTCTGAATATGGGGAGGATAAGAGAAGATTCAGATCAAAGGCCAGAATTTACTTAAGGCAGAGGAGGCAATTCCAATCCCTTTCAACTTGCCTCAGCAGCTGCAGTGCTCATCTGTGAGATAGGATAACTCCTTTTATCTGTCTCAGACCTGGACTCATAATCCCAAAAGCTATACCTGCAGGTGACTGTTAGGTGAGACCAAGATATGTTCAAGCCTCTTTCTGAGGCAGAGAAGCCAGAAGCACAGAAATCAGGTGACAAACAAATGAGCACCTGGATGTGTAGGAGACAATTTAGGGCATCTCCAGCAACCCAAACATTTTCTTCTTTCATTGAATGACTCCTGTTCTAGAAATGAACAGAGGTTCCCTCAGGTGAACCTCTGTCAATGGCTTCAGCCAGTACACTGAACTGTTTATTGGAAAAGCAAAAGCTAAATAACAGACATGTACCTTCTGCACCAGGTGCCCTTCACTGGGGCAATGATGCAGATAGTGGCAAATCCTTAAAAGCCACTGCAATATTTTTCTGGAAGACAGTCACCAGAGCCCACAACAGCAGAAGATATATAGGCTGACACACCTCAAGGACATCCAGAAGTGAAAACAGTTTTTCACAGAAGCTGGTAACTATTTTGGCACCAGACCTGCACAAATGTGCTACTTTGAGCGCAATCCCATGACAGAAATTATGTATGTTTGATGATTAAGGAAATTGTTTCAGTGAGTGAATGAATACACAAAAATCACCACTATGGACTTACATTCCTGACACCCAAGTCATTACCTGATTTCATTTCATTTATGTCTTCTGTTGTTTGTTCACCCAAGGAAATGCAGAATACCTGTTTGCCAAGCAAACAAGAGTGTTTACAGGAGAATATAGATACTTACTACACAATCAACAAACGTTTTCCTCAGCTCAGGAAGTCAAGAGCCATTTAAGAAGTAGAAGTGATTTATGGTTTTTATGAACGTCAATCCTGTTCTTGACATCAGTCCAAGAATAGTTTTCCCATGTCTTGTTCTTTTTCTGGCTACTAGCCTTTACATATCCACCCAGATCTTCAACTTGCAGTGAATATTAAGCAGCAGAGGAGTGGAATAGCAGAGTGCTGCAGCTTGGCTGGTTTTCTACCTATCATTGGCACACCAGCAGTTGAGTTGTCTCTGTACTGATTTTTCACAAAGAGATTACCTAAGCAGAAGACTCTAATACAGGATAAATATGCATGTGATGTTCTGACTCTAATGATATCATCACAAACATGGGTAGCAAACACCCAAGTACCAGCCAGGAGACCTGCCTCTCACAGATGTCTCAGGTGATCTTGTAGACAGCAATGTGTCAGCATTTCTTGAGACAATGCCTGCTTGGTGAATTAATTTGTTTTTTAAAGCATGACTTCCAAAAAGGGATTATTATAGTCTTATTTCCCATCATGCTGTTGAAGTCTGAAGCTATCTGTGCTTTCAAATTTCCCTACAAAGGACATCTTCATAATCCCATGCTTCAACTATGTTTCACTGTAAAGACATTTAGAACAAGAAATACTTTTATCGTAAAGAGGTTGACACCATGAAAGGACTGACCCTTACTACCTTAAACTGCTCCAATTAGCTATAGTATTTTCCAGTTTGTGTTTATTTAACTCATCAGTACAAAAGCTATTGCTCAGTGACTGGGAGGTTTTGAAAAACATCAGCAGAAGCCAACTTTAAGAGCAAAAGGCTACTTCTTACACCTATTTTTGGCAAAAAGTGTCCCTTTTCTTTTAAAACACAAGGTTTCTGATGAACTCTTTTGAGGCACTGTTTTGCCATAGGCTGCAATAAAGAAAAGCTTGAGTACAAAAACCTCCTACCAAAGACAGTTATTGTATATTCCTTGCCCTTTCTTCTGCCAGTTTGGAGGATTGGTCGAAGTAAAGCATCTGTAGTTAAGCGAAGGAAAACAGTGGAAGTTGGGAACACCATACAAGAGTCTAACATGCTTTCACAAAGGTCATCATGAGGCTTCCTACAGCCACTTACAAGTAGAGATCCTTTTCACATATGCTGAGATGAGTAGTAGTCCTGGTTCAGCAGCAGTTTCCAAGAACAGTTTCTTGAAGATTAGAGGATCAGGGCCAAACTTGCCATAATACTCATCTCATGTGGATGGGGACGGTGCTTCAAACATTTAGAAAAGATTGAGTGATTTTTGTTACACTAAACTCCATTTTGTTAGAGATAATAGTGACACCACAGACACCAGAGTAGATATTTTTCAGAGTTATCCACTTTATACATGACATTTCTTTTTACAAGCATCATGACTGAGTTAGAAGCACAAATTGTGAAGCTAAAAGATTGGTTTACATCTGTGAAAGCTCCAGTGCCTAATCAATGGTACCAAGTTTCCAGGATTTTAAAGCTTATTTAATAAATGAAAGCTTTTTATCATAACATATTACTCGTTGTAGTAAAATTAAGTTGTCACAATAATTCCATCAACTCTTATTTGTAAATTAGTCTTCCAAAGCTGGCTTACAATTCATTACAACCAAAAGAGTAAGTAGTATTAGTTTCAAATTACTCAGACAGATGCTGGATGCAGCATTATACACTGCCTTATAATAGTCTATGGAGCAGTGAGGTCATTTCCAAACTTTCTTTAAAATTTCTCCACCTACTTGCAAAGGAGAAAAGACTACCAGTCCCAAAATTACTCACTCAATGTCTGAATTTCTGCAATATAAACAGTATAAACAAAGGTAGTGAAGGTTGACAGTACCTGGTAACTGAGACTGAGAAAGTGTAGCTAAGAGGATGACAATTAAGTCTCTGCCAAGGAGCTACAGCAATGCGGTAGCCAGGCAAGTTTGCTCAGGTTTGGAATTCAAGTTGTTAACTAACAAAATGTGATATCTTCTAAAACAAAAAATGTTTCAAATAAATAAAATAAAGTACATAGAAATTATTTATTCATTTCCTTTTATTTACCAATGATCATATAAAAGATTGTTTCACACATCTAGTCTTATTAATAATTTATATATATTTTAGATAGATAGATAGATAGATAGATAGATACACAGATGGATAGATAGATATAGATAGATCAATAGACAGAAACACAGATAGCAATAAATATATAGCTATCACTCTCTACAACTGTAGAGGCTGTAGGGAGGTGCAAGTCAGTCTATGCTCCCAAGTAACAAGCATCAGAATGAGAGAAAATGGACTCAAGTTGCACCAGGGGTGCAAATAACATCAGATTAGATATTAGGAAAAATTTATTCACGGAAAGCTTAGTCAGGCATTGAATAATGCTGCCCAGGGAATGGGTGGAATCATCAATCATGGAAGTGTTCAAAAGGTGCATGGATGTGGCACTGGTAGTGCTACAATGGGCTAAATTAATGATTGGATTTGGATTTGATGATCTTAGAGGTCTTTTCCAACCTTTATAATTCTATGATTTCTTAATTTTATAAAAGTATTTTATAAAATATTGTATAATATATTCATATGTATATATTATAAAATATAGTTTAGGAGAAATAATTTATTGATGTCAGTGATATTAGAAATAGAACTGTGTTATCTAAGCATTAGTTAACAACTTTGTTTACAGTACTATTTCATTCATTGACACTTAAGGATTTTAGTAGCTTTAGATGCCAGTTATAGTCTGGGTATTTTAGTAATTATTTACTCATTGTTGTTTGCTTTTATTATCCTTTTCACTCCTACTGCTCAAATTGTGTTTTCTATAGTTAAAGATGTCAGCAGACATTGTGATTTTCTAGGGAAAAAAAAAAAATAAGGTCCAGTCCTCTTTATTCTCAGCATCAATGCTGTATACCACTGGAAAACTCTTAGCATATACAGAGCTAATTAAAATCCTTTTGGCCAGTACAAATATTAGTACCAAAAAAAAAAAAGACATGGCAGGAAGATTCTTTAAAATTGAGATGAAGATCAACTTCCTTCTACAATATATAGCATGTATTTTAAGACTGTGCCCTGAGAGCTAACTAAATGCACTGTGCATGCCTAGTGTAAGTCAAAATGAGCATTCAGATCAAACAGCTACCTACAAGCTGTAAGATCTTGAAATGAAGCAGAGCACAATCTACTAGTGTGAAAGGATGAAAATCTTTGTGAGTACAGTCTGTGGTTTGAGTACACATTTTGTGGTCTAAAAATAAAAAAAAAAGGTTAAAGCTATTCATCTTACAGACTGTCAAAACTAGCAATCTAAGCAACAAATCCACTCTTATGCTTTATTTTTTGAGAAGTAATGTTTCCTCTGAACTCCAGCGACCTGGAGCAAATATAACACAGGGACTGTTGGTTAGGTTGACCACCCTGCTCCTTTCTGTTGTGATATTGCCAATAAAACTTAAAGACAAGTACTTGGGTTTAAAGGCCTTCAAACACATTATTAAATGAAACGTAAACAAGGTCAACAGATTCTTGCTGGTCCTTGAAATTACATTTGAGCTGTAGCAAAGGCCAGGAAGATGCCCTGAGCACAGACCCCATTATTCGGACTCACAGAATATGTCCATAATACAGAACTATTCCCTGAGGCCAGTGGGTACAGCAGAGCTTCCATTCACAGAGTTACTTTCCTAGTGCTTCTTCCTCTCAGGATGAGCATGGCAAACTGCCTGTTAGGATTTGCCCCAGCCCACAGCTGCCCATTAATTGTGCCAAAGCACTGGCTGGAAAAGCCATAATTTCACAGGGTTGCAATCGTGATAGGGTCTGTCTGCCAAGATAAGAGCAGATAGGATCAGGGCTAGAGTTCAGATCTGTACTTGAGCCCTCTTCAGTGTATCATCTGACACCGAAGATTTTTATGACATTGGAAGACAGTATATTACCATACATGGAGAATCAGCCATTTAGCCCACAGATTTCACCAAAACATTTCCAGCGATTTGATCTTGTAATAGGACAAGTTGTTTGGTAAAAGTAAGAATTCTCCTGGTCAAGCACAAGTGGAGTAAATCAGTGCATATTCTGGGATTCACAGGAAAGGGCACTTCCTCACTGAATGACTACAGCTATTATCGGTAATTGTTTTTCAAGAACTCTCACACGAACATCATATCATGGCAAGCAACCTAATGACCTCTCGGGATGATAATTCCAACAATAAAAAGATACATAAAACAAATTTGCCAAAATGCAGTCGTGCATGTCCTGAAATAAAGTATCAATCTGTGGAATTGCTTTGAAAGGAGATAACTGAGTAATATCCTTGAGAGTGGGTTCCCAGTGCTCCTAGAGCTGTGTCAGAGCCTATCACAGCCCCAAATGTCTTCTCCATGAAGGTCGACTGCACTATAGTGCATTTATGGCAGTCATTTTCTGTGTAGTTTCCAGATAAGCATTTGAACAAACCATGCATTTTTTCCTCAGTTGGCTATTTTCAACTAAAAAATTGTTTTAGAAATCCTGAGCAATAACACAGCCCTTGGGAGAAAAGCCCTTCTGCATTAGCCATCTGACTGACACCATGAATGATTACATCCAAGCATCAAATTTAATGAGATTTCTACAAAAATGAGTGACATCTGCATAGCACTCATGTCCTGGCTAACTGTCATACGTTTGTCATCACTGAGGCCTTTGTCCTTTATTAATCCACTTTCAAGAATGCCTGCTGTTGGAAAATGAAATGCTTTTTAGCAGTCACCCTGCAGACTGTGTAAGAGCACACATCTCCAAAAGCATGATGACACGTTGTCATGCCTAGGAATGCATTTAAAACATTAAAAAAACATGAGAGAGCTCTGACAACAAAATATATTGAGAATTTAGCAGTGGATGTCTGCATAAATGTATTTTACATCCTTTAATATACGCAAGATGCATGTTCTTTTGTTATAATATAGTGGCTAGAAACTCTTTAACAATATTCAGAGTGCATGTGAGAAATATTGTCATAAAGGAAATGTACTAAAATATTTCCCTTTAATTTTGTTTGTGCTTGGGACCATTATATAATTCTGGGCCTAGGGCTCCAACCCAGTAAAAGCATATGATTGTATCAAAATCCCAGCTTTCCTCTAAACTTTCCCTCATGGCTACAAATAAAAATTTCACTAATATTTTCCTACATCAACAGATAGCCTGAAACAGTAGAGAATGGAGATTGAAGAATCACCCAATTTTATTAAATTAGCCTCAGGACTTTCTGTTCTGAGACAAAGATCTGACCTGGTGCTTCCAGCAAAGAGCAGCAAACACTTGGCAGGAAGGCAGGAGTGCAGAGAACACATCTTTCTGCCATGTTTTCTCCAAGGGAAAAAAGCATGACTTTTCCACTGCAAATGAAATGGGACTCCAGAAGGCCAAGAGCTGCAAGTTGTCCAAAGGGTGGCACCATCTTATTCCAGTCATTGCGACTCGATGAAAGGCGCTGACAGCAGCAAAGTCAAGCCTGGTGAGTGGGCAGAGCAAGGGAAGAAGAGAGACTCCCAGCAATGAGGCTGCTCAGTGCCCATGGAAGACGAAAACCTTGTTCCTTGTTCTTCCTATGGCCCAGAGCCATACCCTGCACAGCCAGGCTCCTGTGAAGACCACAGTGTGCTGTGAAGAGAATATTCTTCCATCACAGATCCATAGTACTGAACTTTAATGAATTGAACCTCTTGAACTTCAAACACTTGTTTCTCTTTCTTGTTGTTATTTCTAAATGCCCTATGTTTCCAACACTTTAATGTCAATTAGTTGCTTGTAGATCACTGCCAAGCAAATAGAGGCAAGTGAATAGCACAATTTGCTTTTTCATTTATAGGATCCAGTGTTTCTTTCACTGAAGATATTAAGCCCAACTATTACAAAATTCTGATTCTAACGCTGTCATACTTTATGTAACTGTGTTTTTGTTGAAGGCATATCAGAGGAAACATAAAGCTGTTTGCAGCTGCAAATGACAAAAAATCACAGCATATACAAATACTTCAGTTGATGGGGTTTTTTAGCCTTTGATGTTCAGATAAATTTGTTTCTACTGTTGGACTAAGAAACCTAGCCAGTAAAATATTTGATTGCATGAAATAGCACTGACATATGAAAGTGCTGAACTGAGCAGTGCAGAAATACTGGCTGTGACTTCCTCTTGGAATGAAGGCACTAGACCCTGTGTTTGCCACCTTGATCTGCAAGTGTTGAGCAAGTGGGACCACACCACTCACCACAGCTCAGAGGAATGGAGGTTTTCAAAGGTCCTGCTCCATGACAGCTTGGGCTCTCTCAAAAGTGTACCAGCGTTCTATTAATGAAGTTTTTTCATCACCACCCTTCCAGCAGTTCCATTTTGGAAGTGTCCATTAGTGCATTTCTGATTTCACAGTCCTCCCTCTGTGTAGGAGCAGAAGCAAAACATCAGCCTTTAATAGCAAGAGGATGGAGAACAATTAGAAGGGCCTTGGGTGCCAAAAAAGTACAGCTTTCTCATAATTATATTTATTATTAATATTTATATTTAATGGAAGTATCAAGTTCTATCCTCCAGGACTTAGATAAACTTTTAAGTATAAGAAACCACAAGAAATAGTTTTGTTTTGCATTTGCACATGACAGAGACACACATTTTCCCCCAAACATCTGGTTAAAAACAACTATGGAGAAGGATCCTGAATCAGGACAAACTCGCCTACGATTAAGTTTGGCAAGTGTAAGTGAGCAATGTTTTCAAACACCAGTCATATCAATTATCAAGAAGAATTAAAAAAGAAAATTATGGATGGGAGTGGGATGTCATAGCCACATTTTTCTTTGCAAAGTTATGTTTGTTGCCAGAGACCTCACTTATTGCAGCAGTCACATGGCCTAAACAAATTGTGGTTGGCACATTCTCATTTAGAGCACCTAAATGAAAAAAAATAATCTTTTACTTTTCAAATCAAGAACTTTTCATGGTTTTTTTGTTTGTTTATAATGGTACCATAGGACCAGAGCTGTAACTTTCAGCTTTAAAAGTATTTGAGTTTGGATTTTTATTTCAGTTTTAGTAACTTTCAATCAAACAGTTAATGGACTTCCAGCAGAATCCAGACAGCTTCCCTGAATGAGTGAATTCGAGAAAAAGGATGAATGCTGTATTCTTGATTCAGTTATTAGTAAGATGGTTGTTCTTCATGAAGCACATTCCCCTGTGCTGCATTTTGCTTACTATCTGTCTTTCCTGCTGACAAGTCTCACATAAAGAGAAGATGTGATTGTCACTGTTCAGTGTAGCCTGGATGCTTCTTAAAGATCCTCTTTTATTTTTTTTTCTCTAATTTCAGGTTCAGAACAATTATAATGGAGTTTTGGGGGTGTTTTTTAATCTGTTTTTATTTGTAGCTCTTCTGCTGTCACTCTGACAAGTTAATTGATCTTCTCTCACACAGCATCTAAAGAATAGCAACAATCACAGTCTACCATCAGAAATCGTGGAAATGAGGTATCTCCATGATGTAGTACTGTGTATTTTAGCTCTCATATTTCATGGATATTGAACTCCACTGGCCCCCTACAGAATGCATCTCCTGTATTATTGCTGCACATCCACGATGATGTTGTAGTCTGTTTGATTATTCCACTTTATTTCTAGGTCCTCCTGGTCCCCCAGGGGTTGTAATAGTGGAGGAAATTACAGACACAACAGCAACACTCTCCTGGAGTCCTGGGGCAGACAATCACAGCCCTATCTCCCTCTACAACCTGCAAGCACGCAGTCCATTTTCTCTTGGCTGGCAGACCGTAAAAACAGGTGAGAAAAACTTTCAAACAGCACAAGTAGACTATTCAAAACTCCTGATCATAACAATAATAACCACTGGCAACTACAGGAACTCTTAAGAAAAAAATGACAAATTAAAAGCACTGATTTTTTTTTCTTTTTTTCATTCCTTTTGTGTTACTTAGCAACAGCTCTGAAAGGACAGCACAAAGACACCTGCCATGATGCATCTGTGAATAAGCAGAAAGCTCTCCCCTAAATTATTCAATCTGTGTCTTTTCAGGAATACTACAGTGCCAAAAACAAAACTGCGATTTCTGACATATTAGATCCTTGATGTTGATCATTTCTAATGACCATGTTGTATCAAAAAGTCCACTTTCTATTGAGATGCTGCACATCAGCTTCAGACTTCTGAGTGACCATACATTTCTTTTCTGTCTGCAGTTCCAGATCTGATAAGTGGTGACATGGAGTCTGCCATGGCTGTGGAACTGAACCCTTGGGTGGAGTACGAGTTCAGAGTGGTAGCAACCAACAAAATTGGGACTGGAGACCCAAGTGCACCATCGAGAGTGATCAGAACCAATGAAGCAGGTAAGGAAAGGACACAAAGGTTATTTTTACACACAATCAGAAACAGGAACTGCTTTAATATAATAACAGACCTGGTCTCTTTTCACTGGTACACATCTATGTGTCCAGTCATCACTGTTCCAGGATGATATTTTTTGTAACGGCAAGTCAGTGTTTTTTGGGGTTTTTTTGTTTTTTTTTTTTAATTACAGGAATACTATTTAATTTACAGAAATTTTGAACAAAACTATTCCCTGCTCTCCTACTCTGGGCTGCCTTACTTCTCATCCTACACTTAAGCCATTACTGCCTTCCCTCTCATAGACTTCTGCTGCTCTTAAATTTTGGACTGCTTTGCAGTCTTTTCAAAAAAGCTGCTTTTAAGCACCATCTTCCCCCATATTTTTCATAACTTCTCTCATTGATGGTGCATGGAACTTTTTCAGCAAGATAGGGAAGCCATGAAAAGCTGCTTAACTTAAAATACCTTGTATTCTAAGTGTTTCTTTGTCATGCACACTCTACTGTGAACAGTTACCACATTTTAATACATTTCATTGTATTTCTGATTAGGATGATACTGTGGGAGACAAGAAAAAAAAATCCTATTTGGGTGTCTTGAAAGTTACAAAGATTTGGAATCATTGACAATAAGATGGGCAGAATGAAGGGAGATAAAGAAGAACTGGGAATCTGAGAAAAATACCTAGACACTTAGAAAGATGTTTTAAGAAGCAGAAAGAGATAGGATTTGGACAAAGCCTGAGATGAGAATGACATGTCAGAACACTATCAGATTATTCTTCATTCTTCTCTCTTATTTAGGATGTCTAGACAGATTATTTTGTGTTTTCATGTTTCATCAGTTGAATAATTTTTAAGTAACTTATTGCACCACTATGAAGGCCTCATGTCTGCCTCCTCAGTGACCTCCCCACAGGCACTGGGAGCTGCTCTTAGGTCCCCCCAAGGCAACCTCTGCTCCAGGCTGAACAAGCCCAGCTTCCCCAGCCTCTCTTCACAAGGCAGGTGCTCCAGCCCCCCCAGCCCAGTGGCCTCCCAGAACTTGTACCAGCTGATCAATGTCTTTCACATTGTGGCACACAAAGTTGGATGCACCATTTCAGATGAAGTCTAACAAACCTATCTGCAGTTGTAATAAGACATATTTATTTTTTCTGCTTTAAATAAGTGTGTAGTTGCTAGCTGATACTAGATTTCACTGTACAGTCACAGAACAGCACTGGAGTGATTTGATTCCCATTCATGCATGTTGAAAGATGTTTCCATTCAAACTCTCCCCCTCACCTTCTTCAAGCTCCCCACAGTGTGAAACTCAATAACTTGATAGCAGAAGCTTCAGATGCTCCATACTTTGTTCCATTAAAAAAAGGAGGAAATGAAAATGAAATAAAAAGCACAAGGTACTTTCATCTCAAACGATTTTCAAAAAAACCTACCTTTTTTCACCCCCATTATTCTTTTCTTAATTTTGTACCATATTTCATTGGCAGTGCAAGTTCAGCTGGACCCTAATGTTTGAACAACTTCTCTATTTATTCAGATGATAAATATCAGAGAGGACAAAAACATTCTGGAAAAAGTTTATCCTGCAATAGTTTTCATCCCTGGTATTATGCTCTTTCCGACTGAGGAATATTTTCCCTGTTTTTGCAGGCATGGTTCAGTATTTTAACTTACCAGGTGTAGTTAAACTGTGAGCTAAAGTTTTTCTGACAAACTGAAGTTTCAAAATGTTAGGTTTCATCTAGCTATCATGTTCTTGTCCAATGTTTAACAAACTTAGCCTGTATTTGCTAAAATATATTCTTATAGCTCAAGTCAAACTCTTCTTCATGTGTATTTATTTTCAATATTCCTTTGCAAATTTACCTATGTAAAAATGCATTGATAAGTCATGATAATGATCAGTAAAAACAAAATTGTGGAAAAGACAAAGCATGCAGTGTATGATGAATTTTCATCTGGTGCTTGGTATTCATTTCCAGGTAACATCACATTGTTATTACCATCAGAAAGAGCAGAGTCTTTAAGTCAAGAAAGAGTGATCTGAACTCCAGTACATGGGGCTTCTCCTGAAAAACAACACTGTAGCTAATGATAATGCAGGTCTTCTCAAATAATAAATCAGTAACATATTAGTTCAAATAGGAAAAAAGCCATACTAGATGCTTACTTGCACTTTCATATTCCCACTTAAGAATACCTTTTTTGCTACCAGTTACGGCTGCACAAATGTCTAGTTAGAAAAGAGTGGTTTATAGCAAGGCACTGAAATCCAGACAGGTGCCAGTAAAACAACTGAACAGCTTTCAAAGAAATAGAAGCTGAATTTATTTGGTGTGCCTGCCTAATAGGGCATGGCATACCAGAAGTGTGTTGCTATCACCCCAATTTCAAAAGACCTTTTTTCAAGAAAAGGTTTGGTTTCCATTTCAATTGCTAAACCCCAAAGATTTTGGGGTGGGATGGCTAATAAAAAAGATGGATGCAGCCTACATTTTTTGTTCTACAGAGGAAGCAAGAAAAGTTAAAACAAGAAATAACTTTCCAAGTTGTTAGAATCTGCAGAGACTTGTTAAGTTGGAACAATAACACAATGGACTCTGCTTTAAAAAAACAACAAAATAAATTTTAAAAGCCCTAACTATTACACATATAATTCTTTGAAAAATAGCATACTGTTCATAATATGTATGACATTCTTGAAATGTCAGAGGCTTCATGATCTGCTTCATTCAGGCAGTCAGTTTTTTGTGAACTTCAGATATTCCTGAAGTTCAGAGCCTGTTACCTCTGTATTCTGAAATGCCTTTCACTGATTTGGGGAATTATCACCCTTGTTATAGTTTTCAGATGCCAAAAACACAGGAAGCCAGTAATAGTTTTCACTGGCTTACAACAGTTTTCGTATGGGTTTTCAAATTAACACATCATTGCCTTTCTTAGTGAACCCAGTGATCCATTATTTTTCAGGATCTCTCTATTACTAATTCTTTTATCTGAAAGCTTCAAGGGTAGCTGTCTATTAGCATGATGCTCAATTCTAATGTCATAATTCTCAATACTTAAAGGACATTTATGTGAAAGAACATAATCATATTTCAGAAAGAACATGGTATGAGCCTCTCTACTCATGACCCAGGCAGAATAACCTGGCTATTTGCTCTGATGGTAGAGGTGGCCCACAAGTGCAAACAGGTAGGTTGACCCTGCACAGGGTGAAAACCCAGAAATATCCATCTCCCAGCTGAGAAAGTGACTGTGAGTTGTTTCCAGAGAAGAGTTGAAACCCATCAGGCTGAATGGTAGCTGTGAAGGCAACCCACAGAGGCAGCAAATGTGTGATTCTGGTTCCATTATTTTATACTTAAATGGAAATCTGCGTCTGTAATTTAATGGCACAAGAAAATTTGACTGAGACTAAAGCCTTTTTTTTTATCCCCACACCTCACTTATTTTATCACTTCTTAACCAAGATGGTAACAGCATCTTATATTAGTCCATTGTCTAAAAATACCTATAAAAATAACAATTCAAATGGTGTAAGGAAATCAACAGAACAATAAACAGGTTTCCACTTGCTTTAATTTTTTAATTAAACTCTAATCTTGTTACTTAGCTCATATTTAGTTAACATGATTGCTTTTCATTGGTACTTTCATTGGAACAGATAATACCATAATTTTCTGGCACATCTAACTTACAGCCAGCTGCTGCATTTCTGTCAGTTCTGGCCTTGATACATATTTTACAGGTCCACAAGGTGCTAAGAGCCAATAACGTGAATTTAAACATGTCTGGCATTCCACTAAGACAGTCGGGGCATTTGAAGCCTGGGAGCAAAGCATCAATTGCATTATCTATTCATGGGGAAACATGGAGAGAGAGAAATTGAGTAGAATCAAAGTTTAACCTGCTAATCAGGCATGCAAACTTGATTTTATGAGGTAACAATGCAATGCACTCTATTAGTAGCAGATTGTACACTGGCTTTATTTTAAATAAGTCCTTATGTTCCATTAAGTTGCCCTTATTCTCAGCTAGAATTCCTTTACAGCGTAACAAGAAATGTCTCTGTCCCAGGAAAAAAAGTTATCCATTTTAGACTGGCTTAATTTTCAGGGCTTTTTTCATGTTGGGTGTAATGTTTTATTTGTGATTTGGATAAAGGAAGTTCAAATTTTTCCCATTATCATAACTATTTTTGCACTAGAAAAAGAAAATTACATTTGCAGATGATGGCAGGGTCTACTAAAGCCTTTGTAGAAAATGTGTTTTTCCATGGAGAAAAACAAAAGGAGAAAGTAGGCTGTAATCATTGACTGGAGGCTACTTAGACACTGGATTGCAGGAATTGACAAGGAATCCAAATGTGTGTGCTACTAGAAGATGTGGCAGAAAAGCACCTGCACTGGTTCCATAGCAGATGAGTGTCACAGCATTTGAGATTTCAGTCCCCTAGGTGGTGATTTGGAGACTGTGCAGGCAGAGTCCCTCTCATCAGTGAATAGAACTGAATTCTATCTCCATCTTAATTACAAATGGTAATAATGCAGAGGAAATTATAATTGATTGAGATGCTGAGACCAGTAGGGACATCCTTGTTTTCCAGTAGTTGAATACATGTGTCTGCCACTTCTGAGATTCCTGAGCAGAGGAGATATGATTTGTTATTCTGGGAGGGTGCCAGCTTGAGGGCTGCCCTTTCCCACAGTGAAAGGGTTTTCATTTAGCACCCCCCATTTCCTAGATGTGTGCTGCAGGACAAATATAGAGATACACACACACATGCATACATGTAGAGAGAGAATGAAAAACAACTTAGAAGAAAAGACAGAGTGTATTATAGCTTTGATCTCACATTAAGAAGTCCTGCCAAGCTGGTGACAAGCCCTCTCTCCCCAAACCATACCTTTCCTACAGCTAAAAAGTGCTGCTTTCCAAACTACACCTGTATCTTAAGGTATAAAAAGCTGTAAAATAAATAAATAAAAGCAAGTGTATCTTGAGCAAAGGTACAGGTCATTTCTTAAGGACTAAAGCCAAGTTTATTAATTTATCTCCAAAAAGGTGTAGCAATATCAATATTTTCCCTAATTTTCCATTATCTGAAAAATGTTTCAGAATTTATACAAAAAAAATTCTATCTGGAAAATATATTTAAAAATACATGGTTCAAGCAGAGTAAGAAAGACCTTGTGAATAAATCATGGAATTAGGATTTGGGAAATCTGGACTCAAGTACTTATGAGAAAACTATAAATTTGAGCAGCTTAAGTTAACATCTCTGAGTCTGAAAACAGGATTTAGTAAGACTCTTACTTCTCTGTAAGAAGAGTAATAATAAACAAAACATAATAAACAAATAATAATAAATGTCCATAATAAACAAAACACACAAAATTGAGGTAAGCCACTAGACATTTCCTTGGGAAAAAAAAAAAAGCAAACAAACCAAAACACAAAACAGAAACACTTTAAAATTATTAATTATTCATTCAATAACATTTTTAAAAATTTGTTTGCAAGACTTGAAAGTCATAAAGAGCTTGAACTGGCTTATAAGTAATTTCAGCTTTTCAGATTCAGTGTGATATTTTCTTTTCCTTTCTGTTAGTACTAAAATAATTAGTACTAAAATAATACTTAAATACTACTTAAAATTAGTACTAAAATAAAAATTTTGTATTAAAATTAAAATTCTCAGTCAACTCAAGCTGAAATACATTCATTTGTCTTTTCACTTTTACTTTTTCTATTTTTAAAAACTGAAGCAAAATACAAATTATGTGTATTTGAAAATCAAATTGCTGTTTCATTTTTTTATAATGTCAAAAATGAAATATTTAATAAGTATTAATATTCTGCCCAAAACTGAGTATGAAAAATCTTTGAATCAGCTCATCTTTGCGATCCATCATTTTCATTTAAAAAATAAACCAAAACTAAAGAAAAAACACAGAAAATTCCATCAGCCCTGCAGACTGAAGAGAAAGGAATTTTTAAATTTGAATTAAATTACCCTAAAGCAGAGAGCAATTTTCAAAATTTTGGACACAGTGGAAGTCTGGTAGCAAAGTGAATATCTACCCCATATATTTGTGGTTTCATAGCTGTGGTATTTCCCACTATTTCAAAAGCTTCCCCATTTAAATGTTTTACACTTAAATATAGGTTTTAAAATATATGGGTGACACTGCTGGCATTTTTCAGCACTTTATTACCACCATTCCCATATATAAAATCCTCACCAACAACAACAGCTCTGTGCATGTATATTTTCCTAAATTAAAACCCACTGCTTTTCATCCATATTTAGCTTGTAATGATAAGACGCATATGAATTATTAAACAATTGGCCATGGCTTCATGTAGAAGCTTTATCCTTCTATATCACCTTTTCTTCATTTATATCTTAAGTATCTTGTCAAATGTTTTGTAGGACTGCTGAGGGCTACATTCTCTGTGCCTGCTCATTTCTCAGAGGAAATGTTAATGGGTTTTTTGTTTGGTTTAGAGGAGATAAGTTTTAATAGAGTTTAATTTGACTTTCATTTCCAGCGTATCACAGTAATCTCATGAAAATGGAAAACAGTCAGAAAAAAAATCCTACTGTTTGCATTCAAATCAAACTCCTGGCACATTCATGTCAAGATTTCTGTTTGTTTGTGTTAAGTGCAGGTTTCAACATCAGCTTGTGCCTGCATCCAGGCTTTTTTTGCTGTGAACTGCAGCCACCACATCTTTCAGAACAGACTTTTTAGTCCTATTTGTTATTCACGTTACCAGAATGATGGAGAGACCTGCCTTTTAACTTCCAACCCCAGTAGTGACTGAAAAAAGAAAGAGAAACAAAAAACTTGATCCCAAAGAGCTTACAGACTAAGGATAAAACAGGAGACAAGTGAGAACAGGTAGCAGAGGGGCTAATGGGAAGGTGTTGATCAGAATTAGGCATTCAATCAAGCTGAACATAGTCACATTTTATGAACCTAAAAACCAGTATTAAGCCAAGGAGTAATTCAGTTTCCAGTAGGTGACATTCTCTCATCTTGCTGCTCAATGAGGCATATTAACACAGCAAAGAGCTCTTTGCAACTATCTGGGGTGTATGTATTCAGAAAAAACAATACTGAACTCCTCAGCTTTGATAAACCCTAAAGAAAAGAGGTCCTAAAGTCCTTGTTCCCCAGGCACATGTATCCTGTTTCCAGAAGCCAAGTTCAGCATCGTATTTGTGCATTTGGTGCATCTCCATGAGTGTCACTGCTGAGAATTAACAACATAAAGATTGGGAAGGCATTAATTGCATGGCAATAAACTTAGGCCATGAGTGAGTAAATTCAGATGTAACATTGATATAAAGGGGATGCTGCTGAAAGCATGGCTGATGTACAGCCTTGGTGCCTGGCAAAAAATGTTTTCTTTTAATAGTTTTCTTCACTTAATAGTTACTCATTTCAAACTGTCTCCCTCTAACTGTGTATACTCTGCTTTGCTGCAGTGCAGAGGAAATTTATTCTTTTGACACATTTATTCTTTTAATGGTTATTCATTTGAAAGGGTTTCACTGTGTGAGTGTACATTTTAGTTTGGTGCAAAAGAAATTCATCGTTTTGACAGTTTTATTCTTTTAACGTTTATTCATTTAAATACAGCCACAATCTGCAATGCTGTTAACAAGAAAACTCTAGAAAGAGGATGCTGCAGGTTAAATAAGTCCATCATGTTGGATGCTTCAAAGGAGTACAGCATACTCTTTCATTTCTAATGTGGCATGCACCTGCATAAAAACTTCATTTGTCTCTATAATTTACCCAAAAATACCTTAGAAAGCCAAGAGAAAAATGGGTGCTAAACAAGGTTTAAACATGCTCCATTAAAAATGGCATCATAATTTTTGGATGTTAATTAACCGTCAGATGACTCTTCATCTGCATCTCTTAATGCTAGAACATTCATCACAGTGTTGCACATAGATTGTACTCTTTCTATTCCTTTTTTAGAGCCAGAGGGAAATTCTGTTTCATTAGCTTTTTGCCGTGTCAAAGGGAGGGAGGGAGGAACCATGTTTGCCAGTTGAACACAGGTTTATTGAAGATAAACACATTAGAAATCTCCCCTATCAGTCTGCTAAGAACCACAGATAAAAGGGCACCTGCCTCGTTTCCAACAGTATAAATCAAAATCAATTCATACACTTTTTAGGGTTGCATCGTTTATGGGGAAAAGCAGCACTGGGCTTATGTTCTTTATAAGGGAGCTCAGAGTTCAAAAAGTGACTACACAAATAAATTCTGAAGTTTTAGGTGGTCTGACAGGATCTAATAAAAACTGTGTTTTCATTGAACTGAAACTATCAATGACCAACACAGAGAACAGTGAGGACTGTGTACTTTATATATATGTATTTTATTTTGTCTAGTTCAAAGCCACAGTGCTACTCAATAAATAAGCTAAACAACATACAAAAAGGCCAAAACACATAAGGTCTCACAGTACATTTCTACCAATGACCTATGTACTGCAGTAAAGAAGAAAAGAAAAAGTTTATATCTTAGAACATATTTAATCTAATAGAGAATATAAGTATCACCTCCTCATAGTAAATAAACTCAAAACTTTGGCCATTTGGGAGTTTCATTAGAACCTTAGTGGTTCTAATGAATATAATGAATATATAAATATAATGAATCTAATGAATATATAAAATATAATTTTTTACAAGGTAAAAAATTTATATAATTACAATGGAACAATTGAGATTTCTGGTTTTGCCAAATACGATAATCCAAATCAAAATTATGATGATAGTTATAATTTACTTTAAAGAATTTCATCAGCTGCTCATGCTTTAAAGCTGTAATGATGAGCTCAATTTTTCAAGAACTGTGGGTAGCACTGCTTCCAACATTTTGCAAGAAATCATGAGGGATATTTAAGGTTGGCTGCTTTAAAATTTCTGAAAATTGGCTCCCCGATAGAGCAGTGAAAAATAGATTCACAACAATTAAAACATTCTAAATCACTACCTACCTAAAAAATAACAGAGACATTATTAATTATGTCCTAAGATTTTACCTGAAATCTGAAATATGTCAGGTTTCCTGGCATTTCAAGTTGTTAGTTAAAAAATGACAAAAGCTAACAAGATAACTCCTGTTTTATCTCTCAGGTGATCTGTACATTGAAATTTTTACCAATGTGCAGAAGACCTAGTGCTTAAGCAGTTTTTTTATTCCAATATTATTTTTATTCTCACCTTATGCTTTGTTTGAGTTTCCAAGCTTGTGTGTGCAATTCTCTGAAATGAAACTTGAGCAAATTTTCTTTACTACAGAGTGCTATGTTTTTGTTTCTGTTCTGATTTGACAGTCTCATGTCTTCTGCAGCAACTTATTACTATGGGGAAAACTTCAATAACTTGGATATTCTGTTTTGTTTTGTTTTGTTTTGTTTTTCCTTTTGCTCACAGTTCCAAAGACACCTCCAGCTAACGTAAGTGGCAGAAGTGGAAGGAGACATGAATTAGTAATAGCATGGGAGGTAAGGGACTTTTCTGTTTAAAGGTTTTGTTTCATGTTAACTTCTTTGAGGACAAAGTAAAAGAGGACTCTGCTGGGGTTTCCTTGCAACAAATCTTGTCAACATATGAACACAAAATACTGTTCTTAAATATGTTCTAAAATTTCAAAGTACTGTGCATTTTCATGAGGTTCAAGTAGAAGACATTATAGCATCAGCTCCAAAGTTCTACTAATTCATCAGGCTTTTCTTCCTGAAAAGAAAATTTCTACTAATTCCATAAGCCTTTTTCTTCAGGCTTTTTCTTCTTTTTCTTCCTACTGTTTGGGTTTATTTTATTTTTCTGGATGTTATATAAACACCGCACCAGATGAAATACTAGCTAAGAAAAGAGAAGGAAAGCCTTGTAAACTTTTTTAAACTTCAATTAAGAACTAATTACTTTTAATTCTTTAATAAAAATATAAAACTAAAGAGAATTTTGAGAACATATTAGTCGTGCAAGATGCCACACAGATGTAGGGGCATGCCAGTGGGCAGTTGGAGAAGTGGGAGTTGTTTTCCCTGCTAATCAAAAAAACATGGTAGAACAGAGACTTTTCTTAAGGAATTTTCAAAACTTCTAGATTCATCATGAACAGTTTCAGATTCATAAAATATCGCCATATATATATATATATATATATATATATTCAAGAAAAATAAAGATATGGGGTTAAAATACAAAAAAAGATTCAGCTAAGCCAGTTTGAGGAGCAATTGTGATAGTAAGAGACACACCAAATTCTGATTCATTTTTTCAACAGGCAAATTTTAGGACATCTAAAGAGACTGTCTTCTGTTGGCCCATCTGCCTTTTTTGACACCAGCTACCAAAGACAGCTGACACAGAGCTGATTTCAATTTGCTTTATACTCTAAAAGGGTAAATATCAACATCTCTTATTAGGAGATAATTTGCTGAACCTCAAACAAAAATACCAGGTGGCTAGAGCTGTATCTGATATGAAAAGACCTACTCCTAGTCCCTAATAAGATATATTAGAATGTAGTTTTCATGTTGTGTCTTTACAGCATTCTCCAGATGACTGGGGCAGGGAACTACCAGAGAGTGTTACAACTCTCTCTCTGTCAAGGGTCAAAGTTTTCTTCCAAAAGAAACCAGAGACCCAGGGGTGAGACTAGATTACAAAGTCTATCTTAATTTCGCATCCTCTGCCCATGAAGTCATGATTTTTTTTTTCTTGAATGCACAGTGCATACCTTCAGAAGGGTGGGTAGAAAATTTTGTCAGCAAGTGCCTGGTGATGAGAAATTCACTTGAAATATAGAGGGGAGAGGATTCAGTGTTATCTGTGCCCCACCTCTGGTTCATATGTCCATTAGCTGCATATCTGTGATAGGCTTTTCAAGAGAGGGAGTTTAGGCACCCATTTTTGGACATTTCCCATAGGTTTAATATCCTGACAGCTGTTAAATATGACCTAGTCCACTGACTTCATAATAAATGTAAGCTACTGTTAATTTACTAATTAACATGACACGCTCCATTCATTGAGTTGGACATGTAGGTTTTAACATTTGCAGTGCTCAGACTCTGAAACAGATAAATCCCTTTTCTAACTGCCTGCTTATGTCAGAGGAGTCCCAATTTAAGTCGCTAATTTCACAGTTCCTCTGAGGAGGGAAAAGTAAATGAGGTTTTTTCCACCGGAAAATAGTACAGAACTTTTTGAGACTTAGAACAACTCATATTTATTGCAATGTATTCTACGTCCTAAATTGAACCCTGGGATTAAATCTCTAAGACTTAACACCCCATTTAGAACAGAATTTAGACAGGCTGGCACCCAAAACCCAAAAGGGTCCCACCATAGTAGGTATCATGCGCATTACATTACTCACAATATATTGTTCTGTGTTTTTAACAAAGCCACTGATAGGAGCTATTCCACCAACAAACAACTGGTTAAAAATTAAGTAAAAAGTGGGTTATATCAAATAAAACATTTTTCTGAGAGCAAGAGCTCATTCAGTACTAGAACAATGAACTAACTACGGTGATTAGGTGAGAAAACTCATAAGATTCCTCTTTGGAAGCAATTGTCCTTATGAGGACAATCTACTTACCAAGTATGGTAAGTAAAATCCTATAATGCAACTGTGAGTGTTTTCTAAATTAGTAAAACAATTTCTGATCATAATTAAGTTTCTGAACTTAATTTTTCAGCCAGTGTCAGAAGAGTTTCAGAGTGGAGAAGGATTTGGATATATTGTAGCCTTCAGACCCAATGGAACGCGTGGGTGGAAGGAAAAAATGGTGACATCTTCAGATGCTTCAAAATTCATCTACAGAGATGAAAGTGTGCCACCTCTGACTCCTTTTGAGGTGAAAGTAGGTGTTTACAACAACAAAGGAGATGGTCCCTTCAGCCCCATTGTGGTCATCTGCTCAGCCGAAGGAGGTCAGTTCAGCATGAAGTTAAATTGCATATGGTGAACTATATTGAGCTATTTATATATAACATATCCTCTAAGACTGCACTTTTTAAGTCTTAAATTACAAATTTCTTTGCAGAAATGCTAAATAACATTAAACATGCTTTGAAGAGAAGGAAGTAAACTAACTTTCCAAGCTTACCTAGAAAGCAAATGACAACATTTAAGAATAGACTCAAGACACACAAGTAATAATTATTTTAAAAAAATTTAAAAAAAAACCAAACAAACAAAACCACAAACAAACCAAAAAACCTCTCTTTTTTCATGAAGGTTCATCCTTAATATGAAGTCATTAGTCTTAACTTTAGACAGAGTTTCTCTAACAATGAGAAAAGGAAGAATGCTATTTTCTAATGTTTCTGAGATTCATGATCCTTGTTTTGATGGTTGAATCAGACAACAGATCAAAGACTAAATAAATTCATTTATGAACGTTCATTTCCTGGTTAATGGGTACTGAAAGTGCACAGAAATAAATTTTGTTCTAATTTTTATTTCATTAGTAGAAAAGTTCTGACTTTGCTTTAATATCCCAGCCTTCTATGTGAATTATAGGAATAACTCTGAAGAACAAATGAAAAATATTTCTTGAAAATTTCTGTTGAGAAATGCTCTAAATTCTCAACAGTGCTTTGCGGGGAAAAAATACAAAACAAAAAAAAAACCAACAAATGCTAATTTGTACTAGTAAAAGAAATTTTTCTGTTTTGGCAGGACCCTGACTATGGAAATTCCCATGCACACAAAGGACAAATAAATCTTAACCACAAGAACATTTTGAACAGCTCCATTATTGCAATTAATAAACTTCAGTTTTTCTTTACTATACTATCTTGAGTTATTCCACTGTCTCCTATTAAGAGAATAAAATAAGCAGAGTCCTAGTACAGTCTCTATGAAAAGGTTGTGTGAAGATAATGGTAGTTCATGTAAAGCTGGAAAACATTACATTTTATTCCATATTAAACCACAATAAATGTGTAATTTTGGAACCATGATGTAGCAGACACTGTCTACTACAATTTTCTACCAGTAATTACAGAGGTTGAAGATGCTCTGTTTGCTAAAAGCAGTTCCAGTAATTTCATTTTGTTCCACTTTTTGAATCAGCATTACCAAGCACTCATATTTTTATAGAAACAATTACATTTTAAAATGTAGAAATTGCCCAATACAACTTGAAAATTGTACAGTTGTCTTCCCTGTTCCTCAATGAAAACTGATGCTGTGAGACAAATAGTGATGTTTCTATTTTTTAATAATTTCATACTCTAATCAGGAAGTTCATTGCAAATAAGGTTTTGCAAAGGAAGGGAGGCAAACCCTTAACTTTAATTTTTTTTTAGTAGCAAAAGCTGTTTTTAAGAAAGCTGAATGCTGAATTGTAATAGTGAATCCTCTTATACCTTTGCTTGTTATTTGGACAAGACTGGAAATAGAAAAATTAGTAATATCTAAATATTTTTTCTATCAGCTCTTTTAAAATATGCACTTTACTAATGGTCTTAATAGAATTATTAAAATTAACTTTCTCTAGAAACCAACTTTTCTGATTTTAATTCAATAACTTGAAAGTACCTATCCATTATAGCTTTGCTAATTCAGTCTCTGCGTGTCTCTGTACATTAGACTTGTCTTTTGTAAGAGGAATTCTATGGGCCTAAATATTTTACGAGACTTATATTTCAGGAAAATATGGGATGCTGTGACACTGCAGTACAAAATTAATTTATAAAAAGCTTTTCTCCAGAAAAACCCAAGGTAATATACTGAGAATTTAAAGGAGTAATGAAACAGTTTATTACAGCTAAATTCTGGGCAATATGAAGATTGAGGACAATAGACATTGCAGTTTACTATGAAAATGGGGAACTTCTTTTGAAAGAGGTATGGACTGTCATGCTTAAGGAGCTGAACAACTGAAGGCACAATTTTTCAAGGATTTCTATTGAAGAGTAGATATTAAATAACGATTGATAGTACAATATATTATGCTCCTAGGGCTGATCCAGCAAACCTTTACCTTACTTGCTTTTCATCACACATTCAATCCACTGCTCAGCAAACATCTAGAAAAAGATATAGGGTCAAATTATTAAAATTAAGGCTTTATGTTACATATTAACAAGTTTTCTTGCGTCTACAAATGGATCTAAAATTATTTAAAGGCGCAACAAAACTGTCTAAGGAAGTCTAAAACATGTTGCCTCTGCTAAAGTACACTGGAAATAACAAAGAGTTTTCACAGGACAGATTCTGAACCCTGGAGAAATCTGATATTTATTAAGAATGAATGCATCTCCTTTTTCTGTATGACTGTGACAGCACACTGTGTGCTTTCTGATTCACATTCAGAGCCTTTTTGTGGTGGCTCTGAGTTCTTAAGAGAGCAGTTTGGCAGGTGGTGTTGAAAAAGGTGTTCCCTTAGTGAACACAACAGACTGCCCTCTGATTACATAAAGTGATTCTGACTGAGGCAAAAAGCTTAAAACATTGCTTTCTGAGTAAAAGAACTCAGAAAATTTGACCAAAACACTGAGCACTTTTTCAAAAGTAAATAGAGTGACTTATATTTTTTATCTCTATTAAGTCAGATGGTATAATAACATCATAGAATGATTTGGGGTGGAAGGGACCTTAAATATCATCAAGCTTTAACACACTCTGCCATGGGCAGAGAACTTTCCACTAGACCAGGTTGCTCAAAGTCCCATTCAACATGGTCTTGAACATTTTTAGGGATAGGGCATCCACAGCTTCTCTGGGCAACCTGTTCCAGTCTCATCACCCCCACAGTAATTCATTTCTTTCTAGCAACTAATTTAAATCTCTCCTCTTTTAGTTTAAATCCATTCACCCTTGTCCTCTTACTATCTGCCTGTGTAAAGCAGCTCTCCCTTTTTTATAGGCTTCCTTTAACCACTGGAAGGTTACAAGGCAGTCTCACTGGGGCTTTCTCTTCTCCAGGTTAAACAACCCCAACTGTCTCAGTCTGTCTTCATAGGGGAGGTGCTCCAGCCCTCTGATAACTCCGTGTACCTCCTCTGGATCTGCTTTAACAGGTCCACATCTTTGCTAAGCTGGGACTCCAGATCTGGATGCAGCACTGCAGGTGGGGTCTCAGCAGAGCAGAGCAGAGCAGAGGGGCAGGATCACCTCCCTCACCCTGCTGCCCACACTGCTTTGGATGCAGCCAGGATGCAGTTGGCTTTATGGGCTGCAAGTGCACATTGCCAGCTCAAGCCCAGTTTTTCTTCCATGAGAGCACCCAAGTTCTCTTCAGGGCTGCTCTCAATTAGTTCTTCTCCCAGTCTGTACTTGTGCTTGAGACTGCCCCAATCCAGCTGCAGGACCTTGCACTTGACCTTGTTAAACCTCATGAGGTTCATATGCGTGTGACTCTCCGGAAAAGATGGCTTAATTCAGTAGGAAAATTTGAGGGAGGAGCCTTTCCTGGAGACCTGAGGAAAGGGAAAAAAGGAAGTAATCAAACAGAAAAGAAGAAAAATAGAGGTCACATGTAGTGATGTAAAAGAGGATGATGAGAGCCAGGAAGCTGTTCTGAAGAGGGAAGGAGGATGATGATCAGAAGATGCAGGATAGAAAGAAGATGTACAATTACTTCAAGAAGGCAGAACAGAAGGACACAGTAGATATTTCCAGAACCAGGCAAGGACAAGCCTGAACCTCACATGAAGGAAAACTTTAATAAACAGAAAGAGACATGAGAGCACATGGAGAGCACAGCAAATTAGGCTACCTGCCAGGAGAAAGGTTGTGGTATGCCAGCCTGAGGCTGAAAAGGATCATGAATATAACACAGAGAAATCTTCTGACCATACTTTCTGTCAGGAAAATAAGGTATCAGATTCATACTAGAACATACTGAAACAGCACTGAAATTCAGTGCAGGTAAGATGATTTTTATCTGCAGAGGATAAAAAATTGTGAAGGCCCTAGACATTGAAAATAAAGCAACGAACAAAAGCAATGTTAGCAATGTTTGTTATAACATAAACATTTATGCATTCTTTTTTATTGATTACTACATTCCACTTAAATACTGACGTGCTAATCATTCCAAGATTTACAAGCTTACAGTATCAGGGAAAACCATATCTTTATGTGTAGTTTTAATTCAGTGGAAAACAAAAACTGAGAAAATTGTAAATATAGCAATGGAGAAGAAAATAAGAGTGTGAAGGTATGATGGTAAGAAGATGGAAAAGGCTGCACTGATAACAGTGATGGCCAAGCTGGCTTTCTTTAACAAGCATGGCTACACGAAATATGAGCTACACAGAAAAGACAAAATAAAAATGATAAATCAGATGTCATAACATGTGGACGATATGATAATGTATCAGGAAATACAAAAGCAGTGTTTGGATAAAACAGAATAACCTTGGGTTCCATGTAATTTTCCATTGGAAAATTCATGTTCATGTTTCCATTGGAAAAGGACAAATAAAGAAGCTGGAAATCAAACTAGAGGTCAGTTGCTGATTACCTTGATCAATTTGGATGCTGAGAGAGACCTTTCTAATTGTTGATAAATATTACAGAATGCTGTTATTTATGAGAGAATTTAGCTCTTCAGAGTAGTTTGGATAGTAAAAACTAATTAGTAAGGACTAATGACCTTGTGTTCTTGCTGTGCTAATTAGCAGATTCTTTATCCAGTACTAAGTGAGAAGAAATAACAGTACAATAGCCTCGTTCTGATAAATAATTAAGACACTATAAAAAAGCTGAACATAACAAATAACAGTGGTACACATCATCATTAAAAAGCAGGCAATTATTTTATTAACTGGAATCAACAGTTGAAACTAAAAAATAGAAATGTTTTGGAATGTTTCTAAGCCAAAGATGTAACATCTATTTGAGGTTCATACTGCAAGAAAGGTACATTTCCAAGACTACATTATATCTGAGGATCTAGAGATGTACCCTCTAAAAGATATTCAGAATAAGTAAAAAACATACATAGTACAATCCAAGTAATTAAAAGGATAAAAATAACAAATGTATAGACAAAATTATGGTTAATTTTTTTCCATGGACAAAATGGACAAAAATAATGAAAAACTTTATCATTAATGTTAAATAAATAAGGTTACATAGACATGATAGCTAATAAGAATGTGAAAGTGATAATTTTTACATCTGTATTGAAAACTTCTGATATTGTCAATTGTCAGATATTCAACCTTTTCCCAATTAAACAATGCAGAATTTGCAATTCAAGTGTACCATAAATAAAATTTAATCTGTTTTTTCTCTCATGGAGATGGGGTAGAATTTACAAAAAAGAAAGGCTCAAATGTTTCAATTCACATCAGGACATTATTCTGATAGAACTGCCACATCTTGGGGCAGCACAAATTGCCCAGAGTCAATACAGATGATGCCAACAGTGTGATGATGTATGGACAGCTGTATGTTCATGCTCCAGCTGGTGTTTTGTCTCTCTCTCTGTCCCTGTTTAGTTTAAAAGTATAGAAGCAGCCTAAAAGCACAGGGATAAATATGAATTAGAGTGCTCTACAGTACAGAAATAGGTGAGAATATAAAAGGATATAGAAATAAGCTTCTGGGAGAAAGAAGGAACCCAACTGGTTTCAAGATGAGTTAGGTCTTTTATAAGGGGTATTTTTTTGTTAATGATTGTCACAATGGGAGATACTGGATCAGTTCTGTTCGTTTCAGTATCTAGTTTCTCCTTCAGGCACCTGACAGAATTATCTTCACAACAACTGAAAGATCTATAATTTTGATAAACGCAGTAGTGAATACTACTAAACACTTTTATACAAGAAATAGAAAGCCCTGAGCAATACAAGGTAAAGCCTGAAGACTCTCATACTCACTGTTGAAAACCTCCTGAGGGACCCCAGATGCATTTCTGTAATACATACAAGATGCAATGATACTGCACAGAGCTTTTGCTCTTGCTTTGTATGGATTTGTGGTAATTCATTGAGCCAATGGAGAGCCAAAGCTCTTAGCTTTCTGAAAGGCAAAGGCCCATATGAGAAAAGCCTTTGCAATTTTGTTTCTTCATAATTTTTAGACATTTTGCATCTGGTCAGCTAGTGGATGATGTTGTATTAAACAAGACCCTGCAGAGTGAAGGATTGCTCTGGTTAGACCCATCTCCTCTCAGTTTTGCCCTTATTTAGACAAATAAAGTATTATTTCCTTTCCACTGAGAGTAAATAATATGCAATTACATGCTTTTAAATGCAGCCTCGATGTCTTAAATTCATGAAGTGAAGTCCTGTGATTAATTTCATAGCTAAAGCTGAGCTTCTTGGGGTTTAGGTGAACTTGAAAACTAATAAATTGACAGATTAGCTGTAATCTACAGAGGGTTATTTACAAATTCTGCCAGATGATCTGTCTGGAGATATCCTGTGAAAGCTCAGCTAGAGCTGTCTCCAATGATTATTTTGGGAATGAAATCACAATCCTGACATGCGAGAGTTTATTAAGGACTCCTCTGATCAATGGCACTAGCCCCATGGGAAAGGAGATGTGCAATCAATATAATGGGCACATGCCCTCCTCACATGCTGAGGGTAACTCTATCTGCCATGTCACTTGATGGAAATGAACCATTGTGTTCATGAAGATGGCAACATTCCTCTGGCAAAATCTTTGTGGAATAAGGCAGGTCCTTCTTCCCAGGTGATGCTCTGCTGTGTAATAAAACTGGGTTATTCCATAGGGAAGAGAGAGCCAAGGCAGGATGTATCCTGTGAGGAAGTGTGCAGGAGAGCATCATTACAGAAGCAGGCTTCAGAAGTTCTGCCTGATAAGTAAAATTATTTGAGCACTAAATCAAAAATGTTCAGGGCAGAGGTCTTCACTGCTAGCTCATTACAACAATCTTGTAATTTTTCTCAATTTTAAAGTCCTCTGCAAAGACCCTGGTCAAACAGAAGGTGAAAATAAAAAGTACCTGCGGAAAAGTGAGAAGCCTGAAGGCCTTCTTGGAAATAGTAATCTTGTTTCTGCCATTGTGGAAATTGGATATCTTTTTCCTTTTGAGCACAAGATTCCGGAGAAAGTTCTATATCCTGCAGGCAGCCATTTCACTGCAGATCTGGTGTAGTACCCCATTTCTCAGGAATGGAAAAAGTTTACTGAAGGTTCTCTGATTTGGAAGATAGTCCCTGTGGCTATTTCTAGCAGGGAAGCAAATGCTACCACTTTCTTTAGCTACAGGTTGACACAAGAGGAGTGAATTTTCCTGATTCTCTTTCTGATATATCTCTTGTGGGTTTTTCCACAGAGAGGCATTATCATAGAAATAGATCCTGGCTGAAATCCCAAGATCTCAGCTATGAAGAACTGCCTGCAGTCATAATGCAATTTCTCAGACTGAGGTTCTTAGCTTAGAATGAGAGCTCGAATCTTGAATAAGACTACTTTGTAAAAATCCTTTTTGGAATCAAAAACAAGATCTGAACACATATGTAGTGATTGGTTAAGGAGTTCTGACTGAGGATCTGTTCCACAGGAGAATTAAAACAATACAAGTTTGGGTGGGCTCTTAGACTTGTTTTTTAAGGTAGATCATGTGAAAATCCTTAAGGATGAATATTTCAGAAAAACAGATCAGTTTACAGTCATAAATAGGTAAAACACACTGAGGGTTAGTAACTAATTCTGCTTTCTTTACTTTGTAGTGTGTAAAATCAGGATTCCGTCTCTGAACATTAGATCAATGCAATTAGCTTAAATGCATGTCCTGTAATTTTACAGCCATCCCAAAGACCTACATATTGATCATATTTCCTTAAAGTGTGACTGCAGCACATGGAAAGACAATGTTTCATGGACACTGCAGACAGCCTCATGAGAATTTGTTTTGCTGCATCGTTAATTCAAACAGGGAATATTGAAGGGATCATTAAAGATGTTGGCCCTTTTTCCTTTTTTCGAGAACTATGACCTTAGGTAGAAACCTATAGGTTTAGTATAATTACAAGATCTGAAGAAAATAATATGATTATAACATCATAATAGAAAAAGGTAATGAACCTATCAAACTAATCATTAGTTTTAGACTCAGAGAATAAAGCATGACATTGGAGTGAACCACAGACTGTATTGTATCACCAGAAATTATATGGTCCTCATCATCTGAATCAATAAAAAATGCTTTTTAGTCTCGAAAAACTTTCAGACAGTCATAATATATCTTATTCCCAAAGATAGAGTTTCTGCTGTTTTGCTGAACACTATCCTCAGTGTCTAATATCAGTGAAACTGTAATGAATTATTTCTGAATATGTTAGAAATACATTTTCTTCACATAAAAAAACCCCAAACTATATCTGTTCCATTTGTTGAAAACAATGTTTTAAAATATCAGAAAATATTCTATGTTTCTATTCAAGCAATATACAAACCACCCCTAGTGAATGTTATGAAGAGGAAATGATACCTACATTTATATAAAATGTAAAGTCTGCCAACATTTTGTGTACCTCTCAAATTATTTACCTCACTGCAATCTTTTCTGACAACAAGGTAATTGCTTCAATAATACAAAAACTAGAAAATAGCTTTTGCCACACAAATCTTAGTAGTACATAAAATAGAAAGCAGGATGTAACTGTTGAACAGAAAATCATATTATGAGCAATATATTTCTTCATAGCATAATTCTTTCGGTATTGAATTCAAAAGATCGTTTTTCTCTTTTTCCTGATGAAACTTTTTTTTATTCTTTGTTACCTTATAAGTTCCAAACATGTTTTATACTTATTAGTAATACTCGTTGGCAAACACCACTTTGTATCACATCAGAATTATTTATTTTCTTCAGATGTAAATTAAAAAGAGATCAAAAAAGAGTAACATTAAAAGTCTGACATCAAAAAGTATGAAAAATTTGTATGAGCCATGTAAAAAAAAATTACAGGGCAGCAGCACCAGAACAATGGCTGCAACATGATCAGAGAAAGGAAGGTAGCTAATGAGTCAACACTGATATTAGGTATCCTACATATTAGGTGGTTTGATCATTGAGAGAATTGTTTTATCTCAGGCTGTTCTGCAAGGAAACTCCTCCTCCGTAACCCTGTTAAACAACCCCCAAAAAAACCATTTTTCAGAAAGCTCTTTGATGTGTTTCCCTTTAACACAAAAACCAAGACCTCTGCCTGCCCTTCAGGAACGGACCAACACATTAGAAATATAATGAGGAACATTAGGCCAAGGAAGAAATCGCAGGCTCTGCGACTATAGGAGAATGTGAATTCACCTTTTTGCTGACAAAGTGAACTACGCGAGAAGGGTGGAGAAATGCCCTGTTGTGTTCTCCATAGTATTTGTTAAAGCCTTGCCTCCATAGTTTGTCTTAAGAAAGCTTTCCGTCATATTTAAATAATAAAGTAAAAGACTCACAAGATTTCCTTGACACATGTCCCAGTTTCAGATGAGAAAATTTTTGGACACTCGTCACTCCCAGTGTACTGTAACGGGTGATACAAGTGAGTAGTGGGGTGCTCAATAGCCTGTCATGGCAAACCTCCAGGGACCTACCTTTACCCAACTTCCCAACCACTTAAAGAAGTTGGGCTTCTTTAAATTGTTCAGTGATGTGAAAGTGCAAAGCCCAACTTGCCTGTGCCAACACTCTGGGCAGGTGTGGTGTATAAAGCATCCTACAGCCCTGTGCCTACAGCTAGCACTCTGGCCACGCCCCAGCATCACCAAAGGATACCCAGCCTGGCTGCTGGACAGGAATGGTCCTCTGCTCCAGAAAATCAGGAGGCCAAGACTGCAGAGCGTCTTGTGAATACCATGGAGATAGGAACATGGATATAGGGCTGATGGTAACAACACAGGTGATCCGAGGGACAAACCTTGGGTACCTTTATAAAAATGTGCACCCCAGGCTAAAGCAGTAAATGCCTCACAGAGGAGAGAAGGTGGCACATCCCAAGAACTGGTGCCTGTGGCTTCAAGGACATAATAATGTAGTCCTAAAAAAATCTTTTACATAGCATTTCACTACAGTGCTGGGTATCACTTCTTACTGTGTTGGACCAGGGCAGGACTGACTGAGCACCCCAGCCAGGTATTTCTCGTCTTGAGCTGAAAGAATGGCACTAAGAATCCGCAAATAGAATGACTGCTCCATTTACTGCTGCAGCTAGGGCAGTGAAAGGGGTGTGTGGAGGCAGGGGACACATATACAAATATTAAAGCTTTTTTAAAAAATCATAGACAAGAGATTCTTTCACAGTTTGCTGCACCCATCATCAGTGATGAGATATTGATGTAGCGTGACACAAATAAAGAAATACAACAATAATAATCTCTTCATCTTGTTCAGTTTTTCATGTTCCCCCTAAGTGTCATACCTTCTTGTGAGTATTAAGGTAGAATAAAGGAAGTAAATGACAGTTTCAGACGGAGTGTTTTTGATAAATGCAAGCTGTTACAGTGGAGGTTTATTGTTTCAATTTTTCTTAATACAGAACCTACTGCTGCTCCCATCGATGTCAAAGCTACGAGTTTGTCTGTATCAGAGATTCTTGTTGCGTGGAAACATGTTAAAGAAAGTCTAGGAAGACCACAGGGATTCGAGGTACGAACACAGAATATCATAATGAGAAGTCTTGTTGCTTTTGTGAGTGTTGCATTCTGTTAACATGTGCAGTAGTGAAACTTCAATAGGAATGATGCTCATTTTAGCATATGCACCACTAGCTGTAGAACAACGGTCACAGCTGTAGCACCGGAACATTTTTTATTTCTTTGTGCTTGAAAACTGTTCAACACCAGTTCTTATAACATCTCTTTGTCACTTCAAAAAGAGCTGAAAGAACTACAAGTGACCCAGCATGCATCAGTCACAGGCTGGGGAAAATTAGGTATTGACTGTTTCCAGCTCTAAGCGACCAGTTCAAACTAGTTATTTACTGACAGCAATCAACACAGAGAAGGGAGAGAGCCTCTGCGTCCATGTGCTCTCATCCCACAGCGGCCGAGGGACATCTGCTGGGCAGACCGCTAACAGCGGGGTGTCAGGAGGGGAAGCAGCAGCTGCACAGTCCATAAATAAAACTCTGCTTAGAGACAGCCCTTCCTGACTTGGGAGAGTGAGCCAGCCCTGGCAATGGACCTCCTTGCACTTTTGGATACAGTTTACAGTCCAACCCTCTAGGAACAGATCTGATCCAGCGGTACATCTGTCTGTGGTTTGGGGCCACAGCAACCCACCCTGACCTTGTGGCTCAGGCTGTGCTGACCCTCATGAGATAGTCCAGCTAAATCAAATTAACTGATTCTGGGATGCAGGTTATTTGTCCTGCTTTAGACCTTTAGACAGTGCTGACTCATTCCTGATTCTCTACAGTAACACCAAAAAGAGAGTAAACATATAAGTCTGAGGCAGACACCAATCATGTAGGTATCCAAAGATATCTTGTGATGTATCAGCACAGGGTGTGTTCCTGGTAGCATGTCTGGACACACCCAGGGGCTGGTGACCATCACTGACAGCCTTAGGAAGGAGTTGTAGGTGTCTGGGCAGCACCAGAGCCAACCCCTTCTCCAGCTCAGCCTCAGGCTGGGCAGCCATGAGCTGGACAGTGCATTTACCCCATAGCTCACATGCAGCCAGTTAACATTTTTTTACCTATTTCTGTGGCCTGTTGATATACTGGATAGCAATATCCTTATTAATATCTAGCACAAATGGGGTAGACACTTTGACATGTCCCCTCAGGTCTAGCATTTGTTCAGGTCTTTTTCCCATTTACGTCTCTGTGCTGAACTCTGCTAACCCCCTGTCAGTTTTGTTTCATTGTTCTTTTCTCCTGCTTCTTCCTTACATTAAATATGTTTCTATTCCTTTGCACATAGCTTGCTTCATGCAGTGAAAGTGATATTTGACCATTTTACCTTTAAGCCTGCTATCTATAAAGAGAACAAAACTGTATCTAATAAAGATGATATTCATCTTGCAAATACTATTCCTCTCCAGGTTGAAGTGTTCCACTTGTTACTAACCTGACTTCAATCTTGAGACCAGTCTTTTATCATCTGCAGCATTGCTGCACCCTGTCTTTTTTTCTTTTCAGAAAGGTGGTTGTTTTGTTGGGTTTTTTTTCAGATATCTTAACATCTTTTAAATTATCCCTATTATTTTCACTCTTATGCTCATTCCATCAATCAAAATTATTCTCGAAGTGTTCTATTAGCTTTGCATTACATATTTTAAAATAAAAAAAATAGATTTTCTTTCTAAAATTGAAATTTATTTCCCTAGAAACTTATCCTTTCATAATGTGAATGGATTTTGCATCTACCTGTTTGTCACATAACATTTCCCTTAGCTCTACAGGTGTCTGCTATCAATAGATGGCTGTCACAGGTAGGACAGTGGGCTTTCTTTGTGTCAGAGGTGGTCTTCTGCACTTAGAAAGTGGTCTGACCTTTGGAGTTTAGCACACTCTGACCCAAACAGTAACATTTCCCTGCTCTAAGTCTCTCATGGATTTCTCAGGTACAAATTTGAAAATGCTCATTGATACAGGAGAAGTTATTAACAGTGAACATTATTATTAATTTGGCTCCTCACTGTGTTGTACACCAATTTTGGGATTCTAGCATTGGTTTGCAGAGTAAGAGAAGGTTACAGAGTACATATTTCAAACCAAGGACCTGCAGGTGACGTAACAAAAAAACTAAATATAAAAATACTGCACTGCTCCCTTCTACCTTCTCCCAGGAAGGAATTAGTGGAGCCTTCCAAATAGTAGTACCTTTTAAAGTACTTCTTTTATCTAGGGAGATGAGGGTGTTTTTTCACCCCACCCCACCCACTCCCATCATGCCCTTTCTGTCTTTGTTCATTTAGCCAGAATTCCTCTGCCCACTTTCTGACAGACAAATCTGTTATGGAGTAGTTTGCTCTTTTCTGTCTTCACAGGAATAATTACAATCTGAGCAGCAGTTACTCAATAAACATAAATTTTTCTGTTCTGCATTATTCAGTGAGAGAGAATACCATCTAAGAATGGTATTGCTAGATCTTTTCAGTTCCATTTTTGGGAAGGAGTTCATCAAAAATGAGATAATGACTTACAGAAGCAGTATAGTGAGTCAGTGCTTTGCAATGTTCACTTAGGTATGCTAAGTCCACACCATTAGCCCAATTTTACCAACATATGACATATGACAGTTTCTCTTTAAAGCATCCCTTTTGCATTTTAAAGTGCAAAAAGCAGTCTGTGTAGGAAGGCACTGGGGCGAAATCCACCCCTCAAAACCCCAGAAGTACAGAATAGCTTCATGCTTTCCACATGATTCACTTTCTTAAGAGTCTCTTTCACTTCTTGGGAAGACTCTTTTAATTTCAAAACTTATTCTGAAAGTTCATCATACAGACATTGCAGTGCAGGCCAAAACCTTTAGTACTCCTTTAATCCACAGACAGCAAATAAATAATGTACAGAAATCCAGTAATATTGATAAAAGGAAGAATTATTTATCCTTTTCTGGTTTTAATTATTTCCTAATGTAGAATTATTGTGAACCACAAGTAAAGAGTTGCCTTCAACTCAAACTGAATGCAAAACAATCTGACTATCCACTCTGTTTTCATGTCTCAATTCGTATTCTGCCTGTGGTCATCACAGCAGTGACAACCTCCTACACAGTCTTCACATTTCTGGCCTTCTGGCAACAGCATTATAAGAGGGGCAGCTATTTTCTTAGCACTTGAATGTTTGGGCTTTAATCAACAGAAGTGACAGAATATTTACTACATATGGACAAGTTCACAGTGACCCACTTTCACTCTGGCTCTGTTTGCTCTTTGTACTAAGGAGTAATGAAAGGCAAAGGAACTTGTCCAATTTCACGTTGTCATCCTTGAAAGGCAGTGTTAACTGTTATGTCACATGAGTTTTATGCAAGGTTTACTGCACTCATTTGCATCTTCCAAAGCACATATTATTCCTGACTTCAGTACAGGTTTGTCAGCTGTCTGCCTGACCTTACTAAATATATGCCAGCTACAGCCAGATAAAGTAGAAGTGGCTCAAAAACTTTGTCAGAATTGTGGAAAAATATAGTGTGTTGTTCATACTTATTGTTTGGAATCTATAAGCTGAAGGTTATAAAGTCTATTTGAGCCCTAGGCAATATTTTCTTTGTCATTCTCTATGGGTAAGGAAGGAAAACAGAAAGAATTACTGGCTGGAAGAAAAGATATTTTAGTTTTCTTTATTCTTTTTGAGAAAGACAAGGCTAATACTTAAGTACAAATGACAAAGTTCATGTCTTTTTCATTGGAATTCCCCTAAGGGATAGGAGTTTGGCTAATATAATCAAAAGATCAACTTGAAAGAAACAAATAAACAAAAAGCAGAAATAACAAAAACATAAAAGATAAAAAAAATTAAAATCTTGCATGCCATTTTCAGAGAGGATTGCTTGACTTAAAAACTTGGTTTACCATATTATGTTTTTTCAAAGAGAGTTATCCGATATTTTGCTGTTTCCTAGCTGTACTTTGTCTATTTTTATAATGGAACTGAAAATTGTATTTACATGGTACTGGAATATTTTTTATTTTATGAAGTATACCTTGAGGTAATTTAGAAAGAGCATATGGATATTTTAACTGCTGCCAGGAAAAGCAAGACAGAAAAAAAATTAATTGGTGGTTCACTATCCAGAATACCAATTTAACAGACTTCACTTTTGGAATTAATGGGTTTTCCCAAACACAAAATTAAGGATTGGATGAGTTTATATACAAGTCAATTTCGCCTACGTAGTTACTCATGTTCTGATTCAAGACTCTCCAAAGTCCTGAAGATTAGAAGCAGGATTTTACAGCAGAGCAGTACTATTGCTTCTCATGCCCTCAAAGTGCAGATCACACCCTAGATCTTTCATGAGGGCTTCAGGAGTGCAATATCCTTTGCAATGTCTATATCATAAGTTGTTTTTACAATTATCAATGAATCATGAACTGTTTGGGGGTTTTATTTCCTAAAATCACAAAACTGAGATAATTATTAATTTTTTTAAGAAAATGCAACTAGATATTTGATGATGGTCCTTGAAGTTTAGGTAAAATATCAGTTTTCATCCCATGCGTCTGCAGGACCATGGCAGAGTACCTGAGGAAAGAGGTAGAGAATGCAAGTTGCTCCAGAATGCAGGAGTACTGCACTGTGTTCTGTTTCTTCTTTTCAGTCAGCAGTTGTTTTGGTGAGAGGGATGGAACTGAGGTTGACTAACCTTTCTGTAGAAACCTCTCTTCTTGTTCTGAAGGATAGTCACACCAACATCTTGAAATAATAAAAAAAGCATCTCTTCTGTCCTAAGTTCTCACACCAATATTTTCATGGCTTCCATTTTCTAGTTCAAGGAACTTATCAGGCTTCCTGATAATGCTAATTAAAATACTTTTCATGAAATCTGAATCATAGCATCGGTTTTTTCAGGGCTACCAGCAGTTCTTTCAGCTCACAGCTCTTTCTGCCCTAGTACTTTCTATAGTCTAAGATCTCTTCAAGTTCATTTTCAATTATGTCAGTGCTGTTGATGTTGATATGTGCTCGAAGAGCCCAGGAAGGGTTGTGTGTTTTATCCACTTTGATTCATTCTACTTAATTTAGGCTCTCACTTGATATGCTTTATTTGTAGCTTTAATTTTCTGTGGTCAACAGAAAGAATATCCAGACAATAACTCTGACTTTACTGGATTTAGTGAAGAGGATGTGCAATTAGATCAGATTAATTTATGGCAAAGAATCCATAACCTAGAAACCAACTTGGGAGAAAGAGTAATATTATTCAAGATACCATTTTACCTACAACTTCAAGAAAGTAATCTGTAATTATCAGAGGTAGCAACATTTTAGATGAAATAAATTTTTAATATGAAAATTTACTTTTAACAATTGCTTAACCCACGATCAGGGCAAATCAAGTTGCATGGCCATGCATCTCATTTATTGCTTTCTCTCCAGCTCAGAGGGATGGGTTTCTAGGAATCAGATTAAAAAAAGACAAATCAGATAAACAAAAGACAACAAAAAGTCCTACAAAAATGTAAAACCTCACAGAAAAGAGTGCATTAAACAGAACAAATGCTTTCTTCCTCCCTTTCTCTTTTGTTTTTCAAATATGGGTGTTTTTGTGATTTATGCTTCACACTAGTATCAATATTCAAAGTTATCATTAATGAAAACCTGTTGTGTGTTACAAATCCCTTCTGCAAAGTATAAATTAAGGTTATGGAAAATAACAAGATTTTTAAAAGAACCAACAAATGCATAGAAATGTGAATAAACAAACCCTCTGTTTTAGTACAATGTCCAACGCTTTTAAAGATCAGTGGTACCTTCATTTCAATTTTCATATCAATGAGAAGTCCCCACACCCTCTACCTCAGTCAACAATCATTGAAAAAAAAAAAAAAAGGATTTTATTTTTAATTTGAGATCAAAGTCCAAACTCACTTGGCAATACTTTGAGGAGAATTTTAAAATCAGGGAACACTTTAAGGGATTGGAAGCACAGACAAAATGTACATAGAAGCATTGCCTAGTTGCATCTCATGCTTTTGGTTCTTACCACAGTATATTCATTCTCTCAAGGATACCCCTTTGCCAAAAGGGAACACCTCTGCCATGTGGTGCAGCAGAACTGATAAGGGAACTTCATGATTATTTTTGCAGACTTAACATGTACAAAATACAGTTAGTGTCCAAACTGATAATGCCACATAAACAGAGGTGGAGAGCAATTCCAAACACATGAAAAAATATCAAAATTGTCTTTCTTCCACACTCATCAGCTTACTATATCAATGTAGTCATAACACCAGTATTTGGAAAGTCAGATTTTCATAACTTCTTTATACTAAAAAAAAGGTTTCAGTGTGAAAGCTGGGTGCTGCCTATGGTCTTGAGCATTTCTCTTGAGCATTGAGTTAACATGAGACATGGTGTGTCCTATGAATAAACACAGCTACTTATAATTTTGCTCCTGGCTTTCTAGAAAAAGGAGAAAAATTTCAATTGCATTTCCACCCCTGCTACTGCCTACCTGTGTAAGCTTGGTCATCTCACCTTTCCTTCCTGACCATTTCCTTGTTGGATCCTCAGTAGACTACACTCTCTGGATCACAGAGTCTCCAGGACAGGTGTTCCCTCTCACTGCCTGTTCGTACAGTGCTCAATACTGTGCACTTCTCACCATTGCAGCACCAAATTTGTAAAGATGCATTATGAGCAAAATGAAAGGAATCTGTCAGATTCTGCCCAAGAGATAATAAACATGGGAGATTCAATAGTAGTATGTGAATAAATGGGTTTTGATTCCTTTTTGTTTTCAAGAAAAGAAAACTGATTCTGAATAGGTGTTATTTCAGATATCAGTAGCTTTGGTCAGGTATTCATCCAGAAAAATACCCCAGTGAATCACACTTATTTCAGACCAAGTGGTGGCTGCAGCTAGATTTGTGAACTGAGCTGTAATTCACCTAAGAATTAAAGCATTTAATATGAGATAATGCAGGCACATACACACACAGAAAAGACATTTACTGAATTTTATAGTTGAAAGAGTGGACTTTGATTGAGGTTGTATCAGTCTGTGTAAACTCAAAATAAACAGAGGCACTTTACCTAAGTGAAGATAAGATCTCAGATGTATAATTTTGCAACCAGATTGTTTCAGATGTTTTATATGGCTTTCCTAGCGCAATTATAAAAGGTCAGCATTGTGCTCATTGGTCCTATTTTTCTGTGAGCCCATTGTGTTTTTTGGTTTGAAATTTTCTGGGAGACATTCTCAAGAGTTCTCTATTGTCTGTGACCTTTTTTCTCAGAGGAAAAGTTGTCCAGATACAATGTAAATAACTTATTAAGAAATAACCAATTTCACATAAAAGGTCAAAATGTGGAAGAAACGCAAGTAGGTCTTGGCATGAATAAGAGTAAGCTGACTATAGGTCTCTGAATGGCATGTTAGTGACATCTCCTGTGAGGGGAAATAGGGCCCCAGGAGAATTGCCTTACTTCTGTAGCTCACCTAGATACACTAAAAACAAACAGCACTACTTTTCTCCAGCTATGTCCTGCAAATACTTGGTCCCTGGGAAAAGAAATTTGTCAATTCTCAGCTCAGCTTTATAACCTCAAGATTATGATAAATTTAGTGAGGATACAGAGAATAAGAATTAAGAAGAACCAAAGGTCGTTTAGGGGTTCATTGCATGTCTGAAAAGGAAGGGCATAAGTATACTATCAAAATTTCATTTATCAGAAACCTGTCTATATCCAAGAACTAAAACTGAATCCACTTCCTTTTTTTTCTTCTGCTGAGATTTTTCAAATGATTGAAATATTTCCATCATTGTTCTATCATTGCCTATTCATTGGACTGACAAGAAATCTCTTGGCTCTGAGTTTCACCAGGCCAGGAAGAGAATATTGCTCACAACACTTGTTAACTGATGAGGTCAGAGTTTTCCAGGGAGAAGGTAGATATTCTGCTGATCTACCAGAGGATGAGCTCCTCTTCATTGTTCTTCAGTGATGATTTCTCCCTGCCAAAGTTCACCCTCTGCTCTTCTGTCTTATAGTAACCTCTTCTTGTGCCAGCACACAGCTATTCCATGTGCTTTGAGTCACACCATGATCTTCTGAGTTTTGCCATTCTGGAGAAGTGAGCATCGCATGGCTTGAGGTCAAGCTGCAAATCCCATCTGCTTAAAGGGGCCTGATGATCAGAAAAAGGCATAAATGGCAAAAATACCCTCCACAGGATAACAAGTACAAGCATCTGGAAGCATGAGCTTGCCAGGTGCCAATATTAATCCTTCATTTGGTTGCTCGTTGGCAGGTTGGTTACTGGAAGGACATGCAGCAGGAAGAAGCAGCAGAAAAGGTCAAAACAGAGGGAAACGAGTCATCCATCCTCCTGACAGGATTAGAAGGAAACACATTATATCACCTAACAGTGAGGGCATACAATGCTGCAGGGTATGGACCACCTAGCACTGCTGTGCATGCAGCAACCAAGAAATCCCGTAAGTAATCTCAGTACCTTTGCTAAAAGGGAGAAGTCAGGGAGCAACCTCTGTCCCCTTGGGGTTTTATTTAATAAGACTGTATAATAATCAGGAATCATGTATAGCTTTGATTCATGGCTTTGCTTTGATATTTAGACATGAATACATATGACTTTGCATTCATAACAAAGGTTATTTTCCTAGAAAATAAGGCATTTTTACAAAGGGAGAGAAAGGAGTTCAAGTTCATAAGCTTTGTGGAATTTATGGGGTGGGCGGAATAAATACACCATAATCTACTAAATTAAAATACTGGTGGAAAAAAAAACCTTAGATGTTCCATCTAGAGTTGGGAGCCTGCTAATACTATCAGTTTTAAATTAAAGAAAGAAAGATTAAAATACTTTTCTTTTGGTTTTAATGAAACTACCTAGAAATATACATATATATATATGTACATGTTTTCTTCTCAGCTCCCAGCCAAGCACCAGGCAATATTATGTGGATACAGGAAGGCTCACATGTGTCTCTCGGGTGGGAGCCAGTCAGACCTCTAGCTAATGAATCTGATGTAATGGGATACAAGGTCAGTGCTTCCCCTTCCTTGCTCACCTTTCTCTCTTCCAAGCAACTGCCCCTCTTTGTTGGCTTTTTTCCCTTTCTTATTCCTCTGTGCAAGCAAACCATTCTACACAGACTGTCTCAAGACAGTTTTCACTGTGAAATGCTATAAGTGAAATTAAAATGAGAGAAATGTCCCAACCTATTTTCGTGTTGTGATTTTCAAATACTGAACTCTATCTGACTCCCCTCTATCTGAGGGGGTCTGTCCGTCATTCCTGTGGCTGGAGTGGCTATTAATAATATCAGACTGCAGCGAAATTTCTAATAACTCTTCAATTCAACTGTGTTTGCAGTAGGATTTTGGGAAATGCATAATAATGAGACATCTTTAATTTACATTAAAATTAATATTTTTATGAAGCAGAAACACGAATACTTCAGTTTGTTTTGTGATGTTTAACAGCAGTAATGGTAAGACCTGAAATTTAACGTTTCGAAGTTTTAAAGAATAAAATCCAGATTAACCTTTTAATAACAAGTCATAAAAAAACAGAATTCATTGCAATACTTTAAATCAAAGTAGAATGATTTCAGTGTTTTTAGAGAGGTGTGGGGTTTGGGTTTTTTTGAAGCTCGTATCAAGTCATTTCTATATACTACAATCTCATATCTCCTCTGATACATCAGGAAATACCACCAAGAAAGTGTAAAATGTTTCAAATAAACCAAAGACTTTTCTAACCTTTATCAGAATAGTTAATATTCTGGAATAGTCAGCTTCTTTTGTTTTTCACACTTCTGTGACCTTTTCAATTTTGTCTGGGAACAGAAACTGCATAAGATTCAGAAATACCAAAAAGACAGCTAAGTACTGACTTGCTTTCCTCCAACATGCCATAAATTTGTATTGAGTTTCACAGGAAATGCAGGGACAGATCTGAACTGTTCTCAGTTGACTTAGCCAGCTAAGGTAAACATGGTAAATACATTATAAATATACTATTCAGGACATTATCTTTACATTTGACATTCAAAAATACATTTTGAAATTTTGGAGACAAAGTTGGGCAACACGTAGTGCTGGAGAGGGCAAAAGCTCTGTCTTTGCTCTAGGTCATCATCTATGTCCTTTCACATTGGTTAATTGCTATTATACTTTGCCATGACTCTTTTGAGGCCATTGCAGGAAGGGAAGAGTAAAAGCAGATGTCTCTTCAAATGCAATGTTCAATAAATCCCTAATGAAAGCATGAAACATTTAACATTGCAGAGACTGTGTTAGCCACACAAAGTGTCAGGTACAGAGCTTGAATGGCCACTGTGACCACTATCTGCTCTCTTGACCGTAGGTGTTATTTCGGCAAGAAGGCCAGAGCAATAGCCAAGTTATAGAAACACAGAAAACCTCTGCTGTGGTGCTTCTTCCTGATGTTGGTGTCTACATCATCGAGGTCTGTGCAGTCAGTGAAGGAGGGGATGGGACTGCAAGCCCCCAGATCAGAGTTCCATCTTTTTCAGGTAAGGTTACACCTACATTTGAAAGAGTCATGTTTAATGAGCAATGCTCATTAACTCTGTTATTATCTACCTGAAAAACAATGTGCTCCCAGTTCTTTGGCTGTTACATAAAATCATTGATCTGAGTCTTTAGTTCTATGCTGAAACAAAGGTATCTAGAGCCATAAGAGATTTTGAGGGCATCTGAGGCAACCATGTGAGGCTGATGTACAAAAAGATGATTTATAGGAAACCTCTCCTTTCAAGGATAACATCTGAAAATCTACCTGAGCTATAGATGTTTATACATGCACCTGGTGTCTCAAACAGCAATGCAGTCAGCTGGGATGCAATCCATAGAGGCCAGCAGTGGAGCCTTGACAGCAATTCAGCTGATCTTCTGAATTTAAGTATTAAAACATAAGTACCTAAGGACATCTGCAATGTTCCAAGACATTCCAAACAGAGCTGGCAGATAAGACGTGGGACATGCAGGATACACACATCATTCTATACCACCAGCCAGAGATGTACTATATAAGACAGCTAAAATGGCATGTATTTGGATAGCTGAACCCTGTGTACATGCCTGCCGAAGAATAAGCTGAATTCCTCTGTGAGTTCCAGTGACTCCATTGCATAATTATTACTATATTCAATTATTAATTTATTTCAGTATTAAAGTGTTATTATTAGGTAAATTATGATGTCTAGCTTCTATCTCCTCAGTTACTGTGATGTTTTGAAAGAATATAAAGCATCAATATTACACAGGTAAAAATGGGATGGAAGGATTGGTGATAAGAACAAGAAAATAACATTGTCTTTGCCTAAACACTACAAGGCTAATGCCTTAAAGTTCTACTAAATATTACTCTTTGAGCCTGAAATTTCAATCTAGAATTACAATTGCAGCTCTAGTCTGGTCACAAACCACAGTGCTATCATCAGAATGCAGAAGAAACCAATCCCTGGAATATTTCTTTCATGTATCTTTTGAACCATAACTCTAGGGTACAAAGTCCTTCATCTAATTAGACTATGCATATCACATGATATTCACTTAGGACAATTGTTGTCCAAAGATACCCAGTCTGGTTCTGTTTCATTCTTGTTGCTTCTACCACCCCAGAACACAGTTCCCTTTAGCATGGCCTTTTAAGGCACTGCAGTGATCAAAAATCAACGCAGGACTACAGGCAAAAGATCAGTTTTTCCTCTGGACAAACATAGGGATTAAAGGCTAGCTTTCATTCCTTGTTCTGGGACAGAGATTTGTGACCCAGGGCAGCTTCTGCAACCTAATTCTCTTTTGAAGATTAAGGCACAAAACCATATATCCGTTTGGAATTTCCTAATCAATTGCAGACTGAATATGAGGATCTAGAATGTGTGCTGCTGTAGGTATCACCATAAAATCCCATCTGTGTAGGAAGCCCATTTTGTGACTACAGCTCTCACAAGGTAAACCATTGCCTAAAAATTAGTCTTTTGCTGAGGGAAATAGAATATAAGTTTTGAGCAAAAGCTAATATCTAATTGTATTGAGAACCATTTGCATAATTTGTTTCTTAATTATTTTGCTTTTCATTTCAGGAGGGAAAGTAACAAGTGCTCAGTCCACCTTACATGTGTTGTCTCCTTCCTCATCCTCTGTAACATTGCTTTTGGCACTGATGGTACCTTCGACCTCGTGGTGAAGGCTGCAGACTTTGTTGTTGTTGTTATTTGTTTGCTTTAACTTGATGACACCAAGAGATGGAGTTTTATGTCCGAGGAGAAACTGAAAACCCAAGCTCATGCTTAAAGACCCATCAAAATGCCTGTGGTGCACTTAGAAGAGTGTTGGAGACACGGTCAATAATTCATCAGGTTTTTACCTCTTCTTTATTTGTAAAAGTCCTCTGGGGAGGAGACACTTCTTGGCCCAAAATTATGAAGATTGTATGTAATAAACTTTTGTAAGCAAAGGTAATTTCTGTCAAATGCATTTTCCTTTTTTAACATGTTGGAATTTGGTGAGCCCAGTCATGTGTCATCAGGTGTTTAAATGATGGTGTCTAGTACAGTACACCTGTATGGTTTGGAAAAAAAATCCCTTTTTTAAATATAGAACAAAGTTTGATACAGCTTTGTCAAATACTTTCCTTGCAGCCCTTTTAACAGGCTGTTCCTACTGACAAGGGAGAAAAAATACAGTTTATACACAAAGACCACTGAAAAATTGAAGAAGAACTTGTTCTGAAAGTATATAGTATGTATTCAGATAGCAAAAAGAATTGTCAGTGAAATATCAGAACACTCACCCAGAACATGGTAAAATGAAGCAGAAAATCCATTTATTTTATTACCAGGTTAACGGAAAATTGTTAAACACAAATAATGAGGAAACAAATTTCTTTTTATCAAATACCACAAGATTTAATGTCCAGTGAAAATTTCAGTAGAAAATAAGAAATCAATTCCTACTGAATATGACAATAAAAATTCCACTGGACATTTAAACATCTTATATGTTTAGCTACTAAGTGAACAAATAAAGCAATGCAAGGAGATAAACTTATTTCTCCCAACCACTTCTCAGTTGTAACTTTCTTTTTCCTCTGAGTCCATTTTTTGGAAACATTCTATGCTTTATATAGCTGATAATCAAATTGAAGTATATATGAAAGCCTATTATGGAGAGAATATTAACATTTTTCAGAATGTAATCATTCACACATATACAGACTGCAGTAGGATATATTTCAGGTAATTTTGTTTCTGAGAAAAAAAATACATGGAAAAGTGCTACAGAGCATCATTCCAATTATTTAACTAATTGGCTCTATTTCTATACCTCACTGGAGATTATTCTTGTAGGTACTATGTGCTACCAGTTTTAATCCCCATTTTTTGCTGTACCAGACAATTTTTTACTCTATAGACAATTTGGACAATTTTTTTTACATTGGAAGGCCTTTCCACGTTCTGACACCTGAGGCAAAATGATTCCCAGGGAGGATGGTGTGCATGTTTGTACAATGCTACTGTGCACAGTGTTATGAAGAAGGGCATTTTGCTAACATGTCTAGGGATCACGCTTAGGAAGAACATTTCACTGCCTGAGAAAAATCAAGTCAAAAATATTTAACATAAATGTCCTAATAGCATAGTTCCACTAGCTATCCACTCCTCTAAAAGTTTTGATGAAGACTTGTTTTAGCTGATGAGTTCCCAATTCAGCATGCTATTATTTTGCCAATTCTCTAGCAAAATAATTTTTGGCATTCAGTTAATACACTTGAACTGTGCTCTTTCTCAGCAGCTTCAAAACAGTAGCCAAGAAAGCACAACAGAGATCAAGAAAGTGAAAAGCTGACTGATCACTAAATATTTTTTTCTTTTGAATACTTTAACAACAAAATCTTTCGGAGAAGGTTCAGCTCAAATCTTTATTACCTACTAATTTTAAATAATTTTCTAAAAAATGGTGTTTAAATTTACTTAGTCACCATGTTGCTAGGAAAACAAAGGCAGGATAACTAGCTAAGAATGGACTGTAGATTTACAGAAAGAGGCCTTCTATATCTCTGCTTCTTGAAAAGCCTTTGAGATCAAACATAGGAAGGTGTAATGTACCTTGCTGATAGAGCAAGAAGAAAATAACTCATAGAAATATAGAAAATAACTACCTGCTGTCCCTTGTAAAACAGCAGCATTACTACTGTGCAGAGAACCTGCATAAACAATCCATCATCTGTCAAAAGCTTAAAAAAAATAAGAATAAAGTGATGAACCAAAAAGTCAAATGGCTATTTTATAAATTAGTTATGCATAATTTCCTCTATTTTTTATACAGTTTCTTGCCAATGCAGTTTATTTCAGAGTATTCAAAAAGGCTACATTCACTGCTGGTGGCATTCGGTTAAACTTTCTGATAACAAAAAATGGATATGCTTTATAGGAAGAATAAAAGTCTGATAAGGAGATAGAGCTCCATCTAGACACATCTTGCTCTTTAGTATGAAGATACAAATAGAAATACTGAACATACCATCAGGTAATGTAGTTGTATTGCAGGGACGAAAGGAGGTATGTTTTATATTCAACATGAACAGAATATGTATTTTGCATCTTAAATATATTAATAAACATGTTTTAAATGTTTAAGTACCTATGTATTACCTATTTGTTACTTTGTAGAAGATGTTTCCTTAACATGACATTTTTAGTTGCAAGGGAAAGCTTTTTCCTTTTTCATGTAAGAGATTGTAATAGTGCAGTCTGGCGTCACTGAGGAGACTGTATTTTTGTATAACGTCACAAGATCTGTTCAGAAAAAAAATAATTAGAAAGAAACCTTGTTTCACAGACCAAAAGAAAGATACTGTCATGGCCCATATCAAAATGTTAGATATATTGTATACAATCTGTATATATGCTATATATAATGGTATATACAATGTGGAAGACACAGTAATATAATAGTTTCTGTGTACTGTTCTTGTAACATTAGATCTTTTTAATAAATTATTCTCTTTTTATTGACTTTTATCTTATCTCCTGTCAGCTCCTCAGTTATATTCATAAGTACAAGGTGACACAATTATTTGGCTTTGAGCAGCAAGATTACATGTTTTTTCAAGAAGAAAAATATGAATCTGCGATAGTGAAAGTGGACAATGCAGCCATTAAAATCAAATAATTTTTGGCACCCTTTTAATTTCACCGAAATTTTAGTTTCCCTGGGTAGGTATTTGTTTTATAGCTAAATAACTGAAAGGTACAAGAAGGCCTGAATTCTCAAAAGGAAACCATACCTAACAAAAATTGCAATGTACATCTGCATTTTAGAATTAGAAATAAAGGTTTCCTGTGCTAAAAAAAACCAGTCATGAACAGAAGAGAGATTTATGTTATATTTCAGGAATAAAGTATTTCCTGTGAGAGTGGTGAGACACTAGCACAAGTTTCCCAGAGAAGCTGTGGATGCTGCATCCCTGGAGGTGTTCAAGGCTAGGTTGGATGTGGCTCTGAGCAACCTGGTCTAGTGGAAGGTGTCCCTGCCCATGACAGGGGTTTTGGAACAAGGTGATCTCTAAGGTCTCTTCCAACCCAAACCTTCCAACCAAATTTCTATGAAAAGAAGTGCTTTATAAGGAAGTCACCGAGGTCAATCCTCTATGTACTGAAGTATTCCACAGTTTCTGGGACCTCTCTGGCATGTGTAACATTCTTTCAAGTGTCACTCATACCCCATGGCTGTGGAGGCACAAAAGCACAGTGTGGTCATTTCATGTTCAATCGAAAAGTTTAGTTTCTTTGTCTTACATTTTAAATAGTTTCCCTGACTAACCACAAAAGAATGACTTTCAAAAATACACATACCCTTGTGAGGAAAAAATGGATAAATGGATTACCCAATTATAGCAAATATTTTGTTTTAATTTGAGCCTTTAATAATCCCAAATCAGTCCTTTTTGAAATGCATAGTAATAGCAGTAAATACTTTGCAACACAGTATGAAGTCAAATGCCCATACTGGAAATAAAAACATATTGCCACAGTCATTTGAGCTGAGACTTCAATTACAAAATGGGAATGGCTTAAATAGCATATTATATCAGGACTTCCATCAAATTAGTTATGAATGTCACAGAAAACTGTAATGACCTGCTTTTGCTGACATGGAAAACTATGCATATTGAAAATCCATATCCTATCAGAACTTCTACCCACTCTTGCCTTTTTACGGCCAACATCCCAGGTCCTCTGAAGATGAAAGACATTTCACTTCTTAATTACTTCTATGCTTTTGATGAAAAACAATGTCAAGGATAAGAGAAAATGAACAGCATTTTATTACAACAGGTTAGTTGGCTTTAGGCTATTACAAACAGCCTCACTGAGTATGCTGATAGACACACTGCTTCCAAAAATACAGGTCCTGAGATTGCTCTAAAACTTTTCTGTCAATTCTACTAAAGACACCTGACTTTGTCTTTATTGTGGTCCATATTTTTGATAATTTAAACAAGATAATGATAGTGTATATAAATTAAAGCCTCACAAGGCTAAAATAGAAATCTATGGATAATTGTACAATTTAAATATCCACATTACTTCTTACAGAGGTCAGCTGTTTGAGTAAATTGTCAAAAATGTTTAGATGTGCAGCTATTCCTCCTTCCTGTGCTACTTTTCTGCTGTCAGTTTATTAACTAAGCATGCCAGTAAGTATAAGACACTTTCTCTGTCATCAGAAGAAACTGATAAGGAAATCTAGGATGCTTTGGTTCATTTTTTATCGAATGAAATACTTATGTCAGGCTAGAGAAAAATACCCTCCCTTTTGGTATGGTTTGGTGTTGGGGTTTTTTTCACTTTTATGCTCAAACTCATGAATTCTAAAAAAACTATACATTAAAAACATGAGAGTCTTCTTGAAAAATACATTTATCAAGATGAATATCAAAGGCAGGCACCATATGTGTTAATCACAAATAAAGTTATTCAGCATATTTTGCTTTTGTACAGAAAATAAGATGGGAAAATATATCAATTTCCTTTCCATAACAGAAAACATGTGACTGAAAATATACTGAAAGCAATTGAGGCATATCTGGGTCAAAGCTTTAGCAAGTACAATTTTACTTTAAGCTGCATTGCTCTGTTCCCTGGCTGAACAAGCATTTCCATTTCATAATGACACCATCTCCTATCTTCTACAAAAGGGACTTTTTAAGATAGGGTAGTAAAACAGGATAGTTCTGATATTTCTTTAAAAATTTATCATGTGGGGTGACTGAATGACTTGCAAAAGAAGCCCCAGTTCAATTGCTTACTTTTGTATAACTCATTCCCGTATTCTTGAGTAATATATACATCCAAATCTATCATATCCATCCTCCACTACACTGTACATGGGCTGCCAGATGATGAGTAGAGGTAAGGCTCAAGCCTGACATTAGTACTTGGAGAAGACTCAAAAGCAAATTGTTGATGTTTTCTGGCTATACTACCTTTATTTCAAATCATATTATTAAAAGCCAAACTACCCACAGTACACTGAGTGTCCCTTTTGCTTCAGTTACAGAAATGAAGAAGGAATACTTCATGCTGTCCTACAACTTTCTGGGCAACCTCTCCTTCCTGCCCCTGCCCTGTCCTGTAAGAAAATGAAAAAGGATATGTGTGTGTATTGAGAGGGATGTGGTGGGGAGGAGGAAAAAATGAGGAGGAAACCCAGAGGCACAGTGCCCTACAAGGATGACTTGAAATTAACCCTGCCTCTTCACCTAGCAGTGTTTGCCTTCCAACAAGCCATCTGCAATGCTCCACACCTTTTACCTTCCAAACAAGACAGGAAGCATTTTTACCCATCTGAGAATGGCTGCACTAGATTGTCCAAAACACAAAGCTGGGTTTCCACTGTATTGTGCCAACACTTTCTGACTTTCCAACTGGAATACAAGCAAATCCCACAGCATTTGAATGGGAAGGGAAAGGAATTTCATCACTACAAAATATCAAAATACCAAAATATCCTCTTGGATTCCCAGGGTACTCACAATAGTAAATATCAGTCTTTAACTATCTTAACAAAGCTTTGGCTATTTAATGCAGGAGGTAACTTTGGCAGGTTGCAGACTGAATATATTATTGCATCATGAGAAACAGGTTTGCAGTGGCAAATTTTTTGTCAAATTTCTAGATTATGAATTACTTGAATATGCTGGATCTCCACAAGTTTGCTTTCCAGAATGGTAATTCTTTCTTTTGCATCATTTTTTATTACACCCAACCATCTCTTGAAAGTTTCTGATGTACTGAGAGCTACAACACTGAAAGTCCTCCAGCACAAAATAGCTCCAGCACCTTAAACCTTGGTGTGACACCATATTGGCAAACACTATTTGCTCAAGGCATAGCTGCTTATACAGTTCTTCCCTCCATTAAGAAAATATTTACCTTCATAGACTACAGTGAGGTATTTCTGTTCTTATATGGCTGCTGAACTCTTTCTTACTTCTCATCAAAGAGTACATCTGTTAAGATACTGAAAACATCTAAAAAAGGTGTAAAAAACATGGAGGGGGAAAGCCTCAATATCCAGTCAGTCTTTTTTGTCACCAAACAAACCAAACCCAAAATAAAACTGTGTTCCATCCAGATAGATGGTGGGGGAGGGAATGGAAGCCTATCACCCTGCTGCTCCAACTTAATTTGTTAAATATCAGTACAGAAAGATCTGTATGCCATAGCAACATTTCACAAGGTTCCTGGTAGGATGTTATAGAGGAGGAATGGTAGGCAGGAAAAGGTACAAACAAGGTTTCTGTCCATTTTGTGGCTGATGCTGCCATTTTTACAGAGCTCAGCAGCAAGGTGAGAGATTTCTGGCCATTTTATATCTCATTTAAAAACCTAAATCTCAACATTATGATGATACCAAACGCCCTTTCAGATAATTAAATGGTAGATAATGTGGAAGCACTCATGAACTGCTCAAAACTGAGTGAGAGAGGAAAAGGCAGCAGGTACCTTTCAATGCCAATAAATGTGAGATGAAGAAAACCTAAAGTGTGTGAACCTAATGCTGAGAGTAGAACTGACAAGTGAAACTCAGGAAAAGTGACTTGAAATAATCTCTGAGGGAGTCAGAAACTCATGGCTCACCATATAGTAGCTTCTAGAATGTAAAATTTGAGTGCCATCAGGAAGGTTATTGAGAGCAAGATTAAAAGAACCCACTTTTCTGCAAGACAAAACCTTGGTTTTATCACAGTGCTGGTACTGTGTGCACTCGAGGTCTCAGCAACTCAGAAAATATCATAATAGAAATAGCCGAGAGAGACAACTCAAGTGACCAAGGGTATCATCTAGAACATCTGCCACCTGGGGAGAGGCTTAAAGGACTGGGGCTGCTCAGTTTAGAGACAGGAGGGCAATGAATAATAAGCTATCATACCTCAAAGTACTAAAAAAACTTGTAAAAGACTGACTCCCAAACCTCCTCCTCTTCCTGTTTGGAAATTGTGCTTTAAGTTCAAAGATCCTGCATTATCTGTCCAATGAATACTGAACTATTCACAAAGAAAGCTCCAACACTGAAAAGATGCTGTTCCAGGATATTTCCTATTCCCAGGGTCAGAGCAATCAAATCTAGTCCCAGTCATGATACTAGTCAGACAGAAAAGTCATTTGGGACCTGTGAAATCCTCAGCTGCATCTTTAAATAATTTACAGCAGACAGATGACAGAAATTTGTCTTCCTCTGTTTTACAAGGGGACACTCACAGGTGTGCATTGGAAACTTATGAACGTACCCAGGATGATGAAATCACATGGACATAAAATGTAGGAATTGAAACTTCATCTCCAGAATTACAGTCCAGCATTTCCACCAGTGATTGCTTTTAAGTGTTTATTGTTATTGTTCTAATTATTACTGTTTAGGTTATATCCTCATGATAGCTCTTGCACACCATCTGTGTTACCTGCTAATAGACAACCAGCTGAAGACTGTAAAAAACCAAACATTAGGACCTTCCTATCCTCATACCATTTCTTAAGCTAGACACAGAGCCCGGGAGAGTTTTAGGTAAGGCAGCAGAGGAAAAGCCAATATCTGCTCCTACTTTTTTATTACTAACAACATCACATTTACTGTGACACCATCAGAGACTGGAGGAAATGAAAATGCAGCATTACTTTCTCTTTTATACTGAATACACTAAGTGAAATGATCTTGATATAATGTAGTAAAGAGTCCTGATTGATGTAGGTTATAATTTTGAAACTCAGTTTTCTGCTTCTGAGTACATACATACTCTCTAATTAACTTGAACAACAGTTTATAAGACCAGTTTTGACTCTGCCCATTTAATGAACAAAATCCAATCAGCCACCCTGTTAGCGTAAATGGAAAATACATGTCTGCAAGAATGATAAATAACTGATTGCCATAGTGATTAGCATAACAGGCCTTGTGGAAAGCTATTTGGCATTCAGCTCTCACTAGCACATTTTGAGGATTGATACAAGCTTTGGTGTACTTTGCATTGGACGTGCAGCTGATTTAAATAGGAAGACATCTTTCTAGACCTGATGACTGACATTTTCATTTTAAACTTCTACATTTCTGTTTATAAGAAAATGAATCATATTTTTCAAACTGCTGTGGGTGTTTTCACATAAAACATATGTTTGGTTCATTCCATTGCAAAAAACCCAGCCCCTTTTAGTGGTCCCAGATGCTCCAAGCATTATTGCTAAGCTGAACTATCCTCCGGAAAGCTGTGCTGACTCACTCTTAAGCAACCTGTTAACTTTACATGCTGTGTGCTCTACTCTGGAAGTTTTTAGAGCCTCTGTGTACTTCAACTATCTGGGCTGTAGAAACATCCTGAAATTGAATACACTCGATGATCCCCTTGCTAAAAAAAAAAAAAACCAACAAAAAAAAAAACACCCACATTTTGAATACACTTGAGGTAATTTCAAATGCTGTTAACAGATAACAAGACATTTATATTTGAAAAATGGGCAATTCAGCTACTCTCTTTAGTTACTTATCTTTCATTCCAATTGGGATGTGCTTTAGTATATTGCTCCGTATTTTTAACATACTAGATTGTTCAAAATCCCCTTCAGATATGAAATAAATTTGGGAATCTTTGTAAAGGTTGTCTTGCCTGTCACAGAATAGGCTTAATTGTGGGAAAAGCTCCTCTTGGGCTGCAGGATCTTGAGTCACCATCTCAGACTGGGTCAACAGGGCTGCACTGAGTGTTTCTTACATCTTGCAAGTGGATGAGTTCACTTAAGCCAAAAAGAGTTGAGTTGCAACTAAATATATTTGAATTCTGAAAGTTAATATGAAAAGCTTGAAGTAACTGATTAAGAAAAACAAGCAACTTATATTTTCAGCTCATGCTTTCCACTTACTTTTCAAATTCAAAGGACCCATACCTTCAAAAGAGAGACAGTGAAAAAAAGGAGGGAGGTAAATAACCTCTCAAGCCATGGTAGATGCAGAAGGGATAAAAGCAGAAAGGTTTAAACTGTTCCTTGGTCTCCTAAAAGCAGGAACTGAGCTATCACTCCCTGGAAACACAGAATATAAATAGATGTGGTGCACTCAGTGGTTTCAAAATCTTGGCTATCTTCACAGCAGGACCTAAATAAAAGTGAAAAATTTCAATTCGAGGAATACAGATATGAAACTGGAATCTCATTAATTATAAATATGGTGAAAATAAGATTGAGAAATAAATGCAGGAAAGTATAATTAAAGAAACTTTAAAATCTCCACTCTTCCAAAGTACATTATTTTAAATCTTAGAAATTGCATTTTACTAGCTGGAGGAAAAAAAAACAGTTCTAGAAAAGCAGGAATTAAATATCTTTCTGGTGAATTTGAAATGTATCTTGGACATCCTTTTGTTATTAAATACTCATGGAAGGCACACCAGGTAACTACAGGATTCTGTATGCAAACTCTCCTGCACTTCTTGCTTGTGCATCTCTAAACTGTTGGTCATAGGAAGGAAAGGCCAATAAAATGTTCCCTCTCTTCATGGCCTCTTTCATGCCTGAAGGGTGAAGACGACTTCTCTCACCAGTAATTCTGAACTGACTGAAGACAAAACCCTGACCTTCCTTCTGTCCCTCAACAGCAGCACCAACTCGAGCAACTGCTGAGGATCAGTGCTTCCATTTGCAGAATTCCTCCTGCATAGCCTGGCATGACCTGTTTTGGGAAGGAAAATGCCTACCCCAACCTAAAGCACACTGTGCAGGTTGGCTTCAAAGGCTTGTGAATATTGAATCTGTTTTGAAGGATTCAATTTTCACAATTCCTAATACCTTGGATGATTTTACTTTCATCACAACCCTGGTAGCTTCAGATGTGTTGCTTGAGCAGCAGCTTCCTGAGTTTCCACTCAGAATGTCTCAGAACAGCCCATGTGCAGACTAAATGTATTCTTGTTTACATTATACATACATGCAAAAGAGAGATGAGTTACACTAATCCTCACTTAACCAACATTTATAAAAGTGTCCAAAACAGTGGAAAGCAGCCACTGAATTAAAAAAAAAAAAACCTCTCTCTGTATATGTACAAAGGCATTCATTACAATTGAAATGCTAGTATGTTATAAAGAGATGATTTTAAAAAGAATAAAAGAACCCTCCAAAGGGTTGTACTTTCCTCTGAAAAAAATAAGTGTAAAAATAGAAGATCACCTCTCTTCAGGCTTTCCAAAAATATTCTGTGCAGTTTTCTGGATAATTTGGCTTGTTTCATTTCCAAAGTGAGCTTGCAGAATAGAGACTGAACGCTTGTGACTTCTTTTTTTCTTAGTTGGTTTTAGCCTGCAGCTTTTATGACACTCATTGAAACATAAACTGAAATACTTTCTTTGCTGTAATACACACTAATAATATCTGCATGTCTCACACATTCAGACTTGTGCTTCTCTCTGCACTCAAATTCAAACTGGGCATATTTGCTATTAGATTTTTCACTTAAACTAGCTAAAAGCAGTTTTCCATTCAGTTTTCTGTTGTCTGTATTTCAGCCCAAGGTTGCCCCCATACACTCCAGGAGCAAAGCAGGAACTTAAAACCTCTTTAAATTTAAAATACATAATGTAGTAGTTGTATCTACAATTCCCATTGGCTGTCAAGCACACATGCAGGCTTGTGCACATCTCATGTACCTAAATAAATATCAGTTGACACTGTCATGGCCATCACTTGTCTTTCCTTGAATTCCTTTAAAACAGCATTGCTTAGTGTGTGATATTGCAGTGCTTAATTAAGCAAGAAGTGACCAGGATAGATGGTGACCTTTTCTAAGTGATTTTCCATACATAACATGCTGCATGAAATGTGAAACTCTGTCACCTGATTGAAAGCTATCAGAAAGGAAGACTGCTCTCTTTTATACTACCATTCTAGAGCTCTGTGCAAATGACGAGGATCTTAAAGGCAAGAGCAAAATCAAAGTGTGCGACATTTCATTTTCATAACCTTTTCAATCCATGAAAGTATGTTTTTAATGGTATAATCCTCGTAAATTATTAATGATTCTGCTGAATGTGACAAAATTTATAAGGCGATATTCTCAGCATCATTTATAAGAATATCTATTATGTGTATTGCAGGTATAGGGAGACAATCGTAGCAGAAAAGTGAAATAGTCAAAAAGATATGTAAAATAAGCTGTGATTTGTGTATCACTGCATTGTGTTATTAACTTGAAAAATAGTTCTACTTCAAAGGAAATGTCAGTGAGCTTTGTACAGTTTTCAAGTAAGGCTCAATTCAGAGTAATAATGAACCTATTTTAGGCAGAGACGATTTTTCACACAGAAGAAAAGTTTAAATTATCTGTCTTATACTTTGAGCATCTTTCAAATGGACCTTGTAAAGGTCCTAAATATATATCCTTTAATTGGATGAAAAGGCTTCTGATGCACAGGTATATAGTAAACAGGTTTCTAGCATATAAAATCAGTTCAAGAGGACATTTTCTGGTTTTATGTAAAATGGTAAAGTTCATTTCCATTAACAAAAAATCCTTCTCTTTGCTAATTATTTGAACTTTACTGCTTTGTTTTATTGCTCGGAGGTTTAAGAGAGTGAAAGGCATTACCAGCGATGACGAGCAAAAAATTATCCTGCTGAAGGCAGAAGCCTGAAAATTCACCACACAGGAATTTGTTTTCCACTCTTTTTGTACCTTTCCACCTCTTTGAATTCTGGTGGCAAATGGAAAAGATGCAGAGTATAGAAATTATGTTAGCCTATAATTCACCCATGAGATTGCAAATTTGTGAAAAATTACAAGAAATTCATGTTGGAATGGCCTTCATTGGTATAGCTCTTTATTTCTAAATAAGTATCATAGGAAAAAGAATTTAATTCTTCTCCTTGAGTGAAGTGACCATCTACATGTTGACCAAGTCAGATAAGCTTTTTCTTACAAGGAGATGAACTGTTATATTAGTATTCTCCACAAGAACAGATATAAAAGTAGAGGAACAGGGGAGGAAATATTTTCAGGTTGTCACAGCAGGATGTAAAAATGCTCCTTGAGAGCTCTGTCATGAAAATGGGGATAAAAATGCAACTTATCTGTGAACTAACCACATAGTACTATAAAATAATCCGTGTAAAAGACAGCATTTTAAATTCTAAGACTCTAAGGCATTGGAATCACAATCTATTTCAAGGAATCCCAGAGGGAGTATTGACTGAATTAATAATGGTCTCCTTAAAAATAGACATCATTTTCTGCATAGCACTTTTGTAAAAAAGGAGATATTTATTTGTAGTGTACATTGAGAATTTTCAATTGAAAGTCAAATGTACATTTATTCATTTCCACAGGTCTTGATGACTTGTTAATATTCACATCAGAACCCAATGCTCATTAGATCTTAGGTGCCTTGAAATTAGTCCTTCCAGTCTCATGCTCTTTAATTTAGATGTACAGACATTTCTTCAATTTTTAATTCCACAGCTTTTTGCTTATTAAAATCTTTTATTTAATTTTTGCTGCACTTACTTCTCAAGTTAGAAAAAAAAAAGTTCAGTTTAGTACAAGGGGTTTTTTTCAAAAACGTGAGTCTTTAAAACTTACAGATGCATTATAGTTCTTAAGAAAATCTTCGGGAAAATGTAGCAGTTTTAGACCAAGGCATGGTGAGAATAGTGACTGAGCACTGGCTTGAGTTAGCAGTAGGAGCTCTGAAAGCCAACAATTAAATAAAATGATTGTTTGTTCAGGGCATGGAAAGAGAGCAGGGGACAAATAATAAGACTAACAGCTGAACTTTTCATTCAACTTAAAATCTTTAAAAATTGTTAAAGATTGAGATCATTCTATTCTTTCACATCAGCACCATCACTAATGTGAAAAAGAAGCTTGTTCTGTTTCAGTTATAATATCAGTAGCAGGTTGGTATGTCCTTTGTGGTCAGTGTTCTTCTTCGAAGATGCAGCTCTCATTATGTGGTAAATTCCTTCCTAGGTAATTAAACTCTGCCTTGAGCAGATGACTTCTACTTTACTCTCTGATTTGGCACTGTGATATTAGGGAATATAGACTTTATCATGAGACTCTTCCCCAGAAAGCTGGATCCTGCCATTTGCCTTGATATGGATGGACATCTAGAAATCTATTTTATTGCTTTTCTCTCCCTTCCTATACACATTCTGATTCTTGTGTTTCCACCCTTTACTTGTGAATTTCCTTATCTTTATAGAGTTAACAAATTCAAATCATTAGGAGATCTGCTTTTTGCACAGACTTATTTCCCTTCTGATCATCAAGCCAGAATAGGCTGGCATTTGCTTAACAAGCCCCTCTGCATGAAGTGTACTATCTGTGAGCTATTTTTACAGGGGAATTAAGCTATTGGTGCATGACTCTCAATTCTGATAGCTCAGATAGGAAGAATTAAGCCCCAATGTTAGGCAAATAGTCAACAATCTATTAAATCAAATATTTGCAATAGCAGGAACTGAAACTGATATCCCAGATAATCTAAGCATTTCAGCTCACAGTCATTTCTGCTCCCTGGCAATTAGGTCACTTCTCTTTGAACTTATCAAATTTTGGTATAGCCACTAGAACAGAAGAGCACGTCCTCAATAGTAACTTGTGTCTGAAGAATGATGAGGTAAAAATTGGTAGTCTCATCACTGGTGCTGTAGTTAGTAAAGTACAAGGGGGCCTGAGAGGAATGGCAATTTGTAATATTAGATGAAACAGTCAAGAACATAGAAATATTTAGCAGTTGGAAAGTGAAGTCAAAATCAGTTTAGGAGTAAGATACAAATTTTTGACTGCAAGAATAAACACCAGATCTGTTGGTCTCTACTAAACAGAAGCTTGTTTAGAAGCCTGCCAGTAGGTATTCAGGTACAGCCTCAAGTTAAAGTTTCTACACAGAAAATTCTTTTCTTCAGAGAAAATTAAAGTTGAGTGGCCAGAGTATTCTCACCTGTTATGACAATCCACAATCTGTGTAAACCAAGAGAAGATGCAACCTGCTATTTCAATGTGCAGAGCTCTGAGGTGAAAGAGAAGCCAGTAGCTCTTACCACAGACCTGCCTCACCAGCAGGAACAGCAGAGCTCTACTGCACTAGGCAGGCTTTAAAAAATAATAGCTTCAACTATTTCAGCATTTAAAACTAACTTTAAATGTTTTCCAATCAAATTTTACCTTGTAAACAGCAGAAATGTTCCAGTTTTCAGAAGGACTATGTGCTAATTATGTGAAGGAATTTCCCAGAATACTAAAGCATACAGTATGTCCAAGGCTCACTATTTAAAGGATGAAAAAGAGAATTCTCACTAATTAAAACAGAAAGGGAATTAAAAAAAAAATTATCACAGAACAGAAAGTAGGGGGAAATAGCCAGGCACTTTACCCTTCAGAAAGATTTGCTTAAGTATTTCAAGCCATTTCAGCACTAACAGGTCTCATTTCCCTGATGTAATTAGCAAAGGAAACAACAATTACCTGCAGGTTCATTAAATAAATCAGCAGTGTTGCTCATTGTGAAGTTAATGATCAGTAGTGCAGATGATTGTTATGGACACAGTTAGTACAGTTGATATTCAGCAGTCTCTTTTCTAAAGAGACTATTACTCTGCTTTTAAATTTTGGCATTCAAACATGTTTCCTGCTTCTTCTTTTAATCACTTAAAATATTCTAACTGGGACCGAGTTTTTCATCCTAATCAAGAAAAATATTTTTCAGAGTGAAATGAATTAACTGTCTTATATCTGTTTCTATGTAGCAGCTTTTGCTTTCATTCTTGTCATGTAACTCAGACCCACCAGCACCATAATGCTGGTACTTATTGTTGTGACACTCCCAATTTATTATCACTTGAGGAAATCTGGACCCATCAGAATATTTGCTTTCTTTGCCAGGAGATAGCCTCTCACACAGCAATTTCCATTCTAAGCTGGCAGGGAGTCTCTCTCTCATCCTGGTTTCCAGCTTTTTGATGTTCCACCTGGACTGCCTTAAAGCAATATACATAGGCATGAAATCTTCAACCCTTTGAGGAGCACATCTGAACTGCTCTTACACTTCTATACTAGGCTTTCCCTGAATCTTAGGTTCACTTTCATGCTTTTGGTCTTTATATTCAAGGTGATTGATCACCCAGGTCCACTGTGTGCATAAATATATATTTGTATTAAAAAAGTTATCTAGCACTTCTTAGGAAAAATAGTGGTGAACAGTTCTATTTCTCAGAAGAAAAATTTAAAAAAAAACAAATCAAACCTTTCTACCATAAAGGCAGAGCTCTGTCGTTCATAACAGATATCCTCTGAGAATTTCCTGAGACAGGGACTGCATAGCTATAAGAGCTAGAGCACAGGTAGCTTCATCATCTCTGTTCTAATTTCACATTTCTTACCTGTTTCCACAAGAATAAACTCAGAGCACCTTGCTATATACTAACTTTTATCATATATACCACCTTCGATCACTCTAAGGTATCTGCAAGCCATATTTTTCTTATTATTCTATTCCAAGGAAATATGTCATATTGGTGTATAATAACTACTGACATGAGTTTTATCGCATAGTAGTCCTGCCCTTTCAGCAGTTTTTAAGTTATCCAAGAAAGATTCCCCAAGAAGATCTATCTATACAGGGTTTTTAATCATTTTGCAGCTCCCTCCTATGTTGTAAAAGTTATTTAATATTAAAAATTAATTAGCGGCATTGAATAATGAAGTCCCGATATTTTTTTCCCTCCAGTCTGCATTTACCAGGATTTTGTAAGAGAGGAATAAATGTGCTCCTCATTGCCTTGGCCACTTTAAATGGGATGCAAGAGATGGACTTTGTCTTGCCCTTCCAGGAGACACAAAGCTGAGCAACATCCAGCTGACCAGCAGTCTGGGAGTCAGAGGACAACTCTCCCCTAAACTGACCTGCTTCCTAACTATTTATCTTCATTACACAAGTGTCAAAGAGCAATCAAACCAAGGTTTCATTTTATATGGCCTCAGTACGAACAACAGAGTAAGATTCAATATGTGTCCAAAGAGCTTGGAAGTCAAATAAGAGTTCATAGTCCCAATTACCATGCTTAAAAAATGGAAGTATTTTCTTTTTAATGGTAAATACCATTTTCATGTAAATTAATAGAAAGTGAGCAAAGACAGTAAAGCTAGTGTATCAGTGTAATATCACCAATTATCTCTGAAGTGAATTGGTTCAGGTATAAAGATCTTTTTAAAAATCAAACATAAATCATAAATAAATACAAGAAAAAATTAAATTGGCTTTCAGAATTTCTCTCAGTATACTCAGCTACAAAGTGGCAGGACACCTCAATCTAAGTGAACAAATCGCACTGCACATCAAAATAATAACATAAAATTTTAAAACTCACTCTTTATTCACAGAAGCCCACTTGCTAGATTTATGCATAGGGATATTTCACAAACCCCAGAGGTTCAGGAAATATTAATTACTCTATTTATTCCCACTGCAGTTTAAGGTTATTCAGCTGGCAGTTTCTGAGGGAACAGCCTTCATTTATATGAAATGTTATCAGAATTAGAATACTCCTCTGTGAGCAATAAGTCTGCAAAAAAGTAACATTAGATTTAAATAAATGAACAAAAATATGTTTGTGTTTATGTATGTATGTACATACAGAAGCTCAGAGGTGAGGAGTAGATGGCATTAGATCAAATGAGATTAAACTGCTTGAGTTTTGTTCAATTACCAAATTTTCTCATCTGTTTCTTACAGAAAATGTGTGAGAATAATCTCAAAGAGTTTTCAACCTTTCCTATAAATATCACCAACCACAAGCAGTTATGTGTTAGGCCATTGCTGGAATACAGGTTCTTTTTGTTTAAAAAAGCACTTCAAGTTTTGCAGATCAGGAGGTGATGATGATGTGGCACACACTCAAAAGGCATCCAGGCTAACCGGAAAGCTAAGCTTTTGAAGGATGAACTTGCCAACATCAGCAAGAGAGACTCAAACCTCCTATGTGTCTCGCTGTTGTTAAGCAGAAAAATGTTATGCCTCAAGTCAGAAAAAAACTTTGAAGCATATTCAGACAATGTCCTTTCCTTTCCTTCCCTATCAACTTGGAAGTATTGAATTAAATTAAAATACTTGAAATCTCTCCTCTGGATCTTTTACATCTTTTCCTGGGACCTGGCATCCCAACAGGCAGTGAGGATCACCCCTCAAAGTAGCTCCTATAAGCACTTTTTCTGAGGAGTAAACTAAGTAAAAGCATGATTCCTAAAGGCTAAATCACTGTAGAGGAAAATTCCCCTCTTGAAAAACTGGCTCCCTGCATCTGCCAGAAAGAACAAGAGCCCAGACAAACCATGTGGATAAACTAAACCCGGCAGGATAAGTGTCAAGACTATGCTATTCTGCAGTGCTCTGATGTCTTCTATTCATTTTATTTCAGGGAAAAGTTGTCAGAAGCAAAGATGACAGCCATTGCTCTTCTCCCACAGTGTACAGCATGTAAAAATGCTGAAGCTGATACAAAGCAGCCTATACAACCCATTTCTTTCCTAAGCTCCAAAAAGAGCAATTTTGCAGCAGGCCCAAGACAACCTAGCAACTAAAGGGTGCCAGAATACAGAAAGAAAGGGTGTCAAAGGTAAGCTGAGTTCCTAGAAATATTTCCCTCAGCTGAATTGCACAGAGCTGCAAGGTTCCTTCTAGACCATGGGCCAAATCCCAAGATCTTTACTCCCACGTTCCCTGTTTCTGCTAACATTACATTGGAGTTCTGTGCAGGTTTACTCAAACAGGAGTTTGTGTAACAATGGAATATACATAGCATATACAAAAATACTTAATTATTATTTGTCTTTCAGGAAAAATCTAAGGATGGAAGTTTTGAGAACCAAAATGAACTTGTAAGAATTACTCTCCAAGGACAATCTCCTGTCAGGACCAATTTTGTCCTACTCATTTGAGACTTCAAATTATTTTTTTAATAAAAATAAATTGTTGTTTTTAATGTCTTTTCCCCACACATCAGTGCAATTAGTAATTGCTCCTCTTCACTTTCAAAGGACATAAAAGATTAAAGAAAAAACCCTGCACACCTGTCAGAGCAGAGTGCTATGGAATTGACAGAAGGAAAAATGATTGCAGCATCCCTACACTGTGCTTTGCTTGCACTGTGCAGAATACTCCATCAATTTTACAAAATTCTTTCAATTTCACTGAAAGATAGGAATGCCATAGTTAGTCCCCATCTGATGTATTGGAAATGGGTTTCCTCAAGTTTTATAAATCCTGCCAGGAATTTTAAGACCTCTGCCTCCATACACAAGACATCAAGAGGAACATTATGCAGGTACCTTCATATTTATAGTTTGTTTTGAGATATTTCTGTGCAGTAGGCTGGATTAAGGAAAGCATCACAAAAAACCCTCTCTAAAAATCACAAAAAGCACAATATGGGAAATAATCTATGTGTGAATAAATATATCAAGTTTAAGGATGGGGGAAAAAAAGAATTTCATGAAGTCTGGTATGTGTAAACCATATCAGCCTGAAGCAATTTGCCTGACACTGCAGCAAAATTTATACTGTTTTGTACAATACCACTACATTACTCATTAAATGGCAGCATTAAATTAACAACTTGAAGCCAATCATGGGACCTTTGCATGCACATGGAATTACTGAATTTGCGACAGCAGAGTAAAAGCCACGAATTCTCTACTTTTAAATCGAGCTGCCTCCTTGCCTTTTATGAGTGTAATTTATCGAATGTGCATCAGTGCACAGAAGCTTTGCTTGTAATGCCTTCCGTGCTTCATTAGGAAATCCTCTATAGGCAAGACAGGTTTTATTGTCACTGACAAGGAACGCGATAGCACAAAGATTGCTAGATAAATTCTGGAGGCACAGAAGATGCTGTGTACCTGAAATGCACCATCAAGAGGGCTGGGAGGGGCTGCCCAACAGACACCTGCCCCACCACATCACAGAGGTTGTCTATAAGTTAAGACCATCCATGGCCTTCTCATGCAGCAGTGGAAAGGAGCTGCACTTTGTTGTATTCCATCAGTCACTGCTGTTGCTGAAACTTCTAGGAGCACAGTGACAGGGCCACAGATCCAATGACAGAATATGCTTTCAGGTGCTCTACATACCCTGCACGAGATCAGGACGAGAGAAAGGCAGGAACAAAAGGACAGTCACAAGGACTTGAGCACAATGAGAAATGTCTGTTGTGCCAAAGGGATTGGTTTGCACTGCCATTGCCAATTACCTGCATTGTAGCTGGGATGAGGCTGCATTTGGGATTTGTGCTGAACCCAGTGTTGATAACACAGGGATGTTTTAGTCACTACTGAACAGAGCTTACACAGAGCCAAGGCCATTTCTGCTCCTTGCCCCAGCAGTGAGGAGGCTGAGGGGACACAGCCAGGCTGGCTGACCCCAGCTATGGCACTGGGCTCAGCCTATAAAGCTGGGGGAAGGAGAAGGAAGGAAGTGGGGGACAGTGGGAGTGATGGCATTTGTCTTCTAAAGCCACAGTTATGCATGATGGAGCCTTGCTGTCCTGGAGAAGGCTGAACACCTGCCTGCCCATGGGAAGTGGGGAATGAATTCCTTGTTTTCCTTTGCTTGCATCTACAGCTTTTTATTTACCTATTAAACTCTCTTTTTCTCAACCCACATGTTTTTTACTTTTGTATTTCCAGTTCTCTCCCCCATCCCTGCAGAGGACAACGAGCAAGCAGATGCATGGGGCTGAGCTGCCAGCTGGGATTAAACCACAACACCTACAAAAATTTCACAGATTAAGCAAAGTAGATATGCACAAGAAAGAATTAAGTCATTTAATTTCAGCCCTTTTTTATTTAAAATAATATATTTTTTCGTTGCAAGATTTTGAAATCAGTTTTAAAATTAATATCTATGGAGTTGGAAAAAAATTAAATTATTTTTCATCAAGAAAAACAGTTCAATGTCATCGGAAAAGCAAAAAATAAATTCTGCACTGGCCCTAAAGTACTTTTTATTCAACTAAAAAATATAACAATCAGTTATTGGCATAGCATTCTCTTTTCTTTCCAATCTTGAACTTTTATAGTCTTAGAGAATATTGTGAAACAGATGCAGAATGTCATGCCAGGGGCTTTAATTTTAGCACAGTTGAAATCACATACCAAGAGTTTCATTTGAGGTATGACATTTTTAGTGAATTCTCTAAACCCAATTAGTGACACGGCATACTCTAAACTGTCCGTTGTTGACATAATTATTTACACCTACAAAAATGCAGTTCTTCTTTTAGTGTAGTTTCCCTAGAGATTAGACATATTTTTCCTGCACACAGACTACAGATATACCTAAATAATTATTGAAAAATATGAAAGAATTAAAGACAAATAAATACTAACAAAGAGGTATTAAACGTTTAATTATTGGTAATTAAGACTGTTAAAAAACCATTTAAATGTTCCTGTTAAGGGGGAATTACTACACCTACCTTTATAAGTGAAAAATTCTAGGATAAAGTTTATTCAAGAACTAGAGACAAAATCTGCCTTTGTATTTGAAGTTATGTAGCACCACCCTTCATCATAGAAAATCTTTTACCTTCAAAATGGTAGCAGCAAACAGTCCCTAGCATTAAGGTTAGAAAGGCCACCAAGCAATTATTGACCAGGTAGTAGTCTCCAACCTAGGTAATTGATTAAATTTTATATAAAGTTAAATTGAGGAAATTCCGTCTGGGAGAGTCATACATATCTAAATAATGTGGTAAATAATTTTGCTTACTGTTTCTTTACCTGTGGCTAACTGTAATTAAATACTTGCCTGTAAGTCACAATGAATCAAGTAAAATTCTGTCATAGTATTACAACTGAGAGTTTTCCACTGTTTTGTCTGATTCAGCTTTTAAATTACATTACCATTCCTGTAAGTGTTACTACTCAGCTCAGACTTAGAGATCTGCCAACTTACCTTTTGCTCAATGGACACCCCACTAGGCATCCCTGTTGGAATTTCAGCAAAGGAGGTTGAGGGTGTAGCATAAAAATTCAAGGGAAGTATTTGGAAATGCCAATATATTATAACTCTGTTTCACGGCATTCAGACCTGGCTTGGGAAATAAATTGTTCTTGTCCCTAGTAATAAGCTATGGTCTATTTGTGTTCAATTTTTTCTTTACACTGTAAATGGTTTTGGTGTCAGGTATTAACTAGGTCTACTGTCCAAGCAGACAAGCATCTTAAATCACTCATACAAGACAAATATGCCCCCTGCAGTAGTAAAGAGTAAACAAACTAGGGAATAAACCCTATCATTAAAAATATAGACCAAATCTTTCTCAAAAGAGCCAAAACTACACTGATTATGTCAAATATGACCATTACAGTACACAATGTACTTGTGTTTTATGCTGCTGATGTTTCTCATGTCAATGAAATGTAGCTCCTGGAGAGTAATTCTGTAAAACAACAAGTTAGCAACATTCACAAGCTCTGCTGCACTAGGTGTTGTATACACATATGTACTGTAAAATTTAATTCATTAGTCTTCTAGTTCCATTTAAATTGCTCAGATTAATACAATTTTGCCAATCCAGAGCTTTCAGGGAAGAACTGTATAAAAATGTAAAATAGTGAAAAAGTATGAAAATATGATTACAACAATTCACAATATGGAAAAAGCTGTTGAAAGCCAATTTTGTGGGTATATGTAGGTTCCTGATATCCCTCATCTCATCCATGCAAATAAAATATGGTGAATCCAAAAATTATTTTAAGCTAATTCTTTACCACTTAAAAATTATGAACTGAGCAAATGAGTGAACTGAGCATTAAAGTAGAACTAAAATTGAAGTTTTGTACCATTTCCAAAGCTAAGTACAGATTGTACAGAAAGTACAGATTTCCTTGCTATTCAAATCAACTTGTGTTAAAATCTCTGATATAACTGACATCTTGCCTCATTTTTATTGTTGTTCTTTGAGTGGCAGACCTTTATTCACTATTAAAAAACTGAAAACAGCAATTGCAATTTTTCAGGAAGATGAATATGCAGCAGATCTTGATGTCTTCTTGGATATTTCTGTTTTTCACACTCTGGATTCTATTTACAATACTGCAATTTAAATAATCCATATTAAACCTGTTTTACTTTTATTATTTAGAATTGACATTTCAGTTGCTCTGAGGCTTCCTTTGGGATTAGAGTAATATTCTGCCTTGAACTGTCAAAGCAGAGCTAAAGGCACATGTTTAGATTCAGACTGTCTATACTTCACGCATAGTATATGCACTGTAATGCAGAGAAATTAGCCACCATCATGACAATGCCCACCACCTCATTTAGGAGTGTAAGGGTACATCTACATTACCATTTTAATCTGGATTGGGAGTGCATTTCTGAACTGAATCTCCTGATCATGTTAATTTAATGCTGTTCTTTCTCATCTTGGAATAACATCAAAGCTCATAAACTCCCTTCAGATGTAACTAATTCAGAATTTGCACTCAGGAGTGACTCAAATATGGTCCCTCCACTAATACATACACAGGCCATGTGGCTAGACTAGGGCTAGTCCAAAGCAAAAAACGTGTAACCTATTTTTCTACAGACTAACCTTGACCATGTGATTTCATCCAGCAGCATCAATTTCCCCTTTGCCTGCTTTTTCATGAGGTTTCCAGAACTCTCACTCCTGTTTATATGGTTATTTCAAGAGGAATAAAGAGCTATTATTTACTACATCCCTTTGAATTGGGGTCAGGTTTTTCTCTGTACAGGATGGACCAAAGCCCTTCCCTTTTCAAGCAAGCATATCAGTGTCCTTACATAAAATTTTTAACTAGTGGCTGACAAGGTTTTTATGGGTTTTTATTGGTTTATAAGATTGTCCTTATAATTTAAGATAAAGGACTAGACCTGGTCCACAGTTCAAAGTCTGGAGAACAATCAATGCAGAAATATTGTGAAATGTAGCATGTTTTGTTTGCAAGGCTGTGGTGGCAGTAGATGACCCACACTTGATAAGTACTAGCTACTGCTTTGAAGAGGTTTTTAAGTGTTTATCTAAGGTAAAACAAGAAAAAGGGATATGTCACAAGGCTGCTACTGAACTCACAATAAAAGAGAGAGGATCTCATTCCAATACCTCTGAACAATATACATAATATACCCAGAGTCACCTTTCAATTTTTCCAAAACTGTGAATACAGATCTAAAATTCAGCTGGTTGTGTGTTTTTCTGATAATCCTCCACTGTAATTTCCTGTGTTCTATCTTAATATTTTCCTGTTTGTTTTCATAGAAAACAACATGAAGCCAGGTGCTGTCAGTGTAAAGAACATTAAACATTCAGCTTCATTATTTTGGTTTGTGAAGATACACTTCCAAATCCCATACAACAGCTCCATGGAAATAATGCCTTATATCAGATGTAGCAAATGCCACAGGAACTAGATCTGATGAATATAAAAATACTGAGAAAGGGGAAAAAAACTAAGACTCTCTGGGGAGTGTAAAAAGATGAAAAAAGTACTGAAACAGTAAATCCTAAAATAAAGTCAAGAGGGCATGCAGAAGCATCCAGGGGGATGAGCTAGCACACACAAGTCTGAAATGAAAGACACTGACTTAGCAGGTTCTGGAATAAAGTATCAAAAAAGCAGGTACAGCCTCATATGTCTGAAACACCAAAGGACTGACAAAGATCAGCTACACAAAGATAAATTTGTGGCAGTGAAAAGAAATTCATACACACAGACACAGACCCACAAGAGAGCAAAAAGCTATTGTTTCACTTTTAAAGCCAGGATGTCCTTATAACACACTGATGTTTGCAAAGTCCTGATGCGAATGTTTTGAAAGTGTGATCCCCATGGGATACCACCATCTTACAGATAAGGTGGCTTTTATTCTAATATTTGAACCTGTCATTTTGAACCGAAGGTTTAAGTCCTAATTAATAACTATTACATGAATGCTTTAGCTACTCATGGGAAAAATAATTGATTCTTTAACCTCAGTTCTATGTCACAGATGTGTGTTGGTCACAGTTGTTGTTCATACATCAAAGGCAATAATAAATAGCAACATTTTTTCATAAGATTTTTGGCACAGCACTTACACAATCATTCTCCAACACAAATTGCCACATACAGAGTGAAAAAAATAAAAGTAAAAGACAAGAATAAGAGAGATGGAAATCAGAACAATTGTGTCACCCTTTTAACATAGTACCAAATGTAACTATGCTTAAAGCAGAAATTTAGAATTACCAATCAACCACATCATATACCAAAATTCATGTAAATCTCAGGCCCAGAACAAGCAAACATGACAAAACATTTAAGAAACATTTAGATTTACATAGCACATTTTACCGCACAGAATTTTAAGTGCATGTTCTCCTACCCATCTTTATCTCCAGGAGGGACAAAATACAGACTTGATCCAAGATTAAATTGTTTTGCACTCATGATATTATGTATAATTGTAGCATCTTTTCATAGCTCCTGCTGGAATCTGTAAAGAGGTATAACATATAGAAACTTTAGATCCATCACATTTATGCTCAACTCCCCAGCTGTGGAACATAGGACTCCAATCTGTTCTGTGCTCAAGAAAACTTTAATAATTGTGGCAGATAATACAATCACACCTCTGGGTTTTTTCTAATTTTTTTCAGACATATGGAAAAGATGAGTAAACCTTTTTTGGATTCATCTGTTAAAGGCAAACCCAGCATGTACTGTCTGCCCTGGACACTAATATTGTCAGAGAAGTCTACCAGGGATTTTATCCTTTCTCTGTCTCTCTCATGAAATTTGGATCAAAGAAAACAACTTCTTGCTTATTTTTGACATCAGATAGAGGCCCGATTTTTGGTCATATCATGAGGGCAAACCTAAGAGCAGCAACAGCAACACTACACTGCATTTGAGATACTAAGCAACACTAAGTTCCAGAGAAAATCCTTCAAAAACCAGAGGACAGAGAGGGATGATTTTTTTAGTGAAAGAATAATGCATCCTTAGTGAGTGTTACAGGCGTAGGGTGGAGTTCACTGGAGAGCAACCCAAACCAAACTATTTAAGACTTTGTTCCTGTTTCTTTCAGATTTGAGTCTCTTATTCTATTGCTCTTCTTTCTCTTCTGCAAAGCAGTGTATGCTTGACATCCTAGAAAAAACAATTACCAGATGCAATTAATGATGCAATAATGAAAAAAAAAAATCATAAAGAGGGGGCATGTGCATGTGTGGACATAAATGGAAGACACAAATGCAGGAAAAAACAATGTGAAGATGAGAAGAGGTAATTGAGCTTAAAGGAGACTGGAGAAGAAACTGATTCCGTCATACAAAGAAATTACAGTGGCTGTATGAGGATATTAGCATGGCATCAGATAAGCTGGAAACAAGAGATATTAACCACTGAGCAAGAATTGCTCTCATGAGATCTGTTGCCTAATATTGGGCAAAAGCCCTGCCAGATAATTTGTGCATAAATGAAAGGGGCTTCTGTTACCACAGTCATATGTTCTCTGTGGTAAACCCATACACAACAGGAGTCAATACCTAATAGCTCTATCTCCTAAACAGCTTAACTTACAGCAACTTGTTTCTGTAACCAGAATTTCAGAGGCTGCAGTCTATTTTATTTATTAGTTTCAGAATGAAATGCACACAGGTTATAAAGCCCACAATAACATGACATGGACAGTTATGTCAAATAGACATTCCCAGATTGATTTGAATAACTAGTGATGGCAAATACACCACCTCTAAATTATTCATCTGAAAACCATTTCTCTCTCTTTTTCCCTATGCATAAACATATAGGCATGTGAACATCTGAGAAATAAATCACTCAATAAGTAAATCCCAATAACAAGTATAGTGATACCACCCCAGCATAATTTTATTTCTTCCATTTATATGTGTGCTGCAATTCCTCTTACATTTAATAGTGGGGGATTCATCCCCCACTTAACATTTGAGCATTTGCGAAATGAATCAAGGTTTCTCCTGCTCATTCTTTATTAGCATTAGAAAATTAAATGAAAATTTATCTTTTCACAACTTCTAAATGGTCATTTGTAAATACTTTACATCAGGAGAGCAATTTCCTGCTTATCACTTGCAATCAGGCCAATCACTTTCACAAGCTGAACAGTGGATCTATAAAATACACTTCTATGCTTCACAGTGTTTGCGCTAAGTAACTAGCAGTTAAAATTATAGGCAGAGAAATAAATTTGCACAAGTCAGACTGCAAAAAATGGCAAATAGCCATTAAAGACATTAACAATCATTAAACAATTTCACAAAATAAAATGTCAAGGGTTTAATGGGGGTTAAAAATTGGGAGCCTTATCATAAAAATATTTATTACTTGATTTTCATCTTCTTAGTTTCTCATCTGATGAAATTAAGTATGACAGTAAGTTCTGTGTGTGGGGTTTGTGTGGTAAGGTATTGGTAGCAGGGGGCTGCAGGGAGAGGGAGAATATGTGTGAGCCCTGTAGACACCAATATTAGGGAAGAATGAGGGGAAGGAGGTACTCTGGCTGCTGGAGCAGAGATTTCCCTGCGGTAGGAGAAGACCATGACACAGAGGGTCACATTGGAACAGATACCCCCACTGCAGTCCATGGAGGACCTCATCCTGGAGCAGGTGGACATCTCATGAAGAATTTTCAGCCTATGTAGATCCCAGGCAGGAGCAGGTTTTCTGTCACTAAGGGTGGCCTATGGAAAGGAACCCTCATAGGAGCAATCCACTACTGACAGACTGTACTCCATGCAGAGAACCCACGGCTGGAACATTTTTTGAAGAGCTGAAGCCCATGAGAAGTACCCATGTTAAAGAAGCCCATGAAAGAACTTTTACTGTGGGAGACACTCTAAGCTGGTGAAGGACAGAAGGAAGAAGAAGCAGAAAAACTGACCACAAACCCCATTCCCCATCTGACTGCAGCACTCAGCAGGAGGCGGTAAGAGAGCTGGAAGAGAAGTTGAGCCTGCAAAGAAGTAGAGGGGTGGTGGGAAGGTGTTCTTAGTTTTGTTGTATTTCTCAATAATCCTATTCTGCTAATGACAATAAATGAAATTAATTCCACCAAAAATCTTCTGTTTTGCCCTTGAGTGTAACTGGTAAGTGGTTTGCCTGTTCTCTCCTCAACTGCTGGGTTTTTCCATCACATTTTCTTTCCCTGTGCTATTAAGGAGAGGGAAAAATAAAGAAGCTTGGTGGACACCTAGCAGCCAGCCAAGGTCAACCCACCACAGTGCTGCTATACCAGTACAAAATCAGTGCAAGTTAAAAAAATACAGAATTGTATTTTTCATTGAAAATAAAATATTTGAAGATAGATACAGCTCAACTTTTTATACAGACACTCTATAATTTGAGCACCAGAGCTTTAAAAGCTCTAAAACTCTGCTATCTAGGCATACACTCCAAAACACTCCAAAACACTTCAGTATCACTGAGGCTGAATGTTTTTCCTCATTTTTCTTACATGCGCTTGATCAGGACACAAAAACACACCCTTAATCTGAACAATGTGTAGAGCAACCTTATTGATGATGTTCCAAAGTTTAAATATACTGCTAAACATGTAAAGTAGATGTCATCTGCATTACTGGAGTGACTCAACTCTGTGCAAGGGGCAGACTCATTACATCCTGGGCAGAACTGCAAGGGGGCACAGAGTTCTGTAGCTTCAGGGCCAGAATATTGTGAGAGTGGGAAGGATTTTATATTTTTTCCATTAAATATAGCAAATCCACTGATAAAGACCAGAATTTTCATAATGTCCCCCCAGAGACTGTTAATGCTGTGGCTAACAGCCTAGTCTGTGGCTTCTGAAAGGAAAGAACTTGCACCACAATTTTGTCATGCTGTGAGTGACTGCAACAGCCACGGAGCACTGAGTCCTATTGAGGATGTGAGTGACTGATGATAGCACTGCAGTAGGTGCTTAAAACCAGAATGTAGAAGCAGTTGTCAAACTTGCCCTCAGCTTTCCTTTTCATGTTTGGTTAGATTATGCTCTATCCCACCTATTACAATGATTTAAAGTAGCTCATTTATGTCCTAAACATCTGACTTTAAACCTGTTTTCTACAGAAAGCCCTTTTGCACATTACAAATAAGTGCCATCTGCTTACAGTTACATACTTCCGAATGGAGAACTGAAAAGCTGAAGTCCTTTGAAATTTAAATCCAAGCAAGGATTGTCAGTGAGGCTGATGCCCTAAATACAATCACATTTTGTGGCACTGTAGTCTTGCTATTGTTCACCTGCTTCCCTTTGTGAGGTCCCACTTATGCCTGGTCAACTTAAAATACTTTACTGTTCACTAATTTACTTCTTTTCTCTCTTTATCCTCATGCTGATATGTATGTCTTAGTATTTCTTACATGTTTGATAAAAAATAATTCCCATTCATTTTAAAGTAGTTCTAATGAGAGTTACACTTTATGGCCTGGAACAGCTGATGAGCATTCAAAAAATAGAATTAAATATGCCACATTAACAGCATACACACTCACATTATATGAAGGTTTCTCAGGGCTACTTCCAGACAAGAAAGAAGGCTTTTCTGAGTAAAACCAGAAATCCAGTGAGAGATAACCACTTCACACCTGCTGTGTGCCTCTGAACATGTTTTGAGAATTTCTCACTAATCTAAATTCAGCCTTGATGAAAATGCCTGAAGCTCTGCCTCCTTCAGTCTGTTAACACTAAGGTGAATTTGTTCAGTGTTTTGAAAATGAAACAAACAAAAATCAGCTTCTTCATCTTTAAAATAATACTGTGGTGTTTAGACAGTAACTGGTGTGAAGGTGCAGTAAACCTCTATGGCCTCAGGGGCTGAAAGAGATTGCATTGCAGGGAAGCATGCTTTTTCTTCAAACTTGTCTGCAAAAGAGGAAAAAGTGATCTCTGGTATTCTCTACAGGCACTGGTGCCTCCAAGCTCTTCTGCCTCCTGAGGAACAGCCTCATAGACATAAAAGGAATGGCCTCTCCACCCCACTGAACAAAGTGTGAAGATTGTAGCAGGTTTTCCCACGAGACCCTGTTCCATATTCTGCACGTCTCAAAAATATGCAAGTGCAAATAAAACCTTTCATGTGTCACATCCAGATATATATGCAGGCAGGCATCTCAGTCTCAGTGATATACATTGATATGCTTTTGCATCAACTGCAAAACAACTTTCGCAGAAGAAAAATTACTGCCAGAAAAGCACCATCTTCCAGAAGAAACTATTTTCTAAAAGTCACAGAGACAAACACAGGGGAAACCAGCCCACAGATTTCCAAGTGAAATGCAATACTCAGCTCTCGTAGCTCCGACATCCTCCCAGATACATAGATTGTGCTTCTCAAAGAAACAACATGACCTGTGTGGGCATCACCAAACTGCCTCATTTTGCAGAAGTCAAAACTCAAGAGGAAAATTTTTATTCTTTTCCTATTGTGTCACTATATAATGAAATGATGAGGCAAGATTGTTGTTTTCTGCAGAGAGATTGTTATTTTCTGTTAAGGTCTAGGGACTGTGACATCTTTTCTGTGGTGCTGTGAAAGGCACAGATGCTCACAAAAGATTGTGCACACTGGCAGGCCCTGCATTTTTTATTATGGTAGATGGAGAAATGTAAGTATAGAAGGAATAATGAAGTATGCCTTAGAGCTATTCACACTGTCTCTCTTGTACAAAATTCTCCTGCTGTTGAAATTAAAAGTGAGAAAGTAATATATTTCTCTTCCTGACCCCGATAAAATCTTTGTATTCAAGAGAACAACCTTTAGACTGAGCACATCACTCACAAGCTTTTTCAGATGAAAAGAAAGACTGATACAAAAATGTGGTCAGAGTTCACATCAGCTTAACACTTGCAAACAGGCTGGGTTTACTAGGATTCTGGTTACTAGGTCAGTTCACTACATTCCTGAGGAGTTTAGGAATTTGGGTAAAAACTGCACTGAGTCATTGGCCCCATAATAGAAAGTATCCCAAAAAAACCCTCCCATATTAGTATTCTATTTTCCAAAAAAAACTTCTATTAAAGTAGAAATACTGCAGCACAAGTTTACTGCAATTAAAATTGATTTTTTTTATTTAAGGAAAAAATTACTTAGCAATAATTGTATTTTAAGCTAAACTTGTGACTTTCAATAGTACATATTGAATCAAAGCCTTAATGCACATTGAATGCAGCATTAAATAAATTTATACTGCAGCTTGCCCTGAAACAAAATATATACTTCCATGAGAAAAATAATCATAGACCTCAAACCTCAACAATCCAACAGTATTAATATATGTTTTTCTACTGTAAAAATGTGAAGTTTTTATGGGAAGACCTGCAAAGAATGAATGGCTTAATATTATTTTTTAACTTTATCTATTAGAATTTTTAAAAAAATTAAGTCGTGTAAATGCAAGAATGTGAATAAGAGTTTCTATTCTCGAATCTTTAAATATAAAGTATTTAAACACTTTATACTGCAAAGTATTGCTAATTAAGCAACACACTAGGAGATGTTCAAGTTATAAATACTTAGTTAAACAGAGACTTATTAAATGTGCACATGGTACTAAGCTTCCTCTCTTAACTCTTAATTGAAAGTTAACCACAGCAAATGAGAATTAGAGACCTGCAAAATCACAGGCATGGAGACTGTAAGGATACCTTGGAACTAACTTCGTCTTAAAATGTCTTGGCATACAAAGACTCACATTGCTGCTGAAAGACAAGTCTTCTTATAATTAACTTGCAGGCTGTACATGTGAAAAATGTGATAACACTTCCTTTACATTAAAAAATGATGGCCTGGTGTGAGAAATGATGTTGTGAAAAAGATATGAAAAATAGATTGCTTTCAGGCAGCAGGATGACATCATGTCTGCCACAGTGTATTGCCATACATGACAGGCTTAAGTGCCTCAGTGGCTCCTCAAGTCTGTTTTTGGAGTAAACTTTGTGTTTTAAACAGAAGTTCATTTTTCTAATTCGGAGCCTTGTCAAAGAAATTGAGGACCACCCAAGAGGTTTGATGATATGAGATAGCAAATACATCAATTTTCACAGATATTTGCAATATATGAGAGAAAATCAGTAAAGTATTTCATTCTGCAGGCCATGCAAACAGCTGCTGTGCCACCAAAGCCAGCAAATTTCACAATTTGGCCACATTTGATAACTTAGAGATACTTCTCTGTGTAGCAAGAGGCCTTTCTGTGACTAATCCTGTCAATGTGGTTGATCATCTTTCTGATTAATCTCCTTGTATGAAGTAAATCAGCCTGATTAATTAAACATGACACTGGTTGTCTCCCTGTGACTCTAGCTTCAAGCAAGGACAGCAAAGCAAGCACATTATAACTGCTTGATTCAGACCTGCCTATGAGCCCACATCTGCCAGCCCATTTATTTTAGATTTCATTACTTGGAAGTTATGGATCAATCATACTGTAAGAAAATTAGAGTATCTAGAATGTACTTGGAAAGATATTGGAAGATACTTTGTTTGTGCTTGATTTTGGAGGCACTGGCAAAAGAAGATTAAATCATTTGTCTTAATTTCATTGCCCAGAAATAAGAGGATTTAGCAGCACATTGTTTGCTGTGTTTTTAAAGTACTTTGTAAGCACAGTTATATTATTGCATGAAATCAAAGATATCTTTCTTTTTTTTATATACTGAAAGTAATTTTTTTTGCAATGAATAACTAATTGTCAGACTTGGGTGGTTTGACTATAGTGCTTAATATATCTTAAGCAGTCATATTGGAAACATTAATATTTTTGCATTCAAATCACAAAAGTTCTCCTGGAGTTCCAAATTTATGCCAGCTACATCTCCCTGGAAATCAGTGGATGAGACATCTTCCTGCCATGAATCCTACAGGACTGCTTCACACACAAATTAGTCCTTAATGGTTTCTGATCACTGATCATGTCACTTCCACTCTTTGACAAAGCCAAACTCATGTTGATTTTCCTCCTGGCATTTGAGGCAAAATTCTCATGCTCTGACTCCTAAAATCTAGCAGACTTCAGCAGGTGAAGATGGTTAGTGTTCAGATACTAGGAACATGGATTGAAAAAGCTGAATCCATTCAGTTTTGTGCCCTGCTCTGTAGATAGTCCCCTCTGGCAGAAAAGCAAGCTGGACTACTGCAGTGATAACATCTTAAATCACCACAAGATCAAGATCTGTTATCAGTGATCACATTACTACCTTGAAAAAATTGTTTCTGAGAGAGATGTCAGAATGTTCATACAAGCAGGATCTGTGAGTTTATAGCAAATTAAGATTAGGTCTTAAAAATACTATTATTCAATTTTTGCATGGAGGCAGTCACTTCTTCTTTCATAGCTCTGTTTTTGTATCCACTGGATGGTCAAGAAAATATTGTTTTCTCTTTTATGCAGGTTTATCACAGTATCCAAAACTAACAGCTTAATTTGGGACCTATACACTTTTTGGCAGACCTCTTTTCCTTCTGAGTGCAGAGAATGGGATGGGTTGGGGTGAAAAGAGCTCTGAAGAGGACTGGCTAATCTTGTAGAACACTAAAAAATCTCTGAATTGCAGGGGAAAAGGAGATCTGAAGAACATTCTGATGGACAATTCCTACCAGATAGGGGACCTATAAAACAGGCTGCAAAGCAGAGAGGAGATATTGCTGAGCAAAGAGGCAAAGAGCAGAGGCTGCTTTAAAGAATGTGAGTAGGAGCACTCTAAGTTCTGTAGTTCAATGGCAACAGTGTGGGAACATATAGGAACATACAGATCTGTAAACACGAATGTGTGAAACCTTGACAATCTCAGGGACAGACCTTGCATCTCGTATTCAAGTCAAATCTAGCTATACTTTCTTACTTGTTGGACTGCATAATATTCAAGCCCAAACAGTCCACAAGCTCAAACGCTGAGGAGAAAGAGGAAGCCTGTTGTCTGTTGCCACAGTTCAGAAGGGATAGTACAGCACAATAAAAGAATTCCATTTTTCCTGAAAAATCAGCTATATATAAGAAAGAAGATTAAGAATTTCATTAAGAACCAAGCAGTGACGAGGCTGTGAACTGGTTTTCACATCAACCAAGGCAGTTACTGGATAGCAACTTACTAAAATAACTTTGTCATTTGGCTTGGAAAACTACAGCAAATATTTTGCTTTAATAAAAACACTAAAATATGCTTTATATCAGAAAGTCATGTAGATGCATATTATGGTCCCATTTAAATGATTGGAATAATTCTATGCACGATCAGAACTATCTTTCAGATCTATTGCACACTTAGCATCACTTTATTGTGCACAGTCCTTTAATGAATTTTAATGGATGTAAACTGATAGCTAACCTACAACTACAAAATCCAGAATTTCTTTTAGAATGCTGGCCAGCTGTGCTTCAGAGCAGTAAAGTTGTTCAGACCTATTCTACTGTTACTCCGTTGTGTTGCTCAAGAGGCTGTTCTAGAAAAGGCAACCATGACCAGGTAGGTGAGATAACCAGGACCAGACAAGTGGGACAGGAAAGTAACAAGCACCAGGGTAATGGGATAGGTAAGATTTGCAGAATATGGCTCTCTATTTACCTATTTTTTACATTTCTGTTCCATATGATTCAAAACAGTTTAGAAATATTGCTGAAAATAAACTTTATACTGATACTGTTATAAGTATTACTGTTACTGTTCTTATTACTATCATGACTATGTCATTTTTCATCTATGAAAAGGGAAGCACAAAGATGTAAAGATAATGATTTAAGAGCAACACACCTATTCATATTGAGGAATCATTTACATAGTCTTTTCATTTATATTACAAATCTGCCACTGAGGTTGGGAACAACAAACAGATATCAAGGTCAGCTTTTTATTTAGCTACCTACACAGAAGGATTGTACTAAAACCTGTTTAACTAAGGCCACCTGGAAAATTCACAGTAGGGCAAAAAGTAAATCCATGTTTTCAAGTGCTGCTCTTTAAACAGAAGATCTAACCTGCTGCAGCCCACAAGGTAGATATCTAGGGCTCAGAAATGAAGTCACTGCATAGGCAACTTTCCATCCACACACAAATATATGCAGATGCATTTGCAATGTAGCACTTGACTTTTTCTGATACTTTGTATTTAATACAGAAGAGGTGGACACAATGCATTGTTGTTTCCTTTATTTATAGCCCTCAAGAGCAGGCAAAGTCCAAATCTCTCAGGCTCGTGCCCTATCAATCTTGTTGAAAGGTACAGAGTGAATGCTGGATGTAAGAAAGCAATGATGCAGTATATTGACTAATTTGAGACTGTGTGTCTCAAGAGATTTGCACTAGTCTCTTAGAAACTAAAGATGGAAGAATAATGGAAATGAGAAGACAAGTTGAGCAACCTCCTGCCAGTTCACTGATTAGAAAGAGATAATTAAAATGCTTTTGGCCATAGATTTGGCCTTGTAGGAATGAACAGACCAAATGCCAAATTGATCTCAAATCAATTGAGGAAAAAGACCTTGTGAAGGATGAGGAAACAACCTGAAATTAACTTCCTGTGATACACTGACAGAAATTAGGTAGATCCATTGTTTAGAGGATAGACAGGACTGCTCAGAATTGCTGCTTATATTCAACAAATTCTGTGATACAAAAAAGTTGTTTCAGCTGGTTTAAGCAAACAATTGCATTTACAGCACAGTATTGCTTTCATCAGAGACTGTTCTTTTCTGTTAAATTCAGTGCAGGTTTATACTTGGGATTTTTTTCCTGGCTGCATCTTTTCTTCCTTTTTTTTTAGCAACATCTTCCTATCCAGTATCTCATCTTTGACATAACAATAGGAGTAATCTTCTGTGCTGTCACAATCAATATTTTTGTTTACTCTCACAGAATTTCGAACACACTCAAAGCTTAACACATGTTCTGTATTTCCCACACATAAAATACAATATGAACCTTGCACCAAATGAGTTGTTTCCTTTGGTTTATCCAAAAAATTTCACTTGTTAATTGTTATATTTAAAGATATAATCAAATCTTCTCTACGCTTCAGGTTAAAATCCTGAATCAATATAGAGGTGTTTAGCTATTAGGTAACTCACTGTCCCTGGCTTGTTAACCTCCCCACTGAGACACTGTGCCCTCTTCTTTCTGTATTCTTGAAAGTAATGTTACACATCTTCCTACGTTGCTTTCCTAAACGCTCAGCTCTCATTACCCAGAAAAATTAGCAAAGGCATATCTAAGACCTAGCACAATAAAGATGCCATTTAAACCAAAATAACACAAAATAGGGGAAGAATTAGCTCAGTTGGTTAGACTATGGTGTTAATAACACCAAGGTCACAGGATTGATCCCTGCACAGGCCATTTGCTTAAAAGCTGGACTCAATGGTTCTTGTGCGTCCCTTCTAACTCAGGTTATTCTGTAATATTTAATAACACAGAAAACAACTGAAGAACATTCATAATTTTCTTTGGTTACAAAACACTATCAAAAATTATTATATCTATAATATATAGATATAATAATAATCTATAATATATACATAATATAAAGATAGGGTTTTAAGTCTCTTTCTGTAAGAAAATATATACATCTGAAAATAGCACTTCTCAGATGCAATGATCAAAATTCATGTCACCAAAGTTTCCACTTCTATATTGTATACATTTAACTCTCCAAGAATTTTCTAGACCTCACTTTGTGTCAACGGAGAAAAAAGGGAGAATAAAATCATAAAATTGTTTGTTTTGAAAGGGATTTTAATAATCATCTAGTTGCAGCACCAGTGCCATGGATAGAGACACCTTTCACTACAACAGGCTGTCCTCACCTCCAGACTGGCCCGAATACTTTCGGGGCTGACCCATCCACATCTTCTCTGGGCATCCTGTTCCAGTGCCTCGCCACTCTCACGGTAAAGAATATCCTCTAAATATCTAAACTAAACCAAACATCTTTCAGTTTAAAGACATTTGCCCTTGTCTTGTCACTACACCTGTTGCAAAAGGCCCCTCTCTGGCTTTCCTGTAAGCCTTTTTGGGGTACTGGGAGGCTGTTATCTCCTCCTACAGCAGACGAGTAAAATTAATGGGTGCTTTGTCTCTTTAAAGATGTTTATAACTTTCTTCTCAATGCAGTGTACTGACAACTAATTCAGATGCAGATGTTTAGACTTTAGATGTCTTAATGTTTGTGTTGAGCTTAGTGGTATAAATTTCCCAGACTTTTTCTCCACAAAATGATACCTTAGTGTCAGACTTCACTAACCATTTGCTAAAATTACAATTGAAGGGAAAGATAATGCATTTTGCTCTGTCAGGAACTGAATGAATGATTTGTGGTTAAATAACAAAAGAATAAGTTAAAGGTGAAAAGGATGTGAAGATCTGATGTTTGACATTCGGATGAAATCAGAGCCCCAGTAATGTATAGCGTAGCTTCCTAATGGAAGCTAATTCATGTTAGTAGATCTTTGCCCTTAGTTTGAGAGTTACTGCAGCTGAAATAAATGGGCCATGCTAGAGCTCACTCCTTTAAAATTAGGCTGGTTCCTTGGGTCAGGTATGAGTGATGAATTCCTAATGTTCCTGGAAACCTGAATGTTCCCAGTTTCAAAAAAAGATTTTCACTGCTCATAGGCTAATCAAGAATAACATACTTTCAGATTCTCAAATAATTTTAAGTGACTTGGCAGTATTTACCATGAATCTTCCACCAAATTTGTTATCAAAGATAGACAATGTTACAGAAACTCTCTGAATGTGACCTAGAGCTATTGAAACAATATGCCTTCCAGCAAAGGGAATTCCATTCTTGCATCAAGGGAATGTCTTTCTCTTGTGTCCCTTGTATAGTGATGCTCAGGCTAGCAACATGCATATACCCTTAGAATGGAACTTGTTTACATAAGTTAAGCTAAAACTATTTTCTCATCAGTCTTAGCACCAGAAAAGTAGGATAGGTGACAGCAAACATTAAATCATCAGTATGATCAAAGTACTGCCTTTTTTTTTTGTCCCCAAAGAACTTTCTTTCAAGTAGAGCTACAACATTCACTTTATAAGCAAAATTATTTTGCGTAAAATTATCTTCTGAATTTCTGAAACATCCTTTAAAATTGTAATTTCACACTGTTTAGCAACAAAAGTGTGACTTGCTAGGAGAACTGTAATTTTATGAATATCACAAACAAAAAGCCACACTTCAACCATCACCATTCAAATGTTGAGAAGCTTATACAAAGCTAAATCATTACTGAATTACTATTTAAATTTCGCAGTGAACTGATATTAAAAGAATAGGAAAGTTAGAGTGCTTTAAAATTTAATTATTATTAATTATTTTTTAATATATTAAGCGACTTTCACTGTAAAAAAGGAAAAAGCCCTGCAACAGCTGGCTATCTACCGAGATCATCCAGAGCAGCTTGTTTCTTCCTTGGAGTATTTCAGTGCCTGAACTCTGTCATCAAACTGTCACCGTGATGGGTTCAGAGCTGATGTCCAAAGGCAGGTGTGCACCCAAGGCACATCCCATTAAAGTCACAAACATACTGTGCCTCCTCCGACTCTATGAGTGCACGTGCCCATGCAATCAGAGCCTACCCATTTATCTGACACACATTATTGCTACATCTGAGTATGTACCTGACTTTCATGTATCAATGTTCACTTTATGAGTTTGGACAATACTGTTACTTCATTTTACAGACGAGGAACAGGCAAACATATTCAAAGCAGAGCTCAATTCAAAGTATCTAACTTAGTCAACCATACCTATTCCAGAGCAGCTTACCGAGATCTTTTCCTCTTGCCTTTGGCTTCATGTTGACACAAAGATGGAGATGCTGTGAGAGGAATTACTACAGGATGATTGCAAACAAGGAATCCTCCTGCTAAGAATGCTGTTACAAAATTATTTGTAAATATCATGCAGGTTATTAAATTGCAAAAATGACTCCTATGTTTAGGTAATATTGTACAAATATTGTCAGTGAAAGATGGAAGCATAATTCTATGTTTAAAATTATATTGAAGAAGATATTAGATTAGGTGTTAAGAATAATATATATGGAATAAAGTGATACCATATTGATGGATAGTTCCCATTTCCAGGTGTCTTGTTTACTATACAATTTTGCTGTCAGTGACTCATTTCTTTTCTTTTTTCCCCTCCAGATTCCTATCTCTCTCTTTTCTATTACTATTTCATAATAACTTCAGTTACATCTTTCTTCACTCACCATTCAATTTGATCATTAAACCATTGTAGCTGTATTCCCCTCCTAAAAACCTGGATTATAAAAGAAATTTTTGTGCTTGTAATAAATGAAAAGCAAGAATTACTGACTTTGAAATGAGTGTCACTAGCACAAAAGAATGCCCAAACTTTGCAGATCCTGTTGGCTTGCAAATGTTCATGGCCAGGTTGCATGGGGTGCTGAGCAAACTGAACTAGTCAGTGGCATCCCTGCCCATGGCAGGAGGGTAGGAACTTGAAGGTCCCTTTCAATCCAAAGCATGCTATGACATTTTCTATGACAAAGGCAAGAAATGTATAAAAATGGCAAAATTTCTTTGTTTGAATGCCTGTTTGAACCCAAGATCACAGAATATTCTGAATTGGAAGGGACCCACGAGGATCATCAAGTCCAACTCTTAAATGAATGGCCCATACAGGAATCAAACCTACAACCTTGGTGTTTTTAGCACCATTGTCTATCCAAAAAGTTAATCTCTCTTCAGTGCATGCAATTTAATCATCTATTTCATCCTATGAACTATTAGAGATATGCCAGTTATTGAGAACACTAAAATAAGCAAGGACAAAGGCATGGCCAGCTACTGGGAACACAGATATAAAGAAGGACAAAGACATGCTTCTCTCCTCTGCTCTTATCCATGCTGCCATCCTTTGTCTACCTTTGAGACACATTAAGTGCTGGATGCACAAAAGAACTTCACATAATCTGTCCTACAGTTCTCAGAAACCCACTGTATTCTTCCTTTCACGCTGTTCCAGCACTTAATAGCACAAGCCATTTTGTTGTTTGCTCCACATGCCCAAACATTGTTAAGACCCAATGGCTAGGAAGATTTCTTTGTGGCTGTTAACCTGAGCTAAGGCTATGTTGGCTCGTAAGATACCTGATTATAGAGCAGTCATGTAGAACAGCAATTCAACAGCCCATCTGTGTATATAGTTAATTACCCCTACACAGAATGTGTGAGAGTAGGTACATTACCATTATTATCCTACTACACCACCTATTATCAGAAAACCGAGTGTGTAATCAAGAACACAGAAGGCAAAACATATATTTATTCTGTGAGTCACAACGCAGAAATAAAGCAAATACCAGAAATAATGAAAAGCAATTCACAAGATGTAAACTCAGAAGTTTGTCTTTCCAAAAGGAAGTTATTTCTTATTCCTGCTTTAATAGGAAGATCTGTTACTCTGCTATATGCTAACAGTTATTTAAAGTATTGGATTTGGTTAGAAAAAGAGCATTTGTATGGTTTTCTTTTTAACTTGAGTACTTTTCCAAATTAAAATTTTAATAGCTTTGGCCCTGTGGGGCAATTCAGTCTTCTCAGAACAGTTTCAGTGATAATGCACAGAATTAAGGTTTTTCTCAAAACCAGTAGGAGGCAATCCAGTTTACCTTAGGTGTTTCTCTCTATTTGCCATCTCACTTCTAGAGCAAGATTGCTTTAATCCATGAAAAGCCTAAGCCCCAGGTGCAGGCAATGGCAGTAACATTCCTGCTAGGAAAGCAGCCCAGCTGCAGCAACTGTGCAGTGGAAACATGATGGACCTGAAGAATTTGATCAGCAGACAAACAACAGGCCATCAAGCAGAACTTTCTTTACCATCAAAGAACTAATGAAGGTCCACAGAGGACACCTGTAGCTTTGCAGACATGGCAACATACAGTTACAGGTTCATCACAATGTATGGCATTAATTAAAATTACAGGTAATTTTGAAATTTGAAGGTAGTTAGCATATGGGTGAAGTAAGCATTTCTCAAAAGAAAGCAGTAAAGATGTGACAGAACATAATAATCAAGAGAAAGATTATAAATGGATTATATCTGTCTTGGATTTGGAATGTTTTAGTCTGGGCTACTAAGCACATAACCCCACAATGACAGCACTAGTACAGCAGTTTTACATTAACTACTTGCCATTCACATCAAATAAAGGAACAGCCATTATGAAGCTGATCTTGAATTCCATGGCTAAATCTCAATGAGTACATTTTAGCTTTGGAGCAGTCAATGTATTACTGAATAATAGATAAACTATTCCAGGGTCAGCCCTGGAATAAATAACTTAAAGTGCTGAAATTCACACATTTCTTAACTCTTTCAGTTCACCAGTTTAAGGCATCTGTATTTGGAGGAGAAGTAGGAGAAATATATTCATACTATTGTGTGAACATAAGGATATCAGATCACCAGAGATTATGAAACACCAGAAATTTCACACAGATGATGACAGTAAAGAAACTGCTCTGTCTGTTGGAGTCACCAGAAGACCAGTGAGGTGTTTGTTGGACACCAAGCTTTTCTGCCCACTCTCTCAGCACTCAGCATATAGCCAGACCAGTCAATAAACAGTTATATGGAATAGAAAAATTGGTAGCCTATTTCCTACACAGAGACCCAATTCTAGCTTTGTATCTAGCTATTCTTTAGTAGAAACTTTCCTAGACTAAATTTGTCTATAACAGAGTCTATGAACTGCTGTGTGTTCAAAGTTTTTATCTCATGGAAGAGTCTACATGATTGTGTCCAAACACTTTTAGTTTGGGCTATTTTTAGGTGATAGACTGAGAAACACTCTCTTAAATTTAACTCCTAGAAAGGTAATGTGTATAGTGATATCGCCACCACTGTTTTCATTATCAGCTCTTCCTTGAGCACTCTTTATGCAAAATAATTTTTGAACAATGTAATAGAACAAAATCAAAGTCTGCCTCAATGTTAAATTATTTCTAACTAAGAAAACCCTTTTATTATGATTTACATATATTTTTAGAGATTTGAGACTTAATAATGTCATTTCACCTTTGAGTACAGTGCATATCTTGGATGTTTAGTTATGAAATTTTGATGTGTAATGCATAATCAAGGCCTTCCAAGTGAATAATGCGACAAAGGTTCATGAATATAATTAACATGCTTAAAAAAGGCAGAGAAATTAGGATTAGATATATATAAAAAAGTAACTTCAGTCATTTAGTCAGAGATTTACAGGGAAGATGAATATTTTAAAATAAAACTTTAATCTTAATGTTGACAATAGATAAAATTAAACAGGTGATTCATTTTCACCTCATACATGTTTCTAACATCTATAAAATGCATGCACTCTTGAACTGTTCTATAAATCCAGTCCCATTCTTCTAGCTCACACATAGTAATACTTGTTTCAGATTTTTACAACTACCTTCACATAAGAGAACTATTGTCACAGCACCTACATTTCACAGTCTATTCATGGCATTTCATAGTCAACAATATCTGAGTAGATTCTATTCTTCTACATATAAAAGTCATCATCAGTACTGATTACTCTTGCCTTTATTTCCACTAGTATAGGACTATCATTCTTTTGAAGTACAGTCTAATAAGTTTCATGAGTTGAGGTATGCACATTCAATGCAATTTATATGGTGTTTCTTCTACACCAAGCCTGAGCAATACAAAAAAATAAAAAGACTATGGAAAAATACGTGCTCTGCTCTCCAGAAAAGTAGAAGGCTCAAATTTTTTATGTTGTCTAAACTACATTTCTCAATGTTATAATGGTAACAACCTATATTTAAAAATTAGGATATAACATAATTAGTATTGTTTCTAGCACTTCTAATTCATGCCACTTTTGTACATGCATTATTTTGGCACAGACTTCCATACAGAACTTTTTTTCCCCCCAGCCTTATAATTACTTAATGAATTGTTCTTGAATCATTTGTGTATGTATATTGCCTTGCCATATTATTATAGGTAATTAGAGCCTAGTGTGGAAAAAATATTTATTTTTAAATGCTTCTACAATTCTTAACAATGGAGTTTTTTATTAATAAAACTATATTTTCATCAAGTAATTTGTAGAAGGTAAAAGGAATTACTCTATTTTATAAACAGAGATATGAGGCACGGGCAAGTGAAGAAGGCCCTACTTTCAGAATTTTATCACATGGCTCATCTATTAAATACATTAAAAATACATCAGACTGAGTTTAAGAAGCTCAAGGAGCAGCTATATATTTGTAGGTATGAGAGTTTTTGTTCAAATAGTCCTAAGATACTATAGCCGGGAAGCCAGAAAAAAGGTTATTCAAGTAGCACAAGGAGTGGATGAAATACCTTCTAATATAATGTAGAAAATACTGGGGATATAGCCAAAATCAGTTATAAAAAACTGTCAGGGACTGATCTCTGACCTGCCAGTGGCACAGTCCAGCTATATCACATTTCCCTCCAGGTCCCCTCTGAACCCATTGTGGAGTTCCTGCAACGAGGATATTTTTATTGTGGGTGAGTGGTGGGAGCATGTCAATTCAAAGTGTCTGAAATTATGTGAAGGCTGAGTGTCAAGAGATCAAATTAATGCTTTTATAAGTTGCAAGTGAGGCTATGTGCTGATTAAAATGGAGCATGGCTACTTCTAGGCATAGTTGATTTACTTCTACTCCCAACTGTATTTGTTCTGAGCATTTCTGAATTTCTGAGTTATTCACAAGTGTGTTACTCTCTTTGCCAGCCCTTTTGAAATTGCAGGTTTAAGACATGAGATTAAATCACATATTTCTGAACTTTAAATCCTACTACTTAATATTGTTTAGAATATGACCTCATATGCTGATTATACATTTCCCACTGCTGTCTCATTCTTCAGTATTCTTCTCTGGCATTTGTCTATTTATTACCAGAATATAAATGCAACAAGTTGCTGCTTTGAAAGTTTAAAATAGAATAGAAAAGACTTAGTTTTTACTCTCTGTTATTTTCACTGTGTTTAAAAAGGCTTTTTGTCATTGTACCATCATAAAAAAGTATCTTTTTAGATTAAAACTTACTCTCACCCAGTGCTTAATAGAACAATATATCTATTTGTTTCTAGTACCATGAGTACATTTTTATGTTATGCTGTTATGCATGAGAAATGATATAACTTCAGACCAGAAAATAGTACTTATCTCACTGTGTTTTATGTTATATAATTGATCCAAACACATGAACACTGTGGGTTTTGTTGGTTTTGTTTTTCCACAGAAATAGACAAATTATTTAACTTTTTAATTAAACTTTAAAGCTTTTAATTAAATGCCTAAATAGCAAAGAACTGTTTCAGAGTAAACTGTCTTTAGATTGTTGGATATCTGTTTTCCTATTGCATCTGTTCTGACCTGGAAAGTAGCAAGGAGCAATAACTCACATTCTCACTTCTTAATTGGTACAATTAACACTTCTTTTATTACCCAGGCAGACAGGCAGTGACTGTGCAACTGCTGCAGGTAAAACAGAAACTGATGCTTTTAAACACAATTCTATCACTAATGTATTTCAAATGCTTTTAAAGTATCCTGTAGCAGAATAACACATCTTTCTCACACTATTGTTGCACTATTTTTCCAATGCATTTCCAAGGGAAATAAAGCAGCTCAGCAGATAAAGCACAACTTCAACAAATATGGTAGTCTTTCCATCTGACTTTAATCATTGAGTTTTCCTTTCTATTTAATGCACTGATCTCATCCTTTTAATGAAGTGATAAATATGACAAACCATTAGACATATAAAATACAGTAGGAATAGAGACGTTAATTAATGCAATTGAAATTGGTTTGTTTCCGTTACATGCAACAAAGTGTATCTATAAAGCTGAGAAGGATTTAGTCAAATATTTTTGTGTACAGCATTTGATATCATGTGAACTTTTCTTGCTTCAAGTACATCCTTGAGGAAGCTGTCAGAAGGTTTTACTTGTCAGATTAAGAGCAAAGCAAAAGAAATTATTACAGTTCCTTATTCTCTTTCTCTGCCATTTATCTATGGAGACTTAAAAAGTTCTGTCTTTCATCCCCAAACACAAAATGTCAGCTAAGTATAAAAGATATCAACTTGTTACAGGTCCTACTTCATATTTATTAAATCAATGGAGCTATTTAACCAAAACTTGCTGTTAAATCACAGTATCACCTAAAAACCTTGAAAAATAATGAATCCTAAAATTCAAGCTTCTGTTACTGTAGCAAAATAATTACCATACATTTCTTATCATACTCTCAAGTTTGCATTTTTATTGTGAAAACAGCTACTTTAGGCTATTCTACTATTTATTTGAAAAATAAGACCAGAATAAAGCTCATTATAAAGTAAAATAAAATCATTTAGATAAGACAAAAGTAAATCCAAGATAAAACTTACCTTTTTATTCTAGTATTTTAGGGGAGGTTTGTATTTTGTTAAAAATGTGTTATTACATTTAGTCTGCTGAATAATGCCATCATATAATGCTGGTGCAAAACATGCAGTGAAAAGGGAGAAGAGGACATGGCATGATTTCAAGCTACGTAAAATCAAACCAAATAATGAACACTTACACTTCACCTGTACTTACTTCCTGATGGAGAGTACCATTCATTCAGACTTGAATTTAGAGATTCAAAAATCACATTTTTACCCTAGTCTAGAAAACGGCAGGCCTTATATAATAACAGAACTGTAATCAGCTTGAGTGATTGCTCACAAATGAAACCAAGGTTTCCTGCAACTTTAATTTTATTGGACTTGATTTGCATAAAGTCTGATGAGGAAAGAATGTTGACCAATGTAATATGCCTGATAAATGGACTAAACTCAGGAAGTTAAAATATTTGCTGAACAGGTCTAAAAGAACAGTCCATAATGCTTTGAGAAAAGTATTTAGATAACTACTGTTTTTCTGAAGACACTGCACAAAGTCTGTCCAGCTATGAAAATATGAATTGCAGCAAATGAAGTCATATATTAAAAAAACCAGAGAAAATTTTTAAAGTATTTTTTAGTGTGTAATTCTAATTATGGAGTATATTCATTATTACATTTGATTGCACTCTCAGTAAGTTTGCTGATGACACCAAGCTGTGTGGTGTGGTCAACTCGTTGGAGGGAAGGGATGGCATCCAGAGGGACCCTGACACACTTGAGAAGTGAGCCTGTGTGAAACTTGTGAAGTGCAGCAAGGCTGAGTGTGAAGCGCAGCAAGGCTGCCCTTGGGTGGGGACAATCCCCAATACCAACATCGTTTGGAGAATGAACAGATTGAGAGCAGCCCAGCAGAGAAGGACTGGAGGCTTTTGGTGGATGAAGAATTTGGCATAAGACAGCAATCTGCACCTACAGTACAGAAATTCAACCGACCACATCCTGGGCTGCATGAAAAGAAATGTGACCAGAAGGTCAAGGGAGGTGATTCTGCTCCACTAATCTGCCCTCACAAGACCCCACCTGAGTGCTGCTCTTGGCCCCCCAATAAAAGAAGGGCATAGACTATTGGAGAGGGTACAGAGAAAGGCCACAAAGATGATCAGAACTGGAGCACCTCTCCTGTGAAGACAGGCTGAGGGAGTTGTTTTTGTCAGCCTAGAGAAGAGAAGGCTCCAGGATGATGTCACCATGGCCTTTCAGTACCTAAAGGGGCTACAACAGAGCTGGAAAGAGACTTTTTACCAAGGTCAGAAGTGACAAGATAATGTCACTGAAGGCAATGGTTCTAACTGAAAAAGGATAGTTTAAATTAGACCTAAAGATTCATTAGGCACTGCGAGGCACTGGGACACATTGCTCAGAGAATTTGTGGCTGCCCCATGCCTGGAAGTGTTTAAGGCCAGGTTGGATGACATTCTGAACATTCTCATTTAGTGAAAAATATCCCTGTCCATGGTGGGAGAGGGCTGGAACTAGATGATCTTTAAACATCCCTTTTAACACAAACCATTGTATAAGTCTTCATGAAGATAATAAAATAGTAAATAACACAAAAAGAACATTCAGATTCAATCCAAGAATATTGATAAATGCATACACTAGGAATAGGCACTTTTTAATTAGCCATTTTGTTTAATATCCATCATAATTTTTCAAGTAGATGTCTGGAAAATACTGAAAACAATGTATTTTATTAAACCAATGAATTCTTGGCATGTTTAAAAATAAAAACCTCTGAAGTTAATAAGGAAACTGCTAATTGAAGAAGGTGAACAAGATAACCTAAACAGCAAAAGACAAGATCATCTTCTTCCAAGTCTGGCAACTTGATGGAAGTCCAATTTAGAAGCCAGCTGAAGGTCAAAGATAACCCTAATGCCAATCACCATGATTTCCTGGAAGAAAGAACTGACAAAGCAAAACTGATTTCATCCATGGGTGTGATTACAATGTTGACTAATAAATATGGTTTTACAGAACATAACAGACATTTAGAAAGTATTTGAATTAATATACACTATCCTGATTAAAACACCAAAAATTTCATTTTATCTATATATATATATATATATATAGTGCTATGCTTCAAAAACTATTTGAAATGCTAATTGAAAAGGGATGGAGAATTTTGTGGCAGAGCACAAGATGGATTATGTTTATCCAAATTCTATAAAATATTTTCAGCAGTCATTTTGAAATAAATCACTCTAAACTATATAGCTAGGTAGCACACAGTTCACTGAAGTTATAATGATGAGGCCATGCACTCACACATCTATGTGCAATCAATTATTATTTACAAGGGACCTCAGCTCTCAAGCCCAAACAAAATCACAAGTGCCATTTATCCATTGTATAAATTCAGCTCCGTCTCAGAATGTGGAAGCAGGCTTCCAAAACAGTGGAGATCAGATTTAGGGGCAGAAGAACTGGCTTACTCTTCAACAGGCAACACAGAAATGACATTGAGGCAGCTATTTACACCTACCTTTTTCCCCATTACTACCTCTCTAGGCTCCAGAAATTTCTGTGCATCATGTAAAGTCTCCCTTTTTCTGGGATAATAAAAACCCCCAACCCCACCACTTTGAAACACAACTTATTTGCTAATCAAACTCCTGACTGGCTTTTTTTTTTCTTTTTTTTGAGAATACCAGTTTGGATCCATTTCAAGGAAGTCTAAACAAGGGGAGGGATGTAAAGCAGGTGGGAATAGTTTGCAACATTTCAGGGAATATTGCCTCTTTTACTATTACTACTCTCCTTTTTAAACGGAGGAAATAGAGGTTCAAAACACCAGACCTATCCTGAAGGCATTCAGTTTGATTTCTTACAGTTTCTTCATGGATTTTAAGCATCATTATATGCTTGCCAACAAGCAAGAAGCAGGACAATAGTTGCAAACCTGTATAATCTTAGAATAGAGAATACATCCATATTTTTTAAAACAGTTGTTTATAAGTTAGTCAAAAGGCATGTTTACTTCAAATACAAGGAAACACGTGCTTGCAAACAGGTCTGGCACACATTGGCATTCTTCCTGGAATACGCAAATCTAAAATACATGGCAAAGGTATTTGGATAAGCTGATGTTTATGCCATTAGATCTCATTCCTGATGGAGTATCTAAACTACAGTTTAAAGCATGCTTGAGGGCTGTAATATTGAGGGGAAAAAGTGATTGTTATCTAATTAAACACAGGAAAATAATGCTAACCAAGCCTGACTTAAGGTATACTACTGATTCTGATTAGAATTGGAAAGGCAGGGAAAAAAACATTTTCAGCAAAGGATTTATTAATTTTTAGAGTTCAGAAGCTGGTAGACTGCTAGGGGAAAAGGGTAGAGAGAGTTTAAAAAAGGAAAAAGGAAAGTGATTCACTCTATAAAGACTATCTTCATTTGGACCATAATATTTAATTCCCCTATAATGCAATCATGATCACTTAGGTTCCTGCTGTGAGTGTTTTGAAACGTTACCCTTGACAAAGCTAATAAAAAGGTCACTTCTATTTCTGCTTTGTTGTGCCTCTGTGCACTGCAGGTATTTTCATTGTGAGAGTAAATATCTCGGTAGTAATCTTTGCACGGGTTCTGATTCCCTTAACCTTTAATGGAACATGACTGCAGATTGAGAACAATGATTTGATCTTTACACATTTTGCTAACTTAATCAAAATAACAGACTAAATCTGGAGTTCTGTATGAATAACATTAGGTCCAAGCAAAGTATCATGAAGTCATTCCACCCACTAGGACACAAAAAAAAATTCGGCCATAGCATAATGGCAAAATTTAAAGGAGGAAGATCAAATACTGAACAATTTTGATGAATTTGCTGATTTATTCCATCTATGGATATTTCCATTAATGAGGGCCAAATTAGACCTTATATTGATGGTAATATTGATGGTCCTAAGTCTTGTTTCTGAATATTATATTGCTAAATGAGATAGAACTGTTTCTTCAACCGTACAGCAGCCTGTGTATTCATAGCAAAACAAGTTTTAGGAACTTATTCGGTCTGTAGGTTATGCTCAGTGATATCTTATGGCTTATCTGCCTTTGAGGAAAAACACAGATTTTTTAAAGGAAAAGGATTTTGAAGGCTTATTTTTTGCAGATCAAATAGGCCTGTTCAGTTTTTGGCAACGAAGAGTAGAGTTCTTTAATTACAAGTACTAGTTCATTGGGGTCTTTTACATTAATTATTCCCATTTCACCTACAATGAATATTCTTCTCTTACACAATTATGTAAACTAAATCTATATTTTTGTGAGTGGCAATTAGAATCCCATCCAAGAAACTGTTGAGGACTACTGACCTATGTCTTGGCAATTTAGTTGTTAAAATTTGTTTCTTAAAGGGTATCAGAGTCTGCTGAACAGAGAAAAGGATTCAGGTCAGTCAGCACTTAAGCAAAGCTTTCAAACCCTATAAAGAAAGCTTTCAAACCCTGTCCCTGATGAGGACCTTGTATCTCTACAAGGATCTCTGATGAGAGCTGGATTTCTAATTTGCCTCATCATGAGGACTGGCACTGTAACCTCACACTTGTCTTCTTGACAACCAGTAGGAATAAATTAGAAACACAAGACACAGTACAGAGAATCTTTTCAGAATTCTTCCAGCATGGGTAGATTTGAGGAGCCTACCTAGAAGCAGCACATTTGCAACACATCAAGTTATGGCTCCTCACTCCACACTGTCCTACCTTTTCATAAGCAAAAACATTTGTTTGTATTGCACACAGATTATTACTCTTTCCAAATTTAAATACAATCCACTTCTACTTCTCCAGATAATTCTTTGGAAAATTAAGTCTTCAAGATAGTTACAGGTATTAGACACTGCATATGTTTAGATTCTATGAAGTAAAAATTTCAGCTAGCTACTTCAGCAAGTAATTAGAGTACTTAATATTCTACAGAAGAGAATTAGGAAAACCAACCACAAATGGACTAAAATGGTAAACATCCTAAGTCAACAACCCTCAGAATGTATATATGTATTCATGGTGTCTTTTCTAGCACAGCTAACACGCAGTTAAATTGATCATGTCAGTAGATGCCCCTAGATCAGAAGTGATTAACCCATCTAATTGCAGCAGATAGCAAAATTTTCAGGAGGGATATAATTTATTATTAAATAGATGGAGCACTCTCTCCCCCACAAGCTTCTCTACTTTTATTTATTTTTGTGTTCAAAGGCAAATGCTACATGCTTAGTCTTTTTGAGTCATATTTCTTCTTTAAAAATTGTTAAATAGGTAATAGTTATTTCCATTCTTCATACAATCAGATCATTAACCTAAAATAACAAACAGGAAGATGGGTGCAATTGATATTTTTCAAAACAACTTAAACTAACAGAAACCATTAGAAGTTTATAATGAAATAAATAAAATGTCAAAACTAGCTATCCACCATTTTATGATCTACTTACTTTGAAGGGCTTTTATAAGTGCTCTCCTTATTGATTCATTTGTCTGCAAGAACAGAGCAATAAAACTACCTAGCTAGTATGAACATTTTAGCACCACAAAATATAAACTTATGTATCTCATAAGGACTCAGACCTGTAAAATGTTGACATTTTTATTTCTGTTTCACCATTTGGGTTGTCTAATCTGAGACAGGAACAAGTAAAATGGAAAATACTTGTGAAATGGAGTTTCTATAAATGCTGGTGGCCAAAAGGAAAAAAACTTTATTGAACTCACATTTTACATTACTCTCAAACTATCAGAGTATGATTTTGTTCCCATCCAAATACCATAAGAAACTAGTAAATCAAATAAAATTAATTAATTTAAGATGTACACTTCCATTCTAGGCCCCTTTTCCTACAGCTCAAATCAGAACCTGATTATCTGAGGTTCCCAGTGTGTTGTGTGGAATTACAGAAGCAGAATTATTACTGGGCAGGAGTGTGAACTCTGTATTGGGTCAGGTGACAGACACATGAGCTTGCAGGCACATGCATCTCATTCTATAATTCCAAATAACTCATATGTTAAAGAGAGTCCTGTTTCAGGTTACTGTGCTTAGCATACAGATGCAGCAGGTAAAGTGGGATATTAAAGTTGTACAAAATGTTATCTTTTATATTTAACATTCATAAAAAGTGTTATATATTATATACATCAGTGATACATGAAATCTTAGAGAAAATGTGGGCCCTCTCCAGAAGTAAATGGGAGACCTGGTTACACAAGACTCACATGTAAGCCCCATTTTCGAAAAGGGGAGAAGAAGAAAGACCCAGGAAGTTACAGGTTCATCCGTCTCAGTGTGGTGCTCAGCAAGGTCATGGAGCAGATCTTCCTGGAAACTATTCAAAGGCTCATGGAAAGTAAGGTGAATTGGTGACAGCCAGCATGACGTCACTATGGGCAAATTGTGTCTGACAAATCTGTTGACCTTTTACAATGAGGTTACAGCATTTGTGGGTAAGGGAAAAGCAAATGATATGCTCTAGCTGAACTTCAGCTGACAGCCCACAAAGCCAGCCATATCCTGGGCATCAAAAGCAATCTGGCCAGCAGGTCAAGGGTAGCACTTCTCCAAAGTGCAGCTGCACTACAGCCCATATGGGGAAAAAAGAAGTTACAGAAATGTAACAAGGTACTTCTTACAAATAATTCACAGCAAGTGATGCACTCTTCTTGGCAAGCATTGTTGATTGGAATGCCAAGGCTCTATAAAGCTCTTTATTAAGGTGTAGCAAACTGTGGAAGTCAAATTTTGGAACAGCAACTGTAAATGCAACAATACAATGTTGCTGCTAAAAGAATTGGATGAATGTGAGTGCTTTAATAATCACATGTCAATGGCCAGGAGCAGACAAAAAGCAATTTAAGAATAAAAACAGTCATAAAATATTCAAGGAGGCCAGAGAATTAGCAAGTAGCATTAATTATGACTTCTAAAGCAGAAAAAATTGCTGATAGACCAAACGCCAATTAATAGTAATTGCTCTGAGCCAGGTTTTAAACACATTACATGAAAACAGTAATTGTAAAAGGTTATACAGTAAGAGATGACACAAAGTGGAGATCAAAGGTTACTTTCACTATTGCCTACAAATGTAGAATGAAAAAAATCCAAGAATATTAAGGCCAGTAATGGGTGACTTCTGTCAAGATTGATAAATATAAAGGGACAAACATTTTCAGAAATGAAAATAGTAGTTAATGAAATTGTGACTATCTTTAGGTTGACAGACAGAAGAGCATTCTTCCCACACATTCACCCCAAAATATTCAGGAGTCTCAAAAAAAGCAGTATTTTTCTAGACATTTGCAGGAAATTTAAATCTGTCCATCAAAACACCAGAAGATTTTAATTTATGTGCAATATGATTAAATACCTAACTCATGAAAAATACATTTTCCACTATGATAAAAAGCTGATAGAAAGCAAGAGCAGCTTGCAAGGAAACTAAAGCATAATTCAGACAGCTGTAGCATATAGATTCCAAGAACTCACCACTAACACAATATTTTCTGCATTATATTATTATATACCACAGAAGTTGTAAAGAGTGTTCTGAACAAGAAGATCTAAAATTTACAGTAGAGAAGATAACCAGGCATCTTTTACTTTTTCCTTTTTAACTTAATGTTTTAACATAATGTTGAGTGGTGGCCAAAATACATCTTTCCTGATTGATATTACCACTCACTCCATTTTAAGAAAACTACTTGGTTGCAACACAGGAAGTGTGCAGAATATGTAATTGTGGGTAACAAAATAGTTGTTGGAAGTAACAGCACAACTAACATGCAAGCAAGGAACAAAAATAGTAAACCATCCCAAAACAAAATTAAACCACAAAAGTCTAATGAGAACTTCTTCAAATTAAAATGCAACATAACCTTAGAAGACAGAAAATATGAGAATAAAGTGAATTTACCTACTTTGACTGTAACATGCAAGCATGTAGAGACATCAACAAGGAAATTATATTAAATCTATAAAAGCAAATATTAATAGTAGATAACAGTTTTGTGTAAAAACATCTCAAAGACCAGACTCTGCATTTTCAATTCAAATTTTATTTTTGCTATTGGAATGTAGATTTGAAAGCTGAAAATCTTTCAGAAGAATAAACAGTTGCTTAAAAGCCTCTGAACAAAAATATTTGAGAAAATTTGTTGATATAGATCTAAAAAATGAAGAACTTTCCCAGACAACTTCACCTCATTCTAAAATTCAAAGAAAATATAAACATGAGAAGGCTGAAAACAGCTAAAGTAAAATCACCCTAGGTGACAGGTGTTGGAGAATACTAAAGTGTTGGAAATTTCAGGCGGAGTAACTTGAACAACATTAATAACCACAAAGGTCATTCAAGGACATTACAGTTTTCCTTCTGCCCATGTTACTTCTGGTGTTCTGGGGAAAAACATTTCTATTTTGTTCTGCAACTAGATCATAGAATACACAGATTTTTCTCCTTGCAGATCATTTAGTTCACCATGAGTTTAAAATTTTCAGCATTTCTAATCCAGAATTTAATATGAAGCAATTGATTTTTTAGTTAGCATGAGTTTGTTAAACTAAGGGGAGTCATTATCTCCTTCCCCTTCTGTATCTATGAAAAACTCAAGGTCTATTTCCAAATAAAGTGTGAACTATGCAGAAGCATCGACATCATGCTCAAGCAGTGACAGGTAATGTAAAAAGAGATCCATTCATTCTGACTTCAAGGTTTAAATCTCAACTTGTCATGGCAGCTTCCTTCTGTAGGCCACTGAAAGGAACAGACATTTCCAGAGGGTGATTGACACCACAGTATAAGTCACTTCTCTCTGGTCTCCATAAACCACATGAGACACTCTCTGAAAGCATTTATTAGCTTTCACTGACTTCAAAAGCTACTAGGGTGACAAGTAGAGACTTAAACATAATCTTTCACATATTTAAGGCTGGCTGAGTAAATCTCTGCACTGCTAGCATTGAAGCCCTCTAAATATTATGATTGGAATTGGTTGGATTAATGGGTATTTGAAGCTGTCTCCATACAAATATAGAAATCCAGATCATGTCTAATTGAACAAAAACTTCAGACTGTACAGACTTTAAATATATTTTCAGCTTATGCCTTATTCCTTCCTTTATTTTGTATTTGGTCTCAAACGCTATCAATTCTTTTTGTCATAAAGCCAAGTATGAGCATAGATTACCACATTTTAACATATTCTGCTCTTCGTAGGTGGTTAGTCTGTTTTCAACCACATTTTAGCCTCATGCCTGCTAGAAAGTATTCAGCAAAATAATTGTTATTAGTTATGAAAGGTTAATTACTCCTGTCTTCTACCCAGGAAAATCCCTGTAATGCATGCACAATTGTTTTATTTGGATGTGTTTTCTCATACCGTAATGTCACATTACTACAATACAGCAATTTGCTACAGGGGGAAAGAAAAGAACTATCCAGTCCTATTTTCAGTATATAGAGCTTTTAGAAAGATTCTTTTTTATTCATCAGTGCTCAAATATATTAAGAGTACTACAGAAATGTTAAGGAAAAATAATTGCTTGTTTATGTAAAGCATAAAATGGAGAAAAAAGGAAGCATTCACTCTTTCCACATTAAATGCAGAGAAATGTTTGGACTGCTTACCAGTGGTCTTGCTCTTGTCGTTGTGTTTATGGACCACAATATAGAATATGCAGAACACATAACATGCTGATGAAATTTACTTGCAGTGAGTAATGGGGAAAATAACAAAGCATTAATTCCCTGCACTGACCTCTCTCTTCTGCATGAGTGAAACAATGGAGAGAGAGAACATGATACGAGTTATTTCTATAAAACAAAGAACAAAATCTTGTGCCCATGCAAATTTTGATGAGAATTCAGAGAATACAATTTAGAGGGAACTTCACAGTATTCGAGGGCCTGGTGAGAGGGTCTCATCATAATACAAACTGTACTTTTAGCTAGATAGACAGACAAATAGGTACATTGATAGATAGATAGATAGATAGATAGATAGATAGATAGATGATAGATAGATAGATAGATAGATAGAAAAAAAGTATGTGTTTTTATTAGAGAAGAAACAGCTAATGAAATTTACCTCACAAATTGAAGTGCATCTTTACAGTGTTCAGCGACACTCTCTAAAATAGGAAATAGTCATGGAACTGCTACTTCTGCATTCTACTGCTTATTTACTAAATATTCCATTAACTCTCCATTATAAGTTCATACACACTGTTTTTCATGCATTACTACAATTTTACCTCTGATGCTTTGCTATTGGAGAGCAAAGAAGGAGTCCCCATTGCTGCAGTGTTAAAAGTCAGGAAAAAATGAAAATTAAATAAGCAGCACTAACTACATTTCGTTCGCTGCATTTTAGCTGTTCTCTCTGACTTGTTCCTTCTCTTTTGCTTTTGAAATGTAAAATAAAGTAATTGCATTCATGTCACAGGAGCTATACAAGAATTGGTGATATATGATGTGTTTTACTAGCACTGCAATACCAATTTATTAGCAGTCTTTAACTTTACAAATCATCCTGTATTTGAATAAATGATTTAAGAACACTTACTTAGGTTTATTTACCCAACAAACTGCTTGTGGACTTAATAAGTAATTCAAGCAGTTTCCCTGGGGTTTCTTATTTCGAACTTGCTTTCTCCTATTATCCCTGAAACAGAGAAAAAGAAGTCTCTTGAAGTTCAGAGATACCAACACATACATATTAAACTAAAAATATAAAACTTACTTAATAAAATATCATTAGGGAGTGGTGCAGAGCTCCTGACTGTTCCACCACTGCACATAGAAGGAGGGATTATGTACATGCAGGACCAGCACAGCCCTCAGACCAGTGCTGCAGAGATTCTGGCTGCAGGACAAACAGAACCAGCTGGTTTGAACAGAGGAGGTTGCAGCAACTCCTACCTGATACCAGCAGTTCCACTGCCTGCCTGGCCTTGCTTTCATCCAACTCTGCAGCTACAAGTTCCCACAAAAACATCACTGCTGTCTGAGAGCAGAAATTATGAAAAGAGCTCTTTCCATGTAAGAAAACAAGGAGTAGCTCAAAGGACACAAAGGGAAGGTTCTCTTCTATGGATGGGCTCTGCACAGTGTGCTGCATGGGGGCTGAAGAGACATTCAGTGCTACAACACTTGGGGTTTCAAGTACCTAAAGGGACATAAAGATTACCTATATTGTTCTCTGTCCTCTTCTTGTAGTGTTGGCTCTGATAAATGTCTTTTTTTTCTGACAAATTACAGAGGATCAGGCTTTCTTATTAGAAGGCTGGCAAGCATCTTCAGGCACCAACCAAAGCAGTTCTATTATTTATCTTGACTTGAAGATATACTTCCTCATCTCCATACGAGAAACTAATTTTACTAATCCAAAGACTAAAATTAATGCAGATGCGTCATTAGCTAATTAAATGCCCATTGTAAAATTTCACCTTGAACTAAATGAAAATTGCATTACATTGAGTTTAAGAGCAGAATTGAACACAATTTTTCTTCTCTGTATTTTAAGAACTAAATAAAGAAACATGTAATAGGAAGACCCAGAACCAAGAGAAATAAAGATTACTTACTTTCCTAGAACTCCTTAGTTTCCTAGGTCCTCCTAGAACTCCAAGTTTAAGCCCAAGTGTATTTAAATCAGTGGACTGAAATGTACGTCTTCAAAGTTAATAATTACTTAGAATGAAAATAGCCCAAAGAAAGCATTCAGGTAAAGGACAACACATAACCTTCCTGATTCTTGTCATGTGCAAGTCCTTGAGAAGCAAAGGCCTCTAAACCCACATCCATGCATTTGAAAGCTACATCCATAAAATCAAAGAATTGCATTTTTCATCTTCAAAGGACCTAATTATCATATTTAGTTCCTAATTAGCATAATTAGTGCATGCAATAATTTATAGGTAGAAAAAACACTACTCATCCCACCCCTAGTTTGACAGGGAGTGAGGGAGTAACAATAAGACCCCACGAAAAGTTTCTATGGGCAGTTTCATTTTGTAAGTGTACAGTACAATTTTGCTTGTTAAGATCTTTAAAGAGCAATAGGACAAATTGAAAGTGGTCCACAGAAATGTTTCTAAATTAATTTTTGGAAGAGGTAGTGTGTCCTTTCAGTAACCTGTGGCAGAGGAATGCATAATCTAGAGATCTGCTTTGTTTTTTCTTTTGCCTGTTTGCATAGCGTGTAGAGTATCCCTTAGCAGAAGAAAGACTTGCCAGTAGTTTTACAATTGAAGCAAAGGATACATTTCTAATGAAAGAAAAGCTTTACAAAGCAAGAATCATGAAGGGGAGGGTGGAACAACTGAAATATGCCTCCTGCTGTCTCGCTTTTCTAACCTACCAAGGATTACTTCTAGCTGAGGCTGGATGTACTTTCAGTGCAAAGAGCCATGCAGAGGAGAGATGAGGAAAGTTCATGTTCTCTGTTAAAAGGAATAATACAATTGTAACTGGTTGCTTATACTGGCTCAGTGCCCAGCATGATTAATGATGCTTTCAAAATGGTTTTAGAGGACCACTTAAACTTGCCCTTATGAATTTCAAGTCTGTCAGTTTTCCAGTGCTTGGCCTGTTTATTTGACTGCCCCGTTGCTCAGAGCAAATCCTCAGGCTAAGACAGAGGAATTTTCAATTTATTAGCTTATATGTTGTTAGATGGAAAAATTTCTACAAAAGCACATACAGAAAGAGAAAATGTGAACCTTGGACTGGGAAATTAGTGTTAGTAGTGATAAAACAGGTTTTATTTGGTGTCTGATTATTAGCTATGTTGATCAACACATTCCTGGTGTACACAAAGTCTGTGAGTGAAACTTCCTTCCTCACTTTCCTCATTTTCAGGAAGAGCTGGAGATCGTGGAAAGGTGAGTCAACTAGGAATTAAGTCAGTGCATGTGCTTGTGTTTCAGTCTGAATTGATCCATGCTTTTCAAAAACAGATTGCAGTATTTAGTTTAATTCAGGTTCTTCCATAACTCATGTAGTGCACAGTACTGACACTCCCTGCAATATTTACTATTTGAAATCAGGAAAAATTGTGTGAAATTATTAATTCCGCACACAAAGAGGAGGCAGATAAAAGCAAACCATACATTTAATTTGCATCTTTGAAAAGATAATTTGCCCTGTTCCTAGGAGGACATTAACGCCAGAGGAACTTTAGTTGTGTCAGCAATCCTCTTCCACATCTATCCAGCCTCTCCCAAAATACAGAAGCTAGAAGCCCCAGAAGGAAATCCATTTTATCTATAAACTGGTTGAGTTTCATTGTATTGAAAATATTCCCAAATATGTCTGAGATCCACAAATTTTACTTTAAATTAAGATGCAAGCTTGTTCTTGGTCTGTATTTCCACAATTCTTAATCACTACAATAGCAATTTTCCTACCAGTTCTTTCAAATAAATAAGAGAGAGACCTGATAAATTCTTAGTTATGTCAAATATTTAGAAGCAGATATCATCAATACATCATGCTATGCAATAAGTATATTTCAAAGAGAAGAGAAAAAAATGAAAATAATAAAATAATTGCAATTACAGTTCTCATAAAAATTTCCTGACTTTAATTTGGTAAAATAATTTTCTAGCAAGAAAAGGAAAACCTTTTATTGATTGATACTTTGTACAAATAATTAAAGAAATAACATTATTTCAAATGAAAAACCAAAATATTCTTGTGTCATAACATTCTTAATGGACAACTCCACTTTTTCTTTCTTCTTAATATTTTGAAATTTTCACTTTTAGTAAAAAATTCTAATCTTCATAAGATCCAAGTACATTGTTGTACATCCAAGTACAAGAACATAATTACCTGAAAATCTTCAGCAAGCTTAGCAGCAAGTAAAAGTACTATTCAGCAGTGACATCATTTAGTTGAACAACTTATTCCTGCGAGCTCCCTAAACTATCAAAGCAGATTATATATATGCTGGCAGAGAACATTTATCACTCATTAACAGCTAATAAGCAAGTTCCTTCATTTGCTCCAGTTCTACTGGGATTTATCAAGAGAATTTATACAGAAAGAAAATCTTGTTTGGCTGATTTGTGTTCTGAAGTTTTAGAAGCAATAATTTGCTGCTTCTGGCGGGGTAAAAAGGAAAAGAAAAGAAAAAAAAAGACAGAGAGATAAGAGAGATACCATTCTCTACCTGACAGTGAAATACCCACTAATCTACTAACATATTTATGGCAGATATTCCAGCATCAGAGAATCAGAGAGAGGAAAACATCAATTGTAGTCTTCCCATACACCAAAGAAAGGATTGAAACTGGGCTGCATTAAGCTCATCATTTTCTTAGCAAATTGATACATAAAAATGAGGTCATAAATCAGGAAAACAAACATAATCTTGGCTTCATCACAGAAAAAGAAATCAAAAAGCTAAATTTAAGGGAGACAAACTCTGTACTAATAATAGACCTGTGGAAAAAATAAGCCAAAGATCTTTCATATGTAAGGTTTTTCCTTGAATTGTGAGGAAAAGTGCAGAAACAAAGTAAAACAACACATCAAAGTATTGATCCCTTGTACTTTCACTGAGAGGACAATTTGACTCTGATTAATTTCTCCCTAAAGATTTTGGTTTGGGAAGGAAGTGTTAACTTTCATTGCAACATGAAGGATTTGGGAAAAAAGGCACTATTTCTGAAAATGTGGACTTTGCAAGATGAATCCAAGAAGACATTGTCTGAAAGCAGCAATGCCCATAAATTCACTACTAGCTGCACAACTTATAAATCAAGTTGAAAATTAGATGTCTAGGTCTCCAAACTTGTAAAAGACAGATGCAGTGGAATATGCATTGCTTTTAGGCTTCCACAGGAGAATGTATATCCAAGGGCAGAGAACCAATTGTGATAGAAAAAAAGTAAACAGTGACAAAAAAATTTTATTAGATATCACAATATCAGATGTTTACTGAATCTCAGACATAAGACCAAAACGTATCTTTCTTATTCAGAACACCTATAAGGTTTGGGGTTTTTTTCCTCATTATTGCTTACAAGAGAACAGAATTCACTATCATCCTGTCAAAACCTCAGGTATTACCTATCAGCCCTTCCATGTGGAAGGACTACTTAACATAAGTTTTCCAGTTCTTATTTTTTTATCAGAATAAAACATGGTCATGAGGCATACGGTAGACTGAGGGCTGGTATGAAAATACTAACAGGAGAAAAAGTGAAAAAAACCAACAAAAAAACCTTAAAGCATATAAAAACTGTTCCTGTCACATAAATTTGACATGTACCTTTGCATCTTTCTTCCCTGCAGGTTGTTCTGTTTCAGGCACAAAAAACACTCAGCGCTTCAGGCACAGATGGGAGCAGGAGTGGAACTAGGGACAGCAACACCTCCACTTCCCTACATGTACATCACTGGTCTATACAGCATGGTTTGCTGTGCCTGTCAGTAAGTGAAGAGACAGCTTTACAAAATTAAATGCCATCCATTATTCACAGAGTATAAACTTAGGATCCTTCATCTCCTCTCTTTTCCTCTCCATTTTGATAAACCAGGAAGATCAGAAACAGCATCATAAGGAAAATGTTATGTGCAGTGAGGACATTTGGACAGAAAAGGGGATGTAGGTACGATAGGGTGAAAAAAATAAAAAAAAGGAGATTGACACAGAGGCAGAATATTAGGAAAAATTCTCGTGATAACTTTTGAAACAAAAATACTTAATCATTAAGATTTTGGAATCAAGGTATAAAGTTCAACCTTGATCATATTTGCTCCCCTGAATGGCAAGATTCCTATAGTTATCATAGGATGGCAACAGACAATTCAGTAAGTATACTGTCAGCTTTCACTGAGAAGAGGACTGGACCTGTTGTTACGTCACTGTTTTCCAGTGCTTGTCAAAAAATGAGAGCTGTCAGTTGTTCAAAGATTAAGCAGATGGAAAACAGGCTACTGTCAGCAGCTAAAATAATCCTGCTGACCAGAGAAAATGAGAACTTTGAAACTCTCTCTCTGAAGTTAAAAAGAGAAATACATATGCCTCTCTGTTCTTACTACACACATCCAGTAAGAACTGTGTGTTGCCTAGCATGGTGTTTACAACACCATGATCCATAATTTGTGAAATCTCAGGGCTACAATACAGCTTCCTTGAATTATTAGAGACCCTTTTCCCCTTGTAATATGTACTTATTGTAGCTTAATATTTTTTCCCAAAATAAAGACATTAGTCCTAATATCTAATTAAAATATACCTAATTCAACTCAGGATGTACAGCAAGAAAATGCACCGGAAGATTTTGTCTGCAAATTTTTTTAGAGATAAATACAATGACGAGAGCAGAGGTAGCTAAGAGTTCAAACATGGGAGAATTCTGAAATTAATTGATATTGCACATTAAGCAGGGTAATGGACCTGTGGCATGAGAGCTGGGAACATAATGAAGCTGGGCAAGCTTTTCAGAAGTGGAGTTATGGCCTCTGAAAACTTGTGAAGAATCAGAAAACAACAAGAGTGAACATTTTCTCTGCTGTAGAAAAGTCACTACACACCTGTCACTTTTCTGTAGAAAAGTCACTTTTCTGTAGAAAAGTCGCTACACACCTGACAACATCCAAGCAGACTCTTGACATTTATAGAGCTACAAAATGGTGGAACAGACAATGAAAACATATCCTGAAAGCATGGCTGACTGGGGCAGGACACAGGAAACCATATTAGCTCGGTTGGTCAGAGAATGCTGCTAATAATGCCAAGGTTGTGGGTTTGATCCCCATATGGGATACCCATATTCAGTTAAGAGTTGGACTTGATGATCCTTGTGGGTCCCTTCCAACTCAGAATACTGTGTGATTCTGTAGGGCCTCTTATTCTTTATAAATGGTAAGCAAATACAGTGGTATTTGAGGCAGATTTAGCAGATGAGGATCTAACTCAAAGGTTTTTCTTGTACAGTACCAGGAAGGAATTCCAAGAAATGGAAAGACAGACATGCCAATATAAGGAATTTGGAGTCTCACCAGAATTCAGCTGTGGAGAGAGATTTCATTTTCCTGCTTGTCTGCTTAATAAAAATAATTATTTTTCTTTTATTTTTCAAAAATAAAGTAGCATATTATAACAAACAAGATAACAAATGTTATCATGTAGCACAGTGACAAGATTACCGCACTTTTTAACACCAATTTCAAAATTTAGGAAAAGTCAAGTGTTTTGGACAGGAAAGTCCTGCTAGTTTCACAAAAACCTTAGTACATCAGTGGGTCTGGCTTGTTTAATGAGAATAACTTTGAGAGCACTCTCTGTTCAGTTGTACTGTTATTTTTCAATTAAACTCTGGCACATTAATGTGACTACTTCTATGTGAAATGGATTGAAATTTTCAGATAGATTATCAACATATGTTGCACAATTGCACTTAAACTAACAAATTGTAGTACACTACAATTTTAATTCAGTTTAATTAAAATGCCTTTATTACTAATCAGTGTCCATCTGGACAAAAAAGTTTCCTGTCCTAATAACAGAAGCCAACATGCAAAATTCTGTGAGTCAGTTAATTTTCTTCATGCACAGAGAAAACACATATGTAATACGTACATAATTCCTAACATATTTCATGTTATTCATGAAGAATGAAAAGCTCCAAATTACAAATCTGTTTTCGCATACCCACATGCCAAAGTCTTGTTTGCTTTTTTCCTCATGAAGAAAATATATTTAGGCTCCAGAAGAAGGAAAAAATCAGGTTCTAAGTAAGTATACTGTAGTCCAGGATTTGTATCTGAAGAGATCTGAGATAAATTACTTGATCCTAAAGGAAGACAATACAAATTATAACAATATTTCTTGTAGAATCTTGTTAAGCTGTTCAATCAGATTTCACACACCAACTTGTACAAAACAAAAAGAGTTCCAATTTTAATTAGTACACTGAGGAAATATAAAGCAGCAATGTGTGGAAGCTTGTGTCCAATAGCGACAGCACTGGACAAGGTTGTCACAAAACATATTAGCAACAAGCTGACATTATTAGACTACCAGTTCAATAACATCATGAGGATTTACAATCTATCAAAATATTTTTACAGCCATCAATGCAAAGATAAACCCCAAGCAGGATAACTCCTAGTTTACCTTTTACTAAGCAGGGTACCCTCCCTGTAAGCATATTCCAGAGCCACACTTTACTGACCTGATCACTTTAATATCCTTTACTCTCAGGAGCCGTTAATCCATCAGATTATCTTTAACAACAGGAAGCAATTGAATTCCCCCCATCTACTTAAACATTATCATCAGCTTGGGTAGAGGAAAGAAACTCTGACAGATCAGTGAACGCTAGTGATGAAATTCTCTACTCTTTCCTAGCTCAAATTTTATGTAACAAATGGGGCTTTTCTTGGCTCCAAAAGTTTAGAATATCAATATGATAGAATTAATCTTTTTGTTTCCCCAAACATTTATTAGCTTCAGTAACATAATGCTGGTTTTGTCCAGGAGTGGAGGAAAAAAAGAGGATATGTCAACCAAAAGTGGTTTAATCCCAGTACAAGACATTTTTCTTTAGAGACATATCTAACTCTAACTAGAAGAAAGTAATTTTTCCCTTTTAAATTGTCCCCTATTACTCAGTCTTAAGCTTTAAATAACTTTAATAAGACATTCCTTCAAAATTCAGACGCTCTGCTGGATGATGTAAGTCATATGACATCTGTTTTCCCAACCTTAATCCCTCTTGCTTCCCTGGCTGCTGCGGGTGCCCAGCAGAGGGCATTTTAGGACTGAGCTATGTAAATACAAACTGAAGAGACCGAAATTTCTATCGCAGCAGTTTGCTCATATTGCAGGAGTTTGAGAAGTTTAATAAATATTTTAGCATAAACTGCAGCGTTTTCAACACAAATATCAGATCCCTAATATTTAAATAAACTGCCACATGTGGCATTTATTAAGAGCTATGTTTTCAAACTTGCACTTGTTTATACTGCATACACTGAAGTACTGTAAAACTGACATTTAGACAGTTAAATGTACGGGCATGTTAGAACTTTATGTAAAATACATTTACAAAGCAGGAGGAACAATCTGTATGGAAGACAATGGCTGAAAATTTTCATTTTAGAGAGCAAAATGCTTATTACAGCAATATTAACTATTTAATTACATGTTCTTTATATACATAATCTCACAATTTAAGTATCAGGTTAAAACTAGCTTTATGTATTGTTTTATTAAAACCACATCATAAGTTTATAACACAGTTCTTCAGTAAAACTTTTTGACTTTCAGATGTGGCTCTTCAAAATCACCTGAAAATCTGAATTGAATATTATAATGTTTCATTGCCCAGTTCCTACAAGTTAGCACAAATTGGGACGAGCACTAAAAGTGCAGCCTGGCTAAATGGTTTGAAAAGATGCACACAAATCTGTTTGCCTAAGTACATGCTCAGTTACACTAGCTGAGCTTTTCAGACACAGATACTCAGGTACATGCCTTAATTTCAGCTGATAGTTCTATTTAGGGTGCTTGTGCAACTTCATACAGCCTGGTTGGAATTTCAGGCTACAGCCTCAGCAGAGTCAGAGCCAACTGTGCCCTTATAAACATCTTCCTATGGTTACAGAGTTTCAGTTTTTAAGGCTGAATGACAAAGCTTCCTGCACAGAGTCCACAAGCTCAGACTGAGGACAAAGGAGGGATTTACTACTAATGCGACATACGTGCTCTCAGTGTCCAGGGATTTTGTCTAGCCCATTTGACAAGGTTTGGGCATGGAAGAAGAGATCCATCATACCTCTTCTTCAGCCATCTTAAGATGTGGAAATTGTAATATGACCAATGTCTCTGAGACTGTCACCTTCTCCTGCCTGACAAGCCTCCCTGTCAGAAGCTCCTATTCAGGATCATTCACAGTTAAAGCAATGGTACTAAACACAAATTCCCACATACATAGTATTACTTTGAGGAAGAACAGAATTCAGGTTGCAAAGCATTTTAACTGCAATAAAACTGCTGGGTTGTTTCCCCACTCCACATCTCTTTTTTGGCAACAACAAAATATTTCAAGTTTTCATCATAGCTGTAGTTCAAACAACTATTTAATATCAGATGTGCAGTGCTGATATTAAAAGGGTAAAAGGCTCTGGAACCATAAGGACTACATGCTGGCTACCATCTTTGGTTGCACTGCTGGCTGGCAATTATTCAGGCAGCTGAAAGAAGCTATAAAAAACAAGAATTGTTTGTGACCTTGATGAGTTTTTTTACAGAAAAGTGGAGTTTTCCAGTCTATATATTTCCAAACAGTTTACCACCAAGAACCTGAAAAACCTGCTCTCATGTAAATCTGCCATAAAATAATACTCCTATTGGCAAGGCACACTCCTGGGGGAAATTCCCAGTCAAATGAGCAGAGTGATAATGATCTAATGAGAAGAGAACTGCAATAATGACAGAGGAAAAAAAAACCCAGAAAAATAATGACTACTCAAAAGTATACATGCTTAACTTTGAGGGAGAGGTGAAAAAAGGAGTGGGGGGTAGGGAGAAAAAACCCACAAACACACAAAAAAATTCATCAGGCTTTTCTCCTAGTGGGGTCTGATTAAATGAGGAACCTGCTTAAGGTTACTTCCAAAGTCCACCTAAATATTTGCCAACATTTTCAAAGCTATGCTACACCATGCCCCTAAATCACTAGCACAGGAGACTCAGTATGAATTCTTAATCACTTCAAGTGACAAGAGAACATGAAGCTCAAAGCACTGGATGGAATACTGGTGTTCTGAAGTTAAACCCTAGAAAAATGGTTATGGATGGAGAAAGATCTCTCAGGTGTAAGAGCACCTCACATTTGATGCAGCCTAATTCCTGGATACCAGTGAGAAGAACTGTCTCACTCTTCTGCCCACACTTGGCTGTTCTTCCTTTAGACCTACCTGGTGACGCCAGGGGATGATCCCCACTGTGCCACCCCTCACTGGCATGGAGCAGCAAGAACAGGCTGCGAGGGAGGGTAAGCAGGAGCCAAACAGGCCTGAATCTACCCAGGAGACAAGATCATAGCCTACAACACCACTCAGAGGAGAACTGGTTTCCCAGGCATGAGCTTAAGATGAGCTGCGTGACCAACACACTGCAGCTGTGGGTCAAGGTCCCAGGTGGGGCTGGTCAGGGCAGGTAAAGGATATTAATTCTCCCAAGGAACTGTCATTTCTATCATGGAAAAATAACATACTAAGGCAGGCTGCACTATCACTAGGATCACTTAAAGATATAACAGCAGGTTATTTAGCTGTAGTTTCTTTAGTGTATGCCCCAAATACACTTCTGACTTATAAATTAAAATATTAAAATAACTAAATTGATGAGCTTATCCAAGTCCTCCATTGAGGAAAACAGTAGCTAATATTGATACCTTGACTTCCTCCCTCTCAGGCTTTAGGCAATGATATGTTAGGGAAATAATGGCAATATGCACTGATTTATATCATCTTATCTGCTGACAGATCTTGCCAACTGGAATTGTACCCTAGTGTCTCACGTCAGTAGTTGGAAAACATGATGTGGCATTTAGAGCTGACCTTTATCCCATAGTTAGTAAAAGAATAACATATGCCTGCTTTGCTAAACATGAAGAATATGAGAATGTTTGAGAGGATCTGAGTAACTGACATTAAGTCAGGAGTTCAAAATAATGCAGGCAGAGGACTTCATGGCATAAAGCTCTTCTGGGAGAGTTCATGTGTGTGTCTGCCCATGAACATTGAGAGGAAGAGAAGTTCTCTAAACTGAGAAGGAAATAATAAAATGTTTGAGGAAGACAGAGTAAAGGTAGAATAGAGGGATTTGCAAAATCATATCCAGGTTAACAAGCCGGTATTTCATTGCTTCTTTTTCAGCCAAACAACTTTAGGAAGGAGACTTGGAACCATGAATCACAAAGAAAAAAAAAAGGGTCAAAACTATTTCCACAGGGATGAAAAAGGAGGTATAAATAGTGTAACGTCTGTCATGGAAACGACTTCAGCTTCAAGGGACTTTGCTCTTGAAATGGCAGCAACTATTCCAAGTTGGATCACTAATTCTCTCCAGGTAATGCATAGGACATGTTTTTGAAAGGCATTCACAGTAATCTGTCTCCTGGCTATAGCAAGAAAGCCAGGAATGGATACAAGAATTTATTCAAATATCCATTTTCTTCCTTCTTTTCCTCCAGCGTCATACCATAGAGAGTGAGAGGGATTGAAACTTGAGAATAAAGCAAGCAGGCTCTTTGTGTCTCTGCTGGAGACTGGCACCTCTCCAGTTGCTGAGTCTTTAACCAGCAGCCAAAAGGTTGCAATTCTTTTTTCAAGCTGTGGGGCCAGAAAGATGCTGAGGTCACCAAATCCTATCAAATCACTTGATGCATCTCAGGATTGATTTGTTACTATTGCTAGTGTAAATGCTTTACTACCAGGATGTACCAGTTCTGCCAGTAGGCATCTGCCTTCCTTGGAAATCTGGATCCTCACAAGGCTCTAGTCCTGGATAGAGATTTTATCAAAACCTGTGTGTACAGAAGTACAAGGACAGGACAGGTGTCTACCCATAGTGAATGTCCTCAGGGAAATCAGACCACCATTTCCTGTGAAAAATCCAGCACAGCTTCCAAACCATACCACTTTCTTTTCTTACATCTGGATGGAGAAGATTGAGTTACTGTCCTTTAGATCACATCTGCATTTTGTTCCAAAACTCTCACAGCTCACAGCTCTAATAACACATCAGCTCTCTTCACAGACTACCTACTGATAGTCAGAGTCATCCTTCCTGGCTTTATAATTACAGACTGTAGGAGGACTTGGACTTCATAGCAGCCTTCAGAGTGCTTTGGTGTGAAAGGAGAGGTATGTCTTCCCATCAGCTCAAAGGTCAGGGGATGTGAGGAAGTTGTACACCAGGCTCTTGCTTTGACTGTTATAAGAAAGAGGGAAAGCTGCCACTAGGGACATGTGGCAAAAATAATTGGAGCTGGAGGTATTAGATTCAGCAAGGCACGTGGCTGCCTGACTGCAGGGAGTGTTGGGAGATGTGGGATGGACTCTGGACTTTGGAGGGCTGTCAGGGCACTTTGGTACAGTTGTGCCTTTGAAATTCTTTGGGAACTGGACTACAGAAGATATTTAATTTTTATGTAAAATGCACCTAATGAAACAAAACACAATACAAAGGGAACAGTTAAAGGGAACATCCTGGATCATCCAGGATGCCAAATAACTCTGCAAAGTTTGTGTACCCTAAGAAGGTGTATTCAGATTAATCTGTGAGATCTTATTTCTAAGGAATGAATTATAAAGGTTTCTTACCACAAGGTTCTTAATTCTAATACTTTCAGCAGAGAATGATGTCACCACCTACTTCACAAGGAAATTCAAACCGTCTTATTTTGACCCACCAACTTTTTGTCTACCTTGCCATGGAGACAAAGGAGAAAAGTAAAAGAGGAACATCCACTCCTTGTTTGTTGTGGGAAAATACATAAATTGAAAAATTAAAACTAGTAAGTCTGAAGATATTACAATAATAGAGGCCATAAGTAAACAATCTAAAAAGTATTGCATTTCTTAAATGAGTCAGACTTCTTGGCAGCCTCCCATGTGAGTGGTGAGGCCCAAGACTGTTTACCTCGTAAGATAGCAAGCAGATAAGACTGTGTACGTGCTGATTAAAAATATAAAATGTCCAACATGAGGTGGGAACAAGGGAGAGTCAAAAGCAGCCAGTCTCAGTTTAAAGAAATACAAAGCAAATAGCCCTCGCAGACACTGAATACACAGAGGTTCAAGGATGAGAGTGTCACTAAACTGGCAGTGCTACTTCAGGTCGGTACAAATGCAGAGAAGTCTAGCTGGAATCTGTTTCTCTATATGCAGGAATACCTCTTTATATTAAACATAGCATTGAGATACCAAAGAAAACAGAAAATGTTAAGCCTGTAAACCAAAAGCAGCAAAATCGTGCCAGCACAGCAGCAATTTCATATACAATTACTGTAGCATATTACAGGTTTGGTAGCTGAATCAGCAGAGCTTTCAGAATGGAAACCCATGAAACGGAAATCTGCGTGAGGCTCATTTGCTATCCCACACCCCTTATTTTCTAGAACTACAAAAATCTGTTAGTGAAAACATCTGAAAGAGATGTTGTTAGACAGAGGGTTTTGATTCACCGTGTGCTTTGATTTATGGTTCTAACTTTTTGGTTTTCCACGGCAAAGATCACACAAGCCATACAGTAAGAAAACGTCTTTCTTTGGTGTGGCGGCCTTTTGTCCTGAATCATCTAATATTTTTCAGAAAATGATAAAAACCTTGCATTTTTCTGATAGGCAGTATAGAATTTCATGGAAAAATCTCATTGGTAACATCCCAAGAAGGTATGACATTCACTATATTAATGTAGCTTTTGTAATATTCCAAAACTGCTCACAAATGTCCATTTAAAAAGTCTTACAAATTCTGTAATTTATTATAAAGACCACAGAATGCTTACTAGTACATAGAGAATTTTCTCCTCAATGTAAACTATGATTTGTTCATAGACTTTCTTTGAATAAGCCAAAGAATGCATGTTCAAATTAATTAATATGAAACTGCAGGGGGTTTCATATAAAAAAATTAATCAATCAGAATCCATCAGAAACAGAATCTGAAGATTTATTACTGAAATAAACAAAAAAAACCAAAAAACCTACCATAAAACCACCAGAAAAATAAAAAACAAACATGAATTTAGCCTTAGCTAAGCAGCTTCAGATGTTACGGTTTTGTATCCATTCCAACAGAAATAACATATCATTGCAGCTGATATATGTAAGGCACAAATGAACAAGTTTCCTTAAGACAGCAGTCAAAGCAATCATGTTCCTAGTTTATCTTGGCCAAGAGTCATCTTTTATATTTCCTTGTGTCAAAAAATTTCTTTCCACGTAGTATGAACTGCTGTCTGTGTTCACCTGCTACATTTTTCTGTTGGCGATCACTGGTTTGATACATGCTGGTCAAGCTGATTCACTTTTAGGACTATCTCATTTGATTTAAGGAAATCAAGAAATGCCAAATGCTGTAAAAAGGGGATTACCTGAAACACTGAATCTAATCTAACAGAATTGTTTTCCCCCTGAATTTCATAGTTAACTGTCAAAATAGCAATGGCGCTAAAACCAGTTTCAGGAATGACAGTTCTTAATAGTTATGAGTGATTTTTATGGCAAAAGAAGAAGCAAACTTCCCAGAGTTTTAAAAGCACATGATTCTTCAAGAGCAGCCTACAGTTTTTACTAAAGTATTATTTTTTACTTAATTTAGGCCCAAACCAACTTGACTTTAACTTTTCAATGTAATCTATCCTTGGTGTATATTAATCATATTTTCCAGTTTTGGTTTTTTTGTGGTTTTGTTTGTTATTTTGCCGGGGGTTTTTTATATAGCAAAAAGCAATACAGCATCTGACATAAGTCACAACAGTTTAGTATACATTATATGAATTACAAACATTAAAGTAATAAAGACATTTTAAGTAAGCTTTCTTAAAACCACGAAAAAATTAGGGTGTATGATTGTGTCTGTAGTCACTACAAAGACAACACTTCCCCAGGAAAGTGATGGAATCATCATCCCTGAAAAGTGCTCTAAAGGCATGTGGATTTGGCATTTGGGGATATGGTTTAGCGCTGAGCACTGTGGTGCCAGGTAAATTATTGGATTCAATGATCTTAAGAGGTGTTTTTCAAACTTAGTTTGTCTGTGATGTGACCATGAAAGTAGAGCTCACTATCATAGCTTAATTTCCAGAAGCTGCAAGTAGCACGATAAAAATTGAGATATATATAGAAGACAGTTTAGGGAACCTGAACCAAAAGTTTAAATTATTCTTAATGCAAGAAGCACACATATTTTACCCTTGAAGTTCTCTATGGTGCTAAACTAGAAGACACCAAACCCAGTATTCTGATGTACAAATCCAATAATGCAGTCCTTGAGTCTTTTGCCTAAATAACCAGTGAAGTTTCTTTCAGTAAAATTTTCCACATCTCTCTGGTTTGGTTTCTGCACAGATCTAGACAATTGATTGGCATGGTGTCGTGGTTTAACCCTAGTTAACTGTGGTTCTTCACTTGCCACTGTGAAAAAAAAGTAACTCTACCCCACGCAAAGCAAGCACACATAGCAGTGCAGGCCTATAGTTGTTTTTGTGCTAACCCTCATGGAAATAATCAGTCATGAGCTTTTCAACAACACAGGTCGATTGTTCCATGAAGCCAGTGCAATAGAGCAGCCCAATTTCATTTCACTTGTGGCAGTTTCTGGCACTGTTAACATTTTTGTAGGGTTACTTCTGCACTGGTATGTCTGATGCCCTGAGGGCAGACAAAGGCAAGGGCAAAGGAAAGGGCAGAATCATGCAGCTGTGAGCAGGGGAGGGCACTGAACCACCCACTGAACTGCATTTCATCTTGGAAATTATATACTTGTGTATTGCACTGTGGAGTCGTGTAACACTCACAGACCAAACCAAGTGTTGTACCAACACAGTAAAACAAGTACTTTCATTAATGAAAATAAAATACAGTTTGGGTTTGTTTTCTTTGTTCTTAATTTCTAAGGCAACATCAATCGAAATTGACAGAGTATTTTCTAAAAAGTAAAGGTATCCAAACTTCTAGGACTTCTAGGCCCTTCTCAGCTTAAAAGAGCTTTAAACTTTTAACCTCCTCTCTCCCTAATGCAATTCTCTCATCTTCCTGAATCTGTGTTATGACCCCACAGCACACATGCACGGCTTCAGACATCCCACCCAAGGGGATTTCAGTTTGACCTACACTCCATCGTGTTCTGTATGTTGCCTTCAGGGCCACTGCAGCCTTTTTTTTTTTGTTTGCTTTTAATATGTGAAGCACGAAGCAGTCTGAAGAAAAGCCTGTAAACTTCATATAGGAGAGATACTTAAATTGCTTGGTTGTTCACTTTAACCCAGGAATATCTGAGGGTTTTTTTCCAATATGAAGACCTTAGAAAAATTATGTGGGGACATTTGTGACCATTTTCTCTTCAGGACTTTTTATAGAAAATGCTACACAAGTAGGCATTTTTGAATTTTAAATGTTAATTGCTCTTCGAATCAGTAAAAATTTTATCTTTCATGGGATGAACACTAGCATGATCAAAGCAGCATATAAAGAGATTTGGAAAGAGAAGTCTATGTTGTTTGCTTGGAAGGAAAAGTATACACTATAATTCCAAACGTTCTATATGTAAATGAAACCACTCTTAAGGCACAAATTCACATGGAATAAGAACATCCACCTAAGCTAAAGATCCAGTTGTGAAATTAAGTCAAGAGTAGAGAGGACGGTGATAGATGAAGAAGTGGAATAAGATGAGAAACGTAACAGCTTGAGAGGAAGAGATCTGCAGATGTGTAAAGATACTGCTGACTCAGCATTCTGCTTCTCTCACGCTTAAGGCCTCCTATGCAGAGACTGAATCCTAACAAAATCTATGACATGACAGAGATCACCGCAGGCAAGGCTGGTTTTGGGAGGGGAGGAAAAATTTCCATCATAAACTAACTTACCTTTAATGACTTTCTTCTCAAATAAGTAGATGATTTGACCTATGTCTGCTCACAAAGTTCCCAATCAACATTTACTGTTCCACATCATACAGCACCAGAGACCAAATTCAGGGCATCTCATCACTGTAAGAACACACACAGAGGCCTCCTCCTCTGTATATTAAGTGAGGAAGACAGCCTCTTACCAGAAGCACTGCAGATTGGCAAGTTTCCTCTTGATTTTTGGGTGAGAAATACTGTTCCTTTGGTATATGTCCCTGTCCAGTTCTGTTTAGACTCTGTTTTGTCTCTCTGCCTTAGCCATATGAAGCCATAAGGCTACCCTTTCTTTCAAAAAGACCTAAATTATATGGTTGGAAGGTTCTGCTGTTGCCTGAAGGATGTTGTTTCATTATGGGCACTGCTGTCTCACTTAGTCCGCAAACTGGTTTTCCATGTTTCTGTTATCACAATACTGTATGATTACGATTCTTTTAATTTGCTTCAAGCAATCATGTTGCTCTATAAAATAGAATCTGTTCTCCATTAAAAGAGGATTACATCAGTTTATTTAAGCAGATGAGTGAAAATTGTACAATTTATCCCTAATACTAATCTCCTTACGCAGAATCACGTTCACACAATCACTATCTTTACTGAAATGCCCATCTGAGCAAGAGAAAATCAGGATTGTAAAGCTGTGACTCTAATTCTGAGCTCAAAAGACATGAGTTAGTTTCATGCTCTGTCACAGGCTTCCAGTAAGACCATGAACAAGTCATTTAAGTCACCTGTCTCAGGTTTCTCTCTGAATGGTACCCTACTTCCTCACAGCACCGATAAGGCAAAGTGGTGTCTGTGTAGCCTGACTATCTACAACAATCACGCTGGTTTTTGACTAATATCCTGCATGATAGATTCTCTAAAGGCACAGCAGTCTAAAATAGTCTTTCAAAATAAAACCTCTAAAACTGTACAACCTTCATAAAAGACATCTGAACTTATTACACAGTAGCTTCCAAGAGATTTCCAGATGTAAGTCTAGGATAAAAGAACAATTAAAAATATTTGTGATGTGAAAGTCAAAAACACACTGCTAATTACACTACAAGTTTGCAAGTGCTCAGAGTAAACAATTAAATTAATAAAATTATTTAAAATCTCTGCTTCTAGATACATGCACAAAAGGGAAGAGTTCACTTATGTACATAATTGTAGCTTTAAAAGTTCCCAACCTTTCCAATACATAGATATTGTTATTGCTTCAAAATGTATTCTTGTAAAGACAGCCTAATTTTCTATTGTGAAACTCCCTGCCTGCATGAGGCTGCATGTACCACTCTTCTCATGAGCTGTGAACACAACTCTAAACTCAGCAGGAGCTCTTCTAAATCCGGGAGCCCTCTCCTTTGCATCAGATTGAGATGTAGAAATCAAGAAAAACTCAACAGCATTTTTTTCCAAGCACAAAGTGAGACCTCGCTTTGAAGTGGCAAGGGTGTAGGAAGTGGAAACATACTTGTTTGTTCTAAAGACATATGGGTAAATGCTCATTTTGAAAAATCAATGAAAACCTCCCTTCTGCCACAGCAAGAAACCACCGGCACAGAGCTGCAAGAAAATTCTTTATCTTCAGCAGCTTAAGGACTGGGATGAAAGTGTTTGAGGTAGTTTCTCAACAGCAACTTAAATGCTTGAAAGAAATACTGGAAAAATCTTAATATGTGGGGGAAAAAAACACTTTTTATTCCAGTAAACCAGTGACATCGGAAAAAAATTAAAACTAAGGCATCTTTGGACAAAGACAAGTTACTCAATGAGTATTTGGAGCTAGAATGACAGGACCAAAGTAAGAAATGTTTAATAAAGCTAATTTTTTTGACTAAAAGCCTGCTGAAAATAGTTAGAACTTCTCTTGATTTCCATAAGCTTTAAATTAGTCCTAACTAAGCTTAGTTTTTGAAAAGATAGATTAAAATGTGAATGGCCAAGACTTTATAGCCTTGCAAGACAAAAGTTAGGATTTCAATTATGTTTTCAGTTTTCAGGGAATCTTACTAATTCCCTATGGGGAGGAGCTACCGGTAGGAGACAAAATAGGGCAATTCAGAGAGATGATGCAATCTAGAGATATCATAACCTGAAAATCAGGAGATAAGCAGACCCTTGAGAGATCTTCTATTTTACAGGAAATCGGTATTATTTAGGGACAAGGATGAACTAGAACATTCACTATGAAAAAATGCATTTCCTCTATGATTTATAGCTTTTATGAATAAATGGAACTATCCCAAAATTTAGGTATCCTTATCACCAGCAATTTTTCCTAGTCTAACTAAAATCTCTCATGCTGCAATTTGAGCCTAATGTCTTTTCTCTAAACTGAGCATGTAAAACAGAAAATCCTTTCTCTTTGAAGCACTCTTGTCTCAGTATAATCTCAGTATTTTCTCTCTATGAAACACACATCACATTCTTTCAGCATTTCCTTGTTTCTTAGATCTCTGATAATTATCACTGTTCCCTCTCCACCTAGTCTGCCATCCTTGAACTACCATATCCAAGAAGAGGACAAAGCTGTCCAGCCCAAAGCTTGTTTCACAATAGAGCTGATAGAAAATGCCATTTTGCCATGATATAGCACTGTTAATTGAATTTCAGCTTGTGCATCTGCTACAACCTCAACATATATAAAACATATAAAACTTCTACTGAAACAGTTGTTCCTTATCATGTGTTTGCACAAAAGTGTAAAATATTACCCCAATGCCTGGCAGCCAGGGGGGCCAAGCGTGTCCTGGGGGGCATCAGGCACAGCATGGCCAGCCAGGCAAGGGAGGGAATTGTCCTGCTCTGCTGTGCACTGGGGCAGCCTCACCTCCAGTGCTGGGGGCAGCTTTGGGTGCCACAATATAAAAAAGACATTAAGCTATTAGAGAATGCCAAAGAAGGGCTACGAAGGTGTCGAAGGGTCTGGAGGGAAAGCCACACAAGGAGACACTGAGGTCACTTGCTCAGTTCCACCTGGAAGAGACTGAGGGGAGGCCTCAGTGCAGTCTGCAGCTTCCTCGTGAGGGAAAGAGGAGGGGCAGGCACTGATTTTTTACAGAAAGAGTGATAAAATATTGGAATGGTCTGCCTGGGGAGGTGGTGGAGTCACCATCCCTGGACGTGTTTAAAAAGAGATTGGATGTGGCGCTTGGTGCCATGGTTTAGTTTAGTTGAGGTGTTAGGACAGAGGTTGGACTCGATGATCTTGAAGGTCTCTTCCAACCTGGTAATTCTGTGATTCTGTGATTCTGTGTGATCTCTTCATTGTGGTGACCAGTGACAGGATCTGAAGTTGTGTCAAGGGAGGTTTAGGTTGGATATTAGGAAAAGGTTTTTCACCCAGAGGGTGGCTGGGCACTGGAACAGGCTCCCCAGGGAAATGGTTACAGCACCAGCCTGGAAGAGTTCAAGAAGCATTTGGGCAATGCTCTCAGGCACATGATGTAATTCCTGGAGCTGTCCTGTGCAGATCGCTTCTTTTCTATTCTACTCTATGAGTCTATGAATAAATAACATTTTTCAAAGCTTTTTCTTCATTGGAACTACTGACCAGTTCTCAATATCAAACCTTGCACCTTAATTTCATCCACAAATTCAATTAATTTTTTTTCTTAAAAGAGTGCTAAAAAAATCGATTGTTTTTGGAAACTTGATGACAAATCTGTAAGCCCTTTGAACCTGTAAAAGACAAATTTTATTTAGAGAGAAATCCCTTCATAGCAGCATTTCTTTTAGATATGGTTCTGACTCCTGGGAAAGCACAAAGAATTATCTCTAGGGGATTATAATTAAAGGGCAAATGCTATTGCTCTGGTGAAACAAAGATTGCAAAAATAGTTGAATAGAACAAGAGTTTTCAGAAAAGCATATTTCAGAAAACAGGGAGATGGTAAATAGAGAGAGTAATTTTCTGAAAAAAATTCAGAGGAGTACAGATAGAATTACAGAAAGATTATTTTGGAAGCCAAACTATTAAACAGGAAAAACCACACAGTAGGAGTAGCAGAGGCTATCATGTCTACACTGAGAGCTCTTCAGTAATGTGGACCAGTGAAGAATGAGTCATCAAAAACCAAGAGCCAGGATGAATATAAGAAACCAAGCACATGGCAATAAAAGCAAAGATGTGAGTGGATGTAATGTGATATGAAGAGTTATGCAAAAAAGGTTTAGAATTAACTGGAAGACAAAAGGAATAGTGAGCATATTTTTGAGAAACAAAAGATGCTGAGGAAGTGAAAATACTTAATAGTGTCCTGTCCTGCTGAGTGCCCTGTCCTGCTGAGATCTCCCAAAGAGATCTTTCTAAGTTAAAATTTTCGTTTATCAAAACTAGTCATGATGAAATAGAAAATCTGTTGGTGAAAGGATCAGAATTTAAAATATTTCTGACAAATCAGTAAGGTAACTAGCTTTATCTTACTGGGTTCAGAACAAGTAAAAGAACAAAATAATGTGCAATGGTGAGGAGAGAAAATAAAATTCAGAATACACAAAATACAGAATGAAAAATATTTAACTAGGTAGTGAGGACAGAAGTGTCCTAGGGTTACAATGATTTATACAGCAATGTTCTTCCAAAAAAGCCATCTCCTTCTTGAATGCAATAATGAGAATAATAACTAATCCTACAGATTCAGCTTGTGTGAGTCCTCACAGGAAATTCGGAGTCTGGTATAGGAACTGCATGTCTAGCAAGAAACTGGGCATACTTCTGAGGGTTTTTTTTGGTTTTTTTTTTAAGAGCAAGAGTTTTTAAGAAGAAAATGAGTTTTTGCAGCAAAAAATGGACAGAAGGTCCTTTTTCGGAGTGAGTTTGTTTGGTCTAGAAAGGAAGATGAAGGAAACATGGTAAAAATATCAGAAAAAGACAATAATTGTTCTTCCATGTACAAGGGAGAAGAAAAAGAATTACTATTGACAGCAAAGGTTAAAGTTGTAGAAGCTTTTCAGCAGGGTGGTGAAACAACAGAAGACACTATTTGAAAAAACTAAGAAAATATCATATTGAGAAGAAGAGGCAGTCAAGTTCTTTCTCAGGGATGATTTAGGAGAGAAAATTCACACTGTATGTTTCCTTGATCCTCTCTTAAATGTCTATATTTTCAGAAATGTAGGGAAGAGGAGGGAGAGTAATTAAAAAACATATTACACAATATTCTTTTTCTAATACTAGGAGGAGAGAGCAACAAAATGTATGATTTTTGGCAAAATCTAATTTAATTTTACAATTCCAGATTAGGAGCATCTGCTTTCTACGGTATCTGTCTTCAGCCAGTATCATTTGCATAATTATAGTGCTAGACAAGGACCACACAGAAGCAACGCTATATTGAATAGCAAATCAGACTAACAGCATCTTGAATCACAGCTTGATTTCCCATGGCTGTGAGCAACATCAGATAGTTTTGTTGGCCATGTGTGAAATAGGCAGAGGACAATTAAACAGGTATCTTCTCTTCCTCTTCTCCCAAATATGGATTTATCATTGGGAATATTCAATTGTTTAAGTTACTGATATGAAAAATGAAATCCGAATTGGTTTACATCATAGAAAGCATAATTTCAATACTTGCAGACTATTTTTGATTCCGAGTCTTTACCAATTACATGAAAAACTACCCAGGTTGGCTCTAATAGCCTAATTTAATAGCTTTGTAGATGTGTGGTTTGTTTATTTTTAAATATATTTGTAATATATCTGACATGACTATCAATACATTTCTAGTTATACACTCTATGAAACTCAAAACCAAGAGGGCTTTAACTCAAACAAAAGAAATTACCCTGAGGATTATAGTATAAGGAAAGATAGCTGTGCCACTATCTACAGGAGGGATACCCTGTTGTTCCCTTAATGTAATGAAAACATTATGAATTAAACAAAAAATGAAACACTGATGAGAAGAGGACAGAGTTCAAAGAAAGAGCATATTTCCCTTGTTCACATGAAGATCTATTGTGCATTCATAGATGGAGCCATGAAAAACAGTCTTCAGTTTCTATTTGATTTGGTTTTATGGTAAAACAAGAAGCACTTCCCTACTTTTGGCAGTAAACACTTCAGTATCTTGGAAATTACAATGCAAGTCAATTTTAGAGCATGAAGAGAAAAATCCACATCATAGTTGGTTATCAATGACACAGTAAATAGAAAAAAAAATCCTAAAAACAGAGTTCCCATATAAAGAAAGAGTAAGAACATGCTTGGCTAGAGTATTCTGGAGAAGTTTAATGCTGCATTATATATCTTGTATGCATTTTGAGATTTACTGAGATAGTTATCCCTAATTTATTCTAGGATGATCATTTTGCTGTAAATCCTCAAGGGGACACTGCTATTCTACAATAGGTATTTTAGTAAATTTCTAAGTGTAGACAAGTTTATGAAAGTAGCTTGCTCCTGCATTATTAATCTGTCTCCATTTCCCTACCTGTAAAAAGAAAAATATATTTTGCTTCAAGTATTCTGTTCTAAATCTGACCCTAGACACCCAGAATCATCACCTGTGTCTTTCACCCTAAGACTGCTACTCAGAGATTCTCACATAAATTATTTGACTAGTTTTCAGAGAAGAACAGGATTAGAAAACATCCTTGTAGGCTTTAATAAGTAGGCACATAAATTATTCTTTCCTTATATGCCATAAAGAACAACTTTTTTCTGGATTCAAGCAGAACTCATAAGCTCAAAACTACTTATACCTATCATGACCTAGGCACTTCTGACCATGCACAAAAGCAGAGCTTTAGGTAAAACACAAAGCATTAGAAAAGTGTTGAGGTAAACAAATTACTGATTTAGTTTCTGGTTTATGTACCTCTGCAAACACACAATTTGATCAGTGAAAAAAACCACTTAAAGATTTACTTCAAAATGGCATTTGTTCAGTATTTTCTCTGTCTGGAATTGCATTACTTTCTGTGTAAATTTTTCTGCAATTAAATTTAGTTTTCAGGGTAAGGCTTGCTTTTGGGAAACTGGTAGTTCATGTGTCATACAGCATTTCTATCGCTGTGTTTAACTTGGCCAAGTCCAGATTTGTCTTTCCGAACTGAATCCAGCCTTTTACTTGGCAAAATGCTTTCACTGCTTTATGACTGCCAAGAGGCTTGCAAGATTTGCCCTTTGGATGGGCATTTCAACTGTGTCCTTTCCGCACAGGGAAGTATTAGCAATCAGCTGACCTGCTGTTTACAAGTGGCCACTGCCAAGAGTTGTTACTGGAATCACTTTGATTCTCACAGGTGCCCTGCTAGGACAGACTTAGCAGATCTCAACACACCCAGAAAAAATTAGATGAGATTGTATCCTAAAAAAAATTCCTACTTATCTGCAGAGTCCACCTAGATGCATATTATGTGCTAGAGGGTACTGACTGCTAAAGACTACAATCTTCTGATGAATGGCAGCTAATATGAGCTGCAAGAGCTCTTGGTCCTACTGACTTTTTGTCATGTCTTACAGACAGACATGGCAGAGATAAACTGGTATCTTCTTCCACTGAGTGCACAGAATGTAGATTACAATTACTACTTCAAATTTACAGAGTGAGGTATGAAGATAAGCGAGAAACTAATAATGCCCTTTCCTTTATAGACCTTACATACCTGCAAATCATGCTATTAAACTACTAGCTGGAGAAAATTATGCCATCTCACTGACCAGTATTCATAGATGTGATTTGGCTCTTGAAAACCCAAGAAGCATAGCAAAGACTTTAGGCGTGACTCTTTCTCTAGTTGCTGTCTCCTGAGGTCTGTTTCCAGAATGGAATCTATCCAGTTTCCATGCAGTGGAGGTACACACAATAAAGCAGAGAGCAGAGATGTCTGTCCACTTTCTGTCTCTTGCTAAGCTTTCTGCAGCATCCTTTCTACCACAATCTTCCAAAGTGACTGAGTTTCCTCAGGGTACCTTCTGTTATTCCTATTTCTCGACGTCTATACAGTCTGCAGTAACCTCAGACATCCACTTTGACCCAAACATTGTACAAAGGTGTAGCACAGGGCTGAGCTGCATATTCCCTGCCTTTTAGCTGCTCATCCAGACCACATAATCACCCAGTTCTTATCTGGCACAAACTTGCAGTCAGCTGTCTAAGGGCAGGACCAGAATTTGCTTACATCTGCTACAGCCTGTTTCTTCTTTCATGTTCAAAGTGATACAAGTGACAAGGCTAGTAAGGAAGGCATCTACTTAGGGAACCAGATCCTGGATATGAAAGAATAATTGAGGATAATTATGTGAAAATTTAGTTCCTTGGTGTTTACCTTGATGATTTTCACAGTCCCATTGTTTACTTACTTAAATCAAATAAACTAATAAATAAGGTATAAAAGCTACTTTTAGGAAAGTGGCTATTACAGAACCTCAGCAAAGAATACATAAATAAAATTTCAGTTAAGATGATGCATTTCTTTATGCTGAGTGGAACTCCCAAAAGCTTCAAGAAGAAATGTGAGGCAAGCTGTGATCTGAAGTTTCCCCCTTGTAGAGACAACTGTGAACCAAGACTGCAGGTACCTAAATTTCAGCTTTTCCACTCTGTAGGCTAATATTCTAGCTACTAGCATATATAAAGAAGCCCTCATTACCTTGCTGTGCTATTTAAGCTGCCACATCCTCTACTTCCCATAGAACGCTGAGTAGCCTTCACGTGCTCAGTCATGAGCACTCTATCAATCCCATCTGAGAGCCGGGAGCTGCTTGTCTCAAGTGTCTGTAATTCACACAGGGTAAGCACCTACTTCTCAAGGTAAATGCTATTTTGAGCATACCAGAAGGCAGAACCACAGCCAGCTAGGGAATATTCAGAGTCAACCCAGAAGTACCCAGGAGGCTTAAGCAAACACAGCTTAAGAGTTACTAAACATGATTTTAATTTCGTCTTTGAACTTCGCTGTTTGAAGCTCCTCCAAACCACTTGGAGCTAGCTCACGTATTAAAAACACTACTTTTTTTTGAGAAAGTTTACCAATCTCTAATTATTGATGACAATCTGAAACACACATAGGAATGCACATGAGTTGACCTTTGTGCACAGAGACCAATATTTCAGGATAATGTGGACTGTACATATTAAATTTCAAGGTGTGGTTTCCAAACTATGATTTTTTCTAGCTACTCTCCTCCTCTGACAATGTTAACTTACAGTGAAAAAACCCAAACCAACAAAACAAACAGAACACATTGGCAACTATGTCATTTAACAGTCAGTTAAAAACATGAGATTGTATTCCAGACAGAGAGAGTAGTATTACATTCAGCTTATACATGCAAGGAATCACAAAACTTAGACCTCCTTTTCTTGTTAATTTTAATTTCTTTTGTTTGGGTTTGTTTTTTTGTTTTTTTTTTTTTAATTTAACACGGCTTATCAATATAATCTTAGCATGTAGTATCTTAATTTAATACGGAGAAACTGAAAACTCTCAATAAAATTTATCCTAGCAAGTTATTGGGAATCTTGGCAATTCCCAAGAAGAAACCAATGGGAAACTTAAGTAAACCAAGCTCTTTAGAGAGCTAAAACAAATTCAAACACTCCGTAAACAATTGCTTGAGTGGGGGTTTCTATTCTATTAATATTTTCTATACTATATCAGTACAGAACTAATCTTGTACACTTGAGCAGTTCAAGTGGATTTACAAGCATCAGTGTCCTTGCATTTTTCTGCCTATAATCCCACAGCCCCTCAAGGGAGAGCAGCAATTTTCAGAAGATGGAGCAATGCCACACAGTTCTATAAGTAATTTTCCCATAATTGTGTACATTGAGGCAGAAGAAATAACAAGTACGTTGGCAGAGTCTCTATTCTAAAACATTCCACAGTAGATAAGAAACATTCACAGTCATTGCCTGCATTAACTGCTACATGAACAGCATCCAACAGAGCAGAATTGAGCCATAAATGTTTGGGACTGCATGTGTAGCCATCTCCTCACACTATGAGTAGGGGATATGTGGTGCTGTAAGCAGTACCAAGACGTATTTCTCCTTTCCTCTTCCCAGACAACCTAGAAGTATGCCTGAGGTATCCTCTAGAGTCAGACTAGGGCCACTGATTGGAAATTATAGTTCAGTGTTTACATTTAAGATGAAGGAGAAATCCACAATAATTGATCTGACCTCATTAACATGTAAGATTTTAGAATAAGCTTAGAATAACAAACATAGAAGTTGATGAAACAGGACAAAGCTCCCCAGGGTTTAGCAAAAAAATAAAGGTGTCTCATTTTTCATTCATCTCTTCACAGCTAGTAATAACATCAGGCTAACTCATTTACTAGAGCCTTCTACTTGAAGGACTGGTGCTTCTACTTACTTAGGTGTCTAAATTGTATTTCAATATGGTTCACCCTCTTCTAGCATACTATTAGTTTACAAGAAAGATGCTATTTTGGAAAGTTTGGGCTTCTCCCCAGTTTCTCACATCTTTTCAAGTTATGAAACCTATCGTTTCTACCAGGGTACTCTGCTAGAATCTTTTCAGGGAAAGAAAAGAAAAAAGAAACCAACCCAAATACAGTTCTATCCTGCTCACTCTAAATTTTGGGCCTCTACATTTCCCAACTATATCTTCAAATACCCAATTTTCTTTAGAAAGCAACAATCTACAAGGTCCCACCAAACCCCAATACAAAACACACACTAAGACTTATCTTCTCATCAAGACTTTTTTTATTAGTTAAACTCTACAAATGTGCCAGATCCCTTATTTACCAGACCCTTCTCCAGATGCAGCCATAAATGATCATTAAGCTCACAGGTTAACTTTAAAACTTTCGTCTGCCAGTGGAAAATAATGCAGGGTTGTGTGTCCATTTGATCACATATTGCTTTATGAAGTAAGGATATTTCCTTAAAAAGAAGGTCTTTTGCTGAGAAAAGGGAACAGCAGTATATGTGATCTAATAGAATTTTTACATGAATTTTGATATACCCTATGCTGAGAAATTCTCATTTCAGCAGACAAAGATATGGATTATTGTGAGAAACATGGAACCAGTTAAATGGATAATGGTAAGTTTCTTTGAGAGAATATGGTGTTAGTATTGGTCTCATTAATATTTCCATTCATGATCTTGATATCAAAAGCAGAAATGTGCTTATGGAACTTCTGAAGATGAGAACATTATATAGTGAGAAATGAGTAACCCTGTAACTGCTTTGAACTAAAATGTTTAGTACATGTTTTTGGGACCAACAAATATTTCTGTTTTCACTTTGGAATCTGCTAGTTAAAAACAGAGGAAAAGATCTAAGACACTTAGTGAAGAACAGTAGGAATTTTGCTGTGAAATAGACAAGTGAAATCTTCATCAAAGGTGTATAGTTCAGTAACATAGTCATTAATGTGACTGAACAAGGTCTTGCATATAATTCCAGCAAACCATTATGATGTAAGATCAAATCAAACTTAGAAATCTAGACAAGAACTACAACAATAAAGGAAATTAATATTTTATTTTATGACAGAAAGCTTTGATTTATTTTAGGTATTGTATGGAAGACTTAGAGATGACATTATTGCACTGTAAAACTACATCAAAGAATAAACAAGGTAGAAGACAAAGAATGTTTTCAGTTACAGATGAAATTGAATGAAGAACAACTGTCTAAAATGACTCCGTGAATATACATATACTCAAAATGAGTTTTTTAATAGTCAGAAAAAAATATCTATTTGGAACATCCTTCCACTAGTTCAACTGGCTTTTATATCAAGTTTATTAGTTTACGAGTGGAATTACATGCTACTGCCTGAAAAAGCAAGGAAATAAACAGTCCTTTTCAGTCTTATTCTTCCTATTATCAGAAAAATAGGAAACATGTTAATCAGCAGAGGTTTGTGATCACTATGAATTAAAAAAGACCTCAATGGGTCTATTAGTATCAACATTGACAGCTAACTCAGGTACTGTCTTGGGGAAGTCTCAGCCTTGTAAACACTGAGAATTATCATTTTTACACTTCAACAAATTCTACAGGCTGTATTAGTAGAAATTGCAGCGCCTCCTCCGCATGTTCGACACTCACAAAAATCTATTGCAAATACAAAGAGGCAAGTTTTGATGAACAGTTAAGAAGTGTGAAAAACACGAGTTGTATTAAGGAACTGCAGCATTCAGGAGCTCTTAGCCTTCCCCCTCTTTCATATTCAACTGCGTAAACATGGAGACTGAACGAGTTGGTAGGGGTGTGTGCATGGCTGTCTTCTTGAAAGCTATTTTTGGTAAGTGGTGGGATGTCTTGAAGTATAATTACTCTTATGGCCGTGTCTTCATGGTTGTTTCCAACTGAGTTGTTGCTGACTTGAAGGTGTGTTTACAGAGCTCTTCCCAAAACCAGTATGTACATTTGTATACATACTTGCATACCGACACGGTATGTCTGGATAAACCACTCCAGAGAAACATACGAGAATCAACCCAAGCGTTTCTGTTTGCTGTGATAAACCCACCCACATACTTGTAAAAAACCAACTTTGCTGTCGAAACCAGGCTTGCAGTCTCCTGATGCTCGTCTTTAGGATGGATTTGGCTCGGCTGTGTCCCCTTCACAGCAACCCAGTACCACGGCAGAGCAGGGATGTTCCCACCTTTGTCTCTGCCCGTCCCTCGGAGCGCTGCCGCACCCGCACACGGGGCAGGCTGGCCAGGGCCCCGCTGGGCGCCAGGAGGATGCCCTGCCGAGGCAGACCCGCTCGGCTGGCCTCTCCTCCGGCCGAGGCAGGGGAGCCCGACAGTGCAGCGGTGCTGCCTCAGCAGCGCGGCTGCCCTCCGCATCACCCCGGCACAGATCGGCCTCCTGCACTCACACCCTGTGCAGTGCCCCTGAGACTCCGCGCCCCGCTGGTGGATCCTCCTTCCCGACTTTGCTCTGGGCGTCCCAAAGCCCCTGCTAAAGGAGGAAGCGAGCACCGGCTGTCACAGCGCCGCGCACACCCTCCTCCTGGCCCCGGGCCGTAGCAGCCCGAGGCCGCGCCGCCGCTGGAGGGCAGAGCGCCGAGGGGCGGCGAGCGAGGGGCGGGCACTGCCGGGCCGCGTCCCCGGCGTGTGAGCATGCCGCGCCGGGAGGAGCAGGAGGAGGAGGAGGGATTCCTCGGCCGGGCCGGGGGAGGTTCGCACTGGAGTTAGCGCCGGGCAGGGAGGAAGAGCGAACGCTGCCGGAAGCGGCGGAGCGGCGGCGGCGCTGGGAGCCCGCGGTGCCCCGCGGGCAGCAATGTAGCTGGGTGACAGCGGCCGGAGCGCGCCGCCTCCGCTGCCAGCGGCCCGGTGCGGCGGGTCGGGAGCCTCTCCGGGGAGGCGGCAGCCGCGCCTCGTCTCGCCGCTCCGCCGCTCTACCCCCTGCCCTCGGCGCCGTCTCTCGGCGCGGCCCTCCCTCCGTTCCTCCCTCCCTCCGCCGCCGGCCGGGGGGCTGCGGCCGCCACCGCTGCCATGGGGCTGCCCACGCTGGAGTTCAGCGACTCCTACTTGGACAGCCCGGATTTCAGGGAGCGCCTCAAGTGTCACGAGATCGAGCTGGAGAGAACGAACAAGTTCATCAAGGAGCTGATTAAGGACGGCAGCCTCCTCATCGGGGCCCTGCGAAGTGAGTCGGGCGGCGGCACCGGGGGTGGCCGGCAGGAGAAGGGGCTTCTTTTGTTTGAATGGGCGCCGGGCGCGGGCTCCCCTGCCGGCAGCCGCCGAAACGCGCCTCCTCAACTTTCCCTGCCCCGCTCCCTCCCTTTCCCCCTCCCCGCCGCCGTGCCTCGCCTGGCCTGGCGGGGCCGGGTGGGTGTCCCGGGGGAGCGGGGGCGGTGCGGGCCCTGCCCCGGCCCGGGGCTCCGCCGCGCCCTCCCCGCCGGGGCCCGCGGGCAGCGGCTGGGCGCTGCCGCCACCGGGGCGCGGACCGGCCAGGTGGTGCCGCCCGGGGATGCGGGCCGAGCCCGGGGTCGGGGCTGGGGGCGGAAAGCCGCGGTGCAGATCGCTGCACGGTGCGGGGCAGGCGTGGGGTCTCGTTTTGGCACGCTGGCGGCTAGCTGGGTGTCTGCAGATAACGCAGATGTCTGTAATAAGTGGGCAAAGCAAGATATTGAAGATATTGAATTTATACGGAGAGTTTATATCTCCCCCACCCCCACCCCATCCTCCCCCTTCTTCATGTAGTAGATTAACTTTTATGTATTTTGAAAGGTTCTGAGAGCAGAGATAAGCACGAGCAGAGTAGCGCTTTTAAAGGTCTGTGAGTTGAGCGGTGACAGCTTTCTGGGGCGTGAAAACGGCAGTCATGCTCTAAAGAGCATGAAGTGAAAGCTAGGAATTGCCCAGGAGCGTCACTAGACTGGGTTTGTCCTCCCGTCCTGTAAAGCCTTGCCACCTACTTCTTGCCTTTAAGCCACTTTGGATCTCTCACCTGTTGCCCAAAGTTTTGCTTCAGGGAGAGCAGAGAAGTAACTTCCAGCATTTCATTTTGCAACGTGAGACTGTCAAAGGAAAGAATCACTTTAATCCTTAAAAATATCTGCCACATTGACATGGAATGCTAGCTTTTGTAGGGTGAAGGGTAGCAGTATTGCTTTTTGTGTGGACAGGGAACAGGCGTTGGTCTGAGTGCTGTAGCTCTTAAGAACTGCTAAGAACTGCTAACTTTGAGTCTAAACCCAAAGTTTGTGTCCTTACCTAGGAGGTAAAATTTGTGAGGATTTTATTTATCCAGCAGTAGGACTGAATTGTACTTGTTCATGCACCAACTGTATATAGTTTGTTTATAACATTGCATTTATGTAAAGCAGCTATTGTCTTTTGGAGAGTTTTTTTTCATATAAGTGCTTGTATTTCTGGGCACATCTAAGTTTTATTTAGTAGCTGGGTACAAATCTAGCATCTTATGTGTACTTATATTAAACTTAAATTCCTGGACTCATGCCCACAGGATGTGAGATGACTGATTACACAGAAATAGTGCTTGTGTGTGTGTATGTAAATATATATATTTGTGTGAGTGTGATTGTGTGAGTGTGTGTGTCTGTGTGTATCAATCTATCTATATCTCTAAAAACTCATTGGAACTGTTTTCTTTACAGGCAAAAAAGTTTTAGTTGTGCTTTAAGCCTTTCTTGTTGCTAAAAAACTTTGTCTGTGTAACAGAAAATCTGAGCTTGTTTTAAGTAGTAAAAACTTACTATTCCAAACCCAGTCCTATAAAATATAATGACAGGTTAGGATACCACATGAGTACTTTTTTGACCTGGACTAGCACTGGGAATTGGCTGTGTTTAATTCCAGATCAAATATGAACAAATACTACTTTCTTAGGCTGTCTGAAGAAAGGCTGAGAAGTTTAGGCCGTTAAGCCTGGAGAAGAGAAGAGAAGACTCTGGGAAAACCTTCCTTCAGCTTTCCAGTAGCTAAAGAGGCACATACAAGAGCAGGAGAGGGACTTCATACAAGGATATGCAGTGAATAGGCCAAGGGGTAATGGCTTTAAACTGAGTATGTTTGGATTAGATATTAGGAAGAAATTCTGTACTTTGAGGGTAGTGAGACTCTGTCACAGGTTGCCCAGAGAAGCTGTGGATGCCCCATCCCTGGAAGTGTTCAAGGACAGGTTGGGTGGGACCTTGAGCAGCCTGGTCTAGTGGAAGGTGTCTCTGCCTGTGGCAGGGGGTTTTGAACTTTAAGGTCCCTTTGAACCCAAGCCATTTTATGATTGTCAAAGGTAGACTGCAGTAGAACAAATGGTGTATTTGAGAAGTAATTTAAACCCTGATTCTGAAGTGAGTAATCGCATTAGTTTTGGGGAGAATACTTATGAGTCCTTGCAGGATTTAGAGCAATGTTTCTATCTTAAGTAATGACTACTTAATTTGTAAGTTCTCACAATTTAGTTCAAATGTATTCTATTTGACACAATGCTTATTGTATCCTATATGCAGATACAATGTTGTGTCTTTTAGCCTTAGTAAAATAACATCTCTTCTGGTATAATGAGAAATCTTTGTCCTTTGGTTCATTTCAAATCCTTTACTTTCATGACTGTGCCTTTTATAGAATATTGCCTTAATTCTTGTGTTAGGTCCACTGGGGAAATGTCTGGATTTTTCTCAACAAACTGGAAATCCTGGGCTTATTCTCTGTAGACTGTTGTAGATGCTGCAATGTCAGTGTACCTGTTACAGCAAGCAGCACTATTGTATATTTCTAGAGGACAGGAATTCAACTTATTTAAGCAAACTAGGGACTCCTACTCACCTTTAAAATCAGTGATGTGTAAAATAATTATGCAAGACTTTTATTTTTTAAAATTTCTTTAATTGTGTTTTAAAATCAAACAGTGAAGTAGTTCAGTTCAGTGATAATTCTAGTATTTTATTTTTGAATATTTAATGACCTGCAAGCCCTGAAGAAAATTTACCATGTTTTGTCTCTAGGTGGTCTAGGATTTTTATTACCACATCATTTTTCAGGATTAGTTCTGCTGGGGTAAAAAAATCTGGACTGTGCTGCAGAGCTTCAATGGAAATGAGTTTTGGAACATGTCATCCCTGACCAAGCTTAAAGAAGAGACAGTGGAGCTATTGTAGAAAACACAATAATACTTTAAAGTTTTCTATTTGTAAGTTTTATTATATGAAATGACAGTATGTGCATGGTTTTTCAGGTAGCATTAAACTGCTGTACTTACAAATGTTACAAAATATTAATATTTGCACAACCAAGTATTGAAGTTACTGTAACAATGCAGTGTTTATGAATACCTGACAGATTCCACATCAATTGAAGGTAGAACAAATATGCATAAAGTAATATGCAAATATTTTTCCTTTTATTTGGAGCGGTCCCAAAATGAGTCAGGCTTTATTTTAATGTGGTTTTGCTACGTTAATTCTGGAGAGTGCTGCTTTCCAAAGTAGCATGTAAAGCTGAAATACACTGTTCCCTGAAGCAGCAGTTGACTATTGTGAATGCAGTGGGAACTGATAAAGCTAGGATTGACATCAAATCCTCAGCAGCTTTTTCCTAGCATTTTTGCACTGTTTCCATCTCTTTCTAAATAAGCAAGACTCTGGGAAGAGCCCTGAATAACACAGATTGTATGTTTCAGTTTAGCTAGGTATTAGCATACCATCTGTATGGCCCTTGTGCCTACTTCAGCCTTGTCCTACAATTAGTATTTGTAGCCATGGACTACACTTGCTTTTTCAAACCAGTGGAGGTACTAAGTGCATTACTTTCTCTTGAAAGGTTTAGTTTATGCATATAAGAGACTTTCCTATTATATTAAAAAGATATCTTTTGACAGAGATTTAACTCTGTGTATAGACACATTTAGGTAGAAGCGTATAGATTTTTAATGCACCCAGAAGTGTTTTTTTGTTGTTAACTTAGGAATTAAAAGGGTAAAAAACTTTTTAGAAAGAATGGTTTCCTGTTACAACTGATCTTCTTGATTATTAGGTAACTGTTGATTTCATGACTTCTTCAGTCACCCAATTTAACACATCTTTCAGGTGCATGTTTAAAGTTCATATGCCTAAATGCTTCACATTGTGAGGTTCAGCTGTAGAATGACTCCTAAGGCAGACTTGATACTTTTCCTTCTTGTTGATTCTAGGTTGTTTTCAATTAAAACATCAGGTCTATTTTTTCCTGTACTTTTTGCCAGTCATGTACTTTGAAATTGCTTTGTAATTGTCTTCTGAAAAAGCAGCCTAGTCTAGGGTGTTGTCCTATAGATTATATAGGAAATTCAATTATAGAATCACTTGTATGTTTCTAATTTCCATAACAGGCCTTGCCAAAGTTAATGAATATTTAATGAAACAATCCAGAAAAGTGATATGACAAGATCTACAGGTGATCTTATGGCTCATTGGGTGCAGAAGCCTTCTCTTTCTCCCTCTGGTTTTTGAGGCCCTCTCCATCTAAAGTCCTATCAAGTTCATGTATTCAAAGATGCGAACTGCCTAAATTTTGGGTTAAGTGGTTGAAAGTTCAGTAGGTTTACAGCTGTTTTAAGTAATACTATACCTTTTCAAGTGTCTTAGCATGATGCAAATAGTAATACAGAGCTGTGGAGTTGTATATTCATGTAATATAAATAAGATTTAGGAGGTATCTTTAGGATTTTGTAATTTAGTAGCAGTCATTAGTTTTATTTTGCTACTTGACACAAGGAGAAACAGACACAAGATGGAAGTACTGTTTTTTGCAAGGGGTGTGAGGGGGTATTATTTACCAGGGTTTTTTAGTTATTTCACACAAAATAAGACTTGTCTTAAGTTGCTTCACATATTTCAGGATTTTCAGGGATGATTTTCTTCTCTACGAAATGTAATTATAAAAATACGGTGATGGACCTGTTTATACATAGGGAAATTTTGGGGGTTAGCTGCCTGGAGGAAAAAAAAGGATGAAATTACAGCAAAAGAACTTGCAATCTTTTTATCTCTTTAGGGATTTTTTTCATGTAAAAAACAAAACCTTTGTATCTTTCCAGAGAGATGAATTTTCCCAGATATCTTTGCTCACATATTTTCATGAGATTATGTCTTTGCAATGTCTTTTCCAGATTCTAAGTGGAGCAAGACTGAGTTCATTGAATACTAACTGCTGAAGTTTGATAGCAGTCATTCTCCTTTATGTAGACGTAGCTTACATTTCTTAGTCCCTAAATATATTATTCCCAATTATAAAAAATGTTTCCCTCTTTATATGGCCATACATAACGATATGATGCTAACTAAACTAGGCCATATAATCTGTGTTGTTCTGGGCTGTTTCCAGAGTCTTGCTTATTTAGTAAGTAAGCATTTGCAATAGTCCACAGCAGCTTCATGAGGCACACGTATGGTCATCACACCTACTTCAACCCTGTCCTACGACTAGTATTCACAATGAGAGACTACATTTTCTTTTTTCCCACTAAGAGGAAGTTGAAACTTAGTCATTGGCATTAGTATTTTGGGTTTTTTTAAGTTATCTGTTCCATTGCTGTTCTGTTACTTCTGATAGGCATTTGTAGGGTCCTGTGCAACCTCTGCTGGTGTCTGCATTATAGACGTAACTTTCAAAAGCAGTTCCAACAGTGTTCATCCTTTCGTGCAGAGATACCAACAGTAAGCTGGTTGGGGGCCAGAGAAGGATCTTAATTGCTTCCTCTAGTGTTTAAAGCAGATGCAGTCTGTATCATACTATCTTTAGCCAAATATATGCAAAGAAAACAAATACTGGGATGTAGTGGACTGTTACAGAGAGCATTATTTTCTGGCCGTCACTTGATGTTTAATTTAGAGCCAGTAGTACCTGCAAGTGAATTTCCATACTGTCAGTAATGATTATTGTATTAACAAAAGCCTTGAATGACTCAACATGGGTGTTCTTAAGCCTTAATATTGAAATGGCTATTCTTTAGAGAAACTTTGTAATTGGATTATGTCAGGCTACCAAAGGAGCAGTTTTGGGTTTCAAATGCCAAATGAAATGATGTCTCTGCTTGAAGAAAATATTGCGGAATTTAGTTTTAAATTAGGATTTTTAAACTGATTTCTTTAAAAGGTCAAATTTAATGTGTCTCTTAATGGGCCAGTTGGCTTGTTGTCTACTATGTGCTTCATTTGCTATGAATAAGATAAATGAATTCTATTAATAAGAGACCAGCTGCTTCAGGAATATTGTCTTTACTACAATGGAAAATATGATGCTGTGGTCACTGAACTTGTCCAGATCTCTTCGGTTTTTGTGGGCAGAAGTGCTACAGCAATTTGCAGTTTCCTGTAATAGTAAATAACTTTGTATTCATCCTCCGAAAAAAAAAAAAATACAGAGGACAATACAGTCCTTCTTCCTACTGAATAATAAGTAAGCCAGTGCTACATCTTTGCCTTTCTATATTTCCTATATTTGCAAAAATGTAATTATAAATAAATCTGGAATATAGGGAAACTTGCTATCATGGATTTACTTTATTAAATCCAGTCCCCTGCTAGTATTACATAATGTAATCCCTACTTGTCAAGCTCCATTTTAAAAACAGTTTTTATCTTTACTATTTCTGCTAGAAGGCAGTTCTAGAACCTTGCTACTTGAAAGTTGGCTAACTCATTAAAAATAAGTTTAATCTGGAAATTCAAACTTGTTTATGCTAGTTTTCCTTTCACTCAACATTTCTGCACTGTTGTTTACTTGGATTTGCTTGGTGAATAATCACATCCTTTTGCTGGACTGAACAACTTGTTCTCATCCTCTCTTCTAAGAGTTTCTCTGGTTTCTTGGTCATTTTAGTAGCTCTTTTCTATGCCTTTCTAAATTTACTTTTAAGTTTTCAAGAGCTCTAAAAGTAGGGAAAGCAAAACTAGCATAATAGTCTTCATAAGTTTGATCTGTCCTCATCATTTTCTGTGAGAACATCAATCATTAAATGAAATAAATGGTTCTGGTCTTCTTTTGACCGTGTGGTGCTGTGGATTCCTCAAGTGTACGATTAAAGGTGAAAAAGTCTCAGGATCCTTTAAGAAGTAGCAATGAAGTATATATTAAAACTGAAGAAAAATAACTTGACCTTCTTCCATATTAATATGGAATAGAAGTACCGTTGGGCAGTAATGTAACCTCCTATTGGCACCCTGTGAAGTGCAAATAACTTTCATTAGAAAGATATATTTCACTGCATGTTATGAACTCCAGGCTATGTTACAGTGTAGTTTTTCAGATTAGTTAGAAGTTACCAATTTAAATCATTATTTTGAATTATGCAAACTTGTAGTTCACAGGACACAGAAGCTTAAACATGTTACTGCACTCTGGTGTTTTGCTTAATATAGTTCAGATATGGGAAAACAGTATGAAAATGCTGTATGTCTTAAGTCTTTTTTTAGCTCGATATTCAAAGTAGGATATAAGGTGCTGCAATGCCTTGGTCATATAGTTTGTTCTAATACTGATGTTGGTTTGCCGGTTGATTAAAGAGAGGTTTGCATGCCACATATGCATTTTAATGTCTGTTTACAAAGGTACTCTTGCTCTCTGAAAGATACTATGTAAATTGAAGTAGGTATCACCATTAGGATTAATTTTCTACTCTAAAAGCTGTTAAGTAAAGTAAACATCATGAAAAATAAAACAGGTAACAATAGGAAGAATCAATCTGTGATTTTGTGAAGAGGTTGGACCAGATGACTCTTGAGGTCCCTTCCAGCCTGGTATTCTGTGAGTCTGTGATTTGGTCCTGAAGAACCATCTGTCTGATATGAGATCAGCTTCTGGGGTCTTCTTGCAGAAGCCACCTCTGCAGCCCTCCTCCACCTCTACCTTGCCATGTAAACCCAATACAGCTCTGCTCCAAGTACTTTCAGTGCTTCTGTCTTTGGAAGAGAACATTTTGGTTCCTTTTCTAACAAGCAGCTGCTGTCCAGGCATTTGATGACTGAGAATGGTTTTGTTGTTATTGATGGGGACCAGTGAACTTGATAAAAGAAGAGGGGAATGAATTATTAAAAAGCTGCAAAGGCTTTTAATTATTTTACGGTAAATCTTAGATGAGGTGGTCATTCTGCTGACCTGTTTAGACTTCTATTAAGGATACATTTTTTTTATGATGACCTTTTCCTGCTGCTTTCTGCACAAAAATACCCAGGCAACAACCTGGTTGCTTCTAGAAAATTATCAAATATAATAATCATCTTTGCTCTTCTTCCCCAAGTCCTCACCCTTGCCACTGTCTCACCACATGCACAGAAAAACCCCACAAATCCTTAAGCAATACAGGGGATAGGGTGTCATAGTAAAGACATTTCCTTTAGAGTCAACTGAGTTGTTTGCTAATTGAAAGTGCACAAGAAGGGATAACTGGATGTATCTGAACTTTTTTTTTCCCGCTGTAATAATTAGATTAATTTCAAGAAGTGGCCAAATGTCATTGTAACTATGTGCAGATCAGTTCTTAAAAGCTGCAGTTTATAAAAGTGCAGATCCTATTTAAATGGAAGAGCAGAGAGATTGCAATGTTGTGGTGGTGCATGTTGATGTTCAAAAGCCTTCCTAGAATATCAGTATTGTTAAGGTCTTTGAAACACTGGGATTGTGCTATTCAGGAAGTTTACATTCCTCTGTAAATCCATTCCTTCCATCTTCTCACCCTTTTCTGTCTTATCTTATTTGCCTCTAACCTTTGTTTACAAATGATGAGGAGGAGTCAAGAGAGGCAGGAGTAGGAAGAATACAAGAACTCATCTTCTATGAAATTCACTATTTGTATAAACTGTTACTTTAAATCCATGAAGATTTTAGAGGTGTGGTTTTCTTCTAAGCCTAAAATTACTTCTAAGTTGCAGGGAGCATGCAGGAGAAATTTGCTGCTTGGAAAAAGATTGCTCTGAGCCTGAGGTTATCCATTAAAAAAAATTGTTCCCTTCTTGAACCTTTTCATGTCTAAAACTACTACTGCCATTAAAACAAGCTGTATACTGATACTTCACCAAAAAAAACCAAAATACCTCTCCTTGCTCCTCTCGTGAACTACCAGCTAGCCCACATACACAGGGAAGAAAGGGAGCTATGTAACAGCTTCTGGGAAACCTTAAAATAAGTAAGACTTGAACTTTACTGTAGGCGTGGTAAAATCCCCTTATTCTGGGGAAAAGCAGCAATTATGAGAACATTTGAGAGACTGATACTGCTAAAATCAACATGTATGTGTAAAAATAAATCTGTTCATTCATAAAGTATTGTCAAGTATTTTTCCTTCTAGGGTAAATAAAAAGTCTTTATGAAATATTTTACCTTTATGTTGGGTGTTAGGAAAAGATTTTTCACCCAGAGGGTGGTTGGGCACTGGAACAGGCTCCCCAGGGAAGTACCAAACCCGCAAGAGTTGAAGAAGTGCTGGGCAATGCTCTCAGGTACATGTTGGGATTCTTGAGCTTGTCCTGTGCAGGGCCAGGAGTTGGGCTCGATGACCCTTGTGGGTCTCTTCCAATTCAGGATATTCTATGAAGCTGTACTAACTTGCATGCTTCTATGAAGAATCTGTTTAAGTACAGAAAAATAAAAATTAACTAATGGCTTCGTAATAAAAAGTAATAATTAGCTTGTAATAAAAAATTTCGTTTGTGCTGTGTACTCAGAGATGCTTTTGTTTATGTTGTCTCATAGTATGTGTTATTGGCATAAAAGTCAGTGCAATCAAGAGTTGGGCTTTGGCATTTCCCAGTACCTTATGGGTTGGTTTCTCCATCTGAGTTGTGCTTTGAAGAGCAAGAGAGTGGGGACCAGGTAGAGGTCCAATAGTGAAAAAAAGACCTTGGGAAAAGAATTGCTTGCCAAAAGAATTGTTATCAGATCTGGTTAAACAGGAATTGGTTTAAGCCACTACAAAGTAGTTGGGGTTAAAATAATCTTTGGGAATATTAATTTTTGATTAACCATGTGGACATACTGAAATGTAATGTGGCTAGTACTACTTATTCCCCTCTCCTGTTTTTTTTCCTCTCCTAGTTTCAGCATGTTATTGACCAAGCCTGATGGTTAAAACTAGGGAAAAATAGTGCAGTTTGGTAAGCATCATGAATGCCTGATGACATGTTTTTTGACTCATAGGTCTTCGTTTAGGAATTATTGACTGGTTATATTTGTACAGATTGGATATAAGAATTTGTTACCTTAATTTGATAAATTTATTGATGTCATTTCAACTGAAGTAGGAAGGAAATGAATACACTATAGCTTCTCAACATATTTTCTTCTTGACAATGGCCAGTGCTTCACTCTGGTTCTTAGAGGGAATTCTCTTGCTGTTATTTTTTCTTTTAAAAAGTGTGGTGAGACTTCTGTGTTGGAAAACATGCTTTTCTGAGAGTTGAAAATTGTTAGAATCACAGAAAATTGCTCTTTGTTGTCCTTGCATAATCTGTTTGGGGACACTTTCAGCAAGTAAAGAAACAGCAAATGCGGCATGCCTACAGGGCAAGTAAAAGTAGTTGGCTGGTGAAGGGGAAGATGAGTATATTTAATAAGGTGAACACGGGCTTGCAGACTGACAGATACCAGAAATGTATGATATCTGCAAGTATCAGTTAAAGGGTTTTATGGATAATTTTTGCATTTATGGATGTTGAGTCTGTTCCTGCTGCTTGTTTTCTGGAGAAGGCTGAAAAATTGTGAAGGCACTAAGAAGACCCTTTGAGCATTTTGAAGAGCATATAAAAATGCTTCAGCTTCTTGAAAACCACGAACACCATATAGCAGATGTTTTTTGCCATTATTTAATCTGAAAGTTAAAGATTTATTTATATCACAGGAAAAAATCTTGGTGGGAGTTTCTCTAAGAGACCAAATTATATGAAGATACGAGTGTTGGCAGAAGCTTTACAAATTAAGGTTATAAACCTGCAACTGCAAAGCTAGTAAGATATTTCCTTAAGATTGTAATGGACTTTTCATTGCTGGAAAATCTTAAATTGTTTGGATTTTTTTTCCCCTAAGTGACAGTCTTGTTCACTTATACCTGTTGGACTTTAAGTATTAAGTCCTGAAACTTTAAGGGTAACAGGGCTTGTTGACCATGTTGTTTTTTTCTTGCTTTAAAAATAAATGTTTTCAGTCTACTTGCAAGTCACAAAATTACGTTACTTGAATGTACACGTGTGAGTGAAACTTTGAAATCTGTGATGAATACATCCTTAAGACATTTTAATGTTTTTCCTGTTTAAAATACTTGCAAGGCCTCAGATGGTTCCTTCTGGTACTCCTTCCTTTGGTATCAGCGTTGGGATTCAAAATGCTACTGGATGTGCTGTGCTGTAATAACTGTCTTGGGGGATGTTTTTGGTGTCTGGTTCTGTTGTTTTGGGTTTTTTTCTTTTCCCTTTTGTAGTTTTGAATACTAGACTGTATCATTTTAGCGTATATACATGCTTGTGCAAATACACATTGAAACAAAACCGAATAGTTGAAGATGGTAATACTATGTTTCTTTTCATATACACAGACACTAAATAAATATGTTCTGTCCAGTTGCTGTGTTACAGGCACGTAAAGATAGCAAATCCAGCATTTTTAAAAGACACCTAATGTCAGGAAAGTGGGTTTAATAGCTTAACTTTCTTATTCTGTTGAGATAGAGACTGCCTGAAGTACTTTAAAAACCTTAAAATTCTCACAGGTCTTGTATATGCAGTGTTTTGTATCTATTACCATGACTGGTTTAACTGGAAAATAGAAAGCACTGACATAACGTAGAGGTGCATCTGAGCAGATTCTTGTAGGCATAAATGTAAGCTTGGCAATAGACATAATGAAGTTTACTCACAAATCCAGTCAGTATGATTGGCTTTTTGCTACATGAGCTTCGGGCTGCTGCATCTTCATGCCGTTTGGGAGCCTAAGGTCAAATGAGAAATCCAAAATATTTCATTTTATGAAGAGGCGTTTAGGCACAGCAGTACATTTCCTGTTTACATAGCCAAATCTTCTTTGTATGCTGAGAGATTTCCTGATACACTCGTACAGAATTTTTGAGTTTGCACTTTAAGGTGTAGCTTCTGTTGCTTAGCTGCTTGAAGATGCCATCATCTGCACCCTAGCCAGTGTGACACAACTAATTTTCCTGTGCAATGAACTGATAGGCTGTTCATCTAAGTCTTAACCACCTTTTGTTTATCCTCAGAGTGTAGGATGGAAGATGAAAATGTTAGGGCCACGTTCAAGACATTTGTTTGCCATTTATTTATTCAGGTTCAATTGAGAAGTGAAAAATTACAAGTTTTGTAAAGGTACAGTTTTTTTGCCATTCTTGTTTCTCTGTAATCCAAGAGACACATTGGTCTCTGATCTAAATAAATTAAACCCACATATTCACAGGATCTGCTCACTTCCTTTAGTTTCATACAACCTAAGAACTCCTGGTTTTTATATTCTTGTACAATATTGATAACTGTACATACTGCAACTTTTCCTGTTTAGTGCCTTTTCTTTGTAATTGAAATACAGCAGGTTAAAATGTGTTTATTCTTATTCTATTTGCATTGCTACAGCGCAGCAACAATACAATTTTTTTGTTTTGTTGATTCAGTTAGTTTTGTCTCTTAATGCAGCATATCCCAAATCTCCCTGGGAGTGGTAATCATCTTAAATTTACTGAAATAACATTGTGTAGTTTTTTTTTCCCTCCACCAGCTTTCTGACAGCTTCCAAATCATTTGTCAGTGAAATATGCATTATACTGTCGCAACTCCTCCTCACTGACACTCCAGAGCCTCTTTGATGTTCTCTGTGAGAAGCCAGAGTTGTCAATGCACCTTGAGACTTCAAGACTGTTTTATGATAAAAACTCACTTACATGCCTACTGTTGTCACTTCTCTGGAGGAGTCATTATGAAGCTCTGAGTACTGTGTTGCTGGGTTGAGTGTCAATTTTGCAATGTTTTCTTGAACGTTTAATGTTCCCAAAGGAATCCATGATATTTTGACAAACACTTCTCTCATCCCTTTGTAAATCAAAATGGCACTTGAACAACAACAATACATTTGTACAGATGGAATAAGACACAAGACAGCAGTGTTACTCTTACTAGTGAATGGGTTGGGGGATGATGTTTTAGTGGCTTGATACTTTCTTTGTTGGTTGGTTGTTTTGATTCTTCATTTTAAAATATATCAAGTGATTTAAATCTTGGTCCCCCTACCCCTTTGTGGGGCTGAGTGCAGTGAAGAGGGGCAGAGACTATGAGGTTCTGCACCAGTGGGAGTTGGAGTTTCTGCATATCAAATCCCACGTCTGGATTCTTGGCAGATATCAAAGTTAAACCAGTTGTGTGCCAAATTCTTGCCTTTCTTCTTGTCATGAAATAAACCCTGTGATTTGGGGAGATTTGAATTGTACATCTTTCTGTAACGAGTACTTTGGTTTTTGCTGTATATAAGCAGGTGTTGAGTAATTTAAGTGTCCATTAAGTGTTGTGGGGGGGATTTCACTTCCATGTCAGTTTCTATATATGCCTATAATTTGAAATGAAAAAAAAGTTACTATGTATAAAAGCATTAAATACCATTTTTTAACGTTTGAATTACTGTTTGAATTTGTTTGATTTGGGTACTTACAAAACAGGCACTTTTTACTGTAGGAGTGGGATCTTAAAACAATTGATTAGTGTATTTTATTAAAATAGCATAGGCATTCAGCATTTTTTTCTGAAACTAAACAGATCATTTAGATAATCCCTACTATCAGTGCAGTGGAATTTTTTATGCTGCTGTATGTCGTACTGCCAGCAGAAATTTTGTCATACTGTTTTGTTAAACTTCATTAAAAGTGTGTTTTCACTTAAATATGAAGTCTAAAACTCCTTTAACTCCTCATTCATTTCAGTGTAAGGATTGCATTTGTGCCTCTCAGAGAAATTTAGGAGAGGGGATTTATGATGAGATCCGAATCTACAACATGGAATTTGGTCTTTCAAAAGTTTGCTGCTGCTTCTAAAAGGACGTCAAGTCTATGGAAATTTTGGTTGTTTTTTTTAAACAAACAAAACAAAAAAAATTGGTAAGACCCTTCTGCAAAACCTGATTGTTTCCCTGTGAAACAAATTAATGTAGTCAGTAATTAAATCCTATTATTACTGAAAAGCAAATTTCAGATTTTGTGAAGATACTTAGGTTTAGAGCTGTGTCAGCATCTCTGCAGTCTCAGCAGAACCGTGCACTGTGCCTTCAGACCTCCAGAATAAAACTGGCCAGTCGTTGACCCTCACAGAAGTACTGAGCTTCTATAATGAGGTAAACAAGGAGAACCTATAAATTGCATAGCCTTCTGCTAAATTTTCCCCAAGTGTTCTCAAATAACCCCTTTTCAGAAGGGGATTTATCTTACCTGGGTTGGAATTCAGGTGTCCTGTTAGGCTCCACACTAGTCTGTGACAGCAGGTGAGGAGTTTCGTGATTTAAGTGTGCACTGTAGGGGCAGAAGTGTTTCCTTTGTTGTATATCTGCTGCTTGGTTATTTTATCTGACAATGGCACTTTTAGTTCTATGAGAAATAGTAACTATTTTCTGTATACATTGCCTGACCTGTTCTTCCGAATTTGGATTTGCTTTTTTTTTTTAAATTTTTTTTCTTTATTCATTCTCACGTTTTGCTCCCCAGCTACTTTGAAAAGTTACAGTCTAGTTAGTTTCTGCTTTTAAGTTAGCAAATCTGTCCTCTGTCCTTCTTTGTACCTTCTTCATGGTAACTGTGCCCATTCTGAGTTAGATTGCAAGAAACTTCATGGAATATTCAAGGCAAGAATGTATCAAATAGTGATAGTTTCTGCTTTTGGCATTCTTTGTCTACCAGACTTTAATAGTTGTGACTGTTGCTGATTGTTGAGTTGATATTATACAATAACTGCCTACAGTGACTCCCAGATCTTTCAAGGAGTATTAAAGCCAATGTAAGTAGTATCACTATGTGGATATGATTTTTTTTTTCTGTGTGCATTAGTGTGTGCTTCCCAAATGTAATTTTCCAATATCACTTTACCTCCTTGGCATTTAATATTGTGACATCCGTCTGCTGCTTTTCAAGAAAGGAAAAAATGAAAGCTGATTATGAATACTTATATCAGCAGCCAAGTATGTTAGTCAGTGTTAACACCCTTTTTCCAATTTGATCTCCAGATTTTATTATGGCTCTGATAAAAAGTAAGACTCCTTTGAGATTTAGAAAGGAATTATTTGGCAGGAAAAAGAGGTCTTAATACAGAAAATCTACTAAAGTTTGATTCCGTTATTAGAAGCTGCTGCAACTGAGTTAAGTAGTTGTTGCCTTCATGCCCTGGCAGTTGTGAAACCAGTTTGGTTGGTCTATCCTGTGATATTCCAGATCATTGAGTATTTTACTGGCTTAAAGCCCACATCCTCTTGTGTTTCTTTCAAGATAAATACTTTACACAGCTGGAATATGCACTTTGCTGAGTTCAGTACTTAGCAAAACTGAAGCTAAAAGAAGAGTCTTCTGCTACCTTCCTTACGGCTCTACTACTGCCCTACCTTGATCTTTAAATGAAAATATTTGTTTGGACTGTAAAATATTGTGAGTATTATGTAGGTTGCTAATGATATTTTTGGAAGTATAAAGGAGCAAGAGCTAAGACCTCTTGAATTCTCAATGGAACATGATTTTTTTCAGAAATACATCTCTCTGTACTCAAAAAGCTGTTGTACAAGCACCTTGAAGTATTGCTTATCTGTGGAGAGATGATAAAAACCAGAATCTGCCTATAATGCACATCCAGAAACATTGTGTGTTTTTTCATGCAGTAGGACAAACCCATGAATTATAAAATGATTTTTTTATTTTTAGGTATATTTTTGGAAGCTTTATACCAACTAGTAAAGTTAGCAGCTGCATAGTCTGTTAGCCACTTGGATAATTCAGTTCAAGGAGACTTCTTAAGTTGAAAACCTTACTAATTTTTCCTGGTAAGGCTGAGCTCTTGAGGGTTATTATTGGATTTTGTTTTTCTTTGGGGGAAGAGAAGTTTCATTTTTCATGTTAGAAACAGGAGGAGGAAGGATTAGCACAAAAAAAAATAGGTACCGTGAGTGCCATTACTGAAAAACTGGCACTGTAAGTCCTAGTTTTTGTTTGACTTAGTTGGTGTTCTATTTTTTAGTAACTGTGCACATATTTTGGTGACCTCCAAAACCAATAGAAAAATAATTCTCCATGAGGCTATTTATGTCAAACTTTGTATTGGTTCTCTCATCCATATTTATAGTTACGGTTTCCCACACTAACTTTGAGAGCAGTTTTATTTGTCTTTACCCAGTTTATAATTAATATTCCACCGTGATTTTATTTTTATTTTATTTCCAGTCATTATGGGAATTGACAACAGAATACACAAGATTAATTTATATGTTTTTATTGAGGTTATGATATCAAAATTAAATTTACTAGCTCTTTGGCCACTCAGTAATGAGTGTGACTGGCTAACATAGAGGTAGCTCTGATTACATTTGTGTTATGGGTTCTTGTCTGTGCAGAGTGGATCCCAGGAGTATTGTCTTGTATTGGAAGGTGCTTGTAAAAAGATTTAGCAAGCCTGTCTTTGTGAATAATTGGCTTGATAAGAGATGCTATGATACATTGTATGTTTAGGGAGCCAGAGGATCAGAATCCGTAATAACTGAGCTATTACAACAGGCAGCAGAAGTCATTATGATCTCTCTTAACAATGTGTTTGGGTGTCCTTAATTCAGAAACAATTAACAAAATAGAATTGACTTTGGAGAAACTATGTATTTTTCTCCATGTTAGACCCAAAGATATCTTCAAAACTATCTGCTTATTGGTTGCTGTAATTTTAAATAAAAGAATTAAAAACAACAAACACCAACCCTACCCCCTCCCCCAACTACTTAGTGCCATGTTTTCCTCCTCTTGCAGCCAATATTTTAATGTGCTCTGTTTGCTTATGTCAAGGAAGCTAACATGAATGTTTTGGGAAGAAGGTGTTTTGTTTGGCTACTCAGTGAAGTCTCTTGAGTAATTCAAAGAGTCTTCATTGATTCATGTTTATGTACGTGTTGAGCTGCAGATGAAAAAGGATTATAGTCAACAGACAAGGAGCTCTGAAAGGACCAACCGTTGCAGTTAAGCATTTTACATGCTCACAGAAAGAAAAAAATACCGCATTTGAGAGGCAGTGTCCAAAATCCAGACTACCATGTTTGTGCTCTGTTTGGTTTGTTTTGCTCATTGTAAACAGCAAATGTTGTCTAGACTAACTGAAACTTTTCACCCTGCAGAGAATTCCAGTTTCATTTTAAAAGGAATTGATCAGTTGAAAATTGGGTCAAGTTACAGAACTTGTTTGGTTTCAAGCTTGCTCTGAATTCTCATGTTTTTTTCAAAAGTATACTTTAATGGAAAAGTTCCCACTTTTATTAAATGGAGTCTAGGGAAGCCATATGTTGAGTGCTGCTGGGCATTTGAAATGAAATCTACAACTCCTTTAAGCCACTTTTCCTGGAGAAAAGGGAAAGGAGCAGGCTGTGATGGAATGGAAATTCATCTAGTCAACGAGCTGTGAGCCATGCAAAGCTGGTGCTCCAAGTGCAATTTCTTGCAGCATACTTCAGGGAAAATGATGATACAGTGAGGTCAGGGTCATTCTGCAGTCAGTCTTTGGATAAAAATACAGTCCTAGGGTTAAACAACAAATTTTGCTTTATGAATAATATAAAATAACTGTTTCAGGCTCAAAGTGTTTCTGGGATTTTTTTTTCTTCATTCTCTCAGTGAATTGTTGACTCATTGGCTTATTATTGACTTTTCCATTGTGTGTGGAAACAAGATGGGTGGGTATTTTCCAAATACTTTGTTATCAGCTATTTCAGCGTCATATCTTTAAAGAAGGATTTTTTTTCCATTTCTCTTGGTGAAAAGTTGCCTAAACTTCTAGAACTTTTATGCAAAGAAGTACTTTCTTTTCTGTCTCCTTAATATTCCCCCAGACACTGATTGTTGAGATGGAGCCGTGATGAAGTTAGATTGTAATCTTAGTTGGATTTAATCTTAGTTTGTGGAAATTTATATGTTTTTTGAGAAAGAGAAATAACATCCTGCAGCACCTGAAAACTCAGGGAAACATGGTATATGGAAAAATCCTGCATTAAATTTACTTATTTAGCCAGTAGGCATGTTTGTGTGTCGGGTGCTCATTTTCATGGAGACTGAGTTGAAGTAGAGAGCACTAGCTACTGTAGCTGGAGTAACTGGACGTTCTGTAGGGGCAACATTAAATGGATCAAAACAATGTTGTGTGCTTATTTTTTTATTATTTATTTTAATTAAATTAGGATTTTCTTCTTTCATTATAAAACTTTTTTCAAAATTGCGCCCCCTTGGAAGAAAGAAGTTGCAGATTTTGTGGTGGGAGGGAAGTGTGAGAAGTTTTGTTGTTTGCAGCTCTGGTTATTATCTCCTGGTCTGACAGAATGGCATCTGGAATAATGGGCAAGAAGTAGGGATCTACGAGGGTCTATCTAATCACCAGTTTGGGGTGTGTTGCCTTAGGCAGTCTTGCTTTCAGCATTTCCATCTGTAAATAGGGTAGTGGTGCTGCATATGACATAAAATTTTACTTCTTTTGCTAGACTTGGCTTTCATGAAGACTGAGATAATTCTGTGTTTATTACTGGACTTGTTTGCTATGCAGTGAGCAATAATTGGAAGAGGAAAGAGCAATACTGAACCCTGAGGGGAAAAAAAAAAGAATCATGTAATAGTTATTCACATAGTGACTGTCCTCATGCTAAGAATAAGTTAGGAAAAATTTTGAAGGAGAAGGGTAAGGATGTGCAAGGAGTTTTTTAATCAGTCTTCATTGAAGCCGTTTGGGTTTGGTCATCCAAATCAACTTTTTGTCAGCTATTTATTGATTACTGAAGTTATTTTTACTGTTAAGAGTTATACTTAGTTTACCTTATAGTACAAATCACCGAAAAAGTCCTTGCAGGAAGATTTACAGCCTTCTAATATAACTAAAGCTGTAATCACCCACATCCTCTGCCTGTGGAGCAGTTGAACATCATACAACTTTCATTTACATGTCATTGCTCAAACACTGGAGAACATCTTCTGTAGTTCAGCTGGTAAGACAGAGCATTTTTATGATCCTTACTTTTTCAGTGTGAATGCAGCTCGTTCTCCTCCTGTTGTCTGTTGCTAAAACAGATGACCCTGGATAGGTAGCTGAAGAGGGCTTACCCTGGTGGTGTATCGCCTCATCCATGAGAGTCATAACCTCCTACTAGCAGGTGCTGGTGATCAACTAATGGTGTCTTGAGACATTCAAGCAATTACAAAATGTGTGTCCAAATCTTCCTACAAAGAGCATAAGCACAACTGTGCAGGGTTGTACATGAAGCTTATCTGGTGTTACATCCTGTCTCCACATACAAGTGAGTGCTGTGCTGTGAGTTCTGTTTTTCTCTCATGCACAGGACTGACTGCCTAAGGCAGAGAAAAACAGCAGGCAGAATGTAGTGAGCTTTCCACTGCCTCCAGTGGTTTGGGGCTTGAAGATTTCCTGAGGAAGGGGTAGTTATGGCTTTAATAGCTCTCAGTGGATTTTTCTTCTGTGAACTTGTCTAGTCCTTTTTTGAACCCACATAAATTTTTAATATCCAAAGTATCCGGTGATAGTGAGATTCATTATTTAACTGCCAATTTTAAGAAAAAGCATCTTCTTACTTTGTTTTGAGCTTGCTTCTTGCTCTCTTAGATAGCCATTTTTTTCACTTGGAAGACAACGATCATTTCTTACTGCTTGTGATTTTGTAGAACTCTTGTGGCTCCCCAGTTACCCCTTTCAGACTGATTACCGTGTGTGCATTTCTTTAAACAAGGTATTCTTGCCATTTGCTTACCATTTACCTTTGCCTCAATTCCCTGTACCTTTGATATAAAGAGACAGTGTCAAGGAGTAAGACAGAATCTGTACATTGTTTTTAATTGCAGGTCTCTCATGGCTTGATGGAGTAGTATTAATGATGTTTCTCTTTCTCCCCATTTTCAAGTAATTACTAGTATTTGTTTCTTGACTGTGCCTGAGTGTAGAGTAATAAAACAACCTAGTTATTACATATCTGTTTTAATGACATGGTCTCATTTGTTAGTGATAGTAGTTAGTTCAGAACTCATTACACATACCATAATATAAACACTACTAGTACTAATGGATGGTAAGATTATTAATTAAAGGATATCTCTCTGCCAGGAAGATAACAAGAGGATGTTTTCATATGTTCCTAAATCTTTTTGTGACAGGGGAGAACAAAATTCCAGAGAATTAAAATTTTAAAAAAATGGTACATGAACTATGTAGAAGGCTAGTTAGTCTTTCTTACGCGTTAGTTGACTTTAGAAAAACTAGACAGACTTCAGCTGAAAGTCATTCATGTTCCTTATTTTTGTCTAACGAGGTAAGTAAAAAATCCAGCAAAATTAATATGAGGGATGTTTCTCTCCTTTTATTTATTTTTTTTAACACAAAGATCTATTCTTTAAAATAGCTTTATACATAGAAAGAAACATCATATGAATACTTGTTTTTACAGGGGTTATTTCTTATTCTCTCTGTCTGAATGCAATAAATCTTTAGAGTAGGATGCAAAAACTATAATAGAAGTGTTAAGGAAATAGTCTCATGCAAATTGGAGTTAATGCCAGACTCCTTGGGAATGCTCAATTCTGACTTGTTTAAGCAAGAGCTCACTTGGTGAAACTGACTTGTACATTTCATTAGTTAATGAAGCATATTTCATTTGGCTGATATTTTTTCCCCCCATTATTAGAATGTAGGTACTTTGGTTCAGCTTTTTGAGTTTAGGATACTGCAAGTGATTTAATATAAACCCTCAAAACATATCTTTAAAAGTCTTTTAAGTGCTTTCATGTCTCTCATCTCTGCATTTTGTGAATTCCTTTCACATTCTAACGGTAGAAGATGTTTTCACTAGCGTGTTAAGCTTGTTTGCTGTGTGAAACTGTTGTGTTTAGTATCCATTCTCTCTAAATAGTGAGAAGTAGCTGAGCAGTGAGCAGCAGAGGACTGGCTCTAACCTAGACTGAATGCAAAAAAACTGCCTTTAGGCCAAATTTGGTCAAGACATTTAGTGACATTTAACATGGCTGAACAAAATCCTGCATGATTAGGAATCTCAGTTCTGTCTTCCATGTGTGGAAGTGCATATCTGGCTCTCTAAACAAATGTTACATCTGTTTGTGTGTGTTAGAACTCTCACACCCCCACCCCTTGTTGCAGTATTGAAGTACATGTGACTGTGATATTACTTGTCTGATCAAAAGAATTTAATCAAGCATTGTATTCCTGAGCTTTAAGAACCTGAAAGAATTTCATATGGAAAGTGTTTCATTTCCTTTAAAGCTGAGTGGTAGTATTTTCTTCTTTTTTAAATAACCTAAATATACACATTTAAATTTTTTTCCCCTCTCCTCCTCCTTCTGGTCTTACAACACATTTTACTTTGTTGCCTAAGCACAGAAAACTGCCAGGAAGAAGGGTGAGCTATGCTTCTGTTTCCCATGACCCTCAACTCTAATGTTGTTCCAAGAGCTCACTACTTACAAATGCCTTGATAACTGCTTTCATTCCTTTCATCCCTCCCCCACCATCCAGCACAGGCCAGTGGGACCGATCCTCCTTTGAGCAGCTCTACTTAATGTAAAAATCATGGCACATAAAAGCATTGAAAGATATATTGCAGAAATTTTTGCAGCTGAAGATCTGCATGGTAATTGCTGCAGTGATTTATTCTTGGTTTCCTAGAAGCAGCTTCTTAAAGCTCCCTGTTCATACCAGAAATAATCCTTTTTTTTTTTTTTTTTTCCTCTGGATAGATATTTGGGATGGGGTAGTAGTGGGGAAATTGCATCTCATTCTGTATGTGCACACCACAGAACTGGCAGAACTGATCTTGGTTAGATAGTCAGAACTGTGTCTCCTTAAGAATGTGATGCAGCATAGGTTTTAATTATATTCTGATATTATATTATCATATTGTGTATTTCCTTGTTTTTCATTGTCTGCAGATAGACGCATGTATTTTTAAAATTTCTTTGGCTGCATGGTAAGATTAAGAACAAAGACAAAAAAAAGTCTTTTCAAGTACTAGTGAAAGATCATCTGATGCACCAATACCTTACATTGCACTAGAAATCTGGGAATTCCCATGTTTTTTTCTGGCAACTCCCTAGCTGCCAGACAGGAAATCACTCTCTGCTTTTTCAACCTCTGGCAGCATCTGCTCTTAGTTTCTATGTCCTCTTTTTTTGTGGCGCTTCTCTGCCTTCTCAGTGTCTCTGGGATGTGCCAGGAGGAGTGAGAAATGACGTAGCATGCCTGATAAACCATGTTTCATTGAGAGAGTCTGGGGGGAGAATATTGGAATGTGGACCCAACTCCCTGGAAAAGTCTGACACTGTTCTGGGAAATAAACATCCGTGGGGTGGGGGAAGAATGTGGAAGATCATGAAAGAGCATTTAAAATCCCCAGAAGGAGCGAGAGAAAGTATGTTGAGGGTCAAAGCAAGTTTGCAGGGATGAAAGTTTAGGAATCTTTGAAACCTTCCTGATAGAAAACTATGGAGTAGTTTTATCAACAGGCATGGAAAATACTGAGAGTGCAGATGAGTTAGTAATACTATTCAATTATTTGAGAATGGAAAATCAGGAAAATATGCTTGTTTTTGAAGATTTATTTCTCTCCAAGACAGAAGAAATGCTGGAATATTTCAGTCCTTACAGTGGATCTTGGCCAAAAAGCTTACAGGATGAAAATAAGCATATCTGCAAAACTGTCATTGTATAGAAATGTTTTGATTGAATGTAATTTAGAAAAATATAATTATATGCTAGAAATAGTACTAAGTTATACCCTACAGCCAATCTTTAGAATTTCAGAAATAAAATGAAACCAAATGCTTTCTGAAAATTCTAGCCATATTTGTGGGAAAATACTGTGAAAAATTGCAGTGGTGGCAAAGGAAGATTTTCTGTTTTGCCTTGTACCATGTGATTGGTCACTTGTAAAGTGTAATTCTGTGAATATGGTTTGGTGATTGAAGGGTTTAGACCATGGTATTCCCTGTAAGCTCAGTTTGTTTTCTAATCAAATGCAGCAGTATTGTTAAACAGTCCTATAAACTAAAATATTGAGAAAGGATTTTGTAAGAATGAGGTAATGAGAAATAAAATACAAGAATGGGGGAGCAGCAAAACAAAATGACATCACTTAATATGAGAAAGAGCTATGAAGTTCCATATATGCTTTAACTTCAGAGAAACAGATGAGCAGTGTGTACTGTGTGGTGTCCTCCACATTCAAGGTTATAGGGCAAACGTTTTTAGCTGCATTTGTATTATTTCATGTATTTATAATTATGCAAAGTCAAAAACAAGTTAGTAATTTTATAGACATTACAGCTTTTGCATACTAAAATTAATTTCTTTCTGTTCTGATTGTGTGAATAAGCTTAGGTTCCCACATCTGTGCATGAAGTGAGTGGGGGTAAGGAGAAGAATAATGAAAAAAGGGATGAAATATTATCAATATTGTCTTTTGTCTGTATAATATTATTTGATTCAACAGTCTTTTTTCAGGGAAGTTCTAGTATGTTTTTTATCAAGCAAGCATGCAAATGTGGTGTAAAAATCCCACTCTCATTAAATATCAGTGTTGTGTTCTTGGATTGTCTTTGAGACTGTATTAGATTTAGTTCCTAACTGTAGAGAAATACTAAGAATATCCAAAGTACTGCAAAAGTGTCTAACATAAGGAAGTTGTGACTTAACAATGTTGGTATGAATAGCTATGAAGTTTATAGAGCATACAGACTTTTTAGTAGGTCTTGCCTCATAGTGTTAAGAAAGTGGGAATTTTGTTGCATTTGATCAAGGAGATTTCTCAGTACTTTCTAGAATGGGAAAGTAAATTGTGCATTTTTCTCATGGAAATATTCATGAGTAAGAGAACGACACTGAAAAATTTCAGTGCTTTATGTAACCCCAGAGGAATGCAGCAATGCATGGGCTACATGTTGACATATTCTCCTGATGTCCTTTCCCTGGAGACTGTGGGAAGAAATTAGCTTCCCTGAAATTTAGAGCAAAGCATAGAGCCTAAGGTAAAAAAGCGATGTGAAATTGTAGGGGTAGGGAGTTGGTAGAGACTTGTTTGTTTTAGTTGCTTATTATTGTTCCATGAATAACAAGTTGGCAAAGAATATGCACTGATGAAGCTGGCAATAAAGGGGATAAAGAGTTCATTGAGAGCAACAATGAAAGACTGTGTCAATACACAACAGTGGCCCTAGAGCTGCAAAATCTCTGGCACTGGGTGCTGGATTCTCTGTTCCCTTGTGGTCTCTTCTTGTGGATTCTTTAAAAAGCATTGTGGCAACTGGCCAGCATTAGCTACATCAGCCCTTGCAGATAGTCTCTACTCTGTGCCAGCCTGCCCTGTGTTTTGCCAAATTAAATTCTTCAGGAAAAGTTTGGATAAAATATGGTCACTCTTAAGAGGGGTTTTTGCCGCCTTTTTTTGTCTTTTTTTTCTTACGAGAATCAGAAAAGTTAATATGATACAGAAATTAGTTCAACTGAGGAGGAAAGAATAACAAGTGTGTGTAAATAATTTAATCAAACCAACTTCTAAAAACAGAAATGCCATGGTAAATATTCCAGGCAAAGGAAGGACTCCAGTATTGAAAGCCATGAAACCAAAGACATCAGAAGCTGCATCAGCTGACTATACAGATTTTTTTGTCAGTGTTTAAAAGGCATGTTAATGTAACTGTAAATTGCTCTCCAACTGTAGGTGATGTAGACATGTTATGGTGGTGATGTTTTATTAAATTGGGATTACCTGTTCTGGCAGCAAACCCCAGAATTCTTTTCGTGTACAGCTGAAGGAATTAATTGCATTACTGGCATTTATGCCAACATTCCTATGCTCAGGATTGCTGCTTGGGCTGATATGTAAGAAGTTTTCAGGTTCCCTTATTTGTGCTGACCTGTTACCATATATGTTATGAAATAGGAAGATTTTCTGAATGTGGTACTTTCCTAAAACCATTAATAGTAGTTTATTTTTCATTTTAAATTAGTAGCAAGCAGTGAAGAGTGGAAGGGCAAAAATTGTGAAGAAAATGCATTTTGGTGCTCTTCTCTGAATTAAGACCAACTACTGTGAAGCTGGGAGTTTTAATGAGAAAGCCCTTAAGCCAGGAAGAAATTTGGAATATAGTAGTGGTATATGCAGTCTTGTATGATCACTGCTTTTAACTGCTTAATCATTCATACTGCCTAAATATAATTGTACTGCCAGCTTCTGTGTTTACAGTCTATGGTGTGGAAAAAGATATCCCACTGTGACATGTTCTACTTACAATCACATTGACTGTAGCAAACACAGAAGCTGTTGAAGTTCAGTGCTTCTCAGTGGGGTGTTCTTGTTCCTCCAGCATATTTCTGGCTGTTGATATAGCTCTCATCCTTGAAGCTCATTCCCTCATAAAATAACAAAGCCAAGGAAGTTCCCTGTTCACTGTAAAAGAGCATGTCATGAACTATTTCAGGAGACATGTATCTCACAAGCATTTTTATGAATAATTAGTGTTTTACAGATCTGTATTTGTAATACTGAAAGCCCTTTTTTCACTTTTATGAATTTTTAAATGTTTCCTTGCTTCTGTCATTTAGTGTGGTAAGAACATGGCAAATTATGCTTGAAGCTGCTGTGTCACAGTAATAATCTCTCAGACAAAAACTACTTTTTCAAATGTTTAGATAACTTAGCCAGAACAATTATTTTTAGAATGAGAGTTGCTTGTGAAATAAATTAAGAAAATGAATCTATTTATAAAGCAATTAAAAAATATCCATTATAATGACTCATTTTCAGGTGTTGAGGAGTAGAAGTCGTAGAACTAGACAAATGTTTCTCTGCATTTTAGCATGCTGTTTTATCAAGTACTCTGGCAATACTGTTCAATTTCTGCTGTGTTTTATTCCCATATTACAATGCCTTAACTGTTAGTTTTGCCGAGTAGTTTTAATAAACCTGTACGTCAGTGCATGACCAAATGAGGTAGTTCACCAAGCATGGCACACAATGCATCCATTCATATCTGGTAGTGGAATCCTACTGCCCCAAAGGTTTGAAACACCAAAGGTGACTGTATGTGATCTCCTTTCCAGTCTTCAACCGTCCTGAGATTCAGCTGACTGAAGGATTGCCTCTAACATCCTGCCAGCCCAATCATCAGCCCTTTGCTTCTGCTGTCTTTGAAGCCATGCAATAATAACTAGCTTTGTGTCAGATGGCCAGATATGTTGCTGTTGCTGTATTAGCCAGAGTGTCTGTTGTTTGAAGTCCCATTTACTGCATTCCAGCTGATGCTCAGGAGTTCATTTAGGCATGTTTAATCTTCTCACTAGGTTTCAGCTGCTGTTTTTCTTTATTACCCCAGTGAATGATACCAAGCTTTTCCAGGATGATTGACATCAGTCAGGAAGAGCTTTGGTTATTGGAACTCCATTTGCTAATGAAGTCATCTTTGTAAGCAAACAAGTGGGAAGACTTTGGCTTTGATGTGTGGGCTGAGAACACTTTCTGGCAGGCTGCTTCTAGGGTAGGGATATGAGTCCTCTGCAAGTGCATAAAGTTTTGCTTTTGGAGGTTGATTAATTCCTATCAAGAGTTTGGACTTTCTGCTATTCTTCCAGACACAAGACTGGCAAAACCAAACAAATGACAGTCTTCCCAGCCCACTGAAAAAATTCATTGTACTTACCAACTTGTGGAAATCTTGTCAAGTGTCCTTATCTGTAGGACTTTATCTTTGTTGTGAAGGGCTGTGCCAAAGCATACACTCATTTTTTCATCCTTTTGGTAATAGCATCCATCATTTCATCACATTGTTGCAATGTATTGTTCTTGTCTCCTCCTCAAGAATCTGTATTAAAAATTATTTTATTATCTCTTTAACAAGTCTAGGACAAAAAAGTGGAAGAACAATTCTGGTAATACAAAGGGTCTGGATCATAGTTTTATCATCCTATATTCTGTAAGGCCATGATGCCTAAAATAAGTTATTATATTACAGTTTGTATTACATACCTTCTTTTTTGGCAATTTCAGAGAACATGAATCTTAAATAAACCCAAATTCTAGAATATTCCAGAGTAATTTTTTTGCATTTTTTAATTGAAAAAAATATATTAAGTAGATTAATCAAAAATATAAAACTTCAGGGAGAAGTACAATAGAGTAGTGCATTTCCTGAATGGATGATGACTTCTATTATTCTTTTGTTAGCATTATGATACTGATGGTTGGTATTGTATGTATCCATATGCAATACTAGCGTTATATTACTTTGTTGTGGTTAAGCTTTGTTGTAGTTATCCCTTTATTATTTCCGGTCACGGTGTAGTAGCTTCTTTAGTACTTCCTCTGCCAGCTCCACACAAAAAAAAAAAAAATCTTTTTGGCCAGTTGACTTGACTTACTAAAACAGGCAACTCTGTTGAAATTATCTGCTTGCACTCACAGTAAGTAGTGTGTAGATGGCTACTCTTGACTATGCCTCACTGCATAAAATGGAACTGAATCCTTCTTTGGAATCTGAGAAAACAGGAAACAAATGGTAGAGGTGAGTACTGTCAGAAAACACTTATTAACAGAACTTTCCCTCTGGCAAATGAGGGCTGTTGGGTTGCATTTTCATTCTTTTGCTGGCACCCAGAGAGATTACTTAATTTGAGTGCTTGCAGAAGAGCAGGGGCACAACATCTATGAGCTCGAGACTTTTGAGCAGCCATTCTTCCCTGGATTGATAGACTTGTACTGCTAGTCAATAAAGCTGATGAGGTTTTTATGGTAGCTTAGAAGATCAGTTGTCTCTGCTTGAATGAAAATTTCTGTCCTGAGCCAAGTGAATGTCCTAGTTCATGGGGATTCAATGAACAGACGTGACTTTATGATACACCTGCTGAGTAAGGGCAACTCTTAATAATGCCACATAGCTTGCAGATTCTAAAAGGGTGATTTGTTTGGTGTGCTGATTACCTTTTGGAAGCAGCCAACATGCATTGAGGGCTCTCAGTGACATTAAGACTTTGGGATATACGGTGATAAATGACATCTTGTAAAACTGGGATAGGTCTCTGCTCTATCTGCTCTTTTCATTTTTTTGTCCATCATTTGCCTCTTCTTGATTGGAGACACTTGCTCTTAAATCTGTTTTAATTCAGTTTTGAATCTTGGTATCTTTTAGAGAAGGTATGCTTATGCAGCTGCTCCTTTCTGTGACTGGGTGAATTTTATAATTGAAGTGATGATGCTCCTAAGACAGTGGTAAATAACCAATTAGCACCGCTTGGTCCAGTGTTGGTGATTCAACTGTAATGTCAAACTTGGAGTATTAAAGAGTAACTCCTATTTCAGCTTCTAGGAAGCTGTCCAAGTCAGCTGGAATTTTCTGTAAAATAATATTTTTTTATATTTTCAGGTTAAATTAACTTTGTACAGAACTTGTAAATTAGTGTTACAGGAAACATCTAACCTTGGAACTTCATTTTATTCTTTGCTGCGTTGAACAGCTTTAATCTTATTATGGTATTTTCTAATAGTTTCAAGGTATTAGAAAAGGCCTCATACAGAGTGAGATATCTCCAAATGGTATCTTGCTACATAATTTTACCAAGTTATCTAATAAGCGCCTTAATTCTTCATACCCACTATTTCTGACTTAGGCTTGACATACCTTCTTCAGGTTCAAAATGTATAAGCTGTGTCTGATTTGCTGACACAGTGAAAGGAAGATGAGCATCATGTATCAATAATCCAGGATATAAAATGGGGGCTCCACCTTTGATATTTTTAACGTTTCTTTTCCTTTGACATTTGTCCCACCAAACCCTTCATATTTGGAAGAATGATACGAGAGAACCCATTCTTCCTCATTTTCTTTCACATTCACAGAGATGCTGTTCATCACGGGCAGTTATTAGATTGTCCAGAGGAAATAAATCTGCATTCCTATTAGCAACAGTTAATTTTTCATTTCAGTGTACTTGCAATATAAAATCTTTTTTACATCCAATCACCTTAAAGCCATGTAATTCATTCTGGCATCAGTTGGTGTACAGCAGTTTTGTAGAAGGGTTTAGGAGTCAGTATAGTAACTGGGTGAAAGAGCGACTAATAAAACTGTGTTTCTTCCCTTTAATCTTAAAATATCCTGCTGTGATCAAATTCAATTTTAGACCTTTCTAACAAATGTAGAACAATAATTTATTTAGCTATGAAAGATGCTGTATTTGCATAAAACACAGTGCTTCATCTTATAAAGATTATTTTGTTTTCATCTGTACGAACAGTAGGAAACACTTTGTGTTTAGCATCTGATTTATTAATACACTTAATAATATAATCTTCCTGTACAGCACAGTAGGAAATGTACTGTAAGGGTGCAGTAATTCTGGGTATCATTCTTTCCTGTTTTCCATGTGTTTTATCAAAAAGTTAGAGAATTTGTTTACCCAATTCTTTACTTCTTAGTTATTTCTCAGATATGCATACAGAATTCCTAACTAATAGAAGAAATCTGTTCATGTCTGCATTGTCTAAAAATGATGATTCTCTTTTTGGACCAAAGTACTCTATAGTTGTGCCTGTGAAAATACAAAAGGAACAGGCATTGAGTAAATTCTGTGCAGTGAAAAATCCAGGTGAGGATTCTCTTGATTGATAGTGATTAATTTAAAAAAACCCAATCATTCATCTGATTTTGTGGATTTTTATTTGGAGGTGTTTGGAAGATTTTTCAATCCTAATTTCATTTAGGATGGTGAAACGGTTCTTATTGTTGGAGATCATTCAAATTTAAATTATGCTTTGTTTGTATGGGGGTTATTTGTGTCATGATTTAGGACATTAGGCCAATTTCTACATTTATATATTAGGTTTTATTCCTGCCTGGATGGAGGCTAGCCCTCTTAATTGTGTGTCCAGCATTGAGGGAGTGAGTGTTTATGGCTTTACAATAACAGAGGGTTAAAGAAATCACAGAATCGCAAAATGACTGAGGTTGGATGGGACTCATGAAAGTCATCTGGTACAACTCCCTTGCCTCAAGCAGGGCCAGTTACCCAGGACCATGTCCAGACATCTTTTGAACATCCCCAAGGAAGGAGGCAGATATGTGATGCTTTTGAAACAGAATTTACGACTTGGCTTTTACTCATAACTTACCGTTTTCATGAATTTTACTTAGATTTAGCAGATGCCAGAATCTTAATTGACAATTTACCTAACATCAAAATAGATACCATAGATACAGATTCCAGGACATAGAAGATGGTTGCTGATTTTCTGGGCTCATCTGGACTGGTAGTTAAGTCTTGACTGAGTCCATTCATTATCACATTCATTTCTGCATTTGCTATTAGTATATCTAAAAAAGAGGAGAACAGATTTATATGGTTGATATTCTGTATTTTTTTGTTGCGTAAAATTATAATGAAGTTTTGTTCTATAAAGTTGGATGGCTTTGTGAAATTCAGTGAAAATAGTGTTCATAATCCATGGACTACCTTGTTGATTGGCAAATTCTTGTGGGTTTTTTTTCTCTTCAATTTCTTTTTACGAAGCTTTTGCACTGAAACATTATACAGTGTGGCATATCAGAATAATTAGAATGTAATTATTTTGATAATGTTAATGAAAGAAACTGTCATGAGCTTTATTTTAATCTACAACTAATTTTGCAATATTTTAAAGAGTGGTCTACTCACATATGCAATTTATCACTAGACATTAATTTCTTACACTAGTTTCTTGTTTTTCAAGAAGTATAACAGTTCTTCAGTTGTCAATGTAATACCTGTAATAATGTTCAAGGTCTTGCATCAGCCTGTTTCGTAGGTCTCTGGGATATTCAGGTTCTTTGATTTTGAATTTGTGACGGTGATTTTAAAACAAGGTTAATGTCCAAAAAAGATACTAGAAAGGAAACATTGTACATAGAAAAAATATTTAGTGGAGAAGCGCATGATGCCTTGTTCCAGTGAAGTTTTAGTGGAGTATTTCTGATTTTCTGTTTGTTTTTGTTTTTTTTCTTGAATTCTAGATTTATCCATGGCAGTACAAAAATTTTCACAGTCTTTACAAGATTTTCAGTTTGAGTGTATTGGAGATGCTGAAACTGATGATGAAATTAATATTGGTAAGTACTCTCTTTGCTCTGCTTGAAGAAACATTTTTATAGTTACTTACATATCTAGCATTTTATCAGAAATATAATGGGGCAGTTCACAGTTGTTTTTTAATGGTTCGTGTCACAAAAATAGAAAAAATTCAAGAAATAGAAACCATGCAGGACTTTAAAAATGCTTGTCAAAAAACTGTCTTCGTGGTCTATAGCTTGATTTATTATAGCGGAAAGTATTCAGCAGTACCTTTGTCAGCTGAGTCAGCTGTGAATCCCTTAAATTCTGCTGCTACTTTTATGTTTCAGCCAGTTTTAAGTGGGTTACTAAAAGGTAAACAAGTTTTCTATGATGTAACATAAGACTGCAAAAAATCATGTAAGTCCCTAGTAAGATACAGGAAGTATTTAAAGGCCTAAAAAGAGGAATATGTTCTTTACAACTTGTGCATTCCTAAGTAAATGGTTGTCTGAACTTTTGCCAGTAAAATTTACTAGCTGCTTATTGTTCTGTCTGCACACACAGAGAAATTTTGCATTTGCAGAACTGAACAGCTCACCTTGTCTTGAATCTAAGCCTCTTTAATGTCATCAAAATAGTCTTCCCTCAGCAGTCTAATCCTGGAAATGTTTCTAGGCTTCAGAAACACAGCCACTCTTCATTGCAAAGCATTGCTGCAGTTGTAGTGATGCTTTTACACAGTAGCACAGCAGCTGGAGTGCTTTAACCCCCATTGGTAAGAAATTTGGGTTATAATCCATCTTCAGAACGGATAAATTCAGTATTGTGAGTCTTACATACCACCTGGCCCCCATGTGTCTCCTAAAACATCTGAGAGGATGTAAGATGGTTCATAAGTGTAGTGGCTTCTAAAAATAAGTAATTTGGCAGTACAAGAGGGAATTTAGGACTTGTTGGTATTTTTTAAAGTTCTATGTAATGCGGAGAGGAAACTCCAATTTAGTCTTTTCCAAGTGTATCTATTATTATGATCTATTTTCAAGTCTCCTCTCCCTTAAATTTTTCCTTTTCCCTTCTGAGTCATTGAACAGAAGGTCTGAGCTGCTTGTTTTCACTTGCAAGGCTTACCTCATCCTCACCTTACAACATTGTGATAGTCAGAAAACTGTCATCAAAGATGACTGGTATTTGGTCACAGTCTTCAACTAACTTTTGGCAGGGGGGGAGGGGAGGTTTAATTTTACTGAAAATTAAATGTAGGGGAGGGAAATCATTGAACTGCTGCTACGCAGGTATAAAACCACATGCATTTTTCAGGTGTATCCAGTTTGGAAAGAGACAAAGAAATGTTGTGTATGTACTCTCTGGCATGCTGCATATTATTTTTTGGCTGTTAAAATTACATAGTATATATATTTTTTTAAACTAAATCTGCAGTATCTCAGTTATATGTCTTAGATTTGGTCAATAACTTTTTTAAAGACATATGGTTTTGCATTTAAAATTAGGTGACTGAGAACAAAGACAACATTCATTTTACTTGTAACCTAAACGTAGCAAAGAAAAGACATTTTATTGTTTGGACATTAAACAGGCATTTAAAACTATTTAGGAAAAAAACAGAGTTCATGAAGCTTGACAGCTGATTTATTTCACTTGAAGCTTCAAAGAAGGGATTTCTAGCTTCTAAAGGACCAATTGCCTGATGGATTGTCATGTACATCAAAGAAGCTTGTAAGAGTAAAAGGTAAACTGACAGGAATCAAATTCAAGTCTAACAGAGCTTGAATGATACTGTGTGCTTTTATAGGGTAAGGCTCAATTTTTGATCTCCCTAGAGCAGTGACCTAGAATTTATCCATATCTTCAACATGCCCCAGCAAGATAGACGTTTCCTTATCATCAAAGACAGCTTTGTATAGATGAATCCTTCTCTGTGCCTCCTTCTGCCTTCACCTCCTTTTTTTTAAGAATGTCTACAACTGTGCAGGCCAGTGAGAAGTTCTACTTCAGTCTGCAGTGATACTCTGACTTGGTAAGATTTGTAAAAACCTACCATATGCTTAGGGCCTTATTGTGAGGATTACATTTCTATTTCAAGCTTAGCATTGAAAATCTATCCTAATACACCTTAGCATTGGAAATTCACCTCTGAACAAGACTTCTTCTGTCAAGATGTGATTATTAAAAAAAAAAAAGTTTCAAATTATTTCATCATTCAATATAAGTGATTTAAGTGATTTTATTTTTCCTATCAGTAAAAAATATTTGGAATTAGGTTGATAGCTCCATTAACATTTTTTGAGGCAATACTAGAGTTGAGGGGTCTCTCTTTAGTAGTTAAGCACAACATTTTTTTTGGCTTTTTTTTTTCCAGTCTGGGATCTAATAAGAGCAGTTTTATTTGCATTTCCTATAACCTGTGCATTTTTAGTTGCTATTTTAATATAACTTATCTACTCCAGTGAGCCCATTACATAAAATATGTAAGAAGAAGCTTTAGTTAAACTTCATGACACACTCCACATAAACAGAATTATGGTGCTATTCTTCATACTTGTTTTAATCAATTTCTTATTTAATGCAGTGATTTATTTGTTTGAGTTGGTTTTTTTATTTGCTATCTTTGATTTCTAATTTTGGTGCTTTCTTATCTTTTATTTACAAGCACTTAATTCTTCCATAGAAGGGGTGTTCTTCTTTGACAAAAAAAATCTTATCTGTGGCTGTGGCTGTTTAATGCATTTTAGGTAGTTTTTTTTAATGTTGCTTCGAGTTAGCCAGATTTATCTTCACAGCCACTTTCAGATATACCATGTCTAGTTTAGAGTAATTTTATGCATGAGTTGTTAGCAATTTCTCTGACTTTCTTGGCTAAGCAGACTGCCTTGTTCCTCAAATCATTTTCAGCTTCTTTTTTGTTTTTGTTTGTTTTTTATCTGTGAACATCAAAGGATTCATGCTTTAAAAACCTTTCCAGTTTTTAAGATTTTTGCCAGCAAATTTGGTTTGGGAGACAGTGGTCCCCAATTTTTTCTAGCTTTTTTCATTAAAAGATAAAACAAGCTAGCAACAATTGCTGGTTTTGTCTCTTCCTCTGGTTTGGAATGCTTGTGAAGGCATGTGATCTGCAGCAATGCATGTCTGTACTATTTGATGGCAGAACATGGATATTAGCTCCAGTTGCATGTGATTCAGCCAAGCTATAATTTTTTTTGTACAATTGAAAAGTTTTGCAGAAAATAGCATTTTCAATGCAAAAATAACGAGATGGATGACAACGAACTAATAATATAAAAAAGCCATAGTAATGAAGTTTTAATGTAACTTGCCCTTACTCTGAGAAGAGGGTATGCTTTTCTAATCTAGCAACTGTTAGAAATTCCTCAGAATATTCCTCAGAAAATATTCCTCAGAAATACCAGCACTTGCTATCACTTTGCCATTTGCTTTTTAGACACATCGCCCTGCTCTCAGCCCCCTTTGTAAATATTTTTGCACAAAAATTAAATACTTAAGATTGACAGTGAATGTAAAGGTCAGCCATTTGTCATGCTCAGTGGAAGTTTTGTGTAAAAAGGATGCATGGTTTTTACCTGTTTCAAACCTTATATGTAACGCAGAATGTTACATGGATGGGACAGCTGCAAAAACTATGTTTTTAATGATCATCTATCTTTTTCTTCAGTATACACTGAGGGCATAAATTTTGCAAGAAGGTTTGCCCAGCTCCTCCTAGTATTATCCAACTTCTGTCACCTGGAGTTCTCCCTAGGAATTCCCCTGTTTTGATCCTCTTTTATTCTGTTTGTGTTATCTGGTTTATGGCTGCTGGTGATGAAAATAATAAACATTATTAACTCGATGGAATTCTGTCTTGTGCCTTTAACAAGTTTGTGTCTATTTTGTATTATGGCTAATTATATATCAGTGAGATTGAATATCTGCAGTATAAGACCATGCTCTTCAGAATCAAAAGAAAACAAGACAAATAAATACATTCTGATATTCTGGCATTTTATTTTAGGGTCTGTTTTTTATTAGCATGTGCTGTGTAGGAAAGTGCACTGAAAAGCATATGTGTTTCACGCTGTGACTGCTGGTTTTGAAGTTTGGGGTTTTTTTCCTGAAGAGAATTATATAAAGACAAATGCTTCAGGTAGCATCAGATGCTTGATTTAAAAATGTAATAGGATTATGATGATTTATGAAATCAATATTAATTGAGCCACAGAGAATAGGTCAGAAGTTCTAAAATGTGGTGTCTTTTCTTGTGGGAACTGAATTCTTCTCTTGCCGCTAGCAATTGGTGCTCGTGATCTTCGCTGACTCACACCTCAAGTCGTTCATGAGGTTATTAAATTCCTAACAACTAACCATCTACAGAACTGTTAGCTCATACCTGGCAGTGACGTTGTTTACAGCAGTTAGTTTCAAGCTGAACTTTGAAAAAATCAACTCAAATGTACTGGAGACAAAGAACTCAAAACCAAACAAACAAATGCAGAATGCTAATGGTGGCTGTTTGTTAGAGTACACTGCTGTGTTTTGCTTTCTTGTTTCAGTTGAGCAATGATGCCAGAAGCTCAGCATTCTTTTTTTCTTGTAGTGGGCATCCACATGCACAATGCTTTTCTTAGCATTTGCTCTATCCTCTTGGAGATCTTGTCAGAGGACAACTATCTTGTAATTCAAAGCAGCAAATAGATCTGTACTAGGAAATTTGTATATAAAATTACACAAAAAAAGGGGAAAAATCAGAAAGTTTCCTTTTCCCCCATCTCTTATAACAATGTAGAAGTTTAATTGACTCTAAGTGGTACTCAATTCCATTTTTAATGGTACATACTGTGCATACAATGCACAAATAAATTAAAACAAACAAAAAAGTTGTATAGGAGCTTTGTGCATGTCTACAATGTGTAGAGGCAAATCTTGGCAATCAGTCTGTGGACATGGAAGTCCCCAAGCTAGGACACTCTGGTTTGGAGGTTCATCAGGAACCTGAGAAGGTAGGTGCTAGGCTATTCATGATTTCAAACCACTGTTGCTTGTGGTGTGTAATGGCTTCTTGAATTTGCTTGGCTCTTCCTGAAGTATTTATTAAATGCATTCAAGCCACCTACAGTCAGAATCACTTGGATATCTTATGGGTCATCTCCTTAATCACTTGAGGTTAGCTTTCATGTTCAAGAAAGTTCTTTTTGGTGTTAGTATTCAACCTACTTTGCACTGAATTCCCATTTGTAACTGGGCTTCCAAATGGAATTACCAAATTCCAGATAAGTCTAAAACTACTTCCAGCATCTCAGGTCTACTACTGCCTTATCCAAAACAAAGAAAAAACAGGATCTTGCCACCACCTTGAGGGCAGAGTTCTGGGGGTGGATTTTTTTAGCGTAGGCATCATCCCAATAATATTTCTAGCATTTGAGTTTGTTGACCTTGTGAAACACATTAGAAACAAGTGTATTTACAAAAGGTGGTTTTGTTTTAGATGGGTGGGGAAGGGTTGAGTACTGAATTAGACTAGAAAGCTATTTACAATGGAGAGTGAATTTGCATAGAAGTATTGTATGCTGTTTTTCCACAGTAATTACCTGCTTAGATTTCCAGCTCCTTTTCCTCCAGCTGAAAGAATGTATTTTAAGATTTAACTTTTTAGATTACTCTCAAAACAACTTTGCATAAGACACTTGTAAGATCACAGGACAGTGTTCTTTGGTACTCCTCTTGGATTATTTTTATCTCCAGGAGTTAAATGATAGCAGTTTAGGGGAGGAACTCAGCACAGTCAGGGTGTGAAATGCCAAAAGTGGTTGTTTCAAATCTGTTGATTCTGTTCCTACAATCATTTTTTTTATCCCTTTTGCGTATTTGACAATTTAAACAAATGCCACCTGTTTCCGGAATGCTATTGTTTCTTGACTTCAAGAAATGAGTGATTTTATGATAGTGCTGGGATCCCATCAAGGCTTCAAAACAACATCTGCACCAGAAAGTGAAGGTTGGCACTCTGTTGGTTGAGCCCAGAACTCTTGTCCTTGCTTTGGAAGGTCAAATGAAGCTGACAAAGCAGGAAATAAAATAATGGTGCAGTAGGTCTTTATCTGTTCAGGAGGAAAAGGTACAATAAGATCAGCATCACAGCCCTTGTTGTTTTTTTTTCTCTTGGATATCTATCGGAAAGTAGTTAGAATTTGCATGCTCCATTCTCTGTTGACCTTAGGATGAGTATTCAGCTGAAAAAATTGAAGGATTTCTACTTTCTGAAATAAAAATACTTAGTAGAGATTAGAGTTTTAAGCACAGGAACTTTTTGGTCCAATTTTAGGCCTAAATTCTAGAAAGCAATTATGGCACACCTAACATCTGTTGAAGTATTTGGTGATATTTTTTCTAAACCTCTTTCACTATTCAAGCAATAAATGCACAAAATTTAAACAATCAGAAAAATAGTATTAATGATTCTCAGATGCATTCTGAATAGATTGCTTTTGCTTTTACTTCCCCTTTTTCAGCGCCCGTAAAGAGCCACACACAAATAGGGTTTATACAGCTGGAAAAATTGAAATATTAGGGTTTTTTCCTTCAGTTAAAGTATGGATGTGTCTCTGAAGAATTGGGGATTGGCAAGCCTGAAATGTAGTCATAATTACTTCTAAGTCCTTTGTTTATGGAATGCTAAGATTGAATATTACTTTTGCAGCTTAACATGTACATTGCTGTGGTTGTTTCCTATGTTGTCTTGTTATTCAGTCTTTTAAAAGAACTTGAGCTTAAAGTAGCAATTCTTATCTTAGAATGAAAGATTTGTATTCACAGTCAATTTACATCACAGTTCTTTCTAGTGGGATGGGGGGAAGGGAGAGCAAGAGAGGATTGTAATCTGATTAAATCAGAATCCATCTTTGAATTTAACTGTTTCTATGTATTCCATGGTTGTTAGAGCTGTTCTTCCTCTGACATGTGATAGGGTATCAGTCAACTCTGGTGAAGTCAGATCTGTTCAAGTCAAAGGTTAATGGTCATTTTAGGTGAGTTAATGATTAATTGAATTAAGTGAACTTCAATGGTATAGCAAGTCATGCTGTTAATTTTCAATAGGGGCCAATTCAAGCTGCTATTGTTTCAAAATAGGACTCCAGCAGCACTTTGAGATTACTTCTTACCTGTTAGATGGAATTTGATGTTTTGAATATTCTTCCCCCCACCCTGCTAAATTTTGCAGCTATGGAGCTCAACCCCATTGCTGTGCACGTGGATCTGTCAGATACAAAAATGTATTTTCTGGCAGAAATGGTGTGTTTGTTGAGACTCATCCCAAAAGCCTCCACCTCTTCACAGAAGTGTAGAGGAAAGGGGAGAGACAAGAAAAGTGTTACTAATTTGTAGGCAGGTTTTGATACAGTGCTCTGTGAGAGCACATGACTGCTTGAGAGATACTTCTCATATTCCTAAGAAAATGGATGAAATTATTTAGATTATTCAGATTATTTTAATTTTTTTTTCTGGCACTCCAAGATGCCGTAGTAGAGTCTAGAATGGGCTTCTTCTACCACATCTCTGCCGTGTTGAAGAATTCATCCTGCACAAGATAGGTCAGTTTGCCAAATTGAATTATATACTGTAAAAATCTGTACTGCTTTTATAAATAGAGTAGAACACTAACACAGAGTAGATATGTTGCAGCTGTATTTTTAATAAAGTGTTAAAAGTGTAGTGATGATGGTGGAATTTAATTTTGGCATGGGTTTGTTTTTATTTTGTTTTTTAAAACATGCTGTGGGATCGACAGCCATTATGAACTTTAAAAATCTTTCAGGACTCTGAAATATTTTGCCCTTGCTTGATCTATTTAGAATTTTCTGCTCATATTTACTTTGTGAAGTTCTGCATGAGTAGGACATGGCACTTAACTGATATTCAGTCAAGTAATTGGATTATTTAAAATGTGTAACATTGCATGTCTTCAGGTTATCTCTCCAAGTATTGTGTTTGACAAGTGCTGACAGTAAATCTGGGAATTCTAGATAACCTGACTTTCTTGCAAGTCTTCTTAGTTTGTATATAAACATGTAGCTTTCTGTATAGACTTCTGTTGAAAAGTAGTGGGGTGGAAAACATAAATGTATTGGCTCAAAGAATTGTTTTAACTTTTGTACAAAGCTTGTATTTGTATGTTTAAATATTTGTGACATGATAGCTACTTTTTATAGCAAAGAATTCTCAAATACGATACTGTTTGTAACTGGATTTAGATAGTTACCCTGACAAAGGTTTGTTTCTGTAATGGGGAAAGGATTTTTACTTTAAATAGTAAAAGTACTGCACTTTATGCTTTACTTACATTTACAAAAAACCTCAGAAAGTACCTTGCTATATTAGCTCATTAAGTTTTGCAAAGTGAAAATACTTTTGAGTTAAAACTGCCTCATATGGTATGTACATGTTACACTGTCCTGGAAAAGACATCTTGCAGAGCTTTGGGCTTCAATTAAGCCCAGATATCTTGATTTGCTGCCTTTTATGGTTCTCATATTGGCCTGCAGTGCAAGGCACACGTGTGTGATGCTCAGGCAGAAGGTTCCATTCTTACTGTGGAATCTCTGGCCTCTTCTGCTGGTTTGTCCCATCTTTATAGTGTGATAAAACCCAAATGCTTGTGCCTGGTATGTGACCAGCAATTGAAGGGCTTTGAATCTTCATGGGGGACACTGCTTAGAAACATACAGGAATCAAATGCTATAAACCAGGAGAGCTCAAGCAGGGAGACTGTTACTGAATCTCTGATAGTTTCATTGTTAATTTGTTTTCATGGGGAATTTGGAGCACTTATTACTATCTCTCTGTCCTAACACTGTGAAGAGCCAAAATGCTCCTAATTATGATGTGGAGGAAAAGATACCACTGAATTTACTCTTGAGTTTACAATACCGTAAAAGAAATAGAGGGAACCCTTGGGGTTTCTTTACTTTTAGTTACATATATTTCAGTAGCTGTGCCCTGATAAAATTATCTGCTTGCCTGTATGTAGTGGAAGATGTGATCATATTTGGAGAATAGACCTTGAAGCATAAATTTGGGCATAAAAGGCTTAATTTTGTCATTTTTCTTGCTTATTCATTTGTGTAATTTCTTTGCCAAAGCTTTAAAACAGGCATTTTTCATTTCTGCCTCTTTGCTTTTATCATACTTTTTCTTCCTGATGTATAAGGTTATTTTTTTTGCAAATATGGATTTACTTATGTAAGGTAGCACACTTAATTTCAATAATTGAAAAAAATTGGCAAAATAGCTTTCCTACAGTTCAAGGAGGGAATTACCACAGAAAGAAAAAATACTGCTGAAACTTGTGCTCCGTGGGAGGATGCTTTAAAATCTGAAAGATCATGTTACTATTTGATAAAAAAAAAAACCAAAACATTGGATTAAGCTCTTAAGACCTTGCAGAATTTGCTTACCAGATTAATTATGGAGCAAATAGTAAGAATGTTCATTTATTGAATCTGTAATATCTTTGCACTGGCTGCTCTAAGAATGTCTTGATTCCATCACAAGAACAGTACAGACCAGACAGGCCTGTCTGTATCTTGATGTGCCTTCCCATGATGGAAGTCTTCAAGGAAATTTATAGTTATTTACAGTTATCTGTAAATTTAAACCAGTGTCTTCCAGCAGAAATCATTGCATTTTGAGAGTGTATTTCCAAGCTGGGATATGTCAATGTAATCTTTAAACCTCTACACGTGCATTTTTGTTTCATCCTGTGTCTTTTACTGCTAGGAGTGCATTTCATTATATTGTAGGAAGGTACAAATAACTTTTTTTACTCTTCTTGGGGAGGCTGTGGTTGATGTAAACACAGACAATAGGAATGCATAAAGTCCCTATTATAGATCCATAAAACCTGATACCCATATTAGAGAAATAAGAGAAAGCAAATGGAGAGGATAAGGAAGCACATCCAATAATAATTTTGCAAATTTAAAATGAGATTTAAACCCCATGAAAAAATGAATGATTATCATTACCATGGTATTCTAACTTCTTCTTTCACAACAGAATCTTCTAACATAATGTATCTCTTGGCACCAATACTCAGCTTAAAGCATATCTGACGTGCTGCAAGCTTGCAAAGTGGAATTTACCTAAATACCTAACCAATATTAACTTAAACCTTAACAAAGGAAAGCAGTTGCTGTATTTCCTCTAAAATCTTGGGAATGACACTCTGAAGAGGACAAAATAACTAAGATAAACATTGGTTTCAAATTCTATACTCCTATTCTGTCTTCTCTTCTGCTTTCCCAGTAAATATTACTTATGGTACTTAGCTCAGTTGTCCAAACTGAAGTTTCTCCAAAAATTTTGCCACTTGGAAAGTATGGGAAAATGAGCTAGGGTAGAAGTAGCAGAAGAAATAGCATCAGCTAAAGAAAACTGAAAACCTGAGCAATAGTTGGAAAGATTTATCAGACATATATCTTGTTGTCCAAATATTGCTTTTATGAAAATGTGTTTTAAAAATAAAGCCAACAGCTGTTTTATGTAGTAATATGTTGCAGTTGTCTTACACTATGGTTTTTCAAATTATGTTACAGAGGTGATCAAGCCCAGTCAACATTAATCATAAAATGCTTTGACACCAATACTCAGCCTAAAGTTCAAGCACATTTGACAATTACACATTTTGCACAATTTGCATAAATTATTCTTTATTTCTGTTTGCAAACTAAGGTGTTAATCCTTCAGCTTGTTTCCATTGGGCTCAACTGTAATTCCCTTTAAAGTTCTAGGTAATTGTACACTTTTAATGTTTTATAGGCTTAATTCAGTAGGAAAAACAGGGGGAAAAAAAAGATCATAATGAATCAGTCCAGATTGTGACAGTGGTAAAGGAAACCTCTGTTGTATAGGATAAGGCTCTATTTAAATTCATAGCCGACATGTTAAAGACAAAGAGAATGGCAGGCTTTGGGAATCTTTTTTTGAGACAGTCCTCCTCTGCATTTCCATTTTGTAATGTGAAAACTCGACATTGTGGTGATCTTTTGAGACATGCAATTTAGTTACCTTCTGATAGACATTACAGCTCCTCTGTGGCTTTAATGACATCCTCAACTCTTTGTTAGGTAGAAATTACTGAGAAAGCAGATGATTGTCTCTTCATACCTGTTGTGGCCTGTCAGTGTTAATCTGGAATGTTTGCTTTTTCTGTTTGATAGGAGCCCTTCTGTTGCTACTCTTGTTCTACCTACTATACCTCCCCATCACCACCACCTCACATACTTTTCCAGTATGTCTTAAAGCCACAGAAAAAAGGATGGAAATTTTATTTGCTGCTGTGATTTATTGAAAAACTGCTTGTCATAGCATCTGTGGCTGCAAATAATGCTGATCGTTAAAAGCTCTGGAAATACAACTGTGAATTAACAAGTACTTTATAATATATTTACTTTAATTTTAGAATTAGCAAAGAAAGCCTCTTCTCCCAGGCTTCATGGATCTTACATTTACTCTGCTCTCTCATGGAAGTCTAGTAAACAAGCATTAATCGTTAGAAAATTTCCGTATGGGCCATTGGTCTTGAATTCTGTTTCAGTGATGTATTACTTACAGGGAAAAACTCCCTTCTGGACTTCAGCTGAAGTTCATGCTCAGGCATGAATTTGGAGCCTTCTATGGCAAGTCTGTGCTAGATATGACCAGTTCTGGAGGGTGTACTTGGCTGACCTTCCTGCCAAAGAGTACTGGGAGCACCGTACAGCGCAGTCCTGTCAGTTCCTCAGTTAGATCAGGAAGATGTGAGGAAATCGCTGACAGTCTTGCACATTTTTGTATTTCATACAGCAAGGTGTCAAAAGAACACATTACATATATTTGTGTATTATTTTTTCCATGCTGGCATTCGTGTATCTGAAGATGGTGGTGGCATCTGCTCATAATGCTACAAAATGTTGTTTTGTGTACTTTAGTGTATTTAAAAATTGTCTATGCATTGTTTAAGGCTGCATATATATGGGGATATTAAACCAAAAGTCCACAGAAAAGAACATTCAATTTTGTTGTATTCCAAGGCAGCTTTTCATTTCTGTCTTGGGTTGAACATTACCTTCCAAATTTGGCTTTATGTCTTTGAGTTCAGTGTTGGTCATGCAAAACTATTGTATGTGTCATACACTTCGTTAGCCTTTTCTCATTTAATGTAGATGATGTCATATCTATTGTGTGTGACATTTAGTATTACAGTGTAATACTGTACTCATTAATATTAAACTAATGCTGATAGAGCAGCTTCAGTAATTTTCACAGACATGCTATTTTCAGGTGATACATTCTCTACACAACTATATTGCAAAAACTTCATATGATTTATTATGCTAATTTTTTTCCTATGAACAACTGGGTTGATTTCAATGCAGTAAACCAGATTTCTGGGGTATAAATGAGTCATATTTTTAATAATGCCTTCTATAAATTCACATAAATGGGTTTTTCTCCTTTTTTGCTTTTCTCTCATTCACTTAATTTTACATCAAGCTTCAGTTTCCTTTTGGTTATGTGAATGTAGTTGTTTGTGGAGCTGTACTGTGTGTTTGAAATTGTAGGGATTTTGGAAAAAAAAGGACATTATTGATCTACACCATTAATGATTAAGCTGTTGGTACTGTTAGTTTGTTTCTTTATGAGGCAAATTAATTAAAAGACTTTTGATTTAAAGAGAGTGACTTTTTGTTTTTTGTGAATAAGATAATGGGAAACCTTTCTACTGAACAAGGGAAATTTTGCAGCACATTATTGTTGAGTTGGGAACACTCCAGAGAGAGCAGCTGGCAACCTGTTGTGATTGTGATGAATGAGACCACAAGTGTACATCTGGGTACACATGTAATTGTTTTTGCTTCTTGGGCAAAGAAGCAAAAGAGGCATCGTTTCCATCATGCTATCAAATGTATCTTACAAGTCCTTTTGAGTAGCCCTTAAATAAAAAGCAGACTGTAAAACTGTGGGGAATTTATAAGTTAATATTGCCCGATGACTTCGAATAAAGTATTGAGTCAGCACTTTGTTTTTCTTTAAATGGCCCACCAATAGCAATGATTCTTTATGAAAGTAATTAAAAATATCTTTGTATTTAATGTGTCAGGGTGCATATTGCACTTTATATTATCAGTGTGTTTTCAGAATTTATTTCTTATCAGCACATTCCCATGACATTTCCTATTGTAGAATACTTGACTCTTCTTCCTCCCACCCCGTTTTGTGTTTTCAAAGTTCCCTTGAATTTTTCTGTGTCTATTATGATTAAAAAGAAGGGGATTAGAAAAAATGTTGCAGCATTAGTACGAAAAGGTTGTGAAGCTGATGTGTGATGCCTGAGCATCTTGACAGATGGGGCTGTGTCTGACACAGACAGGTCTGATTTCTAAATCTTCTGGTTTTTAACTACACGAAAGCACCCCAAACTATTGTTGTTGTAATATGTTTGTTTCCTGTTGAAAGCTGTGAATCCTGAGTTAGATGTGTGTAGCCTGTGCCCAGGGTTCATGATGAGATACTGATGAGGGGACCAGTTGTGGAGGGGAAGGATGCCCCTGCCCAGATCTGCAAGGTGCCCAGTGCCCTGTGGGTGAATTGCCTGGGAGGCTTGACCCCCCTGGGTGACCTCTGCCCTCAGCATCCCTCTGTCAGCCCAGCCCAAACTGGGGTGAGGCAGAGCTGTTACCTCTCTGCAACCAGAGGGCTCTGTGAGAAAAAAGGGGAAAGGGTACACTGGGAAAAGAGGAGCAAGGGCTCTCTTTCCTTCCCTTTCCCCCTCCCACTGCAGCTTTCAGAACAGGTGAAGTTCTCTAGGAACAGACCCTGGCTTTTAATGAGGCCACTCTGAGTGGGGCTTGCGTGGGAAGAAGGGTGTAATGACATGAAAGATCACTAGTACTGCAGTACTCAGGGCCTTGTAGGAGAGCTGGTGTGGGTAAAGCCTTTCTCAATGTATGTGGTGGCATTGCAAGGATAGAAGAGCCATTAGGGTCACCAGAGATGCCTATGTTGCAGAACTCTCTGTACTGGGTATGCCTCCTTCACTACACTCTGAATCTCCCTGTGCACCTGAGCTGGGGAAGGTCATCCCATGGCTCGATGCAGGGATGGACGTGGATGTTGGGCAGTGAGCAGCAGAGGTACAGAGAGCTTTGATGCGAAGCTGGTCTCTGCAATCAAAGTCTCTTAAGTTCGGGGGATGGTTTGTCTTACTACTGCTGGAGAGCGTAGGTTCTGTATTCTTAGTGAAACTTCGGCATTTATAATTCCCCCAAATTTCCCCAAAGGTGAGCCAATGGGGAGGAGAAGATGGAGACAGTTTCTCAGTCTTTAGCTGAGGCATTGTATAGGTGACAGACTAGTACCTTTATATTAGTGTTAAATATTGAGAAAAATCTTTATTTGCTCACTAACAGAACATATTCTATATGCTTTTTGTCCTGTGGCTGACCTGTATTTATTTAAATTCTAAGGAAATGTTTCAGCTTTGAAACTAAAAACTCTCTGGTTCTGCCTTGAAATTAGGAAGATGAATCAAAAGCTTCTCATACTGGTTTTGTGGTTTGGTTTTTTTTTTTTACACTCCCTTCACACCCCTCCCCCCCACTTCCTCATAGTTTAGCTATGTCTGTCTGGCTAATTGTTTATTTAGTTTTTACCATTTAGTATTGGGTACTTAGATATTCTTGAGTGCAATGCTCTACAGATTCCTAGTCAAGTAAAACCAGTCAGTTCATCATCTTATTTCTTTACCTGGTTGTGTTGTTTTTTTTTTTTTTTTCCAGGGGATATTAGGAGCAGACTGAGAGATTGAGTTAATTCAGTAGATATCAAACTAAAATTCTTGTTATTGACACAACTGGCAAAACCTTCTGGCACTTGTGTTCTCAGGGAAAAATATTAAAGGAAAAGACTCAAGGCCCAAGTAGATGGACGTTTAACTTACTAGGTGTATTTAGACTAAACCAAGGGCTCGTAATGGGAAAAAAAGAATTTGTCAGCAAACAATGACTTAGAGGTCAAGATAAGCAAGTAAAACATTATAGTTGCAAAAACTAGACTATGTAAGTTCTTGCAGAAGAAATTGGAACAAGCAACAGAGTGTTCTGCAAATGCAAAAGTTAGTAGAGAGAAAGGAGAATGCAAGGGTGACCTCTGCAAGGTCCAGATGGTATAAAGGATAGAAATTATTTGGTAATGGTCCAAAAACTAAGTAGCAGTTCATGAATGCAGAAAAGGAAGTAAAGGCAAGCCAGATACTAGTTCCCTCTTGAAGGATCTGTTCCAGTACTTTCTAGAGAATGTGCTTATTTCCTTAAATCTTTTAGGGAAGTTGAGAGGGGATAAAGCCATATTATTGGAGACTGACACATCTTGTAAAAACATTTAAGAAGACGGAAAAATAACTAAGAGGAGGAGTTCCATTAGAATACCCTCAGCACTATATGTTGGTTAACTGAAGATTTTTTCAAGCCTGTTCTTTTGAGAAAATCTCTGAGTTTTGTTTCTGTGTTTGTTTTTTAGCTCTTTCAAAATGACTGAGAATGCCTCAAGTTTATTGTGAGAAGCTGTAGTATTTATCAATCTGTATTCTGAGATCAGAGCTTTAAAGCATAAAATTTACCATCCTGTCATTGGTAGCAATTACTGATAGTTGCATCAGGAGAAAGTAAAAAGCTCTCTGTTCTCTGGCATTGTCACTTGTGGTGCTGAATCTGAATAACCCCTATGCCCTTGGGAAGGTAATACAAATGGAAAGAAATATTTCTCCTAGACAGGTTTGCATTACATGTTTACTTGAGAATGAAGTCTTAAGAGTTTTCAGAATGTTTTCCTCTTTCTTGCCCTCTTCTAGGGGTTAATTCTTGTATTATGTTTCCATTGACTGGGCTTCAGCCCTTTGGCTTCTATTTGAAAAGAGTTTTGAGCAAAGACTCTGTCACAGTTGTAACAGAATTGAAAGCTTATAAATCAATCATATGTTTGGGTCACCTGAGACCTTGTCCTTGTAAAACATAAAGCCAAAGAGCTGTTAAATCTAAGCACATTTCTTCTAAAATGTTGACTTTCAAATATTTACCCAAATGTTTTTCATAGTTCTTGCAAATACTTGTTGGTGCACCTTGGGGGGAGAAACTCAATTCTTTTCTTTGCATTTTCTTTCTGCTCCTAGTATGCTAAAGTAAATTTTATGGTTGATAGTAGAATTCATCCGTTTTGAGACTGATGTTTCCATGTTTTGGGAAATTCAGTTTGCCATATTCTATTTTTGAAAAATTATTTTAAAAATACAAATGACTCTTAAGACTCAGGGTCTTTTTCTTTGCTCTTGACCTATTGCTTGCTTCAGTCTGTGTCTCATTTAATAGCTACTGGTTACATTGAAGTACTATGTCAGAGCAGTATTTTATCACTGTAGCTTCAATCCAGATAACAGACTCACCTGGTCTTAAAATCTCATTTTAAGTAGAATGTTCTTTTCCTTTGTTTTCAGCCCAGTCATTGAAGGAGTTTGCTCGGCTCCTGATTGCTGTTGAAGAGGAGAGAAGACGACTGGTAAGTTTTCTGGCAGTTACCTTGCATTGGGCCTCTTTGTGTGTAAAATTGTACACTTTTTCTATTCCTCCTGAAGAGATTTTTTTAAAATTTTATTTGTGTATTAGAGGTTAAGTATTTCATAAGAATTATTTGGAATTCTTATGCAAAGGCAGAAATGTACTAGCACAGACTGCAGCAGTTTTTAATAGGCTGTTCAACTAAATACTTTTGCATCAATTTAAAAGTTGTTTTCTGTCAATTTCGTACATCCCTGCTCCCTGGCCCAAAATAACCTTTGAATGCTGCTGTACCTTTCCTTTCCCACAAGGACCTTATACTGGAGATGTAGATCAGTATTATTTATATTTCATTAAATACTCATGAGTGTTGTCTAGTGAATATATGCTAGTAATCCAATAATATGATAAGTGATAAGAAGAGAAAACAAATTCATCACCCCAGAGAAACTCTTGTAGAATACATTATGGATCAGACTTGTCAGAGTCATCCATTGTATGGTGTCCTTATGCCGTTTGAATCTGCAATGTGCTTTCACTTATATTTCTATTCAAATATAGCTTTGTTAAAGAAGTTTTAAGTGTATTTTTATGCAACTGTTAAAAAAAAAAAATCCAGGTAAGCAGTGAAGCTATTTTTGTCCTTCCTTGGTAGTCAGCCATGAATAAAGGAGTGAGCTAAGAATTAACATCAGTAAGGGGATTTTTAAATATTGTGAAAGTTTAACTAGCTCAAGTCCATGCAATAACTATGTCTGTCCTGGTTTTCCTTTCTCTTATGGATACTTAGGGTTGAGGTAAGGCTTTTATGACTCAGATTGGAACAAATTTACTAATTCAGAAAGAGGTTTATATAAAGTTTTCTTATCCTAGAAGTAAATAATCACAGAATTGGTCTCCCACTATTCCTGTTTAGATAAATATTTTAAAATGGTGAAGTCATAACATTTATTTAATACAGTTGGATAGTTAATCTCACCTAAATGTACAAAAGTATAATTTTTTTTTGTTTCATGCTAAATATTTTTCCAGGGTGGCTGGAAGAGTGAGGTAACTGTTCTATACTTACCATCTTAAAAGTTGGTTAGCAGAACACTTACTAATTCCTTAGTTAATGTTTTAAATTAATAGCTTTCTAGCTTAAGTTAAAGATTGCTATTCGCTAACTATTAGAAAAAGAAAAAGCAATGAATAGATGAGGGGTTTTTTATTCTCCAGTCTCTTGCTGCAGTTTCTACATGTCATCATAGAATCCAGAGGTCCCTGTGAGGATCAGTGTGCTGACCAGATTGCTAGTACAAGTTTTCTTCTTGAAAAACTTGTGATTTAACTGTGGAATCTTCAGAACACTTCCGCTTGTTTCTGAGGAAGTTTGAAGCATTATGTGTACACTTAGATTTCTCTGCTGGAAGCACTTCAAGTCAGCCAATTAGCAGATTGGAGATAATTTTAAACAAAGTTCTCAGCTGATGGAAAAGCTGGAGACAGGGCATGCATGTCTTTAAGAATTTGATTTCCTTCTGCGCAGAAAGAGAAAACTTGCAAAAGTTATAAAAAAAAAAAAAAAAGCTTGTTCTTTTTGACATTTTGTAGAAGGCTTGGAGAAAAACAGCTAGGCAATGTTGTGGCTGTGTGTGGATTCATTTCATCATAGCACTTTCAACTTTCTTTTAATTATTGGAGCATGCAACAGCGAAAGACACTATTGTATCAGCAAATGCAGGATGTATGTGAATATGAAATGACAGATACTAATTTTACATACCAGCTAATGGCCTTTTTTTCCCTGCCTTGAACTTTATTTTATTAAAATATGAGCTTACATATAAACGCAATAATCAGATTTCATTATGGAAAGTATATATTCATATAACCAATTTATTTCTCATCTTATGCTGAATAAATTTTTCATAGGTCAAATTATATTTTTGTCTTGGTGAACACAGGGTTGGAGTGCTTGTCCACTGAATGTATAAATAAACTGTTTCCAGTGGTCAAGGAAATACTTTGAGAGATGTTTAGCAAATCTTCTATCTTGCATGAGGAACCAGAAAGAGCTATTTTTCTTGTTTAGAAGAAAGTAATGAAACAAGACATAATGAACAGTATTAATGGGAAAAATACTGAATTATAAAGTTAAATGAAACTGTGTATCACATATATATTCTGTTGTGTAAGGCTTTGTAGCCATTATTAAGGGCAGCAGTAATAATATGGTGATTATTGCAAGTAAATTTCTTCTATCCTTGTCTTTTATTTCTTGATGCTAGAAAATTGACTAGTAGTCAGAAATAAAAGAGGCCATGCACCACACATTTCTGCTTATAAAGCAAATAAAGGAAAAAGTAACTCATAAGATACCTTTTTATGATATACAATCTTAGGTTTGAGATCTGTCATTTTGTGGTTGTGTTAATTTAGTGATGCTGTTGGTAAATGGTGCACTTAAAAAACCCCAACCGAACATCATCACTCTTGGGCTTCACATGTACTGGAAATAGAATAAAAAGTCAGATTCATCCCCATTGCATTTCCAATGACTTCAGCAGCAAGCCACCAGGGATGTAGAATAATGACCTCTATTTCCTAGTGTTTATTAGGGAACAATAGAGATGTTATAATTTAATCCCATGTGAATGTTTGAATCTTTATCAAGGGAACTTACTTAAAATAATTTCCTTCCTCTTTCACTGAATTTGCATTCTTTGTGTTAAATAAGTGATATGATATTTTAGTTTAGAGATTCATATTTTATTTATGCTTCCTATTCATTTGATATTGTTAGTAAAATTAAAAACAAACAGGAATGATCAGGGAGTAAAATAAAATGCTACTTCCTTTTCGTTTCATAGGCTACTACTTGTGTTGACATAAGTGTAGATGAACTGATTCATGCTGCTGGTCCTAGAGATCCGTTATGAGTCTGTAGCATTAAATGAGTTCTCTTGAGTGTTAACGTTATCTTGCTGTAATTCCCTGATTATTTCTGAGAGTTTACTAAATCCAAGACTGAAATAGACTCTTAATTCTTACATTCCTTGCTATTTATCCAAGTGTTTTTTGGTTGTTGGCAGGTGATGAATGGTCCCAGAGCTTCTTCTCTCTGGCATCGTGAATCAGTGAGATTCCTTACCAATATTAAATACTCCAGGGATAGTATAAAAATTTTGAAGTGGATAGTTTTTGTACTGTGCTTGTTGAATATTTTTCTTTTTAACGTCTGTCTTTTCATATCTAATAATCTTCATGCTTCAGACAGTATCTCATTTTTGTAGACTTTTTTTGTATTAACTGGATGTTCTCATTGTGGTTCTGTATTTGCCCTCACACAAGGGGTCTGATGCTATCTGCTTCCAGGAAAAGCATCAAAATCTTCAGTTTCAAAAGAAGAAAGAAACTGCACTTGAAGAAAAATAAATGAACTGTTAAAACCAGCTATCCATGGAATGGTACATAAAATCAGATACCGAAGGGCACAGCATGTTGTTGAGCAGAATTAACCTTTTCCCAATAATGCAAAGTGGGTTACAGATTCCATCAGAAGAATAAGCAGTCTTCTATCCACAGGGGCAGCTTATTACTGAGTTTATAAAGGGGAAAAATAACACTGCATATACTAGCACCCTGAGACTGCAGAACAAACACCTGGCATTTTGTTTTGCATTGTGTCTCTCTCAAATTACAAGAAATAGTGTATGATGGTGTTTTGATGTACTTGGTAACTGATTTCAGTGCTCTTCGCCCCTCATACGAGGTTTGGGATTTAAATTAGTCTCCTTGGTAGGAATCTACCAGAAAGAACACTGAAATCATATCACTATAAGTGAACGAACAGTACCACAAATAAAAGGGCTTCTTTGAAGATTTTTGTTTCTTTATTTTTGTTGTTCCCCCTATTCCCTCTCCCCCCACCATGTTTGCTGTTTAAAATTAATTAAAACCATATAGTTTTAGTGTGTTAGAATCTATTCTTTATACTTAAGATGACTGCACATCCAGTTGAGTCATTAAGGTAGCGTGGACTGTGTTGTTAACCTAACTGCTTTGGAAAGACTTTCTGAATTTGCACATCAAATTTGGAACTAATTTGGAACTACCTCTGTGAGGTTTCTAATGAAGAAGGATCAGTAAATCAGTACTGATTTTTTTATTTTCTTATAAAAATTATTTTTACCTATATTTATCTATTTATTTTTTCCCCTTTGACTCCTCCAACTGCACCCCAGGTATAGTAGACAACATACTTGATATTAATAACAGGAAAAATCCATGTCTTCAGTGAGTGAAATTCTGCAAAATAGGAAAATACTGATTTCAATGGATTAATTTTATTTTTTTTTGAACCAGCAGCTTACTGGCCTCTGACAGTCAAGCTGAGTTTTAGAAATCATCAGGAAAATTACTGAAAACAAATCACATGCCTTCATAAACCTTTTTGGGGAGCCCCATTTTGAATACGTGCTATACGCATTTCTGGCCAGAATGTATTATGTAGACTACCAAAGATATAGAGAAAGGCAACAAGGAAAGGTCAATACCTAGAAGCTGAGAATGAGAAGAGACTTGAAGGCAGTCTGATTAGCTTTTGTTCAAACAAATTAGATCAATGTTATTTGGAGGCCTGAGATTCATAAATTGAAAGTACATCTTACAGCATACTTGAAAATTTTTGGCAGTCCAGAGCTGCTAGTCCTAGCAATAGGTTAACACTTCAGCCCTTGAAATTAGATTTTTCTTTGTTTTTATTTTTTCCCTTGCTGATACAGTTGTCAATCTTACTTTGTAAGAACAAACCAGAGCAAACTTTGCAAAATTATTTGGAGACTATTGCAGAAGCAAGAGTGTTTTCAGTAGCAGTGTATGGTTTTCTGCTGTGTTTTAGCTCTGGAATTACTGGAGGAAATATAGTACAGAGAATTTTATCTAATTAGCAGTTTTCAGAACCAGCTTTTCCCCAGGTCTGAGTCAGCCTTGTGTTCCATTCTCTTTCGCCATCAAAACTGAGATGTTACTCACCAACACTTAGAAGAATGTTTCTGTATTGATATTAATTGCATATTTGTAGAATGTTTCTTGAACCTTTTGAGAAAATGTTCCGTCTTCCATGTTGTGCTGGTACAAGTGTTTGTGTGACTGTGTGGTGAACATAACTGGAGGAGTGATCCAGCTGGAAAAATAATTCCTTTGGCTCTAACTTTCCATTACTTCCTTCCCATCACTTCAGCACGCTCAAAGAAAATGAAGACCTTCTGGGCCAGAATTATTATCAAGACGATAGTAATGTCTTTAGTATAATTGCAATCAAAAAAATATTAGAACTTTACCTTCATTTCCCTGCAGATGTTATCTGTGACCATTATAACTCATAAATCAAATCAAGAAATGATAGCCATATTATTGTCATTCAGACCTCCTAGAGAGCAAATCTGCAACATGATCCTTTGGTGGGTTCTTTTTGAGGGGATATGCATTGCTTTCCGCCTTGCCATATCTTGGGCTAGAAGGAATCCTCTTTGCTGTCTTCCTCTGCGCCACTTAAGTATGAAAATACATGTGTTCATTGAACGTTTCTTAGTATTTGTGCTCAGTAAAAAAAAAGCTTAGTAATAAAAGTAAACAGTTCATATTCTGTTATCATTAATGCAGTTTAACATATAACATCTGTATGTATTTATGAACTTTTCCCAGATAAAGAACACATCCTAGGCCAGACAACTGGGAGATAAAATTATGGGTGCTGTTAGGATAGAGCATTAGCTGACTCTTCCAGATAACACTGCATCAGCTTCCATAATTGTACACTTGGTACATTCCTAATTTGTTTAAAGATAGTTCTAATTTCTCCAACAATTTTCATTATTAAAAATAATTTCTTTCATTATTTTGGAGGAAATGAAGAAAAAAAACAGTCATCCTGGGACATTTGCTTATGATAATTTTTAAAAGGTCAAACTGATCTCAGTAGAAACTAGTTGCAACTAGTCCCTCTCACATCCCTGTAACTGCCATCCTCTGGGATTGAAAATACAGGTCCATGTTTTCTTTAACTTTGCAGAAGGTTCTGGAATCATTGTGCTATGACAGGACGATGCTGTTAATTCAGAATATGGTCAGAGTTTTATGATCATGAAGTCAACAGAGTACCTACTGTTCATGTTTTGCTCTGTATTCTTAGCAAATTTCTCTCTATGTATTTCTTTTTCTTTTGAAAATGTGAGTTGTTTCCTGTTGATAATAATGTCTGGAGTGCAGAACCGTATCTTATGCAGAGCTTTTTGCACTCTGTCCTCCTCAGCTTGGGCTTAGATTATTTTGTTGCCTTTAAACCTACCAATTGAGGAGGAAAGCTATTTGACTGTTTTTAGAGGCAGTCTTTGCTGTTTTCCAAGATAGTTGTCATAGAGTTGATTTGTGTCAGTTATTTTCTTGTAGAAAACAACTTTGTAAGAGGTGTGAAAATGTAGACCTGCCACATTGATCTCTGCTGTTGTTTTGACTGGTTAGTTGGCATCAAACATGGAGCACTTGTCTGTCCTGATGGGGCCAAGAGGCTGTGACTCAGACAGGACTGTAGGAGTAGGACAGTTGTTCAAGAGGAAAGGAAAGGGGAACAGAGATAAGGGAATTTGTAAGATTCATGTAAGTTCCTTTAGCATCTTAGACAAACAGTGTTCCAAGCCTCTAGTAAGAGAGCTTTGATAATTCAGTGTCCTTACAGTATTTGCTCTGCAGTTTTCTGCAGAAAATGGAAATGAAGGAAATCCATTTATTTTTAAAAAACAAAGTGTGTTGAAGGAGATTAGTGTAATTGGTTGTTAGCAATTACAGCTTCTCCTGCTTTCTATATTCAAGGTGCATATGCTTGTATTTGCTTCCATATGGATATACAATTATAGAATGGTTTGGGTTGGAAGGGATCTTGAAGACCGTCTTCCACTCCCACTGCTATGGCATGGAGGCAGCCCACTAGACCAGGTTGCTAAAAGCCCCATCCAACCTGGTCTTGAAGCCTTCCAAGGCTGGGACATCCACAACTTCTATGGGCAGCCTGTGCCAATGTCTCACCACCCTCAAAGTAAAGAATTTCTTCTTTATATTTAATCTGAAACTACCCTCTTTCAGTTTAAAGACACCCCTTGTCCTGTCACTACATGCCCTTGTAAAAAGTCTCTCTCCAGCTCTACCTTGCAGCATTTTTCAGTCAGGAGAGAACATTCACAAAATGAGGTTGCTTGCTATTCCCAGTTTGGAGGAGTATCATGGAGAGAGAGATGAAATGCTCTCTTCATTAAAAGTACAAAATGAAGGGTTAGTTGGAAAACCTCTTGCTACTTGTCATTTTACAAATCCAATTCATTCTCAATTCATATGGTCATTCCATGCAAGCATTTCACTGTGTAGTCTTGCATTTAATGACAGCACTTCCCAAAGTTTTGAGAAGCATTCTGTGAGTAGCATGGCTGGAAGGAGTTTCTTTTAATGATGTTTTAGTTTTCACAGAAATGTGGTAGTTGCAATTTCAGTTTATAGATTCTTTTGCTTTCACCACAGCCACTAAGTGTCTCTTCAGATGACTGTTGACAGAGAAAAAAAGAAAGATATTTGCACTTTTAAATGGGTATTTTAAAGAAACATGAGTTCTGGATCAGCCAATCTTATAGCCTTTAACTTTTATGCATTTATTTTGTGACTACAGAGGGAGGGAATGGAGTTGGTTGTCGAAGAGGATATGTGCTGTACCCATTACTAGCTTGTTATAATGTCAGAACATGCAGCTACCTGACATTCTACCAGTTTCTAAATTTTTTTAATGGATTCTGTATTTATCTGCAGTTCTTCTGGAAGTATGAGAAAAGGTGCTTCATTCCTACAAACTTATTTTTTAATTTTCCTTCATTTAGTCTGAACTTTGGAATGAAATCCCTGTATTTTTTGTTCTTATTTCGTGTCCTGGGATATGTGATTAAGAACAGAAAACAACGCAAGCACTTTATGTACCAAAGGGTGTGTAAAAACAAATATGCCTTTATTTAAACCAAACAAACCTTTATTTAAACCGACAAAAACCCCCACCTTTTCACAAGGAAGCAAAATATTCTCCCTTGGGCAATCTGTGTAATCTGCATGGGCTCATAGCTGTGTTACATACAAAGTTGTTTTACTGAAGTGTTTTTAATTAGGGTGTTGTGTTAATATTTGCAGAACACTTAGGTTGCTTTTATACTTTTTAAATGTCTGTAGAGGCTTCAGTTGTTGTTACTTTGTGAAGCTTTCTTGGATGCATCTCCTGGAGCAAGTGCTTTTGCTTTGAGCTAAGACTGAAACAGTAACAGTTTTGTCTGGTTTTTTGGCAGCCGTGCTAGTTTGTTATGTACCCACTTCAGAAAACTGACCTGGCTAAAAGCAAAACAAACAAAATATTTACTGGTTATTTTTCAACCATGTTGCGACAGACTGTTTCAGTGTCACAGCAACAGAGAACAGAAGTCAAAAACAGGATGAAGAAGCATTTCAAGATCAGCAAACTGCTTAATCTAGCATGACCACCAAAATGAATGACTCCAAATCTACATCTTCATGCAATATTTGTTGCAGCCTTGGTATTACAACTAGTTGTGGTCAGGAAAAAGATTACTTTTTCATGTTAGAAGGAAATTAAAGTAGAAATCTGGAAGCCATGGTCACATAATCCTGCAAAAAGTTTGGAAGGATGGGGCCACAGAGTCTAGTAGCCTTAAGGATTAAAATATTGTGGGAGGTACTTCTTTGGATAGCTGTTCTTCGATAAAAGGCTGTTTTTCAAATAGTATTGACGTACAATTCCTTTCTGGATTACGTGAAGGTGGCCTGTCCACCTTGGTCAAAATCAGTAAAATTTGGGCCTAATTTGCTGCCATGTGAGATCATGACATGATCTTATGGATCTGAAGTGAAATTCCCACTGAAGTCCAAGTGTTCCAGTCGGTATGGGGTGAGCTACAGCCAGCCATGGCCTGCAGCAGGGTCTGCTATGACATGAGTCTAGCCTGACTCACGCTGCTGGGCTGGGACCAGCGTGGAGCCGTGTGGTGGCCATGCAGGAGAGGAGAGTCAGCCCAGGTCTGCCTGACTGGCACTGCTCCTGTGGGCGTGCAGTAAGTCTTGACAGCACAGCCCCCCAGCTGCTGTCAGACTGGACCTGGCATTTCCGCCACATGGACAAAGGCCCATTTTTCACCTGGGATACTATCAAGGGGGTGGTGAAGCTGCTTGGTAGGGCGAGAACATCCATAATTCCCACACTGAGGTCGACTCGGTTTCCCTGATGGGCATCCATCAGCGCCACAGGGAGTGCAACCTCTGCAGCTGACTCCACTTAGCAACACACAATCCCATCCTAATAGTATCACAGTTTAAAGAAACCAGATTAGCCCTTTCTCTCCCCTAAGCTGCCTCTTACACTATATTGAGACCTGTTTACAAGCTAGATGAGAGCTTTCTAAATTTACTTATTTTGTTAGCCATATTTGCATGAGAGTGGGAAAAAAAGCCTAAGAAATCTGAATCTGATACTATTTCTAGACCTTTTGCTCTAAATGTCTTATGCCATGTGTCATCCCATGTCCTGTGTCCCTTTCTTAATTTTGTGTGCTGTTCCCAACATAGTCATTTTGAATTTTCACCCCTGACAACTGTCAGAACCTTCTAATTTATAATTATTCAGCATTTGAGCCTTTAATAATGTCTGAACATTCTTTAGTGCGTCCACTGCCAATTAAACTTTGAATGTCAATAACATGGAGAAATTGAAAGGCTTTCTATGGATCCTGTACGTATATAAGTTCCCTTACCTCTGAGGAGTTCATATCTGTGGCTAACCTACTTTTCTTTAGAAAATATCTTAAATGTTCATACACGTGCTTTTGTTTCCTGAAAGGATACATACTTCCAGCTTTAACAGTAACAGTTCCTGGGCATAGTACCATTACAAACAGCTAAGCTGATTTTGGCTTTATGCCTGGATGTGTCCATTCATGAAGCAGTTGTTAAAGCAAAATACAACTTCTAATTACATTAATCTCTTTGAATAGCTAGTTTCTTCAGCACCAAGTTTTTAATGTGTTTTTTTTTAACAATGACTTTTGGAGTTTGGTTTTGTTGGTACTGAAGAAATAATAAATAGTAGATAGAAGAACCAGGGCAGTATCAAACTATCAAGAATGGGATGTGTCACAGAAGTAAGGCATTGAACTGTCAGACTGCCTTTTTCATTGTTTTATTTCACAGCAGCAGGGCAATACAATGCAAAGTGATTCCTAGTAGTAACAGGTAGTAGACCTATGAACCCCACTTTTGTAGTTACCAGCATTGACCTATGGAGACCTACAGTGTCTGTGAAGGTGCAAATTAATTTTCATACTGGAAGGCAGCACATGATGGTCACTAATGCTGCAGGGCCAGCTGCATACCAGCACAACTCTGCCTGATTGTTTGAATTCTCAGCTTCACTAAGAGCAGCAGACAGGTATTATGCGACTGCTTACACAGTTGCTTAATCCCCAGTAGCCACCACTTAGCCCCAGATAAGGCATTTTCTCTTTACACAGAAGTGATTGCATGGATTGCTAAAAGAGTAAGTAGGTAGATCAATAGTTAAGATCCCTTTCAGTTTGAACTGTTCACCTTCTCAAGCTCTCACTCTTTGATTTAAAACTTTTGTGTCTTTGTCTGGGAAGTGTGAATGCTGCTTACATCATCTAGCTAAAAAGAGACAATCATCTGACAGGAAGAATTTAGGCTGAATGTCAGGAAAACTTCCCCGTGATGAACTGCATTGTGAAATACTTTGCCAAAGAGAATAGATTGTGCCAAGGAAAATGTCTAAGGCACAAACTGAGATTAAGCCAAGTGTTGGAAAATGTAATGTAGAAACAGAGTAAGTATTTTGTATTGCTCAGTGACCATGTATCCCTCTTAGCCTGGAGCATGGTTAGTCAGATTGTCATTAACTATCATTCAGTGAGTTATTTCAAAGGTGCCCGTCATGGTAATGGGCTAAGAGTATGCTGTATTTCTCAAGAAGACTTCCACACTCTTTTTCTAGGTGGGGATTATGGGAAAAATGGGAAACAGGCAGAGGTTGGACAATGTTTAACAAATCTGCTTTTCCAGTTGAATTTAGGAGAAACATCCTTCCTCATTACATTTTTGCCAAGAGCATTTTGTGTGAGGCTCTAAAGAGATTGATTTCAGTATTAAGGAGCCTAAATTTCTATGGAGAGTTCTGTAGCTGGCCATTTTTATTGCTTGTTTGTTTGAAGAAAATCAGACAAAGGAGCCACTATGTCAAGTATAACCATTTCTGGCAATATGAAAAATTAAAAAGAAAACCCTAGCTCTAGTAAACATTTCTGCCAACATCTTGGCTTCCTTTTTGGGTTAGCTGTTTGTTTATTTTTATCCCTCACTGCTAAACTTTCATTTTGTTTATTTGTTTATTTCAAACTTTAAATTTTGAAGTGTTTGTTCTTACTTTGGACTCAGAAGCTGTTGCTTATGACATCCAGGCAAAGTCTTGATCTCTTAAGAAGTCTGTCTCTAAAGAACAGCTTGTCTATCTGCCTTAATGTGTCCAGCTTCGGTGTAGGAGGAAGGAACCTGCACTCTGACTTTCAGTTTTTTTAAGGAAAGCATATTTAAAGCCAGTTTCAGGAATTCTGACAAATGAAGCTTTTCAAAATAAATGTTATGATGAGTCTGGCAGCTCAGCATCCCTTAAGGAATAATCTGTGCTAATTAAATAACATTGGTTTTACTTTTCATGGTAAGTTAGAAAGTTCTTACTTTGATTAGTTAAATGTTTATTTATTCTTTTATTGATTTCCAACTTTCCCTTCACATCCTAATGGACCTCACAAGGAGGCCTGTTCATGGTACATTCACTCAACTCTAGAGAGATTTTGTTGACATCTGCATAGTGAGGGAAACTGGCCTAGAAGTAAAATTTACAGATCAGGAGTTGGAAAAGCAAAAGAGACAAAGTAATAAACATACGGAAGTGATTTGTGGTGATTGTTAAGTAGGTCTAACAGCCAGATTGAGAATGTCTTGGAAGGTTTAAAATAAGCTCTTTGTAGAGTAAAACTTTTTGATTAGTTGCTAGGATTTATCTTAATCAGATAGTTTCTGTAACTGTTAATGCATTGAGCACAAAAAAAGACAAATTAAAAAAGTCACACAACTCTCCACAAAAGCAGAGATTTCTTCACTTCTACACTTCATAAATTGAAGATTTCCCCCTAGTACAAGAAGATTTGGTTTTGTTTTGTTTACTTGTTCTTCATGGGAAAAAATATGTTTCATGTGATATATGTTTAAGAAGTGAAGGACACTTGTAATATCCTAAAATATCTGCATTTCCCAGAGTACTCAATAGAATAATGTACTATTAAAAATGCTGTGAAGTGTGGTATACTTGAATTCTGGATCAGCTTTTTTCTTAATTAGTTCTGTGCTCCAATTATGCTGTTTCCTGTGTTTATGTAGCCATTTCCCACTTGATAATATGTAATGTAAACATTCAAGCTGAGAATTTTTTTTGTTTGTTTGGACAGCCATAATGGGGGTTAAACCAGAAAAGTTTTCTTCTGCTGCCTATCTGAAACTATATTCTCAAGCTCTCTTTTGCTTTTAGTATGATTTGAACTCTCAGCCTAGTCAAGAGACATGCACTGTTTGTATTAATGGTAGTGATTAAAAGATAAATATCCAGACTTGCAAGTACACTACTGAACTGTTTTTCCTTCAATGTGGTTGTGTTAGTGGTTGCTTTATCTTTTACAGTTTTCACTGAATCACAGTCTATGGAATAAACTGTAAAAAGAAACGGTATCTCTCACGGGATGATTAGCTACCTACCATGACCATATCCCTTGCTGATTTATGTCTTCTAAATATTTTCATGGGGTTGCTAAAGAAAAATGCAGGGAAAAAAAACCAAAATATTGCTTTGGTTTGGTTTTGTGGTTTTTTGTTTGCCTGTTTGTTTTTGTTTGTTCAGTTGTTTGGGTTTTTTCCCTTTCATTTATCATCAGGTAGGTTTTTTCCTCCAATAGGAGGAAACCTCTAGCTTCAGTCATCTTTTTAATTGTGCATAGCTCAGAAAAAATTAAACACATTTTTTAACACTTTATGAAATGTTCCCATCTCTGTAGAAAATAATTTTGCTGATTCAACTAAGCAGCAAGTCTATGAGACAGGAGATGTTACAAGAGAGAGGAGGTAGAAGGGGGACATAACAGTTTCCAGCTCATGTTGTTAGTGACAGCAGTGACAGAATCCCCACTGAGCTCTTGCCCTCTGAAGGATAAACAGGAATATGGGACACAGAGAAATCAGGTCTTTGAAGTGTGTCCTTGTGCAGTGCAGTGGGTGGCATGCATGGTCTTTGTTATGTGTGAAAGGATTTTGAGGGAAAAGAAAGCACTAGCATATCCTGAAAAGAAATGAAAGCTCAGGAGGAGATACAAAAATGGAGCCAAGATGCAGTGAATCTGTCCCAGTATATTATGTTCTAGCGGGCTTCTACAATAAATTACAAGGCATAAAAGTCAGTTGGGTCTTCCCCCTTTCCTTTTTAACTTACTGGCCACTGTTTTCTCTTAATCCATTACAACCTGCTGAAGGGGCAAGATGTGAGTATTTTTCAGGTACATGAAAAGTACTGGAGAACACGCCTCTATGTACAGTGCTTTCTGCATTTGAATTTTACCTTACAATGATCAATGCATGCAGTGTGTGGGTACTCAAAAGCAGCGAGGTTCTCTGTAGCATGTACTCACTGCTCCTGCCCTTTTGGGAAGTCACTGGGTGTCAGTGTTCAGGTGCTGTTCAGGAATATGTGTTTGGTAATGGCTAACATTGCCTAGAGAAAGTCAGTCTGCTTAAACACACACATATCAATGAAGTGAAGGAAGAAGAACCAGTTCATGCCTTTTGGCTTCTAATTTCTGAACACACTGAATATGAGGCATGAGTGCTTCTTATGACTTTTTCTTAGAACTTTTGTTGTCAATACCTAGGACGGGAGTTTTTCAAAATATATTAATGTGAGAGTTTTCTAGTGGATCAAAACATCATAGAGTTTCATTGTAAATGTATTTTACCTTTGAGTTGGCCAATTTTTTTCTGTTTTCAAGTGATCTCTTTCTTCTGTGTATTAAATGTAACAATATTGGTATCCCTCCTCCCAACTGATCAGATTTAAAGATCTTTCCCTTCAAGTTTTTGACATTGACTCTTTGTAGCTGAGCTGAAGGAGTGATGGCAAGTCCCTCAGTAGGCACTGCTCAGATACATTTGGTATTTTCAGAATTAATTCAGGTGTCCGAGTTTTGGTATTATTTTTGAATGCTAGGAATCTTAAGTTCTGCTTTTTGCTTTTAGCACACAGCAGGAGCTATATTATTTACAAGAAGGGTAGTCCATGATGTATGAACCCTCCAGCTGTTAAAGATTACTAAATTCTGGAGCTAGGTTTGTAGCTTGTGTTTGTTCAGAACTCAGTGTTTAGAACCAGACTATAATGAACATTTCAAAATTGATCTAGGCACCCTATTTTAGATGTGCAGCTGTAGCCTGAAAACATGAATTAAAGATTGCTTAATAAAAGTAGTGTTACGTGAATTTAGTTTGCAATTCTGTTCTGTAAGTTGGTTGAAGTAGATATGACATTCTTTGTTTTCAGACTGGATCAGTGGTGCTGTCATAGTAAAACATAAGTATTTTATGCTGTCACTAAGGTAGTCGTCCTCTCAACACCAGCAGAGTTTTCTGAGCAGCCCTGAATAATTCTTAAATACTTTACTGAACATAACCACTACATTTAAGAATCACAAACACCTAAATTTTGCTCAGAAGCTAATAGGAAGAAGGTAAAAAGGATTTGAGCATTAATAGTCCTTGCATAATTCTATCAGCTTTCACAAACCATCTCCCATAGCACATTGCAGAGCCTCGCTAGGAGTTGAGAACATCTGAATAGTCACTGTGAGCGCCAACGTTGGTAAAGAAGGACGACATCCTAAGCTTCACTATCAGTGTATGGGTGCCACAAGTTTATTCCCCTGTTGCTGTTGAAGAAGCTGGGAGCAGCAGCTGACACAGTAGGACTAGCAGTCTGGGACTGGCTTGTGCAGACACTGTTAGTAATTCAGCAAAGTACTTTTCCTTGCATGCACTCCAGCAAAACAAATTTCAAGCAGCACTTCCCTCCAAACTTTATTGCTAATGAGGGCCCTTTATTCAAATCCATTTCTTGGCAAGGCACATTGTGAGAGGAATTAAGTCAATTTTGTTAAAAGTTACTGTGGGAGGGTAGGAGCAGCATTGTTAAACCCATGTCTGGACGACTCCCTTGGTACCATTCTATGCATCTTAATTTCCCCAGGAAGCCTAATTTACAACATGCCAGTATTTACATCTTTATTCAGTACTTGTAATACTTGATATAGAGTTTGACATTTGGAAAAGAGACTTGACACATGAGAAGAGCAGTGGAATTACTTTCATTATTTTACTCATTATTTTACTCAGGCTACTAAAGGGAAAAGGAGAAGTTAAATTTTAAAATTAATAGTTTTTGTATGATATTAATATTTGAATTTTCACCCTTACCACTTCAACTGCACTATAAAGAATAACTTTTCTGAATTTGTTTGGGCCCCTTTTGTATACAGATGTTTCTTCTGGGGACTGTCTGATGTTCCAACAAACATGTGACTTCTTTGCAGTTTTGTGTGCTGTGAGTGGGAGATGACAGAGAAGTTACGTGCTTGCTTTGAATGCTTTAAAATCTAAGATCTGATTTCCTTCAGTTTAACACATGCAACTAGTGTGTGTTTATTAATGGTCATAAAACTAGCCATGCTTTCTAATAATTCAGCTGGATTTTTTTGTCTTGATACTGACCTCTGGCATTCAGTTTCTTGAGACCATTACGGTTTACTAGCACACTCGCCTTTTCATTTCTCAGAATTCTTATCAACTGCTGTTTTTCATTTCTCCATTTCCATGTTTGTCTTGTAAAATATTTTGTGTTGCTTTTCCTGAAGACTGTTTGCTTTTCCATTGGTATTATTTGTAGATCATAACATCTAAAAGTATTGCAATTTTTAATGCAATCTCTTATTTTAAAAGATACTGTAAATGTAAATTCCTGGTATGATTATTTTATTTTGAAAGTGAATGTATTTTAAACATCTGGTGAAAATTTAAAGACATTTTTGAAGGTTACCATCACATGGTTTTCCTATTGTAATCTAAGTTTATAAAAGTCTGTTAAATATGATGGTAGCAGGAAAATACACAGTTTGGTCTTTTTTGGGTCAAATAATTGAGGTATTTAACTTGTCTCTTCATTCACCTGCCTAAAGAAAATTAAATCTAGCAGTCTTTTGAGATTTGCAGCAAAATAAAGAATTATGAGAAAATAAGAGAATATCTGACTTTTTACATGGAGCATATATGTGGAACGTGACTGTTTCCAGTAATCCATTTTTTCCTTAAGCCTTTTTTTTGTGCATCTCGAAGATATAAACCAAAATTAACATAAAGGTATTTGTAGCAATTTCACTTCAGCTGTTCACAATGCTTGAAAGGCATGTAATATTCCTCCTAGAGCAAATCTGCTTTCTGAAGGCAGATGACATTGTATTATATGGTGTAAATAATTTTTAAGGCTATCCATAAAATGTGTTAGACGTCTCATTGCCACTACGTGTTATCAGAGGCAGTTTTCTCACTGGGCACATGGCAGGTTTGTAGCCTCTGACTTTACTGCTACTTGGAGTGATGGATAATATGGATGTGCTGCACTTTTTTAACTCAGCAGGACAATTTGAGCATCAGCTTTTAAAATGTAAAGTAAATTTGGTTTGCCAAACCAAATCATTTAGTGGAGAATGATTATAAATGCAATATCTGTTCCACATACAAATGGTAGGAATCGAGTAGCTTCTTCTTGGTGCTGCTTAAAGTTGTGCTTGAAGTATTAGTGATCTGACAATGCCCAAAAATCTTGTGTTTATGACCAAAACAGATTAGCATACAAACATTAAAACTCAACTGCTGTAAAATAAAAACAGTTCTGGGATTTTAAATATAATGATATTTTCTCTTCATAAGGCAACAGAGATGTATTAAGCTTACACCAAATTCTCAAATGTGGAATTTGAAACAGATGGGATGAATATTTAGCTTTTCCCTCCAGAGACATCACAGGCAATGAATGCATTGAGTGAACAAGATAATTACAAGGAAATAGCATTAAAAAGAAGTATTAAATGAATGTGTTGATAACATACTTTATCTAAACATACCAAACACCATTTTCACATCTTTTAATATATGGAAATCTTGTTGCAAACTTTACTTTCTTTTGCCTGCAATGGTAAGTTCAGTCATAAATAACCTACCTTATTATGCAAAGCAAGAACTGTTGTAAAGCATTTGAAACTTGCTGCTGTAAATTCATGGTGCAAGTATTCTCATCTAAGTTCCTTTTTTATTCTTCCTTACATGTCTTGTCACTCACTGAGCAATATCTACTGTGTCCAGTCTTGCAGTCATTGAGAATTGTTTCTTATGATTGCAGTTCATGAAGAGATGAAGAAACCACTAAGAAAAATATTTGTAAGATGTAAGATGTGCTACATCTTATATAGTTCTGTTAAATATTTATTCCTTTGGGAATTTCTGGAGTGCTTCTATAAGATATTGCCAGTGGGTAGCATAGGATGGTTCTGGAGCAGCGTTGAGTGACTAGAGTCAGATGGTAGGAACTTCTTGTTTCTGAAGATCCATTTTTTTCTGTTGGTTTCCATGCTCTGCTTCAGTGAGCTCCCTGTATGAGCCCTGGGTCTGTCAGACACCAATTAGCTGCCACATTCCAGTGTCAGCTGGTGAACCTGCTGTCATAATACCCATAAATGACAGAAAGTGTGAATGGTGGAAGGCAGCATGCTGCCAGGGGATGGAGGGCAGAATGCTTATTCCTGAGGCTGAATGAAGTCCCCTATCAAAGAGAAGTGATACGCAATGACCAGTTTGGATTTTGACAGGAAAAATAGCCTAGATCAGATGAGAATTTTTGATTATGTACCTATTTCAGCACTCCACATGTAATAGGTTGGTGATAAATGTAATAACTATGCTAGAAATTAATTCAATAAAAGGAAATCAGGAGGCATAAATATATTATTTCATTATGGGATTAGACTAAGCTGTATTTTGTATAACCTTATATAATAAAATCTAACTTATGTGATCTCTATTTAGCATGACCATAGAGTTAAAATTTGACTGTTTTTTCTTTGAATTCTGAAGCAAGTGTTTTGTTACACTGTTTCATTGGCTGAATTGCTTTGTTAATTTATTCTTCATCAGTTTGGGAGTATGACAACATGTGTAGTTCATCTGTTTGGTTACGTGTTGGAAGTGCCGTATCCCTTTTTAAGTTTAGACTGTGAAGTTAACGTGACGCTAACCTGTGCTGAAGCCTGTAATGTCTATAAAGTTTTTGCTGTCTCTGTTAAATCCAGCTTCTTTCTGCTGAATGAAAAGTGACTCTGGCCCAGTCCCAAATTTCTTTGGTTTATCACATAAAACTTTAGATAGGTTTGCAATACTCCTCAAGGAAAGCAGTCTTCAAGCCCAGTGGACCAGACTTTCATTTGCTTTCTTTTGCAAACATCTAAATACTTTGGTATTAAGCCTTCATACATCTACTCAGAATTATTTTCATGTACAGCAGATTAGCAAACTTGAGTTTGACTGGAGACAACCTGGCAATTTCATGATGTAATGCATCTTGTCTGGATCACAGGCATCCTGTGCTTATTTCTCCCCATTGATTGGAAAGGGAAGCTTATGTGGTTGTATCCAGTCCAGAGACCATGGATATCTAATGCTGAGTGACTGAGTTAATTGCCCAGTAAGTCCTTGAGACTCTTTGAATTGGTATTGTTACTGAGATGATAATGTCCTTTGTTAGATCTTGCTCTTGGCAGTGCATGAACAGATTCATTAGGGGACACCTGAAGTTCCCAGATTTTGTGAGGTAGTTTGAACTTAAAAATACTTCTTTTCTTTCTCTATTCTCTTAATGCTCATCCTTAGAGTCAGTACTTCTGTGTTGTTCCTTAGCCCTAAAGCAAATTAACCAGTGTTAGTACAGCATCATCTCAAAGGTCCAGACTTTCAGGGTCATTCATTGGTCTTGGATTCTGGGATGGAGAAAGGAGCTTCTGCTCCACAGTTTTTGCAGACACAAATATTGGTGCCTCCTTCCAAAAGAATCAAGTTACTGTTTTCATGAAAGGTTGCACTGGACCTTGTTATCTCTGAGTGCTAAAGTATTATCAATATTGTTGTTTGTGATAAAGATTGAGCTACCACAAAAAAGGCAAGATGGTTGAGGGTGAATAGGCTGTATTTGGTAGGAGCTTGCTATGTTGTACCCTCATCTAAGATAGCAGAGGTCATCATTACCCTGTTTAGGAGCATGCGGAAACACCTCAGAAAGCATATGCCTCAACTTTGAGACTACTGGGGCATAAAATTAATGAAATGGACCTATAGAAACACTTTATTCATGTGCTAATGTAATGGAAGTATTTTAAACTTAATTATTTTTAATTATATACTGTGCTTTGTGGGATAGTGGGTAGTTGAAAAATAGGAAAAAATATCATGTGATGGTGTATTTCTAAAATGATCAATATATTGATTGCAAACTATAACTATTTTGTTCCTTGGCTCATACTTGGGAGAAACAAAGGAAACTACCAAATGTGACAGAGAGCCTGAGAGGCCTCCTGGTATTTGATACTCTCCCCAACTTCTGAGACAAAGTTGCATCTGGTTAATGATCACAAAGATAGTCACAGTACTCTCTGCAATGTCTGCTTGTTTTTATGTGTTTAGCAGTCATCTTAGCTTGAGTGGGGCTGTTTATTCTTTGATTTTATTTGTTTATTTTATTCATTTTTATTTCTTTTCCTCTTTCAAGTGTGATTCTGGGAGTAATTCTTCAATTGCCTTCCCTCAGTGAAGTTCTTTGTTTTTCTTTGTACTATTAGCATACAAAAGGGTACAAGTACAGTCCTGATGCTAAATGTTTCTTCTCCTTCTCAGCTCGAGAATGTAATTTCTGTTAGTACTAGTCTCATTTCCAGTTGGTGTGCTACTCTCTACATAACTTGTCCTGTAGCTTACCTGCACAGGAGACTGGTGGAGAAAAAAGCAGAGTTCAAATTAATGTTGGTAGGCTGTTGACTTTGTGAAGGGTCTTATTCACTCTGAGAGAAGAGTGAAAGAACTATGAAAATATGTAGGTCTGTTTGTGTGAAAGATGTGCTGTTTTATAGTTTGTACAGGAACACAAATTTCTGCAGTAGCTTGCTTGAATGGAAGGGTTTAACAGAACTGCACTTCTGACTTTAAAAGCAGCTTTTAAGTATTTTTTCCCTTCTTCAGTTTCTAGTTCATCAGCTTGCACCTCTTGGAAGTTTTTTTTGTCTTTTTCCTTCTAAATTCCTGGAGTGTCACCAGTTAAGCATCAAGTCACAGGAAGGACAACGGGTCAGATTAAATGCTTGGCTAATTGTGGGATTTGACTATATCAGGGAAATAAACTTTAGAATTGGAGGTCTCTTGCTACCATGGAATTCACAGTATCCTGAAGAAGGAAAGCATCAAGGACAGAGAGGTAGAACAGAGCACAGGAACGTTGAGTGGGTGTCTCCAGCAAAGGGGAGTCCTGCATGGGTAGACTTAAGGCAAAATTGACTATGGAAGTGGAGAGCTCTGACCATGATAGGATCACTCTCTCCTGCAGTACCTGCTGCAAGTTTTCTGTGCCAGAAAGGTTTTGAGCTCCACTGGAGAATTCAGGTTTCATGAGGATATGGGATTGTCAAAATTCCATCAAAAAGTATGCTGGACTATCTCAGATCTTAAGGTCTTACCAGAAATCTACTTTTCAAGGTTAAATTTAGTTCTTCACAAATGAGGTTGTGTGCTTTCTAGTAGGTCTCTCCTCTGTCTAAGGGTTGTTCAGCCTGGAGAAGAAAAGGATTTGGGGGATCTTCCAGCAAGCTTCCTGTAGTGACAGGACAAGGGGGAATGGTTTTAAACTGAAAGAGGGTAGATTTAAATAAGATATTAGAAGGAAATTCTGTCCTGTGAGGGTGGTGAGGTACTGGAACAAGTTGCCCAGGGAAGCTGTGGATGCTGCATCCCTGGAAGTGTTCAAGGCCAGGTTGGATGGGGCTTTGAGCAACCTGGTCTATTGGGTGGCATCCCTGCCCATGGCAGAGGGGTTGGAACTAGATGATCTTTGAGATCCCTTCCAACCCAAACCATTCTGTGATTCTGTCACTCAAAAAAAAAAGGGTGTGGAACCAGTTTCTTTTCAGATGAACCTTAAAGAAGAACCTTCAGATGAACCTCATTTCCAGGTGAAGGCAAAGTTCAGCATCTTCTCCTGGTTCATACAGAAGTGGATACAGTGTCTGTACTTGTCTAACTTTGTCAGTTTTCCATAGCCTGGAAATAGAAAGGATTGATGGGAGGAGGCTTGGAGTTGATACACAAGTATTAAGGTACTACATCCTCATTATAGGACACAGAGATAAAAAGATTGACCCTTATTTCCCTGAGACATTTGTCTCTGAAATATGGGTGCTTCAAATGAAACCCCTATCTTACTTAATCTCTCTGTAACTTAGTATTTCTGGAATAGTAAATACTACTGAAAGTGGGAAAAGAGCAAATCTGATGGCAAATACTTGGAAAGATGAAGCTTTCAAATCTAGTGTGTCCACTCACCCATAATTAGAGGTGCTGATGGAAAAATGTGTCAGGAAGCTTTCATTTTAAGACCTCTACCAAGTAATGGCAAAGTCAAGATACAAAAGACCCTGAAGATTGGCTTAGTTGGTCAGAGTTTGGTGCTGATACCACCAAGATTGTGGGTTCAATGCCTAGATGGGCTATTCTCTTAAGAATTGAACTGGATGATCCTTGTGGCTCCCTTCCAACTCAGAATATCAGTGATCTGACATTGTTTGCAATGTTAATTTTAAAATATTATATGTACATATAATATTTTTTCTATGTAAATTTACACCACATATCATTTTAGAATATAAATGTTACGTTTAAAAACTTGATGGTAGAATCTGAGTCAGATTCTTCATGAAGACTGACTTTTTTGAAAGTTGGCAGCTTTTTTACCTGTATGGTCTGTAATCAGTAAAAAGGAAAAGGCTCCTTGGGGAGACCTAAGATCTGAAATTCTTCCATTTTTCTTTACATGAGTTCTGTTCTTCCTCTAATGTTTTGTGAAGACTCCATAAGGAGAATGGCCTTCCTGTGCTAAAGGCAGCCCTTTTGTGCATATTCTCTTGTGTCAATTTTTAGTATTTTAAGAAACACTCACTTCAGGTTTGGCATTACAGTAATTTATTTTTAAACATAAACTGTGCAATATAGAAAATCGAAGTTCACTCACAAAAACTTGGGAAAAAAACTGGTCTAGTGGAAAGCATTGCTGCCCATGACAGGGGGTGGAACCTGATGATCTTTAAGGTCCCTTCCAACCCAAACCATTTTTTGATTCATATGTATAACTACTCCCAGCCTTGACAAGCATGTGATTTATTGGCATCCCCTTGTGGCAATGTATTCATACCACTTGATACAGCTTTAGGTTTTGGTAAGAAGCTGAATGTTGCATTACACATTGTACATAGCAGTTTCCAACCTGTGTTATTAATTGTCTGTAGTTAAAACTTCATAGTCTTATAAATCTCCTTTAACATCAGCTTTACTTTAAATAAGTGGCACTGGATATTTTTAGGAAATTGACACAAGCTTGGATATTGTTTGATGTCATCTTTTTTTTTCTTTTTTTTTTTTTTTTTGTAAAGGTGAGAGGGATTAAGATAAACTTCAAGTATATTATTTGTTTTTGTTTTCTAAGAATGTGATTTGTCTGTGTAGAGTTTTCTGTACGAAGCTGTAAAAATATTTGTCTTGCTAAGGTCAAGTAGTTACAGGCACTGAAATTCACAATATTAACTTTGTGTAATATTTACACTTTTTAACTTTTAAAACAGAAACTGTGGACTTAAATGCATGGCTTGTGTTTTATCCTGACATGTTTATATTCTTTGTAGCTTGCAATTTGACATATAAGTTGTACAAATGCCTGGTTGTATTTGCTCTCAACTGTTGTATTTGAAGTTGTATTGATTAGGAGCTGTTGATACAAGCTTCAGACTGAAAGGATCAGATGTTAGGAGTCATTAGGAGTTGTGGGAAAGATTTAAAATTACATTATGTCTTTTTGTCTAGTAGTGCAATATTTTCCTAAATTAGAAATGCATTACTATGCATGTATTGGCTATGAGATTTGTTGCCCCCTTTGAATTATTTTGTGTTTTCTAGAAGCCTTACACTGACGTGTAGCAAGTTAGTATTTGTCAGCATTTGGAATTTGTGAGTCATTCAGTATTTCAGGGAAATGAGTTTTGTTTACCATGTGCAAGTGTGATCATTCTGTGTTGCCATGAAAATTACTCATAGCAGATTTTGGAATAAAAAATGTATTTCCATGATACCCTATATAAACACAAAAGTTTGTCATAGTTAAAGTGTTTTGCTTTCATTCATATAAGTTTAATGTAATTTGTAATTCTGTCACTGCAAATGTGCCTCACTTAATGTTGTTGTTGTCATCTTCTGGCAATTGGTAAAACTCAGTTCTCTCTGTGACCTGCCTAGTCCTTATCCCTACAAATGAAAATACAAAGCCCAAAAGATATTGACTGTTCTTGTTACTGCAATTCAGCATTGTAGATACAAAGGTGAAGCTAAAAGCCTGTAAAATGATTCAGCACTTAAAATCTCTATGTCTATATTATTAGTATTTTAAAATTAATTAGCAACAGAATCGATATTTTTAGGTAAATTTCTGTTTAGGTAAATACTAGTTCTACCAAAGTAGAATTATAGTTTCTTTTGGGTTGGAAGGGACCTTCAAGATCATCCAGCTCCAATCCCCCTGCCATGGGCAGGGACACCTTCCACTAGACCAGGTTGCTTAGAGCCTCATCCAACCTGGCCTTGAACACCTCCAGGGATGAGGCATCCACAGCTTCTCTGGGCAACCTGTTCCAGTGTCTCTCCACCCTCACAGTAAAGAATTTCTTTCTAATATCTTATCTAAACCTGCCCTCTTTGCATGGAAATCTTTATCTTCCCTCTTCCAGTTAAAGAAGAAAAGGAATCTGCATGTACAGGCTGTATATCATTCATTCGCCCAAATTTAGAAAAATTAGAAAACTAATTAAAAAACTTATAATGTTGACTTGAATTTAAAAAAATCTAGAAATGGAAATGTTCATATATGTTTGCCATAAATTTATTCTTCCCTAACATTGTATAATAATTATGATTCTCTTAATGTTCTTCATTCTACTGATTCAAAGTTTTAGTAAAAAAGGAAAAGTTTAAAAAATTGCTAGCCCAAAATGTCTCCAGATGTGGAGTGTGAAAACCACAGTTTCATCTCAGCATTGGTACATAAATTCAATTTTGCCGCTAACTTCTGCAGGGAACGAGGTTGGTTGGAAAAGTGGATGATCGTGAATCAGAAAAGACAACTTGAGTGGCTTCACCATGTTGTCTCAAAGGTTGTCAGAGTGTATTGAATTGTTGCAGTTATGCAAACAATGACCAACCTCATAATTTGTCCTAAATGCCTTAGAAAAAGTATTTTGAGTTTTTAAATGTTTCTTTTTCAAATATTTTTTACAACTTCTAGGTGATATTAGTACTTACTTGAATGGTGTTTTTATCAACAACTAGAGTTAACTATAACTAAGTGGAATTATATATACCAAAGATAAAAAACTGGTAAAGTTTTTTAGTTTAGAAAAATCTGTTTCTTTATTACTGTATCTAATAAAACTCTCTCAATTGTCAAAGTAATATTCTTGTATTTTGTCTGCTAATACTTGTCTAGCATCTTAATTTAAAAAAAGACTAATGAACTGTCACTAAATTAAAATTGTGCTGTTCTTTTTTTCTTCTTTTTCTGGAGAAAGACCATTGCTTTTTCCAAACAAGAGAAGAAATCACATAATTTGACTCCCACATATTAACTATGCTGAGCACTGGAATTGTGTACCATTCTGTAACTATTGGATCAAGAAAACGTAACTTCTCTGAAGGTGTGACTAATCTGAATAAGCTTGGAAGGATAAGACCCATATTTTAAACACAACATGGTTTTCTGAAGTTGCTGTTTACAAAAACTGTTACAGTCTTTTTGACATTGTTTGCCTGTTCCAAGTATCCCTGATTTCAACCTAGCACAATAACTGAGTAGAAGAGGGATTATCATCTTGGCAGGAAAAAAAAGTTACTCTATTAGGACCACACAGTGAAAATTTTAGATTATCTGAAGCAATCAGATTTCCACAGAAATGGCTGTGGGAATATCAGATAGCTACTTGAAGGGGAAGCAGAAGAGTGGGGGGGGGGTGGGGGGAGGGCTCCATGCCGATTTGTAACCCTTAAGAAGGAAACTGTAAGGTAGTTGCAGTGGTAGTAATTGACAAAGAAAGGAAATTAATGAGTGAATATATAAGACAAAATTTCTTCTTTCTGTGTAATTTTCAGTTTCCAAAAGCTAGGCGCAACCTGGTGGAAATTAGTGGAAGTCTTTTCACAGTGGAGCATTCTGCATCTTGTAATAGTGGCTGTTGAAATGCATCTGCTGGGATTTTCTTTAGTCCTTTGCTGCCACATTCTCTCTCCCCAAAACCAAAACCTATTTCTTGCCTAGTTCCTAATTTTGCTGGGAGATGAATTGCCATGACAGGCCTCTTGTCAGCTGGACTTTTCAACCCAGGGATGAGCTTGCAGTGTGTTCTGTTGATGTGACTCACCGGATCTATTCAGAGGCACAGACCCCATCTAGATAAAAGCCTGGCGATGCCTGCTTTCTGTTCCCAGTTCATGTATAACTGTGGGAGTAATAACATTGTGCTTCAGCCCAGTAAAGCCACTTACTTCTCGAATGAATCCTCTCAGTTCTATATGCCTCCTATGTAGCACGTGTTCTTCCATGGTGTTTGAAGCAGGTTTCTTTTTTTCCAAGATACTTCATTTGCCTTGCAGCAGCTTTGAGTGAGATAGGGAGGAGTTCTGTTTCAGTCACTTTAACGCTGCCAAGAGGACAATATATGTAGCGAGATCTCCTGGTGTGGCATGGAGGCTGCATGACCATGGCAGCATTGAGTGAAGGGAGGGGCCATTTGGCTCCACAGGGGGTTAGTTTGACTGGCAATGACAAGCAACAGGACTAGCAGTGATTGCTGGTATCAGCAGTAACTACTTCATAATATACATATATAATATGTCTCCCTTAATCAAACTGCATCATATTCAGCAATGAGTCTTAAAGGAAAAGACTTAGTTTGGGATGTAAAAAAAAAAAATTGCATCCACATTTCTATAACAGTGACTCCAGCAATCAGTTGTGATTTCTATGTGTGTTGCTAAAAGCTCTGTAAGCTGTCAAAACTTCAGGTGCTGCTTCCAGGCATATGCACTGCAATTTTGCTTGGTTGTGGGCAAGTCATTGAAGTTTTGCAGCGCTGTTAATCTGCTTTAGTGATCCTTGGGATTGAAATTCTCTTTTGCTAAATGCATGTACTTTGCCTTGTGAAAAGTGTTGAGTCCCAGTTAGATTGCTGGATGACAGCTAAAAATCTATATATTATTGGGAAGTGTCCACTTGGAGAGTAATATAGCTTTGTAGTCTGGTCCAGTGGAACTGATGCAGGATGTTGAATGCAATGAAAACACTCATCCTCTGTGCCTGGTTTTTGTTTTTAAATGTAGCACATTTTGATCATGGTATCACTGAGCATTCCAGTGTTGCAATTGCTGTCTTGGACTTTACTTCATAAGGGTGTCAAAGAGAGTCTCAACTTCTCCTAAAACTTTGCCCTGCTAAGAAATGTGGTGATTCTGTGGTCTTTTGAATTGTAATGTTAGGTTTGGGAAGAAAAAAAATGTGTTTCTATTTCAATGGGTTTATTCTATATGGTTTTTATTACAGCCCTTTGGGTAGTTTTTGTGCTCAACTGACAATGTAACTTATCAATTATTGTTATGGAAGAATCACAAGAACTGTATTCATTCACATTTGGCTTAGGTACATGTTAGCTTTGCCCAGACCTCTAAACCTGCCAAAGACCAAATGATGAGTATTGGTAAAGACTGGACTGGTGAGGAAAAAAAAACTATTTGTGCAGAAAACCCAGAGTTTTGCCTCTGGTCAGTATAATAGAATATTTAATGTGTTTTATTGTGCTTTTTTTTCTGATATGTTGACAGTTTTTAGTTTCTCTGATTCTCATCAGTAAGGTTAGTAAGGTCAATTTAGTTGGTTATTCTTCCTGTCTCTGAAAGGTACATGGGGAAATTTTGCTACCATTCCTTGGTGAGTGGCATGATGGCTTGGCTGCCATTTGTATCCTGCTGCATGTGTGTTTCCAGTCCCAAATGTCTAGGGACTGCTTTGGGTGGTCGCTGCTGGGAATGGGTTTCAGGGAGGGGTTCCCAGGACTGGATTTACACTAAATAAACAGAGGCCATGAGGGGAAAACTGTGTTTCATTAAGAACTCTGGTTTAGGTTAAAGGGATAAAAATAGCCGCGAGACATCTCAAATTAGTTTAAAAACTAGAAAAGTGAAGGAACCCAATCCTAGAGTATTTTTTAAATTACTCACTTATCTTTTTAGAGTTCTCTGCGTCACTCTCTTCTGTACAGTGTAACTAGGTATACAACCCAAAGAGATAGCCGAAAAGATTCAGCTGTCAATGTTTCAGATTCCATAAACACAGGCTTTTTTAGTCAGTGCTGTCAGTACTCATGTGTTTGTCTTCTTTGTTCTGCCAAAACATGTTCCTGAAAGTTTGCATTTTCTATTCTGGTTTTAGGCAAGATGCAAGAAATGGAAGTAAAGTACCAGAAAACCTTCTACATATTGGGGAAGAAATGACTGCATCTTTCATTACAATTGTTTTAGTTATTCATTAAAATGTTCCATATTAGAATAGTATACATGTGTGTTGTATGCTTTGTGTAAAGGAAACATAATTGCATTCTACCCAATATGCTCTTACCATAATGTTTTGGACATACATTTTTCAGTCTTGCACATTGGAAGAGTTACAGTGACTCCACTTTCTGCAATTACTCTGTACTAAAAAGATATGTTTTATGTTTAACTTTGCAGATCCAGAATGCTAATGATGTGCTAATAGCACCACTGGAGAAGTTTCGAAAAGAGCAAATAGGAGCAGCAAAAGTAAGTGGCTGGGGTTGTTTTTCATTTCATGTTTATTTGAGTTTATCAGTGTGTTTTGAAGGCTGGACTGAAAACAGGCATTTTTTATTCAAACAGACTTGATGCCATCCTCATTAACATGCTAGTAAATTATACTAAATTCTTTGCTTCAGAGGAGGAGACGGTTTTAGAAATGGAGCTTAAAGACTGATAATACGCATAGGGCGAAGCTCCTGCTACTGTTGTACATTCCTGCCATCTGGCATTGTGTTCATCTTCTGATGTCTGCATTTACATTATGCTGCATCTTGGGTTAACCCAGAACCACAGAGAGAATTAAAGCAGCTGCTCTGAGTCTCTCAAGCAGATATTGCATAAAGACAGAAATCAGTTTAAGCATAATCTCTGCCTCTGCTTTCCCTCTCTTCTTTACATGGCTGATGCAGTGCAGTGATTCACGTTCATTTTGCCAGAGTATTCATCTTAATATTCTCCAGAGATTTTCCCATGGTGGAAGTGCTCCAGTTGGTAATTTTATCCAGTTCTTTGGTGTTAAGTGTTATATCTGTGTGAGAGAAACAATGCAGGTTGTGTATACCAGGGTTCAGTAGTCACCTCGGGAAATCAGATATATTGGTGAAAAATATGTTGGAATGAGCTGTTAGTCTAGAAGAGCTGTTTTCAGTCTGATCCTGAATCCTTAAGTGGCTGTCAGTGACTGCTTTGATCACAGTCTCTGAGATAAGCGTAGAGGCTGTGGTAGTCATTTAGCGGTATGGTTAGTAACAGTTCCTACTGTTTGCATAAATGTACTAGTTCTGACACATTTTGCATCTTATATTAGTGCTTATAAAAATTTCTGGGTAGACTTCCATTTGTAAGGTTAAATGAGTACCAAAAAAAAGCTCTCTAATGTTGCAGGTGAGGTTGTGCTTGTGCTGTGCTCAAAGAAACTCAGAAGAAGAACAGAGCTATTACAAAGATACACCAAAGGTTTATAATTCTTGTAGTGCTATTGTGAATGTGTAGCAAACACATGGGACTACTTCCGCACAGGAACTAAGTAGATGTTTGTGAAGAATTTTTACTGTGAACTTGAGGTCAGATTTCTCTGAAATGGGTGTTCTTTACCCTTTCACTTGATATGTTTTTGTGTATAACTACATTCTTCTCTTGTCCCACCCCTATGCTGCTGTGAGATGCAGGGCTGGGAGTTTATTTACCGTGCTGCACGAATCAGAATTCAATCCCAGCACAAAATTATTTTTAGCTTTTAGCAGGTTTTATTAGTGTCATTCATTTCTTTGTAGTACTGTTTCATTTCATATTCTCATAGTTTAAGGAATATCTTTCTTCTCTTCAGAGCACCCTGTTTGAAAGCTCAGCGCACCATACTGCTGACTGTCTCCTGCATGACAGAGATAATCCATAGGTGGTTCACAGGGCTCTCTGCAGAACCCTATAAGACACTCAAGTTTTCTCTGACTATATCACTCAGTAGATGTCAACACATACATAATGACCTAATTGAAGATGACTCCTTGTTTTTTGTATCATCAAGAACATTAAAGGCAGGGCACTACAGGGCACTACTACCTCTCTGTTTGGTATATTGCAATGGCTGGTTTCTTTTCCATATCTCTTCCATATAAAACAGGAACATTTGCTCCTCTTGCAGTTGTTGTTTTGACCTGTCTGTGGTCACACTACAATGTACAGGATGAGTTCAGGAGGGAGCCTAGCTCAGCTAACTCTTATTCCAGTGTCTAATGCCCTTCATCATACAGTGCTGTGTGTTTTGGAGACTCCAAGATGCTTGGCTTGACACATGGATACCCTGTAGAGAGCTCTGCCAGGCCATTGTTTTATAAAATTTCAAACACACTCCAATTTTCTAGCACTGCATATGGAGTTCAACTGCCAGACTCAGAAGTGAGAGATTCAGAATGCCATCATAATCGAGTGTGGTACATTTGAATTGATTTTTATCAGTGGAAGCAATTACAGCTGGCCTTTAACTAAGTGGTATCAACACAAACAAGTCAGAGCTTAATTACATTCAGTATTGTTTTTATAGTAATTACAAAATAGCAATGTATGATCTAGGAATAATGAGACCTGGATGAAATAGAGTAGAAATTTGGGCTTTGTGAAACTCATTATTGGTAAAGTGGAGAACATGGTCAGATTGCTTGCCCCCACTTTGTCTCACTGGGATCAGCCCATGAGCATTTATGAACTCTTATAAATATAGAATGAGTTGAGCTTGCTGCTTATTTATCTGCAGTTAATGAAGGTTTGCACAGAGATTTGGCTCTTTGAACTCCTCTGGGATGGTCTGTGCTGATATTCAAACAAAAGATGCAGATGTTTTCTTGTTTGTATTTCAGCAGCAAGTTTCACAGAACACTGAGAATGTCACTTTTTATTTGTGGTCTTTTCTATACACATCAGCTGAGTGGACCTTACCAGGTGTGAGCTGTTTTTTCCCTGTAGTGTTAATCTACGGCAGCACGTAGAACTGTATTCATATCAAATCCAAACTTACTTCTGTGTCTCTGTCATCTCTCCTGCCCAAAACCCCAAAACATTTCTGTGTACATGTCGCTTTCTGCAGAGAAGCCAAGGATGTCCCTCGGCTGACTGGAAGCTGGCCAAAGTTGTCTTAGTTTTCAAGAAGGCCAAGAAGGAGGACCCTGGAAACTACAGGCCTGTTAGTTTTACTTTGATGCCGGTTTAAGCAATGGAGAAGATTATTCTGGGAGGTGTTGAAAAACACCTGAAAGACACTGCAGTCATTGGGGACCGCCAGCACGGGTTCATGAGGGGAAGGTCCTGCTTGTCAAACCCGATTTCCTTTTATGACAAGCTAACCCACCCAGCTGATCGAGGGAAGCCAGTTGATATAATCTTTCCATACTGTCACAGGATCCTTTTGGACAAAATGTCCAGCATTGAGCTGAATAAACACATCATGCTGTGGATGAGAGTTCACTCACAGGTTGGGCGCAAAAGGTTATAGTGAATGGGGTGACATCAGACTGGTGACTGGTCACTATTGGGGTTCCACAGGGCTCCATCCTTAATCCTGTGCTCTTCTACAACTTCATTAATGACTTGGACACAGGACTGGAAGGAATACTGAGCAAGTTTGCAGATGATACAAAATTGGAAGGAGCTGTTGACTCCCTCAAAGACAGGGAGGCCCTGCACAGAGACTTTCACAAATTAGAAGACTGCAGTCACCAACCATATGAAGTTCAGCAAGGGAAATTGCCAGATTCTGCACCTGGGGTGGGGCAGCGCTGGATGTATGGACAGACTGGAGAATGAGATGCTGGAAAGGAGCACTGCAGAAGGAGGGCCAAACATGTCCTGGGGGGCATCATGCACAGCATGGCCAGCTGGGCAAGGGAGGGGATTGTCCTGCTCTGGTCTGCTCTGCTCTGCACTGGGGCAGCCTCACCTCCAGTGCTGGGGGCAGTTTTGGGTGCCACAATATAAAAAAGACATTGAACTATTAGAGAGTGCCAAAGGAAGTCTATGAAGGTGTTGAAGGGTCTGGAGGGGAAGCCACACAAGGAGACACTGAGGTCACTTGCTCAGTTCCACCTGGAGAAGAGGAGACTGAGGGGAGACCTCAGTGCAGTCTGTAGCTTCCTCAGGAGGGGAAGCAGAGGGGCAGGCACTGATCTCTTTGCTGTGGTGATCAGTGACAGGACCCAAGGGAATGGTCTGAAGCTCAGTCAGGGGAGGTTTAGGTTGGATATTGAAAAAAAGGTTTCACCAGAGGGTGGTTGGGCACTGGATCAGGCTCCCTGGGGAAATGGTCACAGCACCAAGCCTGACAGAGTTCAAGAAGCATTTGGACAATGCTCTCAGGCACATGTTGTGACTCTTGGGGATGGTGCTGGGCAGGGCCAGGAGTTGGACTCAATGATCCTTGTGGGATCCTTCCAACTCAGCATATTCAGTGATTTTGTAATTCTGTGGGTGGTGCAAACTCCACAGGATAGCTGATAGTTATGTCATTTTATGTATTTCCAGAGCTGTCACTTTACAAGTCATTTGCATTGTAACATCTTATGGACAAACATTTAAAGAGATTAAGTACAGAAGCCCAAGATTAGTATGCCTTTAGCACTGGCAATGTTAGCAGTAGCTGGAGATGCAAACAGCTGTTGGGTGTTGGACTCTGTCTTCTAATAGGACTTGGAAATTACAAATTTTAGTACCCTGTTAAGCTGTTTTTCCAAATTTTGTGGAAGAAATTAAATTATTAGGTAGTTTTGTTACCAATATCCATAGGTACCAATATCCATTAGGTAGTACTGTCAGATTTTGCTGGGGTGAAGATTATGTGAGAGAGCACTTAAAAGTGCTTCTTGGGCTTTTTTTCTTTCTTTTATAAAACACAAGATAAAATTCAGTGTCAGATAAATACAAGTAAGCTGCAGCCCTCCCCCTGCCAAGGGAAAAAGAGAGAAAATGTTATAAATTATGAGAATCACCATTTAATTTTAATAAGTAATTTTTATTTTATATTAAAAATTATATTTATATTTTTAATTCAATAAGAATTTTGCTACCATTATGAATATCCTATAGGTTTTTTTAATATAGAGAATAAAAATATATCATCTTTTCTTCAAAACTATAATGAGTTTAGGCAAAAAATATGGTCACAAAAGTCAAAGAGAATATGGAGGATATGGAGGATAAGATATATCCTGTTGATGTTACAAAGCTATATTTTAAATACAAGGATAGTATAAACTCTGAGTGCAAAGTTCAAGTGTTTTTGGAACATCACAAGAATAACATTAAAGACCAGTTCTTCACATGCACTTCAAAAACCTGAAGGTACCCAACTAATTTGAGAAACGTTCCCTATAAAACATTATTGTTTGTAATCAAACCAGTAATATACAAATCTCTATCACTTGCTCTTCTTGATTTATACTACTCACTCTTCTGTTTTTATTGCACATATTTCAGTTATTCCTTTTCTGTACACACTCAGTTTAAATAAAGCTGAGTTCTCTCCAGAGACTACACAAACCCAGTTTTGCATTGGACAGCCTGTTGATTTACTCCATCTGAGTTTGAAAAAATGACCTCTCCGATTATTGCAGCAAGGCGAGCAGGAGCTCAGTGAGGTAACTGGGAAAGGATTCCAGGCACGAAGCCTTTTGCCTTATTAGGGCAATGTGGTTTGTGAGGCCCCAGCTGGTAACTTTGGTGAGCTCATTGTGTGATGTGTTAGGGACAATAAAGCCAAACCTTCCTCTTTCTTTTTATCCATTGAGTACAGTATTTAGCAATATTTGTTCCAATGTTCATTGACCTTTAATACAACTTAAATCAGATCAAAGACAACAGGAGCAATTTTGGTTTTGAGACTTAAAATAAGAGGTTTTTTCCTTCCTTGCAATTCCATCTGTTTGTTTGATTAAAAAAAAGTATTTTAACTAGGAGGATTATTTTTTATCATTACTTAATTTCATTCATTTATTCAAAGCTGTGAATTCCTTTCTACTTGGGAAACAAATCCATATTCACTGCTGGGATTAATTTTCCTGCATCTTTGCTCACGTCTGTCTTCACATGTAGGCATGCAGGAGGTGGCACGTTCGCTCTGTGTTTAATTTGAATTGTCTGGAAATTGAGGAGCATAAAACAAACAAAACCCCCTATTTTTTAAGGTCTGTCAGAAAGCTGTCAAAGCAGAGTTTTAGATAGATATCTAAGATGGTTAGAAGTACCAGAATGTCCATTTAGAGAACCAGTTTCCTTGGTATTTGATCAAATTACAGCACTTGTTGTCCTTTAACTGAGAAAAATGAGTGACCTTGATGTAGTAGGTACGGCAGGAGGTGTTTTATTACAAGTAGAGTCTGTCTCTCAAGGTTTGGTGCTTGCATCCACTAGATCTGGTGTATTTTAATGTCAATCTGAACCATGGAGGGAGGGAGCCAGGAGAAGGAAACACAAAGAGATGGCAAGCCAGGATAATTGATGGCCTCAAAATGTTTTGAGTCAAAATGCATCACAGTTTCTCAAAAATGGTTGCTACCAGTTACCTGATATCTATTTTGATAACATATTCTGTAGGCAGAGAAATGCAGGAGAGAAAACCTGTTTCTATTTCAGCCAGGCTCTTATAGCATTCTACATGAATCATTATAATGTATTTTAGGTGGGGCTTAATATGAGAAACCCAGTCTGTCAGAGGAACTGGTTAACGGGAAAAGAGCAGTGAGTTTTTTTTATGGGAGGGACTGTCTGGTCAGAGAGAAGTTGGAAGACCCTACGGGGCAATTTGAGATGAGTCTGTTGTTTTATTTTTGGTAATGACCAGGTAAAAAAAAAATCTGGTGGTATTGCTGTGAGTTGCTGAGATAAAGGAGGAGGAGGATTGGGAATAAAGTGTAAAATTAAATAACTGAGCATGAGAAACTGAGGCTACTCAATGATCACGAGACAGCTGCATACTTCCAAGAAACCTGCTGTACTGATATATAAGTCAAGTGGCAATCTCTTTAGATATTATAGGTTATTAAGTTATTATAGGATATAATAATCTAATAGGATATAATATTAGGTTATATAATAATAAGTTATTAGGGATCTATCTCTGGTAGATAGAGAAGTACAAATTTTCTTTAGCTTTCCTTTTACTTACATAAATCCTCACATTTTGGTGAAAGTTTGTGAGCTGTGAAAGTTGTAAAGTGCATTTATAAATACATTTCATTCCAATGTTTTGGTCCTAGAACACTTTTATTTGAGAAATAATTCCATACATGTTTTCTAATCTGATATCTTTCTCAAACTAGTGTTAACCAGTCCAAGAACTGAGAAATCAGAATTTGCATTTAATGAAAATGTATAGTGTGAAAATTTATTCAAAAATTGATCAAGTGTATTTTCCCTTAATTATTCAAGTAAATGTATGGAAATATGAAGCAGTGAAAGACCTGCATCTGTTTGGTAACCTCTATTAAATTTCTTTTTTGCCAAGTACAAAATAATTGTAATGCCACAGTGTGATTAGCCACTGCTTCTTCTACACTTGTGTATCTGAAATATTTGGGTAGTTTCAAAAACAGTGGTGAAGAGTCCAGTATGCAAACGCTTCATCTTTTCAAGAAGACTTACTTTTTTCTGTGCAGAGCCAAACTATTAAACTGGCTGAGCACCTGGACCCACAGTTTTTTTGAAGCAGCTGGTCTTCTTGGGACAGCTCTTGTCATTATATAAATGCAACAAAATGAGTTTTTCATTTCATTTTAGCTCAGTTCAATTACTGTTTCATTCAAAGTAGATAAACTTGCAGGAAGTTAACAGAAAAAAGGAGAGCAATCCTAAAAACTTGTTTCACTTCCAGTGTATCTCAAATCTCATGACTAAAATATTGTGGGCACAGTGATTAAAAACTGTTGGTTCAGTCTGTTAGCTACAGGTGTTTGTGAGGAAAACAGTTAATGTTGTGTGCATAATCAGTTTTAATAAATCCTGTAAAATGCAGTCTTTCTGTTATAAGTTAGGGTGATTAATTGGCTCACTGACTAAAACTGGTTTCTGAAGCTGTGGTTTTCCTGCAGTTTAATAACATTCTAATTTGCATCGTAAAGAAAACAGGCATAAATTAAGGATAAATAAATTAGTCCCCTGTAGTAAATTGGAAAATAATTTACTATTCTGCCATAAAATTTAAGAATTAAGGCTTAGAATAAATGTGTTAATTGGTGGAATTGTTTAAGTGACCATGCAGTGTACCTTTCTTGGCAAAAAGAACCATTTATTTTTAAAAATCTACAGTTAGTAAACAAAAAAAAAATACAAAACTTAGTAGTAAGTATCAGCCTTTTTACTGGAAAACAACAAAAGAACATAAAAATGCGAGAAAACTTGGACATTTTCTAATTACATGAAGGCTTTTTTTCTTGCTAATCTGCTGCAGCCTATTGTAATGTGATTCACGGGAAGGACTCAGGAAGGTTGCATCCTGACCCTGCACTACTGCTAGAACCCTGCTGGACTCCTGAGCTGGGATTAAAACTATGAACAAACACATTGACCTTCAAATGCAATTTCCAGCTCACAGGGAAACTAAATTTCTTAGAGAGTGTTTGAGGGCATGGAGGATTTGGCAAATAGAGTGCAGTAGCTCTACTCATCTGTCATGTTCTTTCTAGCCTTGCTCTTAGCCACAGCATGGATAGGATCATGTTCCATACCTGAAAAACAAGTCTCAAGGATGTTGATGAGACTTCAAGAGTCTCAAGAAGGATTTAAGAGAAATATAGGAAGTGGTCAATTGCCCAGGCACAGAGCAGGACAGGACTTTGAGAAGCAGAGAGTTTGGTATTGTGCTCCCTGCACTAGGTGTCAATCTTCATTTATGGACTCATAAGGCATCTGGTCCCCTGCTCTTCCCCTCCTTATTCAAAATAAGGCTCCATCCTTTATCAAACCAAATTCATCATGTTTTGACAAAGGCAGCTGCATTCTTTTACCCTGCAGGGATTACTTCAGAATTGTGCTTGTGGGTGTCGCATAGTACCACAGCTGTACTCAACACTTAATGCTTAAATCATGAGGCTTTATACATGGCTATGGATTCATCTGCTAATCTTATTCTGTTACGTGTTGGGGTTTTTTCTGCAGTTTGGGGGAAAATTAAGATCTCTTTCTGCATTGCCTCCCTTTGTTTTGTGGTGTAGTTAACAGCATAAAAATAGTTAGGGTTATAGTTACAGTTTGGGCATTGTTTGGACATTTCTCAGATGATGTGGGGTTTTTGGGTCTTTATTTCATACCTATGGTGGAGTTGCCTTTTTCTGTTCTAAATAAAAAATCATTTGATCAGTTGTAGCCTCATAGATTTCCCGTCATCCATTATCTTCTATCTATGCAACAGGTTCAGCAGGGGCCTGAATTTGAATACAAATTCAAATCTCCTACCAATATAGTAACTTTGATTTTGGTAAAGCAAACTCTGGAATAGCTCTATTCCAAAGTATAGTGGGTGATAGTATCCAGGAAGTATCACTTCTGTACTGTAACAAAAATAGGCATCATTGCTTGAAACTTTAATGTGTCTTGGTAGATATGGGAGCATCAAGAGATCCATCTTTTCACCAAATGAAGTGGTTTCATTATTTCGGGATCTGTCAGGTTATAGTAGCTATCACAGAACCATTTGTTCCTGGGGAGTTTGCCAAAAAGGGGTGGTCTCAGATTGCTGTCTTGATGAGAAGATCAACCCCCCACCCCCAAGAAGTAATCTGAGAGCACTGGGTGAGTTTAGCAGCACCACTGGGGAGGCATAACTTTTCACCCCAAAGTGATAGTTTGTGTTCCCTTATCAGTGTTGTAGAAGCAGCTCTGTAAATAGATGCTTTCAAAACAAAACAAAACAAAATCACTTCTGACATTGACCCCAGACTGCTTCCTTTTTTTTTTTACTCCCAAATATCTGTAAACAGCGCAGTTTCCAGTTGTGTGCATGAATCTAAAAAATTTCTCATAACACGCCTCAAGTTCTTCCTCAGGTCAGCATCACAGTGGTGTTGCAATGACGTTGGAGGTGCCCTGGGACCACGAGTGGTGCTGAATGTGCTGCTGGCACGTTGAGGTCAGGGATGTTGGCTGATTGGTTGGCATAGACTGGAGATTCCCAAAGAGTGTTTAAAAAAAGAAATCACTAGTTAAGAAAGAGATATTTTTATCTTCAGCTTTTAAAATAAAGCAATGAATACGTGAAGTTACAAGATGGTCTGTTGGAATTGCTTTCTCTGAATCACATTATGTTCTTTGAAGCTTTTTCCTTTATCTTTGCTCTAAGTGCACAAAGTAAAGATGTTGCTAACTGTGCAGATGAAGTGGCTTCTTCACGAATTCTTGAAGAGTGTGTAACTTTCTTTTTGAAATCATTTAAAGTCACAAGCTTTCCTACAGGAACAAAACTATTCCTATTATGATAAAATATTTTCAACTTCAGAAAGGTATCCTAAACTTGATGCAGAGAAAAGTTTAAAAAGTCAGTTTCTGCTGTGTTGGGGAGCTTCTCAATAGTATTTAAGCAGCAACTTGAAAATAACCTAAGTCAGCTATTCCAGCAAAAATACTTCATATTTAGTTGACAGTAAAGTAATAAAACTAGACTACGTGTGTAGACTTACCAGTCCTGCTGTTTGGGCAGGGATTTAGCAGATTCCCAGACATCGAGCAGCTACTCCTGGAATTGGCAGATGCCAAATAAACTTGAGACAGCTCTGCAACTGAATAACAGGGAGTCTAATATGTCCTGCTCTGTGACCTGCCAGTACTGGCAGGTTTGCATGTCTTTTCACAGCAGTGCTGGGAACTTGTAATATTTTTTTTTTCCATTTCATGAGGGAATTTTTTGGAGAGAAACAAATGACATCCTACAAACACATTTTCTTATTTAATAGTATCTGCTTTTTAATTTCAAAACATCTGATGGAATTACATAGGGCATTTTTAGGCTGTAAGAATCTCCTCTTCTAGGATATACTTTTGAAAGTACCTGATACATGGATCTCTAAAGGCATTACAGAGGAAAAAGAAAATTTTCTTCAGAAGTTTATGAACCTGAAAATAAATTATCTCTTGCAAGGTTATTCAGTATTTTACACAGATGTGAACTCCAGTTGAACTTAAATTAGTTTTGGGTTGTTTCAAGTATATTTCAGTTTTATGTATTCCTTACCTGATTTTAATTGAGGTTATTTTTTAAGCTGCCAGTTTGTAATATCTGTCTTCATAGCTTTAATGCTGCTAAACACTCTTGTATTCCAGGTTTATTGCCTTGTTATACTTCATAGTTGCAATATGTTCTTTTTATTATAATTATTTGTGTCTTACACTATATTGTTTTCTGGATCATCATGGTTTGCATATGGTTGTTCTTTTTTAGTAAAGAATTGGTTTTAAGATTTATAGTCGTTTGGACATTTAATTTTCTACATGATGCATTCAGCTTCAATTTGGAAGTGTTTTCACTAGCAGTTATGAGGAACATAAGACATAATTTATGACTATGTTAACTCTATTTTATGTCGATCAACAATCATTTCTTTATGAACTATGATACAACTTTGCTTCACTTGATATTATTTGCTATCGATACATAAACTATGTTCTTTAACCTTCTAACTTTCTCATGGATTTGGGGAAATGCTGTAGCCTAACAATACATTAAATTCTATTTTGAAGGAAGATGAGGAGGGAAGGACTTTTATATTATTTCTTCACTTTTTCTTCTGGGAATAAAGCTTGTGACTTCTTTCAGTCTTATCTTCAATCCTTAGTATTTACATAACAAATCGAAATTTCTACCAAAAAGAAATTCTTCCCATCCAGACATCTGTCAAAACATAACCTGTTGTCTCAGATGCCGATAATAATTTCAATTTCATTAAAAGCAACCAAAACCCACCAACTCACCAGCTACTTTCATGAGAATTCTCAACAAGACCTCAGGCAAGATAAAATGGAAAGTGAATTTTTTCCTCTCAAAAGAGAAGTTGAGAGATTATCAGATTTCACATTTTCCAAGAAATCCATAGAATCTGAGCTCAAATCAGTCTTTCCAAGACTAAGTTTAGTTTATTTTCTAGTCTACAGTTCTACTTTTGTTTGTCCTGCTACTTAGTAAGAGATGGTCTCCAAACTTGCAACTCCAAACAAAATTGCACTAACTTTGTAGAAATCCAATTTGAATTCTTGTTTGGAAGGTAATGAAAAAGGTGGCTTTGAAAAATATATTTAAAGTCCAAGATTCTAGCAATGAACCATCTCCAGTCTGTTGTTGCAAAAATCGACATTTTTGCAGTTGTCAAAAGAGAAAGAAATGGGATGTGGCTTTATTGATCTCCGCAGAGTTGACCATTGCCTTCAGCTTCTGCAACTGACAAATGGGTTTGACTTGATCTAAATTTGAAACTCACTGTTGTATTTCTGTGCCAGTTTCTACCATTTCTGCATCTCCACTTGAGCTGGTGAGAAAAATATGTACTAATTCTGGGTGAGAGGAAGAAAGAAATCATCACAGCCATGTTTCACAATGTTCACTTGCTTTCTTATTAAGATATTCTCATCTTTTCAAGGTATTAACATCTTTTCTCCAAATAGTGTCTTTGCAATGATTTCTGGCTTAATTTCCTTTCTTAATCTTTTTAAAATCACCTCTTGCAAAACATGTTTATTCTATGGTTTCACAAGGATAATGTTGTGGTGGGGTTTTTTTAAGGATTATCATGTTAAAATGTAAAATGTGCATTTTGGGACAAAGAAAGAGTTAAAAAATCTCTTTTCAGACAGATACAAAATGTAGCTAAGGTCTGTTACTAGATAAATATAGCACCAAAAGTTACTGCAACTGAAAAAACAGGAATGAGAAGGATGACAGAGGCTCTTTTTGGAAAAATAAAGAGGAATCATTTATGTAATAATTCTGAAGATACATGTAACAATTTTGACATTAAATACTGCACACAGAGTAGTGGTAGACCACTATGAAAATACCAGATTTCTTGCTGTTCCCTCTGGAAAAGCAAAGTCCACTTCAAAATATAACAACTATTTCTGCTTTATCTCTAAAATTACAGCTAGTGGGTAAAATTTGTAAGAATCATGCCAGTGATTTATAGCATGTATATGATTAGGTACAGCATGGAATCAAAATCTCTCTGAACAGAAGAAAAATTATCTGACTCAATTGAGTCAACTTTTTAATAATGTTCTTAATAATTGATGTCTCATCTCTTCACAGCCATATATATTTGTAAAACCAGAGGGACACAAGAACATCTTTTGAGTTAAACTTCTAACTGGCATGCCTATAATTAGTAGTATCTTGACCAAAATTTATTTCTGAAAATATTTTATTTTTAATTTTGGAGGTTGTCTAATCAGTTTTGAAATAAAACCATACAGGAAATCTGAGCAGAGAGAATAAAACCAGAAATTAAACATGAATCCGGTATTACGTGACTTAAGTCCCTCAAGAGAATACTGGAAGTTAGTAAGGCTCCATTAAATGCTGGAAGCCAAGTGTGTGGTTAAGGGCTTTCCTAATGGAGTTCCTAGAAATTTGAAGCATTTAAAACTGTAAATATTTTTTAACTGATTTAAGGCTTGATGCACCTGAGAATGGTTAAACAACTATACAGAGACATTTACAGTATTTAGAGTCTGCAGGACTAGGTCTAGACAAAAGTTGTTGATGACTTATACATCAGTGTAAAACACACCAAGGATTAATATTATGTAATTTCTCTTTTTCTGTGTTTAGATTTTTTTTTATTGCACCCTCCTAATTATCTCTCATGGATTTTGGGTGGGGGGTTTTTTCATATGTTCTAGCTGATATTTTGAAAGAAACAGTTGATACTTTTCCAGGGCAAAGAGAAAGGATGATGTTTACTTGCAGGAAGGATGTGCAAGGATGAAAGAAAGCTGGAGGGAGTCTGAAGGGAATAAGAGACAGTACAGAGGTCAGGAATTAGCATCACCCTAATGGCCACGTGCCTTAAGCTTTGTGTCATGGCTGGTGCAGTCTGTTCTGGTAACAGTGCAGCATGAGCTTTCTTATCCAACCACATCTCTTCTCCTTGGGGTTTGCTCCAATGTGGAATCTGGGCAAAAGCAATCATGTGTCTCCTAACTTGGAGGAGAGAGTTTTGCATGGAAACTTTCTTTGAAAACCTTCTAGCATGTGGAAAAGTAGAATTCTTATTCTTACGGGCACAGATTGCTGGGACCAGGATTCAGTTTTTTCATTTGGGCCGTGGCTGTGAGAGTGTTTTGAGGGCTGCAGAAGAACAGGCTAAAGCTGGAATAAGTTGAGTCTGTGACTCCACTTAGGATGAGCCTGTGTGCTGTGAGTCACTGACTGAGTGTGTGAGACAAGACTTATTTTGGCATAAACTGAAGTGTTTCGTCTTATCCAGGACATGAATCACCTGCTTTGGAGTGCATCTTTTTTTTGTTAATTTTTATTAAGTAAACAGATTTCAGAGGCTTCAATACATCCAAATATGTGGGTTTTATTGGCCCAGTGGAGGACCTCCCATGCAAAGGAAACTTGCTCACCTGTTGGGGCCAGTATTTTTTATACTTTTCCGAGAAACATGTCTGAGTAATCAGACCAATGCCAGAAACACTGTCCTGGTGGTGCTGCAGACTTATTCCCAGGAGTATCACCAGGTAAAGACACTAATGTGGCCAAAAACTGCCAAGATATCTTTATTCTCAGTTTACTTCTGTTTATTCGTTTTTCTTTGTCAACTTCTACTTTTGAAGGGAGAAGTTCTCGTTATGTTAAAATCTGGAAAAGAAGGAAGAAGTTAATCAGATGTGCTGTCTCTGAAAACGCTGCACTTGGGCCAGAAGTTGTCCTGGTGACAAGGAAGCTACACTTTGTAGTTTCCTCTTTAACTTAAAACTGTGAAGGTAGTGGCTGAGCAGATCTGTGACAGGGCAGAGGTGCAGTCTGGGAGAGGGTTGGCAAAGAGCAAGAGAGCCTTCAAATTCCATGTTTCCTCATGGATGGTGCCATGGAGATCTATATGAAGCTTCATATGAGATACAATATGCCTTAAAACCAAAATTCGTTTATTTAAACTTGTTTTTTTCTTGTTCTTAGCAGGTGGAGGGCTTATCTATTTAGATGTGATCATTTACTTTATGTGTTTTTCTTTTTACATATAAAGAGAGGATGTGATATGTGATCCACATACTTTGTTATAGATCACAGCAGAAATAAAAGTGATTGGATTCAGTGCATTGAGAGCCACGTTAGATGGGTCAATGGTCCCCTCTTGGCATTGGCATTTATTTGATGTGCTGTATGTAGATATTTCACATGGCAAAGTCCTCTCATCACACCTTATTCTTTGATTCACACCAAGCAGCTTGGACTTCAGACCCTTTTCCACCTCTTGTTAGTAAAAGTTATGTTACTGTCAACAAGAGCTCAAGTGGCTGATGAGACTTTGGGTCATTCATTACCTATTGATCAGCTTGGGTTTGAGACAAATAGTTCACAAGGCAAGACAAATACCTACTGTTCATATCATAAACCTACTAAGGGGGGAAGGGAGGAAGGGAGGGAGGGAGGGAGGGAGGGAGGGAGGGAGGGAGGAAGGAAGGAAGGAAGGAAGGAAGGAAGGAAGGAAGGAAGGAAGGAAGGAAGGAAGGAAGGAAGGAAGGAAGGAAGGAAGGAAGGAAGGAAGGAAGGAAGGACTGGAAGCTGGGCTGAGTGATCCCAGTCTGAAATTGGTAATCCTGTGGGAGCTTTGCCCATGGCTCCTTGATTCATTCCTTTGGTCTGACCTCTGAGAAAGCAGAGGCAGGCACAACGTCAAGTCCAAATGTGCAGTATGTGCTATTGGCACCCAGGCCTCATTGTCAAAGGCTGTTACCTTGTGACACAGGTGGTCTAGTGGACAGGGTATCCACCACTGAACTCCAATAGTTTGTGACCAAAGGCTTAAATATTGCCATAAGGCAGACTCCTTTCCCAATTTTCAGTTACATGGGGGAAAAAACCTAAAAAGTAATTCTCTTGGCATTTTTCATTTCATCAAATTTGCCCTTAACGTGAGAATTTCTTCAAGATAGTGACTTTGGCACCTTTGTCACTTGGATTTTAAAATAATCTGGTTCATATTTCTAGTCCAGCACCTAATGTTATTGTCTCAGAATATAAGACAATATGTAACTAGCTGCACCTTTTACTCCAGAGGTACATATGTGTGATCAACTGAACTGAAGTTCTGTTTGTGACCATAGGTGCTGTTGAGATACTCAGGTTGCTCTTGCTTCATCATGAAGAACTGGCACTTGAGTATTCTCCAGTAGTACTGTGTGTGTTTTCTCCTCCTATCTGCATATCTGTAATTAAATGTAGAAGGCATTAGGAATTGTTCTGTATGGTTATTTAATATTTTGTTGTGTCAATGCATTCTTTTCCTTATGGTGTCTTTTGAAGATATCTGTGTTGTGAAGTTGTGAGAACATTAAATTATGCATATTTTTCATACTAAAGGAGGTAATGAGAACATTAAATTGTGCATATTTTTCATACTAAGTATATTTAAACTCTTTGCAGGATAGAAAGTATACGATGTGTTTTACAATCTAGTATAATTACCGTTGTGAGCTTTAGTCACTGGAGCTAATCAGTAAGTGTTTTGTTGTTACAGCTGGTTGATAAGTTTTAATTCATGTCATTAAAATCTTCCTCCTGTTTCTTATTTCTCTGACTGACCTGACTCTCCCATTATATGACTAAGGAAAACAGGGTGGTGCTACAATGCAAGCTAGTTATTTGTTTTTGAATATAAAAATTGCTAGGGGGAAAGGGGTCAGGAAAAGAATTACTACAGTTCTTAAAATGACCTGATGTTACTGCATGATATCCAATAATTAGTTTTTCTATCATTAATAGCTTTTGCACATGTGTTAGTAGGACCATTTTTCTTGAGGCTTTTTTGTTTTCTCAAAATGTTCGACTTGTTAATCATTAGGACTTAACTAGGATTATAGAAATCACTGGCAAAGAGTTGCTCTTATTTAGAGGATATATTATTTTATAATTAAAAGTTATATTTTTATCATTTATAATTCTCTGATAGGATATTGACTTCAATCAGTTGCTATTTCTTGAAATTTGGCACTTCTTTAAAGATGGAAAAACTTTTGAGAAACCTATCTTTTTCTTGAATTTCAGATTTAAATTTCAGAATAGAAGATTTAAAAGTTTTGAAGTACGAATTCTGAATTTGATTGCAAAAAATAAGATGTTTCTTAATTTACTCAAAGTAGTAGCTTTCGTTTGCATTATGTATTGAAATAGTTTTACAGTAGAAATGTGAGGATTGGCTGCACATGATGGGAAAAACAAAGAGGAGTGGGAAAGGAAAGAGGCAGGATAACTTTTAAATGAGACAACCTTAAATATTCAGACACATCGAAATATTATTGGAAACACATTTTTGGACCAATTTCCTTTTGCAACCACACATATGCTTTTCCATCATCCTCATATTTTAAGAGTGTGGGTGGAAAATAAGCATATTAATCTTAAATGCAAAGGATAAGCCTATATCATTATCACATTTTTTATACTCACCTACCTCCTCCATAGTGGTTTTTTTGGGTTTTTGTTTTGTTTTGGTTAAAGACAGTGTGGCAGGTAGGTACACTTAAAAAACTTGGGGAAGGTTATTTTATATTAAGTATCTACTCAGAAAGATACCACCTACATAAAATTTTATATATATATTTACTATGGGAAACCATGTGAGTCTGTTTTATGGGTTTGTTATTTACAGGAAAAGTCCTGCTCACTATTACTTTTAATAATTGAAACAATTCTCCTAGTATCATTAGATCCAATTCAGAATTAAACCCTAAAAATATGGGAACAAAAAAAATTGTTTTATAATGAGGCATATTTTGGTGCCTGTTATTTCTTTTAATTTAAGTTAGCTGTGATATTTAGTCAAATACTCTACTTGGGAATGTTTTGTTTTTCAGGATGGGAAGAAGAAGTTTGACAAAGAAAGTGAGAAATATTATTCCATCTTAGAGAAGCACTTAAATTTGTCAGCAAAGAAGAAAGAATCTCATTTGCAAGATGTAAGAACTGAATACACTCTTACCTAGTTTCACATATGCATAGAAATCATGATAACAAACTGGTTCTCTTCAAGATATGCTAAATTTTGTCAATGGGAAATTGTGATGATTTGTGGTAGTCATGCTTGTTGTGACTATGAATTCTTGACTGGGATTAATAAGATCCAATAGGAGTTAAATGCTTTAACAAAGCAATAATCTATGTGTGCAACTTTGTGTATTTCAAGTACAGCCAATGTTTAGTGGTTGCAACAGTGGAATTATATTGGTATAATAAAAGTCCAAGTTTTATAAGTTATATGTGGAATATTTGAAAGTCAATTAATTAATTGCTTTTGGGTTTGCTATTTAATGTATTAACTGATGAAATTGCACTTCTGCTTCACATAAATTTTAATCCAGAACTGAGATCACATTAATGATACTCTTTTCTGCTTCTTTTTTCCTCTTTTTCTTCTTATTCTGAGATTGAGGCACCATGCCCTAAAATTGTATCTACAACTCCAGCTTTGAAGAGTCTGTATGGCTAATTCTTTTCTGTTAAAAAAAATAAACCATGAAGACTTCTATTTTAACAGGAGGATTCCAGGGCTTTTCAGTGTGCTTGTAAAAATGAATATGACTTGTCTTTGAAGCAAATTACAATCAACCCAGCAATATGATATCAATGACACTTTGGGAATTGTGCCAAAAGTAGTTAAAAATTATTTTGATGGGATTACTGTTGTCATGGTGGGTCTTAGATCATGAGGATTAGTTTGCAGATGAAATTTTCACCAAAGCTGTGACCATCACTCAATCACATGTTGTAGGATTTTTTCATGTTTACCAATAATATTATAATTCAAATTAAATAAGGCTTAGAAATTCAAAATTTCTAATCATGTTTATAGGCCTGAATTTCTGTTGCTGTCTATATAATAATCAGTCTAGATAAGATGTTAGTTATGTAGGATTGGTTAATTATTCCACTTGTATGTCAGAGCTTTCACTTTTCCCAAATATGTTATGTATTGATGAAGAAGCAGTTCTGTTAGAGGCAAAACCTCAGCTGAAAAAGAAAAAAAACCTCTTACCACAATCTGGAAAAGTGAACTTAAGCACTAATATGCTCTAGAATAGAAACAAAATAAAATAAATAAAATCTTTTTCTCTTGAGTCATGAGAATAATTACAGTCTAAAGCAGCAACTGAAGTGCGAAGTAACAACTGTGAATCTAATAAACTATGGTAGAATAACAATGGATTTGGCTCATGTCTACAAACTAATGGAAAACCAGAATAATTTTTTCCAGTGTGTCCTTAACTGACATATCTGGATTTCAAATCTTGTAATTGAGGCTGACATTTTCTGCTTTTTTAGACGCCTCTCTTGTAAAGGATAAAGGGCATAACTTGTCATTTCTGTCTTCCCCAGTTTTCTGCAGCTGTAGATGTGCTGAATCAGTAACATAGGCCCACCATCAGTAAAAGGTACAATAACAAATCAGTACCAAAGTTGTTAACCAGGGAGACTTGTGGCCTGTGTCTGTATTATAAGAAAAGGAGGTCAAGGTCCTTTCCAGACCTGAAATCCAAGATGGCTGATGACTTGCATTCAGAGTGGTTTCGGTGTGCCCCATTTATAGCTCATATGTTCAGGATGGAGTTTGTTGGAACAGCCCAGAGCATGGGCAAAGAACCAAGCAGTGCTGGCAGCTGGGGCTTTGGTCCATGCCTCAAGCCAACGACAGGCATTCAGTGAGATGGAAATACCTATTTTTAACTGCTACATGAGAAAAATACTGTTTCCTTAAATTGATGAAGTTTCTTGATACCTCATCACATTATGTGGGTTATATCATTGCTGGGATGAGCAAAGATCTTGTATTCTGTTGGGTTTTTTTACGTATCTCACTTGAGTGCAGTTGAGAGCACCTTAATTAGGCATCTGAAGTTTGATGGTTGGAACATACTCTGTAGAGAGTAGTTTGCATATAAGCACCTAACTGAAATACATTGGATATTTTAAAAGCCTGAAAGAATGCTTGTGCAACTTACATGGATGATTGGCTTTTTTTCTTTAGCATCAAAAGGAAACTCTATAGTAGCATCTTTTCACTGCCTAGAGAAGCCCACCATGGAGAAGAAAATGAGCAGAGTTGAGTGATGTGAGAAATCTAATAAACTTCAGATTTTTTTTCTCTGAAATCTGTTCTCTGAAATCTTTTCTCTGAAATCTCCAAGCATACGAGAGGTTCTGGTGGATATATTGCAGTGATAGCCTACATCAATGGAAATACTACTCACAATAACTATATATCATAGTAGAAACTCAAAATCATATCAATCAGATCTCTTCATTTTTTACATGCAGTTTGAAGTCACAGAAAAACATATGAAAATCCTTTCAGCTTTTGAAACTTTAAGATCACTTTCAAAGTGATTCTTACAAATCTGAAGCCTTTGGTGTTCACACAATTCATAAGATTCTACAGAATATATATTTGGGGAATTCTGATTTAGTCGCTGCTCACTGGTGGTGATTCTGGCCTTAATTTATATTTGAGATGGCACTTGGTTGTTGTAAGGACCATTTTAACTGCAGCCTGCTTAAATGCTGTTCAGAATAGAGATGGATTTAATTAGGTGTTTAAATATTTTTTTCTGAGGCGAACTCTAAAAGAGACAATTTCTAAAACTAGGTTTCATTATTTATGTACAATTTAATGAGAGAGCTGAGGTCTGACTCAAGTGCTTATTGATGGCATTTGTGTGAGCAAGGGATTGCTGGATCACCTCCCGAAGTGGTGGCAACTGCTTCTGTTCAGTTATGTAGCACCATCTTTGTGATAGATTTTTTTCTGAAATAAAACTATTAACAGAGTATCAGCAAAAACAGTAGCCAAACACACTGTATGAATGGCAAATGGCAGAGTTAAGTCTGAGGTGGTGCAGTTCATTATTGGAATTTTGAGTACTTGACTTCAGCTTCATATAATTAGTTTACTGGGGGTTTTTTATTTTTTTTTTTTAATAGACATCAGAAGGAAATGCTGGTACTGAATGATTGGATACATATCCTTGAGGCCCATGTGTTGATGTAGCATTAGAAAACTGGGCTAGGGAGGTGGATCAATATCGTTAAGAGTCTGTACAGCCAAATCACAATAGTAGCATGTCCTTGAGTGTAGAAGCAATCTTAATTATATATGGTGCTGTCGATGTCCAAGTCCTGCCTGAAGGAAAACACTTGATTTCTTGCTTTTGTACTGTTAAAAGTATTAAATCTCTTATGATGTGTTTGCTGATTTGAAGTTTGTTGTCAAGGGAAGACAACATCAAGCTTCCCCAGTTTCCCCACATTTGTTATTTTTAATGCCAGAATTAAACTAGAGAATATACAGAAATATCCTTGTATATTTTAACTGACATACATGAAAAATAGATGGAGTGGTCTTATTCATTGTAATTATAATTGTTGATCTGTGGTAACATTTTGACCAAAGACCAAAATCTAACTAATACAGCCCAAAAGGGTTTTGCTTGAGAAAATGATTTGTTCCAAAGGATGAATTAAAATGGCATCTGCATGTCTTCTTTAAACATTAACTACGTGCTACACTGCTTGTCTGTTAGTTCCCTCTCCTGTGGCTTGTTTAAATTGAGGATAAAAGCCTATTATTCTTTATCAGCTGATAAGAGTTAATTCTTTAGCTATTTAGGCAGAAGACATTGTTTTGATACTGGATCTCCATGCTGGGTGGTATTAGGCACTTGTGACAAGTATTGCCTTGTAGTTCTGTCACTTGAAAATTAGAACTTGAAATATATTTGATTTATGAGGTTAGGGACTTAAATATGTTTACATTCCAAGAATATATGACTCATACTATAAAATAATAAGTTGCAAGATGTCATTGTTAAAGACAGCCTATTTAAGAAGGAAAATAGCTTCTTGGGAAGGTATTTGAAGCTGAAAAATAGATACGATTTCAGTGCATATGATACTTAAATATTTCAATAGAAATAATTATGTTTTTGTCTCTCTTTGATTCCTACAGTACTCATTTCTATTTCCTTTTCTAAACTTGCATATACCAAGTACCTGCTGCCACCTTTCTTTCCCTCTAGGCTCTCCTAAAAATTAGAATATTAAAGTGCAAAAAGAAAGAAGAAACGAAAAGAGCAAGAAAAAGGCATGAAATGTGTAATGTTAGCTTCTTGAAATTGTGTTTAGCTTTTTTAAGTAGGTATTCTAATTTTCAGAAAGAAAGCTGAACCCTGTGGAACTTGTAAAGTAATCTTATTGATGATCTTTGTTTGTTTGTTAATGACATAACCTGGTTTTAGAGCAATCACGACACTAAACTAATGCTGTCCATATTTCATTTTGTCTTTTAGGCAGATACACAGATTGACAGAGAGCATCAGAACTTCTATGAAGCATCATTAGAATATGTTTTTAAAATTCAAGAAGTACAAGAGAAAAAGAAATTTGAATTCGTAGAACCTGTAAGTTTTATGTTTTATTTTCTTTAGAATGCATGCATTTAAAGCGGAAAATTGAATTTAAAATACCAATTTGTTTTGCTCCATTTTTTTGTTTTGCATGCAGGTTGTTTCTATATAGAGGAACATTAAGATCTTGGCTTGGGCACTTTCCATGTTTATTAAAGGACTATGTAAGAGTTTAGGATCTACTGTGAAGTGAAATGTCTGATGACTTGAAGTGTGCATAACATTTTAATGGGACATCATGTAATGTTGTGTCTGTGCAACACATAATTGATGTTTCCTAATACCATGATTTCATGGCTTAAATTTTGAGTCCGTTTTTTTTAAATTTAAATATTTAATGTAGGCCATGTACACAGACGTTCTTCTGAGTTACATCAAGTACAGAGAAAAATCAATTTTTCTGTAGGATAGGTAAGTTTATCTTTTTGTTGTTGGAATAATTTGTCTTTAGTTTACTTTGCACATAAAAGAAAGCATATGGTGACATGCCATTAAAAAGTAAGATAAAGCTGTGTTTCAATGTCCGTATTTAAGTCTGGGATTTCTTTCCAGACTGTTTCCATCCCCCACCCCTAACTCTCTTCTGGGTCAGTCAGTACCAAAAGCAGTTTCTGTATGATATGTGCAAGCATATTTCTGTGGCCCAGTAGCAGTGTTACTACTGTTCATGTCATACAGACAGGCCTAGCTTGCCAGTTGCCTGATTTAGTTAGTACCTATAGCCCTTGACAGAGAACTTGCGATGCCATCTGTCCCTTCCCATTAAGCACACTGAGCACAGCAGAGCACTGGTTGTGAAAGAGGAACATGACAAGTATAACTTTCTCTCCACACCATCTTCCAGCTTCCTTGTAACTACTGAAGCAGCACTCTTGACTGTGAAATGGGTTGAATTACATCTCTAACACCCAGTGTCACCAAGAAGATCTTCTCAGATGCCTTCTTTCCATGAGATGAGAGTGTATTGTGTAGTGAATGTTTGACATTGATGCAGACTAATGAACCTGGATTCAGCAAGCAGTACTTACAGAAATCCTATCTTTATGGCATACAGCTGCCAAATCTTACAGACTAAAACTTTGCTCGGATTCCTAAATAAGAACATTTTTCTACCTGTCACAGATTAATCCAGAGTGTGTCTCTGTGTCTCCTTCTGCAAAACTCTCACATCCTGGAAAAATCTAGCAATCTTGACCTAGCTCTGACCCTAGTACAGAAGACTTTATGCTCCTTTAATGCAATAGAAGCTTCCTGCATTGAAAAGACCTTATACATTGGAAAACATTGTGCAAGTGCACATAGTTAAAATAGGTAAAATTTACTTCTGAGTGTATCCATTTCCATACTGCCTCAGATCAGCAGATATTCCACCCACTATGACATACTTGATGTTCCAGGGGAAGATACAGGAAATACTCTGGTGACTGGGTAATGACAGCCCTTACAGGCAATGTCTTCTGACTTTGGGTGTGAAGTTATTTATAATCAATCTGAATAATGATGAAGCTTAAATTATAATCTGAGTTATAAAATTTTGAATCTTTAAAATTCTTCATTTTTGTTTGTAGTCTCTTGCATACAACATGCTAAAATAAAAGCATTTGCTGAAACCCATAAGGCAAAGTATGCCTTATGTAAAAAAATAAATTAAAATACAAATCAGCAATACCATGAGATTAAAAAAATAACAAACTAAACAAACCAAAAAACCCAAAAATTTCAAAATAGGCTTTCTAAAATTCATGTTTATGTAAGTGATGTTGGAAGTATGACATGTGCTCCTAGATGGAAGGTCTAGATAAGGACAAAGCCTAATGATTTAAAATCACATATCAAAAGAATTGTCATAATATTAATTTTCTTCCATGTGCTCTATGAATGTGTGTGTGGCAGAAGATACCTGGTGGTATCTCTATATGGCATCCTCAGGAGCCCTGATGGTTGTGAATCTCTAGTGTATGTGCTGCCTTTGCCTCTGATTTATCAGTGCAGTGTCACGTCTTTGTATAATTCTCAGTGTGACATGTTGCTAACAGACTCACTGAAGGAGAGTTTAACAAAATAAATCTGTTAGTGCAGTGAAGGAGGAAACTGTGATGCCCATGCGAAAGAAGGATAAGTTTGTGACATGGGAATAGAACTTCAAAAGCAAATGATCTGTTGAACATCCTTTCAAGATCTTCAGTTTTTCTATGCCAAAGGATAAAGAAAATCTGAGTACCAGAGTGGCAGTGACCCAGCAAAAATTGCCAGGTGGTTTACAGCTAGGACAGTGGGAGTTGGTAAAAGTGTTCTTTCCTGGAGGAAAGTGAGGAAAGATTTTAAGGTGCAGATGCTAATGACTCATACAGTGAATAGAAGATTATAATATTTAGAGTAGACTTACGCAGCTACTTCTCAGGCCCTGGGTTTCTCTTTGCTCTCTGCATCTTGATCAAAGTTGTTGCTAATGTGTACTGGTGTGAGTAACTGACATATTCCTCTTTGCGATCATCGTAGATCTTGATTTTTTTCCGAGAAAAAAACTCAGGTTTTCATACAGATCATGAATTTAAACTTTTTCTGAAGGACAAATTAGTGTTCAAATTTACTTTACAGCAAGTTAAACAATAAAGCAAAATAAATGACAATATTCTACCTTACTAGCTTTTCTCTTGTGATCCTAAATAAGCTAGTCCAAGCCAACTGTTCTTTCTGAGGATGTTATGCTTGTTAAAAAAATGCAAACACCTTCCTAGAGTTCTAATTTGTCCTGTGGTGATGCCAGGACATCCTTGTCCTGTAGAAATCAGGGCACAGAGTTCGTAAGCAGTAATCTATCTGAAATGTGAGGGGTGGTCCATTAAATGTTTATTTAAAGAGAAGAAAAAAAGACCAGCCAATCAAAAAACACTGCCTGTAATTGCATGCAATTCAGTGAGACTTCACAGTGGACATTAAATTTTGATTTCCCTTTCTTGAATTTTCTACATTATTAACTATGTTCACTTTATCTGAAGAATAAGCACCATCTGCTTATAAATAAAATGAAAACAGGGAGACAGGGACTTCTGGCTGATGTGCTGCAGGCCAAAGGTTAAATTCCTCCCCTATCCGAAACCTAAGTACAGTCTTCTTCCTGTGAGAATGAAACGACCAGGCAGTCTTGAGGTCAGCAGCTCTACATAAAAATAAATAAAGTCTCAAGAAGTAGTTGGATTTTGTTTCGTGTTCTGTGTTGAAATCCTCATGGCTCTGGTGTGGTTAGTAGCGTTGTATCACGGAGTTCAGACCTCATTCTTTACTGATGTGACCGATTAGATACTCAGAATGAAGTAAATACAAGGCACTTTTTAAAATGAAAAATTGTTGATATGAAAGCATCAGGCACTGTTTGTGATTTTTGGTGAAACAAATTAACCTCTTTATGTGAGAAAACCACCTTGATGAACATTCTGAAAATTTTCTTTGAAACGAAAAAGAGTTGATTTGCTATTCTTGTTTTTAATATTATTTTTAATTCTATTTAATTTTTTTTTGATTATGAGCCTGCCTTTAGTAGCAGTTCCACTTCTAATGCCAGCCACAAGAAAACCCCATTATGAGCATAAGCCCAGGGCAAAAGACCTTGGCTTGTAAATCTCTTCCATACAATGGTACAGTGCTCTTCCATACAATGTCTCCAGTGATTATGGAGACGCCTTAGAAGCACAGGCCCATTGGGGAAAGGCCGTTTTCTGATCCCTGTTTTTCCACTGCTGATGACATGTATGTTGAAGCAAATACCATCCTCAGTGTCAAGTTTCAGCACAGAACTTAAATACGCTGATCTAGGACTTGCATAATACTTTTCTTTTATTTCTAAGTGCTCAGAAAGTGGTTAACCAGAAAAACCTCAAGGCCAAATCCTCTGCAATGCACAATTGCCAGAATACCTGAGAAATACTTTAACTAAAATGAATTCAGATTTTTCTCAGGGTTTTTTTGCTTCTGTTGTATTTTTGCATTCTGATAAATTCAGCTTTGCTGCCATCTTGTGTTAAATATTTTCCTTGGTATTTCTCAGCATGCTATGGAAAAGTGTTTTGTACGATGTAAAATGTTTTTCTTCGGGTATTGAAGCTGAAACTTATACAGTTTGCTCTCCTGAAATGCTCTTTAAACTCATCTTTGAAATTCAGGCATAAGCTGACATAGTGAAACTTTCTCCCACTAGTTCTTCATTGTAATTTTGGTGTGCTTTAGTGTGGTGATCTGACTGCAGTTTTGCTAAGTGTTACTCCTGCAGTACCTCTTCAGCTGAAAGGGGTGGGTTTAACAGCAGGCTCCTGCTAACAGGTTATTAATCCACACATCCTTTTGACTGAACCACATCAGAGCCAAGCACAGGAATAGTTGTGCTGCAGCATCAGGAGGAGTGGTAGCTGGGGACACTGATGAGTAACTGAATATCAAGTGTGAGCACAGGCTTCGCATAACTGGAGCCAAAGCAGAGCTTTAGTTATAATTTGCATATTTAATACTTTATTCAGAAAAAGGAAGATTAATTTTCTTTTCCTTTATGTAGTTTTGTCCAGAATTCCAGAAATTGAGAATTATAGTCTAGAATTACGGAAGTCTTTCTATCCGTTTGCACAGTTGGAGCTTTTTAAAATAAACTGTTGTATTTGGACCTTCCTTAGAGCCACTTGAATAACCAATGAGAGATTTCAAGGTCCAGTCCTTAGCTGAGATAATGATTTCAGCTGGACAGATGCATCATGTGGAGCCCTTCACTTGAGACCGCATTTCCTTCTTTCACACCATATTGTTTGATGGTGAAATATGGTTCAGGAATTCACATCTACTGTAAAGGCCCAGAATGTGCTTTTATGTCCAAGGATCTTCTCAGTTCTTCAGGCTCCGTGACTGGCTTAGTGGGTAGCAGTGGGCTTGCACCATCTCTGCCTGAGGCCAGGGTTTCATCTGATCCTGCAATACCAGTAAAAGCCAAGGGCAGAGTCCTTCTCCTAGCCAAAACTTGTATTTATGCCTGCACTGATGGGCTGTTCACCTCCAACTGCTTTAACTTACTAATGCAGCAAAAGAGCAGGCTCTCAGCATTACTCTCTCCTAGAGAGTGATAGGAGAGAGGAGGCAGAACAATTTAGCTACAATTCTTCAAGTAGGGCTGTAAGTAAATTTTAAGAAAATATAAGCACAGTAAAAACTACATCTTTACGCTGTTCCACTTACAATAATCTATGGGACTGGTAACACAAAGCAAGTGCATTAAATATGAACGATGGCATTTTTGTTGCCTGAGTCTAGACTACTTCAATAGTCAATGAAGAGAGATAAATGTTTCCATTGGATCATTCATCCCATCCTGAGAGAGAAGTCTGAAAAAGGGAAAAGAATTATGCTCTTGAATACCTGTGGTTCTTTACTGAGTTAGGAGACAGGCTGGACAGCCAGTTCCTTAGCCCATATGTTAATGGTGTAATATACTAAGACAGCTCTTTTTTATTGTTAGAGCTTTTTTTATTGTAAATCTGAATTAATTTCACTTTTTTGTTGTTGTTTTCTTTACTTTTTTTATGTAAACTAAAGTATATGTACAAAGAAAGTTGTCCGTGATAAGAAATTAAATGTTTGTTATTTAATAGCAGGTAATATGACTTACAGCAATGTCAAAACACTTTTAAAATTTAAAGCAGAATAAGTTAGAACACTTTTAAAACTAAGAGATGGCAGGAATCCATTAGTTCAAGAGCTAAAATCTAGTTGCACCTTTTACAACTTGAACATTGTTTTAAACCAAACTTTAAAAGGACCTTTCAACTGGATACATAAAGACTACAGTGGTTCTGTTGGAGTCAATCACAGACACACCAGATAGAGCTTGCATTTTGTTCAGAGCAGGAAGAAATAGTCTGGGTTTCTTGTGTTGTGCTTAGCTATCCAAAACATACTTTCTAGAGTCTCATTTGTGGAAAATAGGTCATAGCCCAAGCAATTACTATGAAGAAAGTGAAAAAATATTTTGAAAGAAAAACACTTGAACTCTGAAATTTTAAACTTGGAAAATGCACACCAGCAAAGACTCTAGCTGAAATACTGGATAAAATGACTAGAACAGTAAATTAAATTATTATGAAAATTACAACTTCATGATGCAAAAGCATTTTTAACATTTCTCTTTCTTAAGGTCTCGCCATGGATTCCTTCTCAGCAAAACTTTGCTTTGGAGTGTAAAAGCACAGTGTTCCAGGAGTTAAAAATGTATAATGCTTCTCAATTTTACCTTTTCAGCTCCTGGCCTTTCTTCAAGGATTATTTACATTTTACCATGAAGGATATGAACTGGCTCAGGAGTTTGCACCATACAAGCAGCAACTGCAGTTCAATTTGCAGAATGTAAGGATGATTTCTATTTATATAATTTAACTTTTTAATTTACTAATTTTGGTTCAGGATATTAAAGTAGACTCGTAACACTTTATTGAAACTCTAAACCTTGCAATATTTCAGTAAGCTGAAATCAAATTCATATACAAATAGATCATTAAGGTTCCTGACAACAAATAACTTTGGATAGTTAATTTGTGATTTCCAGGTCAAGACTTTGGGAGCAAGAACAAAAAAAACAGGAGAGCAGCCAAGTTTTCATTAAAAAACACAGAGGTCCAAATAGAATTACAGTTGTGTAAAAGTTTCCTTGAGAGTGAGGCCTGTCTTCTGGACTAAGTGGAGGTACCAAAAATGCTCCAAGTGATACAGAATGATGCAGTTTGTCCTGCTGTCTGCTAACTTCAAACTGTATATAAAACATACTTGGGTGCTGTTCTCTGGCTGTTCTCTAGACCATTAAAGAACACTTCTCATGGTGAGCAGCTCTCATGAGCATTCAGTTTCACCAGAAGAAAGGATCTCCTTTTTGTGTAGAGAGTTACTCTCCACTGAGCAGATGGATCTTTTACTGTAGATTGGTCTTGATTTGGTAGTCAGAGCCATACAAGATCCCATTTTGGGCACAAACTGCCCAAAAATTTCATAGCTATTAGAGCTAACTAAAATGCATTTAATCAAAATACTTTTTCACTCATCATAACTGCTGTATGCAAGTGCATATTTTTTTCACTGTATAATTCAGATATTACACTTCCAAGGACATACAAGTAAGTAGGTACATAATATCTTTAAACACTTTGCTTTTAAGGCAAAACGTGAGGTTCAACATGTCCATACTGGGCCAGCCCAACATTCTTCCTGACAAGTAACATCAAAGTCCAGAACAAAATTTAAAAAAATAAAAAAGTTAAGTCCATTTCATTTTTTCAAGGAAAACACATACGGCAGGAATTTTTGTAGCTCCATCTTCCCTTTTACATCTCTTGTTCATATATAGATCCCATTTTAAATGCTGCTTGAGAAAATAAGGCTGAACTTCCAAGATGATTAACCTTTTCCTTTTGGATCAAAATGCAAATGGTCTCTATCTGAAATACTGTCTCAGCCCCTTGTCCTTTTAAATGTTGTGTTTTCCACACTGTTTGCTACTAAGACTCTTTCAGATAAAGGCACAAGGGGTCAGTGTTGTTGCACAGCAGTTTCACTGAAAGGGTGAAAAATGTGCTTCAGTCCAGCGATTTACTTATTTTATTATGGTGAGTTCTGAGAGGAGCATGAGCTCACAGCACAGACCAAAACTGGCATTGTAAGTAATAATATGTTTCTCCTATGCACGTCTCTACAGAAGCAAAGTTATTAAAGGATTTTTTTTCAATTTCAATGTTAATTAAAAAATAGTTAAATTTAATGTTTTCTAAATATTTTATCAGCACAAATTGAAGTTTTAAATTATTTACAGAAGTAGAGGGAGATGTGAAGTTAGGCAGAAGGATCAATGTATTATGATTTTTTAAAATTATTTTTATATATCAGAAAACATATTTATGAAGATACAGTGGCCATCGGAGTACATCACTCACTTCTGCTACACAGCAGTATGAATTCTGACTCCAGATCTAGATCCACAGCTTCCTTTTGACAGCTGAGATATCTACTAATTTGTCATTCAGAGCGTCACCCAATATTAGATTGCAAGTGAAATAATTTATACAAGGAAAGACAAACTGAGGACAGGGAAAATTGTGTTCAGTCTGCCTGTAGCTATGAAAAGTGCTCCTCTCTGTTGCATTGTGTGTTCTGGTCTTGAAGAACAGTTGACCTGAACTGTTGTTTCTGTTCTTAAAAATGTTCTACAGCTTAGAGGAGCAGTGGCACCTGTAAAAGAGTAGTGGCAGACCAACAGCTCTTAACAGGTCACCGCGTTCTAACATGACCTGTTGTCACTTTACCTGTCTCAGCTAGCCAGTGGCTTACTTTGTATGTCCATTTGGCTTTGGTTTCTGCAATTTGATTCAAAGACCTGACTGCTTAAAAGTAGTAGTTAAGAACTTAATAGAGATAAGCTCGCAAAACTGGGGACATTCCTTCAGTGCCATGTCCTTCTTGGAGGTCTCAAAATTACCTCTCTTGAATTTGGTCTGAACTGATATGTCTTCTGAAGGACATAATCTGAAACATTCAGATTAGAATTTTACCTCTTTGTCTAATAATAGTGTTTGTCTTCAAGATCAAGATTAAGCGAGTATACTCTTATACTATAGTGCAACTAACTACGCAATTGGCCCACAGTTGTGGCCAACAATTTCTGTGGTCACACAAATGAAAAAGGGGAAGTGTTCACTGGTGTATAAAGTCCTGAGAATATCTTTCTGACTAGTTAGGATTAGAATCCATAGATAGCTTTGTAGAAACTTTACAAAAATCTTTATTCTTACCTATGACCTATGGGAACAGAGTGTTGAATGTCTGCTATGTAATCAATCAAAGTTCTGGCACCTCACAATAATTCTTTTCTACTGTCCCATGCTAGGTGCATGGACAGAAACCCTAGCCTCACTGAGTTCATGAGGAAAAAGTGGCCATTTATATGCATAGAGGTATAAGCAAATAAGGAAAACCCACCTTAGTACCATAATTGTTTACTTTGTTAGATGCCTGGTTACACACATATTTAGGACACAGTTCTTCCATGCTTTTGGCACAGTTCTGCCACTTGTGACCTGTTTCTTACCCCCCATGTTTTTGTTATACTGAGCTACTGTGGTGTTTGTGTAGTCCTGCCAAAACTTGTTCATGACAGTGCCAGTAACCTGACTCTTCTGAGCAGCAGCACCTGTGGTATCGCTGCAGATTTGGATACACAGAACATTTGTCTCTTCCATGTGTGTAGAGACTGCAGCTGTCTGGATGCATTAGCCTGGTTTTAACCCAAACTAGTGTTTTCTGCACTGTACTTTAACTGCTTCAGTGGATCTTACAACTTCAGGTTTTGGGCTAAGCTGTCAGCAGCTTCTAGTTTAGCCAGGCTTCTCTCTGAGAATCCTGGAGTATATAGAAAGCCTGTATCTGCAAAATACTGTGTGAGCATACCTAAAGATATGAAATGACTTCCTGTCTGAGGTTAGTGACCTACAGAAAGAGGAATGGCACTGTTATCAGCTATGTTTTCCTTACATTTGTGTGCTTAAGTTGAATTCTTCATTACTATGTTATTCCTAGGCTTCTAGCAATGAAGAGTATTATGCTTTATTGCATTTTTTTTCTCTTTCTCCCCTTTTATGTCTCTGGCAAAAACTTTTGTTTGTCTCCAATACAGTCTCCTTGATTAGTCAATAGTTGTTAATAGTTGTTTTAGTAATTCCATGAGATAATATGAGGTTTTGTTTGTTTCCTTTTCTGGGTATTAGACTCGGAATAACTTTGAAAGCACGAGGCAGGAAGTGGAGAGACTCATGCAGAGAATGAAATCAGCCAACCAAGATTACAGACCACCAAGTCAATGGACAATGGAAGGCTATCTCTATGTGCAGGAGAAACGTAAGTGCAACAGGGAAAGTCCCTGCAGTTGTTTGCCCCAGTGCTTGACTGGTAGCAAGCTCTGCTCTGCCTGTCTGCCCTACGCCTTGCTGCAAACTCCCAGCACTCTGCTTTGGCTCCCTCCTGTTTCCTGCACTTTCCCAGCCTGAACAGGCCCTGTAGTTCAGCCACCAGGAGCACCTTGTACCGGAGACCTCCATTGACCCAGCCATGTTAAACGAACATATGCTTAATGGGAATCAAAGATGTAAGAAAAAGTCATCTACGTACAATCTTACCACAGTTAACCACAGCCAGTTTTATCCTCAGTAGCACTGCTAGTTTTAAGAAGACAATCAATTTTTTAATTGAGTAATAATCATAAAAGAAATCTGTGTTAAGTGGAAATTATAGTGAACCCTGCTAATGGAGGAGGGAGAAAAGGAGTGAAGCACTGGGCACATGCTGTGCTTCATTAAGTAGTGAGAGGCCAACTTGACATCTTCTTACTGAAAAGAAATTTTTATTCTGGTGTAACAGTAACAAGGTGTGTAATCACTGTGTAGTGAGAAAGGTACTAGTTGTGTAATTCCTTGTTAAGTTTCCGTGCCTACAACCATTATTCTATAGGTTCTTGTCTAGTTGTGAGCAACTGGGTTAAATTTTTGCTGTTCTTGAGAGTAAATTCTATATCTGTTTATTACTGATTTTTTTTTTTAAATGGCACTAGGCCATAAATTGTTTTCTTTAAGATGGATGGCCAAGAGTAACAAGCTTTAAGTTGCAACACAGGAGTCTGGCTGCAATTTTTTAATGAAAAAAGTGGCTTTTTAACTCATCTAAAACTGCTTTGAGAGTGCTCTTCCCTCTTATAATATGCTAAAAGAGATAATATATTGCCATCAGAGGAAAAATTTATTCAGAATAATTACAGATTTTGTTATGCTAAGTGATAATAACTTAAAATATAGGAGCAGAACAGCTAATTTCTGAGGCTACATCACCAGTTTACTTTTCGATTCATGACTATTTTCTTCCGGAACAAGCAATAGGAGAGCTTTCTCAAAGTCAGCTTAACAGACCATGTGCATTTCCCCAGCTACGTTTCTCTATTGCCAGACATCCAACTTACATGACTGATTCAGTCTCTCATATAACCACCACCTTTGTGGGTACACTGAGAAGGCAAAGCCATTGTATCTATAGTAAAACTACTAGGTTTGTTTTTCACACTTTTTTTTATTCTTCACATTAAAAAAAACCCAAACAAAACCAAACAAAAACCCCTTTAAAATTCTTTTTTTAAAAGTCAGAGCTCTTTCATTTTGACCACCTCCAAGGCATAAAAGGCCTGTGTTTCTTGCTGAATGCAGTGTCTCTGCCACCCAGCATTTTATCCCTCATCTCTAAACCAATCTGTTTTAGAGTGCACAGTTCCTCTGCTTTATTTCATACAAAGAAATCTCCAGTCAGTGTTCAACTATGTAAGATTAAATCTCTCTCTGAGCCAGTGCCATTTACCCACTCTTGTAAGATAACAGGTAGAAGAGTAGCTTTTCTGTGATACTACCAAAAGCATTTGTTACCTTTGACAAGAACTCTGAAAGTAAAGGAAAATGCACTCTGATTTTATGACTTCATCCAGTTTTCTGTATTTAATACCAGACTTCAAGGTTTCTCTGAGAGAAAGGGGCTAATACTGAATTGTGTTTCCCTTGGATTGATAAAATCAGAACTGTATTTTCTAGGCAGAAAAATCCTCAAGTTTTGTTCTTGCCTGTTTACTGTAATAAAATTCCATTACCCATCTAGTTGCCAAAGAAAGTCAGTCTGCTAGAACTTCGCTGAACTTTGCTGAGCATCCTTATCAAGATGCAATGTTTGAAAGTTATACTTGAACAGCATGTTCAGATTTAAAAAATAAAGAGTAGGCTGCATGCGGATGCTGCTATATTTCATTTTTCTACTCTATCTAATTCCAACTATAATAGTGATAAAATGACAATTACTTTTAATACTATCTCTCTTTACTCTAGGACCCCTTGGATTTACATGGGTAAAGCATTACTGCACTTATGACAAAGGAACAAAAACTTTTACAATGAGTATAGCTGAAACAAAGTCTGGTGGAAAAGTGGTGAGTTGAATGTACATAAGCACATATATGAGCTGTATATTCCATCTTTTATATTAAGCATTTAAGAACTGCTAAAAGAAAAGAATGCGAATAGCGTAGGCTGTTTTCATAGATGAAGCAGTGCATGTATCATATAACGTGGATAAATGTTTAAGTAATATTTCCTTTAAAATGTATTTAAACCACATATTAAATAACTTCTCTAATGTGGTTATTGCAAATGCATAGGAAATTTATCACATTTGCACAGAATTGTAGAATGGAGGAGGTATGGAAGGGGGCTCTGGAGATCCCTAATTTAAACTCAGTGCAGGGTCAGCCAGAACAGGTTGGTAAGGTCTGTGTCCGGTCAGGTTTTAGATACCTCCAAGGATGAACCCCTTTATGAGCAACCTGTTCCAGTGTTTGACCACCATAAAAAAGCTTTTTCTTAAGTTCAAATGGAATTACATGTATTTGTGCCCATTGCTTCTTGCCCTTTCACTGGGCCTCAGTCGCTGATATGATCCCTCTTCTCCAGGCCAGACAGTCCCAGCTCACTCAGCTTCTCCTCATATCATATCTCTTCACAGGATAATCAGAGTTGGAGTAGCCCTTCAAAGTCATCTAGGCCAACTGTAAAAGTAACACCACCATAATCACCCCTAAACCATATCCCCAAGTGCCACATCCAGGCTTCTGTACACTTCCAGAGACAGTGACTCCACCACCTCCCTGGGCAACTTATTCCAATGCCTAACCACTCTTCCAGTTAAATTTTTTTTTTAATATCTAATCTGAACCTCCCCTGGCACAACTTCTCCCTCTTGTCCTTTCACTTAAGATATGGCAGAAGAGACCGACCCCCACCTCACTAAAGCCTCCATTCAGGTAGTTTTACTCCAAGTCCTTAAGCACTTTGGTAGCCTTTAGCTTGACTTGTTCTAGCACATGAAGCCTCTCTTGTACTGCGGAGCCCAGCACTGGACATAACATTCCAGGTGTGCCTCACCAGCGCTGAATGGAGGGTGAGGATCACCTTCCTCCACTTGCAGGCAGTACCCTGCCTGATGTATCCCAGGAGGCTGTTGGTCTTCTTTGCAGCGAGGTCACATTGCTCATTCACAGTCATATTGCTGACCACCAGAACCTGAAATTCCTTTTCTGCCAAACTGCTCTCCATCCTGTCAGCCTCAGCCTGTCCTGGGCTTATTCATGCTGAATAGTCTTGACCCCTTGGGCAGAGCACTGGTGACTGGCTGCAGCTGGGCTTCTGCTGTGAGCTCAGCAGTTCAGGCAGTTTTCAGTCCACCTCACCATCTCACCTGTCTTTCACCTGTCCTTGTCCATGAGGATGTAGTGTCGAAAGCCTGGCTAAAGTTGAGATAAACAATATTTATTGTTCTTCCATCATACACTGAGCCTTCTGTCACATTGTAAAAGGCTATCAGATTGATCCTGTGTGGTTTTTCATTTATTAAATTCATGTTGACTGCTTCCAGTCACCGTTCTACCCTTAATATGGTTGGAAATGCTTTCCATGATTTTTCACTTCAACACCTTACCAGGGTAAAGGTGTTGCAAACTGGCCTATAATTCCACATAAGATGCAAGGAAGTGGCCTCAGGTTGCATGAGGGGGAGGTAGGCATTCCAAAAATTTTCTTCACCAGAAGGGTTATCAAGCACTGAAATAGTCTACCAGGGAGGTGGTTGAGTCACCAGTCCTGGCGGTATGTAAAAGATGTGTAGATGGTTTAGTTGGGACCTTTTCCAACCTAAATCATTCTATGATTCAATATCCTCCTCCTTGCTCTTTTTGAAGACTGGAGTCACATTTGCTTCCTCTCATTCCTCAGAATCCCCAATTGTGTCAGCCTTGCTAACATTATAGTGAAGTCTCATGATTTGATGAGCAGAATTTGGAGTTAGTCAGCTTTATTCTTCAGAAATATTTTATCTGCATGTGTGGTTGACAAAATTACATGTTTTTCATCCTAACATGCATGTAATCAAGTTATATATGCAGGTGTTTGTAAGATTTTAATTTAGGAAATCTTCTGAAGTACAACGATTAAATAACAAATACACAACAGAAAGCTATTAACTGCAGCCTTACTTAAGATACAGAAAAAATATTGTATATATTCCTAAATAATTTTAATCCCTGTGTTAAGACATGTTCTTTGGACTACTCATGCAGTTAAAGTTAAGATGAAGCCAAGGTGAATACTGCTATTATGTGCTAATTTTGTTCTGTTTTGTTTCGTTTTGTTTTGTTTTGTAGAATGGCCTTGTCACAAGCCCACCAGAAATGTTCAAGCTAAAATCTTGCATCAGGAGAAAGACAGATTCAATTGACAAACGTTTCTGTTTCGATATTGAAGTATTTGAGAGGTTTGTTTTCCTTGTGTTAACAATTTGAAAATAATTGCAACCAATATATAATAATTACTCCTGTAATGGGAACACATGTTTATCAATATATTTGGATACAGACAAACTAGGCTTTCAAGACTTAATACTTCTTTGTTCAAACCTCATTTTCTAATTAAATTTACTATACAGCATATGTGCTGTCTTTACTACGTTGTGATTGCATGCAGATACAACGTGGATTTCTGTGGAACTTGTAGCAAAACTGACTACCGTCTCTTTCAGATTATAAATATTTTAATAAATACTTGTTAATAAGTGTATTCTGTACAAATCATTATTGCTTTCAGAAATGTATGGTAGCACTTTTTTTTTCTTGAAAATTACATCTACAATTTTTTTTTTACTTACTCCTGGATATTATAATTATGTCAGGGAGATAGGAACAGCTTTCCTGTATTTGAGGTATAGGTACACAGTACTTTGTAGAACTATTTTTTCCAAGCTTGGGAATAAAGGTAAATACTGAATTGATTTTTGTGTTAAAATATGATAAATAGACTGGCTTTTGTAGTAGTTCTCTTAAAAAATGTTTTATGACTGTTAGCAAACTTTTAAAAAAAGCATGTTTTATATCTAGCTCAAAATTATTGTGTTATGTCAGAAGCTGTCAACTTTCTCTGACTTCTGTCTGCCTTTTATATATTTACCTCATATCAGTATGCATTTGAATTCTGACTTTGGATACTGTTTGAGAAAAATAGTAAATTCCCTGAATGTGTGTGTTTTTGACAGACCTGGAATCATCACACTGCAAGCGTTTTCGGAATCCAACCGAAAACTTTGGCTTGAAGCTATGGATGGAAAGGAACCAGTAAGGATATCTTTTAATTTTCTTCTCATTTTACAGTTTTCTGGCTCACATATTAACTAAAGAAGCTAGTATATATTTCAGATACTTTGTTGCAAAGCCAACTAATATAGTTCTTTTCCTTGTGAGACACTAATGCAAGTGCACAGTGATGATAAATACAAAGTAGAAGAGTAAATCTATTAATTTAAGCCTACTTTTATATATCATTATTTTATGTTAAAATATTTTAAGTAATAATAGTTTAAGTAATATGATAGCATATTGTCTAATAGGATTCATGGTTCAGGTAACATGTGAAGTGGTTGTTATTACAGTGGCAAAGAACAACCATCTTTTGGGCAGAGTCATGGAGTAAACAGTTCGTACCACCTCAAAAGCGATTGCAGAGAGCAGAAAAATGTGTTGAAAGTGACCGAGAGACAGGCTTTTCTGAGTTTTCTTCCCACTATTTGTCTGCTCCTAAAGGAGTCACCAATTGAGGGTAATGTCAGACCTGTATGATAGGAAAAGAATGGTTGATCAGTTTTATGAAATAGATGAGTGTTTTTACATGCTTCTTCCTTGAATGAACCAGTACAGAAATTATAATCTCTAGTTGTTTTGAAAATTAACCCATTTGGACTCAGTAAACCTGTTTTCTAATGCATTAGTTGCATTAAGGTAGCACAGGGCTGTTAACCCAGGTTGTGCTGGAGAGTAAGTGTCAAGATTGTGAAAGGCAAGGTTGGAATTTCCCTAGCAGCAATCTAGTACATAGCATGTTGCAACTACTAACTAATCAATAAAGGATTTAAAGCACAAAGATTGTCCTATTGCATTGTTGTTGTTTGTTGTTGGTTTTTTTTTTTACAGATCTACACATTGCCAGCCATTATTAGCAAGAAGGAAGAAAGTAAGCTTTTTATGTTGAGTTACCATATATTGCTAGATTTCTGTAATGTTACAGTTTCTTGTTATACGTGTGGGAGAAAGAGATTGTTCTTTTATATGATGATGTTTATTTTAATGGTGACAAATACACTGTTTTAAGACCTTTATTTTGGTAGTTAGAGCAGTGGGCATTGAGGATGCAACATTAATTAGAAATACATACACTTGAAATAAGATGACTAATTAAAGTCAATAACAAGGATTATTTTGCTATGTTACCATTTTATGAGTGATTAGGTGCATGTGCAAGGAGCAAAGAATGTTGTTGTATGAAAACTAATGAATTTATTCTGCTCATAACGTAGGTCCTGGATTCTTCAAAGCATTTTGCTCAGCAGAGGGTAGTACAATAATTCCCTTTTAAAGTAGCAAGCTTTCAAGTGTGTGTTTAGAGGGGTTACTGAGAAAGACAGTAGAATATTAAGCTTCTCATGGTACAGAATGATTAGAAAGTTGGGTTGTGAATGGTAAGGATATTTCTACAAAGACCCTATTACAGAAAAAGTATTATAATGTTATGGATGAACATGTATCAGCCCTCTTTGACTAGTGTGTGAATGTAGCTGAACAGAAGATTTTGTATATTGATGTTGGAAAGTAATTACCCTTTTTATTTTTATAGTGTTCTTAAATGAAGCAGGTTTCAACTTCGTGAGGAAATGTATTCATGCTGTAGAAACAAGAGGTATGTATTAAATCAAAAATTAGGTATTAGATTGTTATGATCTTTTTTCTGAAATACGATTTTTTTTAATTCTATGCTTTACATCTGTGCTTTGAAGTGTACCCATCATTTGGTTTGGACTTTCACATTTTATCTGGGTGCTTTACACTCAAAATTGTTGTCACAAGTTCCAACAACAATTCTTAACATATCGTTTAAGTGAGGTTTTAAACATTTTCTGTAATCTTTTTTTGATTTGACACCTTAATACACAATTGCCCCCATCGTTAGTATTTAATTTGTGTGCACTGAGTTGTCTTTTCTTGTGATAAAACTGTAGGGAGTCTCAACTCCCAGCTTTGGTTTTATGTGTGAAATCTGAAGACCTAAAAGTGACATCAACATTCTCTGCTGGTACATCTAGTTTTTTGCAGGGTATAACTCCTATCATTTTATTCACTCATGTTGTACATTGCTTGATTTTTTTTTTCCCTAATGTTTAGCAATATTTAAATGTTTAGCAACACTCATTTTTGGTAGTGGGAATGTAAAAAAAGGAAGTAATAATCACTTGGCTAATGAGGTGATATCTTAAAACTCACAGTAAGTTTTAAATGGAGAGCTATGGCTGTATCATCTCCCATAAAATGAGATAACCTTTTTGTGAACTGTCAGTGTATAGATCTCTTCTCATCCAAATGTGGTCTCTCTGTGCAACTTTGAGCTCAACATGAATTCAGTTTCTCAATGTTATCATCGTTGAATCACTGCTGACTCAGAGCTTCCATTATTTTCTGGGGCAAAAGAGGGTTTCAAAACAAAACACCTAGATTATCTGAGATAGATTTAAGAATGTTGCTTTCAAATGAAAAGCAGACAATCTTTAAATGGTACGGCTTGAAGTGTAGAGAATGGAGGTAATTTAAATCCTGCTGATTTTAAAAGGCAGTTAAAAATAATAAAATAGTCATCACTGAATAATCAAATACTGTATTCTGAAGGTCACTCTTTAAACGTTATTTTTTTCTTATCTGTGCTGTTAAAAAAGGCCTGGCAATTTTAAGTGGCAACATAAATTCTCAACTGATGTGTTACAACAGTATACAGTATATATTTTTACTTTCATATAAATTTCAGTCACATCTTAAGAGAAAGGGATGATGGTCTAAGCACACATAGATGCATAGTAATTCAACTGATATCTAGGTAATATGAACTTTTTGATGTGTAATGTGTTTTAAGACTGCTTTTGGGTCTTATTTTCCACTTTTCCTAGCTATCACCTCATTGTTTGCTAATATGGGTCATTTCTATGCTGAAGGGTTCTGTTAATGTAAAATTATGCTTAGTGTATAGTATGGTATGGACTCAGTGGAATGAATTTGTTAATAACCCAAAAGAGATTGCAGTAGGGTAAAGCAGTACTTAAGAATGTAATGGTACAGTTTTCCTGAAATACATTTAGATGTTTTGAAAACATGCACCAAGGATGCATCAGTGTACATTGAAATAACCATATTTTCATTATTTTCATTTGCTTGTTTTCCCAATATAGGTATTACAGTCCTGGGGCTGTACAGAATAGGTGGTGTAAATTCCAAGGTGCAAAAGCTGATGAATACCATATTTTGTAAGTACCTGAAGTGAACTTTTGTCAGTGCAGTGTGTGTGCTGTTGTCCCTTGTGCCTTAACTGCTGTGCTCAGAAGAGTGTGTCTAATATTCACAGTTTTGTATGTGCACTTACTGACACCAAATTGAGTTTGCACTGTTAAAGTGAGTGATTCAGCTCTAGTTTCTTGTGAGCATTAGTATTCACTTCTCCATGTTATACATGAGCAAATTACTAATAAAAATGCTTTTCTTCTTCTAGCTTTAAAGTTCTATTTATTGATATATATTTGGCTTGTTCCAGAAGTTCTCCAAAGCTCAGTTCTCTAACACATCATGGCTCAGCTTAATAGACACTTGTTCCAGTCTTTCACTTTCCTTTCTAATTGATCTCTCTGATGCCTGTTGTGTGCATGTCTAAGACAAATGAATTAGTAATTCTCTGTGGACTTTGGCTTACTTAACACTTTGATAAAGTGCATATAGTTAATGTTTACAGTTGCTAACTATGAGCACTAAATTTATTTTTATTAATATTTCGACAGAGATTAAAAGATTGAAATTTATCAGATTGGTGGTTAGTCTAGCTAATAAATAATCAGTTGAGCTAAATGGCTGATCTAGTAGCTTCTGTTTTGCTACTTTTCTAGTTAGTGTGTTAGTCAAACTGTAACACAATCATAATTCAAATTTCTACCAGCCCCTAAATCTCCTCCTGATATGGATATTGATATGGAACTTTGGGACAATAAAACAATAACAAGTGGACTAAAAAACTACCTCAGGTAAGTATAATCCCACACAGACTCATTATTCCTTTTCTGGCCCATTAATCTTTTGCTTGTTAACAAAATATTACATTTCTTATATCCATTGCCATGGTAATAATTGGGTGTTTATTATACTGCTTTATATTCCTGTGATTATGTATAATAACACACACCTTCTACCTTTTTAAGATAATCCTGCCTTATATAGCTCTAAATTCAATTAATTGCATGTTTTTAATTATTTTTTTTATGTTAACCATAAAGCATGTTGCGCTCAGTCTTTTGTTTGTGAATCCCTTAAGTTGTGTAATATAAGATTTCGTGACATTATGGCTGAATAAAATCTCAGCAAAAGCATGGGATTTTACCTTATGCTCTTAAATATCTTCATAAATAAAATATCCCTCCTATCATTTTTGATGATAAGAGACAAGATATTAAAAAATTATGGTACTTCTGAGATAACTCTTTCAGATTTCAATATATAGTGTACAAAAGAGACATAATAAAAAGTATCCAATTCAGATGGTGGGTGTTCTATGCCTTCTAAATATCTAGATTTCCCAAAGTTGTCACCTAACAATGGGCAGCATCAGAATTCCCTATTAACTCTGGAAAATATGCCTAGGATTTATAATGGAAGGCTCACATACATTTCATTGAAAAGGCTTTGATTAAAGAAATTTATAATGTATCTTCAGAAGCACAAGTTGTAGCTACTGTGTTTGTGAAATTAGGACATGAGCTAGCAAGCAATATCTGTGTGTTTCTGTCTGTAAGACAACTCACAGTCTGCCTTTCAGAGTATGACTCTTTTAAGATCTCTCAGATCAGAATTTCAGTCCCAAATTTCATCATGTTTTTGCCTTTCTTGGGTAAAAGATTCCTTCTGCAGCCCACTATACTGTGTCTGCAGCTGTATTTGTTCCTGTCCTACAGTATGGAAGACAGGAAACATTGAGGCTCTGTGCTGAAGTATCATTTTCCTTATTAACTTACATGGTGACACCAAATTCAACTCAAATTGGTTTTCAGACTATGTACATGACTGAGTTGTATACTACTTGTAATCAGTCATCACTGAACTGGATTTCCTAGGACCAATAGAACATTGTGCAGATGTTGAGGACTATCATAATCACAGTCATAAAATTTTAAAAGATTTTGAGTCTATTTTAAATACCCTTTTAATTTTTATTTTTCTTTACAACCAGGTGTCTTTCAGAACCACTGATGACTTTCAAGCTTCACAAAGATTTCATTGTTGCTGTTAGTAAGTAAAAGTAAAATGAAAAATACACTTTCATACAAGTACTATTGTTTCTAACCTCTAATCTCCTCAGTCACTTTCTTTACTTTTCTTCTTGCTCTAATATTCTTCTTGCAGTGGTCCAGTCCTTAAAACAGAGAAGTCACACTAGATGAAGCTGTTCATTGGTTTGTTCTGATCTTTTTGGTGGTTCTGTGTGACTGCCTTCTGCATGAAGTTTTGAACCCTCATTTAGATATTTGTTTGTTTGTTTGTTTTATATAGGCTGATCATTCTTTTGTAACATTCATCCCTCTCATCCGGGGACCTAGCTTGCCTTGAGAAGTCAGAAAGGGAAAAAATGAGCTCATTTTCACAAATGGAGTAATCAGATACAACGATAGCAGAAATTGTTTTTCTAATTACTTCAGTTTAGAGTTTGTCTTGATAAGAATAAAAGACACTAAATAATTTTAGCTATTTTAATATATATATCTTAGATTAAATCTTAGACTTCACTGAAGTGGCACATCAGGTCAATATTGCCATTAATTTGTTGGCTCCAGTATTGATAGTAATTGCTTTAGGCAAGTTGCTTGAAATACCAATTTCACAGTGTAATAAATATAATCACATTTTCCCCATCATTTTAAAGCTAATTTTGTTTGGCTCCTCTTAATGCATGTTTGTGTTAGCATACAGGCACTGATGCCATTTGTAGTCACTTCTTAGCAAATGTTCTGATTTATCAACAATTTGTTTTCTATTTAATAGAGTCAGATGATCAGAACTACAGAGTTGAGGCAGTGCATGCACTTGTGCATAAATTACCAGAGAAGAACAGAGAGATGCTGGACATCCTTATTAAGCACTTGGTCAAGTAATTATTTTTTTATTTTTCTCTGTGGTATTATTGTAAGATATTATCATTTCCGCTTTAAATTTGTCAGTGTTGCTTAATCCGTTGTGTGTTGACAATTCCACTTGCAATTACATTTGATTTCTAAAATGCTGTTCTCAACTTAACTGTAATAATACTCTCTGTACAAACAGAATTAAAGCATCATAAAATGTTACCAAGATGGCCAACTATGTTTATAAAATAACCCTAGTCAATATTTTCATTCATGTTGTTACTTACTACAGGACTTGTAACCAATTAAATTAAGGAAACATCTAAAACTATGCCAAGGTTGATGGAAAACGCTGGTTTGAATCTGTCTTGAAGTCCCAGACTGTTTCAGGAATTAGATAGATTAGAAATGAGATAGAATGAGATAGATTATGTGATAATACTTGTTCTTCATGTTTGATCTTATTTTTCTCTCTAACAACTCTGAAGTGTGGCATCACTTGAAAGCACTAATTTGAAGTATGATTATTTATATTTTTGATATCTACATAGATGTCCAACTTTTGAATCTCCCTTAATATTCCCTTGATTTTTAATTGTCAGATGGAAAAGATTTAGCATTTCTTTAAATTGGTGACCTTTTGTCTTCACAGAATTACACTTGGCATGTGCTGTGAGATAAAAAAAAGACAACTTTTTATTCTCTTATGTCTTTCTGTATCACTAGTTGTGATTACATACCATTATTGCATACTACTTTAGCCTGTTTCTGCATCAAATGTTATTTGTATAAGTTTCTGCATATCTTTGGTTAGTTTTCACTGGTATTTGCTGAACACTTTTTAATGTATATTATTCTCACTGATATAGGATGCTGTATACTTTTTAGTACATTTATCAGTCGTCTGGGAATGTGAATAGTGAAGCAGTAGTTGTTCAGATAAGGCTCACATGACTAATTTATGTAGAAGACATGAGAGGACTCCATGATGTTTTCATTCAATTCACAACATCCCAGCTCTTTTGCTTTTTTGATCACAGCTTGAGCGACAAGCTGCAGCAAGATGTCTACAGTGGTGCCTAATGCAGTTTTGCTTCCTGTTATAGAAATGAGAACTTTAAAAATTTCTTTGACAGGAAATCATTTAGCCCTAAAAAAATATTTTTAGCCCTCTGTTTCATTAGCCCCTGGAGAACTAACATTATAGCGAGCTGCTGTAAATGCTTTCATTGCAAAGCTTGATTAAGCAGACTTTGCCTCTCATTATATTTGGGCTGACACAGACAACCAGATGGAAAAAAAGTTTCATAAGTTTCTTTACGCACAGAATTGTGTAATTAGCTAAAAAATACAATACCTACTCTTTTGTGACCCTCAAAAAAGTGAAAGCATTTAATGAAGGATTAACAATTTTGTAAAAGCTGCTGATCTGGAAGCCCCAAAATTAGAGAGATATATGCATAGGAACTAACTTATTTTTCAGTGGAATTACTGTTAGGCAAGCATTACTTTCTTGACCTCTTTTCCTGGATCTCAGTGTGATCTCAGATGCAATTCTAAAGAAAAGCATACCTGTAGTATACCCTTCTTTAATTGTTCTCTTTAACTCTTGCTTTTCTCATTGTTGTTGTGATTCTCATTTCAGATCAATGTAATCTTAGTTTTACACTGAATGCCTTCTGTACTCTTCTTTCCAATATTCAATTCACCCCTTCTAATTTCTCATATAATTTGCCAGATGTTTATGCTAGCAATTCTAATAAGACTGAATTTAACATTAGTCTCTTGAGTGTGTTAACCATCTCCCTCCTTCATCTTTTTTCTACCACTATGTGAAGATTTTTCAAGGAACAAGTAAAATGGCAGGTAATGTGCCTAATTTTAAGAAAACTTGGGAAAAAAAGCAATCCAACCTCCTGTTTTCTTCATTCTGTTTTTGAAAATCCAATTTCAAAGTGCACATTTCTTTCCCTATATTTCTTTTAGCTGTTCAGTTCCTTTATTAATGCTTTTGCATCAAAGTGAAAATACTGTACCTTTAACTCTGGGTCATAAGATCTTTACATCTCTTCCTAGCTTTACTTTTATATTACTGTGCAAATTTAAATAGGATCTGTACGATGTGGGATGTAGAGCATAGTAGAAGCAAACAAACAAGCAAAACTGGCAAATCCTGAAAAGCGACTTGTAGAGAGGTGATACTGCGTGGATACATAGTAGCTAGGCAAACATGGCAAGTTTGGTGTTACTTTCACGTGGGTAACTGATTTTTTGGCTTTCAGCAGTCTGGCAGTACCACAAATTTGCTGGTGATACATTAAAGAAAGCGATTCTGAGGAGAAAGCAATGGCACCTCAATGAATGCCCTACAGCTACCTAAAATGCATGATTACCTCAGCTTGTGTCTGTGCTGTAGCTCAGCACTGGTAGGACTAGGTCAGGGGAAAGTGGCTATCAAAATGATCCATTTACAGCCCTGGGTTCTTTCTCTCTTTTGCAAGAAATCAAGCCTTTGAAATGCTTCGTAGAAAGAAAGCCCTTTCTGGTCACAGTGTTATTAAATTCGCTGTTTCTTTTATTAACCAAGCTACCAAATTTGTAACCAAGGAAACCCAAACACCAGACAAACACTACCTTCTCTCCTATGCTATAAGATTATTATGTTTGTGTGACAGACCTCTGCAGTTACTGTGCAGCACAAAGCAGAGTAATGTTGCAAAGGGAGGGGTTTTTAAAGTTTTTTCTAGCAAATATAGAGATGAGTTATTCAACATTCCAGTTTCATTAAAATACTGGTGGACTACCCAGAGGACCCTTAAGTCATCTAAGATAGATGTAAGATCTGTTTCAGAGAAAGTTAGATTATGCTTAAAATGTGCTTTAATCAAGGTGTCATTTTCATGATATAGCTTCCAAATAATGATCTCTGGCAGTGTGTCTGTCTGAGGTAGCATTTTGGAAAGTTTTAAGGTAATTTATTGAGGCAGTATTAAGAAACATGTAAGAAGACAGGCATTTGTTTTCCTGCATTTTATAATCATGCTGCCTCCTATACAAAACCCTTTCCCATATTTCTGCTGTTTCTTGATGTAAATGGGGTGCTAAAATCTTTCTGTCCCAAATATGAGTAGAACATTTTATAGATTTTACTATTGTTTCGTTTCAAACCGTGCAGGAGTTATTTCAATTGTATGGGAAATGGCTAAAAATGCTTAGCTTGACCATGGCAGCTTGACCATGCTTAGCTTGACCATGATGGAATGAAAAGGAAGAGGAAAATGTGAGCCAGTGCCTCATTAAAAGTTCCATTTTGTAATAGGTTCAATAAAATTAAGCATTAAGGTAATTATAAGATCTTGACTTGCCATAATATTCCTCAGACATGAGGCAATAGGAGAGCTGTGGCTGGGGAATCCCTGGCAGTTGTTTCAAAGGATGGATCTATGATGACACTTTTTATTTGGCAAATTTTAGTAGTAAGGAGAGAAAAGTGGCATTGAGTATTACTGATTGATGGTTTTCATTTAGCTGTCTGATAAATTATTGGGAAAAAGGGTTTTTAAATTCTATATTGAAAAGAAAAAGTAAAACAGAAAATGTAAAGTAAGTGATAACAGAATATACAGAAGTGGAAGGTTAATATATTTTAAAGCCAGATGTGTTTGTGGTCATCTAATGTTATATATCTTACAGAAACAATAATTTCAATGAATCCATTAATCCTATGTTTTCATCATATTAACAAAGAGATCATATTGTAAATTAAGTGTTTCCAGTATCTAAGCTTCATTTATGTGTATTTCACATTTCTTTATGTGAAAACTAATATATATGGTTGACCTCTGTTACCACACAGCCTTTTCCATCAACCCAGTCAAAAGTATTTAAGGTCCAGTATAAACACTGGAAAGAGATAGGTGCTTGCCCTAAGACTTCTAAAGTTTAGGTGGTCTGAATCTCTCAGTGTAGAGCTCCAAATACAGTTGCCTTTCCCTCTCAGGTATATCATGAACTGAAATGCTGCTTGAGGAAGATATATTCATTATCCATTAAGTTACTGCAGGATAGGAGCCTTAATGGAAATACAGTCGTTATACTACTTTGTATTTTGACTCTAGTGAAAATTTCAAAAATGTATTAAAAAGGGAGGCATGAACTTGGGATCTTGTGAAAGTAGTAGTCTTAGCAAGCTTTTGTCTGTTGAAATTGTAGTTTAGCACAGCAATTAAATTGCGTATTGTTTGTGTTCATTTAAAGGGTATCATTGCACAGTCAGCAAAATCTAATGACTGTATCCAACCTTGGTGTTATCTTTGGACCAACTCTGATGAGAGCACAAGAAGAAACTGTGGCTGCCATGATGAACATTAAGTTTCAGAATATCGTCGTTGAAATTCTGATAGAGCATTATGAAAAGGTAGAGAGAAATTATCTGTTTTGTTATGAAGTGGAATAAGATCTCATTTTCATTACCATCATTAAGTTCTTAAGAATAAAGAGTCCAACATTTGTAGAAGGTCATTAATAGAAATAATGCCTTCTTCCACACCATGCTGTGGATCTGTATTCCTAGCAAGTCTTTTGCGGCTGTGCAAGGTACAGATCCAAGACATCGTCTCCCATGCTTTGAAGGCATTGCTCTGAATCTTCTGAAGAAGTTGCTTTCTGAAGATTGCTTCCTGAATCTAAAAATAGTAATAGAAGGTTGTAATTTTGCTCCTTCCTGCTCCAACTCTTTCTTGCTACCATTGTATGAATGTTCACTCAGGGTGAATGTACAGATTCTCCTCTGAGTTCCTCAGGTCAGAGTGTTTCTGACCATTGCATCCTTAGGAGACATATCAGCTGCACAGTGGAGATATATTCACTAGAAGGATTGAGAAGGAAATCTTAAACACTTACTTTCAATCACTACCATTGCTGGTATCAGCTTCACTGAAAGCCTCCTCAGATTTTTTGTTTTAATATTAAACTATCTGATTTCAGAATTCAACAGAACAGTCAAGACCTCCTTTACTTGGTAGCCAAAAGCAATTTTATTTTGGGGATCTTAGTTGAACTATGTCATCTCCTGTGATGACTGACAAAACAAAGTGAGAAGGCTTTGAGTTTCTTTCATGACACTTTACTCAGTCAGTACCAGGATCCCCTGCACTGGTTGATCAGTAAGTGCTGACAGTAGAGCTCGGTAATCATCAGTTTTATTTCACAGGCACTCCTTAAAATGGCTATGATCCTGATAGCCTTCTTAGCTCTGATTCCAAAACATATATATTGCATCTTTCCAACACTGAATTTCCCCTCCAGAAAATCAGAGCTCATTCAGCACAATGACTATGGCTGCACAACCAAAGTCACCCTTGCTCTGTTCCTCTGTCCACAGGTGTGGTTTTGTATTGATGTGCTACTCAATGATGCTTAATCCAGTTTTAATGTACTCCAAGAGCATCTCAGGATGTCCACTAAAGTATTTCCTACTGTGGAAATATATTTGCTTTCTTATGCTTCTATGAATAGCACAAAGGTGTCTTTTCATCATTCACTTCATCTTCTTCCATAGCTAGAGGGCCCAGAAATCCTTTCAGAGATGTCTTCTGGCATAGCATGGTAAAAAACTGAGTTTTTTCTGCAGCAATGAAGCCCAAAATTGACCAGTGGTGGCAGTGGTATGTAAAAGTAAGAATGAGGACATGCCCTAAATGTAAAGTTGTTCCTCATTAAACTTGACTTTTTTGTCCAAATAAAGTTTTCTGAAATGCAAATTTGATTGTTATAAGTTACAACTAGGACACATTTCTGTCATATATTAAAACTTTCACTAGAACACAGAGAAGAAAATCAACCTTTTTATAATATTTAAAAAAATACAGTACTTTTTGGAGAAGAGTCATTAGTAGGCACATATTTTGTTTTACAATTTTAACTGTTAAGTCCTTGTTAACAAGAGTTAGAAAATAAATCTATTTCAACAAATATGTAATTATTATAAATATTAAGTACAGCTCAGTATTGTGGTTCTTGAGTTGTAAAATGAGATCAAAGCAAAGCTAGTATTCTGTGACTTTACTCTTTTGTAATGTATGAGACTATTATAATGTTAATTTCAGGCACATTACTGAGGAAAACAAATGGATTAATAATGGAAGTGTAAGAGTACCTCTGTTGTTTAATGTAATTTCTTCCCTTATCTTTTTTCTAATCATGCAGATATTTCACACTGCACCAGACCCCAATATTCCTCTTCCCCAGCCTCAGTCCCGATCAAGTTCAAGAAGAACAAGAGCAATTTGTCTCTCCACAGGTTCGCGTAAACCCAAAGGGAGATACACACCATGTCTAGCAGATCCTGACAGTAAGTCTGTCATTGCATACTGCTTATCTTCCATTTTGTGGCATCTTTTAACTTTGCCTGAATAATATCCTTTAGATACTGTATTCCAATGATCATAAGCACCATCTTTTTAACCTCTGTGAGTCACAGCAGCACTGTTGAGTCAACTGATTTCTCTCAGATGAGGAAGGATGTTTGATTTTAGGCAAGTCTTGCATTGCATACAGTGTTTAACATCATTTAAAGCAGACTTTATATTCTAATCTCAATTTAGTCTGCTTTGAAACTCAGTAGTTCATTAGATGAAGTTCATCTCATTTGCTTGCAATATGATTAGTAAGGTTGGGAAACAATGAAATACAATCTTTTCTGTCCCCTTGTAATTCAGTCAAGGACAAACAATCAGAACCATCACTTGGCTTTTTTCACATGCATGTTGACATGGTGGTGTTCAGTCAGAAGTTGGATTCAATGATCCTGGAGGTCTTTTCCAACCTAAATGATTGTATGACTTGTGTGATGCTACATTTGGTGGCAGTTTGATTGCCACTAGGTCTGATCCAAGAGCTCTCACACTTGTGTTTTGCTTATTAGCTGAAACTCAGCACTTGTGTAATCAAATTCCTATTAGTATCTCACTTGCACCTTGACAGGCTGAGGTAGAAGCAGAGGTTCTCTTCTTACAAATGAAGAACCTTGGAGTTGCTTGAGAGGGAGCCTTCTTGCAAGACTTCTGGCAATAGCAATTTCAGATGTACTAGATGATTTTAAGTCATCATTTAAATGAAGCACGGACGCAACTATTTTGCAGGAAATAAAGGGAATCTGTATGGCATCAGAAAAAAGATACAAGGTTCAAATGGTAGGGAATGATAGAAAATTATCAAAAATGCATCTGACAGAAAATGCATCAGCCAGTCTTGCAACTTTCAAGGGACCAATGCTCTTTAAAGGGGCAAGACGAGTCTTCAAGTTTGTAAATAAAAAAAAAAGAGTAAGGTACAAAGGTGGCATGAAAGAACTGCACATGATTACAAAATATAAATTATTTTTTTCACTCTCTGTTTCTTTCCCTGCCTCCTCCCTAGGTGACTCGTACAGCAGTAGCCCAGACAGCACTCCCATGGGCAGCATTGAATCTCTGTCTTCTCACTCCTCGGAGCAAAACAGCACCACCAAGTGCACACCCTCACAGCCAAGGGAGAAATCAGGAGGGATTCCATGGATTGCTTCTCCCCCTTCTTCTAATGGCCAGAAAAGTTCAGGCCTGTGGACTACGAGTCCAGAATCCTCATCAAAGGAGGATGCAACCAAAACAGATGTGGAATCAGACTGCCAAAGTGTAGCTTCTGTCACTGGACCAGAGAATGCCTCTCCACCAACAGACCTGACCAAAAAGAGTTCCTACAGTCTGTCTGGGCTGAAAAGGTCTTCAGCTTCTTCTCTTAGATCAATTCCATCAGCTGAAGGTAATTTCTAAGGTCTTTAATCACATCAGTGCTAACTAATGCATCAGAAAACAAGAGCTAGGTCTGAAAGCTAATGATATTCATTAGTATTTTTTGTTTGTTTGTTTTTAATTTTTTGGTATGTTCTTTATTTTTCAAACTGCTTCTGACACATTTCCATTGCTTATAACCTGCACAGTTCACACAGCTTAAAAGACATGTTTCTCAGAATTTAAATCACTCTCAATCCTTCTATGATTCATCTAAAAACTGTAATATTAGACATAGAATAATACTATAGATTAGAAATATTGGTAATACAGGTATTGGGATATAATATATATATATCCCAATAGTTTAATAGATATATTTTGGGATGTCTGTGTTATGACAGATTTTAAAGCATTATTAAGAATTGGCTGGTCTTTGGCATGAAGAGAGAAGCAGATGCAGTTCTTGTCTTACAGAACATCCATGCAAACAAGGCAGCAGTCCACAGACAGGTTACCTGAACGGACACATGTCAACATGCCTTATATTCATTCAGAGGACTTCCTTTGTGTGCAATACAGTCTGTACACATACAGATTTGTTTTATGAAGTTACAGTGGCAATTGTTTTAGGCAAATCATGATCATTTATTCCTAAGTTTATTTTTTTAACTCTGTGAAGCTTCTGTGGATATCAAAATGTTAATTCTTACAAGTGATGTGGGCTGATTTCACACTGCTTTGATCAGCTGACTTCCTAAAACTGTTCCTATGTGATTTTTTTCAGTTTTATGCAAAGTATTACTTCATAAATGCTTTTATTGTCACTTTTTAGTGATTGTACTATGTAGCCATGTAATTGCAATGTAATTTTTTAGCCTTCTGAATTTTAACATCATTTCCTCACACTTTCTGTTGGTACTTTTCTCCTGGCTTTTTGCCTGAAAGGCTGTTCTTTCTGGCATATAGTAAGTAGTTTCTCTACCTGTTTTGACTCCTAAAAAAATGAAAAAAAAACCTCAGCAACAGCCCAACTTTTGCTCTGCACTTTACACATCCTGTGAAACATCTTCAAATTAGCTTTAATGTTCCCTATAATTTGGTGTTTTCTTTAGGTAACAAAAGCTGCAGTGGATCTATACAGAGCTTATCTTCAGCAGATACCAAAGATACACTAAAGGCTCCACCAAACCCTGATTTGCCTCCCAAAATGTGCAGGAGATTAAGATTAGATACTGCATCAAGTAATGGTTATCAAAGACCAGGATCTGTGTAAGTCATTAAGGCCCTTTGGAGATCTGTGTTGTTACAGTATTGTCTACTATAAAGTGATTCCAGAGAAGTACATACGTAGCTGGAAAAGCATACATGAATACTTGATTTTAATATTTCTGTATTTGTTAATTATTTATCTAGTTTTGTTAAAATTGTAAACAAAGGAGATGGCACAAAGTCTATTTAAGTCAGTTGAAAGATTACCTTTGAGATAAGATAAAAATGTATCTTTGAAAATTATTAGTAATTATTATCTCTGGTCCTTCTGGAATTTAATATTTCCAGGAGCAGAAATGCTATTTACTTTCCATGCTCTTATATCCAGAAGTAAATCAGATTTTATTTGTGTAAGTCCAAAATTGGAGGAAGGAATTAAAATTAAAATGTGTTCATGTCTTTAGATTAATAGGTTAAAAGTGAAAGTAGTGTGTGTAGTGTAAAGCAAGATGGTGCATTTACTTTCAGAGTGGCTGCAAGAGCTCAGTTGTTTGAAAGTGCTGGTTCACTTAAACAAGTTTCTTCAGGACGGTAAGTGCTACATACTGTTTAATATTCTGAAAGATCCTTTCTGTTTTGCTGGCTTCAGAGATTGAAACAGAAATGTTGGAGCTTTTTTCTGTGTCTTTTGGGCAGCATCATGTGGCAGGTGAAATTTTTGTGGTTTATTAACTCATCCTTTCTTCAAAACAAAGCTAAATGTAATAGAGAATGACAGCCAGTCTGGTTATTCTCTCACCTGGGGAAATAGTGACAGTTGCTCAGGTCAGCTGTCTGTTTAAGGATACAGATACAAGAGAAAATGAACAGTATTTCAATTAGGATGAGGGTGCTGTACTTTCTCCCTACAGCTGTTTGTATGGAATGTCTTCAGCAGAGTAGCAAACTTGCTGATTTATGGTAATTTGCTCATATAGGCAGGTCTTGAATAACATCTACTTTAGAAAGTTCAAGATTAACTTGATCAGGATTTCTGTCTTTACAATCACACCTTCCATGCCTCAGTGTCTGTCTGAAGAAACTGTTGACCTTTCTTTTTGATAGTGTGCAGCAGGAAGAGCTGACATTTTCTTCACAATTGTTTGCATTTATTTGATGGATTTGATTCATTTTTATATTAAATGAATTTAGAATGTTCTGGTAAGTATTTGTCTAGGAAGCAGTATCTTCTGTACATTACTACTCCCCTTAGAATTAATAGAGCAGATAAATAATTGGATGTGGGAAAAGGTCTGTCTCTTTTTTTCCTGTCCCAACTTTTCAAATTCTTTGAGACAGAACACAGATTTTTGTCCACAGCTTTACTCAGTGATACACCCACAACTTATCAGAACTGTTAAGCAATGAAAAAAAGATGTCAATCCATGAATCCAAAGGTAGTAGCCTAAAGAAGCACAGATGTAAAAAAGGAAGATGCCAACATGGTGAAATGTGTGGCCATGGAATGTGGCTGTCCTCTCTGGCAGATCTAGCAGGGAGGGAAAGAAAAACCTTTCCTCCCCACTCATTTTGTGAGAGAAGCAGCTTTCAGGAATCTAGGCTGTTCTTGTTTTGTGTAGTACATGAACTGTAAGATGACCAAAAAGGAGGGTGGAAGGGGAAGAAAGGGGTTTGAAAAGAGCAGGGCAATAATTTAAGGAAGAAAAATATAAATGAAGGGACTGGAATGTTCTTAAGCCAGTGCCCTAAGTTGAAAGCAGTGACTGCTTCACCAGTCCTGCATCATTTCATCTCCAACACTGTTCCTTTTCTTATTTTGTATTACTTCCTTCTTTCAGACTCCCCCCGTTGTTCCTTCAGAGCCTGTGCCACCTGTATCTGTATATAAAAATCATGTCAGAAGCAAAAATCTGACAAAGGGAAAAAGTAGCAGTTTGATAATGGATGTGGAGAGCAGATAACAAAGCCGAAAACACTGAAAGGCTGAATAGCTCCTCTACTTCGGCCTTCATGAGAAGGCAGAAGAGCAACAGTAGAAAGGAGAATGGAAAATGAGAGGTTAGCAGGCAAAATGAGGAAGAAATCAGAAGTAGCTCAGCTGTTCTTATAGTGCTGCTTAAGTCTGAGTACAATTTTGCAATTCAGAGCTAGCTTTTATTTAGCTGCATGTTGTGAACATGAAGGCTGATTTAAAACCTTAGGATAGTCTTTTTTTTTTTCTTTTTCTTGGCTCTGAATTATGTAGAAATTGTGGTAATTACATCTTGATCATGCAGTGGAAAGGCTTCCTGTGTTCATAACTCTGCTAACCAATGAATATACGCAGGACTGAGTGTAAGACTGAGAAACTACTTTTAAGCTGCCTGGTTTCATACCAGAAAAGTCAAGACAGTGTTGGACTCTCTGCAGGAGTAATTTACCCTGCCAAGATAAATTTTGAGCTACTGCTAACCTATACGTTATAGAATGTAAGTAGCTTCCTCCCTTCTTGAAGCACCTGTTGCCTGTTGTGTTCTTTTGTACAGCAGGCAGATCAAAAGCACCTGTATGGCTTTGCAGTCTCACATTGTTTTTCTGCATTCCAGCAGATAATTCTGCACTTGATATTTTACTGCCACAATGGTCAGGTCCTACTTAATTTCTTCTTCTATGCAGTCTGCATTTTGACTTTGTATGGTGCAACAGGTCTATAATGAGGGCGTGACCTCCTTCTTAATGTATTATTTGACCTGTTTTCTCTGTTTGTATGCATGAGTACATGCTCCTGTAACACTACAGGGGTTTTTTAGTCAGAAAGACAAGAGACCACAGTACATGTGTTAGGATTGGACAGGGAAGACCAAAATGTTATGCCCTGTCTAGCCTGTGCACTTTTTCTGACTACAGTGTCTTTGACTTCTCAGTCTGCCTGTTTCCTGACTTGAAGTCTATTATTCATCAGTCTCCCTCACTGTGGCATTAAGCTACTGTGTACACTGAGATCAGTCTCTGTTGCTAATCTAGTATGCACTTGAAAGAGGTGAATAAGTTTTCTTGCTATTTCCACGGATAATGCAGTTAGGTAAGTCTTAGTCAGGCCTGAGGTCTGTTTATTGCAGCCTCTATACAGAAATGCACTAACACATAATCCCTGACTACATTTTCTTGACTTTGATTTAGAGGTACACAGAAAGTCAAGTCTCCTGAAGTGAGAAACTGCATTAGGAAAAAGAATTTTCATTAGAAAAATTGGAAGGGATAGATGACAGCAAGAGGCATTACCTTTCATCAGAGTCTCTAGGTTCCAGGCTGGGACTTTAGGAGCAGACTGATATTTTGAAGCCCTCTAGACGCATGCTCCCCTCACAAAGATATGTTTAAATATTCTTTTCCAGTCATTCTTGTGTTTCTATTTTCAGGCTGTATTTTGCATTTCCTAAAACCCCTGGACCAGGCCAGTGCTTTTTACTCAAACTTGGTTTTGAGTCTGCCATCTCCAGGGTTCTATAACCCCTTTTTCTTCCTGTAGGATAATATAAACTGATGAGTCATCTGAGAGAGATTCATATGTTTTCCCTCATTCATTCCTCTTCTGGCTTTGTCTTGCTAGACTGAAAACTCATTAGAGCAGGAGCATAGTTTTAAAGCTTGTTTATATCTTTGAAAATAGTTATTACTATTAGTATTAGAACTTTAGGTATTGTTGACTGTGAGTAGTCAAGTAAAAGAATTTATGGTCTGATGACTACTGATCCTTTAACTGGTAGTATATTTATCAATATGTGCTCAAAACAACCCTAAGTGAAAGTAAGGAAATGGAAAATGCCTTTTTCTCATCTGGAATCTATCCAGTAAGGTCAGGGAAAGAAGAAACTTCTAGGAAATGTGAGTATCATTTTCTGAAGTTCTTTTTTTTTCTTCTGCCCTAAAAAACATGAATCAAATCACACTCCTCTCAGGTTATTAGCATCATCTTAAAAGAACTATAATAGATGAGGGTGATCACATGCTTTTTAAAACCCTTGTTTCTAGGGAGAACAGCATGAACACCATCGGTAAGAATGTCCATTTTCATAATCACAAACAAAATGCCCAAAAACCTGCAAGCGCATTTCATGATCAGTGCTTCCAGATGGATAGGGTTGAAGTGAGTAATAACAAATCTGAGAACCTAAATAACCAAATCAAGTCTGGAAGCAATAACCCTGTGCTTGAAAATTGCTCCAGAATTATGAGTAAATATTCTTAATGTGAGTAAATATTCTTAATATGCTCCAGAATGATGAGTAAATATTCTTAAATATGTCTCTCATTATACCATCACAGATAGTAGATCACCCCAAGTAGATAACTTTGGGGTGTAATTGCTCTGCCTCAGAAGCAAAAAAGTGCAAAGAATCCTGTAATTCATTAGTTTTTGAGAAACTCACTTCTTATGTTTTTCTGTGTAAATGTCAAATGCTGAGAATATTTCTCTTTCTATAGAAGATTATTTTCTCGTATAGAGGTCTTTTCTAACCTTAGCAGTTCTATGATTCTATAATTCTAAGACAGAGTCCACGTTTTCTTGTCTTTTTTTTTTACTTTTAAGGTAAACATACTTGGATAAGGTAAAATTGGAGGTTGAAAACAGAATCATTTAATTAGAGAATATAGGAGAAGATTGCATTAATTTCTCAACTCTTTCTAGGGACAATAAAAACAAAATGTTGTATTTGAAGAATTACTCAAATTCTGCCTCACATTTAAATATTCTTTTAAATGTCTTTTGTCACAGTATTACTCAGGCGTCCCATTCTTAACATTGGTACTTGGCTTGATAGTCAAATTACTCAGATTTGAAATAATCCCCATGGTTTAGTAAATTCATTACCTACTACCTTGTGTTCATTAAAACTACAATAATCTTTAACAGTTACTCTACTGTTTTATATGTGTAAAATGGCACACAGGTGTATTGGATGTGCATAACAAGGGGTCATGCCAGGGTCAACCCATCCCAACAGGCAATGGCTGATTTGTAATTGTGTTACTGATTTGGGTCAGTATGATTAGAATATCTGTAGTGCTCTTTGTTGGCTTTCAGGAAAAATGAGTTTACATAATTTTAGTTTATGTGTGACCCTCAGTAGAGTCATCTAATATCCCTCGGCATATATATTATGTAGATTATTATGTGTAAATTTGTATAGATTCTATATAGTAATGAATTTTCACACCTGTCTTGTCAAGGGTAGATGGCCAGTTCTTCACAACAGGAGGTACCAAGGAGTTGTTTTGGAAAAACTCTACTCAGAGCAGTCTACACCAGCCCGAGAGCAAGCATTATAGCATTTAAGCAAAGTGAACAAACAGGGATCCAGTGCTCATCTTGCTCTAGTTAGCTGCTGGGATGTAACCAGAATGACCACACTAAAAATCAGAAATGTTTCCAGTGTCCTGAAAATAAGCTGCTCTTGGATATCATGGGTGCAACTCAAAATTCTTGATCTCCTCTGAAAATCTCATCCTGAGAATGCAACCCTTGAGGAGTCATTAGTTCACTTAAGATGAGGCAAAACATGCCATTTTGTCCAGTCACAAATCAGAGAACCAATAGAAAATCATTTTATTCAGAGGAAGAAATCATCTCTGGAAAGCTCTCACCTACAAATTTCAGAATATGTCAATCCACTCTCACACCCTTATAAAGGTTCAAATGAACTATAATGCTTATGATGTGGCACTGTTAAATAATCTAACATACAACTCTTTTATCTCACTATTTTGGGAGAAGGACATGATAGATTCCATGCCACTTGCATATGCACACTCTCAAAAAATATGCAGAAAATGTTAAACTTCACCACAGGTCACACACGGGATCATTGAGATAAATCCTGGCTAGAAGGAAACCCCAGCTGGCAACTCCCCATCACATCACACAAAGGTGAATAGTCAAGGTCATCTTCACTTAGTATAGTGTGGGTTTAAAGAAATTCAGAAAAATTGATGAGTCATATAAAATTGTTCTGAGTGTATAAGCCAAGGTATTAGGTAAAGTGCAGGAATCTAAAGAGAACTCCTAATTTTCATCTTCATGTTCAAACCGTCATTTTGTACTTTGCAGAATCATAGTGCCAGAAGCCAATAAGTGACTTTTCTGTCCTCCTTCTCTGGGACAGAAACATTACTACTTTTTGTCTCATGTTAACCTTCTTAGTATTATTTTCCTCTGCAGATCTATTAACAGTAGTTTCTCACAGATCAAGTTTTTAGACCTTTAATGACTTGGTGAACACTTTTGAATTTGTCTCCAGGCGATCCATGACGTGCTTCAAACAGTTTAGTACTTATTTGAATGACACCTTTATTTTAAAAGTTCCAAATTATATTCCTGTTTAAATATCTAAGTAGGATGTCAGTCTCTTTTCTGTAATAACATGCTTGTTAACTCCAGTAAGCTTGAAGTTATTATCTGCTATAATTCTGCTCCTCTGAACTGCTGTGTAACGAGTCGTTATCATATTGCATTTGTACAACTGCTTATTCCTGTACTTGGCAGGTTTTAATTTAATTTCTTTATAGCTTTTTCCTTGTTATCCTGTTTATTGCAAGCCTGTATGTTTTTTCTTTCAGGCAAGCAAAAGCCATGTATTCCTGTAAGGCTGAGCATAGTCATGAGCTGTCTTTCCCACAGGGGGCAATATTTTCCAATGGTAAGATATGTTTTACGTTGACATGTATTAAAAAAGGACCTATAAAAAACTGAACCATATCTGCAGAATGGGGGCATAAGTCCATTTTTAGCTCTCAGGTTTTGCCCTGATTTTTCAATTGCTCTTGAATAAATATAATCTAAATAAATATATCGAACATGTATGGGATTTTTTAACAGTGTTTAAAATGGTGTATATTTTTTTTGCAGTGTATCCATCAGTGGAACCAGGCTGGTTAAAGGCAACTTATGAAGGCAAAACAGGACTAGTTCCTGAGAATTATGTTGTCTTCCTCTAGTAATCTTTAGTGGACAGCACTATCTTCATGGTATCCATGGTAACAAATAATAAGCATTATGATTTTTATCTGACACAGATATGGGATCAGCCCCTTAGCTGAGTGGTAGATTTCCTTCAGATGCTGCAGCTGCAGGTTACAGAGCTCCCTGCCAACGGAACAGAATGTGATGAAACAGTTAACAGTTTCTGTATTGAGGACGGTACTCTGTTTAAATAACTTCCATTGTTTGCAAAAGGTTGTTCTGTTCTTCTTTTATGGGTAAGGAACACTAGAGCAATAAAATAAAAAAAACCTGCTATTTAGCTGCAGACTTTCAGGTCCGAGGATGTTGCTCACAGAAGTGTGAAATTTAGAGGCAATGCACTCTATGACATTTCTTGCAATCTCTGTTTTTTAATATGGAAAATAGTGGACTTTTTCATAATGTAAGTACTGCTTCTATTGTGATCTGAATTCTCCCTTAGAAAACTTGATTCTAAAGTTAATCCTAATCATTTCAAATAAGAAATTACTTTTCCATTAATCAGAAGTTTGAACTTCTGTTAGTCATTGAGTTACAATAAGGTATAGAATTTATACAGCTGATAGTATCAGTGTATACACTGCCTGAGCAGTGAGTGCTCATTCAAAATGTGATACATTTAATGAATGTTTCATTCAAATACTTATTAGATTTCTTTCCTTCTTTCTGTATCAGCATAGATAATATTAACAACTTTTATTTCAAAGATAACTGTCATCTGGAAGATATTCTCTCTGTGTCCCAGAACATCTGTAGAAAACAAGGAGATGCTGAATCTGGACTGATTAATAGTCATGTGAAGTGAGCAGTGAAAAACAGCAGTATGTTTTGAAACCTGAGATAAATTGTAACTCATTTTTTTCTATTGCAAATAAGTAAAATGACCTGTGAACTAGCCAATTTGATAAGCTATGAATGCTAAAAGCTCCATGTAGCAATAAAATTACTTAGTGTTATTTCTCCTGACTTCTGCTAAAATATTTGGTAAAGATTCTGTCATTCCACAGAATAAAAAATCCTTACTTTTCAAAGGTGTTGTAAAGACCTATTGATTGCTCCTGGTAGGACTGAAAAGAAAAAAATCAAAAATAAAACCAAATCAAAGAAAACCCCAGAAACCATAAGCAGCTTTCTCAATCTGAGCAGTTTTCTTGTACACTTTGAGGGAAAGCATGCACTGCCTGCTTGGCTACTTACCATTCCTGATTGAAAACCGAGACATTATCCTCCACATTAGTATTTCTTCAACATCAGTGCTTCCAAAAGAATTCACTGTTTCATAGAACTATCTAGGCTTAGTTTCATAGATCTGTCAAGGCTCAGTTCTTTCTTCAGTAGCAGAAATCAAATCTTCTGTTGATTTCTAAGTTGTACACTACTTCGAGAAAGTTTGAGGAAGAACTGCTGTTAGGACTAAAAACATCAGTAATTTTTTCACTGCTGCTTTTTTCTTTCCATAGCCCTTTTCTTGTTTAAATTGAAAAGTAAGGTTCATTGCCAGCACAAAGAAGCACATCAGAACATTCCTTACTTATATGTAGTGCATGACTTCTTCAGAGCAATTGCTGAAATACAGGCTGGTGGCAGAAGCCTACAAGATCTTTCTCCTCACTAATTCAAGTATTGAGTGATGATCAGAGAAAGAGAGAGGCTCAAAGAACATCCCTCAAAAAATGGTCTAGCTTTTCATATGGGGAGTCTGAGCAAAACTAACTGCAGGCAGTTGAGGACAGACCCCTTGCATTAGTGACTGACTGGGTTCTTTCTTCGCCCTAAAAAGTTTCATTAAGTCACAAAGCATGTCTCCCTTCATCTTAAATCCAGACTGTGCCCAGTGCATTGTGATGAAGGGTTGTTCTAGATGTCACTGTCAGTGAAAGCAGATGTGAGTGTGCATCATCATTTTCCCAGAGCAAATGTGAAAGGAAGGTCTTTCCTCAGCTGATAGAATCTTTCTTCATTTTAAGGCAAGCCAAGTTTTCTTAGTCTAAGCTGTTCCTGAAACTGTCATTGCCCTGAGAAAACCAACATGGTTTTGGTTGTGTTTTTGCTGTATTTCACAGCTCAAAAACTGTGGGCTGTCCAAAGGTTTACCTCTGGTGACCTCCCCAGGGGAAGTGCTGCTGCAGGCAAAAAGGACCAGAAAGGGAAGCAGAGCTTTGAGCAGAGGTTGGAGGCCCAGTTACATCTCATGCAGGCAGAAAAATCCAGTGATCAGGGGGAAAAATCCCAGCTTCTGTCTGGTGCAGGGAGTCAGTGGCAAACCTGTGCTGAACATCTTTGATGACTCTTCATACTTTTTACGGGCAATTTAATTGTTGTGAAATTCCTGAGGAATTGTGAAGTAGAAAATGTAGAAAATGTTTGCTCTTACTTGCTTTGTTCTAGCTTTGTTTACAAATAAGTGGGGAAAAAAACCCTAAGTTCAGGTAATTTCACATCCCCTGCACATGTCTCACTGTTCTCCAGTACTGTGTTTTGAAAGCAGCTGATCTGAGTGCAAGCTAGAGAAATCAAAGATGCCAAGTTCATGAAAAATTTGGTAAAACTGCAAAGTTCACTTACAGATTAGGCAAGTAGAGCCTGTAAGTGCTGTGGGAAAAGTTGTAGAGGAATTCCTGGAGGAATTCCTTTGGGAAGAGGTGTTTCATCTGTTCCCATGCATTCATCTCACATTAGACCGAAATATGGATTGCAGAAGACATCATAAGAAACTGGATTCCATTCATGTGCTGCTCACAAAACAAATCTGTCTTTTCCTCTGTAATGCTCTGCAGCTTGGTCAAGCCCTTCCTCTGAACTAGCCATAAATAATTTTTAAGTGATTTAGCTTTAAAATGGCATTTCCATCTGAAAAAGGTTATGTCCATTCTAACTTGCAGTTAACCACTCACTCTCCAGGAGTAGGGGTTTTCATTTTGGGAAATTTTCCATGGTTTTTCTTGTACTCTTCTCTGCAGCATTTAGTAGCACTTTTTGTATGATCTCACTGCTGGGTTGTGGGTGTCCCAGCTCTTCCCTGCCTTTCAAGAGGGAGTTTATCTCTACAAGAAGGTGTACAGTGAACCAGAAAGTAGGGGTGCAAAGACTGAAGGAGAGGGCAGCACAAGAGTTTCTCTAATGATGATACTCTCAGGCCTGACCAAAAATCATTTCTGATAATTGCAAAGAATTAGAAATCCATATAACATTTAAAAGGAGGTATAGTGTTTTGATAGTGCCTTACCAGAAAATTAGGCAATTTGAATTAAATTAGCTGATAGTACTGATTTACTATTCTTTATGAAAGTCAGATTGACTCTACGAGCAGAGGTTTAACAATTGTTTTCATTATCCTTCCTAAAAGGATGCAGCAGGTTTGTTCCAAATATCACTGTAGAACTCAAGGTAGATGATACATTGTTTTTGTTCTTTGTCTTGTGGAAATATTGTCTGTACCCACATATATAGTTAGCCACGTTTTTTCTTTGTTAAAGCTTTTGATACATGTTGCAGCACAACATGAATCAAATATATAGTGTGAAGGACTGATATATTGTATGATAAATATGTAAAGTATATTAATATTCTATATTCACACTTTTATTAATGATTATAAAGATTACATTTTTTGTGTGTAATTCCTATGAGTTCAGTATTAAAATGTCCTTGCCATATTTTGGCATTTAGAGTTATATGTAACAAAACTGTTAAATTAAACCATAGCTATCACTTATGTCCCTAACTAATCTATAATGTTCATTGTACAATTATTTCTGGAAAAAAAAGATGCACAGATTTGCTGACCAGTGCTATTCTATGATAGTAATAGTAACTTATTTTCCTTTTATCTATTTTCTGGTGCTAATCTCTATTCTTTGCCTGTAATTGGATTGAATTGTAATGTGCCTTTAGGAAAGCCATATTAGGAGAGGAAAAGTTGTAAAATTCTGCATTTCAGAACGGTAATTACAATAACAAAAAATAGCACTGTATGGCAGTAATTGGATTTTTGTTTTGTTAACTTTTCTCCCCAGCCTGTTTTCTACTTAATAAGATTGCATCAGAATAAATAATGAAACTAAAAAGCACATTGTTCTTGATACTTCTTTTCCTAAGGCAAAAGGCTGTGCAATTGTGGATTGAGCCGCAAGAAGAGAAATCCCAGTTGGAGAGTACATCCTCCAGACTGGGATAGATCTTCTCCACTGATGGAAACTCTCAAAGCTCTAGCAAAGTCAAACACAGACCTCTGGCAATTTATAGCGAGGATTTGCTGGCCAGAAGGCCCCAGAAAGGAGATGGAATATTCTGCTGACGGGATAATCTATGATCTAGCTTGGTGTTGTCGTTTATTTCAGCAGAAAGCTCTGCATGAATTGGTTAGTGGCCAGAGATCAAAGCCATGGGCAGCCTTAGTCTCTCTCTGGCTGGTCAGAGAGCCCTGTAGCTGCTGCTGCTGCAGCCAATGTAGCTCTGCTCCTGCTAAAGCCACACTGTCAGTCAGGCTGTATCTGTACCCACTGGGAGCTCTCTTCTTTTTTTGTTTAAGATTTTGCATGGGCTTTGGGAGTTTGCTTTGTTTTGTTTTAGTAAGGTGCTTGGTATCCAAACAGCCACTAATTCAGTGACTGAGGATCATATAGGTTCTTTAATTGTCCTGTGTGTGGCAGTATTTAATAAGCCATCGGATTTTCCTTGTTGTTTTAAGTATAGAGCACTGTGCTTCAACCCTTGGATGCTTCAGCTGAAAGCTGTTTTGCATCTGAGCTTTCTGGAAGTGTTTTATTGGGAATTGTCATCAAAGCTCTGGCACTGAAGATAGCACCATTATCTCTGCAAGAGTTTCTGTTGGAGCAAAGGGCAAAGCAGCTGAACAGGGCACATGGATAGTTTCAATTTTCAGTTGTATTTATGGCAATTTTGGAGGTATTAAAGTTTATGGGGTTTTCTTTAGATACTATATGGTATTTTAATAGGAAAGTATATACAATCAACTATATCTATTTAATAAAGTCCTACTAAATTATCTCATTGAACTCTCTGTTTATTTTGTAGTGTGGTTTCAATAATTATCTGCACTCTGTATATATCTCCATGTAAATAACTAGCATGATGTGTAAGCTGACTTTGCAGACATAATTCTATGTTGTACTTTACACTGTATTTCAAAAATTTGAAAAAATGTTTTTCAAAATAAAAATCCTTTATACACAAAACAGTTTTTTATTGTTTTTAAATTTGGGTTCTGGTTCAACCTTTTCTTTTTCCAAGTAACAACACTTTGGTTCTATTTCTATCCATACCTGCATTTTAGAGTAACATTTCACCCCTGAGGATGCTTTATGGACATGCACATATGAATACTAGCCAAAAGTCTGTCATCCACTGTCCTGGTCATATGGAAATCTCCAAAGATGTGGTTTTTGAGGGAAAAAAATGACAGCTTTGGATGGTAGGTAGCAAGAAGCAGAACCGTGTTATGGCAGAATCTGGCTGGTGAGATCTTTACCTCTGGAGATCAGCAGGTGGATGAGCTCACAGGGAGGGGATCCATGGCTCCAACAGCTCTGCCAGTTGGGGAAGCAGTGTAACTGCAGTGGCCTCTGCAAGTTCCCTTGCATGCCCTCCCAGCATCTCTGCAAGACTTCTTGCCTCACTTTTTGCAGCCCTCAGGCTGGAGTTACAGCTGTGCCTGAGGCAAAGGGAGCTGTGAGGTGGCCTGCCTTGCCTTTTCTCTGAAGGAACTCACCAGAAACTTGGGAGACCTTTATATCCTTGAAACAATCAGGCTTTGTTATGGTATAGACAAAAAAAACTGTGTTTCTTAAGCAAGATCAAACCAGCCAGCTGAAAACTCTTTCCCTGTTCACTGTGCTTGGGCTTGGATCATGCAGAGAAGTGCCCAAGCCAGGGAGGATGGATATTCTCCTGCATCCATGGCTGCTGGCTGCCATTTTCTGCCCTGGGCACCTTCAGGCTGCTGTGGCTGCTGCCTGCCAGCCTCCCTCTGCACAGGCACTGCTCCCACAGCTCTGTGTGTCCCAGGGGCACATCAGAGAGAGGCGGAAACAAAACATCAATATTGTGAGTAAAAATGGTAAAGCTGAGAAGCCAAGCAGCACAGACCAGATGGAGAAACAGACTTTTCCTGCTGCTGCTTTCTAGCAACTGCTCTGAGGTGAAGCTTGTATTTCACAGCTCTCCCTGCTTGAGGATTTGAGTGATGTGGACTCTGCTTTCAGGAATCAAAATGTCACCTGCAGCACACAGTCACCAAACTCTTGCACCTTGCTGAGGTCCTGGTGTCCTGGGCAGGATGGGGCCAGGGAGATGGTAAGGTTCCCCTTGGGCCCAAGGAATGCAGTTGAGCTGGCAAAGCCCTTCTGGCTGTGTTAGTTCTGCTGGAAAAGCCTGAGAGGGAGAGGGGCTGCAACAAGGAGTTAGAGCCGAGTTGAAGCTTAGTGATCTGACTTGAATTGTAGAGAACCACAGCTGAGGTGTAGTGTGGAACGATTGCATTGGCAGCTGCCATCATCATCCCCTGCAACACTGCCAGGTGCCATGGGGGCTTTTGGGATGCACAGAGACACCTGCCCTGCCCTGCCCTGCCCTGCCCTGCCCTGCCCTGCCCTGCTGCTCTTTGTGCCTGGCCTGTTCGTGGATCAGCACTGCCACAGCTCCCTCTGGGACCAGCGATTCTGGCTGGATTTCCCTCTGCTCCTGCTGAGGGCCATCAAAGCAGGAATAGTAGGAGCTACCACGGATGCCCAGCTCAGCACAGTGGGTAGGCACAAGAGGAAATGGAGAATATCTGCATTCTGATAGTTCACCAAAAATGACAGTTCATTGCTGGTTTTTTTGTTAAAAATCTGAAATAAAAGGGTTATGTTTTCTGTTAAGAGTTTTCTGCTCTTTTCCATTGGGATCAAGGCTTCTCAGTTTTAGATCCCCTGATCTGCAGGACTGAATGCACACTACTTTGGGGTCTAGCCTAAGTTCTAAAATAGTTCACTCATTTTCCCAGTGTCCCATTTTACTTGCCATAAGGGAATAAAAAATATTTTGTTTTTCCTTTCTGGGAAATGTTCTGGCTTGCTATATTTTGACATTTCAGTGAGCATTTAAACACATTACCACATTAACATGAAATTGAAAACTCTCAAGGGGTGAAGCATCTCTGCATCTTACCAGAAAGAGTGAAGACACTTTTCATTACTTGTTTGCAATAAAGCACCTTACAGGGCATGATTCTCATGTGTTTTGAAAAATTAATATTTTTGGCTTTATTACTGATAAGCCTTCAATGTCAACTATGGAGGAAGTGATGTGTGGAATTGCTGGGGTATAGAGTGTATGCTGAGATGAGCCAGGCTAGCCACAGCCTCCTGCCCAAAGAGGAGAAACTTCAGTGATCCAAGGAAACTGCACAGGTGTAAACTGAGCAGGTGGCAAAGTCAGCCCAGGTCCTGGTTTGGAACATTTTCTCATGAGTTGGGCATGATGCATTCCTTCAAAACTGACCTTTCTAACACAAACACTGCTTATTAAACATGTTAAATAAGGTATTTGCACTTTCATCTTTTAAAGTTTTATTTCACATTTGTAAAACTTTTCCCGTGTCATTTGGATTAATCACTGATACGGAAACAAAGTATTGAAAGATATTCTTGGCTTCTTTTGCAATGGTTGGCTGCTTTTCTATTGTATTTATGGCAACAAACTCAAAAGCTAAACTAACCTAGAGCAAGTGCCTTTGCCAAAGATCATGGTGTGCTTTTTTAATGTAAACATGCAGGGATTCATGGGAACATTGAGTGACCTCCACAGCCGGTACAGAAAGGAGTCTTAATTCACTTGAAAGTACTTTGGTAATTCGAATACATCTTTCTGCCAGTATAATTGAGGAACTGATTAGTTAGACCCAGCACGGGTGTATTTCATTTAAAATTACTGTTAATGGCTATTGGGTGCCCTTAGAAGGGATTAGAGTCCCATCTGAATAAAAAACATCAGCAATTTCATTTTGTTGATGGTCACTGCTTTTGCATTCCCCAAAAAAAAAAAAAAAAACACAAAAAACAAACAAACAAACAAAAAACCCACATGCAAAGGGAAACATGAAGTACATCTGGATTTGAGGTATTTTCAAACAGTGGAGTGTTCTTCCAAATAAATTAATCTGAGCCAAAGCACACCCTTGTTTTGAAACTTAACTGGAATACAGGATACGACTGGTTCCTAGAATAAAACACATGCTGTTTGCAAGGGCCTCACAAGAAGGTAACAAAGCTTGGGGTTTCAGTGCACTTGAGCTGGGAGGATGAGCACAAAGTGCTGGAAAGAGAGACTTGGGAAAGCAGTGACAACTAGGAGTCCTGAATTGCCACAAAACAAGCAGGATGCCTATCAGCAGGGAAAATGCACAAGCAAAAAAGACAAAAGCCACATTGGAGGGCCCTGGTTCCCTCCAGGGACATCTAAAAGAAGCAGGTAGATAGCAGAAACCTTAGAGATATTTAGGTGCAAACAAATTGTGCTGGGCAGCTGTGATGTAAAAATATCCTTACATAAAATGTCACCTTAAATGGTCATTTTAAGTTTGGTATTTCCTGCTGTTGCTGTTGGTCAAGGGATGTTTATGTTTGGTCCTGTGAAGTGCTGTTTCTTTTCTGTAATTAGGAAAAATTGCCTGCCTTGGATGTGAAAATGGTCATTCTGCACAATGTCCTGCTCTCCAGGCCTTCCTTGAGAAACCTGCAGTGAGTGCCATAGGAGTGTCATCCAGCTTCCAGCTGTGATTTGTAACCTTGTTTTGTTTCCAGATGGGCCCTTCTCCCTGCCCTCCCCATCCCCCTGAAGTTCAGACACCACAAAACAAACCAGCATGATTAAATTTACCCTCAGAGCAACACAGATGCAAGTTTTATTAAGAGGCTTAGGTTCTGACCCAGCCAAACCCTTGCCTGAATAATTTTTCCTCATCTTTGTTTAAATGATGCCTTGAAATATTTCCTAAATGAACTGGGAAACCAAATGTAAGCATGATAATAATAATAATGGTGTCCATAAGCACAGCAGCATGAGAAACTCAGGTGAATATTGTGGCTTTTAACTAATTAGCTTTGCTGGATAGTTTTTACCCAGAGGGAAAATCAAGAGAGAGTGTTTATTGCAGTGTTATTCATGTGCATCTCTCACAAACAGCTCCTCTCCTGAAGGCAGCAGGAACAAACACAGCTCTTCACTTTTTACTTTCCCTGGCACTTGTTTGGGTCAGCCTTCCCTGCAGGAACATCTGAGTAAAACAGTGGAAACACCAAACCCAATGCAGCTCACAGGGGGTAATTTAGGACATTGAGCCTCCTCATTGCATTCCCTCAGCCTTGGCTCAGTTTGGTGCCTCCTCCAGTGCTGCAGCACCTTCATTACTGACACACAGGAAAGCAAATGATGGTTTCATCTGAATTCCCACTAGGCAGGATCTCTGACACCACTTATTTCTTTCATTTAGATAATCACAAAATAGCAGTGCTGTCTTTGCTGGGAGCAGCCAGTGATTATTGCATGGCTCATCAGTGTGTTTGAGAGGAAGCTCACCTGTGCTGAGCAGAGATGAGTCAGGCTTGAGAGCATCTGCAGCGTTGTGGAGTCTGAGATGTCACAATAAAAGAACCCATCTCAGTTAGGGGGACTGTTATTCACTAAAGGTTAAAGCAAAAGCTACCTCAAAGGGGTTTTGGACGTCCTATGTCAAATAATGAGTAACCTTATTTCATTCTTTATGTCCTTCTATTGCTATGTCTGTTAAAAAGAACAAAACCCCAAACTATCCTTGAGCAAAACCGGTATTCATTGAGGCTGACTTGGGACAGAGCAGATAGGAATATACAAAGCTATTCTACTCAATCCTGAGGAACATCATTGTGTAAATAAATAATTGGGGACTAAATAAAGGTGCTGATGCAGGTGTGCTCAACTGAATGCATATTTAAGTAGGACCACAGTCTTTAACACCTTGTAGTCCAAGTGTCTCAAAGATTTTAGATTATTGTCTTCTGCATTCTAGCTGCTAATTTAACTTCCACTTAAAAGAAATACTTATGTTTTTATACTGACTAAATGCCTTCCCCTGTTGTTTTATATGGCATGGAATGCTTAAAACTGAATTAATTAATTTGGAAAATAAATAACCTATGGTAAGTCCCAGCGCTGTCCAGCTACAGCCTCTGCTCCCACATCAGCACCTCTTGCTAGTGCTGCTGTGCATTCTGCACTGCAGGGCAGGTTTTTCAACAAACTTTCCCTCTGTATGTTTTTATGCCAGGAGATCAGGAAAGCATTGTAACTTATTTTTGATGCTTTTACAGGCTGGCAGTTTGACAGCTGCAGTTGTTATTGAATTCCCTACCTTCCATGTAAGAATAAATAAATAAATAAGGTTTTGTTGTATCCTGTCCTTTGAGTCTTGCAGGGGGTTTGAATTGCAAACAAAATGGAAGATAATTCTGCCCCCCACCCCACCCCATATGGGCTTAAAATCAGTAAATGATCAGTGAGTATTGTCTCTAACCTGGAGCTGCCAAAGTATTCCCCCAAAATCAGCCTCTGGGGAGCTGCTCTGTAGGCCTGCAGCACAAGTGGCTCCACCAGCCTGGCACTGGCAGCTGCAGAGCCAAGTCCAGTGCCAGCTCAGTGTCATCCTGCAGCTTTACCTTCCAGTCAATCCAGGGGATTTCTGTACATCTCATGGTAACTGAAGAGTGAAACACTTCTCATACCACTGCAAAGCAAGCACATCCCCAGTTTATTGGACATGGCACAATGTAGCCAGACAACACCTTTACAAAAATACTTGAAGCTATTATTTCAGATGTACAAATATATAGATGAAAGCTTCTCTTCACAAGAGGAAAATACAGAAATCTGTTATAAGTCTATTTTTTTCCAAAAATAAAAACAATAGCAACAAAGCGTAAATTATATCTATCATGATCCTGAATATTAAATACAGAGAAATATGAACATCAGTCCAAAGATGTCTCAAAGTTAAGGATTATTTGGCTTTCTACAGAACTTTTCCATTGAGGATTACAAAGACTCTACAAAGTGTTAATGTATTACACATCCAAGTAACCCATTGGGAAAAGAAAGTGTGTTGAAGGCATAGGAAGGAGAGAATAATAAGTGTTTCACAAATATTGGAATTGGGATTTAGAGGCTGTATGAAATTCAGAAACTTCAACAGGTCATGCATTGCAAGAGTGCCCAGCCTTAGGTTGTGCTTTCCTCTATCATGTAGTTTTTCTTAAAATTAATAGCTGTCTTCAGGGAAGGCTTTAAGTGAAAAACTTCATGAAGTAATATTTTCAAAATTTCAGATGTTTGGATTTATTTTTTTTTAATGTCAGATTTGTGCAACCTTTTGGCTGTGGGCAGCCAAATAGACACATGTACTTTGAAACTTAAGAAAGGAGAGTAGTTTCTGTGTCCCAGTAACATCTAAGCTGGCTGCAGCCATCACTAGGAACTGCATGTAACAGGAATGGGGGGTGTGATTGTGTAAAATTATTGTAAGAAATGACCTGGCCAGCACCGTGTGACTATATTGTAAGCTGAGCTTTAGGATACAAAACATCTAAATTTTTAAGTGAAAAGCATTGTCACCCTCAGCTGACCAATGCTTGTTGTGTGGTGATGACAGTCCCAAAAGATTATATTTTCATCCATTGTATGTAATGAGGCTCAGGGTCTGTCCTGACAGCATTATGTCACATTTTTTCTATTCAACAGTAGACAATTTTTGTCAAGTGTGTTGTCTACAAGAGAATATGCTTACATGAGCCAGCAAAATCCATGTTTTACTCCTAGGAATGTTGCTGAGATCTTGGAAAATGGTGAGGAACATATTAATTGCACTACAGGCATCTCTGTTACTACTCTGAAAGAGAAATACTCCAACTGAGACACAAAACTCCAAATACTTCTAACAAAAGATCCTTACATATAACAGTCTGCCACCTGCTAGCCTGACATTTCACTTACTACTCTGAACACCTAAAGCTGTGTTCAGCCTCACTCCCTCACTTCCTTGGAGCAGCATGTGAAAACTCATTCCACTCTAAACTGCTTTTGATTTTTGACGATGCAGAAGTGAATTATGATGCTGTTTTTATAAATCCATTTATACAAAGGACTGACAGAAAAATACTGTGTGAAACACTCTTATTCATAGAGTTGTTTTTACATTCTCTATTAGACATATTTTGCAATAGCTGTAATTTAGTGCCTTTTGAATAGATGTGTCCATATGGGGGAATTTATAAAATATATGGATTTAAGGTTTTCAAAGTTTATCCAAGGCTCCTTGGAGCTTCCTTTTTGTGGCATTGAATTAGACATTCATTTAATTTTAGCATAAAATCAGCTTTATTCAGACAATATATAATTGTATATTCCTTTGAAACAAAATTAACTTTTAAAACTGCACAGTGATTGCAGGTAGCCAGGTATTTCTTTTTCAAATACTCTCAGTAAGACCACGTACACACCTTTGTGTGTGATACTGCCATGCTGGCTTGGTGCTTTCCTTATTCATGCTCCATATAGCCAAAACAGGTCTGCCAGAATAAATCAGCTTCCTCAAGCAGCACCATGATGAGGACATTGTTCTCAACTGGAGATATTGCAGATTAGAGACTCAGACTGGGCATAACCCAACAATACAGGCTATGAACTGTAAGAGCATTGCTGTATCCCCATGCAGTATATGAAAAATTAGCCTGTGTGAGAACTGTACATCCATGGAATGAGTAACTTATGGTGATGTCCATATAAATCTCACCTGTGTAACACAAAGGTCTCTGTATTGATCTGCCCAGTAATTTCTGATGTGATGTCAAAGGTGCTTATTATGCTCATTCCCTGCTTTTCATCCAATCTAGCCCCTTGTCTGAAGCTCACTGATGCAGTGTTCTCAATTCCTAACAATGATTTATTTATTTTTTTCCTCAGCACATCAAAAAGAGATTTTAGTCATGAACTGGCTGGGTAGGTATTTAAATTGAGTGTGGGAAAATGTAGTAGAGTGAGACTACTTAAATGACACTGTGAGAACTTCCTCACTGATATGCCTGAATGCTAAATTGGTGGAACTATTGTGCTCATGGAGGTGAAAAGGTAACTTAGTTTTCATGGTCAGAAAAACATGATCTATGACTAACAGCCTCAGGATGGTATTTTTATAATTTCTTGCCCACACTGGCAAGAAATTATAATTGAAATGTTGCCAGTTTTAAAGGATATACTAGAATTATATGAAAGCTCACCATTATTTGATATCCTTTATACATGCTTTAGATGCCTCATGCAGAGCACTGTAGGCTCAACCCAGGAAAAAAAATCCTAAATGTGAGCAAAAAAATACATCAAGGGAGTAGCATTTCTCATGCATTTGAAGTTATGCAACTGCTGCATTAGTTCCAACATCACTTAAGGATTATTTTCTGTGGGTTATTTATTTTCTCCTTAAGGTAAACAGACAGATAAATTTTAACTTAGTTATTAATATCCATGCAGTCACCTTTTACTGCATGTTTCTGTCCAAGCATCTGAGAAGCTACAGTACCATTCTGCATGCAAGTAATGTCAATCTAATAAATCAATAGCATTCATTGAAAAAAAAACCCACACAAATTTTAAAATAAAAAAATACCTAAAATATTAGAGTTTTTTTTCCTTTTCATCTTCCAAGGGAAAATGAGAACTAAACTAAAAGCAAATCTCTGTTCAAGTCAGGTCACCATGACACAAAGCAGTACAAACCAATAAATCCAGCAATGCTGACAGTCCAGCCTGGCAGTATGCACACAGGCTTCCGAGCCATGGAAAGTTAGGAAGGCTTTGGGTATTAGCTCTGTGTCTGCAAGCTGACTTCCCAGAATGAAAGAAAGGTCAGCCTGCCACAAACAGCATGTAAGGCAAGAAATGTGAGCTTGGAGCTGCATGGCTGCAGGGGTGGAGTGCAGCCCCATCCTCTCCTGCTCTGCAGATAAACCAACCTTAAGTTTGGGCAGGTAGGAGTATGGGAAGGAAGGATCCCTGCAGGATCCCTGTGCTGATACATCACTGGTAACTGAGATGAATATTTGGGTGTGGGTAGGAACACAGGAAAGCAGCTTACCTTCCCATTAAAGGTAACGGAGAGAGACCTATTACTCTACTTGAAAAGAAAGAAAGAAAAAAGCTGAGGTACTAAGAAGGCATTGACTCGTCAGAAAATACAATTTTAAGTCTCACTTTCTCTGTTGCAGATATAGCATGAGAAAGCATAACTGCAGTGCAGCTGAAGAACAGCTGCAGATAAGAAATTTATGTGTGTTTATTATGCACAGACATAACCAGGCCATTCCAAAGTCCCATGAAAACAATTGAAAACTCCTCAGATCACACATTCCTCTGCCATGGACTAGTTATTAAGGAACCTACATCCCCCCATCCCTAAATGCTGGTCAAAACTGTAGACCCAGCTGAGATCCTTGAAAACGTGAGCCAAGTGTTTGATCTTTTGTTGATCTTTTGTGTTTCTTGGACCACAGAGAGCTCAACTGCAGAGCAGCTTGTAGAGAAAGAGAACAGCTTGCTGAGGCTGGAGGTCTCAGTTCTCCAAACACAGGTGGGCTGCCATGGCCAGGCACTTCAACCTCAAAAACATTATCAAAATCTATAAATATGATGCTTCTGCAGAGCTGAATCACAGCAGCAAAGCACTTCATGGGTTGGTTTGTTTGCTTCACCCAAGCACTAGCAGAAGTTAATGCTGAAGGGCTCAGGTTGAAAATACCTCCACTGCACAGAACAGGAGAGGCTTAGCTTCTGGCATAGCCTGCGTTATTTACCGAATGAAGAACTTCTAGTAATAACACTCAACAAAAACCTGTAGAAGATGGCTGGCAAGCTTTCTAATTAATACAACAGGTTTCATACTTTTAAAATGTAATCAGGCACATCCTAAATGTCAGAAAACAAGACCATCTGCTGAAACCTCTCATTTTTAGTGTGCAAATGCAATATATCCAGCATTGTTTTGCCTTGTTCAATATACTGAAAAGCACTACAAGATGTTTATTTAGACCTATCTGTAAAGCTCAGGTCAAAAATGTTCTGATCTTTAAGAAAGTATTGATGGAGAGAAACATATACAACCACAAAACCTTGTACTCAGAAAAAAAAATCAAGTAATGGCTCTCTGAATATTCCTGCAGATTTAAAAAGTCACAGTACACAAGCTTTCTGTAGGGAAGGAAGAAATCAGATGTTTTGATTAGTGTTCATAGAATCAGAAAAATCTAGGCTGGAAAAGACCTCCAAGATCATTGAGTTCAAGCTTTGACTGATCTCAACCTTGTCAACTAAAGCATAGAACTAAGTCCAGTCATTTCTTGAACACTTCCAGGGATGGTGACTCGACCACTTCCCTGGACTTAACCAGTCTTTCAATGAAGAAATTCTTCCTGATGTCCAACCTGAACTTCCTCTACAACTGGAGGTCATATCCTCTCCTGTCACTGGTTATCTGGAAGAGGCCAATCCTCACCTGGCTACACCCTCTTTTCAGCCAGTTGAAGAGTGACAAGTTCCCCCCTGAGCCTCCTTTTCTCCAGGCTAAACACTCCCAGCTCCCTCAGCTGCTCCTCACAGGACTTGTGCTCCAGACCCTTCCCCAGCTCCCTTTCCCTTCTTGGGACCCTCAATGTCTTTCTTGCAGTGAGTGGCTCAGAACTGAACACAGGATTTGAGGTGTAGCCTCAGCAGTGCTGAGTACAGGGGGACAATCCCTGCCCTGGTCCTGCTGGCCACACTATTGCTGATCCAGGCCAGGATGCCATTGGCCTTCTTGGCCACCTGGGCACAGCTGGATCATGTTCAGCTGCTATCAACCAGCACACCCAGGTCCTTTTCCACTGTTCATGGTGTTTGTGTAACCCAGAGCAAATGACAATATCAAAATGGACAATAAAGGCCATTTAATAAACTAGGCTAAAAGTAGGAAGTTCTCAAATTAAAATTTTTTTTCAAACCTCAGACATAATGATCACAGGACTTTCAGACTCTTATAGAAGTCACAATTAGCAAATCATTCTATCTTGTATAGGGCATTTATCATGGTCATGGAGTTCTGGGAATTTTTTTCTGTGAGTCAAGACATTTTAAAGAAATAGTATTTGAAAATGCTTTTTAACCTTTGTTAGCTATTCCCAAATGATATCTTTTCTTCCTTTTTGATTATGCCTTTGAGATAAATATAGTGCCTTTCAGACTAATCTGCCATGTTTATGGGACATGGTGACATGTCAGCCACTTAGGGATTGAGTAAAAGGCTGATGTAGGCAGATCCATGCATTACTAAGGCAAACATACTGCCTGCCCTGGCTTCTAATTCCAGAATTAGGGTGATGAGAAGTAATTTTTAGTGTGGGAAGTTTCTGTTATCAGTTTAATCTAAACAGTAACATAGATGGTCTGCTTACACAGTGGTAAATCATGTGGCAATAGTTAAATTCCAAAAGAATGCATGGAAATGTTGTTACATGAAAGTGGAATGGTTGAAACGGACTTCTTTACTGAGCATCACATTTACTGAATGCAAACACAAAATAAAGAAAACAAAACTTCAGGATGTAGAAATAAAGAATTTTGTGCTATTTATTAAAACATAATTGCTTTAAGGATCACAGTTAAAAGTCAGACTGTATTGAATATGAAAGACATTGCTTGCCTGGGCAGTAAGAAATGACAAACCTAGCCAGCTAACACAAAACTCTGTCTATACCACTTTATCCAGGGCCACATATTTGCACCAGCTCTAGTGGGTTTTGTACTGCTGTGTGGGGATCTCAAAAATGTTTTTATTCCCAGTTGTAATGTAGCTTCTTTTTCGTTGGCTTTAGGAAATTATGAACAGGACGGACAGCTTTACTTTTCAGCTGTCCACAATTTTTTCAAGAACTAGGATGTAATTTAACCAAAAAGCAACACTACTTATGCTTTTAATGAGGGGCACCCTGATTTAGCCAGGGATACTGAACTGATATCCCAGGGGCCTTTGTTCATGTGACAAGGGTATGTCTGTACAGACCCAGCTACGCATCACCAGCAGGACACAGTCACACAATGGGGGCATCTAGCAAGTCAGGGGGAAAAGCAAAAGCCCAAGGCCAGCAAGTACCCAAACAAGACTCACCATTTCCTATGTTTACGTACCATTTCTAGCAACTGGCAAAATCTGTCATATTTTAATAGACTCATAAGCTCTTAAGGCTTATCTCTTTCTCTATTGTTTGAATGTATCTACAATTTACTGCCTTAAATGCATGAGTTGCTTCATAACCATATTGAATGAGCAAACACCACCACATTATAATTTTTCAGTCAGATATTCATTACTGTGGTAAAACCTGACATTCTTCCTGAATGTATAAAGCTAATTTAGTCCAATTCCTTTTTTACAGTTACCAAATTATAGTGGCATGCTTTCAAAATAGAAAATATGTAGCTCCACTAAATTGTACTGAAATGAGTCTGATGTGTATCAAAATCTTTGCAGTCACATTTTCCATTCCTTTTTGCATCTAATCTCACTATAATTTGATGCTAATGGCTGATTGAGTGCTCAGCATTGGAATTCAAAACATTAAGATTATTAAGAGTTGTACTCAGTGAAAACATCTCTATTTAAAGCTTCTGAAATACAGCATGTTAAAGTTGATGAATTTAAGATTACAGCTAAGTGATTTAGCTTTAGTAAGTGCTGAACTTTTAAGGAAAAATAACACAAACCAAAGCTTAGTGGGTTTGCATACACATTACTTCTGGTGTAATACACACTGAAATTTTCCTAAACCTTTTGATTTTTGAAGGAGAGCTTCACTGAATGCTGCAGAAAACAATATGCTGGACTGAGCATTTCAATGGAACATAACCACAGATGAGATTATGAATGTACACTGTATGCCTAGCACTTTAGTTACTCATGATGGCATTGCAGTAATAAAAAGTGAAATATCCATAAGAAAACATAGGCAATATTTATTTTAATTCCTTCAAAATCTTGGATTATGCAGATGACCACATGTACCCATGCACACAATGTACTAAAGTAAAAATTTTGCACTATGTCATACCAGAAATTCAAGAGTGTGCAATGTGTAAGAAAAATGTATAACTGTTATTAGAAATCTGGAAAGTCTATTCATTGTCATCCTTACGCATATCTAAAAAGCAGCCTAGACAAGTTTACAAAACATTTCTTATGACTGTTGTGATTTTTGCAGTTAAGGAATCAGGAACTCACAATATGTACATCAAGCTTGAATGGCTTGTGTATGTTACAGGTATAAAGCAGTCGGCAGGGTAAGTATGTCAAATATGCTGACGTCCTGACATTGCAAAATCTTGACCAAATAAACAAACAAAAAATGACCCAGAAATCATCTCTATGATAAGAGAAAACACATTTCACTTCTTGTGAAAGAGAAGAGGTTTCACCATCCCTGCTAGAATCTTGGGTAGCTGGGCAGCAATCACCTCTGACATCATCTCAGGGAATTCGACGCTCAGTGCACGGGACTGGAGAAATGTGTTCAAACAGAAGAGATGGAGCTGTTTCACCAGCTGGATTTAATAAAATAGAAACACAATCAATCAGGAGAAAAGTAATGCAGTCACATAAACATTCTGTCAATCACTTATACATTCATCAGCTGACATCATTCTAGACCTTACTCTGTCATTTCTTGAATCTATAATGAGGGTACTTGTCAATACCTATTAATGGCTAAATTCACACATACAGCTATGGCATGTCATATAAAAACACTGCTTCACTAATATTACAAAGTAGTATCACCCACACTCATGACACATGCGATGAACAATGGCAACTATTTAACAAGCATTCAACCTTTCATCTTATTCTCACACTCAAAACACGGGTCAGTGCTTTGTTAACTACGTGCTGTTTAAACACTGCTCTGAGGGACAGCATTTACTGCTTACCTGTGAGCTTTGCCATGGTTTTGATTATGATCAGATCCAGATATACTGCAAACATTGAACTCCACAGACTCTCATCCCCTAAAAGCAACTGCTCAACATGTGACTATTTCATCTCTTCTAGCCTTTCTGAGAGGTTCCAATTTTTATTTCAGACCAGTGACCACTATGTTGTCAAATATAGTCATATTTCTGCTACCTTAGGCTTTAACATCACACAATCTCTCCAGTGGGATCATCTACTTTTTCCTCCTATCTCCCATCACTTTAACATCTTGAGCTGAAACAGGGGCTTGAACAAAGATACTCTATGGACCAAACATCACTCTGCTATTTTGCAGCAAGCCTCCCTCCCTCTTTCCCTCCCTCACAGGTTATTTTACTGCATGCATTTGAAATGAAGATACTGAATTAAAATGAAATGCAGATTTGCTGAGTGCTGAAGAACATAAAGATGCAAAGATCCTGTCCACCCTGAACTCCTTGTGAGCTTTTCACAACCAATGTTAAGCTCTAAAGTGCTAAGGGCTTGGCATCTAGAATTCTCAAAGATTACTCAATTCCTAAACATAGACAGATACTGAAAAAGTATAGAATATAAACATAAAAACAACTGACTTAAGGTCACAAAGCTGATCATGATCGCCTTTCTCTAATTCTTATTAGCCTGACTTTGCAACTTGAATTGTGTACTTCTCACATTACTTTCCTGAACAAGCATACACATGCTCACACACACACACACCTACCAAAGCCCACACCTGTACTGGTTATGTTACACTAAAAATGAAACAAAATGGTAGCACTCTAATGCATGTTTTACAAATACTTATATATTGTATACCATAACATAACACTACATATATGCTGATGCTGAATATATAGCTATCTATTCACACAAATATACATAATAAAGGAAAAATGTTTTGTTGCTTTCTTCTTTTGTTTAGAAATGCTAACTACTTCCTTCCACAAGATTACTTTTAGGAAATACTAGTTCCTTCTTCCATAAAAAGCAAAACACATTAACAAATAATCTTACATCATGCATGGAATCCATGAGTTTTGTAAGCTGATAGAAACGCTGTGAGTTGGCCACAACACCCTTCTGGCGCAAACCAATTGCCTTCACCAGTTCTCTGATGTAACTTGTTCTCATCTCATCAAATTGGCTTTGACTTCTTAGACCTTCCAAAGGAACTAAAAAAACCAAAAACAACAGCTGAGCTACAATTTAATCTGAAAGCAATGAGAGAAATTTAAATTACAGGGAAAATTTAAAGTATTTCATGCTGTACAGTGCAATTCATTACTATGGGCCAGGTACTTCTTCCCATTCAAGAGTTACTCCAGAAACAGTGATACAATTAATTAAAAAGATATACCAGCAACATTCAGTAATTTTGCTAATAACCTATGTCTAGAAGTATCCCTAAGCTCCAGCTACATGGGTTTGCTGAAACCAAAAAATATAGATATATGGCTAAAAGAACCAGTCCTGCCTTTGGGGAAGTATGTTATGGGCCAATTCATGTTTTCACTGCTGAGAGTGAGCCCTCTTCACAGCAAATTTATGATAGAGAGATCTAGCTAGAGTGCTTCAAAACAGACCCAAGCAATGAACCAACAACTCCAAAGTATGGTAGACAGTAAAGCTTCCAGGGCTCAGGCCTCCTGTGTGAATCTCTTTCACTTAACAGCACAGATCAGAGTCTTAAAGGTGAACAGCTTTCTAGAAAAATTAGCAAGGAGGAGAAATTGGTTGAACTCCTCTTCAAGGTCAGAACAGCCTAATTTTCAAAGCCTGGATGGTTTTGGACATTTCTTAACAGCAGTTTCATAAAGAACTAAGGAATGCTTTCATATAAAGTGACTCTGATGGAGTTCAGGGTTAGATGGAAGTCATCCTTGACTTACATCTCTGAACCAGCAATTAAGTCTTTACACTCCCCCTTGTGAATTGATTTAAAAGGTATCTTCCACCAATGAATGGCCTGTTTCCTTAGAATTCTGAAAAAAGACAGTCACATTCCTGCCTAATGACAAAAAGCTCCTCTAAGCTCTCTGAGTGAAGAATTACAGTGTCTTACATGGACAAACAGAACTTACATGGACAAAGAGAACAGCTGTTCCCTTCCCCTGAACATATGTAAAGAATGAGGATGCTTTTATTCAGTGGCACAAACTGAGCCAAAATCTTAATGCAACAAGATTAGAAATTCCTCTAAATAAGAAGTCTGGAAAGCATTACATTTAAGCCACAGCAAACTCAAAGAAAAAACTGTAAAATCAAATATAATGTTAAAACTTGGGCTGAGGATCCATTCAGAATTAGAAATGTATCAAGACTGATAGTTTAATATGAATTACTATTTCTTTTCAATTATCTGGAAAAGTCAAAAACAGCTCATCTAAATAATAAATTGAACAGAAGACACAATGAGAGACTAAAGGATTAGGCTTGATTTACTGTTAGTATACAAAAGCCTAAAATGGCTGTACTTTCACATTTGATGAGGATTAAGATGAATATCACGACTAAATAAAAGTAGTCTTAAAAAAAACACTTCAGAGAAACAATGAGGTTATATGGCTTTTTGAAAATACTTTTGTGGAATTGTAATTATACAGTACCAAACGTTTACTAAATGTCTCAGCAACAATTGTTAGGTGTGTTCCTTTTCCCAAAGAGCTGACAAATTGTTTTTTCCTATAAGACAATAAATGAAGGAAAGAATAAAAAGCAAAACTCATCAGAACAGGTAGAAATACTTTCTTTTTTTCCAAGTAATTTGTTGCATATACATAAACATATCATCTTAAAAAATAGCTTCTTAATGCAACACAGTTGCTAAAGAATGGTAGCTTGATGAATTCTGTTAAACTGATCCACTCAGCAATGAGAGAGATTGGACCAACCATTGTAATGTTTTTTTTATTTTGATCTGAACTTTCTGGAACAGAGACAGCTGGAATATCACAGATTTATCTAAATGTAATGTCAGAAGATAGACAAGAGGGTTCATTTGTGATGAAAACAATGTGGAAAACATTTAAAATAGGAATACATTCAGATTCCAGTAAAGCAAGTGGAGTTATATCAGAGAGTGACTTTTAACCACATGACCTTTAATGCCTTAGCAGAGTGTTTGGTATTTTTGCTATTCTTTTAGTAATTTCTGTGTTCATATGAGCTAAATGTGATAGTTTTAAATTTATGCTCTGCTGAGACCAAAATTTTTTTTAAAGAATGGGCTTATGCAAATATCAGCCAAGTATAGATCAAGAAGGAATAAATTTTAATTCCTTATCAATTACTCAAACTTTGTAAAACCAACAAGCAGGCTACACAGGCAGAATTTGCACATCTCTCCTCTGACTCTCGTGTATTGAGAACCAAACTTCTATATTCTTTCAACTATATTTTTCAAAAGTGCTTATTCTCATTTCTAACAGCACCTGTATAAATTTAAAACTTTCTATTTGGGGATTCGTGACAAACAATTATGGCCTCAGCAGATGTAAATTTTAGCATTTCAGAAAAGGTTTTGGAAGATAAGTTCACCAACTACCACATTTCCTACGTAAAGTGGAATGCAGCTGTATGCTGCATTCTTTAAAAGATGCGTATGATTAAAAGTGACCATGGATTTTGTTTCCAGAGAAACAAACCAAAGAAAAACATTTCCATTTGTTTAGATCTGTGCTAAACTTCACCTATTTATAACTACAAAAAGCTGAATAAATGCTGGTATTGTTTGTCATGTCCAATTCCCTAATTCTTTTGAGCAAACATGCTTTAAGATCTTGGTCAAGATAAAGCCCTCAGTCCTGGTAATTTATTGAATATTTTTAAATATATTCTAATACTTTTAAGGTTGTTTTGGTTTGGTTGGGTTGGGTTTTTTTTAATCTGTGTAGAGTCACTTGAATTGACGTTTCCAGGCAGAAATACTGCACAGTTGTTTTGAAAATGTGTAACACAGTATAGCTATATGTCAAAAGGGATCCAACATTTCCCTGGTGTCTTTATACACAATAAAACCAACAATGAATCACAAATTCTCTGTTCTTTATAAACATTAGAAAAAAAGTACTTTCAAGTCTTGGAATACTAACATTCCTCCTAGGACATTTCCACTTGTTAAGCCAGAGGGCTTAGTGATTGTGAAGTTAAACAACATGGTTCAGAACTCTTTTAGTAGTGATGTGTTACAAAGAAATAAAAGAACCTACTTGTGTTGAGAAGTAACAGTGCTTTCATACATAGGAACTCTTCTTGGCTAACTTGAAGTCTGACAAATTCCTGTGGGAGTTGCCACATGGACAGACACAGGGAATAGAACGATGATTCTTTCATCCTCTGTCTTACACCCAGAAAAGGTAAAAAAAATAAATTAAAAAAAATGAAAACAAAGAAAAATAATGGCTCCAGTACTAACTGCTTGGAAGAAATGTCTTGTTAGCAGTTTAATTATCACATTACCAAAAATTAAAAATGAGATTATATACATAAACAATTTTCTGAATTTTTTGTAACTATGCTAGTTTTTAAATTGTAATAAATGTGCTATTATTTTGGATGTTTAATCTGTTAATGCTGTCCAGAAAAATACCAAAACTTGGAGACCACCAAAGCTGAATGCTAACCACAAAAATAAGGGGTTTTCAATTAATTAAAAATGCCCTAATGATTAATTTCAAACACTACTTTATTTTAGAAGTTGATAGATTCTTGCATCTCTGTAAATATTTCAAAGCATAGAACTGAAGATAAACCTTAAAGTGTGTAGAAAACTTGTTCTTAGCTTTTGCAAAAATGCCTGCTTTAAAATACTTTGTAGCAGCTCTAGCCTGGTACTTCAAATAGCAATGATATTCTTTTGTAGCATGTTATGCCATTTAAGAAACAGTTGAAAATGTTACATGCCAAGTAAACAGAGACATCAATACAACCTTTCCTAAACTCCCACAGAAATAAAAAGAACAAACCACACAAGAAATACATAAAACTGCAGTGTTCTTCGCAGCACTTTGATGCTATGTTTCTCTGTGATTTTGGTATACTGAGTATATATTATTGCACATATCGTATTTTTTAAGAGAGTACTTTTCAACTGAAATGACTGCAACAATAGCATTATGAAGTTTCTAATCTAGACTGAATTCACTGCACATTAACCTGATGATCCAGTAACTTGGACTGATTTTAAAAGGTTGCATCACAATCCAGGTAAATTAGGTGCAACAACTAGAGGAAGATTAAATTTTGCTTCCCTGCCTGCTAGGGAGTTCAGACCAGCATTCCAACCTGACTGCAGATAGTAACCTCAGCAATGAAAACAGAAGATATTTTCCATTTAAAAAAGACATTTTTCAATGTACTGAACTTTTTTCTTGTTATTTAAAATATTTCTGCTATCTTGGATGAAAATTATTTCGATGTTACTCAACATCAGGTATCTCATACCAGCTCCTAAGAGATATAAACATAGAAATTTAATCTTTTAGACCTGAATGGACTTGTCACTATATCTACTTTAAATCTCCTTTTCTGTTACTTTCTGGTAGCATCTCTTCCTAATTATTGCCTACAAAGAGCAATAGCAGCTTTCAGGGTTAGTAGCTTAAATGCTGTTCTTACTCACGTTTTCAGACACTACAAAGCACAAGCAACAGTTAAGTCCTTGTAGAGTATTAATACTATGAAATCTTTGTCAAACCAAGACTCTCAGCTTTCTTGGTCTGAACTTGAGGCTACCAAATACATTCTTCCTGAGAAGCATAACAACTCAGTTCACTGAATGACAAATTGGCTGTGACACAATCTTTCAATTGTGGTTCCATGGTAATTATGAAACAGCTAAGGTGTGTGCTGCCCTTGCAGAAGGATTTCCCATTATCTCTTTCTAGCTGTAGGCACACACTCCTGTGATTCTGGCATTTGTGCCTGCACTCCCACACGGTGAGCCAGGTCAGGGATCATCTCCACCTGCTAATGCATGGCTTTTTCCAGGGTACCTCTCAGGCATATAAACTCCTTATCTGTTTGACAGTGCAGCCAGATAGTGTTTGATCCAGCTTAGCTTAAATCATGGGGTTGCATGACCAGGACAGTTAACTTTTTTTGGCAGTGTTCAGCAGTTACCTCTGCTTCAAGTGAACGGGAAAGTACAATCTTAGATATCATCGTAGACAACGAAGTTGTTTACATTTTACTGATCTAAAAGCTAACCTATTTCCCAATAAATAGTTGCAGCTATGATTTAGTGTGTCAGTTACTTTTCATGTCTCATTGTTTATAACATTTCTAATATGACCCTGATGAGATGTTCTATAACCAAGAGAGGAATATGCTGTCAGCACCCAGTGTAGATGATCCTGAGCTGACAATAAGGAGCTGTCTCTGGTGGATTATAATGAGAGTTCACAGATCTCAACCCTATTCCTGAAGAAAGTACTTGAAGTCTTCTTTCCAAAGTGTCAGCAGTGATCCACATCTGGGGTGACACTCCAAGACATGATATTACTGCTAAAGCCATCCCACTCTGTGTTTCTTCTGAATGCAACTATAAGATGTATCAGACTGTGCTGGGACAACATACAGACAGAAGTTCTTTCAATCTCATCACTTCTAAGTATTTCAATTTGTACAGCACAATGAATGTGAAAAAATGAGAAAGAAAAGAATTCATTACTCAATAACTTCACAGTGATTTACAATCATCTGGAAGAGCAAAGGTCAGGAGCTCCAGGGCCAGCTCCACTGAATATTTTCTGTAAAGAACTTCACTGGGACGATCTTGCATGTGTTTAGATATTAAAATCAGGTGTCTAAATGTTCTGCAAATCCACCTCTTAATCCTTACACAGTATGTCTTAAATACCACTTATTTTACTTTCAACTTACTTCACAGTAGTTCTTTTAGTATTTTAAGAATAAAAATAACTAAGAAAAATGTATTAAGGAAAAATAAATATAGAGATTGAATTATGTTTTACTGCTCCTGGCAACCTGCCATGTACTATAACCAAAGTCTAAAATTACAAGTCTGAAAATATAAATTCGCAGAACTGGAAAACTGACAAAAACTGAAATGATGATTATCTAAATTAAGCAGCATAATGAAGAAAAATACAAGCCAAAAAGCCCCTCCCCCAGCAGAAAAGAGCTGTCCCACATATTTTTTCCTTGATATTGAAATTCATTCTTGGTGAAATTTTTTTACAATTTTCTACCAACAAATGTACTTTTCTAACAAGAAATGCACTTTGGAAAAACATTTTTATCAGAAAGTGTCAAAACTGAGCATTTAGATTATATGCAAACTGCTTGCAAAAACCACTCAAACAAAAACAGCAAAAAAATAACACTTAGTTCCATTTAGTAAACTTGTGTCTTATTCAGATGAATTCAAGCAAACCTTCGGACAGCATAATTATTATTTATTACTATTTTTCTCTTAGATGATCAAAATACTATTTGAACTGCTTTTGCTTGACCATGTAAATAGAATAATTGGGGCTCCCACAAAACCCTTCCCAAAGTTATTGAACTTTGATATGGTCAGAGGACTTTGCTCTGCTGTTAATTTTGAAAAAAGAACAAGTAATGAATGAAATCTTGGCCTCAATGTAGTCACATTACCATTGGCTCACATAAGTTCAAAACATTATTCATAGAATGCAACAGCAGAGTCTACTTACTCATTTAGAATCAGATCTGGTGCAAAATATAACATCTGACCACTGACATGTTTGTATGATCTCCATCCCATTGCAAAAACCATTAGACTCATCCAGGAATATTGGATGAGGGTTATCTGATCATCGATATGCAAATTCCGAAAACCTGGAAATTAAATTAGAAGACAAAATATTTCATAATTCTCATTTAGACAGCAACTAAGTAAGTGTTTTGAGATTACAAATTTGAGCTATCAAACTGTGAATACCTAGACAGACAAGTGGTTTTGGGGATGTAGCTCTCAGATGTTTGGGTAATAACTGCCTATCTCACTAAAAAGGTAAACTTGTCTAAAAAGACAAGTTAGCCTCTTGTCTTTTTGTTCTGATCCAATATTTTGAAATGTTCAAACCAAAATTTATTTTAGCCAGAATGACTGTTTCAGAGAACAGGAATGCATCTAATTTTCCTTTGGTAAAAATATGACAGTTTGTAACATGATCACTGTAACCAGCTGTCATTTCATTTCCATTGCTTGAACATCAGTGTTCTTGACCTGAGATGCAGCTGTAATACAAAAATATCCATGTATCAATACCTTTCTTGCATTCAACTAAAGAGGAGCATATTCAGTTGTGTGCTTGTGTTTGATAACTTTTGCAGTTTGATAAATTTAAAGATTGCCATGAATTATGTGAGTCAAACTAACAGCTTCCTGCCACTGAAAGCAGTGCTCCTGTTCTTCATCACATGGTCCTGCTGCCTCCTTCAAGCAAGCTCTGGCATTCATGCTACTCCTCAGTGAACTGGTTCAGTTCATAAAGACACAAGAGAACTACAGAGGGTAAAGAAAAGGTTTCTTTTCTTCTCATTTTGTCAGATGAATCTATTCACCCAAGAGGTCTGCTAAGTGCCAACTGCAGTGGGAAGAGCAGTGAGAGAGACTACTTTGCTGCTGTTTCCTGCAGCAGCAAAGTGTCAAATTGAGCTCACATGAAACTATTTTCCAGGCTTTCTGCTCAATATATTGATTTCTATATATCCCAGAATGACCGTGATGATCTCTATGACCATACAACACACATAACATGATTTTTTTTTTTAAATCCAGTTGTGGACATTCATAAATTCAGTTACTTCTCATTACCAGTCTGTTTGTGAGCTGCTCAGTCCTAACTGGTGTTATTTATTAAAACTATTCTTTGTTGCTTTCAAAAATTCATTTTAGTAATAATAAGAATAAAGAATAAGCAGAAATACAACTTTTCTTATACCAAATGAATAAATTAAGAGTAAGAGGTGTTGGGGTAGAAAGGCTGCTACAACAATCACATACAGGAACTCTCTGAACTCCTGTGGTTTCTTTGAGTGAATCTAAATATGCTGATGGATTCCTTCAAATGTGCCTCCCTATTAAAATGTATTTGATTAATTATATTATCTGTTAAGTGGAAGCTTAATAATTTTGGAATTCATAAAGAATTAATTAACAGGCAGTCAAAAACATTCTCTTTAGACTGCTCATCCCATGAAATAGTTGCTCAACTACAATTCACTACATATAAGAAATTACATTACCTGGTAGCAATTTAGACCACTTGACTACACAAAGAAGTTGCCTCTCACAAAGATGATTCAGACTGGTCAGCAAGGAACTTGGTGTGTCAGGTTTTGTATTGTCATAACCAGCATAGACAACTTCTGGCTCGATGCCTCGTAAAACACTTATCATTGGGGGAACAAACTGTATTTCTTGATTTGGAGAAAAGGACAGCCTTTGGGTTAGAGACTGGCTTTCGTCTTGAAGGGTTGCTGGCTGCTGGAGTGCAACATCTAATGTTCTCACAACCTTAATTTTGTTAAACTTTTTCAACTTTCGACCTGAAAAAGAAAATTGTTGACCTGTTAAAAAGAATTAACCGGTAACATTAGCATTTTCCACTAATGTTGGATTACACTTTTAATCTATACAAGGAAACTAGAACTGTCTTCAGAAGAAGTTTTCTATTTTTTGACTATGTATGTAATTGAGAAATAATCATGGAAAATTCTTAAGAGCTTCTCCCTCTGTATCCTACTCCCTTCACAAAGGGATGAACAGCACCCACCCATTAAAATTATTGCCATGAATTCTAGGTTACAGTAACCTCATAAAGTGTTTTCTGGTTCAATTCCCACTGTTCTGTCATATGCCAACAGTCGAGCCAGCTGGCTCTACAGCTCAGTTTCTATTTAATGTCAGTTAAGGATACTGTTTCTTTTACTCCCTAATATTCAAAACCAAAAATGTTAGTTATTAATTACTACACACAGAAACTCCTTTCCTCCAGTTCCCTAAAAGCATTTCAGTCTCATAGCTGAATCCTGTTTTGATGGCCAGGGGATGAGTGAAAGACTAACAAACAGTGTAAAACCACGTCAACACTTAGAAAACACTTCACTTTCTAAAGCATAATTTCCCTCTTCTAGTGTTTTCAATTGTCATTGCCATACCGCAGTAGTATGAACAACATTAATTAAAAAAATTAATAGCTGAATTGCCTTCCCAAAATAAGCACAGACGCATGTGGAACGGCTATGGAAATATATACAGCTCTAGGTAGCAACTCTTCAAATTTCGTTCATGGGAACACTCTGCCAGAGCACCCTATAGACAGAGAAAATCAAACCATCAGAGGTTCAAAGACAATAACCCTCAGTGACATATTACCATATTACAAGTTTCAATAAAAAGGCAGAGGTGGCTATATGGAACACATTCACTTTAAACAGATCCTCAAAGGTGATGAAAACCCTGCTGGATCATTAGTTCTGCCAAACAAGTTTGGTGTAAGGAAAAAAGGGTCAAAAATGCAATACAGTCACTGATACTTATGGTCTGATTTACATGACAGTGGGACAGCAAGAGACATGGGGGTGATGGCAGAAACAGTAACGCTTATCATGCAATGAGATCAAGGGTCATATTCCCACTAATTTAACTGCAGGTTTCATTAGTTTAGTATCAAGTACCCCAACAATCATATGCTCATTTTATCACTTGTGGTAAGAATAAAAATATTTCTGATTAGAGATTTCTTATTAAAGAACCAAACACAAAGTTACTTCTTATGTTACAGCTGAACCAAGAAAAAAAATAAAAAAAGCAAAACAAAAAACCACAGAAGAATAGACAATTTATTATGCCAAAAGACCTAGAGCCAATTTCTATCATAACAAACCTATACATAGTTGTAGACACACTGGGAATTTCCCACGAAGTATTGTGTAGGCATGAAGGAAAACAGAAGTAACAATGCATTTGATAGTTCATAAATAATTATTTCAGGCATTTTCAGAAATAATGGCTTCAGATACTTTTACAGTTCACAGAACAAGTAAAGAAAGAAACCAAACAGAATACTTATCACATGGAAATGTTAGTAGTTAATAAGTACCCATGTTTCCAAGTAACTAAATGTATCAGAATTAATGTCACACTGGTTTGCAGAATTGCTTATGTGTTTATTGCTAATTGTGTTGCTTAACAGCCACCAGTAAAACAACTCGTCTTGTTACCTATCTACTCGAGAGGTGACTATTAATAACTCAGTAAACTTTCCCATCTACAACAAGGAGACCATGTCAAATTAATAAAAACTCTTAAGGACATAAGGAGAACAACAGAGATTTGACAATAGTTTTGCATTTGCTGTTTACAAAATACCCAGGTAAGCTCGTACTATAAGATAAATAAATGTCTCCACTTAGTCCCATAATGGGTAAATAATACTAATCCACTCTAGCAACTACTTTTCTTAATACTATAACCTGTCTGTGCATATTTAGATAGCACATACTCTTTTTGTAACATTTTCATTATTTCATTTTACGATTGCCAACCACTCAAGCAGTTTCTTGGTACTCACTGTACCCCTATCCTTGATTACTATGAATAGCATGTTTATAGCATTTGCTTACTACATGTACCTAGAAAACATAAAAAAATAAAATCTATTTACTTTCACAATCAAATACATTATGATTTTATCTTTACTATCTAATTCTGTATTTTAATATATTTTTAATCAGTATATAGAATCATACTTAATGGTAGACATTTTATATTAAAAGGGCTGGGTATCTAGTTGAAGTCTAAAAGGTAGTGAAATCACTACCCTTCTCCTTACTCTTTAATGAGGTGAAAAGCATCAATGATGTATTATTCCTGACAGAACATTATAGCCCTTACTTTAAGGTCATTATGCTCTTGTGTTTTATGTAGAAAAACAAGCTGTGTAGACCTTAGGGGGGTGTATACAACATAAAGAAACAAAGCAGCAAAGCAGAAGTAACACATCTTGGTTTTAATATACCCTTTGATCCTTCCACAGAAAATATTACCTGGAAAATTAATTCACATTTTTCTGCAAGTAATCACTGCACTGCGGACTGAAAGCTGACCGAAACAATGAAGAACACAACAATTTAGCAGTACAGCTGAATAAGGAATCTGTGATAATCACCCTGGGAAAATTACAGATTCACTCATAATAAATAAAAGAGTTGAGTACTTGCTTATTCCAGGAGCTGATCCAGCTACCTGCTATCCTATTAGGTTTAAGATTAGAAAGGGATAGATTAATGTCTCAAGTTATGAGGTTATAAAACTCAAAGACAATTAATACTTCCATGGAGAATGACAAATATGGTACTATGAAATGAATATTTTTATTGATCCTTTCCTTCTATAGAATAAGAAAGAAGAAACAGTCCATATAGGGAAATCAGTTACTAAAGCTATATGTTGCTAATCCACAAATTATTTAAAACTGACTTACAATTTCTTTTAGAACAGTTCAGGGGTTTACTGCTTTGAAATTAGGGTTGAAAAATAGAACCATTGTCCACGTAACATAATATTACACTCTATCTATATGGCTGCAACTCAGTAACATTCAGTGGAAAACAGGTGTACTTCTTTATGAAGTAAGTTTAATTAATATAGTAATTTTTGGAATCTTATCATTAACATCCTGTAAAGTCTTAGTGTTTCCCATGTTAATTAAGCAATGTAACAGGTCTGCATTTAACTCAAGACCAGCATTAAGAAACTAAGTATCAGGTCTCAAAGAAAAAAAATGTATCTAGGTAAGTTCCGAATGGCAGAAACCAGAAAATGCACAAAAAATCTTGACCAATACAGGCCACCAACACCAGAACAGATTTAAAGTATTGCTGATTCTGATTCATTTAAAATACTCAAGGATGTCTCTATGTATGAAGTTTATTCCAAGAATTGGAAATTTGCACATGGACACTTATGAGAGAATCATAGAATACCAGGATGGGAAAGACCTCACGGACTATCCAGTCCCAACTTTTTTTGGCAAAAGCACAATCCAGACAAGATGACCCAGCACCTGGTCCAGGTGAATCTTAAGTGTTCAACAGTGGGCAGTCCACCACTTCTCCTGAGAGATTATGCCAATGGCTGATTTTTCACATTGTGAAAAATTTTCCTCTTGTGTCCAGTCAGAATCTCCCAAGGAGTAACTTGTACTCATTATCCCTTGTCTTTTCCATGTGACTGCTTGTAAAAAGGGAGTTTCCATCTTCTTTGCAGTCATCCTTTAGACAGTGGAATATGGTGATAAGGTGTCATCTAGGCCTTCTTTTCTCAAGGCTGAACAAACCCAGTTCACAGAATCAGAGAACCACAGAATCATTTAGGTTGGAAAAGACTTCCAAGATTATCAAGTCCAAATTTTGACTCATCACCACCTTGTCAACTAGAGCACTAAGTGCCACATCCAGCCTTTCTTTAAACACCTCCAGGGATAGTGACTCTACCACCTCCCTGGGCAGCCCATTCCAGAGTCTAACAGCCATGTCTGCGAAGAATTTCCTCGTGATGTCCAACCTGAATCTCCCTTAACACAGCTTGAGGCTATATCCTCTCATCCTGTCACTTGTTACCTCAGAGAAGATGCTGACCCCCATCTTACTACACCCTCCTTTGAGGCAGTTGTAGAGAGTAATAAACTCCCCCTGAACCTCCTTTTCTCCAGGCTAAACACCCCCAGCTCCCTCAGCTGCTCCTCATAGGAATTATGCTCCAGACCCTTCCCCAGCTCCCTTTCCCTTCTCTGGACACACTCCAGCACCTCAGTGTCTCTCTTGCACTGAGTGGCCCAGAATTGGACACAGGACTCAAGGTGTGGCCTCACCAGCGCCAAGTACAGAGGGATGATCAATCACTGCCCTAATCCTGGTTGCAACACCATTCTTGATCCAGGCCAGGATGCCATTGGCCTTCTTGGCCACCTGGGCACACTGCTGGCTCATGTTTAGCCTTTCCTCACACGGCAGGCTTCCCAACCCTTTGATTATTGAGATCTTTGGGAAAATTATCCAAGTCCTGTAGCATCCCATATATGAATCATACCATGTTGATCAGCACATCAAGTCATGGGTAGGAAATATTGCTCATGTGATACAACAAAGGAAAAATAAGAAATTACGGACAAGAAAAAGGAAGAAGTGTAGCAATAACCATAGAAAGAGTGTTGTGGTTAACAGTCTATCTTGAGATTTTATTTGCAGTTTGAATTTTAAATCCTCATTTACAAATAGTGTAACTTAACTTCAGTTTTCCTCATTTTTGCTCTATATTTGTCTATTTTCTTCTTTCAGTATTAAGCACTCTATTTCAGCGTGCATAGAACAATTAGCTTCCTAATTCCCCCAGAACTGTTGACAACACTAAGAGTACCTGAAACACTACACTTAAACTGAGGCAGCTGAAAAAAAATAGAAATTCCACAGTCACAGCTCCACTCAGTACTTCCTTTTTTCCATTTCCTAAGTGTTCTCTTCTGCTTTCTATTTGCTGCCAGATTACTTCTTTCCAGAAGATAGTGTAGGGGGGGATATCAGGGCAGAAATCTGATGAGATGCCATGTCCCTCTAAGAACTAGAGAAACTGGACTGCACAGGCTTCCCAAAAATAGGAAACAGCTTTGATTAGGTACACTTAGAAGAAGACTAAACAACACAACAAACTGGCTATATAAAACAATCTAGCATTAAATACAAAAAAATATTTACACTTGCTTTTTAATAGCTGAGAAGAAAAAGGTGATCTGAAAAGGTGATGAGAAAGACGAAGATATTACTCTCTTATGACCTGATAGCAATAATATAAAAGTCAGAACACCTTTATCCTCAGGTGTTGTCGGAGGACGTACATCCTGATACACTGAGGAGACACTAATGAGGACACACCATCCCATCAATATTGCTGGCAAAAGTGTCCAACTTTTTCTGTTTCAAGTACCTACACCCACAGCAAAATGTATAATAAAAAAAAAATAAACACTAGAAAACCTAGCATCCATGAAGCATACAAAATGCAGAATGAAGTCAAGCCTGCTGGTGATTTTTCCTGTGTAGCATTACTATGCAGAACAATGCTGAAGCAAAAGGACTAGACAATGACAGTGACTCATCTCACACTCTTCTGCTTGTTGAAACTGCTGCCCGTGATGTTAAAACATGTGGGGTTTTGTTATTGGTGTTATCCAGAGTATCATAAATGAAAATTGAGGTTAGATCATCATCAAACCCTCAGCTGTGCAAAATTCACAGCCAGGAACAAATTTTTATCTGTATTAATTTACACCCATTAGAATGGTTTGGACTGAAGGGATCTAAAGATCATCTACTCTAGGCCCCCTGCCTTAGACAGGTATATATTCTAGAGAGCAAATGGATCAAACTTTGCATGTTCTCCCAAATTTGAAAAGGCAGGCACTACATCTGCCAACTCCTCTTTTCCTGAGTGTTCATTCTTACTCTGTACTTTCCAAAGCCTACTATGGACCTCTGCATCCTTGGCTTTCTCCTCATCCAAAGTCAGGCAAACAATGCTTTAGGTTCTGCCTCTGTAGTAATACTGTTTCTCCACTGCACTACCACTCCAGCTTTAAAACACACCTTCAATCTGAGAAGGATCCAAAGGATATGTTCTTCTCCCTTTGTCCCTCTCCCCTCAGCCCAGTGCCACCAATGAGCTTGTCAGCTCCATTTTTCCTTTTTTTTTGTACTTGGAGGCGGCACTGACTGACAATATAAGAATGACACAATGGCCATGTATGAGAATACTGCAGCTCCATGGAGTTTGCATTCAGCTTACAGGAGCTGGAAACACAGAGCTGTGCAATCAAACTGTCAGTCTGAAAACTATACACACATTTTAAATTACAAAGGAATGCTGGTTAGCAAGATAACGAAATGATGCACAGTATATAGTGCCACCTCTCTTTCAGGGATAAAAAACAATACTTAAATGTGGGGGAGAAAATGTAGGGAAGAGGTGGGGAGTGAGAGAGACAGACAGACAGACAGACAGAGAGCTTTGATGTGTTAAAATAGATTATATCTGAATAAAGCAGTTTTTTGCCCTTCTTTTTTAAACTCTCTTTGGGAACATATTCTATCATTTTTACATAGCCATTTTCTTATAGCCTTAGCAGCATATTTTCAAGCTTTGTGTCGATCCAGCAAACACAGGAAAAAAAGCCAGGAAAAACATGCATCATTCCTGCCTGTCAGCACAGCAAAACTTGCCATGTGACTACCTGACCCTACACCATTTTCTCCCTGCAGGTTTTAAAAGGCACAATGCTCAGTTTTGATTAATGATACATAAAAAAACCCCAAATCTGTTACAGCAAGAACTAATAAAAAGATGGAATTTCCCAGCATCTAGTATGCAAAGCCTGCAGTATTAGAGCAACTGTTCCTCTCTGGTGGAACAGAAGGACACAATTTTGTTGACATGTACTCAAGCAATGGTGGTGGGCATAATTTCTTTTCTTCAAGAAAAGAAAAGGGGACAGTACTGATTCCTGATTTCAGTGTTGTTTTCAATCTGCTTGTTTACTTTTCATGTAAATCAAATTTTCTGATCCAAAATTTTTAATAAATACACACCAAAGACCCTGAAGAAAACGAACATAAGGGCACACAGACATTCCTAGATAAAGGTATTTTTGTTTCAGTGTTTTCAGACTCATTAAACAAAAATGCTAAGAAATTATAAAAATCAGGTAATTTCTCCAAAAATAACATTTGAATGTAGTTCTTTCCTTTATAGTATCAAAGTAAAGTTGCTTAATCTTGACAGACTGGAGGCAGTGTACTTTACTGCCTGTTTTTATAAATCCATTTGAAAAGCAGCTCACCTCCCAGGACCATACCAGCTTGACAGCACTTCCTCAAGCGACACGCTGGGCAGTTCTTCCTCCGGATTTTATCGACTATGCAGTCATTTCTTCCAGCACATAAATAGTTGTGCTGCCCTGCAGGCACGAGAAAAACAGGATGAACACTATGTTTTCTAATATAGCAAAATTATTTCTGTGTATAAATGTTCCAAAAATAACTGAAGATTCAAATGAGTATACTTGAACCATTAAAGGACTCCTTCATTTTATGCTAACTTTTGACTAATTGTGTTATTGTTTAAATATAATGTTTTATTTGTCCTCTTTATGAATGAAACTCCCCATCTATGAAATTCCAAAATAATAAGCAGGTAGCATGAACTGCTTAAATTATTTTACTAACAATATTTCTTAAATAAATCAAGCACAAGGATAGACCTATTGTTTTTTCTAAAACTTGTTTTTCTTTGAAGTTATTTATCCTGTTTTCAAAGAACTTAAGCAAATTTTGGTTGGATTGATGTGGACTTTCTGAAAGAAAACAGAATTAAGAAGTTGGGGCAGTACAAAAAAAAAGTCCTTTAAGCAGAGTAAATGACCTCTGGTGGAGAAGCAGTTCTGTACTAAACCTGCTGAAATACCAGCTGACCAGGTGCAGCCAACACAGCCAAAAAGGACAAATAGAATGAGGCTGTAACTTTGTGGTTTACGTTAGTTTAGTTTATTTTTTAATTCTGAATGACATTGTTAGAAAGAGTCTGTCATTACTGTATTGAAATGCAATCCTTTCAATGAAATTAGCTTTCAGCAAAGCAAAAGATTAAATGGAATACTGTGGATATAGATATCCAAATGTACAGAAATCAGTACCAAACCTTCTAAATTTTCACTGATTTCTATATCTAGAAAAGAGTTAGTGCTGGACCATGTGAAACAATGCATTTGTTTCTGTGCTACCATTTTTAAAGATAAATATTTTTCTTCTTAACCATAACTTTAAAAACAACCTGTTTGGTTTTAGTGAAAAAAAACCAATTTGTCTGAAATTAATTTTTGTTTCTTTTTTTGTTTTTTTGAAAACTACAGGTGAACAAAAACATTTGCCTCACACATAGCCTGGCAACAATAAAGTTCTTAGTAATGCTTTAAATCAAAAGTAACTCTCAATTACTTTTTGTCTTTAATTTTAATCCTGGACTCCTTCTTACAGGCAACATTACCACAAATATAAAAATGAATAAAAATCCATCTTGCTATTAGCAGCAGACCAGTAAGCAAAACACTTATTTCAAACAATTCTTCCTTGGGACTATTTGCAGTTTTCCTTCATCTTTCTTTGCCTTTATAAGCTACAAAAAGCATTCAGTCTTTTGATAAGCAACAACAATTTTAAAACTCTATTACTTAAATTAAAATCCATTACAATTATCTCAGCTCTATGGCATTCTACTGCTTTAATGCATAGCTAATTTACAAAGGAATGCTGAAGTATAGTTAAAAGTTTTGTTTGTTCTTGCATTGTTTGGGGGGTTTTCTTTGATCTCCTGAAAGTGGATTTCTTCTGGACTTCTTTTCCAGGGAATCTGTTAAGTCTACACCAGATGATCTGAATCCATATAAACCTTGTCCATTGCAAGACCAAAACATGGACTTGGTATTTCCAGCATGGCAGTTAATAGTCACTAGCAGCTCACATTGTCACAGCAGCATTCAAACTTGTACTTTTCCTCCTATAATGACACAGAAAAATGCTGATCTGCCAAAGCCAATGCCATATTGTGAAATATTATTCTCAAAGCACTCAGTGAACTCTGTTTCTACATTCTAGAATAATGTCAATATTCAGGACTCACTCTTGAGATCAGCACGTGATCAGTGTACTCAACATCCAAGTGCATGCCCTAACTACTAAAGGAGGCTAAGGACTATCTGCTGGAACAGGAAATTATCTGGGAAAACAGAAACTACTAGCTTGATTTATAGTGACACATATTTAAATAGCCTGTATTATTTATATAATAGTATTCAAATATTGTGCATCTAAGATAAGGAATTACAGATCAAACTGCAAAAATTTAAATTTACAGTTATACATTCAAGTTTAGCTACACTCTTAGAAACCTCTTCATAATTTCATTATCAGTAGATTCAACTTCCACTTCAATTTAAAATTCATGAATTTCTTCATCATCACATTATAACCCACAAACTGCTTCTTATAAAGCACTATTTTCACATTTACAAAACAAATCATAATTGAATGACAATTATGAGAAATACACTTCCATGTTTATATGTTCTGAAATTTCAGTTTAGAATGGATTAAAAGATCTCTCTGCTCAGTGTATACCAGGCCAAAAATTAAATCTGTTACTAGAATTCAGGCTTTGATCTTCAAAAAGGGAATCTTATTTCATTCTCATTTGTTTCATACATTTTATTTCAAAATCTTATAATAGCCAATAACAAAATCTTTATTATGTCTTCACCTAATTTATTTCTTTCACAAAGCTTCAATGATACTAGTACTAAAAAAAAAAAAAAAGAAGAAGCAACAAAGAGCCCAAACCCTGCCAACCCAACGCTCCCAGGGGATTATGGTGACAAAATCTCAGGCATTTCTTGATGTTTACTGTTAACAACTTCCTTGTTTTCAAGACTATTAAGAAACCACAGTCATATCCTGCACCTGACTTACACCTTCAAGTGAGTTTTCCACTCCACTCATCTCTACCCCACCTCTCCCCGACACCTTCCATCCCAAAGTGTACTCCACTCATTTTGATTCAGCTACAACTTATTTGGAAAACACGTAAGGTTCAATTATTTGGTATTTTTCAGTATCATCTGCAAAGGATTTTTTTTATTATCACAGCCATCTGAGTGGATCTCATGTCAATAAATAAATCTGAGTAAATGTTCACATTTGAAATCACTTCTACCATTGTGCAAAGCTGGCTTCTGAGAAGTTTACTTGCTTGACGTAAATATTTTAGGGCCAGCTGCCATCTGAAGAAGAGATTATGTAAGAAATGACCAACACATGCCAGACACTTGCCTAATTTCAAAAATTATAGGACAATATTTAGTTAGACAAAGATGTTTGGAAGGTTTTCCTGGGTTGCTAAAATATTTATTTGAAAATATATTTTCTATAGTTCAGTCTTTAGGATCATCTAGTTTTGAACTAATTGTCTTTAATACATGGGCATTGCAGTTACACAAAAATCCATGTACTAATGAAGCATCCAAAACCCCCTGTAAAGATAAAACAACTATTCTATTGGTAGCTTGATATTTAGCACCTTTCCTATGACTACTGCCATTAAAACTAGGAAAACAAAGAACAAGCAAGCAAACCAAATACTCAGAAAAAAACTCCAGGATAACAGTAGTATACTCACTACAGCACCATTTTGAAAATAAATGTTGTTATTAGCATTTTTTACAAAAATATGAACCTGGGAACTTTCTGACAACTGCCACATACTCGGAAAGCTTCACCCAATGTAAATTTTCTACGCATGTTTACTTTTCACTGTTTTTTGAAAGTGCACATTGAGGGTCACTCTCAATGTATTGGCTCATGACGAGCTTGATTGAGAAAATACAGACACAATTTTAGCCCACTTAAACATTCCAGATTCTTACAGGATAGTACTTTTCTTTTTCCTTCAAAATCCATTAGTGTTAGCAAAGTTGCAAGTTCTAATGTAAGCAGGCAAACACAATTTTAAGTCCCGTAATGACTACTGCTACACTGGCAGGTTTTTAATCCAAACAGTGCTGGAAGTAGCACATACAGTATCTTCACAAACTGCACTATTAACTTAGCTCACTGACATGCTGTGCATCACTTACAATCACTGAAGTAAACTTCTAAATTTCACAGACTTTGCAGATGTACAAAATATGGAAAACATAAAGCTTTAGCTGCACCTGGGGCATCAGATACAGCAGTTACTTGCATAAGTGCATCTGTGCTGAACTGTTGTCTCCCTGCTCAGAAGGGTGCACTTGTTTGCAAACTCTCAGTTCCTTCTATGCGCAAAGAAGAGTACTATCTCAACTCTTTTTTCTCTCTCCCCAGTGTCATTCTGCCTCCTGTATCTCTCTTAACTGCCAATGTTTTTGTATAAAACCATCAACTTCTGGAGGACTGCTCTTCGCAGAACACATCATGTTTTTTTATGTAGTTTAGTTTTAGATTTCTGTCTAAGGCTTGCAGATGTCTATTGCACCTCCTTGCAAATTATTTTACTCCCAAGTCTCCCAATGTTGACCTTTTTCTACCTGAAGGCTAGCCTCGAGGTTATGCTCAATGATTTTCTAACAGTATGTTTTACCTCTTATAGACTTCTTCAAAAATACCAATTAAATCAATAGGTTAAAAAAAAAGAGAACAAACCAACACCACCACAATGGAATTGTGGAAGCTGACAATAAACATGGGTTTAAAATTTCAAAAAAGGAAAATAATTCAACCGGTATACCTAAACTAAACATAATAGCGCAGAAGTAGCTTTTGAGTAAAAATCTGACTTCTGGAAGCTAAGACAAAAGACTAGGCTAGTCCTCAGCTTGTGGAAAACGTTACTTCTCAGAGCAAATACAAAGTAATTCTTATCCTGAACATGCTCTGATAAGACAGGTTTTCCACAGCTAGATAAACAGTCTGGCATAGGTCATCCTTGGTAAAATGGGAAGTACAACTATATTGACTTTATTCCAGATCTAAATGTAACACTCTTCTATTTACACTGTTTCAATGTGCAAAACAGCAAATGTGGGCTGAATTTACCTCTCAGTACGTGGTTTCATGAGATTTGGTCATAGAAAACTGGGAACCTATACTCCACAGTCTCCATGTCCCTGCATGCCATTACATGCTATGAGCCTCTAAGATTCCACATACCTCAAATGTGTTTGGGCTTGTTTGGTTTTTTTAAAATTTAATACCAATTTTAGTTCTCTGTTAATATTTTCTGTAAAAATAAAAAGTCCCTGAAGTGAGACTTCTGACTCTAACTACTTACCCAAAACCCACATTCCCCATGGACTTTACCATGCATAATCTTTTGATAAAGGTCTACATTTCCCTCTTTGCCCATTGAAGTAAAATTCTCACTTCCAATTCTTAAGTAGGTGTTGTGACTTCTATTCTGTAACCTATATTGGTATAAAGACCTGCTACTGATGCTAGTCTGCTTCACAGCAAAGAATTAAGGATTCAATAGAACAAAGAGGACAAGAAGTGGAAAGCAGAGGAACCTGTGAATATGTTTCATCCTGGAATCTAACTGAAATAATGTGGAACTTCTTTCTTCATAAATTTATATTTCATAGTGAAAGCAATAAAAACAATTTTTATAAGATTCTTGACTGACTCTTTCCTCCTCTTGTGTACTGATCTCAAAATCTTCCTGCCTTTTGCTGTGAATCCTGCAATGGTATTGCCTTTTTCCTTCCAAAATCACTTTTTCAAAGAGCAACTGCAAAAGAGAGAACACTTTTTACATGATATCTACAAAACAGAACAATTAAATGTAGCTATCTTGTTTTCACTCATTTCTAGAAAGTGTCAAAAGTTACAATCCTGTTTTTGAATCTTTTCACATTTCCCTATCTGTTCCATCATTCTCAACAAGTAAAAAAAACAAATCAAAACAAAAACCACAGAAAAACAAAACGAAACAAGATTAAGTCATAATTCATGGAAACTATCATGAACTGCAAAATTAGGAATACTGTTTCATATTGACTTTCAGTGGGTTTGCCTAGACTGTTTACCACTGTAACACCCTGAAATGCATAAAATCTTGGAGTCTCAATATGGGAACTGACAATAGTAAAATTTTTCCACAGCTAGTACCATTCAGGAGGTTATGGTAGCATCTACAAGTCAGTATTTCCAGTTCTTTTTATGGCATTGTGTTACAATTGCTCCTTGTCATAATTTTTAGGTAATTAACTACATCAGTGGTGTAAATATGTAAAATGATGGAAAGGTCAACATTTTTGTCAATACAGGGTCTATTTCTTACAAATACAAAAGATGGGATTTGGACACAAAACCTACTTTAAAAACACACCAACTGTTTCAGAGCTATACAGCACTGAAGAACCAGTTATTCTTCTTTTCATCCCTAAGTGTTATATTCTTCTATTAAGATAAGAATCTTTATATTTGCATTTCAGTCATCCTATCATTCTGATTTTAGTGGAATTATCATAGCACATTGCCATGTTAAGTTTTTTCATATATCTTTTCCTTATATTCCTTGACTTGTCCTTCAACTGAACCAGTAGAGCAGGGTCATCCACTATATGAGCAATAGAGGTAGAAAAACCCAGAAAAATTAGTAGCATATAAAAAAAGCAATGTGCAAAAAGCCCAGGTATTGCTGCCTGTTGACTGAACACCTTACATTAATGTGATTCTATTTGATTAATTAGATTCTAAAGTGTACACATCCATCAAAACACTACTGGTAGTACATCATGAATACTGTGGAACAGATTCACAGTTTAAGGTGATGGACACCATCAAACCCAAATCTACTTTTAGCAGACAACAGTTTTACTATAAATACTTACACTTTATATACTTATGTCATATAACTTATAAATATACTAATACTTAAAATAAGTATGATTTTTATATGTGAAACAATGTAATAGCTATAATACCTTATATGTAATACTTAAGCAATATGAAATTAGTCTTTTGTATGCTTATTATATTTCTTTTATATACTACAGAACTATATTAGCTACCTTGGTGATATGGGTAGGATTCACATGGCCAAATGCAGACTGTACGTTCTCACCTGACACTCCTTTACATTCAGTGCTGAGAAATAGTTAGTGTTAGAATACTGCTATTTTCATCACAGGTACATATTAGAAATAAGTCAGTAAATTTCTTCCTAAAATTTGTTTCTCTCCATTCACTGTAAAATGAACTTAAAATGAGCAGTTCAGGTTACTCACATTGTGCATCTGGGAAGTTAGAACACAGTATTAGCAAGCCTGAGCAGTCAGCTGCTGGTGCTCTTTAAAGTGCACTTTTACACTACCTGAAATAGCTTCTAATCCACCTGAAAAGATGTTTAAGATAATATACAATACTGTTTCTAAAACACTACATAAAAGTTAAACCAAAAATTTTAGTAATTGACATTTCTGCAGCTGATTATTTTCTAAGCCATGTCTATTAGGAAAGCAGTAGTTACTCACAATTAAAACATTAGCACAAGAGCTAAAGTACCAGAACAAATGCCACCTCAGCTCACTTCACTGTTGTGCCTCATACAAATCAATTCATCAAATTGCTGTTTGTCAAATGGCCAGACAACAAATACTTTTGAAGTCAGAAATATGATGACGATGTACAATTATGTATCAATGCAGATTTTCTTCTTTTTGTTTTTATGATGCAAATTCTCGGAACTCACAAAAGTGACATTTTCCATTTGTATTTTAGGCTCCTCAATAAAGCAATTTTTTTACATTCAAATTCGAAAATATATTTAGCTTACTGTATTTTAACATATTTTGGCCATGTGCAAAATGAAAGAACATCAAATAACATCAAATCTGTTATACTGAGTGAAAAGCTCCTTTATTTCTCAACTTGCCATGTGTATGCTTTGTGTGTTTGCATGTTTTCTACTTCATGAAGATTTCATCACTATCAGGTTTACAGTATATGCTGTACCAAATTCTGATCCCAAGATCCAGACTGGCAAGTTGGATTAAAAATTAGAAAACCCTTCAGACTTAGAAGAAAAAAGAACTTTTAACGTCTGCTTCATCAATTTTATAGCTGAAAGGGTTTCTACAGTATTGCATTTCTCCCTGTTTTCAAAGAAGATTTTCTTCTAGTGGTTGTCATTTTTTTAAATACTTGGCATTTTATATTCTTTAGCTATGGAAAAGCACAACTGCTTAGACCAGCAATTTTTCTATGCATAACATTTCACTACCATACATAGTGAATCACAAAACTGTTATCACTGTTATCACAAAACTGCCTATCATGGCACTGGTAACATCAAAAAAACTTTATCAGCAAGTCTAGCTGAAGTTATGACCAACCTTCTTACTCTGTAGGTGTAGCTCATCATCAATTACTCCATGGAACCTCTCCATATACAGTGAAACCTCTCATGGAAATCCTACTTTCTGCCAGTTTACCAAATGCAGGTCTCAGAGAGAAGAAACGTTCATACTTGATCAGTTAAATGTTACCTGCTACATATGCTTGAGCTTGTTCTCTGATGCCATTGTCTGCATAGCTGCTACCCTGACCTTAAAGTACATATCAAAACTAGACAAATGTTACACAATCATTTGATCAAGTTTGTAACACGTTCCCAGGTATTTTAACAAACCAGGAGTCAGTTTGTGACTGATCTGCTGTAATATCATTTATTCATGTTGGTCTCAAACTCTTTGGGTTTGAGAAACTTAATTTTAAAATGAGTTTGGGAAACTATTCCTCCTTAGATATCAATAATATTTAAAAAGTGCATATATAAATACAGAACTAAAACAAGAAGTGAGACTTTATTATAGGAAAAACAGCACTTGAATCTTTTTCAGGATTTAGGCAAGTTAAAATTTTCATTAGTAAAACTAGTGCAAAGGACACCCTTTCAGCAAGATGGCAAAAATGCAGGCTACCAAGAAATCCTGTGTTAGCAATGATGTAACTCCAGAATTCCAAAACTCTAAACACTGGGTTTCTGTTCAGGGACAGATACTGACCGTGGTGTTCCCCAAGCATTTTGATCATGCTTGCCCTGCATGGTTTTACATGAAGGAATTGTTATAAGGCATCACTAATGACCATTTGGCAACTTAGTCCTAGAAAAGTAGAATTTCATTTCTTGATCTTCATTCTTCTAATATCCTGTTAGAAATATTCTCCTCTTCTTTTTGTTCTCAGGAATGAGATATAATGGTAGCACTTAGATAAAGCCTTCTCATCAACAGCAAATTACTTTGCAAATATAGTAATTCTACATATTTGAAAGCATTTTGAATACTATTTCTGATTTTTTTTTTTATTTCTATCTCCAAAATGCTTGTCACTCTGAGCTTACTGACAGGAACAGCACTATCCATCAGCACAGTGAATCCAGTTTTGTTCTTACTTCTTTACTGAATATAAACAGCAGCAACTTTAATTATTTTCAGTATACTCACAGGAGATCTTCAAAGCATTTTTAAAATTTTAATTTCTTCATACATTAAGTGAATCTACAGAGTAGTAGTTATTGGTAAGGGTCCAACAGAAAATTTACAACCTCTAAATGCAGATAAATATTTCCTAAGAAAAAACAACCCAGTATCTCTGTCCCTTTTCTTCTCCTCACTTGCAGTACTAACTTTTCTATGCATCTGCTATACCACCAGGTTTCCAAAGGAAGGACTTGCATTTTTGTTAAACCTACTTCGAGATTTTGCCTAGAGAAAAATATTTTTACTGTATTCACACCAACCTTTTCTTCATACAGATAGCCACATATGACAAACCAAGGACCCAAAAGACAGAAAGTATCTACAAAATCATATCTATTTTAGAATTGAGTGCTAAGAAACATTCTAAGTAATCTCTGTGATCCTCACACAACTCTGACTCCTTGTTAAGTTATATGTATATGTACTAATTACATTCAAATGTATGATTAAATCATAATTAGTATACAGAGCTTTAAATGATTGTTCAGTCTAAGTATTTTAAATAAGCTCTGTCTTTATTTCAAAAAGATTAGATATGGAAAAAACTGAGTTTTCTGGATAACGTAACAGTCCATTTCATTCAAATGGAAGCATTTAACCAATAAAGTATTGCTTTCACACCAGGGATAGTAAAATAAATGGTGTATGAATAGGACAATTTCTGTGAAAAAAAATTACAAAAATTACATAGGCTGTTTGATTTTAAACAGCAAATGCATCTCAGATTACAGAAATAATGAAAATAGAAAATAGACATTTTCCAGCAAATGTAATATTATTATATTAAGTATTTTTAATCTATTTACGAAAACTCATAACATAAAAAAACCTCAAGATAGAGAAAATATATAAAATAGCAAAATCCAGCTATTTCAAATCATGTTTTAATTTCTCATAAAGATCAGTACTGTAATCAGTACTGTGTGGAAATTATATGAAAAATGGAGTTTTGACCAGGAATTCTTACACACAAAATTTAACATCTTATTTGCATGATTATTAAAAAACCTGCACGTCTTTAGTATGACTACAAATTTTAAAAGGCAAATAATACCTTTACACTCAGGGAGATGATGGGCAGAAGGACAATTCATGGAAGAAATAATTTATAAAACTGCCAGTGTGAATTTTAAACACTATTTTCTATTGCATTCAAAATGCGAATACTCTGCTCCTTCTTACAGAGGAGCAATTTCCTACCGTTCTTTCTGATATAAAACCTTTTAAAAAAGTACTTTAAGTCCACATAAAATCAAGTGTCTATCAATAAATGGGATTAATTCAATTATTGCTGGTAATTATGTAGTATGCTGTGAAAATAAGAAGTCCAGCAGTCCATCTCTAAGTAACCCCCTGTAGTCTTGCACGTTCTACACAAAAACAGGTAACTGTATTTGTTCATTTTGCCAATTCCCACACTGCTCAGGCCTGACATTCCTTCCCATCAGATTCAACAGCCTGTATCTTTCCTGATTACAGACAGGTTTCTGAGGTAGTTGTACATTCCTTGAAAATCCTAACCAAAAAACCCAAACATATTTCCTCACTAGACTCTCAGTCTGTTGTATCATTTAAAAATTGAAATTTTGAAGTTGCTCTGTGAAACATAAAACTTTTGTTTATGTAACTGCATTGACCTCTCCTTTGTCTCTATAAAAGTCTATATTCTTAACCTGGTAAGATTCTGCAAAGACATATTTCAAATAATCTGTGAAAACAACTTTAAGGTGTTCCTTGTACCAAGTTATATTCCTCCCTAACATTCTTCATTAAAATACTTCTGCTGAACAGTAATGAGATATGTTTTTGAGCAGTTTCACCTACTGCAAACAGAACTGGATACTAAATTAAAACAAAGATTAAATCTAAAATTGACAGAATCAAATTCAAAGAAAAAAATTCCAGTATTATTATATAGGTGAAAAGCAAAAATAAAATTTATTTTAAAATATGGCACTCAGAAGTTACACTACACTCAGTATTAAAACTTCAGCTCCCTGACTTTTTTTTCAATATATGGCTGATTTAGCCAAACATAGCAAAAAAATATGAAACCAAACCACGAGACCAGCTAGCAGAGTCAGTGAAATTTAAATGTATTCCTGCAAGTGACTTAAAAGCCTTGCAGCCTAACAGGAATGTTTTCAGTAGCTTTCTCATGAAACTCAGTGAATGTATTAAGAGAAAACACGGCACTGGCTCAAAAGTTCACCTAGCCCACCAAGTCCACTTTGCAAATATTTAATGTAAAATAAACAAAGAACATGAGAATATGCTTAAAGTAAAAAGTAACAGCATAGTGAAACAAAAATCTAACTATATTGTATTGCTAAGCTTTTATTTCTCCAATATTCCCCTTTTTATTTAGAGATAGATAAACTTTATAAAGCTGAAAAAGCCATATATCACAACAAGAAAATACATTAATGATTTTTTTTTATTTTAAGGAATCCTATCCATTTGAACAATGGTTTTATTAGATATATGGAATAGAATTTTTAATATCCTAGTTCTGACAGGATCAGATAAAAATCAAAAAGGGAGAAAAAATTTGTTTTACTGTTTTATCTGTTGAATTGCATTAAAGTCTACACTTGTATTCATAAATAAAATCTCAGGGGACAAGGCACACAATAAAATTCAAAAAGAAAAAATAAACATAGGTATTGTTACTGTTTCATTAAACCTGCAGCTCGACTTTGCAATTTAATGACTATTTGTAACAAAAGTCAAACACATTTTATTGTTATTATGACTTGTAACAGATAAGTGAAATTTTAATACTTCCATAAGTATTAAACCAAGAAGCCAAAACTCTGCCCCTTTAAAGCAAGAAGAATTCCATGGCTTCAAAGACAGAACAAAGACAAAATAAATTCTTATCTGCCTATCATTAGCTCATACCCACAGTATTTTCCTTTGAACACCATTTACACATTTTAAAACATATCTTGTAGTACACAAAATTTTTATTTAACTCTGCCTACCCGGAAAGATTAACTGATAAACAGTAAATAAATGGGAAATAAATAAAGTAAAACAAATAATTCTACATAAATCAATTAAGGAAGAACTTTTTCAATATCCACTGTAATACTTAAACAGAGTCAACAAAACAAAAAAAAAACACTTCTACAGTGATAATATTTGTAAGGATGAGCAATAAATAAACAGTATATCCTAGCAGCAGTGCCTAGATGAAATATTTCACATCATTAGGAACAATGGCATCATATAGTACCTTCCATTGCCCTTTTAAAGAAGACTTTACAACTTCCACAGGTAAGTACTCCATAGTGGCAACCTGAAGCCTCATCACCGCAGATGAGACAAATCTTCTGGGGCAGCGATTCAAAACTGAACTGAGAACTCTGGCTGGTTTCCGTATCTGGCCTTCAAAAGAAAAAGAATTAAAAGAAATGAAATATCTAGCTTTGTACAGTTAACTACTTACCTGTATTAATGAGTTTTATATTAAAAAGCTAATTTTAAAATTTGTAATCAAGATACAAAAGGACAGGATAAAAATAAAGTATGATTGCCTTTCTGCGTAATGGTTTGTCTCTGTTATGGTACTACAGGAAAGAAGTGCAAAAAAGGCATAAAGTTATATTTTAATCTGTTTAGCAAAAAAAGGTACAATTGAGATACTATTTGTTAAAATGCTCATCTTCCTCAGATCAACAACTCTTGTGAGTGGAGTCTTAGTGATGATTTTTTTCTCCTCTGGTACAGAGACAGAATCAGATAGATGTCAATTGAATTTCAAAGGCCTTTTTCATATTGCAAACAACTTAATTTCATTACAACTACAAAAATCTTTACTAATTAGTTTATCATCCCCCCATTCAGCTACAGCATTCTCAGCAGTAACTAATTCTTATGGGGATATCAAGGATATTTCCAATTTCTCTCCATGAAAAGGCAGACTCATCTAGATAAACACTCTGTTTCCAAAAAGAGAGGATTTCCGCTGAAACTAGCATTGCATGCACGATGTTTTGCACCTATGTCTAGGTAATGCACATCTCGGCATGACAGTACTCCGTTTCATTCTAGCAAATCAACATACAAGTGTTTCAGGTTTCTTTTTTGTGTGAAATCGCCTGCTTTCTGTGGGTTTTGTTTTTTCTTCAATTCGGGAATTATATTTTGGGCAATATCTAGGTATTGATGGGCAGGGTCTCGCTGTCAATGAGGGCAATCTAGAGAAGCTGCACACCCTCCCCTGGAGCCGGGCACTGGCTCGGACATGGGGGGCCCTGAAATCCCGCAGCGATACCAAACCATCACCTCCCGGAGCGTCACCGTGCTCAGAGCCGCGAGGTGCCAGCTGCGGGCTGACACTGCCGGTGCCACACCGCCCCGGGACACCGCGGCGTGCTCGGGCCGCAGGGAATGGAAGTGGCGCTGCAGGCACTGCCTAGAAGTCCAAAAAGGACGAGAGAAACTTCGCCCGTCCTTTCTTCCGCACCCCCCTAACATCCCCCCGGAGCGCCCACCGCGGGCACAGCCGCCCCTCCGGAGGAGGAGGCTCGGAGCTCTGCCGCCGCGCAGCGCGACCCCCGGGCCCGTCCCGCAGCGAGCCCCCCGCCTTACCGCGCGTAGCCGAGGTAGGGCGGGCACAGCTGGGGCAGGCCCTCCTTGAGCACGGCGGCCGGGAAGCCGAGCGGCTGGTGCCCGTTGAGCCCCAGGGTCGGGTAGAGCCCCGGCGGCGCGGCCGAGGTGGAGGGCAGGCTGTCGGGCGCCGGCGGCCCGTAGGCGCTGGGCAGCAGGGCGGGCTCCGCCTTGTAGAGGACGCACTCCAGCGAGGGCTCCTGCCCGGCCCGCGGAGCCTGCGGGTACTCGTGGCAGCCCGCCGCGGGGGTGGCCCTGCCGCCCGGGTAGCGGCCGGCGAGGCCGAGACCCTCCTCCTTGATCTTCAGGACGGGCTGGATGTCGCCGTAGGCGAAGGGCCCGTCCTTGGCGTCGGGCGGCGGGAAGCCGTAGGCCGGCAGGTCCGGGGCGGGGGGCGAGCAGCGCGGCACCGCGCCGCCCTCGTACTCCGCCCCGTCCAGCAGCTGCCGCGTGCGCGAGGCCAGGAATGCCGAGTTGAGCGGCAGCAGCGGCACGTGCAGGTATTCCTGCCCCGGGTCCCCCGGCCGGGACCCGCCGGGCAGCGCCTCGGCTCCGGGGGCATCGCCCTTGGGGGCTGCGGCGGGACCCTCCGCGCCGCACCCCGGCCCCGCCGGCCGCGGCTTAGCGGCGGGGGCCAGGGCGTCGCCGGGCGGCCAGAGCGCGGCGGGCCGCGGCGGGGGCTGCGAGGGGCCCGGCGCCCCCGGGTCGGCTTCGCCCGCCTTCTGCGAGGGGCCGCTGCTCATCGGGCCGTCGGGAGCCTCCTGCGCCTCGAAGAACGACCAGGGCGCCGCGGGCACGGTGGAGCTGGCATGAGCCGCGGGCGCCAGGAAGGTGTCCAGGACGGTGTCCAGGGAGTCCCTGACCGCGAGGGAGCCGCTCCCTGGCTGGTAGGAAAGGGAGTCCCGGCCCTCCTCCTGCCCCAGATGCTGCGGCTGCGGCTCTTCCTCCTCCTCCCCTTCCTCCTCCTCCTCCTCCTCTTCGTCCTCCTCCTCGTCGCTGCTCTGGGGATAAAGCAGCCCGTCCAGGGAGATGTCGATGGCCTCCGCTTCCCTGCGGAAGGGATCTCGGCCGGGCTGACCCTGCAGCAGGACCGCCCCGTCTGTGGCAGGCGGAGGCGCTCTGGGCTCCTTGGCTTTCACCTCGGTCATGCTGGCCCGGGGCAGCGATGAACGCCGGCGAGTCTCCGGCCCGGGGGGCGGTCGGGCAGCGACAGAGAGCGGGCGGTCGGGCGGCTCTTTACATCCTGGACGTGCCCGCTGCAGCGGTGGCGCGGCTCCTGCTCACATGGTGCTGCGCTCGGGGGGACGGCTCTGTCCCGCTCCTCGCCGCCTGGAGGGGGGAAACGATGGGAGCGTGTGCGGGAGGCAAGGGGGAAGGCAGGATGCCTGCCAGGCTCCGGCGGCGGCGGACAGGCTGACTCCGCTATCCGCTCGTCCCGCTGCTTCCCACCGCCCGGGCAGGCTGCCCGCCGGCTCCACGCCCCTCGCCCGTCCCTCCCTCCCCGCCCCTCCTCTCCTCCAGCCCCGTCCCTTACCGAGGGTCTGCGCTGCGGGGCACAGGCTCGCCCCTCCCGGTCCCACCGCTCCGCGCTGCCTCTGGGAACCGCTGCTCCTCCAGCGGCACTTCCAGCTCCTCCTCCGCTCCGCCTGCCCCCCTCCCATATCTCTCTGTGCCCGCATCCCGTTCCCATCTCTTGCGTCTCTCTGTGCCTTAGGTCAGCGCTTTTTGGCTTCTCCGGGTCATCTCCCTGTCTTCTCAGTCCTCTCCCGCGCCTCTTGTGCCGGTGCTCCGTCCTCTCTCTTCACCATCCCAAGAAGTGCAGCTCTAGACTGAGCAGCGGGTACAAGCCTCTGGTTAGGTTGCTGCTTTGGAGAGCAGAGAGCAAGGCCAACTTTACTTATTTACAGTAACAGGTTCCTCTTGTCTGTTTTTCACTGTCCCCTTCAGACATTGAGTGCAGTTTTCGTGACTGAGCTCTGTTCTAAAACCCCTCCTGATACAAGATCCATTTTCCAGTAGCAAGAAAACCAAGGCACTGTAAAACTCTTTACATGACACTGTATGACTTCAAAGAATTCTCTACACCAAGAAGCACAACCTCTTTTTTGCAAAAGATTTGGAAAGCAGGGAATTAATTGCTTCTAAATTTTAACTACTTTGTCAGGGAAATAGGAGATTCAAAGACGACTGGCTGATCAGCCTGTATATAGCAGGTTGCAACTCAGCCCAGGTTAGCTCTGACCAAGAAGCTGTCGCCATCTAATTGCTGTCTGGCATTCTGTGTAAAATGCTGGCTTTGTGGCAAAACCCATTCAGCTCAATAAGACAGCTACTAATTGGAGAAAAAAAAAAAAAGCAGCACATGCCTTAGTATAATTTTCATTATACAGAAATTTCAAAAAAGAAACTTGTGTTGAGAGATACAAAGAATAAATTGGTGTCAGAGTAGTCCTCCTGACTTTAAGTTAGAATCAGTATATTTTTGATACATAAAGAAAAGTGTGCTGTTAAATGCTTGATTATGCCCTGTAGGTGTAACATTCTTTTCCAAGCAAAACCATCTTTTTCTCCCAAAAAAAACCTGTGATCACCACAAAATAGTTGCTTTTGTTATTTTACTTTCAAAATATCTTCAGGCTGAAAAGCACAGCTTCTCAGGGAGAGGAACATAATTGTTTGAAATTATTTCAGTGTTCTGAAAACTAGCATCTGAAATCACATAAGGCAAGTTTATAGAAGCAGTGGTTTCACATAAATCTTTTCAATGTGGTGTGTGTTTTCTGCGTTATTCTAGTCAAAATACTATTGGCTTATAGTCCGCTTTGGGACTGTGCTTTTTATTTCTTTAAGGATAAATAGAAGAAAATCTTCGGGTTTTTTCAGTATTCAAAATAATTGTAATAATAACTAGTATTTTAAAACTCAAATGTGTGGGCATGTCTATATACATTTAGGAGGTTCAACAGATTGATGCACTTCCAAGTACAATTGTTGAGCATAGAAATATGTCTTCAACAGCAGTGTTTCACTCTGTTGGTGTTGCAGGGGAAAGAACTGTTTGGCCAGCAACTACCAGGGGTTGAAGATGTTTTTACAAAACCTATCAGTAGAACCAATGTTAAAAGAATTATTTATGAGGCGCTGTCCAGTTCTGTTATGACATGGCATTAAAAAAAATAATTGAAGGGCTTCAATGATTATTGAGTTTCTCTTTTTCATGCTGCAGTATTTCTCCCTTCTCCCAAACCTGCCTTTTCTCAGAGGAGAGAGAAGTTCCTCTCCAGCACTGTTCATCTCCATGCTCATTTTGGTTTTCCTGTGATGTTTGCATGCTTAGTCAGCTGGTCACCATGCCTTTTTATTGCCACTGCCTTGCTTTCTCATTTCCACTTCCCCATATGCACACAGCATTCATGATCCCTGTCTTTACAAAAATGTTCTCCAAAGACATATTTCCTCACAGTGACTTTCCTCCTTCCTGCTGCTTCTGGAATAGGAGAGGTAAAGAGCCACAGATGGTCTGAACAGAGGGTCCTGAAAGGAAAGCAACACCGAAGTTGTTGCAGAACAGCAGAAGTGGAGCAGCAGAAGTTTCCACTCACCACTGCTCCTGACTTGTCTGTTAAAATTCTACACTAACAAGGCCATGTGACTGTAAACACCTACATATTTACCAGAAATATAAATGTGTATTATTTACATTATTTGTCTAAATGTTAACAGTTAAATATTATCCAGATTTTCTGCTGTCCTTCTTAATTTCATTTTTATGACCTAACATACTCAAATCTTTAATGGTAACAGTAATTATGCTGAATTATCATTGCTTAAGGAAAATATTTGGAGTTCTTTGAGAAATTTATTTGACTTAAGTGAATGGTCTTCAATTTATATTGGCTTCACGTGATTTCTGTGGACTTTCACTGGAAACTTTTGCTATTTTCTTTACATTATTCTGTCCATAACCCTTGTGCCCCATCCCTGGAAGTGTTCAAGGCTAGGCTGAGTGTGACTTTGAACAATGTGATCTGGTGAAAGGTGTCCCTGCCCATGACAGGGGAGTTGGAATTAGGTGATCTTGAAGGTCCCTTCCAACTCAGGTTGTTCTGTGATTAATTTCTGTCTTTTGCTCTTAGGTTTTCTCAAATCATTTGGAAGCTTTCTCTGATATTGCTATGGTATCACAAGTTTTTCCATAAGAACATTTCAAAGTATGCCCTGTCAAACTTTTTTTGCATTGTACTGTTGTAATTTCTTAATTTTCATTTATTCACTTCGTTGTTATGTCAATCAACATTACAGAAAGACAGGTTTCTTTATGGTGTATCCACAGCTAATTTTCATTTGCAATTTTCATTAAAATTGAAATTGATATTTTCAATTCAGATCTAAAAATGACATTTTTTATATTCAATAATATTTTACTGAATATAAAAGTTTCAAAAAGTGAACAGTATGAATGTCCTTGAGAAAAGACCTATTCTGAACCAAAAAGTAAAACATTGGAGAGTTTGATTTACACTCTTGCATTTTTTTAGAATTCAGTCAGAATGTGAAAATGTATCTGAGAGCTCGAATAATTTGTGTCTGTTTTCTTGCTCTGTTCAAGAACTGAGGGTGAGTAAAAGCTGCACTTAATTTCTCATTTGTCTTGCTTTTCAGCAAAATTCCTGTATAAAGTGTCAACAAGAATAGCAATAGCATTGCACTGAGAACTTCCACTATAATGATCTAGATTTGTGCTTAATTTTTTAAGTAGTTTCTGCACATTTGTTTGACCATTGAACCATTCAACTGTCCATTTTTAAGAAGTAAAAATTTTTGATAGACCCTTTGAAATATTTCTAATGGTTTTGGCTTAAATAAAAAGACAATGTTGTGTGAGAAACCACATGTGCACAGCTTCCTCAAATAGTACAAATATCAAAATCACAAACTTTTTCTATGATGACCTTTTCTTTAAAAAAATCTTGAAGCATGGCCTGAAGGCCAACAAGATCTAAGTTCCTTTTCTCAGACTAAAGCGTTCCATTTGTGTGTCAAGATTGCTCCATATAAGCAGTTAGTAAGCTAGTGTTTAAATCTGGGAAAGGACAGATTGATTACACTGAATTAATTTCTTAGTCCCTACAGACCTTTTTTATAATGACCACAACATTGTTCTGTGCAGCCTGTTGGAGAGCAGAACTGAGAAGTTAAAAGTACTGTTTTACTTTTTTCACACTTAATCAATGACTCATGATTTTGTACTATCATTATTTAGGACATAGTACAACCAGAAATGTGATTCACCTCTGAAAGAGGAGAGACTGCCTCAAACAGCTTATGAGCTCATGGTCAAAACTAAAAAGCACCTTGCATAAGGAGAGACTTAGAGGCTTTTGCAATTCCTGCTCTATGAAAAGACCCGTGTTTCAGCATGTAATGTAGAGAATAAAAACAATACTGTCATGCAAATAACAGCACATTCTCATTATGTTACAGTTTTTGGAGATATGTCTTTCCATGGTTTCATCCTTATTCTGTAAAAATTTAGACCCCCAGTTACTCGGCTGAACTTCACTTAAATTAGGATGCCAGCAGACATTAAATATGCACTTCTCAAGCATCATGATTTTGAAGTAGCAGCTAAGTCATGGAAGCACTCAGCATCAGGAATGGGATTTGATGGTAACTGTTCGCATCTGAACCTGGTGATTAGGCTTCTATAGTCAGGTAAGAGTCCTAGGTGCCAGTAGGGACCATTTTCTGGAGCTCTTTAGAGACACTTTGTGTCTTATTAAAGACATAAAGGATTTCTTCGATCTGAAGCACTCAAAGAGCCATGATTTTTGGCAGTGCAGTTTCGATGCCTAAATGAAGAGGTATGAATAGAGTCCTAAATCCTTAAAATGCAGTATCAATGTGCTCTAGTACATTGTTTAAAATCATAGTTTCAGAAACTGCACTGTAAGCATACTTTCATTTCCTCTAAGCAAGGGCATGTCATACTGTAATTAATCTCTGTGGTCTTTTATCAGGTGTTTTGTTAGCTTAAGCCAAACCATCAAATTTACTACAAGCTATCAAAACTATTGGCTTACTAAATGCAAGGGTGTATTGAAACATATTGTAAGTGCAAGAGGGATTGGCAAACAGCAAGGGTTGTGGCAAAGGTAAGCAATAGAGCTATAAAAGGAGATGAGGGAAAGGAAGCTAATCACAGTGCATGTTACATTATATCTTGCTCTCAGGTGCTAAAGTTCCCACAGGGATAATAGCAATACGGGAGGTGCAGTGGGCTGTGAGACACTTTTATCTTTATAAATTGTCCAAAGGGAGGAAACAGATGGGTATTGAGTTACAGGCACGAAAGTTATAGCTGTTTCTGCTACAGGAGTCATATATTTTATTTATTGTTCTTTGTATGTTTATGTTTTGGTCAATGCTCACTGAAATGCAGAATATAATACACTTGTAGCTGGGCAAATGAGCAGTAGCATGAGGTATGAAAAAAAAAAGAGAAAAGCAGCTTTCTGGTTTTATGCCCCACAGAGAATGTCATCACTTGCTGGATGAAATCCTCAAAAACTTTCTCAAATATTTTGTCAATGAATGCATCACCTTGAGGTGTCAAAGGGCACATGCTACGCTTCACTCAAGGCCTAGCTGGGGGACTTTTACCCAAACCCATCATCTTCCTCAAAGTGGTTTTGTTGCTGTTGTCTAGCCTCAGACAAAAACATTAAGGTTGCTTTATGTAAAATATGGTATCCAATTATCTGTATCTATGAAATGCACAATTTATATAAATATGTTAAGTGGCTGTATAAAGATGATTGAACCCAGTGCTGCTGTTTAGTTTAATATTAACAAGCAGTTTAATATTCGTGATACTTCAACAAGTCTTGTTTGCTGGCTGGAGAGTAAGAAGTTGCAACCAGTGATGCTAAACAGCTGTTAGCATCTCTGAAATTCAGAAAGTAGTAGTCAGTAGATTTTCAGAAGTATTAAAACTAATATCCTGATTGAGTTATGACTCCTAAGTAATTGTTGAAAAGAAGATAACAACTGGCTAGGACCTCAGGACATACACAAGTAGGTTTGGTGATCCAAATTTATGTGAAAATGCTTTTTAACACAGAGATAAAAAAGGGTTGAACATAATTATCACACTTTCTTGAGATAGTCTTCAAAAGTGGAATGAAATAGAATTGATCTTGAAGTTGCGTCACATTGTTAGAGGAAGTAGGAATAGTTTTCTTTTACTTTGCTGCAGCCTTTGCTGCTAACATTAATTTCATAAGACACATCCTTCCTATGCAAATTCAAGGTATCTTAGCAAGGGTTAATCTTCCATCATCTTATTACATTCCCAAGTTTTTCTTCCTGTTTCTATTTAGTCTAATTGCCCACTAGGGACTTGGTTGTCCTGTGAAATTTCAAAGCTGACTCTTCAGCCTTGGAATATTCACAACCTGCTATGAATCATCAGTTTCTTTTCATAATGAGGATGGGCCAGGCTCTTTCAGTGGTACCAAGCAATAGGACAAGAGGCAACAGGCAGGAACTGATGCACAGAAGTTCCATCAGAACAGGAGGAAGAACTTCTGCACTCTGAGGGTGACTGAGCCCTAGAAGAGATTGCCCAGAGAGGTTGTGGATTCCCCCTCACTAGAAATACTCAATAACCATCTGTACACACTCCTGTGCTATGGGCTCAAGGATGACCCTGCTTGAGCAGGGAGGTTAGACCCCATGACCCACTGTGGTCCATTCCAACCTGACCCATTCTGTGGTTCTGTGAAAAATGTATCCGTGTGGTAAAGAATGGATGCAGTGTGTGAAGATTAGCTGTGAAGGTGTCCATTTGTTCAGAAATTCTGAGTAGAAATGCTAAGGTGCAAAGAAAGGTGCCCTGTGATGTTAAAATTAGGCAAAGACTGAGGTAGAAGTACTTCACCTTTTGAAAGGTTCAGTTCTATCCAGATGGTGTATAACAGTAAAATCTACCCAAAGTATTGCCAATTGTTTGTGAATCAGCCAAGCATTAACAAACTGAACTGTTAGACACTGAATTTTGCATCAGGTACTTGAATGCCATCAATCAGCACAGCTAAATAAGATCCAGCAAAGGAACTAGCTTAAAAACTGTCAAGGGACCAATATTCTTTAATTCTCCCAGTTCTAAAGTTCCCTTAAAATGTCTCATTGGAGGATAATAAATGCCAGGTCATTGTTTCCCAGGAAGGCTAGAATGCTCTTGCATTTGTGCCTTTGGGTCTGGATACTTGTCTAAATAGTAAACTGCTGTCAAAGTGTCAGACAAAACCAGTATTTCACACCTGACTGACTGAGAATTGATAAGTTACTCCGAATTCTTGGGAAAGGAAGCATGACTGCAAATGGAGAGCAGCAAAGCGATTGTTAATGAACCCACAAGGGGAGATTTGTCATGAAAACTCTGAATATAAACCTCACCAGTTTTTAATTTATTACTCATTATTGAATTAAAAAAAAATAGCTAGATTTTAACGACAAGCCTTCTGGGTACTGATTTGGATATGGAATGTTCAACAACAAATAGAAGTGAAGATATACCCCCACAGGATCATGGTTGCTCCATTTCTTAAGTGAATCTGAGAAAATTAAATTTTGTCACTGAAATGTGACACTAGTATATGCTCTTTATAAATTAAATCAATAGTGAAACAGTCTGGAATATGAAAAATAAGATGTCACCACTTTAATTAAATGAGATCTTCTACAAGGTGTGAAGGCTGTCTAAACTAAACTGGAATAAATCCTGGGCTGATTTGCCACTGAGTAAAACCTTCAAGTTACACAATCTATTTCATGTTCACCTGAAATGACAATTTGCAGATGAGTCCTTTAACTAATATATGGAAAGACATAAGAGACTTGTTTCCCTGTGCTTTGTGCTAACTCCAAAGAAGCATTTTTAATCATGCCAGTAAAGAGCACAGACTTTCTCATGCTGATTTTGACACACCCTGGCTAAAACATTCCTTTGTCAGATAGCCTTGTTAGTTCTGTTATTAGTGGTAACTGCTGGTACTGTGTTCATCTCTAGAGGTATCTGTCACTAATCAGACCTCAGTTCTATGTTAAGCGTTTAACAGAAAAAAAAGGTGTCTTGAAAGCCTCTCACAGAAAATTATATTAAACTAAAGTCATCTAAACAAAAAGACAAATGTTAAGGTCATAGTGCAGTTTGTTCTAGAAATACAGATACATGTCAGGGAGATGTTCACTAAATACAACCCTAGAGGAAGACAGAGGCCTGTGACAGCTGTTAATCACTCTTCTCTAACATTAATCTCAAAATACACTGGCTTTGAAATTCTGGCCATAACACATCTTACAGGGATATTGTAGGCTGGGACTTTCTTTTGACTTCTGCTATCCTCAGGCCAAAAAAGTATAGCTACAGTTTCACTTTGGAGGGCCAGTGCACACACAGAGAACTCTAAAACAAAACAAACAAACAAAAAAATGCATACTGCACTGTATACGATGGTGCTCCGTGCCATGAAATTAAAAAAATATATTATCACTGGTTATGGAAAAATAGATCGATGAGGCAGGAATGAGGTGAGCAGAGCAGTGGCAGCAGGTGGCAGGAGGGATGAAGGAGGTGATGTATAGGAAGGAGAAGACCTGTCAGTAACACCAATTCCATGGTTACATTTTGGGTACTGGTGGGAGTTTCTGCTGCAGAGGCAGAAGCCTGGCCAGCTTTGTTTTGTCATAGTCTGTTCATCCTTTTCTTTTTCATTGCTTATTCCCAACAAATCTCATATTAAACCAGAACCATTAGGTTTTGCAATATTTCCAACAAGTAGATCACAACAAATCTGCTAATATTAGCCTAAAAATCTGATTAAACAGATTAGATTAGTCAGAAATTCTGTCTGAAATAGGGTGTAAGTTCAATTTTTAATAGCATAAAATCAATAAATGAATAGGACACTTGTTCTGAGCCATTGGAAGTCACCAGAAAAAAAATCAAGGAGAATATGTAATTTAAATATTAAAATGTTCTTGCTTTTTTATAGTTTTATAAATTATATATTATACAAACATGTCTACTATAAATGTTAATATACAATTTAATGTAAATTATATTAATGTATTACAGTTCCCCAAATTGTTACTGTGGATTTAAGTAATGTTCTTAATACCCTGACCCTACCCAATGATGTCCAAACTCTATCATTCCTCTCAGCCCTAAAACTTCCCTCTTTGGCCCAAAGACAGAATATATGAGTGATACACACCAAATGGGTATGTTAAAATCTACTGGCAAAACAGGGACATTTTAGGGTTAACATTAACAAATTAGGGTTAAAAATATAACTAAAGCTTTTCTTATTTGACTTCATATCTATTCTTATATTTGTGCATTTTTAAATCAGTAAACGGCATATTTTCCTTTAGTTTTTAACTCTAGGTTTTATTGCATGAACATTCTGCCATGAGTTGTATTTGTTCAATTTCTTTAGTGTGTTTGCTTTCTCAGCTCAATCCTCTTTCTCCAGTCTTTCAAAACACAGTACTTAGTCCTGATTTTTAAGTGATGAAAAATGATTGTCAGTGTATTTGGGTGAAGGTGCTCAATCACAAGACATGAAAAATAAAAAGCATGATGAGAGGCTGATGCATTTAGTAGAGCAATTATCAACATTTTCTGTATTCTGAAAAATGCATGTTGCAATTTCCAGTTTAATGCATGATGTTTTCAAAACCCTTTACTTTTTCATGTGCCTCATTGTATTCATCCTTTTACAAAGAAATAGGGAAAATAAATATGACAAAAATCACCATGTCTGATCCTAAAGGAAATCTGAATTGGAGCCACAGATCTGTGTTTTAGGCATTATTATGAAATCAAAGCAAAAGCAGTTTTTGAGTAAGCAAATCATAAATGCAAATTCGGTCTTAAACCAGAAAATGATACAGGCATATTTAGATGCCTCTTTTAGACTGATATATTCACCACACTGTCTGTTACTAATGCAGGACTTCTCTCACCAGAAACGGTTTCTGTCTCTGGTATAAACCTCAGCCAGTAAATGTTCCAAAGCATTAGCAGTTGTTCTGAAAGGATATGAAGAATGTTCCATTTCACCAGAACATTAAAAAGCTTTCAAATAGAACAGAATGCAATTACCCAAATAAGAATCAGGTCACAGCACTAGAACTGCTGTCCTGACCCACAAAAAAAGCAGCAATTCTTATTTTTTTTTTAAATGACATCTTATATTAAAGATGTGACATAGTGACTCAGTAGATATGTACACTGTGCAGCAGGGAGCTGAACAGGAGATTCAAAACTAAGTTTTCAGGAGAAAATTAAAAGTATGAATTAAGGCTTGCAGTTGATTTTTATATATTTATCACTCTGAGGCCCTGTACAGTCAAGAATGCAAGATTTATGAGGACAAGAAGCAAGTAATAAAGGTGTAATGTAGTATATCAAAACAGTAGGGAAATGCAACAAAATAAGCAGACTAAGTTTTCCTTTTTTGTTCTTTCAGTCTAGTGATGGTTCAGTGTAGACCGTGGTCTGGGTTTTGAACTTAAAATATTCTATTGTGAAGTGACAATTAGACTGACCATGCCATTTGAAAAAGATAAGAAACTAATCTCACTGGAAATTGCACTTTCTTGTCAAAGATAATTATCTCAAAGCTGATCAGAACAAAATCATCCAAACCTTTTTTGGAGGCTGTAGCTGCCTTTTGTTTTTAAGGATTTCATAGTGTAAGGTCTTTGTTATGGCTCACCCATTCAGAGATGTGGGAAAGCAGCCTGCCGGTTATGGAAACATAACTCATAGACAAATGATGGTGTGGCAGGGGTCACAATACATGTTGAAAAAATAGAGGTACTGGAATGGAAATTATTTTTCTTCCTTTTTGAGTTATTGTACAGGTGGATTATTCTAATCCTAAAAATTCCTATATTTTTTATTCATCAGAAGGGGAAAAAAAAAAGAGGGAAAAAAAGCCTTGGTAGCAGGTCTGAAATCTTTAAATAGAATGTATTGAGCATTGAGGGTGTAGAATGAGATCCAGAAAACTCCTGTTTAAATCACAGAAACAGGAATATTCACTAAGAAACATCTATTCGTTGAAATAATGAGTAGAGATGTACTCTCTTTGTCTGGAAAACTTTCTAAATTTGTTTTATGTCTTACTGTGAAAAGACTCATCACAACTCTTGTACAGTTACCTGGACAGCGGTTACCAGCTTACCTGGGCAGAGGTAAATATACAATGAAAAAACAGGAAGAGGCTTTGATTACCTAAAATCAAACCAAACCAAAAACCAAAACCGTCACTGCCATTGTCCTCATGGGATTTACTGTCCTTGGAGCAAAGAAAGCCAACATCACCTTGGGATGTATGAGTGTAACCTATGGGTACAGGAAATCACTGAATCACCCTTCAACTTGCCCTGATGGGATACACAGGGAGTGTTGTGTCCAGTTGTGGCCTCCCCAGCACAAGTAAGACATGGATGTGCTGGAATCAGACTCTTGGAGGACACCAGTCTTCAGGGGTCTGGGGCACTGAACACACAAGAAGATACTGAGCACATCGTGTTTGTTAAGCCTGAAAAAGAGAAACCAAAGAGGAACTCTTATTGCTATGTACAATTACCTGATGGGAGGATATCAAGAAGATAGAGTTAGACTCTTCTTGGAGGTGCACAGCAATAGGAAGAGAGTAGATTTCATAGAGTTCACAGACTAGAACCTAAAAAATGCCAGTTAGACTTTTTATTTTTATATACTAGAATATTTTCTCTGAGAGGCAGTGTGTTCTCCTTCCTTGGAGGTGTTCAAAACTCCACTGGACAAATTGAGTGGCTTGAATTAGGCAACCTCCTAAATTATTCTGTGATCCTGTGGTTCTTTAGCTGCTCAAGCAGGGAACCTACAAAATGAAACTGATCTATCAATGCAAACCAGAATGTTCCTCTCCTTTCTGACATCAAAATGAATGGTTCTCAGTTAAATTCTGCTGGCTGTGCCTGGCTATTTGGTTGAAACCCAAAGCTCTGGTTTCACTCCATATGGTCCAGAATCTGTAAACCATCCAGATGTTGAAGATCCTTTTTCAGTGAGAATTAGGCCTACTGAAAATATTAATGGAGTTGGTTTTCCTCCCTTTCCAAATATAAAAAAAAGATGAGCCTTTGACATTGACTGGCAAGAAAGTTCACACCTCTTTCCTTTTCCAGGATGGAAAAGTAACAAATTAAAATTCTGTAATTAAGAGAAGAGTTGAGCCACAAAATTAATTAATGAAATTGTGATTTATGAACCTGAGAGTTTACAGAATTATTTAGGACTGACAATTATATGGTGTGTTTTTCCTCCTTAGTATTCTATAACTGTTTTGCTTTTTAAAAGGTACTCTGATAATTCTGAGAGATCCTCTAAAAAGGTATCTTAACTATTAGACTGAAATATTCAACTGAAAAATAGTTGTTTGGGTAAAGAAGTTAATATTATTGCTAAATAATAAGACTTTCAGCAATAGGTTCTCATTCTTTTTTAATGATTACTACCTTTTAAATTTGATCTTTATTATTTGCTCCCAAAGTGAAGAAATATTATATGAATTCCCTTTTAATGCTTTTATTAGAGAGCTTTTTGTGGCTTACCAGGCAGTTTAGTTCTCCTTTCCCTTCTTTTGCCAAAGGAAATAGTTGGAATTTTTTTCTTCTTTTGCTTCGTCTTTCTACAGATGACCTGGTTTTGCTACTGCACACTTTGCTCAGTCGAGTTGTGCATTAGAGAGCTGAGCTTTTTTAGCTTTCAACAGCACATGACAGAAGCCAGCAAGAATCAACCAATTTTTTTCACAGACTGAGACAGTGTATATAGAAGGTCAGAAGACATAATACAGAACTGGATGTGTTTTCTCCTTTAGAAAATCTTAAGTTGTCTGTAAGGACTTTATGGCTGACAGTAAAGAAAAAAAAGGGCAGTATTTTATGCAAACCGCTTCACTTCAGTTGTGTCTATAGGACAGCTTAGTTCTGAGAACTGCTGTCAGTTCCTATGCAGCCAAGAAAACCTCTTCTTGCTAGAGATTTGGTAAAAATACACTGAAGTAATGTGCCAAATTCTTCAATATTCCAAAATGTGTAATATCAGCTAATGCACATGATCTTCCAAAATTCCTCACTGACACATACATCTTGTGCACAATAAGACCTTCCAAAGCCTTGAGATTAAATGTTTTTACAATCTGCTATTGCCCTTATTTTGTTAGCCTTGAAAAATAATGTGGTTAGAGATGTGTGCAAAAGTAATAAAACAAATAAATTAAATTATGCTCACAGTAGAAGCAGTGGAAGTCATCAGTTCAACAAATGTTAGCTATAGCTGGTTTCACAGCCTGTCCATGTGTGTGATTATGAGAGTATGTAGGTGTTTTCATATTGGTAAGATAAAATGACCCTGTCAGATTTTCCAGTTTTGAATCTGAGAACTGTAGATTGGGAGTCATTAACGTTTTTTTCCTTTTGTGTATCTGACCAAATTAAGGATCTTCTGCTTTCAGCATCTTTTCCGCAAGTCTCAGATGACTCATATCCTCTCATCTGATGAGTGTCATGACCTGGCTGTAGGTCTCTCATTATATCGCCTCAAACGTTAAAAAACCTCTGTGTGGCAAAACAAATATATCTGTTCTTGCTTTCATCTCTAATTAGTTACAGAAGTAAGATTCAAGTATGCAAAAAACAGTCTTTATGATGCAGCTTTTCTTTTGTGTTTATTTTTCTTTATTTATGTTAGTTATTTAAGGTTGATATTATAGTTTTACTTCCTTTATTTTTAAATATGTCATTAGTCTTTCATGTTGTAAAGTGTGCTGTGGTCAACAGCTGGTATACAGCCATCCATCAGATCTAAGGATGGGATGCTCAGCTCACTTGTTATTTATGGTCACAGGCCGAGGTGTCACACCAGGCTAATGCAATTCTCTGCCTCCAGGAGCAGTCTGGTTCTTCAGGAATAGCACCAGTTCCACCATCATGAAGCCCAAGCCCTTCTGTGTTTTTATTCTTCAGACCATGTGTGAGTTCTCAAAGCAATTAGTGCTACAGTGTAAAAAAAGCAGGCTTCATCTAGTGTTCTTAAGTCTAAACAACATACAAACATTGAAGTAAGGTCTTCGTGTACTCAACAGAACATAATCATAGAGAAAACTAACCTTGGCCATCTGGACACCCATCACTGTCTTGTCTTCAGTATTATTGGCCTGACCTGGATAGGTAGTGCTATTTTTATTACACCTGCACAAGCTGTAGTGATAGCTCCATAAACCTATACAATATGGACACATATACAAAGTATGGATGGTGCCTTGTTCATTTTCACCTACTAAAAAAACAATATGCCCTTGTCTTGTTCACATATGAGAAAAATAAATGCCCAGGTACTGTTACATTTATGATTTAGAGCACTTAGCAGGCTATATTTTGTGGTTTTGGAGGCTGGACTTTTCTGGGGAACCCTCATTCACTGAAATGTGTGACGTACTTCTTAGGTCAAAATATAGAGTATTTGTTCAGCTGCTGTGTTTGAGGTGCTGTTTTCAGTGTTTCTTGATGACAACTTTGTCTTCCAAAGCCTTTGGATCTGATAGCACTAACTGAGAGATTGAATAAGACAGGTAGATAGGAAATGAAGTTATAAATATTTGCAAGGTACACATTTGCAAGTAAAAGCAATGCTGACAGCTTTGGAAGTTGGGTAGGCAATACACATACAATGAAACATTCTGCTTCCTTAATGGAGCGTTGCACAGATAGAAATCAAATCACCCATCCCCACTTTCCTATTTTTTGTACCAGTCAGTCCAGGTCACTTATATTTTCACTCCATTTTGAGATGCAGAGTGACACAGAGCGTTCTGGCTGCTGTTCACCAGTTCATGCCTTCATCTCTGAGTCTGCCAAAACATCAGTGTCATGACTGGAAAATGTGAAAACGTGACTGAATTTTGTAGAAAGGAAAATAGGAGCTGGAGAGTTTTTTTGGCTCTAATGCTAGTTCTTGTCAAAGACAGAGAACTGCTATGAGCAAGTTTGCTGTGGTTACTGTAATTCTTTCATTCTTCTACCTTCTTCTGAGCAGGTGATTTTTTTTTTCCTTTTCTTCTTTGTCTTTTACCTGATTTTCTGGCTGGTGCTTTTTCCAACCAGACAGCCAGCTCTTTGCATCAGCATTTAGCAGCTATCCCTGACTGCTTTTAGCTTTAGTGGAATTTTTCAGACACTAATAGCGATTTCCAAAACCTCAGGTATTCTGAGCAGGAAATGATAAGGAAAGTATGTGAGAAGAGTGTTTGAGTAAATGGATCATTAATCTTTGGGCTCTGGTTTCTCTTAATGACAGGGAATATTCTTTTTTTCTTCTTTTAACAACAGAGAAATGGAAGAGAAATAGTAGACACCAATGTAAAAATGTAAGGTTTATGTTACCTAATATTGGTAAGTATGTTACTTTCTGCCTCTTCTATATATCTTTTTCTTTTCAGGTCAGCCCTTGTTATACACCCTTTTGGAGGCTGTGTCTGCTCATAAACGTGAGAGTTATACACACAGGTCACACTTCACTGTTTTCTCCATTTCACAACTCTGACCACATATTATTCCAGCTAGTGTTGTAACATAAGCAGATAGTGATAGCATGGATGTTACTTGCAAACATAAAATCACAGAATAGTTTGGCTTGAAGGAACCTTAAAGATCATCTAGTCAAACCCCCTCTTCCCTGGGCAAACTGCTCCAGTGTTTTACTACCCTCATTGTAAAAAAAAAAAAAAAAAAAAAAAATCCTTATTTCTAGTCTGAACACATGCATTATTTTATCATTAATATAAAAAGAAATGACACAGAAAATACATCCCTTCTGCTGGCTGCTGAGGTAGATGGAACTGTCTTAGATCATACGGAAGCCAAGTGATCTAAGCATGGCCTGGCTCCTGGCACCTGTTGGGAATGGAGGAAAAGCTGAAAACTCTCACTACACATAGCACCAAACAAAAATCAGAGAAGTCTGTACAGAAACAAATGTTACTCTAAGAAGTCATTTCCTGCTACTTGACATCCTCCTTGCCCACAGATCAGTGGTAACAGGCATCTTGCAACACATTAAATATTAACTAAATAATAATTAATAATTGTATTTATTAAATATAAACCCACATTGTACCCATGACCAGCAGTACTCTGCTGTTGGCTTAGAAGCATGAATATAAGTTTTCATCCCTGTTGCTTCTGTGGTGTTCCTCTTGGCAGAGGAGTGAGGTAAAGCACTGGCCAAGCTGGCTTTGTTTCTTTTGTGGGCTTGTTTCTGCACTAACAACATTGATAATGTCAACATGGCTTTAAGAACAGTGTTTGCTAACTTGTTCTGGCTGTAAATGCTGTAGCAATTTCATAAGCTTGTACTTCCTCATTTAGCAACAGAGTGGATATAGTGCTCACATTTTAACAACAACAGGGACACTCTTTGCTAAACCATAGCAGTGTTGAAGAAAACTTGGTTAATTGTCAAAACTGGGCTGAGAATCTCTTTGAATCTCTGAATCTATGTCTAGCTCATATATTGATATTTTTTTTGACCTAGATACAGTTATGTCAGTTCTTTTTGCTCATTCCAGCCCCCAGAGGACTGCTGGTAGGAGAAATACATATTTTGCAATTGTGAGATTTTGTGGTAAAAAGTATCTTGTGGTAAAAAAATGTGGTTTGTGGGAAAAAATATCTTGAACTGTAAGATAGTAATAATGTTTCAATATCTGTGAACAGTGACAAGATATAGTCTACTTAGGCCTCTAATAATAGCTTTCTTCTTTATGTTTTGATGGAACAATAGCCTGTACACACCTACTTTCATTACCTTGACCTTGGCTGTTTATATAATAAGAATGTAGTAAAACAGTGTTCAGCCAGCAAGGCAGGGAAACATTCTGTAAATTTAAGCACAGAGAGCAACACTGAAATTGTTTATCTCAATTTTTTTCATTTATCAAATTGAAATGAGGTCCAAGAAAGGATTCATAATAGACTGATTTTTGTTGTTGCTGTTTTAAAGTTCTGAGTGTTCTACATCTCTGTGATCATTTTATGTGCTTTGCCATAAAGCAGTTGTACATAGATATCACAAAACTTATCATGTGTCTTGATCAGTTTTGTAAATCAACAGCATGAGATAAGCCAAAGGACAAAAGACTTGTATAAAGCAAAGAGGATCCTAAAACTAGTCAAATAAATGCAGGTCGCAAGGGTATCCAAAAAGCTGCCAATTCCTATTCCTTATTCTTTCTGATTCATATCCTAGAGTTTTGGTATGATTTATAAGTAGGAAAAAAAAAAGGGAAAAGAAAAAGAGAGAAAAACCTTCCTTTAATTTTGGGGGAAAAACATAGTAATTTTTAAATAGTTTGTTGATTAGCAAAGCTATTTGAACTGAATAACCAGGCTATTTGAACTGGACATTTTGAGGTAGAAGTTGATTAACAGAGTCTGCAGGAACTTTCAGGAAAGCACATATTTGTGCAATTTGTACAAGCAGAAATGTGATGAAAAAGTGGAAGAAAATCACAGAATCACAGAATTATTTCCGTTAGCTAAGACCGCCAAGATCATCAAGTCCTATCACCACCTGTTCAACTAGAGCACAGCACTAGGTGCCGCATCCAGTCAGGTTTTGAACCAGGGATAGTGCAGTACATTCCAATGCCTGACAAAATTTTCCAGGAAGAAATTCCTCATGATGTCCAACCTGGACCTCTGCAGGCACAGCTAGAGGCTATGTTCTCTCATCCTGTCACTTGTTATCTGGGAGAAGAGGTTGACCCCCACCTGGCTACATCCTCCTTTCAGGCAGTTGTAGAGAGTGATAAGGTGTCCCCTGAGCCTTGTTTTCTCCAGGTAATAATGCAGGCATTAATCTGTAAAATAATTTGATACATTCAGTTTGGCTTGTTCACCCAACAAAACTATGTATATTCTAAAATATTTTTTGAAAAGGGAAATTTCTGACTTGTTGAAGTGAGTCCAGTTTGCAATCATGGTTTAGCCTTGGTTCTCCACATACTTGTCCTGTGTCTTGTCAACTCTCTCCAAATCTGTCCACATTTCTTACATCTTTACATGCCCCCTATGAACTTCCCACTTGTGTGCTTGGTGGATACTCCTCCTTTTTTTCCAGGTCACTTCTCAAAACTACCTTTTTCCATGATGACTTTTCCCAAACCAAGTAACCTTAAACATACTTGAAAGAAACTACATGAATTATTTGAATACTATGCCTTTGATCTGTGGACCTTGAGGCTGAGTAGTCCTCTGGGAGCTTAAACACACTAACTCATTGACAGCATTCAGTAAATAATCCACATGGAAAGCTTCCAATTATACTTAGTGAAATATCAGCCTTGAATTACAATCAATTTGGTTTTGGTTAGGAAAAAATAGACCACATATTAGTAATTCTCTGATGTCAGATGATATTATTTTACTCCATTCTCTAAATGTCATACTTCAAGTAAGGCCTTGTCTTTATTTAAGCATATATGCAAAGGAGTGCACACTGTGTGCTTATGGAAAGATTAAGATAGGATATTCTTACTGTGCAAGGGAACCTATGAGTTTTAGGTTGAATTCTGATTAGAAAAAATACTTACGTAACTTGTGAAGTTACTCCAACTCATTTGTTGCATAAAAGCTATATCAAGAGTTTGAAACAACACATAAACAGTATACAAAACAATTTCTGTTTGATTTTGTGTTTATCTGAGTACATGTAAAATCACCCTTCGATTTCAGGCAGACATTTTGGTTATTAACATGGTTTCTATAAGCAGAACTAGTTACAGTGATTAAATTACAGGTTTTTTTCACTCATGAAAATTAATTAATAATCTTCATAAAGCAGGATTTAAATGTCAATTTCCTAGTACTGTGTAATCTGCTTGGCACATTATCTTGTACTACAGAATCCTGCTTGTCTAACCTTGATTTAATTGTTCTCTGTGCAGAAGCAGTGACCTCACTTGGGTTGTGAATCGCTGAATCAATGGAGCAAAAAGTACCATGTTTGACCTTGCTATTAATGACAAAGCCTTAAAGAGTGCCATATTTTATTCTTTTACATAGTATATATATTTTCTTGAGATTGTTACACAGCTTTCATTTTTAAAAAAGAATTTTTTAAAAAAACAAGTGATGTTCTGTGTCCTGACCTCTACTTTCCCTTCAACCCGACAGGTAGTTGCTGAAAAATTTTATTTCATTAATTAAAGCTTAGGATGTATAGTATTATCAAGTATTTGTTGGAGTTTTGATTGTAAGACTGCATGTAATAGTAGCTGTATTAAAAGCAGAAGATAATGACCTTGCAGCATATGTGAAATTGTAGTTAAAATTTTTAGATTGTTCAGTAGTTTTACAGGAATGGGATTATACAGACATATAATGTGACAATGAAATCCAGCCAGCTGACAATGAGACAACTGGGGAATATTGCTGCTGCTGTGTTTGCCCCTTCAGAAATGAAATTATACTTAAATATATAATATATCTTACTTACACACAGAATACCACTTAGCCTTCATCTCTGGCTTTCCTGTGGCATATGCTGGGGTCTATGACATGGTTTTTAGTTTTGAGATCCTGCCTCAGACACAGCATGGGAATTATGTTGTTGTTACCTACTTGCTCCTAATATCCATCTTGCATCAAGCTGTGGTATATGTTATTTAATTTGCCAGATACAGATGCAGAGCTGATAGTGAAAAAGCAGTGTTATTGGTGTACATTTATTGGGTTACTTGCATTTGCTGTTTTGGTTTGGATGACCCATCGCACCTACAGATTGGGAACTGTGGGGGAATTCAGGCTGGTGTGACAGTGACACAGCTGGTAGGAAGACACAAAATTTAAGCACACTATTTCCTACCAAATGTGCAGTTGATCAAAATGAATTCCCCTCCTCGGTGTGAGTGAAGATGTGTTTCTTTGATGGGACAAACAGCATGAAACTGTATGGTTTTGGCATTTCCATTTTGCATGTGGGCAAAATCAGCGTCAAGTGACTCTCAAATGGATACCCAACCAAGCACCGTCACAGACCTTCTTTGATTCTTATTCTGAATCCCAGATTTAGAGGCTTTCAGTCACTGAGGGAATTCAAAGAATATCTCTCCTTCCTCTTGTAAGAGTAGTTTGTAGGCAGGGCCTTCCATGGATATCCTGAATAGCAAAAGTCTCAGCTTTGGCCATCCCATGGACTTCCTGTGTGCTACAATGAGAGCACAGTATTCCAGTACTATTCTCCCAAGTCAAACTGTAATGACTTCTCCTAATCTTTGCCTCCTTGTCATGTGGTTGTTTCTAGTACTGTTGCACCCTACTGATTTTACCAGCTGAGGTAGCTGTGTTCAAATATTTGAACCAAAAATGGTGGTAAAATGTCTGATTATTTTTCAGGATTTTTAGCCAGAGTTAGATGCCATGTTCTTTTACCATGGTCCCCTTGCAGGACTTGGATGGCACTGTGGTAAGACAGAATAATGCTTTTGTGCCACATCAAGAGAATGCATAGTTCTGATCAAATTAAAACCTACCTACCTGAAAATGCACTCCTGAGAGGCAAGAAACACGAAAGGTTTTCTTTCCCCTTATTATTTCAGAATATTATCTGTTACAAAGGGTTCTTTGTAAGCGTAATACACCCAGCCCATCTCTAGTCATCTTATCATTTTAGAAGTGTGGAAATGAGTAGAATTTTTCTCCAGGGGTTATGAAGAACAGCTCTATTTTGAGGATTTTTACTGTCTTGTAGAGGTCATGCTGGCATTTCTGAGAGGTACTTCAGACTTTTTTTCATTTTTCATTATGTTGTTTTCTGTTGGGGACTATAATTCTTTAACCTAAAACCAGGCTGACATTAGTGCTCAAGAAATAAAACCATGGGCACAAAACTCGTGTTCCTAGAGTTGCTCTTCAGTCTGCAGAGTGCTCCACTGTTATCAGCTGAAACATCATTTATGAGAGTTTACTGACATTCAGTTCAAATTCTGAAAATGTGGCAGTCTTTACTGTAAGCTTGTTGTGAAATTCTTGTTCTTAGAAATAACTAATTGCATCACGAAACCAGTGATTGATAATGGCATTTTTAAATTGAGCTGTACCTAGCCATTGGTCGGCCGTGCCCTGTAGATGGAACATTAAAGTCTCTGGAAACCATTTCTTTTCAAGATGGGCTCAGAAATGAAACTTCAGAAACTACTAAAAGCATCATTAAGGATTTACAGACAGTCTGGAACCCAGCATTATTTTCTTCAAATAGACTATGTCATTTTCTCTCACCATCAGCTTCTCTTTTTATCTAAGAGAATCAGCTAATTCCTTTGTGCTGCCAGATAAGTAGAAAGTTAAAGCTTCAGGACTGAGCAGGACTGAGCAATGCTGTTTAGGTTGCAATTGCTGGTATATATCTCAGTAGTAGCAGAACATAGGAGCAGAGGGACTGTTTCAGGTCATGCAGTGATCACATGCTCTTGATGATCACAAGCAACAGGTCATAAAATTCAGTGCTATATACATTGGATTCCCACTTTGCTTTACCTATGCTCATGTTAAAAACTCTTCCAACACCCCAGCCAACAGCTGGTGAGCCTGGATTTGAATTGGGATAATTTCCTGTGACGTTTGCAGAAGCTGCATTCCAGATGTGCATTAGATGTACAACTTTGCATTGCCTGAACTCCAGCCTACTCTGCAGGTGCTAAATAAAGAACTTGGAAAACATTGGATGATTCAGCATCAATTTCCACAGGCTTATTTATGCCTCAGATTCACTGATTGGAGCTGGGTTTAATGTCTGATTCTAGAAGTCACATCCTGGCCCAGGGCTGTCCTTTGACATTCATACTGCAGCAGAGCTCTTGCAGCACTGTATCACTGAAAATGTCCTCAGCCTCTGGGATTTTAAGCACGCTGAACTGTGCTTTTAAATCTCATTTGATTAGTCTTTTTAGATAATATCTCTATTCTCCCTTCCTTTTCTTAGAAATGAGAATTTAGCATGATAATTTAAGTACTGCATCTGTGAACTCTGTATTACAGGAAAAGAGATTTCCAGGAAAATACAGGAAAAGAGATTACAGGAAAAGATGCATTGACAAGAGGCTGCATCTGAATCAGAAAGGAAGTGATGTGGCAAAGAAAAACAATAGCACAGAGTTATGCATTGGTTGGTTGTTTTTTTTTAATTTTGTGCATCTTGCAAAAAAGTTCCTTAGTCCTGTCACACAAAACTTGCTTCCATGGTTTTAAGGAAGCAGTGAGAATTTCACTGATGAGCCACTGCACTTTTCAGTGACGATGATGTTATGTTAATGACAATATTAACGTTGTTGCTGATAGACTGTGTTTAGTAGTGACAGTAATATTACTACTAACGATTATGAGCAGAGTTTACTCTATGAAACATGACATGACACAGGTCTAAAGAGGAGATTTTCATTACTTTTGTTACTTAGAGGGATTTTCCACTGTCTGAACACCAAACAGTGCTGTGTCTGGTACCGAAGAACAATTTCATGACCAGGAGAAAACTAGCTCTGTGTTCAGTGTCAGAAGAAGAGAGAGGCACCTGGGAGAGGCTATTCAATGTGTCTGCTGCAGTTGAATTTTCTGCATGTAAATCTACGTGACACAAAATAATTTTGGCTGCTTCTTCATATCAGAATACACCAACAAACCAAGCATTTGAATGCCTTCAGGACAAAGCAGTACTCAGGACAGAATACACAAGACTAAATAGGCAGAAGAAGAAGAAAAATTGAGTGACATTGCTGTTTTCTTATGTTTGTTTTCAATTTCTTTTCTTCTTTTTAATAAAAAAACATTTTTCCTAAACATAAAAATTTTATCACAAATCAGCTGTGCTCTGTTACTTTAATATTCTTGCCATGGTGATTGTGAAACAATAATTTTGTCCAAAAGAACATCTACTCAATAATAATAATGATTGGGCAGAACGAATTACTATCAGACTGCTTCCTGCTAAATTAATCATTAATTTAGGGTTGATTAAATCATCACATCCTGTTTAAAATGAATTTGCTTTTTAAAGATGCCCTTGCCTGTTCTGGGTTTATATGATATCCAATAAGGAAAGTCTTATTTTATCGAAGGTATCTAGTCATTACTGTAATAAAATGATAAAATATAATCAATGTTACATTATTTTGACATATCCATATTGGAGTAAGAAAATACAAATGTAGCAGGCACAGATACTGCACTACTTGGGGAGTGATGCTTTAGTGTAAATATGTACTCACCTACCTTGATAGCAATCAGAACCAATGGACATAACACAGTTTCTATTTTCCTACAATACAACCTAATATTTTAAAAGCAGGATATATTTAAAGAGAATGCAGGAGATTTTGTTCAATATACCAGCTTGCTCCTTTTATCACTTCAGCATCTGTTCATTGATAAGAAAAGCGAAAAACAAAAGCTGTTCTACACTTAGAGGCTGAAGACTTTCCAACACTGTACAGACTGTCAGTCAGTCTTTCTGTACAAAAGCACTTCAACTATAACATGCAGTAAATTTCAAAACCACACAGGTTTTGCTTTTAACTGCTAGTTCCAGAGCCTAGCAAGGCTGTTTGTCAGCACTGCAGTGTGGTTACAGCTTTATGCTGCAGGATGATGGTGATCCTTCACTGAATCCTTAATTGGGTAGTCCAGCTATGTAGTGTATTGATTGCTGGTTACACGACTTCCAGCATTTTATGTGTGTATTGTAGGCTCCTGAGGTCTCAGCCAAATTAAATTACTTTCTGCCCAGCTGTCCTTATCCTAGTCAGAAATCTGGAGCTTTGCTGTTCCCTCTTTGTGAGAAAAAACTATGAACTAGATTTGAATCTCTTCTGAAACATTCAACTGAATAAAATAAAACATCACAGACATGTTCCAGCAGTCTGCAGTGGCAGCATTTGCTACATCATCTGCTGGGAATCATAATCCAAAACCAAACATTAGTCTAAAACATATATCAATAGTGCAGCTGATCTTCTAGATATGAAACTCACACACACTACTGATTATTCTTGTTCTGCATGGCAGCCTGTAGCAAAAACAATGAGATGTATAAATGGCTGCTCTTAACTTGTCACTAACACTTTTTTTCTTGTGATTTTTTATTGCAGATCATTTGTGCAGAAAATAGAATATTTTCCTGTGATTTCTTGGTGCAGATGCAAACACAGGTATGGTGTTCTTTGCTTCATGTTACTTCTAGATAAAAAAAGATGAATAATTCAGACACATGACAAATCAGAATTCTGGATAAAATATTTTTTTTTTCATTGAAAATTTAAATAATATAAGCACCTTCTGTTTCAGGTTTACAGGACATGTTTGATAACCATGAACACAAGTGGTGGACTCTATACTTGGTAGAAAAGATAGGAACTAGGTATGGTCCTCTGAAGTCATGGTCTTTCTAGAAATGCCTTGCTTGCTGCAGTACAAGACTGATTTCCATGCTGTACTGCCTGTTTCCTACCAACCCTAGAACAACAAAGAGGGTTTGATTTATAATATTTTATAAGGGAGACTGCAATTAAAACCAAAAAGAAAATGGATAGCTATAATTTTTCCTGGGCTGAGTCAAAGTAAAGGAAAAATTGATTACTTGTATTATTTTGAAATTTGATTTTTCTCTATCAATCTATACAAGATTGGAGTTTATCCTCAAAGACCTTTTCATTCCAAAATCCAATTACTGATATCCTATCACCCAAATCTGAGTCAGAATTGGAAATTTAAATCAAGGCCTTTTTTTTTACTCTTTTAATTTGTTCAGAGGAAATCAATAACAGATTATGCATATTTTCTAGATGAAATAAATCCTGAATTCCCAAACATTACAAAATAACAATACTTTGATGATGATGTTTAAATCTATGTGTCAATAATACTCACCTTCTCAAGGCATATTTTGACTACAAATCCAGATGACTGACATCACCAGTAATCTTACAATGTTCAGCTGCAAAACTAAACAGCCTATTTTTTGTTCACACAATTACTGTAAGTAAATAATACAATCTACCAGAAGCAGCCGTAGGAAAAATATATGTCTGTCTGTCTGTTCCAATGTAGAACTATAGTTTCAGTGGCCAAATACTGTTCAGGCCATCAGTCTTACAATTTCTCTCCTTATCTATTTCTCAGGCATTTAATTGTATTCTGGGATTAGATTACAAGCACAGGCTCCCTTTTTCTACTGTCTCAGGCCCTTACTCAAATCTCAGTATCACCAGGGTTAAAGTATTTTCACTTCTCTTTTGTCACGTGCAGCAGGTTTGTGAGATGAGCTCACTTTCCTTCGCAGTGATGATGAGAGCAAAAAGGTAAACAATTCTGAAGACCAATTATTTTTTTCCAGTCCATCAGAGGAGTCTAGGATTCAGTCAGTACCATTGTTGCTGCCAGATGTCTCTAGAAACTTTAGACTTACAGCCTCTCTTTGATGGCATTTTCCAAGTACAGAAAATGTAAGCTTAGGATGATTCATCAAAAGTTTAAAGTATTTTTGAAGGTAATTTCCACAGACCTCATCAGTATGTGCCGAAGACTCTACAAGGCAGAGAAAAAAGTAAAATTCTGCCTAAAAGGGCTCAATTTACAAGTCAGAATGAAAAATCTCAGAAAAGTCGGGAAACATCTTCATTTTAATTTTATATCTTGACTGTCCAACCACAATGCCTTAGAAACCTAAAGTGAGGCTGGAGTTCTGCTGCTGATCTGCTGAAACAGAAGGAGAGTAATAAGTACTTTCAGGGCACAACACTTCTTATACTCCTAATGATAAGAGGACTTGTCCTAATCTGAAACAGGACAACCAAATCAACCCCAATATGCCAACTTCTCTCCTTTGAGTTTAGAGGGAGCCTGGGTGGTGTTGCTCAGGTGTCACCTTTTCCACTGGTGCCATTTGAAGTTAACTGAGATGAATCCCACCCCAAATTAAAAGCTGATTCTTTTACACAAAGTGTGGGAAGGGACACAAAGATGTAGAACAGTGAGGTGATTTGCCCAAGTCAGATCCAAGGCCTGATGGAAAAACAAGATTTGCTGACCTTCTGTTTAATCCTCTGGTGATCAGACCATGTATTTATTTCTCCTTTCTTGCCAGTGCTTTTTAAAATGTAGTTGGTGATGAATAGTGAATAGGACCATTGAAACAGACCATGATTATTATTCATTTCGTATTCTCCAAATTGCAAGGATTTTGGTACATAAATCTGCAGACATATTCCTGTTGTTATTTTTCATTTTCACCTTTTCACCTTGGATTCTAGAAGATATTTTACATGAGTCTGTATAAAGTAGAAACATACATAATCTTAAAAATATTTGATTATCATTTTCTGTACTACTCCATTTTCTTTTTTTCGCCTTTGGCTAGTCTTCTCCCATGTTTGCCTTGGAATAAGCAACTATACAGTATAATCTCACCAGTAAAACCCTCCCCTTTATGTCTTGCACTACCTCCCAGTGAAGATATTGCAAATAATAAAAATGCCTCTGAGAAGAGCCTTTGCATACTTTCTCTTCAGAAAATTTGAGACTTTCTTTTAAATTGTTTGCCTTCAGATATAAAGTTTATATACCTGGAGGTTTGAAATAATGATGGTATCCAAGTGCAATTGGATATATTAAATTTCTTGTACCAGTAAATTTTATATAACTGAGTGACCTTGTTAACTTAATCCCTTACATGTCTATAACCTTGATATCCTTTAAAAAAACACATCTTAATTTGAACTGTAGCCATTTCCTAATTACACATAATAAATAACACTAAGATATTTTTCTTCAGTTGGAATGTTGAAAATGTACAGTTCGGCAGAAGAACAAATCAGAAAAAATATACTCTATAATTTATTAGTTTAAGTGCCACTGAGATTTGTATCAGGTCAGTAGTAGAATTTTTTCTGAAAATTATTATTTTTATTACAATTTATGTTGTTTTAAGTAAGGAGTTGTTTGGAAAAACACTCTGTAAGGACATTAAATTACCTGTCCTAAACCAACTTTTTTTTCTCATAAAATACACAGAAATGGCTTTAACACTCTTATTTTGGTTTTCATCCTTACCAGATACTGTTAAAAACTCTGTCTTCTGCCTTTTTTATTTGTCACTACCCAAAGGCAACGCAACACCTTAAGACTTACAGGCATACTCAGCTCTTTGAGAGAAGGAGAATGTGCAGCATGATTTGGAGGAAGAGTACAAAGGTAAGGGAAGAAAGATAGGAATTACAACATCATAATATTAAAGAAATATAGAGCAATTTGGCTTAGGAGCCACCTTTAAAGGGGAACAATCCTTGCCTGGTTCTGCAACTCTCTAAGGTACAGGTCCCAGTGCACATTCCTCAGCTGGGACAGAGAGAGATGCCCAGGCATCAGCTGCCGCAGACACTTTTTCTGCAGTCTTTTCTCTGCTTGCCCCAGTGTGAGGAATGCAGAGGACTGCTCAGGCACTTGAGCCCATGGTAGGTCAGGAGTGGATTTATGAGAGGTTTTCCCTGTATTTCACTTGTTTCTACAGGTTAGGGGCTGATTGCATGGTGAGATGGGTTTTGTCCTGTACCACCCACCCTAAGAGATGTGACTTCATCAGGAATGAACATGGATTGCCACTTAGAGTTAAACCTCACGGGAAAGGAAGAAATCTTCTGGGTAGATTACCTTACTGTCACAGGTGTCACCTATAAAGTGCCATGGAGGCTGGCAGGAAATATAATGATGTTGTGCAGCCTTTCATAGGGAAAAGAAACAGCTGGCAGTGCCCAGTTCCACTGCTTGCCAGCTGCTTGCCTTTACAGGCAGCTGCAGATTTTACAGGCACCCTGAGCTGTAATTACATGCAAATACTTACTCATTTCCCAACCCTTGCACCACGTGCAGAAGGATATTAATATAATCCATTTTACTCTCATCTGTATTAATAATAGTCTGTAAATACAACAGGGAAAATTCAATTTTGAAAGGGCAACAGGTTTTTTCACGCAGCCCAGCTTTAGAAGATTATTGTTCGCCTGGAGTGGTCGATTTCACACTGCTGTCAGCTTCAGAGCTCATAAACCCGCCAGAGCTATTGAATAATTATCTAAAAAGGCAGCATCCAGATTTTCTTGTGTTCTGACACCTCCATACAGGCACGATCCCTGCAGCTGCCTGAGCATCCTGGGCAGCTGGTACAGGAGGGCACCTGAGATCGGAGGAGACCCCGCTGGGTGTCCTGCTGCCTGGAGACGGTCACGCTGACTTCCTTGGGTTGTCATGGTGACACTTGCAACACAAGTGCCACCTAATGAGGAATCTGAAACCATTTGCTCTTGAGAAACAAAGTTGTGGTAATGCTGCCCTCAAGAAATGGGTCATATTATTGCTGTCATCAAAGAACTGTGCTTTTCAGAGACAAACAAGCTAGCTGGGTTTCTTGGTTAGAAGTTCTAAGTTTTTTTTAATAAATTCAGGTTCGGGGGTATCTGTGCGCTGCCTTCCCTCAGGAATGTCCCTGCCCCAACATGGACAATGATGCTCACAGTCCTTCAGGGAGGTTTTTGGCTGGCATGGGTCACCTGTTGCCTCTCTCACATCCCTAACCCAGTGTGGGTCACCACAGCCAGAGGTCCTCAGCAGTATCCTTGCCCCCTTGGCCTGTTGTGTCCCCAGAAGTGTGTCTGTAGCTCTTCATGGCTGGCCATTTCTTCCAAAGCCTCTGTGAGCTGGGGCACTGTGTACATCTCTGACTGGATGAAGTTCAGGGTGTTTTGTTTCCGTGAGGCACGGACCTGGCTGAAGCAACTCCTGACTGGCAGCCTGGTGGGTTGTGACTTCTCAGCCCACATCAGAACTGCCTCTTCTGTGTGCCTATTTTCACCTTTGCACAATACAAGTGCGAGGATCTGTGTCCCTCCTCCTCCTAAGCCTGTCACTAGGCCTTTGCCTTGACCTTGGCTGAGCCTTTCTCCATCTTCCCAGCCGTGACAATCTTGAAGTTCTCAGGGGAGCTTTCTTTTTGTAATTCAACCCTTGGTCATCCCCTTTGCAATCCCATTCCAACTGGGAGTAGGAGCCCTAGGATCTGTCGGTCTCCTGTGACCCTAACACTCATCCAATCTGACTCTAACCCTAATAAAAGTGCACAAAAACAGCACAAGAAGAGGGTGGGCTGTGAAAGGTATCCTCACATGAGATCTACTTAATGAGGGTTGTGGCTGAAGGATTGATGCTAAAACTCTGCTTCAGTGAAAAATTAAGTTTATGTGCAAGGTTCAGCAGCAGAGGCTAAAGCAAGGTCTCAGAAAAGTTTCCCTTGAGACCTCACTCAGGAGGGCCAAAGGATCAGCAAAGTCCAAGACCTAGGGTGGTATTTATTGTCAGGTTTGGGAGAGAGAACATGTCAGGCTCCAGTGAGAGTGTCAGTGAAAAGGGGATGCTTGGCTGCAAAAGAGGTGGGCAGTGAAAAAAAAAATTCCCCTTAGAACTTTGCTAAACCAACAAATTTGAGCAGTCTTGGGCTAGAGCTCAGCCAAGCCTAAGTCTGGTTAAGGTTACATTTAGGGTTGGAGGCAGGAGAAACCCAAAGCCTAGGGGGCTATGGAGAGCATGGGACCACAAAGGGTTGCCAGAGTACGGGGTGGACTTCAAAAAGAAATAATTCTTGGAAGTTTGACTGAGGGTCAGTCACTGAAGTATCATAGGTTTATGTTTATAACTTAGAGTTCGGGTTAAGCATAAGATTGAGGTTGAGGTTATGTTTAGTACAGAGACAAAGCGCATAGCTGTAGCTGGTGCAGGGCTGCAGAAGGTTTGCAGAGAAAAGGCATGGGCTACAGACAGACTAAACACTGACCTCTTGTTCAACTCCTGAGCACCTTGGGTATCAACTGTGCACTTCTCCGTAACCCATTTGATACTTGCCTTGAAGAAGCTCCCAGAAGTTATTTTTGGACCCCTTCCCCTATCTTTGGCAGCTTTACCCCCACTGAAGCCTCAGGCTTTGTCTCTCACTAATTGGAACTTTAGCCACAGGTCCCATCCTTGGCTGAGCCTTGCCCAATGCTGCCCAGCCATGGCATTGCTTAAGAAAGTTTTGGAGGATGCTGCAATGCTATGCAGCAGTATTTCCATTTTCTGAAGGCTGTATTCAAGGTATTCATGGTATTTTCATGGTGTATGTCTCACCATGGCGAGCATAAATGAAGTGTGTCTGAACATGTCTGTGACCCCTGCATTCCAGTGGTGTTAGGACACAATTTTTGGTGAATTTTTGTATAACACAGTAATAAAATACATAACATTTCCATAGCAGTTGGCAGCTTCACAGAGCCCCATAAAGGTAAATCAACTGATATGTCTTATGCTAATTTTCCTTAAAGAGATATATTTAAATGTTCAATCTGAAAAACACTTTTTCAACCTGTGTGCCTGTTTTGAAGAATGGGAGCAAAATTCAGCCATCGCTCTTGTAGGGCAGTACTCTCTTCAAGGTGCTGCTGCTGCTGCTCTCAACACTGAATCTGCATGGATCTGTGGTGGCAGACAGAGCAGACAGCGGTTGCAGCAGCTGGACCAAGTCTAGGAAGAGGGAAAGCAACTGGAAAGGGAGGGAGAAGAATTCTTGAAAGAAAAGAACTTGAGACTTTGTGTGGGAGAGAGAATCCATGAGTGTCATGGACTCTGAACTATTTCACTGAGCAGTCACATTACACTCAAATTTCCTCTTACAGAAAGTACTGAGTCCAAATAGAATTGTTTTTCATCTAAATTAGGTATTTCTTGACAAGGAGATAACATTTCTAACAATTCAGTTCCATTCCTTTTTTTTCATTTTGTTTTGTTTGCTTTGCAATTGCTTTGAGTGAACAGTGAAATATTTCTGTATGTCTGTGTGGTTCAGTCATTTGCTTTGCCTTAGAAGAAAAAGATCATTTTTGTGATTGTGCTCTTGTTCACACTTCTGGGGTAATGCCTTGCCTCCACCATGTGTTTCAGAAAAGGTGTCAGTGACATAGTTTGAAGAAGCGTCATTAATGTGTAAACAAGTATGCTGAAAAGTATAAAAGATTAAAAGTATATAGCCAAGACTGGAAAAAGAGAAAAAAACAATGAGGGAGAAAAGCAAAGTGATAAATGAACTAAAACAAAGGGGTTCATTGTCTGGAAAAAGGAAAAAAAAAAGGGGGGGGGGAGAAGATGGGGAAAGAGCAACATGAAAAGACAGAGGTGGAATACAAAGGACAGTGACTAGGTAGTAAAGGAGTGGGTAGCAAAGGCAGTAGGTGGGTGACAGAATATTCTAACCACACAGGACCAAGCAATGATTAAGAAATAAAAGAGACAGAGATAGGAATAATGATAATATTGCCAGGAAGAAATTATTTGAGAAAAGAAATCAGACAGAGGAGATGGGTTGATTATTATACTACCAAGTACAATTTCCCTTGACTTGGACATTTGCATCATCATCTTTGATATATTTGCATAAGAACTGGTCTTAGTTTAACGTTTATGCATGTCTCAAACCCATAGCTCTTATTTGGAAGTTCTTATTTTAGGTTTTGTTTTATATTTGTAGCAAAGTTATAAGAGAAATCCATGGGCTTGCAAGAATCAATGCTTACAGCAGTCTATTGTTTATGTAAGGGATTTTAATACCCAGGATTGTATCCAGAATGAAGCTACATTTTGTTTCTGGAAAATAATTTGTAAAACAAGGATATTGTCCTCAGCCATTGACTTCTTCTTCCATTTAGAATGATAGGTAGAACAAAAAAAAAAAAAATACTTTCTCTTTCAAAGGCCTTCCCTGAGAATTTAGTGTAGTTCCTGTTTAGCTCAAAGGCTGCCATTTTTGAGTCCCTGTGCTCAGATTCTGCAGGTTTAAGTCATTGAAATCTGAAAGGCATTAATAATTCTGACAATCTCATCATTTTTTGAAGCTGCTAAATGTAGTCAGTAATTTAGAAACATCACTTTTATTCCTTTTGTGTTTATCATGATATTGTGGGTAATGTTGTGGCACTGCCCTGTGTAAAACTAATTTAAATTGAAGAAAATTTTTGTGCACCAAGCCATGTTTTATCAAGATTACTGCATAACAAAATAATTGACACATATGCATACACTGTATTTTATGGACAAGCTACTGACACACATATTAATACCCATCATATCTCAAACTAAATTATTTATAGATTGAACTTATGAATTCCTCCTTTTATTGAACTGTTATTTTAATGAAACCAAATTTCTGTAGCTAGAATACTTATTTCAATAATCAATATTCTCTCTTACATCTCTTTATCCAAGCTCAAGCAGCAACTAAACCCAATACACATTTCAAGTCCAATGAAAGTACTTAAATTCCCGTGTGGCTGTAGAAATTTTGTCATGAGCTCTACCCACACCTCTAGCTCTGCTGATCAAATTCTGAAAACCAGTCTTTTAAGTGTGTGTTATATTTGTTTCAAATACTTGTCCATGGTTTGACACTTTCAGGAAGCAGTGAAGTGTTTTCTATTGCCTGCCAAGGACTATTCTGTCATTATTTGCACTGAAAACTAGAAAGTTAAATCAAACTATGCACAGTTCATGCTGCTGTAGCAAGAATGCTTCCAGTACATCAGCTGGTTTATTTAGAGCTAACTCACCCTCTGCTCTGCCCTGTGACTGGCAGGATTAGCACTCTCCTCATTTCACGTGGTAGAGGAAAAGGAAAGGAAACAGGGCATACATGTGACTTCCTGAGTATATGACACTGTGAGTATTGAAAGCCTGGGAACAGTCCTAGCACAGAGGGGGTTTGAAATAATGTCCTCTGTTTTCTGTACATGCTTTATTAATAAGAACCAATAAAAACTAAGAAACAAATGTCAGGAAGTGAATTTGTTTGACTTCAACTTAACATGTGGTTTGTGCTTCCAGGTTTGGATAAGTGCTTGAGTTATTGTTTCTGGACTTTTCCAAATTTGGCTTTAAATCTGTGAAGCTGAGGGGAACCTGACATGGGTGATGAAACTGCAATGGCAAGTGTACTGAAAATTATAAAGCAGCTGCAAATGTTGGCTTCAGTCCTGTAGAAACAGCAGAAAAAGTTCCAGCAACAGATGGCTGAGGGGTTTTCATTTATTTGGGGACTGTTGGTGTGTACCTGCCCAGTTCTGTCCGCAGTCAAAGGATGTCATGAAGACACAAAAACAGTTATACTGGGTCAAAGATACATCCAGCCCTGTATCCTGTCTCTGTTGATGGTCCATGCAATCTCAGAAATAAAGCAGGAAAGCAGTTCCAGGGAAAGAATCTTTACTCAGTAATCCTGATATTGGCTGTGCCTGATACAGAAATTTGCTTTGAATATTTGCTGTCAGTTCACTCTACCTTCTACATTGCTCCAATTCTTAAAGCAGCTTTTGTGTGGACAAACACATAATGTTTAAGTGGAAAGCAAAATGGGTCTTTATATAACTATATACCCACTTGTGACCCCTGGGCTCTGCAAATGACCACCTGGTAAAAAACTGCAGATCTTTAGTTGTCATGAAATGCTGTAAGTGCTCTGAGAAGCCCAATATTTTGCCAATATCTTAGCTATAACCCCAGCTGGCTTCCCGGGAGATGTGAAACTCACAAGCAAGGATTCAGATCTTACAAAACCCTTACATCAATTCTTGAATTGTACTCAGTTAAGGCTGAGCTGACATAACTTCAGTAGTCTGACACTGTAAGTATTACTCTGAAAGAATGAGAATTGGAGAATAGGATTTGTAAGCTGCCATTCAGTCAAGCATTTAAGGATGAATTTAAGCCCTGTTGACTTATATGAGAAATAATTGTGAGTTTCAGAGTGTTGCTGAACAGATTTTGTTATCATTAAGTCACATTCCACTTCCAGACTTTTCAGAGGTGACATCTACTGTCCTGAATGGAAATAAGAGTGTGGGTTGAGCCTCCACAGAATAGTTTTGATCACCAGTCTGAAAAAATGCATAAAATAATCTACTGCTCTTCAAAGTGACTTGTATACCTCCACCATAGCCAGTACCTCTCTACAGGGTCGTGTATCATGTTCATAACACTGGAAGATTTTCAGCAGCTTTCATTGACTTATTTTCCTTTCTTTCAAATCACAAAAATACTTAGTGTTACATTATCCTGGTTTAGTTTTAAGACTTTTCTTTAGATAACGATAATTTGCAGCCTTGCTAAATTGTAACCCAGAAGAGCACTAGCACTTGAGCCACTTGAGCCACTCCTGATTCTGATGCTGATGGCAGGACATAGACCTGTTATCAAAAAGGCAATAGTAGACCATAGTAAAAGATGCCCAGAATAAGATGTGTGCATAGCTTCAAAACCTGCTCATTATTTTAGACACATGAAGGAATTATATATAGCATCTGGGAAGTTTTCAAGTGGGGAAATAAATGAGTGAACCATAAATAAAGGTTCATTAAAACTACATTAAAGTCATCTCACTCTATTCGCTCATATTGTTGTAGATCTTCAAAAAGGCCCATTCTTTCGACTGGGCAAAATGTAAGTTTGTAAGGCTGATTGATTACAGCCTTGATAAAATTCAAATTGTTGATTGCATCATTTATATTCATTCTTATTAGTATTATTAATTCATTGGACCAGTTGGGTAAGCTGTTCTCTCCAATTCTTCCTAAAATCAATAGTTACAAAAAGGACAAGGCAGGCAGATTAGGATCAATGTTAAATTAATACAAGTGAAGTAAGATTGCAATTTAATTGCCACTAGGTAACACACCAATATTACATAAGGTAGGATTTGATTTTTTCAGCTTGACTTATAGTCATTATTTGTTGGATTTTCAGCACAAAAGCATCCTGTGAACTGTTTTTAACAGAAGTCCTCCAAAAGCTTTAAACAGTTTGCATTAAATGTAAGTAGAAAATCATGAAAACCTTTTGTCATATTTCTGCTCAAAGTGAGGGAATCATCTTATAAAAATCCATGTTGCTTCATGTTAGTCAGAGAACACCTGCACTTGTAGACAGCTGAGAAAGGTGGAGAGCATTCAGGTGCCTGGCAGCTTGCAGAAGCCTCTCATGCAGGACAGGGGGAACAGTAACCCATCCTCAGGGGCTGAGAGCTACTGCACAGGCACAAGTAGCATGGACAGCTCCACTCATCCCATGGGTGGGATATTGGTGTTTCTGTGGGACTGTCTGCACCCTCTGTCCAGTGAGGTTCCCCACACCAGCTGGTGAGATGCTGCCTGGAGCACAGGGACATCCTGCCTGCAGCTCACAAGCCAAAGAAGTTGTCCTGTTGGTCCCACATGTGGGCCATTAGTTCTGTGTCTTTCTATCTGCTTGGTCTGAGGAGCAGGGTAAAAATCTCTCGGTGGACTGTGGCTCAGCTGCAAAATATTTTAAATGCTGGCCAAAGTGCCATGTTTTTGCAGTTTGACAATCACCAGGAAAACAGATCGTGAATTATCACTAACAGCTTTTTCTCAGTGTGGGAGCTAAACAGCAGAGGGGGAGATTGGCAAGTGACTGAACATATAAGCAAAGATGATAATTTATCATTCTGTGTCAAGAGTCAAACACAGGGTGGATCCAATGGTCAAAAGACAAATTCCTATAAACACAGAGCTGTGTTGTCCAGCTAAGCTTCTTCTGTACTCTGTACTGAATAATCTGGGCTAGTGTAGCAGAGGGAGGAAAACTAAAGGAAACAGTTGTTGTCTCTGTGCTACTGAGAAGATTTCTAAATTACTGTAGTGAAGATAACCTAAATGGTGGTGTAATCCTCACCCCAATGTCAAGGTGGTGAAAGAAAACAGAAATTATGGAATCATGAAAGGCTGAGACTCTGAAAAGCTAAGTAGTTTCTTAATTAAAATGTCCCTACATTATTATTACCATGGCATTAAAATCAATAAGAGGTTTATTTTTCAGACCTGTTATTAGAGGAGCAGAGCAGCTAACAAACCAGCCTGACATTGTCACCTCTCCACAGGGCCCAACCCAAACTGCTGGTACTGCTGAAGGTAGAATTTAGTTTCTCTTCCTCTTGATGAATAGTCTACCCCCAGTTCAATCAGTTGCGAACAGCTGCTGGATAGCAGTAACTGCTTATTTTTCCTTTGAATTACTGAGTCTGACAGTTTAATACATTCACCAGCTCGTTAATTCTTCCCTGTCCTTGCCTGAGTCACATCCTCTTTTACTCTTCAGAAACCTAGTGGCTTTAGACCACTTCTATACTGTCTATTTATTCAAACCTATTTTGGTACCTTTTGATGTTATAGGATTCTGGTTCTGCTTTAACAGAGCTGCTTGGCTGGGGTTCATTCCATTCTCAAAATACCATGGTGTGGGTGTTGGCAGGTAGGTGGCTACAGATGAATTGGGTGGCTAAGCTCCCCCAAAAGGTGGAGACAGAGTCAAACATGGATGCAAAGTCAGTGCAACATGGATGTAAATCAGTTTACAAAAAAAATTGCCCATTGAGTGTTCCTATAGTAGACACATTATGGCTGGGCAGAGGACCTGTTCTCTCAGGAGAAAAAATAAGCAGAGAGTTAATCCATTAGCTAGGTATCATGCCTAGGTTATGCTGAGTCTGAATAGGAACATGACAGATTCCTAAACTTTCCTGTCATTAAATTTTTTTTCAGTAGGGATTATGTCAAACATGTAATCACCCTGAGTGGTTCTGTCAGCCTCATTTTGGACAATGGATTCAGTCACAGCACCATCCCCAGTTCCTGCTGGTCTTCCACTGCCTCTCAGATCTTCAGTGTTTGCTACATAACGTGCTGTTTCTTCCAGATGGGCTCAGTAGATTCAATGTTTAGGTGATTGTAGACAAAGATTTTTTTCCTTTGTTAATACAAAACTCTACAAATGGGATACTTCAATGCTTTTTTGGCCATACACAAATGCTTTGCCTGTTTTAAAAGTAAGTGCTTTAAATAAATCTCATCCTTTAGAATAGTAAATTATTTTAAAAATTTTCTCATCTGCTCTATTATTTCTAATTAATTCCTTTGTACTTTATAAAATATTTGATGGGAAAGCAAGGACTCTTGGCTAATGATTAGACAGGATAGCATAGTTGTTTGGGGAAGTAATAATGTGCTAAGAGCAGTGATGCTTAAATGTGCTTTACTAGAGGTAGGGCACAATGACAGATACCGTACTTTGAGGATAAGAAGGGATCATTGATTATTTATACCTACTTATTTTAAGATGTACCTTGTGTATGAGTCTTGCTGATTTAATAAATCTTCCAGTTCTTTTTCAAGGCAGCTCATTCAATGAAAATAGCTACATGTGGTGAGGTCAGTACACCCTCATTCATTTTTATATTTTCTCTAAATGCACATCAAATTAAAAAATACTTGTTCTGGCTTTTCTTATCTGCAAATGTCATGCTGCCCCTTGAAAATATGCCGCAAGCCATTTCTTAACCCTTTTACTCAACACCATGTGCTACTTGTTCAGTACAACACACAGAGATGTTTCACTACACACAGTTTACATCCATGAGGGAGTACTGCTTCTTCTGCTCTGCCCTGCACCATTGCAATTCATTCTGTTTTGTACAAAGATTCTTTTGCAAAGACTTCCAGAGGGTAAAATTGCAGTCCACAGGATGAAGAACTGTGTGCTTCTGTCTGACAATGTGAATGCATAGGGTGTTACTGATCTGGGGACACCAGAGAAGTGGTGCCTTGCTTGTGACAGATGAACAGAGGGAAAACAAAAGTACCTCAATATCTCCAGTCTGAGGAAGGCATTTTCCCAACCCCCAAACTTAAGAACTAACTTAAATGTCATACTGATGACCAAAATCAAAACTGTGTTTTTAACAGAGTTTAATTGGCATCATTAAACCTCAGGTAGCCTGTGCACGCACTTGTGTGGATATATATTAGACACAGAATTTCCTCCAGTCTGCTCTAAAAGTCTGATCTTGTTTTAAAGGTTAAGTGGTGGTTGATTCATCACACTGATTTATGCTGTATTTCTAGACTGAATTTTCTATCTTTGGCACCTAAGACTGGCATTTCACTATGCTCTATTAATTATGTGGAAAAATTCTACATAATCCATGGGAAAATTCTTGTAGGGTAGGATCCAAACCACTTGTCAATCTTCTTTCCAAGAAGCCAACTAATATTATATTCTTCACTCCTTGCCTTTGTTTCGTGGCCCTCCTCTGAAGTCCTGGAATTATGTGGATATTGTTTATACTATCTTTCTCAGTTTTAAAAGCTTTCCTGCACCTGCTGGAAAGTAAAAAAACAAAACAAAAAAAGTTATTTTCAAACCTAATTTACTGAAAACAAGTCATGGGTTATGGATAATCTATACACCTTATCTGTACAACTAGAGAATGGAGTTTCTACATGTCCTCAGTTTGGTCTGACATTTTAAGGGTTATTTTCAAACATCCTCCTTTTATCATTTGTGTTATTTATTTTTTACATTCCTCAGTAAAGAAATATTGGAAATATACTTTCACAATTTAAACTTGGTTTGTTCTTTGAATTTCTTAAGTGGCTATCTGGAAGTAATTTTCTATTTGTTTTCTGATGTAAATATATTGCTTTGATTGGGGAGATAGAACAAGGTGGCTGATCTTATTTCTCTTGCTTATTCAACAAGTTTAAAAAATAAAATGTACTGAAAAAGCTTCCCTCTCTTGCAGACTAGTGACTAAATTGGAAAATCATAACACAACATACATAAATTCCATTATGTGTGGCAGCTATCAACTGTGTGTTTTGAGAAGAGTCGGACTAGCATGAAGCTCTGCTGTGTAACTTTCTAGTCTTACTGCAATATCATCTAGTGATGGTTTCACTAACACTACATACAGCTTTCCCCCAAATTTCTGCCTTCCAAAACCAATTCTTTTAAAGCTTGGAGATATAACATGTGTGCGGTTTTTGCAGACATTTTATCTGACCTCTCACACTGAAATGCAACTTTTTTGCATTGTGACTGTTTAGACAGTGGCATAATAGTGTTATCTGCTCTCTTGTCAAGTCACTCCCAGGCTATCAACCATTCTGACAGCTGCTGAGCAGATATCTAACACAATAATATGCTTATCTATTTCCTGTGTGGTTTCTCCTTTCCAAATTTGAACGAATCAATACATGTTGCTGTTGTGTGTGACCTGGTACACAGATACAACAAATTTTTTTGAGAAGTCAATCCTATCCTTTTTCATATACAGGACTCCTTCCTGAATCTTTACAGCTGATCTCTCTTGGGACACACCCAAAGTCCTGTATTCCAAATAAGCCAGCAAGTGCTGAGGCATGAACACGGGGAAAGAGAATAGCCCCAAGTGGTTATAAAACACAAAGGCCTGGACATTGACAATGGTAGAAGTCAGGAAAAAATGTTCATTCACTTAGGCACAGCCATCTACAAATATAAATTACATTAAAGCACTGTCATGTTAAATTTAGTGTAGCTGTGGTATCATTCCTTGATTTTCCACTTTCCCCAGAGATAAGAGACCTGTATTGTCTCAGATTGTAGTGGTGTATACAAAGTTGCTTTATTTGTGGAGAAGTGACTCACTGGTTTTCTAGCTGCTGAGACATCAAAACACATGCAACAACTAGGTACAAAGTGTTTTCAAAGATCTTCACTGTGTAAAGTGAACAGAAACAGGATGTTCGTGCTTAAACTCAGTGTTGGGTGAGCTCAAGGATTTTTCAATCATCTGCAAGAGACAATAAAAAGTAATAAAAAGGTAAATGGTGAATGAATATTTTTTCCTCTGTTGGAGGTTGGTTTTGGTTTTTTTTCCTAAAAATGAAATTGTGGTATTTATCTATTCTGAAACTAATCTAAAAATAGAAAAAAAAAAGGAATCAGAAAACTAAGTTTTTCCTTCCAAATAAATTTTCAATTTTAAATTTTCATTTCCTTTTTTTTCATTTTTTTATGAAGTTTTAAAATTCTCAAAAGCTTTAAAAACTTAACATAAAATCAGAGGTTAGGCATTCCTCCCAGAACTGAATTCTCCAAGAATCCTGTGGTGCTGATATGGTTAACTACCTGTGCAGTAGCATCTAATGAGCAGTCATTTAGAAATTAGATTTAGATCCCCTAAAGGTCATTAGACTAGCAAATCTGATAGCTGCATGAAAAGTAGTGAACAGACACAAATATATGTCAGTAGCCAGGAGCTGATGAGTCAAGGCTGACATTAAGGTTTTACTGAGCAAAAAAAAGCTGCAATAGCAGTATGCAAGTAATATCCATGTAAAGTAAATCAGCACTCAGATAAAAAGATAGTTTTCAAAATGATGTGCTTTTTATAGATCATGTGGTTGGAAAGGCAATAGGAAAGGAGACCGGGAACGGGTTTTAGCTCTCTGTGCAAACTGACAGACTTCTGTCAAAATGCAGGAATTGCACTCTGCTTGTAATATGCCAAGGTACTTGACTCCTTGGGTGCCTTGACCTTGCATTTACAACCAGCTTTACTTTCATAGTATAGGTGGTTATAGCAGTATAATTAAAAACAACATATTAAACCAATGAATTACAGCAGCAGCTCTGTTTTCAGAGACCATATAAATTAATCACTTTCTCATCCTTTCCTGACCTTGCTTCAGTAAGTAGGCAAGGCAAGTTCATTTGACATTTGCTCTTTGCCAGCTTTACTTCCTGAACATCCTCTGCAAAGCAGGAGATTAGTTCTTCAGGGTTAAAGCATGATGTACACAACACAGCTGTACCAGAGACCAAGGGGGTAAGAAACCCTCTCACCATTTGCTCTACCATCTATCAAAAAATTAGGAACTAGATCCGGAGTAATGACTCTGTTCTTCCTTCCAGACTTGATCATATGGGAAAGGGGGTGGCAGCTGATTTCCATTCCATCCCTGAAGTGTCATGGCTTAATGAGTGGGTACATTGAACAGCACATTGCTGCTTTCCTCCCCAGGGCATGCTTGGGGTGAGAATGGGGTGGAAGGGAGGGCAGTGCCTCTGAAGGATTGCACTGCTATGCACAGATTGTTGCACAGTTCTCATCCCAACCAGAACAAACATTGCTCTCATGCACATGACTTGAACAACTTTTAACAAGAAAAAAATGAAAAAGTGGATTAATGAAAACTGTCATAACAGAAGCAGCAATAGGATGCCACTTCAAAATTGCTGAAACTTGCAATTTTTGTCTTTCTGTTATTGCTTGGAAAAGGAACTGCAATAGGTAATAAAATACTGTCAATACAGAGATAAAAAACAACACCCACTCTGTCTGATGTTTTGACATGAGGATCTACTGGCTAACAACACAAAGCTTTACAGGTCACTGTGTTCCATATTTTCCTTGTGAAATGTACTGCACTTCCATTAGTTGGGATTATGGGAAATTATCTGGATGTACAATTTAAAACTTCAGATAGATCATTGGCTTTAAGGTATAACTACAGTGTGTGCCAGAAATATAGATGAACAAATGTCAAGTTTCCCAACTTGAAATTGAAGGGGTTATATTTTTGCAGGGTCCCTCCACATTTGACTTATTGACTCATCAATATTTGACCATGTTGATGTCACGCGGCTCATTAGGCAGAGACAATTTCTCTGAATGGCAAGGAGTAACAGCAGGGACCTTCTAAATACCATTAGAGCCTTGGGATGGGGGTGCAGGTGGGACAACCAGGCAACTGTTTTAGCCAGTGAAAATTTAAGTACTAATTCTTGTCTGGTTTTTTTGTATAGTCACACAAAAGTGCACTTCTGCTCCCTTTAGCTGCCTTCTCATTCTTAAGGTTCCCATAGACAGTTTTAAGAAAGACCAGACGTAGACAGAGGTAATACTTGTACCTAAGTAATTCTCACAGTCAGTAAATACAGACAAATAGTCACTCAAGGACTCTATCTGGCTTGAAACAGAAGGGGTGACTTTGACGCCAGCACAGTTTTGAAAAAGTTATTCTGACTTGAGATGAGTTACAGTAATTTCCTTAGTGCTTGGGCAGGCATCACAATTTTATGTGAAGTGGCAGGAGAAGGTGAGACAATTTGTTGTCTTTATTCATCTTCACAGCATAGAAGCAGAGAAAACTCATGGTGAAAGCAAACAATACCCACAAATAGTTTACAACATGCCACATGCAGAGTGATGTTAGTAACAGGAGCACCAGTCTCTGGATGAATGTTCCTTCTCCTGACCCCACTTTTACAGTTTTGCTGGTCTATTTTATTAGGAAGCAATCTGATTTTTGCTAGTCTCTTTTTTTTTTTTGGAAGTAAACTGATTCACTAAAACAGGTCGGGGATCCTTCTTTCTGCTAAGTGCAAAGTAAAAGGAAAACCCTCTCCATAAAATATAATGACACAATAAAAATGTCATGATTGCTCTAAATTAGAAATTATGAAGGGGAGCAAGACAACAGGTAGAAAAATGTGCTGGCAGGGCTGAGTACAACTTAAGACCATTTTTAAAATGTGTGAGGCACAGAAGAAATGATAAAGCTAATGTTTGCCAGAAAAAGGCACTAATGAATAATGTCAAAAACAAAGAGGAAACATTCAGTAATTAATCTTGCTGTGATCCTGAGAAGATGCAGCTATATTCCATTTTAGAGGAAAAGGTACTTTTACTTAGTGAAGGTGATAGACAATAACTATTAAAATAGCATTTGAATTATGAGGATTGTATATTGTTGTCTCCACTAATCCAAATGGCAAGTTATTCCAGATTCCAACTTGTCTTATGATCAGAAACCTTCTTAGAACTTGAAACCCTTTTTTTTCTTTGTGAATTCATAGCTATGCACTCTTAAGTCAATATTGTCATTTAGCTTTTTTTATTTCCAAACTATATTTGTAAAACAATATAACATGTTTCCTCAACTCTAATTTAATTGCATTAGTAAATTATTCACTTCTAGTTCTTGATCTATGAAAGACTTTCCATTCTCTAAATCAAACTTCATGTTTCTTTCCAGTCAATAAAAATTCAATTTTCCTTACCCATGACTTTTAGACTGGCCCACACATTTCAACAGATATTGGTAATTGCAATTTTTATTTGCTCTAGAAGACCCCTTGATTTCTACTTCATCAAAGCACACAAATGATTCAGTAAAATGAATCTGTGTAATATTGTAAAGTCCCTTATATTCTACTCAACATACTCCCAATTTTCAGCAAGTTTTTTTGTGTTTGACCTTTTCATGCCCAAGTCTGCATTTTTCTTTTAATAAATTTTCTTCCTCTTCTCAGAATATTTCTTCCAGTCCTTCATATATTCGTCTTCTTGTATATTGAAAAATCATTCAGGCCATTGATAAAAAAGATCCTAAAATAGCTCCTTCAGGGATTTTACCTCTAGCCCCTCCTAATCTTGCAGTCAAACTGTGATGTCCAGCCCACAGAGTCTCCACTTAGGTTAGTTTTTTCCTGATCTGTATCTTTTCCCGAGTAGAGAATCTTTGTGGCACAATACCATCTTGATTTTTGGTAACATCACCAGGCTAGCAGATTTTGATGAAGAGACTGCAACATTTTTCTCACTTCCAATATTTCCTTTTAACTTTTGGCTGAAAAAATAAAAACTCAAAGTGAAGTCTAGTTGCAAATTTATTTTGTCTGTCACTGTGAAACTCAAGAACTTTGAGCACATGAGAGTAAATCAGCCAGGATTCCTCCAGAACAGAACTGGATCAGGAAATTTTTGAGAAATAAAAATTAACAAAGCATGATTTGTTAAGAAATTTATTGCATATGCATGGGCATAAATCTACCCTCTCTCTGATGCTCATGTGTCCATATTTGTTTAATTAACACAAGATGGTGCAGTGTGAAGTTATTAAAAAAATTTACAAATGAAACTATTTTTTGAAAAGGAAACAACACTTACTCATCTCCTTAGAGTAGTCACAGATGTGTAGTATACTTTAGTTATGTATTCAGTGACAGAAGATCACTTGAGGAACATTTTACCAACGGACTACATGAACAATCCTCAACTGGATTGCAGGACTTTTAAATGTAAAAGCCTACAAATTAAGGGAATCAGGGTGGGTTGATTTTGATGCATTTTTAAAAATAATATATCTCATGAACTCTGCAGTCTACACATTTTCAGCCTATGATGAAATATATCCTTTTCAATCATTTGTCTTGGGCAGGCCAAGATGAGAACAAAGCCCCTGCCCAGGAGTGGGATGTGTGGGGAAACCAACCCTTCTCTCCACCAGAGCCAAGGAGTGAAGGTGTCTGTGTGAAGGAAGGGAAATGGCCAAGCTTTAAGCTGCTGCTCAGCTCAGTTTGCCAGAGCTGAGGCTGAAAGGAGACATTTGGGACTGGTTTTGGTCTTTGAGGTGCCTGTGCTACCCCAACACAGCTGAGTTCAGTCTGCAGGAGAGGGGACAGCAAGTCAGGGTGACCCTGGGCAGTGGGGGCTGGAGGGAAGCTGGCCTCACACAGAGAAAAATTTAGGAAAGGCCCCTTTCACTTGCTTTTGTTCCTACTTCTTCAGCACCATTCCAGGGCTAGCTGGGGTCTGTCTCCAGCCAATCCTCTGTATCAGTTTGTTCCACATCTGCTGTGCAGAAATTATGCTGTGGGCAGGCTCTGCTCTCATAACAAACACCATGTCCCTTGTGCTCCTATAAAATTGTTCTCTCTTTAAGCCTAGAATCTTCAATTACAGATCCACATGGTCTTTAAAGTCTTTTTTTATTAGGCAATAAAATAAAAAATTTATTAGGATGATGCCACTGAGGCAGGATTCCCAAAAGATATGTTGTGAGTAGCAGTTATTAACCAAAGCAATTCCAGCAGTTTCTGGAGGGCAGCAGGCTATTCTTTATCAAGTATTGCTCAGACTGATACTGGTCTGCACACATTTGCAGCTGTGTTCACAAGGGTGGCCCCTGCAATTCCAGCAGGTAAGGTCACGGCCAGCTGCACACAGGGACAAAGCCAGGATGCCATGATGAAAAAGCTTTCCAGTGAGTTTCAGTTTCTCAGAGACAGTCTCCTTTTTTCCCCTCCAAAGAAAGGTTTATTTGAAGGTTAAGAAAAACGCTTGAAATCTTTATGAGACATAAGAAGGACAATGTGGAAATCAAACTAGATTTGTGGATCATTAAATGTCACTGACTTTAAAATGCACATGTTCCTCTCATTCTGAATTTTCTGCCTGACTGTGTCTCTGTGCATCATTGTCAGCCAGAGGATAAGATTTCTGAAGTATCTATAGGGCACCATCTTTAATCACGTGGCAGTAAGTTCAGAGGTTATTGCCTATCAATAATTTATAAAGTTCTTAAAAATAAAATAAGCTATGAAGCAAGGAATGACATTCTAACAGGCTAGTTTTTCATTGTCCCTTTGTTTTCTGTGGTCGGTTATGCCTTTGGACTGCAAACATTTACCTTTAAAAATGTTTGTCTTCTTGAGCCACAGCAGGAGAAAATTATGAGGTTTATGAACTCCTAAAAATGCTGCAATGAAAGCTGTGAGGTACTTAAATTATTCTCATTTAAATTCACCCTCATCCTTCTGCAGTGATGGAGACATTGTTCAATGAAAGCCGACAAGACATGGCTTATCACAGTTTATCACATCAAGGCATGTGTGATTTACTCATCTGTGCTCTTTTTGCCTTTTCCTCAATGTTTTCTGCATGAAAATTGTAAAACTACTTATGCTTTTCTACATTCCTAAATCTTATTGTTTCATAAGCCTCCAGGCCTTTAACAATTAGGTTTAACTTCAGGTTTAGATGAAACTCTGTCTTAGGTGACTAAAGATATTTTTTATTCTTTGGCTTCTCAGTGATCAAGACACTGAGTGGGACCCACAAGCCCCAACTGCTACTTTGTGTGGTCTCCCTTGATAGTGGGAAGTAAATAAAAGTTGTCAGGTGGAAGAAGGGCTGAGTTTACTTACTGGAGTCTTAACTCCTGCTGTAGATTTAAGATTTACAATTTGGAGCCTCAGATCTTCACCCACACGCATGGAGACGTGAAAACAAAAGGAATCTTTTCTAGTTGGCAAGCTTCCCAATCACACTTGTCTTTGAGGAAATATTCATGGTTGGGAGAAATTGCAGTGTCATAGTTGAGCCCAAACCAGTCTCTCTGTGGAGCAGATTACTTTCCTGCATTTCATCACGGCCCTGTAAAGACATGAGGAATGAAAACAGAGCCATTCAAATTTCCAGAGATCTTTTTAGAATGTCTCCAGTCTCATCCACTGATATCAAAACAAGTAGTATGTGGTTGGTTAATTGCTCTTGCTTGGCTATCTGTTGCTCTAATGTCAAGAATTAAGTCACTCTCTTGGATAATTTCCTTGTAGATTCAGCTCTGGAAGGCACAAGTTACATCACATTTACCTTTATCTAAAGATATGCATAGCCTGAAGCTTCAATGTTTCAATCCCATACCTCTATTCAAAGAAAAAGACTCAGAAAGAGTTATATTTTTTCTGAGGCTGATCCATGCCAAAACCCTGCTCTTGACATTTTTGTATTCATTAAAATCAGAGAAACCTCCAATGGTTTTTTTCTTAGCATTATTTTAAGAATTGCAAATTCCTGAATTTGCAGTCATGACAGGTGTAATGCCTCACAGTCCACTCTTGAGATTTCAAGCACCCTAGCTGCTGTTTTTGTCAGTCTAACTTTCCTCTAAGAGCTTCCTAAGTAACTTTTATTGTAGATGATCTGTATACATTTTTCTCTGGTTTCCAGAAGGCATGTCAAGGTAACCTAATCAAATATGAAGCTGGATGCTTTGGAATAGCTCTCTCTGTCAGGGAGGTGTGCTAGAATTCTCAATAGGTATGGTTTCAGCCTCTTTTGCCTTCAAATATACTAAAGTGCTTTTTAACATGTCCACAGTGCCCTGTGCTATTGGGGTGAATGGTTATACAATATCTGCTGCTCTGTGCCCTTTTATCTCTGTTATTTCAGAAACTGAGCTCTTCACAAGCATAGAAGAGTACATTACTCTTCAGAACACCCTGGGGCTTTGAAGTAAGTACTTCATTATATCTGTGGGGAATGAATGGAGAAGACAAATTAAGGGCTAAACCTGAAAGGTCCCTCAGGCTTGCAACACTGTGATGAATGACATTTAGGGGGAGACTGAGTCTGGGGTATTCTCATCTCCAGATCATTCTACCCCGGGGTGAGTTAGGCACTTGTACAACTGATCCTGAAAAACCCCTGTAGCTATCGAAGACTTGATTTCAGATGGAAGTGGTGCAATTTAAATGTCCCTGCAGTTTCCTGCTCTGGTGAGTACTAATGCGTGATGTGACAAAAATAATATAAATTAGTGGACAGCATTTATCTCAAATACCTGAAAAGTTAATCAAAACTTATGGCATAGGAGGGGAAACCTGTGTTGAAAGCACCCAATCAGACAGAAGAGGGATCAAAACCAGGTTTCCTACATACCACACACAGATCTACCCAAGCTACAAGAAGTCCCTTGTTGTCCCCCAGTGATTGTCTAGTCGTTCTAATATTTAGTGGGATTTTTGGTTAAGCATTTCTGAAGTCCCATAGCAGCTCACTGGCTGTAGGATTGCATCAGGAGCTTTGTAGAATCTTAGATATGTGGGATGCTCAGATACCTCAGGTGTTTGGGACTAGCAAGTGCTTCCTTAGTTCATCTGCGGCTCCTACCTGGATTGTGGCCTTTGTTGTATAAAAAGAGATAAGATATGTCCCTTGTCTGCTGGAAGTAAACTGAGTCTTCCAAATGTGACCTTATTCCTTAATGTGGCTTTGTTTCTGAGCATATTTACCTCATTAACTGTGCCAGTAGAGATCATGAAAAGGAGAATACTGTTTTGCTTGAACTTGTGAATATCTTTCTCAGTATTTTCTCAGTGTAAATTGGTGGACCAATGATTTCCAGATTGGTATTTCTTCATTAAATCTGTGGCAGAAATCTAATAATATTGATACCTCTGTAAAAGCCACATGTTTCTATGTGCTCCATAGCCAGAAGCCAAAACTAGTGTCTTAATCATGAAAGAAAATTACTTTAGAGTTTTCTTATATTTTTAATAACTGTCCTTGATACTGTGAATTATCTGCAAGTTATTCACACTGCTTTTGTTGACATGTTGGCTAGTTTTCAGTAGTCATACCATGCTGTCCAAGTCTAATAATTTCATATTCACTCTATGGAAGGATGACTTCCAAAGCTGTCTTTGTCTCACTAAACACTTCTGAACATATCATCGTTGCCAGGTTCAAGATAACAGAACTAGATAGAGACATTTTCTTTTCAGTTTTCTCTTCCTGGTTAAATATGTCTAGACTACTATACTGGAGAGAATGTGTTGATGCTAAGAAATCAGATTTAATAATTTGGAGTAGAACTGTGTACAATCTAGCATTCAATTGTCCAAGAAGGAACAACAGCTGGAAGGGCTGAGGCTGCAGGCAAAGAATGGATTCCTAATGTCTTGTTATCCTTCTACCTTAGAGAAATCTATTGTGTACTAGAAGACAGTCCTAAACCTGGGCTCAGGAGCCTCTAGCAGATAGAGTGATTGTAGGACTTTATTAGTATTTCTCCCTAAGCTGGCCAGACTGATTCTCTTCCACAGGATCATGTATGCATAGAATCATTTAGGTTGGAAAAGTCCTTTAAAATCATCAAATCCAACCATTAACTCAGCATTGCCAAGTCCACTACTAAACCATGTGCCTCAGCAACTTGACTACACATCTTTCAAATACCTTCAGGGTTGCTGACTCAGCCACTTCCCTGGGCAACTTGTTCCTATGTTTCACAACCTTTTCTGCAACATTTTTTCCTAATACCCAATCTAAACCTCCCCAGCACAACTTGAGGCATTTTTTTCTTGTTCTGTCACTTGTTACCTGGAAGAAGAGACCAACCCCGCTTGGCTACACCCTCCTTTCAATTGAAGAGAGCAATAAGGTTCCCCCTGAGCCTCCTTTTCTCCAGGCTAAACACCCCCAGCTCCCTTAGCTGCTCCTCACAGGACTTGTGCTCCAGACCCTTCTCCAGCTCCCTTTCCCTTCTCTGCACACACTCCAGCCCCTCAATGTCTTTCTTGCAGTGAGTGACCCAGAACTGAACACAGGATTTGAGGTGTGGCCTCAGCAGTGCCGAGTACAGGGGGACAATCACTGCCCTGGTCCTGCTGACCACACCATTGCTGATCCAGGCCAGGATGCCATTGGCCTCCTTGGGCACCTGGGCACAGCTGGATCATGTTCAGCTGCTGTCAAACAGCACACCCAGGTCCTTTTCCACCAGGCAGCTTCCCAGTTAGTACGTACATGATTTCTAGGAGGTACATGATACCACAATTAACATTTCTAGAGTAGAACTATGCTTTCTTTCACTACACATGCCCAACTATTTTCCTAGTTTCTTTGGAGTGAGACAAGGTATAAAACTGTAGAAACTGTAGACAGTTGTGTCAGATTTTCTCTTCTGTAAGATCTCCTAATAGAGATTTTGCATGACAATAGACATTTACTTCTGTATTCTGACACTTCATTCTTGATAGCTCTCAGGTATGTGGCTATTTTTGCTGCATTTTTTCCCCACAAAACATGAGGGAATATGAGGAAAACACTTCCTCAAATCCTCAGAAAAATTATAAAAATTCACCAAGAGATCAGTGTATGATGCTCAGAGAAAGACAAAAAGATAATAGACCACGGTCTGCTGCCAAATTAAGAGTTCTCAATTCTGGGTTTTAGGGGAAAAACACACCAGATTTGCTGCAAAGATCTTTCTCTCAACAGATATAAGATTGTGCTATATTTAACTCATGCCTTAAATAACATATAATTTTCTGTAACACTTCTTGTATAGTCTGTTCTGCCAGGAAATTACCTGGTTTTGTAAAAAGCTAACCAGGCTAGAGCTGTAACAACTTAATAGAGCTACTGGCCTCAATTCAGCGTGCACAGAATGGCAAAGCTGTTGAGAGGTATTGGTAAAGTGTCTTATGCTGGTTCCCTTCCAGTCAAGTTGAATGGAGGGCACAGAGAGAAAGTAGAATACAATGGAATAATGGTTCTAAATATAGCTTCAAGGAGAGGCTAGGCCACACTGCAGGAGGTTACAAAATGTATTTGAAGGAAATCATCTTTACCAGTAACTGCAGGATTATTGAGAAAGACAACAAATGAAGTTAACTGGTGGCATCAGCCCTAGGCAAGTCTCCAGCAGTCCTTCTTGTAGTCACCAATAGTGCCTGGAAGAAGGTTCAGTGGCAGCTGGTTTGGCTCCCACACTGTTTCTGCATCCTCACCTTCCTCATCACCCAAAGCAGCAGGAAAACACAGAAAATTGTCTGCACTGCATCACTGAAGTTGTGGAGATAGTCTTTCCTCTCTTGCCTGGGTAGAAAATACTCCAATCTAAACAGGAAGCTGCATTTGCAACTCCATGAAATGCTGCACTGTTGTTACTGTCAAGTATGAATTTCACAGGTGTGCTCAGCTGCTGACAGAAGAGCAAATGGTCCATCTGGTTATTTTAGGCACCTGGAGATCTCAGGCATTAGCCAAGGAAAGGTTTAGGATAACGGTTGAGTTGTGGAGGAAAAAGACTTGTATATGAGCAAAGTCTTTCAGGAAAGTGGAAGGAGCTAGATCAGTTTTAAAAATGAGAAAAGCTCTGAGAGTTTTTGCAATGTAATATTGTATGTACTTTGTATGTAATTTACATACAAAAATTTTATGTAATCATACATGTTGCCAGTTTACCCCTCCATTTCTACTGTGCTGCTGGAAATGTGAATTCAAGCTGCTTTTTAAAGAGAAGCCTTTAATGATTTCAAAATTCGTGATGCATTCCTGTAACAACTCAGCTAAAAAACCCTCCACTTTGATTTTAGTGAAGTCACTCCATGCTTAAATAACTACACGTTGATGAGATAAGGAGTTTGCAATCTTGTCCAAGACTTCACTTCGTCTCCCCAGGAACTGTTGTAAATTTCCAGCTGTCTTGCATGGGAGACAGGAGCTTTATGAGTTTCTGCAGTTTGCCAGGCTTTAAGATAGCTAGTTCCCCAAGACTCAATCCCGTTCGCAAGGATCTTTGATATTTGGCCGATTGGTCTAAAAATACCATTTATTAGACACGGAAAATAACAAGCATACAAACATAGAACAGATTGACATACATACACACACAATGAATGCATAATTACAACACTGTAATAGCTAAAATACAATTATGGGGTAAAAGCTTGCTTGAGCTGTAAAAATAGCTCAAAAAATGCAAGCTAAGAAATGCTTGCTTGAACTATAATGCAAGTTAAGAAAAGTACCTATAAGTTAGCCGGAATAATACAATTTAGGAAACCAATGATCTTGCCAAATCCAATTTTGGAGCTAGAATACATTAGAATTCCTCACTCAATCTCGCAAGAAGTAACCACAGGGCTGCGTCCAAGCCCAGGGGAGAAGACTTCACTTCACGCTCCAATGTCCATGTAGAAAGCTTCTACCTTTCTGAGATTTCGTGGTGTTTTTATAGGGAAAAGAGTGTGGATTTGCGGTCACTTAAAAATTTTTCACATTCTCTCAGTGTCTCACCTTGACTTCCAGGTGCCAGTACTAGGTAGCCCTTGATTAAGCTATCAACTTAATCTGAGCCATCCATCTCCGATCAGGGAGAGAGAAGGGGGAGGGAGCATCCTGCCACACCAACACAGAAACAAAGGCAGGAGTACACTCTCTTTAAGGCCAGGCAGAAACTGTGAGAATCTCAAGCCGCAGGTTCCAGCATTCCACACTGTGCAAAACCACAATGTAAATATGTGCTAACATCTGCTCTCCCTTTAACTTTGCACAAAATCTTGTACATCTCAGATGCTGGAAGAGGAGCACATCCAGCAGCAGATCCTTCTTCAGGCAGCCAGAGCAGTGTTAGCTCACCCCAGCCTTGTAAGGGAATAGAGGAATTCCTTGGGCAAGCTGGACAGCAGCATCATCAGACCTCTCACAAAACCTGATTTACGTGCAGCAAGCTCTGAGCCTGACAGTGTGAGGAACAGCAGACCCCAGCTGAAGTTAATGGTGTTACACCAGGGAATAGCTTTCCCTGGACTCAGTAAGGTCCTCAGGCATCAATTCTGAAAAAGAGCTGAATATTAATTTCAGGATGGTCCTTTCCCAGAGTTGGCAGGGACTGCAGAGCTGCTGGAAGGCAGGCTAAATGCAGGATCATATGTACAAATTAGAGAAATGGTCTGGGGAAAAATCCCAAGATAATATAATTCAATTACAAGTGAACAGAAATCTACATTTGTCTGCAGAATCATTGTGAAAGCAACTGACTAGATAGGAATTCTGGCCAAAAAATTGTATCCAAGGGTTATGGTAGATCAGAAATTAAATGAATGTCACCTATGACATGCTCACAAGAAAAAGACCAGAGTAATCTGAAGGTGAGCTTGTAAGAAAAAGTCATATTAAAGCTCTGTTTAGTGTTGGCAGGGCCTCAGCTGGACAGCCACAACTACTATGGGACATAAAAAAATTCAGAAGAAATTGTCTTATATGAGAAGTGCATAAAAAGCATGATTTTTGAGGAAGAAAATTTGTTGTTTAGTCTGAAAGATTTGACTGAAAAGACAATTTTCCTCAAATGCATAGGAGACTGAGGCAAAGAGGAAGAAAATAATCTGCTCTGATTTAGTGCAGGGACAGTATGGCCTGACAATGTAGCAAGCAAACTTCAAATATTACTACTACTACTACTACTACTACTATTTTTTTAAAAGATAGGGAGAAAGAAAAATCTACCTTTATAGGCAGTAGAGCCTGTGTATGGGTTATAGAAGGCACCAGCATTTGAGGTTTTAAAAGGAAAGTGAGACAAGATATTCATAAAACTGATCCTGTGTCAGGATGAGGGGTGGACTTCTGGTCTGGGTTTTAAAAGACCAGTCTGAGTCCTGGCTGCTTTTGTTGACCCATCAGTGCTGAAATATTTTAAAATACTTGCAAATCTTTTTCTTTCAGAATACACTGTTTTAAGGCAAAGCTGATGAGCAACAGAGTACATAACAAATGTGTGGGAGCCTGACTCCACTGGAGGAGATTTTTAATAGATATCAATGATTTTTATCCATCATATTCCCACTCAACTCTTTAGAAAGTTGTGGGTGTCCTTACAGATTTCACAGAAAAAGATAATTCCTATATTCACCCAGAGAGAAGCAAGACCTAGTAAGGATTCTAGAGGAGGTCTGGAAATCGGAATTCAACATTTTATTTTAAATTCTTGCATTCACATCTCCTCCCATAAAGCCCAAAGGAAACACATGAACAGAAAACAAATTACGGATGGAGAAAATATTCTGGCTTATGACTTCACTAACCAGGTCTTGACTGGGATTGCTGGTGCAGCTGCTGGTGATTCCATTCTCCTAGCCCCAGCAAATACTTTGGAGCATCAAAATGACAGGAACAGAAAAAACATTGAAGAGTCTTTTAGGCCACATGGTTAACTTGTAATAGTGTTGCACTTCATTATGGATTCATTCCTACTGTGTGATTGTTCCTTGTGGTTTTTTTCCTATCCCTTTAGATTTCCAATTGTGAGAGACATAAGAAAGCAGGAAATAAAACTGTCACTAGAGAATTTATGAGACAAGATGGGAGTGAAAAACAAGGCATTGTTCCTCTCATACCAAAAAGAAACAGCTACAGAAACATTAGGTCTCTGCAATTTTTCATGTGAAGCCCTGTTAGTGATTTCCAGCAAGACAGCAAACTCCTGTGTGCACAGGGAGCTCACAGTGACAACTTCATGTTGAACTGCTTGTGGCATTAAGGTATTTGCAGCTGGTGCGAGATACCTCAGTACTGATACCTGCAGAGCATGAACTCGAGTTTCCCCCCTCTTTTGGGGGTGTTGGTGGATGAAACAGTCAATGTGAGCTATCAATATGCACTTGCAGCCCAGCACATAAAGCCCAGCACATCCTGGGCTGTACTGAAGAAGCATGGCCAGGAGGGTGAGGGAGGTGATCTTGCCCCTCTGCTCTGCTCTGGTGAGAGCCACCTGCAGTGCTGCATCCACATCTGGGCTCCTGAACATGAGGACATGGACCTACTGGAGTAAGTCCAGAAGAGGGCCATTAAGATGATCAGAGGGCTGGAGCACCTCTCCAACTAAGCCAGGCTGAGAGAATTGGAGTTGTTCAGCCTCCAAAGAAGGCTCCAATGAGGCATTGTGGCACCTTCCAGTAGTTAAAGGGGGCTACAAGACCATTTCTCTGAGGGTGATGAGGCACTGGCACAGGTTGCCCAGAGGAATTGTGGATGCTCCATCCCTGGAAACATTCAAGGTCAGGTTGGATGGGGCTTTAAGCCACTTGGTCTAGTGGAAGAAGTCCCTAACCATGGCCCATAGCACTGGGGGGAAGTTGAAAATAAAATTTTGAAACCAGTTCCATGAAAGCCATCACAGGTAGTTTAATTCGTAAGTACATTTTTTACTATGTGCTGGGAAAAGTTAATTCTCTGCATATTTATTCCCTAAATATCTTTTATAACTTTGAGGGTCAATTACAGAATTTCTTTGAGTATGGCAAAGTGCTGCTATGGATGTCAGTGGGAGCTGACTGGGGTAAACTTTTAAAGATATTTTAAGAAATTACAGGATTTGAACTCCAGACAAGAAGAAACTTGCTCCCATTTGAATTTTCAGTTGCAATACATCTAGCAGTACTTTTAGGGTGAGCTCAAAATGTAACCTTTTCAGTACCCAAAGTATAGAATCTGTGTCTGTTTTGAAGAGTTGATGGTATTTTTTCTGACAAATTCAACCATTTTGTATTCCATGAGTCTCAATTTTAATAACATCTCCAACCAGAAAAAAAAAGAGAAAGAGGATTTATTTTGACTGGAGAGTTATTTTGCTCCTGGAATTTGGCCCTTCATTTCTGATTTACAGTGATGGATTGGGAAAAAAAAAAGAAACTTAGGATTCTGTTTATGAGAATTAACCTATATCAAAAACACATCATCATTTAAGCTCTAGAAGACAGATACATTTTGCCAAACCCTTTACTCACAGAAGACTGAATTCATAGTTCATTTAGTTCTACACTATAAAGGGCAAATACCTCCTTTTCCTGGTCTGAATTAACCAGAAATTCAAAATTCTGCTATTTTGATATTGACAACCATTGAGGTAAGTCCAGTGATTTTTAACCAGTGTATCATGCCCTAATATTTTGAGACCAGTAGACATTTGATTGTACTCAAAGGTTGTATTTGTACACACATGTGTGCAAGCATGTATATTTATATAGAATTTTATGTAAAATTGTCCTTATACAAATTTAAATGCAGATAAACATAAACAAATTACATTCTATAGATACATACATGCAGCCAATATATATGTTACATATTTACAATATATTGTATTTTTATTGAATATGCAAATTCCTAAATATACAAATGATGTACAAAGATGAGGACACTAAAAAGGAGCTTTAGAAAAAAGCAAACTTTTCCCAATAAGGAATTTTATATATTATGTAGTTATATAAAGTTTCTGACCCTTGTTATACAGAAGCAATAGGAAATAGTGCTAGTCAAGAGGAGAAAAAAAGGTTTTCTTGTGATGTTGAGAGCTAATAAACCTTCACTCTCTCACTTCATCCTCTTCTATCCATTTTCAGGAAAAAGACATGCTCAGTGTTTCTAAAGCACTGGCAAGTTGTCACTCCAGACCGTCCTTTGTCATTTTGGTGCTTTCTGAGGTCAGACTCCAGGAACTTTATATAAAAATAAAGTGAGTAATAATGTGAATGAAAGTAACACTATTTTTTTCATGAAAACACACTTTTTTTTTGGCCTCATATCCAGTAAATAAATCGGAACATGGAAGATTGGTGTAGACCTTTAGACTGCTTGGCACCAGCCCATGGAGGGGTAACCAGAGTTTTGGGGCAGACAATCCTGGGTGGATTCCTGCAGGCCTAGACTGCTCTGCTGGAGCTCTTGTTCAGCAGTAAGGACACACAAATCCCTTTCCAGCACACTCTTAATCCAACAGGGGCTCTTTAATATTAGAAGTCAAGGAGCCATGTAATGACAGTAGAAGCTGGTGGCAGCACCACACCTTGGGCTACACTCCGAGTAAATAGAGGTTACTATTTCCTTTAAACTAGAAAGATACCTTTTCTTCCTCAGCGATGAAAACCCTCTAATGCCCTTAATTTTGCTCATTACAAAGCATTAGCACCAAATACACTCAAGTAATCTCTATCTCTCAGAGATGAGTCTTGCTGTTTATAGCTGTGGGGAGTGATTTAGTGTTTCCTTAGTGAGCACTGGTGTCATGCAGAAAATGCAGCAATGAGACATTCATGCCTTGATTTCCCTGAAAGGATTTTTTTTTCCTAAAATTCCATCAGGCAAATTGATTTGGCTATTTTTTTCCAGCGGGAGGACATGTCTTTTATCATATACTTGTTCCATACAACTCCCATCACTTAGGACTTGGAAAGCAGTTCTGCAGATGTTATTGTCTGTCCTCCCCAAAAGCCTGTTAAAACCAAGAATATTTCCCAACCATAACTAGTGAAATGCATTTACACTGTTCCTCTGAGTCCTGCTTATATCCCATATAATTTCATAAACGTTCTTATCTGCAGTTAGGTATAAAGTCACAAAGTTTGTTCAAAGGTCACCTGCTTGCTTGTTCCTGTCTGAGCTGCAGTGTGCAGATTGCAGCATTGGCTTTAGTAAAAATTACTTATAAAAACAAAAGTGTTAAAACATAGTATGGCAATAAATTACTATTTTTTTCCAGGTAATGAGTAGTTTCATCTTATCTCCTAGCAGGCATAGAAAACCTACAGTCAATTTACTCACATCACTCCTCTGCCTGCCAGGGCTTAACAGCAAGGAAAGAAAATGAAGAGACAGGAAGCTGTATCACCTAATCATCACTTTTCTGCAGAATAAAATCCAGACACTGAAGTAATTCAACCCTCATGACCTTGCCAAGACTGGAGATGTGCCCAAAGGAAGAAACTGTACATAAGACTGATAAACATAAGTCACAAGGACAGTGACCATTAAAATGAGATTTCATATGTATAATTGAGGCTCCAGCCAGTCATTTAGCAGATGTGAGATGGCAAGGATGAGAAATACAAAAACTACAGCCTGAGAGAGCTGCAGTTTTTCAGTGTCCACTATTGCAGCATGACCCCAGGAAATACATGCAGTCCAAAACCATGCAACAGGTTCCAGCTGTGCCACTGCTGTGGATTTTCTGTGATGCCTCAAGATAGTGGGATGGGTGACTGGAATGTTTTATTTTCTGTGAGCAAAATGAAGGCAGCCTCTAGGGTATTCTGAAATGAGAGCCATCTGTGAGACAGTAAACAAATCTAGCATGGGAGAGCCAAAATCATGGAGCTGAGGGTTATATTCTCAATGACTCCTCTCTAAAGCCAGAGCAGATGAGAACTGGGGGAGGAGCAGCAGCCATGGGGCAAGTGCAGAGCTGGAAGGTGCACTGGCCCTTCTCCTCAGGCCTTCTAATAATTTGGAGTTGTTTTTCTAGAAAGAGGATAATATGAAAATAGGTGAAGGAGATTGAGCACAACCCTTTTCATGCTTGGAACATTAGCCCCAGAAGTGACAGCAGATGTATTTTAAGGCTTAAAAGTTCCCATCTTCAGGGATTTAAAACATTCATATTAAGTTATACCTGAGGTGAGACTTTTTACAGAGCTTCATTTTGATGATACAAAGACTTGATATACATTTCTAATGAAATGTTAAGACAATTTTTAAGGCAGCTTTCAAACACTGCTGCATCAGATTAGAATAATAATTTTTTCTTCTACATAAAAATGTTGTGTTCTGCAAGTCTCCCTTAATAGAGATAGGCCTTATTTGTTTGCCTGTATTGGTTTGTTTTTCTGCAGGCTTTCGCATGGCGGGTTGTTACTTGGTTATTTCCCTTGACTGGGAAAAGAAAACAAACATATATTGTAAGTGTGCTGTATTTAGATGAGAGGGAAGTGATTAATCATAGATATAGAAGACATGCATAAAAAATAATAAATTTCACAAATTCACCAAGGCAAAAGTGAAATGGTGAAACCTTAGAGGATTTCTTGCATTCATTCTGGAACACAAACCAGAGGCTTTGCAAACATGGTTGGCCCAGGATCCCAAATTGTTGCTTTGGTTAAGTACTGATAACACTTTCAATTACTGAGGCTTGTAAAGACATTTAAAGTTACCCGTGTTAATCAAAGAATTATAGAAATACAGAATACTTTAGTTTTGAATAAAGTGTAATAGATCATCTGGACCAGCCTCCTGGTCAAAACAGACCCAAACCCTAAGGTTTTAAGGTTTTAAGGTGACTCAAATCTTCATTGACTCAATTTCTAAAATCTGAAAGGATTAAGACTACACAGTGTCTGTGAGCAGCCTGTGCCAGTGTTTGTAGATGTCCAGGGGGAAAATACTTTTCCTAATAACAGACCCAGCTTTACTGCCTTGCATCTTATGTCAATAGCCCCTTATTCTTGGCGTGTGATCAAGGTACACAACTGTTAATCTGAAATTATTTCTGCAACATTTGAATATTTTTACTGCCCTCATAGTTTCACTTGAAAGTCTGTTTTATAGGAAATATCCTACAGTAATGCCCAATGCACTGTAAAAATCAAATGTTTGATGTTTGTATGTCTAATAATAAAAGCATATGTGTTATATATATGTAGTATGTGTACATATAATGTGTATGTGTAGTATATACAAGCATACACATAACCATGTATGTAGCGTGTGTACATTCACATGTACAGGCGTGTTTGTGTAGAACAAAGCCTGTGTGTTTGTGTCAGTGTGAGCATTTTGCCAGCACTGCTCAGTGAGATAGGAGGGCAGGTTTGGCAGGACTGAGCACAGCCAGACCATCACCTGCTTTGTAAGCAAACCCAGGGCATTACTGCCTCAGTGTGGTGAATCGCGCTTTTGCAAGTGCCTTGAAAATTGAAGGTTTTGAATTCACTGCATTTTTTCTTACTTTGGTCCTTAAAGCCTTACCACATCAAATTCAAAGAGAGTTTTGTTTTAATTTTTGCTTCTTTTTTCCTGAACCTCAAATAATAGGTGTGCATTTAAGCTAGGCAGCTCCTAAAGAGACATACTGTACTTTCTGTTTTAGAAACTGTACACAAAAAGTATACTGCAAATTAATATAATCACTTCAACACAGATTATTTAGAACATCTGTTGGAAGTAGTGCCTGCCCCTGTGACCCTGTGGTTTGGTCAACCAGCCTTCTTATGCCTGGAGAGACCTCATGACACACTGCATTTTCCCACAGACCCATATGTCCCAAAGCATGTCCAGTGAGAGCCTCTGGGCAGCATTGCTGCCCTTAGATGGCTACAATTCTTGCACCTGTGTAGCTGGTGAGACCCTATTGTATCTGATTTATAGGCTTTCAGACCAATCTATTTGTCCTGAGTGAGCCAGAAGAAGTCAAACAGCAACACTGTGGGCATTACAGCAATGACCTCAGGCCAGGAGAACATCATATTCCTATGACAGGTCCATGGAGACTTCAGCTAGAAATAATCTTCAATGTATTTTTAAGGTATATGTGGGTTCAGCATCAACGCCTGGCCTTTTGTTGACACTTTCATCCAACCAGTCTCAATGGGAGGCAGGTTTCTTCTCGCATTGAGGCTGGTGACCATGCTTGCCAGGCAGGTTACAGGCACAATGACAGGAAAATTATTGTGACTGCAGTGGTAGAGAGAGTCCCCAGACCATCAGGGGCTTATGTGTTTTATTTACAGTTTATGTACAGCCAGGACACCCATTGTAGTCACCTGCTACTACAGCCTGAAGATGCAGGAAAAATATGAACAGGCATTTAGGGCTTGAATTTTATAGGGCTGCAACACACCAAAGGGAATTTATCTATATTAAAGTTGCTTACAGCCACTTGTAGTGCTAAAGATAACTTCTCCCAGCAGAAACTGGGCTTTTCAAGTCCTGTTTGTAGTACTCAAATCCTTTTATAACGTAAACAAGAAATAAAAATGAGGAAGCAGCTCTGACTTCCAGAATTTGGTTTGCTCAGACAGGTGCATTCCTTTTGTGTTTCCTCCTGGTTTTGTAGAAAGATTTCTGAAAACCTGATAAACTAAGTGTAATTTGTCATACCATAATAAACATACTGCACAAAGATAGGTAGTTTATATTATAATAAACACTTAATTAAATTAATCTATATTTCCTAATAATTCAAAACTCTGGCCACAGTATAGAGTTTGTGTTGGCATGAACAAGTCAATGCTGTGGGATAATATTGTTTTCAAACTCACTTGGAAGTGTTATTAAGAAAAAGGGTAAAAGGAATGTGGAAATACAGTTGGAAAATAAAATGTTGTTAACATATTTGCTTTATTGGAAAGAGAATGATACTTCATGTGTTTAGATACCTAGTTAAGACATTTACAAGGGTGGACTTAGTAGAAGGTAGAGTTTAATGGGACTACTGCAGGCAACGAATGTGCAGCAAGAAGGAATGTAATTCTCGTAAACTGGAGAAAATAGGATACGTTTCTGGGCTACACCAAATCTTCTCTTTGATTCAGACAGCAATTTTATTTATTTTGTATAGCACTACCAAAAAAAGTGTTGGTGCAACTCAGCTAAGTTGATGATGTGTTGCCAACGTTTTCCTGTTGTCCAGAGAGGGACACCCCCTACTGCACACTTTTGTTAAAGAAGGAATTATGTATTTAACCCTCCTGACATCTCTCACGGACCATAAACCTCAGGAGCTGCTAGAAACTATCTTTCAGACAGTCACTACTATTCAGTTATACTGGAACTATTCTTAAGTTCTGCTTTACAACTTTTGGGACTAGAAACTTACAGTAGTTCCTGAACTTTGTTGTTAGAGATTCCAGATTGGTTCTTGCAGGGCCTGGGAGCCTACCCAGAGTCCTGCAGGGACTTCACTGTAACTCAACCCTCATTGTAACAGTTCCCTCTGGTTCTCTCTTACCTGCCAAGTTGCCTGAATTAAGAAACACCTGAAGTTTCATTTGAAGACTAATTTCTCCAGGTTGTTTTCACCTTTGCTTTAGACAAACAATTACAGGTCTGTATCCCATGGAACAGCATGCATGCAGATATTTTTTGGTTCCATTATAAAGTTAATTAAAATCATCTAACTGTACAGGAAGGAAAAGTCACTCTAAATCATTGGAAAAGCTTCAGTTGACCTAGAGTCTTCAAAGTCTAGAATAGTAGCTCTTCTGCAATTTACCTTCTGAATCCAAACACAATTTACCTGCCTGAAATTCCAGGCTGTCTTTGCTATAGTCTGTTAAAAAAGACAGATATCTAACAGGTACACAGAGAGCTTTACCTATTGCTGCATCAACTAATGGTGTTCACTGTGCATGGAAGAAACCCAGGATGACAAATTCTTGGCTAGGAGCTGTTGGCTGTGTTACAACCTCATCATAAAATTTATAGACATTGAAAATGACGACTTGAAATACATTTGTTTTAGTTAAAGTTGAATTCCTGCCTAAACCAACTATGTAAACCAATAAACCTAAAAATAAATGGGTAACCTTAATAATTTATTTTTTAAAAGAAATGTTAGCTTAAAGGAAGGGATAAGTAAGCAGAAACAGTTTACTGGGAGGCATGAATATGTCAACTTTGCAGTGCTTAAGACTGCTTCCAAATTTTTCAAGTGTTTTTTCCAGAAGAACTGGAATTATTTGTACCAGAGCTACTGCAGTACACTGCAGTTCTGCAGCTTGGATACTCTTCTCTGTATAAAACAAACCAAAAGAAACACATGCATTTGAAGTAACTTCAAGCAAGCCTGACAACAGGAGCATCTGTTAAAAAGAATTTTCATTCTTTTCAATTATGTGTAACTTTATTGTCCTATCAAGCTCCTAAGATAACCCCTGAGGACCATGGCATGACACCACCCTATGAGATGATATTGGAGAAGGGAGGTGAGGATACCTCACTGGGATCATCAACACACATCCTGTCCCCAACACAATCTCCTTCAGATTAAGTTTTGGCTGGTGAGTAGAAAATTCACCTGTATGAAATAAAAACATCTTGGTGCTTCCCTGATGCAACAATTGGATTTGAGGTGTAGTGACCAGCTATTAAACCTACTGGAACTGCTGGATTTTATAGTCTAAAGACAAGCGTTATGGGGATTAATTTGCAATGTTCACAAGTTATTTAAAATCTGTGTCTTACAAAAGTACTCTGTTTCAAGCTGTGAAAACATATGCAGAGAAGAGCACTTGGCATATTTTTATGTGCAACTGCCAGCAGCTCTTGTTAGCTCAATACTTCATGCAGACCTCACTGCTGACCCAATAATTGATTTCCAGTTTCTGAAGACCTTGAACGGCAAGAGCTTGGGCCAAGGTTGTGCCTCCACTCAAAGCAAGTATGTACCTCCAAAACAACATTCAGAGTTTTCAGAGACTAGAGGGGGAGCCGAAATGGCTTACTGCTATGTGTGCTCTGGATATTTAATCAGAAAGGACAAAATTAGCAGACACCTGGAACACTCATGAGTAAATAAGTGCTAACTTGCACCGTTAGAAAAACCATAGAAGATTTGGGAATGATTTTGTCTTTATTTCTTTCTAGACTGGTACTGAAAAATGTTTCTTGGTACAGCCAGGGCTTGTTTTTAACATTCTTGATGGTTCTACAGTCAGAGGCCTCCTGTAGGGTAAGAGAGAAGCCTCTGCTGAAGGGTTGCAGCCACTGATACTGCTGTACCAGGCAGTTTGGTTTCCTCAAATAAAGGGTGAGGTCCACTTCAGAGGGAAAAAACTCACAGTTCTTAAATGATGATGATGACAGATTAAAGCACAAGACTATTTCTAGAAGAAACATTTTCTTTTGAGAAACAGAATCACCATGACAGGACAGCTGTTATGTGCTCTAGCACAGCCACATAAAGTAGTCTTGAATCTTTTACTATCCACATGATTTGATAAGAACCTGATATTGTACCTTATCTTCTGTTCACCAGAAAAACTTGCTCTTGTTGTATGTTTTTTTAAAAAATTCTGTCAGTGATATTTCTCCATTCAAAAGTGAATATGTTGTGACCCAGCTGCAGAGCCTCAGTTTACCATCAGGGGATGTGGAGGACTGAATAAATTGGGCTACAGACAGGACAGACTCAGTGAGTGTCTCAATTGGAACTTTTAGAACTGCAGTTCTAAAGAACAAACCCATAACAGTGCCTTTTGCTGTGAAGACATTAAACTCATGAAATACCATGGGTTTTCTCTATTGAAGTTGATTACACTATTGTAGTTCTGGTAAAGTTACACAAAATCTTCTGTCGAAACAAGAAAATACTCCCTTTGAGAAACAATTGAAGTTTCCTCTTCATAAATTCCTCAAACTACTTATTTGAGCATGTTGACATCAATTAGTGTCATTCTCTCCTGCCATAAATGAAGAAGCTGAAGAACAGAGAGTTGAATTGGTTTCACAAAGATCATAGGAAAATCAATTTATTTACATTTGAGAGTCAGTAGATTTTGCCTTCAAAAAAAACCTTTTTGGACTGGTTGTCACTTTATTTATGCCCTTTGCCCTGTGAAAACCTACTAGAATATACCTGTTTAAAAAGCACAGTTAAATATCAAAATGGTCTAAAAGTGTTCATATATAAAAGTACATCAAAATATTGCTATTAATATTGATAATGATTCATCTGCTGCATTTTACTTGGCATACTCTATGAACGGATCTTCAGTTACTTTGGTCAGACTTCCCTTGGTTAAAGGAGCAAAGTGTAAATTTCAAGGAGCTAAAATACAGAATATTCAAAAGCTTAAACCAAAACAAAATGCTACTAAAATGAAGTCTCCCGGACAGAGAAAGCACTGAAATTTTGTACATGTTGATTCCTACTGCACTCTCGTTTTAAGGATGGTTACAAGGAGAGAAAGAGGAACAGGAAACTTGGCTTTTTGCAACAATGAAAACAAGAGGACAAATGAAATATTTTGAGGTACTCATGGTAATACACACCAGGGGAGAACAGTGAATGGGATTCCCTGTCCTTTTAAGAGCATGGAGTTTAAGGTACACACCTTAGCCTTAACTTCTCTTTTGATAGGAGCTTCTGAAGCACAAGTAGTTTTCCAAGCACAAACTTTGTGAGTTCTCTTTTCCACAAGCCAAATTAAAATTTAAGTAGGAATATAAGTGCTTAGAAAGATTAGTCACACCAGGCAGATTCTAACAAATTTTGAAAAGCATTAAATATTTACATGAAAAATTAGCAATTTACACTATAAGAACAATTTCTTCTGTTCTACAAATGAGTACAGTTTCAGATTATGTGGTTTGTAATGTATTAATTATAAAGTTCAGATGCAAATTTCAAGCCTGAGGGAAATCTCTAAGAAGCAAATGCAGGATTTTTTTGTACTAAACTGCATTTTGGGGCAGAACAGTCATGAGAACATGTTCTTAGTAAATTACATAATGCAGCTGCTATAGCTGAAGTACTGCCAAGATCAAGCTGTGTATTTTAAACTTTGAAGACATATTATTGAAAAAATATGCCCACCCTAATGTACTAAAACATGGGATATAAACTTCTCTTTATCATAAAGGGCCTGGTTTGTCAACAAGAATTTAGTTGCCATGTGCCCTGTAACAGAGTTTCCTCACATTTGTGATGGATTAAATTAATGGGTGGTTTTGTTTATGCCTAACCACAGTAACACTAATGAAGAAGGAAAAAATGAAATATTGCTGCAGAGTAAAGGACCCTACTCATCCATCATCCCTGGGGGTGGGCTGGATTCTCCTGAATGCAAGACACTTGGCTCCTGCCCCTCTCAATGTCCTCATCAGCTCAAGCACTTCCAAGGAGATGATAATTTTTGATGGTTCATGGCCCTGCAGTGCTCATGAGCTGCAGTGCTCATTTCTGTCCAGCTGGGATGTCTCACACTGCAATAGAAATATTGCTGACAGCTTCAGAGGTTTCTTCAGAGTAACAGGAGATAAATAGTCACTTCTACAATATGACTCACCTGGGATACTTGGTACCTTAAGATGCCATAAAATCATGCCTTTGACCATTTCCATCCACTGAATGCAAAGAAAGCCTAGACAAGTTGCAAAAGTCTTCATGGCTGTCATCTAAAATCAGAAAAATCTGAAGATCCCGCTTCTAAAACTAGCAGCATTCCTTGTCCTGGCCTGACAGTGCTCTAAAATATGGTGTAACACAGTAGATTTTTACCTAGAATGTCAGATTTTTCATTTGAAATCCTGTAGCTTTTATTCAGGATCTGTCACTGTAAATCTTGAGTACCTTAAGCTTGCATTGCATGATTGGTCTCTAATAAAATTTCCAGTCATCTATGATGTATAAAGCTTTTTCCCAATATTTAAACATGATTGTTTCATCCAGAATAGTGTGAGAAAATCTTGGACAAACTTTGTTGATTTGGGGATTTTCTTTCTTCATTGTCTTTTCTTCAGAAGTTCTTGAGCCTTTCTGTAGTCTCTTAGGGAAATACAGTTGGGTGAATAGAAAGGAGAATGTCTAAGAGACCACAGAATCTACTTACCATATTTCATAATTCAAGTTTATGAATACTCAGGGGAAAAAGAATATGTGAAGGCAATACTTCACAGCAGTTCTGCTTTAGATGTGGAAGCTGCTGCTACAGAAACCATGAATTGCTGAGCTTAAGTGATTAGCAAGATTTAAAGAAACAATTAACTAGGTAGCAAGACTATCTTGTTACCTTAATAAATCACAAAAACATCTGGAAATACTTCCTCATCAAATTATGTCATCCTTGTTTTATTAGAAACCAAAAGGAGAACTATATAAGTTGAAAATCATCTCTTACTTACTGCAGATGTTCTGAAACACCTAGCATTATACACAGTCAGAGGAGACAAAATACATGGCCATGAGTCTAATTAAGTATGAAAATACCTTGTTCCTTCTTTGAAATGTTTTTTATATTAGTGTTTTTATATTAGTGTTAGCAAATGAAAGTTTTTTACCACATCAGTCTTCCAAGCAAGAGCAGCCAAAGATTCCCAGTGAAATACCAAAATGTTCAAACAATGCATCACAAAGTCATTTTTAGTCTGGTACATTTAATTTTTTTAATCAGAATAATATATTTGGTATTGTGCTCATTTTAAATACTACATTGCTTGTCGCACTACATTTGGCAATAGACCTCTTCAAATATATTTAACAAATTGTACCATGAGTAATAACTACATATAAAATATCTTCAATGATTAAAAAAATCCGTATGTATTCTCTTCATGAAATACAATATATACATTACGATCTTGTAGTTTTAAGGTACATCAAATTTTGGGCTTAAACAAATTCACAGTGTACATTTTACCTCTGTAATAAAAGTCTTCACTTTAAAAGTGCCTGGATCTCAAACTTTGTATATGTTTTTCCTTTCACTGGGTTTATGGAGAGTGAAGGTTTACCATCAACGAGCACTACAGCAGATCCAAACTGTGTGTCACAATGACCAAAAATTAAGACTTCTGATTACGGGAATTGAACACTGACTGTCCCTGTTACCTTGAAATCTGACCAAAAGATTTTCAGAAAAGCTTGTCACACATGGAAGATGTGCTTTGAGCAGCATGGCCTCTAACACAGCCATTCAGTGGAGCTGAACAAACTGCTTCCACAAAACCAGGACCAAAATACTCAGGTGGGAACTCAAATTCAGAGGTCAGTCCTGGACAAGGGAGAAGGCCAGGAACCATCCAAGAGCCAAAAGGAGTGAATTTACTGTCATGCTTTCTTCCAGCCTGAGGTCACACCAACTGCCTGTGCTCTACCACCTTGGAATCCTCACCTTCCTTCTTCTTCAGAGGAAAAAGCCTTAGAGGTTACTAAACCCTGAGTTCATTACACCTGAGCTCCCTGGACAAACATTATCCCACATGCTCTGTTGGTGGCTAAACTTACAGGCCAAGCACTTCCCTCAAAGAAAATTCTCTTGGGGCAGGCTGACCTCAGCCCCTCACCTCCACCTGTCTCCAAGTGATTTTAAAACCCATTCTAATACATTTTTTTCCCTGAAAATACACAGTGATTCCATCAACAATTTTTATAAAAGAACTAACAATAAATCCAACTGGAAACTAATCTAAACCCATTAAAAATAATCTCCGTCCTAAAAGGGAGAGGCAGAAACATTCTATACATTCCACAGTAAATAAGTTTCCCAAAGCTAATTGTAAAGCAATTACTGACATGCCTTTAAAAGTCTTTTTCCATACAAGTCTTTTACAGACGTGTTATACACCTTGATGCCCCTGTAATAATTTTTCACAGCCCTTTTACTAATCTCAGAAAAGGTTAAAGAGAAGCAGAGATGCCCAATGTAATGTATGTTTATTATGCTCCTGGAACTGGTGACTGTCAGAAGAAAGAAACACAAATTACTGTATTAACCAAGGGAAAAATAATGTGAAATTTATGCTGTTTCTATCTGGAGAGACTGAAACCAGCTGATTGTACTGCATAGACATTTGTCACACAACAAAGAGCCAGACACAACATGGGCTATCTCATCTCATCTCATATCTCATCTCATCTCACCTCATCTCATGTTTAACAGAAAGAGACATTTAAGTATTGCAGTGGGCAGAGCGAAAGCGTTGGAGGCTTCTTTATCCCATGGAGAGAAGATTCTTTATTAAAATTGTCCTAAAGAATACAGTACAAGAGCTAAGCTTTCACCAGCAGAAAAAAGGACAAGGGATGCAAATCCATAGAAGATGAGATTTCAGGAATTTTTGGAAGAAGATGCTTTATTTGCTTTGGATAGATCTGAAGAAAATTCAAACAGGGATAACTGTCAGGAAACATGGTCCCTGATGCATGACATTCCCAGAATTCAAAGAGGGATTTGCACCTAACATTTTAGTATCTTCCACCTCAAATAAAAATGATACATTCAAACCCCTACCCTGCAGTTTGGGAGGTTCAGTTCAAGACATAAAAGCTGCAGAATTTGGGAATTCTGAAACAGATTGGAATATCATGGATTAATTTGGAGTAAAGAAGGTTTTCTTCTAGACTCAGCAACAGCTCTTCAATAAACTTGGTGAAAAATATTTCGTTCTTAATGCTCTAACTCCCATTGGAACCTAGATGTCTCTAAGGATTGTCCAGTGGTGACAGGGATAAGTAGGGAAAAATACAACACACTGTTCTGAGTGTCCTGATATCTACCTCTACGTGGAAATATTAATAAATTATTTTAACATCCTACACATTTTTTAAGAAAGGCAGTTGGCTGCTTTTTTTTTTTCCTAGTTGGGAATGTTGGAAAAATTAAGTAGATTTGGATATATATATATATAAAAGCCTGGATTTTTTCTCTTTTGCTTCATTAAAATATATGTAAGAATGTTTACAAAATGTAATTTGCAAAAAATAAATGGCTAACATAGGAAAAGTTTAGATCTATGGTTTTAATCTTTTGTGACTGGGCTTATCAAGATCCCACTGGAATTCCAAAAGAGGTAAATTGAGTACTTAAATTATCTCAGATCAACCATTACCATCAGGTAAAGAATAATTACCTTTACTGAAGTGGTATTGCCTCCCTACTGCAGACCTAGTGGATTTGCCACTGTGTTTTTATCAATAAAGAACTGGAATGATTTAATTTCTGAACCTTTTGTAGAAATGTGAGCTAGACTTGAGGAAAACAGAAATATGGCTTTAAGTGAATTGTTAACATTCTGTTGCATCTCTTAAACATTTCGGTTATCTCTTGCTTTCTTCTGCCTTAGAGTCAATTGACAGTTTTTCCCCAAGTTTCCTTATAAGTTCTGCCAGATCTTCAGAATTTTGAGATTTTTCCTCAAGGAGCTCATACCGGAGACTTGAGATGTCTTGTTTAATTTCCTTCAGTTCACCTGTAATGGATTTTAAAAGATCACAATATTAAGAAACACAAGAAAAAGACAGCATATCCAAATATCACACAATTATAATGTGCTGTCTCTGTATTTCTTTGTTGAAACAGAAAAGGTAGATTTTCTGCTGCCCATTGGTGAATCATAGGATAGTCTGAGTTGGAAAGGACTCAGAAGGATCATTGAGTCCAATGCTTAAGTATCTCACACAGGGATTAAACCCACAATCTTGATGATAAAAGCACAATGCTCTGACCAGCTGAGCTAGCCTCAGTGGAATGGTGTCTTAGGGATAGAAATACGAAGATGCACTTCAGGAATTAAATAAATATGAATGCAAAAGTGTGAGATGCCACATCAGTTCACAAAATTCACATGATCTATTTAATGGAAGCTGCTGTTCTGCTGCAAGAGAGATCACAGAATCATAGAGTCACAGAACCATTTAGGTTGGGAAAGACCTCTAAGATTATTTAATCCAATCATTAATCCAGCACTGCCCAGCCCACCAGATCTTAAGGATGTAGATGATCTTTAAGGGCCTTTCCAAACCAAACTATTCCATTATTCTATTATTACTGGATGTAGCAACATGCTTTAAAGCTTGTAAGATCAGTGATTGTTTCTGGTGGGAGAGAAGAGACAAAAATCCCATCTCCTCTTCAATTTCCTGTTAATTTTACATCTTGCACTTGTAAACATGTCAAGTGGAATAACTATTTTGGAAACATTATTTTCAAGTGCCATATGTAACCACTTTAGTTTGTTTTGATTCTCTAATGAAACACACTATTTATCAACATACTCACCTTCATTGACTTCATCACTTTCCTTATCTATCTGAGCTTTCAACACATATCTTTTAATGAGACGCTTCATTATTTTCTGCAGAGAAGAAAGAAAGAAAGGAAGAGTTTTCTAAGTTGGACTAGTATTGTTATGACATTTCAAAATAAGAGCTCTTGCCCTGCTTTCAGCTGGGACTGAGTTAATTTTCCTCATAGTAGCTGGTACAGTGTGAGTTTTGGGTTTAGTATGAGAATAATGCTGATAACACACTGGTGTTTTAATTGTTGCTGAGCAGTGATTACCCAAAGTCAAGAACTTTTCAACGCCTCATGTTCTGCCACTGAGCAGGTACACAGGAAGCTGGAAGAGAGAATGCTTGGGACAGCTGAAGCAAACTGGCTGGAGGGATATTCCATACCACAGAGCATCCTACTCAGTAAATAAGCTGGGGGAGGCTTGGCCTTGAGAGCTGATCATGGCTCCTCTATCTCTCCTTCTCATTACTACAACTAGTACTATTATATTTTTCTCCATTTATTTTCCTTATTTAAATTAGTGAAGTATTCTTAATTCAACTCACAAGTTTTACCTGTTATGATTCTCCTCCTCATCCCATGTGGTTGGAGAGGGCAGTGTGGGGAGAGTGAGTAAGCAGCTGTGTGGTGCTCAGTTGACAGCTGGAGTTAAATTATGGCACCTCTGTTACCTTCTGTTGCATTCAGACATTTCATTGTAGGACTTGACAGGTTAAAGGAATTGAATGTAAAAATCTCTGCTTTCATCTACAGTAGATATTTAACCTTTATGATTCTGCACATATATATACACTTGAAAGTTAGAAAACTAAAGACAATCTTAAGAATGTTATAATTCACAAGGCTTCACCTACTACTGGAGTCTGTGAGAATGATTAATACAGTCGCAGCTTTGATCTCCAAGTAGATGAAACCATCTGGCCTTTATTGCTACCCAAAGATGATAATGACCTGGCTTAGCAGTTGCTCATAGCTACATCCTTTTGTTGTCAGTTTATTTGAACTTATTTTCACATATTTGCTATGTTGTTTTCTCCCAGTGTTTGGCTCAGAGAAAATGGAACCCAAAATTCTAAGAGTCATTTAAGTATGTCAGCTGGGATTCATCTAAACAAAGGCAGATACTTTCCAATTTAAATATACATATCTGTCACCTTTATTTCCCTCTATGGATAGAAAGAGTAAATCTGAGTGCACAGTTCATCTCAGACAACTAAAACTGATCAAATAGATCACACCATTAGAATAACTTATCTCTCTGCTAATAAGAAGGGGAACCCAGGTCAGCAAATTTATTCTAAATTTTACCTTTCCAGGAAAAAAATGGATTCTGCACCTGATTCTCCCATTAGTTCAAATTACATGAAAGAGAGCAAGGTATCCCAGTACCTTTTAGGATATGTATTTCTGTCTTTGGGTTTAATATTTTCAGAGGGTGTAGTCCATGACAACACAATCCTTTTTCATTGTAAGATATAAAACATACATAGATTTATGTGTCTGCTTTTGTCTCCACAATAACAGAGCTGACCAGGGCTGGTTGTGAGATGAGTCATCCCACATTAGTGGCTCCAGACCACCACTACAGTCATGCTTGCAAGGTCAGCAGCTGTACTATTCATTATACTAATCCAAGAATGTTCCAAATACAAAGTCACACAACATGTTTATGGGGTAGATTTTTAATCTTAATATCTATCCCTGTATCATAATGAAATTGGCTGTGAGAAAAATCAGGGAGTTTTTGGAACAGACTTGTATGGACACTGCATAATGTAAGAATGGAGCAGAATTACTCTGCCCAAGGGAAAATCTTTTTTTCTGTCTCATGGTCAATAAAGTAGGCTTGTTTTCTGTACCCTTCTTCATTCAGATTCTGGTACTTCTTGATTTTGTTTAAAAATAAACTGGTTTTTACCTGGTATTGTCTTGGAGGATTATTTAAACTGTTTAAGTGGATTTCATCTGAGCTTCTTATACTTGATTGCTTCCTTTGACCAAGCTGAAATGGAAACATTATTTACAGTACAAAATAAATAGAACGAAATGTATATATCATATGTATAACCTATGACAGAACAATAACTGATAAGATAATTTTGCGAAGTGTTAAATGACTGTGGTAAAGTCCTTGTACCTGTACATAATTTCATCACAAGAGTTGAAAAACCTCTTTCAGACTGTGATGTAGGAAGGTGAGAACTAGGAGGTTTCCTGGCTTTACTCTGCCTCTCCCCAGCTCCTAACATTCCCAAGAGACCAGAGCAGAGCAGCCACATCCCCGTGGGCTTCTCTGGTGCACAGGAAGGGGAATCCATACCAGGAGAAAGGCAGCAGTGGTCAGACTTTGTAGGAAAGTCAGGGCAGGGTGTGAGAGAAGCCACGGAAAGAAGAGTGGCAGCATTATCCCTTTTCTTCATAGCACTTGCCTGAAGCTTATGTGACCTCCACTACCACAAATTACACAAGCAGTTTGCTTCTCCCCTCACTTGCCCTAATGGTTGAATGCAATAGGTTATGCAGTTCATGCCAGGAACCACAAGATTATCAGGTGACATTTTTGATTTGCATCTTCTTTACTACACATGCTGAAAGGACATCTCCAACAAAACACCAAGGATGCAATCTGTAAGCTTCATTACTTATTTACAGCTGTGAGAAAGCCCAAGGCATCACAAAATGGTGAACTGGGACTCAAGCTGAATGACTGGGCTGCAGTAAGATTGAACAGCAACTGTAAAAACAAATGGTAGTACTTTGAATAAATAGCGAGGTCAGTTCAACAAGTAGTGCAAGAAATATAAATCATGATGGATCTGGGTGGGGAATAAGTGGGACTGTCACTAAAAAGTCAGTTCCTGGAAATTATACATGGTCTAATGAAACTTTTACTGTTTTAAAGGATGGAATTGTCATTGCAGTGTCTCAAATCCTGTGGGATCTTGTTGTACTTCCAGTGAATTTCTCTATGTTGTGCTCTAAAATATCAAGCATCTACTGATAAGCAGACTGGGGCACTTTGAAGCCTCTTAAATACTCTATGGGATATGCTGGGATATAACTTGTTGGTCTGAAAACAGAGGAGGATTTGATGCTTATGCAGCTGTGCACTGGGAATAATTTAAATACTCTCAGATTTTGTTTAGCATTCCATAGAATCATAGAAAGGTTTGCATTGGAAGGGACATTTAAAAACATATAGTCAAACGCCTCTGCCATTGGCAGGGACACCTTCTATTAGATTAGGTTTGTATTTTGATGCAAAAATTCACTACATCGATTAGTAAAATACATTAATTAGCAATTAATATAAAGTTAACACTGAATTTGGAATTTTTTTTGTTCTTTAGAAAGATTCACAAATCTATTTGCACATACTTTTTAAAAAACATTGCTTAGCTATGTAGACTATGTTTATTTAACTAAGCAAAAGTAATAATAGAAGATAAATAGTACATGTAAAATAATTATTATTTCTCTCTTACATATTAACCTACATGTGTATGGAAATTAAAAATGTATAAAAAGGGCAAGTTGCTCTTTCATGTTTGAATAATGTTATTTTAAATATTTTGAATATATATTAGAAAACATAATCTTATCAAAATATTTTAACTTAAACTAGGTGTCTGTTTTTTAATAAAAACTAATAACTAGTGAGTTTACCCAACTGTGTAATCATTATGTTTTTCAGGATTTTAGAGCAAATAATACTTTCTTGGGCCTCACCTTTACTATTGGGTTAAAAGAGTAAACCAATCATCCTGCTATGTCAGCTCCTGGATTTCTCATGCACCATTACTGGAAATAATATAGTAGAATAAGAGGAAGACCACACTTCCTCTGCAGCAGCAGATGGAAGTTGCCTTGGGTAAAGTTGCTCCAGGCTGTGAACTCGAGCTCCAGCTGTGTGACTGACATCCCAGCACTTCTGGATCCCTGACTTTGCAGCTGTGATGCCATTCATGATCCTGTTACTTACCACCTTATATACAATCTACAAATTAATTTATTTTCCTTATGTATTTCTTTGTATTCACTATGTATTTTATTATATATTTTAAAAGCAATCTGTCATGCTGGTTACCAGTTTCAAACTTATGTGACATTGGCTCACCTCAAAAGTTAATCCACTGCTTAATTACAATTTGATTTTCACTTGAAATAGCAAAATTTGTAATATGTGTTAAGACACTGCAAACCTGTAAAACCAGGCACACTGTGACATCTTTATCTTAACCTTCACCCTTCAGCACATTTTTAAAGAGATTAACGTACTTTTAATTAGCTACAGAATGCACCTTGAAAGTTGGTAGGTAAATCAGAAAAGTGCAACTTCATTGAATCTTCTAATGTGTACCAGTACACAAAATCCCTTGTAAATTGCTGAATGACCACTTGGTGGCAGAGATTACCAATATTTCATTATAACCTCTAATAACATTTTTAAACTTTATTTAAGTTCTCTTTAAACTCTCTTTAAGCTTCCTGCCTATGGCTTTTTTCTTTCTCAAAAATTAGTACTAGAGTACACTCAGCCTGTCACATTGACGACTGACCTAAAATGTTTATTTTTAAGTTACCATTTATTGAACATGAGTAACCAGAGGGGAAACAATGTAAATTAAATGAAACAATTATATCAATCCAAATAAAAATAACTCTTCTCTAAGAATGTTGTGTGAAGGATGAAATGCACCATGTATGGGCTATTGCTCTTTGAAAACACCTTCATATTTAAACTAGCTTCTCATTTTGTCATTCTCCAGTATTACTTAAAATTCAGTGCAATCAGAATAGTAATGTAATTATCATAACTGTTTTGTTTAGCACTTTCATTATTGTCATAAATCAGAAGCATCTGTAGACTTGGAATGCCAAAACATTGTACATGCTTGGATCAGAAGGGAGGGTTCCCAGAAAATGACTCAGTTTGTGCTCCTATAAACAGAGGTTGCTCGTGAAAATTTCAGAAACATTGTTTTACACTAGGAAAGTTAGAGCTGACATATTTTGCTTGTTTGAGTGAGGTCTTAAAGGTCCTTCAATAAATAGTTGTCCTTTATTTCTTTGCTGAAGGGCCATGTTTTAAGAACAAGGCTTAAATCATCTGGCACTGCTGATTTTTAACTCAGGAAGAGGAACAAGTTCTGTGACAGTTGAACAATAAAATTTCTCAATCCCAAGGCATTTTTAAAATTTAGAATAAAAGTCAAAGTAGGTTTTTTTTTTTTTCACTCTACTTTCTTTTTATTTATTTCTCCCTTTTATTGGTTTGAGTTTCTCATTCAAAGTTTAAAATTCCAGTTCTAGCCTGAACCAAGAAATCTCTGGATTTTAATCAACAGCCTGAAAAAAAACATTGTCACAGTCTTTAGTATTATATTTAGATATGTCTCAGGAAATTAATTTCTGGTGTGCTACACTGTGAACACAGCTATGTAAATTACTTGCTGTTTAGCACTGACAGCATCTGGCTTTGTTTTCTGCCAACAATAATCACGGCAGAGATGGATCTAGGAGCAGAATTTCCCTCATTCCCACCCTCATTCTTGTTTTTACACTCATTCTGAAGCTGCTGCTGCCTTTGCACTGAGAAGATGCAGACTCTGCAGCAGAACAACCACAGGCTGGGTCTGAATCTGAAAACTCAAGTGTGTGTTAACGTTATTGGGCACTGTAATGTGATGTCTTCTATCAGTAAAGTTTTACTGTCCTCCCAGGTAGGACTTACACCAGAGAAGCTTTTATCTTCCTAAGCACAGTTTGGCAACTGGAATGGTCTGGGGACAAGAGTTTGCAGCAATCCTACTTTGTGAAGAGAACTACCTGAATAGGGGCCAGCAAATCCTGAATTGGCCTCAATACTGAGATAAGCTACCCCTATCTTACTAGCACAAACACAGCCATCAAGTCTTGGGTCTGGTCTTGCCAAATCTTTCCTTATCTTTGCACAACTCATTTTATTCATAGTAGCTCCTGCATAAGAAGCCCTTTGCTCAGCAGTCACAGCAGCACCAACCTGCTCAGCACTCAATGAATCAAAAGTCAAAATGCCAAAATCCCAAGAATGTCTTTGAGAAGGTGCCATGAAACAGCCTCAACAATAATGAATTGTCCACAGTGGATCAAAAATTAACACAAAACAACTTTAGCTACTTTTTAGAAGTGCATATGATGGCAACATCTCATAGATTCAGATAAAGTCAGCTCCAGAGCATGTGGAAGCCCAAAAGGTAAGTAAAAACATAATCATCTGGCAATATCAGTCGCCCGTCTGCAAAAACTGAGGAATGAATAAATACGAATCAGATGCTTTATGTTTTTCAGCGTAAAAGCATTTTTTTTTTAAATTTGATTTGCAGTTTTATAGCTGCTTTGGTTGGGGAGTAAATATATTTCATTTAGGATTAGTTATACCACAATCTGTGGTGAGTGTAAAGCATTAATATTTGAAGACTAAAAATTAAATCAGGGTTAGAAAAAAATCTCATAAACAATGTTTTGCATCCTTACAGCTCTCTTTCAGAGGGACTGCTGTAAAAGCCAACAAATCTGTCATTGTTTTATGTAGAACTAGTAATTATTACACTTTGCAGTGAAACATGAATTTCTAGGTTTGAATGGAATGATAAAAACACATCTTTCCTTAGGCTATGTAAATGGGACTCTTAAGAGTACCTGTTTTATGGAAACATAAATTTCATGCTAAAAAGTCAGTAAAACAAGCTTGTAACTTACATATGTGCTTCTCAAATTCACAAATTAAGTAAATTAGAAAAATAACCATTTGTTGTTTTCCATCATCACTCAATTTTCAGTTTATATGCATCTCCTTAAATGCTCAATATTTCAGTGATGACTTTATCACTCACAGAGGTTTTAAAATCAAGCTGCATCAGGCAGCTTGATGAAAAGTTTTGCAAATATCAGAGTCATCAAAAACCTAAGCAAATGCAGTATCATCTCTGTCAGGTCTTAAATACACTCAGATTAGATTTCCCAAATAAAATGAAGTGAGATCTGTGAAATGCTAAAAAAATTACTGGTAACAGAGATGAGACATTTGAACTTAATCTTTTGGTGGCAATGTTTGTTTTCAAAATATTTATGTTTGTTTTCAAAAACTCTTATAAACTTAGCCAGAGACACAGAATTTTTCCCTAAAACTCCATTTTTTCCTTCTTGGATTGCAAGAATTTTTTCCTCTTTTACTCCTCAACTGATAACTGTGACAAATGTGCTGATCACATTGGTGACAGAGAACTGACAGATGCATATAAATTCTTAACTGGTCCCCAGTCTAACGACTAATGGCTCTTGACTACAGACTCAAGAACTCCTAGCATTGAACTGCCCTCTGCTCCGACCACAGCCCATTCTAACAAAGATCCTTCCACATTTAAATTTCCATAGAAGAAAATTCTGTTTCCACCACCATAACAAATCCTAACTTTCTTTTATTGTGTGTGTATGTTAGCAGATGCTGACCTTTCTACTCACTGCATATGACCAGCTGCCTTGCATGACTCTTCTTCCCTAACATGTCACAAAAATGCTAGAATAGTGCCAGTCTTTACATTTCCAGTGCCACCTAACATTCCATGTCCTTCTAAACCAATTGATTTGATTTACACCAATACAGTGCAGGAAAAACACACTGACTGCACATTCTTTAAGCAAGTCCGATGAATCAACTCAAGTGCTTTTTATTGCACCTGCGTAAGTTAAACAGGTAACAAAATATTTTACAATAAAAGCAAGGTGCATTTTCAGTGGAAGCAAACAGGCTGCCAAGGGGGAACTTAGAAACTGCCCAGGCATGTTAAGGTGGTATTAGAAAAGACAAAGCTCACCTTAAGCTGACATTTTCAAGGACAGTAAGAAGAACTTTTACTGCTACAATAGCAAGGTAAGGCAGAACAAGGAAAATGTGGGCCTACTGCTCAGTGGGGAAAGGGATCTAAGTGACAGGGGATGAAGGTCAGACTGAGGGACTTGATGTCTTCTTTACCTTAGGCTTCATCCACAGTCTCTCAGCCCTCTGTGCCTCAAGGAACTCAAGGAGACAGGCAGAACTTGAGAGAACTTGACCCTGGCAAGTCCCTTGGATCCAGAGTGCTACATCCACAGTTAGCAGCATTTGAGAGGGCAGATGAACCCCTTACAAATGTGCTATCATCTCTGAAAGACCATGGATACTGGGAGAGGTCTCCAAAGGCTGGAGAAAGGCAAATGTCAGACCCATCTTCAGAAACAGTCAAAATTATGATCTGAGCAACCATGGGCCACTCAACCTCCCTTCAGTGACTGGCAAAATAATGGAATGAAAAATGAAACCTCTTGGAGCATATGCAAGAACAGATGGTAACTGACTGGAAAAAGCAGGTGTGTATTTATGAAAAATAAAATCTGTCTGACCATCTAGATGATATTCTGAGATTAAATGACTTGCAGATAAGGTGAGAGCTGGAGATGTAATTTGACCTGAACTTTAGTAGGGGTTTTAACACTTCTATTCTATTCTATTCTATTCTATTCTATTCTATTCTATTCTATTCCATTCCATTCTATTCTATTCTATTCTACTCTATTCTATTCTGTTCTATTTCTTTTCTATTCTATTCTATTCCATTCCATTCCATTCCATTCTATTTCTACTCTATTCTATTCTATTCTATTCTATTCTATTCTATTCTATTCTCCGATATTAGTGACTGACTTCATATGAATGAAGTATATTGGGAAATTCATGAGTAAAACAGGACAACAATAAAAATGAAGTAAAAATCAGTTTTATCTTCTAAAATTAGCAGTCAGTATACACAAGATAAAATTACCTTGTTCATCTCTGCATCTTCCTGAAAGCTTTTCTTTTGGCACAAAAATGGTTTAGAAATACATTTTTTTATTCTGATTAGGAGATACAGCAAAGATTTTGGGCTTGGCACTAAGTTGAAGGGTACTGGAAGAGTTCTCCCTTCTTCAAAGTAAGAAAACCAAAGTTTAGCCCTTGCAAATTTCCATTCTACATCAGCATCATCCTGTAAAACAGAAACACAGTAGTTAACACATGGTTAATACCACTTTGACTGTTGAAGATGCTCTAGAAAACTTTATGCATGTTTTGAGTTTAATCGGCTGAAGTTAATCTCAACAGATCAAGAACTTGCATTTGATCTATGGAAACCAAAATTTTAATGAATGGAACTCCTCTTGTTAATCCATTTAATATAATGCAATTGCAGAAGAACAGAATGGATTTGATTTAAACATTGCTTACTCCAGAGTGAGTGCTAACAGTCTGCAATACAGAATCACAATGACAGACTCTATTAAGAGTCTATAGTCTCTATTACCATGAAGTTAAAAAAAGATTAGGTGAATTTTACCTAATTCCTTCCACTTGCTGGAATATATGATTAAACCAGGTATGCTATCATCACCATGGTTTATGTTTACAATTTAAGATCACCAAAACACTCACTTTATTCCTCCCTGTAAAGTTTAAGAGGGTTTTCTGCAGAAAGGACTGACATCAGCTCAAGGTCATAACTCGATATTGCTGTACCTGTTGTTAGAAGCTGTTTTGTCCAGTCACTGTATTTTAATGCTCCAAACCAGATAGGTTTGCCCCGTGGCCTCCTGAGTCAGAAGAATGTGAACCTCCCTAGACAATGTGTTGCTCTTGCTCAAGCTGGACAACACTGTGGTTCCCAACCCAAGCCAAGAACGTGGGACCAGAGTGGAGTCAAACCTGAGTCTGCTGCTTTGGCAAGGGCATCCCCTGGGAAAGTCTGGGAGGGCCTCGTTCCTGGAGATTTGCATCCTTTTTTCCTAAACAGCAATAATGATCTAGCCCTCTGTTTTCCACAGAATGAAAAAGTTCATGTTGATTTTCAGTAGCCCTGCTACTGAAAATCAAGTTTTACTTTGTCAAGTAAAGTTTTGCTCACTGCAGAGGTCTAGAGCAACACTTGTTTCAATGACAGAAGAACACAGCATCTTAGAGACTTGCCTGCAAGGTGGAGGCATATGAAAGAGAACATCCTTGAAGCAAGAAGGACACTTCTCAAATAATTACAAATAAGGCAAATGAAAGACTCACAAAGTCACACCCTGTAAGCCCATCCTCTTCAGGAACATAACACAGTTCAGCAGCAGTTTCTTATTCCAGTCTGGTTCTTACTATTGCAAGCACGTGCAGCCAAGTAATTTCCAGGTATTTTATAATAAAATCGAAAAGTGTAATTAATATTTTCTTCTAATATATTCCAAAAGCCTATGTGTTACTTTTCTTAAATAAGATACCAACAGGAAAACTTTCCAGGAGATTTAGACAATTAGTTGTAAACGTGGTGATATTTCATCATGAATGGAATTTTTACCTCAATTTCCTGGAATGAACTGTTGATCATTGCGATAAGCATGTTCAGTAAGACGATGACCATGGTAACATTATAGACTCCATAAAGGACATAACCAATATTTTCAATAAATTTGTGTTTATAATTGATAACAACTGATTTAACTTCTGAGAGTCCAAATATAGCCCAGAACAATGTTTTGAAACTTTCTTCAACACTAAAAGGAGAAAGTGGACATATGCATACGTTATTGAAAAAAGCTGTATATTCTTGTTGTATAAATTGCCTGTTATAATTTTTATACAGTCCACAAATTTTTCCGTTTTCATAATGTTGAACTCCACCTCAGTGCATAGAAGACTGTCTAATTTCATGGGTACAGGCTGTTTCAAAACACAAGATTCCCAGTACTTAGGACTGACAATAAAACCATCTGATTCCATTTAGGAATAATATACACCCATCCTCAAAAAAATATTACAACAATTCACTTGTTAACTACTTTAATCTACATGCTACAAGCTTGCTGTTAATGTTAAATTTTAAAAATTAACCTGTAAATACTTTATTTAAATTGCACCACTAGTTCATTTACTATGAATTATTTCACCATTAATATAACAAATATTTTGAAAATATGAAGAAGACTATCTGACCCCAAATCATCAATTTTCAAAAAAAACAGTCTTACATACCATAATCTTCCAGTTGAGTTTTTACTATTCCACAATTCCATGGGTAAAGGCGTGGTGTGGGAATAGTGGTTTGTTTTTGTTTTGGGTTTTTTTTAAGGTTATTTCATTTAAATACATGTATTTCCTCTTGATCAGTTTATAAATATACATAAACATAACTCCAAACCTCTGAGGTACTTTTTCCTATCTATCTCCATCTGTTTGAAGACATATTTTCCCTTGCTTTGATACAGAGATCTCAGTTCCCCACATCCAAAAATATAATAGCATTGCAAAGAACATTTAGGATTTGTACTTACGTCGTGAACGCTTCATTTTGTTTTGCCCCCAGGTAGTAGGAATAGAGATTAAACATGCCTATCATGAAAGCCACGAACACCATGATAAATATCACCATAAACTTGAAGATATCTTTCACAGTTCTGCCAAGTGATATCTGCAGAGGTCCAAAGCTTTCATTAGCTGGTAAGATGTAGGCTATCCGCGAGAAACTTAACACCACTGCGATTGCATAGAGCCCTTCAGAAATTATCTGAGGATCAGACGGATCCCAGTTTATTCTGGCTGGAAACAAAAGATGAGAAGTCCTGTCAGTATTTCAATATAACATGTGCATATCTATGGAAGGTTTCTTTGGACCACCCAGTGTCCATGCTCTGCCTAACATAGCCAAGGATGCCACTGGCCCTCTTTGCTGCACATTGCTGGCTCGTGTTCAGCCTGGTGTCCATCAAGTTACGTTTGCTACCCTATGAAATACCCTGGCATTAAATATTCACTATTAATCTTATCCATGTTAGCACTTCCCCACACAGATGCTCTCTAAGCAGACTTCAGCATACACGCATATGTGAAAAAATGCCTCAGCTGTGCTTTAGAGCATAACAAAGTCACAACTCACAACTAATTTCAATGGAAAATGCCTTGCTAAATGATACATCATGGTACACCATAAGTGAGTTACAAGACTTGTGCTTGTCATACCCAGGAACTCTGAACTGTCTGCAAATTCTTTTAAGTTTTTGTTTCTGAAAACTGAATATTTAACTAATTGCTTTTAGGACTTCTATGAAATTTGTAACTTTCCATTAAAATTTACAAGTCTACAATTTAATGTGTTTCAGAATATATACACTTTAATTGCTCTGCTTTTCTGCTGTCTGGATAATGCAGAAATGCAACCTTATCAGAAATGGTATCTAAAGCACAGAATAGAGATAGAAACTTATGTAATTCAGTATCTAGGATATCTAATTTTTTATTAATATCTATTAAAATATAGATAGATATATGAATAGATATATATTTTAATAGATTCATTAATATCTATTAAAATATCTAATTTTTCAATGTAAGGCAGATGTGGTGGTGTTGAGAGTAAACACAAGTCAACAGTACTTAATATTTTCTCATTTGGGCAAAATAGGTTCTAGGACTTCTCAAATTTACCAAGTAAGTTTATTAACATTTTTATGTCTAACTGGTAAAGAGAGTGGACTGAGAAATATTAAGGAAATATAGTAAAGTCTCTGAGCAAATATTATATAAAAGACATACTGGCTTTGCTGGCAAACCAGGTTTAAGAACTTCCTGTATCTCACTGCTCAGTTCTGTCCTGGCATTACAGTACATTCTATTCACAGTCACATCAACACAGATTGGTTTGGAGGACAGTGTTTTGCAATTGAAGAGATTAAAATGATCTACAAAAGTGGTGGGTGACAGTGAGATTATTTTGATATTAGAACATTTCAGTGCCCGCTGTCTGGAACAGTCTACAAAAAGATGTATAAGCATAGCTAGGGCAACTGTGATCAAATAGTAGCATTATAGAATCACAGGATATGCTGAGTTGGAAGGGACCCATTAGGATCATCAAGTCAAACTCCTGGCCCTGCACAGGACACCCCCAGAGTCACACCATGTGCCTGAGAGAGCTGTAAAGCTTCTTGGACTCTGCCAGGGTTGGTGCTGTGACCACTTCCCAGGCAAGCTTGGTCCAGTGCCCAACCACGCTCTGAGAGGAGAACATTTTCCTAATACCCAACCTGAACCTCCCCTGACTCAGCTTCAGACCATTCCCTGAGGTCCTGTTACTGGTCACCACAGGGTAGAGATGAGTGTCTGCCCCTCCTTTTTCCTTCACAAATAAGTTGTAACTGCAATGAGGTCTCCCCTCAAGGCTCTTCACCATCTCCATTACCCTCCTTTGCACACTCTCTAAGAGTTTAATACCTTTCTTCTATTGTGGCACCCAAAACTGCCCCCAGCACTGGAGGTGAGGCTGCCCCAGTGCAGAGCAGAGCAGGACAATCCCCTCCCTTGCCCAGCTGGCCATGCTGTGCCTGATGCCCCCCCCGTGCCTCCTGGCTGCTAGGGCACTGCTGACTCATGTTCAACCTGCCATAAGAGAAGAAGTGGGAATTTCTTCAGGACTACATTGTGGAACAATAGTATTGGAGACTTATTAACAGAAAATAAATTCACCTTTGCCCAAGAAGTAAAATTTAAGCATGTGCAATGAACTCACCCAAGGTGTAATATTTTATGTTGGGCTCCAGTGTTGGACTTGTCAGATCTTTCATATTTGCATCAACGATGTTCTGGGCTCTGGATGCATGCCAAAATGCCATAAACCTTGCTATGAATGATGCTGCAAAAATTGCTAACATACCAAAATCAAGCATATTCCATAACTCAAACAGGTATTCCTTTGGACCTTGGGACCAAATTTCTTTACACTCAGACCATATCATGCCTGTATAAGACAGAACAGAGAAGACAGTGTGTTCTTTAATCTTCAGGCTTGTTTTATATTTTTATTATATATAGGACATGCTCTTGGTTTGCAGTCAAATGAAAACAATTTTCATCAGTGGGAGCTCAAACACAAAATGAAATCCTTGAACCTGCAAATTCATATACATTCCAAGACTTCTTTCTCATCTGAGTAATAATAACAATCTTTCAGACTGCTTCTCCCTGTAAAACTACAAAAGCTTTCCAAGAGAAGAATGGGATGTGAGTATTACCATCTGTTACAGACACAGGAAGAGATGAGAAGAGCAGAAAGGCTGTGGCATGATCATAGAGTGGTGATAGAGCTAAAGCAGAAATCACAATTTCTTATTTGCCATTACCCTGGGTACAGTCTTTCTTAGTGAAATTGAAAATATACGTGACAAATGAGCATGAAAGTAAGACTCACAACTTATGCTTCTTCCATAGGACAAAGGTATCTGTTTAATTCCTAACTCCTGTTCCTTAGTAATAAAGTATAAAAAGTACAGTATTAGCTTATGACAGCTTTTTTTATTGTGAAAATCCTTTTTTTCTTTTCAGGATAAAAATCATATGATTATGAAGTACTTTCTAGGATTCTAAAAAGAGTTAATAAAAAACCAAATGGAATAATGTCACTAATTTTTACACTTGTCAAAATGAAGGCACTTTTAATCATTTTCAGATAAGGACAATAATAATGTCAATTACAGTAGCTAAATTCAATGTCACATCTGTATGCATGAATCAATTTTTCACAAACTGTCTTATGCATCACACTGATATAAAAATAGATTAAATTAGCAAACTAGAACTTCAATTTGAGAAATTATTATTTACTTCTTTATTACCAGATGAAAATATTGATATTTATAGACTTTGGAAATCTAAGTGCTATATTATTCCTATAATATACAATTATAATAATTTATAAACAGCTTTACAATAAATAAATACTGCCAACATCTTTTAAAGCTATAAGAATCAGCTGGTATACAAACCTCAATCACACTGAGATCACAAAAGCAAAATGTTTAAATGCATAAGCTCTTGAATGGATAGCTTGAATTTAACTCTCTCATATTACTTACTTAACTAGCAACCAGAACCCAGATCCTTAAAATATTTGGGCATCTAAACTCTACTGAAATAAAAGGTAGTAGACTTATAAATAAGACTGACAGCTAAAATATTTTGAAAGTTCTGTGCTTAAGTTCTGATGCTGAATAATTCTACATCACCAAGTTTAATGGGTCAGCTCAGAATACTACTCAGAGCACTTAATTCATTCTTGTGCTGGGATAGAAAAATCCACCACCAAATGTTCAGGGATCTATATTCTTCTTCTCTTTTGTCACTAATATATTCAACTAAACACTATTAGTTCTGCAGGCAAAATACATTGCAAAACAAGAAATTTAGCAGAAAGAGACAATTGGACACAAAAATCCTGGCTCATCATGTAAAAATGTTTCCCCTTGGAAGCTGACACTGTGACTCAACTACACAGAAAACTGGTAGACACTTTGTTTTGATATTCATGAAACTGAATTCATTCATATGCCGATAATGTAGATTTCACCTAAATATTTAGTCTGAATGTTTGTGATCAACTAGGTACATGCAAATCCTGTTGATATACAATAAAAAACATAATGCCCATGTGGAATGCAGGCAGCTGAATAAACTCCCTTTGCTGCAATTTTTACACAAAGTATTAATAGGAAAGGATTAAATTGAAATCACAGCAAGACAAATTTAAGCAAAAATTTTTACCTATTACCCAAGAAATAATGAGCATCTCCATCCATGAGAAACAGGATGTTTTCATCCTAAAAAGCTGTTTTACATTGTCTGTTGTTTCATTAGGTCGAAGTTTGGTGCCATCAAACCTGTCAGCTGCATTCATGACAAGCAGACCAAGAAAAATGGTGAAAGAGGCTGCATGGGCTACAAACTTCATAAATGGTCCACGCATTATCCTCCCCAGCTGCAACAGAAATTATAAAACATAAGGATATTGCATTGACTTACTCCAAATAAAATATATATAAGAGCAGTAACATAGATAACCAGGTGTCTCAATAACACAAAGGGACAAATATTCAACAACATTTGTATGCTATGATGCCCTGTTCACAGTCATCCTTAGAAGTTCCTACTGATTTGCCATTTGCAGAGGAATAATCTATCAGTTTCACTGTTAGGATATCAGTGATAGAATAACACTCAAACTGAAATGAAAAAATACAAAACATATATTTTACTCAGTGATCTGACAATACTGTAATTATTTTGTGGCTATTATCTACAGATAATAGAGATAAAAAATCTATTATAGTTTTTGAATTTCTTTATGTTAGCCAGCTTCACTGTGAAGCAAGACAGAAAATAAGATTTTGACACAATTACTAAAAGCATTATCACCATGAGTTAATTATGAAGAAAAGAATTCCATTTCCTAACTGATGTGATACTCAATTTAGCACAGTTATTGTGCAGTTTTCCCAACTTATTTTCTTTTATTAAAAAAGTCATGACACCTCAAAGGGTTATACTTGTAGTTCTGTAGAGTCTTAATTTCCTTCTGACTAGTACAAAGAAAAGTTCTCAGCTTTGTAATGACTAAGAACAACTTAAAAATGGTTTAGTGCAATACTTTAAAAACCTAAAAGTTCCATAAGAACTCACACAAGGTTGAACTTTTAGCAGTTATTTATTTCTGAGAGTGCTTGTAGTAATACTGAAAGTCTGAGCTTTCCCACTTTGTTGGCAGCTGCAGAAAAATACTTTTTAATTTTAGACTGTCTGTATTTGTATATGAACAATAAATCACTGTAAAAGCAAAATAACAAGTAGATAAGTCCCTGCTATAGCAGAAAATCAATTACTGAAATGTGTTGCATATCAAGGTGCATTTTAAGACAAAAATATTCATAAAACCCTTAGTCAAAATATCAACAAGTTAAAATAAAGTAAATGTTTTTATTGTCTAGACTGAAAGAAATGAAAAAATACAGCAAAACTAAAAAGGCACACCTTTCTCATCTCAGAGAAAAAAAAAACAAACACACAAAGACCCCAGTCCTCTCTTTCAACTGAAATAATTCAGCTCCTCTTCCCCATCCTCTTCCCCTGAAATCATTGTATGTGCAGAGGATTTAACCTGCTAGGATCTCAGTGAATCTCATAATGCAACATGCTGAACAATTCTTACAGGATGCCATTTGTTCTAAAATACTTTCAAGGGAAATTTTCCATTAGGGTCCATCCAAAATGGATCATGACCAGCTGAAACAGAGTTTCAACACGACGTTCATTGTGGTCAGAAACTGCAACCCATCTTTACAGGAAAAGTTTTCCATACTATATATAAACCAAACCAGATATATTGGCACCCAATCCCAGACAATTCATTGCAAGTGAATGCAGGGCAGGTTGGGTAACTGCTTTGAAGACCTCATGAAATATGATGAGTACTAGCACTGTCTTGATTTTATCTATTTATTTTAAATCATAAAAAAGAAAATTGCCTTTGTAATTGCAACCAACCCACAGCTTGAACTCAGTTTAGCTCTGAATCAATGGAAAATGAGAGCCCTCTGCATCTGCCTAGTAAGGCAAGAACTAAATGAAAAACTGTTTGACTCATTGTTTATAAAGCAGGATTTCTACAAGGCTACTCTTGGTCAACCATTGTAACTTAATTTTCAACATATTGCAATTAACACAACACATTTACTTGTCTTAATTACAGTTGTCTGAATATGCAACTTTGCAGCCATTCCATTCTAACTTGGCTCTAAAATTAATTTTCTGAAGTATTATTCGTGTCTTTGTCATACAGGAATCTACATACAGATGAGTTAATAGAAGGTGCTGACAAGGTTTCCCAGGCTGACCTTGCTGCAAGGAGCAATCCAATAGGCCATGGAGAGGAAGGGCAATCCCACTGCAACTGCCAGGACGACCAGGAACTTCACTGCCATCGTCTGCTGCCGCAAACCTGACAGATTCTCATACCAGATCGAGAGGAGCTGCTGCTGGCAGTTTGGGTGTGCTACAAACTGTAATAGAGGAAACCAGCACAAAAGTAATACTGCTATCAGAATAAATTCGGTTAAAATACAGCCATATGAAGTGTATTAAGAATGCTGGAACAGAAAGCCTTATTTATTAACACTGAGTTCTATCACAAATTATTAACTCCACCTAAGGCTAATTTATCTGGGCAAACTCTATATGTTTCTGCCATTTATAATTTTAATATTACTGCTTCAGAAATTCCAAAACTTTTGAGTCTTGTTCTGCAAAAAATGTTACATAATCTTCACTTATGAAAGAAAGAGTATGTCACATTTTCATGTGTTAACACAGAAAATACCATTTTTCTTAGTTGGCTTAAGAAAACAGTTGTCACATTTGATGGAAATCAAAATATTTATAAATTGGTTTTAGAACCATTTGGACAAACTGCAAAACTGAGAAGTCTGTCCTGTAAGCCTCTTTGTGTCTTCTGGATAGTATAAGAAACATATTACAAAAGCAGATATTAAAAAATAGTAGATTCTTGTGCACTGTACATTTTTAAATCCAGATCTGCAAATAAAATTTTAAATGTAATTGAATGTAGTGAGGTTTTTTTTCTAGAATCTTTCTCTTTACTTAAAAGATGACTGCCTGAAGGTGCAATTAATGTATTTATTGAGATAAGAGAAAGTGTTGCAAGAAAGTTCACATTTGGAGAAGCATTAAGACTCAAACAGTTTGAAGGACCCAAGCTCAATGTGATTTGTTCTCTTCAACAGTTGTTTCAGCTCTCTTTAGTGACTGCAGCTTGGCAAGTGTCTTGCAGGTTTGTGTTCATACACAGGTGAAGCCAAAATGATTTTCTTTCCTTCATGAACACATAAATACACCTCACATATAAATACTTTGGGTGTCCCCCAGAGATGTGAGCTCAATTTCTGTAAAAATTTTGGGTAAAATGCTTCTGAAGTATTCTCTCTACCTGTGTCTTCCTGATTTTTGGTTGTAGAAACTTCATCACACAAATCATTTCTCCTGATTGACGCAAGTCACCTAGAATTTTACAACCTATGTTATCCAAGAAAAGTTTCCTGGGAAATTCAAATGTTTAGGCAGCTACTAACTCAGCTGGTTTCACTGAGCACTATTCAGATGGAGACCAGAGTACTAAACTGACAGTAGAAATGAAAGCAAGCCAAAGAAGGGATGATAACTCCTGTAGTTGGCACTGCCTAAAGCCCACTTTCTCCTGAACTAACAACCACAGAACTGATATTCCAAGGCTGTGTCTCTGATCCCTCTGTACAGACACACATTTTCTGGGAGACATGCAATTTCACTAGGTTTTCTGAAATATCCGAGCAAGACACAAAAACTTGATGAAAACCTGTGTCAACATTTAGACTGCAGTGCACTGGGACTAATGTGCTATTCTCTAGCTTTTATTAAATCTAACATTTTTCCAGGTTTCAGAAGTAGTGCCAATTTCTTCCATCTTTATTTTTTTCCTTTAAAAAACAGATTTAAAATAAAAATGTGTATCTAAAACCTTTGCATATAGCTACACATTGTTTTAGAGTCATTTGCTCTCACACTCACTGTGACCAGCATTCACCCTAAATATCTGCTTCTTGTTTGTATTGCAAGTGAGAATTCTTTTGATTGTAAAATACACCGTGCAAAAGGGGCCAAATATTCATTTCAATGTTGTAGGCTACCAAAGCAACACATTTACTAATAATAGTACAATTTTATACCACCATCAAGACATGCCTGTTTGATCAACATAATTGCTTACTTTTTTAACTTCATACTTGATAGCGAGTTTTAAGCGGCTAAGGCTGGGGCGGCCATGCTCTCCATTATTATGGCTCATCTCTACATCACCATTCAAAATAGCTTCCACTTCTTCTGTATTTCTGCACAAATCAAGCAGTCCAACAACAAAATCTTTGCATTGCATAGACAGTTTCTTGTAATCATTCTAGAAAACAGAAGCAGAAAGAAAAAACTTGCTGTTACGATCCAACATGAGGGAAATAGCTCTACATCCCATCTACACCTCTGTGAACATGAATAGCTTCTTTGCATCTTGTCATGCCTTTTTTCCCCCTAAATGTTCAAAGAGGGGGATTCATTTCACCTGGGTTGTCTTGCACATCCAGATTACCAATTTTCACACCTGAGTCACTCCTCTAGACTTGCTTTAGAGGCTATTAAAGTAAAATAAAAAAACAAAACACTTTCAGAAATGTTGTACGACACATTTTAATGACCAGTTCAAGTTGAAATGAATACCACAGGGGAACTTTTTCTATTCATTGTCACAAAAGCCTGGACAAGTAGCTCAGATGTAGAAAATTGCACTAGAGATTTCAGTTGGACAAGATGAACATCCTACACAGAAAATGTCTAAACAAATTCCCAACCTTCTTCAGAATTGCATAAAAAGACTGAATTGGTCCTAGAATTATTTTGTGAATTGTTTCTTTCTCATTTTCTAACAACTTTTGCTGTTCTCCAGCAACACTGCCAGCAGTGCTACAGCTAGTGGGGTGATATCACATCTCTCACTGCAACTCTGCTCTAGCTCGAGTACCTCATTAGAGATTTCCCCATGTGAGCCAAAATGTGGCTCTGCAACTGCAGGTTCAGTTGCTTATAGCTTGAACTACCAAATGTTCTCCTTGGGCACTGTTTTCCAAAAGTCATAAGCCAAAAGAGAAAAAGGTACTTCGATCATTGCAATCCACAGTTCATCAGCCACTCCTTACATGCAGCTGTGTTTGGGCCATAAAAGATGAATATAGCTAGGCAGACAGGGAGTTAGATATAGATGCATATCTAAAGCTAAAAAAAATCTCACAAGAGATTTACTCATGCACATGTCAACAACATCTGCAATTTTTGTGATTTCTGTTCATTTTAATGTCTTAAAAAGATGAAATTTTTCCTAAAAAAAGAATGGAAAAAACCTCCAACCAGCCCACACCACACAGGACTGCCCACGTAGTCTCTATGGGATGTTCAAAGTAACTTTCTACAAATGCTTTTATTACAACGACACATCTCCCCCTCTTCCAGTCTGTTCCTCAGAGTATTTCCCCTTCTTCCACTCTTAGTTTCTGTTTATCCTCTTCTTTTTAAATACTTCCTCCATACCAACTGCCATCTAATGCATCCAATACTTCATTCTGGAAGAGAAAGCATCATGTTGAGCATACAGGATACCCTAATTTATTTGCTGAGGGTGTACTTCATGCATCTTTGTGCTTTATTACCCACAACACTACAATGCACTTTATTACTTGGATTTATTAAATGATTGCATCCCAGTTTTATACTTCCCTTTGCTTAGATGGATGCAAACATTCACAGACAAGTATTTACAGACACAATTTTACACCTACATAAAAATGTTAGTGATTTATTTTTTTAATAATATAACATAAACAAGGTAACTCAGACCTGTCATAAAAGAGAAAGATACTTCAATGTCATTTATCTACAAAGACAGCAGAAGCTAAATACTGAAACTAATCATTTCTTGTCATTCTGACTAAATTATTATTGCATTATTTGTTTTCCCTCTATTCAGATGAATAACAGGAGAGGTTAACCAAAATCCTGACTTTTGGCACTACAGAAAGACATTTTTTGAGAGTAATATATCACCTTCTGTTTGGCTTTAATTTTTGTGGCAGAAGCTAAGATTCAGTATTCAGTATTTTTAATATATGAATTTTCTCCTCAAAATTGAAGGAATATTAGCCATTTTAAATTCACAGACAAAGGAAAAACATAAAGGCAACTATACACCCTTGTATGATTAAGTAACAATTCTTCCAAAATTATATTTGACCCTTGAATATCAAATTAAACAATGAATAATTTTCAATAAACACAGGAACAATACAATTCAGCCTGCATAATAACTATTAAAAAGTACTATAATATATCAGAATGTGTATATTTTCTGGTAGAAGATAGGTACATACATCCACACTCACACACATCCTTCATGAGTATTTTCCAGCTCAAGTGACTGACATGGACCTGCAATGGACTTTCAAAACTATGTGAGGAGACCATTACTCCACAGGGGAATTATCCCTTCTGAATATAGGTTTGTACACAATACCACAGGATAAATTAGCACCCAGTAAATTCATCCATAAACTCCATCAGTTTATTTTCTCATTTGCAAATGCAATAAAGCAGTTCCCCCTCCCATGAAGTACTGAAACATCTGTGACCAGTGCTGGTAGCTGAGCTGAAAAGTTCTTGGCACTCAGGTTATGGCAAACAAGCTTTGGGAAATTGAGCATTGCCCATCACTGCCTCCACCTCAGCCATGGCACAGGTAGAGTCAGCTGAAGGCAGAACAAAAATGAAATTACAGCAAAAACAATTGATACACTTCAATGTCTCTCTGTCACACACACACAAAGCTCTCCCTCCCCAAGTTTCACATGTCTCCTACCATTTATGTGAGCCAAGGGAACATGACAATTTGTTTGGCTTAACTTATTTTTGAAAATGGCCAAAGGCATGGATAAAGCCATGAGTTCTCCTTTACTACATGTTGTAAACTTAGTGATTTAAAAAAAAACTCCATTCCTGGGAAACTTCAGATAGTAGTTAGAAATTAAATTACAGTTGGAGGCTCTAAAAAGGATCAGCCCTTAATTCTGCAATAAAACGTGTGTGCTTTATTCTCTGCATGTGACAACATTGCTTCAGGGCTTCTCAGCAGTTTAGGAAAAAACAAATTGTGCCAAATTTCACCTTGCCAAGGATGAGGGGGCAGTACTAGCTGCTCCCACCCTGCAGAAGGAAGGTGATGATTTGGGCTGAGCACGGTGGGGGATGAGGGACCAGGGGAACAAGATGCTGCTGGCAGAGGGTGAGAATGAGAGTAGCACTGCTGAGGGGAGTCACCTGCTTGTGACAGCTCCAGACTATCTTGGGGTCTTGAGTAAGGGCAGGAGCAGGCTACAGTCACTCTGAAAACCCCAGCTGCCCCTGCTCTGCCTCACCTCTGGCAATAGAGCAGGAGAGCATGGCCAGGAGAGCAGGAGAGCATCACTACAGCTGTATCTCCCAGGAGAAAGGGTCTTTCTTCACACAGTGCCCTGTGACCTGTCATAGGCTCCTGCTGTCCCCAGACTATGCCTGGGGTGAGAATGCCCTCAGGATGCAGGCTGACACCAAACCCCATGGATGAGATGGAGCAGTGCTTTAGACCACGTCCTGGCTCTGGCTGGTGAGCTACAGAGGCCAAGATCAGAAACATGGATGCTGCTGTACTAAGGATATCAAAGTGCGATGCAATGTTAGATTTAGGAATCACAGTAGCTAAACACATTATTTCCCTTTCAAAGGCAGCCCTTACTCCCTCAGTGCTTCACTCCTTCTTCTCTAAAAGATGCCTGAGTTTTTCTTTAAGAAAGCTGACAATAGCTGCTATGAAGACTGGGATTCCATTTCTGTAATGGGGCATGTATAAATGAAAAATCCCAGAAAATCAGACTTTACTTTTCTTATGAGAAGCAAAATTCAGTTTAGCATCTCAAACTCAGAAGAGCTTATTAGGTGGATTAATTTACAGCAGACAGTAACACATCTACATCTAACTTAAAAATACATTTTCCATTCCATCCCCTTAAACAATAAACCAGTCAGTTGCCATTATATTTGCAGTAGACTTTATAATAAATGCTAATCTTATCCACTTTGAATAGCACTGGGCCACAGCTGTCCCTTTTAAAATGCAAAAATTAAATTAAATTTTAAAAAAACTGAACCCTAAATTAAATCATCTTCAGAAAATCCTGAAGATCTCAGAATTACTCAGAAGCCTGAATTAGCTGTTTGTTTGGAACAGAAACATTTCTACACTATGCTTGACATGTCTGTCCAGTTAGTCTTCTTTCACAAATAATCTACTTTTTTCTGATTTTACACCTAATAAAAATGTTCTTCCAAAACACTCTTAAATACTGCAACACTTTCAATACCTGCAACAAAATGCAAAAGGCATGTAATACTAGATGACACTACTGCATAGGTTTGTAGAAAGAAAGGTGTTTATTCCAGAGCATAGTGGTTTCCACTGATTGTGGTATTTCTTATTTTGTGTGAATCACAGTTTCATGGTCCGTGTTGTCTATAACATTAGGAGAGAGAAACAATTTACAGGACAGGCATGAAACAACCAGCATCACAGTTTAGCACTGACCCTTCCTGTTGTCTCTGAGGAAGACCCGGAAATTATCTGTGTCACTGGCTGCTGTAGGCAACCACTAGAAAGTTTGCCTGCAACAATATTGCATCAGCACTATAAAATAGGTGACTTAAAATGGTGTATTACTAGAAAGTTCAGTTTTAATTTAGGTAAGGTTTGAAATACTTTAAATGGCTAACCCTAGGTGGAGCTAAAGATTTGCCATGTCCAGCTAACCTATGTACTAAAAATACACTTGTTTTGATTACACTAACACATGTAACACATTTTTACCAAACCCTTACTTTCATGCAGTGACTACACGATCCAAATATTGTAGCAAACTCCTGAAATAAAGCAAAGGTAATAATCTTTTACATTAATTGCTGCAAGCAGGGATATGAGCTTGCAAGAGTGTAAACAAGCCCAGGCTCAGTAAAGCTGGCAGCATCCATTGCTCGTAACTTTTACACACTTGTAGTGCCTCCACTGAGCCTGAGGCAGGTATTTTGCAGTGTAGTCCCTGACCTGTCTAGATATTGCAAATGTCACTGCTAATCAATAGTGTAAATGTCAACTCTCATCAATTCAGTTATAAATGTACTCCACAGTCTTTAATATTTATCCAGAACCACCATAGGGTTTTAGTATCTATAAAAATGTTCCCAAAAGACCTTATGTTGCCAGCTGCCTACTCCTGGTGAAACCTTAAATTAATGGAGAGTTATATTTCTGTGTTGCCTCACTGTTCCTATTCCCCTCCACTCTATCCAGAGGATGTACCTTCCCAGCAGAGCCTGGATGACTAATGCCCAGCAGTATGGAGCTGCTTCATCTCTCATCCAGCCTCCTGTTTCTGCTGAGGGACAGTATTCAACATCTCTTAAAATTCTTTTTAGAACACTACACTAGAAGTGAAGCTCTCATTTTAGAGAAAGCAACTGAGACAAAAGAGGGACTGGAAAAACGGAAGTCACCAAAGAAGGATGTCCTTATGGCACTGCAGAGCTGGCTGCAGAAGCTTGTTCTGTGGCCCAGCCAGCTCAGGTTCTCATCTGTGTGTTCCATTCCCTGCTTGGTCACTCCAGGGATGAAGACTGAGCTCCCAATCATCTCACTGATTGTGTACTGCAGCATACATTTGAAAGGCACCTCTTGCTGGCTGTTCCAGACGATGACTTTTTTATCTTTACAATAATCTTAGCTTGTGTCACTCCAACTGTGGTAAAGGGATCTGTACAGTCCCTACAAATCAGACATACTATTTATCTCAACATAGCTGTGAACTTAACAGGCTGCACTTATGGTTTATGAAAAATGGTTTTCAGTTCTGTTCTAAATTTACTCCACTTTAAGTTAATCAAGTCCTTTTGTTCCCATCAGCAGCTGCTAGAGAGAAAGAAACAAGTATGTGGCTTCAATACTCTTCTCTGATCTCATGAAATTAGTGCATGAAATCTCAGTCCACTGAGATCCTAAAAATTTCTGCCAGGGACTTCATGGGGCAGATATGCATCCCCTGCAATAAACTGCAATGGTCCTCCCAGCATTTTGGTTTTTCTCCTCTGCTCCAATTACAGGTGTTCAGCTGCTGTTTTCAAGACCACCTCGTACATTTCTCCTCCTTATTTTCCCTCTCCAAGAAATATTTCAGCTTCTTGCAACAGACTGATGCCAAAAAGATACACCTATGAGCACAAGTCCAGAGGAATTCATTCAGAACTGCAGCATCTTGGCTCAGGTTGGCTGAGTAGAAACAGGTTCACAGCCTTGTGAACTGTACTACTGCTAAGATTAATGTTAAATATTGATCAGGACAACTTCAAACACTTGCTAACACAATGCTGGAAATTACTCTGTTACTCCTTTCAAAGGGAGTTATCTCCTGCTAGTGAAGTCTGCATATATTGCTCTGTCACAGTAGTACCTGCTTTCAACAGATTTTAGCCAACCCAAATCATAATTAACACTGGCAATGCACAAGGCCTGACTTTACATTTACTGACAGATAAAAGCTCACATTCTTACTGCCTTAACTCATGCCTCAAGAATCTATGGAGCCTGCGTCTCAATTATTATTATTTTTTTTTAAAAACATGCATTTATGAAATATTAAAAATTCTGTAGAACACTGAAAAAGTCTTTCAACTCCAGAGAGTTCACATACAACTAAGTACAAATAAGTAAAGAAGAGGAAGAGGTCAAGAGATAAACCAGAAAAGCACATTAAAAAAGGAGGACATTTATTATTAGAGTCCTCTTTGTGATAAAATGCAAAACATTTTAAGGCATTCAAGAAAGCTACCGGTCCAACTAAACAAAAAATTATGAGAATGTGCAAGGGTTTAATAGAATAGTGCAACAGTCTGTCATGAGTGACTAAAATGTACCACTTTATTATCCTCTTTCCTCTGCCCTATGCCAGCTCCAGCCATAGGTTTGAGGGGCCTCCTTCACTCTCCTGCCTGATAGGAAGCAGAAAATTAGTTCACTGACACATTCTCCATGAGCAGCATGAGTTACAATCAGCTCAGAGCAAAAAGACATTCACAAAGATTTAAATCTTCCATTCAGTAAACAAGTATATCTTTTCCCACATTATCCTGCTGGCTTACAAAGGATAAAATTTGCAGCTCTGTGTCTGTCAGAATCAGTATCCCTCTACTCACCTTGAACTCTTTTTCAATGTTGGCAAGCACAGCCAGCTCATTGCTGAGCTCTAAGGCAGTCATGACAGGGTCTTCACTGGACAAAGACAGATAAGCAGGGCTGGCCAGACCTTTGTAGGCATTGATCCTGGATCTAGAATGGCTGAAAGAGTCATGCTTTTGTTTCTGGTTGCACTCGCTGCACTTGCAGAAATAGTCATGCGGCCTGTCGATGCGAGCTCCCTTCCGCAGCAGGGTGTGCACGATCTCGTACTCGTGGCAGTGAGCAGCCAGGATGATGGGTGTCACATCGTGGGAGAACCGCGTGCCGTCCTCGTCGTACGCGTAGAAGTCGTCGTGCTGCAGCTCCGACTGGCTGGGGCTCAGCGCGAGCCGCTTGCCCTCGGCAAACGCGGGGTGGCTTAGGATGGCTTCCACTATCCGAACGTAGCCCTTGCTGATGGCCAGCAGCAAGGCGTCCCCCACCCGAGCCAGGTTCTCCTTCTTCAGCAGGAGCTCCGTGATCTCCAGGTGCTCGTTGGCCACCGCCAGCTGCAAGGCATTCTGCCCCATGTAATCCACGCAGTTCACGTTCAGCGAGGGACATTCTTCCAGCATCTTGCGAACCACGGGAATATTCCCATACTCTGCTGCATCCAGAAAGCGCTCCTCCTCCAGAGAAAGGCTGGTGGAGTGGTCATTGAACATGTAGGCTGGCCCTCGGCTGGCCTGCCTCCTGCCCTTCTCCCGCAGAATGGTCTGTCGCCGCAGCGCCAGCCTGTTCTCGTTGCCCCGCCTGTGTGCACAGAGATAGACACATTGTTAGTTCTTCTTTATGCAAGGGCAAATCCATTCTGAATAATAATTATTCAATTTGAATAATAATTATCTGCTGCATATTTTGAGTATAGCAGGGAGACCAGAAACCCTGACTTTGATGCATTTTGTAATCAGGGAGTCAGTAGCCAGCTACATTTTATTTCAACAAGAAGAAAAAGCTGTCATCAATCATCATTTAAAACTATATTTTTCCTTTATTTTGTCCTCATAGCTCAGAGCGAGAACAAGCCACAGTGTGAAAGGAGTCAGCAGTCATGGGATGAAGAATGAGGGATTGCTCAGGACAGCATGGCACACCCAGATGGAAACTCCCTCCTGCTTCAGAAAAGCAGTCAGGTGGACTTCACTTGCTCCTATTCTCTCTACTTCAGCAACTATCTAATTTACATTTTGGTTCTGCTTTCTCCTCTTCATCTGCTGATGTTTTTCTGACATCTAGAATGGAATGCTCAGGCATTAACTGAATCTGGACAATATAAAAGCATATCTAATACTTTGCATGACATCTCTTACTCCCCATCTGCACCATTCTTTTTATCACTACTGTTCATAATCTTGATATGCTATTTATTCCTTCACCCAGTGGCTTGCCAACAAATCCTGCTAATTCTTGATTCAAGGTAGCTCTGAACTGTTGTCCATTCTGCTACTATTGAAGCCCTCAGCCATTTCCAAACTTGTAGTAATTATTAAATGTCTTATTAATAATTATTTAATCATTAAAGCATAAAGTGAACCATATCAAACTTAAGTTTGCTGAGGAATGTTACAAAATATGTTACATTCTCTTTAAAAAGAAGAAAATGTAATTCACTAACTCAGTCTTATTTCAGCCAATTAAGACCTCAATCTTCAACAGAAATTCAATTGTGAATAATTTTCTCTTCTATAATTACTCTGCTAAATGACTTAATATTCCCCACAACTTCATATTTTTTCTTTATTGAATAGTAGCTTAATTATTCTTTACGTACATATGCTCAAATACACTTCAGTACATTCAGTATTTCCCACAGAAAAATAACCATGAGCAATATTTTATTCATTAAATACTTACTAGTTAATATCAATTTAAACATCAGTAAAAAAGAAATCAGCCCTTTGTGGCTCAAAATTTCTTCACAAAAAACAACATTGTAAGATATTATTTATTCTAGATTGTTTAGATTTAATTTTAGTATAAATTTCCTTTCTGCCTCTTGCCTTTTCAGTTCTACAGATCCAGTCCTCTGCAGCACTGGAAACACTTCAAATTGCCAATGTCTTAAATATAAAAGGACCATTTTTCTCCAAGATAATAATAGGTATGGAACGTGGAATATATCACAACTGACAACAGTAACTATTAAAAGTAATAATTAGTTTCATTATTTGATTTTTTTACTAAATACTTTTTCAGAATTGTTAGTAGGTGCCTGGCATTTAGCCAGGGTCAAAACTCGACAGAAGCATTTGCTCTCATTTCACAAAACATTTAAATCAAGCAATGAAATATTTACTCTTATGTTTAAATTCATTTTGAAAGCAAACCTTTTTATTAGTGATAAATACAAATCTTATGAACTGTGAAATGTAGTTCCGGAAAAAAAAGCTATATGAGCTTTATTTTATATTCATCCTAGTTTTCCTGTATATGTGTTGTATATGGCAAGGTTGCTCTTTACCACCTTTTAAGTGCAGGTATTCCAACTGTCTTAGCTCCACACTGGCTTCTCAGTTTTGAACGAACTAATTATTTAATTGCAGTAGCAAAATAACCTTAAATGCAGAATCCATCCTAGTGAACAGCATGCTGGCAAATTCCCTATCTATCTTGAACTGCTTCTTTCTTCTGTGCAGCAACCAATTACTGCTAAACATAATTTAAATAATTTATACTGAAGCTATTTCACAGAATGGCAGGATCATTTAGGTTGGAATAGACCTCCTAGACCACTGAGTCCAGCCTTTGACTGAGCAATACTTTGTCAACTAGACCGTGGCACCAAGTACCAAGTGACTGCACCACCTCCCTGGGCAGTCCTTTCCAATGCTTAACAACCCTTCCCATGAAGAAATTCTTCCTGATGTATGTCCAACTTGAACCTCCTCTGAACAGATTATAAACAGATAATAAATTCAACTCATAAAAAATTGTAACATTTCTTAAACTCCCTCCAAATAATAATGTGCTCAGTGTAGATTAAAATTTTATTTAAATTAACTGACAATAACAACATCATTAATATAAATTATACATCTTTACGTGCCCTGCAAAACTAATCCAGTGTAAAATTATTTTGCTGGCATTTGATCTTGAACAAGGAAACAAGCCCTTCAACAGAATCTTGGCCATTATTTTCTCCTGAGAGGCATCAACTTCAGTTAACCAGTCTGGGGTGATTGACTGACCCAATGTTATGGTTATGGGAACAGACCCTACCAATAAAACGGAGGCAAAGGAAGCATTGAGTACCTCAGTCTCACCTGTGTCCTTTGTCACTGGGTCTACCAGAATAATCAGTCTGGGGTGGTGAAATGACACATCACACAGCCAAAAACTGCAGGTCATTAAACAATTTTTCTTTCATGTTTGCAAATAATGGAAAGAGATTATATTTGTATTCTAGCAATGCATTCAATATTGTTTATCAAAGCAAAGGGCAATCATTGCTAGTGAAGAATACTTAGAATTAGCTTCTGTCTCTAGTACCACTTCCTCTTTCCTTGCCTGCATTTAGAAGAAAATCATCCCTTAAATGGGATACTAAATACATACATTCCTTATACAGTAGCTCATCATCTGAATTCGAACTTGTCATAGAATGAAATAGATTTTTTCATTGTTTGCTGGACTGTAGCACGTCTGATACAGACCTCTAGAATTTCAATGTAATCCATTTCTCCTTCATCAATGTATTTCAAATGTATGAAATTAACCTCCTGGCTTGTCTATTTGCAACTACAGTTAATTAAATTTAAGGGTCTGTAATTAAAATTGGTTCTTGCAGCGCAAGACTAGAAATATGTTTAATCGCAACAAAGAAAGCTAATTTTTTTATTTTATCATTTCTGCTTAATTAGATACAGACAGTAAATATTAATTCAGGAATTTGTTTAGAAAAGTATAAGACACTTGATTGCCTCGAAGCACAGGGAAAGGAATTTGATGATCCAGAAGAGTATGTTCAGTCCTGTTATGTTCTGATGTTCTTACATTTATTTCACATTCACTAAGGTCCTTCCATTCCATTTTTTATTAAAGAGATGCCCATGTTAGCGCCTATTGTCACAGGTATTGGCCACATAAATTTTAAAGCCACTTGAAACCCCATCCTTAGAGCGTAGCTGGTGCTTGCAAGACACAATCAATGCACTTTTGGGCAAATAAAGGACCATACTCATTACTCCAGTAATGAAGAGCCAGTATGACCAAGCCTGGAATAATGTAATCATTTTGAATATCACATTGCATGGAAGGAGTTCTACAAAATTACAAATTAAATGCAAGAGAGAAGCACAGGTAACACAGTCTCTACTGTATCTTCCACTTTAAACATAACATATAATTTGTGAATTATATAGGATGCTACTCCACTCATCTCACTTCCACCCTAGGATCAGTAGAATTCTAGTATAAATTAGTCAATTTTAGCTTCTCTGTAGGTAAACACATTTCTCCTACCTACTTTATAAATGGAAAACCTATATTTTTCCATTGTTTCAGAGAATCCCAGCAGATTAGGTGAGAGGAGTCCTTTAATGCATAGAATTTAACGGAAATATAGACTACAGAAGGATGATAAAATCCCTTACAAGTACAGATATCACCCCAAACAGTTATCATGAAAATATCAGACTCTGTCTCAAAGGAAATTTCTGTCTTGCTGAAATTTATTTTCTGGCACTAATTACACTGAAAGACTGATCTTGAATTTGACTGTTCTAGTACTCAAAAACATTAATTTTCAGCCTAAATTTAAAAACCATCAATTTAGTCCAATTTTATTCAGCTTAAGTAGCACTTTCCCCTGACAGTGGTTACCTGCAACACACAAACACAGCAATCATATCCCCTCTCAACCCTCATCTTGCTGAGTGAAAGCAAGCTCCTCTCATTTCCTGCTACATCCATGAAGTTAAATCTGCCACAAAACAAAATCCTGCTTGAGTACAGCTTCCTAAACTTAAAATACAGTAATTCCTTGTGTCAGTGTTAGCAGTAAAATGATCAGACACCTTTTTTGGTGTAGTACATCTTTGACTATGTCTCTGGTCCATTTCCATCCAAGAAATTATTTAGGCATCACAGATTCCCCTGTGAGCCAGAATTCTGTCTTTGTTGGCTTTCCTTAATCAGGTGTCAGACAAGTCTCAGATTTATGAACTGAGAGAACTCTGCTGAAAGATCTGATTTTGACCCCCAACTGCCTTTGAGGATACAGACTATCATTACAAAGAGTTGTGGAGCTGGGAAAGTTTGGGCATGGAAAACAACTGTGAGTCTCCACAACACCACAATCCAAAGAAAAAAGCTTTGTGGGAGATTCTGCAAGATCTTCAGGAAGCTGAACAAGCTTGTACAGTGACAGGATAGATGCCTCATCTTCCTCTATTCATTTAGAAAAGCCTATTATACTTTAAACTTACCTTATAAGAGTAATCTGTTAATGCATTTAAACTTGAGGTTTGGGTTTCCTTCAAAGTTTTTAACCTTTAGAAGAAGACTACACAATGTTTCAGGAAAAAAAGCCATTGTAAACTAAATCAATCATTTTCAAATTTAATTCTCATATGCTATTGGTAAACTGTCAATAACTAGCAATTAGCTAGGAGATCAGATAGAAAGTAACACCAAACAAGACCATCAGTGCCAAACACCCAAGAATAAATTAGCTTGAAACTATCTAACTATTTGGATTTGGATGTTTTGTTATTTTACTCTTCTTTATTATACATCTATATTTAAAAAATAAAAAACAAATATTGTATACAACATAGTATTATATTTATACGTCAATATATTGTATACAATTTTCAAAATGTGTTTTACCAAATAATATATTAATATATATAAAATAATAGCAGCAAATATAAAATAAAGTAATATGTACTTAGTCTAACCAGATGAGAGCTTAGACAGACATATGATCTGAATCTCTATATGATTCCATGCTAAGGGACAGAAAGTGACAGGCTGTAGAAAGAAAGACTAGATTGAAATTCTAAATGTAAAAGACAGTGGACAACTTGAAACAAGTATCTGAAAAAACTTGGGTTTTTCATCCTCTGGCATGAGGATCCATGGCTCCTCCATAACCTTTAGAAACTGGTGGTGAATTATAAGTGGGCTGGGGCTGAAGTACATTGTAAATAACAAGCCAAAACCATCTGTGGACGTTTACAATAAAACTTACAAATAATCAGTGACAGTGACTGTCTTAGAAGCAAGAAAACTCCATAATGAACGTCCCTTAAGTATTTAATTTTGTAGCAGATGAAAGGTAAGAGTATTTTTACTCATGTGGGGTTTTTATTGGAAGATACACATCTAACACACAGCATAAAATATGTAATCTTTCAGACTTTTATTTGAAATTTTGGTGAAAACTGATTTGTCTTCTGCAGCTGTCCTGGAGGTCTTTCTGAAACCTGGACTGTCAAAGGTTTTTTTTTTTACAGACTGTTGAGAAGAGTTTTTTCCAAGCTGATTGATTATGTGGTGCAAATGCCTTTGCACAGAAGCAGTTAAAAACAATTACGTTTTCGGGAGTATTTCATCAATCACAGTTTGTGAACCTGGAAGGGTAATGGTCTGACAAACATTTTCTTCAGGAAATAACAAAAGATTTCTCTCTCTTCTGAAAAGTAGTTTAGTGACTATCTAATGGATGACAGAGAGAAAGCACCTAACATAAGGCAAACAACTGGCTCCCAGGCTCCTTATTTCATTTGTCATTCATTCACCCTAATTTTTACCCTTACTCGAGTAATAAAACCAGTGGCTTATTATTGATGAAGAAGCTTCCAACCACTGAAATGAGAATGACAAGTAAATAGAAGTATTTAGGGAAACGATTAGGAAAACAGTGTCTGAATAAAAATGCCTAAGGAGAAAAAGTAACCTGGAAAACTGTAACCAAGACTGCTTAAAGGAGATTTATCAGGAACAACAAATAAAAGCACTCAGATTGCTTGAAGCTTTTCAACAGGGGCATGAGATTTAAATTCTTTCCTAAGAACAAAAAAGAGGGAAAAGAGTGTTTTACCAGCCCAGAGGCTTTTATACACCACACTTGCAAAGCAAAGCAAACTGAATATTCACTGAGTATTCTGAGTTGGAAGGGACCCACAAGGATCATCGAGTCCAACTCTTAAGTGAATGGCCCATATGGGAAATAAACCCACAACCTGGTGTTACCAGCACCATGCTCTGACCAGTTGAGCTAATCTCAGGGTCAGCATAGGATGGTAAAGCAGGCAGATGATGTGAAGAAATGGGTTTAGGCTGCTTAGTATGTAGTCAAAAGATGTGCTTTTTTTTGAGGATTACTATCACTTTAAACTTTAAAAGACTACTATGGATCTGGATTTTGTAGGTCTGAAGATCGAATTGTACCTGAGCACACGTATAATTTCTTGTTGGCTGCTGAAAACATTTGACAATAAACTTTAAATATAATCTTTGAAGCCTAGTTTCAGTGTCATTACTGAAAAACTGAATTCCTGTTTTCCAGAATGGTGTCTAACTGTGTCTGCAAAACTAGTTCCTTTCTATGTAATAAACATTTTTCCTCAACTGTAAAAAAATCCTGAATGCCTTCACCCTTTAAAACACACTTTAATTAAAGTGTAATTGCCTGTTTTCACAGCTTACTTGATAAATATGTTACTCTGAGGTTGTTTAAAGATAGGAAACTTTCTTCCTAGACTGTTTCTTGCAGAAGGAGGCAAAGAATGCTGATGTGTGTGCCCACCAGAGGGACCACCTTACTAAGCTTGGCACCTGGTAACACCACTGTTCTCCTCTATACTCAGCATCTAATAAAAAAAAATACATGGTTCCACATTCCTTACATGTTTTCCAGGCAGTTCTTTTTGATGCCTACTGTATAACTTAGTTTCATTCCCTTGCCCCTCTGGAGATAGACCATCCAAAGTTCACTTGTTTAGGAACAGTAAAACAATGATCAAAGGGTCTTAGTAATTCAAATAAATGCTAATAATTTATCTACTAGACTGGGGAGAAAAAGGAAAATGAGAAGAAATTACATACAAAGTATGGCTTCAGCATAGTTTTATCAGCTAGCTACTTTGCTAATTTGTGATTTTTCCATGAATATCTACAGCACATCACAGTCTTTACTGTTACGTGTTTATAGCGGTACTCCACTTGTGTATGCCAAGGGGTATGTTCAATTCTGTATTCCTACAGTCTTGTGCATAGCCATTTTGAGATGAAGCAATTCTTCAGTTCTGAAGGTTTCTATATGGCTTTATAGCTGGGACTTAAACAATTTATATAGGTCTATCTGAGCTTGCATGTTTTGTAAAATTTAGTATCTTGTGCCTTGCTCACTCCTCAGTTACCTGGCAACGCCTAACTCTGCCACTGCAGCTGATGGTCCTTGTTGAGGTTCCTTCTGTTAGTCCTGGAACTCCTTCCCCTTTCAGAAACCCAGTTTTCTGGTCAAATGCTTTCTGACCACTTCAAGCCATGCCTTTTGCAGAGCTATTAATACTGTCCAGTGCAGCTGCTTTCCAGCAGTCTGCTGTGCTGACCACTTCTGGTGAGTTATAGCTTTCATTACTCACCTCGCCGTGAGATGACTAGCAGCAAGACTACTGCAGGCAACAATTGCTAGGTGCCTGGTTGCCTCAAGCAAGCGTCTCCTACCCATTAAGTACCACTGGCACTTCTGTCCTAAAAAGCCACTGCAGTTGGCAATTTAAAAATTCAAGGCCTCACTTTATCTGAGATGACAACATGGGAACCATTTATTTACCTAGATATGAGTCCCCTGAAAAAGTACATACAGTTTATATTAGATTCACCACTGAAATTTCCATAACTCTTATCATTATTACTATCATAAGACTACTCGTGATGATTTGTAGACTAAATCACTAAAGCTAACAGGTCATCTTGTTTTAAATGACGCTAAAACTTTTTCCAGTTAGAAGGATCACAATCAATATTGTGTCTGTAACACAAACACAGCTGTCTGTCTGTGACAAACATGCCTCTATAAACAGAACATTATTACATTAGCACTGAAGTAGCAGACAACACCATATTGTTACTTCCTCACAGTTCCTTAGGAACAAAGTGACAAGAAATTCAACTAAAAGCAAAACCCTCTTCTGTTATAGATCATGGAATGTTATTCTACCATGTAGCACATGCTTTAGTGCTGTCTCCCACTGGTTATAAATAAAACCACTTTAAATAGAGTGTGGATTCTTGTACCAATGCTAAAACCAGATACAAACAAAGCAAACTTCTATTATATACAAGCAACTTGATGTTGGTCCTCCACTGCTGGAAACCCTTGAGATTCTGAAAGAGAAACTGTCTTTTCAACAATAAACTGAAGATAAGATTAGTGTTTTATTTCTCTATATCTTGTTACACAAAATGTTGATTCCATAGAGATAAAGGGACAAATTGAATTTCTTTTTTTTTATTTTCAAAAGGATAAAGCCTAATTTCTATTCAACTAAACAGATTAATTCCTGTACAGTTATAATTTATACGGTGCAGCAGCTTTGCTAACTGCCTCATAAATTAGGTCAGGATGCTGCTTCATGTGCATCCTTGCAGAAACACTCCCTTGCAGAAACACTCCCAGCCCCCTGCTCTGCTTTGGCTGCTCATTGCTGCTGTTGCACCAGGTCATTCATTTTTCTATCAAGCTGTGTGTTGTGCTTGCCCATTTCACAACCACATAAAGAGAACCTGGTCATATTTAAATCAGTAATAGTGGTCCCTCAGTTGGAAAAACTGGAAAACACAATCCTGAAAGCAACTACATCTCTAATTTTAGTGAATCCTAAATACAAAACAGGTTGAAACTTAGGGGTCCAGAGAACATATGCCAATGAACTGAGAGAACAATGTATTTAAAACTATCTGGCAATCCAACATCACACTTTTATGGGGTGCATTTTCCTTCTGCCATGTCTTCTTTGATTTTGACCACACATAGGCATGTTTCTAAGTAGCACTTGGAGGGAAAGCTGGCTTTATACTTATACTGCCTGTTCTCTTTTTTACTTTTTTTTTTCTTTTTTTTTCCTTTTTTTCCCCCAGGAACAAGTACAAGCAGAGTCTACAAAACTTTTCCTACAAAAGAACCCAAAGAAAAGAGAGCAAGAAGTAAATTAGCAGATTATTGATCCAAAGCAAGGCAAAGGAGATGCTCCCTCATACTACACAGTTAGTATGTGGAACTTGCCACACAATGCTACAGGAGATAAAAGCTAACAATGGTTCAAGGGGCAACTAGACAAATTCAGCCAACAAAAATCCACTGCTGGTATTAAATACCAAGTTTCTGAATTCTCTGAGCACTAAACTGCAGAGAACTAGGGATATATGACTCTTGTCCTCCCTGGTCTCGTAGTCTTTTTAGACATTGCTTTTGGCCTGTGTTGGAGACAGGGTACTGTGAAGTCTGTAATTTACCTCCTTTATAAATATGTCTATGTGTAGAATCATATGCATGCCAAATCATATCTATAATTGTATATAGGTGCCTGACTGAAAAGATTTTCTTTAACAATCCCCACATCTTTAGGTGCTTGCATAGCCTACAGCACATTCCCACAGCTTCTGTTGCAATCTGTTCCAGTCCCAATAATATTCATATTGGCATCACATAGATGTGTGCATGTTGCAAAAATTTAGCTTAATAAAAATCAAGTCTTGTATGAACATTTTGTTATGTAAACTTCACTATGGATTATTAGATTAGGCAACAGGAAGGTACATCTATATACTAGAGACAAAATTACATTTGTGTTGCTCCTCTGAGCAAAGCCACAATTTATCAGAGAGACATGGAATCTGATTTAGTACAGTGGTAGTTTAGAGTTAATGGATTCATGTTTATAAAAATCACTTCACGCCTAAGAGAAAAAATAGACTCAAGAGGTTGGGGCAAATAAATGTAAGGATTAGAAACTGTCCTGAGCTGCAGTCTTTCCTGAGAATTTGAAGAACTCAAATGTTCAGACAGCTGATCTTGATTTAAGTTCCTCTACAATAAATAACAATGTCTGAAATTAAACAACAGCTTTAAAAGACACTAACATCTGAGTACAATGTACCAGAAATACTGGGGATCAACTATTAATCGATTAGCTCTGTAGCAGCCCATTCTTCATCAGCAAATTCCAGGGTTGAAATGTCAAAGTTCAGCTGCATGAGCTCTCAATGCTGCAGCAAGAGCCCATAAACTCTCCAGCAACACTGATGTACTACTGCTGTCATCTATCATCCTCTGAACCTCACTCCTCTTGCCTTTGCAAAATCTTATTCAACTATGGCTCACAGCTAGAGAACAACACCGATGTAAACCTCATGACTCTGATGATCAACTTTTTCCTACAGGAGTAATTAGCTGTAAAAAACACAGCTAAGAACTTCCCCCTGTGGTCTCCAAACCTGCTTTGAACTTTGAGTTCTTTAAAGTACCTGACAGCACAGTCAGAACCTTTTTCTAACAGCTACCTTCTTCTGAATAGTTCACACCAGAATGTATGAAACATACTTTGCATAGCATATCTTGACCTTTAGAGGGAACAAGCACTAGATGCAAGTACATGGGGTTCAGTTTAATGGGATTTAATCCCATTTAATAGTGGTTTACTACTTGTAAAGCTTAATGCTGTTGGCACCAGGTGATTTTGAAATGCAGGCAGGAAACCTCAGATACCTAATTTAGGATAGTTCTGGGCAGTTCAGACTATGGTTTGGTAAAGCTATGGTTTCAGGCTGTGTGCAGTCAGGGAAGTGACACTATCCATAGTCACTGGCTGATATTCCCAAAGCAGACAGTAATGGCTGCAGAGGTAGGACCCTTGAGTACAGTTTTGCATTTATGAGCTCCAGTAAAATCCCAGCTGTGGATCCCCAAGGGCTGTGACTCCAGATGGCCACAGCTGAGCACTGTGGGTAGGTGCAGCATGGGAAAGGCTGCCTAAATCTGTGAAACAATGGGTGACCCTAACCTAGCAGCCTTTGGGAACAGCATTTCATGCAGAATTCTGCTTTGCTTGCTAGAGTGGGCAGACCTGTAGAGACTGCAGAGAGGTACAAAGATAGATTCTGGTTGAATTTTGTTGATCAAAAAAATGGAAAACAGAAAGAAAATGCAAGCAATGCTGGGGAAGGATATTTTTAAGTCATGCCTCAGATATGAAGCAATGTCCCATTACAGTCCTGAGGCATTAGTCTTCTGATAGCAGGGAAGTTGCTATTAGAAGCTGTTTAAAAATTCATTTCACTTCAGTTTGTAATGCTGCCACATTCAGGAAGACATATTAAAAGCAGAGAAACTTCACACACTTGCTAGCATTGCTAGTCTTCAGCTTATTTTAACTGCGCCCTTTTACCACAGCCCTTTTCATTCTGCTGAGTTGTTTTTTTCATAAAATGAACTCTGCTTACAGAAATTTGGGCTAATTAATCTCATTTGTGAAATGCTTCTCCCCAAGTACATTCTTAACTCCTTCATTTATTTTAAAAACAACATTTATTAGAGACAATATTGTCACCTACTTTGTCCATATTCAAAACCTGCCAGCAGATATTAATAAATTGCTTGTAAATAATAATACGCAATAAAATTAATGTACTGGGAAAAAAGCCCTGAAAAATTACCCCAAAATTCTTCCCAATATTTTTGGTTCTAGTTTTGTGCATAAAATTGAATGTATTTAAGGCAGTGATGGGCTGCACTTTACAAGGTTTGAGCCTAGAAAATAGCTGCTAATAACATTCAACTGAACCAGATCATGCAGAAAAGGCACTCTACTTAGAAATTCTTCAGGGGATACATACAGTGAAAAAGTGGCACAAATGTTGCATGGAGATACACCAGATTCCAGCAGACAGATAATTATTTACTCAGGTAATCATGGCTCAAAATCCCTTGCCTTGTAATTATAAGAATAAATTCAGAGGTTTTACCCCTAAAATACAACAATCCAAAACAGATTACATTTTCAGGGAAAAAAATAAAAAAGCTCATCTAAAATTTCTATTTCTGATTCTTTAAAATACAGAGGGTATGTTTACTTTCCCAGAACACATGGCACAATTTTTTTCAGGATGTAGGACATCATTTGTCTCTCCTGTCTGTGCTATTACCACTCTTCAACTGTCTTTCACCCCTGAGACATAAAGGAGCCCAGCAGTATAATAAAATATGCCTTCTGACAGAAATAGGCTGCTGGATTACTCCAACCTTAGCTCCCTTCCATTAGGGAAAGACCCATCTATGGCTGTTTCTTGGTTCCTGGAAATTGGCCAATATCCTATTTCATCTTTCACTCAACACCATTTTACCAAAGCTCGTGATGTCCAGCAAGGAATCTTGTCAAGTGATTTTAGAAAACATAAGGCATATCACTTGTCTCATGCAACATTTTTATGGTGCTTAGAAAGGACTTCAGAAAATTAACAAGGCATGCTCCCTTGTTTTTAAAATTTCCTTCTATTGATGGATAAATCATTTATTTTCAGGGATTCTCCAATTCCTCAAGCCATAGACACTTCAGAGGGTTCATGCAACAAACAATTCATCAAATTAAAGTATTATAGTTATGCATAGTGTAGATAGCTGCCTTTCCACAAACCATTTTAGAACAGTCCAGCAATCAAAAGGAAGATGGTCACTGAAGTACAAGAATTGGAAATAACACAGGAGGAACACAACTATATGTCTTGCCTTACACAGCTTGGATTCACTTTCCACTTGCAAGAACGCCAAATTTCCATTGACACATTTTATAGCAAACAGTGTTAAATCTGTACAAAGGGCAGGTCATCTTCTAGTGCTACTGACCATTTTTTAAGGGATAACTTAGGCATTATATTGAGCCCAGGCATTCATTACTTTTTCATCACCACCTCAACCAATTAGTTTTGCAGACTGCTTAATTAAACTTAATACATCTACTCCCTATTCCTTTTAAAGCATAGTATTTTCTTGCTCTTTTTTGACTGAGCTTTCAGAGATCACTGGTGATGTAGAAGAATCAGAATATGACAGGTCCCTGTTGGATCTTCCTGATGCAAACTCCTGATTTTACCCACTATCATCTTGAATATACTTCATGAACATGCAACAGTTATTGATATAAAGATGAAGTAGATATAGGTAGACTGAAAGGAATCAGTTTGAAATTGCCTCTAGAAGGGAAAAGCATGCTGAAGTACTGCAGGCTGTGCAAGCTTAAACCATACTTGAGAACAACTGCTTTTTCTACCAGTGAGAGAGGAAGTGATACATCCCAGAATATAGACTTCAGTTAATTATGCTAATAATCAAAATCTCCTCACATACTCCCAGCACACTGCCCAAAGAAAACCTTTCTGTAGAGTCACTCGATACCTCCATATGCAAGACAAGCAACAGGAAAAGATCTCTACTCTGAAAACCAAAGTGAGAGCATTCCATTCTTAGTACTAAAGGGAACATAATTATCAAATTGTCTCCTTTGCAGAAGAAGCAATTCTGATCACCTGGAGCTGTGCTGAATTTAGCTGAAAGAAGTTCATGTCTCATATGACTTTTACCCTTTCCTCACTTTGCCACAAGTCTCATTGCTGCTCAAATCTAAAGTGTTGTCTTTGGCTGGAAACACAGACAAAACTAGATTTCCTTATTCACATTTCATTTATATTGTATAAAATTTACCACTCTCTTCTTTCTATGTGACCTGAATAAAAAATTCTTGTAAGTAAAGAATGAGCTTTTACTTTTTTTTCTAAAAATACTTTACATTTTACCTATAAATCAGTAATAGTGATATGAAGCATCTGGACCAAGTTCACTGTTCAAAATCTAGGTCAGCTATCCAAAAAAGTGAACAGATTCATTTAATGCTACATCTAGTTTCAGAATGGATTAATTTCTTACTGAAGCACCTTTTGTGTACTCTTAAATGCCTGGCACTGGCAGATGTTAAAAATTCTGTGAAAAATATGGTGGATTATCTCAGTCTTTCGTTTTGAGATCTGCATTTTGGTTATTGTGTTTTCTATTTCTCAGTAATGAAAAATACTACTGGGAGAAAAGGACAGGCATTATGGGAGTCTGAGGAGAATTATTTCTCTTACCGATTACAAGAAAATTTATACAAACAGTCAAAGAATTCAGAGCAAATGAAAAATAGCTTCAACACTGAATAAAATAAAAAGATAAAATAAAGTAGAAACAGTCAAAATAATGGGAAAAACACATGTAAAGACCTGACTATTCAATGTTCCATATAAAAAAACCTCAGTCTTTCTTTTATCCTGATTAATAAATTTTGTATAGATAACAGCTCAGTGCCCCAGAATTACACACAAATACAAAACCTAAAGACCTTGTTCGCAGGTCTTCATATATGAGTTTTTACTATTTCTTCCTGTCCCCTATTAATCAGCTTCTACATTGGTCTCTAACTATGAATCTAATAAACCCTCTGAAAATTGGGCCAGATATTTTAATAGAATTTGATGTATTTCTTTTTAGTTTATTCCACTCTCCAGACAGGTCAGTAATAGCAAAAATATGCTTATTTGCTGTGTCAGTCTCATCCTTTCCAAGAAAGTCAATGTGTTTTCATGGCTATAGCAGGGAGAAAATAAATTTAATACATTATGTTCCCTTTGTCTGCGTCATCAAACATAACAGTCTATTTATCATAGTCTAGCTCTTCATTGTTCCTTTGCATAACTTTTAATGTATAATGCAATTGCTAGAGCAATTATGAAAGCTCTAAAATATTGAACTGAGCAATAACGAACTTGCTGAAAGGATGCTAAATTTATTGCAAATTGATTAGAGAAGAAAAGCAACCCCAAGACAGAGATCACATATTTCCTTTCCCTTTGACTGTCTCTGGGGCATAATTTCCCAAGTTTTTGACTCATTTCCATTAATAAAAGATGTTAAGCAAATGTTAAAATATTTTTAAATTAGCTAAAATCAGAAATAAGCAAACATAATAAATATTATCAAATATCAAAGAATAACACTGAAACATCATCAACAATATGAATCTCAACTGGTCATTTTTTTCTTAGGAAAAAAAAACCTGAATGAAGCCTGAGAATCTTCTGAATAGGACTGGCTGAACTGGCTCATAAAATGTTAGCTGAATGACCTAAAAGGGTTGTGCTATCATAACACAGCCCTATCAGGAAGCCCTGCTGACAAGAAAGAATATAATGTAAGAAACTTGATTGATAAACATACTTCTCATGTTGGCACCTGTGTTATTTAAGACACTTTTAAAAATGACAAGATGGCAGTCAGTTGATTCAAAGGGGGAAAATGTTCTTTAAATAGGGAACAGCATAAGAAAAATAAAGGAAAAGTTAAAAATCAGGAATTCGGGCCAGGAAATTACTCAATAACACAAACTCAGTTTCCTGAAACAGCTCACCATCTTGCACATTTCTTTGCAATACTAAAATCCATGGGTGTCAGAGGCAGCCTGAATTTGTATCACATGCACTCCAGAATAATCTGCTGTCTGGCCCATTCTGGCTGCACATCACCTCTCCTTTTGCATCACAAAATCAGAAGATCTTGGTTGAGGCTTTGGTCTGGTATACCAGGGTTACACCAGTTCTACTCACAGCTGTACTGCTACTATTCAGGGTCTGAGTGTGCAGCAGGAAAAAAAACAAAACAACAAAAAAACAGAAAAACAAACCCCAAACCAGTGAAATAGCAGGTGGTGCAGCATTTTGGTTATTATTTTCACATGAAATCATAGACAGCATCCATAATGTATAAAGGGAACAGTCTGAACATGTTGCTTTCTTGGACTGCCAAAATTCATGTTACCTAGTATCTAGGAAAATCTTCTTACACTTATTCCAAATTCCACAGAAATAGCAAAAACCTGCAAGTAGACCTCCCCGCTGAGTTCGTCTTTCAGGGGAAGGAAAAGGAAAGTAAAGTCCAAGTAAGAAACTTGCATGTGTCACTACATGGAACATTGACCATCCATAGCCTACTTGGATTTATACCTGCCAGCTGATTCTGTTTCCCTAAAAACATAACAATTCAAGACAAGTCCACTTCCCTCAAAACAGCAGGAATTCAAATCCAAAACCTGCAGAGAACAAAGTAAAACATCCCCCTAGGTGTTAATTCACTGGGGAAAAGACCAAAGGATGAAGCAACTTACTTTCTAGGGTAAATTCTTTTTTGGTAGATCTGAAATTCATAAGTGAGGAAATGAAAGGTTTTAGTGACTTCAGACATGGAGCAAACCCTAAATATTAACTTGGGATTCTCTGCAGGGCCATCTGCGCAAAAGTTTAAAAAAGGTCTCAAGTCCTTTGCTCAGCATCAAAAGGACACATTCTAATCTTGATCTTCAAGGTCACAAGCTAGTTGCTAAATTGCCACTTTTGTGCCTTAAAAGGAAAAACAAGCCTTGTGTCTTATACTTGGTGTCAGTGGCCCCGAGATGTAAGCACCAATTTCTGTCTGCTTTTGCTACTGGAAACAGTATAATTGTGTCACCAGATCCCTGAGCAACAGTGTGTTTTTCCTCAGGCTTTTTGCAAAAGCAAAACTTCTAAAAACTGAATAATAAATATTAAAATATTGATCTGAATAAAGTACCACATTTTACAGTAGTCATTGTTATGTCTAGGGTGTTTTTTTGTTGAGCACTGTCAGAAGCTAAATAATGTCCCAAAATCGCCTATTTTGCTAGGATTAAAGAAGTATGTCCTAAATGTTGCCCTTGGTAAAGAACTAATAAATGTCCTGTGTTTTGTGAAACATCACTTTTTGTGTTTTATCTTCAGAGCTTCTGAAATTGCTTCTGTGACAGGGAGCCACAGCTCTTTGCATGAGCTCCCCAAATCTGGTTATGACAGTGTACATCAAAACTGCTTTTGAGACTATGCCAGAATAAAACCTCACATCCATTTCATGCGTCCCGAATTCAATGACGTGACAGGAGTTAGTTGAAAATACTATGCAAAACTAAATAGCACTCATCTTATGAGAAAGCTTTTGCCCTTATGATTGTTTACTTCTGTAGCTCCTAATTCTTCTAATCCTTATTTTTCTGGCTGCTCCGCAGACATCCAGGAAGCCTCAGAAGAACTTAGAGGAATTTTGATCTATACCTTTATGAGCACCATCTGTCAAAATTACATTTTTTCAAAGATGACAAACTGACAATCAAACTCAGTAATTAACTATCACAGCTGTGTCTGGGCTCTCTATACATGCCCTGTCACCTCAATCAACTTTATGGCAGGGCTAATTATGTATGAAAATACAGGGTTCATATGGTCATTAATGACCTTGTCCCTCTGTAGGTTTCATTTGGAGAGGTTTCAGAGAACATTCTTTCATAACAATGTTTTATCATCTCAATTTCCAAAGTAACAAGCTCAATTTATGGCTTAGCTCATAAAGGGACACTTTTAGATAGGTAAAATGAGCAAGGAAGGGATGTGTACGCATGTGTGGATAACAGGGTTTGCAGGAATGGGGATGTGAAAACTGGTGTTTAAGGAACAAGGACTGTAATTGTTCCCAGTGCTGAAGTCCAGACACTGGGCAATAACTTGTAAACAATATCAAAATATGCCATCGAATTCAAGTCACAGATTTAGTGGAGCTTGGTCTAGTTGAGTCTTTATAAGTTTAATTTCTAAATCAATGCTCCAATGTTTTGTTTTAATTACAACTCAGAGAACAAGAAGTTACTTATCACCTCTTCTTTTGATTTTAATTCCTAAATGCTCTTTAATAGAACTAGCAAACTAATCACTTTCCTTTGAATGTCTGCAGAATTTTTTGAGGGACTGTTTGGATGCCAGCAACTCTGCCTCAAAGGACCAAATTAGCCTCTGATTCTCATACTGTTACACAGAAGATTTCAACACACCTGCTCAGAACACCCCAGACATTTCCAAATACTCCCTAAAAAGGACTCAGAATGCTGATTCATTCATATTTCTACTGCTAATGAGATCTGGAGGAACTCTTTTGTCAAGCAGTCTCTCTCCTGCTGTGCATAGCTTATGTCACTACACTAGATCCTTCTGACTTCAGCCACACAAGAAATCCACTAATAAGAAACAAAAAGTATGTCAGAATGGTCTATTTTTCTTTTAAAAAAATTGAAACATGAGTCATTCATCACAGTAGAAAATAATCTGATGTTTTTAATGGGGTACACTCATGTTGACACCAAAACTGACTTTGAAGATGAGATAATATCTAATCATATCCATTATGTGTGACACAATCAGACACGATTGATTTGACTAAATATAGATGCACACAATGCAGACATCTGCAACTGAACTCGACACCCTGAACCCTCCACACTGCTGACAGACAGAAATAAGCCCTTCCGTGGCGTGATTCATTGTCCTAAGCAAACCCCTAAATTGAATTGCATATTAGAAGTGCCTATCTATCCTTATTTTTTGTGAAAGAGCTAAGCATGCCTAACTGAGATGCAGATACCTTCAGACACATCCCCAAAGGTATCTGAGAGGATTAAGAAGACTTTCTCATGCTCTGATTCAGGTCTACAATAACTAGTCCAAGAAAGGTATCACTTTTGTCCCCAAACCTTATCTTGCCAACATCTTTACATCATTCTGACTATTACATTGTCTCTGTAACCTGAAGCACATTAGGTTTTTCAAACTGTGCCATTCTGTTAAGCAGAATGCAGAGAATTTAGCTAGAGGTTGTACTAGAAATTAGATTTAAAGCATAGATCCAAGAGATTTATGTAAAAACCAGTGCCCTCTTGAAAACATACTTTTCTCATATTCAATTTAAGCTCTTGTAAAAGGTCAAATAATGCTGTGAAAATTCCCCAGAGTTGCATTTTCACCATGGCAGCCTAATCTAGATAAAGGCAAACATTTCTTTGAATCTGATCCAAATGTTACTGACTTGTGTGGGAACCGGTCGGGACCTTTAATGATCAAAAAGGGTCTTAAAAGTCCAGTAATGAGGAATGAAATAATGCTATCTGTTTGGAAGAGATGAATCATTATTAAAATATGCTACCATCTTACTTTAGTTAACACAATGTATGAGAACATCAATGTTTGAAAAACAAACAGAAGAAGTGAACAATTACCCATGAAAACCCTACAGGAATAAAACTCTCACTAGATCAAAGACCATATAAGCTCTGTTGCTCACTTTAGTGAGGCTGGGATTGTACTTTACGAATTGGCTGTATGTCACTGTATATCAAAATGAACACTCTTAAAAAATGTATGCTGCTTTGCTGCACTATGTAAAATATTAGTCAACCCATGCAAACACAGATATATTTTGCATATCACATTTTTCGTGTGTACTTGAGTTTAATCCTATAAATAAGATATAAATGTTCACATGTGGAATCCCAGACAGAGAGGATGAAGCTCATTCATTTCCCTGGCTTTTAGCTCATCACTCTGCTTTGTTCATTCACTCTTTTGGGTCTCACACGCCAAATGCAGTGAGTTGTTGGATCACAGGGAAGGCTAATGAGCTGCCAGAGCACACTGGGTCCTTGAAGGCTTCAAGTCCCTGAAACACAAGTGATTTCCCAAGAAGATACAGACTCCTCCCTCAGAGCAGAAGGTGCTTCCTGCTGCTTGCTCCTCTGTCCTGCTCCTGTCCATGTCCATAGTGAGGACCTGTCTGGAAATCTATGTTTGCCTTCCAGTCAAAAGACTCGTTTTCTTTCTTTGGAAGCCTCAAGACATGGGAAGGAAAGCAGTAGAAAATTATGGGTTAGAGTATGTGTGGGACACACATATGGGAACAGGTGCATCTGCACTAAAACGTGAACTGGTGCTGAACAGCCCTTGACTCTTTATTAAACTGTTATTTACAAAATCAGGATGGCAGCACACAGACTAGCTGATGGACATTTTCTATGGCCTGAGTTAACTCATGAGTGGTGCATGGGAATATTTGGGAGTGCCAGTTGGCTTGGCCCAAAAACATACCAGGGACCATGCTAGTAATTTAGCCATACAGAGTGAGTTCTGCTGCCCAGGAACATTCCCTGGCACTTATCCATTTACTAGCACAGACATAGCCTGACTAGAAATTGAGCAGAAACCTATTGTGTGAGGTTCTGTCCAGACAGGTAAGAGAACAGTATCTTTGTGATCAACAGGTTTATGAGAGAGACAAAATTATAATTTTCATTTCAATTCCTAGTAGTTACTGATTCCATTTACAGGTGATTTGTGAAATTGCTGGGTACTCTCAAATAGCTGGAAAAGGCCATTAGGTCCTGAAAGAAAAATGTGGAGAGAGCAGATGCCCAAGAATAACCCTAATAAAGCTCCTGTGTTTCCAAAACAAATAATAAACCTTGCATATCCCAGGAAACATGCCTAGCTGAATGACAAGATTTCCCTTCCCCCATAAATTTCCAAGGACAGGCAATGTAATAAAACAAAGACAAGGAAAGAACACTGTGTAGTTATTGATGGATTTGAGAGGAAAGGGAGACAAAAAGCCTGAAGTCTTGCAGCCATTACAAATGTATGACACTCCTAAAATCAAAAAAGTCCTTTGTACAAGAAGCAGCAGCTTTTCTTCCAAGTTTTCCTTAATTCCTTTTTAATCAATTCAGATTTACATCTATTAGGAAAAAAATGGGCCACCTGTTTTTTCTGGACATGCCGTTTGCAATGTAAAAATGTAATTATTGTACAAATAGAAGAAATGTGGGATGGATCTGCACTAATGTTTATCCCAAACTTGTAGAATCTGAAACAGGAGGGAGTTTGAAGAATAAAAACAATTGAAAGAAACTGAAATGTCAACCAGTGATATCTCTAAGACTACAATTGCTATGTGCTACATTAAGAGATTTTCTAGAAAATGAAACAAAGTGAGGAAAAGTACTCAATATGGACAGCATAGAAATTTCATCATAACTAATGGCTATATCAGGATCCTCTGGGTCTTTTGAATCCTTCTATGTAGGTAATTTGCAATCTTTCACCTGTTTGTGAAGGTAAGCACTGGGATGAGTTTGGAAAAATAGAGCAGTTGGAAGAAACAAAGGCTTTCAAAACATTCTGAAATATGAAATAAAAATAAAACAGCAAGGAAAGGATTATTTTGGGGGGAGCAAAACACTGTAATCAATATGTTATTGATAACTGATAGTGCAGTACCCTAATTACAATAACGGTTGAAGTAGAACAGATCATACACTTCAATCACTGCAAGATTCTCCTTGTCCTTCATGAAGCAGAAAAGCATTGAAGCTCCTGGGCAAATACACTAATGGACATAAATTTACACTCTGACATCTGTACAATCCCTGCTTGCAGGCGAAAGTTCATTCTGCTGACTTCCTAAACTGGCCTGATGTGAACCTCTACCAAGTGCAAAGCTGAGTAATCACAGCTAAACCACAAGTTCAGCCTGAGCCATCTGCCTTCCAGCTGAGAGCATAACCCAAATGCTGCACCATACCAGTGGCATTTATGAGCTAAGAGAAAGTTCAGGCCAAAGAGGCATCCACATGTGCAGGACTGTGCATACAAATCCATGCAGAGGTTCCCTGTGGGAACAGCAAGTTATTTTATATAATCCATATGAAATACCTGATTTTGTAGACAGCCAAAAATATTAGGTGCATATATGCTGATAGTACCCACAGAATAAAAATGAAAATGCCAAGTAATCTGTTATGAACACAGAGCAAAACATTGCTAATAATTTTGAAGTTAGACTATTGAAGTTCAATTAAGTATGACATTTTTAGTTAGGCAAGGATCTTTCCCCCAGCACAAACTGGATTTGAATTTGTTATACAGAAGTATAAATCCTTGTATCCTGTCACCACAGAATCTCATTGGTATTATGTAATCCTCAGGGAATGATTTTGAGGAAAGCTCAAGAAACCTGCCCTCACTTTTCAGGTGAATTTTTCAGGTGTGAATTTACTGGAAGAGGAAAAGATTCCTGATTTTCTCATTGCCTCAGTCTCACACTTTATTGGAATTCTGCTTGTTCTTAGGTTACTAAGAAACATTTGATATATTTATTCAAATCCAGCCTCATGAAATAGAAGTTATTTATATAAAAAGAGGAATCTCAAACAACTTTCTGATGGGAATTCTTTATATTTATCTGCTGAAACCAGAGCTTAAAACAGTCAATCACAGATACCTATTAAAATTGTAAACTAAAAAACTACTTTTGAAACCTGTGGTTTGAAACTGAGGAAAATTTTTTAAAATTGAATCAAATTATTTAATAAAATATTTGAAAATATCTTCTACAGGATTTCAAAAAGGAATTTATGTGGCTTCTCCTGATGGAAGCAATATTGATAAAATGTGAGGACCTTTTAAAGAAACCGTTAGTCATCTAGCAAGGTTTTCTGTTCTTCAGGATCTATTAAACTTTAGGCTGATGAGTCTTTTTACTATAACTATTTGCAGACTTTTGCTATATCCTTTCTCCACCTGTTTTTAGTAAGGGGAATGCACATATCACACACAACAGAAAGAAAACCATGTTTAACAACAAAAATTCCCATAAGAAACTTTTGCATAGCACAAAGGAACATTTATCAACTTCATATGCATCTTGACCTGTGGCTGATACCTCTTTCAGTCATGAACTAGCTGCTACTGAAATCCTTGGCCTGTTCAGCCTGGAGGAGACTGAGGGAAGACCTCACTGCAAGTTACAGCTTCCTTGTGAGGGGGAGAGGAGGGACAGGCACTGATCTCTTCTCTCTGGTGACCAGTGACAGAACCCAAGGGAATGGTCTGAACATCAGGGGATGTTAAGGTTGGATATTAGAAAAAGGTTCTTCACCCAGAGGGTGGTTGGGCACTGGAACAGGCTCCCCAGGGAAATGGTCACAGCACCAACCTGGCAGAGCTCAGGAAGTGTTAGGACAATGCTCTCAGGCACATGGTGTGACTCTGGGGGTGTCCTGTGCAGGACCAGGAGTTTGACTTGATGATCCTAATGGGTCCCTTCCAACTCATCTTATTCTGTGATTCTGTGATTCTGTGATTCTGTGATTCTGTGAACTCACACTGCACAAAGCAGCCTAGAGCTAACATGCTGGGAAGAAACTGAAGTTGTTATTTCCATGGGACTCCTGCAGTGTCCCAGCACTCTGGGATACATGAGAAACATCCGACTCCAGAACTGGAGCAAACATGGGCCAGCAGAGACACATCCTGCGGTACCCAGCTACCACGTGTCTCCAGTCATGTTGACTGATGCCGAGATGGGAACTCTGCAGCAGCCAGATTTGACCTGACTGAAGAGCTCCAGTTCAGGACAAATAAAAAAATCTCCATCCAGAAGGACACACCCATCACTATGGAACTAAATTGATGCACAGATTTAAATTCCACCACAACAAATGGTGGAAATCTTCATGATTAGTTTCAATAAACTTACAGATAAGAAGTACCGTATAGAGGAGTTCATGGAAGCAAAACATCCACTAGAAACATTGCAAAAAAAAAATTTAAAAAATAACATATAACCCCCCTACACTGTGAGTAACTTTTCAATTAAATACGATTCTACAATAAATTCATAAGCATTCCTCTCAGCCATTTCTCTTTTTTGTTACTATGACACATTTTTATTTTATCAGAAAGATTTGAGAACACATTTACACCTCTATTGTATAACTACAAATACTCTGCCTTTCAGTGTATTGTCAGAGAAGATTCTTTTCAATAGTTACATTGTGGCTATAATACGCAGCTAAATTAAACTGTCATAGAAGATTTGTTTATTAAGACCAAGTCCAAGCTCTGCTTTGAAAAAACTGCAGAGTTATATGGCTCCCTCCCAACCTGCAAATGAGAAGTTCTTTCATATAAAGCCAAACAGAGACAGAAGGGGGATGGGGAAGATGGAAAGGGGGAAAGGACACTGTGACCCTGGAAGCTTCCAGGGAATCTCATGTGCAGGGCTTTGGAAGTGCATGGACCAATTCAGACAGAGTAAAAGAGCATCAGCTACTCCTTCAGGCTTTCATTCTAGAATCAGCGCAGACAAAAGTGAGACACTGACATACCACCAGGGCGAGCCCAGCAAGCGTTCAAAGCTATTGTAGCACAAGAAATGAAAGAAGAGATTGAGGAAACTGTTCTTAGCCATCTTGAAGGAAAGAAAGCTGAGGTAAAGATCTCACTGCTTTCTATAAAGACATGCTGGAAGGAAGTGAAGATAACTGAGCCAGACTCATCTCAGTGAAAGGACAAGATGCAGCAAGCAGAAGTTGCAACAAAGGAAATTCAGATGTGGTTTGAAGAAAAGATGTTCCCTTGTGGCACAGACTGACAAAATAATTTGTAGAATCTCCACTGCTGGAGTCCGAAATTTTGCAAACTCAGCTGAACAATACCATGTGCAACATGAACTAGTTGGACCTTCTCTGAGGAGGGGTTTGGTCAAAACGACCTGAACAGGACCATTTCAGCCCACACTGCTCTATGATTTGGTGACTCTATGATCATTTTAATACCATAGACAACTGCATTCCAGTATCCACCATTACAAAGGCAGCCTCCCTTTCCACACAGAAAATGAATAAATTAGTATATTTTGGAAACAGAGAAACATAAGAAATAGGAACTGTTTCTGAGAGACAATGTCCTTTGCAAATGATTGAATATGGACCAAATCATCACCAGCAAATGTGTGGTAATAAATTATTAAAAGTCAAGAAAAGAGCTCTTGAGAAAAGATTGGAGGAACTGGGTTGTTTATTCTTCATCTGAAAAGACCTCCACTATACAAAAAAAATTCAGATATATAATGCTTCAAAGACCAAAGTGAAAACTATTTCCTTGCTCTAAGCAAGGAGTTACATCACAAAAAACTATAGCAGTAAAGCATTTAGAAACCAGAATTCAACACCCTATTATCTTCCACCAAAGCAACTTCTTCAATGACAACAATATTTCCTAACTTAACAAATAAATTCCCATATGACATTATATCAAATGCATTATTGAGTTCTGGTACATTAAGTCTATTGTCCTTCTTATTAATACACAATCTTGCAATAGATGGCAAAAATTTCATTTTTTCGTATTACTCTTTCCTTCAGTTTTCTGTCTACAAGTTTGTGTTCTGTTCTTAAAACTGGAATGTCAAAGAAAATATTGTTTGCCTTTAGAAACTGCAAGCTCCCGTTATCCTTTGAAAAAATTATTTTGATATTTTCCACATTTCTTTTATAACATATTTTGAATCAATTCTACAAACATGGAATTTCATTTTAAGAGACAGATATCTAATTCTTGCTCTGAGTGTCTATCTGATGAAATGTGGCTTATTTTTTACTGATCATATTTTGTAATTGCCTGCTTACTGAGTGTATTTAGGATGCTCAAGCTTGTTTGAAGGTGAAAGAGCTTCTAGTTTTAATGGGCTTTAACTGGTGATCTACATGATCCTTTGACACTTCAATACTCACATGTGACCATGTTACAGAGCCTTCCTATTGTGAATTATTGTGTCAACTGAGATGATGCCTTCAGGCTCTAAACAGGCATTTTGGTCATAATGAAATGTACATTTTAGAGCTAAGAAAGCATGGATAATAATCTGCTTCACTAAACTTACCCTAGGACAAGGATGTCAAAGAGTATGCATTTGCCAAAAACTGAAAACCTTCACCTATTACAGAAAAACAAATCATGATCTCTATCTAGTTCAGAAACCACCAAAATCAAAATTAGATCAACTCTAAGTATAGGAGTCCCTAATGAAAGCTCCCAGCCTGCAAGTGTACTATATATCTTGAGATGTAACTACAAAATTGAGAAAGTTTCAGTGTTTTTCAGGCTTGAAGGTCACCATTAAACTTCCTTGAAGTTATCATACTTGTAACTGGAAAAATATAGCTACATGAGTACTGAGTTGCTGACAGGCTAGTACTTTTTCAGATTCAGAATAAATTTTGACAGAATGCACATAAAAACATTCTGCCATGATCATCCACAAGCAACTTTATCAAAGCTTGAAACTCACATTAGGAAATGCATTTGAAAGTCACAAAATCAGAAATCTTTTAAATCTAGTGTCAGATACAAATAATCAAAGACATTTATTTTCACAGTAGTTATAGCTGCCCATGCAGTAAGTTCATCATTCCATGAATGGTGTTACAAAATGAACATCCATAATTAGAAAAACTAATCTTCTTAATCTTAAAATAAATTTACTATTTGGAGGTCTTTCAATGTATGAAAAAATGGCTTTTTAAAGTTCATAATAAGTTGGCCTTCAAATAAAGTATTTCACAGTGTTGTCCATCTATATAAACTTTGTACAAACACTGCTCCCTTCCCACAGTCGATGCCATAAATAAGGTGAATGCCATCTCCAGATGGTGCAAGCTGTTATTAAACCACTGATTTATTCCCAGTTATGTTGACATGCATAAATTTCCCATTATCACTATAATATTTACATGTGTCTCACTTAATGATTACATCATCTGTATCATCATACTACAGAATTGTTTTTGTAAATTGATGGGAACCCCAAAGATAAACATAAAGAGGCCTGAACTGTCATTAAAGGCAGTGGATGACAGTAAAGCTATTTTTTATAGTTTTGCAAATTAGAAATCATCCAGTCATACTTAACTACTAAAAATGCTAATTGTTAAGGTTCTGAAATCAAAACACAACACCCCTTACATGACACACACAAAATGCAGTTTAATCAGTAAGAATGTAAGTCATCCAGGTAATTGAGAATCCACACAGCCTGCACAAGGAAAATCCAACCAGTAAATATCTGGAGAAGTGCAGGAAACGGAGTACAATTTTATAACTGGAAAGGAAAGTATTACATAAGTTCAGCAATACCCAGCCAAATACAGCTCACCTGCAATAAACAAACTGCAGAGATGGGAGATTGATAAACTAAGGTGAAAGTCACCTCTCTATAAAATACAAGTTTCCAGGCCACTGCAGGAGAGCTATAGAACTTCAGCAGTGCTCTTCCCATGTTCACTGTCATCTCTAAGAATATGTGAAGTTCTGGCAGTAGATATTTCAACAGTTTGTCTAAAGCCAATATACACTCTGTGTTTTTAAAGACTTTCTCAGCTACATCTAGGTTTGGTTTTTAGTGTGCAAGTCCTGCCATTTGCTGTTTGAAATTGATTGAGTGGCCAACTTTTCCCTGTAGTCAGCAGCCCTTATTTTCAATTTCTAGTTCTTCAACCAGGCATGAAACGTGATTCTCAGCACTGACTCTGCTCTGAGTTAACACCACTACTCAGTGCTGACATGTTTAAATCATCTCAGGTGGCAAAAAGAAAGCACCAGTGTTAAATTAATTCTCATTCTAATGCTTTACAGTCAATAAAACCTCTGAGGATATAAAAGTCCTACTACTCATCTATGCCAAGCCATCTATCAATCTTTATTAATGCAAATCAACTTGTGTTTTTAACCCCTTTAAATCTGCAAAACTGACAAGTGCATTAAAGCCTTATAACATGCTTTATAAAATCCACATACAGAAACAGATAAGCTCAATATATGTATAATACTTCCATGCCTACTCATCCTTCTATCAAATCATATGAATACTGTTAACAAATGTTAAATGCCAGAACAAAATTTTTATGTCTTTCAAAATTCCTCACTCATATTATTATCAACTCCATTAAATGACTCATAAATACTCAATTAAATGCTACAGAAAATTTAACTTATTGCTTCCAAATGTCATAAATCATCAAAATAATTAAAATAGTTTAGAAGCACAGAATGACAGAATCATTCAGGAGTGTGATACAATATACATACTAGGAAAATTAAATAATTCAATATATTTAAATCTCTGTTTTTCTTTAAGGTCTGTACAATGGAAATAGTACACATGTGAAACTAGAAAAAATATTTTTGTAGAAGCATAGGAGTAGTAAAATCTTGGAACATTAATTTAGTAAAATATCATTCAGTAAAATAATATTTAGTAAAATATCATTTCCTTTTCTATAACTAAAGTCTAAGTTCATAAAAGAAGTTTGGTGCTTTTCACTTAAGTTGCGTTAAAACCATTAAGTCTTAATCATGGGTTCAAGAGCTTTCTGAATTGGAGGGGTCTTAAGGTTGAATATATATTTATGGATAGGCTTAGATAATTTACATTTTCATATTACTTCCACTGCTCCCTCCACACCTTTTGTGTACAATGAATTCAAAAGCTTTCAGAATTGCAACTAAGCACAGAGAATCCCATTGTCAAAAAAACAAAGTTATCAAGGCCTTGTAGTCCTCCCATTTTTAAGCCACTAACAATGATTCTTTCGTGCATTCCTGGCTGTAAATTAACAACTATTCTCCTTGAATGGAACTCCTATACTCAAAGAGCCTCAGAAAGGACATCAGCTTCTGTAACACTGCTTGCTTGCTTCCCAAGTCTGCAATTTTGCCTCCCCAGACAAAAAAATCACTCTGTTTGGCAGCTGTGATTAAGCCAAATGAAGAAAATGGGCAAACCAAAAGAAGAAATGTGGCACTCTCCATCTTAATATTCCCATTCTAAGCTACTGTTGCTTTTGTCAAAACAGGTTCTATGACAATCTGCTGAATTGCTGTATCCTCAGTGCTGCAGTCCCATGTTTACTACATTACCCTTGAAAAAGTACACAAGCTACATCCTGTGCTTCAGTTCTCAGCCTCTTCAGCAAATTCTTATTTTTCAATATTTAAACAATATTTAATTGCTTTCCTTATTAATGTCATGATCTACCAGCAGCAGGTGAGCCTCATAGAGCACTTTTTCTTTTCATGACATCCTGTGGCGTTGTACAGATAACAACTTGTTTTCAGGAACTGCAAAAAACTATGAAATGATCAGACAGCATGCACTGAAACAGAGGAATTAAAAGTGATTTCAGGCTTGCAAACAAGACTTCCACCCCCCCCACACCCCCATGACAATACTTGCTAGCATGTGCTTTTCCCTCCCAACTTCATGCACCTGGCCATCAGAAAAACATGAGAACCTTTTTGTCTTTCCAGACTGCAACAAATTTAAACTCCAGCAATAAATATTTGTGTCTCCAGCTCTGTAAGACCTTGTTTGAAAATGCCACATCTTACTCAACTGCTTTGCTTATGTTTGCAGTCACTTGCCAAATGCTAGAGCACAGCACTTCACATTATTGCAATTACAAAGGGTGCTTGGGAGCTGGGAAGACTTTCTGCTCCAGCTCTTCCACAGCCTTGTATTTAAAAGGTCTGATGCTACACATGCTGATTCCCCCTAAACTCATGCTCAAGCTGTCCAAGCCTCTAAACAATGTCAACTGGCATTTAAAAGATATGGATGGGCATGTGGTGGCTAACATGACACTGCACACCGAAAACAGATTAAATAGCTCTGTACGTTCAAGGTGCACCCCACAAGTCTGGCTACCTGTGGGACAGAGACATGACCCTATTTTTTATGTACCTGTGGGACAGAGACATGATCCTATCTTCTCCCTGTCCCTCTCTGCATTTTGGGTATCCCTACTGAAGGATATCCAGCCAGCAGTGCCATGCATTTCCTTAGCTCAGAAGCTGCAAGGCCCCTTTGGGGTAACATGTGATGGGGACGGAGAAGGAATTCCTAACTGCCTTTACACAATTCATACCACATAAGGTCCAGAGACAAGCCACTCACGTAGCTTTGGGCAGATGAGGAGGAACATGACAATATAGTGACAGGATGACAACACAAGCTGGTGTTGGCATTGTAAAGAGTTCTCCTGAGCTCTCTCTGCCTGGATCATTCAATGACAGAAAGCAATTTCCTTTAATTCCATTTAATGCCACTTATTTTCAAAAAGGGAAAGAAGGGGAACATGTATGAGCATATGCATACATTATATACATGTCTATAAAAGGAAAGAAAATTAACATGTATCACACAGTACAGATTATAGAGCTTATCCTAGACACTGAATGTATCTAAATCCAACTGCAATACAGCAATCCAGGAACTGCATGGGGGAATTCAAGCACAGGCTGAAACGCTGAACAGAATTCTGACCAAACTCACAACTCATTTTCTTCCTCTTCCCTGTTCTTCTACAGGTATGAATTACTTCTGGCATGAGTCAGACACAGTTTTCACTGTTATCTTTAGCACAGTTTATTTTACAGTTGTAGTTACAGACAACAGGGTGTGCTATCAGCAAAAAAGGTCAGAGAAACACAAAAATCATCTCAAACAGGAGAGACAGAGTTGATTAGAAAAAGAATGATAAAAGTAATGTAAAATACCTTAAGAAAACAGCAGTTCAGCTAGCTGCTTTCTCAGCTACTTGGTCAGAGAAATGCTGCCACAGGTAAGTAGTCTAAATATATTACTTCCCTTTTATTTTTATAAATCTTTATTAATTTTAGCTAGTCACATCTTTTTATTGCTTGTTCTAAACCAAGACTTCTGGGCATCTTTTAAGAAACACGTGCACAAGAGCCTCAGTAAAATTGCTCTTAAGCTCTGTGCTTGTTCTTGTAGCACAGAGTTTACAACAAAACCCCATCAAAAGTTGCTAAGTATGAATTCTAGTCCGGAAACAATGTGGCAACTAAGATTACTCAAATATTTCCACATACAATGCAAGTAAAGACAGAAAAGAGTGGAACAAAATGAAAAAAACCATTAACTGAAAGGGGGGAAATACACCTACATGGTTTATCCATAAAGCCCCCAGTGTATGACAAAAAACAGTGAGTCTGTAACAGGGCTATGGCAGATCAAAATGCCCTCCAGTCAGCAGTGAACCAGGAATAAATTATGCTTCAATCACATTTGTTGCTTCTGCTTTGTAACCAAAACCTGAGTATTTCTTTTACCCTCAGGAGATCTATTCAGTCTCTATTTCTTGAAAATCTGAATACTAATATCAAATGTAGCCGAAGTCTAGAACTGCAGATATGAAATATAACAACCCTGAGATCTCATCAAATTCCTAGGTATAGTCTCCACATTCAGAATTTTTCATGCTGAAGTATTATTCAGAGCATATTCCTTTCCATTTCAGATGCCATTCTTTCTTATAAACATAGTATCTTTCGAGATACTCTCCTTTGTGTATCTCTCACTGATCTTGACCTGTCATAGGTGAGGGCTCAGAAGAAAACAGCCAATAAAATAAGGATGGGAGAAAAATACAGATTTTAACATCACAGATCCTCCATGCTGAATACGTCTCATGATTGCAGGAGAACTACGATAACATGGTAAGTTATGAGGGGATGAAATTGTGGATAAAAGGGACTGGATATGAAATGAAAGCCATGTAAACAATTGATTAGGAAAGTGACAACCAACAACCTCAGGGTTACTCAGAGTACAGGAAAAAGTACTGAAGATCTTTCAAATGTCTGAAAAGAGCAATAGGTAAACCTACTGGAATGAGATGATTACAGCTGAGTGACAGAACTCCCTTCTGCAGAAGAGCATGGACATTTTCTGCTTGGCACCTGAGGAAGAACGAACAGCTTTGCAAAAAAAGCAGAAGAAAGTGTAACTATACTAAAGATAGTAATAACCCTAGAGAGAATTGTGTTTCAAATAACACAGATATGCAATAATATAGCAAATACAATTGAAAAAAGGTAATGGGTAACATTATTCTAGGAGTCACATTTGACTGATTCAGGAACTTAACACTCTTAATCCATTTCCTCTCTTATTATGCTCAGTATACACTAAAATGTATCCATCACTTAATGTGAATCTTGGTCTGACCATGTATTTATACAAAATTAACATTTCACTGAAAAACTGCATTTATAACTCAGCCAATGATGAAAGGCTGACACTGTAACAACTTCAGAGGGAACACTAGGTCTAAACAAGCTTTTCCTTCTAAGATAAAGATTTGCACAATATACAATGTTCATGTTCATGAGACCATTTCTTTTATAAACTCTATTTGTGGGAAAATAATGGAGTGTGTCTATTGATACTCCTCCTGCAATTATGTTATGAATAAGCCATTTTCATTATGTAAATGTGATGTACTTCTAATTAAAGAATCCATGCAATATCATTAATTTTACCTTAACACACACACACAAATACCAATAAAAATTGTAGTAGTATAACTTCAGGATAAAGAAGAGTTCCTGCAGAAGAGCTTAGCATTTCAGTGTGTACTTACATAAAAGGGAAAACAATGCAAAAAAGGAATTACTTTGGTTTACTTCTAATATCTGTAATTACTGCTATTGAGATTAATTACTTTATAAGAATAAAGAAACAAAGATGATATTTATTGTTCCCTGCTAGGCACAAATAAAGTACTTAGTGACATGACCTCAGTGACACTTTTAGTGAAAACAGAATTGGTGGCAAGTCACACATGCAATTCCAGCAGGAAAAGATCATTTGTCTTTCTCAGATCTGAGATGTAATGGGGATTGCTGCACACAGTACAATGTAAAAGAGAGATGTGATCAGATTTGACAGATCAAAGGCATAGAATGAGACTTTTAACAGCTACTGTTACTTCATAACTGCAGAATATTTTCCTGTGACATTTGCAAAAATTGCCACTCAAAAGAGATTAAAAGGCCCTGGCCTCCACTGAACACCATGTTGCCTTTGATCCCACAGAATAGAAGAAATCCATGAGCTAGCTAGTTATATGACAACATTATTACCTGTTGTTGCTGTCCAGTTAGGTAATAACAATAGAATAGCATAGGGAGGCTTCTACAATCACTTGACAAAGACTATTCCTATAGCTAAAATGAAATTAAGAGGTTTGCTTCCACAGGGGAAAAAAAGTTTTAAAAAAGAGAAAACCTTGAGACTTTTATCTTCAAGAGAAAACACAGGGAACAGACAGAAAAACAGTTCCACCTTGTTAATATTTTCCTGGCAAGTAGCAGTTGTGGATTGAGATTTCTGTTCTTCTTGAGTTGAAACAGGTCTTGCAACTTGTTCTTTGACACCCCATGAACCTACCTTACTGCTAAATAATTCACTACGGTGAAATAGAGAGATGAGAAATTTTCCTAAGGGTTATGTATGCAAACTGTTACATTTATTCAAACTGACAGATTTTGGAGCACTGACATTTGGGTGCCATGGTAAATACCAACCAAAACCAGTTTTCACGTGTCTCTACTTATTATCAAACTATACTGGGTTTGCAATATTCTCCAGAGAAGAACTGTAATTTAATTAATTTTTTTTTTGTAGTTAAATAGTGTTAAGTGATAAAGAATGATTATTCTAATATCTAGACAATCCCGTGAATCTCAGAGTAACAATGCACAGCATTTTTTAGCTTGAAATTGCACGGACATTAGCAGAGCTCAGACCCATACAGGAGCAGTTCTTTGGGATGGAACAAAACTCTTCCACTGGAGAAATAAGCTACACCCAGAGAAATAAGAATTAAAGCGGTCTTTTCACTAATTTTGTGGTGTATACACAGGTTCTGAAAATCAAAAACTTTCATCAGGAAATCTTCTTGCTTGTCCAACTGTCTAACTTCACTCACCAGATTTTAACCAGATACATTAAAATGAAGGGGAGAAGGGGAGGCTCTACTGCCTGAATCCAAACTTCCAAATTGTAGAGGAGAAGAAAGCATTCCTATGGTTGCTTTGTAACTGATCTGAAATGTATGACTTTCCTTACTTCCACAGCACATTTCGCTACATTTTCCTGCTGAAGGGAGACAGAACTGTAGTTTTGGTCACAGCTGCTTTGCCTGGGCTGGTCTTTTGAGAGAACATCATGAGTTGAACACCAAAAAGCAGATATTCTCTGAGCACTGCTGACTGCCAAGGGAGTCAAGTCACATATGCAGTACAGGAAAGAGTTCAGCAGAAAGCTGGAACTGTCCTTTCTACAGCCATCCACGGGGAGAACTCAAAAGCAGTTAATATTAAATCAACCCATGCATGATTTATGGTGGCTCCAACAAGCCAAATGCAAACATTCTTATTTCAGACATACTGAAACACTTTCGATCAAAAAGGGAATGGTGAGTACTTCTGAGAACAGTGCTGTCAAGACTTATTTGGAAAAAAAGAATGAAAGAGGAATTTTTTTAACCACGAAAACAGATACAAACCAAATAACATTCCACATGAACAGAAATTCCAAACATACTCAGCTTTCATTTTTACACAGGACTTGGGAAAATGGAAACACAGCCTTCATCTATATTCTCTATTGGAACATGAAACTGTTCTGTTTTGCCAAGCATACAAGGTGACATCCCAGAAGAGAGGGGGAAGGAAGAAAACACAAAACATGCCCTTTCAGAGTTTTACTTACAATTTTTGTTTACTTAGAAATTGGATTTTTTCCTCATGATCCTCCTGTAAGTGTTATGCTATGTACTGTCTGGAGCAGCAGTTAAGTGCAGCAGCAGTAAGTGCAAAAGTGTGAGGAACAGAGAGTCATATTCTCATGCAGCAATAATGTCCAGGATATAAAGTTAGTCTAGTCAACATATCATTTTTGTAGATGCTGGACATGAAAAGTGTCATGAAAATGGCTTCACTATCCCTCTCCCCCACTCTGTAATGTCCAGTTCCAGTGCATGAGAATATACAGCAGCTTCATCTGTCTTTGCTGCTTTCTGGAAATGGCCTTGAATTTTTAGGAAGATGTTGATTGATGACTAGAGACAGGTGGAAAAAAATGGCATTCTTATTTTGTACATCTATAAATTTTACATTCCTTTTAAACATCCCTTCCAGTTACATTATTTTTGACAGATTATTCCAGACATAGAAATTAGTCAGAAATTACATCTCACTCAAAAAAGACACTTTGCAGCTGCATCTGTCATATAATTCTGATTCCCCAAAACTGTCCTCATGTCTCTAAATACATACAGGAACTGCATGTACAGGAACATGCCCCTGTAGTGAGTCTACTTCCCCTCCTCCTCAATGTGTACTTCCATGCCTCTCTGTCCCCCTGGAGATATCAAGACCTGTATGCAGGAAGTAAGAAGTCTTGTCATAGAGGTTGAAAAAGGCACACAGATACCCAGCAGGGCTGCTACTTGCACCTTCTTCACTGATCGCTGGAGTCATGTCACCAACCCTGCACAAAGCCAGTTCAACCACAAAGGATATCCTTTCTCTCTAAGGCATTATCAATGTTTTCACTAATAACTAGGGAAATTTCTGCAGCTTTTTAGATTTGATGTAAAATTAGTAACATAGAAACCTCAGGTCATGAAAGATCCTCAGACAGCTTTGTAAGATGAGAGGCATTATCTTTGCTGTCTCTGTAAACCCCTGCCTAGATTATTTTAAGTTTCTCTTCCTGTTATGAATTAAATGCTGTTGTTGGTTCTAGGATGGAAGAGGCTGTGGGGTAAGAAATCCTAGTGTATATTCGGTAAGATCATTATTATTTTATCATACAAAGAATTCCTGAAATTTCACTATCCCATCAGTTGCTGTTTACCTACAAATGTGCTCACATGAGATGTTGCTGAATGATTAAATCCCTTTCTGATTTAAACCTCTGAAATTCTTTTCTGAAGAAAAGCAGAGAACAATAATTTCTCCAGCTTTGTACCATATTCAGCATTCATTCTGCAGACCTTCTGGAGACACTGCTGTTGCTGACTTTTTTGTTAGAAGTGCTCTACAAAATGCTTCAAATTATATAGACTGTATCTCCAGAAACTTAAGTTCTTCTCCTCTCTTAACATTTGGTTGTTTTATCTGTTGCTTAGATGTCAGTTCAAGATATTGCTATTTTTGCTCCACCATATCTGCCATGTTTGAATAAGCACCACCAGTATAGCCCACATGTAACTTTTGAGAACTCCTCTCCCACATATCCCCAAATAAAGCTCTGTAACCTTTCAGTTACCATTTCAAAATATTTTTGTAGGTAATATACTTGGATCACTGTAGTCTCACTGTAATTAACTATAAATTAATAAATCCAGATGGATAAAACCCCAAAGAAACATAACTTCAACTCATGTACAAGACAATAACCTTAGCAAGTACAGATAATATACTAGCAATTCCTAGTACATGTTTCTTTCATTAGGAAATATTTTAAAACACTTGAAAATTGAAAGTAATTTAAAATTATCTTAAGGAAGAAAAGCATAAAGCTAAAGATTAGCAGAGTGGAATTAAATTAGTATAGAAAATCAATTACTGCATTGAAAAACAGAAAGAAAAATTAGTTTTTAATTTGCTATTGTGAAAAACAGTTGCTTAGGAACAATTCTCATTGAAGTTTACTGTGTTTCCTTAAAGAATTACCAAGAAAAAAAAATCAGCAATACAATGGTTCTGATCCCACGTAAGTCACCAAATGTGGTTAGAAACTTGTGACCGTAAACAATGGCACATACTGCAAATTATTAGAAAAAAGCCTAAATTCCGCTATTTTAACCAATATCTGGATTCTCCACGGCACTAAACTATCTGTGTGCTGAGACTTGCAAGTTAAGTCATATTTCTCTCTCAAACTCAGCTGTTTGGTTTGGGATGGATGCAGGAATGCACTGCTGGGTGATCAGACATCCCTGACACCATCCCCACCACAAGTGAGTCTGCTAGACGTGACTTGGTGTGTGCACAGGGCAGGAAAGGCACTTTCCCACAGCACAATTAGCAAAATAATGGTAATTGTGGCATTCATTGCACAGGTCTCAACAGCACAGACCTTCCAAGCTTCTCGAGACCAGTTTCCAAAGCATCCTCCCACAAGCTGCACCTCATTTAAAAGTATTTCCTAGATTCACACTGATGGTACCATTGTTACCTTTTCCTGTGACCTGCCAGGTGCTTTAGAGGTGCTTGCCTGATGCAATCCATGATTTAAAGCATTGCTGCTGTAGGAACTGCTCTCTCTGCTGCCAAGCACACAGCAGCTAGAAGGCTGACAGCTGGACTGTGTGCAACATGCCTGTTTGCAGTGCAAACCAAGAGCTTTACACAAAGCTCCAAGTTTTGGGCTATTGCTACTTGGCAGGCCTAGGACATGCACACAGAATAGGGCTGACAAAATTTATCAGTCTGGCCTGGCTACCTGCTCCAAATAAGGAGAAGGAAGTCATGACTAGAAAAGCCAAAACATGTTGACAGCAGGCAAACATCTTGCAGAAGGAAAACACAAATTACTCCTCAAAGAGAATCTTCCCCCTTGAAAAGCTTCTAAGCAGTTAGCCATCAATCCCAAAGTCAGTCAATGTGCACAATAGGAGAAATCCAGGCTCAGCCAGGAGGAAAATCAGCACAGCCAAGTGTTCCTCTGGACTAAAACCAGTGCTGACAGAAGACAACAGGAGGCAACAGACCAGCTCTGAATCCACCCCTTCAGTCTGCTGGGCCCTTAACTATTTTCTATAAGCTGATGTGACATGCAGATAGTGATAAAACAAGAGGGAATGGCTGTAAACTAAAACAGGAGAGATTTAGATTAGCTGTTAGGAATAAATTCTTTACCCAGAGGGCACTGAGGCAATTAGAACAGGTTGCCCAGAGAAGTTGTGGATGACTGATGTCTGGAAGTGCCCAATGCCAGACTTGGATGGGCACTGAGCAACCTGATCTAGTGGGTGGCATCCCTGACCACGCCAGGGGCATTGGGATTAGATGATCTTTAAGGTCTCGCCCAAGCCAACTCCCTTTATGATTATGTAACAAAGCACAAATCTTCATGAAAATCCTCCAGTTGGAATACTCTGCAAAATTTTAAGTGCTGCAGCAGCACCAGACTTTGTAGTCTGTATTCTGTTTTCTGTGGATAAACGATGCTGTTTTGGTTTATGATCATTCTTTCTGCCTTCATGGAAACACCTCACAGATGCCAGATATCTTTTAAAATATCCTCAGCTCTTTATTCTCTTCACTAAGGTAAATACTGACATCAAACCCTGTGTTTAATTAATTTTTAAGACCAAAAAAGAACTCCAGTCATGCTCTTCTGACCTAGCAGTGGGCAAGGTTGGTTTTGCTTTTAATTAATTATTTATAAAGAAGAGCAGTGGTATGACTAAGACCACTACTGAAGGAATGTTGAAGAGGTGAGCATCACATCTGCTTCTTCATGGTTCACTTTTAGTATTATTATTTGTCATTTTTTATTTCATCACTACAATTCCATGTTAAAAAGTGGCTCACCCACAACAAAGCTTTTACTCAGCAAATCCACATCTACAACACTGATATTTTATTCATATGAATAATTTTTGTTAAACAAAAGGGAACTACACTCAACTCTTCCAGAGAACAAGCTATCTGCCCTTCCCACATAGCTTTGAGAACACACCTAAAAATGATAATATTTGATATGCCATTATTTCACTTATTCAGTGTTCTTGTAGTAAATCTCACATTTTATTCTTAGTGCCGAAGCTTGCTCTTTTTTTTTTCCAATATTGACAAACATTTAAACATATTAGACTGGGAGTTAAAATAGAGCTGGGCTGACAATTGCACTGCTGATATGAAAAAGTGCATTTGTATAGAAATGGATATGGAAAATAAACCCAGACTTTAGTCAGTCACCTTCACATTATATTCCACACATTTTATTTCACTAAAAATAGTATACTTGATTGTGTATGTCAGTGCTAAACAAATAATAACCATTCTACTGCAAGAAAAAACTGTTAATCCATTCCAGAGAAAACTGCCTGTCATTTAATTACCATTAAGCTTCCTGTCCACATTTAATTATCAAAACCTACATTTAAGTTCTGCTTACCAACATAAAACCTTTAAGCCTGCTGTTGAGCAGACTGTGTGTGTGAATGGCTACACTCACAAGTGCACAAACATGTATGCAAGACTCACTGTGTGTTCTTCAAGTTTAAGGCCTTCTGCTAAGTCATTGCTTTGCACTGCATAACAGCCCAGGGTATGTTACAAGTTACAAAGAATTCCATTATACAGTTTAACTGCCAAAATTTTCTTTTGCTCATGTTTGTGGAGCTGGAAAGTCTAACAGTTTCATGACGCAGACTCACCATGCCAAATCACCTTTATTTGGAGATACCAATATTGGCAGGAGTTCTTCAAGTAGCCAGTTATTATAACTTTCAGCTTCTCTGGTGGCTAATGCTGCTGGGAGAGTGTTTGACAAACAGCATGCTGGTTATTAACATTTACATTGAAAAGTGTGCCACATACATCCCACACATTTCTGAATCACTACTCCACCTTCCTCATGCAATTTTAACCAATTACTTGTATTTTCATGGAAATCTTCCAGTTTTATAAAATTAGGTCCCACAGGGAGGTGACTTTCATTTGTTTGATAACTACGTGAGAGTTAGGGTATAAATAAACTTTTAAATATATTGCAATGGCTCAAGCAAAATGATTACGAAGTATTAGCATAGGAAACTGTTTGGGTACTGTAGCTGACCAAAGAAGCTCACTGTTAAATTAGTGAGTGTACACAGTGAATACAAAAGTGCCTAACCAAACCCAAGAAATCCCACCAGCCTTCATTAAAAATGAACACATGAGAGGGAAAAAGCCCACCTAATATAAAATAAATTAAGATATGCGGAACATTGAAAGTGAAGCATTCTCTTCTACCTACTTGCAGGATATGCAGAGCAAACTAGAAGCTGGCTTTTCTGGGGCTTGGTAACAGTGGTGTTGCCCTTTTACTCAAGACCTCAGGGAGTACATTGAGTCACCCAGAATATGAAAGATTCAGACATGATTTTCTTTTTCCAGTGCCCAGCATGAAGAAGATCCATCAAACCTAAATCACATGAAGATCTGTGCATTTGTTCCATACACTAGGCTGTGTATAAATATGTAAAAGGAAATTATATATATATATAAGCAAATTACCCCCCTCCACACCAACACTTCTACCTTTTTGATCTCAACAAAACTATTGCAACATATTTTCAGAAGACACAGCATCTCATCGAAGAGGCTGACAATCTGAAACACAGCTGCCACATTGTGCAGTACTCCCTGAAGAGATTATGTCTAATGAAGAGTCTGGAAAATAATTTTACAGGTCATTTCAAGCAAGACAGTTGAGACTAGAGATAAAAATTATGTTATGTCAATGGCAGAAACTGTTATATTGCAGTCAGGAAATAAATCATTAAACATATTATTTAGAATGGGTTTTAAAATATGTATTAGGTTTGGTGATTCCAAGAAACATTTGATTGGAAAACCACAAAAGTTGAGGAACAGTCTATGCCTCCAGGCAGTTATGCACAACAGAACCCTTTCCCCCCCTGTTTTCATCTGATAATTGGTGTGCTTCATTTAATTTAAAACTGACATTTTAATACCCAATTATCCCTCCTCGTGTGTATAAGAAAATGTATCTTTTTCACAGTGCAAAATATTTCAAAGTATAAATAAGCAGTATAACCAGATGTCTGACCATATTAGTGTCTTCTCACTAGCTTAGTACACCGACAATCTGTCCTTCAATAACATTTTTTCAGCAGAGAAGTTTACATGCAAGTGCTATCACTTCCAAATCCTATAGCACTTCAGAGCCCAGATCTGGGGTTGGACATTAAAATGCTCTTTCCATCCTGTTTTAAACCTCAAAACTGGGCTCTTTGCCAATGACATACTTGCAAAGGAGGTAAAACCCCCAACATATACATATTTTTGTATTCCAGGAATCAATCTTCTGATATGTATGTTGCAATGTATTTCTTGACATATAAGGGGCAAGACTTAATGACTAGATGGAAGAGGACTACCAGAAAGAAAGTTCATATAATTTCTGACACATAACTATTAAAATCTTTAAAAGTAGCCTCATCTTTTGGAAGTCATTTATTTACAGATTCTACAGTTTACCCAAATTGTGGTTCTCCTACCTAAGGTTCTGAATTCAAGAGAAAAGTAAGATTTTTCAGAAAAAATTACATTAGATTTTTTTTTTAAACATCATACCACATATAAAGGTAAAAACCTTTTATCCACTGCCAAAAGACTATGTGACCCTACTTGGCACAGCCGATGAGCTCAAGGTACCTTCTAGAAATCTTTTTTGCAATAAAGGTAGCAGCTATCTTGGATACAATAAAGCTGTTCTCCAGAAAGAGGAGCTAAAATACAGGAAATAGATCTCTGTAAATGGTTTGTGTTTTTCTTATTATCCAGAAACTACAGCACTAAATGGCAGTCACAAAACAACACATGAAAAGCACGTTCTACAAACAAACATACACAGTATCATCAGCACTAGCACTAAATCACCACTTGAGAAAAAGTATTCCTTAGTGTCAAGCTACTTTTCAAGCAATAGTCACATGCCATTTTGCACCAGTAAGCGTGTTACCCTCTCAAAAATGTTTAAAAGGAGGTAAAACTCAGCTTTCTTTGGACATCAGCTCAACTCTGCATTACTGTTCTCCATTAATCACCAAAATAACATCAGGAAATACCAATTTGAGGACAAAAAAAAAAGGCAGAGAAAAGCAATCTTTCTGCACGTAGATTGTAAAGAGTATAAAGATTCTATCCTAAACATGGCTTATCTTATTATTTATTAAATTCCTGGCCATATGAAGGCCCCTAGCAAAATTAATGACTTTTGGCTGAAAAGGCATATCTACAAAATGTACCTGAAATGTGATGCAGCTGGAATTGAGGCAGAAAAATTTGAAAACTGTGCTTGGTAATCACCATACCCTGGAGGAGCCTATTCAGTTACTTCATTCATTCCTGGCAGCCAAGGCAGTCCCAGCAGTGGCCACATGTAGGCATTGCCTAGGGATCTCTGTGAAGTGATACTTCTCCACATCCAGAGAAACACCAAAGGACAGCTTACCCACACCTAACATGCATGTAAAAAACAAGTCCTTGATAACTTCCTGTGGTTAGTGCTACCCTTACTCTGCAGAGCAACTCGATGAGGATGCAGGCTTTCCTAATGGCCACTGTGAGGTGATGAGAGGCAAACTCCACACTGGGAGTGTGCAGGACCAGGAGCTGCTAGCACAGGCTCTGTTTTCACTTCACTCCTGAAGGGAAAATATCAGCACCCCACTGACTTGCAGATTTTGTTTGGAGTGATGACTTGAAGCACTTATGCAAGATCTGTCCTCTCACAGCTGCACAACCATTCTGAATGAGTACGTGGCAAAAGTACTTCAGAATTGCCATATTAGTTCAAAGCTTTAGTCCACTAGTGAGGACCAAACTCTGAACGAATCATAAGGTTCTTTCTTCTGAACAGATTAATCAGACAGATGCATTCATATATTGTGAGATTGGGTTTAAGTCCAATGTGCAATAAAGTATGCTGTTACAGCGACGTGAGCATACTGAATTACTGATCCACAAAGACACTTAGGAACAGCAGTACAGCAGTAAATTCTGTAAACTCTGCTTGTTCTTAGCTGAGTTTATAAATATTCAAACACTGTGAGTGTTCCCAGTTTCATTGCTGTTATTCCTTTCCTCTATCCAGGTAGCTGTCAAGTGGCTGGTAGGTGGCTCACAGATAAAACAGCAAATATTAGGAGAGACTGATAACTGGAATTTAGCAGTTAAGCAATAAAATACAATTTGTACAAAAGAAAGTACACATCTGGTAATCACCTGAGATTTTAGGACTCATCTTACATTGCTTAATACCCATTTCCCCCCTCTGTTGGACAGCTTCTCCCCAGAAGCATTAACAAGTGGTAATTATAGTAGTCATGCTGACAGCACATAACCAGAGGGACACTGTCAACATTGAACGCCAATTGATGTGGATGTTAAGAAGTTGTGGCTCCTGGAACCTTTGTAATTTATATTCAGGTAATTTAGCTTTTATTGCATATGCTCTTACACTATGCTTTAAACGATAACTACCTGACAAAACTCACATAATGAAATTTCACGAGGCTACATGGCTTTGACAAAACGCAGTGATGAAAGGAGGATGGTTTTATGCACGCACCCGCAACGTGCACCCTCTCGGTGGGAGCAACCGATCGCAGGAGTTAAAATTTCTGTAATTACATTAAACCCATCAGGTAATGTCAGTTTTATGGACAACCGACGTCTCTCGCCGCGCTGTCCGCAGCTGAACCCAAGCCACCCTTGGCATCCCTTTCAGCGGGAAGGCACCACGGTCTGCCCACAGGAGACTGCCAGCCGGGCACGGCGGTGCCTTTCCAAGCACAGCCGGCCCGCCCCTCCCCCGGAGAGGCCGAGGGAAGCTGACATGTCCCCATGCAGTGACCCCCGCCCGCCCGCACCTGTCCCGCCACCGCCTCTCCGCACAGCGCCGAGCTCCGCGCACGGACCGAGGCACCCCCGGCGCGGCCGGCGGGACTCACACGGGGTAGAAGGCGTAGGGCGGCAGGGCGCTCTCCTCGCACAGCTCCGCGTCCAGCAGCAGGTAGTCCTGGCTGTCGTTCCGCCGGGCCCCGGGCGCCGGGGAGCTGCCCTTCCGCGGGGCGTAGGGCTGCGCCTGGCTCATGCTGTCCCGCGGCCGAGCTGCGGGGCGGCGCGGAGCTCCCTCGGGGCGCGGCGGGAGCGTTCACCTGTCCCCCGGCAGCGCCGCGGCCCCGCTGCTCGGCGCCCCGGCAGCGAGGGGTTCCCGGCAGCGGAGCCGCCGCCCGCAGGCGAGGCGCGGCTCGGAGCGGCTCGGAGCGGGGGCAGCAAAGTTTGCGGCGCGTCAGCTGGCGCGGCTGGCCCCGGCCGGAGGGAAGGGGCGGGAGCTGGGAGGGCGGCGGGCTCCGCTCGCCTCCCCCGGGGCTCCGGTGCCCCCTGCGCGCCTCCCCCGCCGGCTCGGCTGCCCGCAGCGCCCCGGGCTCCACGTCTCACCCGCGCCTGCGGAGCTCCGCGCCCCGAGCGGCACGGTGCGCTCCCGAGCCCGGCGGCGCTGCCCCGGGCAAAGGCCATGTCCCGCTGCCCGCCCCGCCGGGACCGGGACAGCCTCCGCCGCTGCTGCCCGCCCGGGCACGGCCCGCCGTGGGCTGAGGTGAATCCCGCCGAACGCTCCCGTGGGAATTCGGCGGGATCGGCGGTGCGGCTGGCGGGGGCTCCCCGCGGCTGGGGAGCGGAACTCTTGCTCGGATTTACTGTGGCTTGGGAGTACAGCCTGCGCTGCGCTTGTGCCCTCGTGTAAGTGGCCGAGGAAGAACATCGGGGGAAATGGATGCTAATCCAGTAAACCCAGAAAATCTGCAACTTTAAGTCTTCCCCAGAAACTGGAAAATTTCCTTGGAAATTCCACTTCCTTTTCAGGCTCTTTGCCTCTTTCTTCCATCTCTGAAACATTCTCTTACAAGAACTGTTCACCTGTTTCAAAGAAGAGCCAGTTTTTAATCACCTCTAATAATTTCAGATAAGAGCAGTGGCAAAATATCACAGCTAATAGTTAAAAAGGAAAAAACAAAACAACACAATGGTTTTGCAGTAATACCACTTTAGCAAAACTCAGTCTACTTGCATTTCTCGGTTCTGCTTCACTGGTAGCAATTTGATTATATTTTACAAATAAATAATTACAAACTTTTCTAGAAAAAAATGTATGTCACTGAAGAATTAACATCTGACCGTTAGGCATCTTTGACACTAAACATAGTGCTTACTATTTCATAGGGAATATTTAGAATTAAATGTTGTAAATGTATAGTTAAAAAATTAGTGCATCCAAATAAAATCACTCCCTCATTGCTGGCCATGTTCACATATTGAATTATTGCCAGTGTTTGTGTTGGAATACCACATAGCCTTGTACTCGTTAGCATGCACACCTTCCCCTGACTTGGTGATGTGCTGAGAAGATAACTGGACAAACCCCAGCACAGTCATTCACAAAGCAGACTGACACTGCCCGTGCTCTCCAGCAGCCCTTGCCAGACCATGGTTTCAGTGACTGCCTGGGCCACTGGGATTCATTTCACCGACTGAAAATGCAAGAGGAAGAGGTGTGTAAAGAGATCTGCAGTTCGTTTATGTGGTCTTTAGAGGAGGTGTAGAAGTACCTGCAGTCAAATTTCTGAAATTTCTTTTGTCCTCCTAGCTATAGCTCTCAAAATTACACTCTAATGGGTTTTAGAAATCTTCCTTTCTTTGCAAGCCATTTTTTTTCTGGCAAAGAATATTTTATTTTAAGTAGGAAGTTTAGTACCATGTGTCTTTTATAGTTCTCCTGCTGATTCTTCTTTCATATTACTATAAAAACAGACAATACAAAGTTATGTGCAGGCTTTGCATTCGAGAAATATGCTGTTGATAATATCTCACATTTTTATTGAAAGAAAATTGTTTTCCAGAATACTTTGTGATGGGAGGAATTTTGATGTGTTCCTCTGCTCTTGTGCATAACCATTTCATTTTGTTTGTTCTACTCTGTTATGAAGATACAGTGCTTCTCCACTTAGTGGGTTTTTTTTAATATTCCTAAAATATTTGCAGTTATTTTTTATTTCAAGTGGTCTATTTTATATTAGACTGATGTTTCAAATCTTTTCTTCCAGGTATCTTTTTTTCCCCTTCCCTTCCCTTCCCTTCCCTTCCCTTCCCTTCCCTTCCCTTCCCTTCCCTTCCCTTCCCTTCCCTTCCCTTCCCTTCCCTCTGTTTTCTTTTTGCTCCACCTCTGGTATATTTTCTTCTTTCTTAAAACAAATACCATTGTACTTTGCTGATGGTTTATCAGATAATTTTATTTCAGAGCCACCTTCTCTATTTTGTCCTGCTGCTTCCTTCAATCTTGTGCTTACTGTTGGAGTGCTCCTAAATTATTTCCCATCTTCCCTATGATATCTGTGCATCTCTCTCAGCTTTCAGGTGACATTTCTCATTTTCTCAGCTGCTACCCTTCCTAGATGCCAAACTTTCCATGGTCTTCGTTCTTATTTCAGCCTCACAAATTCTGGTATTCCCCCAGGCACTCTTACTTTCTCACCAATCCCAAACCTTTTCCAAATCCTGAAGCCACACTCACAGCTCACAGTGATGACACAGCTGTGTGATTTTTCAGAAACATTGGGCAAATAAGTCATAGGAACAAGAAATGTTCAGTGCCCCTGAAAGAAAAAAAAGATGCTGAGCTGAAATTCTGAATCTTTTCAACCTGATTTATATGTTAAAAAGGTATCTCTCCATACTATAGCAAGTCTTGAATGTCCATTGTCTGTCTGCAGAGTGAAAACATGCAGCACTGTGGGAGTGAGCCATACTTCTGCTAGAGGTCAGAGAAGCACAGATGTTCTGTGGACGTTCCAAGATGATGGGAGCCCTGGGTAAAGGTGTTGTGTTCTCTTGTACTTACAGTCTTTTTGATGCATTTATTTTGGAATGGTTCAAGATATGGGAGTGAACTTGCCTTTTTTTCCTTTTTTGAGGAATAGACTAGGGATTATTAACCTTTCTGTAACTATCCAAAAGCCAGTGAGGTTAAAGAGAATTACTTTGGATGCCAAGATGCTGGAATGAAGAAGCAAGGTGTGGTCCTTTCCTTCCGTGAGAGACAAGTGAAAAGATTCCTAGCAGAGAGTATAACTTTAACCATTCATTACCCTTCTTGCAAGTGTTTCCAACACCAAAATGAAATTTATATATTATTCTGGCTTTCCTAATGACCTGTTGCAAAGATGAACGTATGCTATTTTTTAATGAATTAGCCATTATTGATATCTATGCAGACATTTATTAGACATTTAAATTGCAAATTGAATTACAATGAAATTGCAGTTCTGGGGAAAGTTATCAGATCTTCACTCCAGTATCTCCCATAAATACGTGTATATCTCTATATCTATATCTACATCTATATCTATATCTATGTCTATATCTATCTATATCTATGTATCTATCTATAAAATCAGAATGAGTACTGAACTAGAAAAACAAGCTGTTTTTCCTGAGTTTTTATTGGGTTTGTGTGGCAGGGTTTTGGTAGTGGGGGGATACAGGGGTGACTTCTGTGAGAAGCTGCCAGAAGCTTCCCGCATGTCAGATGATGTCAGTGCCAGCTGGCTCCAAGACAGACACACTGCTGGCCAATGCTGAGCCCAGCAGCAGCAGTGGGAGCACCTCTGTGATAAAGATTTAAGAATTGGGGGAAATTTCTGCACAAGAACAGTTGCAGCCAGAGAAAGCAGTTGGAATATGTGAGAGGAACAGCCCTGCAGACACGAAGGTCAGTGCTGAAGGAGGGGCAGGAGGTGCTCCAGGCACTGGAGCTGAGATTTCCCTGCAGCCCCTGGAGGACCCTGAGCTGGAGCAGAGGAATGCCCAAAGGAGGCTATCACCACGTGGGAAGCCCATGCTGGAGCAGACTGACAGGACCTGTGACCCCATGGAGAGAGGAACCCATGCTGGAGCAGCTTTGCTAGCAGGACTTATGACCGTCTGGGGCCTTATGCTGGAGCAGCATAAGTTCCTGAAGGACTGCACCCTGTGGAAGTGACCCATGTTGCAGCAGGGGAAGAGTATGAGGAGTCCTCCCCCTGAGGAGGAAGGAGCAGTACAATATGATGGACTGACTGCTACTCCCATTACCTGGCCTCCTGGGGGAAAGATGTTTTAATATTCAGATTTTACATCTCATTATCTGACTTTGATTTGATTGGTAAAATCTTAAATTATTTTTCCCCAAGTTGAGACTGTTTTGCCTGTGACAGTAACTGGGGAGTGATCTCTCCCTGTCCTTTTCTTGACCCTGAGTCTTTCCTTGTGTTGTCCCTTCTGTGTCAGGTTGGGGATGCGAGTGATAGAACAGCTTTGATCAGCACCTGATATCCAGCAAGGGTTAAACCACCACAGAGTTTTAATCTGACTTGTACACATATTAACCTTTCATTCTTTAGAAGTTAAAAATATATAACCTTGACAAAAATTACAACATTTACATGCTTAATATCTCCCTCATGTGCACCTTTTGTTAGTACATAATCAGAAAATACATCTGTCTTCTCAGGTAAAAAGAATTGATGCATTAATGTGAAATATAAATGTAGCTTAGAGCTGACTTAATTGGTTTTATTATAGACAGTAAGTTACAAACTATTCCATCATCATTCACTCAATCAAGTCTAGTGACTGAGATATTTCACTCAGAAAGATAAAAGACAAAAGCTGAAAGCTCCTATTCCCTATACAAGGGAAAGGATGAGAGATGGAGTGATCTTGCCTGATGAGTGACAGGCACATTGCTTAATGCACTACTAGAAGTCACTTGGGTGCCATGGAAATGAAAGCTGCAAAAGATGCCATGCAGAATAGCACAGTACCATGATTCAGCCTCACTGCATAACTTACATAAAGGTTATCTCCATGTACTGGAATATATATCAATGCAATTGTATTGCTCACTTGTTGACTAATCTAAACCTCTTCAGGAGCAAGAGAAAGTGGCAATGTCAACCTGTACTTCCAAGGATATTTTCAAGGATTCATACAATGGTGTTGAATTGCTCACATTTAACCAAAGTGTTGTGTAAGCTGATTAGAATGCACTAACAAGGGTACTCCAGCACATGCCATGATCAGTTTCCTGGCTTTCTGTTCTGCATTGGGAATGCTATCAAAACCACAGCTGAATAAACCAGGAAAGGTGCAAGTCAGTTTAGCTGTGCAATGGCTAAGCAGTGTCACTGCTGTGGGTGTATCACTTGGAAAGAAAAGAATGCTATGCAACTTGGAGGTGTGAAGGATGTGTAACCTGCCTGATGGAATTCTTTCCTGCTCCATCGTACAGAGCTCAGGACTTGGTTTTAGAAAGCCTGAAAATGGAACAATTACTACTTAGTAGTTTTGTTAGTTCTCTGCATAATAAAAATGGAAAAAACCTTGTCAACTACTAATTCTAATCTCAGCTGCTTTCTGCCTTTGTTTAAATGTGAATGAAGGCAGAATCACGTTGCTCCAACCAGAAACCTTTCCCTATTTCTAAAAATCTTCTTTTGTATAGTCTCTTCGGGCCACAATCCAATCTGCTGTTTCACATTCAGATTAGATACTAGAAAGAAATTCTTCACTATGAGGATGGTGAGGCACTGGAATAAGTTTTCTAGAGAAGTTGTGGGTGCCCTACCCCTGGAAATGTTCAAGGTTGGATAGGACTGGACCTTGAGCAACCTGGTCTAGTGAAAGGTGTCCCTGCCCATGCAGGGGGTTAGAATGACATGATCTTCAAGGTTCCTTCCAAACCAAACCATTCTGTGATTCTATGACTTGTCTCTCATAGTTGCATCCCTTATTTTCATGCAGAAAATATTTATGAAACTGAAGTGCAAATTTTAATCATCCAGTCAAAAATTAGAGATGAACTTTTTTTCTGCAATGGAGAGCTTGATGAGGAGTTGGGCTTAGATGAGAGCAGTATGACTGGATCCCAGAAACAGGAGAAATATGTTCAAAAGCTGTTCAAAATGTCTTGGCTAAGAACACTCTGAGGTGTAATGGCCCAGAGGTACTGAAGGATTTTGCACCATAAGAGAGTGAGGAGAGAAGTAGAGTCTACAATGACAAAAAATTAATTTAAGGAAGTGTTCCTACCTGGGCATTTATACTCAGGACTCCAGTTTGTGAGGACAGAGATTTCTGGGGGCATCATTATTGCTGAACTGCTAGGGATGATCCTACCCCCGTCACTTACACATGTGTGCATACACACTGCTCCCTCCCTTACAGGATCCCACTTAGCCTTTATCCTTTTCAGAAACATACAGTTCTTCTCTATGTGCCTTCACACAAGATCTGTCAGGCTACATTTGCCTTGGTTTACATGGTGTAATTAATTACTGACAAATAATTTTTAAATTTTGAAACGTACTAACACCCACTTGTACTGTCTCTACACTGTGAAAGTCATTCCAATTGAAATATTGTCATTAAATCCATTGCGGTTTCATTGCACATAATTTTGTGGGTTTTGAATAAATACTGTGTTTCCAACCCAGTAGTCTGAGGCATATTGCTAAAAGATAAAGAGCACTACATCAAACCCCTATTCCCATTACAGATAATAAGATACTCCTTCTCTATTTTAAGTGAGTAGGAGGATATTTGAAGTAAAAACTAGATAGAATTAACTAGAAAATGTCGTGATAGTTTCCAAGAAAGTGAAAAAGTATTTAACCTTCCAATCAGAGTGTATATGGAAAGAGATATTGGACCAAAGGTCATATATATAATGAAAAGCAAGACTAATTTGACAGAGATCAAGAGACTTACGACATAAGTCAGATCAAGATTACATTTTTCCCTTTCCTACCTTCGTTCATTACAAAAAGAAATAAAATATTTTCTATTTGTCCTTTTAATGACTAATCTAGGAGCTTTTCAATGTTCATTACATGTTCATGCAAAACACTAGATTAACTTCTGTGTCCTGCCTGAGGGGTTCAAAGTATCTCTGCTTGTCACATAAATTTGTCACAGCAGCAAAGAATGTAATATACTGAAGCCTTCCATGTACATACTTTGGTGAATCATGCTGTGCTTATCTTGGAGATTTGACCTGCAAATGTATAAAGCATAAACAAGTATCATAAACAGTGGCAAATACATTACAGCTGTAGCAAAAATAGGTTCTGAAACACACAAACAACTATTGCTGGTATTTAACCTCTGCCTGCAAAATGTCTTTGAATAACAAGTTGTTTAGCTTGACATGATCACATAAAGCCATGGCTATGATGGGGTTCATAACATGAAACATTTTCTATTTACTTTTCATTGTAAGTTCTTTACTAGTTGAAAGTGTGAAGCTTCTAATAATGAGAAAAGAATATTTTTTGGTTTCTTTTTTTTTTCTGGTGAATACTAGAAATCTGGAGTTAGCACTGTCAACATTAAGTTTTGTCACTGTGTCATATTAAGAGATGACATCGGTAGTTACTCTAATTCTCAAATCAGTAGTTACTCTCTCAAATCAATTATCTTGCTTATTGATACTCATGTAAAGTTATTGGTTATCTGCCCAGCATAACACTGGCAATTTTCTGCCTCCTTTGAGAAACATACAAAACCACAAAAAGTGTGAAAAATATGTTGAAAGGAGGACAACAGAAGAGATTTGTTATATTAAAAGCCGACTAAATGTGGTGAGTACCTCCTGAACATCTCACTGCTATGTCAGCTTCATTGTTTAGAGATCCTGACATGATGGATATTAATGTCACCATTCTGCCTTCAAGGTGGAATTTATAATCATTGATATGCCACTGATTTCATCCTGCTGTATTTAAAATAATTAATCACAACAGTTTATCTGACAAAGATACCTTTTCTAAGTTACCCACAAATGATGTCTTATTTATGTTTTCTCCAAATTACATATGTGCATCCCATTCCTTTATAGTAAATCAGTGTTCTTGCTGCTGATGACTGGCCTGAGTAATTTTGTTTGGAAATCAGGGGAAAGTGATTTAGGAAAATAACATTGTGCTGCATGAAGGGTTGCATCACCTAAAAGAGCTCCACCTAAGGACTACAGGCTTCTCTCCATTATGTGGTGCAGGACAGCCTTCCCATCTAAGTGATTTTCCAGTTTCTCTATATTTATGCTTTCCACTAGTTGTCATTCATATATTTCTAGATTAGTAAGAGTTTGTTTGAATAATTGTTTTGAGAGAAAATTCCTGTCTGTAATCACACATTGACAATTATATATGGCCAAGATTGTTCAAGAAAAGAGTGTCACTATCCTTTACTTAGTGTTACCATTCTCCTTTTTTTTTTTTTTTTAAATTCCACCAGGCATTCATTAAGAGGAAATAATACAATAAAATGTGGGTAATTATTTGCTTATTGTAACTTTAGGAAAAACACATGAACAGATTTCTGGGATGATGTTCTTTATATATATTAATTGTTGAATTCTATGAACTAAATTACAAAATATAATCTATAATACATATCAGGTATAACACAGCTATACATATATCTTGAGAAAGAAAACAGGAAACAGGGCTGATACAGAAAATGTATTACAACTTGGTCTGCCTACATAGTGAGTTTGTTACAAATGATTTGACAAGCTCTACCCAACATTCTGGATATGATAAATATTTTTGTAGCTATATTCTCCATGTATATGTCCTCTATTCTACAGTTTTAGCTGTGGTGGCATCTTCCAGGTCATGCTTTGACAATCAGTTCCACCCATTGTGACTTCATACCTCAATGAGCAGTCACTCTGTGTCCTGCCACCAGATGGGATAGTTGGGTGTTAATTACATTTCACTGTAGTTTATGAAACTTAAATTGCATGTGGTGTCAGTGCATGAACTGCAGCGTGGAGCATAGAAGATTTTCATGTCATTCCTTCCCTTCAGTTTTATGTCATACTATTTCTCATAAGTTTCTGTAATTAGCAGAAGAAGGCAGGGTCTTATTCACATAATTTATGCTTAAAGTTCTATGGTTATTAAACTCAAACACAAACTCTGGATTATGAGATGTTAAAATATATTACATGCTGCTAGTCTCTACACAAATTTGGACTGCTACACTATTGGTTTGAGGCAAGAATGGCATTACTCCAGAATAGAAAATATGCAGCATTTCTGTAGATTTTGTTTGCTTGGAGTCATGATGTCTGTTTGTAATATTTCTCTGCTCCTGGCATGATGGATCTAGCAATCAGTGCACCTTTGGGAGGCAAGCTCCTATGCTTTATTCCATGGGCACCAGCCTCACTGATTTGGGCTGGTGTAAGCCCAAAGAGATGCGCTTACACCCAGAGAGGGTGTAAATTAGGGAATGGGACTGTAGGGCTGCCAGATGGTGAAGGCTTGGTCTTTATAATCCGAGAACATTGCTATCCTTTAGCTCAGTGCATTCAGTGAGCAAAAGGATATAAACTCTGACTCCAGAAGTGATTCTAAGACATAACTCACTGGACCTTTAGGGAAAAAAACAAAAAGGAGGAATTATTTTATGTTGCCTTATTTTGCACTGTCTCTAGGCATCTCTTTCTGCCAGATGCAGAACAGTAGATTTGACATATCACTCGGCCTTGTCAGATATGATTGCTCTCAAAACCTTAAATTATTGTCCTCTTCAGAGGTTCAATTGCTAACATACCCATGCGAGGTGCTTATGCATTGTGTCTAGCTATGCCACCACATTGTCAAAAAATACTTTCTGCTGTTGTTGATTATGCTATTTTAGTAATTCACAGGTGCCACAAGTTTGGCTACACCAGAGTGCATAACATTTACCTGCCCCTTTTACATCAATCTAGAAAAATTAAAATCTGAAAGAGATCATGGCCCACCTACAGTTTCTCTACAGAAAACTTTCCTTCTGATGGATTTCACAAAATGCATTCCAGTGTTCATCTGCCTAATTTGTTATCAAACTATCTGCAGTAAAAATGAAGTTATACTGGCTGGTAATAAAAGAGAAAGTATGTTTGGAGGCAGACAAATGTCATCCTTGAGCTTTTAAGAATATCACATGGTGGGGAAATAATTCTCACTTATCTTTAGATGTTTACAACACAGACATAGAGCTATTTAGACTTCTTCTTTAGGTAATTGTCTGTCTATTTAGGTTACGACTAACTGCACACCGCAGGAAGAAATTTTACCCCAGTGATCTTCAGGGAAGCCTGTATAATTATCCCAATGTATATAATTATAAATTGCATATGTGTAAAAGCTAAGCAAAATAAATTCTGCTGCATAGTTCAGCATTTACCTGTTACCTTTTAGGCTCCCCCACAATAGACATCACATAAAACTTTGACCTTGTTGTGGTAATAGATGCATGAACATCTCATGAAATCAGGAGAAACAAAACTGTGCAAATATTCAACAGGAATGTTCCCAGACCCCTATTTTGCAAATGGCGAAGATGACATATTATCTGCATTTCATGCCATGACCGCTTAACTCTCAAATGAAAAGACAATTCTAGGTTTTAGTAGAGAGTTTTTAACATAAAATCAGTGCAGTAAAGGAGTGGGATGAGGTTAGGGCATGGGGACAGACAGGGATGAGATCTGGGCAGGGGGACAGACAGAGCACCTCTAAGGATTATTGTTTTACTCTTCTGATTTAAAATATTCATCAAAAAATGGAGAAAATGTACATCTTTAGAACAATTTCCTTGAGAGTTTTTTCCCATCATCTTATGACAACTGATATGTAGTAGGAAATCTTTTCCAAAATACCGACCTCTTACATTTGATAGCAATAAATTAAAATCTGCTTCTTACTTTTGTTCAGGCTTTGTAAAGTATCTGCATGGCTGGTGTATTTGTAAATAATGCTAGCAAAGAAATCAAATGTGAAGATGAGGGCATTGAATGTTTATGCTCATGTCCTTTCCAGTAAATATGCAGGTTCTTCTTTTATCCCCTGAGATCAGATATACCATATGCAATGTGATTCCACAAAGCATCAATACGCACAAATACCACAAAAGGAATTTAGATATTCAGTTCATTCCTGAGAAACAGGATTAATGAGGAATACATATGTATGTAAAAAGCAAGATGGGTTCAAAAGTTACGTCTTATGGACATGGTCAATGTTTAAATATTATTGATGAACAATATATTGAAGAAATTCTCCCAAAGAAAATTTTTCAGGGGAAAAAATAAGTATTTTGAATATATTTTTAAAGTATATGAAATAATTTTGAGTAGAGCAAGCCTACTGAGAGGTGAGCTGGAGTTATTCACTCAATACTTCCAGGTAAAATTTAACAGATTTTTGACTGTTTAGTTGGCAGGTCTCTGTTTTCTTCACCAAGCTGAAGTCACTAAACAACTTGCAGTTGCAAAATATCATTGTCCCAGACTTCACAGTTCTTGGATTCTCACCAGTCTGCTGATTCCTCAGAGCTTAAGGAAACAGACTGCAAAAAATACCTTAGCTATATGCAAACTACAGCAGTGATCTACTGCACACATCAGTTATGTGGAGCACAGTTTGTTCTGTGCAGTTCACCTTCATTCCAAGATGGTTTTTACTGATTTAGAGGTTACTGAGATTTTATTCTGAAGGGAGTATATCTGCAATAAAAGCTATGCAAATATCCTGCACTCATTCTGTTATAGCCCATGCCACCTATACGGATACAAAGTTGTATGATGTATTTTTAATCTTGTTTGAGTCCTCCAAACTACATAGTGGATGAATCTCCTTGTAGAAAAATCCTCCTCATTGGTATAAACAGATGAACCACTGTATTTTTAACTCTGCATGGCGTCTTTGAAAATATGGCTAACAGAATATTTTGCTGGTCTCTACAGGATCACTCTGGTAGATCACATTTATGAGACAAAAAAGGTATATAACAAACAAGGACAAAGCAAAAAGTTACCTGAAATACACAGTATCCATAAAACTGTCCATAATGTATCACACAGGCCACACCCTTATTTTTACTTCATAATATTGATTAAAAACAATAAATTAATACAAAAAAGCATTCGTTTATTTTGTCAAAGCAGTTTGTGTCTTTAGCAAAAAAATCTAAGAAAAAATCAGAAAGAAAGGATATTGAGGAATTTAAAAGTCTGTAAATGTCAAATGTTATCAAAGATGCATGAGCTAACCTGCATAATGGTAATTATATTCTGATTAGATTAAATTTTTCACACAAAACTCTTCTCTGCAATATTCAGCAGATTCAGCATCCACAAAATCATTAATTATTACTTGTCCTGGAAAGAAATTAAATCCCCAAATGAAAACCCGCCATTCTTTGTAATTTCAAAATGTATCTTTTTTTTTTTTTTTTGGTGATTACTTTATTTTGGTTTTAGTAATTGTATTTGAAAATCTAAAACCAGAGTGAAATACTTTAACCACCCTCGGAGTTAAATTATTCAGGAAGCCAAAAAAACTTGATTTTTTTTCCCCCATTAATTAAGCATTGGAACAATTTCATCTTTCCAAACAGTAACAGTTAGTACAAACTGTTTGATTTACTGACAAAGAAGAAAATTATTGGTGTCAACCTCCACAGTAGATAGCCTACCAGCCTCCACCAGAAAAATAACTATTGATATGAAATTGTGATCCCACTGGAATCCATGTAAATTATGTCATCAGTGGGCTACAGCAAAACAAAGAGTTTTATTTGCTGATCCTGAGTATCAGCAAGGTCGGGACAAAAGCTTTAAGCAAATCCCAGCTGTATGGATGACCCAGATGAGCATGTTTGTATTATTAATGCTTAGTAATAACACCAAAAACTCTCCCAGAACTACAAGCCAGCCCAGTGGAATTCCATTTTATTGTTTTGGCCTTGCTTACTGGCAATTGTTGAGAATGACTTTAAAAATTATCATTGTGTGACTTATGTTGTCTGTGCTTGCAATATTGTATTCTGTAGTATCAGGAATGTTTGATGAATGCTTTTGGAATCATCAGTTATAGATCCAGTCACCAAATTCAGGAGACATACTGGCTTGCAGTACCATGACATTTTACATCTCATAAATCCTGAAATCCTGCAGGTGATTTTAGGTCTCTGCAGGTGTCATGGTTTAGGAATGGTATTCTCCAATTTAGTGCACCCTCTGAAACCACTGCAAACGCAGCGCTGCTCGTTCACTCCCTCCCATCCCACCACACCCTACTGCTTCCCTGTGGTGGGCTGGAGGGGAGAATTAGAGGCACAAAAGGCAAAGATCACAGGCTGACACAAGAGCAAGTTACTGGAAACAGCAATGAGATAAGAAAACCAACAGTAACAGCAGCGGTACTAATGACAGTGGGTACAAGAAGGAGGCAAAAAATTCACATGGAAACCCCCAGGCAATACCTGACCACTCTCTCTGCCATCCTACACTGACCCATAAGGGACCACTTATCTCATCCCTGGAAAATGACATGAGGTGGTATCCCATAACCTCTGGGTCCTGGCCATGCTCCTCCTGGCTGCTGCAAAAATTAACCCTGTCCCAGCCAGAACCAGAACAGTGGGCATCCTTGTTCACTGTGGTTGCACTACGCATGTTTTTGGAGCGAAATACATGATCTTTGCAGGACTGAAGTTTTTTGGAATTGCTCTTCAAATCCCTTAATAATGTCCATGTTCTGTGCTAAGGTACCTACTATGGATAAATATTGGTAAGTCACTTTGGCTACAATACTTTCTCTAAGAGTGTATGTTGCTCTGCTGAAAGGAACACACAGGCTGTGAGGCTGGACATAAGAAATCTCTGTGAAAATGAATCTTAGGTTTCTGACCTCTTTGTTGTGTTTTTTCTGTAATGCTGATATTTCTAAGAAGTGCTAAGGTTTCCAAGACCACAGTAGCATTCTAAAGAGGATTTTTCAGCCAACAGCTTACTTCAGAAGTTCATTTTCATTGGACAAAATAAATTGTTGTGATTTAACTGATTTATTTAATAAATTCTTGGATGAAACTCCCATGGAACTGTTTTCTGAACTGCAAACTGCTGCGATTCGTCTCTAAGTAAAGTGTTGTATATCGTAAATAGCTCTTTGGAATCTTGAGTCAAAGAATCTGCTTGTCTTCTTCACTTATGAGCTCTTGGGACCATCTACTTGCATGAGGGTTCTCGGTGAAAAAAGCTTCTAGTACTGTGAGTTGCAAAGACAGATGTGAAAATAAGAATCCACTTCATATTCCTTTTGGGAATAATGTTTAAAATGATTGTCAATCTTTAATTTTAAAATTAATTTTGACTTCAAGCAGAATAGGAATTTGTTCTGGTTACAAGGCAAAAATAAATGCAGTAGAGAGTTTGGAGACAACAGTTCTGGGAAGCTCCCTGTGCCTGTGTCCTTTCTTACCCACTGGGGCAGCAATGAAATGGACTTTCCAAGCTCTTTTAACAGGATTCTAGAAGTTCTTGTTTCACATAGGTTAAAATTAACACTAAGTTCCACTCAGTTATGAAATGTTGTGTTCAAAGTGAGAATACGTCTTCAAAATCACATATTGCAACTGAGAAGAAGCAAGATGCTCTTTTTAGGCTTCAGGATTTAAATCAGAAGAGCTGAATCTCCAGTTGTGGAATTGAGAAATCCTAAACCTGTACTTCTGATAATCAGTATAATAGATTTATAAAATCTATATAATTTATCTGTAATAAACACAATTATACAGTTATATGAGTTTAAACTGGTATTTTAAGCACTATCCAATGCCATCCTGCTGCGAACAAGCAGCAGCTGCTCAAGGACAGAAGAAAACATTTCCAAGCACAGAGATATTGCTGCATTGCATAGGATGCAAGAGGAAAATATAATATACAGTGTAATATATATCATTTACAACAGGGTAGTCATCAATTCATGGGTCCAAAAATCTGCTTTTAGCAAAACTGGTAAATATTTTTCCTACACTCTTGGCTTTCATTCTAATTAAAACAGAACTGTAATAGCTTAGTAATAAACTACTTTCTGGGAGAACTGAGGGTGCATCGATCTCTTAGACTGACACTTGCTGGTGTCATCAATCCTCTTACATCACAGCTGGGAGGCTGCACAGCCTCCCCCAGACTACCAGCCCAAGGCACTTGAGGACCTGATTTAATGCTGGACATCGTTGTGGTGCTGAGTTGGCATTTGGACTTGATCTCAAAGGTCTTTTCCAAACTTTACCATTCTATGATTCTAAACCTAGTTGAGTTGCTATGATCCCATAACTCCACTGCAGTACTTATATACTTCAGCAAGGTGTTTCATGAAGTCACTTTTCCCTTATTTGTGTCCTCTGTATTTTAAACTTAATCCTACTACCACTGTAGTCACAGATCCTTGCCTCATCTCCTGCTGCTCCTTACTTACATTTCATGCTGCAGTTTTAGATTTAATATGTTTTTACTAGGCTATTAGATGTTACTGCTGGTATACAGTAGAGACAGAACCCATTCAACAGTCCATGATATATTGAATTTAAATAAGGCAATCTAAGTACTTGATTAATTATCCATTAGCAGTAAATCACTACTATGCAATCTGTTTCTGAAGATATCACACAGTATTATGCAGTTATTATGCACTCCTTCTTTATGAGTCTGTCCCAGTGGTTTTTTCACATTGACTTAGTGCTGCATCACAGTTTACACATGCACATCAAAGTTTTCATATTAAACCATTAATTCTTAATTACCATTAGGGTATTGGAAGAACAGCCTGGCCAAACATTCATTTCCCAGTCAAATCCTTAGATCTGATAAGTTTTAAAAACTTTTTTCTCCTCTCTTAATCATCAGGCCCTAAACAGATGTTGATTTTCACCTGAACAATCTTCAGCTACAGCAAAATCCTCCCAGACTGCTCCAATGTGACCCTCACTCAGCAAAGTTTCCACTAGAAGTTTCCTTTAAGAGTCTGGGCTGAGTGAAGGCTGATCAAAGGTCCCAGAGCCTGTCCCAAAGGATTTAGCATCTCCTGTGTAACACACAATAAGTTTTATTGCGCATGGCTTTGTATTTCTAAACCTGAATTCAACCACCTGTGTTAAATAATTAATTGGGGAGAATTAACATTTCAGAGATTTCTTTTACAAAAAAAAGCAAGTCTAGTGTGCTGCTATGTCTAAGTTTTATCATACACAATTACTTGCTTGATTTTATATCCATGTTTTTATGCTTTACAGTCTCATTCTCACACGGTATAAATAATAAAACAAGCCACAGTCCTACACTTCTTATTTTGATATCTGATAAAATGTACTACCACTGAACTCCCTCCACAGTTTCGATAGGGCTCAATGTGTATTTTTTCTACCATGTCAGCACTTACATATTACTTCAGCTAAGGACTTTGAATATTAAATGAATTTCAATTAATTAATGAATCTTTGTGGCAACTTTGAGAGACAGGAATGAATTATGGGTGAGTGAAGACACAGAAGAACCTTGATTTGCCAAATTTCAATACAGATGAGGAGCAGAATGAAGAACCTAACTGCGGCCCATGGAGCAGCCCATGCCAGAGTAGCTGGATGCCCAAAGGAGGCTGTGACTCTGCCTGAAAATAGTATTGAATTATCCCTTCAAAGCCACTCAGGCTGTTACACACAAGCACTTTGCTGGTGCAGTGCAGTCCAGTCCCTATGTGTGTATTTAAAACCTTCCTTGGGCAAGCAATTAAAATATCTGAATAAAACTACTTGCTTAAAATTAGCCCAGCTAAATTCAGGAAACCTACTCTGGTTAGCAAATAATTTCTGTGTGTTTTCCAACCAAAAAAATGCTCTTAAAACAAAACTAAATAGTCAGGTCAAAGCCATTCAAAATTAACTCGTTTACCAATCAACTCATCAGCATCTCTTTCATCCTCTTACTGTAGAAGAATAGCACAGATTTAGCTTTGGGAAATGAGACTTCAAGCATATTAGACACATATTTGTCTGAATTAATCCAACTAAAATGGTGAAATATTGAATCCAATACTGTGGTTCATATTCTGCTTTATTCCACGTTCAGATCATTGTGCAGCAGGCATCCCCTGTATGAATAAGATATGAAAGAAAGAAAGAAGGAATAACAAGCCAACATTTAGCTCTTTGCTTCATTTTGACCTCTACACACACTTGTGGGGACACCCATGTCCACCATGAATCCAGGGCTCTGGGTATTTTGAACTTGTTAATCTACAGAGAGCCTGGAGACAATTCCTCATTCTTGCTCCCCTTGCAGAATCACAGAAATAAGGGTCAGGAAACTCAAGCTACTGCTTTGTGAGTCTATTTTCCTGGTTCTTTTGAAAGTTCTCCTCCTCTGGACTCACTCCCACAGGTCCATGTCCTTCCTGTGCTGAGGACCCCAGATCTGGATGCAGCACTGCAGGTGGGCTCTCAGCAGAGCAGAGCAGAGCAGAGCAGAGGAGCAGAATCTTCTCCCTGCCCTGCTGCCAACACTGCTTTGGATGCAGCCCAGGGTACAGCTGGCTTTTCTGAAGCTGAATTATGCTCAAGTGCAGCACAATGAGCAGCAGTCAGCACCACAGGATGGGGTTTTGAGGGTGCTGATATAGTTTTTAAAGTCCTAGGTAAATCTCTTAAAGGTGAAAGAAAGTAATAGGCTTTAGAGGCGTACACGTGCAGAGTGCTGCTCAGCATGCTTAAGAGATTTGCTGTTCAGAACAGAGGTGTCACCAAAACTTATGTCTGTCCTGTTTCAGATGCCTGCACGGAGGCTGACTTAAAATTGATTCAAATCTCAATCTTAAAAATTCAAATTTGTCCTCAGTCCATCCCAAGCAGGATAGTAAACAATTTCAATGTGGACTAGATTCTCACATCAACTGAAGAATCCTAATTCACAACATTCGTCTTTAAAATAAAGAAAGAAAGAAATAATGTAATGTCTAGCTGCTGAAAGAAGAGTAAACCAGCAGTTAACTTCAATGTTTTAGACACAAATTTTTTTTTAGGTGCAACAGTGCAGGCACTACTTTTCTTTTTCAGTCATGTAGGGTGGAGGGGGAATACATCACAGTGTACGTTCTAGTAGTTTTATTTTTAAAAATTCATACTATGATTGGATAATATTAGCAATATGTTCTGGTCATTGTTCTACTACTGGCCATCTTGATGCCTGCATCATTCAGGTTTTCTCTTTGTTTGCCTTTTTCATCTTTCCATCACTTCACAAACTGTCATTATCTTGACCCATGAGCTTTCTTGCTTTTGCTCTCCCTATTCTTTCTCTTCTCCAATTAACAGTGAAGAGTCAGTGAGCAGATGGGTTGAGCTTAGCTGTAGCCAGAGTGAACCCACCACACACTGTCACATTAACAGAATATCACAATGCTGCAGACAAAAGGAACTGATTTCTGAAGATATAATACAGGAAAGAAATAGTAGAAATATAGTGATCTATCAAAATGTCAGCCCATCTTATCTATGTAGTCAAAAGGTGTGAGTGTATATGAACAGGATTTGAAAAATATAAAACCAAGTATAAAGATTAAATAGTATCAGACCAATATTAAAATTAATAACACATAGGTCAGAATTACAGTCATAATAGGAGAAAAGGATTGGTGCATTTTGTCAAGAAGTATTATATTGTCTCCTGAGAGAAAAGCAAACATTGGTGGCAACAATAGACTTTTAGTCAGCAAACTAGAAAGATGCAGATTGCAGATGTCCTGTACTCCTAAGCATAGGAAGCAATAATGCAAGGTCTGCACACATCCTTCTCCCTCATCCTGCTTTTTTCAGAAGAGTGTGGGAGTTTCTGCTAGAACAGATGAAGAGATGAGTACTTTACAGAAGGCAATGTGCAGGAGGACTTGGTTGCAGAGTAAATATCTGTCCAAAATTTTAGTGTAAGGGCTTCTTCAGTAAAATCTACAGCAGTACCCCTTTTATGAGAGGTAACCACCTTAGTGTGAATGACACAATTTTTATCCTTATGTAGACTTCAAAATTGCAGTAAGTGTCATTAAAAATAAATTCAAACTCAAGAGCAGAGATCTGATCTCATTGCAGTTTCTCAGGTCCATGATGCCTTTGTTCACTAGATGATTTTCTTGAGGAGGACTCTCCTTTCCTATTCCAAGCATACACACAACATTGCCACCTCCAAAGTGCTTCTACATCAGTGCCTTTTTTTAAGCAACAATCTTGTTGAGAAAGTTCTTGTGTACAGCAATGTCCTTTTCCTGTCACACAGAAGGCAATTTGAATGCAGTGCACTGGGTACCCTGTATGCTTAGCAACAGTGGAAACAGATCTTCAAACACAAGATACTTTGGAGACTTCTCTGTTCTGTGTGTGAAGAGACTGAAGGGAACCTCTGAGCCTTGTCTATGTGTTTGTATGAGCGTCCATGCACACAAGCACATGGACATTCACAGACTTAGCTAACCACTACCAATTCCATGGTGCTTAGGAGGACACTGTACATTTGTTCATGTTTTATTAAAGGAAATTTAAATGTTCATTTTGCTTAGAAAGAAACTTCCAATAATGTATATTAAAACTTCATTGTTTCTGCTTTCTCCTTGGGATGTCCCAGGAGCAGCAGCCAGGCACACAGTGGTTATGAGTGTTCTGTTCCAGTGCTTCTTCCTAGCTCTTTTCCTCTCCTGCCTTGATTCTGTTGTTGACATCAGGCAGCTTGCACAGATCAGATCCTGGAAGCTGAATGAAGTGAATCCTGACAAAAGACAGATAACAGCAATTTTCCCCTGGCTGGATATTCACTATAGGGTGTAAAACTACTTTTTAGAAGGGTAATTACAGAAGGACTCATTTGTCTTCTAATGGTCTGTACCTCATTGCTTCCTCACCATCTCCACTGCACCAGCCCCTGCAAAAAGGGCTGCACAGGGTCTTTACAGGAGCAGAATCAGAGAACTCCCTTAGTTGGCTGATGCAGCAGCTCAGCCCTGGTTTTTCAGCACACAGACTTGTGAATGATGCACCAACACAACTCCATCAATTCAAGCACTGAGTGATAGGAACACAGTTGTTGCTGCTGATTTTATGCAACAATTCAGCTTCCTGATGACAAGATTATACAAAAGTCTGATTTAACTAACTGTTCGTTATCGTTCCTCATTTTCCCAAATGATGAAGCATTCAGTGCCTCAGAACACTTTTCAGCAGGTTATTTGAAACTCTTTCATGCTGTGTGCATTTTTGCAGATCTGCTACATTTCAAATGTTTATAGCTCTGCAATGTGAGTGAGCATTTTTGATGCTCTGAAAGTCTTTTTTTGAGGAAAAAGAATCATAAATTTACTCTTCATAATTTGTTACTCATTTATTTTACACAAGCAAACCATCCTTCAAGATTAGGTGAGACTTGTAGATCATTATATAAATTCTGAGATGCAAAATATGCAGTCCATACAAATCTGATTTTGGCTTTCTATACTTTGGCATTTGGGGGAAGAAAAGATTTCTGGTAAGGTCATAATAAAAGTTTTATGTCCAGCATTGCAGATATTCCTATGAAAAAATAATAAAATTTGAAAAAGCGTTATTTTTTTTTAAAGAAAAACTAATGTGAAAAATTCATCTGACTTGATCTGTGCTCTATTTAATATCCACTTTGAAGAGAGGATTACAAGAAAATATTACCAAGTACATCAAGTATTTATGAGGTCCAGATAATCTACAGTCTATAACCAAGAATGGAGAAAGAGCAAAGTGCCGTGGCTTACCCATGATTAAGCAGGAATGTCTCTGGCAGAGCTATCCCTCCTCCTTCTGGTTGTATGGTGCCTTGAAGGAGTAAAAGGCTACACTTACATTTCAGTTAATCAAGTGGTAATTTTGAAAATCTGAATGTGATATTTACTTTTTATACAAACCTTACCCAAATGAGAATTTTCACGAGCTGACAGACGCTTCATTATGTTTGAATTTGTTTTTCCGGCACTTTGTGAAATGTTTTTTCATCTGACAATTTAAAACATGTCCCACAGATTATACACATGAAGTGAACAGAGCCTTTCAACATAGTTTTTGCCTGTAAAGGAAAAGAACAGCAATGGAGATATATAAATCAAACTGTTGGTCATGGAAATTCTACAGTGAAAGGCAAAACTAACAAGAATAGAGAAATATATGAGCTTGCTTCTATGCATCACCAGCCTCTGTTTGCTTGAAAACCGAGATAATAAACAATCTTTTTGTAGAGTGAGATGAAAGGCTGTCACTTTGTGCACTTTACGAGCCAAACTAACTAGGCATGTGCTCCTATCCAAATCATGAAGTTGCAGAGTACCATAAAATAAGGAAGATTTATAATATAAAAAATATGGAGGGCATTAGTAAAAATTTGGTGTAAATCAATTGCTATTTGCTGCCTGTTTTGGCTGATTTCCCAGAGCCATACTTCAGAAAAAAAAAAATTTGATAAAGTGCACTTGAAGTTTTAGCTGCATAAATTTCTGTAATTAGGCTTCCTACAGCAAAGGAAACACAAATGACACTGTGATATGCCAAACCCCTAAAAAATAATGCAGAATCCCATTTGGGCTATTTGTGTGGCCCAGAGTGAGTGTCTTAATTTCCAGGTATTTCAGGAATTCTACCTGCAAACCTAGAGATACTAGTAATAATTTATTGTGGAAATGTAATACCCAAATTCTGGATTATTTTCCTTTACTTGGATTTTATAAACAGAATATGATATAATGTTTAGAAAAGATTGGAGACAAAAGTCTCTATCCTCAGTGTTGGTATGTGCACTGTAAAATGTACAAGTCACTTAAAATGTACAGCTGTATGAATAATGCCTCTTTAGTTCATGTCCAAATGAAGAGAAACAAAAAAAAACAACAGCTGAAAAAAAGTTGGTATGAAGTGGGAATATTTTAGCACTATTTTAAAGTTCAGGGAAACTTAATTTCCGATTAAGAGCAAATGTTTCATTTTTCTAAGAACATGTGACTTGTGTTCCCTTTATGTGAGAAGTCTCCCTGTTCTACAGAGAGTATGGCAAGTCCCACCCTACCAGAGAGGGTGAGCTGAGCTGAGAGAGCTGGGAATGCCCACCCTGTGCCTCTGACAGGAATATTTCATTAAAACACTCTGGCAAAGACCTAAAGAAATAGTTGCACAAAGGTAAAAATACTTCAGACCTGAAACAGGATAACATGACAAAAGGACTAAATGACTATTCAGAGTTTAATAATGAATGCTTTCTTGGTTTTTAGCAAAATCAAGCTAAAATGATTGTTATTTCTGCCATTCTTCAGAGCTGAGCCAAGTCTGCTTTACAGGATCTGCCAGGTCACAGGACACCACTGATCATTTACAGCAGTTTTAAAACATATCTGGGTTTTTTTATTCAAATGCAACCAACCAAAGGTATAAATCCAATTGTGAGCATAAGACAACTGCAATATTTTAAAGTCAAATGAAACAGCAAGTCATGCAAATGTTTTGCCAAAGCAACTGTGAATGTATTACAATGGTACGCCTTCTTCCTTGTGCACTCATTAATTTATTGGTTTTTAATTTCATGTGAGGAAAAATATTACATACTTTTTACCCATTTTAACAGTAGATAGGAAGTGTTTTGTTTTGATTTCTTGCCTATGCATGCTTTTCCTATACCGGTTGCACATTTGCTGTAGCCTTGCTCTCATCAAAATAAGAATATTCGCTAAAATTGCTGCTATAAACTAAAGTGCTACACCATCTCAGATAAAATGTTTTGAACAAACCTCTGCATTTCCAAAGCTCTATTTCAAAAAGCTCTCTGAAGAGCAACCAGAAATCTGGATGATAGAACATAATCTAAAGCACTTTTAACAGAATCTGCATAGCATAAATATCCCAAAAAATAAGATCTTTTAGGAGACCAATGCGAATGAAGATCCCGAATCCCATTTGGACTTTCCACAGGAAAATCACCTACTCATTAGCTGAGCTAAGTTGACTTAGTTCTGATTCCAAAGAGACCCTGCCAGGATGGACACACAGCTTCCAGTTTCCCACTAACATATTTAGCCTGAGCTCAAGTTCCCTTGTAGCATTACTATACACAAAATTTCAAAAGCCCCATTCTAAAACCTCAGTAAAGATCTCTGTATTTTTGCATTCAGTCGTATTACAAAACCGTAGAATTAAAAAGTGGTTTGTGTGCTCCTTTGTCCACAGCCACTGCAAGTGAAGGTGGTTGAAACACCCCAGCTCTTGAGTGAGTTACTGAGAGAAGCTGATAGCCCTGGGCCTATGAGTGGCATCAGCAGCCGCTCAACATTTCACACACACACCTTCTGTCTCAAAAAGCAGCTAAGCTGCTGCTGGAGTGGTGAGTCCTGCAGCTGAGACACACATTGAGGAGATGAAGGGAATCCTGAGTTGCTCTTTTTGTGAAGGGGTTAATTTCCACCATCAAAATGGAGATTTGAAATGTTTAACTTCAGGCTTTCCATGCAGCTTTTCACTATTTGAGGAATAATCCGTGGCAAAATCCTAAAGATTTTGTTATCTCAGGATATTTGTTCTCATCTATTCCTAACCTTTCTCTCGCCAAACAGTGGGAGGAATCTTATGGGATTAAATTCTCTGCTGTTACAGCAAGGGCACTACATTAAAAGGTTGCCAGGGCATCAGCACGATGATTTGGCCTTTTTGTCATTTCTAATAAGCTTAATGAAAATGGCAGCATTCGCCCTCCTGACTTGAGGCATTTAACTTCGTGCCTAAGGTGGGAGCCCACGTGGGAGTGGAGGAGGCTCCCAGCACAGCAGTTCTCAATTACTCTCTAAAAGCTGCCTTTACTGCAAAGAGGTTCTGAGGTCCCAGCACATGCATCCAAGTCAAAGGTCTAAAATTATCTCCTGGCTCTGTTACAGCCAATTTTTCTGCATTTCACATGGCCAGGCTGTGTGGGACACTGTGATCAGAACCACACCACACAAAGGTGTTCAAAACTGTCACTCAAGGAAAATTCTGCTGCCTTGGTAAAATATAATGACCTATAATTCAGTTTGTGGAGGATTGTAATTAGCGATAAACCAACGCTGAAAAATTGTGTAGGTGAATTGCAGTTTATAGAATTATAGGGCCTGCTCTTTCTGCCATTTAATTCTGTAGGCTCTGAGCCATGGAGCAGTTGCAGCTCCACTCCTCACGCCCCACTGAGCAGGGCAGAATCTGAAACTTACTCCATCTCCCATTGGGAATTGCTGCTCAGCAAGTAGAAAACCCAGAGAGGTGGAGAATATCATAACCCAAGAATAACTTAAATTTAAGATGTTTTCAGGGAAAAAAAGAGGCCTGAATTCACTTGGGAGCAAGAGGGAATTAAATGTGAGGATGCCACATTCTGAGCAAGTGCTAAGATACTGCACAAAAACAGCAGCATAAGACTAAAGATTCAGTTTTAGAAGAAACTGTTCCTGCTTCTGCTTTAGAGAGAAAGAGGAGGTGCCATCTCTGCTGTAGGATCCAGAGGTGAGAGTCTCAAGTGGAGAGAAGCACTTATCTGCCATCCTGCATGAAGCATCTCAGCCCTGGAGAGAAATGGCATTTATTACATATCCTGTTTTCAGTGTTTCTCCACAGGCTGACCTTAGCTGGCTTCCCAGGCAGTGCCCTGCTTTAGCTGCTCTCATCTCCAGGCACTCCCTGCATTGGGGCAGCACTTTCCCTTCCCTGGCATTTCATGGAGGCATCAAGCATGTGGGGAGGAATGGGGATTTCAGTGCAGTGGCGAAACACCTGAACCTTTGATTGCACCAGCACCAGAAAAAATTACATGTCCTACTGTTTCCCCATCTCATGAAGGTGAACACCACTGTGGGAGACAGAGCAGTAAACACTCTGAGGTGCTCAGAAACCACAATGATTAGGGGCTGCAGCAGAGCACCAAGGTATGCCCAGTTTCAGATCCTTTGATTTAGGAGCATCTGAACTGGCCTCTGCCTGAAGTTACTGCAGCAGTGATTTTCTGTGTCAATGCTTAGCATCCAGGAATCCACAATAAAGTTAAAAGAGCAGAGAATACTGTGGCAGTTTGCTTCTCCTAGATGTTTAGTATTTTTAATGAATGTACATACTACCCAAAAACTTCTGATAATTTTTTTTTAATTCATCAATTGTTTTTCACTAGGTCTTAGTTTCTTTTACAGCCTTCCAAATATGGTTCAGTGTCATAGCAGTGTTACAGAGTGAAAGCAAATTTTTCCCTGTTTGGGAAAAAAAAAAATAATATGGTATAACTGACAATTACTTCTCAGGCATAAGGCACAGAGACCTATTAACTTTTTCATTGGAGTTAAAGTGTCCATCATTTTGATGCATAGAGATATGCTGGGGATCTATGGAGAACATGAATTCCTATTACTGAAACCCTGGCCTTTTTTCAAGCTGTGAAATGTTTTTATGAAAGAACACTGTTATTATGAATATATTCACTTGAATTGTAAATTCTCAGGGTGTAATCTCAGACTTGGGTAGCATATATGAGACAGTGATACAAGAATACATACGACTTCATTGCTTGAATAAACTGATGTTAAAAGTAGTGATTTACTTTTCATGGTATTTTTGTCTCTTAGCAACCTCAATTGTTTTCATCAGAGCACATTTATGTTTGAGTTATTCATTAACTTACAGTACTTGAAAGTGGTTATTACTATAATCTTTTGGGTTATGAACTGTTCTTTTGGGCTACAAGCTAATAACAGGAGAGGCTGCCACTTTGTGTTTTAAAAGTTAGATATCATCTAAAAGGTTTTAAATGTTATCAGATGAAACAATTCTCTTATTGGAGTATTAACAGGGCTGGATAACCTGAGAGATGTATTTTCTGGATAATTTAATCTCAGATTTCAAGCATTCATAAATGAAAACATGTTCTAAACTTTCACATTTACTTTATGAATCATCTATGAATCTGAATTACATGTTTTGAACAAATGCGTTTCTTGGTTCTATTTATTGTAGAAGGCTACTAACTACTTCTCTGCTTTGGTTTTCTATAAAAGTTCTTTTCATTGGGGATTTTTTATTAACTTACTTCAAGACGATTGACCTGACATAGCCTAATAGTTGTTATAGTTGCATAGGAAGCTCAGTTATTAAAGTTCTTATGGGATGCTATAGTAATCATCTCCATCAAAAAAATTGCAAGAAAAGGAAAAAAAAAAAGATGGTGCTTGCAAGGATTCAAGTTTACATTGGTGTCTTTTTTTAAGGGTGTAGGCTCAGATGACATCCATGAAAATATACCAAAAGTATAGGAACTGTTAGATACATTTCTTAATATTTCTGCTTTCTTTATTTTAAAAAAACTTACTACTTTTTATATGTGTAAATTATTAAAATCAAACAGCAAAAATATTTCAGCATGAGAAAATGGTTTTCTTGGAGCAAGTATTGCTCTATAGCATCCACATCATGAATAGAACAATTAATAAATGTGATCTTCACTGCAGAAGCAGAACTGAGATGAAACTTGACCGCTAGGAGAGAGATCTAATTGTCTAAATCAAATAAGAGTAGAAGGTGAGTCACTGGTCTTTATAATCATGACAGAAGCAATACAGCTCTAGACTGTAGCAGTGTTTCCTCAGAGAAACAGAAGTACTGAGTCATTGTGGGCAATAAACTGAGACATCTGTATGAGGAAGATGTATTTGATAATCAACCATGCCTGACCTACAAAGGGCAATTGGAAGCTAAATAAGACATAATCTCATATTGCACTCATCACAGATGTTTGGGCCCCTGAAATGCTCCCTGGGATTTGTACCTGTTTAGGTACACTGATCATAATAACGGAAAGGAAGAGAATGGAGCCCATGAGAAGAACATGTTTCTTCAACTTGATATTTAAGAAGTTGTGAAACTGTTCCTTTAGGTCTGCAACTTTCCAAGAAATCCATTTCCTTCCCATGCAGCAAGAACTTTTACTTTCCTCAAAATAAAACTTTCTTCTAGAAGCAAAGAAACAAAACATTTTTGGCTGTACTTAAATGGAACTACAACCTCTCAGGGGCATTCCCCATGCCATTAGAAAGTGAAAGCATTTAAAGTTCACGAGTGTTGCTTTGATGTTTCCTTAAATAAATGGAGATAGGCCAAGATTAACTGATGTATATCTGGTGCTTCATGAGCTGGTTATAGACACATTGAAAGCTTCTCAGAGCTCTGCAAGACCATGTGAAAGAGAATACAAATCTCCTAAGGCTTCCCAAAACTTAATTTTACAAATTAATGATTTTGCAATTAACAGTAATGGCCACCACACACACCCATACTCAACCAACACAAACTAACCGATCGTTTGCCCACCCAAATGAAGACTGCTCTCATCAGGATATCTGTATTTCCCTTTGTCAAGTTTATTCACATACAAAATGACACACATCATGAATTTACATGGTTAAGTTTCTAATATCTTGGAAGGAGATTAAAAAAAAATCCACAGTGTAGATGTTTTTCACTTAGGTATATTCTGATGTTTAGCATTCCATATCAGCCTTATGTAGGTGTCTTCTAGAGGAAGGACAGTCTGTTTTGGCTATTTAGACCTTTGATGACACATCCTCCAAGTTCAGAAATATTTTTCATTGTCACTGAACCTCATGCTTGCTATACATGAGGCCAGTGATGTGGAAGGAAAAGACAGACAATGCCCATATTCAATGATCATATTGTTTCATATATTTGAACATTTGCTTTGGAGCAGCTGCCACACTCCCTCCTGGTTTTAAAACCTGGTAGAGCATCATCCTGCTAAAGGTCACCTGGCTACTGTTAGCCTGTGAAAATTACATTCTTTGTTCCAATATGTAAGTAATTCCAGATTTTTTCCTGGTTTTTTTTCACAGAGATAGCCCAAATCTGCTTATGACTCCTGTTGTTTCTGGAGAACACATTCCTCACCCTAAGGATCACTTTATACTTTTGAGAATGTTGAAAATGGAAAATACGGAATATGATAAATAAAGTCTGTAAAATTTTTGTTTGCAATATGAACCTAATGTCCCAAATTAACAATGAAATTTCACCATAAATTTCACAGAGCTACCAGCAAATTGCTGGTGCTTTAACTGAAGAACTTCCTGAAGAAGAGATACACAGTCTGGTGAGAGAAAAAGCACTGCAATTCTTTCCACAAAGTTCATGGATCTTCATCACCTGCCTGTTGGCTTTGACTGATTCAATTTGAATTGCCAAAGTTTTTTGCTTATTATTAGTGACCTCAGTTTTATGGTCATGCCTTACAGCTACCAGAACAAATGCTTACTGTGGTGGAAACTTTGTAAAAAGAAAACCTAGAAGGCTGTGAAAGGATGCTGAAATTGAGAAGGTGAACAGAAGGGAGGCTGAGGACAGAGATGCCAAGAGGGAAAGAAATGTCTACCTATTACTGCAGAAAATCATCTAAATGTTTAAAGACCTCTATGATGACTCCAACATCTACTTTTACCGGTTGATGTTACTCACTGATTTATCTTCATTACAAACCCCCAGTCAGACAAAACCCCAATTAAAAACAAAAACAAAAACCCCAATTAAAAACAAAAACAAAAACCCCAATTAAAAACAAAAACAAAAACAAAATAAATCCACCCCCAGAAAACAACCCACCCCCACAAAACCAAAAAAAAAAAAAACAAAAAAACCCAAAAAAAAAAAAACAAAACAAAACCCCACCAAAAAAAAATAAAACAGAACTCCACCATACTCTGAGAGAAGAAGGTGAATGGGGACAAGAAAGGATTCCCCAAGCCTGAAGAAGGCTCCCTTGGGCAGTCATTTGCTCGAGAAAGTCTAGAAGTAATTGCATTTTAATTAGACATGATCTTATTGGAACAAGGAATAGTGAATTTAGCACATTAAATAAATAAAATCAAACTACTTTCTAATTACCTTCTGACAATCTCAGTAAGGAATTGGCAGTTAGATTAGGGTGTTTCAGGCAATTACATTAAAGACTTCCCAATTCAGAAAACAATCCAGTTGGCACTTGAAAAGCAATATTGTCCTGGCAGTGCAAAATACAACATTCTCCTGGTTTCCTTTAGCCTTTTTTTAATTTTCTTTTGGTTTTTTGGGTGCTTTTTTTTAAGAATAATGGAGTGTGGAAAGAATTGTTAGATCCTAGAGTAGTACATCCTAATGCATGTTCCAACCCACAAAACATGTCAAATAAGTAACTAAATGCAGAGCCCATTTTTTTCTACACCACTGGCTACCACCAAAACTGAGTATGCTCCAGGTCCTGACAAAAGCTACAGACAGACAGGATATGTAATGGTATCACACATTCATTTTTCATTCTATAACTACAGCTTAAAACAGACAGAATAGGGATAGTTTAGAGACTAAAATGCTAAATGGTTTATATAAAAGGAAGCAAAAAAATTGCTTTTCATGTCTATGCCTAATAATTCCAGTAGTAGCAGGCTTGAAAAGTTCATGTTAGACAGGCTGGGAAGATTCATGTTTGATACTAGGAAAGTTTTGCTAAAATATGGCTCTAGACCTCTACACTGACTGGGAAATTGGGTTGAAATAACTGATTATGATACGGAGCAGTGTCTCTTTACACACTTCCATGAAATACATTTTATTGTAAATTTTGAAGCAAATAAAAATATTTAAACTATTTAAAATCAGATGAGCACCAATATCTGGAAAAATCTGCTTTTTAGAGAGCTCACTAATGTAAATAAATATGTGATGATCTTGCCAGTTGCTGTTCTCTCTTAATAAACTTTTATGACAGCTCTTTTTAGACTTGTAAAGTACTTATTTTGAAAACTGTGTTCCATAACTACCTAAATTCACTAAAATTGACAAATGCACTTAATTCCCAACTTGGTCATTACTTACAGCAAATTGTAACTAAGATTAGTTTACAGACTGAATTATAGGAATTAGCCAAAAGCTGTTCATTTCAGCTGTCCAAAGGGAAGAGCATTGAAAACACCCATATTTCCTATCAAGAAACTCAGAGTGAAGTGACATGAAAGATTCATGTGTGGCCCCAGTAAGTGCAAAAAAATGTGTTGCAGTACAGAAAGGGTGTTTAAACTGAAAGAGTAGGAAGAGTGTAGCTTATAATAAATTCTGAAGTACCAGAAATCAATATACAGATTTCACAAAAGGAGAATTACTACCACTATGCCAGCTTCTATTAGCAAAGGTCTGAGTAGCGTTTTGAGAGCAAAAGAAAAAGACTTATATCCCAACTGCAGCTTTCATACAGAGACAGAAACACATAGATAAAGAAAAATGTGTAAAAGAAATTTTAAAATTGTTCTTCCTCCATTAAATCACTTTAATTAAATTTGTCCATAAGTACAATCTTCTAATATGAAGATTTGAGTAATCTTCACTACTGAAAATGAAAACAGAGATGTTTTGCTTAGTTGTGAACTCACATTACTGAGTCCTGATTTTGAGATGAATCTTTTTTAAACCAACACAAGCAAGAGTGCGAAGAGGCCCAGGTAGCTCAGCTGAAAATGAGGCTTCCTGGATTGGAAGTATTTATAATGTTTTATACTCAGAGAATCAAGGTCCATGAGATTCTGTTGTATCATCTCTATTCCCAGTGCCTTGACTCCTGTGTAGTCACTTGCATCAGTGAGTTGTATGTCTGGATTCAAGAATATTTTTTGAATCAAGACTGTAACTTTTTTTTATTTAGCATTTTTCACAAACTGTCTCTTTTCTAGGGCTTTTATTGATATTGTTTCATAGTTGCTATATTTAAACAATGCCTAGTAGTTTACAATTTATAATTAAAATTGAATCTGTAGTCTAACAAACCAATACTAGCTCTCCAGTAGAAAGATTAGTTTAATTAAGAATGAATGTCATTTTTTCACTGTGCCAAATTCTCTAAGCTGATAATTTGAAATACCTGGATTTTTCATTGAAATAACTGCAGGTATGCTCTGAAGCAATGCAAAACATTTTTATCACACATGAAATTATGTTTTTAATATGTTAAGCTTCACTTGCCTCATTACTTAATCATCCTGATAAAACTGCATTCATCAGCAGAGCAGCATTTAAGTACTGCTGTGACTTCAGCAAGAGCACATTCATGATGCAGACGAAATCCTTCATCTGGCATTAACAGGATTTTGTACAATATGCAGCAGAGTCAGCCTTTGCTGAGGAGGACAGAGCTGTGACATCAGTGATGGTCAGTCATTCCCTCCATGCCAGCCAGTGCCCAGCTGTGCCTCAGGGCCAGCCAGGACAAACCTCTCACTGGGGACACCTCTGCAGGCACTGCTTTCCTCCTCTGCACCGACTAATTTCTGCCTCCCTCCAGCAGAGACCACGAGCTTATTTAGGGATTAGGGCAAAGAGAATTGCAGAGACAATGTGAGGTCAAGAAATGTAAGTAGCATGTCTGTCATAGACAGGGCTCTGTTCAGCTGGCATGTTTTATGGTATGAGTGCACCAGGAAGCATGAATCTTGATTAAATTTTTCAGTTTTTTTGGGGAGCTGGATATCATTCCTACAAGTTTTTCCCCAGACTGTTTTACTCCAGTCATCAAGCTTCTGAGACATTAAAGACTTGACCACTTCTGTAACACAGTTGTTTATCTAAGGCCAGACTAAAATATGGACTTTCTTCCCATAGTTTTTAAAATCTGCATATGACATTTACATATTCTTTTTAAGATGCTAGAGAAAAGTATTAAAGTTCTCTGTCATGTAGCTCTTAAACAGAACACCAGTACTGGCTGACATACAAAGATCAAATATTTTATTATGTCATGCTAAGTACCTGAATTTCTATGAGGTAGCTAGGGAAATTAGAGCTCACATTTTGCCCAAAGTTCTTTCCCCATCACCATGATCTGATGCTAGAGGCATAACAAATTTTCCTCACCATGAGTACCTAATACCATTGGAGGTGCCCTAGCACCTATATCAAATAAATTCCACAAAGGACTGGCAAATTGATGCAGCACCCACTGAAAATCCATATTTCACTGGTACAGCCACCAGAAGATCAGCAAAATAAGCCATTGACCTACAGTGGCATTAGACATTCACAGTTAGGCACATATCACAGTTATGCCCAATATCTCCTCTGTGTAGTGGGGACATTAATATGAAATATTAAAGTGGAGAGGGCTCAATACTTATACATCAGTAATCAATTTAAATTTTGAATCTCAGTTGAGCCTACTAGAAGCTTGGACAACTGCACAAGCAAACATTTACAAATTTCTCAATTGAGGTATTTTATTTGCAGTCTGAATCCCATCCTCCATGGCTAGGATGGTTCTAGAACAATGGAAATATTTCTAGGGTTTTGACCTTGGGTAATTGAGCTTTTCAGCTTTAGTCTGTACAGATTTGTGTCCCATCTACTGGACTGTCCTTGGAGAATTTATTGTCCTTCCATTGGCTGTACTGTCACCAAAACTGAGAGCTTCACCTTCATCTAACACACCTTTTTTCCTCAGCATCGTTTCAGAACAGATTCTTTCCCAATTGGTATTTACCTGCGTAATCACACCCTCTATTGTAAAACCAGTGTTACACAGCCCAGCTTTTGGCTCTTTCACTTCTTTGTAGTGCTAATATCATTGTTTCTGGCACAGCTTTTGCCTTCTCACCTTTCTTTATCCAAATCAAAATTTGCAAGTGCTGTGTGTGCTTTTGGGCTGCTAGTTTATTGTTTGCTGCAGTGTCACCTTTTGCGTCTAGCCCTAATTCTTTTGAATTAAGGGCACTGTTCAATCCTCCAGTCCATGCTGTGCACACTGCTGTCATTTGTAAAGCCCAGACAAATAATATAATCTGTTGCTAATATTACCTTCTCTCCTGTCCAATCTCATCTCCCTACCCAACAAAAGCTAAGCTAGTTCTGGAGCTCCATATGGCAAATATATGCTGTCTCTGAGCAATTATTCACCTTGTGTCTTTTTCTTCTATTTCATGTTGCCTCTCTGTCATGGCTACAGTCTCAGAGCCCTCTCCATTCCTATTCAGCTTCAGCCTGAAGGGAGAGGTGGGGGTGTCTTAATTTTCTTGGCAAACCCTAATGACTCTGAAGGGTTAATTCTCTTTCCTAGTGTGAGTCTGCACATCTGCCTCTTCGGTTGGCATCCAAAACAAATCTAATTATTTAAACACTATAGCTGTCCTGATCACTCAGTGCTGTTAAAAAATAATCATAAAATCCACCACCAGAATTGTAGCTGCCCTCAAACTTTGTGCTTTCATGCTGTAACCCACCAGCTGCAGATTCAGTGATGTGTGAGTAAATCTTCTCCACATTTCATGAGTGTCAAAGCTAGCAGAGCTTTTATCCTCACCAGTCTCTCTCTCTGGGTGATGTTTTCATCACCATAAAACTGACTCCATATTATTTCTTACTGAGCAATTTCAGACAGGCATTTCACTGCAGCAGCATGATTCATTTCCATCTAAAATAATTTTTCCTCTCCATATCTCAAGATATGTTGTTGCAGAAACTTTCCATGCTGTTGATTCCACAAAGTACAGACAGAATTGCTTAGAAGTTTTATCGTGGGAGGGTTGCCCACCCTGTGAAGTAAAGCACAAGTATCATCCTGATTACATTTCTTTAGAACTGACACTGTTGTTAAGAGTTGGACTTCACCTACCAGTGACTACATATCACTTAATAGAAGATTTTAACCCATCTATCCATTTAAGTCTTCTGAATAGCTTCTGCAAAGGTTTGTCTCCCTCCCACGATGATACACCAACTGCTAATTCTGATCCCCTGATGAGGGTGTGGTAGAGGATGTGTCATTCTCTCGAGTCCCCCATGTAGAATGCAAGCTCTGGTGTGCAGCCCTATCTTTGCAAAATGCACCTCCATGGTGAGGCATCACGTTGGCAGTTTGGGCAGTGAGTACAGGAGGTGATAATTTGCCACAAGATGAAACACAGTGAGGTCTCATTAAATGTGTTTCTCGTATTTATTACACAATATAGTGACAGAGATTAAAAATCACTTTTAAAATGCCTTTGGGTATTTTAATCTGTCCAGGGCAGGTGATGCAGGTCTAAAATAACTATATTAGTGTTGTTAGAAAAGAAATTTATCATCATCCAATTCAGTTCTTTACCTTCTTCCTCTGTTATTTACAGAACATTTTACATTTTTGTAGACATTAATCCAGAGCAAACCAATAAAATCAGTATTTTTTTAATGATGTGTGTTGTGAAGATCATGTTCTAGGCACAGCTGCACTGTTATCTAGTAGCTTTTTAGCAAGAAATGAGGCCATGATGAACATCCATCAACCAGCCCTTAGCCCAATATTTTTGTCCTTTCTTCTTTACTGCGGGATTTCAGGTTTTGCTTGTCCATACGTGAATTTCATTTCCACCTGAGATACATGACATGGTAACAGCTTCCTTAGGGCTGGTTTCCATTTGAAAGATTTAAATGCTTCTGGTTCTTCTCTGGGGCTTTATAAAAGTCAGTTCTTGAGAAAAATTACTGTTTTCTATGTGAGAGCAGCATCCTAGCACTTCAGTCATCTGCAGGAAGCACTGCTTTGCACCTATTGCACATGCTTCATGGACCATTCAAAGAATAATTTAGTCAAATATGGAAAAAAATTTACAACAGTCCTATTCAGCATTCAAGTTTGATTTTGGTCCATAACAGCAGAGTTTGAAACATGTCTTTCTGCCCTGAGATGAACCATACAGACAAATACACACATATACAAACCCACTTCACAACCTTTCCATGTACATGTCTATAGTTGATGGCTTCAGAGCATATGCATGAGCAGTTCTATGCTCCATTCTTTGAAATATTCAGCACTAAACACTTTCAGTGATACAAGGACAAGGGCTGTTTATAATTCCTCTTCTTTTTTCCCCTCAACAGACTCAAAGAAGAAGAAATGTATCATATCTCTTCAAAATGAAAATATTTATTTGGATTTATTGGCTAATTTGGAACAGCATATTTTTTGACAAGTTTTAATCAACTGCTGGGTAAATAATGATACAGATGCTTCACAAATTACATATTGATCACTGTCAAGGTAAATTATGTATGGCACAGTATGGAGTGGGTCTATAAACCATTTTCAGAGAATACATTTACTTCAAATCATTTGAAGTAGACTTGAAGAAGACCTCCTGAATCATGTAGGCTACAGAATGCACTATGTCATATAATCCCCATCATAAATTTACTGTTGAATTTCACCTAAAAGTAGACTCATATTTCATTCCTCTCCTCACTGCTCCAGAAATACTCTTGTGGCTATGTTTAAGAAAAGTCTTTGGATTTTTAGCCAAAATTTATCACCTTACTCTCTCACCTTGCAGCATGTCCCTTGGAGGTATTTATAAACAGGTGACACATCTTCCTGGAGGTTTCCTGTGAAAGAGACTATTTTTCCTTTAACACTCAAACAACACATAGAAAACATTAAATGATTTGCTACTGATTTTCTGACAAATCTTAGAACTTCTGTGTAAAAAAATCTCTAAGTATTAAATGTTCCATTTAGTTACGAACTTTTTCTTTTATAGCTTGGGTTCTTTCTTCATAAACACCCTCTGCTCCAGCCCTGTGAGGCAGCATGGAGCAAGGGGGTGACACCAGCAACAGCCAGCACCACCAGTGGTGTTGGAATGTGGTGGTTTTGATTGGCCCAAAACATCAGTGAAGTGTTTTTAACATCTAGGAGAAATTTGGACCCCTCAGAAGCTGTTCTAGTAGGCCTAGGGAAGTGTCTGAGGGGTGGGGAGTGGCACAAAGATGGCTCCTGTGTGTCCTGAGTGCAAGTTCTGGAAGTTTTTACATCAAGTCCAGCAGAGCCAATCTCTGATGGCTCTGAAGGTGATGGACATGCTGCCGGCCAAGTTTGGGCCAATTGGAGGTGCTGGTTACGCCTCTGTGAAAACATATTTAAGAAAAAGTCAAAACAAAGCAGGCGCGCACTTCTTTCACTTTGTAGTTGGAGGAGGAGGAGGTGCAGGTGAAAATATGTGAGGGAGAACAGCATGGAGAGTGCCAAGGTCAGTGAAGAAGGGGGGAGAAAGAGGTGCTCCAGTGCTTCTGGCACTGGAGCTGAAACTTTCTGCTAGCCGTGGTGGAAGCTATGGGGGAGCCAGAAATTCCTCCTGCAGCCCATGGAGTCCATAAGGATGCAGAAATCCACCCACAGCTCACTCCAGAGGAGCAGGTGGATGCCTGGAAAAGACTGTGAACCAGTGGGAGTCTCATCTAAGAGTTAAAACTGCAGAAGGCCTTGACTGGGAGAGAAAGGCCTTTTCCTTGCTCCTGGCATGGAAGCAGCCTGGCCTCAGCTTGGGAGAGTCTGCACAGCACCTTATGGACAAAAGAACTCATGTTGCAGCAGAATTCGGGCAGGAATGTTGCTCATGAGATTGGACCCACGCCAAAGAAGTTCCCAGAGGACTGTCTCTTGTGGGAAGGACCCCTGGCTAAGTAGAGAACCTCTTTTCCTGATTGGACTGACCAGAAGACCCCTCAACCTGCCCCCTGTCTGTGTTGCTGGTTTGGAAAGAGGGAAGGGGGGGGGTGAGTGCAGAGACTGCTTCTTAAGAGGGTGGGGGTGAGAGCAGAAAACTGTCTGGAGAGAGAGAGAGAAATAAGTAGAGATAAAGAGTATTTGTAGTAGAAGAATTGTGATGATGAGTAAATTTGAGAATCTGCTCTGTGGACTGAAAAGAGACCCCACACCCTGCCCCCCCCCATCTGGCTTGTGGATTGTAGAGGAGGAAAGGGGGTGAATACTGTAGGTTCGTAAGAGAGAGGGGGGAGTGAACAAAAACTGTATGAAAAGTTTATTTTTGCCTGCATTTATGCTCCAACTCTGTTAGGTAATTAAACACTTTTTGCAACTTTAAGCTTGAAGCCTGTTTGCCCTTTTTCGTGCGTCCTCCTGGCAGGGTCCTGTCTCAAACCCATGACACAAGATCAGCTCTGACATCAGAGTTACTTCATTTGTCCAGCTCTTCACACTTCTCGTCTTTCCTCTAATAAAAACTATTTGTTCAGTGAAGAAAAGTAGCTCATTTAGTATGAAAATGTTAGGTTAGTTTTCTTCTTTCCCCTTTTTCTGGGAGGCACAAATAAGCATGTTAACACTGACTCCTCTGTATCTAAACTTGTCCCTTTTTGCTTCTAGTCAGATGCTGACAGAAGCATTGTGCAGGGTATAATTAACAGTGGCTTTCATGATTAAACACATTTATCATCAAATACACTTTTCAAGTCAGATTGAACAACAGTACTCCCTGGAAACTCTCTAGCTTCAAACATACTGACCATTTGTTCAGTCAGCAGTGATTTTTCATTAAAAGTATTACTGTGTGATAGGCAGGTTTTCCTAATTTTATTCCAAACCATGGCAAGAAATAGGACACCAACTAGGGGCATAAATTAGTCTTTAGGAATATCAAGACCACCCTTCATAGCAACATCCAGCATGGTTGCCTTTATATTGTCTGAAAGGAGGTCTGGGTGTTAACACTGGAGTCCTTGAAGCACCTCTTCAAAAAGCATGGACACAGCACAACTGAGCTAGAAATATTAGTCACTGCAATTAAAGCCAATTTCCATGCAGAGATATCAAGTAGGAGCTGATTTTTTCCTGCTTACTGCAGTGGTGGATGATTAATTCTCACCCAATTATTTCTTGTAACATATGGGTTTCTAAAGTTCAGGAATAAAAATTGATACTGCTTTCAGCACTGTGGTTTTCTAGCCATAGCTGTTACTAGGCACACAGGAAAGAAAGATGGATTCTCACATCCATACAAAAGCCCTATGGTATTGGTCCCTTTCAGCTCTTGTCAATATGGTTTAATCCTTCCAGTGGTTACACCATTTCACCCTTGCCTCAGAGTTGTCTACAAGCATCATCTACTCTGAAATTGCCTTGCAAAAGAGCCTCACAGACCTGAAAAGCTTGCACCTGGACATTCTCTAATCTTTTTTCACCACTTCACTAGCAAGTGTGTTTAGAGTTGCAGCAGCTGGCACAGAGAAGAGTCACCAGAAACAAAAGATTAGCAGCTCATACATTAAATAGTATCTTAGACAATATAGGTAAGGAGGACGTTACTGTGATTTACTCTCATAGGATACAGCCTGTGTCTTAGCCCATTCAAACAGATACTTGATGTGGATTCTCTGGAGGCCAATCCCAGGTTGCTCTGTGGTTCCAGGCTTAGCTGAACAACTGATACTGGATTGAGGTTCTCTTTTAGCCCATGGAGTAAAATGGAAATGAAAGTTCTTTTCACCACACAATTATATAGTGCTTTTGTTTCCTACTACCTCTTAGATTAATACTGTGTCTATCATTTCCAGAAAACCCATTGCTTCCTTGTCTCCACCAGCAATTTACAGAATTGTCTTAAATATCCCCAGTCTGCTATGCAAAACTGCTAGAGACATTTATTGAAGCATACTACATTATAACAGTACCAAAATCTTAATTTATTTTCACAGAGAGAAATATGCAATATTATCAAGGATTCAAAAAATGGTTTAGGTTGGAAGGGATTTTAAAGATTATCCAGTTCAATTCCCCTGCCGTGGACAGGGACACCTTTCTCTAGACCAGGTTGCTGAAAGGCCTGTCCAGCCTTGAGCACTTCCAATATACATTAATTTCATAATTTTTTTCTGATATACTCTATCAGATTTATCTATATTTGCATATTTATCTATACTCTATCTGATTTTTCCTTGAGTATTTCCACCCTGCAGTTTACTGTGCTGAAGCCTGCTTATAGATGAGAAGCACAAGAAGGCTGGAGTCCAGCTTGAGAATCTAATTTTCTGACACTACTCCTTCTCCAGAAACATCATTTATATTTTATGAGAAATCACCAAGCAATGCCAGATGTTCTAAAATCTGAGATCAAATCCTATGAGATACAACTGACTCTTTATCTGTTTACCTTTAATGCATAAATAGTTTCAAATTATACATTTTATCATTATGTTTATTTACTGTTCACTGTCACTTATGATAATTTACTTTTTGTTGATTAAAAGCTGAGTTTTTCAAGTGTTTGCTCGAAGTTTAATCAGCAAGTAATATTTATAGCAATAGTTTGTGATTTGTCTGTCAATGCAAAATAAATTTCGCTGCCTTTATGGCAGCATTTTCTGTATTCCTTTTTGCCTGGTGCTAAACTTAGCTCCACTACTGAAGAACAGAAATTGCACATTACTTGAGATTTCAGTAATTTCTTCATAGCACCATTAGCAGCTGTTTAAAAACTGCTTTAAGAACACACACCTGAGTCACTGAACTTCCCTCTGCAGCTGTGTGTGCTATTACGTGCACAACTGGGCCAGGGAAGGATTCAACCTCTTGTCCCAGGCACTGGGAATAGCAATCAGCTCTGCTAAATTGGCATCAAGTGAGAGGCAGCTCTTTAGCTGAGAACTGATTTTAAACATGGTTATAGGGAAAGAATATGCTCTAAAATGAGGGTTTATTACATCAAATTATTGAGCAGAGGTTAACACTCCATTTCCAGCTCCTAAAAATGTAATTTCTTAGCACATCTCTTTCTATATCCTAATCTAATGGTGTTTTTTTTTTTCTTTTTGCAACTCTAAAAGAGAGCAGTATTGAGGGCTGCATGGACTACAGAATTCCTCTACCAAGTTTGTTTTTTCCTTTAGAGAATCACACACAGCATGCAAGCATACAAAACTCAGGCACTTGACATGAAACCTGACATCTCAAGGATCATCTGTCTAGCAGAGTTACTAGCGTAACTACAATTTATGTGTAAGCTGCTCTATCTGTCAGCCAAGCCGTAGGAACTGGATACAGCCTCCCAAAATAGAGGCACCACTTAGAAGTCCTTCACTCTCTTTCACCAAAAAATAAACATGATAGTCGCTGGAGTGATGTGCCAGAAGCAAAGCTGCATTTTTTAGACGTAGAGAAGTTTTAGCTAACATATACCCACACGTTTGCAGCTGCCTCACCAATATTGCCCAATGGCTTCAAGATGATCAAATGGCTTTTAAAACTCTCAGCTGCTTAGGAGGTTCTACCACCCCAGTTCACATGCTTGAGTCAGTCAGAAATTTGACTTAACTCTCTCTTCTTTTTTCTTTCCTTTCTTTTTTCTTTTTCTTCTTGTTCTGTGGGGGTTTGGGGTTTGCTTCATTTTCTGTTTTGTTTTGGTTTTGTTGTTTTTGTTTTGGTTTTTTGTTGTTGTTGTTTGGGTTTTTTAGGTTTTTTTAAATAAACATGAATAAATTTTAGAAGGTGTAGATTTATTCACGAAGCTCATGGTTCCAAGAGGTAAATCCATCACTGTTTCCACATATTACTTATGATCAAATTTCAGGCTGAATTAATGATAAGTAGCATTATTGCAGCACACTCTGAATGCTAGTTCCAAGAAGAGATGAAATTAGCTTTTTGTGCTGGTATTTGAAAACAGGCATCCTGGAGCCTGACTTAGCATGAGCTGGGTATTAGGCCAAATCTAAGCAGAAAGTCAGGAGTCACATCTAACTCATTTTCCCATTCCAAGTAAAAGCCTTTGCCTCTTAAGTGACTTACTTGGTTAAAATTCCTTCCATTTATAGCCCAGGTATGTAAGATATTCTGTTTTCTTCCTGTCATACACTCAGCTAATAGACCGGATCCTAAAAATCCTCATCCAGCTAGCACTTACAAATACTATAAAGCCAACTGAATCCACAAGAACATAAAATAAAATTTATAGTACTCTATAACTCTTCCCCCAAATGCTTTACAATTAAATGAAATTTTGTTCATTAGCTTCAAATGGAGACAGACTTTAAAGTCAAGCACAATATACTGGTGAGAAAAAAAAAGTCGTCTAAACATGCTCTGTCCCAGTTCTGTCTCCCACTGAAAAGACACATGCCTTAGGCTTACTTGCCTTATATCTGCTCACATACTTGCTAGAGCTTGGCTTTCATCCTGTACACAAAATAATTCAACATCAGCCTCAGGTTTGTCTTTTGAGGCTGTTCTGGTAGCTTTCTGTAAGCTTAACTTAACTCCCTTGTTCATGCTACTTTCTGGGCTGCTCTTGTGTCAAGTTGCTTGTGTCAAATTACTTCTTCCTCATAATTTCTTTCCTGTACATCTTTTTAATACTTTAGCCCCATTATTCAAAGTCATATTTTGCCCTGTATAACATGTTTTGCCTTCTTACTGCCTAAACTTCAGGCAAACAGGAGTTCAGTTAGCAGGGATGACAAATGGATGTTTATTCCTCACACATTACGGAAAGGGAATGGTCTAAGAGATGCTACAAATGGGTTCAGCAGCTCTAACAGCTATTATCAAAATGTAAAACCTGCCTACTCTTCCCTTTCTTTCTCTCCTCTTTCCAGTTCAGCTCTCCTGATTTCACATCCCAACCCCTCCCTTGAAACCACTCCACTTGCCATCAGGATGAACTGTTTCCGCTCACTAAATAAAATAATGAACCCAACAAAAAAATGTGTCATTTCATGCCAGTTTAAGGAGCTGAATCAGCTCATCACAAAATCTGATGAATGCCAGTGCCAAGACAAGAGAAAGCAGTAGAACTGCCTCTTTTGGCAGATCCAGAAGAGATTTTGGTAAAATCTCTTCTTTCTCTTCTTGAGCTAAAATTGCTTACTCAAGGTGAGTCTGCATCAGCAGAGGTGTATTCCAGGTTTTGGTTCATTCATCATCTCTAGACGAGTTTTGCTCTCAGCCATAATGTCAGCACTTACTTAAAAAGTAAATAGAAACACTACTCCAAACACAGTCACTCTCAGTTTTCAACCTTGGAGAAATTCCTAGTATCAAAATATCATGTAATAGTTGCAACAAAATTGGTGTTTAAGAGCTGTTCAGGTCAGGGGGAAGCCTGTATTTCTTTATATAGCTTGATCATACTGGGATGAGCTACAAGATTATGTTATATGTCTTAGCTTTACTGCTGTCTTTGCCAGAAAGTAAATATCTCAACAGAGCATCCACTAACTTTGTATAAGTACAGAAAATTGCTGTCATATGAAGAAGAGCAATTGCTAGAGCCAGAAAATAATTTTCTGACACTTAAACATAACTATCAAATTAAGTCAATAGCTGACATTAACTTAATTTTTATTTTAAAGATGATTTTATCACCCATTAATCACAGTTAAGTCCCTTATTAAAAATCCTTCAATGTTGGCAATGGCTGACAAGTATTAAGGTAGATTAAGCTAATCTGTTAATGAAGGGAAGAATCCACAATCCACCATTTACACCTCCAGGTGCCTGGCAATCATTATATGGGAGGCTTGCTGAGTGCTTTCTCCAGTTCTGATTTAGTCAGGCAAGAAGGCTTACAGTTCTGCAGCAATAAGACTGTGATGACAGAACAAATGAAATTCAACCTGAAAGAAATAGGAGCCTTTTTTACCACAAGGCTGGGCAGCATATCCTCATGGGCTGATGTAAAGTTAGGAATTTTGGCAGTCGGGCTCTCGAGGAAGTTGCATCTTCATCCTCGTGTGAGCCTCTCTAGCTGTGCTCAGGGTGCAAGCCACTGAGCCTCTCAGCTCACAGCTTTGTCTGCTGGAAATTGCACAGCTTTTTGTTGCTGCTCTTACCAAGTACAGCTTCGAGATGGCACGTGGCAGGAGGAATGCAGGAGAAGCAGGAAGCTGGGAAATGAGAAATGAAACTTTTGATGCCTGTAGGGTTCCAGCCACTTACTGATTTATTGTGTGTCAGCACCCAAAACACATTTTTTAACAATCAAGGTTCTCCCTAAATAAATAAGAAATTATGTTCAAGTTTTTATATGAACACTTCATGTGGAAAATTGCAAAGTACTATTTTTTGTAAAGCCCTTGAGATTATGAAATGTGTATGGCATTCCCATATAATTTTATCAGACATCTTCAAACACCAGTACGAAACTTCTGAAAGTTCACATGAAATAAAGATTTGGCTTTTGGACTCTTCACAGGAAGTTTTATAAAATTATGGTGTTCTCTCTCATGGAAGTTATTTCAGTATAGCATAGGATGAAGTCATAAGTGAGAAAAAGTGATTATTTCCTGTGGAAAATATGTTAACTTTGTTTTACCATTTAGTAGTAAATAGTTTAATCCAATTGTTTTGATAGTTGTTAAATTACCCCAGTAACTTACAAAATTTAATCATAGCTGCTTTTTTAGAAAATTACTTTTCAATCAGAAAGTTATTGAGAAACAGGCTTTGGGAGCTATTACAATTTTATACACCAGTATAGGCTAACATAGTAACTGTAGGTCTCAGTTATGCCAACTAAGATAACTGATGAGAAAGATCTTTATTCTTGTAAAGAAAAAAGTAAAATATTGTGAGGTAGCTTCATGTTTTGAAATTGAGTAAAAGGTTATACAGATATTGACAGATGATTTTTCATAATGAAAAAAACTCAGAGAAAACATAAAATTCCAGACCTAAACTAAACTCTAAAATTTATTTCTAGTTGATTATTACATCTTAAAAGAAATTTAGAAAGAAAATCTCAAATTTGGCTGAATATTATAGCCATGTTACATTAACTGCAAGTTAGGACAAAGTGCTGCAAAAATTAATGTATTATTTCATCTCTTAGCTTGCAAAAACTGTAACTTAAAATTTGGTCTTTTAAATTGAGCTCAAGAAAAAATTAGGTAACTATTAAATAACTGGATTTTGACCTCTAATGATTGCTGTCATCACAGGTGATCGAGAACTATTCTAACAATAAATTAGCACTTTTTCCTAGTACCTGTGTCACCCATTCTTAGGATTTTACTGAAAGCAAGCAGAGAAGCTTTCATGAGCAGATCAATTAACAGAAAAAATTTGAGTTTCTAAGTTTCTTCTCAACAGCAGCTACCTTGATGATCTGAGCTCAATTCAGTTACCTAGACACAAGTTCTGTGCTGTTTGAGACACCACAATTTTCTGAGATAACCTTACAGAGCAGGTTGGTGTTACACAAGGCTTGTCAGAGCACAGACTCCTTCACCAGTGGTTTCTGGGGGTCATCTCAAATACCTCTGGCCAGGGGCTGCAGGCTACAGTGAGAAACATGTTGCTGAGATTATGCTAGAAAATTTAAGGTGAGGTCAGACATGTCTGCATAAGGAGCAATCAAAAAGAGAATGACAGAAACACAGGAAAAGAGGATCAAAATAACCCGAAGAGAAGTTACAGTTGTTTAGGAAACAACTGAATTTCCTGAAAATTCACTATGAGAGAGGCTGAGCCCTTGGAATTCTCATTGATGCAATCCAAAAGTGATAAACTATCTTTCCTGGCACAGAGAACAACCAGAAATAGGGCCAGTGATCCATTGTCTCTTTTAGTCTTCCTGTAACACTTTGTCCTTTAAAGACATTATTTATTGACACATATTCTCCAAGGTTTGTTCTGCATCAATTTCAATAAGCTTTAAGTAAAACTGAGCTGATTCCATAAAGGCTGTGATGTTATTAAAGGTTGAAACACTGATTTAGTGAAGCTTATTGCTTGCCTTTGGATGTATAGTTCATGGATTCAAGGACCTGAGGACAATTCTTAGAAATTAATAGGAGTGGCCTTGCCTGTAGGCAAGCAATTTGTTATCGAACCTATAATGGTTTCAGCTCAAAGGTAACTGCTGGAGAGGTTCTCACACCATCCTTGACATGTTCTTTGTTCTCTGCCTTTTAAATGGATGACAGTGATTCATCTTCTTATTAGCCAGATGTGTGAAAGCCTTGGAGATACATAATAGTGCCTGTGGAGAGAGCCACACTTGACACCTCCAATTCTGGCACTAACGGTGCCTAGAGGGTTCAAGAGAGAGTAGATTTCAGTCTTTATTTCCCAAACTGAACACAAGAAAAATATTTAGGGGAGATAGTACAACTCTGGCATGTCTGAGCAGTGCATTATTTCCCTGGCAGTGGCCCAGGCTCGGCTGTACAACTTGCTGAAGAAAGTAAATCAATCCAAGGGATGCAGCAGGATTTAGCAGAATAAGACTTCTAATGTTTTTTAAATAAACCCTGTGTGGCCTGATGTGGATTCATTGGGCAGCATTTTAAAACAGTAATTTCCTCCTTACCTCCTCCAAAAAAGCCATGCACTAAGGCAGGCTTTCTACTTGCGACCATAAAATTGTCCCCATGCAACAGTAATTTTATTTTCCTGTATTTCCCAGAGGACAAATCTTTGAAAGTCCAAACCTCTGCCTTCAAATAATCAAATGTCCTTCCGTTCTCATCTCAAAGAGGTGAGCATTGGTCCCTCACTGCTGGCAAAGGGTTAGTGTCAGTGCAGAGAGGATGGACAGGAAGGTGAGTTCAAGTCACACTGCCATTCTCAGTCAATTAATTAAAGTTTACCTGCATGGCTGGGGATATCAGTTGTTAATAGACCACAACCATAGCCAAATTTGCTTAAATTCTTCCATATTTTCTCTAAAAAGAGTGGAAAATTACTAATTTTTGAACCAGTTTTGCTGGCAGCAAACTGTGTCATGCTATGAGGAGCTCATGGAATTGCACTTGGGTTTCTAGGTATTTCAGTCCTGGGCCTTCCTGAAAAATGAGGGCAATGGGCTTGCTAGGGTTTCTTCCTATCATGAGGAACAAGAACTTTTACTGATATAGAGTCTATATATGAGCATGTCATTGATGATCAGGAATTACGGAAACTGAGGAAAGACATGTCCATGAACTGTCAGAACAATCTCCAAAAATGTGTAGGGCAAATAAAAGAAATGATAGCTTTTATAAATCATTGCTATTTAATTTTTGGTTTGTGTTTTATTAAATCACTAGGTATTTTTAGCTGAGCCCATGTTTGACAGAGATGTAATTTGTTACTTTTTTTTAAAAATGTGTTAGTCCAGAATAAAAATGTAATTGTTTTACTGACATCTTGATTTTACTGAGCCATCAATTCTGTGCTATTCAACAAGTTTATTCAAGACTTTGGAATCCATTTGGTACCAGTTCTTATTGGGAGCATCAGAGATAAGTTAGAAAGTTCTTATAGCACTTTTATGAGTCCTTGTGACGCTTTTGAGCTAAATTCTGAAATAAGAATTGAAGTATGTCCAGTGGAAGATATAAGCAATATTTTGTGAAAATAAACTTTTGAGTTTTTCTTCAAAATAAGTATTGGATTGAAATTACTTTATTAATTCAAGAAAAATTTAATAGTAGTCAATTTAAATTACTAGGAATCAATTTTCAATAACCTTGAGTAAGCTTACTTAAAGAACTAATTCAACACGAGATCAAACAAAAGAAACCATAAAGCAATATAATGAAAGATGTATTTCTATATTTTGTCATCATCTCCCACATTGCTGTCAACTTTGTTTGGTTTACGCTGAGGCTTTGTTTATTGATTGTGACCAACAGAAGGACAAATATTAAAAAAAATGAGGAGGGAAGCTAAACTGTGTCTGCAGATGAAGGTTAAATTCATGACATCTGATCTCAGGAACACAAATTTCCCATTATCTCTAAAATGAAATACCACAAGTGCCTAGGCTGCAATACTTGAAATCTATAAACTTACTTAAAAAATCAAGTAAGCTCTTTTGCTTGCACGAAGAAAATTATTGGCTGTGAAGTGGTTAAGAAAATGTCTGGTGCCCTGCCAACCCAGGGAACCCCAGGCTCCCCATCTCCCCATCTCACTTAAACACCCTTTAACTGGCTTTTAGTTTCTTTAGCACCCAATGGCAATGACTGCTGAACAATGTCAGTCACGTAATTTGAAGACAACTTTAAAATGAAGATGAGTAACAACACAAATAGAGCAGCCATCACTCACAATCTTTTCTGCAGAATCATATTGATTTCAGAAAATCAGTGCAATTAAGAAATCAAACAAAACAATTCTGCTCCATTCAGCAAAAAGAAAAGCAATTGTAACTACCAAATTCCACACAAGGGGAAAGCATCCAAAAGAAACATCATTCTGTCCTGCCCCAGCACCCAAGTGAGAATGTCCATCTTGTGTCATCACGAGTCAAGTCAGAACCAGGTGTAACTGAGCTATGTGGGATTTGCAGCAGCAGCAATAACTCAGAAGCAACACATTCCCAACTGCAGCACTGAAAGAGGCCTGCAGTTTATTTTACAAAGATTTGTAAAGAAATTTAATCGTAAAAACAGATTTCAGTAAATTTATAAGAAACATCAATGTTACATGCTCCTGCATGTCTGGTTATGAGCTGGATTTTTCTCCTGACATATATTCTTAGCTTCATAATATATCATTTATATATATATATATACATACATATATATACACACACATTTATAGATACACATTTTTATATATATATATTTATATGTTTATATTTTTATATATATATAGTTTGTACTTGAGGGGTGAGAGCTTTTTGTATCCACAGGATCTCATTTTTCAGTGACACCCCTAATTGGCCTGGATGTCTTCCAGTGAAGATTGTGCAGTTTCACAATGGGTATTAGTCTGATTTTTTACCTGTTGTAGAGCTTCATTAGATTTCTGTATGGGCTAAAATTGAGGTACTTAGTAAATCTTATTTATCTACAAGCATTAAAGAGAAGGAAAAAAGTCTGCAATGACCCATGTAGACAGGAGCTAACCCACATATTTTTTTCTAGTGTTCAGACAGAGAATGTAGCAAGGGGCAGTCTCTGACAACATTTTCTCTTCAGAGACAACATCCCTCTCTTTAGGGAGAGAAAGGTGCCAGTCTTGCAGTCCGTACTGTAACATCCTCAGCACTGTCAGATGCTCATGGCTGCAGGGTTTGGGGCTGGGCATGCCTTTAATTCCAGAGGTATGAAAAAATACTCTGGATGAATTCCAGAGGTATGAAAAAATACTTGATGAGCATTATTCTTCCAGAGTTTAGACTTCAAATCCACAAATCTCAGCAGCAAGTACCACACAAATCTTTGACGTAAATTTGAGCAGGTAGGACTTGCTGCTTTTAATTCTCTTTAATCTTTGCTGAGCTGCTTTTCTTTAAATTGCACTACAGGTACTAAATTTCTCTCCCCAGCATTACAAGTTTGTTGGGTTTTGTGTTTGGGGCTTTTTTATTTAATTGTTTCTTCTTGCTTGAATGGTGGAAGAGAATTACTGCCCTGTGGCTAGCTAGAACTGCCTCCCCAGAATGGATCAGATCACAGCTTCTGAACAGGTCTCTTTCCTTTGAACTGTTTTGCTGTAGTCTTACAGAGAGCTGAAAGTCTTCCAAGACAGGATTAATGTGCCATGGCTGTGGAGTGAGCAGAGGACAGACATTAAAATCTCAGCATGAGCATTGCCAGAGATTGAAGTACTTTGGACTCCTGACTGTGGAGTGCTGTCTTAAGCAGGTTTCAGGTACAGGAGAACAAAGAGAAGGCACTGGGGAACAGACAGCAAAGGGCTGTAGCATGCTGCAAAAACATTTACATGAACTTTGGGATCCAAAGGACATAAATGCCCTTGCTTAATGCCTCACTGATCCTAGAAGCACCAAAATTTGCTGTGTGCCACTCTCTTCACGTTTAGTATCCTGAATTCTCGTTCTACATCAGCACACTCTGAATTAAGTTTCTGGACTCTGAACTCCTGCCTGCTGTGGACCATTACCCAAAAATTAGAAGAAATAATGCTGCCTCTTCTGGGACTTGTAACTGGTTCAGGGCTTCAAAAATCCAGTCATTGCGGCTTTTCTTAAAAAGTGCATTCACAGGATTCAAGACCTAATCGCAAGTCCATTCAACAGAGAAAAGAGAAGCTTGAGTTTTAGATCCTGGTTAGCCCAAGGATTTCCACAATTTCAGTTTTAGGAGAAGAGTCCTAGTGTTGGTTACTGCTGATGCTTTGAGGATTTCTTCCTTTTCTCTGATACTCAAAAATATTTTTTCTTCCCTTTCCAAAAGAAAACGTAAGGTAAGTGCCTACAGGACTAGGCAGTAACAAAAAAGCTGCAAGTCTAGGCTGCTGTCTAGGTGAAATGCACACAGCTTTGATTTAAGTGTCTGTGTCTCAAATTAGGTGAGAGTCTGGCAGCCTGGCTCCTATCCAGAGTGAATTAGAAAAATATTTTTGCCACCTGTTGATGTGAAAAATTTTATCAATACAAAATTTCTACAGTAGATTAAAGTATTTTTTGTATTTGTAGCTAAGCCTAAAGTGATAAACAAGAATAGTCATGTAAATGATAAGTAAATGCAATGCAGATTCTTAATAATCCTTGGTCTCCTGTGCCCTAAGGAGCATAAACTCAGGAACAGTTGTGGGTATGAGTAAACGAGGAGCCAGGAGACTCACGATTGTATCACAAGACCTCTACTTGTCCCGTCATGCCACATAGGTGTAATTAACTTTTTGTAATTGCTTCTGAGCAATCTGTCTGTATGGGTTTACCAAATTATTCTAGATCTTTCTAACTTAAATTACATTTCTAAGACTTTCCAAAGCACACTACAAATTGTTTCATATTTTAGAATCTTAATTGTACTTCTGGTTAAGTGTAATGTGTTTATCCTTGAATAAAGGTATGGTAGCTCTGAAAACAACAATTTATAATTAGAGGTAAATACATGGATATAATGAGCTAGGAAGGAAGAAGTAGCCATTAGAACTAAAGCTGTCTTCTCTCCAGATGTCTTTGCAGGAAATACTAAAGCTATTATTTCCAGTCTTGAAGATTTAGACTTCATCTGACAAAAACTTGGAATTTCCATTAATGTTGGAGAAACTTATGCAGATGCATCAAGTGAAAAATAGTCAGACAGTAATGAAAGTCCAAGTATAGATGGCACCATACAGAGATGAGTCAACAAAGCCAATATTTAAATATTCCCCAAAATTACAGTAACCTAATCAATTCTAGGAATTCTAGGAATACTATTTACCTATAAAGATGCCACTGGACCAAAGTAGTTGGACGGTTGTTTGGTCTGTCCTTTAACACCCATGTTTCCAGCTGTCCCCCAAAACAAAGACATCTCCTACTCTGAGTGCCTACGCTGCCCTGATTCTACAAGAAAGCATCTATAAGACACTGTTTCTCCCTTTCCCAATTAAAAAAAAATCCATTCATCTGTCTGAGGATAATTTTTTTATAAATATCCATATATAAATATAAATATTCCTGGTCTATGTCTCTCTGTCTACTTTACATATATATACAGTGGATTTTTTTCTGTCAAACCAAATTCAACATTTCTCGATATCTGCAAAGCTGAAATGGTGAATGCTTAACACAGGGACCTTTTTGGAGCTTGGTGCCTTAAGTACTAAATGAACCCAGTTTTGGAGGCTGTATAGATTCTTTTTGAGATACTAGCAATACAAAGGCCTCAAGATTTCTCTGCATACTTCACAGAGAAGCCAATGACGAATTACATATAGAAGTAACTATTCTGTATTTTGGTGGCTCTTTGTAGCAGCAAAGTTATCTACATCTGCTGTACAAGAGAGTATTTTTTATGTAGGTTAATTTTGCACATTCCCAAATGGGAAGAATGAATCAAAACCAAGCCTGGTTCTACAAACTAGCTCCACTTGTTTTCTTTCTGCTTCTTGTTTCAACTTTTCTGAAAAGCTGTGCTCTTCATAAGCATTATCTCTTTAGGCTGCAAAGTTGTAACACTGAACTGAGTAGCCTGGAAGAAACTGATGTTTTTCAGAGGAAGGTGAATAAGGAACTGTAAAAACTGTGTCTTTGTGCCTACGTCACATAAGGCTTTAAACTCTAATCCAATTAGCAATTAAACTGGTAGAATCCTAAATCTCTGTCCTGGGTCTCCTAACCTCACGTTTCAAAATTTACTTCTCCCCAAGGGTTGATAACTTATCTGTGTAGTGAAACAAGTGTGAACTAGTTTCATTCCAGTAACTTCATTTTCCCTGATTTCTACATTAATCTTTGCAGGTCTATTCAGTCCATGTTTAGGCTGTGGATTAAGCCTCCAATATGTTTGATAAGAGATGATGATATCAGATAACCCATAACCCTAACCCTCTCCCTCCTGTCTGCTAACTCCCACCCTGTGCCTGGGAAGGGCTTTAAGGAAAACCAAAAGTATTAAACAAACAAAATATTAAACAAACAAACAAATAAACCAACCACCAAAATCAAACAAACACTAGATTTGTTCATAGTCTGACTGGCAGAGCAGGTGTGCAAATGCTGGTGCTGACACCCCAGGCAGTGACAGCAAGGAGGGAAGGGCAGCAAAAGAGAGTCCAGTAACGCCTGTTGTGATGAACCATTTGTTCTGTAAACAGGGGCATGATTTCCATTTCACATGTGCTCATCCAGCCTTTCATAAATTGGCAGTGACTGCTCAAACACTAAACAAAGAAAAAGTATTTGTAGATGTTTAAATGACCTTTTAGTCAGCACGGGGCAGATGGACTCTGCCTACCCACAGCAGTGAGGATATTGCAATTGCTGAAAACAGCTGGCTGGAAAGACTTGTACTTCACTCCTTTCCTGCTCTACACCATCACAGACTGCTTAAACACCTCTACATCAACTCTGCAATCAGCAGAGGAAAAGCAGCTGGCTACCAACTGGTTTTTTGGAACACTAATCATTTCACTGGGTAAATGATGAGCACCATTCACAATAAACTGGAATTTGGGGGTTTTTTTGGTGTTTTGTTTTGTTTTGTTTTATTTTGTTTGGTTGGTTTTGTTTGGGTTTTTTTTTTGCAAGCAAATGCTGTCATGGATAATACTTTTCTGAATTGCCTATTTTGAGTAAGCTGGTCTAGTAGAAGTTGTCCCTGCCCATGGCAGTGGGACTGGAACTAGATCATCTTTAAGGTCCCTTCCAAGCCAAACCAGTCTATGATTCTACAATTTTTCTGTTACCAGGATTACTTTTTAACCATACCATGTTTTTTAATCAACAATCTGCTATTTAAAAAAATCTGAGGAGCCGATGGACAGCATACAAAAAGGAAGCAGTTATGGGAGAGGTATAGGTTTTCTTTGATGTTTTTCCCATTGCAAAAAATATCACTGCAACTACACCCTAAAGAAAATAAAGGCATGCTATTATGGCCTGAATTTTTTTATTCAGGGTCCATAGCTTCCATGGAAAAATTTTATTGCTTCACAAACTAGAATAGATTGAAAAACCAAAAAACTACTAGAGGACAAGAGAAGGCAATTGACTCCAATGCACTGGTTTAAGAATGAACCATTTTGGTTAAGTCAAGTAGAGAATGCATAAAGACAATGCAGCTCATGCTTTGCAAGGGTTTTTCACCAGTAAGAAACAAAAAGCAGCATTGAAATAAATCCTAATTTATATTTCCTCTTGTGACATGTTTGGGGGGATTTCTATTTCCTTTGTGGGACAAGGGAAAAGAAGAGTAATGTATTGCATGAAGTTAACATAAGCATTCTCACAACTGTGGATCTGCATCTCTTTTATTTGTGAGGCAAAATGCTCATATACATAAACAAGCAACCTGGGGAACCTCTGGCTGGCTCTAAGGAAGAATCATGTAAAATCAATGAGGTAATAGAAACAACATTTATCCAGCCATAATCAAACCAATTTCTGCATGAGAAAAGAAGGTTGGCAGAGTAAAAAGAGGCAAATGCAGAGTATTTTGGGCTATAGTCAGTTCCTCAGCTTTTGGGAAGTTTTTGAGACAATTGCTACAATCTGTGGTGCAATAGAGTACAGAGCATAATGTAATCACAGATTATTCTCTAATTTACACAGTTCTCAGTGCATATGAGGATGAACAATTTGAACATCTGGTAATAGAGACATCTACCAATGAACTTAGAGCTGTATTTTAACTCGTGCAGCTGTCCCAGCCAGCCAGATTAAACACTTTTGTAACTCTGAATGTCTGCAACATATGTGTAAGAGTCTGTGGGAAAAAGTTGTCTCACATCATTTGCAAGCTCTTTTTGTGAAGAAAACTCTTCCTCTCATAAAATATGTATTCATTCAGGCTAAAAATAGAGCTTTGTAAGTCATGTTCACATGACCTATGTACTAAGAATGTGCCCATGACATGGAAATAGTAAATGTACCAGAAGGATTGACAAAACAGTGATACCTGACTCTGGACTGACAAAAGGTTTTCATTCCCTTGAGAGCTTTTTCAGTTTTTTCCCAAGGAATTGAAACAGCACATATTTCTTTCTCTCCCTTGAAAATGTAATGCATTTCAACTTAATCTAGGCTAAGCGCTTCCTGCTGCCCCACTAGAGTTAATGACCTTGCACAGTCTGTATGTCAGCAAATAATTTGCAGGACAAATATAGTATGATTTATGCACCTTGGACCCTTGCACTGGTTTTGCACAGGAGGACAAGATGATGGAGTAATTATGAGAATGTTTCTTCTTCCCCAGGCAGAGGAGGAATGGGTAACACAGTCCTGACTAAACCGACCTGAGGAAAATGAGTCTTGTCTGCCACCGTGATCTGGGGCATCTTGATAGAACCAAACTCTACAGAATGAGTTTTACCCATTGCCTAGTGCAGTGACTTTCCAGGGCTGTGTGGTTAAACATCTGGGAAACCCATTCCTGAGATGCTCAAAAACTGCTCTAATTTTGTCTCTTTGAATTTTGAACAACAGACCAATATTTGAAATCTGGCATTCTGAATTTTCTTCTCTCTGCCAATAAGGGGTTCCTCCTAACCTCAGGATGTTTATTCAAGCCTAGCTGTAAATGAAAGACTTCACTGGGATATAGACATTTGATTAGAGTGTCCTTATTACAGTATTTTTATTAGTTATTGAAATTTTTCTCTTTATATAGTTAGCAGCCTCCAAAAATTGTCTGCTATCCTGAGCTACCTTATTACCAATATTTATGCTGCAGTATGCATCAGTGGATCCAAATCATTAGTCATAATGATACAGGTATAGAATTTATATAGAATCTATAGAATTTATATATATTTTACCCATAAAGGTAAAAAAGGATCCTCAAATTTGTATTCTAAATCTAGGAAAGATGTAAGTAATAACCTACATAGTAACAGGGACTGTCAGGCAAAGCATGTGTGCTTGATAGGATGTTTAAAAAATCTCAACAAAGAGCCAGCCAGACACCCTGTCAGCATGCAAACACTCCACATTTCTCTCGAGACATTCCTTCTTGGTTTGGGCTCTTATGTTACTCAGACACTACATTGCTTTCCAGACAGGATGGGGTCTTCAGGATTCAAACTTCACACTTGAAATTCAAAGAGACTGGAATTTTGCTTGGGACTGAGGTAGTAATTTGCAGGCCCTGTTTAGTAAATGCCTCTTTTGTGTTTATGTCAGTGTAATTACATATCAAGAGCCTGGAAATTTCTTTTTGTGGGCTACTATTGCTGTGTTAAAGATCCTTCAAAATCAGTGTGACTTGTGTTCAGTACATGCTGTTCTGGACTGCAATGATACTTGTGTTCCTGGGAAGTGGATTTTAATATCAACAAACAGGGAAATGGTCACAGAGGCAAGACTCATGCAGCACGTAGCCTTATTGCAGGAAAACTGCTAATATCTGAGAGTTGCTGTACGTAGCTGATTTGCTATTTGGGTACTAAACAGAGGACAGTGTGTTTAATTAGCAAAGAAAACAATAATTTTCTATTTCCTATTTATTAATAGGAAAGCTAAAGCCAAATGCAATTGACAAGCACTCATGATCCTGAAAAAAACATCTGGAAGTCCACCAGGATCACTGACACAAACAATGCTGTGCATTTTAGTAGTGCCTATGAAGTGTCAGTGAGATCCACAGGCACTCCCCTGGAAGCGTTTGGTAAGCTGGATTCTCTGTGGGCACAAGGATGATCATGCCAATATCCAAGGCCATGCACAGTGCTGGAACCAAGGCAGCTTTCCTTGTGAGGTTGTATCACCTCTTGGAGGGAGAGCTAAAATTATATTTATAGCGCAGCTGAGAGCAGGGTTCTAGGAGACCATATTTGAAAACAGGCATTCAATGACCTTGAGCTATGTTTCCTGCCAATTGTGCTTCAAGGCATATTAGACACTGCTGTGAAATATGCTCCAAAACAGAAAGTTAAGTCTTTTGAATCAAAGCTATTTATATCCAGTTACTGGGTTTCTCTGCTTTTTAGGTCTTTCTTGGATTTATGTTATTTGCCTGTGAACTCTGTTTCTATACATAACTCAATTCCCTGTAATTCCCTGCCCTTTTACAAAACATCATCATAAATATTTTTGTATCTTGCTTTCTCTCCTCATTGTAATTTAAATCAGAAATACAGAAGTTCACTTTAATTTGAACCACTTTTCTGAATCTTTTAATCCTCAACTCTGCTGCTCACTAATAGTGTGTTCATCATTATAATGTTCAAAAACATACATAATTGAGCATAGAAAATTCTGGAAACATAGGGAAAGGTAGGTAACTCTGAGGTAACCCAAATAAAATTGCTTTATCAAGTTTCTACTCTAATTAAAAAAAAAAATCATCATAAATAAAGCCAAATCTACAGAATCTGAAAGGTAGAAAAATATTAAGACATGAAATCATGGTAACAAAACTGAAAGATTTTTAAACAGTAATTCTGTTCAGTCTGATAGTGTCAGTTCTATCCCTTTTCTTCTCTTGTTCGAAAGTCTCTTGTGTGGTAACAGTATCTGGGACATACTGCACAGGTTAAAAGGTAGGAACGAGGGAGAGAAGATGACAAGAGAGAGAGACAAGGATGTGTGGTCAATCTCTTGGATGATGCAAGATCCTTCAAGGGAAATGCAAAACAGAAGGATTACAAATCCATTTAGAAACTGTGGACAAAGTGGAACTCATAGATGAAGCACCTTAAAATGGATGAGAAGGAAGAATACACCAGCAGTCAGATTTTTGAATGTGATTGGTACAGCTGTACAAACACAGTGATTCATGCAAGACTCTCCATAAAGACAGTCCCAATAGTCTCCCCAGGCACAGGGGTACAGAGGAGGTTTTCAGGAGCATGTGTTTCACAATGATAAATATTGATGTCTTAAATTAGTCAATTCATTAATTTTAGTTCTGATGCATAATCAAATATATTGGTGGAAGAGGCTAACGACTGTAAGAGATATTCAGTTAGAAATGTCTGAAACAGAACACTAACCATTCCTTTTGGAGTAAACCAATCAAAACAAACATTGTATACCTGCTTCTCCATAAAATCATGTGCATGTGTTCATGTATCTTAATGTTTATGCCTGTGATGAGGACATGCAGAATTTTAAGCATAATTTGGTATCATGCTGATACAAATATTTAAAATGTTTGAAGACTAAAAAAGCTGCATGAGAACCTTCACTGTGTGCAAAGTCATACTCCTTTTTGAGTAGCATTATTTTAATTCTCTTCATTACTTGACATAACAATCACAGTTTTTAAGCATGCTGAATCTTTGAAGCAATTCTTGCAGTCATAAAGAGTGAATCCCTTTCGTAAGTCAAACCCCTGATATTTCAGACATTTCTAGCTAGTTATCTCTTACACTTACACTACTTTTGAGCAGTGTGTTAGTTTTAAACAATGAACACATCTCTCAAAATGTACTGTTAGTGTTCGCCAGCTAAAAACAAGCTATATTTGTTGGCTTAATTATTGTGGTTACCAGTTGTAATTGGGAATATGCTTGGTCCTTTCTTCTGTGAAGCAAAGCTAAGTACTCGGGCAATTTCTGATGGCTCTGGCTGCCAGGCAGGTCAGGATCACCGTGAGAACAGCTCCTCAATTTTCATTTTGACCATTCCCTTTCCTGTTTTTTTCTAATAAGCAAGGACAGAGGTAAGCAGAGCAAGTCACAGAAGAGTTTCTTCAAGACTTAAAAAAGTTTCTGTCTCAGTGTGATGTGAAAGTTCATGAGACTTACCAAAATATTTCTACTCTATTAATAGCCTTGGTTTAATATAGGCACAGAGCAAAACCACTGTGAAAACTTCCTCACATAAATCTATTCATGCACTTCAGGTCTAAGCTACATAATTGCTTTTCCACTTGTAGAACCTCTTCAGAAGCCAAACTGCATTAAGCAAAATTTAAAGTTTTCTATGTATGGCTCAGGGCAGTGCTGGATAAGATTTTCACAAGCACTCAATGAGGGCTAAGATACCAGCTGATGCTTCATCAGGCTAGTGCTGTGGTGTCCACCAATTCACATGGGTGCAGTACTAGTGAGTTCTTCCACAACTTTGGGGGAAAGTGTCCATAGGGAGGTGTTTTTTCAAGCCTGTCCTTAGCTTTGGGAGCTGCAGATGGTGCTACTGAGCTATGAACTCTTTTGAAATCTGGTTCTCAATGGAAGAATCAAATTACTTGAAAAAATTATCAGGCATCACCCAGTGTGCAGCTGCTTCAGGACTGATGTCACCCTTGATCTCAGTTTTCCAGACACAGTGTCTTAAAGGTCATTTCACTGTCACTTTGTAGTGAAAGATGCTGGGCTTGGCAGCAGCAAAGAAGATGCTCAGTATCTTTTAGAGCTGGAGTACGCCTGTGAGTTATCTTGAGGACTTGGCATCTACGTGGTGATGAAATGTTTTAAAGTTTGTAAGAGATTTTAACTCTTATTTTTCCAAATTGGTAATGTTTTACTCTGAAATGTTGTGTATTTCAAGTGCTCAATTTTGTAAAAGGGTAAATAAGTTCATTAGTTTCCAGATTCTATTAAAATACAGTGAGATTCTCATTTATTTCAACATTTCTTTTCAAACACAAGTGCAAATTCAGCTCCCCAGATTTTTGTTTCAGCCCTCCTAGCAATTAAAATAGGATTTCAGTTTGCATTCACGAATTTAGACAGGTGATATTTCTGGGTGGGGACCATGACATCCATGGGACACGGAGGGCAGCCAGAGCAAGAGGAGCCTCAGGCACATCCCAAAGCTGTGGGTGGGGAGAAGAGAGACCTAGGAGCAAAGTTTAGGGATCAACCACAAAATAAGAAGGGTGTGGGGTGGAACTATGTAGTGATAATTTTGCTTTGGGCATGAACTGAATCACAGGGTGACCTGGTAATGACTTTTCCAGTGATTAACTTTCTGGCTTAACTTTCTGACTACTGTTGGAAATGATAATGGAATACTTTTTTTGCAGTGGTTCCAGAGAAACAAATGATATTGCCAAAAATGAGGGATGCGTAATAAACTGAACATCTGTGAGGGTCTCAGTGACAAATGCTCCAAATGTGTCTCCTGGGGAGATATGATTCCAGTGACCTCGACCCACAGTAGTTGTCTCTTAGAGATGTCCTGTAAAAAGTTGTTGTTATTCACAGAAAAGAGGCATGTCTGAAACAGAATGTCATGACATACAAATAAAAATGTGTTTCAGAGCATCTCATACTGGGGGGAGGAACCCAGAGCTTGTTTTTATTCAGGGTAGGATCACATTTCAATGATCTCAATTGGAAAATAACTGAGTATGCAGCTACAGAGATGAAACAAGCCCCTCATTCCAGCACGTGATAGATTATTATTAATCCTGAGATAAATCCTATGGGATAAGTCATTCCAAATTTCTGTTATATCATACGGTATTTGAATTTCGGTGAGAAAGGCTTTATTTTTTATTGCTTTAAGTAATATTTTTTACAAACAAAAATATATCCTTTTCATTTCATTTTTCTTAATAACAGTATTAATTTGCTATAACAACTCATTTATTTACCCATAAAGACCCTCTTTAGGGAAAACACAGAAAGAAAAATGCCCACTACTAAAAGTTAGCTCCTTCCTACCTTTACACTAATTTTTTCCTGCAGGGTAGGAGGATGTATTTGAAATCACATCTTCTCAGGGATGGGGCTGTTTATTCTAAGGCTGCACCAAAAAGCAGTCACATGAGATGCTTCATAGAGGAAGAACCAAGCAGATGGAACTACCTTCATGTCCACACCTACCTATTAGAGTGTCACTTCCAAGAGGCAATAATTAGAAAAAGACAAATATATTTCAGAGGAAATCTTGTATTTATTTGTCTTGTTCCTCACCTCAGGATTTAGATCCAGATAATAATGATTATATTCCTCAAATCTAATTTTACTTTCATGAGCCTGTCATACTAAAGCAGGAATAAACACTACTCACAGTATGTTCTGGGGTTTTTAATACTATAATCTTCAAACAGGAAAATATCTTCAAATGAAAGTGCTACAATTTCAAAGAAAGAACCTTTCAAAGAAGATAGCTACTGCAAAAACAGATCAAAAATTATTTTATGGAAAACAGAGTAGCAAACTGAGCTCTCTGCCTGGCTAATCAGTTCTGTCCATAGTCTCTGGCTAAGTCAATCTGTAGAATGTAAAGCCACATGTGTTTGGAACACAGATCTGTTTACTCCAAGTTTTTGATGATTTCATTGTAAACACTAACAGAAAATAGGTTCACTATGATTAACTATTCTCCGGAAAGGAGAAAACACTAAGTATATTGATCATTTAAAACATTTAAACTACTTATTTCTCAATTACAGCACTCATCCTCTTTCCCAAAGCAATTCTGTCTTTGTAAAATACTGCAGGAAAAATCTGGACCTTTATAAAGCTGTGCTGCTCAAACTCAGCAAGCATGAAAGATGCAACCACAAATGTAAGACCTATGCAAGCAACTCAGCAAACACAAGGGTTTTTGTTCCCACATGAAGGTCATTAGTGCACACATTGAAATCTACTTGCCCAGTATGAATTTTACTACTAAAATATAACTTGATAAGAGACATGAAATTAATAGGATGGGCAGAAGAGGAAAGAAACACCCCAAACTCTATCTAAAAAGAATGTTACAGTGCCCAAATTCTAGAATTTTTCTTCTTCATGACTGTTTAGTTCTTCAACATTTCTTTTTGACAGAAATTGAAATAAAATGTTAAAACTTCCCATAAGGTGAAACTTCTAGAAAAATTCACCTCAGAATTATTGGGTATTATCTGGATTTTCATTTCAATAAATCAGAAAGACTCTTCTCACTAAAGCTTTCCATGATAAATCTTACTATAAAAATCAACATCATAAAGGCAGAATAAAGCATTTCAGCTTTATCACAGCACTCTATTAAGAAGCTGCTTGCAGCAACTATGAGAACTGACAGTCCCTGCAACCAGGGGACTTAATCTGATCTTTCCTTTTCAAAGAGAAAAGTGTTCAGAGGCCTTTAATACAATAATACACTCATATATCAATATTCCCAAGCATTCTCAGAAATTTCAAGGACTGATAAGACCTCTAAAAGTATTTTTAGAAGTGTATATTATTATCCACAGAAGAATAATTTGTCTTCCTCTGTTTGCGGTTAGTTTTCCTTGATGCTCTTTGGGTTTTTTTCCTTTTTTTCCTCAAAAACATTGCACAAGAGCAGCTGCTTGCCTCCAGTCCCACAGAGTCCCCCAGCCCAGCACAGCAGGCAGACACCACAGTCCAGGCAGTGGTTTGTGGCTATGCTTTGAGACCCTGTCTGTCGTCTGGGAACTTCTGCTGAGGCTGTCAGGGGACTCCTGGGAACCCTGTGAGGAACACCAGGGCTCTTGCTGCTGCTGGGAAAGAACCTCCGACCTCCCACAAACTCTGCCAGCAGAAGGAGGCCAGAAGCCTGCACAGCCTCAGGGTGATGAGGGACAGAGTAGCTGGATGTGGTGGCTGGATCCCCTCTGGACCTTCAGCCTCAGCTGCACGAGGGAGGGACCAGCAGCATCTCTGCTTATCGGGTGGGGAAAGGGAGACTTGCACAGTGGGAGCTCCAGCCAGGGCCAGCTGTCTGGAAAGCAGCTTGGCACTGCAGGCCCTGTGGGTCCTGGCAGGGAACAAGCTGCCCATGAGCCAGAAAAGTGCTCTTGAGGCAAAGAAGGTCACCAGCTTCCTGGGCTGCTTCAGGCACAGCATGGCACAGCATGGCCAGCAGCTCCAGGGAGGGGATGCTTCCCCTCCTCTCAGTGATGGTGAGACGCAGCTGGAATGCTGTGTGCAGACCTGGGCTCCCTGCTGCAAGAGAGACATGAACTTCCTGGGGTGAGTTGAGTGAAGAGCCATGAAGGTGACTAAGGGCTTGCAGCATCTGTCATACAGGGAGAGACTGAGAGCTGGGTCTGTTCAGCCTGGACAGGCAAAGACCCTGGGGGATCTAGCAAAGGATGTAAATACCTAATGCTGGGAGTAAGGAAAGAAAAGCCAGACTTTTCCCTGTGGTGATCAGTGGCAGGACAACAGGTAATGGATGCAAATTGAAGCACATGAAATACCATTAAACATAGGAAAAAAGAAATTCACTGTGAGTGTGGTCAGATACTGAAATGGATTGCCTAGAGAGTCTCCAAAGACTCCCTTCTTTGAGGTATTCCAAACCCAATTGCACATGGCCCTGAGCAACCTTCTCTAGCAGACCCTTCTCTGAGCAAGGTGCTTGAACTAGGCAATCTCCTGAGGTCCCTCCCAGCATGAACCATTCTGTTTGAGTGATAAAACTACTTTCAGGTTATAATCATGGCTTAATCGCAGTGGTATTCTTGCTTTATAAGCAAGAAACCACATACATTGTCAAATCCTTTCTCAGCAAACTTGTTTTACTTCGTTTTCTGTCCCTCATCTCCATATGAGTGCTGTCTCATTCTCTTTGTTATCTCCACCCTATTCACTGACAGACAAAATATGTTTGATTTTTCTGAATTGTTGAATTTTAAATGAGATGAAAATAGGATGCAATTTGAATAAAATAGAACATCATGACTTCATAAGAAGATTTAAAGTGGTTTTGTAAATTTAAGATAATTACATATTTCCTTCCTTTCATGAAATTCATCTGATATCAACCTGTCTGTTTGGCCTGATTTTTATTTAGTTGGTATATGCATGATTTTAAGAGAAGAAGAAATTACTAATATTTGCTTAATTTCAGTTGGGTTTTTTTCTCCTTTTTTTCTCTTTCCTTGTACATTATATACACTATGGATGAATCATGTCAAAAAATCCTATATTTTAAGTATGATATTAATATCTGTATTTTTATTTAAGAGACTATTGGACATCCTGCTCTATGCTAGAGGTGAGGAAATAACACTAAGCGGTGACACAGAGGCCACAGCAGAATGAACTCCTAAAAGAAGGTAAGAAACAACAGAAAAGAATCTTCACTGTAAGGAAGGGATGAAATACAGGGCTTGTGTGACTTTATTCCTCCCCAGCAGTGTGCTCTCACTGCAAATTGTAGCTCCTAATTTGATTTTTCAGTTTAGACCTCTGCTACCACTTTTGCAAATATATACTGTAAAAGTCATTTTAGGCACAAAAGATGGGCTTACTCCAGAGCATGGGAATGGCTGTACAGAGTCTAACAAAAAGCCCATCTAGGCAGGGATCCTCATTCTGTTTGCTAGTAATGTTCCACTGTAAGAAAAATAACAGAATGCTTCACTCTATTACCCTTCTGTTTCAGTTCTTATCTAAATTTAGAGATATACAGCAAAGATTTCAACATCTGAGAAAATCACTTAGGGAACCCCATCATATGGAACTTGTATTTGGTGAAATTTGCCTGACCTACTTTAAGCATCATTATCAGAAAGAGATGAATCTTCCTTCTACAGTAGTTACTTCCCCTTTAACTGCAGAGGGAATCAAGCAAGTTTAGTTCAGACATAAGTGGCTTTGTAAACAGAGACAGTTTCTGAGATTAGTTTCATATAAAATACCTTCAAACTTGGATTTGGGGTTTTAAAATAATGAGATTTGGGGTAGGGCTCAGACCTGGGCTGTGACCCACAGTTGATGCAGCTGTACCTCAAGGGAGAAGAAATCTTGCAGTGCTGAGATGTGTTTAGATAACTGGGAATAGAAACAGCAAAACAGTGACAAGAAACAAAAACAGAAACAGTGTTCAGAAGCAGTAAAAGGAGCAGCAACAGGATAGCAGGCAAAACAAGGAGTTTTTAGGGGGGGATAGTGAACTGAGCAGGAGCCAGGCACAGAGCACCAAGTGCAACATCAGCAGGAAGAAGGGTTGTGACTTTACCCACATCAGTACATCTCAGCTGGAGGAGTATCCCTTTGAGGACCATTGCCACTATTTCTTCAACAATGTCAGTCTGTCCCACTTCTAACTCTATCAGCTGTTTTTCCAAGATGATATCATAACTCTGCTTCCCCTCACTCAGATAAAGGGGGACCTCTCCTCCTTAGGGAAAGATGCAAACATTGTCTGTATGTGAGTACTGTTCTTTCTGAAACACATAGAAGATGCAGATTAGTGTCTGGAATGGAGCATGAGTTGCAGTTGTTTTAACTTTTTCAAGTGAAAATCCTTAGAAATTGAGCATAGACTTTTTTTGCTGTTGAAACACATGTGATAGAAGAGTTGGGTCAGACTGAGACTGACTGGCTCTTCCAGCAAGGAAATTGGACAAAACAGCAGCTTCATTCTGTACAGCATCTTTCATGCAAAACAAAGCAGTAATACTTTCATAAGCAAGAGAAATGGATAGAATTGTTTATCTTAATGAATCTCAACAAAACAATGATACAAAGCAAAAGGACAAGAACAAAAAGGTAAGGAAATCATTCTAAAACTCAAATTAAGAACAAGAAGAAACAAGAAATCTTTGTTGGTTAGTTCAAAACACGCAAAAAGCAAAAAATTAATCCAGACACTGAGAGCACCAATGTGTCACTTTAATTTACTTAGCAAAATGGGACCACAGCCTCCTGAACTTTTTTCTCAGTTAATATTTGAAATTCAAGTGGCCTTATGGCAAAATAGATTGGGTAAGAGTAAACTACTATGGATAAAACATAACTTAGTTATCTCAAGAAAATGTAGTGTTGTCAACCTCCTGTGACACATAAAGGCTGCTCTTATTTCAGCTTGTTGAGCATAAACCTATGAATGAGAACATGTAGAAAAATATGTAACTTTAAAGCCATTCTCAGTCCTGTCTTTTCAATGTTCAGTATCTGAGAATAGAAATATTGGTAGTCACAAGTCATGAAGAGGCTGTAGATCAAATTTTCATCTGTTATCTGGGGCTTTTCCAGTCACTCTTCCCACTGTTCAGCTTTCCAGCCTAGACCTTCCTCCCTGCTAGACTTTAGAGAAAAAAACACTTTGCCTGTTAAATGTTTTGTTATTTGCCAAACGATAACTTTATTTTTCCTTCCAGCAGTTCTCATCTCACAATTATCCCTCCTGCTGCCAAACTACTTTACTCTACAATGACTCTTGGAGTTAATTTTCACTCAAGAAGGAAAAACATTCATGATATTTGTTTCCCAACTTTCATCCTTCTGCAACTTGTTCCTACCCTGTCTCTACTGATTCTCTGGGCAGTGGTGCCTCAGTGGTCCTGCCACCAGAGGAGTACCGAGTGTTTAGCCATGATATTGCTTCTGCTAGGCCTGGCTGTAAAGTCTTTGGGGTTTAATGATGCGGAATCAGGATCCTGATCTTGTTTGCCTTTCAGAATGAAATTCCCTGTGCAATGTCACACTGAAAGTGCTAGCAGATTTCAGCCTACTGCAGTACTTCTGGAGCAAAGAATCTCCAGGTGGGGAAAAAAATAAGGATTTGTACGTATTTTTTGTGCCATAAGTGTACAAGAGTCTTAGTTTTGGAAAATGACCTACTGCACATGGGCTCTATTACCATTTTTAGAATCAAAACAACTTCAAAGACCGTCAAGTTCATCTGCAATGATAATATTTATTGTGGGTTTTCAAGGGAGGCCATGAACAAGTGCTCTGAACTTTAAAAGCAACCATGACAAATTATTTAAAGCGGACATGTCAAGTGCTTTGACATCCAGGCCACATGGCGTTTACAAATAAAGACTGTGAGCCAGAGTGGAATTACTCCCTTGGGTTGTGTGGTCTTTGTTTCCACGACCTACTGTGATCTGCTTGTTCAAGTGTACTGTACATTTCCTTTCTGTGTGAAACACTACTATTTCCAGTTCATAGAATGATTTAAAAGGTCACTATCAAAGCACGTTCTAAAATTCACAGGCCTAGTCAGCTTATCTTGGAATTTTCTGTGGCCTGTGGCATAAGGTTAAAGATCCTGAAATGGAGACATTTCAGCAAATATTTTTCAAAGAACATGCTCTCCACCTGCTCCTAAAGAAGGTCAGTTTAAATTAAGTTGAACAAGTTCTCCTGACTTTTTGCCTTTACATGGAGCTTGAGAAATGGCCCCGGTCAAGTGTACTCTGTATTTTGAATGAAAAAAAATGTAGGAAAGCTGTTAGGCAGAAATTAACATCTTCTTAACAGAGGCCACACTTTTAATTGGAAGGAGTGTACCATACAGGTCTGATACATATCTAGTTTCAAACCCAGAATTCCCTCCAGGGGCATACTTGTTCATTTTGCAGTCTCTTCACCTCCCATGGATATTTTAACTCATGCACTCAAGGGGCCACTGCACTGAAAAGCACTCTGCCCTAAAGCCATCTACATATCATTTTAGCATGCTAAATAAAAGTCAGCACTCAAATAAACCAAATCCTTTACCCCAGGCAGCACAGCGATTTCTACCCTTTTGCCCTAAATATGGCAGGAAGGGCAAGGAGAACTGGTAAAACACTTCATCTTGAAAGGCTCTCACCACCAGCTACCTCTTATCTAAAACCTGCAACACAGGTAATATTTCACCTTTTTCATAAATTGCTGTTTATCCATTGAGCAACAGTCATGAATCACGTTTGTATTCTCAGGTTTTGGAAAACAAAGTAATACATATTGATGGAGAGGTGTAGCTGTCCACTTCCTCTCACATTTGCAAGCAGATCAAGAGCATTCATGCAGTCAGACATTGCTACTGCATGATGCACAGTGACCTGTTAAATCACAAAACCTGTGCAGCACAGCTAAGGCAAACTTCACCAAACTACCTCTCCCTATTTTCTACAGCCACCTGGGAAAATTCAATGCAACCACAATACACACAGAATATTCCCAGCGACCCCAGTGGCTCCATAACTCAAGGGCTTTGGCAAGTGTCTGAACTCTCTACAATTAAAACCATAAAGCTGATTAATGAAGGTTTCTGGTTAGCTTTGTGTCTAATTTCAAATAATTTACAAATATTTAATTCTCAAAAAGTTACATAAGAGGTTTCTGAAAGGGGAAATCTCTAATTATTGACATTATAAGAATCCGTGGACCAATTCTCCCCCAAAATTTAGTTCCATGTGACTTTTCATTTCTGTTTTTACTCCAGTTATTTTATGTCTGAAAGATTAAATGCCATTCTGTGATCAAATGAAAGGTAGCTCTTCAGCTAAAATGTTACAAAGCTGCAGAGCTGAGTTTAATTACATGGAGGTGATAAGGCCTGTCAATAATGCCTAAATATCAAAGCCTAAATCTTTGTCACACTGAAATACTTCCCAAAAAATTTTAGGAATTCCATGAGGCCAAGTTTTTACCTTTTGAGTCGTCTCTCTCTGTTTGCTATTTATGGGGCATGCAAGATGAATAACCAAGACAGTACATCGCCTAATTGGAAATGGCCACTTCACGAATTAAATAAAAATCATTAAAACAAAAAATTTGACACTAAAGAATATCCAGAAGAATATCTGCTCTGTATTTCACTGGCTCATGTTACAATTTTTAAAAACAGGACTTGCATTGAACAGAAGCCCTTCTCTGGCCTTCTCCCAAAGTAGTGATGTTTTCACAGAGAGGCACTAGCAGTTATTTTCTGTTACGTGGGAATCCATTATATCATATCATAGACTATTATCATTCCTAATTGAATCTGGAATGAAATCAGAGGACCAGAAATATCATCCACTTAAAGGGGACTTGATAGAGTAAAATCCTGAGTTTGATGAAAATAAACTTATATTGAGTGGTAGGAACACCACATCTGTCTTCAGCTTCACATTTAGCAGCAGATTGTGAGCAGTGAAAGATCTGCTGATTCAGCCAGAACTGACATGCAAAATGAGTCAGGGAGAAATAGATCAGAGGAAATGCTTATATACAAGAGGTTCTTATGGCTCTTGCATTAATACAAAGAAGTCTTTTCCTGTCTCCAGGAGACTTGCCCCCAATGACCAAGGATATTTTGTTAAGACCAAAGGGCATAGTATTAATTTTTGCCAGGCTATATCCTTGTCACAGGGTTACTGTTGACAACATGGGTCTGAGAAAATAACCTGAACATATCAGTATGGTTGGCTTCAATCTCTATATTCTTTTCTTCACAAATTTTCCATATGTTCAAAACACTGTGGTCTCTATATAACACACAGATTCTAAGAACTACGAGATTTCCGTAAAGTTTTTCTTTTCTCCCTTTCCCCCCTTTTTTAAAGGAACAGTTGAATATTTCTACATGTACAAAGAACGTTTTTAATACCAGTTCACAAGTTTTACTCAACAGCTATGTAGAGTGATTGCTCCACAACTTATGCTGGGTGATTCTGAAGTGACAACTGGACTCAAGGCGGGTGAAATTGTACTAAATTAAAAAGGCAAAGGCTGACCGGAAAACTATCCCAAAATATCAAAAATCAGAACTTGAACCAAGCCTGTCTGAGTTCAAGAAGTGTTTCTATGACAGTCTCAGGAACATGGTGTGATTCTTGTCCTGTGAAGGGTCAGGAGTTGGACTTCGATGATTCTTGTGGGTACCTTCCAACTAAGGATATTTTATGATTCTATGAGTTTTGGAGTTTTTTAAATGCATACTACATCCTTGCCAATTGCTCCTGATCTCCTTTAATAGAAGACAAAATTATTCCAACAAATTATCCTTTTTCTCCCCCAACAGCATTGCCTCTGTATGAAGAAGACACTGATAAGGTAATTCATATAGGTCAAACGAGCCTTCAGACAATGCAAGTCATGCACATTAATACTTCAGAAGGAAAAATAGACAAAATAAAAACACAATGTGAAACTAGATTTTGGAAAATAACTGAATTTGCACTTTAAACTGGCTCCTCAGATGAATGGTACTCTACAAGTGGCATGTATATCCCAGAATTAATCAGGAAATTTTCAAAGACTGCTTTTTGACAAAAAATACCACTTCGTTTTAGCCATGAACTTTTTAAAACATTATGTTTTGTTTCTTTCACCTAGTAATTTACTAATTTTTATGGTGTCCTGTTTTCCATATCATCAATTCTGCTTTTAAGTTGCATAATTTTCATTTCAAAAGCTATTATATTCTAAGATTAAAAAGTTAGTGTTTCAGAAGAAGCATTATATTCAAAGCAAAAGTTTCTATTGTCCAAAACAGACTACAGTTTTAAACCTAGGCCATGAAAACATTGAGAATTTTAAGGATAGTTTCAGACAGATTACAATTATTTCAAAATTTGCTGTAAGGCAGAGAAGTGATTTCTACCCCATTTTTAGTATGTAATCTGAATTACATTATTCATGCTGTATTTCTGCAATTACTCTACTAACAGCAGGACTTTGATTTTCCTTTCATATCACTTTGTGTAACGGATAATTTGCAAGTGTGCACTTGGTGGATCTGGTTTGTTTTCATTTCCTTTTCTGTAAATGTGACCATCAGTTTCTGGGGAGATATTTAATTCACTGCTACAAGCAAGGTCAAAATCAGACTTTCTTCCAAGTCATCTTGTAACAAGTTACATCAAATGGTTTTATGAAACATTTGCTAAATCACAGTAAATAGTTCAAAGGAGCTATAACAATATTATGGCATTTGAAATTAGAGCAGATGGCTGTAGTCAACACCAGCTTAGTGAAAACTGAGTATTTTAGGTCTGTTACGGTTCTTAATAAGAAACACCTTGTTTTATTTTACATTATCTGAAGTTTCACATTTGAATTTAAATTGAAGCTAACTTAAGGCTTTACCAGTGTTAAACTGACCAGTATGGAATGAGTTGAAACTAGTTTTAAACAAATTTGGTCCAAAACCTTAAAATAAGTGTCTTTAAATGTTGTGTAAGTCACATTGGAATAAATCAGGTTTTTTGTTTTGGACAAATTTTACTTCTGCTTCTAGACATGAACTGAAAAAAGCATTGGATTCAGTTGTCATGTCACTGTTTGGTTATTTTTTCATATAATGAAATTACTGATTAATATGAGAAACTCAGCTCTGGCTTTTGAATTTTGTTATAAAACCTATTTGGGGAGGCAGTTTTGCGTTTTGCCATTTTTCAGACAAAAAGAGGAGAAAATTACATTCTACCCACTTTCTAGCTACAGAAATATATTTTTAAATCCATTGTCTTTAATTGTCTGCTTTACAAGTTCAATGTCTGAGAAGAAAACTGGACCAGAAAAATACTGAGTTTTAAGATTTTATAGCTTGCACAATGGTTTCTTCTTGTCTTGAAACTGTAAACAGCTCATCTACTCAAATTCTTCAGAAAATTTAAAAAAACCTTGTAAATTGGTTACTGTAGAATAACCAGCTTTCAGAAACAATTTATATTGCTATAATGATCACTTTTCTACTCAAACTATATTTTTAGGCTTTTACCAAAATGAATATGTTCCTAAGTACATATTCAAGGAAGGACATTACAATGTTAGAGTCGTAAGTCAGTAGTAAGAGAATGTTTTGTGCAATAATTGAACATGTGGCATTACTAATTTTAACATGTTCAATATTGTTTGATATTTCTACTGCATAAGACAAAAAAAATGTCGTGCAGGCACACTGGGAAGTGAGTGGTCTGTCCATGGAGTTTTACCAGAAGTGCACAGAAGGCATCTGGCTTTGAAACGTAAAACAGAAAACTTACAATTCCCACCTTAAAAACCTTCTGAAAGACGAGCATATTTTCTAACCTTCTAGCTGCTGAAGAAAAAGGGCATCAGCAAAGGTCCATCACCCAGTTTTTGTTTTGCTCTCTTTTATGAAGACTGACCCTCTCTCTACTTTTTTAAAGAAAAATTTGTGGGCACTGATCTCCAGAGGAGGTCTTGGTCTGCTGTTCTCAGGCAGGCAGAAGCTCTCAGGCTGAGCAGAGCTGAATGCTGCTGCTGCCCTCGCTGTTGTTTCTGCTTTCAGTCCTCTCCCTGGTGGACATAGGGGTTGCTGCTGGCACTGGATCCTAAAAAGCAGTGCAATGGAAGTGGGTTGGATCCAGGGACTCAGTGTGCACAGTAGATGCAGAGTGGGAGGTTTAACTTTAGACTAGAGCTAACCTGTCCCTGGGAATTTAACACCCTTTAGAAGGCAGAAGACATTGGAGAGATCTTGAAGCAGATTAAGTTTCTCCAGAAAGAGTTGAGTCTATGTGCTGTGAGACAATATGACCCAACACCCAGTAAGTGTGCTGAGACTGGGATTCACTTCTGAAGTGTACTCCTAAGCTAATTTAAGGTGCTAGCATGGGTGAAATCAAAGGTGCCTCACTATCTTGCACTGGAAAGAGCCTTGCTACTGAGTGTAACATCTCTAATTCAAAGACAGAGTCCAGCAGCGTGGAATTTGCTGCATGTGGGGACCAGAAGTCTGGTAACAAATAGCTCACAGAAGTTTACCAAAAACAAGTTGCTTTTGTCTTTTAGATTTGCACTTGTATTTTATCAGATTGCCACACCAATGAGCCACAGCAATTACTTGACCTCATACGCTGAGAAACTGGGATATGATCTTTACAGGCCAGGCACAGTCCATTTGGCAGAAGCACAATGATATAAACAAAAAATATTCATCTCAGTGGCTGTCAAAATCTTTTAGTGTTGGACATCACAATGCAGTTAGTGACCACTTGAAACAATATGCTGACTGTGTCCTATTTGTTTCTCTCTCCTGTGTTACCTTTATTTTGAAAGCCAGTTTCCAAGCAGTGATCACCAGTAAAGTACATCACCTGCTATTAACATTTAGAAATTAAATCCCTCTCTGATGACTCAGTCGGCTGAAAAAGCAGCTTATACTTTCCTACTGCACAATCAAATTCATTAAATTAATTTCCAGAAAGGGTACAGGACTCTCTTTTCTGCATTTTTCAGCTACTGGCTGTCAACTGGGACTTGCAAGTGCTCAATTCATCAGATAATTTTGGATTCTCAGGAACCTCAAAATAAAAATATTTTTTAAAAGTTATACAGTGCCTCCTCTCTAAACAGAAACACAGAGAGCAGAATACCTGAGCTACAACATCAAAACCTAGAGGGTGAAGAAGGACAGAAGCACTGCAAGGAAGATTGATCACTCAAGATCCAGCTATAGGTTTGCTGTGCTCAGAGAGCATTTACTGTATAGCAAAGATAAGGTGAAATTCACTTTGGTAACAGACCCTCCTCAATGAACACATAACACTGAGCAGCAATGGCAGAAGTAGTTTGGTTGATGTTTTACAGAGTACATGACAGCTCATCAGACTGGTCTAAGCTTAAATTGTTTAAGATTATAATAAGGAATTTTTAGCACTTCCAACAAAAATATAGGGATAACAATTTTTGCCAAAATGCATTTTCATTATTTACCTATTGTTTATATTGAATATATGTATATACCTACAAACTAGAAATCGCTGGGATGGGAGGCTAATAAATCAAACTTCAAAACAAAACATATTGAAACTCAAGCCACATAGTCTCTGCTGGTGGCTATGGCCCCTAATGGTCTTCATTACCCAGGGTGGGCAATCCATGAGAGCTCTTTGACATGGGAAGCTGGCCCTGACACAGGCTTTTTCTTTCTCCCCTGCCATCACCCTCAGATCTGAGATCTATCTCCTTTTACACGTTTTCAGTCACTGGATAGTTCTGAACTCTTTACCTGTGCTCCTGAGCTACAGGTGTGTGATGCTTAGGTGGGGTTATTTTCCAGGCTGCAGAAGCATCTTATTACATCACTTGTCTGTATTCCTTTCTTGCCTGGGTGCGTCTTCTTGTCTCAGACAAAAGCAGCTCTTAGCCAATAGGTGGCCATCAGCAAGTTGGTCATAGCTCTCAGATCTCAATTTTCAACCTGAACACATACATTCAAGGTTTTCACCGTTATCTCATGCTTCAACTTCACATCATGACAGGGGATAGCTGGTACCAAGTTCCAATTCACACAGCAAGCTCACACAGCAAGTCCGTACAAGCCCTCACTGGAGCTTGTGTAGATTGCATAAGGCACTTTTAGCATAAGGTACATCATGAGGCACTTGTCCTGCTACTAGCAACAATAATATTGTTTGTACTGGAACACTGCGCACAAAAATGCTTATAGATTTGTTCCAGTTGTGCTCTATTAGTGTGTTTATGTCTGGGTTCAAAGTAAGCTGATATCAATTAAATCCGTCTTAGCCTGCTGGTACCTTACAGATATAAAAGATCTGTGCTTGGGCTTCACAGTCAAGGTTGAAATATGGACAATCAACAGGTCTTATCCTGCAGCTTTCTGTGGTCTCTATGGGAGATGGTGTATCTGCAGATGGTGTATCTGCAGAGAAACAGCTCATTATTAGTTCAAAATTAAACACTTGTGCCCATTAGCTGGAGGAGAAAGGGCGATGTTTGTGAAGCACAAGCTGTCAGCAGCCTTGCTGACAGTATCCAAAGTAATAAGGAAATGGACTTCAGGGCAGCAGATGACTCCAGCAGACCCACAGACCAGGGAGGAGGTGTCATGTGAGATACCATGTGAAACAGCCACTGTTTGTGCTGATGCAAATTTCTTTTTTGCACAAATCCAAATTGTTTTTAAATGTACTTACTTCTTGTTATTATAAAATAACAACAATTTGCTCTGAAGCATTAGGATTTCCTTGAGAAGAAACAATTAAAGCAATTTTATAGTCTTCCCAGGTCTTTAAATCCCTGATTAATGATGACAGTGCATGCTACTGTGCTTGCTCATTTGTTTGCTAGCTTAAGGACTGGGAGGCCATTAGTTTAAATTTTTTCCACTAGGACTCAATCCTTGTTCCAGGGAAATGGCACTAGGTCATGTCTCACTGACTGAAGATGGAGTGATAATTTTTGCTCACCCCTTCTTACCCCAGTGAGCCAGGCGAGTTGTAAGAACCACTCTGGTGCTTTTTCTTGCTGTAACGTTTTGGGGAGAGCAGGCAGGGATTCAGGATGAAGCTTTTCCATATAATTCACATGTAGGAAGATGCACACTAAACTAAACACTGTGTTTGCGCTCTTGGACTGCCCCTGTGGATCTGAAAGGGTATTTAAGACTTTCTGTGTAATGCTAAAAAGGTACATAACTAATTAAACTGACAAAAAACAACACTAATTTAAGTTACTGAATCACTACTTAGGCAAGCAATTCCACCAGGGATCTGAAGCGTGTAAAGCATCACTTATGTAGTTAAGAGTTACTCCTTTAAAGTAAAGATACTGCACCAACAAGATACAATGTATCTTCAGTAATTCCATGTAGCATTTCAACCTCTTTCTGTTCACTTCCATATCTTTGATAATTCTTTCCCTCAAAGTATGTTCTCAAGTCTGGCCAGACTTCATGTCAGAGCGATAAGATGGCAGATACCTAATCAGCAAGCCAAACAGGAAAACTCTAACTTGATATTGTATCTTAGGTAAGGGAAGGAAAAAAGTATTGAAGACTTAAGAATAGGAAAGATAGTAAGTAGAAAATGGGAAGTGTATACAAAAATTTTAAAAGGCTGTTTTTGAAAGAAACTTATGATTGAAGAAGCCAGGGAGTACAGGAATAAAGAAAGAAAGAAAAGGGGAAAAGGATTTCATGAAGAAGAATAATAAATAATCTCTGCTTGTTCCCACAATAACTGCTTTACCTGAATGTAGTTACAAAGTCAAGCTTGGAGACAAAGCCAGGTTACTTAGGGACAATGAGAAGAAAAGAAAAATTACTGCACCTGAGGTTGAAAGAAATTTCAGCATTTGCTTGATGGATTTTTTTATTGTATAAACAAGGTCATCTTCATCCCAGCATGCTGGAGGAACATGAAGTATGTTCATGAGGAGCAAGTATGACAGCAAGGACTGAGCAGAGGTAGTAACAAATTTACTTCTTATCCTCAAGAAAAGTTGAAGTATGATGTCCAAGCAATGGGGCAAGGACAGGTCTCATCAGAGATGTACAGATTGCACCACTGTGCTCAGTGCTGTGGCAAAGGGCTCCAGAGAAGCAGCACTAGCCACAAAACAACATCTAACCCCCATCAGCAACTTTGTACTGGGATTTGGTGTAGTTTGGCTCATCCCAACAGGGTGTATAAAGTTCTTGAACTTTGATCTTGAAGGTGATGCTGAAGTCTTTCTCCCCAGCTCTTAACCAGCTGTGTCAGCAGCATAGTAACTCTCTGCACTTAGGTGAATCCTGTTAGCAAGGGCAACTCCCTAAGCTTCAGCTGGAACACAGCAACGACTACACCAAGGTAAAGTAGCCTTTCTGCACCAAAAAAAAGAGTGATGGAGAACTGAATCTACCCAAGGACAAGTAATAAGGAACAGGGTGCACATGTACACTAAGAATTTATTTCTAATTCTAATTGTCTGCAGTGGACTTTTATATTATGTCAGTATTGTTCAAACATTTACACAAGAGATTTTTCCCACAACATCCAACATTTCCTGTTTGAATTCCAGTGACCTTAAATGCTGAGAAACTCCTTAAATAGCTTGTGGTGGGTGACAGAAGCTCATATTTTTATTTCAATGAAAAAGGATGCACTTCTAGTGAGGACCATCTACACACATGATATGAAACACTGGGGCACAAAAGTTCCAATTTAGCAGTAACTAATTTAGTAGAAATTTAGTAGAAAGTAAGTCCTTTAGTCTTAGGACTAGAAACAGCAAAATTTCTCACAATCCTCCTGCACATGCCCTGTCCCTCTCTTTCCTTTCTTCCAGGGCCTTTTCCCTCCCTTCATATTTGACATATCATCCTGTTAAGGAAAAATTCCTGTCTGTTTTTTTAGCCTCATACATGGTGTCATTTACATGTGGCTCACTCAGCTTTTGTTTGCACCCTTTTGGTCCTCTTCTGGGTAGAGTTGTCCACCCAGGCAGATGTTTGCACTGCTCCAAGGCTGCCCTGGCTGGGAGAGTCTTCTGGCTGGTCTTTACAGTACACACGATTTTGGCAAGTCAGTAGAAAATAATTTTCAAGTGATGTGATTTGCTTACTCTTCATTCTTCATTTTACCCAATTTTTCTGTTTTCAGACAAAAGCCTGTTAAATGGAGACAGCATCTCAGATGCAGAGAGAAATTAAAAAAGTATGATTGTCTGGGGTGTCTTACATAGGACAGTCCTACTGATGCCATGGACAGTGACATAACAAGGTCTGATGCTTTACAGTGTTGTCATTCTGTTAATCCATATGTAGTCACACAGTTCTTCTAAACAACACATCCTGTTCTGCAGTGTGTCAGTCTCATCTTTGAACATGCATGGTATTTATCTGTCTAGACCTCAGTCATTTTGCCAGTCTTCTTTCTCTTTCTTCTCTCTCTGTCCTCCAAAAGATTTTAAACCCATTGATCAATTTCAGTCAAATTCAACTGCAGTAAGAATCTCACAGGTATAGCAAGTTTAAGCAGCCAGAAAAATAAACTCTATTAAAACTCATTTCGACAAGTACAAGTTCTAATCTGAACTAATTCTAATATGTAAGGGCTCTGTAGAGCTTATTACAACTCCCATTTCCTTCTGTTGAAGGAATGGATACAGGCTCATTCCCTTCTAGAAACCTGATGATTAACACTGTTTTTGTTTTTTATGTTTCAACATCACAGCTGGCAAAACACTCCTCTGTTTTATAGGTAAGGAAGAACTATAAAAACCTGCAAGGCATTCAGATGTTACCTTAGTGAGGAGGGACACATAAATACCTAAAAGACACAGCTTTTATTCCCAGGGTCAGCACAAAGTTAGTTTGATTCACAGTTTTGTTCTTCTGCATTAAAATTTCCCGCCCTTGCCCAAGAAAGGAAGAAAGCCCAGTTCTTAAAAAATAATGTTAGAAACCCGGTGCTAATATATTTGTTATAGTAACATCAGTATTTTTCTGGTTTTGATGGAAACCTTGCTGTCAACTTATAAAATTATAGAATCACTAAGGCTGGAAAAGACCTCCAAGATTATCAAGTCCAACATTCAACTGAATACCACTATGTCCACTAAACCACATTGTGAAGTTCCATATCTACTTTTTTTTAAATTTCCAGGGATGGTGACTCCACTACTTCCTCTGGCAGCCAGTAACAATGCTTAATCGCTCTTTCAGTGAAAAATTTTTTTCTAATATCCAACCTGAACCTCCCCTAGTAAAACTTGAAGCCATTTCCCCTTGATATATCATACCAGTATAGTATAGTCTCTCTGTATTTCCATATATATATATAAAATATTTCTGTTTTCAAGAGCTGAAAAATGTTACAGAACAGTTTACTCAGTTTAAACTCATTGGTAATATTGTCTTAGGGAATAACAAGATGTGGATATAAATACAATAAAGACTTCCTTCTGGAGCAATTTTTCTCCTAAGAACCAAACAACTGTCCAACATTTACTCAGGAGGAATCAAAGACATCTGTTAAGGACAACTATTTTTGTGTTGCTTCTAGCCTTATGTGTGCTAGTATTCTGAGTGGAAACAGGAGAAAGCATAAATAAAACATAAAGCAATTAATTTCAAATCAGAGTAGACATTATTATACAGAGTTAGAAATTACCCAGTTTACTGAGAATCAGTCTTCATAAAATGGCACTACTGCTGGTCTTTTAAGTAAGTGAAAGCAAAGAGTAATGCTTTGTAATACTAATTCAGTATATTCAGGAACTACTTAGCAAGAAATAGGGCCTCATTAAAGCACAGGCCAAATTTGTAAGTGCAGCTTTTTCCATAATTATGATGAAATAGGATAGTGGTCAATCCAATATTGTTGATTGGTTAAGCAAAATTTATAGAAGTGTGAGATCACCAGTATTACTCAAGAGAAGTATTTAGCACATGAATCTGGTGAAGATGAGCTTGTAAAAGTTAAAAGCTAGAAAACAGTTGAGCAAACACAACGGATATTGATGAAGAGAAAATTAAAATATATTAGAACACAAAAATGTTCTGAAGACATTGCTAGTAATCAAATCCTACAAATTCAGGAGGTCCAATAAATCTTTTGTAAACCTTTGGCAACTTAGCCAGTAGCATTAAAACAAAACACCAGGACTTGATCCTTCCTCTCCATTTTCTTAGGATTTAAAACCAAGTCTTTTTTAACCTCTTTTCACAGAAAGATAAAGTAAGCATAGGATAGGATCCCAAAAATATTGACTCTTTTATTATTCACAGTATAGAAAAACTGTGGCAGTAAAACTAACAACCATGGATTTAAATGGCTGTAAACACAACAAAGTTCAGAATCATGCCCTCTGTACTTCCATGCTGCATATTACCAAACCATTACAGTAGGAGATCTATCCAATATAGTATATCCTCACATGTTACCTCCACATGGTTCATAGTACAATTTTAGGCAAAGCAAAAGCTGAATATTTCTTTTACTTAAAACCATCTCATTGAACATGTTATTGGTCTAAATGTGCTACTGATATATTTACTGAGGAGTTGGTACTCTGTATTTACAAACACTGGCTTAGATTCTTACATAAGGAATTGGTATTTCATTTTCAATTGGGCCAATTCAGCTGACCAAGTACCATTCAGGTCTACATGTATGTTTATCACTGCACTTCCTATAAGAAAATTGTCTGAGTGAAATCAATCACAAAGGATGCAACCCAGGGTTACATATTTTCTGTCTGCACTGAGAATCATCTAGGTTGCCCTATTCTGCTGCAATAGAAAAGCAATCAAATTACATAGCAACTTGTTCACAAAACTATTTGAATATCAAGGCCCCTGCAGAGTTAATCATCATGGATCTGATAACTCTCTGTGCTCCTGTTGTAAGTAGTAATGATGTGAGGCCCTAAGAACCTGGACAGCTACTGTCTCTGGATGTGTCTCACAGTGTTCCAAGTGGTCTCCTAGACGTTTAGTGATGCTTACTAGTGACTATAGTAACTTGAGTTGATCTGATGATAAAGTGCCTGACCCTACACTGAGATGGAAGGGATAAACATTTCCATCCCTGAATCAATTTACTGCCATGAGCAGGATTAAGGACCCGTGCAGGTCGATCCTTTTGCAGGTTCTGGATACAACGAGCTGAACATTCTTGAATATTGTTAAAGCAAACAGTCAGTAGCATCATTCCTCGACTGAATGCATGTGTATTTGCAGTCCATTTGTGTTACACATTGTTATCATGAGACAGAAGCAGCTTACATAAAAAGTAACTTTCATAAATACAATAATTTAGATTAGGTTAAAGAGCCACCTTCTTCTTTCCCTCTCTACATCCCTGTAGACAGCTGTAGGTCCCTGTAGACAGCCTGTAGGTTTTGCTGAGATTCTGTCTCTCCTTACAAAGAACAGCTTATACTGGTGAAATTTTAAAGGAAGCCTCTTTCTTCTTTAATTACCATGTCCCAGCTCATCTTATGACTGTACTCATTACTGATGTTTGCTCAGAAGCTGCAAGGCTGCCAGAGCCTCACTGAAAAACTTGGCTTAGAAGATTTCATGTTCCTCTCATCTTCTGCAGAAAACCCCTTGATATTCAACATTTTTGTGACAAATATTATCTTTAATGAAGTAGGGTCCAGTATGAATAAAGAAATAAATAACATGTCAGAAAATTGTTTAGGCTATTTGATATAATTTCTTCAATTCTTCCTCGCTTTACTTTGTTCATTTGTTCCAGAGTGTCACCCTACTAATCTCTTCCTACATGTTTAGTCTAGTCTCTATTGTCTGATTCACCATACTTCTGGATTTTGTGTGTGGGCATAGTGATCATCTACTTTTCCAGGCACAGAAACCTACAGCAGCCTCATGTGGAGAATCACAATCATTACCATTATACCTGCCATACACAGCAGATACTCAAAACAGGGCAATCTCTTGGGTGAGCAAGTTCAAGTTGAAACAGAAGCTTTAATGAAATATGAAATGTTGCCTTTGGGTACATCATCAAATTTAATCATGCACTTAGTGGAAAATGTGCACTTGGTCTGTCTCAGGCTGGAGACTGCAGCCTTTATGGAGCTCTCCAATCACTTGTTTCATCCCCTAAAAGCAGCTCCATCCAGAACACAAAGTATGAGCTAGTCATTTAAACTTCAAAGCATAGTTAAAGCACCCAAATCAGGGGTGGGTTTCCAAGCTGTGACTTTCAGTTAGTCTCACATGAGAGAATGAGAAATACTCAAGTCCTCCCCCATTCCCCCTCGAGGTTCAACAGCCCTTCTTACTGGCTGGTCTAGATATACTCTAGAGAGGATACTCCCTCTAAAAGCACAGAGAGCAGGCACCAAGGCTGGGGCACAACTGCACAGAACGAGCCCCTCCTGTTTCTAAGGGCTTGACTCATGCACTGTAGATGCTGAGTGAGGAAAAGTAAAGCTGGTCTCAGAGATCAGCTCAATCATTGCTCTTGATTTATTCCTGTACTTGCCTCTGAATGACAATCTGATTCTGCATAAGATTTTTATTTCATTATTTTATTCTGCATAAGATTTTTAAGATTTTCATGAGTTGCAACTAAACTGCATGTTTCTTATTTTCTGGATACCTGACAAGATGCTCCAGGCTCTATTTTTCTGAAGCATCAAGCATTTCCATCTGTGTTGTACAACACAAAGTATTTTGAAAAGGCTTAGTCTTTAGTAGACACCTCAGTGTGTGTCAGTCCCCAAGACATGCAATGAGGATAAAAACAGTGCTTCTAACAGTATTTTTGTGAAACTAAGTTAGTATGTTAAAAAGCTTTACATTTCACATGGTGATTGTGATGGAAGGAACACAAGGAAAGTATTAGTTTTATTTTCAGAGAAGTATATAGTACACATAGGACAAGGCCATGGCTTGATCAATTAATATAAGACAAACAGTGATCAGTCTAACACAGTCAGCACATCTGGTCCACTGTATGAGGCAGTGTACCTCTGCAAAGAGAATATGCTGCCATGAAATATTTAGTCATGCACACAAATTTTCAAGTGACTTGCTCTGCAGCTTTTCCACTCTGATCATTTAATAATAATACCTTTGCAGATATGCAGAACTATATAGAGAATTGTGTACCTATATACATACACAGTCATCTATAGATATGTATAAGAACACTTCACAAAATGTTTGCATTTTTACTTTTAGCATTAAAAGCTACCACCACTTTTCCTGTCCTATAATATTGACATTAGTATATCAAAGGTTTCTTCTGCTGGAGCTCGTGTTCAGGTAGTTGCATTTCTTTTCTTCTTTTTTTTCTTCTCTTTTCTTTTTTTTTTCATGAGGAATATTTTCCCAGCTTCAATAATTTTCAAAGTGGCAACCTGTTTGCATAAGAAAAGTGTAACAGGATATCATTTAACTCAGGGTGCCTATAACAGACACTACCATATGGCTCAACCAATTTGGTTCTCTCTTTTCTGAAGGTCTGTGAAAATTTGATTTAGCAACCAAAAAGCCCTGCATCTGTCTAACCGGAGCTACCAAAAAAAAAAAAATTTCCTGTCTTTTCCTATGCATCCACTGGCATCATTTCCATTTGTGCAACAGATTCAACCTTCTTGACCTCACCTTCATAATTCTTCACGGAAAGTGCTGCCTATCATCTAGTCTCCAGTTTTACCTAATCCTCCACCTCTCTCCATCCCTACCTTCTGCTCAGTCCTCTCCTTGATACCTCTGCACTTTCTTTTGTCCTTTGTACCTGTTTCCAGTTAACCCATGGAACAGATTCCCAGCTCCTCTCCATTAAGCAATTTTCTGTTTCTCCACACTAGGTCCTTAAAAATTCACTGTCTTGCCTTCCTGACTCACCTTGGACTCTCAGGTTAATGATAAGCCCCTTATGATGGTCTGGCTTTTATTTGTTCAAATGAGATTATCATCAGCTCAGAGCAGTGACTTCACCATCATGATGTTAATCCTAAAGTGGACATTATCCAGAATTAGCCAATTTCCGTACAAGTAGCTCTGAGAGGATACAGAAGAGTACATGACTACTGACTGGGGGGAGCAGGACAATAACCTTGTAAGGAAAAGCTCACTGGCACAAATCTATGTTTCAGCTGTGACTTATTGCTTCAAACAGCACTTCCATCCTCTCCCTTTCCCAGGAACTGGCTTTGATGGACAGGCTGAAATCACAAACTAGAAAGACCTAACAAAATAGCAAATGTAAGAAGCAGAGTTAAATAAAAGCAGGAGATGATTCTCCTGGTGTGGATCAGATGGTTTCAACATTTGTCAGAGCACTGAGGTGGAAGAGAGATGAAGAGAGCTTGGCCAGGGACAGATATGTGCCAGGTGTCTAGTGAACACATTTAGTTTCATGCCAGTGTAAACATTTTAAGGGAGTATGACATGTGTGAGAATGCAGGGTTCCCTGACCCTATCTAAATCAAAAAATAGCCATCAGTTTTCATTCCTTTCCCTCCTCCAGATATCTCCATGCCAAGCTCTAGCAAATTATTTGCTGCCAAATTCATCCTTTCCTTCCCAAATCCTCTTCCACAGGAAACGCTGAGTGCAGGAGGCACGTGGAATCAAATTAGTTTGGAAAGCAAGAGCAAAGTCAGCATTTGAGAATATCCTGTTGGGGGAAGCTATGTCTGCAGCAGGGGCTGGGAAGGCAGGGAGGAGCACTGGCTCCCTGAGCCCCTGCCCCCAGGACTGCCAGGGGACAGGGACACACAGAGCTGGTGCTTGGCACCAGGCAGAAGGCATCTATGGGGAGCACGACTTTCATATTTTCTCAGCTCTCAGCCAATTGCTCCTGGGCCAAAGCTGATTTCCTTGGAGTAAAAATAGCCACTGCAGGGCCTGGGCACTACTGCTGTGCTTTTGCTAGTTCTCAAACACCTATGGGGTCCCACTCCACATGTCAAAAGAGACTTTTAGGTCTCTTGTGGGGTCCCAGACCTCAGGTTACACTGAGCTTCTGAAGAACAACTGAAGAACACAGATGAAAAATCAGAAAAAATAAATAGAAAACAACACAGCAAACAGGTTTCCAAAATCTTCTAACTCCAGTATTTTTCAATAGAAAACTGTCGGCCAGAAAAGTTTCTAAAACTTTTTCAGCTCTACCTTATTTACTTATTTATACTTCACCAGCAATAAAAAATATTTTTAATATCTCTAAGAACCATGTACAGAGGGTTATTTAGTATGAAAACACCTTAAAATGCTTTCAGTATTCCTGAAGAAAATCCTTCCATAATTGTGCAAATTCAGAAACAAAGAAAAATCCCTCTACCTCAAGAATTTAATCAACTCACTACACTCACAGCTGTAAAGGATTCAAATAATCCTGTATCACAGAGGTGCCATCGAAAACTTCTGTAATATTTTTGGTGTTTGCTTTATAACTAAGGAACTTGATATTCTCTAAAGACCAGCCTCTTCAAAAAAGCGTTATACAATTTATGAGTGGACCAAATGGATCAGCTGAGGTCTGCCTGTCCAGCAACAAGAACAATCACATATTTATACAGCAGATCTGATTCCAGAATGATCCTGGCTATTTTAAACTACAGAAGAATATATTTTACTCCCATTTAAAACAGGTTTTGAAAGTTTTCTCTCCAAAAACCACCCATTCCTTAATCTAAGCTTACATGCTTTAGTGCATTGCAAGGCTCTCTACCATGAAGTAGGCCTAAAGCAGACTCATATATCCTTCCTTCAAATCCTTGACTTAGAAAAATTCCATGCAGGAAGAGTCTGTATTCCAAAGAGTTTTTCCCCTTAACTATAATCGGGAATGGCAAACATTTGGCTCAAGGTAGTGATGCATACATGTAAGCTTTCCTTGCTCCTGCATGACTTCTAAAAATGTTGAATCTGGAATTTGAGCACTTACTTTTCTGATGTAATTTGAGAAAGCAAGTTTATAAATAATTGGACTGTATCTGCTGTTGATGACATTAACTGCATGTATTAGTGAATCCATACATACAATTACTGTCTTCAGTAATTCTGTAAGTAGTGCTGTAGAAAAAGACAGAGGTTTTTCAGTGAACAGCATCAACTATTCAATATAAGTATATTTGATTTTCTCCAAATCAGCAGTGGAATTTTCCTATCCTTCTAAAACTACTTTCATCACAGCCAAGAAAATAAATTAAGCCAAGGCTTTCTCTAAGTAACATTTCAAAAAGTTATTGACAAACTCATCAAATAAAACCTTGTCACATACATTTTTCCAAATCAACAAAAACACGGAGCCTTTTAGGTTTCAAATTCTTTTATAGCTACTTCTGAGGAGCAGCTTAATCACAATAGATTCAATTTAATAGAGATTTCACTTTACAGCATAGCTTGAGCACACTCTATAAATGCAACTCAAAGGAACACCTTGCCCCAAAATGTCCAATACTAAATTTAATTAAATATTTCAGCTAAAAATCTTTTGCCTTGATTTACTAATCAAGGGTTCTAAACTGAGACCTCAGCTTCTAGAAAAATACCTCCTTTGGGTATCCACCTGCTCCAGTGAGGGGTCTCCCATGGGTTCCATGTCCCATGGACCTCCCTGGGCTGCAGGGGCACAGCTGCCCCACCACGATCAGCACCAGGGGCTGCAGGGGAATCTCTGTTCTGGTGCCTGAAGCACCTCCTGCCCCTCCTTCTGCACTGACCTTGGTGTCTGCAGGACGTTTCCTCTCACATGTTCTCTCTCTCCTCTCTGCAGGTTGTCTGACAGAATTCAATGACCGTTTGTCTGATGTTAATCCCAAGCAAAAGAAAATTGCAAGTTCTAAAAGGGATTTGATTAATACAGAACAGGAATAGCAGGTTTCTTCCTCATCTCAAATGCATTATTCTAGATGTGCTACCACTGTTGTTGATGGGCCCAGCCTTGGGCATCAGCAGGTCCATCTTGGAGCCAGCTGGCATTGGCTCCACTGGACATGGGGAAAGCTTCCAGCAGCTTCTCACACTCCTGTAATCCCCCTGCAGCCCCCCTGCTACCAAAACCTTGACACACAAACTGAATGCAGTGTTTCAGGATTATAAGCACTAATCAATCATTCATTTCCATTACAATGTAGGAGTTATTTCTGCTTATGTGTTGTAATTATTAATGTAAAAGGACAGAAAGAAAGTGGAAACAAATAGTTGAAGCATCTAAAAAGGTATTAACAAAAGAATATAATGCAAAATATGAAAAATTACGTATCTGAATTCCTTCAAATATTTCACTAGAAAACAGAGTGTGCTTTTTTTTCTGATTGCAATTTCCGGATAAGAAAGAAGTTATTAAAATTGTAATAGCTAACAGGCTTTGCACAAAATATTCTTTTATATTGCTAGGACCTTCTCAACTTTTGTACTGTGGCCTGCTGAATTCTGTTTCTTTCTCGGCATTTTAGAGGACTGCCAATGTGATTGGATCAGAATTAAGTCAGACTGCTAGAAATGTTTGAAAAATATTTAAACTTTCAACAATGCAAGACCTTATTGAATATTATGAGGCAGAAATAGCTGCAAATACAAAAATGAATCTGTTGTCATAGGCAGGAGACATACAATATGAAGACTTATTTTTTTAATACTCAATTTTGTACTTGTGTGCCTGTGTTGAGTTCTCAGTTTCATAACTCATGAATTTAGTTTTGCAATCCAAAAAAACACAGAAGAAAAAAATAATTTCTATTTTGCATCTGTTCATTGTAGAAAATTAATTGGATTTTGACTTTTTTGTCTGTAGATACATGCCACAAAATAACTGAGACTGGAAGGATTTACTTCATTTTCCTGTATATCTCAGAGTTTCCCTAACCCTGTTTCAGTCGAGGGACACAAATCTATAGGTTTTTTGTACATGGCCCAGGAAAAGAGGCACAAGGAGGGGAGGGTGACATCTTCTCCCTCTGCACTGTGTGTGGGTACATGGTGAACTCAGCAGTCCTGACCTGATGAGTGCTCCGACCAGCCCTTGCTCAAAGTGTGCTCTAATGCCTGCCTAGTGTTAGTTCTTCATGAAAACTCAGGTGCATCAGAGGAATGAGGGTCTGGTAGGCACTAGGCGGGGGGAAGGGAAGGGAAGGGAAGGGAAGGGAAGGGAAGGGAAGGGAAGGAAGGGAAGGGAAGGGAAGGAAGGGAAGGAAGAGGGAAGGGAAGGGAAGGGAAGGGAAGGGAAGGGAAGGGAAGGGAAGGGAAGGGAAGGGAAGGGAAGGGAAGGGAAGGGAAGGGAAGGGAAGGGAAGGGAAGGGAAGGGAAGGGAAGGGAAGGGAAGGGAAGGGAAGGGAAGGGAAGGAGGAAGCCGCAGGCGCCCCCTAGCGGCTGCCTGAGCGCTCGGTTCCCGCTGGGATCATCTCGCCCCTCGCCCAGCCGGGATGTGGAACTACATGGGATTCAAGCCCTCAGCAGCGGACAAAAGAGGTGTACCTGGGGAAACCCTCTCCGTTTTGAATGTTTTTTGCAACAAAGCTTTGGTAGACTCAAAGCTGAGCCCGGTCTTTGCTTCTGAAGATTTGTTTTTGTTAAGACAGTGTTGCCTGTGAGCCCCCTGCCAAGGACAGCCCCCTGCCTGCAAGCACAAAGCCCAAAACTGTCAGGACAGATGAGGCTGGGGAGAAGCTGAGGCAGTTGAGAAAATGGTTGTGAGCCCCTTTGATACTGGTCTTATCTATTCTAATGCAGTTCTGTCTCACTGGGAATTGCATTAGAAATATGTACCTGAGTTTGCTTGTGTGTTTTCTACACACGCACACAAATCTAAAAATTAAAATGATGGAGAAAAAAAGCTTTCTGTTGTTAAAAGACCATTCCTTTCTACATACATATTATATCTTTGTACAATCCTGAATAGTACAGTGTCATTTGCACCATTCTATATAAGAAATATTCATTAGAGCATGTTGTAAAGTAGCAACTTTAGCTTCTGGTCGATGAATATGGAACACGTCAGCAAAACCTGTGTCTGCTGAAAAGCATGGATGCCTTTCTTTCCTCAATTTTAACTCATTTTACAATGAGCTGCAAAATGAAGTGCATCCTGTCTTTCTATATCAGAACACCTGGCAGATCAATACCCAGCCTGGAAATGGATGTGCAGGTTTCCAGTACCCCTAAATTACTTACATTCTCTATGCAGTCATATCAGCAGAAATCCCACAAAGCATTTCTCCCATGCCAATGGATTGTCTCTGCTGGCTTCTGGTTTGGCAATGGGACAATACAGGGCATGTTCCAGAGGGAGACATGCAAAACAAAATTAAAGTCACCAGAAAGGTTTTTTTGTGACCAGAATGGTCAAATAACTAAATAATTTGAGTTCACCAAACTGAGATTTGCAAATTAAAGACATACTGTTGGAAAAAGAAAACAAAAGAAAGAAGTGCAGTTTCACAACATCAGAGATTACATGTCCTTTAACGACAGCTTCTCATAGTTTGAAGTATCATTCCTGGAGTAGATACTAAGTGTAGTTAAACAAGATATTCTTTATTTGAAACAATCAGTTTCTCTTGATGTGCTACACTCTACATGTTCCTTTATATTATAGTTGAAACAAGATTTTTAGGCAATAACCAACTGATTACCAGTCCTAAATAAATGGCCACATAAATCTTATGCTATCTTATGGCAGTTGGGAACCATCAGCTGCAAATACAAAAAATAGGCCCCTGTAAACAGTTTAATGGCCTTGCAAATTCTCTCTGTTTAACGAAAATTTTTTTTTTTCACAGTTTTTTTGTTACTAGGGAGAAAATAGAATGAGCCTTTGAAGACAATAGCCATCTATCACATGGAAAATGTTCTCTTGTCATTGCTGTATTTCAGATTTGCACCAGGAAGCTGCCAACTAATGTCTAGCACTCTAATTTTCTAGGCATACACTACATTTTAAAACAATATCTATTTGCAAGAATGATTCTTTAAGCTCTAATTATCTTTTCAGGTCCATCTCCTTTGAGATTTGGTGCTACCAGCTAATCTAGCCAATGCCGACAATGGGGAGATTAAACCTCATAATTAAATGTGATAATGTCTGCCAGCACAGGTCTGCAATCTTCATTTGCCACCTTCATTTTTAAGCAGGGATTCTAATTAAGCCAAAAGCAGCCTCAGGGTGTCAGTAGAATATAGCTTTAGCTCTCTACATCCAAAGTACCTACTTACACTCCTGCTCACAGGCTCGGACCTGGCTGTCAGAACAGAGGCCCCACCATCAAAATTTGAGGCTTTCATTAAAGCCATTAAATTTCCATGAAATTTAGCCACTGGCATTCTCCAGTAGGATTGTCGTGCCACAGGCTGAGGACTCTTTCTGGCATAAGAGCCTTAATACAGTGACAACATCCAGGCTTGCAGCCAGAATTAATAGTCCTTTTAAGCTCCAGTGCTTGGTAATCTTACTGCAGAAGATCTTTCATTTTCATATCTACCTTTACAGGTCTGCTGGGTCCATTCAAAGCAACTGCATTCAAAATAAGGCTGGTGTGAGGGAGGGCTGAAGAGGGTGTACATACAATCTCTTCAACTCTAATTTCAAATACTCCAGTGTCTGACAAAAAAACCCTTCTGTGCTCAGAGAATTCAGTCTCCCCCAAGAGTGGGACCTATCCCCTTTCTCACAAACCCTCTACAAGGCCTGTGATATTTTTCCTCAAGGTACTTCCTACTGTGCTTTTCCTTAAACCCCTGCTAAAAGGATAGTCCTCAGTTTCCCTCCAGCAGAGAGAAACCTGCTTTTAGCAACTTTTTACCTCCAACTGTTAAAGACTTGTCAGGCATACAAGAAAAGAGGAATATGCTGCTTTCTCTCCCTTAGCCTTGTAACATACCCTGTGAAAAGCTTTGTTTCCTCCTATAGCTACATAAATCTTTGGGAAGAAGTCCTAAACCATGATGGTTCTGAATTGATGATGGCTTCTGCTCACTATATTAATGCTTGGTTAAAATTGAAAAAAAAGCAAACAGGAAACTCGTGGAGTTTTTACCTGTTTTCATTCCACATGCTACTACACAGCTGATCTGCTGAAACTGAAGCAAAGATGAGAAATGCTGTGCCAAACTGCAACAGGTTAGATGCCAAGTTCAAGAAACACTGCTGTACTGACAATATTCACATTTTTATTGATGTTATTCTATTTTTACTGACAGAAATTCAAAGAACTCACAATCCTTAATTTTAAATGTGTTTGTACAACTTAAGTTGGTTTGTTCATTACCACATGATTGTTCACAAAGTGAATGCCACTAAGAATGAAAAACATAAGATCAGGCCCATATATCCAAAAATTAAAATTCCAAAGGTTGTATGAAAAGCTGTAAGTTTTCTTTGAAAAAAAATTTCATATGTAGTGAATTGTGAAGTAGACAATGGTAAAGATCAGATTCTGAAACACATTGACTGTGAAAATTAAATACAAAATAGATCGTAGTTCTTGAATGTCACTATCAACCTTACTTGTATAAAAATCAGGCCCTGAGGGTATACAAAACTTTGTTTGTACATTGAAACAATTGTTATCTTGCCTGATAAGGAATATAGAAAGAAGAGCTGATTCTGGAAAATTAACCTAAGGTGAAGAACAAGTATTTTTCCAAAATATTATGATAAAAATGGCAAGTATAGGGATTTTTTTAAAAAATTGAAATTTCTTGGCACTTTAGATATGCAGAGAGCATAGAAAAACCACATTCAAAAGTCAACATTACACTTATTTTTATAATTTTTGGGCTGGTTCTGAGATTGCCTAAGAGGCAATTGAATAAAAGCTGACAAACTCTCAGCTTAATACTTTTTCTGGAAACTAAGTTCTTACAACCTTATTTCTTAAGCAGGAACACTATAAATGCTGACATTTCATAATAAAAATGAGTAACTGTATTATGGAAATATCTAATAAAGTTTTAAGACTGAACTGTTCAAGTGAAGATGAAAGGTATTCATGATTGTAGTGATACATTATTCCACATAATTGCAAGAGGAGAGACATATCTATTTTTATATGTTAATGGAAATATGGCAAATAGGTTCTCCGAATTTTCATTGAAACTGATTTAATTTTGACTGGCTTTTTGTTCATTGTCCATGTATCCCAGTGAATCCCAGTTGCAAGGAGTCTACCTGTGTAGCGATGAACACCATTAAGATTTGCAAGGCCACACTTGTTGAACCACCATCCAGTGTTATCACTGAAGTTACTGCAGCTCTTTACAGGGTGTCCTTTAATAGTGCACCTTGGCCTGCATCCATCATTATCAACATCAAAAGTGCTGAAAGGCATGGAATTTTGGTTGTCTTCTTTTCTATATCCTCTAAATGCATCACCTAAGTACAACAGATAAAACAGAAAGATAAAAAACATATTTACAGAGAAACATTTCTACTTGCTGCACACCTCGCAAACTTTTCCTCTGAATTTATAAGTAGAATTCTTCAAAAACCATCGAGGAGTACCAGATAATGAACTGTAAAAGTGTTAAAGTGGAAAGAAAAAATAAAATACTGAGAAATATGGAAGAAGTTGAAATGCAATGAAACGTCTTTATATTTTTGTTGCTTTTAGCGATGCGTGTTGTCTGTGGAGGTAAAGGCTTCTGTTCTCAAAGAAAGAGGAAGAAAATATAAAAGTAAACAAAAAGGGTTGTAACTTCAGATTTTCCAGTAACATGCCCAAAGCCCCAGAGTGACTCATGAAGAAAAGATGGAATTTTTAAAACACAAAGGTCAGTTATTACAGTATGTTGTCTTACTAAAGAACTTACTTAAGAAATAGATTTTTTTACAGAGTAAAGCACCAACACCTTTAGAGAGTAACTATGTCATTGATAACTGATAACAAGGACCATTCTTGCATAACATGGGAAAAAAACAGTCAGACGTGATGCAGTACTTAATGCAAATCTTTGCACGCTTAGTATATTTATGCTATTAAGGGAGGTCTGGAATTAATTTGTGTCTATGTATCACCCACCAACTGTTACACACTGCAGGCCAGCTTTGTTTCACTCAGTTTCTTTCTCTCCTTAGTACAAGACTATCTGGCACTTCTGAGTTATCTAAAGCATCATCAGGAAGACTCCCACTAACATCAGCACATCTGTGATGAGATAGTAGGCATCTCAATAAGTGTACCATTAGGTAAATAAACATTAACACCCATTAAATACCTTATTTATTTTATAAATAGCCCATTCCGTTAGTGAGCCTTTCTTTTCTTTCTCTCTCTCTTTTTTTTTTTAACTTATTACATGAGTGTTTATTCAATTATTCCATTAAACACATCGAAGTGATTTCCAGCTACGTAACGATTAATGCTGGCATAGTTGATCACTGTATCATTAAACATTGATCTGCATAAGTGTTCATTAAATACCAGACAAAAACACATTAGGAATAAAATTTTTGAAGTTATCTTAATTATTTTTTTAAAGCATTTTTTCATATTAAGAAAGGGAACAAATACCTTTAAATGCTTCAAAGAAGGAAGTTCTTACCAGCATTTCCTGAATAATGCCCCAAATGGATCTTAAAAGAACATGTTTCATCCTCTATCCAAAATCCATCATATGATGCATAAGCATGCTTCTCATTTTCTGATTCCAAATCCACATAAAGACTGAAACGAGTGGCTTTTTGATTTACTATGTCAAAAATCTTCCTCAGTCCAAGCCAAAATTCTCCTTAAACAGAAATATAATATATAGTCTAGAAATGGCAACTGTAAAAGAAAAAATTCTTGTCCTTGTTTTTCTACTTTTCTTCCTGAATCAAATGTAATAAATGCTGCATGATAGGCTTATATTGCTTTGAAAGACTAATGAGAGAACATAATAATCTTCCTACTTCCTTCAGAAATTCATGTCAAGAATTTCCATGTGTTTTTTAATCTGTGATATTTTTTAGAAAATTCTCCACATGATATATTTCAAATATTCATCTACCATATATCTTAGATAACCACAAAAATTGGATGTGCTAAAGATTCACTTGCATGAACAGTGGATCAGTTCCAGTGGATCAGAACAGTGGAACAGAATTCAGTAGCACTCCTAAGGGCAATACTGAGAAACGATAAATGTTTGCATTCTATGAAATGCAAAAAAAAATGCAAACCCGTATCTCAAAATTTAAACCCTGTCCTTGAGATTTGCTGCCTCCATAAATCACACTGTGCAGCACAGTAAGAGCTGCACCTTTTTGTTCAGAAAAGCTGTGTGCTTTCATTGCAATTCCAGATAAACTTCTGAAAAAGCAAATGGGTTTAAACTTGCTGGATTAAAGATGGCAATAAAAAAATTAATATTGCAGTTGTGTTGGTTTTAGCTACTAAAATATTTCCATTGTTTATAACTTTGCATGCCCTATGGTGAAATATTATTGGTTTTTCTCTGCTCTAAGGAAATATTTTGCAAATATGATTCAAACCAACCAAGGCACTTTTTTTTTAATCTTAAAAGAGAGGAAATACAATCTATAATTGTTTTCAGGCAGAAAATATAATATTTTAAACACTCTTGTAAGACTGCAATAGCTAAAGACTCTAGTGGGGTAATAGTCATTATTGGAAAGATCACACAACAAATTTGATGAGAAAAAATCCTTAATTAAAACACTTTTAAGAAGTAAGAACTTTATGCTACTAAAACTACCACACAATTTAGTGGAATGTTGCTCACATAAAAGTAGGAGAAATGTTGGGTCCAAAGCACTTTAGAGTATTTAAAATTAATACCAGTAAGGTCACCAAATCCATCCAGATATTCAGACCATGTTCTCTGAAACTGAACAATTCCATCAGTTCTTTTCTGAATCACAGTCCATCCACCTCCTCGAAAATCCATGTCACATAAAACCTAAAGTAGACATAGATATTTTTAAGCATTCTTGAAGCAGCTGTTATGAGGAAAACATTTTAATTAAATAAAGGTGGACTATTCAGAGTTTTGCTAAGTAACGTACTTTTGAAATATCTTAACAAAAAGCTCAAAGAAAATAAAAGATGAAGCTGCAGTATTTTCTTATATATTCTTGTTGAACTGTTTGATTTGGGTACTTCTTCAACCAGTAGAAACTGCTGTGTGCAATACTCTATTCATAACAGACATAATAAATAAACTTTGACAAATGTCACTGTAACATTTATAGCATGAAAGGGAAGCAACTTGCAATGTAATGTATTAATCAGGTAAAATAGTATTGATACAGGCAGGAACACTGAATAAACTTTTATTTCAGCAAAGCAAAAGAGACACAACTTCTTATATGTTCTCCCTCATCATCATGCCTTCTTCTAGAAAGTACCGTGTTTGTGGTGCCTGGGAAATTTAGAGCTTTTAATAAGGGTGAAGAAATGGAAAGCAGTGATAGCAATAACCCAGCATATAACAATAATTTGCAGCAGCAAAAACCTCTACATGAGAAGTGGCCCTGATCCAGGGAAGTCCCAATCTGAACATATAACTGCCTGCAACTGAGTAGTACCACTGAATACATAAGATCAGCTCTCAAATTTATGAGTCTTTATGAGTCCTTGCTAAAATTTGTGCCCAACAGTATGTCAAATGGCAGTGGTCCAGCTGCCATCTGCTCTGCTTTGGAATATCACATTATGTGGCAGGTTTTCCCCTAGCCCATCTAACTTAAGATTTGTAATTGACTTTCCCAAGTATGTCCCCAGTGCCAAATCTTGACCAGTTCTAACTGGGATTATAAATTCTGGGAATCTAATGTAGAAAGATCATATTGCACATTTAGACACTGCACTACCTAAGTGATTCAAGGTAGTTCTAAGGGATAGTATGCACAATCAGTGTTCAAAAACAGAGGCTCATTTTTGTCTACAAATGTGACTAATATCAGGAAAATTAACCCAGAAAATGCTTATAGCTATGAAGCCAGTAAGGTACTTGTGGTAACAAAAGTAAGTTCAGAATATAATGTTGGCTGTTATAACATTAAGAGGATGCACAAGTGATGGAGTAAAGTAAGAAATTTTTGTTGATGTTACAGGAAATGTACACAATGAAACATTTCAGAAATGAGAGATTTGCAGTCTTAGCCAGCTGATAAAAGTGGAAACTAGGTGTAAGTCACTTTAACCCTCAAAATACTTGTAGCAGGCTGAGCATCATATGTTGCACCCTCATTGCCTGCAGTAGCCATATATTTTTCAGGAAACCAGACTTGTTCCTTGGCAGGAAGACATCAGCTTCGTAGTCAGCGCATCTGTGACTTAACAAGGTCTTCTCGATGAACAACAAGAAAGCAACAGGACAGAGGTGCAACATGCTCTAATACAACCTGGGCAATCTTGGAGTAAGATACTTGGGGCAACACAAATACTAAATGAATCATAGTAAGGTTCACATGCATGAAAAAAATTTGTGATCCTTATTCACTGGAGAATCACATGCTTATTTCAGTCCCCCAAGGAGGGCAGAACTGGAATAAAAAGAAATATAGAAGATTCCAAAATGAATATTTATATGAAAATACCTAAACCTCATTCAAAATAATCCCATTGCCTCATCCACTGTCTTGAGAAGATGATTGCATGCTTGGCTACTCCTCTGACTATGAGTCAGAAATATTATGAGGAGTCCACTTGGTCACAACATCAATCTTTGGTCCAATATAAATCAGTGGGAGTGTTGATAATTCTCAGAAGGAGCAGATTTGGTTCTACATGAGAGGTCATTAGCCAGTTAGATACAGCACCAATACATACACCAGCTAAATAAAAATATGAGATAGATACAGAAAAATAGAGTTATAGCTGTGTACTTTTCTTAATCCCTTATGGAAATGTTGCAGTTTTAAAGCCTTACAATAGTTAATCTGCTTTAGAGTTTGCTCCATGTCTCATATCAGGAAAGGTATGAAGGGCATGATTGTGTCAGGTACAACTTAAATTAAATGAGGAGGATGCTTCTACTGAATATTTCTTCCCTTTCCACCTGCAGTGTGTATAAGAGGTATATTCTAAACTACTGTTTACTTTGCTGATCCACCTGAGAACTATCATTGATCCATATTTACTAATTGAAAAATATATCAGAAATTGGTCATGATTAATTTTTCCAAAAGTGAAATTGGTTTTAATCACCCCATGATTAAATGTTCAGACAAAAGCCTATTTGGGAGTAACTTTCTGAGATAACAGAAACCTGCCACTACCACTAAAGCTAGATGTTCTTATTTCTCCTGGAATTTGGAGTTCAGTTAGCCCAAGTTAAGCATCAAAATCTATACTCACTTTTGGAAACATGACGTATCAAACATGAAAAATAAGAATAGGATCACGTTGCCTAAATTGTTTTCATTTAACTGGTATCTTTATGCAAATTATTCTAAAAACATTTAAATTTCATTGCATTAAAAAAGCAGCTTATTGCTGAAAAGGTCCTCATTGAAATAAATTGTTTCATGTTGACTTTGTTTCCTGGCTTTTAGTTTCTTACTATTGTTTTCTGTGTCTCTACTTTTTCTTATTTTGTCAGTCTGCAGAACATTTAGAACTCTTGGCTATTAGCCTCTAAAAGATGCTTTTTAATTTCTTGTTTATATTTTAATGTCTTGATATTTTTGTCCATCTATCACTTTTCTTGTACTCTTTTTATGCTTCAACACATGAAAGAATTCACATTAAATAGTTTTCCTTAAAATAACATTCCTTATGGAACACATATTTTAAATATTTTTCTCTGAGAGCTTTTTGGCACTGTCTTTTAAGTTCTGTGCAATATCTACCAGACAAGAAATTAGACACTCATGACTGCAGACATTCTTCTCATTTTTTATTGTTACCTTGTTCTTTTAATCAAATTACTGTGATTTTTCTTTTGTGTTTCTGGAATACCTCTCAATCCAGAAGAAATTCTGAAACAGATGCACTTTTTGCTATGGTAGCATTTTTTTCATACTATAAATATAGTTGTTCTGTGAACACTGCAACATGTCTTTGCCTTTCTTTTACATGGAAGGAATTTGTCAATGAGTTACAGATCTTTTTCCTGAGCTCACTGCATTGTATAAAGAGAATAACAGGTTTTTCTATCAGTCAGTTGCAGAATCAAGTTCATTTCTTCTTTTGAGATCCCAGCATAATTCTGAAGCCTTTTCTTAACCAATTTGAGCTCCTTTTTTGTAGCATTTTGCAGGCTCGACTTGGCTAGAGATGAAGGGATTTATCCTTCCTTTGTTACACATAAAGGAACACTTTATATGTATATAAGGTTAGATATTAAACTTTGGGAGTTATTAGTTGGCCTTAATTCCTCATTTTTCTTCAAAAACTAATGACCTCAACAAGTACTGCAAAGTTAAAAGTTTGAAAGTGCCACATCTGCCTTTCTACTATGCATAAGGCCTTCTCTAAATACAACAGCCTGAAATGGAAACAAACACATAAAACAAAACATTCCTTTTTTTGTTTGCATGGCTCTGAATATTCTGAGTCTGAGGAAATTAATCCAAAATTCTCTTCTAGATGAACACTATTACTTTGAGCAATTACATAAAGTGCAGACAGTGATAGGAAGCATGATTGCTGAAGTTTGTTTTAGGAATATATATCCTCGTTTTAGGAATACATATCCTGCAAACTCTAAAAAAGAAGAGAACATCATTTCTCCATATCCAAAAGAGGTGCTGGGATTTTCCTCTTTGGTACATTTTTCACTGCATATAAAAACTGACAATGGGCTCTTATGAGAGAGGTTAAATTTCTTTGTAGAAAATAAGAAAACTGTCAAAATATAGTAACAGCAGACACTTGCAGATGGTTTTTTATTCTTCTGTTGAGAAATTGTCATGGAAAACACTTCAAATCTATTAAAAATATTCTAAATGCATATTCTCAAGCAAATTGTGACTATAATAATAAACATATTACCTCAAATGGATAATTTGATCCTTCTGGATGGATAATGTACAGACCACTTGGAGTTTTTGAAACTGAACCAACAGTATCTTTAATATGAGTGCAGTCCAGACCTAGAGACAAAAGTTATTCAATGATATTCATTGGCAAAATCTGTTTTAAAAAATACAGATTAAGTACAGGAATATTAATTTTTTTGTGACATATGAATTATTTAAAATATAATTTTATTCTCATGCAAACTTTAAAATCACGCTTTGTCATGAATTTATCTTGTAAATTAAAATTCTTTAGACACCATTAAACTCCTAAGTATAAATGACACTTTATAGAAAAAGCTCTTTCTAATCTTAATAGATATGATACAGGAATTAAAGATTATGTATCTGGGTCACTTTACAGATTTTTTTTCATTTTATTTATAACACCAGTACTATGAAAAAGAAATATTATCTGGGAAATTAAGTCTTTTTCCTATAGATATTTGTACTTACCCTTGTAAAAGCCTTTCTATCATAATGTATACATGAAAAACCATTTACCAATAAGTGTTAAGCCAGGTACACGTTAAACATACTCAAACAAGCAGGTTGACAACATATTCAAACAGCCAGCATGACTGCTTAGAGGTCATGTTTCCTTTAGTTTGGATGGACACTAAAAAGAAGATTAACTGTCCAGTGTATTAGTGGCTTCCATCCCATTTGAATAGGGTAATACAGATGTAGAGCACACTTTATTTCATTGCAAAAGAACGTGCCATTAACCAGCCTCAGAGCACTTGCTAACTGATAATCCTACTTGACATTTTGCATAAAATTGAACATGCTAAACACAATACCTGGATTTGTCAGTTTCAGTGATTTAAACCAGTATTTATTATCACATTTTTTAAACAGTTAAGTTTCCACAGTTTATATGTTACTAACACATAATACATGTCAATGTTACAATTGCTTACCTTTGCTTTAATTAGCTCCTTTTCAACATACAAAGGGAAGGTGTCAAAACAGTATCTGAAAAATACTTACCATGAGACTGAACTGCTTTATTAGGAAGTGGATCCAGATGTTTTCTCAAAACTATTGTGTTCAAAAGAACAAGTTTGTTCATGAGTTCATTTACCTGCAAATTCAAATAAAATATCTTTAATTAGGTTGCATTGAGGAATCTTACATTCTAAAGATTTTTTTTTGACTCAAAGTTCATTTTTGTGATGTTCAGTAATTTGTAACAACATGAAGAAATAGTCCTCCACTTTCCCTACTGCCATGTATGACACTAAGTTGTGAAACAGGTGGTGTTTATAACTCCTCTCAGAAATGGAACTCACACCCTACCTGAAGTAAAAGGACTGGTGATAGAATGGTTTAATGACAATTTAAATGTTTAATGAGCCCAATTTTTCCTCAGAAAGACAACACCTGCAGTGAGAAATAACAAATACAAATCTTTATAATGAATAAAGTAAGTACCTGATTAGAAAGGTAATCCAAAGAAGACTGTTGATCATCCATCATGTCTCTTACCAGTTTTTTTGTGCTTCTTGCATATTCAGCAAGAGAGTTCTGCAAATTTCCTTCAAAAGAAATATGTTCATCCACTTTTGTTTATAACTCGAGAAATATTCTTGACTGAATGACAACATACTTTGTTATGATATCTAAGTGAATACTGAAGGTGTTTTACCTTATGGCACCTAAAAGTGAAATGAAAGTAATACAGAAACCACAGATTAAAGCCAAAGATGCTAAAAACTTCAGACTTGCTGATTGCAGTAAAGCATCTTAAGGAGCGATAGCTCTTCCCATGTTTTGAAGAAGAATTTCATCTCATCCTTGGGCAACCTGGACAACCAGTCAACGGATATCACAGAAATATAAATGCATATGATAAAAGACAGATATGTATAAGGTTTCTTGTCACTTACATTTGCTCATTCACTGTACTACTCCTGGCTTTTGCCCTGATGCTAAAAATCATGATCACCACCATCATAATTATATATAATTAATAATATCTATTTTAAAATCATACGTGAAAAACAAGAATTTACGCAATTATTTTTGGAGGCTGATTGTATAATTTGCTGTGTAGTTTCTCAAAGTAGTGAATAGAAAATGTCCTGTGTAAGCCTCTGTAAAAGGTAAGATGAAATACACATTTACTCCCATGTAACTGACTAACTTACTCACTCTCTCCCACTTTACACCCCCACACCTAGCTATGGTGTTTAAATGAGGGACAGACAACCTCCTCTTCTTCTCTAATAGAGAGGGATACTGACATTCAGAGGTTAACAGATCTAGGTGGGTTGTGCTGCTGCTTGGATTTGCCTGTCTTCACTAATGATTACATTTTGTCACACCAGCTCCATCCCAAAAACAGGGTACCCCAAATTTTCTGAACAATACACAGTTTGGGCAGCAGGGTCACAAGGCTGTCACATGTGCTCAAGAAGACTGAAAAATAAATTTGCACAGCATAGCGTAGCACAGGAGAGGATTGCATAGCATGGCACTGCATAGCTCATCACTAAAAGTATTCTTGATGAATACATACTGCACATGTAATGTTTGTCCCCTCGTAAAATGTTAGCATCACACGGTACAAGGCATTGTTCTTTTTGATTTGAAATATCTGCAGATTTATTTTTCTCTTCTGCCTGGAGTGGTCCCTCCACAGCTCCAACACTCCTTGTGTCCTGTTGTACCAAACAATGGAGGGGGAAATAAATTGAACATAAAGCACATATAAAATAGCTCAGTCTGTCAAAATGAAGTCGATTGCTCCATGGGCCTTCCTTTGAAACCTGTTTTTTTAAAGCTTTATCAAGCAATAATTGACAGAGCTGAGACCAAAACTGATTAGGTGTTCTCTGCTTAGCCATACCTCACAAGAACAAGGTAGTGTCAGAGGTAAAGAGTAACATCTACAAATTAAAGAAATACCACCACCATTTCTGGTGAGGTATTCTACTTGTGCGCACTGCGAACTGGAGGTAAGAACTTACAAATCCTGTGTTTTAGAAGCCCACATTTTAGGAATCACCACACCCAAGAGATATCTCAAATGCTAAGGAACTTATTTTCACTGGAAAGGAGCAGGCTTTTGGATTTACCAGATATTAGCAAAACACTTTCACTCTTGAAAAGCCCTAAATTAATTACGTGGACTCTGATCAGGGAAATGTTTGCATAAGTTTTTAACTTATACACACAAGCAGAGAAGATTTGCAGACCAATTCAGCATTAAAAAAAAATATTTTAAATGTTCTTCTGGGGAAAGAATATAGGGACAGTATTCACGGGCACACAATTATCTGAAATAGTAATAATAATAGCATTAGTAAAAGTAGTTACACCTATTTCAGATATTTTTAAATTATATTGGCATATTTAATAGTTTTTCTTCCATGGTGCCATATGACATAAAATAAGGAAATGCGTCTGAATCATCACATAAAATAATTACAAAAAGTAATTCCCAAAATATATGTCATTGTTAAAAGACTAAGCAACGTATTTTCATAGGAATCTTTGTTTGATGATTTCATAATCTCAGCAAATCATTTGTAGCATGTTCATGTACTGTGTTTTCAAATGTAAATACGATCCTTAGAAATGTCAAGATTTTAATGAAAGACAAAACTTATTTAGACTTGAATACATCTTCAACATAGTTGGTTTTTCCTCCTCCAGTTTTCTCCTTCTGGAATTGGCACTATACCAGCAAGCACTGAACAGGGCTTTTTTCCTGCTTTTTGCTCTTAAAAAGTGAAAGTAAAAATTACAAAAAGCTGTTAACAAGGGGATTTTACAGCAAAAGATTTCTGAATTACTAGTATAATTGCATTTTGTGCCTGGAGAATGGTAGACAAGTAAAAGAATATGTTTCTTTAATTTTGAAATAAGCACAAAATAAAGGAAGAAAAATTGTGTAAGAGTTATAAACAGATCACTTGAAACTTATAAATAGAACACTTGAAAGTATGGCTTGTTCCAGGGCTATCACAGCTACTCCCCAGATGTTGAACTAAATACTCTCAAGCAAATATTTTTAATCAATATTTATCTTTAACAAAAGCCAACACGAAACAAGCACTTAAGTCTGATCTCAGCAATTCAAGCAAAAACTGTCTCTGCCAAAAACAATAGTTACTCTGCATTTACAGTCATGCAGATGAGATTAAAATATGACCTAACAATTGAGCTGTGATAAAGGACATTACACAGGAATGTTCTAATATTCTGAATGCCTACAATTTCAACATCGTTTCTTTTCTCTGTCTGGAAATACCTGATTCTTCTGTATTTTCATATCTTGAATAAGGCAATCCACATTTTTAAAACATCTGTCACTTTTCTGAGAAATCATTCAGTTACATTCATTATCTTATCTAAACAAAGTAATTGAAAATCTTACCTTAGATGAACAAGGTTCCCCATTATTTATGACAGTTTCTCCTAAACTGAACAAAAAAATATTAAGACAAATCAATGAAGTTACTCTTAAGTGGTGGTTCATCTTTTACTTGAAGAAATGCAAATGTTTTGATGAGTTTCAAATTTCTGTGGAAAGAATTGTACACTATGAAGGCCTGATCTAACTATTTGGGAATGTCTACAGCACAAAGGGCAGCCAACACATCACTTCTTTACTGCCTGGATTTAATAAACTACATTTCAACTGCACAGTAGATTTTATATACTACTATTTGCATCCTGAGGGAAATTACTGCTTATCACCTCTACATGACACATCAAACATATATATTTTCCTTGTGATAAACTCTGACAGATTTTCTTATATGCTATTTTTGAGCATTTGTGTTTATTTGGCATGGGTGGTCTGGGCTACTTGAAAGAAAACTAGTATTACTCGATGTTTTCAAATTTTTATGAAGTTTTTTTTATCATTAAACTGAAGGTGTTTGTATTGTGTTGTGGTGTAGTGCACCAGAAGAGAGTTGTGGAGGCAATTTTGAAATATGCCATAAAACCAAGTTCAAAGCAGGAAACTTAAAAAACATTATTTTAAATTAGTACTTTGTATTTCATAGAAAATCTTCTAGGAGGAGGACCATAGCAGTATTTTGGTCTCACTGGTAGTCCACCCATAATAACACAGGTATTGAAACTGAGAGTCATTTAATACAATGATTTTTAGCCCTGAAAAAAGCCAAACTATGAGAAAATGGTGTGAAAAATAAGAACATTAAATGTAGTTCACAGAAGCTTAATTTAAACTATGAGGCATTTAAGAGTTTTTACATGCTCAAGTCCACGACTTTTGTATCTTAAAAACTGAATCTGACAGTCTAACAGAAAAAAAAAGGTCATTAAGGTTCAACCGATTTTCAACTCCTCATGCACATTAGAGAATTTAAATTGTTTGTGATCTGGCTGAATAAATGAAACCTCAGCAAAAGTACTATTGGGAAATACACTGTCTAAAGGACCTTTAGAATACACTGTTCAACTGCACCTTACATTGGTAAAACAAGACAATGTTCCAAATTTGTCTTGATAATGTGGTTCATCTCCACCCCTATCAAAAGCTGGAATACACTGGGAATAGCTTTTGCTACTAAGGTTTATTGTGAGTAGATTAATACACTTTTTAATCCAATGTTTTCTTTAAAAATCAATAGCGAAATGGTACTAAGAGCCTGTAACTGAGAGGAGCATATTCAACTGCCTGTGAAATTCTGAACAACTTTGGCCATTCTGTATGTCTCAAAATCAATTTTTAAATTTGTTCTAAAGTACCACATGGCACATCATAGTCTTCCAATACGGTTTAATTAGTGCATCAGTTGATGGTCTCAAGAAGATGCAGATTGTGATCCGTAGTTCAGGAAGAAGGTGAAAAGATTTTCATACCTATCTATATGTCATATTTAGGGCAAATGAACAGTTTTTCTTCCTCTTTCTATGTACATAAATAGGCAGAGGTGACAAATTTCAGGAAGGAACGGTTGAAATAGTCAGAACATTAACTTAACCTTTTCTCCGATGCAGTTGCTTACACAGCTTGGAGGAAAGCTATAGGACATTAGCAGATTAATCCTCCACTGGAACAAGAAGGAAAGAAAAATATGTTTCTCCAGCAGCACAGCTATGCTCCAGACTTCAAATAAGACTTGTAATAAATTCAGAATCCATCCCACAAAGTTTTAAGAGTTGCTCTTTATCCTTCACTGGAATATCAGTGTCTAGCCCACAGTAAAATTTATAAAACTTCTTTCAAACCAGCTGCCAGAGCAGAACCTTCCATTCTGTAACTACTTAAGATCAGGTTTCTTGCTGTCCCAGAATAATTATACACTTCTGAATTACATGACCTTCAGCTTGTCACCTTCTTGTCCCACACTCTGAAAGATGTGAGGTTACTCAAAAGGAGGAATTAGCCAATAACTGTAAAGGAGGACTATGAAGACCTAATAAAAAAAAAAAAAAGGGAAAGACAGAAAGATATATAAACACTATTCTTAGTTCTAAATCTCAGAAGGTATCTTAAGGTGAAGCTGCAAGTTGTGCAGTATTAGATCAAAATTTTCACTAAATCTAAGGAAGTTCAAATTCTGCCAGTGGCATGAGTTGACCATGAATGTCAATCTTCCTAGGTGGGACAGGGCCCCAAATTCTGCAGTTGCTCAGCTCTCCTTCAGTCCTGCTTTGGTGACTGAGTTCTGCATCCTGATAAAGACTTCTACTGTATCCTAAATGAAATAGTGCATTTTCTCAAGCAAACCGGGATTTCAAAAGCAATATGCAGGTTGAAAAGCACACAGTGGTGACAACCACTTTTCTACCTGCAACACAGTGGAGCAGATGGGACAAAGAAGTGGTGAATTTGGGGTTGGTATTCTGAACTAGGAGGTGAAAGACTTCCATTTTGGGGTCATCTTCTCAACTGCAATAAATGGGATACTATAAATACTAAGCACATTTGCCTTAACCAGTGGTCTTGACTGTAAAATGGTAACATTCACTGCACAAACTGGGCTACAAACATGGGGAGAGGTCGATGGAGAAAGGTATTTTACAAAGGAAGAGTACTATTTTTACCTTTCTAGTCAAAGACATAGAACAGCTGCACACCGAAAAAAAAAAAAAGAAAGGAAGATTTGGTTTAAGCTCAAATACACCAGCCAAGAAATGTCTCGCCAGGAAATCACCAAGGCATTCAGCCTGTTGCTGACAGCTCATCCAAGGCAGGGCAATATCCCAAGACAACACACCCTGCTTTGCCTTTTAATAAATAAATAAATAAATAAATAAGGTTTTTCAGTCTTATGAAGAAACTGGGCGGGGGGGATGTTTGGTTAGGTGGGTTTTGGGGTTTTTGGAGGGGGGTTGGGGGGAGGGTTTGGGGTTTTTTTACTTTGCTTAACTATATTTATGGAATTTTTAATATTTTTCTATAATATTTTATACATTTTTCCCTTTTTGTTTGTTGTCGCAATTTCTGCACGCTGTGGTTGAAAATAAAAATAATTAAAAAAAAAAAAAAAAAAGAGTTGATGGTGTTAATCTAAGCCTTCAGCAGGTCTGAGAGCACCCGCAGAGCTCCGCAAACCCTCAGCAGGGTCGCCCGCCGGGATACCGGCTGTGTTTGGGGCTTTTAGAGGTCAGCCCGCGGTTTGCAGCGCTGCGGGGGATGGAAAGCCCAGTGAGAGCCAAGCACCGCTCCTGGCAGGGCATCCGGCACCGCTGCCCCTAACGAGACGGGACGGTGGGGAGAGTGCGGAGCGAGGTGCCCGCGCGTGGCTACCAGCCCGGCACGGGCACGGCACGGGCACCGGCACGGGTACCGGCACGGGCACCGGCACCGGCACTGGCACGGCTCCCGGCCCGCCCCATCCCTGCGCCCGCCGCGCAGCCAGTAGTAACTGCAGCGCCAGCCCGTCTCCGCTCAGCGCGGCTCCCGCGGCCCGCCCCGTCACGAAGGCAGCGGCAAGGCCGCCGTTGCTATGAGGCCGGGCGGGACGCGGCGCTGCGGGCCTGGCGCTGGGCGCGGGCGCTGCATGGAGCCCGGCGGCAAGGCTGGCGGGGCGGCGCGGGGGCAGCAGCGCCCCGGGGTCCCGCAGGACCTGGGGCGGCGGAGCGGCGCTGGGTATCCTTGCCGAGGGGGTCCCTGAGCGCTGGGCCGGGCGTTGCTCGGGGCCGGGGCTGCGGGGGCCCGTGTGGGGCAACGGCGGGGCCGGGCGGCGGTGGCTCAGCCCTCGCTCTGCCCCGCGGTCAGCGGCCGCCTCAGGGGTGTCTTCAGATTAAAACTTGCGCGTTGCGGGTTGTTAACGGCCGTGGGAAAGTTGACTTCTCAAGCAATTTCGGAGTTTTCCTATTTCTAAATTTTAGTAATAAGGACTTCTGACACAAACTCTTAAGATCCGCCTACATAATGCTGCTTAAATGATTACTGGCTTGAGGCAGGACTGATCTGGCACCGTGGAGAGCTTTTGTTTAGTGATAATCAATTTCAGTGTAAACAACCAGTCCTTTGGGGGGGTGGGTGTGTGTCTGCGTGTTTGTGCATTTACTATTTAACATTTTCACTGTGATACCTGCATCCTTATTTCACAGGTTTAGATAACTACACAAAATGTCCCTTCAAATGAACAAAATAAAGGTGGAATTTTTCAGGTGGTGATATAATGAAAGATAAGTGAAAAGACTCTCCTAAAATCCCTTTAAAAAGTAAAATGCAATAACATTTTTCTGGATGACCATAAAGTTAGTTATGACTATAACATACAGTTATTGGACCTACTCTTGTGTACTTAGTCAAAAGGCATATCAGCATTTTGTATCTCATAGATAAAGTATCTCAAAGATATATACCTTTCTTGCCCTTTGCCAGAAAGGTATATAAGGTCAATCAAACAGGCTGTTAAGTCTTTTAATGAGCTGTTTGATCCAGTTCCTATTGTCCTTAACACAATCTTAGGGGCAGAGATTTAACATGTCGTTTGGAACGTGATTTACAAGAAGAGCGTCGGGCATTGAAAGAGGATCAAAAAGTATGTCGAAGCAAGGCGATGAAAAATTTGAAAGAGACAAACAGAAGAAGAAGGCAAGTAACTAGGGTTCCTTTAATGGAGGATTGTATAAAAAAACCAAAAAAAAGGAGCAAAAACCAATCAAAAAGAGTCAAAACCTTGAGACAGCTCAATATATCTCTATTATATTCATGTTCACTTTGATAAATAGCCTCACTGCTCTGGCACAGAGGAATCCAAGCTAAAAAAGTTTCACCAATTCAGTTTCTTGCTATAGGACAAATAAAATATTAAAAGGGCAGTATTCTGATTTAGTTGCTAATTTTTGGAAGCTTGCTGTAGTCACATCTCGTATAAACTAAAGGTAAGCAGCACTTTCATCTTGTGCCTCTGATCTGCATTTCTAGTGTTCTAGATTTTATTAGCTTCAGTGGATGTATGGAAAATACACTCAGCTGTACAGTATGGGCCAGAAGGCAGGCAATTGTTGCCTTCTGAAGTGTGTGCTTTTCTGTCTGTATGGCATAACAGCTGCACAGCCTCCCCTTCATGGTGAGGCTTTTTGCTCCCACTTCCCTATAAACACAAAGCAACGTCTTTCTAGTACAGGATTATATTTATAATAAAGTTATTTTGTACTGACATTTTAAACAGGGCTTTGCATAGTCTGTCTTTCTGCATGCAGGAGAATGCAAAGCCATGAAATATTCTGTGACAAATGGATTAAGTGAATTATGTACTGAAATGTCTCAGTGAAGTGCTGTAAGGAATTTATTGGGCATAGAGGTCTTTTCCCTCGCACTGAGATGGTGCTCACACATACAGGAGGCTCAGCTGTGTGTACTGTAGGGGCAGATGGGTTCCTCCTTGCAAGCCCCCAGCCTCACACCAGCTTCCTCTGCCTCTTGTTAACTCCTTAAAGCTCATGCCCCACAGATGACTTCTGTTATACAATGTTTACTTATTGACATATGTTGATAACTCGTAAGAGAGGTGGTATAAATTGTTTATATTGCCATTTTAGTTGACAGTATGTGCTGTCAACTTATGTTTTGAAATATAAAGGAAAATGGAAGAGGAGGTATAATCACCTGTGAGTGATTAAAGACAGTGTGTGACCCACAACCTTTGCAGATAATAAACTGAGTCTCAGTTGCAAAATTAAATATCTAATTTCATTTTCTGGAGCAGAACCACTGTAATGCTACGCATCTCAGAGGAACACTGTTTATTGTATTCCTGGTCTTGAAATATTATACTCTAATGTAAAAGCAAATACCAGACAGCCTGCATATTTTTGACAGACTGGTGCAGTTAAAATAATACTCATGGATACATAAATACATTTCCATATGTATTTCATTGCAACCTTAAGAAACACAGTATAAATCCAAGTTACTCAGGTGAGCCAGTTAAAATTTAGGTATGGTATTCATAAAATTTAATAATTTCAATTTGTGATAATTGAAAATGGCATAATTATTAGCATAATAAGCAGTTCAAATGGAAGTCTGTGGTAACAAGTTTTCTCCTAATAACTGAAAAGGAGTAAGTTGTCTAATGTTAGAAACTTAGTAAGTACATATAATGTTATAAGCTGTGACATATAATTAAAAATTAAGGGTCACTGCATATATGCAGGAAAGTAATTTGAAAATAAAGTTTCTTGAATCTGAATATTTTTTCCGGACAGTTATACAGGTAGGAGATGATTGATCAACCATCAGGTCATGTCTCAAATCTGTATATGAGCCACATTTCGTTAGCTTTCTTACACATGTAAAGGTGTTAGATATGATGGTGGTTTCTCAAGGGTGGCATGACTTTCTTAAGGTCCACATTTTCACCTGGCAGCATCCAAAATTCTCCCTGACAGGGCTTACAGGCATGTATCGGGAGTTATTCCTGGCACTGCTGGTGTGTAATTTCAAAAGTGAAATTGTATCTTTTGTATTTTTTATATGAAGAGTAGGAATGAGTGCACTGTGAAGTGTGACAGTCTATCTTCTGCTTCTAACCTTCAAAAAGAATGGTTGAGTTTGGAAGGGACCTTGAAGCCATCTGGACAAACACCTCTGGTCAGAAAGGGCTACCTAGAGCTGGCTGGCCAGGACTAGCTCTTGAGCTTCTCCAGGAATGGAGACTCCACAACCTCTCAGGGTGATCTGTGTCAGTGCTTGGTGATTCTTACCAAAAAAAAAAAAAAAAAAAAAAAGTGTTTCCTGATATTCCAAGGGAAGCTTCTGTGTTTTCGTTTGGTCCCATCAGCAAGCATCACTGACGACAGCCTGGCTCTCTCCACTTTGCACCTTTCTTCCAGTAATTTATAGACATTAGTAAGGTTCCCTTGAGCCTTCTCTTCTCCAGGCTGAACAGTCCCAGATCTCAGTTTTCAACCTTTTCTCTATGTTCCTGTAGTGAAATTTTCCCTGACAGTCCAGTATTGATTAGCTGTCAATACTCCTAAAATGCAGCACCTTAAGCATTAAAAATGTTCAACTGCTGCAAGCTGTGCTCAGCTAATTGGTTCAGTAGTGAAAGACAAAAACATCACTTGCTCAGAACAGAGCAAGGATAGCTTTGGAAAGAAAAGTCTCAGTAACTTAAATCACAGATCTTTTTCAACCCCTCTGATGCCATCTGTTTCTTTGCATCTCTTGTACTGACCAAGCTCCTTAGTTTTGTGTTAACAACAATGCTTCAACACAGCAAAAAACCCTGGCCTACAGTTTATATAAGTTGCCTGATTATCAAGAAAGTAATTTCTTTATTGTCTCACTGATCTATGAAGTTGCAATTTCAAGATCAGATTTAGAATCAAATATTCTCTGGGGCAGTAGCTGGCAGGTATTTTGTTTAAATAACAATATTCTGGAAATAAGAGCTACTGAGTAAGCACATACTTGATGCAAATGAATAGGATATCATATTTTATGTTTATATAACACACTGCTTTCTAAATACCAGCTGTCAGTTTTGCTGGGGACTATAGACTTCCTGCTGTTAGTGCTCAGTGCAAAATGTGCATCCCATTTTACTGAGATGTTAGTGTCTGCAGGTAGCCAGTTCATTCTGGAAATGCAGTTGACTATGTGCATTTTAAAATAAACATTACAGTCATTTATCTTGGTTCAGAATTTTGAATTACCTTGAAATAGCTAATCCATCTGTTGTAACTGGGGAAGGAAATCTATATCAGTTTCCAGTCTATTCCCAATCTATTGTTCTTTCCATAATAATTTATTTTCAGCATATGCACAAGCTTTGTGCTCCACCTACTGGCTGATTAACATTGATTATTTAATAAAAGCTCTTTAAATTATTCATCAGTGCTATTGATAGAGAAAGAAAAGCAGTCCAGGGCCAGAAATATGAGAACAATGTCAGCACTTGGTAAAAAGAGAGAGCAAAGTGTTAAGAATTTTGTATTGCTTTCTACATCAGGATGGAACCGTGAAAAGTAGATGATCACTGTAACCATGTAGACATGAAATGCAGTATTGCCATTTCTGATAATGGGCCACAGGTTTGTGCTGAATTTGCAAGGCCTCAGGACAGATGCTTGCCAAGCATTCTCTCTTTGAACTTTTCTTGGCCTAACAGCAGCTTTGTTTTGCTTGGTTTAGCTGTAACAGCAATTTCTCTAATGACCAGGTGTCTGTGGCTAATTTATTTTGCCTTTGTTTATCTTTTTATAGTATGGCCATAGTTTTATATAGGTAGCTGTAACAAGCAGTTATTCTATGTAGAGAATAAGATATTTATTACTCTAAAATAATGAAGTAGTGTAGAGGAATGCAAGCCTGGTACAGTAGCAGAGGCCTTGAGAACTGGAGGTGCAGGATGTGGCATGGAGGTGGTAAGAGATGGCACACAGACTTGGCAGTGGAGACCCCAGGGCTATAAACAACTCACCAATAATTGGTTAGAGAAATGCAGAACTAGGTCTAACAAACCTGTCTTCAGAGGTAAAGAGGAAAAAAGTATAGTATGTAATATACATAAAAACAACCATGTATGGAATATTTGGAGGTACTGTGTACCTACAGATTGATGATGATAGAGCAGAAGTGTAAGAGTGTATTAGCAAATATAAAAATTACTCCAAGTGGATCCTCAGGTGAGGGAGAAGGAAGCATTAATGTGAACATCCTGTTGGTCCTGCTGAAAGGACTCCAGATGCTGCCAGTTCACCCCAACACCCCAGCACAACCAGAATGAAACTACAAGCCTTGGGATGCAAAAGAGCAATTCAAGAATGAGCATCAGGAAAAGAGATAGAAACTCAATGTATAAATAACACTTCAAACCATTTTATCATTATTATTGAGCCTTTTTCTGTGTAGAAATATTATTTTTTATTATATATTACTATATATATTATATAGATAATAAATAATATATCTATACTATTATAATATATTAATATTATAATAGTACTATTATTTTTCAGTTACAATTATAGCTGGATTAATAACAATCAGACTCCTAAGATTTTAATTATGCTAACAAAAAGAATGCTTGACTTTATATAAGATGTCCTTGGGTTTTGCCTATGAACAAGACTTGGGGTGTGACAAGTGGTATATAGTGTGGGCAGCCCTCCTGTGAACGTCTGGGATGTATTGCAGGAGAGCCCTCTGTGAGCCCCTGCAGTATTGTAAGGGTTGGTCCTTCTGAAACTCTCACAGCAATTTCAGGCTGTCTTTTTTATTCAGCATACAATAATCAAAGAAGATGAAGGAGTAGATTTAATATGTGTTCCTGGTCTGAGTAAGTATCTCAGATAAATTGCCCATTGATTTTTGGGCAATGTGCACAAATCTTTTTAAGGATGTGAGATTGCTTCCTGTTTGCCGATGAGGAGAATTTTAAGTGTGATACCCCATTCTAGCCTTTTCTGGATCTTACTGTAGTCATTGACTATACAAATACCTCGCTACCTCAATTTTAAAATTACTGTGCACTGTTTTGCAACATGGTATGGCCATGGGTTAGTAATACCAACTCAGTACCAAAAGGTTCATTTCATAGCACTCTATATGCACTGTATGTATTCCTTTTTTAATTATTATTTTCATTCAAGGCAGTAATAAGCATTTTGTCCACCTGGGAATGTAGCATCCATCACTTCACTGTGAAGACAATTTCATAAAAGTAACCAGGAAATAGTTCCACCATCTAGTCATACTGTTTTAACATAAAAATGCCTTCCACATAATGTCTGTATATGTGAGACAGCTAAGTATTTTAAGTTTCATATTCCAAATTCTCCAAAAACATTTTGGCAGCAGTTTCAAAAATTGCTGCACCACTAGGTTGTTTATAGTAGACAGAAAAATTGGGTTAAAAAAACACTAGTCAGGAAATTCTTCTGCTAACTATCCATCTTAAAGCCATACTCTTTTGCCAGTGTTACATCTGTGATATGAACCTAAGCTGGTGGCTTAAGGGGAGTGCATTAACAAACATGTGCTTTAACTGTTTTTCTGTAAGACGTAAATGTGCATTTTTAAAATTATTTATTTTACATAATGCACCTGGGTGTTACAATTTGCATTCTCTGAGTTCAAGAAGTTAATAGGCCTTCATGGAATAATTTAATGCATTTCCTTATATTAAAATAAGATCATTTTTACTCCTTCTTGTCTTAATCCAAACCAAATAGTGATTATGATGAGCTGTGGTGAAAAAGACCTCTTGCATCAGCATTTGGACTTGCTCATTCCCTATATGGAATGAGCTATGTGGAACAACAGTCCTTTTTTTATGCCAGTTATTAGGAATGTGGAAGAGTGCAGCTAAGTCATATTCAAAATCATTTTTTTCAAATAAATAAGTAAAAACTCTGTCAGAATTGACTTTTTCCCTTTTTGGAGTTATACGCTGGAATTACTCCAGGTATAAAGTTGTAGAATTTCCCACATGTCTTAATTTAAAAACTACAGTTCAACTAAAGGCCTTCTTGATCAACTTCTAGAAATACTAAAAGGCATCAAGAAGAATGTGTTCAAACTACTTAGTAGAATAAGCAAGCCTGTTTCCTTTTTTGTGATTTTCCTATTTCTTTACTCAGGATAAAATTGCAGATTTCTGTATTAGATTTTAAGGTGAGTGAAATTCAGGAATGCTGAAAGTGAACAATGAACTCTAGTTCTGCTTTTTAGTTCTAATATGTTTTGACTGACATGTATATATGAGTTCCCTAAATAGTGAAAGTTCTTTATGTCTCTCTCTCTCTCTGCTATGCTTTGGCTTCCAAGTGGATTAAAGTGGATATTCCTGTATAAGTGTGTACTTGGGAATTACTTGGCAGTTTTCCTATTTTTTTACTATTGTGCAATTACAGCCTTTAAGCTTTCTAAAATAAAAAGTACCTGCTTCAATTATTACTGTGTTTGTTTTCACAGAAGATCAGTCATCACTTTGAAGGGATACTAGAAAGGGTCAAGTTGAATATTTCAGTTTGAACTTTTTCCCTGAAAAGCAAAAGGGAAGAATAATAAAAATAGCTTGCGTTAAGGAGTAGCTTGGTAAAGTAACAGCTTTGCTCCATTAAGCAAGAAGAACTATGAAGCAACTACTAGTGATTGGAGTTATAGGAAGGTATCTTATTGTGATGAAACAAAGAACATAGGGCTAAACATTTCTTTCCATTAATGTTGCCTAGAAGCGGACCTTACTTAGTGTACTTGTGACCTGTTAAGTCACATTTCTAATACGAAGATGGGAAGTTCCCAGTGGTAGTGAACTTTGCATGGCAGGCTGTGGAAGGTTAACTTGAAGAGCATAACTTTTACAGTATTACTGCACTTAGAATAGAATGTTTCCAGGGATAGGGCATCCACAGCCTCTCTGGGTGACCTTCTCCAGTGTTTCACCACCCTCACGATACAAAATTTTTTCCTTATGTCTAGTCTGAATCTACCCTCTTTCAGTTTAAAACCATTAAATGTGACTTGCCTACATAGGCACTGTGCCAATAAATATACTGGGTATATTTCACTCAAGGAGCTAGTTTGTCAGTAGAAGTTGATGATTTTGTCAGCGGGAGAAAAGATTCCACATAGCTTCGTGGAGCTCATGCTTACTGAAGGAAACCTTTGTGATGATGTTGTTTTGGACTAGAGCCTGCTTTGCTTTTCAACCAGTGGGAAGACACATTTAGCAAAGTTATTATTAACAACTGATTCTGTCAATTATAATTTCACATTACTATTTTATCCCATTTTGTGCTGCTAATCTGATTGTCTTTCAGAAAGCTTCTTAACAACTACAATACTAAATCTTGCATATTTATAGGTAGTTCATTTGTGTTATTTCTAAATAACAACTTTTAAACTGCTGTTATTTCTCCAACAGCTTATGCAAAGCACACACAGACCATTTTCAGTTAACCTTCCTATTGATCTGCTCACTGTGATACATTTATGTGGTACTGTAAAGGCTGTTGTAAAAGTCACACTGGTGACATGAACTGGTCGAGTCAGCATGTTAATTCACATATTTAAAAAAATCAAATCTCTGGTTGAGATTAAAAAATAAAAGGATGTTGTTACCCTTCTTCACCACCCGGTGTCTCATTTACATTCAGACAAACTATAAAAATCCAGCTGTGCTGAAGTTAATAGTATTTAATTTATGGGAAAGCAAGCTTTTGTACTAAAATGGCAAGTTGGTAAGTAAGTTACTAATATTTTGGTAAATGTAATTCTTAAACAGGAATTATTTACTTCTTCTTCTTTAATGCAGAGCCTTTGAAGAAAGACAGAAGGAAGAAGAAGAAAAAGAACAAAGATTTAGAGAACAAGTTCTGCAGCAGAGGAGAACTGAATTAGGGGAGGCAATTGCTAAGTTCCTGCGTGCTCCATCATCTTTTCCTCAGCACAAACGAACAGGTTTGTAAATTAAAATTTAACCATTATTCACAATACAAGTGTTTTTATATTCACAGTATCACAGAATAGTTAGAGTTGGACAAGACCTCTGGAGGCCATTAGTCCAACCCCCCCATATTTTTCTGTTAGTAGAATGCAATTGAAGCAAACAGAACAATTACTTAATTCAAATTAATTGAATTCACAAAAGCAAAACAGCTGACAAGAAACTCAGATCTGATATATGTGACAATTGGGTAGTGGAAATTAAAAGGAAAATGGATTCTTTTTTTTCTAAAAGCTATATTGTGAGATATTTCACTATATTCCAGTCACAGTAAATACATGACCTCCTTGGGGTATTGTGGCTTCCTGGGTTTTCCCTACTTTTTTGACTGCAGTGTTATTGGTTGCAGTACTGTGCTTTCACAGCTGGGTGAGAGGTGTTACAGGGCCACTAACAGTTACTAGGATAGCGTCATGATCCCCTCTCTGAGCCCTCAAACATGAAATATTCAAGAATGTGCATTTTGTTTATCATTAAGTAAAAGCAGTCTTAGCATTTATTAATATGGTACATTACTTTTTTTCTGAACTGGTCCACTTTCTAAGCTGTTCTCTCGCTGCTGGGAAGAAATGATCACTTCAGCTCAGTTCCTGCTTTCTTGGAATCTGTGCAGATTGGCTGGAGTTTGTAACAGCATTGGCCAAATCTGATTTCCCGTCAACTTTCCAGTGTTCAAATGCTTAAGATATGGTCTATTACTTAGGTATTCTTTAACAGATTTACTCTCCCAACTGCAATTGTGCCAACTGTGAGGTAATGTCTCTGACTTCAAGATCAAATGTCAGATTAAAATAACAAAATAGAACAGTACTGGTTTAAGGCTTCTTCATAGCTCTACTGACAGCCCAGACTGTTTAGCAATAGAATGAATCACAATTTTTTTCTCTTGATCTTCGTTTATAGAAATTCTGCCTCTGTTACTCTCTACCCTACTTCTACTCACTTGAAAGTGGCACTATGTTGTGCCTGTCTGGACTGCTTCTTTCCCCACTGGTTCAATTATTGAGTTAAAATTTGGCCTCAGTAAAATATCTCCAAGCCATAACTTTGGTTTAGTGCATGAGTGGAATAATCATGATGTAAAAACAAAGATATTTTAACCTTCTATTTTTTTTCAACAGTGCAGTTTAAAAGCAAATAGCAAAACTGTTGAATACATGTGTGACTGTAAACATTTAAATAGACTGGGATTTTGTTTCAGCGGAACTTGAGGTGCTCTAGCATGTCTAATAATGCTAAACTACTCTGTTTATTGTAACTGTCTGGATTTAGGCTTCCAAACTTCAGAAACTTAACCAAACCATTTATGGTAGAATGTTCCAATTTTAATTTATTTTTTCCCATTGTGTGTTTTAACTCTGATTCCTCCAGTCCAGACAAAAGCAGCTTTTCAGTTAGAAGAAGCTCTTGAACAAATTAAAGTATCTGTTTTAACACCAGGACTGTGTTTGTCAAGCATAAACAAAATTAACTTCAGGTAAGCATTCCTGTTTACTCTGATGATCAAAGGAAGTAAATTGCTTGATGTCTTCAATAAACAACAGACAATTATCTTTAAGACATTGTGGAACATTTCTCTCGCGGCAAAGAAAGCATTTCTGTGAACTTTTCCAGTGAAGCATTATGCAACTTCCTTGAGTTGTTTGTGTCCATTTGGTAAGAGAGCAGAGGAAATGACACAAACCTTTTCACCTCAGTGGAATTCTGGGAATAGTCAGGACTAACCCAATCTCCAGTCAGTTATAGCCCAACTCAGATTGCCATGGTCAAACCATTTGCTGTCCTCAAAATTACAATGTCTTCTGTCTAGGTGATTTTTTATCCAGATTTTTTCCTTTTGATATTCAAGGATACTTTGGTTTGTATATTCATGCAAGGATCTTCTTTACAGCTGTCATTCCTTTATATTTCTTACTCTCTTTATGTATTGAGAGCATCCTGATAACAATTTGACCTGTAATTTAATTTTATGTCATGTAAAATTTTATGTGTGATGTGATTCCTTTTCACTCAACCCAAGCACTGTTTCTAAGATACCTTGACTTAGAATGTTTTTTGATATATGGTTTATTTATCTGCTGTATTTCATACTACTTCCTGAGTATCCCTTTCCTAATCTCTCATTTCTTTAGCATTTCAGTTCAGGGGCTTGTTTTTGTTGTTTCTATTTTTGTTATTCCTTTCTGCATTTCGGTTATTTTCTGCATTATATAAATTGTGCAGATGTTCAGAGTACAGGTAAATTCTGTTTGAAAGGGGTCTCCCTGCTTTTGGGTTTTAGTGTGTTCTTCATTGTGACATTAATATTCAACTTGTGTACATATCTCTGCTGATTAATACATTTTCAGGTGATAAAATGGTCAGTTGAGAAAATATTTCATGACTCTTAGAGCTTAACACTCATGCTATTTGCCAGTAGAATTTTATAGGAAAATTGCAGCAACAAAAAAAAAAAAAAAAGAAACAAGAAATCTACCTGTTAAATCTAAGTTTAATTTACAGCAAAAAAATGTAGATGCTTCTGAACCATGTCTCAGGTTTCCTGATCATTTCTTTCATTTGACTCATAGGCTTGATTAAGGACAGCATCTACTGAGATGCTGTTTATTTCCCCTGGATTTATCGTTTATTTTTCATTTCTTTCTTTATTTTTCATCTTTTTTCAATCTGCTCCTTGTGCATCCCATTGGTGTCTCAGGACTTGTTCAAACCAGTTACCATTTTTACAGTGCCATCACTCCATTTTATTTGTATAATTTTAAAAATTCACTATCCTTTAATAATGATAGTGTGTTCTTTTCCCAGTTTTCATTTTTATAACCTGATTTCTTAAGGAAATTAGATTTGTATGTTCATATTCTTTTGCAGTTTGTGTTCCCCTAGTAACAAAATTTGAGAGAGAGCTAAGAATCTCAAAGATAATTATATTTCTGTAAGTTTGAAACTAGAAATTGCTCACGGAAATAAAAATTAAAATAAGTGAAAGGTTTAAAAGTTGAGTCTACTATAACCGGGTCGCAAGACAGCTAGTACAGATAAAACAGAAGAGCATTTTGAGAAGGTTCTCAGCAGTGAAGTTTCTTCAAAACTCACCAGTTCTGAGCTGTAAAGAGTTAAATATTTCTTATAATCCCTTTAATTGGAAATTTTGGGAAAGCTAATAACTAACTCATATGAAGTAGTAGATACCTGTCTGTATTTCTGTTGCTTCTTACAATTCTATAAGCATTCAAGCCAAAAATCTTGTGGCATCTTTAGAATTTACCCTCAGAAACAGAATGTTTAGAATTCATTGACAGTCCACTTTAAAGGAAGAAATGACAACTCTTTTAAGTATGCAAGATAAATATAGCTGCAAACCCAACTGAATATCTGTGAATTTTAAAAGTTTCTAGAATTCATCGTGTCTGTGTTTTAAAAGGTGTAAAAAATAAATTAAGCAATAGAGACATATAAACTCCTCTTGGAGAAAGGTAAAAGTCCTGAAACCGCTAATAAGTGTATTCTGTGCTTGCAGTAGAGCCATTTTGCTTCAAGTAGGGCTTAGTTATAGAATGTCAAAGCAAGGATTTTGGAGAACTCATTAGCTGACACTGGGATGTTTGTACATTAGGTGTGTAAGTGGGATGCTGTTTTTTTTTACAAGATACATTTCCCTGTTGGTGTTTAAAAATAGTTGTGTTTAAGTTCCTTCTTGAGATATAAGCTTAAATATGACAAATCAAAAATGGTCTATGGAAAAATTGGAATGTAGAAACTTCTATAAATATAAATGGCCTAATCATGTAGAAATGTTTATAAATATAATGGTCTAAGCACTCAAATAAATAAAAAGAAAGTTTGTGTGTGCAGAAAACCAACAAACCATATTTGGGGGGGGGGACCAGGTGTCAATCACTAGTCCACAATAATAAAGAAGTTTTGGGATAGGGAGGATGTCTGCCATTCAAAAGAAAACAGCATGCAGTTTTTTTAGTTTAATAAATAAATATATGAAATGGTTCTCCCTTTTTGCTGTCAGCCATCTCATCAGAAATAATAAATTCCCTTTTAGAGTCTCCTTAGGTCACTGCAATTAAGACAGCCTTTTTTGGAGTCTTCTATAAAATGTCCTGAAAAATAACAATAATCTTGATGTTTTGAAAGTTTCCATTTTCCACTGCGCTAAAATGATGTGTTGTGATAAATGCAAAAAAAGGTCTTAGATTATTTACCCACTTGAAACTGATCCACTAAAAAGAAAAGGGGTCATTTTAGATGCAGGGAGAAAAGGGTCAGAAGAAAGAATTTAAGCTGAAAAAATGGCTAGAAATGAAGAAAAAAGGTTATTGAATATCTGTACATATATGAAATACATATATGTCTTCAGCCAAGAGCAATACATGTTTCCTAACACTGCATCTCTCCTGGACAGGCAATAGAGGAGGGTGAGGTCTGTGTGTATATGGTGTGACTGCCCTGTTGGGCCTTGTTCAGCAGAGTGAGCATCGGCTGTTAATGCAGATAAATTTTCTGTGACATAAAATAGTCATTTCTTCGTATAGGTTCTATGCTGCATATTGCCCATATTTGAAAGAAACAACCTTCTTCATCATTACCTTCACTGAAATGAAGGATGGATAGAATGTGTGTGGTAGATCATCTTGTCAGGCCAGATTTCAATTGAAAAAATAGAAAAGGAAATATGTGGCATTATGATTTTCATGTTTAGTTGCATATAAACTTAAAGTTCAATTTTGCCACAAATTTAGCTTAACACCTTCATCTAACTTAGCAATATTTAAGGGATCATGTTGGTTTTACTAAGGAACTATATGTGCGAAATGCATCTTGAGAACGCTGGAAAGCATATTCATATTAAATGAGCAATAAGCTTGTTACTCAAAATCCGGCGATTGCTGAGACAAATTATAATCTGAAATACGGAACCTGATCAGTCTGATAAATCTATTTGGATCTTTGCTTTTAGGTAAAGGCATACCCATTTTACAAATAACTACACTGAGAGTTTGTGCTGTCAGTCCCTTTTCAAGGTCTATTGTGCTTCTACCACTGTTTGTAATCATTGTGGAGTACAACAAATAAAATCACAGAATCACAGAACTGTTTAGGTTGGAAAAGACCTTGATCATTGCATTAAGTCCAGTCATTAATCCAGCACTACATAACCTTGGCCTTCTAACAAATTTTTAGGGTTATGTCTCTCCTGAACATATGTGAGAATGTAAAACATGGATTTATTGAGAGATAATTGTGTGTGCCACTTTGGATATGCTAGACAAAGGCCCTTGAACCAGGTTGGAACCAAAAGACAGGATCAGTGTCCTTCACTAAACTGTTCCGTCTAGGCAGTCAAGCGTAATTGGCAGCCTGGTAATAGTTATATTTAGAGAATACTGAAGCTTGATCTACCCATGAGCTGGTGAGGGTTGGCATGTGGGCTATTTTTTGTTTTTCTTCAGGCCTACCTTTCTTATTGCTTAAAGCTACTTGTTTCTCGGTTTTTTCATCCTTGGTATCAATCATACTTTGTTCTTGCTTCTGGTTTTCTATTCTTAGTGGTCTTATCCAGCCTTGTTCCAGTTCTATCTGCTTTTTGTTCTTGAACATGTCTTGCCACACCCTCCCTGTCTTCCTAGTCAGTAATTGCACATTTTCCTTGTCATATGGTTTCACATCCTTTTTGGCTTCTTTCATTCCTGGATGTCAACAAGTCTCATAGCTCTTGCTGTTTCTCATCCTGTAAAAACCTGTGGCTTCCTCTGTCTTAATTTGGCCTCACCCTTGTCACAGGACCCAGCAACACTAGCTAATCTAAAGACTTTTTTTCAGGCACCGAATACCAATCCTTTAGCATACCACAGTATTGGCATTGAACATCATCAGTAAATTTGGGCTCTCTGGATACTACAAAGTCTTCTTGTTCTTTGAAGTGAGGGAACACCTGGCAGCATCAACACAGTTATGCTCTGCATAAGCCAACTTTCTGGAAAAATAAAGCCCATTTTCTTGGGTTTTGTTTATTTTTTTTAAAAAAAAACATCCTCCATGTTCCATTTCTGTAAATTTCCAAACTGTTGGTTGACATTTTCCATATTAATGCAGCCTGAGGCAGTCACCCAACAACCCAATCAGGAAAGTCTATTTATAAATAACAGAGGAGAAGTTTTAAAATGGAAAGTGTTGGACACTTTTAGATAGTACTAACAGCATTTGTCGAGCTTTTCTTCATTTATTGATGGTGTATACTTTTGGTAAGAAACATATTTAAAAGTGTACAGTTGATGAATAGAAATAAGAAAAAGTAATAATTTGCTTGTTTGCATCAAGAACCACAGATGATGCTTCATCCTCATCAGCATCCAGAAGTGATGCTTTCCATCAGAAGCAGAACTCAGCAATGTTTGGCTGTGATGAAACAATGCAAGAGAGCAGTAGAACAGATATGGATAATCACCAACTTCTCTTCCAGAAAAATCTGAAAGAAATGCAACAGCTCCTTGAAAAACACCATCTCGACAGCTTTGAGGTATGATATTTTCATGTGATTCATTACAAGATGCTTTTAAGTGTGACAGAAAGTTTCTTCAATGTGATAAAAATGAAAGTTCTGTTAAGCAGTCTCTATCAATCTGACAGCATGAGAGGGCACCTTGTACTAGACCTTATCAATAGATTATTTTTAGTAAAATTATACATATTTTCCAGTCAGAAGCCAGAGATCTTTAAAAACATTTATAAGAATATTTTCACAAATTCATCCAAGATACCTGTTATGTTGTCCTTTTTTCCTGCTAATGTAAGATTTGTATGTCAGCCTTCTTGTCTCTGAAGTTGGTAGCCATTAGTCGATCACAGGAGTTGTATGCTACCTCTGAACTTAAATTGGTGGTTTTCAGTGCACACCCAAGTTTCTGCTGCACTGATTGTGACAGCTCAGCACCAAATGCTATAGCAGTATAATGATGGTAGGTCAAATGTTGGGAGACTTTTTTGTTTGGTTGTTTTTTTCCGAAAGTGTGGTGATATGTTTCATCATCTTTGGAATATCTGCAGGTGTTCCCACAATGAGCTTTCTCTGACTAAGGTAATTTTTAGACCAATAATCACATTAAAAAGTTGCCTTGAAACAATGGAAATCAAGAACTGAGCTCTAAAATGATTTCTTAGTTGTGCATCTTGAAGTGTGATTTTATGTCTCAGTGTTTTCTTTGATTTTGGAAATACTGTCTTCAACATCACATTTTCTGGAAAACAGAGGGCATAATTTGGGGCTCATTCTTTTACTTTTATAATACCTACTGGTATCCAGAGTCGTGGTATCTGAAATGACCTGGACTCCATGAAGCACTCTCTGTTTTGATCATGGCTGTAGGCATGGAATCATTGGTGGTCATAGAGCAAGGGCTTTTGCTTTTAATACAAGTGTCTGGATAACTTGAAAGACTTTAGAGTGTTCAGATATAGTTTGATGTTGATGTTTCTAGGAGCATTCATGTCTGCCTTTGTATCTACTTTGTTCTGATGGTTATTCATTAAAATCTTGAGCAGCTGATGGCTAACGCAGAAAATCTCACTCAAATAGAGTGAGGTTCAAAAAAGTTGAGTGGAGAGAAAGTATATTTGTACTGGCAGTGATTAGTGTTCTTTCTTATGTCTAAGCATAAAAAAGGAAGAGAAAATGACAATTTATAGAAAAAAGCTGATAAGACTGAATTCTAGATAACCACTTTACAAAAAATACAAAAAGGTCTAAGCTTTTTTTTATAGTATCACATTTGCATTTCACTGGTATAGTGTTTACAGATACCTCCCTGAATGATGATGCTGAATTTGGCAGTAGCTGTGTTAGAACATCTTAGAATTAGAAAACAAAACACATTCTCTTTGACAAAAATATATAAAAATATTTTTCTTAATGTATTTTAAGACTTCTATATTGAAGTGTATTTTATCAAACAGAATTATCACTTCCTAATTGAATTCTAGGGAAAAACTGGCATGAATCATGCATAATTTTTTGATTATAATTTTTTCTAAATATTATCATCACCTTTGCACACTGTATATAATACAGGAATTTGTGTTTACAAATGAAGGCATTTTTGAAAATACCTGTAAAAAATTTTGCTCTTTTCCAGAATATATTTTTCTGCTGCCACTAGGGGTTGCTCAACTTCTTTCCTCTGATTAATAGCTTCAAAGTGTAAATATTTATACTTCAGGCATTGGTACTCTCTTTCTTGAAATTGCATGCTTTGGACTCTGATTAGAAAAACAGTCAAGGAAGCTATTGTCCTTGTTCTACGGCCTAAATTTTGGTATTTTAATACTTGGGTTTTGCTGGTGGCTGGCATGCATGTGCATTGTGACTTCCCGTTTTGTGAAATAGTATTTATAATACTCTTACTAATAAAATGTATAATTTATAATGATTTAGAATATTCTTACTGAAATCAATAGACTTCAGTAGTCTTGCTACTACCTGTCATCCAAACTAATTTCTGAAATTAAAGTGTTTCACTGTGCACATGCTTTGCAACCTAGCCATCCATTGAAATCCTTTGACCTCTCTTTGTTTCTGTTTTTACAGGCCCAACAGGATTATAAAGATTCCTAAAATTCTTTACTTTCCTACAGGGCAATAAAGTTCTGTGTGAACCTTTACCAGTAGATTTGCTGTGTTCCCTGCTTTACATCTCTAAATATTTGTACAAATTCATCAGTAAGCCAAGGGTTTTAGTGACCCTTCTACCATTTTCCAAAATTATTTTGCATCAAGTATTGAGAGCAGTAGATTTTATTTTGTCCAATAGTTGCATCCAATCCACTACATCAAGTTGTAGTTTTATGTTCATGACTATGTTCCATTTTGAAGAATTTAATATTGCTGACTTCATTCACAAAAAAGGATTTGTCACACAGTCCTTTCCTGGGTTTATTGCTTTCATAAATAAAATCTTTAAGGTGGAGCTGGTAGCATGGTCTTTAGCTAAAGCTGCATTTAGCCTTTCACGAAAAGACATTAGTCCCAAGGTGCTTAACATTTTTTCGAACTGTTAACTGATTATATTGAAATTTTTCATTTCTGGTACCTGCCTTGAACTGAATAACATAGAAAATTTCCACTAAAATGGCTCAAATGTGACAGGCAATAGTATTGTTCAGGTCTCTTTTGTCTTTTTGTTTTTGTCACCTCTTTAATTTCATGGCCATGCAGTATTATTATGGTCAGTACATTTCAGAAAAATACATTATGCCTGAATTAAACTGATAGCATAACATTTTATCCCTATCGTTTCATTTTTTAAGCAAAATGCTTGGAAGTAAGAGCTAATTCACAGACAAAATAGGTATAGATTATCACATGGAGATTGTTCTTTTCTCTTCCCTCCTATATATGACCATAATTAGGTTACTTAAATGGTATCTGTGAAATCCAAATTTAAATCCCTTCTGACTGATTTGAAGCAGGTTTTTACCTTGGTTTACCTTATGCTCCTTTGTTTCTGAGCATATTGTGCCACCATTGAATTACTCAGTAGCAGTCTTTCTGTGCACACCATTCCCCTTGGAAGAAAACACTTCAATGTTTGTTGAAATAGGAATGGAACACCAGTATCATTTCTCAGAAATTGCAAACCAAACCATAAGCTCAGAGGGTTATTCTTATATTATCTCTTATATAAGAAGAAATTGTATCTTACTGTATTGTGTTCATACACGCTACATGTAAAATCACAAAAATCTCTGAGAAATATCGAAGAATATTTTCTAAGTGATGTTCCAGGAAGCAGCAGATTGTTGCATGAGTTGACCTGTAAGACTGTTAGCTGTTTGTGTTACTTTGATTTTGAGTTTGTACGGTGTCTGTGAAATGGAAATGTTTCAGGTAACTGATGGAAAAACTGTAGTTTGGCTGGAATGAGTTAAACAAAGGTTCCTTCTGCAGGGGGTGTTGTGTCAGTCTAATTATTCAGAGCCATAGGCAAGACCAGCATGGAAAAAAGGAGTGCTGTGTACAGAGTCTCTCTGAAGCATCAGGAACTTGTAGAATGCTCAGGGCTAGATAGAGGAAAAACAGACTCTGACAGGGAGGCTTACAATAAAATGGCATTAAAGTAGAAGTCAGACTTGATTTTGTAGAGACCATTCAACAACTTGAAATAGGTTTTTATGGTCACCTTAAATCTAGAAATGTTGGCCATTTTTTTTACTTGTAAATGTGAGTGTTAACATTTTTATGTTGATCATTTAAATTATATGACAGATCTGAATGATTTCCTTACTTATTTTCCTCTTGGCAAGAGCAGAGGTATTCTGTTCTCATCGGCTTTCAACCAATATTGTGACAAATGGCTATCTTCCACATTATTTCAGTAATCCAAAATTCACATGTGCTATAAAGACAAATTGAAATGTATCTACTGGCTAAATAATTCTACCCAAATACTCCAACTTGTTTTGATTGTGTATTCCTCAAGAGTAGATTTTGAGATTTTGGGGGAGGTTTTCCATAAAATAACTTATTCCAAGCTTGTGCTGTATAAAATCACAAATGACAGTCTTCATATCTGACAGTCTGGAGTTCATTCAATAGTGTTTTTCCTCAGTTCAAAGCCCTGCTTGAAGAGGTAATAATGTAGGATTGAAGCTGAAACAGATTTTCGGTACAAAAGGGGTAGTTTTAGAGATAGACTAATACATGAATAACGTTTTGATTGTGGATAAGTTATGGTTATCATCCAAACAGCATAGCTTACAAACCATGGGAACAAGGAAGTTGAGACTGTTCTCTGATATATACTTGTTCCTTCTCTACAAACATATAGTTTTTTCATAAGAATTGCCATACATATTAGCAGACTATATTTTTTGGGTTTACATTCATGAACATATATATCTAGGAAATATTCATATATAGCTATGCACTATTTTCACCATACTTCATGACTGGTTTTGGAGTGATTTGTTTTACTGCAGCAGAGTAATATGTTCTTACATAGCTGACAGGAAGGAACAGAGTAAAAAATAGCAGTATCACATCTTTAGTGTACTGCAGTTACAATAATACTAAGATGTTTGCTTGCAGGAAGGTTCTGGAAGATATAAAGTTTGTGCATACGGGTCTTCCAGGATGCTGTATTATGCTAATGTGGCATTATCAGTAATAGTATATACTGGTGTTTCCAGGGGATGTTGGAAAATCTGCTGTTTTCTCCTGAAGATTAAAGTATCAATCTCCAAAGAAATTTTGCCCCTTTCAAGGTGGCAGGTTTATTTAAAAAGATAAGGCTTTTGTGAATTGTAAAGCAAAACATAATTTAGCTACTTTTTTCTTCCAGTATTGTGTTTATACCCTAGTAGTCTAATGGTTGCCTGGGTACCCAGAAGCCTAATCAATTATTTCATTATTTTTAATATTAATTATTATAAACCTGCAGCAGCACTTCTGTGGTATTTAGTATCTTGAGCTTTGCTGGGCAGTTTATGCCCAATACTTACATATCTCAGTAAGGAAGCATGGCTCACCATAAATAAAGTGGAAAATACAGCATCAAACCAAACACCCAAAATTCAGAGGACAAGAATAAGCAGAGTAATTGGGACCTCTTTCAGAATACTGAAAGTCCTTGTAACAAAGAATTACACTGTTTCAAACAGTGGCAAGATTAAAAAAATATTAACCTTTAAATTCAGTAAGCTGTTTAGGGGAAGGTAGATGCTGAAACCTTGTACAAGTTCTTGTAAATCAAATCTGTAAAGTTCTTAGGAAGAATATCTGACAAACAAATGTGATTGAAAAAGGTTGAATTTGTAAAACAGGTAACATGTAAGTCACTTATATTTTTTTTTCAAGGTGAGTGATTATATTAATGAAGCATGCAGTCAATGTTGGCAATTACATGAAACTGCCTTATTAGATAAATCTATTTCCAGAAAGATATAAATATAAATATTAGAAAATGCTCTTAGGTGTATGATTTAGCCTTTAAGTTGCCCTGTATGAAGTTAGGCTTTGGACTCAGTGATCCTTGTGGGTCCCTTTCAACTCAGGATGTTCTATAATTCTAAAAGTATTTCTGTATGTGACCTTTAGGATTTACTTATATAGATCCACTTTCTGCCGTGGGTGCTGCTGTGTGGTGCACAAGAGTGGGACCATGATAAAACCTCTTCCATCTTTACAATGTATTTATATTGCTAAAGAAAAAATAATGTTTTTTCACTGACTACAAAAATGTATCTTTTTTTCTTTTTTTTAGGAAATAAAGAGCTCTGGAAGGGTAGTTCCTCAGTTGAACCAGAAATTACTTTAAAAATTGTATTCACTCAGTGATTCATTCAGGAACTCTTTAGTGGTCAAATGGTATTAATCTATTTTTTTTACTGATGCTGTGGCTCCAGTTCATTCAAATCTGTTAACTATAATCATTTAATCATTAAAATTATTATTAGTTAAACACTGAAGAACTTCTAGAATGAATATTTCATATCCATGCCCAGTTTTTCTGCACGACTATTTGCCTTGTCGTGTTTTTCAATTATGCTGTACCATGCTATAGTTATGTGACAAATCTGTGAGGTAGATGAATGCTCAAAATGAATTCATTAATGGGTCATAAACAAAAGAAGGGACTGATCCACTATGGTGCACAGTGTCTCAACATTTAGTAATTTAACAATTTTAATAGTATTTAAACCTAGCGTTACAACCTAGTATTTAAACCTAGCATGCACTCCTGGAGCTGAATGACCAGATTAGTCAGTGAGAGTTGGACACCTGGGACAGATACCTGAGAAACAGCATGCTGAGTACTGAGGTGCTAAAGCAACAGAGATAGATTCAGCTGAAAATCTGTTTCCTACACAGTTATGTACATTTACTTCAGGGTTTATTAAAACTGGAAATCAGAATTAAACACTAGTATTCAGTGTTCAGATCACTTTTCTTTTTAAATCGTCTGATAGGATGTCTTGCTGAAATTGCCCAAGTACCTATGAAATTAGAAATTAGTTCTTTTTATCCCAAGAAGTTTGAATCTACATTTGTTGCATCGTGGGATGGTTTTCCAAACAGGTAATTGAGGTCCTTTCAAAAGGTCATGGATTCCTAGATGGGTAGTTTCTTGTATCCTTAGCTTGGGAGGTGATCAGGCACCTAGGAGTTAGACAAGGAAAGACAGCAGTGTTGATACTAAGCTTTTCTCTGGTCATCCTGTACCTTCGTAGCTTCTTTGGTGGGTTTGCCACAACAGAATGGATCTCTTGTGTAAGGTAAGCACAAAAGTCATTTCTCAATGGAACTTGCTTTCTTGAGTCTGCCCAGATCTTCTGAAAAATCAGTATTGTGTAGTGCTGTGTACATGATGTTTTTCAAACTCACATGGAAATGACATTATTAATTTTGTAATGGATTTTCTCATTCCATAGTTGGTAAATTTCAAATGAGTGAAGTTGTTTAGGTACCTCACAGGCTTTGAAAGTTAATTTTGCATCTCTAAGTCCAATGGTGTCTTTTACTTCACAATCAATGTGAAGTGTAACATGATACGTATACACATATAAAAAGCAAAGAATTTCTGTAAAGAAACCAGTTGAAATTATCACAAATAGTTAGTAGTGTGAGAAGTGAGGGGCCTCAGTTTTCAGAGTAGCATTTTTTTACAGCATTTTATCTTCAGAAGACTGTTCCCATTCACCTCTTGGAATTATGAACAGTCAGCACTTCTTTTGCAGAAAGTGTCAAATACACATGTGGCAGCTCTTTTGTGTAATATCCTTCTGACAAAGTCCTTTGGCAGAAAATTCACTTGTCAGGTTCACTTAAAATTTTGCTTGTTGCAATATTGTTCTTTCACTGGCCTTATGAAAGATTTCTTAGGGTCGTACTTTTCTGTTTGTTGTAGTGCTTTACTAAAATGAAATTGCTTGACACAGCTGTTCTAAGTCCTAAGATATACAAGTGACCTCTTTAACTCCTGGAAGTATTCCTTTCCGAGGGATGTGGATATGTGTGGACAGAGGGGTGTTAGATTTCATGCATTATAACATAAGATAATGCCGGCTGAAGGAAAAAAAATAAATTGTACTTATATAACAGGAAAAATGCAAATCCAGTAAATAACAATATAATGCTCTATTAACACTTTGTTTCCTTATCATCCTATAATTTAAATAAAATAAAGTCATTGGGATTTCCAGGTTTACTTCCCTGCACCTACTGATCACTAAAAAAGGATAATTGCTGAATGTTTTTTTTATTTCTGCAGAAGTAGTTCTAATTACATATTTTTACAAGGAAGTAGGACATTCATTTGCATTACACAGTAGGCTAAAATGGGAAATATGTAAATATTTTAATGAGAATGTTAAGCATCTTTAAGACGTGAAAGGATGAAATTGTATGATGCAACAAAATAAATGTAAATGAACTGAATTTGCATGAACTGAGTGTGTGTTTAATGAGATTTCCTTGTTTGTTCTTTAGTTCCTAACATTTCTGGATGCTACCTCAACTGAGATTTTGTTTTCCATGGGGTTTTGTTTAACAAGGAGAGTACTTATTTATTTAATGTAGGATTAAGTGTATTTTCAACCTCTGGAGCACGACTGGGTAGAATTTTTTTAATCTTAATTTTTAAAATTTGCAAATTTTCTTGCACCCTCCAGATCTATCAGTTTAAGATAGCCTGCTATCAAGTGAAGGTTTTTAAAACTTGATTTTTACAAAATTTTTCTTCTGTCTAACTCTGTCATTTAAGAAATGCCTGTTTTGCTATACAGGTGCAGTTTCCAAATTAGACAAGAACTAAGTTTGACACCTGTAATTTCTTTTCACTGTTTTTTTTCCTTTCTGAAAATTTCACAGTTAGTTCTTGAATTTGGCCTGATACAGAAAGCTTTGAGTATATGCCTTGCCTTTTCCTTGTTTGGGGGAGTTCAAGCAGCGGTTAACAATATAATTTAGCCAAAATTAAATGTTAATAAATAATTAACAAAGTGTTATTTATTCTTTTCTATTTGAAAGACACTGTTTTGTATAGGTTTAGTTTGAAAATATTCCCTAAAGGGATCTTTCCCTACACTTGCTTCTTTGATCTTCTATTTAGTTTCTTTATCTCAGATCATAACTATAATGGAAGATTGCACCAACCTCTAAACATTTAGTGCAAGATAAGATTTAGTTCAATCCTAAAAAGTCTTTCAGGACTTACTAAGCTTTTTCTTCTGCAATTTAATATATTTGTACAGCTATAAAATATTACAATAATTAATGTATAAAAATACAAATAATTAATATACAATATTAATTATTAAGGCATAACAGTTTTATCGGAATAGAAAGTGTTAACTACAAAAATGTGCTATTATTCGTTAAAGAATTCTATGTTTGGTGAGTTTTCAAAACATTAGTTCTCTGTCATTGGTAGGGGATGTATAATCACTTACCTAGGTTAACAGATTTTGCTGTTTGAAACATCTTCCATTTGAAGTCACTAATGGAAAAAAAAAATCTTCATTGTTCAAGATTACATATCTAATTCAGCTTCTCTTAGTTTTTCACACCAATTTTGTCCAACATGAGGTTTAAAATTACTTTGCTGCTGAACTCTGTGAAAGTGAACTTCCAGGAAAGAATGTAGGAGATTGTGAAAATTGTTGACATGCTTGTTTTCCCTTATGTTCATGTGTATTTCCAAGTCTTGTGCTTGACAAAGTATGTATTTTCAACCATGTCAACATCTCAGTGCTTGGATAGAGGAGCAATAGTGAAGAAAACATTTGTACAGTACATACACGAAGTTGTCCCACTGGTGTTTCAGATGGTGCCTGTTGCTGTTATTCATCACTCCATTAAAATTTAATTAAAAGGTTGGGGGAGTGGATGAGAACCCCTTATGCTCTGGGACTTGATCTGTCCTCATAGAACAGGAGATATTTTCTTCTTTTTGAAAGACTTGAAGAAAGAATTTCACTGGGAGGAGTTGTTAATCACTGTGGTTATGATAACCAAGAGACTTTTCTGTGTTTTCCATGACAAGGCTTAACTCCTCATTGCTTGTGGCACTTTGTATGAAATGAAACATATTCAGTCTAGTATTATGGAGAAGTTGCAGTTTGGGGTAGATCGTCTATCAAACTTGCATTTTCATGGATTCTCTTTCAATTTATCACTCGAGTACCCTTACAGAATATGAAAACCACTCTGTGTCATAGGGAAATTCAGAAGGAGTATGGTTGTTTAGAAAAATCTAGTTCCTTTTTTGATATTGCAGAATTTACATGTAATTTAAGATTAAGTTTGTTGAACTATGCTGCTCTCTTCTCTGGATTTCTTCCAAAATGTATCGTTTTCTTTTGCAATTTAACAGGCAAATTTTGACTTGATGGAAACACTCATGGGGAAATGACCATGAGTCATTAAAAACACCAGGCTCAATATTGATTTAGTCTAAGCTCTCATTAATGAAAATTATTGTCAGAAAAACTACATTTCTGATAAATCTGAGAGTTTGGTTTTATGCCTGTATTTCAGAATTTTCATCAAGAAGTCAAAGAAACAGATGATTCAGAAAGCTTGACGAGCCTTGACAGTCTTGAGGCTGGAGAACAGAATGGAAATTGCGCAACATCAAGTGAATCATCTTTTACTGCACAATGTGACTGTGCCCTATACACTCCAGGAGAATGCCAGCCCAAGAATAATGGTTTGCTTCACACAGATCAAAGTACTTCTAAAAATGCACATCTCAATAATTGTCTGAGAAATGTAGATTTGCAACACTACCACAACATACCTATTCATGATCTTTTAGCTAAACATAATGTTCTGACTCCTGCTGAACATGTAAACACTTCAGAAGAGGAATCATATGCTTCTCAGAGATATGGAAAAAAGCCTGCAAAATTCTCTACCTCTGGTAAGCAAAAGAGCTCTGTAAGTAATGCATTTAGTTTTCTGCAAAATATAAAAGGCAGAAGCAAGCCATCTTCTGGAACAGCTAGCACTGGTCATCCTGTTTTCAATCCTAGCAGAGCCTGTGACAGCCCTGATTCTATTCCAGGAGAAAGAGTTCAGAATCTGATGCAAGATCAGAGTTTTAAAATGACCCCACAGGAGAGAACTAAATCTATGCAATCATCCAGTCAACCTATTGCAACATCTGTAATCTTATTTCCTAATCAGGGATGTTCCACTGGCATTCCCAGCACAGCTGATACATTACCAGAGGACAAAAACATCAGTGCAGGCTTTTTAAAAAATACCTCAGGAAAAATGACTGAAACAAAAGAAGAAAATATTAAATCTATGAGTGATATTATTTCAGAAACATCTTTATTTCAGGACATACCAAATGCCTCAGTTCTGTTGGACATTAAGCAGCAGAATAATAAAGAAGAAGGAAAGGAAAATATAATTGAAACTATGTCACTGTTGTCTGATAGAGAGTCCAGTTCTGACACTTCTGCACAGGACAAAATCCTGAAAAATAATACTCTTGAAAGAAAAAGAGCAAAGTTATTCAGAAGTATTTTAAAGAAGGATTATAATTATGAATGCAGTCATTTCAAAGCTGTGGTTTTGGACCATGGGATCAGATTTGGAGCTCAACTCATGTCATCTATCAGAGACAGTTTAGAACTGGCAAAAATAAAAAGGAAAAGTGCAGAAAGTGAAAAACACAATAGGAAGATAAGCTGGTGTGATCAAACTGATGAGATAGTAGTAGAAAATAATGAAAAACGCAATGAAAAAAGCATCAGTGAAATATCTTCACAGCTGCAATGTGTTCAAAGTGCAAACAGTGCTCATAAGAATAATTTAAATATGGTTGCTCAGCGTTCAAACCCCATGTTCATAAAAAATTATCAGGAAAATTCTCATATATCGAAACCAAATATTAATACTGAAAAATCAAATAAAGAATACCCATCTCAGAATATATTTATGTCTACTGGATCCTTTTCCACTAAAAAAGCTTGGATGGTATCAAAAGATGAAGCAAGTAAACCCCCGGTATGTAGCAAAAATTCTAAAACTAAAGAAGGTAGTCAACTCAAAAATAAGGCAAAAATAACCAGAAGATCAACATCTGTAAGAGTCCAGTCACGTTTTGTGCCCAAGAAGAGAAGAGGCACTGTGATCCAACCACAGGCAGCCGCTGAAGCCAACAAAGCTCCAAAAGCTCCAGGGAAATTGCTCGCACCTCACCCGCCTTCCACACCTCTGCTGGGAAACAGAAGTGTTCAAAATACAGCCAGCCCTGGGTGTCAGTCACTGCCACCTCCAAGCCTGCAAGCTACCACTGCTAGCAGGAATGATTTCAATGACAGGCATGTAGTGCCAGCAAATCAGGTTTCAAATAGGAACAGTGCAGAAAACAGAGAGAATACTGCTGGTTGTGCTAGCTTGGCCACTGTGATCTCTACACCTGACTGCAGCACGGCCAAATACGAACCTTGGGCAAAAAATACTTGTTCTGTAAATAATGTTCAGCCAAGCACCTGTCAAGATCATTCAGTAACCTGCACTGAGAGAAGACCTGTTAACACAGAAAATGGATTACATCTCCATCATATCCCAGCAGCTGGAAAAACAAGCACCTTCTGTCCTAGAGCACATTATGCCCGAGCTCCAAAGGGCTCTGCTACTGGTAAGAGTCATGTTTCTGGGTCTGGGGTGGGGGGATGTTCAGACAAAAGTCTTCTTTAAATACTTTGCAAATTTGTTTTCAGTTAAAGCATCCGTCCTTTCATCCGTTCACACAACATAGCCAGTTTTAACAAGCTTTCACCATTTGTCATTGTCATTTCTATTCTAGTGGTGCCCAGAGGCCTCTCAAACGTTGATCCCCATTTCTAATAGCTCTCTGCAATGTTAAATGAAAAGGAAGTATTTTCCCTGAGATTATATTCATGACTAATGAGCAGATGTGACAGGTGGTCTAAATAATTATATAGGAGGAAGTGACTAAGTTTATACAAGCAAGTTTTACAAGGTAACTGAGAGTCATAGCTTGTTGTCCAACAGTCACTGCCACATGTGAGTGAAAGAAATGTAGTTCTATTCTGTTTTTAAAATGTTGATGCTGTACATTGAGACTTAGTCCCAATAATACTATTAAAAGCTGAGTCAAAATTAAAGGTAAGTTAAAACAAAAGAGCTTCTGCCAGGCAAACTTTGCTCTGCTCCAAAGTATGTCTGATTTATAAAGAATTTTAAGAAATTTCAGGAACAATCATGTATTTTATTAAAAATTAACCTTGGGAACAATATGAGGGACAGATTGATTGGTCAGATATAGAAAGGATGCATAAGAAATGTCTGGGAGAATAAACTTTAATCTCCTGGGTTTTGCGTTTCAATTTACATTTCATGCTTTTTGATTTGCCTTGTTTGTCCTGTGCAGCCTAGCTATATTCTGTGCCTTGGGCAATGATGACATCCTGTGCTTGTAATTTCTGTGTAGTATGCTGGTTTGCTTCCTACTGAGGGCTGCAGCTGGAGCTCCTGACACTGTGGTCCCTACTTCAGGTACAAGCAGTACTCCAAACTGCTTCACATACTGGGATCACCCCAAGGATTGGCCATGCAACTCAAAGATACTTTCTAGTAGAATAATGAATACCCGTATGTCTAAATGCCCTGCATTTCTAGTTTTATCTACAGTAATACATAGTTTTAACTATGGAGTGATTCAGAACAACTCTGTTGTGTAAGAGCAGAGGCTGGCAGGTGAATATTCTTGGCCTAAAGCAGGGGTGGGAAAAGAAAAATGTTATCTGCTTGTCTGTTCTAGTTCAAAGTCAAACAGATGAGTTTAAATCTGTGTGACTTAACCTATTTGATTTTACGTTGGAAATTAATGAAGACTTGCATTACTACGCCTTGCTTCCAGCAGAGATTCTTTCCTCTTGATGTCCTTATCTTCACATCAGATCAATGAATCAGGAAATGTCCTGGGTCCAAGTTGTGCACTACTAACACTGCCTTCACTGCAACTTTAAATGCTACATCCCCAGTGTCACATACTCCAGCTCTTTTAGAGAAGAGCTGAGTAACCGCCTTTTAAAATTCATGTGGGTTATCCTCTCTCACTATCTACTTAGACTGTGTATTTTGAAAGTCTTTATTTTAAATACTCTAGATAACTCTTACTGACTTGCTGTTATTTGTTCAATTGTCTGCAAATGCTCATAGACACCATAGTCCGAAGTGCTAGCCTGTGAGACTGAATACTGCATTGCTCTTGAGTAAAATATCTGCAGAGTTCCATGAGCTCTGTGAAGACACTGTAGAAGATGTCATCTGTTGCAATGCTTGCCCAAATGTACAGAAAGTGAGAACCAGATGAAGAAGTACAATTGTTGTCCATGAGGATCTTAATTAACTTTGGCTTCCAGGCTTCAAGTTGTATATCCTCTGCCTGATCCATATTATACTGTAGCTGAGTGTTAGAATTTTTAAGACCTTTCTTCTTCAGTCAGTAAAAGGCTTTAAAAATATGTTTAACCTTTAGCCTGTGACAAATATGGGTCTAATTAACATGCTTATAGTTAAATAGCAGTAGGCTGCTTACTATCTTGTTCCCATAAAGATAATATTGGTTATTATAATCTTGTCTTATATGTCTCAAAGGAATCTTTCCCTTGGCATTGATCTAGTATGTCTTGCAAACTAATTAAAACAAGTATTGATGCATACACTAACAGCAATCTTGAATTCCGTTTTTTTCAGAAAAACATTATGTGATTGCTAATATAACAAGGGGGCGTCTTCACCTTTTCACCTTCACTGCTTCACCTTTTCTTTTCAGGTGCTATTCAGCACCATGCATTTTGTTACAATAATTTGCAGATAAATAAATGGCAGCCTTTCAAATATGTCCCATGTTACCATTGATGGCAGCAGCCAGATAACTAGTTTCAAATATGTTTCTAGGATCAGTTTTTTGGTTTTGTTTTCTATGAATGATAAGAATTCTGCTTAAATGTCACTGTAATAAGCACAAAAAAAATTTTGTTAGAATCAGTAAAGCATCTCTTGGTAAAATTATGAACTGTACAATAAACTGCACATGTAAATATTTATTATGTCAATAAGTAGGTAATTTGTCTTACCAAGTTTAAATCAAGTAACTCTGTTTACAGATCTAGTAACTGTGTTTACAAATAAGAACATAGCATCTCCTTGATATGTAGATTCCTGAGTTGTACATGAAAATACTAATTTGCATCTCCAGTTTGAATGCATGAAAGTTTAATTAAGAACATAATTTTAATTTTGAAACTTGATGCTTCACTTTCGAAAATGTATTGCAACACCAGACAAAACTGAGATAAATTTGAAGTACTGTGTCTAGATTAGACCTCTCTAGCTGAGGGAAAATGCTACACAGCAGTACTGCCTCTTAAAATTAGCACAAAGATGTACGAATAAGTAACATTAACAACAAAATGCCAAGCCATAGAAATAACCTTTAAACTCATGACTTTCAAACTTCGCAACACTGTGAGGCCACATCTGGAATGCTGTGTTCAGTTCTGGGCTCCTCAGTACAAGAGAGACATGGAGATGCTGGGAGAGAGTCTAGTGAAGAACCACAAAGATGGCAAGAGGACTCATGGGAGCATCTCTCCTATGAGGAGAGGCTGAGAGCTTGAAGTATTCAGCCTGGAGAAGGCCATGGGGAACCTTACCAATGTCTATAAATACCTGGAAGGACGCTGCAAAGAGGACAGAGCCAGGCTTTTTTAAGTGGTGCCCACTGAAAGTACCTGAACAATGGGTACAAACTGAAACACAGGAGTTTCCCTCTAAACATCAGGAAAGTGTTTTGTTTTTTTTTTAATTGTGAGAGTGACTGAGCACTGGCATAAATTGTCCAGAGACTTTATTGAGTTTCCATCCTTGGAGTCACTCAAAAACCATCTGAGCATGGTCCTGGGCAATGAGCTCTATGTGGGAGTGGGAGCACTATGTTTGAGTGGGAGCACTGGACCAGACAACTTCAGAAGGTCCCTTCCCACCTCGACCATATTGTGATTCTGTGAATCAAATAAACTTTGTGAGCTACTACATGTTTTCTGCACACTGCCATGTAATCTTAATGAAAGTTGAATCCATTAACATAGACAATTCAGCAGCAGTCATTTACTGCGTTGGACAGACTTTAAGATTATTCTCTAAGTGCAATTTATTTTCTAAAACATTACTTATTTGATATTTTGTATATCACAGCTCACCTTTCGTTCTCCATTTTACTTGGTAAGGTCACCTGGTATCTTTGTAGAGACCACTTTTATTATATGGGATTCAAACATGGGGCTTCACTTAACCTGCTTATTTCTACATACAATACAATTTAAGGAGATCAGATGTAAACAGCTAAATGTGGAGACATTTACTCATCTTTATTAGTTTTGTACTACTATATTGATCATGTTGTTCACACATTTTTGGTTTACTTTTGTCTGCATGTCATTTAAGGTGTTGTTCCTGTTACAAGACAAAATCAGGGTTTTGACAACTATGAAAATAAACACCGAGGTTTTCCCGAATGCAGAAGACGAAGTGTGGTCTCTAAAAGACAGAAGCCTGCTCATCATGCACAGGTTAGTATAAAATACTATAAAAAATAAAAAGTTTATTTATCTTCAAAATGGAAAGAGTTTCAGGAATATCAAAGATTGATTCATTGTCATATGATTTTGAATCAATGTGGTTAGTGAGCTTGCTGTCACTGCTAAAGAAAAGAATAAAACCAACTAGAATACGTCACTATATTAGTATACAGTAATGTTTTTGCTCTTGAAAACATTTGGTAATATGAAATAATAAACAGAATATGTTCAAAAGGTAGTATAGTTACCTTAAATTATACTTAAAATATTCTTATAATATTTTTGATAGAATTCGTTATGTACTGTCCAGCTGAGTCCTGTTCAGTCTGCATTTGATCCAGTGCAAAAGATGAAAAACATCTGTAAATCTGAGGAAGGTATAGTAACACAACTCACTTCAATGCTTTGTTATACATAAAGTAGAACGACAGTGTATCCACTGTGTAACTCAGCTTGTGCCTTTTGGCATCAGTGATTCTAAGTGAGAAAGGGTAGTTCTCTAGAGCTATTTTTTCCTGTAAATATAAGATATAGCACCATATAGCATGATATCAATTGTTTTATAAATGCATTACAACATATATTAAATTTTCATTCCATTTCTGTTTGATTTTAACTGTTCTGTAGCTGTATGTGTCACATGTAACTGTATGATGTGGACAGGTATTGCTTGCTATCATTATGTATTTCCAAACTCATTAGGTTTTGCTCTGGTGCCAATTGTAAGATGCATTAGTGTTCTTAATTATTTCATTTTCTACCATATCATGTTTATTGATTTTGCCACCTTTTTATTCTTTTAATGTCAGTTTTGTGTGTTTCACAGACCTACAGTCATTAAAACGAACACTTACTTTTAAATGTAATGAGCCCTTCTTATTTGAAGTTCCCCCTGTAATCTCTTCAGTTTCAGAAAGCACTGCTAAGTTTCTAGTGGCAGAAAAACTTGCCAGAACACCGATGGCAGAGGGTGAAATCCTGGCAGCCATGGACCATGTGGAGGCAGCCAGCCAGCCCTCACGGTTTAACAGGGCTCCATGTCCAAGCAGAAGTGCTCTTTCAGCAGAAGAGCAGAAGATTTTCCAGTCTTTGGATTGTCTGGATCAAAAGCTACAAAGTAAGTTGGTAATAAATTGGATGCTACATCAAGCAGTTAAAGAACTTTATATTTTGTTGTAATGGATTCCTTTGGATTAAAAACAGGAATCCTGTGATAGAAATGTTTTCTATATGAGAGAAATATTTTACTATTACTATTTCTATTACTATTACTCTTATTATGATTATTGTTTACAAAATGCAGTAAACAATGTATGAAAATCCTGAAACTCTTCTTTAAGTCAATGAAATTAATTCAAAATAATGGTGACTTTGTCTTGGTAAAAAATAACTCTAAATGTGATGGAAGGACACCTTCAGAAACTGGCTTAGCCAAACTGTAGATGTTGTTTGTCAGAGATGTTTGTCAAAATTGTTCTTTCAAGGTGCGTCAGGAGCCTCACTTGGAAATCTGTTTGAAAGCTCATCCATCTTAACTTTTTTGCAATTATTTTTGCAAATAAATGCCCTCAAATTATATGTCATATAGTCTTGCAAATGTAGCCCTTTATAATGAATGACTTTTCATTTTCTTACTTCTGATATTTTAGAATATTCCTCTTCTCCATGAATTCTGAAGGGTCAAAAATAATGAGTTCTGACATTGCTGCAGATAAATCTGAGTGTTTAAGTGAATATCACTTGTGCAACCATTTAAAAAATGTCAGACTTACTTAAGTGTTCTCTACCTTGTTCTTCCTCTGTGCCAGGTGGATTTCTTACCTGCTCTATACTGCTGCTTTTTATATGAACCCTCCAATCACAGTTTCCATTTTGCTGAAGAATGTGAGGGAAAGTCTTTACTTGCTCTTGATATTTTTCCCCAATGATTAATTAGCTATCTCTTTCATTACTCATCCTATGATAACTACCACACTCGTAGAACAGACTTACTTCTTGAATCTCCTGCTACTTTAGGTTTTACTTTGACCTATGTGATCATACAGGTCTTCTATTAAAAATTCACATTAGTTTGGCATAGTTCCAGTGTTTTATGTACTCCATCCTTGAAACACTCCACACTTGAAATCAGTGGGGACCTTATGACTTAGTCTCTTCACTGGTCTGCTTACCTTCTTATATGATAGGAATAACTGCTTGCCATTTTTGCTGTACATGGAATTGCCAGCTCTCCTGAGCTTTACATTTTCCTTGGACTTTTTTCATATAAAATTTTACATGCCAATTATTTGAGTTTATTAGAGTCTGCTTTCTTGAAGTCCATTGATTTCATTTTACTATTTCACTGCCATTCCTTCTGGACTGCACCATTTCATGATCAGGGTACCCAACTTTACCCCTTTATTGACTGGAATCAAACTAAACCAGGACTTATTAAACTCCTGCATGCTATCCATACACTTCTACATTACATGGTGAATTGTGTGACTTTGAGGAGAAAGGCTTCAGTTTCCTATACACTGCAACAGCAGAATAAAAGATCTTTGCAATTGTTTAGAAACTTTCTGCGGCTGTAGCTTATAATTCCTGCTCTGTCAAACAGTCATTCAGAATTTCATTTTATCGTAACCTGTGGTTATTGCTTCCAGGCAAATGGAAATGAAAAATTCCATTTTTTTTACCAGAGAGGTGTTTTGATGTGATGTGCTCAAGTTAAGAAAATAGATATGAAAAAATAAATATGAGTATACAGAAACTAAATTTCTGTATAAGTAACAAAGAAACGACAAAGAGATAGAGGGAAAGGTAAATTCAGCAAAAGAACTGGGAGCAAGAACGCTGAAGTCTTCAAACTGTGAAAAAGAAAACTGTAAGAAAAGTACATAGGAATATGAAAGAAACAATGAAAGAATTATAGGAGTTAACAGAGTGCAAAGTAAGTAACTGTGAAAGTTAGTGTAAGACATACACATATGTACGTAGCTCAGAAATTTAATTAGCTTGCCTAATTCTTTGGTGACTAAAATTGGTTATAGGAAGCTGGGAAATTTTCCAGGTAGGCTTACATGTAAGTACCTGTAAGTAAGTGTTGTAGGTGCTTCCATGTCATACAAGTGCATTGCTTTTCTAAACTGTGACCTTTTT